>NC_067470.1:6272500-8672500 GCF_025434085.1 Hippocampus zosterae
CGCAGCGATTCATCTGGGGCCTGAGCATGGCCTCAAGCAGCTCTGCCAGTGCATGAACGAGCTTCTGGAATTGAGATGTGCCACTAATGTGTGTGAACAGCCTTGGCGCTACTCAATGGTGAGCAGATGGAGCTGCCAGCGGAGTCCATTAGTCAATGCAACTGAATTAAGAGCAGCGCTGCCGCCGCCTCCTTCGCTTCTTCCTTGGGCCGGTGAGGAAGCAGAGGCCGCCGAGGTGCTGTTAGAAGGTGGCGCAGGTGGCATGCTCGCAGGCACATGCGATGGGAATGATGCTGCACGTTATGCCATCTTTAAAGATCAATAGAAGGGGAAAAAAAAACCTGAGGAGGAAAATCTGCAAGGGAAATCAAATTCTTTGGCTTTATTTGATTAAAATCGACACATCAAGCAATTTTATATTGCTCATATACAGCAGGCGTAGTTCTTTCGGAAAAAAAACTGCTCCATCACCGCTTTCTGGAAAAGGTGATCGGGCAAATAGTTTTTTCCACAAATCCGACATTGACACGGAGCAGAAAGTACATGAAATCATTTTTGGAATAGTGCTGTGAAGTGGAATTTGGTCACTATTTTTGTGCTAAATTATTTATTTGCTTCTCTTTGTAACTCGAAGCTCTTTATAAAACCAGTTTTACATAATTATTAGTACAATCGAACCTTGTTACTATGTACCTCGAGGGACATAGTGAATCTGTACGTGAACGGCCGTTTTAAAATTCGTTAATGTTTTTTTTTTTTACCTGTTACTGTCGAGTGAGGCTAATTTATTTTTACAACTGTGTGACAGTTTTAGAATGTCATTTGGTGGTTTATAGGGGCTAGGGGGTCCTCAGTAGCTCAAATGTGTACACAATCGAACACTAACGCAGTAGTAAATTGCCAATTGCGGTAAGTCCTGAGTGCGACTCCTTGTTCTGAACCAATGACAAAAAGACAAAAGAAGACAAAGACATTTTTTTCCCACATGAACTGAGGTGTTTTTACTGCATTTCAACAACAGCAAGCCTACCCTGTACATACACTGCACTCACGCCGTCCTCGACAATCTCGTACCAACAAAGGCAATAAAAGCACCCAGTTGATGTTGCGACGGGTCAAGACGACACACACGATGGGCGTAGATGTGATCGACGGAACTGTGGTGGGGGTGATCCACTGGCACAGAATCTTCTAGCAACTGGACAATTATACTGGCACACACGTCATAGCCCGTCTGTCACTGCCGTGATGCCACGCCAAGGTGGGGACAAGTTTAAATAGGGGACAAAACGGACAAGGCAGGTCCAAACCTCATGCCTCGGTGGTCTCCCTTCTATTGCCACTTTTGTCCGCATGAAAAAAAAAAAACAAACCAAAAACGTTTGTGTTAATTTTCAGAATATGATACTCTTGCAAGTCATACACGTCCATATAGATAGATAACTCTTTTTTTTCCACTCTCTTTTTTTTTTTGTAAGTCAGCATACAAGGTAAGCTAGGTGACTATATATGAAGACAACGACTTGAACTTTCACAGCACTGGCATTGGTTAATCTTAAATACAGTACTCAAGCATTGTTAGATGAAGAAAAGAACAGAATAAAAGAAAGAAACATAATACCCCTGAAACAAATAAGCTACAAGTTGGTTTCGCTCATCTAAAATGTTTCTTTTGTATTTCAATTGCATGATGTACATATTTGTGTTAACCATACCAACAGACACGAATCTTGTGGGAAATGTGTTGGACTTGCCTTCAATTAATACAGGACCATGCATATCGCTTGTTGATTTGTTTTCTTCTTCTTTTTTTTGTTGTTTTTTTTTAAACCAAGACTCAACTTGTCACAAATGTGTGGAGATAGTGTTGTCTTCACATAGACTCGGGTAATGGGGCTTTTAGTCGCTCGCTTCATGGTGCACATCCACCCTATTGCATGTTGACAGGTTATGCAGGATACAGTGGCCATCGTGGGGTAAAGGAAAAGGTTGGCTGGGTTTGGTGTGTGTGTGTGTGTGTGTGTGAGTGAGGAGGGGATTAGTTACATTTTGAACTCAGGCAGGGGGTGGTGAGGGGCCAGGCGGCCGAGAGTGAGAGGGAGAAAGGGGATGTCAGCTCCTGGACGACAGCCTTTGAATCCATGCAGACCTGAGTGGTGGTGCCTGAGTTAGTCTGTTTAATGTCCGTCCTCCCTCCCGCAGGTTTCGGTGCTCTACGAACACAAAGCAAATTGCGTTACTGTCTGGCAGGGCCGAGAATTTGTCTGACCTGCCCTTGGGTACGCTGCCTCGTCCTTCAGTTTCGAATAGGAGTGAAAACAAAGATGTCACAAGTTGGTGCAGGGACTGATTGATACGTGAAAGGGAAAATGGTGGATAGCGGCAACTCAAGAGTCACTTCTGAGGCCATCCAAGTCAACAAAAATTGGTGGTTGTGGGGGGGGGGGGGGTTAAACCAAAAAAAGACCCGCTAAAAGTCACAGCAACCCCCTGCCCATCCATTGTGACTGTTTAGGAAGTCAGTGTCAGAACTTTAACAGGTCGGACGGTGCAAGGGATTAAACACCCAAAAGAGATAAAACATTCAACAGTACGTGTATTTATCCTATCATGATTGAAAATATCTGCATTTTTTTCAGAATTAATATTGGGTACCGCCACATTGGCATTTTCAATACATTTTGTCAGGTGTTAAATGTGCGCAAAACCTTGCCTGTCTACCATTTCTATTTCCGTGATGGGGAACATGTCATTGCTGAGATACGTTTCACTCTTATTTTCTTTTTGATTGTGGTAGTTTTGTGAGCCCAGTGACCAAAAATGTGAACTGAGTCGGTAAATGCCCAAAATGGTGTGAAATAAGTCACTGACGATTAAATACGGTCCTATTTTGTATTTTTTCTGCTGTGATGATGACGTAAATGAAGTTGTCTTTCCTCACGTTCTCATTGTCTCAGTCTTCTGCTCCTGGATGGGAAATGCAAGAAAACAGCCCTGCACAAACTTTTCTTTTCTTTTTTTTTTTTCCCAGGGCACACCTACAAGGAAAATATTCCAGAAATGATGGACAGGGATTTCCTCATCCTCTTTCCTTTCCTAACGTGCTCATCACGGAAAGGTTTGAGGAACGGGGGAAGTTAGGAGGAGAAAGCCCTCGTGTTCCTGTGGACTTGGATGTGACATTGTACCGAGTACACGCGAAGCGGTTCCCTATGGAAGAACGCCGACGGGGATGCGGACGGGAAGCGGACCGACACTTCACCAGAGCGGCTCAGACGGCGGGCGAGTGACGTTCCGTACCTTGACGGGGCCATCCACCGGGTCCAGTCCTTGCTCGGACAGCTGTTTCAAGGCACTTAGAGCAGCCTGAGAAGAGAGGGAAGAACAGATGGTCGAGTGAATGCGCAGGGAAGAAGAGCGCGTTGGAGTGGGAGGAGAGTGAGTGTCACCCTTCAGCTGCTTTTCAAATAACACTTAACTCTGGGAAAGACAATGCCAGCAGGACACTTTCCCTTCACTCTGTGTTGTCTTTGGCTCCTCCGTTCTCACTGTTTGTCTAGCGTTATTGGCTTAACATTTCCACTTGATGTTCTTGCTGCCAAGTCAATAGGAGCGAGCGACATCTGTATCCCCGAATGTCACACCTCGGTAAAGACCAGCGGCGAAAGGAACAACTAACGTTTGAGGAGTCCATACTGCGGGAACTTCAATGAAGCGTATATAACGTTTGGCTTAAGACTTGAGCGATTTCAACGAATTCTGCCACTCTCGGCTTGACGGCGCACCTTGTGGGTCGGCCGCTGAATCAAACCGCAAATTGAAACCACTTGAGGGCCACTTATAGAAAGGGGCTCCTTAAGTGTGCCAAGATAAACGGGGCCCATCTGATGTTGTCCAGGTTCTGTCATGACGCACATCCTCTCTACCCCAACGAACCGGTCCAGATGAGCTGGCATTTTCCCCGTTCGCAACGCCGAGTGTGGGCTGAGGCGCGGTCAGGGAATGTAACTTCGAGTTGAGCAAGATGCCACAGGATCCGGGCACGGTGGAGCACATTCGACATCTGTCTCCCCCCCTTCTACGTGCATTGCATACACATCATTGGGGTAGGAGATGAGATGCGTGTTAACACCACCCGTTTATTTTCAGTTCCTTTCAACACTCCTGTTTCCACGCTTAACCGTTTTGACATAGGAGCATCGGGCGGCTATTTGCGTCGGCAAAAGGAGCGCTGATAATGACACAGCTTGGATCATTTAGACTCGTCACCGCTCGATCAGAGTTGAGATAAGAAAATGAGTGGCTCTGCTCAACAGATGAGTGGCCAAGTGATAAATGGATGAGCCAAGCATACAGACCACCCACATTAGCCAGGATACAAGCTTAATGTACGGCCCCGAAAGAAAATAAAAAGCCTTCTCAACATGCATTCCGACACTAAGCACACTTCTTCACATCTGAATTCGAAAGATACGTTCACTGTGAGATACCCAAAAGCCACATACAGTACAAGGTGCACCAACGTGGCTCTGTGGAATGCAACGCAACAAGGGAGGATAACAGCAATTATCGTCTGTAAAGCTTGAGTAAGAAAACCACGCCCCAGCCAAAAAAAAAAAAAATGGTGTTTGACTTCAGATTATGAGAGTCCTAATGCAGGAATGACAATTTATGACTGAAGGAAGCATAGGTCAAAATCTGGATTTTATCCATCAAACTGACGAAACCAAATCTGCAATGCCTGCAACAACACAGCAAGACAGGTTTGAGAAATTGGACTGTTGGGATTTTATTTTTTGGAATGAAAAAGAAAATCACCGGAATACCGTTTTTCGCATTACGAAGATAGTTACACAATTTGGGGATTTTTGGATTTCAACATTGAACAGGAAGATCTAGTTAAAGTAATATTTATCAAGTGAATAAGTAATTGTCATCGAAACTAACTTGTGTGTGTGTGTTTTTTTTTGTTGCATTTATTCAAATAGGTTTGGGAATTTTTTCTCCTTGGGTAAATAGCTGCGGCCCATCTGTTTTGGGCTGTGTGGGGGTGTGTGGAGATAAACAGCCATAAATCAGAGGTCTGACGGTGGCAGAGCTGCTGATATACGACAGGCAGGCATAAGGGCCAAGGCAGTCAAGCCTATGGCCTAAAAGCTCAACAGAGCCCGGGACAAATACTGGGCCTATCTCTGGGAATGGAAGCCAATGATCCCCTTAACTCATTCACTCCCAAAGACGTTTTTAAACGTCTTTTAGACATAGAAAAACTCACTTGTATTCTTTGGCATTCGACTCAGCATGACGTAGATTTGTTCTTGATTTTACTGCTTGGTGCTTTCTACCGCCCTTATTACCGATTCGTCTTACTGTTTATTGTGTATGTTAAATCGCTCCATGTACAGCACTTTGTATGCAGCGATGGCTGTTTGAAAGTGCTCTATAAATTCTGTTGACTTGACTTGACAGTCCAAGAATTGGCTGGTACTGAATGACTTAAGTGTAGATCTACAAGGACAATGAACACATTAAGATATAATATACAAAAATCTTTGTTCATGATTGGATGTGCTTGATGGGACATCTCGCACAAAACTGAAGTGAGCCCTATTAAGTCCCTCTTCAGCCTCACTCTCCTTGCACACTCCACCTTCAGATAACAAACCGGCACTCACCCCGTCCGTGCCCACCTCACACATTGGCTCATTCATCCATCTATTTCACTTCTCGTAGTTCAAAGGCTCGGACAAGCAAGCAGTCAAACGGACCGCCGCCGTCTGAGGACGATCTGCAACTATAGCCGAGTTTCTGATGCGGAGTGACAAGAGCGGCTCATTTTTCGGGGCCTGCTGCTCTGTTAATGGCTTCCCCAACAGAGGCTTTGATTCCATCAACGGCTTAGCCAAACAAAAGCCCAGTCTCCCAGGAGTCCGATGCATCGGCCCGACGGATCTAATGGATTGTTAGATCACATTGACCCAGACAAATCGGACTCCCGTGTCAGTTCTCACTGCAGGACCGCTGGGTTCTAGTCAAGCACGAGGAGAAATATGGCCGGCCGAGGAGATGGGAAGACAGCGCAGCAAAAAAATAAATAAATCTTGGATTGCAAATATTTTAGAAAATAAAGAGAATGTGCAATTCTTTCATACCCATTACAAGCCTCTCTGGACCTCAAAAGCAACATCTCCAAAAACAAGTACAGATCAATTTGCTCGTCTGCGTCTGTGTTGGGAATGGAAACCCTGAACAAGCATGTGCTACCACCGCAAGAATTTAAGGTTGGATGGCGATGGGCGTAAACAGGTAAGAAAATAATAAAGACAAATGGGACACGGTACAGTAGTGTGAACAACAAACACAAATGGCGTTCGAATTCTGCTGTGTCTTTGCCACTGCCCCAGATGTTGCTCTGTTTTATTCAAATTGCATTCTTCATTTCCTGGGTCAACACATAAATAGAAACTTCACTCCTGGCTTATCAATAGACAGAACTAGAGTCATTCCAGTCAATTGTTGCTGAAAAATGGGAGGGTGCGGGGACAAGAGAGTAAAACGCAACGTGTATAGGACCGAATTGCAGCGATTGGTGGAAATTTTGCTTCCACCATCTTCCGATTCTATTTTTCTGGCCTGCAGTTGCCTTCCAGTTACGAGTCTGCTGCCACTTTGATCTACTTGCAGACACCAGTCACAGGTTTCATCCACTGACCCAGCCTTTGATCATGGGCACCAGATCCACAAGGATTGGGTCTCATAAAACCCATCCCTGACTTTTGATCCAGGCCAAGACTGTCAGTGAAAGGCTCCCATCATGCGAATCATAATACACGAGGGAGCGTGATGGCGCTGCGCTCAAAGGCCGCTGACTCTCAGTGCCTGGAAGTGACTCCAGACATCAGTGACGTCGGGAGTCATCTCGGGGTTGATGAAACAGTGCTGCAGGTGCATTCAAGTATGAAGTAAATGGGGGGGGGGGGGGGGGGGAAGTAGGCTTCAGCAGTGTGGTTCTGATAAACGAGCGGCTGCCATTATCAATGCCAGACAGTGAAGTGACTCAATTACATGAAAGCAACTGTTGTCTTTTGTCACTCCGTTTTGAAATCAATCTTTGTACGCTTGCATTGTTCTAAGAGAGGTTACCGACACTTGTGATTACGGAGCCTTGCAGTAAAGTGGGAGGACAACTTCCACATGAAAAGCATCTTGGATGGCTTGTGATGAGAACGATCTAAGGGATGTCGGCTAGACTAAACATTGACCAGAGTGGATTTCAAACGGGGCGCTTTATAGGCAGCATGACAGGAGCTGGAAAGGTGGAAAATGAGTGGCATTGTCAGACATCTAAAGCTGGATATATTGTGCCGTTTCCAAAAGGCCACATAAAACCATGACAACGCTCTTCCCTCCCGCAACCGTACAGAAATCGATACCTGGGAGGAGGGACATCGACCGTTGCCAGCACCGAGCCTTCGTATCACAAGCTCCTGTTTGTTTGTTATTTCTTTTAGCGTAGCGTCGGTGAGTTTTCCTCTTGTCATGAATGTCTTGAGCTTCTTCTCATCCCTTGGCTTTCATTTCCTCCAAATTCCTTTGCTTTGCTTCAGCCCACAGTTGGAGCCTGGACTGGGATCACAGAGAACTTCCAAGGCAGCTCATGGAGAACACCTGTGTGTGCTTAAGTGCTGCCAGAGTACGCCATCTATTTGTTAATATGGTGCTATATGTACATGGACTCTTGAGCAACTACAGAGAAAATGTATTCGGAACATCTCACCAAAATCGCTTCCTCACTCTCGCTCCAGATTTCACATCCTCTCCCGCAACGGAGGCATTGAGAAAAGGGGCATTATGTGCCACAGCCTGACATGACGTTAATTCCTCTGAAGCCCTTCACATGTGCCGCCTCACTTTTTTTTTTTGCCTCTGCGGATTACCCGCTGCTTTGGTACAGCTGAACAAACTTTTCAATGGGGGAAATGTATTTGATTCCAGCATACATTGCAGTTATGTGTGGACGCCGCCACATTACGGTGATGAGGATTCCCCAAGGGGATGGGCATGCATATTTCCGTGCAAGCTTCTGGCCTGCTCGCAGGCCGGCCGAGCTTAGCCGGCGGGTCCTTGAGGCTCCCCGGGGGAGCAAGCCTTCGTTGACATGGGAAGCCATAAATAAGGGCCTGGGGCGAAGCGCCGTGTCATGCGTCATTTGGGCCGGAGAGGCCTGCTTTCTCCCCTCCCTTCATTGAGCTGCCTGAGCATGGCACCTCCTAGGGCGTAATTCAGAACATATGGGCAAAGGCCGAGGGCAGAAGCACATACCACACTCAAGCCTTGTCAGCGTAGCATCTCAGATGATACACAGATACATCCCGAGACAGCCTTCATGATAAGAGAGTAGATATGCCCCTCTGGGGTTGAAAAATTCAAATAAAAACACTGCATTCAATTCAATGTAATATGAACAGGCTTAATTTCATGATATACCATGAACCATTCACAAGTATGCATGACGACAGTACTGCTCAAATAGAACGGTGTGGCACACATACAAAATGCTTGTGCAAAGAAATTACTTCAACTATCAACTACTACACCTCAACTATCAGGTGACTTCAATTTGTTAGTAATAATAATGTGATAAAAAATGATATATATATATATATATATATATATACTGTATATAAATATATATATTGGTACAGTAGGACTTGCTGTACCAACCACAGCAAGCCCTGCTGGGGAATCGCCATCCACTTTCAAAATGCAAACTAATCCGTTTTTTGCTGGTGAACCAGCATCTATTTCAAGCGAGAGATGAGACTGAAAAACGAACTTGAGAAGGGCTGTGGAAAGTGCCTTAAGGCCAATGTGTCACCAGGATTTCTTATGCCAAATTGCCTCACAAACAAAAGCACGACGACTCCCAGCCTTGGGTGTGTTGGCACACACCGTGAAACTTCATCAGGGCTACAGTGGGCAACTATATATTCATAAAAATGCCATTGCTCAGTAAAAGTAGGTCTTCACCCCCCCCTCCCCCACCAAACCCCCCATCATTCATCGTGGGAAATTCTGGATGCAGCTTGATGACCGTGCACTCTCTTTATTAGGTTTCCTCGGCGACTCCAAATTAATACATTATTACATCACATCACATCCACCTGCAGCGGTCAATGTGTTATCTATGCCACAGGGAGTATCGTCTATGTAAAATCCTGGACTATAAGGACTCAAATTGCCCTTGGGGACCAACAGAAAGCTGTGGGAAGAACGGCCGGCCTTCAGACACATTCTTTTATCGGCAAAGTGATACTGATCGGCCCCCAAGGGCGTCCCACTTCTCTATTGTCAAGCTTGTCTTTGCCTCGACTCTCCATCTCTGGCCAGCGTTACAGGCGGAAAAGTTGTCCTTTGGCCGTTTCTTTACATGGCAACAAGGCGACAAGGCAAATATTTGAAAACGGGTCTCCAAGTGGAAGTTGTTGAAGATGACATAGCTATATTTCAGCTGTGTTAGAACATTAAAACCTTCTGTCTGTTCGGTCAGGGCACGTGTGAGGAGAGCACAGCAAAAATAATAATGGTAGGACACAGAATTACAATGACATTTATGGCAATAACAGACTCCAGCGAAATTTATTTTTGCAACACCACTAGCAATGTCGCAGTGTATGTCAAATTATAAACCAACAACGGCGGTTGGTGTTATGTTGAGTGTCCCTTTGGCCAACAATCACATTTTCAGTTGATCTGCAAGAGCTGACATCTCTTTAAAAACAGCTATGCCAGTTTTTTTCCCCCTCCAACTCAGCCAAGGCACAAATCTTTCATTTGAAAAAGCTCACAGAACACCACCAAACAAGAAAATGGAGGGGAAATAGCAGTAAAACAGGCCAAAATCCAAATGTCCAAATATTATGAATGTGTCATGCTTTCAAATTATATGGTGGGCTGTCATCAAACCTTCATCGAAACACAGAATTTGATGATCGTGACAAACTCAACCTCAAAATAGCCTGAACCAAGCCTTAAGCGGTAGAATCTATTGGGTCGGACTGTCAAACCCGCCGATATTAATTCGCTGGGTGCAGGTCTTCAAAACCTCCAAGGCATTTCAGCACACAATCGTTCCTTTTCAGACTGACAGAAACGGGCGACAAGATTTAATGGGCAGACTTACAGGTGTGGAAAAAGAGCAACTTGGGAATCCCGCCTTGGAAGGTGAAACGAAAGGGTAAGGTGAGAGGAGCTAAGTGTTTTACTGCCATCTGCATGCAATAATCCTGAAACTGCCCATCAAAAAAAAAAAAAAAAAAAAAAAAAACGCTGCATTTCCCATGTCGGGGACAACAGTGAGAGTGGATGTCTGCTAGACAAGGACATCCGGTAACAAGAGAGGACGCGCAGCCGGGCAGCCTTTTTACACTCTTTTCCTCTCATCTCTTCCTGTAGCGCTCTCCTCTCTCCGTGTTGACTTTAATGGCCTGGTACACACAAGGGACACGCCTGTAAAACCCTTTGTGATGTTTTATCATCTCCTATGGATTGCCACCAGACTGTTTCTCATTACTCTGTGCGCTCACTATAGGTTGCCTCTTGCACAGAAAGCCCCGTGTCGTGCTTGGTAGGCCCGTCTACTGTGTGACAGGGGGAGGTTGAGACCCACTGTGATGAAGGGAGCGCCTGAAATGTTATGAAAACCCTTGCATGTTTCCATAGCAACTGGCACCGCGAGCTGCAGACACGGATTATGTGTAAACCAAGTTTACTGACAACAATAAATTCCATCATGCTTAAATCAAGAGAAAGCCCTTGCCAGGTATAACTCCTCCGACAAAACTTTGTGACATGTACATCCAAGGACGTACGCTAACTTCAAAAAGGAGAACTGGGATGGGGAAAACTGCAACGCAATACAGACTAAAGCAGTGGTTTCAACAAAGGGCAATAAAGAAGAGAGAGAAGTTTTTGTCGGAGCTGAGCAAAAATATGGATTAAGTCTGAAAACAGGGAGAGGTTCAAGTGCCGAGCAAGCTCACTGACGCGGATATGTTTCGGCCGCATGTTCGCAAGAAAGCGCATCCAAATTCTCTGCAGCTGCATATGACACAGTGACACCCAAGGCAAAAGGTATAAACCTGTCATAGAATTGATTTATCAAAATCTTTATGATTGTGGTTATAATTTGCGGTAGTGTACAACTGCACCAAGGAGCTTTTCAAAAAATATATTTTGGTTATTTAGCACAAGCAGGGGTCTATTGAAGAGTGTTTTAAAACACCTCTCTTTTTGCATGGGTGCACTGATGCAGTTAAAACTCAATCACATTAGCCTAAACCGTTGACTTAATACTGCCCCCAAAACATCAATCAAAATGGAGCATTCATTTAAAAAGGCACCATTTTAATCACAGCTCTCTCTGTGTTTTGTACTGAACGAATTGAGGGTATGAGGAAATTAAAACGCAAGGTCGATCACCATTTGGTCATTACCCCCCCCCATCTCAATTTGTAGAAAAATTAGATGAGCAGGTAGCCTCCTGAATCTGCCTTGCACTAAAAGTCAAGAAAATCAACCTAACAGATGCTCTGAAGAAGCACTGTGGTCCATAGCCACATTTTCAGCTACTGATACTGTTAGTTGGAGGGAGCATTTAATCCTTTGTGGGCACGTTGATTTAATTTTTTTTATTTTTATGAGACATGTCACACCATTTTACAGCATTGCAAACAGACAGTAAACACCTGGAAAGTGCTGCACTTTAACACGTGATTAAGAGCCAACTAATTGGATTGCAGATGGTAAAACTGTAAGGAGGACCGTAAAAGAGAACGGAAGACGAGACGGGGTAGGCCTGAGAGAGGGACCAGGACACCCCAGGCTGCTGACAAATGATCGAGCTAGGGTTTCTCATTTCTGCTGCCTGACTTGAAAATGCAAATAGCAGACTTTCTACGGTCAACAAAAAAAAAAAAAAAGGGAAAAGACTCCCCCCTATGTTCACCATCCATCCATTCATTCTTCTCTCATGCGGTGGTGGTTGGTCGCATGAAACAGAGGTCAGGGGACTAATGGAAGACCTCATAGCCTTGTGTGCTTCTAGAAACAACCCCCCCCCCCTCCTCCCGCCTACTCCCAGTCCTGTCTCTCTTATAAATCAAGCTGGCTTCATTGAGAATGGCAGAATCCTCTGATGTCCCGGCCATGTCTCATTTCAAAGTCCCCCTGAAGGCTCACACGGTTCCACATTTACTCTGTGGGCATAAGAGAGCAATGTGTTTGTGTGTGTGTGTGTGTGTGTGTGTGTGTAAGAAATGTGATTTGAGGAAATTTTTGAGAAAAGGCCCCACAGAAAAAGTGTTTATTTGGTAACAATGCCACAATAGATCCCACCCTTGAAGGCTTTTCCGAAAACTCACATAAATTCAGCTAAGTCATTACACCATCGCCTGAAAATCGTGATGGTGTGTGTGCGCGCGTTCCTATATGGAACTATTGTAGTTTAAGTGGCACACCTATGCTTTTTTTAAAATGACTACAACATTTCCCAAAGATTGCGGTAAAAAGGATGAGGGAGTGTTGAGAGAATGACATTGTCCAACTTCCCTTGAATGTACACTGAAAACAAAGCCAGGTTACATTACATCCATATGGATGCATTCTTCACTCGCGGTTTGGCCCTCGTTTTTACAAGCGGCGCAATACAATTATGCGAATGATGCGGCAAGAATCTAACGGAGCCTGGGAAGTGATGGAAAATGAAAACAAATTAAAAAAAGACAAGCAAGAAAGCCAAAAGACAGAAATACCAGAGGGCTTTGTACACAACCTTGAGACATCCCCATGTGCAGGGAGTTCCAAAAATACTAACATAATTTTGTCGTCTAAATTCAGGAAATAGCTCCACTTATCTCAACGTTTAATGTAAAAATCATTGACGTTGAATGTTTTCCTTTATCAAGATGAAGATGACTCACTAGAAGCAAAAAGGAATCGTGTGTGTGACAGACGCAGTCTGTCAAATATGAGTGAAATTTGACAGACTTCTTCTTTCTATCATCACTGAAACCATGCCTTCCAAAATCTTCAATTTGCAATAGCGTGAAGATTCTGCAGGCAGGCAGGCAGACACGCACGCACGCACGCACAGTGTTTACACACTCCACAGGAGTGTGTGACACCTCAGTCGTAACTAGTGTTAACCCCCGACGTGGCTGTTGTTTTTGAGCGTTTCAAAATGTCTTCCGTTTGAGGCCTGAGAATGCGTTAACATCCAGATGAGAGGAAGGCGATGGCAGCCGGGGAGCAGAGTAGGGAGGGCGGGGGGTCTTGGAGGCGGAGGTAGAGGGCTGTCTCAGACAGACAGAATAACATTCCCCAGTCGTTACGCTCATCTCCATAACTCAGTATGCTGCCACAAAGCACTGATCCCAACGCGGGACTTTAATGAGTGGACTCCCACCACTATAAGCGCCGTTACCTGCTGCTGAACAGCGAGAGTCACTTTGGGCCTGATTCATGGCTGCAGATAGCATCCTTTAACTTATATTGCGTGGAAAGAATAAGATTGACACCGTTCTAGGTGGGAGGCAACTTACAAGGTTGTAAAATCTGACTGATAGCCTTCCAAATTCTGAGCTCAACAACAAAAAAAGGACACTCCAAGTCCAGTGACCGCTCTACAATCCACATTTGTCCATAAAAAGAAAAAAAAGACAGCCTGGTCGTCACGTACTTGGCTACTTGTGTTATCCTGCTGATGGGCCGGCAGACATACGGGGGGGGAAAAAATGTCCTTGGCCAGCAGTAATGGCAAACACCAACACTGGCTTACTCTGTGATCGTTGTTCTACCAGTTTGGCTTGCCTCTTTGCATTCATGACTATGGCGGAAACTTAAGAGAGTTGAAATTACTGTCAATGTTTGATATTCTTAAGGAACACTTTTACCAATTCTGCACCAGGAGCGACATGGAAAGTGTTTAAATCCAGACATCAGTACGCTGCCGTCCAAGCAGATTCCGCGTGTTTGTCTGCAACATGACTTTTTAAAGCGAGACTCTGCATTTGACGCACACCACTTTTACTATCTTCCATGAAGTGCAGATATGCTCTTGCTGCTTTCTGAGGGTTCGCGTTACACATTAACTACAATCCCAGCACAGCTGTTGTCTTTCAATGATGTCATCGTGCCTCAAAATATAACGGGTACACCGATCTACACTCAGGAAATGCGGGAGAGGAAATGGCACGACAATACCTGTAGCAATCAGATCCTTGTAATATTCTTACATTCTATGTTCATAGGGGTGTGGGGGGCCAGGGGGGTCAGTTCATGTGAGTTACGTGTATTATGGTCCGTCTGTATTTTACTTAGCCCTAATGGGTAGGTCACGTTTGTATATTGAGAGGGATGAATTGGAATCACAGCCTGCCTAATGCCAAATCAAAGCAGGAGCATTGACATTTGCAGAGCAAAACGCTTAATGCATCGGTGGCAGAAAAAAGGTGTTTTCTCCCCAGGTGACAAACATCACACGTTGTCACCGCAAGATCGCAAAGCAAAGATTACATAGCCGACACCTTATCTCCGAGACCTTTTCAGCAAGTCCCGCTATCACTCGGTGTCAAATGACATTAGTCTAATGAGGCAAAGACGCTACAAAGAGCAGCAGGTAAGTTGGCCGTCAAACGCCTGGCTGGCTTCAGCCTCTCACCAGGGTGACGATTAAAGGGAGGGGCGACGGCTGAAGAAAGCTCTACCCGCGTTACAGTTGTGTGCGTGGGAAATCACGCATCGGGTAAATCGCGGCCGATGGTTGCGAGGGCTGCTGCCCAAACATCTCGCTCTTCTTGGCACCCAGGTGATAATGAATGTAACACTTTTGTTACCTTTACGCCGTCACAGAGGTGTGCCTGGTACAAAGCCAACGGGGAGGGAAAACAATCAACTCGCACGGTCAGATGCAAATCCGAGTACCACCACTTGCTGTCTTCCAAACAGACCGCTTGCAGAAATGCAAGGAAACACAAGCCGTCCCATTTTCTATTTTCGGTCAACCGACAAAATGCCGAGCAGTCAGTGAGTCAACAATTATGGCCATCACTAATCCACGGCAGACTGCCCATAATAAAAGTTAAACACTCTGAAGAACATTTGTAAGAAATATGTACAAAATCCTAAACATGATATCATCTTCAGAACACGCCAGCTTGTCGCAAAGCATACATGATGAAATAGATCAATGGAGAAAGGAAAATATACGATCCAAGTTTGCGTTTCACAGTCTCTCCGGCTCAATGGAACTCAAGTGTGTCATGCGTGTTGATTCACTTCCCCACGATGTCAACACTTAATAGACATGCTAATCCTTCCAAAGGGCCACTGGGAGCTATCAACGAGTCTCCTAATGGGCAAGTTCATGTTTATTCTCTTCTCCCACTGGGGGAAAAAAAAAACTCACTTGAATCTCCCATTTTATCATCCGCTGTCTCAATCAATCTCTCGCATCCTCACTCGATCAATTTTCTCTCCACTTTTTTTTTTTTTTAGGTTCCCCCCTCTCCCTTTTGGCTCCCCTTTCTGGACGGGTAACCCATCTCCTTACTCCTCCATCATTCTTTCACTGCTCCTATCCACTCCCTAATCTTCTGGTCTGAAGGGTGTTTCCTGAAGAGGGCATGTGTGCAGACGCATGTGAGTGATGGATGGTGCAGGGCATGTTTGACTTAGTTCCCTCTTCAGAGGCTCCGACAGTGGAGGTCCTGGGTGAGGTGATGCTTGCGAGGGAGGAGAGGTAACTAGCTTCTTTGAGGGCGTGCACGGGAGGCGTAGCTCTCACTCAGGGCCCGCGTGACGCGAGCTAATTACGATGAAGGATGGGAGCCGCCACCTCCTCCAATCTGGGAGCGCCTTCATTAAATTTAAAGTCGACCATGCATCACGGCAGGACATTTGGAAATAACCAAAAAAAAATGGTTTTGTGCAAAACATTCCACAACTCTGATGTAAAAGTTGGCGCGGTAAGTCTTGCCAGACTTACCGCGCCAACTTTTACTCCCGTCACCTCCCTGACCGGAATCAGCTTAGCGGTTTTGCAGTGCAGTTTTGTGTCCGCAGAAGCAGCCATCCTGATGGCGCCCGTTTGTTTTTGACGAGGTCGACGCAGAAGATACTCAGACGGACTGAATTTGATACCAAATTAACCAAACATTCCGACAATTGTTCTGTCACCGCAGTGTCAAAGCCACAGCCAAGGCACCATCACACACCGCAAGAATGCTATTTTCCTTTGTTATTGAACAACATTGTAGATTGGATTAGTTTGATGGCTAAGCTTCCCAAATAATTCTAATGATAATAGGAATAAGCGAAAAATACAAATAAAAATGTGTCACTTAAATTGTATTAAAGTGATATATGTGAATGGCGGTTGTCATAACATCTACCGCGGGCAAAATATTGGAGACGCAGTTGATGATGACAAATTACAATATGATTTTTTTTGTGTCCTCTATAAGCCTCAACGCTAGGGATGGGTGAGGTACTGACATCAGTAATGCATATCGGGCACAAAAAGCAAAACATTAAATTAAAAAAAGAAAACAACAACGAGTGAGTCCTCCTTGGCAGTAATTGCCGCCAAACAGCTACTTGACACATCAGCGAAGCAATGATCTGCATCAGAAAGGTTCACAATTTTTGGTCATTGTGTTAAATGTAATTTTATATATCCAAAGTACTAAAGGTATGACAAAAAGTGGTAACGAACATCCCTCCCCAACACTATTGAAAAAATGTTTGCAAACATTCCACTTGGATCAATGGTGACTCCGCTGCGAAAACCAAATTTAGGAAAGCATGCTCCCAACTCGCAGGAACGGTCAATGCAGAATGCTCTTTCAACATATGCGGTGATTTAGGATCCATCCAGGTGCAGTGTTTGGGCATATAAAGCGTAGACGGAGAAGACAGAGAAGCGGAAGAGGAGAGGCTGTCCGACAGCTGCCTGCCTGGTTGGGTAACGCATCAGCGGGACCCCCTGAGAGGAACCCAGCCTGGGGTAACGTCTGCGCTCCAGTCGGGAAGGAGGACATCAAACACCAGCTCACCTGCTGTTCTCGCGTGCTCCACGGGGGGATGTGAGAAGACCGTGGCAGCAGTCATCACGCCAAGACACGGGTCCCACGGATAATCCGGCTGCAACCACACACCTTTACACGACTCAATCCTCACTTCGGCATCATCGCTTGACCCACCTTAACATGCCCAAAAAACTAGAATAGTCACAAACTGCCCGAAAGTTGTCTTATTCACGACTAGTTGTGACAACCGATCGCAGCAAGGAATTCGTTGAGTTCACTTTACAACACATACTACCAACACCCTACAGGCAGAGCTTGTAAGTGGAGAAAAAAAAAAGGTGCCGGTACTCCTCCGATTCCATGTGAAAAGAACATTTCGGGGTAAACCAAGTTAATACCGCATTACATGAATGCATAACAGCACCCCCCTCTCACCCCCTCTATGTTCAACGTGTCAAATGAAATCAACTAAATATGCTCATGTTGCAGAAAATTTGATCAGCCGCAGCTGACAATTTGGGAGACGGGACCCCGGGGATGGCGGTGGCTCAGCTGAGGACATTATTGCACGCAATGAGAAGCCCGTACACACAAATACATGGAGGGAGAGAGGCTGGTGGGAGACAACAGTCACCCCTGTCATTTTCGATTGCAGGCCGCTCATGTTGCATCAGCGACACCTCACATACAGCCCAGTGGGCCTCAGCCCCCCTGGTGTCCCACTGCCGCCACAGACTGACTGCCAGAGACTTACTTCAGCTCTGGAGAACAAACACAGAAATGAGCCTTGTTAATTTTAATTTACAGAAAAAAGAAATGCCCTGCCATCACAATTATAATGTTCAAGCTTATATCAATTATTTATTGTAGATAAGGCTCCAGGAATGAGCAATCAAACTAAGAATAACCAAACTTGTGTCGTAGCAGAAGATCGATTACCCATGCCTACAGAGCACCGCTTCGAAGCCCGAGTAGGTGAGGTGTGGGTGCTGCAGGCTCATCACTTGAAAAACTTTGAAATCAGGACACTTATAAGTCAAGACATCACTGTCAGGCCGAATTAAAAGTGCATTGGCAATCCTTGGCTTTGGGTGAGCCTCCGCCAGTGTGGAGATTCCTTACAGGCTCACATGTGCTTGGCAGATGGTATTGAGCCGATGGCATACCAGGTCAGGAAGACTTCAGCGATGCAACTCTCTCAAATTGGACTCAACAAATGCTGTGCTTTCAAGAATGTCTGCAAAAAGGAATCACGACATTCAAGCGCGGCGCTGTCTTCGGCTCGTCTGTGGTAGATAAATAGCCGCATTGTGAAAATGACATATCTGCTAGGAATCAAAAGGCACGGCCACAGTTTTCGCAATCACGGACAAATGTCTTGTCCAAGACTTGTTTTTCTCCTGGAATAATTCTAAATCTTAACAGAAAGCACTCCGGATGCCATCAATAACGGCTCAATATCCACGTGCGCATCGTTGAAGTAGGCCAAAGCGCTCAGGCCATTATGTCTACACGGACGGCAAACTGGATAAAATATGGAGCTGGTCGCCGAGTCATCCATAAAAGCTTTTGCGAGGGTCATTCATTCATTTGTTTATTCATCTGGTTGGGGTAGAAAGAAGCCCTCAAGTTCTTCCACACCAAAATCATTCAAGCAGGCTTCATTCAACCCAAAAAATGCCAGCATGACTTGTCTAACTGAGATAACGGCACCCAAGACACACATTACTCGATTTATCTCATAGAGGCCGAGCTCAATCAAAATTTACAATCTGTAATCACGCAGGCAAAAGTGCAAAACGTGCGTTTGTGTGTGAGGAAGAAGAGTGCAAGCCAAGGACAACATGTGGCACAGGAAACACGTGGAAACAATTAATTGGCAAGCCAGACAGATCGATGTGCATTCACGCAACACCGGCCAGATTAAAGCTTGTGCTACCACCAAAACATTTTTTTCTTTTATATTTGATTGTATCCGGACAATGGGGTCGATGTCACCCTCCACATGTTTAAGGGAACAAAAGTTACTTTCAAACAGGTATCTCCACTAGTCCCCGGACACATTGGCATTGGGGTTTCTCAATCAGCCATTAAATGATGACTTACGCTCACGCCAAAGTAGCACATGCATGCGAGGCTTTGATGACACGGTGACATTCGTGGAAGCATGTTTTCTCAATCCATTGTTAAAACGTTTGCGGTCCGTCAGGATCTGTTCGTTACCGCCAGCTCTTATTACACGCACATGTTCTACAGGCAGGCCGATAAACAGTCATCGGCTGCGCGCATTTCGAAAATAACTCTCTTCCTGGGAAAACACATGTAAATGCGGTGATCAGTGCGCACTTGCGGCTTAAGATTCAAAGGCTTTAGCTCGACGGCTCGGGGGCTGCGGCGGTGACCGACTCTTTTGACGCCTCTCGGCCTACTTTGTTCAAGTGTCAATGTTTGGGTCCGCTGATGCCGACCTCTCATTGTTGGGGCCACGGTCTTCACTGTACGGGGAAAGAGGCCAAGAAAAGGCCTTTGCCAACAGTCGGTCATGCCCCAGTGCTCCTGGCAACAACAGGTCCAGAGGACGCAGACCTGCATGGCCTATATTGGCTCTCCCTTCGTGGCGGCGGCACTAGCCCCCCCCACCATGTCAGCTGGCCCATTCAGAACAGGGCCGGTCGGCCCTTTATGAAAGCTTTGAAGACTGCCGAACAAAGGGGCGTCCCTATGTTTAGATGATAGAATGTAAGCAAGTCGTTTTCTGCTTGGCCAGCACAAGACAAAAGGGTGTCATTTTTCGAGACAAGGAGTAGGCGAGAGAGTGTCGCGGTGAGACAACCCAAAAAGGAGGGAAAAAGTTGAGGGCGCACGACAAGTGACGACATGATGCTATTGACAGCCCCACTCGCCCCGACAAAATGAAAGTCTCAGCGACTAAATCTCAATGCAAACTAGATTTGCAAATTACAACTATATATATATATATATATAATATCCAAATGGTCTGTGTGTGCAGGTGCTCATAAAGTTGTGGCTAATCAGTGTAAATCTAATTACGTTTCCTGATTGCATGTGCATATCAGAGTTTTGTAAGCAATGGTAAATGCCAATTTGATTTTGTCTCTTAATTGTGCAGCCGCAAATTGGACTGCTGGGCGACAAAAACAAATGACTTTGCAATGGCGAAGCTACAATGTTGCCCTCAAAGTAAGTTGTGTTTCGCCATTGTTTGATGAACTTTTTTTATGAGTAAGGGTTACCTCCTTAGGTATGAGTTAAATATACCTGGTCATGGCTAGCTTGGAGGGTGCTCCCGGTGCCGTGGAAAGTCATTTGCACAGGAGAGAGGGTCAGATAGGTCACAAAGTCCTTGCCGCCCTGCGCATCGCTGTACTGCACCTGGAACAGTTCAAAGACAAAAAGGATGAAGCGGGAAAACGTGATCGCAATGCACTCTTGCATGCCGAACGCACCCGCAGCCGTACAGAGGTGGTGACGCATGTAAGAGTGTGTAAGCGGGTGGTTGTTTCAGATTTTTACGATTGTGCGCAGTGAACAGATGAACCGGCTCCATATCTACAGTACATTCATGACACTTGTACATTAATATGGAACACATCTGTGGCTAAAAAAAAAAAAAAAAGATTTATATGCGGTGTGAGCATATTTATTTATACTTTCATTGGCTTGGGAATTAAAATATATTACCGCCTTCAGTCAAGAATTGTCCGTCATTTACACCCCACACTCTGGATAAACATCTTGCTTGGAAAATGCGAGGAGAAAAAAAATTGTATTCTATCATAAAATAAAAAATGGACCGAGGTGTCATTTTTGAAGACGAGGAGTAAGCGAGAGAGCGAACAATGCAGGGAGAAAATCAAAAGTTGAGGGCACACCACATGTGAAGACACTCTCCACAGTTCCACTAATGAAAACCAACAAATCTTTCAGTTTATTTCACTGAATTGATTAACCTTATCATCATCATCTGTTTTTTTTTTTTTTTTTGCCCACCCTTCACAAATCATTAAGCAGTCAAGGTTTCCGTTTCCTCTGATTTTTGTCAACACTCTTTGGCTCGTTAGAGTGAATTTAATCTGGGAACATTGCTGTTGTGGGTCCGTAGTGCCAACACAATGTGATCTTTGACTGCATATATAAACATCACATGTGTCCAGCGACCAGCCAAATTCTGAGTTAGAAAACGGCAAGATTTGGCAGGTCACCAATCATCACCTGGAGGTCTTTCTTCCACGGTGGCTTGCTGACGGGCATCATTTGATGTGCCCGATGACTTCAAGGCCCGCATCGCATATGTCAGGATGAGGGACCGCGGCATCGCCCCTTTTTTCCAATGATTCGGTCGAAAGGGAACTAACGAGCGTCGACAACAACCTAGTCCATTCTGCGTTGGAGTGCATGTTCGGAGGCATCTGTGAGCGCATGCATTTTAAACAGGCCTAACTAATCATCCCAGGTCCCACTCGCTAATCCACTTCCTTTCCAGACAAAAGGAGGAGGAGAGTTACGCAAGGCCCGCGATTGATCGGCAGCACTAATGTGGAACGACCTCTGACATTTGGCCTCAAAAAGCTGGCTCCACCTCAAAGGCGCCTCTTCCTCTGAAGAGCATGCGGGAAATGAAATGCAATGACAGTGCCCGTGTGGCATGCAAAAACTCGACACTGTATATTCACGGCACCGATGGGGAGACCCGAGTCCATTCGTCGGGTGCGTGTAAAGATTGATGGCTACAAAAGCAGCCGCTGCAAACCGGGCGATGTCGAGATAAAAAAGACATTTCTTTGGACTATGCAAGAATAAACGAGCCCTTTCGCTGGAGGAATGCCGTCATTGTTGCCGAGAAGCAATTAGAGGTCCTCGCCGAGCCACTTCAGAGGAGACCTCGGGGGTCAAGAGTGTTTTAAGCGCACTGTTAATATACCTTTCACTATGCCTAATGGTAGCAGTTTGAGGGTAAACACAGCTGGTATTTGAGGGGCGCGGGGGGTGTCTCAATTAAATGAGAAAGTGCAGTCACGTAAGATTTCCAGAACCGATGAGGGTAGGCAACTGGAATAAGTGCGTACATTGTAAAGCAAGGCCCGGTAGTCCAGTGGTTAGCACGTTGGCTTCACAGTGCAGAGGTACCGGGTTCGATTCCAGCTCCGGCATTCCTGTGTGGAGTTTGCATGTTCTCCCCGGGCCTGCGTGGGTTTTCTCCGGGTGCTCCGGTTTCCTCCCACATTCCAAAAACATGCGTGGCAGGTTGATTGAACACTCTAAATTGTCCCTAGGTGTGAGTGTGAGCGCGAATGGTTGTTTGTCTCTGTGTGCCCTGCAATTGGCTGGCAACCGATTCAGGGTGTCCCCCGCCTACTGCCCGGAGACAGCTGGGATAGGCTCCAGCACCCCCCCGCGACCCTAGTGAGGATCAAGCGGCTCGGAAGATGAATGAATGAATGAATTGTAAAGCAATGCCGAATGGTTGTTTTAATGCGACGCACTGACCACCAGTCCAGGTTGTAAACCTTCTCTCACCCAAATGGGATACGCGCCAGTTCACCCGCGACCCTCGTATGGGTTAGTTCAATCAATGCAATGACCAATAGCGGCCGCTGAATATAAGAACGCGTCAGTGTGCTCGTTTTCCTCTGCATTCAGTGGCAGATTTTGTTCACAGCAAAGATATTCCGCTGGCTGGCACCGCTACCGGGCGGTTGGGTGGTTGTTGACTGCGCCAAATCAAACCGCGGCGTGCCAATTTGTGATTCCATTAAGAGTTTCAACACGCAGAGCGGTGCCGAATGATGGCGGAGGTGGCAGCGCTCCAAGATGGACGCGGACCAGCTTCCCAATGAGGTGCGCTGACGTCTGGCTGATGGCAGCCAGCCTGCGACGACCAACCGCGTAGAGGTCTGCGCGAGCTGGAGGAAGACCAAATGTGCGGGTCGCCTCACCTCCACTTTGCGGTGAACGGCATGACCGAGGGCGTATTTCCACTTGTGGTTCAAGTGACACAAATATCATTTAATTAAAAGTTACGTTTAACCGGATCTTTTATTCTTGTGGTCGCTGCCCCTTGTGAACTTTTGTAGTTATTTATGTTCATTCTGGGCATCTGTTTTCAGACATGTTGGATACAACAATTAGACAAGGGGGGAGGGGGGGGGGAATAGTGTCATGTTCTTTGGAATCAAACAAACTAAAAAAAACTAATTAACAAGGACCAACGAGGAAAGCGAGCCTTTGTGATTTAAAGCTTTCGCTCGGTCGTGCTAACGAGAAAGCAATTGTATTACTCTGCGCACGCTGTTTTTAGGAGTCCATCAGCACGCCTCTGAATCTCCCCGATTTACAATATTTGATGTTTTACCTACTTGAGTTTCCACCGGTTGCCTAGTAACGTCACGATAGCTTTGGTAGAAGTGGTTTTTTTTTTTTTTTTTTTTTGGGTGCGTTTGGAACACGTAGTCATGCACGACACCGCACTAATCCGTTCTTGTCGGAACACGAGGTTTTGTGAGCAGGAAAAGAAAACAAAAGATTAAAGCCATTAATCATAACTTTGCCTTCTTTTATGGCCGGACGGCCTTGTTCTAAGTCCAGATAGATTGGGCAGAGATGACCGTTATTTTTCGTTCAATCATTCAATTATCATGAAAGCGCTTGGGGGAAACGTTCAAAAAAATTAATTCTCGCGAAAGAATGCAAGCCAGAAGAGAGCCCGTGGTCAGTGAGTGCAGATCATGAAAAACAAAAGACAGAGAGGGGGTGGGGTGGGGCGGGGTGGGGTGGGGTGGGGGGGTGGGAATCAACAGGATTCAAAGCAAAGTAACCAGTTGAAAATGAATTTGGAGACTTGCCACGCGCTTAGCGTTGAACAAAGGCGAGACAAAAAATGACGCTGCGTTATGAAGCGTCCGCAAAGTGCTGTCCTGGTGTTTAGGAGGTTTTGATTTAAATGTTTGCAAATGGGCTTGATTGTGGTGAAAAAACATCATCATTCGGGTTTTCCACACGCACGCGCACACGCACACACGCAAAAGGCCACCATGTAGGCAGCACGACTGCACACTCAGCCAACAGTGCATTAACCGTCTGATTTATATCACAGACAAAAGTTGTTTTCGGAGATTGCTATTTGCAGAAATATGCTGCGTTGCGCAGCTGGAAGCCATCACCTACTAATGGGCTCGGGATAAGCCTTCTTCCCAAAATGTATTTTCGAAAACAATTTCCAAAGTAAACAGAGAGACCGGGAGTGTGGTGATGACAAGAAGGGGCGCTGTTCTTGAGTCTTTGGACAAGATCGGCCGTTTGATGTGGATACAGCGAAATGAGAGGCAGCCTTGGAGATCGGGAAGAAGAGGACTAAAGGAGGGGGTGCAGGGGGGGGGGGGTGATTTGAGTGCCAAGCGGGACAGAAGAAGCGGTCGGCACCATTTGAAGTGGTTTCTCAACACGGCCAAAGAAGGAAGGAAAGGGGCCGGAGAACAAATAAGGCAAGAGTGTGAGAAATCCTCAAAGCGCGCTGAAACTATCGACCGAACCGCCCGCCCCGAGGATGCGTTTTTATTCAGACGTGCTTTTCCGTCAACGCGCAGCGCTGCAAAAAGCACCGTCCTCCCGCGCCGCCCAGTCAATCGAACAAGCTGGCCCTCTGATGCCTCCGACACCGGAACCTGTGCTTGGGTGACGTCTGCATCTCGCAAAAAGCCAGAGAAGTGCATTTTGGGGCTACATTGGTGTGCTTCGACCGCAGGAACGCACAAATACTGTACAAATGCCTCAAACCAAGGAGTAATTCACGATTTGGGTTCATTACGATCCATGACACGAAACATCCTCTGAATGAAACCTACGCAGTGCTGCCTGCTGCATGTTTCAATTAGAGCCCGTCTCCGAAATATGCTCATATTCTGATGCGTTTATTACCTCACACTAATGCAATGCGGGATTTCGCAGAGAAATATTCGAGTCCTATGTCGAGAACGCAGACTCCGGCTTGTACAATCCGAGAACAAGATAGGCTCAAACGTAACGCACACGCCTAGACACACGCGAGCGCACACCCGGGCTTGTCCTGACTCTTCAATTTCACTAAACAGAACCTGCTGTGCGCATGTGTGTGTTTTTGCGCCTACGTGCTCGTGTGTTTGGGCTTTGCCAGGCTGTACAGCTCTCTCAGGTTACACACACACACACAAAGAGGAAGGCTCAGAGCAATAACAATAGCACATAACAAAAGAACCCTCAGCAGGTTAAGAGAAAATGTTTTTACTCTTTTTTGATTTCATTTTTGGGGGCAAACTGCTAAAAAGCATCTGCAGCTGAAAAACTGCATGTGACCGATGGTATGTGAATGTACGTGTTTGGAGCGTGGGCGCGTACGTTTCCTGCTCGGTAATGAAGCACCTTTGAGCTCGACTTCTGGAAATCTATCGCTTGCCAATAAAGTCCGCGGCGAGAAGCAGAAATCAGATAAGGTGATGCTGAGCGAGTTGACGCGGCAGTCCCGCGCAAACTTGCCTGCCCTCCAGTACTGTGTGTCCTTTTTAGCACAAGTCAGACCAGGTGCGCATGTTTCGAAAAAAAAAAAAAAAAAAAGGGAACGCGCCCAGGATTTAAGTCAAGACCGCGACACCCGGCGGAGCATCGGGGGCGACATCTCTCTTTGTGGCGTTTTCGAAGCTTACCTGGAAGCCCTGGATGCGAGCCAGGTACTCCAGCTGCTGAGCAGGTTGCACCGAGACGCCGCAGGCCAAGGGGGGACTCTTCGCCTTTGCCGGCAGCGCCGAGTCCCCCGCGGGGGACGACTGGCCGTTCAGCAGCAGCTCCCGGGCCATGGTGGCCGTCGGGCTCGGAGCGCTGAAGTACGGAGCGTGGCCTGCGGGGTGCGGGGTGGCGCAGGGACCCGTGTCTTTGGAGGCCATGTAGTTAAGGGGGCCGCCACCGCTGCCGTTGGGGCCCGGGGAAGCCCCTCCTTGCTTCCTGCTGGCTTCCATCTCCTGGTAGACGTCAGGACTGAGGTGGAGGAGACCTTTCGGGGCTGAGAGGGTTGAGAGGGATGTTAACTTGTTTGTCGTCATGACGTTTCATGATGAAGCTTGCGAATCGGAATGCTATGTGTGAACTGCGATGCTCTTACGGTCGGTGTCTGTCGGCATCAACAAAATTGGAGAGGAAAGTGAAGGAACAACACCCCCCCCCCCCACCGTCTTTGATCAGGAAGTGACATTTCATACATTTACCACTAAAATGACAGCCACACAACTTCATTTGCGCAAATATATGCGTGTCATTGTTTGTGTCGTTTGGCTTCCAAAGTGTCATTCCATCACTTTGTGCGGTTTGGCAGTTGTGAGCTCCGCCAATGCATCATCGACCGCCGGGATAGAAGCGCAGATTCTTTTCTTTCTCGCGCGGAAAGGCAAACACCGACAGAGAAACCGACATCAACACGACAGCTCCGATTGCATCGGCGCTGAGAAAAAGCACAGTCCTTGACTGGCATCGGAACCTTCCGGGAGCACTTTGAGCATTTTGTCTGGCTGATTTGGGCCTTGAAATGAAACGATGCTAAACATACGCTAATGTGCAAATTATGAAGCGGGTTTTGCGTTTTGGGTTTTTTCCGCAAGTAGCTTTCGGTGGTCCGCGCCATTTGCATTTTACAGGCCAAGGCATCCGTTTTGTCCGACCTCCTTCCCTTTCACAGGACGGGCACGGTTCCATCCAGATGAGCAAGACGGGACACTTTTGAGACTCTTGTGATTCTGCTCGCTTATCTCCTGTGTTTATCTTGGCGGTCCGCGGCTGCTACAGGTGGACTGAGCCAAAGGGTCGGGCTACTTTTGTCACTTTGTGGCTAAGATGAAAAGCAAGACCGAAAGAACACGAGGCGTGAAAGAGCGACGGCGGGAAGGAGGCGGCTCACGATGCTAAAAAGTCAAGGAGCTCGTTTTTTGGGATGGGAGAGGAGCTGCGTGTGGAGGAGTGGATGTGAAAACCACGCGGAGCCTCCTTAAATGCGGCCAAGGTCACCAGAGACAGGAAGTCCAGCTGTGTTCATGTGCGTGTGTGTCTTTGCGCTTGTTTGCGTCTGTGCCGACCGACAGCTGGGAAGAAAGTGTTGGAGCGAGCGCGTGACTGACAGCATACTTCCTGTTTGAGTTACTATGGCCGTCACGCATACACAGACGAGAGAGGGAGTTGCGCACTTGCACGCCGGTTGGGGCTTTTCCGGGAATCCGGACCCTCTTGCCCAACGCTAACAACCGAAGTGGGCACGGAAGGCCGCGATGGAACCCAGGCGCTATTACTCAGACGAGAACAATCACCGCCACGCCAGTAAGTGACACAACTTCTCCCGCTTTACCCTTCTTTGAATTCAGATCTCCACAAACTTGCCAGCTAACTGTGCATGCGGCGTCGGAAAAAAAAAAAAAAAGAAAGATGCCGGCCAACATGACATCAGCAGTGGACAGAGAGCATTATGCGGGGGCTCGGAGAGGGGCAGAGAATGTAAGCCGCGTGAGTTCTGCTCTGCCGGTGTGGGTGTGAGGACATGTGCAACGGAGAGCGAGGATTTCAAAGACGAAGCACTTTAAGAAATTGCGCGAGCCAAGTCCGAGCAGAGGAGGAAAAAGCGGAAGATGGGCAGAAGAGGCGGTAAAAGTGGGAGGTAAGAAGAGAATGAAAGGAGAGCGGTGCAAGTTTGCAGGCAGTTTCGGAGGGGCCCCGCCCATGTTCGGCGACCGGCGGGCCAAGGGGAGCGCTGGAGGGAAGCCAGAGCCAAGCGTGAGATTGATCGAAAACAGATAGGGCCGTAGCCCGCCGCTATAAATCACCGCGGCTGAGCGGGACCTTCGCATAGTTCACACTCGCACACAATCGTGTGCGCGCACACATATGCACAGCAGGAAATGAAATGTGGCAACTCCAGTGAAAAGCTTGGCTGCAGGACCCATGGGAATAGACGAGAGAAAAATCACTCCTCTTACTAGTCTTTCTTTTCACGCTCCATTCCAGTCTCTAAGCCACTGCGAGTAGCGGCGCAGCGCCCCGCAGCTCACGCAGGCCAAAGGACGGAGGCGCGCAGGCACAGCAACACACAATGAGGTGCGCGTTGGGTATGCTCAAACAAAAGCCTCGGCTTACTTTGGATTCGCCGTCTTTCCTGGACAACTACAATCATCCATGCTGCTGAATGCAAGTTGTCGCGCGTCATCGGAGCCCCGCGCTTATTTCCCTTCAACCATCTGGTCCGATCTAAAACGACAAGCGATATGCGTGCTACGTTGCAGAAAGCAGCGTGTGCATCGTGCGCCGCGTGTGTGGTTTGGGAGACCAGAACAAGCTAATTGGCAGAGACTTAAGTCTGATATTGAGGAAGGGGGGGCGAATTATGAATTGGAGCGGATGCAGCCATCATCCCCAAACGAGGGGAATTTCGCAGCGGGCTCTCTTCTGGAGTTATGGGACAGGCGGTGTCTTGTGCAAAAGGCTCCAACGCAAACCTCAAGATATATTTGGCGCAACAAGCAAGCATCTCTCCACGAATGTGATTTTTTTTTTTTTTTTTTTTAAATAATTTATCTCTTGACAAATTGAGCCAACTCGCAAACGTCGGTAATGTGGCTCTGTCGTCATTCGGGTATTGTGTACACAAAGCAAATAACATTCAGTGGTGAGTCGGTTTTGCACACAGCTCATCATCAAGCGCGAGCATCCCATTCATTCCCGTTTTCAAACTGCGGTCGCGCATTTGAGTCTTGGTTTGGGCAGCGCTGCCAAACACGGCGCATTCCAATTGAAAAATACTCATCTGTTTGTTGTCTATGCCACATCACACGGGCTCCAGCTGCTGGCGTTTAAGTTAAGTGATGTTGTTTGCAATGTTTTCATTGTGCATGGAGAAAAGTGGAACCTGTAGCCGCCCACCCACCCACACCCCACCAAAAAAATGTTTGACTTAATGACAAGCCATGTGACTACATTATTATTTTCATTCCAAACAATGGCCAACGTAACGGATATCCAGCTGACAGAGAGCCGCTTGCTTTCTACAGAACTGCACCGTCATGCTTTTAACGGACCGCGAGTCAGACCTCCCACTGTCAAACGAAAAGGCATGCCGAGTCACCACATTCCCATGGAAACAATACAGAGAAATCTTTCTTTCATTATTTTAAAATATATATATATATATAAATAAAGAAAGATTGACACGTGGAAGTCGATGCAAGCAAGAAGGTGAGCCGATAATGAAGAGTCACTATTATGGCGAGATGCAGAAGACTTTAAGCGGTACTAGAGGTGACTTCAAAGTTATACACTTTGCCGTCTTGAGCTTATTTTGCCCGCAGTTGTCTTCAAGTCAGCAAGCAACAAAGACATCCCGCCGCCGCCTCCGCGTCATATTTTCACGCCGATGGCCTGCGTCATCTTGTGCTTCGTATACGTCTGCGGTGTGCGGGATTAAGTGAATGTGCGCTTGTGCGTTAATCCTGAGTGAAATGTGATGTTTTGTGCACAGGAAGCCAGCGGGGGACGGGGGGGGGGGGGGGGGGGGGGGGGGGGTACTCCCCAGAGGGCCTCAGTGTGCGGGCCCTGTAAGTCCGAGTGAATGGGCCTGAATTCGCAGGCTGCCCACGAGGACGCACGGCCGATTAAACTGACAGTCAGGTGCCCATTGACCAGTCACAGAGATTAAACGCCGGGCCTTCTCGCCGACTAAAACCACCTGGGGAGAGAGGCGGCGATGGAGATGCGGCGAAGAAATGGAAAGAGAGACGAAGGGACGTTGCCCATACTCACTGTTACTCGTCGCTTCGGTAAAAGATGCCTTTTGTCCACTCCAGGCTTTGTTGTCCATCTGTGGTGATGCAGAGGGAGGCGGAGAAGGGGGGTAAGTAAGAGAGATGTATTCTTGAACAGACAGCTTTTTCCACGCATGTCAGACAAGTTCCTTCCTACTGTTTGGACCACAAAGAGACGAGCGCTCACATGCGAGAACGCTTAAGGAGCCCAGTGTCCGTCTAAGCCAGCTATTTAATCAGGTGGGGGCCGTCAATGTTCAGCACCCTCAAAGGCTCCTATTCAGTGTGCTGCTGCTGTGGCGGTATGCGTGTCTGCATACGCAAACACGCACAGTCGCGAACGTACGCGTGCGCAACACCGAGCCCGACTATTTTTTGGCTCGGCGTAGCAGTTGAGATGAGAAAAGAGGTTGCAATGGTGACGAGCGGGAGAGAAAACGGGAACGCGGCTGATTTGGAGGAGCACCTTGGGTACCTTAAAAGGTGCTATCTGAAAAGAAGATGCGATCAGGAACGGAGCTCGTCGGAAGTATAACGTGAATAAGAAAAGGGATGGAATGGCAACAACAGGCAGGAATAAAAAAAAACGGATTCTGGCTTAAATTGCATGCTGCACTCTGGTCTGAGTTTGTAAGTAAGTCACGCGGTGATGTCATCTATCACTAATCAATGCTAAATGCAGTAGAACATTTTGTTAAAAACAAAACACTTCACCACTTAAAAAAAAAAAAAGTACCTCTGTAGGATTTTGGGAGACGGTCGAGGCTTTGTATCCCAGCTGCAGCAGCATTGCCTCAGCGGCATTCCGTTTAGCCACCTTTTTGTTCGGCCCTGTTCCCGAGGCAACATCGTCGTTTACCTTCACCTGCGTGAAGAACACGGCCGACTTAAAATAGTCACAATTCATAATTTAAAAAAAAATAAAAAAAGAAGCCAGCTGCAAGGCACCACTTGAGCAGAGGTCCGTTGAAGCGCCACGGTTTTTGTGACATTCCCTCCGTTTTTCCACACTTTGAGGCACTTGTAGCCAGGAAGGCGTCAGTTTCCTTCCCCGGACCGAGCCGGCCACACAATTTGCACTTTGCGAAGAAAGGCAAAGTGAAGAGTTTGTTTTTCAGCGAACCTTGAAACATTAAATCCGTCAGCTTATAATGTAAGCAGCTATTTCCGAGAGAATATCAGACGTCGTTATGTTATGCAAACAGACAATTACGCTGTACAAATAACATGAAGGCGTGCCGGAGCCTGTGAAAAGACAGGCTTCCACGCACTTACTCCAAGTGCTCTGACGCGCTCGTTTCAAGCCCATCGTATGGGCCGCGAGCAAGCCAGAAGGAAGACAAGCCCGGCAAATGACTCGTAGAATAAACACAATCGTTCTTAAAATAATAAATACAACCCCGCTATTAAAAGGCACTCGAGACAAGGTGAACTCGTGCGTTGGAACACAACTCAAGAGGAGTACGCAAGAGACACCATTTCACTCCCTGCGCCTGTGGCGGAGAACAATGAGGAAATTTAAGAAGGGTGAACGGACTCCACAAAAGAAACGCGCAAACATTCACAGAGTCTGATGCGCGTATCCGAGAGGCATGGAGAATAGGTTTGAGGACGAATGACTGCCTGACGCTAAGAGAAGCTCTGTTCCGCTTATGAAAGAAGGGGACTGCGGGAAAAGAAAATGTGACTGACAGACACAGAAAAAAAAAAAACCCCAGCAAGGATCATCGAGAGGATGACAAGAAAACTAAATGCAATTATGAAGACAAACGCTTGTTGCACGGGTCTTTGACAAAAAATCATCGACTGGCGTTTCCCCAATTAAATACAGATTTGCAGCTTTCCCACCAACGTAAATGCCGTTCAGTAGATATGGGCCAAAAGCATCGGACATGGAATGAACGACATGCTTCTCACGTGCCCACAATGTCTCAAAGTCTGCAGCATTTGATGAGATTTACATTCACGTTTCGAGGGTCTCGCGTTACTTCCAAAATCAAAACCTTTGCCAACTCAATTTTGACGTCGCGGTGACTATCTGCATGCCTGACAAAACGTTCTTCTGTGTAAAATGTGTCCTTGTCCGTCCTCTCGTATGGCCCTAAAGACGCAACGCGCCCCGGGGCCCCCCGAGCCTTTTACTTCTCCAAAGAACCCCAGATTGTCATCTGCCGGTCTGTACCAGGATGCCAAAGCAGTACGTACCTGCATGATAAACTCCCGGCGTCGGGGCATCCCCCTCTCCGAAAGCAGCAAATACTCAGGCTCTTTCTCCTTCTTGGCCTGCTGGATCTGGGCCAGGCGGCTGATCGGGTTCATGCCCTGGCCGTAGTCCGGTCCCGTCTAGAGGACGAGGTAACAAGCAACCGGAAAGATGAACGCTTCCGATGATAATAGTCGTCGAGCGGTGTGTCACGCGGTTTCACAGAAGCATTTAAAGCTTCATTGCAAAATGCTGTCATCCAGATGAACACCGCAAACATTTTCAGACTGAATTAGGGATGAGAAAAGAACGACGCCATTGTTAGCCCACGGGAAGACACTGTACCTCGCTGCAGGTGGAGAAATAAAGTCAGTGAGGAATTGGAAGGAAAGTGATCCTAAAGTGCATTTTAGAGTCTAAAAAATGATGACTTTGGGCAAGAGAGGCAAGGTACGCGCTGGACTGATCTTCAGTCAACATACTCATAGTCCAATCCTTCATTAGAATAGGCCTGCAGTTGAAGAAATAAAATCCCTGCTTAATCTACAGGAGGAAAGGCAACGGATTCAAATCTGAGCACCCCCCCTGGGCCCCCCACGCTGGCTCGAGTACCTTGAGGATGGTCTTGGTGCGTTTTTTGTAGTGCGTTTTGGGTTTCTCCACAACCGGAATGAAGGGCAACTTCTTGAGGTCCTGCAGAACGGACAGTGCGGCGCGCTTCTTGGACAGCTTTTTGCTGTTGCCCTCGCCCTCGGCCGAGAATTCCCCAACGGTGACGCGGGTCAGGAAGCTTTTCATGTGCGGGGGTCCACTCTCCTTCAACACCTATTGCATATACACAAGCGGAGAGGGAGTTCCGCAAAAGGAAAATGTTGACTCCGTTCCAGATGATTCCTGGACAGATACACGAAACAGAACCGAGAGGCTTGCGTGCGTGCGTGTGGACAGAAAGGGCTTCTGCAGATCCATGCAAATGCGTGTTTTGTGTCTTTTTAGTCATGGTGTGTGTAAATGTGTGTATGTGTGTGTGTGTTGGGAAGCGTGTGCAGCACACTCTGCAAGCCGCTACACCAGGTGGTCTGAAACATCTGCTCTCAATGGTGAAAGTGCTACCCGCCCATATACTCATGTTATTCATATACAAGAAACACACACACACACACACAGGCACTGACGTACAAGAACACATTAAGAGTAACATGCTCCTAGATGACAGTCTCTAGTGATGAGGGCTCAGTTTCCTTCCTCTAGCCTCTGGTCACCTGGGAGACCTAAAACAAACACCGGCTGGCGTTAGGTCATGCTTCTGCAATCACATCTACTTCCTGTGAAGTGCGCAAGCGGGGTTTGTGCGAGTCATGTGTGTGTGTGTGTGTGTGTGTGTGTGAGGGGGAGAAAGCGAGAAAGAGAGATAAAGCGAGAGAGGGAGACAAAGAGAGACACACGACAGGTGTGGCTCTCTGAAACATTTCGTGAAAACATACAAAAAGGGAGAATCACGTTTGACACGGCAAGACAACAACAGCACAGTGCACCTCGTCGCTATTCTTTTGTTGTTTTTAAGCGGCGTCCATTAACTGGTGCGTCAACAACTCCATAAGCGGGGCACAATTTGCGTTGCTCACGGCGCAAATTGCTGCAATCAAACAAACTGCAAACGGCTCATTTCAACCCCCGTGAACTGATTAAAACCGATAAGTGGAACCATGAGCATTCCAGAAATACTCGACGCAACAACGCGGGCAGGCCAATTCAGCACCACGACGGGAATCGAGGCATCAAGTCCCCATTATTGCCCAGTGAATAAAAACTGCACGCCGATTGTTGCGGTTCACCACGTAAGATGACGCAGACGGCGGCCATCGCGCCGGTTGCACTTGAAAATGTAAGGAGTGGTCAACACCACAGTGTGGAAAAGTTAGTCGATCAAAGTTTGACAAGTATCTTCGAGCATATGGACCAAAACCTTCGCCGCCGAGAGTGCGGCAACTCGCATTTATTTCATCTTCAATTCTGACTCACCGTGGTTATACTTGCAAAATAGCTCTTACATCTCTTCGAAACGCTGTGACTGCCAAGCACTCGTGTGCGTGGCCAACGCTCACTCCGTCAGGTTTTTTTTTTTTTCTGTCAGCATTCCTGTACAATGAATACACTTTATGTGGAAAAAAAAGCATATTGCATGGAGGCCTTGGAGCTCAAAAGCTTGTTCACCCCATAGCAGAAACGCTTAAGAAATACATGGAACAGGGCTTCTTCTAGCACCAGCCGCGCACTGCATGTTAGTCTTTACGCTTGTGAATTTCCAATCTGCAATAGGATGTTGGCAAGTTCTGCTTGTGTCGGGAAGACCGGCACACACGTGGCATCACGCTCTCGGCCCATCGTTGCTCTTCCCTCGCTCCTCACTTTATTACTTCAAGCTCATGCGCCGTCTCTTTTTCCATCAGCGGCTGCCTTAAAACACACGCGATGGGAAGCTACCCAAGGAAATAAACAATTACAACAGAGTTTAGATTTGCAATGAGGAAAAACTAAAATCATCAATGCTCTGATTTTGAAAAAAAAAAAAAAAAAGAGTGATGCCAAAATGTGTTCCGGTAATACTTTCCTCACAAACATGAGCTGCCCGAGGGCCTCAGGTACACCAGAAGTGAAATAGACAGATAGGCATATAGAAAGTTCAGAGAAAAGGTAGGGGTCCGGCGGAATGAAGAAAAGCTCTTTTGTGTGATGCCCGGTGGATGGACAAGCTCTTGGGGGGTGGGGGGGGCTCTTCTCATACGATGGGTGGTTCTTGGCCCAGACTCTCGACTCTTGTGTCCCTCCTCGGAAGAGGAGCCTCCAATCCAACAAACAAGCTGTGATTTATAGATTGGTTCCTCTTTGATGCTGACATCTGCTTGATATTGCCTGACAGGAGGATTAAATGAGCCAACTGGCTCAGAGGGTGGCGCGACCCTCATCGGCGTGGAGGGATGGGAAAGCAGGCGCTCGCTCGCAGTGACTCATTGCTAATTTCATGGCCCAGAGAGGGGAGGACGGAGACGTGAAAACAAGGGCACTGCTGTGAGAGGTGTTCAACCTGAGAAATGACCGGGACGCTTTTGTGAATTGATGAAAAAGAAAATGTGCCGCCTCAATGTGTTAAGCACACTTCTAAAGGCTAGCGTGGAACACTAATAAAAACAAACAACAACAACAAAAACACTCCATGTTGAATGCATTCATCAGACATTTACTAAAAAACAAAAGGACAACAGTTGACGAAACTGCCAAACTTGCCAGTTGAAAAGGACCAATAACAAATAGAGCCGTGTTGAGCACAGCAAGTACCGCGCAATGAAAATGGGCAGAAGTGCAAGAGTCAAACAAAAATAAGGTGCTGAGGCGTTTAAACATGCCATCAAAGAGAGAAAAGTCAGACTCGTTTGTTTCGCTGTGTGGTTAGTGCAACTAGCACGTCAAACTGGTAGTCTAAGTGAAAACACAATCATAAAAAAAAATAAAAAATTAACGCCCGTAAAAGGAGTCGCTGTTTGCTTCCAAGTGGCTCAGGCTTTTGTTTTACAAGACAGGAAAATGAATGTCGTGCGAGGGACGCGCAAAGACAGACGCCAACGCGGAGCAACATTCCCTGGCCCGTTTAAAGTCGGAGCAAACCAAGACAAACACGAGCGTCACCGGATGGCACGCAGCAATATCTTGCGAGAAGGAAGACGATCGAGTTGGCAAGCAAGCATAGAAATCTAAAAGTTGGACAGGAAACACAAGATGAAAGTTGGAGGGAAATCCACACGCAGAGAAAGCGAAGATGAACTGCTCATCGGACAACTGAAAGGAGGAAGCGCCAGCAAAAGCTACGCTGAAAACGGCTACTCGAGCCATCGAAGTGGGAGGCTGAAAACGAAAGTAGCCTAATTTCACACCGGGACGGCTCATGAATCACACGGACGCAGATTTAGCCATCCTCGTGTATTAATAGCTCGTTCCAGGAAGAACGGCTGTGTCACGGTCTGATGAGCAAACGCGGTTTCCCAAAATAAATAAATAAACACGTGGGGGGGTAGACGGGAGGAATGGGGGCAGCTTTCCGGATAATTTTACAAAATCGTGTCGAGTCATGAGCAAACAACGCCGACAGAGAAACGTATGCGTCGCTTCCTTCCATCCTTGTCTCCATTTCCTCTCGCCCCCGTTCACCGAAACAGTAAACCCGTTGCTTTCACAAGTATCATTCTTCTGTGTTTTTTGGGGAGTGATGGCCCGAGGAGTGGAAAGGAAGGATTCAATAGCGGAAGGGAGGGGGGCACACAAAATAAACTGAGCCTCCCTTGTTTTTGGCACTTTGGAGAGTTGAGAAGGAGAAAGGGCGACCAAGGAGAGATTATTGGAGACGTCAGCCGAGATATGGTGAAAAGCCAAAGAGAACAGACGAAGCGGGTCGCTTAGGGACATCATTGATTTTTACAAAACTCACGGTCAGTCAAAGTCAACAACGTGAAAAAAAAAAAGAAAAAACGTGCAACACTTTAAAATCTCTACGGGACACAAAACCTTGGGAAAGGTCTACATCAATCCGCTTCGTTAAGACATAGCCACTGCCCATCGGTTATCCCGAGCCGTTATCCGGTTCAGGGTCGTATCAAAGCTGCAACCGGTGTTATAAGTTTCAGACACCATTTTAAGACAACGTACGAGACAGACAAATTCCAACATTCGCCTTAAAACACTGGACGCATTTTATCAGCTCATGTTGTTAACATTCTTAACAACATGAGCATTTTCCGCCGCCCCAAAAATAAAATACAAATGCACTTTAAATTAAAATCCGATAATCCAAAACAACTTCTGAGTCTTTTTTTTTTTTTTGGGGTGGAGGGTAGTCAAATAAGTGATTTTTGGGTTCACAATTGCTGACACTGACAAAGGTGACATCTCACAGTATTGGCCACCATGGCATTGGAAACCCAGTTGGCTGAACATGTGTCACTTTCCAAAAAAAAAAAGAAAAAGAATCTGTCGAGGCTTCTCACCTCAAAGTTGACGTTCAAGTTCCTCTTCAGGGCAATTTCATAGACCAGGCTGATCTCAGACTTGCTGGCGTCAGCGCCTTCCTCACTTTCCACCTTTTCTTCTGGGTCCTAACAACAACAAAAAAAAAGGATCAAGAAAGGATGTCAGATGAGCATTTGAGAAACGTGTTTTTGGAAACGGCATTTTTAAGAGTGGTCTGTGTTGACGACATCGACGAGACAATGCCAACTAAGCGCATGGACGGAGGACAGATAGGATGGAGGTTTTTTTTTGGGGGGGGAACTGTCAATGGTTTCAAGCTGTAAAAATACAGAGCTATTTGTTTTCTTTCAACTGATAAGCGTATCTTATATTCGGTGTGGAAAATGGTAATAAATGATTCGCCAGTAAATGCTGACACTTAGAAAAAATCATTGTCCATGACTGTTTGAGAACTGTATCCAACCATGTCATGAAATGACAAATTTAGGAGGTGCACGTCAGCCAAGCTGTTGGAAAGCGAGGCACGCACCGTACTGCAGAACCATTTGATCGAGTCTTTATTCCCACGAGCCAAATTAATCACTGTAAGCGTCATGAACATTTTTCTCTTAACCAGCAGAAATTAGATCACAAGAACCCGAGTTGGTCAACAATTAGGTTGGTCCATGGGAATCGAATAAGGACACTATTCACTACCAAATGCATGATGTTTATTTTTTTTTCTGGGAAAGAATTGCCCAAAATCAAAATTCTTTAGTGCTTGGAATGTAACATGGGAAGGAACGAAGATGCACTTTCATATGATTCATGCTTAAATCTGCGCTGCTGAGAGAATTGCGATAAGTATAATGATAGACGCATGCGTCATCGGCTGCGTCCGCACAAGGAATGACCACGCAGACCGGCAACCCTGCTATGACTAATTACAAATGGATTCAACTTTCCTGCTTTTCCTAAGATCAGCAAATTCTGGGGAAAATGCAGCAAGTCACAAAAAGTCAAGCCCAAATTTCTCATGAGGGGATTTCGTGATGTCGTAACGACAGTGCTGCGGATTTCAACATTTGAGGTTTTCGTTCCCTGCGATTGGCCGGCAACCAGTTCAGGATGTCCCCCGCCACTGCCCCAAGACAGCTGGGATGGGCTCCAGTGAGGAGAAGCGGATCGGAATCAACTGGATTTCACAAATGATTTCAACTTCCAAAGAGCAATGGCTAACCACAAATTTTTTGAAACGATTGGGAGAGGCAACACAGGCAAGACTCCTATGCATTCAAGAACACTTGCAACAGGAAAAATAGATTTGATTGTTGGTCGAGAGGTGTCTTCCACACTATAATAGGGTATTTTGTGCTGGACGGAGAAGTTACCGAGGACATTTCGTCACGTTTTATTTGGAGTCAGAATCACAGGCATTTAGCAAACAACCACAATGTGCAACAAATTGCGCAACAAGACTCCGTCAAAGCCACAAAAAAAAAAAAAAGCTCCTTTATTGATGCTACAACAAAACCGGTCAGGCAAAATAACAGAAGCAAACCGTAGCAAAAGCAAATTAGTGGCAATTAGCAGGTTGTGAGCATCTGGGGTAATTCGATTTGCCGTATGAGACAATAACGGTTGGCAAATGCGCCTCGAGGAAAACCAGGGAAAGGTACGGACACACTGAGAGACAAAAAGAAGATCACAACTAATTCTGACAGCGGCAAACTAAAACCAGATTCATTACACGTTAGAGTAATTGGCACGCAGGCGGATTTGGAAGCCGGTGACGTATTCATTTGATTAATCGCTAAAGAGGTCGAACGCTGCCCACGGAGTAGAGCAGTGTTAAAACGAGTCTGTAAAATAAGGAAAGTAGTTATTACTATTATTATTTTTTTAGATGACAGTAATGCTGTGGCCGCTCATCTTAAATGTTGCTTTCATGCGAGGAAATAAATCAAAGTAACGTATGCATGCGGCGGGGCATGCTCGTTTGCGAGAGGTCACCTGCGGCGGTCGTTCCGGGATGGGCTCATTGCGGAGTGCTTGGAGGGCCTTCATGGCAGCGTTGTGTCTGGCGGCTTGGCGAGTGCGCCCCTCCCCGATAAATTCGTGACTCCCCACGGAGAGCTGGACGTAGAAGATCTTGGGAATGGGATAATGGTACCTGGAAAGAGACAAACAGGAAGCGGCGCCGTCATCAACAAAATGAATTCAATGAGGAGTTGTTTATGTCCCCCAAAGAGAACAAATTTAACTTTAAAAAAAAAAATGCACGGCAAACAAAAAAGAAGCTTGAAAACACTCGCATTTAATACACTGCTAAAAACAAACAGGTCATGCACTACATTAGAGTCAATTACCCTGTTGGCCAATCACCAAAGTAACGTGGCATTTCATTTCGGAGTTTGGTCTCGCGAAACAAAGCGCCGGCACACATCTATCCTTCTCCTCTTTCTTCTCGGCCTCAACATAGATTTTGCTCTCTTTCATTGAGGCCCGACAGAGTGCGACTGAGCTGTCAACAAATTGATAGAATGGTCTGCAAGTCCATGTGGTGATGCCCCCCTCCTGGGTCAAGGGGATGGGAAGGGCGGGAGGTCTGCAGAATGGAGGGCAATGAGAGAGAAATAGTGGGAAAGCTAACAAGAGGTGGGAGGAACCCAACGTTTGGAATATGCCTTTTCCCCCCCCGTCTTCTGCTTTCTTCTCTGAGATGGACTGACACAAAGTGGAAAAGTGCGCAGTGGTCCGAGGAGTCGTCCGCATTTCAAAATAGTTTTCAGCAATCACGGATGTCATCCGCTCGGGCCATCCGGATTGTTCAAAAGCCGACAACCGTTGGTAAGGGCGTGTTTTCGTGCCCCGCTGCGGCTTGCTTGATGATGTCACGTTATGCTTGACATCACTGAACGTGGAATGAATCGGCAGCAGCGATTGCAGGGCAAGCCAGTCAAAGTTAATGACAAAGAAAAAAACGAGATAAGTCGATTCCAGACTATCATAATATTGCTTCTCTTACTAACAAGTTATTCTGAAAAACACACATTTTTTTTTTCCTGTTCTGTCTCTTCACGTATTTCCCTAATCTCCTGCACAGCAGGCCTTGGAAAAGGCATTTTATTCTCTGACTGGCAGGAGGTCTTTCCTCGGCCCGCAGCCGTCCTTCTCATGCATCTGCTCTCGGCTCCTCCGGGCCACCGGAGCCTTCCCTGGGCGGGGGCTTGCCTGGCCCTCGCACGTCAAGATCAGCCCCCAGGGGTCTCAGAGGATATGCCAAGTGCAACATGGGCTCTGGCCAACAGCGCCGCGCCGAGATGGGAGCAGCTGGGGCTGGAACATGGAGTACAGGTGCAGAGAGAGAGAGAGAGAGAGAGAAGGAGAGATTGAGGGATAAGACGGAGAAGGCAAAAGGAGACCGAAGCGCTGGAAGGGAAGAAGAAAACAGAAAGCGAGAGGCTGGGGTGGAGGGGAGGCCGCTGGGAGACCCTAATCTGCAACGTGGGAAAGTCGCAAGCGAGCGAGCCAAGAACACAGGAGAGCACATGTACACGCAGCAAAAATCCTGCGCGCAAGAAAGGCGAGCGGATCACGTCGGTGCCTGCTGGCTCGCTCGGCATGGATGTGTTAATTATTATTTGGATTATTATTATTATTATTATTACTACAAAGCGGGAATCTGGCCAGGACACCCGAAGGGAGGGTGTGGAAACGGCTTGAAGGAAAGAAAATCATTGAAATCAATAATCATTGAAAAAAAAAATTGATGACGTGTGTGAATGCATATGTAAGGTATGACTCATAATGTCAGCATTTCGCACTCACACACACACCACACAACACACACACATTTTGCTCTCTTTGATCCCTCAAATAGTCAGAATGGAAAGTGAGAGATATGAGCATGCAATTACTCTTGCAAATGACAAGGTGACATTTATTCTGGAAGCCGTTTTTTTGTCGGCTAAGCCAAACTTGCCTTCACGATGCAAAAAAAATTAAAAAAAAATAACTCGTCAACACCAGCATCACCATCAGCATGTCGCCGTCAATATTCCTTTTGTGCATTTGGTGATGGTGAAACTGTTTTGGGAGATAGTTAGTAGATGATGACTCCAACCCACACTTCCCTCTCCAATCAGTCTTTTTTTTTTGTTCCTATTAAAAACAACTTGTTTCCAACAATTTTTGGGAGGGTGAAAACGAGGTGTCACTTTGAGGTGAGCCCAGCATTTGCACTCCGCTCTAAATGAAGGAAAAACTTCCAGCTGTTCCAGCGGAGGCCACGAGTGGAGGCTACATGCTAAACCGTGAGAGTATAACACATTTGGTGGAAAATGCACGCGTGTCCGTCGTTGGCTTTTGAATTGAAAAGCGTTTGTATTCAGGAACGTCGAGTGGCCCGGCCAAAGAGAGGGAAAAACAACATGACACACGCGGGGTTGGCTTTCTTCGCGCCGCCATTCGGACTAGTGGCCAACGGTTAGGACGGGCTTTCACGACAGTCGCGCACAAACATGAACATAACGCCACACAGCCAGAGCAGCAAGAGTGACAGAGCCTTTGTCGACCCCCCCCCAGCACTCCCTCTCCGCCCCCCCCAAAAAGAAAAACTTGGAAAGGCTTGTTCTTCCTTCAGCTGCCCTTTCTTCCAATCTCTTGCCAGACATGTACTTGAATTAATTCCCTCCCTCATACTTCATTCCGTGTCCATCATTAATTGATTTCCCCCCCCCCCCGTTTTCCCTCACGCAACTGCTAATATACAAAATTGATTATGATGCGACATTGCCAAAAACATCAAGAAAAATGAGCAAACAAACAACAAAAACAAATGTTGGGGTTGGATTTATAAATCTGATACAAGGTATCTTCCTGTGTGCGTGAGAATATGCTCTAAAACGGGGGGGGGGGGGGGGTGCAAAGATCGCAAGCATCATCTGTTGAAGTGAGGCGCCCACTTTTGGGGATTTTAGTCAAATCCTGCCCTAAGCGCGCACCAGAAAGACGCGTGATTGGCATCAACTTTGAACAGCGCCCACCAGAGAGGCTTGGTTGCTTCTTTCAATCCCAGTGTCAAAAGCTGAGAAGCGTCCGTTGTTTCCACCGCCTTGTTGTGGTTTCAATTTTGAACATGAGATTAAAGCGCCCTCGCGCAAGTACTGTAATCAGTCTCGGGGGGGCCCGCCTTCCATGCTTGGCTCGGGAGAAATTAGAGCCCCTAATAAAATGACCCCGGGGCCCTCGTAACGGCTGACTCATGGTGACGCATGGGGTATCACTTCCAAATATGAAAAATTTACAATAGTATTACTCAGAGGGAACGGGTTAAAACAAAAAAGGATTGAGTTACTAGGTAGGAAAAAAAAATACATATGGGATAATTCATCATGGAAGTAAAAACCAGCTGCTCGGAAACAACATTTGATGAGCTCACTAAGAACAGGTATCGGCACAGAACAAAAATACCGATGACAATGGGTATTTTTCCAACGTATGTGGACAAACGATGAAGCCATGCGTATGGTCATACGCTAGTAAAAGAATCTATCCGTCTATCTGAACCTCTGTGCCCTTCTAGTGCCAACTTGGCTGGATAAGAGGAAGAGCTGGCTGGGAAATGGGTCGAAAATCAGACCCCGCTGTCCTCATTAAAAGTATTACATTGTGACCTGCTGTTTTATGTTCAGTGTCATTAAGACAGAAAATGAGTTCCTTTGTTGAAAAAGAAAAAAGGACAAGAAACGTCCCGGTGTCATTTTAAGATCCCCTCCACCGTCCCCCTTTTTTTCTCTCTTTTTTTGGGGGGGGTTGTCACGCCTTCGCAACGCCTTTCAAGCTGCAACTTATTTGCCTTTTGTTTGTATGCGGGTTTCCTCCGGGTACACTGGCTTCCTCCTAAAATCTCGATGCGAACGTGAGCGGGAATTAGTGGCGGGGACGCGCGGCGTGACGACAACACCGACCGAGACTTTGTAAAAGTAAGGCGCCGCATTAAAAGGCGCAGCATTCGGCTACGCAATCCCAAGGATTTGGCTTCGGGATTAGGAGGCAACACGTTTGAATCCGGCTGGCTTTGTCCAACTCCCCCCTCGGGTTTAACATTGGAAAACGACAGCGGCAAAACAAACGGATTGAACGTCGGATTGAACGCGCTGGTGCGGTGGCGCGCTCAGTTTTTCCACCGCCGATTCCAAGTTCAAAGAGCAACATTGGCTTGACTGGCTTGATCTTCAAAGTTCAAGTGCGCAGCCACCAAAAAGCCCCGCCACGCAGAGTGGGCCAACAGCCTGGGAAACGGCACCGTTCCAGCGCGGAGGTCGGCCTCACGCTGTCAAACGTACAGAGACGAGGCATTAGGAAAGGAACTTCAGCTGACGTCAGCTCGCTCTCTCGCACACTCTCTGCGAGTTGCCATCAGCCGATGCGTTTCACGCCGGAAACAACGAGGCAAAGGCGGAGCCGTGGGACATGACGACTTACGCAAACATGAGCATGAAATTGGAGTCAGCTCAACTCAATGGACATGAAAGAAGAGACTGGCTGCAGTGACAGCCGGCGCAAATCTTTCCAAATATTTGTTTATTTTGGACGCGAATCCCGAAGCCTCCACGTCTTGGCTCTTAAATACAATATTGTTTTATGAGTTTCAACCCATTTGTACAATTTCAAGACGTCATACTTTGGTCAGGTGCGTTATGCCATCAATCTGATTTACTAGTCAATGAATACATGCCGGGATGTTTATCTTAAAAAAAAATGACAACAATCAAACACGAACTCCTCTCCTGTGGTCTTTGGGAACTCCCTTTTGGTTTGGGATCAGCTGTAAAAGCAACGCAAGGAAGGAAGGATTTTTTTTTTTGGCATCTTTTCTGTACTTCACTTTTTAAGATCAAATATGTGGAAATATCAGACAATGATAACGCAAGTCGACATTAAAATCAGCATAGAAATGATTTTATTTATTTGGGGTGGGGGGGGGGCAGATTCAAAGGCCCCTTTGTTTAGTAACGAATTAACTGTGGCTAATCGCATTTGCTGGAAAGTCCAAGTTCATTTTCCATTTACCACGCCCGAGCCTGATTACCTCCAGACCGGTTCAATCAAGAAATCGTTCAAAAATAAAAACCTGTGGGACCAAAAGAAAACTGCTAAAAGAGCTCCAAAATTGCCACGCTCCAAACAAACTCAACAACCGATTGAGAAATAAACAAAGTGACATTGATCAGTCCGGAAAGTGTCACGACGTCATTTGTTTGTTTGTTTGTGATTTATTTTGGCTCTCTAAATCGAAAACACTTGATTTCAGGCTAGTTCTTTTTGAAACGGGGCCACGTCGCTTTGAATTGTTTTTAAGTGCAGTTTTTGTTAACGTGGCTTCATCTTTGTCTGACCTCTGCAATTATTGACGATCTTAAACTAAAAACGGAGCAACTTTCACAACACTGCACATCTGCGGAACTCCAGAGTGGACCAAAAACAAAAAAACCTAACACTATTTGGATACACGGGAGTGAAATAATACAGAATAATTGATTTCCGTAATGCCTTTCAAGGGACCTATGACGGTTGTGCGAAGAAGAAGAACGCGAGTGATGGCAAGGAAGCGTATCGGTATCGATATCGGACACCTTGAATGGAGAACGAGATGATAAGAACGGTTTTGAACACAGGACAGTGCTCATGAGCAGATTGAGCTCCGCCGACAGTATCGACGTCAACGAAGGCTGGCCAACATCCTTGATGTCGGCGCGCACTCGCCGGTTGCCTGAGCCCTGCGGGCATGGCGGGGAGATCCATTTTTCAAGGAGAAAAATATTCACTGCAATGCAGCATTGTAATCCTTACATCATCGAAGACGCACGCACGCACCTCCAGTGTGACCTTGAGGCGTCATTGACTTGACTAAAGCGTCCAATGTGGCGCAATCAACAGTCGGCGCCATACCGAGAGCTCAACTTGAAGGCTTTCCTTTCATTGACTTTGTGTCTCTAATTATGCACAAGCACATAAAAAGATTGGATTTGACCAAAAAAAAATTTTTTTAATTAAAAAAAAATCTGAACTGAGCATCATGCGGTCCCACTGAAAGAAAGGGACCTTCCTTGAGCTCTGGGAACTGAACGTCAACATTCTTTCCAATGAACATGGAAGCTATTCAAATGTCCCTCAAATGATATATTTGGGATATTGACCATATTTTGGAAAGGCAAAGGTTGCACGACGGCACAACGACCAGCTTCAACAAGGGCTGTAAGAGAACATGATTTAAAAAAATATATATATATTAATAATAATAATATATTGTACACCGGATGTTTTGTATAGTAACAGCTTAATAGTGAATGATTTATATTTACCCTTTTTTTTCTTTTTGAAAAATGAGAGTCTGATCTCCTAGAGCATTTGACTTCTTTATTATTCCAAACAGGAAACATTGCTTTGAAATGTAAATATGAATCAGAAGTCAACCTGTGGCCCGGAACAGGATGTGCATGACATGTGAGGTTCTACCGCATTTCTCCTTTTATTTCAGATTTGAGACATTAAAATGCCGTACGCCGGGTTAAGAAAACTGGCTTCCCCTTGCTTTCTGGCATGAAAACAAAAAAACTAACGGCTCGTTCAGTTGATCAGCGTGTTCACACGAGGAAATGTCACAGGGCAGAGAACCCCCAGACGTTCATTCCTCTCGCTGACAAAATGTTACTGACAAAACCAAATTAGGTGTGGGAGAGGGTGGGTGGTCAAAGGCTGCTCAGCTGTGCTCCTAAGGGGGGAGAAAATCCTGTCCCTACTCCAAATTCTGACAGAAAACGCCAAATGGGGCAAAGAGGGGAGCAGAGAGGTGGGGTGGGGTGGGGACATGGTGCGACGCTCAGGACAATGCCAGGGGGGGTCACACACCTCGGGGCCCTTTTTTGGATTCTGCGGTCAAACATGAAATTGTCATTTTGGGATCTCTTGGCCTCGACTGACTCATACGATTTGGGGTGTTCCAATGATAACACGATTTTCACAAGAACGTGCTGACGTCACAGTTTTTTTTTTTCTTTCTCATGGCTGCTTGAGACTGGATGTCCACACCAGTTGACTCACTTGCAAAGTAGCATAAGCATCAAGTCGAGGGCGATGTTCGCCAGTGCGCCATTTGAAAATGAACAATGAGACGCTTACGACACCGCAAAAGATCAAGTGGCCATTTTAAAGTGGACCGGGATGGTCAGAAATTATTCACCGGGCCCTTCGCCATAAATAAGATTCATGAAGACGCTGATAAATGCTCTGTACATATTCCGGCCATATTTTCTCATCAAAGCACTTTCTGAATCAATCAATATGGGTGCTGGTGGTGATTAGAGCGCTGATGGATCGGAGCCAAACTGCCCTTCTAATGAGAAGATTCTACATCAACATGGTTCCAGATCACTCTGATTCATCATAAAAGGTAAGGGCATGGGCATCTGGAAACCTCCGTTTCACCGCGGCGTCATTACCATGACCGATGGCGGCTATGGCCTGTCACTTTCTGCCACGAGGCCCGTCATTGGAGGAGCAGAATTCATATTCACAAGGTCTCACTTTCATTAATCCCTGTGAAAGAAAGGGACCTTGTGAAACCACAAATGACCTTATGGTAATGGGGTACTTTTATTTTTTTTTGTCAGCCTGCGTGCATCTCCTCAGCACCACTCTGGCTCACTGAAAAAGTGGCGCTAAAGAGGCAAACAGACCCAAAGGCTGCCGCCGCCTTCCGCATTTCAACTCACCACTGTGACGCCGACAGACAAAACATTGGCGGCCAGATTTTCACCCCAAACATCGCAGGCATTTTTGTCTGCGGTCCCGTTTGTGACTGCGCCGATCAAAAAGAAGATGTGCGCCAGATGCCAAACTGCCTGGCTGCAGACTACACTCGCTGAACCAACAATGCCACTCAATCGCTCTTTATTCCAGGTGCTGTTTAGATATTGTTTAAAAATGCACTCCAAAGTAGGAACCGCAGGATTATTGTTTTCAAACGTTTGCATCATCAAATCATGAGGTACTGTGTAAATCCTAAATTACATTTCTGGCTGAGAAGCCCCAAAAATGGGTGTCCAGGCCGCTGAACAGAAGCCAGTCAAAAATTGAAAAATGAGGAAACACTGCCATCTGGAGGGAACGTGTCAATGGGTGGCAAAAATGCTCTCGAGATGCTCATATTATAAATCCATTTTTTAAAAACGTTAATATATGACTTTCCCAAGTCCACTGGCTTCCCTCCCACATTCCAAAAACACGACCAGGAACTGTCATCAGGTTATTTTGTTTACATGTGACTTGCATCCCCAGCTCTGGTCAAGCTGGGAAGAGATGAGGCTCCAGCACACAAGCGTTGTCCTTGTGTTGTCCATGCTTTGTCTTCAACCCAGAAATAACATAATGTAGCTTACCTTTGGTTAAACATGCCTCTGAAGTTGTAGCAAGCTCTGTAGTTGGGCATGGGCTTGGGATCTAAAGGCCTGTAGATAGCCGGCTCGCCTCTCTTCATAGCCAAACCGTTGAGCTCCACTGTGGGTGTTATACTGCCTGTGTGAGGACGTACATGTGGAACAATCAGGACAAGATTACACAATGAGCAATCAAAGATTCATCCCAATAAAAACAAGAGGGAAAATGTCTAGATTAATTCATTCAGAGGATGATGAGCAAGGATAAAGACTACGGCGAGTAAGGGCTTCACAGTAATTTTGGGGCCGATCAGCGGATTAAAAATAAAAAAATCAAAAAAGATCATTTTGACCATTTTTTTAGTCATCTAATATTATGAGTCTATTCATAATCTGTAAATTTACAACAATTTTTTTCACCATATAACCATTTTCATGCAAAAACAGTGTCTGGCCCAAGCAGCTTTGCAGCTTGTGCCCATCTTGATCTGCAAGTGAGTGATTCTTTCACATAATCCTTCAAAAAATTAAAAAAGAAAACACACAAGTAGAGAGATTTTGTCTTGACTGACCGTACCTGGATTGCTGTTGATGTCCACTTTAGGTGAGCGGGGCATCGGCCTAGGAAGGACACTCTCATCCAGAGCTTTGGAGGCCGTGGAATGCTGGGCCTTTTTAATGCTGGAGCCCTCTGCCTCCCAGACCTGCTCCCCAAGAGTCAACTGCACTGTGAAGATCTGCAACAGCGACATCCGGAGGCAATAACGTGTCATGATCGCTCTTGGATCAAAAGCGAAGGAGCGCAGCCATTCAACTGACAGTCGGTGGAATTTTCGACATAATTATGCATGCTAGTCATCATACAGCGATCAACGAGAATAAAAGTCCTGTCCTCACCTTAGCGTGTGCAGGGCCCCTCTCATTGAGGAGCTTGTACTGCGGCTGGATCCGATTGAAACGGGCTAACTCATTCACCAAACACATTGGAGTTTTCTCTTTAGGGTTTGCCATGTTCTCCTCGGGTGAACCTGTACACAGAGAAACACACCGCGGGATACTGGATCGGACAAAGACAGGTGTGAGACAGCTCCCGAGACCTGGTATCGCTACTGGCCCATCCCTACCTGGCGGTGTGGCAGACACAGGTGCGTCCCCATAGCCAGCTGCAGGAGCGGGGCAGGCGGGGGTGGGGGACGGGCCTGTGCCGTTGACAGAGGGTTGCAGAGCCAGGGATCCTGGGCTGGCCATGGCCGCCAGAGGACTTCCGGAGGAGAGGCCGGGGCCAGCCTGGGGTGCTGAGGTCTGTATTTTTACTTGAGCCATGCTCTATTCCTGAAAAAAGACCAGCATTGTTATTTAAAACATTGCACGATGAACGGAAGTTGAACGAGGGTGGTAGATTGACCCTTGGAGCAGATTATTTGCATCATTTCCTCTGAGAATGATAAACAGATGACGTTTGGCCCGATGTTCCACTGGGTCACACATTTCTGGAGAATTTGCAAGCATTCAAAGCACTTAACCAAAGTGCAGTATTTAAGCAAAAAGTAACTCCAACTTTAAATTGAGAGGCACTCAGCATAAGACCCATTCTGATGCCCTGGGAGCCATCGCACAAAGACAATGAAGCTTTATGTGAAGGATGACATGACAGCATGACATGTCAGCAAATCTTGCAACACTTCACCTAAAACAGCATCTCAATGATTCATTCGACTACAGTTTAGCGTTTTGTGCTTTCAAAATGGGTACTAGCGGTGGCAGGCAGAATTTATTGTGACATGGGTAAGCACTACCACAAGATCAATACAAATATTTACAAATCATTTACATATGCATATTTATTTTATCTAACGGAGGCCAGTTGAGCATGCCCTAAAAAATAAATACCGGGAAAAAGGGACAAAGCTGAAGAGGTTTCCTTTTGTTCCGTGCTGATGACCCTTATATTTTGAGCAGTGGATGAGACACCACTTTGTGACAGCATACTTTGTCAAACAACTTCATGTTCTCTCTCCATTAAGCCAGAGACAAAACATTCCAGTTAAAAAATAAATACATAAATGATGTGTTCAAAATTATTTCAATGAAACAAGAGGCAAAGCGTGCATTTTATTTTTAATAAAACTATTTCAGAATAGCGCAACCAATTTCAGTCATGTTTCACACCCAAACCGCCAATATTTCACAATTTTTGCCAGGTTAGATAAATCCGTAAATCACAACAAGAGGTCAGACACTAAAACGGAAGCCAGCAGATGTGCAGAAAACCCAATCTACCGCTGCATGCTAGTTCTTGGATCATTTGCGTTCAGGTGTTTAACCGCACCTTCAATAAGACAATATAATAACTTCAATCAGCCATAAACAAGTACACTTACGCTGGCTTGTGTAGACGTGGGCCAATTATTACTCCGAATTTTGTTTTTCCCTGCAACAAACACTACACTATTATGTTGTTTCGAATCTGAGAATTCTTACACATAAATGCATTAGTTAGGAAATCAAGTGAAGATATAGGCAGTATCATGGCTGGAAAAGTTGCACTGAACAAAATGACATTTCGAGTTTCTGCTTTCCAGCAATTCATTGCGTTATCACGGCGACGCATTTGCCTGATCTTCCGTTATGCACAATTAGAGAGGAAGGCAAACACCCGTAATCACATCGGTTCTTGCCTCAATTGTGGAGAATGAGTGTTAGGTTGCAGGATATCTACGACCCCAACAGCATTCTGTGAAGGCTCGGACTGTGTCCACTTTAGCAGAAAGCTAACGTTGCCCAGCAAAATCAAAATCAACCGTTCCTCTGCGTGGCAGCTTCCCAAAACAAACGCTCGTGATGCGCAAGGACTCCAGGACGATTATGGAGTCGGCGATTGGTCACGATCTGTGATTAAGCAATATAATGTCATCTTATCGTTGCTTCAGCTGCTTTCAAGCTCATGATGGCAGGTCGGCCGTGCAGCCCTCGTTAGCATCACCATAGTGCTCCATCTACCACGAAAGTCACGGCTCTTTCAGTGCACGTCGACAACGCAAGAGAAGTGACAGCAGCATGGCAAATAAACTAAAGACAACTTAAAGCAAAACGACAAATATGCATGCGCATTATTTTTACCTTTGTTCAGGGCCAGACCCCAGTTACACCTCCAACATTGGCAAACACTAAAGAGAACTGGAAGCAGTTGAAACATACCATTTCATTAGCGTGGGTCATGAAAATGAAAGTAAATCAAACCACTGGCAAATGCAGATTATTCATATTTAAGCGTGTACACAGAGAGCGTCTTGTGTATAGCAATGCCATTGAGCGTTATATATTGCCTCTATAACGTAGTAAGAGATTTAAGCAAACCCGGAATGCATTGCACACCCCCGTGATGAACAAATGGTTCAGTCCTAGTTTTCGTCTGTAGCAACGTCCATTCCGACTTTAATTCTACAAACAATTGACTATAAATTCAGTGTGCGAATGTAAAGATGCGTATTTTGAAGTTTGAAAATGCTCCAATATGTTGTACAAGTATCGTCGCTTAAAACTGGGGGGGGGGGGACTATTTAGTAAGATTAACTTCTTTCGACTGTGCCGAGTGCATTCATATTTTAAGTACATTATAGCTCATGAATATTGCACGCTTAACTGTTTGGATTATATTATTTCATACCTGATTGTAAGTGTTGCTAACATTCACGGATGCTGAAGTCAGGGAGCGGGTAAACGTTACCATGACAACTATAAAGCGAGGTGTTGATAAAACTCGGTTCATTGGTGCGGAGTAAATGCTGCTTTCGCCATGAAACTACGTGTTTTTTTCCAGGCACGGTTGCAGGTAAAAGCACCATTATTTCACAGATCGCGCTCACCAGTTAAACGTGAATCTTCGCTTTTATTATCGATTATGAAAATGAATAGGCACCTATTACAGAGCTTGAACAGCCCAGAACTAGAGTTTTTAAAAATAAATATGAAACCCTTATTCCCCCCCCCCCCACTCAAATAAAATAAAATCTGCAACTTGGAACTTCAAACCACATTGAAAAAAAAAACAACAATGCCTCACGTATTCAACTACAAGTTAGAAATAGCTTTTCTGTGAAGACTTTTGCTAAATTCCCTCACAAATCCTGTTATGGCTGCTTCGTTAACACAATCATTTGGGTACCATCATGTCTGAGAGTGGATGAGAACATTTAAAATAACATACAGTAGCATTGTACTGCGATCTCTAGATCAGAAGGGTGCCATCTCATTCACATCACTCAAGACAAACAAGCATAGCCTGTGGGGAAGAGAGGCAAATGCAAGACAGAACAAAGCAAGATGGAAAATTCAAGTATCATATTGGTTTCTTAAGGAATAGTGATTACACTTGAAATTACCAAGTCCCTCGGGTGAACGAAATCTTTATGGCATTCATTGATGCTGACTGTACACATCCTAATTAGGTCTACATTATAGGCCAACTCCTATTATCACTACGCTATGAAGTAAATCCATAAACCCATCTCCCCTAATATCCTTCTCCCCCCAAATAAAACCCTGTATACAATAGCTCCAGACATGTTAGTTTTACAATATAACAGTCTTTTGGCAAAAATATAGTTTAAACATCTGGATAGGTATCTTTATTGGAAAAAAGTACCTGAGCCATAACACTGACCAGGCATAATCACAAAACCATCATGTTATTACGCCTGCATTGACTCCCCCCTATTCTCTGCCTTTGTCTGAATAAAAATATATCACAATTAAAAAAAACGTATTCAGCGTTCCAAGCAGTCCACTCCCAAAACAGTATAAAAAGAACTGGACATTATCGAAGCATGAAAAACCTTGAAAAGAAAAACGCAACAGACATTCTTTAAATGAAAAAGGGCCCTGCTCATTACTGAGGCTGGACACGTCAAGATAAAGTTTGACAGCTCTAAATTTGACCCAATGCCACGCTTGTTTTGTTGCCACGTGTACCGTCCGCACCGGTCTCCACGGGAATGAGTATTGTGTTGACGTTTGAACTTATACGTATGAGTGGGGGGCTGCTCAAGGTGTTGGGAATGATGTACTGACAGTGCCTCTTAACTACGTACTCTTCACAGTGCATATAATGTATATATATTTAAAAAAAAAAAAGATGAAGCATTTTCTTGGGCTTATGATGGTCAGGTCCCTTCCAGAAATCCTTTTGGAGAACTCCTTTGTCAGCCCGAGAATGCCTCCATCGGTTGGTTATTATTGCACAACACAAGGATCTTAAAGTCCGCACACACGCAAAAATGTAACAATAATCATTTTAAAAACAGGAAATACATAAAAATACACCTTGCGTACTGCATTACTATCGTTCAGCCCCCGCCCAAAAAAAATTATCCATTTCGAGTGCATCTAAAGGGTTCCAACGGTTTTCCATTCTTAGTTATTACCAACTAAAACATGCATGGAACTGCCCGGCGGGTGGGGTGGGGTGGGTGGGGGGGATATGCAGTCTGGAGCCTCCAGCGCATCGGTGTCTGTCCATCGTTCCAGTCAAAGGTCAGAGTTCAGAGACTGAATGTTTAAAAAGTGCTTTACGTAGGTCAGTAGGACTTTTCTTCTGTGATTATTACAAACTTTTTTGTACATTAGCAAGTATCATCTGTGAAGACAATGACAAACACTGATTATAAAATACATCGGCGGTGGCTTTCAATTCATCATCCTTGGGAAAGTACTCACCGTGATACCACCATTTTGTCTTCTTTGGATTTTTGTTACATGTTCTTACATAAAAGGAGTTGTCAGGTGGTCGTCTCTGCGGGACAAAAAAAAAACAATCAGAAAAAGGCATGGCTGTATGCTACAGCTTGACTTCACAACTCATCAATTTAATCAAGTACGACTAAGAACGGGCAGAATTGATCTCTTTGTCCATCATGTGGAATTTGAAGCTAAAAAACGAATACGGTACAGTGGGTACCCTCCTTCCCAAAGGTTCTTACCTTTTCTTTGCAACTGGACAACATGCTAATAATGCTAAGACAAACAGATTGCACTGAGAGGGCTGGTGACCAGTCTTCCGTCAGGATGGATAGACAGATGTGACCGTTGCTATACACATGAGGGTGGACAGGTACATTGTCCCCTGTGAACATTACCTGTAAACAATGACACATCAGTTACTTTGCGTCAAATAATCCCAAAGCTGCAGCAGACAAAAAAAGCAACATCTGAGACGATATACACATTTCCAATTTGGGGGGGAGGAATGGGAGCATTTGAGTCAGAAGAACCCCGCTCGGTGAGTTGGCCTTCAAACCAGCAAGACGTGCCGCTATGTGATGCTCACTCCGACGTCGTCAAAAACTCTCAGACGACTCGAGTTTGTTTGAACCATGTGGTCGCCCAGCGCTTACCTGAGGTGAATCGAAAGGATATCGACTACTAAATTTGAAGAGCAGTTGAAATTTTTCTCCTTCGTACAGTGTGCCGGGGGCCCCCTCCATGTCGACGATCCACCTGAAGAAAAGCATCGCGTTACAGAAACACGGTGAGTACAACACACTATTTCCTCAACTCGTGCTCCACGTGTACAACACCGGGAACTAAATGTGTTAATCGTGAGATGACTGAATTCTTTTAAATGAGTTCAGCACATAACACGAATCAGAATTGCCTGCTTGTAGTATTAAAGCTTCATGTATAAGAAAAAGGGGTCACTGATAGTAGCATCGTAATCGCTGGCCTAATTTCTCCCACTGAGTGAAGCTGATAAAACGTCAGGAACTTGTGGCTTTGCGTTACAGCCTTGGGGAGCTTTCTACTCATTTCTGGTGTGCACAATCATTCGGGCCATATGACAATCAGGTCAGTGCTTTACTCTGAGAAGGCCTGATGTTTACACTTCAGGGTTTGAAAATGGCAATGCACAAACAGTTACCATCACCAGATCTTTATTGACTGTGCAGGCGATGTTTTCAAGCAACAGTGAACGTCAGAAAAGTCAATGAATTCACAAAAATGGCTCAATTAGAAAGAATTAGAAGAAGACAGTCGCTGTGTACAAAGGAACTGCATCGAATAAAAATCGAAAGTGTATGAAACAGCAGCCAAATACTGACAAATACCCCAACTGCTATACAGGTTTTGGAGAGGAACATTCAACACAATTATTTCCATTATTTCCACTGTACATTCAGATTAGGCATGCTTCCATCAACCTTAGTTATCTGTGCCAGTCCAGTGAACCATATAAGGAAAAAGACCAGGGCCAGATGAGGATATATTTGACACAGCAGTGCCTTGTTTGAACTACTTGACATAATTTTCAAAGTGTAACCATCTGCCATACTGATAACAGTAACCAGTGTGTGCTATACACTGTAAACAGACACAAACACATGGGCACCTTATCTCAGTCACACACAAAACCACCAAGTATGAAATCATCAATGTTTGCTTTTTGAAGCAAAACCTTCATTTTTATTTATTTATTTTTTTCATGACTCCATGGGGACTTTTGATGCAAACGGCGGAAATTCATTCAATGTCAACCCTTAGCTCCTCAGAAGGGCTCATTATAATGGTTTAAAAGGCACACCCTTTCAAAGCATCGCAACTCTAATGTGCGCATTCAATGCAGAAGCCAGCTGAACTGGTTGGAATACTTGTCTGTCAGACAAAAACACAAAACACTTCTTCAGTCTCACCATGGAATAAAGTTGAAGTATTTCCTTGAAAACTGACACAATGAAACGTGTATCAGTGCTTGAGGAAATGTATAACAACTGAAGGCTTTCAGCACTACTCTACATGTAGATGGTGAATGGAATGAAAAGTCAGCCAAGTAGCGCTAGTTCCTTGCTATAACAGCTCAACTACATTCAATATTTCAAAGGTAGGCCATAAGTATTGGATAAGTCACTTGAGAGTGGGCACAATTCTGTAATTCGCTGGAAGGACCCGATTGCTTCCTGCTGAGACTACAAATGACTTCATATTCCCGCTTATTTTTTGCATGACTTGGATTCAAAGGAAAGAAATAGGAGGGTGCAAAAAATAACACAATAATACTCACTGAGTTATGGTGTTCTGTACACTTTTTTCATTCAGCGTCATTCCAGGGGGTGGATCATTTTGCAGGGCTAATAATTCCTTTTGTAGCCGTTTCTGTATATGAAAAAAAACCACAGCAGTTACAAAACTACAGAAAATCGATTCTGCTTTCACTCAGTGTTTTAAACAATATCACGAGTCCCACTTAAGGTATTAGTGTATGAATGTGAGATGAATCTACAATATTTATGAGCAACAATACCTAAATGTGCATTGACAAGGTTTCTCACACGCCACTGTCACTTAAAATTTGGACGACTGACGAAGGTTTTCAAGAGGCGACTTTGAAATAGAAACGGACCCACACATACAAGCATCGTCAATCGGTGTGTCCTGGTGTTTATTCGGTTCTTTCCTTTAATGGCCCACTCTTGTGTAGTTTTCCTTTGGAAGCGATGCACCTGTTCAGCTCAAGAGGAAACTAGAACAGGTCAACCTGCGCACCGCCTAACAAGCTAACTGAGCCGAACGGCAAACGCTCGGCCGTCGTTTAACTGGACGAACCTTAAATCTGAACTCGTTACATCATATGAGTTGTGGTATCAAAGTGTTAGTCGCAAAACTACATGGCAGGGCGTGGGTATTTTGGCCCGGGCTAACTGGTTTCTCCGCTCGCCTTCACTCGGTGCCGCTGTTGATGATGATGTGCTAACGTTAGTTATGCTAACACAAGCCGAGCGCCGGACTTAAACAGTTGAAGTCAAAATGTGTCAGCGCATTTACACTGACATCATCATCACTTCATTTAAAAGCCGTGTATTGGTCATGACGCGGTGAACAAAAAAGGCCAAAAGAGTGTCGACAAGAGCAGGTATACGATGAAGTTGGGGTCGCTGTCATTTGTGCTCTTACCTGCATCGACGCCATGATGGAACCCCCTCCAGTCCCCACGCACCAGTAAGCGCAGTGCTAGGGAGGATGACGTCACGGGGACACGTGACGGACACAATTTGCCCTCGCAAAAATATATTTCCTCCACATACATCTGTTATTTGGAAAAATGACTGTATTATTAAAAGGAAAAAATCCCTATCTTTACAAAATTGGATTGATAGAAACTGGATTTATTTTATGGTCAACTCCTCAGTTATCCTGATGTTAATTGCCAGGTTTCGTCAGGAAAGTTTCACATTGATACATGTACGTTTCAAAACTCAAACCCATTATTTTGAATTTTATTTCAAGTCTCTTTTGTGAATACCAAATAAATCTAGATCGATAACTGCTATTCATTCAGAAATGTAAATAGTAACTCACACATATGCTTGTTTGAAATGTGACTATTATTCATATTACCTTTTTCTATCCCTTCTTTGATTATTCTTTTATCTGAAATTATATAGTCAGTTTTATTGTTGTGGATGCAAAGCATGTAAAGTGGATTGCCTGACATTTGTATTATAGTCTGTCACTTAAAAAAAGGACAACTGTGCTCTCTACATTTCAAAAAGAAATGTGCTCCAAAGTGGATTGCCTGACGTTTGTATTATAGTCCGTCACTTTAAAAAAAGGACAACTGTGCTCTCTACATTTCAAAAAGAAATGTGCTCCATATTTAATCGGCAACCTTTCAATTTCACATTTGATACTTTACTCCAAATTGCAGAATTTAGTTGTAGCTCACGGCACATTTGAGCAGCACATTTGACCGTCAAATAAGTACAAAGAGACAAATGCTTGACACTCAGTTCAAACAGCTGTTTACTAAGACAGAGGGTAGGGAAGATTGTGGGTAGAACAGACACGTCTGTCACATCGGAATAAACACAGTCTGCCGAATCCATACATTAAATTAAAATGAAATCCTTTAATACTCATAACAATGATTGATATTCTGATGCAAAAATCATAATGTTTTACATGGTTTTATGGCAAAACAAGTTAAATAGTCAAAAGCATCTAAAAGTGTTTTCTAGGCTACTGCATAAACAGTAACTTTAGCAATCCAGGAAGTTAGCCGCCATGAGCAGTTCCAGTGCAATCTCGGGAGCAATGGGGAATTCAGGGATTTCCGTGGAGCTGTTGGTGTATCGGACCTTGTAAGTGAAGTACATGCAGACCTTGGACAGGACATGAGAGGGAATCTCCCTGAAGTTAACTTCGTTGGTTTCATTCTCTGCAAACTGACCTACATAAAGGGGAGAGAAAGATATTCATGATGAGCTTCAAGGTTGTCAAAGATTAACAACAGAAGTAAAAAAATAATTTAAAACATTATTAAAGACATGAAAATATTTCAACAACATATTGCTAGTGGGGTTAATGTAATTTATTTTCTACCAGGCAACTATATAAACAGACAGCTCTTATGATTTAACTTATGATTTCAAGATGCATTATGAGATGACTGTATTTACAATCCTATTTGGAAGCACTGATTCCACAAAGAGGAATGTTTGTCTGAGAATTTTGGGGTGAAAAAATAAAAAGGGTCCCTAGCCCACGCGAATGAATTACTGAAACGTTTCAAATGACATGATGCCTCTGCAAGCGGTGTGTGTTGTGGCAATGCCGTTACAACACTTGTATCAGATGTTCGAGTTTTACTACAGCCACCAAGTGGTCGCACCTGTTTCTGTCTATTCCAGCTTTCGTCATTAGGTTCGTAAGTGAGCAAGAGGCTACCGCGGCTGAATTTGGGTAAGAGGCAGGGTACACCCTGGACCAGTTGCCAGCCAATCACAGTGCCTATAGAACGACATGGTACACATCGTCTGAATCCTCACCTGGGCCACTCAGCATAGCCTTGATAGTACCCGATGTCAATGCATGTTCTCTTTTCACAATGAACTCATGGCCATCTGAAGATATCAATTTCACATACATGGCTTCTGGTCCTTCACAGCCGCCATAGGTCCTTTCTTCGCCATCTATGAGACACGGGCACAGTTTCTGACAGCAGATAGTTACGCTGATAGTGTTGTATGCACACAGCGTTCTTAACAGATGGCACCATTTCGAGATACCGCCAAGAAGGCATGATAAACTCACCCATGCCGATGCAGGGGTTTATTCCTAACAAAGACAAAGAAAACGGCATATAAGTGTATAGAAATATATTTGCACATTTTCAAGGAGTAATGAAACGGGAGTGGCGATATGTGCCGAACTGCTGAATCCATTACGGGCCCTTTAATTAAATGTTGGACAACCATCGCTTGAAACCGACACATTTATTCAAACTGGAATTTGGCGAACTAACAAAATGACGTTAAAAGTGTGTTCCATGTTTGGAAGATCCTCTGTGTTGAAAACAACGACTAAAATCTCCAACCGAGTTCCTCGCAGTTCGTGTTAGCTGTCTCATGCTAAACTGTTACCATGCTAATGCTGGGACAACTCGACCTATACGAAAATATTTACGAGAAGTCTTTTAAAGCTCAAAAGATCATCGTGACCTTAACATACACAAAACAATGAGTAAATAACTAAAACACATAAATAAGGCTTACCACTTGTCGGTAGACTGTGGAGTGTCAATAGTGCTTTAGCTAACTTTAACAGCCGGGATGTTGACAACCGGAAATCGTTTCCGAATTACGCGAGTTAAAATATTCCGTGGTGCTTCTGTGGAAATGAAAGCTGTTCCTTCTTTACACTTTAATTATTTTTTTGCAGCGCATATGCTTAGGTTTAGTATACTGGAAATGCTGTTGCGAGTCGGCGTGGCACATTAAAAATAAGAATTCCACTTGGAATGTATGTAGCAATTACACACTTGAAAATACTAACGAAAATGCCGCCGAAATACTTCCTAGCTCCCCACCCCAAATAATAAATGCAATAATAAAACAAACTGAAAAAAAGAGAAGATGCAGTAATGACCTCCTATAGTTCACCGAGCTTCCCGTGCGGATGAAGTGAATACAGCCATGATTAATCTGAATAGAAACGTTTCAAGTCGTGACGTTACGACACGCGTAATCTTTGAACGACTCTGTTGGTAATCGTCAGTAGAGCATTTGCATTACATTGTGAATCTCCAGAAATATGGGGATATATTCATTTCAAAATTATTCCCAATAATGTTTTCGTGATTATCACGTGTTTTTCAAATCCACAAATATTTCCGCGATTTGGAGAGTCAGTCCGCGTTATTGTCAATTTCTTAACGTGTTAGACATAAAATAATCGAAATTGCGTTCCTCGCACTTTCAGTTGTAGACAACCGGCAAAAATAACAAGACGAGACATAAACAGTCAACAGTAAATAAAGTGCATGGGACAATAGTACAAGAAACGAAAGCATAAAAATAACTAACATGTTGCTGGAATCACTACCTCAAGACCTCAAGTGCTAAGCCTACAGCCCTACTCTCATCCTATGTTTTTCCTTTGCTCTGACTGTCTATAATAAGCCGCTCTCACACAACACTAATTGCCCCACGGGGATAAATAAAGTTTTCTGAATCTAACATGTAAAGTGCAGGGATCTGGAGGTATTGTTTTGGACGGATGTTTTTCCAACATATCTTTATTGTTATTATTATTATTACAGCATATTCGTTTAAAATACAAAAACTACAACTGAAATCCAATTTTACTTTCTCCTTTGTCTGCAACGAGTAATGAAAAATCGAGTACTGGTACCTGTAATCTGATTTTGGATTCCCGGAAGGTGTCACAGACGGCATTTCTTCTACTTCTATTTATCCTGTACCTGTTCTATGAAGACAGCAACGCTGCCTCCTAGCGGATGGGGGAGGGATGGCCTTTCAACGCGTGACTGTTTTGAGCTGCCGTGTGAGTACAGTACTGTCCTCAAACTGCATGACGTTTGTCTCAAAACTAAAAGTGCACGCCCACGTAACCACAAACGCACATACAACAAGGCGTGAAAATCACGATATATTTGTGTGAATATTTTTGACACATTTCTCCCCATACAGATGGGGCCCGTTTTACACTATTGAAATATTCATATTTCAGATGCTAATTGAAATTGCAATTTTTATCCTGGAGGGGTCGTATGTGTAGCAGAATCAACCCCTGACCCCCCCCCCCCCCCCACCCCCTCGCCCCCAAACCCCCCACGGTCTCTGGCTGTGATGGGAGAGAGCAGGTGCTCAGTGAATGTGACAGTGACATTTTGCGGGATCATAAATCTACATTCAAGATAGAATGTGTGAGTTAGAAGCGTGCACATTGTACTGTCATCCATTTTTTCCCCTTCCAAAACAGCCACTTCTTCCATTGATGCCAAACTTTTAGGTGTGATGTGGGAACACCCTAATGCTTGGCAGTGCAAAGCTACACATTTTTGATATTTGATGCTCATGTGATCATAGATCAGACAGTTGAGAGTGGGTTGATAATCATGGTTAGGTTCAGAATGTGACACTGATTGGTGTTGCTGCATGCCCGAAAAAATTATGACTGGTGAAATGTGAGGCAACCGGGAGCTACAACACTTACAATCGTCCATAGAGCGGGCGTGGTGTGTCTTAGTGGAGCAAAAATAAAGCAATGATAATTAAAAATAAATAAAGGATACTGCAGAAGTGACGCCACTGACCTGGTATTTGTTATATAGTAAGGCCTGGCTTTCACTGTGTTCCAGAAAGTTCTTTTGGAGCACATACACACACACACACACACACACACACACACACACACACACACACACACACACACACACACACACACACACACACACACACACACACACGCACACACACACACACACACACACACACACACACACACACACACACACACAATTGAAAGCAATCAGTGACCTTCCAGTCTACCCCATTACACCATTAGTGCTTCTGATCAGGGCAGGCGGGTGGCGGAGGCCTCTTTCATGTCTCTCTGATATGACCCCGCCCCACTGCAGCTGCTCGATGCTCTATTTTCGGGAAGCTTCCTTGACACACCAACACACCAGTTTACACATGCACTCGCAAGCCGAATATACACCATCTTTTGTCATGCCAAGGCAAGAGATCTCCCTGCCGTTGACGCCATGAACACACTTTCTTTTCAGGACTCCGTGATTAGAGTTAGATGAATGTTTTAAAAATGGCTCTATACAATATCCTGATTAAAATGTGATGACAGGTAAATGTATGTAATTATGTGTACTCTGAGTGCATATACAAGTCGGGTGAGGCATCTTTACTCTAATTATATAGTTAAATTTGCTGTATTTATTTTTATTGATCTTTTATTCATTACACCACGAGAGAATGAGTCAAAGGTCAGCACATACTACATTCTAGGCTCAAATATGAATGCTACAATGAGTTCTTTGCAGGTCCTTGTGCATTGTAAACCAGGTCAGAATGTCTAGTGCTGATGTGGGAATGGATGGGGGAGGACGTCTGTGTGCATTTCTTCAGTTAAAAGAGGCAAAGGCCTGTCACAATGAATTGGAGGCTCCTTCCCCATCACTTTCTGAGTCTGAAGCCATTTGAATGTTCTCTATCTATCTGTTTATTGACAGTTTAGTATGGCATAAATGACACATAAGCAGATGTGACAACTGCCTTGCATTATTAGCGCCAGTCCAAAGCAAAGTTTACAGCTTCATTTACTATAAGGAATCATTCAGTACTATTGTGAAATCTTTGCCACATAAGTTAAATATTTAAAACAAATTGGTGTGTTTTTTAAAATAATTTGGACTTCCCCCAGATCAGGTGTGGTAACAAGATTCCTTTAGTGGGCTTAGGGTTTTATAACCGAGCTTTGCCTATGTAAATTTAACAGCTAAGCTAAGCTAAACTAGCTATGCAAGGCACGGAAATTGGATCTCGTTCACACTGATGGCTTAGCACAAGTTTAGAAAAGGAAAAAAAAAATGCCAGGGTGCTGAGGAGACTCAGTCCAGTTTTAGAAGCAAGTTTCTTCACGGTGAGGCTTTTACAGTATTTGGGGGGCTGGGGGGGGGCAAAGATAAGACTCCTCGACATGAATACCATCTCTAAGGTGAAGCAAGGTGGTGGGAGCATCATGGAGGGGTATTTTTTAACCGCAAGAAGTGGGTGACTGGTTAAGATTGAGGGAAAGACAGACATTCTGGATCAAAAAAATTCTCCAGTGCGCCCTTGACCTTGGGTGGGGGTCAACAACAAAGTGTAGAAAAAGTGAAGCGCTGCAATTACTTCCTGCATGCACAATAGAAACTACATTATTGAAAGCCTCATATTAAAAATAATCAACATCATTGATAATGGCAAGAAATGCTGCCTTGGCCTAATACAAATAGATGATTGCCCTCCGTGACATGAGCTGTCATTGGAATGTGTTAAATGGCCTCTTTGATGACACTAAAGACCCACATAGTTTATATTCGTACACTGAGTGCACTTAAATCTTGGCGGGCGCCCTGCACGCACATATGAGAATAGCAACAGCGATATTAAATACCATTACTGACGAGCTGGGCGTCGCATTTGTGTTTTACACTCTCAAGAGGGGGAACACAGTCTTATCAGTTTACGGTTATCTCGTCGACCAAAATTTATGACGCGACAACTTTTTATGTCAATGTGTTGCCAGCAAGTAGTTCAGGGAATGACTGCAAGAAAAAAAAAAGGCAGCGTGAATACAATTGAATCACGTGCAAAAGAGGGCGGCAGATGAAACAGCACGCAAATCAGCAATGGAAAAGAGTGAGAAACGGAGGCACCTGCCTGTTCCCGCACCGCCAATGCAACAGCCTGACAAAGACACTTTGATTACAAGCTTCAGCTTCTTCTCTTGGGACCTCATTATGGGAAGGTCACTGGGAGGGTTTTCATTGCTCGGAGGGTACACGCACATTATCAACACAGGAGAGACCCACAAGTGAACACTGGAATGGAATCCAACATGTTTGAAACAGTTGCAAGGCATTTTCGTGCTGGTTTTCACAAACCTTGAGTGGAAACTTGGAAAGGAACCAGAGTTGGTAACGAGTTAAAATGGATGCCTCACACCTTACTGCAAGACAATCAAACCTTGTGACCTCTTCTAGCCAATCAAAAACAGAATGTGGTTATGAAAAATCCAATTTAGATAGCTAGAGTAGATAACGGTGTACTACTGCAGCACAAAAATGTATTAGCACTATTTTCCAATGACATATATTCCATTTTCTTTTTATACTTGTACATTTTTACTATGAAAATAACTACAGTACAATTATTTTTTTTAAGTAAAACTGATCTGCATGTTTTTTCTAATTAAGACAAGTACATACTTTGTAGGGGCGTCCCGGTAGTCCAGTGGTTAGCACGTCGGCTTCACAGTGCAGAGGTACCGGGTTCGATTCCAGCTCCGGCCTCCCTGTGTGGAGTTTGCATGTTCTCCCCGGGCCTGCGTGGGATTTCTCCGGGTGCTCCGGTTTCCTCCCACATTCCAAAAACATGCGTGGCAGGCTGATTGAACACGCTAAATTGTCCCTAGGTGTGAGTGTGAGTGCGAATGGTTGTTCGTTTCTGTGTGCCCTGCGATTGGCTGGCAACCGATTCAGGGTGTCCCCCGCCTACTGCCCGAAGACAGCTGGAATAGGCTCCAGCACCCCCCGCGACCCTAGTGAGGATCAAGCGACTTGGAAGATGAATGAATGAATGAATGACATACTTTGTATTATGCATAATAGGTATTATGATGTAATCTATCTGATCTATGTGTATATATGCAGTATATACTGTATGTACATACAGTATTGCAATTTCACTTTCACAGTCACAATGAAAGATAAAATATCAGACAAAAAAAACATTTACCAAGGCATAACATTTTTATTGTTATACACATAAATTCTTCTCCATAGACTTTGCACAAATCATGAGCCTTGAGGTCTCAAAAGTCTCCAACATTTTCCAAAAATACTCATAAGGAAACACCTATTCGCCTTTCGCGTCCTCAAATGATACATAGAGTTAGAAATGTCTTCATTTTTATGTCATCTCACTGTCAAACATTAGAATATGTGCATTACGTTACCAATTACAAACAAGTTATAGCCACTGTCAAAATACAGGTGTGCAAATTGTTAGAAAAATACCTATTACCCATACCAGATTCTGTATTGTGCTCTGTAAAAATCCTTAGAAATAGTATGGATTGTCTATATATAAATGTCTCCAAGATGCAATGTTGCACTAAAAAAAAAGGTTCCAAAAACAGACTCCCACATTAACCCAAAACTTGCCTCTTCATGGTTCTGAAGACAACAAATGGGAACACACACAAATTGATATTGTAGCCTTTTTTATAATGACAAGAGATGGGCATAATAATCGATCAATTGATCGGGAAGGATTCTTCAGTGTGGCGCCGATTGTTAATAGGCGTACGGGGAGCGTCTGACTTATGTAATTCCTGACTGGTTATCATCACGTGGCTGCAACAGAGCCAACTTTAATTCAGTCTCAGCTGGTTTGCTGCCTCAAAAAGGACATGAAGGTCCGCTTGAGTTTTTCAAGGGGTCAGATGATGCTGAATTGACTTTGCGTCGATTTCATAAAAACAGTTGAATCTCTACAGTGCCAGCCCACTTATCAAATGTGAAATGAAAATGAAATGTGGTTGTCTGTCTGGTTTCGATAACACGACTGTGAGCAAGCCATGCTGAATTTTGACAAATTATGACTTGACACGTCCACTCATTTTACACCACATCTGCCCCGGAGTCACCATTGTCAAGCGACGCCTGGAATCCGGAAGCCAGACTTCACGGAAGTACGATCATGACAGAGCTAAAAGGTAAGCAGAGCTGCAGTGCAAGCCCAGATGAGCCAAACCGACCAGCCGTTATGGTTAAATTGGTCAGTGGTGAACATCTCTTGCTTGGCTGCTTGCTTTGTCACATGCCTGTAGCTCCGCCCCCGGTTGCCATGCTGACAAATGCTGAGACAGATCAGCCCTAAAAAAAACCGAGGGATTGAAATGAAAGTTTCAAAGCTAGTTGTGGAGTGCGCTGTGTTTTGTGATCCTTTGTGTACTGTGACCTTTTATTAAGACACCTGGGAGCGATTTCAAATTGTGAAAAATTGCATAATACGTATCTTGAGATCAAGAATCTAACTAATATAAAATACATTTAGAAAATCCAAAATAATCAATTTGCCATTAATTTCGCAAGAAGTGGATGAAGGGAATTTAATCAAATGCCCTTATCTTATGAATTACAAGTGTGAACAGACACAAACAAACATTTCATCTTTAGTCATGATAGTAAACCATATAAATAACCTTTTTTTTGTCGTTTTTTTTAAGTCAAAGCCTTAGCTGCAAAGGAGATGATAGGCAGTTCCTGCGAGGAAAGTTGACTCATTAAAAAGCACGACTCAGCAGATGACAACAGTCACCAGTAGCCAGTGCTCTCAACATCCTCATCTTTGAATAAGGTAAACAGTAGTACTGTTAAAGACTTTTAAAGGCATCATTCTCATTTCCCCCGCCCAGGGCCGCCACATTCCCTCTAAGAGTCAAACAGAATAATTCCCACTTCCCCGTCCTCCCCAAGTAGCGTTTCGGTCGCTGCCGCAGCAGCCATTGCATCCGAGAGTAAAATAATGGTTACCAGTGGAGAGAACCCGGACGGAATTCAAGCCCAGTGGTGTCGTGGAGGCAGGTGTCGCAATACATATTCAAACATTTGATTCGGATTTCAATAAATAACAATAAGACCTTTGTCAACACCACTCTCGACAGCCCGCGTCAATAAACTTCCTTTGCTAGCTGTCAATCAACATCAAGGGTAGGTACTGTAACATTTATCCCGTTTCATTGGGGCCATTTCAGTGCTCTGAAGTCTATTAACATATATAACAAACAGAATCAATGTTTTATTTTTAATTCTTATTATTATGAATTTAAAATTCAATGTTATTGGGCTTTTTCTTAAGAGTTTAAAAAAATACAAATAATCTGAAATCCAGGCCAACTCAAATGCTCTTTTGAACGGTGTAATGGCCCACTCCAGCGATAAATTATACTTAAATCATAATGTTATAATTGACTTTTTAGCAAAATATACTCCAAGCGCTTCAAAATAAAAGAACATATTGCACTTGCATTTAACCCCGCCCCCCCCCCAAAAATTGCGCAATCAGTGTGTGAATTGCAAAATAAAAGTGTTACCACCATCCCAACAACAACAAAGAACAAACACAATATAATAAAAAGAAAATGTCAAAAACAGTACCATGCAACGGGGGCTTGTTCTGAGCAGTGCTGGAAGGAGCTGGATAAACATGAAGAGCTTTGAAAACAGTAAGACTGGCGAGTGACCGTGCTAGCACTGACTTCTTAGCAACAGGCCCGGGCCGCCAGCTTGCCGTTGGATGAAGCGGCGGGAAGCCCCTCGCCCCCCCCCCCCCTCCGAAAAACGCCCCTCGTGCTCCTACTGCAACTGTTCCGCACCTCACTCCCGCCCCGCCATCGTGGCCTCCCGGCGATGGCAAAATAGAAAGGCAGCTGTTTGCTCCCGTCATCTAAAAGTGCAGCTCCGCATTCTCTCAGCAGCAAAGTCCGTCAGGCCGCCGCCTCGTCGGGCTGCAGGGGCCGCCGCTCGCCTCAGCGCCAGCGGGTTGAAATGACTTCCACTATGTTTGATTGGTTTAGTATAACTCAATAGACACAACATTTCACCTCAGATTTTTCCAGAAGCCCAAAGTAGTGCTAATTGGCAGGGGTGGTCCACGCGGGGGCCTGTGACAGGTCGGCGCTCGTGACGCCTTCCTCTTGGTTCTCTGCGGTGTCATGCTGTAAACCAAACACCTGCGGCTGCCACCGTGACTCGTCGGCGCCATTTTTTTTCTCCCAAGGCCGGCGATGCAACTGCACAGCTTGCCGTCTTTTCGCTAGAAACACAAACTTTTTGTTTCATTCGCAATCGACATTTGACAACCCGGATTGATCAAATTCAGACCGTGCAACCTCCAAAGTCAAACACAAACATTCCTTGAAGGAAGTTGACTTCAAAATTGATGGAGAATGTTTTTGTTTATTCCCCGTGAGTGGAGTCAAGTGCGGAAGTACTTGACAGGAGCATGAAATCATCCTTGCCATAATTTCGTAATGTTGTTAAACCTTCGGAGAGCTTTGGAGGTTTCACCTGTACATTGCGTCAAAACATACTTACCTAAGAATGAGCACTATCATGTCAGAAAATGGACAAATATAATTGCAAGGCCGATATTCAACAGCATTACCATCGCGACCAGGATGGCGTTAGGACCCTGCAAAACAACGGGAAATGAAATACGGTAAATGATGTGAACTACCCCGAAAATACGACCCCTTAGCCGCCGTGCGAGCGGTGAAGTGAAGACAGCGGAGCCCAGCCAATTTTGCGGCAGTGTCTCAACATCACTTGAGCGCTGTCACTTTTCCTGACGGCAGAAAACGTCTGCGTGTTCAAAAACGGATATGGCTCGTGTTCAGTAGATCAGTGCGTCATCTCGAGCCGTTATATTTCGACACAACAAAATGTGGCGCACCGATCACTTGGGGGCGAGAGGACGACGTACCAGAAAAAGCTACAGTACAGCACTTGGTAATCCCTCGTGTTAAACATGATTCCTGCTCGCACCCCATGTTTGTATGGTCAGCTGTTTCTAGGCAGAGGTCATAAAGCTCCGGAATAACAGCCCCCATTGGCCAAGGAGAAATTATATGCCAGGCACGTTCATAAGGCTGTATAAATGCTAAATTTGGACGTCACAGGAAGTCCCGTATTTGAAGGAAGTCACACCAAAACCAGCAGTGAGAATGAAAAAGGGCCCCGATTGCACCACGGTCATTGATATGATGTACAAAAAAATCGATCGACTGCAAGATCGGTGTAAAAACAGGAAGACTCACTGTTTCCGCCGTGCTTTCTGCAATCTCCGTACTGGCTTTCTTTGTGTCTGCGAGGCTCTTTGGCTTGAGGGAATCTTGCTTCCTGAGTTTGGGTTCGCCCTTGCCGTCCCGTGTGGAGGCCGACTTCGGGGTCGGGGTCGTCGTCGGGGTCGGGGTACCAATAGACCTGGGCTGTGGTGGCATGCGTGCCAGGGTCTGCGCACTAGGCTCTTGCTCCGGGTCCTCCTCTGGGTCGGGCGGCGGAGGGCCCTTTACGGGCGCTTTGACGTAGTAACTGTGGTACTCCGTGTGGAGCTGGCCGTTGACCGGGACGGAAGGGGCACGTGCGGGGGAATCGGGCGGAGGGCTCGGCTGTTGAAGTTTCGCGGGTTTCGGGGGTGCCTCGATGTGCATATGAGCGGCTTTGGGGCCATCGGGGACGGACGTTCTCTCCTCTTTGTTTGGCTTCCTGCTCGAACGGTCATCTTTGCTGTTTTTATGCGCCGACTTCTCCTCCTTGCTTATTTTACGGGAAGGCTGCTCCTCTTGGCCGGTTTTTCGGCTGTTGCTGTTGGCAAGATGGCCTTTCTTCTTGTTGGAGTGAGGCGAGTGTGGAGGCGAGCCCACGGGACTATTCAACGGGGAATGAGGAGGGGTGGTACCTTTGCGGTAAAAATGGGGAGAATCGCGTGGTGAGTCGTCTTTCTTCACAACGGGGAGCTCCTTAATCGCTACAGGCTCTTTAAACTGCTGTTTTACGTAGTCGGGCCCTGCACAAGTGACAAAGGGGATTGAGTGGAACATTGACATCGACAGAATCATAATATATAGACTTTTGCAAATCGCACGTCTTCATATTGTAAGCCTAATTTTCTCACAAAGTAGAGCAAATTCATTATGGTTTTATCAATCTGCGTGTCTATAAATGCTCACAAAAATCCAGAAGATATATGCCCCCCCACCCCACACACACATTGGCAAGCTCAAATATACGACGGAGCAACACCAATAAGGAGAGAAAAAATAAAACATAAAATCGGAACAGCTCACTGATGGCTTGGGAGATAACCAGATCTTGAACAGAGGCCAGTTCTATTTAAAAAAAAAATGTTATCCAGCATCCAAGAACTCATACTGAGAGAGCAGCGGCCTCTTATCTAACTCCTCCTGCCTCGTGTGAGGTTTTAACGGTAAACTGCAGGAACGGCATTGTTGCTTTCAAATAAAACTGGAATGTCTTATAAGCCGTTGACTTATCCACTTGTCAGGCAGATGCTCTCCTTTACACAAACGCAGAGCAGGCTACTTGTTTGGAATGTTCATTGTGTCCTCGAATAAACTCAGAAACCAAATGTAAATGTCCACCTGCATGTGTGAAAAATCTGACTCAATTTGTCACCTTGTACTGTGCTGCGTTGATGCTCGACTGTGAGAGCAGACTTGTCGTTTGCATGTTGCCCCTTTGATCAAAATAGTCTTCAACTGACGATTGGATGTGGACAAAATCGGGTCAATAGATTCCATTTTTTTTTTCTCTCGAGCTCTACCGCTAATGGAACCATCGCCAGGAGGTCCGCAGTAGAATTGAACTTATCATTGAAGAAGTTGACTTTTTAATGCCATCAAATACATTGGAAATGAACTGGAATGCAGTTTGGAGAGACGTGCAATTGGAACTGTCATGCACTGTAAATTTACCAAGGTCAGCATGACGAAGATGTGGGGGGGGGCATTATGTGAGGTCGGTGAACCACTCTAATTGCCCCTAGGTGTCATTGTGAGTGTCAGTGGTAGTTTGATGGTCTGGGATTTATTAATAACCAGTCCGGGGCCTTGCCCTTCCGGCCACTCACCCAAAGTTGGCCGGGATTGTCTCCAGCTCACTAACAATGAGACGAACCGATGCTGTGTCATTCAATATAACTGCGGATTGCCAAGAAAGGGGCATTCTCATGATCTTCTTTCAATTTGAATTTCCTTTGAACGCAAAGCAGTACTTTTGTGCACATGTAGTATCCTCAAAAGTCAACGTCGAGGTGCGACGACACCTGCTCCCGGACTCATAAGTCGCAACTGCTCGTATCAGCTTCCAGCTTTTATGACGCCGCCTGATTGCGCTTGAGTGTACCTTCACTGGGTCAAACAAGGTGGAGCGTGATCCCTCGGCCCCCCGCCTCTGGTGACCAGGCTGAGGGAAGGGACAGCTGCGCCGCGTCGGCCATGCAGAGGGAGGGGCGGGGAGAGCGGGCAAAGATGCCAGTTATGTCTCCATCAGACGGCGGCAAACCCACGTTGGCAACCAATATAGCCCAGTTAACGTCATCACGGGGGCCCACGCCCACCCTCACCCTCACCCTCAACGCTCCCCTCCAGGGTGCTGCGTGTGAATCAATCGTAAAGGTCAGGGTTCTGTTCGCCGTGACCCTATTTTTCCCGTTTGAAGTGGACACTCCCAATGTGGGTGATAATCTGCGATGAGTCTGATATGTCAATTACAAACAACAAGGGGTTTACAGCCCTGGTTGCTACCCGGGAGGATTGAGCATGAAAAGCTGAGCGACTGAGGAAAAGTGAGAACATTTCCACCCCAAGGTAGCTAAAAACGACAACTAATGTAAAGAAGTCGATGTACAGTTGCGTGACATGACCACAATGGCACGACTTTGCCAAAATTTAGTCAAATCCATGCGAAGACATTAAAAAAAAAAACAAAAGTGCTTTTATGATGAGCACAAAGCACAATGCGTTCATTTTAATGAAACAATTCCGATAAATGTAGGAGGTGTGTCATTTGGATTATTAAGCCTCGGTTGAATCATTTTAGTTCACCGAATATATTCAAGCAGACGCTTCATATTTACACCGTTAGTGTGGGCGGGTTCCTTTTGAATGCTTCGTCGATGATATAAAAGCTCCTTGTGATGTAACATCAACGGACAATGACACCACCACTGAAGAAGGAAGAGTGAATATTGGCTGGCTTTTATTTGCTTGGCCAGCGTGTGCGTTCCCCCTCTTTTGAGGTGGTTGTCATATAAGCATAAAAAGAAATAGGGGCGTGTGTTTGCACTCAAACATGCAGCCAAAGGGCAAAGGGACCCAACAGCAAGCCGCAAGAGCATTCTTGGTTGCGGGACTCTGTGATGTCGCCGTGCCCCGCGCACTTTGATGAGGACGTTGGCCCGCTCTCTCATTCATGATCTCACTGGAAAGACAAGGACACCCTCTGCACACACTTGTGGAAATGTGCGGGATGCCTGTGCCGCCGCGGCATGACCGCCGGTTTCCACAACACGACAAATGGCTCCACGGCGTTTGCGGCCGGAGCGCAGCATCGCCGCGGCTTAGTGGAGGGGACACGTTCAAATGAGTCCCATTGTCAATGTGTTGGTCACTCACTATTTTGTGGCGCCTTCTGGCAAAAGCCCAAGGTCATGCGGCTCAAAGGCCTAAATATACTGCACGGTCTGAGCGAGGGAGGGGGACACGCCTCGTTGCTACACAGCGGACATCACACACAGCTGGTGTAATGAATGGGTTTGTTTTCTTTCATGTACAATTATTCCGAGGCTCGCTACACAGGGCCGCAATATGAAATAGATGATGAAATTAATATACCTACGGGTGCTGAAAGACTTTTTTTTTTTACATTTATTTTTGGCAGGTTCGATGACTTTAGACCTAAGCTGCTCGGAACAAGCCCGAGAGAGCGCAGACAAGGCTCACAGGCAGAATTCAGCTTTGTCTTTGGCACAAACACAGCCGTACGTTGTGGCACATTTGTAACCCTCCTCATTACTTTTCATCTGCCATTTCAGTGCCGGAACACAGAAGTGACCCTTTTATGCTCCCGTTACAAAGAGTCAGAACCGACAGAAAGACTTTAAAACCAACACGAAAACTTTTTTGGGAGAAATATTTTGAAATCATTTGGAACTCATTCATTCATCTTCTGAGCCGCTTGATCCTCACGAGGGTCGCGGGGGGTGCTGGAGCCTATCCCAGCTGTCATCGGGCAGTAGGCGGGGGACACCCTGGATCGGTTGCCAGCCAATCGCAGGGCACACAGAAACGAACAACCATTCGCACTCACAATCACACCTAGGGACAATTTAGAGTGTTCAATCAGCCTGCCACGCATGTTTTTGGAATGTGGGAGGAAACCGGAGCACCCGGAGAAAACCCACGCAGGCCCGGGGAGAACATGCAAACTCCACACAGGGAGGCCGGAGCTGGAATCGAACCCGGCACCTCTGCACTGTGAAGCCGACGTGCTAACCACTGGACTACTGGGCCGCCCTCATTTGGAACTGTACATGCATAATACTAGACTGTTTTGGGGAGGCCGTCAACGTTCACCTGGTTGATAGAAGTTTGGTGCAAGCTCCCGAGCAACCGCTCTGGCGATTTCGGCATCTTGCACTGCAGAGATGGCGGCTTGGTCTGCGGCCTCGCTCTTAGTCCTGGCATGGGCCGTCCTAGATAGAAAACAGAACATTGGCCGTTTAATATGACATACAGTACTGTACACCCGTCACACTTAATGAAGAGCAACGGGCACCGGAAACGTCTTTGCCGCATTGAACGTCCGGTGATGCAGTATGAGAGCATGTATGTGAGTGAGGCGACACGAATGTTAAAACACCGTGATTCCCATTCACACATGATGACTCGTAATAGGGGCAGGTTATATGACGACGAGCAAGGACACAAGCTAACTGGCCCCGATTTGGACATTCTCATGAAGAGGGGAGCCCTCGTTTTTGTTGCCAGCGGTTTAGACGCCGACGGCTGTGTGTTGAGTGAGTTATTTTGAGGGGACGGTAAATGAACACCGTTATACAAGCTGTATGCTGACTGCTTCACATTGCAGCAAAGCCTCATTTCATTTCGGCGTAGTCCAATGAAAAACTAAAATAAAACAATGCTTCTCCATTTGGCTTCTTCATTTCATTTGAACTCGTCTTTGACCCGTATCTTTTTTGGGGATGCTAACACAACCCCCCCTCGTGCTTGAATCACACATCCAAAGCCAGATTATTATTTTATTTTTTTCCTAAATGGAGTGAGCGGTAATCCAGTCCGTGGCAACGTGTACGACACATGTGACAAATTCCTAAATGGTCTACAGTGGGCATGGATGCAAAGAGGGAAAAAAAATAAAAAAATCGACACGCATGCTAATGCCAACAGTCAAGAGAGGTAGCAAATCCTCTAGCTAAAAGCATCACATAAATCTGGCTTGTGTCTACTGCGCTATGGCCACGCTCAAAACTGCCAAAATAGGGGAAGATCAAGGGGAAGCCTAGTGTGAGCAGTCAATATATGGTAACGTTAACACAACTCCACCAACGGAATTTGTTTTTGCTAGTGGGGGCAGCACACATTGAGCTCACGTTGAAAGACTTTGGGTTGCAACCTCAACTTTGACCTTTCTGCGTTGTCTTTACTGTTCATACAGTAGTCTCTCCATTCAACACCGCTTATTCTCAATATGATTGCGGGGCTTACAGGACCGAAAGCCAGTTGACTTTGGGCTAGACCCTGAACTGGTCGCCAGTCAGTCGCAGGACGCATATAGAGACGAACAACCATTCACACCCAACATCCACACCGTCACTGAGTGGGAAGCGATCCCACGCTGCCCGCACGCAAGTCAGGCGAGTGAACCACAACACCATCCGCGACTCTCATCAACTATTTAACTATAAATAACAACACCGATATAACATGTCATTTAATTCCCACACACTTCGCCTTCCCTCTCCCCGTCTTTCGGTCAGAGTGACCCCAAAGGCTCGCTACGCTGAGGGATGTCCTGTTTTTGAGCAGCACTTTATTAAAATGCATGAGGAGCCATATGCCGGTGGCTCGGTTTCCTCCGCAGAACTAAGTTGGTGCATGACCCCGTAGACAGAGGACACCCGGGCTGCATTTACAGCCAGACTGCGTGGTCTCCCGAGAAGCTTGCCACTGACCAGCTGCAGATGAAAATGTAAAAATAAATTCACAAAGAATTGTCTGTGTGACCAGTCCTTTTAACGCGCAGGACTTTATTTGTCGAAGCAATGCTATACACTGGGAAAACCGTTAATTTTTATTTTTATTTTTTTAATGAAAGACCGGAGGGGAAACAACCACTTAGACTAGATCGAGTGGAACATCAATAGGCCAACGCAATCCGCTTGGCCACTTGTTGCCAGGCAGACTTCTTGGACTTTAGTCACAACTGCCACATGGGCCAATGAAAACAAAAACGGGAAATGGCGCAAAAATTCAACGAATGCCAGTTAGTTCATGTGTTAAAATTACACCATTGAATCACTGCTCTGTAATACATGCACAACAGACTCAATCAAAGGACTAAATGTCGTCAACTCTCATGGGGCGGCTACATGTGACTATGAAGACATGTCTACGGTTACGACGCAACTAAAACGTGTAAGCCCAGGGACACGTGTCTGACTATTTCTGAAATGTGCGAAATGTGCGCCTGTGTAATGAGCAGGCATGAAAGAATTTACAGAGCATGGCTGTGATACATCCATACGGGACTGTAACAGCTCCCGTTAGGTAGCGCATATTAGCAAGTCCCGGAAGCGACGGAGACTGTTTCCCAGACGGGATGTGTGCGGGTGGGAGGTGACAGGCGGAGAAAGATGGGAGTCACAGTGGAGCGGAGTGACTCGGAAGGTGAGAAAACATGAACGCTTGGGGAGTCGAAACGGTGACGTTGGTTCGTTGTATCCCTGGCGAGGCTTCGTATCCCGCGACGGATGTTTTGGAATAAACAAATTCATCATTTAGGGCCAGTGCGACACTTTCAAAATTCAGGCGGGCGAGTCTCCAGATAAAAAATGACGCCATCACCCATTGCCCTTTTGCAAACTACTGCCTCGTACAGGTTCATCTCAATACTCGAACAGACTTCGAGTTTAGGCCACACGAGTTTTCATGGATTTAAGTGCTGACAATATCGCTGCATGACACAGCCACTGGTTACAGTTACACATTTTTCAACACGTGGTATTGGAGTCATTCAAGAGTCACTAAAAGTAAACATGTTACTTTCATTTAAAATGACAGTCCCTGGATTATGTTACCAACTACATTTAAGGCTGTACCGTCAAGCACGGATTCAAAATGACACGTACACTTGGAATTCAGAGGACACCGTTTGCTCCTGCGCATATAACGCGGCACCTGTTCACGTCGTCTTTCGAGCCCCGCAGGCACCTTGCACCCTGCGGTTGTGCGCCGGTGTGGGTTCCGAGCAAACTAAGGCGCAGCGTTTCAATGTGAGGCACACACACACGCACGCACGAGGCACGAACACAAGTTCCCACACGAGCGCACCGAGCATTTCTAAATTTACTCGCCGCTTCCATTTCAGTCCGTGCTCGGAGCGTTCCTCCATAAATATTTAAGTGGCCCCAATGAGTGTGCATGTCATTAAGTTTCAGTCCCTCACTCATCAACTGGACTGCGGTTGAGGTAAAGATGCTCTCTCACACACATGCTGACACGGTTCTACACCCCGAAGCCCCTCCTCCCCCTCTCCCATCTCATTTTCTTTGGGCACATATCGCCCCTCTTTACAGAATGGTCAGCACAATGCTGACTGGTCCAATGTATAATAAGCCAGAAGACGAGTCCTGACCCGGACCGGGGATAAACATCGGCTCTTGAAAATCTTTCATTTGCTTCCATCAATCTCTTTCATCCCCCTCAGATAATCAAGAAATACAACAATCCATCGCTTTCAGTAGACCGTGAGCTCAGATTTCAGGGACAGACACGACTTGAGAAGCTCCAGTGTCATGAAAAACCGTGAAATGATCTTAGTAGTACTGACAAACTGTTCAATATGCACTTTCGGGACAAAAAACACAGCACACTGTTGCTCATAACGTTGAAAGAAAATGTGATTTATTCTTGACACAAACGAAAGCTGGATATAAGTTTTAAAAACGTTGTTGTCCCTTTAACTCCTTGCTGCATATGGGACACATGGAGAAAGAAAATCTTTAGTTTGAAGGATATGCCACAGATGCAATCTCTTTTTTTTTTTATTCATGCTAATTCAGGATTACCAAAGCGCAACTAATGCTGTTAGAGATTAGCCAAAAGCAGCGCCCGAAACGATTCCTAATGTATTCTTGTGATAAGGTCCCACATGACCAGGGGGACACATGGGCTGATCACTGGCGTAAAATGAAATGGTGGGGTGGGGGTGGGGGACGATTGCTGTTCCGAAGCGATAAGGTAACATCACTTTAAATAAAGAGAGATCATACTTGACGTGAAATCGAACAAGCCGTGAACATTTTACCTTGACCTTTTTTTTTCTTGTTCTTTGTACAAAATACCGGTATGACAATCTAGCTACCGGGAACAACTTCCTAATTTTACTATTAACCTTCAAATTTACACCAAATACAATGCACTCCACAACTATCAGATGAATGATTGTCGATGGGGTTTGTCCACTCACGAAAGATGTCTGCGCATGTCACTGCTCTCAAATCAAGTGTGACGCGCATGGATTTGCGCGGCGCACTGGCACATGTCGGAGGCTCGCAAACATGCGCCCGATCTTGGCGGGCGTTGTTGAGAAGGCGACACCGTATCTCCCGGCTGGGGATGATCCCTCTGCTTTTTGGTGAGGGGAGGGACTCGGGCTAGCTGCACAGAATCACGTTGCTTTTTGCGTCAACACGGCTGGTGAAAAATGAGCACAGCTGATGCGGCGATCGACACCACACAAGGGGAAAGTGCCGACTGCCAGAGGAAAGGGGTGAACCGTGCAAACAAGCGGGTGGATGGAATGAAAAATCGGAGAGAGCCCGTGCCGGACGCAATTCACTCGAGTAGTTTGAATGCTTTTAACTTGAATGAACCTTTTCAGCCAAGACCGACACAACAAACTGGATTCCGCCCCCATTTGACAAGAAAATAACCATTTAAATGATGTCATGATATGATAGCAAACACTCTGTGCCGGTCAGGCAACTAGCCGTCTTCACATCGGGTTATTATAAGCAATGTCACGGTTGATTCATTTGCCATCTTGATTATACGCCCGCTCGGGGATGAGCAGCATTTGAAAAAAAGACTCCTCTCAACTCTGCTACTTACAAACCAAATCGACAAATGGCGTTTGGTGAGCAACAACGACAGCAGTGATGGGATATCCATGGCGACCGGCAGCACCAACACTTGAGCAAGCGCGCCAACCGGGCATCTGGTGCGTATTAATGAATTTGCAAATGAGCAAAACCCACGTAACAACCGAGCGCATGTCTCCAGTTGTGCCCCCCGCCGCGGCAACACACATGCATTGATCCTCTTTATTTGAACAAGTGCCACTCCACTGCGGCGCACCTTGTTAAGCCACAAGGCTCGGAAGAGTAAAGGTCACATTGCCAGGCAACCGCTTCAGTTTAAGGTACGTTTTAATCATGGTCGCAGCATGCGCAGGCGTGCGCACACGGATCACAATCTGCCTGCGTGCGTGATTACGAGAGGGGCCGCGTGCAACACGGAGGGAGGTTGAAAAAAAGCAATGCCGTCAAGCAGCCATAGAAGCGATAACGCCATAATCCAATCCAGCAACATCTGGAGACACGGCGCCCGAGCCGGCCAATCAGAGTGGCTGGATGGAAATCGACCTGCCACCTTCAAATAATTGGCAGGGTCATTTCTTCACTTCCCTTCAATCGTGAGCGGTTCAGCTTGATAGGAAAACATCACATCCTGCCTCGTGCGTGGCGGAGAAAAGAGGAAGGAAGCAGTTAATCAAAACTGGTAAAAAAAAAATGGAGAAGAAAGAGCCTGGTGGGGAATTTCAAGGGAATATTATGCAAGAGTTTATAACGACTCCACATGACTCCTCTTTAATTATCCTCCCGTGCGGCTGGTTGAGTCACCCCCAGTATTCCCTAATAACTATCCTATGAACGATCACCGGCGGCAGCCGCTCAGTTTAATGGCATGTTGGCGAAACCTAATCCCATCATTGTCACTTTCCAACGAGCCCAGCAGTCTTCCTGGAATGAAGCTTTCATGGATTGTAACTGACTGGCAGTAAATTCTGTTGCAACATATTGGAAGGCTAAAAAAAAAAAAGTTGAGAAATTGGGTGTTTTGATGGAATCTGATTGCGGCCGTTTAGCTTGCATGGTTAAATATAGAAGAAGAGCGACATTGTTTTCTATTCAAGCTCCAGAATATTTGCTGAAACTTACACACGTACTTAACACACGTCGCATTTGGGAGAGATGACAGCAAGAGGGAGATGGCGGCCTGCTATATCAGTGGTGTATATATTCCTGGCTGGTGCTGATAAGTCAACTGATGCCTTGCCTTATTTAGTCAGTACACACTGTGCTGACACACGCTGCAAGGCTCTGTGTGTGTGCGGGAGTGTGTGTGTGTGTATGCGTGTGTGTATATGCGTGTGTGTGTGTGTCAGATTGGAAACAGACTTGACACAGTACGTTAAAACGGTTATTTGAGCAGCACATTTGCCTCCCATAGTTCACACGTTCCAGTACACCGGGAAGCTTTTTTTTTTCACTTGTATAACAAAATGAGAATTATCGTCCATTTGCCTGTTGCATAAACAAGCTCATCCATTAATTCATGTTTTACTTTTTTTTATTTGCAATGTCAATTATTAATGTGACTAAAGTCTTTCTTTTGCGACTGTGATCCTACGGCACTCGATGGTGAAACATGCATCGCTGCAATTTGACAAAAAGTTTGGACTGTAGGCTGCTTCCCAGAATGTAATGTTTTGTTTTATTTTTTATACACCGTTTTCCAAATATTGATATATTTAATTTGGGATTTTATTTCCAGCTTAATATGTGATTACTTATCAAAATTGTCCAACCCTAAAAATAAATAAATAAATAAATAAATAAAAATAAAATAAAATAAAATAAAATAAAATAAAATAAAATAAAATAAAATAAAATAAAATAAAATAAAATTAAATTAAATTAAATTAAATTAAATTAAATAAAATATCCACCCATGTACAGGGTGGACATTCTAAACCCACACACAAGGTTGCGGGCCAAGATTGAAAGCTCGAACCCACTGCTGAGAGACAGACGTTCTCGGCAAAGGCTCCACCTGCCCTCCTTTTAGCCGTGATATTTCCCGAGAAGACAATTGATCCGTGGTCCGGCTGCATTCCCATGACCCCCGCCCACAATCACTGCTGACAGTCACAGGGTCACATGACCAGAAATGAATCAATATGGGTGCATCCTCTGCCATGCAGCGCATAATGAGTCTTATGTAACCTGCTTACAGCATCGCAGTCTGTCACTGGCTGTCTTTCTTTCGTTCTTTTTTTCATACGAGCATCCTCTCAAATGAGCGGCACTAAAACAACAACGTTGTAAATCAAAACAAAAGAAAAGCTCGTATTGAGCTTTGCAGCTGCACATGCGGAGTAATTTGATTACTCACGATCTCACTAGACTACAAAGGGAGCTCCGGCTTGCTCGCTGCCATAAGCACTTCGCATCAAATCCAAGGCTTGCTACTGCGGCTGTGATGGCGCCACGCATCAGGTCATGCGTCTCCTTCTGCCTTACACCCTTATTCCAATGCACAGCATTTATTTGTGTTTAGTCAGATGCTTACACTCAACACATCATATCAGAAGTCTGAGCCGTTTGGAAAACAGTATGTGGAAGGTTTGGTGTTAAGCACGTTAAATCCGCCTTATGTAACCCTCATCTTATATCCTTGAAATCTGCAGAATAATGTCTCCCTGAACTCGCCAAAGTGGAATTCTAGTCAAAAAGAATGGCTGAGGCTGCGGCACCATGCAGCTTTTTATTTATTTTTAACATTAAAGAAGTATTTTTTTCTATAACCGATACGTTGAAAAAAAAAAAAACTCCCTTCATCACAGGAAGGCTGCATAGAAAATGTATAGCGCGGGGTTCCCCTCCGTTGCTTAGCAACACGACCGATCGACACGTACATTGCTGTACTTCCGGAGGCACGGCGCGCGTGGTCTAAAAGCACGTCTGGTAAACGGGAGCAAATCTCGCTCAACTTTCAAAAGGGAGTCTCCCAGTCCAAGCTCAACTGAGACTACAAATTGGCAAAGTCGACGATGTTTCAAATTTGGGGAGTTGCAGCGCCGTCAAGGTGGAAACACAACATTCGATAAACACCAAAATCGGGATGGGTTCTTCCTCAGCAAATGTGCCAGGGCTCTAGAAAGAATAATAGATACTAACAACCAATAAAAAGCCAGCAGCAAAACAATACATTTGACCTTTCCACAGCTTGTATACACTGAGCCCCCCCAAGCTAACAACTCAATGTTGTGACGGCAGCGGATGTCAAAGCGATGCTCTCTATGTACATTGAACTGTGTCCTTGCGGGGGTGAGACGCCTTTTTTTTTTAAAATGAAAAGGTCACGTCTCATCCACCTGTTAAAGCCCATGTGCCACATCAGAGCAACACTTAGCAGGGGGTGCGGCTCGCGTCGTCGGGCACACGAGACGCCGTTGGCGCAGTTGTGGATACGAGCACGCAGTTCATACGCAGCGGGAATGAAAAATATGGGTAGAGAATAGAAACAGAACCTCTCGCAGGAGATGATGAGTGTGGTTACACAAAAGCCGTTGATGGATATGGGTCAAAAGTGTTGACAGCCTTTGTGCAGGCCGACATAACGGGCTTCGGGACTCGTACGTGGATGGCCGAGGAAAAGGCAAAGTAGCGTAAAGAATAAAAAAAAAAGAAGGCTCTACCTGGAAGCTGCTATTTCCACTTTACTCCTGGCGATGGCCGCCGCCCTCTGCGCCCCCTCGACCGCCCGATCCACCTTCTCTTTAGTTTTGGGGTTCTTCAGAGGAATCAGCTGCTTCCTTATTCCACGCACCAGCACATTATTTTTGTACTTCCCTTCTTCTTTGGTGCCATCTGGGAAAACCGTGCAGCCGTAACCATGGCGCTTGTTGTTCAGCCACTCGCCCTCGTACTTCATCCCGTTGGATCTCTCCGAAACGCCAAATCCGTTGCGCTTGTCGTTCTTCCATTCGCCCATGTAGGTCTCGGTGGTGGTGGCGTCCACGTGGTCCTCCAAGAGAAGGTCCTCGTCTTGCAGCTCGCCGTCGCCGATGGATATGGTGGAGTTGGCGTCGCTGGAGCTGATGCGGCTCATTGCGGCGTCGCTGCGCGCCGAGCTGCGCTTGCTGGAGATGGAGGTCCGCGAGTCGGACTTGCGTAACTGCCGCAGGCTCCCGAAGAGGGAACCCCGGCGGAAGAGGCCCTTCTTCTTGCCCGTCACCACCTCGCTGTCCGAGTGGAAGTTGAGCACGAAGCCCCCGCGGTTGCCCGTGGGGGTGTCTGCCGGGGTGGAGAGCTCCTGCAGCACGGTGCCGTTGCTCTGCTCGGAGCGCAGGGAAGCCATGGACGTACGTAAAGGCGAGCGGATAACGGTCGCCATCCCGTAAGGGACGCTCTGGCGCACGCCGTAGCCGTGGCGCATGCCGCCCATCCACTGGCCTTGATAGGTGCCTGAGGACGGGGACAGACATCGTGTGTCAATTACGCAACGCAGCGTGACCGCGGTTCCCCTGAATTTCAGAAACATAGACAAACGCTGCATAAAATGCCACACCGAAAAATCTCGATTTATTTTTATGCTGGGCGGCCATATTTAACGTGGTGGCCGGCAATTGCGCACTGTTATTTCTAAGACTCATCACATATGCGAAGATCAACCGGAATGTTTCCTTGAGCTTTCGCCTCAAACAAAGTGGTTGGATGTGAATCACTGAGCTCTGAGCCTATTTTCAGGCAGCCGGTAACTCCCCCACTGACAGTGGGCACATTCACCGCTACCTGTTTGTCTCTGACCGCAGGGACGGGCTATGAGTCACACAATGAGAGGAACGCTTCATTAAACCCGTTTGGTGCTGCCGAACGCCCAATGGGCTACGAGCGGCTCCTCTGCGGCGTCGTAGTACAAACCAAGAACCAGAGCATGCAATGCAATAATCCACAATGTTCACTTTCAGAGGAGAAACCGATCTATTGGTCGGGACTGCAATTTAGATGGATAAACAGCCGTGAGATTAAAAGGCTGGCGCTGCGCTGAAGTTCAATTGGGTGACCCTGCAGATTCAAGTGATCGGGATGCTGCCGGGTCAGACAAGCCAGATGTTCTCTTTATCCTCTCGGATCAGCTGACTTCCCCCAAATGACCCCGCCCCTCCCAGAACTATCGCCGCCATGTGGGCAGCATCATTCAGCAACATATGGCCGCAGATTGTGATGTGGATGCTCACAAGTCAACGCGCTGGTTGTCGTATGAAAGAGCTTAGTGATGATTGCTTGGACGTCTTGAAGTGAGACTATCCATATCATACCAAAAGCGCGGATGAAAGAAGCCTCTTTTCTGTCTAATCTTAAATGGCAGTCATTCGATTAGGTTGGACCATCAACAAAGAAAGTTCCATGTTTTTTTTCGTCCTCAAGGACCACGCTGTTCTTCATTCTAGGGACTGGGAAAACAGTTCCACTGTGACACATGTTTAAAAGAGATGACGTTCTCTAATAAATATAATTAAAACACGTCCTTTTCTTTTTCCTCTGTTGCAAATTCAGTTTTTAAGATGAGTTGAAATTCATTGTTATGATGCTTTGGTTAAAAAAAAATAATCCACCAGTTGCTAAATGTAACCATTAATTCATAAATAGGTAAACTTTTTCAAAAAGTTATTATGATGAAAACCATATGTGCCAAAGAACAAATCAGGGCAGATTGGGAATTAGTGAAAAAAAATATATAGGAAAGTTTAACTTCAATCGCTGCTTAAAAAAAAAATCTAGTAAAAAAATGATGACCATTGTCATGGGGGAGGGTGTGACCACGCAGGGCACTAGTTGTGTTTATTTGTCTCAAGTTTGCCTTGCCCCCAGTTTGGGGTAGGCTCTTGCTCTCCTTAAAACCTTATGCAAGCTCTCGAGAAAATGGATGGATGGATATTTTGCATTATTATTATTATTTTTTTTTCAGAAATAGCCCTGGGATGACTTTAAAAAAAACTGAAGCAGCCGCCGCGAGGTAAAATAGTCCCAAGTGTGGGCATTGCGAATGTTTCCAAGCGGTGCCCACTTCCCGTAACGTGCACGCGTTCAAGTGCAATGCGCAATCATCTCCGGATTCACCCTGGGCGCTCGTTCGCGCAACACGTTGCCTCACCTCCATCGCCATAGGTTTCGATGCCATATCCATCTTGGAGCCCGTTGCTCCAGGTGCCGTCGTATCTCGCGGGCGTGTTGTGGCTCTGCCGTACGCCGTAGCGCCCCTTGAAGCCGTGGCTCCACTCCCCGCGGTAGATCCACTTGCCTTTATTCTCCACGCCCAGGCCATGCCTCTTGCCCTGGGACCAGTAGCCCTTGTAGGTGTTGCCACTGGGCCAGGTGTACACGCCGACTATCTCGAAGCCGTGCGACCAAGAGCCCGCGTACTCGCCCTGGCCCTTGGGTCCGGTGCAGATGCCGTGTCCGTGGGCTTTGCCATCCTCCCAACCCCCGCAGTATGTGCCGCCGTCGTCGAAGTCGAACCTTCCGCCCGTCATTCAGATGCAAAGCTGGGGGTGGGGGGGAACGGCACGACCGAGGCAGGGGCGTCCAGGACCAACGGGAGAGGATGACTGGTGGAGGAGAAAACGGTAGAGAGAGTGGTGATGAAGATGATATGATGGGGAGGAGGTGGAGGATGATGGCGAGTGGGTGAGCCTCCCTCTTGCGTGCTCACGTGATATTTTATATATATATATAAAATATATATATAACGACGTCTGTTAAATAAGCTTCGGAAGTGTGGAGGTATGAATGGTGGGCGTCATTTACCGGATCCGCGCACCGGCTTGTTCGTTGAGTGTGGCTGGTCTCCCCACTCTCGCCCACTGGCCACCGAGGGAGGGAGGGAGGAGAGAGAGATACCCCTGCTGGACAGGGTCACTCGGCCAATCACACGCGACGTCACCGCAAAGATCCCGCCCACTCCTCCTCTGCCATCTCTGATGCATCACACTCCCTCCTCCACGAAGATTGACTGAAATGTTATACAATTAATATATCAAGGCCATATCCAGGCCAATTGCACGCTGCTTTTACTATTAATTTCCTTCAAAACAAAGTTCAATTTACAACGACTGCGTTCAAAACGTGATATGACTGCATAAAGACCGATGGTATGATGTATCATATCTACTTTTAAGAAGTTGAAAAATAAATACATGGGCAAATTTTGGACGAATATTGACTGATCATTTGTCTTTTAATATGTAGTTCATTATTAGAGGTACTGTAGTCGTGCATGCTTTAAATCCGTCTTCTCAATGTCGGTTCCTTACAGACGTCTACAGCGACATCTGCTGTCACATGTACTGACTACATTCTGGATCTTTGGTATCCTGTGCATAAGGGCCCTGCGATTGGCTGGCAACCAGTTCAGGGTGTACTTCCCGAAGACAGCGCGGGTAGGCTCCAGCACGCCCGTGAACTTCGTGAGGAAAAGCAGATTGGAAAATGGCTGAATGGATGTATAAGGTCCATCTATGACCCCTCACTTGTAGGACCACTACTAGATTGACTGAGTAACGTTAGCCTCGCAATGAACGCAAGTCAGTGTAGGGTTATATTATTTATTTAACCATTCAAACAAAATAAAATGGCTAAAAATATATATTGCGAGAAACAATACAGAACAAATCTAATCGAGATTGGTAAGTAGTACTACTCCCTGCCAACAGGGGGTGTCTTGAGTCAACTTGGGCATTGTCGCCTGCTTATCTTGTCCCCGGTGCCCCTCAAAACGAAAAGATGGAGGCTGAAAACAACTCGCAGTGCCAAGATGATAACGCGGCTCTTGTGGAGAAGGACTGGGGCGAGGAGGCGCCAGAACGGCGTGACGCCGTCACCAAAGCAAACGAGCCAAAATTAACACTTTATCACTGGACACAGTCGTTCAATTCACAGAAGGTAAGCGTCCCCCTTTTTCAGCACCAGACGTCCATGGACAGCTCCCGATTGAAGCTCAATTGGAGACGCCCGTGTGCTGTTGACGGACACCTGCGGGATGTATTTTGCACTCGTGTTCTGTCACTGAACATCAGCGCTGTTGTTTGCGTCCATGGCTTTCTGGGGGGCATTATTTCCCATGTTGTTTAGAATATTCAGTGGTGGGAGTCATGATGTACAGTCCTATTTTGTTACTGCAGCTTTTTCAGGTATCTGTACTTTACGCGACGAGGTGTTATTTATTTTATTCGATTTTAATTATTTGAATGATATCTGGGGGTGCATTCGAGGCAAGTACAGAATTACAGCAGCAACATGGTGGAATGTAAACCGTGGAGCATGAACATATGAAAACAGATTCAAATAAGCAAGATATTAACTATCAATTTAGAATTGTGTTCCCACTTACAAAGTGACGTCACCGTAGGAAACTAAGTCCGTCATTCACCAAGGCTGGTCTTTATTTGACAACATAAAGTAGCCCATTGTACAACTGCACTGCATCAGGCTAGAGTTTTTTTTTACATTTTTAAATTTTTGAAAACATGTATTTTTTTCCCCCCCAGGTGCGTCTGGCCATTGCAGAGAAAGGTTTACATTGTGAAGAGTATGACGTGAGCTTACCACTCAGTGAGCACAATGAGCCGTGGTTCATGCGTCTCAATCCGACTGGCGAGGTGCCCGTCCTGGTTCACGGCGACAGCGTCATCTGTGACCCCACACAAATCATGGACCACCTCGAGCACAACTTCACCCACGGTGAGATTACAATGACCGCGGCACATTCATATAAATCACTGCAGGGTTGCGCTTTTTCCTTTTTCTCATCATTTATGTTGTCATGTTTGTTGAAGGAGACGTATTATTCATTTTTCTTGGCAAAATAACCCAACTGAGCAGTAATTACTAGAAGGTGAAAGCTGAAAGCAGCTCGTTTGAGAGGGTAGCCTTGTAAAGTACATTTTCCATCATGTGTCCCATTTCACTTTCAGTTACATTTGATAATGTTTCTATCATTTCCTTTTGGCATGTACCAGCCCATGATAGCTTTATCCTGATGGCTTAAGTGGAGGAAAAAATATATATATCTGGTAAGCACGCATTCCTCTCACATACTGCCTTGCTTATGTTTTTTTTCTACGCAAACCGAACGGTGGAGTATTTTTAAGAAATCCATTTGAGCATTTATTCAGCATCCTCGGTATCTACCACATACTAGTCCATTCTTTGGACGGCGTTCCATGGTCTTCTCCCTTCCGTTTCACTCTCCTATTCTTCACCTGCAGAGGGCACTCCAAGGCTGATACCAGAAGAGGGAAGCACATACTACCACCGAGTGCAGCACTACAGAGAGCTGCTGGACTCACTGCAAATGGACGCCTACACGCATGGCTGCATCCTCCACCCTGAGATCACCGTAGACTCGCACATACCTGCTTATGCTGCCACAAGCATACGAAGTAAGCCGCAATGGCCTGGATTCCAGTCACTTCTGTAATTACCTGATGTGCTTGAAAAAATCCCCCAAAATACATTCATATTTCATTAGAAACATGGACAAATGAGCATTCCGGAAAACCGGCTTCATTTACTGGATCTAGTGTGTTCTCTGCCCCAAATGCAGAGTCATGACTTCCTACTCCTTTTTGCTTTTACGATAGCGCAAATCCTAAACACAGAGTCAGAGCTGAAGAAACTAGCAGAGGAGAACCCGGAGCTCAAAGAGGCTTATATCGCAAAACAGAGGCGCTTGAAGGTGAGTCATAAACGTTGTCTGGTTGTCACATGCACGCTACCGCTTCCAAACTGATTGAATTGCTGTCGGCAGTCCAAGTTGTTTGACCACGACAACATGAAGTACCTGAAGAAGCTTCTGGATGAACTAGAGAACGTGATGGATCAGGTTGAGACTGAGCTGCAGAGGAGGGAGGAAGAAACACCGGGTAGCAATGAGTTGGATATTACGCAATGGCGCGGACATTCAAGAGAGTATACAGTATTTGTAAAAAGCAATCTTATCTTTCTCAGAAGAAAACAGCCAGCAGTCGTGGCTGTGCGGCCAGTTCTTCAGCATGGCCGACGTCTCGCTGGCCGTCACCCTGCACCGCCTCAAGTTCCTGGGCTTGTCCCGCCGCTACTGGGGCAACGGCAGCCGCGCCAACCTGGAGGCCTACTACCAGCGTGTGCTGGAGCGTCCCGCCTTCAGGAGAGTCCTGGGCCACGTCAACAACATCCTGATCTCGGCTGTGCTTCCGGTTGCCTTTCGCGTGGCCCGCAAGAATGCGCCGGTTATTGCCGGCACCACGCTGTTGATCGGTCTTTTGGGCGGAGCCACCTACCTGGCCTTTCTTTACATGAGGAGGAGGTTGACTCTGCCCAGTTGGGGACTCTGGAGCTGAATTTAAGAGATGGCACAAATACCGCATTTGTCAAATTCAACTCAAATTGTATTCATCTCATAAATAATACGCATCATGAACCGGGAGCACGCAAAATGAATTCAACCCTTGGACCCGTATTAGACCTATTTGTAAAGTTAAACTCCACACAATAAGGCCAGATGCGCCATTTCGAAATAAATTCTGCTTGCAATGGCGGTTGAATATTTTGAGTGCAACATTATATATGGGACGATGCACAAAACTTTGGCCACCGTTAGCTTTGTTGCTGTCATTTAGTACGTTCTACTTCATAAAAAGTAAGTAGTATTATGAAAAAGGGGCCATCCAGATGAAAATTCAGGTCATCGTAGCATTGGACAGCCAACAAAGCTGCAGGTGGTTGTTGCATATTGCTGTAACTAAAAACAAGCCATCATTTGCAAAGATGCCTTTATGTTGAGGACATGTAGGCTCAAATCAGCATTTAAAAGACAAAAAACAAAACAAAACAATACCACAAGCTAAACTATTATCGGTCATAGGACAAGCATGTACCAAACACTTCTTGCATTAATCGCATAATTCTGGGTCAAGTTGAGCGGCTCCAATGAGAATCACGATGGAGTGAAATGCTATCAAGTGTCAAGGAACAGCAGAAAAAGACAGAAAAAAAATCTTCTTGCTGAATAGAAAATGTTTGTTTGTGGGCAGCGAGGCGAATGGTTTTAGAGGGTCAGTGCGAGCTTCGTTGCATGTCCACAGACGGGCAGGCTGGGCAAACACAAACCCACACAAGCGGCAGCTGACAGCCAAAACCCACTTGACGGTACACGTTGGATGGAGTGGGCTTGAATGGCAGCGTGGAAACTTCGGCTCAAGCTTTGAAAAGGCTCGGCCAAAAAAAAAAAAGATGGTTTTCATGTCCACAGCTTCATCACATCATCCCACTGCGTACGCAGGACTGAAAATGTCAAGGTAACCGCCCGCCCCCTCTCAATGAAAGCAGGCGGCAGCTGCTGCGCTCTCGTCATGATGAGTTACTCTTCCATCTCACTCGCCGCACGGCGACGTTGGACACCCCCGCTACAAAATGGAGGAGAGGAGGCCTCATCCAAAGCCCATTTGGCATCGTCAAAAGGTCTTCTGAGAAAAAAAAAACCCTTTCGGGCTCTTTCAGAACGTCTGCCACGCACTGTTTGCTGAGTCGAGCGCCGTGTTGACACTACTGTTAAAATGACCCCCCGCTGGCTCGCCTCTCACAGCTTTGTGATGAAATCCTGTGCCACCATTCACCCCCGCATGTGCTCCTCAAATATTGAACCTGGCCATACATAAACAGCGCTAAGAGTGAACCTGTCGCGTAACAAATCACGGCGCGGCCGAGTCAGACACGCACGAGGTCCGATTTCTTCATCGGGCTCATGAATTTAAAGTCATTGAAATGATTCGGGAAAATTACTCGCCTCACAGACATGTAATGAGAAGCAACGGCAAAGTGCAACTTTTCATTCGTAGTGAATTGTGTTCATAACTGATTACATCGGCGATATGGTACTGAGCAGCCCCGAGTTCTTAGGCCACAGTAAGTGGCGTGCTTTGCTGGCAATACCGCACGGGATCAGGATTTTTCCAAGCATATTTCTTGCCGTGGTGAGATTTCCTCATTGAATCTCAGACCGGGACTCACGTAATTAACGCGCCAGAAACCCCGCGATTTGTTAAAAAGTCCATCTTCCATCATAATATGTCGCCTTTAAAGCCACGATTTCATTCACAGGGTCCAGCGCGGCTCGCAAACAGAGACTGCGACTGGATTATGCGAGCAGGCTAACAGGTGAAACTATATATGGTATTCCAAGCAGGCACTGGGAAGCGGCTTTTTACATTGGCAAGATTACGTCGCCTCTTTGCCAAGTACAATAGTCAGCATAATGAGAAACACTTGTTCCACCAGAATGAACCATCCAGTCAGTCACCCACACGGGCCTCAAGCAAGGGGGAGCCCCTGCGTGTTTGATGGCGTTGTTACATCGTCATTGATGATGTTTGGTGGCTTTGGCTCGGAGCCACGGCGATATTCTCATACAGCCGCGGACACGCTGGCCCGAGAGTTGCTTTCCACGGTAAAAAAACAAAAACAACAAACAGGACACGTAGAGACTCGAGCGGCACACGCTGGCATCCGGGGACAGTATTTGACAGTTCTTCGATGGTTTTAGCAGAAAAGTAACTTAGCAAAAGTGTTAGCCAGGCTAAGACGGATTTCGGCGTCATTTATTTATGGCCGAGCGACAAGCCGGCACTGGTGTCCATTTTCCTCGCGCTCTATCATGGACGACAGCGAGTCCGACGTAATATTTAGCAGTGCGGCGTTACTTGAATGTAGCGCTTGTCCCGATTGGGGCTGATGGGGGTAAATCATAAGCCTGAGAATTCTCTTAGCGACAAAGTAGGATGACACGACACATTGTAGAGATGGCACAAACGAAAACGAACGAGCGCTTCAGAAATCAAAGTCTGGGTTGAGGGGTTATTTTTTTTTTTTTTCGGACTAGTAGCAGTCAGTCAAATGAGCTCAGCATGTTTTGCCGTGTTGCATTACCATGGCACTGAAGGTGAGAAGGCCGCATTGGGAGCTTTACGCTTTTGGAGGTTTGGTGCGAGCGCTCCATTTCTGGATGGCAGCACTGTACTAACAAACACTTGCACTGATATAGAACACCTCCCCCCAAGCTGAAAACTGTACTCGCTGTGTTTCCGAGCCCGTGAGTCAGACTTTTCCGACAAAGTTGCACAGCAGCAAACCTAAATATTTTCTCCACGGACTATGGACGTCGTCGGCGAATCCCATGAGATCTTTGCGGCTAAAAATAGCAACGAAGCCGCGTGTGAAAGGTGTGTCTCTGTGTCATACGTTCGAGGGCTGAATTTGGAATGTGCAGACTCATCTTGCCCAGTTCAAGGTGGGATATCAAACAAAAACAACCCCCCCACACCCAATATACGACCTATGCATCATTTCTCACGACACTCTGACCTTGCGGAGTTGAGCAATGCAGGATGCATTGTAGAACAATAATGTCACCGAGCTACGGGTGCAATTTCGAGGTACTTGGTACTTGCTATCGAATTGATTGTAGCGTATTACCCATGAGCAGCCGGATGCTTTTCGATGCGGAATGAGCCCAACATCTGTTTTGACCACAAATGGCCCTCGTGCCCCCAGCCAAAGCGGTGGGCCGAGTTCCGTGCGGCCAAAAGCAACTCGATCCCATCATTAACTCAACCAGGTTGCACGCAAGCAAAAATAAAAGCGCAAAAAGTATCTTATTTTTGTGTCCTCTTCGAGAGGGCGCGCAAAACCGAATAATTGACAAGTCAAATGAGGTAAGAGGAGAGATTATGTGTCAGGTAAGTCCATTTACGTTTGGCCTCACTTGTGGGTTCCAGTTATTTGGATTTTGAGGTGGGTGATGTATTATGGCGGATCATTTTATTTCCATTGCACAAAAGCAAAACGGAGCATTACTGTACAAATACAACCGCGATTTTAGTTTCTGTCAGGCTCGACCCGCAAATGAAAAAAAAAAAAATCATCATATTTGATGCCTCAAAAATCTAAATGACGGTCCAGATTACGCGTAGCGCCAACAGTGAGTTGACGCGGGAAAGCGAAAAAGAAGATAGGAGCCAGACACGCTTCCACAGCCGATGACGTCAAAGTCATTTCCCGAAGTAGACGTAAAGACACGAGCGCTAATACGTCTTGTGCCGAGCAAACGCAAACACGCGGAAGGCTTATAAATCATCACTCCTCTGAATGACTAACGGCGGATATCGTGCGTGGCCGCAAGGAGAGCGAAGGCAGAAAAGAAGCGCGTCTTGTTTGGAGGCTCTCAGTCGTGCGTTCTTTCGGCCGCGTTTTACGTCACTGCCACCCACTGCTTCTGCTCTACGTATGGTTGCCTCGCAGGAATGTGTTTCCTTAGCGTGTTTTTGATGACACGGGGTCACCGTATTGACACCGCACATGTGGGAAAGAGCTGGACCGACATCGCGGGGCTGGATGGGTCTTAAGTGCCGCTAAGTGGCAACTCAGGATTTCTGCTCATTTCCATGGTTCTATTTTTGATTTATGAACCATAAATGCACAGACTGACCGAATGGCGGGTGAAAAAGCGGAGCTGTTATATGGCGTGAAACAGCCACAGTATTTCTTGTTTGGGGGGTAATCACATCCAGATCTTCTCGATTCAACGTTCAACTGGATGCGATCAAAAAAAATGTGTCCCCGTCTACTTGTAAGCCGCGAACGCACCGAGATAGGCCAGCTTTTTAGAAACACCTTATGCAATCATTGCGGGGTCTCGGGTGAAGTTAACCCTGAAATTGGTACGTGTGGACGCCATGTTATGCAAAACATTCACGGGACAGTGCAAAAAAAAAGAGTCAAACAACACTTCTTCAGCCCTGATCGTGACCAGTCGGAATGGAAGTGAGGTAAATCTGCAGCTAAAAGAGAACGCGTTAACTCTTGGATTCCCACTTAGATGCCACTTGGATGCGGCCGAATGCGAAGTGGAGATATTTATGTTCATTGGAGCTGTGTCTATACACTTTGGTGTCCATCCAAACTTTGCAGCGAGTTTGAGAGATCGGCGTTAATGCGTGTAGCATTTGGCACCGAGTGTAAATGGTTGATTTATGGACACGACGACGACAATAGAACACCATTGTGATCCAAGATTCGAACCTTGCCATTGTGAAACTTCCCTGACGGTCCCGACGAACAATTATTGCACTCATTTATTTATCGTGTGTCGTCATAGCATTTGACACAAACTCAAAATCATGTTTTTCTCACAAAACGCAAAGCAAACTTCGATCGCGTGTCTTTGCGATGGCGACAATTGCTTTTCAGGGAATTCCCGTCAGATTCCTCCTCACATACATCACCAAAGACTGCCGCTAACATGAATCGACTGTATTCGGCCTCGAATCGTTCCATTTCAAACGCGTCTGCTCGCTTCCACTGCGAATGCGTGACCACGTCCCCCGTCGCCTACCCGAATGTTGCTTGCGACTGCAGCTGGCGTACTGTCAAACGTGCGTCGCAAGCATCTCCGAACTCTCCTTGCACGGTTTCAACCCGTTTGCACAATGACGTGAAGCAGGAGTTTTGAAAATATCCGGAGCAACCAGGATTAGGGCCTTCATGAGGTCGTGTTCAGTGATTTCCCTAACAAACGAACAGCAGTCGGCAGCTCTGCTAACAAATTAGCCACATCGGTCATTGTGTGGAGAATTGTGTTCATTGGTTAAGAATCCACCCTTGCGTTGGCTACCGACTCTACCTCTTGACCAAAATCGCTGAGGACAAGTACGATAGAAGACGGATGGTTAAAAAATATCAGCGGGCCAACGTTCAAGGTCCAAAGACATTGGAGATGTTTGCGTTTTCCTTGTTGTTGCTCAACTCAAGGGGAAAACTGGAACCGGTAAGAAAATAGATTGCATCATCTTGGCTAATTGGAGGGCTTACACGGGGAACGTCACGTAGGACAACAAAACAAAAGATGAAACCAGCAGCGCAAGCCAAGTGAAACGCCGCATCAAAGAAAATCGCAGTGATGGCACACGGCATCGCCCGAATCACCAATGAAAGAGCTCAAATACGAGTAGATATCGTCAGTAAGTTCGCTTTCTGGCGCCATGGTTATCATTACAGTGATGCCCGGGCACTTTTTGGGGTCTTGAGCACCTGCCCCTGAAAAATGTCTACGCGCATGCCTGGTGACAGTCTTTTACCGTTGATTAGACCTGTACGGGTTTTGGGGCACATAACTTTAGAGGTTGGGCTGTTTTTACATTGCGCATGAAAAGCGAAATAAATCAGAGCCGGCTGAAAAACCTTTTTTTTTTTTGCAATATGAAGTATGTCACAGTAGGGAGAGCAACGCGCAAGGCATTTTATCGACCGTTATGAGCGTCATACCTGGTTGAAAAAAAAAAAAAGTGAAAATAAATCAGATGGTTCCAAGAAAATTGTAGGATGTCAGAATTTTGTTTCGGTTGATCCCAGACAGCAAAGTATGTGCCGCTACCTTTCCTCTTGCGGCCCCGTGGTCTCACATCTGCTTCGAGGTCACCAAAACCGACAGTAAGACAAGAAAACTAGCCTGGTGCTAATTGTAACCATGTGCCGCTATGTTTCCGTCGGACTTTTTCATACGCACCAGGAAACGAGCGCGGGAAATGCGCATGGGCTTAAGAATGATGCGATACGTGTGCGCTCGCCATCCCGCGAGGCTGAGTCGAAGGCAGCAGCTGGTAGCGTTTGTTTTGGCCTCCAGTCCAGTAAGACTCAGACAAATTTCCTGGTTGCTCACAACCGAGTTCTGTCGCAACAAGCAGCAACGGTTTTGGGAAAAGAGATCATCACTAATATTGGTTTTGTTTTTTGTTTTTGGTTGATTTTCCTGGATTCGTAGCTGAACAGGTCACTCAAATTTGGCGTATGAGAGCTTGAAAACAGCCGCCTTCTCCAGATGCAAGATATGGCCACAAGTGCCTTCGATGCACTGTTTTTCCCCTCACCTTTTTGGGTTTCAATTTCACAGCCGTCCATCTGTTCATTATCCAAACTTCATTAGTTCGCAGATGAGGGTCCCAGACGTGTCTACAGCTGAAATCTCACTTCTCGGGCAAATATAAATCGGCAATAAGATGAAATGGAGACGTCAGCTAGACAGATTCTTGTCAAATTACGACCCAGTCGTGACATTTTGGAATGAAATGAAGCACATGGCAATGGCATACTGAAGAAATAGATATTAATGAATCTCTGTAAACATCATTGCAATGGATTTTATTTTTTATTTTTTATTTTTTGACCAGAGCAGGTGTCGGACCCATGTCATCTGATAATGATGACGCAGCATGTGGCTCAGTGCCCAAGGTTCTTTTGTCCGCTCTGGTCCATCTATAAACAATTGTAGGTTAATGATGAAGAGAAATCTGTCAACGGTTATAAAAATATTTTTTTAATTCTTTTTTTTTTCTTGCATGAATATCCTCTTGCAGTACTTTCATTTGAAATGTCCTTCCTTGCGTGATAGCGGAATCACACCTCAGGATGGAACATGGCCGCTTCCTTATTTGCTCCATAAACTTCGTATGTTTGCACTGAACCAGAAGAACCTTGCTAGTAAATTCTTCCAAGCGATGCCACCGGCTGCAGTGGGTTTCAAAGCCACTAAAAAGGGGGCGCACGGCATCACTTGTGAACTCGCCTTGTTTTGAGGAAAAAAAAAACAAGCGTGAGGAAGACCAGTGGGTGAAGGGCTCAGAGGGGAAAACCGACGAAGCAACTTTACCAATAAAACATGGCCTCTTTACTCATAAACCCCCCCTTTGTTCATGGTAACGCCATGCTTCGGGTGATCTATGTAAAACCATCGACGCTGACCGTAGCGCGTCGGTTTCGGCCAACTAATTGATTACTATTGAATAAAATCGGAGTCTCTGGCCGGTCATATCTGACAAAGTTTGGAGAAGCTGGGAAACACAAAATCCACTGGCGGGAATGACGCAGACACGGTGCCAAAATGTAACTCGCAGAAATCCACGGGGACTTCTTCTTCATCGTAACTTTAAATCCGTCATTTTTAGACAACGCAGAGCCCAATAAGGCCTGAATGGTCCTGATAAAACGTGTCCAAGAAAAACAGGCCCACTGATGTCAGAGCAAACGCAGCCCAGATGAAGGGAAAAGTGGTGACTGCTCATTGGCATGAACTCTAAACTGAAAACACAAAGTTCAGGCATTTGGGGGTCCTGGGTTCACCGTTTACTAACATACGAGGTTTTGAGGTCATCACCAGAAAAGGAAACATAATACCACCAGATTAACGTGACTTGCAAAAACAACAATGAACTGACAAAGACACAAGGGAACTAAATACAAGCAAAGAAAAAAAAACAGCACAATCAGCGCACTTTTTGTTCGGCTGTGTTCACACCCACAACGGCGCACAATGCTTATTTTGAAATACGTCACACTTCACCAGTTTGCACGTGTCTGCAAGATTACCAAAACTTAGTCTAGCCCGCCCCTGCACAGATTTACGCCACGCCTCGTGCCACATTGGGCACGAAAATACTTTGCAGTACCACTGTTTCATCATTGATACTGTATGGGCCAATGTCTGCCATCTCTTGAAGCCCTAAGAAATTGCCTGAGTTGCCTCCCCCCATTGCTTTGTTTCTGATCATCAAAAGTATTTACTTTAGTTATGAACTATTAAACGGATATGTCAATCATTAACTACGGCGCAATCCAATTGACACGTGCGGTTCACATAGCAGTTGTAAAAATGGAACAAAATCGATGATGTCAAAGCAAACTTTTTAAAAAATATATTGTCATTCAAAAAAGACGCTGAATACATGATTCTTTAGAGTGTGGGAAAAACCGGAGGGATTGCAACAAGCGGGGCGGAGTGCGTGTTTATTTGTGTATGTGTGTGTGGAGATGGGGAGGGCATATGAGGGGATCCTCAGAAATATGTCGCTTCGGCAGTGTATCTATTTTTGACATGTTACATTCCTTGCCCCCCCCACACACACACATATTCTCACCCATCTATAAGACATTTACAGCCATCTTTGATGCTCAGGCCTTGTAAGATTGTACTGGGGCAGGCTTGTGGTCAAACACAGACATTTCTCAGGGTTCAGATGTCAGCTGTGAGTGAGACAGACAAACATAAAAAAAACATCGGGAAGCTAAAGTTAGAGACGAGATGTTTTATGGCGTACCTTCATGACGGCTGGTACCAAAAACTATCACTTGGGACCCAGGAGCACGATGCCAAAACCTAAACACCCATCATGGCCTTTTCTCGATGCTTCTACAGCAGTTGGTACGAGGGCTCGTTTTCCAAGCATCATTTACATTTTGAGCCTTTTCCGGCAGCGCTTCATTGAATTCAAGGATACGTTTTGTAATTGTCAAAGTTTAACATGTCACTTCTGCTCGGGGGAAACCTGCACAAGTGACACGTGCTACCCGGAGACACTGAAGGGAAGGACTTAAGGTTGTTCCCAAACGCAAGCAAGCCGAGCCAGATAAGGCAAAGAGGCTAGCGACATGTTCCTGGTTGAATCGTGTTTGTCTTAGTCAATGACCTTTTTTCATCATTAAAATAGTCAATCCCGGCACAAGTGCTGTAGAAAAGCAACAATGCACGGATGACACTTTATTGCTATTCATTTATCGTCTGGATTGAAACCGAGACCGCCTTACAATTTGAGTGCAATAAAATCTCGCCTTGCCGTTTGAGTGAAAAACTGGGGAACGATGGGTCCACATTGGATTTTCTTTCTTGCGCCTCCGTGAAATGCCACAAATCTGTCTTGCGAAAGGTTGAAAATCTGCAAAAGCAGTAAAACTCTGCAGTCGGGACGACTCAAGTTTTCACCATTACGCCTTCAAGTGTGCACACTATCACAAGGTGAAAGAAAAGCTTGAGTCATTGTTGCCTAAGTGGGCGTAAGAAGATTTGATCCTAGCTTAGTTGGCACTTAGAAGGAGCTTTTGCGCGGTGCGGAGCCGGAATCACGGAGGACGTCTCCGACTTGCAGAAAATGTGTCCAGAGTGCAGTAGTGACATCTGGAGAACTGCACCGTTCACCGTTGGACAACATGCAAATTGTTAGGTGGGCTTATCTTCTTTGAGCCTCTTAGGGCCCGATCGAGGAGCTACCTGCCAGAAAGCCCGAGTACAATCACACAAGGGATAGCATTGTTACACTCTTGCTTACTTCATTTCAACACATTTACAACAGTAGCCTTCAACTAGGTTTGTAAAATGAACGGCATTCAGGCAGAGTTCGATCGAAGCCTCACACGCGGATGTCAGAACCAAAACGATCACCAAGCATCTAAAAATTTGTTTCGGGGAAGTGGCTTTGAGGACAAGCCCTCGACGTGCGTTGGTGTAATGTTTTCTTAACACGATCTGGCGTCGTCCACTGCGGGCCTGACGTACGTATTACGGCGTTTTCAATCATTTTTGCAGCCCCATTGTGAACAGTGATTTGTTTCCAGTTTTGACGGTCTTCCGCGGACTATAAATTCTGATGAAATACGCACCAATCATTCCCTGAGGTTCTCAGTTTGAAATGGTTGGTGCAGCGAGTAAGTCATCGTTTGGCAAAAGAAGGTGACTGCAATATTCTTTGATTTGAATGTTCGATATTATGAGCCCATAAATGTCAGACTAACATTGACTATAACTACGAAATGACTTTACACAGCATAGGTTGCTGATAGATTGCCTCGTTAGGAACACAAGTCTGTTTCAAACCGAGGATCCTAAACATCCAGCGCTTGACGGTCTCATCTTTGCCACTGCAAATTTCCAACAAAAATCAGCCCAACAACATTCAGACCATTCGCTACATTCTTGTTCACGGAGTCCAGTGCGATTGAGTAAAAACAAGGTTACGCGGTTCGGGTTATCCAGGGTGTCGTTTCAGCTGTAAGCATGGTTCTGTTTACCAACTGGCATTGCGGACACCATGGGAAAACCCATCAGTGATGTTGTATAATCACTGCCGTGTATGCGGTCAAAACAGAGCAGGAATTTAATTTTGAATCAAACCGAAACCCGGCGAGGGCGCTCTTTGATCCAATTTATTGAATGACTCAACACTGCTTATTTCTCTTTTGGACTGGGCGTGGAGCAAAGACACACTCCTCAACTTGCTTTAACCAAGTTGAAACTCTCCAGTCAACAAAGCCTCAGCAGAGCCAACAATGGATTTTGTGTGATGCGGCGTGGGACAAGACGCATTGTTTAGCAGCTTTATCTGGAAGGTGGCTTGAATCTGGGCTTCCCACCAATGGAAACCACTCATGACATGTCATCAATTACTTTTGCCCCCATCGCCAACAAAAATCAACAAACTGCCTCGAGGCATCCAAGCCAACGAACTCTCCAAAATTTTTTTTTGCATATGGTGCGCACACCCTGTGGAAATTAGCATTCATCTAAGGGCTACCGTGAATGAATGAGGAAACGGTGCATTATTTTTAGCTTTGCACACAGGGCAAAGACAATCCACCGAGTCTTAAAGGATCATAAAAGTACATTCAAATACAGTAATGGCGAATCACATTTGTTGTATTTTTCGTCCACATGGCTTTCCCATTTGCTGCTGCCACTGCTGCCAGCAAAGTAGCAATAACTGTGGGTGGGTGGAGGGCACGCTTTAGCCAAATCTGCGCACTTTGAGTGCTGTCGGAATAGCAGAGCCATGAAATGGAGTTACTTGAATTGAATTGTCAAACCTGAGTCCTATTTTTCCTCCCACGGGTGTTAGTGGGATTTACATCATTTGTTAAGCTTTTCTACTTCTTTCTTGCTTGGACCTCATTCGGTTCACGTTGGACTTTGAGAGGCCTCCAGAAAGGGGAGAGCGGATGCACGGGACGATTAATTGTCGTTTAAATGTTTCAAATGGGGGGGAAAAAAAGGGCTTTTCAAAACAGAGCGGCATATGCCCTGAACAACCCCTTAATTATTGGGATGATCTTTCGATAATAAGGCTTGCAACAAAGTCACTGGGTTCACTTGATGCGTGGGCCGGCAATTGGAAAGGGAGGGAGCATCATCTGGGGCCTTGAAGAGGCGGCACGTGAAAACCTGTGCGTGCCTGTATGTTTAAGAGTGGGCGAAAAGAAGAGTGGATCTTGAATTGCAATTTATGTGTTTTGTCCTAAGCCAATAATCGAATTAGTTGGCCTGTAATAGAGGTTACATGATGGTCAGTGGATGAAAATATTGATAACATATGTGAGCATTACTCCAAATACTTTGCAGATGTAATCGTGCAATGTGACCACAACACTAGACTCCCAAAAAGCGCGTTTTGTTGCTAAGTCAAGTCAAGCGAAGTCTCGATGTAGCAGTTCACTCCTTGTTTCCTGTGCAGTTTGTGGTAGCGTCGAATCGCGCTGCGTGCATCATACGAGGGGGTGTTTTCATAATTCTGCCGACCCAGAGAGAATCTTGTGACTTTTGAACCCACTTATATTCCAGCGTCTTGGATCGGATGTCATTCAAAAATCAATCGGGGTGCCTGTATAGAAATAACCATTTGTCTCGTCTTCAACATCAATGGCCCAAAGCTGTGAATATGAACTCTTTTTTTCCCCCTGGCTTTTAAAGTGCCCCGTAATTGGATGGCGACCAAAAGCTCACCCGTGATGAAGAGCAGCACGACATTGAGAATTGACAATATGTGCCCAATGCGACCTCGCGGCGATGCTAACAAAGTCCAACGGTGGCAAGCGGAAACTGAAGCATATACCTCCTGTATGGCGTGACAGTTCTGCGGCTGAAATGTTCAGCGCTTACAAACAAAATTATGGAGGGAAAGAGAGCAGAGGCACAGCAAAAAAAAATGGGAGAGGGAGAGGAGGGAGAGGAGAAGAGGGGGGGGAGCAGGAAATTTCTTCCTGCGTCACTTGCTTTAATGCCTTCAGCAGCTGCCAATGAAAATGATGACCGACAGAAGTGTTATTTCTTCCCCCCCCTTGCTCTCGGCATCTTGCCCTGGAAAACCACACAGCTTCAGCCGCACGGCGAACAAGTGTAATCTACAAAATGCTCGTGAAAAGTCACCAATAGAGCTCATCCGTGTATCTTTGGAGAGTCACAACACATAAAAACTGTATAAAAAAGCGATCCGCCTCGCTTTTTACTCACACTTCAAATCGTGTGGAGAAGCAAACAAATGTCATTGTGTGCACGGAGGCAAATCTGTTCTCAGTAAAGATCAATGGATGTTTGGACCTGTGCAGCTCACAACCCGGACAAGGAGCATCTGAGAATGCTGGCGGGCCTTTCTTGTAGATTTGGATCATTAGCCAATTTAGAATGAATTTGCAATTTTGACTTTATTATTTTTCTGTTACCACCGTTGTGGTTTGCAGTGCTGTTTGTAGTATTTTGGTTTCCTTAGAGTGTATTTACCTATTTACAAATAACTGGATACATCTATGTGTGCCTATTTCTATAGATATTTACAAATATATATATATAGTTCAATGCATACGTTTTAAAAATACGTATTTTCAAAGAACCCCCCACCCCCACCCCAACTTCCTATTAAAGTTTTATGGAATGTACCAGAGATTTTGTTATTCAGTGAAAAGTGACTATCTGGCTCTTCAACTGGATCTGATGACAATATTGTGAATGATTATTTCCCATTATCCTTAAACTAAAGCAGACCTTCACCCCCCCCCCCTCCCACACACACACAGTTTACAAATTATGCTGTATTGCAGATGACCATGCAGGGGGGAGGGGGAGAGGGTGGTCCGCTACGTCCCAGTGCACTTCCTGCATCGTCCCCCTGGTAAGACTATATAAACCCGCAGAGACCAACTACACCCGAGGACTTCTTATAGTTTGCAAAGCTGCAGAAACTGCGAGCGGAGGAAAACTTGAGCCCTTCCTTTCTCCCATCTCTCATTTGGTAGCGCCGCACAAGAAAGGTCAGCCAGGAATTTCTTGTCCAATTAAATTGTAATTGACTGCTATCCTGCACCGAGTCAAGAAATCCATTCCCTTCCATTGCAGGTCCGACCACGACGCGAAGGACGGCGAGCCGGCAAAAACATGCAGCCTCACTTACTTGCGCTCATCTTTTTGTGCGCGCATTGCGCAACAAGTGCACTGGCAGTCACAGTCACCGTCGCGCACACCTCCTCTGCCTTGCGCGCGGCCAATTCGAGCAGCGCGGACGCCGGGACGGACGGCGGCTCTTCTTCGAAAAGCAGGAGGAAGCGCTTCATTAGTCAGACCGACATGGTGGCTATTCTTGATTACCACAACAAAGTGAGGGGCAAGGTGTTTCCCCCTGCGTCCAACATGGAATACATGGTGAGTCTGAATCTTACACGAGGTCAATGCACTGTATAAGTCTTTGTCGCTTTTCCCCTGGCCAGCAGTTTGGAGCACCTATGCAATCATTTCCAAAAGGAAGCAAAGGGTCGTGTATCCTAGTGGAGCGTCGTCGCACTAAGGCGACGCTAACAGCGATTTCGAGCAAAAGTCAAATGACTCGTTATGACGTTATAGCAACCGGTGTTCATAGTGATGCCAGGAAATCATCTTAGCGCTTAACTATTTATTCAATGTCATATTTCATTGAAAATGTTTAAATATATATATATATATATATAAGGCAATTTTCTCTATATTTTGTTATCATGACCTCAACAACAATAATGCAATAATAATGTTTTAACCTAAAGTGAAAATGGAGGGATGGAGGGGGCGGGGGGTTCTTTCATGAATGCACGTGCTGTTCATTGTGGCTCAAATGACCAAATATGGTTCCTTACTCTGAAAAGTGCCGCTTCTGTTTTGGGCTCTTATTCATTACAAAGCGTTTGTGGAGTTCAATCATCTTTGGATGCTCCACATGTACGCGCCAGTGTTTGCCTCCGCAATTGGAAACTGTCCAATTTGCCTTCAGCGCTGGGAAGAAGAAAAGGTCTTCTGGATCAAAGAGTTGCGTGACGGCTGCCTGTCCGCTCACTTCTCTTATGTAACCGTTTTGATGGATGCCGTAGCTCACAGCTGAATGCGAAATGTGACTTAGATGGAGCGGATCTTGTGTTTATATTTTACATGACTTGTGTAATAGTTTCCATGTGTGTGTGTGTGTGTGTGTCTAGGTGTGGGATGATACACTGGCCAAGTCAGCTGAGAGCTGGGCCCACGCCTGCATGTGGGAGCATGGCCCATCTCACCTCCTCAGGTTTCTGGGTCAGAACCTCTCCGTCAGGACAGGACGGTAGGTGAACTGCGAACCTCTAACACCCCCCCAGACACCCATGGGCAACATCTGCTGCAGCACTCTCAGCAGGCATGACGCTGCTTTGCAGTCACGGTCATTGCCTTGCACCCCCTTCCCACCCCCTGCCTTCCTTTTTCTTCCCCTTGAACGGTGACCTGGTGACTGCTCAAGGAATGCTCGTGTGCCCCCTCAAATAAACAGAAACTATGCTTTCAGGCGTGACCCAAGAGGACAAAGAAGCGTCCCTTCGGTCGCTCTTGACTTTCCATGTGGACCATCGTTCACCAATGCATTATTATTATTTTTTTTTTTTTTTGAGCAACACTATGAGACTCAGGGGAGCACAAGTAATACCAAGTGTGACTGTTTTCACTTTGTATCCCCTCCTATCAAAATTCTTGCAAGCACAAGCAATGCATTATTTTATATTACAATAAATAATAATCAGATTTATGATATATCCTGCAAATGTTTTGGGCTTATAAGGTTGGCAGGAGCTAAAATAAAGGCAAATGACCCATTTATCTACTTCTATCGGAATGTTTAATTTGCAAACCATTTTGGGCTCTACATTCGTAGCTCAGTGCAAGTCTGGCGCGTGGCGTAAATCTGCATGGATGAGCGAGACCACTTTTGGCTTCTTCGCCGGTGGACGCACTTTAAGAAACAGGCGGTTTGCGCCGTTGTGGGTATGAACACAGCTGACTATCTGCGCAACCAATTGAAGTAGCGGCGGGGCTTCTCTTCACAGGTATCGTTCAATCCTTCAGCTTGTGAAGCCGTGGTACGACGAGGTCAACGATTATTCCTTTCCTTATCCCCGTGACTGCAACCCCCGATGTCCCCTCAGATGCTACGGCCCCATGTGCACCCATTATACACAGGTAGGCAAGCTATTCCTATGAGCCAGAGTGGCCCTCTTGAAATTGCTTAGTTTCTTCGTCCTAACGCAGCATCTTATTCTTAGTCCAAATAAAGTACAATTTTGAGTACTTCTGCATTTAAAAAAAGCCATCAAATTTTGCCCATGCGTTCATTCTGATGAAACTGTATACTTGGAACGGTTGCGGCCGTGACCCTGAACATAAGGCTTGCCGCTATTTTGTCGACACGTCTACTACGAAGAGACCCACAAAAAAGACTTGACAACTGATACCAGAAAAGATATGCTGATGGCAAAAATCCAGAAGTAATTGATGCCCACCTAAAATGTTTTATAATTCCCTATGCGCGGCTGTGCGCTTTGAAAATGAATTTCTTGCCCTCACTTTCACATTATTCCTTGGCATAATGCATAAAATTGCCTTCAATGACAACTGTTTTATCTTTTTTTTTTTTTTTGCAGATGGTGTGGGCCACCTCCAACAAAGTGGGCTGTGCCGTTCACACCTGCCACAATATGAACGTTTGGGGATCCGTGTGGAAACGGGCGACATATTTAGTCTGCAACTACTCGCCCAAGTAAGTAGCTCACGGGTTGCGACATGCCGCTTTTACCAATGAACCAGTTCACCTGACGACGGCTGGCCGACGACGGCTCTAATCCCGTCGCCCGCTCGTGCCAAGCTGTGAAATGCCACCCATGTTGCGGGGGAGATTCAGATAAGACTCAATACAGTACAAGCCTTTAAACAGGTACTGTACAACTAAAGCGCTTGAGAAGAAAAAGCAAAGGAAAGGGGAGTCGTTCCAAGAATTAAAGCCAATTTGGATTTCATCCCCTTGGTTTGAGATATATGCAAAGCACTCTGCCCATGGATGACCGACTTTCTTGACTTGTGAGAGTCGACATGACTTGGCTTTTATCACGTAAGGGCTCGATTAATCACTTAAGACTGCCTCCACGGCAGTTGCCATTTGTCGTCTATTGGACACACTACAAATGTATCAACTGCCATCATGTGGATTTGTAGCCATGAGATTACGCACGCCGAACACAAATCATGGTTCTATGTTTTTTAATGCATTCAATCTTTCATACTTAAGATCTCAATTTGTCCCAAAATGGCATATGCAAATAGGTAGAAAACCAAAAACTAACTATTAGGATAGCAAAAATCATCTGTTTCAATTTACACCATAGATGAGCTTTTGAAAGTAAAAGATCACTCTTCCTAGTCTTCATCCTGCCCACTTTCAAGGTCTAATAACACTTCTGGCTGTCGCGTCTCGCAGGGGCAACTGGATCGGAGAGGCTCCCTACAAAGTCGGGGTCCCCTGCTCCGCCTGCCCCCCCAGCTACGGCGGCTCGTGCAGCAACAACATGTGCTTCCCTGCTCTGAAGACCAACTACTTGCACTGGTTCAAATAAACCAGGCCCCTGGCCAGCCCCACTACCACAGAGACGCTATTGGCATCGAAAGGCATAACGATTTGCACAACCGGCATGGGCCAGTCGGTTTTGTATATACGGCTTATTTAAAGACACGAAGACACGTTTGAAGGCAGCGGATCATTTTGACGGTGTGTATGTGAACTGTAAATTAATGTAACTTTGAGACTTTTTTTTTTATACTTGCCTGGACTCTATTTGATTTTTTTTTTAATGTATTTATATGGAGAATGGGTCCTTAAAACACACACATACACATGCGGTGCTACGTACATTTTACCATTGACAATGTAGCCATCAAGGCCCTGACATCACGATAGCTGCTCATGTCTGCTCACTATGGTGCTACTAGGGCATCACACCTCCATGTTGTGTGCTCTTGCTTTTGTCGGAATGTTGGGATATAACTTCAAACGGACGCCGGCATAGCAACAACACACGCTTCATTCTCGGATGTCTATTTTTAGCCTGTGAGGTATCGCCAAAAGTGCACTTAGAAAGTTCAACTGTACAGTACATTTTCTTTTTGTATCGTTTAACTGAATAATACCACGATCAAACCAAAAGCCAACACAAGTGTTGGTGATGCTGGTGCTGTGGTCGACACCTCATTTAGTTCTCGCAGTGCATGACTTCCATCTGCAGTTTAACGCTGCTGTAATCTGCCCGTTTCACCCTTTCGTTTAATTTTTCTTTTTTTTTTGAAGCACAACATATCGGAGATATTTTTTGTGATGCAGTTTTGGAGCAAAACACTCAAGTGCACCTTAATTGTTTGTAAATATCCCAAATACTTAACATTTACTTTGTGTTCTTTTTTTAATGTAAATGTACATAATCATTTTACCTTGATTATCCTTAAGACTACAATTATTGTATAAGTTATTCGTTTTTGTATTGGGAAATATTTAAATAGTATTCCTTTTTTTTCTTGTATTGTTTTATGAAAGGATTGTACAGCGAAACAAGTCACAGCATGCAGTTAAGTAAAGAAAAGAACACATTTGCTGCATCAGTGATCAACTCAAAAACAGAGGGCATTGCTGCGACTTCAACAAAACAGGAAATGTTCCGCACTGACTACAAGCTGTTTATGCAATGAACTGCTCTCTTGCTTTGAAATTGTGAATAAAATGGTTTTAAAATGTCTCCAAGGTGTGGTGATAACCATAGAATAGGAAACAGCTGTTATTGCAATCATTGCAAGTTAGCTACAATTCAATAAAATGAATTCATAACTTTCACCGAGCAGATATTAACATGCAAAACGTATACCTGAAAGGCTCGAGGCTTGGTACACCCTGGGTGTCATATTAGGGCATATTTGTTCAAATAAAACAACCTGTATGCCACAGATTTCTTTGCAGAGGATAAAGAATGTATCTCTCAGATTATCTGTCTACATGTGCTCCTCCACTGTTTGTGTTCAAATATCCGTCCCGCAAAGGGTCGCAACCCCAACACATACATGCCATTCGCTATGGGTTTTTTCCCCCCTTCAATTATTAGCATTAGCATTAAGCTAGCTGACTCCCCAGGCTAATATGCAGTTGCTTACAATACACAGTGTCGTTCTCTTTTAGATTGAGATTTAACTTTGGAGTGGCGACAAACGGCTTCGAGCCTCCTCTTTCAAGCAATGCTCACTAATTCTATCTGCCAAGCAGCTGCCTGTTGCGAAGTGAGTTGAGCTCACTAACATCATGAAGCGCTCGAATCTCAAGCGTACGCTCTCAAGTTAAAACGGAAACTAGTAAATCAGTATCTCAAGGTGCCACTCTACAGGTAACAAGTTATGAGGTGTGGACGCAATATGCGTTTTTGGACCAATAATACTGTACATCGAGGTTTTATGAGACCAACGAAGAGTTTGAGTCTTGAACAGATAAATTCATTTTCCACTCTTTCCGACGGGGAAATTCAAAGAGCGTCCGGCGTCCGAACGAATCATGTTCGACCTGAGAGGATCCAACTGTATCAACATTAAGGCTAAACAGTCCAACATCCTGCGTGTGAGGGGGGGGGGGGGGAAGCAAAGAGGAAACACGGGTGGGTTTCAAGGGAGCCTCTTGTCTGAGTTTGTCCAGGGAAAGCTTTGACCTCAAAGCGGAGCGAGGCGGGGAGCAGACTGGAATGTCAGAAGCCGCAAAGAGCGAGAATGTCTGTCACCTCCAGGCACACAAAGCGAGACAAAAACATCATTTTCTTGAATGTTTCATCATTTTCAGAACACCTGAAGACAATGACAAGGAAAATAGCAGGAGCCTCGTTTCAACATGCAAATATGATTGAATGTTTTTTGCAGATGTTTCTGCTTTTTTTTTTTTTCTTTCCTCCTCCTTCCCCATTTGGGATTGCAAGTTATGTGTCTGGGTCAGCCTGAGCGTTGGCCCTGATGTCGGCAGACTATCAAACAAACAAACAACTCGGGCAAATGTTTTATTCATTAGCCAAACACGTGCGAGCCCAGGTGCTCAAAAGACATCTGCGCAGGTGGGAATGTAATCCAGTTTAACGCAAGCGCTTTGCATCGTATGAGGGATTCAATCCATTTCCTGCACTTTGCCAATGCCTGGAATCAAGCAAACTAGCGATTTCGAGGAATCGGCTCGTTTGCGTTGGAAAGCTCTTCAGTGTGTGGAGCCAAACAAAAGATTGATGGCTTTTTCAAAGGCACAATCAGGATTCAATGGGCAAGCCTGCCGCGCACTTAGAGCGGACATTTTAGACAGCTGTACAAGCTCAAGCTGCAGAGGCCATCCAAACGGGATGATCATGAGCAGGAACACTTCATAATATCATGAGCAAAATCACTTCATATCTTTTTGACTAAAACGGAGCCTCAACAAGTCTATGTTGACTCTTTGACTATCAGGCATCGCGGCGTGACCAAAGGCAAGAATCCTGCTGATTTTGAACAATATCCGATAAAACGGCAGGCGTGGCAAAAGGTCAAATCAGTACATGTTCACGGTATCAGTCATAAATTCCAAGTCAGGCATTTAGGAGTACTGTACCTGGACGCCAAACATGTCGTCACTTTGAATAGTATACGACACAGTGGCTGTGACCTAAGCCTCGCAGTAATATTCTAAAATACGTGTATATGTATTTTTAAACAGTGCGGTCTGTAATTCCCACAACCTGATGTTTTGAAAAACACCGACACTTAGTGGTGATCTGAGGTCTATGCATTAAAAAAATGCTTTGCTTTTATTGAGTTCACTGCAGTTTGACACACTTTGTGGCGAACAGCGCTCTCTATCGGAGTAACATGACTTGTGCGGCATTTTCTAGCAAACACACACACTTGTTCAACTAGTACTACAAACTAGTCGTTCGACAAGTGTAGTGAAGTGCCTTTCTCGTGAGAACAAAGCGAGTGCGTCCTCACAGGGCAATAAATAAACTCTCAAGCGACCTTTCCATTGAGTCTGCGACATGGACTGTGCACTTACACCTTTTCACCACAAGGGGGTAGAGGCAACTAAGCCACGCTGTGTGTATTTGAGATAGCCACCCCCTGCTGACGGTCTCATCTGCTCGATGACCTTGATGTCCTTTCCTCTAAGATCACCCCGATGCTATCTCCAAGAGCTCTGACCTCAGTCCAACCCAAAGCATTATTTACAGAGCACTGCAGCAGATAAGGCGGGCCAACAAAAAAAAAGTGTTGTAGAGGTTGCAGAAGCTTTTGACAGGGTTCTTGGGGTACATTGAACACCCGTTTATCGTCATTTGAAACCCTGTGAATGGGCTGATGGAAATCACGGCAATACCAAAACCTTCAGACAACCCCTCATTTATCACACGCGGGGTAGCAACACATACAAACAGAGCATGCAACAATACTCACAACTCAACGTCATCCTAATCACATTTTTGCTCTGTGGTTCCAATGATAATTACATCGTACAGGAGAGATTTGAATTCCAGAAATATGATATTATGCCACGACCTCATTTTTGTGTTCTTGGTGTTGTCAAATGAGCCGAGTCACTTTTAGGCTTATGATAAGCGGTTAATTTATCAAAAAGAAAATGCTGGTAAAGTATTGAAACATGGGTTTGCCATAGAATGACTGTGGCTCCCTCTTGCGTTGTTGTTTGGAATAATTTTTCTATGGCACCTAATTACGGGCTCAATTAGTATCTGGAGTTGATCCCATCTGACCTGTGAGATCCTGGAGACAAACTATTCACACTCGGATTCACACAAACGGACAAGCTGGAGTCTTCAGTGAACCAACCGTGCATGATTTTGGAATGTGGGAGGAAGCCGGCGAAAACCCATGCAAAGCAGGGGTGGAAGACTCAAAACCCACACAAGAGCTGCGAGCTGAGATTAGAACTACAAGGCAGACATGCTAACCGCTCCTCCATCAATTTGCTTAACCAAACAAAAACAGGAGCCAAAAAAAAAAGCCCTTTCATACTAACCGAACTGAGGTCTCGTGAGACACGCCAAGGTCGACAGTGATGGGACGCATGATTGTGCCTCTGGTTCTGGATTTTTCTACGGCTTCCAACATTGTCATATTCCGAATTGTCAGGTGGCGCGAATCCTTATGCGGGCAAGCATACAAAAATAAATGTGCCGCGGTGCTAATTCCACCGCAACGAGAACGAGCGTTTTTGGTTTCTTCACACTTTCCTCTGGGGAGTGCAGAGCAAACCTTGAGTGTTGCTTTTTCGACGGCTGAGGTGTAAGGGGAGAGAGTGCACTTGTACCGGCTCATATTTTCAGAAGTAGGTTAAATAGCTGAGGCCAACCAGGTATTAAAGATTGACATAGATATTGGGGATGAAAAATGAGCTTGTGTATTCACTGAAGACGAGGAGTGTCCTCAAGTGGCGTACGGTGCGGCCACATTTTTCCAAGAAACTCGACTGTTTCATGTCATGGAAAGTCAGCACACACGCTGAGGCCCTGTGATTGGCTAGCGTTTCCACATGTGCCACATGACAAAAGACAAAATGTGCCTGTTTTTCCATTATGTCGCAGGAATTCGCTCTTGCGTGTTTGAGAATGGAAGCGGGCGGCACGGGGATGATGACAGGTTGGGCCTTCGGAATTAACAGAGTTGGTTTGTGTTTTAGTCTATTGCCCCCCCCCCCCCTCCCTACCAGCCCCAGAGAGAAGTCACCTGTGAACATTTAGGGGAAAAGGGGCGCCACTCAACGCCTTGCCCCATCGAGGGGGCATAGATCTGGTATCGATTAACATATTTCTCGAAGGGAGGACACTCAACGACGTGAGAAATTGGAACTAAGAATGTTTATGTGAAGGCTATTAACTGTGGTCAAATTCCAAATGAATAAAACAAGGACTGCAATGCAGGTTAAGATAATAACATTACAATAAAATATGGTATGTACTATATAGCCTTTCATTTTGTTTCCTGCATTCAAGATCGTGGAGAGAGCTGGACCGAATTCAAGCTAACTTCGGGTGAAAGGCAGACATCACCTTTGACGCCGCCGTTCACGCTCACATTCTAAACGCAATCTGTCCAAGTCAGTGAGTGGACCACCACACACATTCATCATGAATAAATCAATACATATTTGTTTCATCATAATACAGAGTCAACTCACACACGTTGCTTTTTTTTCCTGTCAGAAATAAAACGTGAGGAGAATGTTAGAAAGTGTAAATTCATAGGCGAATCCAAAAGTGCTCCGTTCATTTTGGCAGGGGGCCGGAGGGGTGTGGCCAGAGACGGCTGCATGCGGAGAGCTGCTGCGCGCAGGATAAAATGTTGGAAAGCGATGCTTGAGGAGGCTCTGGTGCACGGTGGACACAAAAGGCAAGCAAACTTTGGTGCGCGTGTCACTCTGAGTCCCACATGAGCTCTTCACGTCACTGGAGCCTTTCAGGGCGGATTTCGAACTAGGTGCTGCAAACTTTATTTGTTGCACGCCAACAGGATTTCATTCGATGGACTGCAAGTGAATCCATTTAAGGTAAGTTTGTCTGAGTGATACGTTTTGCACAAGGAGTCACACCTTGATCTTTGTGCATGCTCATGTTTGCTGATATGATTTGATTTGACTCATTCCACTCTTTACTTTTGTCACATACATGTACTCGTTAACATGCGGTTATCATTTAGTCTAATAATTATGTTAATTAGAGCAGGAATTCTCAAAATATGGTCAGTGGACATGGTGGTTCCCATAGAAAGTGGTCAACTGGTCCGTGTGGCATTTTTGTTTGTGGGGGGATGGCTGGGGGGGGGGGGGTACAATTACAATTCATTATCATGACTGCAACAGGAGCCTTGCAACTTGAATGCAAAAAGAAGAAAAAAAATCACAATGACGTCACATGTGTATATGTCTCTCAACACAACCAACTCTATTCCTCCTGTTCAAATGAGTGATAACTGACTGACCAATTTCAACTGTAAAATATTCAGAAAAAAAAATGTGACAGAGGTCACAGCTGCATTAATTCAACGTTAGTTGTACAGCTACCGTTATTTGGGTTTGAGAGACCTACTGTCTTTAAGTGAGCTATGTGCTGTGCTATGACTTCAATTGCCTTTCTGATATGGATCGTCACCTTTAAGCAGCCTTAGCCTTTCAGAGCATGTCAGATGCTCTAAAGCAAAGTATTGTTATTTTGTTTCATGCCAGGTCACATAATCCAATGCTGAGGAGTGCCTCTCCATCCTCACACCACATCCATCCCATCTGGCATTTGACATAAAAAAAAAAAAAATGAGACTCGCATCACCAAACCGGCCAAGGGGCTTGTCCCTGCTGCCGCTGTTGCTACTACTGCTGCTCACCCAGAGGGCCGTTTCCATAGCAACAACCAACTCTACTGGCTGGCAGCAGATTCTGGACAAGTACCTGGACGAGGATGGCGAGTGGTGGGAGGCCAAGCAGAGGGGGAGGAGAGCCATCACCGACAGTGACGCTCAGCTCATACTGGACCTGCACAACAAGCTCCGAGGTCAAGTGTATCCCCAAGCGTCCAACATGGAGTACATGGTGAGTACATTTTTGTTGTTTGTTAGTGTGACTAATTCTTCAAAAATGTACCAGCGGGTACTATGAACTCGGTTGGGGTTCCACTGTAAACATTTGAGAATACAAGCATCGTCACCGTTTTGTGGTGAGACCAAGGCAATCAAAGTATCGCTTTGCCGCCATCTTGTGGCATGTTGCTGCAAGGAAGTGAGTTGAGTGTGTTCATTTTGACACAAGTAGTGCTTTGCCACCTTCTTGTGGGCAATGATCAACCTCTGGGGGTATCAATTGCGGGTTTTTCTTTCTTGTCTCCAGGACTTGTTCATGACACACTTCTGCTACACGCTTCACTACTATTCTCGATAGTCTCCACTTTGCTGCAGCTCTCCATTTTCATGCCAGCGTCAGTCTCCTCTTCATTGTTGTAACCACGCAACATTGGAGACTTCAAAGACACGAACATTAACTCATTCAGTACCAGGCAATTCTGGACCAAGTCTGAAAAGACGTTTAAAAACGTCTCTGGGAGTGAATGAGCTCAACACACACGACCTTACCGTCATGCTGTGCCTTAGGATCACGCGCCACATTTTCCTCTCGGCTTCCCTGTTGCCCTCAGTCTCCTCTAGTATAATACAAGGAGCCTCAGTTTTCCTCCGTAGTTATTGTTTGTTACTGTGGCTGGTTGCGACTGATGCGTTCAATACATCACAGCCTGTTGCAGTTTCCCACCATATTCTGAGGTGGAAAACAAAAACTGCCCATTGAACTGAGTCCGTGCCTGGCAGTGGAAAAGCAGCACAAGTGAGTGACCCCAGTCTGAACTTGAGAAGTGTACTTGGGGGGGCCGTACAGCTCAGTGACTGCCACCAGAGCAGCTGGCACTACTCCCACGCAGCACTTTTATAATCCCTACACGTGACTTTGGTTGTTTTTTTTTTCCAAAATAAAAAAGAAAAGTCCACTGCGTTGCCAAAAAATTCATAACTTTATTTGGATATGTTGGACTCTAGCCACTTGCTTGCCGTGCGTGCATGCGTGCGTGCGCGTGGATATCTGCATGTGCGTGTACTCATGCACGAGCTGCAAGATCACTTTTCACCGTGCAATTAGAATAACGAGCGTGGCACCCCGGCTTGTTTTGCCAGCTGTCTCGTCCCCACCGAGTACGTGCACGCGCACACACACACACACACACACACACACACACACACACACACACACCAACCACACACACCTCCTCCAAAGTCAAGTACCCCACGCTTGGCCATCTGGAACGCTCGCAAACACGCTACATGTGTAACTGCTGCCTGACCGCCATTGTGAATGGCCACCAACGGGTCTGGGGCCCGTTAAAAATCAATACAGCGTCGGGAAAGTAATAACTTTTTTTTATGTCTCACTTAAAGCGCTACGGAACAAAAGGCAGTATTATTCCACGGTGAAGGAAAATAAACAGTTCCTGCTGGGGGCAATTGCTGGACTATGTAATTGTATAATTGAGAGTTTGGATTTGAGGACAGTGTGCGCGCGTGTGCATGTGTGTGTGTGTGTGCGTGAACGTGAATGAATTGGGACTTGGCAGGCCTCTATTTGAAGCACGCTCTTGCAGAAAAATGCTGAGCCAGCAGCGAGCAGTGCATGGCTCCTTTCTACTGTCTCCCGTTACAGTCGGTTGGGTCTACCGCCCCCCACCCCCTCTTTCTTTTCTTTGCTAGTTTTTCTTCTCAACATTCAGGGGCACCCAGGGGTGACTTATGGGGGAGGCGAGCACCAAGAGGACGTGAGGTTCGAGGGAGGGTTGGCAAAGAATAGGGAAACAGAAACAGGTCTAAAGATGATATACACAGATTTGAGGAATTGAAAGGAGAGAGGCTTTCCAAAGATTTGAAAGGCAGATGAGAAAGGCTGAAGAATCAAGTCAAGTGAGGAAAAAAAGTTTAAAAAAACAAAAGCAATCACAGATTCTGGGAAGAAACATTAAATGAAAGTACAGAGTGCAGTACTCCTGATTTTATGCATATCACTATGTCCAACCGGGACACTAAATGCACTAAAGAGCCATTTGCACTAAATGGGGCCATTCTTTGCCATTTCCAAAGTTAAAATGCCATAAAACAATTATTTACATATTATATTGAAGCTTTTCCATGAGCAAAAGCAGGAAGTCAGACCTCCTTGAATTGTACTCCACAAACTCCACCTTGATGCATTTGCACCAAGCGCTACAGTTTGTTCTTGATTGCAGTTGATTGTTCGGAATCTCAAAATATTGGCTCCACCCAGCCTTCATTTTCAGGACCACTTCTTGAGGGGGCCGTTTGCAGCGTGACGGCTTGGTGCGCTTGTAAAAGGCGGAGCGAGACAGATGTCCGTTGATTGACCGACAGAGAATTGTCTGTCTCCATTTACGCTGCGATAAATGATGGACAGGTGTCCGTTTACGACGGTCATATTCAAAATGGCGAAGTTGCAAAGGGCGCACGACTTCAGAATATGTGATCGTACGGCATGTTACACTTATTACTGCCTACTCTTGTATATATTTGACCAAGGAGCTATTTCTGGCACACTGCACCAATGATACGCTATTGTCACAGTCCTTTCCCAAGGCTCACATAGTTACTGCCATACTGCTCGGAAACTCAAGAGAACTGAACTATGCTGGTGGAAATCTGCCTTTATTTGTGCTTTCACAAATCAGTACAAGGCCATCATGGACCATTTAGTTCACAGCCTTTCAGAATTGCATTAAAAAATATATATTTGGGGGAAAAAAAGCTGTTTTGGTGTTGCGCGTCTGTGGGGTATTTCATTTCGAAAAACTATGAAAACTCTCGCCAACATATCGAGCCCTCTCTCCCATGTTTGTCTCATTTTTTGATGCCTGGTAAATTAAGCCCGCAGCCTGAGCATACCAAAAGTAATTTAAAAATATGTCTCTGTAGATTTTCTTGAGAAAGACCAAATACTGCACACATCGAGAATCTGAATGAAATGAAAACACCACAAGAACAGTTAAATAATGGGAGTTTCACACATTCAAAGCCTGTTTTTGTCACGCGTGACGAGCATTTACATTATTATGCCTGGATTGTGGCTTGGCTGGAGAGAGACGACGGCGTTTTGTATCAAAACGCAACGGAAATGTAGCCAATTCAACTGCCAAACACATAACATTGTGTTGAAAGTGCTTCATCTTGTTTCCCGACTTCCTTTTTTTTTGGTCTGTGTCGTTGGAATGCTGTCACCGCTCAGAAAAGCTCACAGCGCCACTCTGCTGGAAGACTTCATGTGCCACTCCACTCCGCATGCAGATAGAAATCCAAAAATCCCTCACACTCATACGCACAAACCCATTCATCCATCCATCCATCCATCATCCAGCTGCGTTAACGTCCATTTTAGTATGAAACCGGAATCCGACTGACCCCGCGTGCCGATCACCTCTGAGACTGTAAGATAATATCAGTTCAAATCTCCACATTTCTTCCTGCCCCTTTTCCCGCTCCCTCTCCACTTAGCCACCCCCCCCCCCTTATCCCCGCGGCTTCGTTCCCATTCTGTCACTTTAAAACACAGAATGAAAACTATATATATATTTCTCTGAATAACAAAGAGTTCACTCTCCTTAGTGAACCAAAAATCCTGGGTAGGGGACAGCCCCTGTGACTCTTTGACAATGATCCGATAAAAACAGAAACATTTGCTTTTGCCTTTAAAAAAAAAAAAAAAAAGACAGTTAACTTTGAGACAGGTTTTCAATTTTTTTGTTTCGACGAAAGACGGGTACATTGGTCATGCATTAACATCCACAATTCAATATTGCTTTTTGAAAAGTCTGACACAAATGGTTTCCTGTGGTTCCCGTGCGCGTAAGGAGTCACTCGAACGAGACTCAAAAAGGCCAACGGCTCAAAATGGAGCATTCTCCTCACCCAGCAGGAAGGAAATTGACAGAGGTGCGGTGCCGGAAAAGTGAAAAGCAGCGGGTGGCTCCATTGGAAGTCCACGGCGGTAAATGCTCAAATGACCTTGACTCATGTATTATTAATAACGAATGAAATTCATCAACGCTGCAAGTGTTGACAATTTCACAATATCACGTCGGCAACGTTCCTAGGAAATCACAATGTCTCATCAGCGGTGAGCTAATTTTTGGAACAGGTTTGTGGTCTAGTGGTGTGGTTCTTGGGGGCTCTCCGATGCCCGCAGCCACTACACTGGTGACCCCTTTTCTTAACTCATTCATTACCAGCCAATTCTGAAACCAAGTCTGAAAAGACGTATAAAACCGTCTTTGGGAGTGAATGAGTTAAGTGTCACAAAGTTTGCCAAATGATTTCTTCAAGCCGTTTCTTTGTGACTCCTAAGTTTACTGTACAACTAACACATAAAACAAAGGAGAGTTTAACACCGTATTTGATTTCTCCTACCATGTTCAGGAGTGGGACACCGAGCTGGAGCGCACGGCGGAGGAGTGGGCCGAGACCTGTCTGTGGGAGCACGGTCCTGCGGGTTTACTGCCACAGATTGGACAGAATCTGGGAGCTCACTGGGGGAGGTAAATACAAAATGGCATCAGTATAAAATCAACGTTGAAGCTCAGTAACGTACTCAAGGAAGAAATGTATCAAATAAAATGTTTGTGTCATTTTTTTTTTTAAATATAAAAAATGGGGGGGACAGCCAAGTTTTAATTGGACAGGGAGGATGTTTCTGGCAATGTGTACCCTCCTGGCATAGTTAAAAAAAATACCCTGTCATGGCGAGGATGTTTGGTTTGTTTTTGCCTTAGCTATCGAGGACTGAGCGAAGGCTCGCAGGGGATCGAGCCTTTTCCGCTTCTCTGCATTCAATATTGCTCGAATAGAAAGAAAGACGGCGCCATCCGTCAGAGCCGCCGCTGAATCGAACAATTCGTGTTGTGGTAGAATATGAAATGGCTCTTTTCCTTCCCGACAGGTATCGCCCGCCCAGCTTCCATGTTCAGGCCTGGTACGATGAAGTGAAAGACTACTCTTTTCCTTATCCCCAAGAGTGTAACCCCTACTGCCCATTCCGATGTTCCGGCCCGGTGTGCACGCATTACACCCAGGTGCAGCTGCTACATCTGGACCCAAACCATCTTTTTAGGATATTGAAGGCTTTATTATGATGAAAGATGAGGGGGAGGGGTGGGGGGTTGTTTGTTTTTAATGCTCTGTGTTTTGCAGCTGGTGTGGGCCACCAGCAGTCGGATTGGCTGCGCCGTCAATTTGTGCTACAACATGAATGTGTGGGGACAGATTTGGGCCAAGGCTGTGTACCTTGTGTGCAACTATTCACCAAAGTAGGTCCCATATGTTGTTCAGGTTGTTTTTAAACAGAACAAAATGCTCTGTTCATAATGCTACGTGGCGATTGTCGAGTGCCCTTGAGCAAGGCGCTGTCCCTCCAAGCACACTGTTTGCGAGTCCCCTTTTTTTCTCCAAGCATGTGTTTGATTTGGTTCTGGGAGCAACACAAAAATATACAAAGAATTTCCCCTTGAGGGATTATAATGAGGAAAAATGATTACCTCTGATTGTGTCATCATTCAAACTGAGCTTTATTGACTTTGTCTCGGTAGAATGTCTTTCCCACTCTATAGCTTTGGATTCCGATTTCATTATGTGCCGGAGTTGTGGCCTGTGCGTGTCAAACAATATTTCAAATAGCTTGTGGTTGCTATGTGACCTAAACAGGGGGAACTGGTGGGGCCATGCGCCTTACAAACACGGGGCCCCCTGTTCCGCGTGTCCTCCCAGCTATGGAGGTGGCTGCAAGGACAACCTTTGCTATAAAGGTAGGTGCAAGTGTGTCCTCAAGAGAAAACTGCCAAAATGTTTGATGTGTGTCGATGTGTGACCATTTGTGATGTTTTATTCAAAGGCCACAATACTCAACTTGCAGCAGAGGAAAGAGAGGAAAATAACTTTATCGAGCCGGAAGCCCCCCGTACGACTCAGAAGATCCGGCCCCGGGTTTCAAAGCCCGAGGCTCCCAGTCTTCCTGCTCCCGCCACCAAGATCCACGCAGATGACCTGCCAAAAAATGAAGTGGTCAACACACAGCAAATGTGTACGCCGCCATTGCACCGTTTATCCCGTTTATGAATGCTTGCTTGATTTGATAGCAATAGTGACTTTGAAGCACAAATCGAGCCCTTGAGTAAGTATTATTCTTGTAATTGATCAAAAGTAGCCTGGATGTTCTGGAGCTTTTGTCCGTCAACCTCCTGACTCGTCTGGACAGATTTAAAGCGTCGAATGTAAGCACACTCAAATTCCTTTCTTGTTCCTGTTTTGCAGCTCAACTCGTGACCTGTGACACCAAACTTCGAGATCAGTGTAAAGGAACGACATGTAATAGGTACGGATAAAACTACCAATGGCAGCAAGTCAAAGCCTACACCAAGGCCAAAATCCTAGCTGGACAAAGTCAAAATTATAAACCCCATATTTCCCATGTGCCTGAATGTTGTCGTTCAGGTTCATTCATCATCACTGCTATGTGAAATAAAGATACTGTGATTTTTCCTGGATATGCTCCAAATCTTGATAACAGAGACCAAATTGCAATGAAAAATCCCCTGAGCAGACGTAGGCATAAAAGTATAAGGAAGTATCTTTTTTTTTTTTGTGTTTGTGGTTTTTTTTATATTCCCATCTCCGTGAACCCACAGATACGAATGCCCCGCGGGATGCTTGGATGCTACAGGGAAAGTAGTTGGGACAGTTTACTATGAAATGGTGAGTACACACAGCGCACAGTGAATGTTTCCTTCAGCCGTATTTGAAACCTGTCAGCTCAACATTCCCATCTCCTTGATGTCATCTTATTTCTGCAGCAGTCCAGCGTGTGCCGGGCCGGTCTCCATGCCGGCGTCATCGATAATGATGGCGGATGGATGGATGTAACGAGACAGGGAAGAAAGGACTTTTTCATCAAGTCTAACAAGAATGGAGTCCAGTCACTGGGGTGAGACCGATCTCAAAGTGTTGAAAAAGATAAAAAAGGAGAACAACACGTACAACTCTCAAGCCAAAATGTCACATTCTCATTGTCTCTCTGGACAGGAAATACCAGAGTGCCAATTCATTCACGGTATCCAGAGTAGCAGGTACGCTCCGAGCTTACACGTCATTGGTTACGCTTTCATTTATCTTATTGCTCCGTTTCTTCTGTGTCGTATTGCAGTGAAAGCAATCACCTGCGAGACCACTGTTGAACAACTGTGTCCTTACCAATGGCCTCCAAAGCATTGCCCGAGGTATTCGCCGCCGTAGCAGCCCCATCTTGTGAATAATACGCATCTCACAATGTTTTATATGTTCCCTTGACAGGTTATACTGCCCAAGTAACTGTTTAGAAGACAACCCGCACATCTCCAGAGTCATCGGCACCAGAATATACTCTGATGTAAGTATTTGGGTCACGGAATGAACCACACTGGAGCTTCATCGAACCAAATCGTGCGCGCCGCCCGTTCCTGTAGAAATCGAGTATTTGCCGGGCGGCGGTCCATGCTGGGGTCATCAGGAACGACGCGGGCGGTTACATCGACGTGATGCCGACAGACAAGCGGAAACTCTACACCGCCTCCAGCCAAAATGGCGTCGTCTCAGAGAGGTTTGTCGAGCTTTAATTCATGCCCGGTGGCGTTTCAGGATTTAGGATGAGATCTCAACACGTAAAAAGATGGGAGGGAAATCAGAGTAGCCGATGTGAAATGAATTCAAAAGTGTTGCTCGGAGAGTTTTGCACGTTGGAGTAGAAACTGACGGCTCTCGGGTAAAGTGAGCACTTTCTTTGCCCACTTCTCTCCTTCGTGAATTGAATCGTTTCAAGATACAGGCAGCTCATAACTTCTCACGTTGTTCCTCAGGGAGAGCGGTAAGCGTGCCTCTTGCTTAGAATAATTCATTTCTTGGCAATTACGATCAAGGGGGAAAAAAAAAATACTCCCTTCCGAGAATCACTTTATCCGTTGATCAAACGAGGAAAATGCCCAAATTCAGACACCTGCCGTTGCAGTCTTCCAAGTGACATGATCTTCATGTGTTGCTGCAACAAGGTATGTTAAAAGCTACCTTTCGCTTACATGCCTGGGCAATTCCACTCCAACGCTGGAATCCGACCCAATTGGTGACAGAATTCCGGATTTTTCGAAATGGAACAAAAGACATGGAATCGATAATCCTCAGTTCGGAATCGGGCTTTTTGAAATGTGGATACAAATCGTATTTGGGGGGGCATCTGTTTTCCGAAGCAGTCGGCGTCATATCTATTTGTTTCCCGTCCGTCATCGGTGTGGATACGTCGGTGTCAAAAACCCAAAGTGCACCGTAATACGCGTCCGTGTCATCTACGCCACTCGGCCTCAACCACACCGACTCTTGTCTTTCTCTCGTTTACCATCCAGTCTTCAGAATCCTCCCGGCGGGAAGGCGTTTCGTGTTTTCGCCGTGATTTGAGCGACTCCCTCGTGCGCAGAGCACATTCCCGCTTGTGAATAGGCGCTAATCAAAGCCTTCCGTCACAGCCCACGGCCCGAAACGTTTCTTGCCTTTGCCGCGCTGGCAAGGGGTCAGAGGTCGTCTCCATGACGGCGTAAACAAACACTTGACACGTACATGAGGAGAAGCGGTGGGCACACACGCCCGCCGCAAAGGATGCTCAGCTTTTGTGGGAAATAATCCCGCTATAAATAGATGCAAGGATGGATGTTTTGTACATCACGTTTGCTCGAATTGTGTGACGTTTTAACAACTCTCCCGAGAAGGATTTTATTTTTACGAAACAACAACAATAAAAACAAAACAATGAAATAAAAGACATGATATATCATTATAGTGGCACTTATATATCATTTTGCTTGTCTGGCACATTTTTACTGGTGCTCCTGAATAGGTTTGTGTTCTATGTTGTACTTAAAATGTAAGGAGGAGGGAAAAAAACAAAACAATCTATTTTTATATGATCACGCTCTCGATGTATCGGTATGGTGTTTAAAGAACGCTGTGTTATGTTGTTATATGTTTGAAAATTCCGCTGGCAGGAAGTATAGTCAATTGATTGATGTTCGAGATGATTTTTGTTTGAATATTTGATCCCCGCCCATTCAACAAGCCATTTTGCTCTCAGATCTGTCAAACCGATGATGTAACAGTTTTATATTGTGTATCACTCGGACAAACCGTACATCACTTCCTGGCAGTTCATTTGACTTTGGTTTGTCATACGCGTTACTGTTCCTACCTCAGGCTATTGGGAAAAGTCTTTTTTGCAATAAATTACTCCAATGAATATTTGTTGTTGATTATTGACTGAGTTTGGTGATGTCTGAATGTGTGGCGACACGCTAGCTCTCATGGAATGGGACGGGGGCTTCAAACCCCCCCCTCAAATATTTCAGAATGCATCGTCACCGCATGTCTGTGGCTACTGGCTTGCTAATGATGCAAAAACCGGGTCACGATGCCTTTCAAGGGTGGAAAATGTGCTCTAAGAGCTCATTTCCAGGATGCTCTTTCACATTAGCTCCAACTCAATGGATTCCGTAAGATGAAATATCCTCTGGGAGTCACCGAAGTGGTCCGCCTGGGTCCGTTTTGATGACAACTCTCTGCTTCCTTTGCACGTCAAACCTCCCCCAGGTTGACCGAAGGCGTCGGCACCTGTTCTCCCAGTATCCGCATGGATTATTCATCAAACCTCGGGGAAGTGAAGCTTAGAAATCCGAGCTTCCCTCTGGAGCTACGCCAATACTGCCGTCAATCCTCATTTGCTTCTCAGCAGCAGTGGGCTGAAAGGAACGATCCATATATTCTTACGCGTATTCACGTCTGACAGTGTCCGCAGTTTGTCGAATCTCCGACTTACTCCTGGGAAACAACTGCTCGACCGTACCTGCTTTTGAGTGCACGTAGAGGAATGTTTCCACACGTTTATACATCTACCTGAAGACTGAACTCTTGGAACAGCTCAGGAGACAAATGGCTGCGGAGGGGATTGATCAGATGCCCGTGTATACATTCGCACCATATCAAAGCGGTGTCAATATTCCCACGAGTGTGTGGTAACAGGGTGGGGCCCAAAGGCATGTGAAAAAAGCGGGAACATGAGAAAGGGATTAAAACCGAGAGGATAGAAGGGGCGAATCCAACGTTCACACACACACACACACACACACACACGTGTTCAAATACGCAAATTCCGAGTTGAAATCATACACAGCTAACTTTGAAACTACAGACATTGCTTAGCACTGAGTGCAAGTAACTTAACGGGTGTCGATTCTTTCCGCTTGTTACTGCCTTGAAGACAAATGGCCCGACGCTACCGTCGTCGTACTAGTAATGAGAACATCATTTTGATGACAAGTGACTGCATCCTTCACACGTCAACCCCCCAGGTTGACCTGAGACTTCAGCGCCTTTTCTCCCAGAATCTGGATGGATTATTCATCACCGACCGCTACGTCTGTTTGAGCACAGTCCCCTTTGACCCCAAATACATCACCGACTGTGTGTGAGACACCCGCAGCCTTTCGAGTCATTTCCCAACTCTTTGGATCCATAAAACACAAGAAACACTCGAGCTGTTAGTCGAGAATCGCCGACTCACGCAAACCGCCTCGGATGATCGCGGTGCGTCCGCGCATGGACGGGGACCCATTAGATTCACAGTGACAGAACCGCGGGCCCATTAGGACCGGGAAAAAGACAGATGGGATGGAAGACAAGGCCGCGGCCAGCGGCGGCACCGCGTTTCGAGCGCGTCGCCTAAAATGAGGAAGGCCGTTAATAACCGCCTCACTGTTGCCGTCTGGCGCTCGGTGCGAGGCGCACGCATGGCGGCAGACTGTGTGAACGAGAACGGCAGGAGAAAGACATTGTATGTGCTTTGGCATTTTGTGCACACTGTATGCTTGTGCAAGGCTTGTGTATTTGCCTTTAATTGGGTAGAAAGGCTCTCTTTTCACATGCGCTGGTGTTTGTTTATGCGCTATGTCTGTGCCACGGCGGTTGGGTGGGAATAAGATAGTAGCGATGCGTTCAGGGAACACCTCGGTGAGAAGTTACGGTTGCCAGTGGTAATGACTGTTTTCATTCTTGTCAAAACTTTACTTTGTCATATGAACAAAACATAAACTCTGAAAGGAGTTTTTTTTTTTTTTTTTTTTGCACCTCATGATCCAGAAATATGACATGCACATAGCCACACTGTGAATGTGTTTACCCAAAGAAACGGGGTGGGGAGGGGGTTGGGGGGGGCATTTTTTCCTGAGTGCCAAGGTGAGTCATATAATTATTAACTTATTTCAGATTTCCATGCTTTTAAGGCAAACCTCAGGCAGATCTTAGACATTTGATTCATATTAGCCATCCATATTCACCCAAAATGTTTCCTTTACACTAAATTACAACTTCCATCCATCCACCCATTGTCCGATCAATAAAATAAGCCAAATATGACGACATGAGTATACGTCTAGTGTAACCCGCTTTATGGCGGTGAGTGACAAACATATGGGAATATGATTCTAAATCCATGATTATAGCTGCTTAAATGTCACTGTTTAAATGTCACGTTGCGCGGCAATTCCAATGCCTTCGTGGCTACCTTCAAACACTGCAGACTCAAATTGGCGCATGAGGGAATCATCTTAGCCTTTTGCACAGCAAGACGATACCGTAACTCCCATTTGGCGCTGAGATTTGTATTTTTGGGGGATATTCTGCAGAAGTGTCCGGCTGCATCCGCGTTCCCCCGTTACATGACACTTCATAACTAATTCATACTGTATATGTGCACGGGTGTATTGTAAACGCCGTAAGCACACGAGAAATAGTTTAGATCGATATTCCAAAGCAGCCCCGCTTTGACTGAGAGCGTTTCTCCGAGCCAGCTGCGCAAATGAGCCGGGACCTTCCCGTCGATCCTTCCAGATGGAGGTCAGCTGTGATTGTGTTGACGATCAAATAACAACAATACCGCGGCCCGGGAATGTGGCACCACAAAGCCGAAGATAACAGAGCAAACTGGCCGAGTTTCAAAGAGGTCGGGCCGATCAGATGAACTGCGTGTAGAACAAGCTCGTGTTTGGAGAGGGAAGGAAAATAAATGTCAAGAGAGAACTGGAGTGGAGCGCAAGATGCTCCGCACGACAAAAAGGAACAGTTTGAAGTTGCGTTGTTGGCGAGAAACAATCGGGCCTTGCATTGCCGATGGGCTCGCACACTTTTTTGGCAGTCGGTCTTAGTACAAGATACAGGACACGGGACGGCTTTGGACCCTAAACTATGTTTTGTTGACATCTCTGCAAATGTTTTTTTTTTTGCGATCGTGTAAAAATATCTCAAGTGGTCTTTTATAGATCTCATAAATTGTATTGGCCTATTGGGTAGAAGTGCCACAAAATAACAGACAGAGCAAAACAAACTTAAGGAGTTAACCATTTCTACGCTCGCTGGGCCGAAGTCGTGTGAATTTCGATGAGGTCTTGGCGTGATGTCACATACAACGATGGCTTTTGACTCCGAGTTCTGTTTGACTACTTTTGGTGGCTCACGTTTGCAGAAATTCGGGGTTCAACGACTATCTGTGGCACATTTTGCGCTGGGGATCACACAGTTCAAAAGTCAAAGAGTTGCAACAAACCAAGTGCCGGCAAAACACTGTAAAAAAAAAACATGGCGGAGGCTTGCTCGTGGAGTCTGACGGCATCACTGACCTTTTATGTATTTACAGAGGAGGTTTCAGTTCCACTCCTTTTTTTTTCCATGCTCACACATGAGGCGTTGTGAGGCCAGCCCAGGAGGTAAAAGAGTTGCTTTGTCCTAAACCTGGACGGTGAGCTCGCGACTGGTGCGCTTCTGCCAATCCCCAGGAAGAGCGCGTACAGGAGAAAAGTATCACCTGTTTTATATTAAAGCTGTCAGATTAAATAAGAGGCCAACAGCATCACCGGGGCGTGTTTGGGTAAATCTCAGGAGGACGTCCAAAACGGCAGCAAGGCACCATGAGGGCCGTTCAAAAGCAATTAAAAGTCGATTTCATGACCGCTTGCTACCTCCTAAAAGTTTGGGTTGCCTTGGAAGCTGCTTGCAATCGATCCTCTTTGCCATTTGTAGCTGTGAAAACATTTGGAAAAGGCTAGGAGAGCAAACGCTCGCTCGGACCGGACTAATGCGTTAAATCAATCAATAAATAAAACAAACAAACCAAGCGAGGAATTGGCTAGCTGGCATCAGTTTTACATTACGAGGCAGCAATCTTGGCAGGAGAAGCAATAAACTGGCACTTTAGAGAGCAGGATCAATTTCAGCCTTCCACGCAAGGTGCAATGATGCAACTTGTGTCTCAATAACCATGTGTGCCGAAAAGTAAATGTGCAAAAACAACAACAACAAAAACGGAAAAGCACGTTGGATAAATGGCCGCGTTGTGTTCAAGTGACATCATGTCAAATGCAGCTCATTCCGCCTCATGACAATATATCGAGAGCAATATTCTGCCACGCTCACATCATACCATACTGCAGCTATATTAGGATATTCAACAGCCCCCTGTCAAACGATTCCATCTATCACGGCAGACAATATTGCCCTCTACAGGGCGGACACGTTAGTCATGCTTGGCCTTTCCATTTTACTTTTGTGTGTGTTTAAGGTGAGAAGAGGAACCAGCGCAGTGAGACTCTCACTCGACAGCGGACCTCTGCCAAGGCTGAGCTATCCCCATTTGGATTCAACCGTACACCTTCAGCGATACCCACCTCTGGTGCTGTAATATGCATCGTCTTTTTTTTTTCCATGCATAATAATTCTCACATCTGTTTTTTGGCGTGCCATTTTTGGCCGATGTAAACATATACTTGATCTACAGAAAACGCCGTCAGCATTCCTGGGCCGAACGGTGAGCAAATTGTTCTTTCATGGCCGGCGTACGCATTCAACATATCAGCCCTTAAGCCTGTTTGGGATGCTGAGGATCATCAGCATATATTACAGTGTGCTCCCGTTCCTGTTTCCATTCAGCAGCTTTGCGCGCTCATTGAAGCGAGGAGTAGACCGACATTCCACAGGGCCACGATCAATAACGTGATCAGCTGTCAGAGGGAGCAGTGGAGGAGGGCTGTGGGGACTCCGACACCCGAGAGACTGACTGTATTTTCTAAGCAACGAGCAAACACAAAAACTAAACTTGAAGAGGTGGAAGGACAATTCCAAGAAGTGAAGCGAAACACACGGACATACAGTAAGTGTTAGCCATATGCGGTTGGTCCATTTTTCTTGATATCTCCCACAAGCAGAAGTCACTATATTCTATTTGGTCCTGTTTGATGAGCAGTGAAGAGTAACCGAAAGCCTGATTACCTGACTGGAAAAAGTAACATGTTGACTGGAAAACGGTAATTTCAGCATGGGAACGCCGCTTCAAACAAATCGGTCAAACAAATGGCCTGGTCACCGATCCAAAACATTGATGAATCCAATCGCCAGGTCTCCAAATTAACTTTGACGTTAAGGAGGAGGGAGGAAATGGTGCGAAATGGCGAGAAAAACTTCCCGTAACCTCTCTGGGGGGGGAAGCTATTTTCTCTTTGTCCAAATGGGGAGACGACGAGTGTGATGAGCTCTGCTCTTTCAGCGAGAAATGCAAAAGCAGCAGAACATGTCTCAATAGAAACGCCCCCAGAGCTTGGAGTCACCGTGACATTGAACAGACCCCAATTTAGGACACAAAAGACCACCGGGAAGTGGATCCTCTCACCGATAAGGGTACTTTTACTTTTCTATTCATGGGTCCTCTCTGTCTTGCTTCGTAAGCATCTGTTCAACTGGCAAATCACACAGGGGGTCATTTCTAAGTACAAGCGCCACGATGTGTTCTTTGCGACTATCGACCTTTTTTTTTTTTTGTCAATGGTCTCCATTGTGACGCAGACCCTCAAGAGAAGACTTTGAAGTTATCACTGCGGTGCCATTAGGCTTGCACACCCTGCTCGACTTGAAGTAAAAGGAGCCTTTCCCCATTACCCGTAATGGTGAAGGACACAGAAGCCCTCCAACCGTTTTTTTTTTCAAATGATTTATTTATTTTCGGCAGGAAATAAATCACAAACATGTCAAAAGTGAATCCTCTGAGATTTCAATCGACCTTAGCTGCTCCACAGGCATGACCAGCTGACGTCCTTCGCGTATACATGACCAAAGACCCACTTTTCTACAAAATGCGCAAATCTACCTCTTTTTTTTTTTTTACCCCTCTAGGCTTTAACATCTAATCAAAGCCAATTCCCAATGTACCTATGAACATATAACGGTGATGGTGGTTGCTGTAAAAAGCATCAACATTACCACCACTCTGTCCAAGTGTAGGATCTCTTTCAATCGACCCTGCATACATTAAAAAAAAAAAAAAACATGCTGACCTGGCATCAAGATGTCTTCTCTCACTCAATCACTTCTACTTATCTTTTTGTGTTCATTATTTAGTGGCTTGTGCTTGAAAATTCGCCATCTAGTGCTGTAGAGCTCATCATTTTGGAAATGAATGAATGAATCAATCAATCAGGGGTCCCGTTATTGTGCAGTTTTGTGGCATTGTTGGCACTCTCCATTTAGACTGAAAATCAGCAAATTCCACCAGGTCTTGCTCAGGTCGTATCACCTCCACCAGAATTGAATAAAAGCGCTCGGCATTTGTGAAAACATTTATGAATAATAAATAACATGAGCATCACTATTTCATCATCAGGTCCAGGCCTGATAAAGTAACCGTAGCGAGCCATCGATGTTTCGGCCGACCAAGCGGATGCACGTTTGCCCGCTTTGCCCATCACCTTGATGAAGGTCTTTCTTTCCTCTTTTGGGGGAGTCTCACACATTTGACCTTGTTGGCAGCCATTCATGTATGTCAGGACCATATGCTGGGCTGGCTGTGTGTGCGCGTGTGCGTGTTCGTATGCGTGTGCGACTTATTTATCAATCTGGAGACCGTCGATTTAAGTTAAGGAGCCAAGGGGCCCACGTCCACTGGTACCAAACTGCATCACTTGTGTCTCCTTTTCATTGAAATTCAAATGGGGTGCCATTCAGGTCTTGATATTATATTCTCATCGTTTTCTTGGAGAGAAGTTGACGAGGTGCATGGTGGAAGCGGATGAGAGCCGCGAGACACAAAAGAGGATTACGGAGCCGAAACAGCCTTGACAAATCTGAAGTTTGAGGACACTTCCGGAGAGATTTGCAGACTATCAGAGACAAGCTGTTGGGACGGGTGGCAGATTGCTCCGCCCTTGTCAAAATGATACAATGAAAGAGATGCAGAGTTGCACCTCGGAATACGTGCCAGAATAGTGCTCCTCAAAAGGGCATCCGTGTGAGGAAAAAAACACTTTCTCAATGAAAAGTAGGCCCCTGCTCATGAATAAATGAAAGTGTGGGCGCTACAGGATAACGGCCAGCTTTCATAAAAGGCAAACTGTGGCAACTTTCATCGACAGTGGGCCTCTTTCTTATTGCACGAATTTGAGAGTGTAAATGGAGGATGTTTGATCCGAGCTCACGGCTGCTTATCTTACTCCATTCTCTGAGCCATTTATCTTCTTTTTGTTTTTAATCTATATCAGTAATGGCAGCCTGTCATATCAATACACGCTAGCTCAGCCATCTGCTGTCTAATGCCAAGAAAATTCCCCGGACCATAATTCAACAAACTCGAGCCATTTGATTTGGCTGACATCAAATGTTTTCTTCTGTGCATTTATTTTAAGTGCTTTTTGATTGCTTGTCCGCAGCGTTGTGCCTGCATAAGCCGCACGCTGAGCGTTTTGTCGTCTTGGTTCTTGCAAAATTTATGCGATCATTTAATTGGGCACTGGACGATCTGCTTTTATTATTGGACAAATCAAATAACGTCAGTTCAAGGCAGCCTCACGGGGGGGACACTGCTCACAAGCGCGCACATCGAGACGGTCTAAAATTGCATTCCCCTATTAGCGGCCTGTCTGGCAACAAATATGGAAATGATATTCATACACATACAGGCAATAGTAGAAAGGGAAGGTACGAAGCATGTTACAAATTAGCCACGACTCCAAGCTCTGATGGACATTTGCACATTTCCTTTAATCGTGGGCGCTAAGGATCTGACTGAAGACATAAAAAGCTGCATTAGAATTTGTCTAAAAATTCCTCAACAAGCTTTTGATAGTTGAGGAATCATTAATCATCTTTATCCAGACATACGGGACCTGCAGACATGCATTTTTTGACACTTGGCCATGCTATTAAAGAAGCCATGTTCACACTTATTTCGCATTTCCATATTGGCAACACAAGCGACAGTCTGTGGTAGTTAATCTTTTTTTTTTTGTTTCATATTGTGCTCCTTTCATCAACCTTGATCAGAAAACCTTCACGTCAATTTGATGTTGTGCAGTATCATGCACAATCCCATCCACTCTAATATTGCAATGAATTAATAACATGATTACAGTTGTGGACCCCCCCCCCCCCCCCCCCCACTCCTCCTCAGCACCTTGATTCGTAAACCCTTGCCTCACCCGCTGCAGTGTCCCAGTTGGTGCAGTCCAGGATTCGCGCGAGCGCCCCCGCTGCATGAATCAGCTGACAAATGGTATCTCCCTCCTCCCCCCTCCTCTCGCCCCCCCCCCCCCCTCCGTTCCCGAGTGGACAGCGCCGCTGAAGCCGGGCAGCCTGCGAGCTGACACGGGAGCAGGTTGCCCAACGCTCGCTCCTCTTCCTAGCCGGATGTCTCGCGAACAGATGCTCGAGTGAGACGTTTCGCAGCAAAAGACGGGGCTTTCTGTATTTTCGCTGGGGATCTCGCAGCGTCCCCCACCCCCCGCCCTCCCCTCCCTTCGACCATGGCATCCAACTTCAACGACATCGTGAAACAGGGATACGTGAGGATACGGAGTAAGAAACTGGGGGTGAGTACTGTTGCACTTGCTGACTAGCCAGCAGCAGGAGGAGGAGGAGGATGCGCTTTGGCATCAAGGGCATCTGGATTGGAAATCGGGTTTTAATTGCTCCCCTGGAGGACTTCCTGCTGTGAGGTCTTCGAGAGGAGATTAGAGCAAATGTCTCTCATGCTTGGTGGAGTTCGGATGACTGACGGTCCAATGTAGAAAGGACCGTTTTTGTCATTCAGGAAGTTTACTGACTCCAAGTGTTTGGTTGCACGTGTAATTAGTTTGACAGGCACGAGGACATTTTCGAATACCATATCAAGCATACATCAGCCGTGAGGGATATTTCTCCGCCGTCAGGGGCCATTTCAGTTGCAGTCCCCTGAGGGCCACACGAAGTGTATTGCTTTAAAAAAAATTATGATGCCAACAACAACAAAAATTATGTGCATGTTGACTTCAATTTGCCTCAGTTCCCTTGAGGTTGTATTTGTTTTTTTTTTATTTGGCTGTTTCTAAAGACAGCCTTATATTGAAAAGCCACAAAAAGAGGCACATTTCTTAACTTATTAAGATTACAAATGACTTTGAATTCCCATTTGAAGTTGATGAAGACTCTGCATAATATCGCACTTGTACTTTGCAATGAAATCCGTTTATAATATTTTGCTTTGTTCGAAACATGACCAAGTCACCGTGCCATTCATGACCAGTAGAATGCTTACTCACGTGCAAATCTCATCCCTCGCTCTCCTGTGTGGAGTTTTCAAGTTTTCCCCAGTGATATGAGTTTTCTCAAATAAATTCCAGCTTCCTCCCTTATGCCAAAATGATGCATTGTCGGTTAATGATTGCAAGCGCCAACCGTATAAAATCTCACCCATATCAAATCAGTATCATGTAGCGGACTAGTCCAATTCTAAACACGCTGCTTAATGAATGCCCGTTACACAGCGCCAATCAAAAGTGAGCGTCATTCTTGTCTTGAAGAAGGTAGCTCCTGGATTGTGACCAGCGAGCGTATTTCCCCGCACAGACGACGAGCTCCCATGTTTGCTAATAAGCGTAACATTACAAGTCTGATCATGTTCCATTTTGCACCGCGGGCTACCGGTCTCATTAGTGAGGTCTCAGGTTGTAATTACTAACCTGGGGTGTACATCATCATTGTCACCAAGAACCTCTGCGGATTAGCAAGGCATCACACAGGATAGATATGATATAATGGTGGCCAATGGCTGGACTGCTTCAATGGAAATAATGAGTGACAGGCCGCAGACTTCTTCAATTTTTTGGGCGAGATTGTCGAGCCATCCGCTTTTGCTCATTATGATAACAAAGAGGCACACCTTCCCTCTGTTGAGGTGCGATGATGGAGGCTAAACAGCTTCATTCCTCCTCCTTCCACCGCTCCCTTTGATGCCACAGTCAGAGTCATTGTTTTTAACCTTCTCCGCATGGACTGAGCGCAGAGCTGTTTAGGAGCAGACGGCGTTGGCTGTTAACATGCAAATCGGTGCATATAAAGTTTTAGGGGATTGATTTTTGTTGTTGTCGTTTTCCTGCCTGGGCGATGAGCTGAATGCATTTCTCGGGAGCAAGTGAGGACGCTGGCGGCATGGTCGCGTGGAGCTGTCTTTTCCCCCCCATTTCGCATCTCACCCTGCTTCCTACTCTCTTGGCCGTCGGGCGTAAGGTCACGGAGTTGAAGCCCTGCAGAGAGGGCCGCGGAGCATCCCCGGTGGCAGTTTTACGCTTACGAGGTGTTATGCAAGTTGTATTCCAAAGAGATCCTGCAAAGCGTCACTTTCACTCTGTGAAAAGGCATCTCGGATCATTTCAGAAGACGCGTGATGAACCCAAACATCATGTTTTATTTTCAATCGAATGGATTGCGAATTGGGAACAATCATGATCGTTATATTTGAACTGCATTTCTTTTTTTTTTTTTACTATTCTAGCGTGCAAAAATATGATAAAAAAATTCGGTTGATTGAGGACATTAGCGCTTTGATGCCTCTTTCTCCAAAAGCACCGATGCTGACAAAATTAAACACCCGCGCCACGCAGATATTCCTCCTCAGCTCATCTTGATCCTCCCCCACCCTGCTTTTTATTTAAGAAATGCAGTCACAAATTAACAAGAACATGGAAAATGCTGCTGATAAATCCTACACAAATACGCACAACTGACGACAAAGGCATCGAGTGCAACTTTTTTTTTTCTTCAAATAATTGCAAATATTCCAAGGTAGTGCTCGTTAGCAAATGAGAATTAAGTTTGCGTCCCAGAAAGGTCTTGAGTGTTTTCTTTTTAAAGGTCTCCTTGACCTTCTAATCCTCCCACCTTGCTCTGTCACGTAATGCTGTGCCATTCAAAATGTATTTACTTATCTAGAAGAAAGAACCCATGAGGTGTCATTACAAAAAATAAAAATGCATCGGCACGGTAATTGGTCATTAGTATTTTGCGTTTCAAAGTTGTGACATGGCAACTGATGTCAGCAATCTGTGGAGCCAAGTTCAACGAAAATCTCGTCAGGCATGCCGACTTCTCCATCACCGTTGACAAGACGGCTTAATTAATCAGGATAAATGTTTCATTAGCATGCGCATAAAAATGCACTTAATTCTTAATCGGTCCCAATGCTGCTGCTGCTGAGATTTCCGCAGTTATATTAATGAAATCAACTTTGGGCAACTTTTCCGCCAACTTCAGAATCCTCTCGATATCCTGATGATTTTTGATTGGGAAACTTCACCTTTTGCATCCGGATAACTATTTTGCTGCATGATACGCCGCAAGCTTGCTTGATCCGGCACCATCGCCTACAAGCCGTGATTAACGCTCTGTGGTACTAGTAGCTTGTTAAGGCTTTCCTTCCATAATTTGGAATGCAAATGAGACTGAGCCTCGGAGGAGTTAAAAAAAAAAGAGAGAATTGCGTGTGCATGCTGTGCATTTTTCAGGGCCATTATGACGTGTTTTTCAGACCATCCATCCAATTTTCAACCCCGCTTGTCCTCAGGAGTTGCCGGTGAGCTCGAGGCTCTCCCGGCTGAAAGGCGCGCAGGTACACCCACTCTCGTTTTCAAGAAATGACAAAGATACTTGAGCAAAAATTCACGTTTCGGAACAGAAAACAACCTTGCGAGATATTACTTAAGTAAAAGTCTTCCGGTATCTGAAATTATACGTAGGGCCAACTTGAGTCGTATATAGTGAATGACAACCAAAAATATAGCAACGTGAAGGCAGCGATTGCTGATGAGGAGGTTGGTGTATTCCATGACTTTGCCCAAGTGAGTTTCCTGCTGAGAAATTGGAACGCACCACAGTGGCGGCCATGTTGCCGAGCCAACACTTTTGGCCCAGCTCATCCGCGTCCGTCATCGATTGGCTCATTTCCAAACGCCATCATTGGTGAAGCTCGAGGTCACGAGGTCAGAGCGCTATTCTGCGGAGCGATCAAATGATCAAACTGGACACTTTGTCCCCCCCACACTGCCGCCATTTATTTTCACCAACTTGACCGGAGTCGATTTTCTACATTCGGCAACTTCCTTTGTCTCTACGTGGGCAGAGCAGACAATGGTGCAGTGTTCTCAAATTCACCGTCGCTCTCACATACGCTGCTGCTTCTTCACCTCTCCTCACGTTCTCTCACCTCCACCAGCCTCCCCCCCGCCCACCCGTGTCTCACCCACCGTACACCCCACTTTTCACAGCCTCTCATCTCTGCTATTTTATCTGTCCTCCTCTTTTCTTCCCCTTTATCTCCCTCCTCACCTTTCTGTCCTTCACTGCTTTACAGACAGCACAAAAGCATCCTATTCATCACCCCACACTGCACCTTCCATAACCCCAACGGGCTTCCAAATACGCTGCATAGCCCCCCCCCCCCCCCCCCCCCACACACACACACGCACAGACACACTCACGCACAGAGGCAATTTGGCACGGCTCAAGAGTGAAGAATTGGCACACACATGCATCGAGCAAAGAAGAAAACAACCTACTGCTAGAGGACAGTGTATAGATTCTCAATTCATCTTAATCGCCTAGCTTTGTACCACACGCTTTTCCTTTGCTACATATCTTGGCCACAAGATACAAAAGCAAGTAAATGGGGAGGAAAAACATCTAATCTGGCAGTGACACGGCACAGGTCTCGGTGCGAAACAAGTGATGCTATCGGTGTTGCAGAAGCGCTGATGACCTTTGAGTCGTTTGACTTTCAGTCCAGGTACTCATTTGCCGGGTTTAGCGTTATTGGGCCGGATTGCAAAGGTCATCTTTTGAATATTTCCCCACAACTTTGTCCAATCTACCTTCGAGTCTCACATTGAATTAAATTACAATTGAGAAATTGGCAAACGCGCTCCTGAAAATGTTGCCCCCAAAGATTGCTCCTGACAGATTAGTGGAGTTGTTCCTCTTGAAGTCCTTTCCCGAGACCCCCCGTTGCCATCGGCTCTTCTTCTTCTTTTTTTAATAACGCTTTTGTTTTTGGACTAACAAGTGAGTATTTGTGCTCAACGAACTGCGGACTCAACATATTATCATGGTGCGCGTCTGCTCCGCTTTGTTGGCGCGGTAGCACCGGCCAAAATACAAAGGGCAAAGAAACAGAGAAGAATGCGCCTATTGTCCCAAGAAGGCACAGCCGTTTAAGATAGGCTCTTGCCACAATCGCACGCTCACCATTAACAATGACAGGCCATTCGAATTTGCGCACGTAAGGGAATTTTTCACCCCCAGAACTGTACTCCGAGTCAGCAGACTTGCAGCTGTTGGGACTTTGCTTTCCAAACGAGGGCAAATGGCACTGAGGTGGTACAATAAAATCTGGACATATCCGTTTGAGAAATTCCTTCTGATCCCTGAGCTGCGGGCCACCGTTTTTATATGCGCTTGATCCTTCTGAATCCCAAGTAGAAGTGAACTGAAGAAAACCGCCTGGTTTCAAATTGCGATGGATTTTATTTTATTTTTTATTTCTTGCATGACATCTCATATCAGCTCTGTTTTGAGAAAATGGGTTTTCACTTTTTCTATCTTAAATGCTTTGACACCATCTCATTAGCATGCGGACGACACGACATCGGCGGTAAACGGGGGTTCAGTCTCTTGCTGAGGAATACATTATTGACGAGGATTAAACCCGCAGTCTCGTGTTGGGAGACTTCCCCGCCATCGGAGCCAAGCCACCCCGGTGGACTCATCGAGCGGGATACACTACGGTGTGGTCATTCCATGCTTTATCACCAGGTTCTTCGATGAAACAAACACTTGACGAACTATCAGCCCTTATTGGCCCCGATGGATCGCATTTCTAACAGCATACAGGAAACACAATCCAAACGTCGTCATTCTTATTGATCGATGCAACTCTCTTATAGAATCACTTTCTTGACTAAATCTTTCCAGTCCGCACTGCATTTTAAAACTTCAACATGCCCAAATTGTTGACAAGTCATGAAATATCAGGGAGTTCCAAAAGGCAGTAATCTGATTTAATACATTGGAGTGTTTGTTGGGACCTTTGCCCAAAAACAAACTCTAAAAGAAGAGTGCGTGTCTTAGATTTGCCTCGTGACTACAAACTTGAGAAACAATGTTATTATAGGAAGAATAGTGTGTGGTTAGTACTGATTTCACCGTGTGAGTACAGCACGTTGGGTATCAAGATGTCCTTTGGTAGGTGTTCCTATTGCAGGTATTCGGCTGGCAAATCTGCAGATCATCATTGCAAGTCCTAAAATGTTAATTGGAAAGTAGGTTGGAAAAATAGAGTGAAAGAAATCAAATAACAGTGGACCAAGAATGGAACCCTGGGGGCACTCCATATGCTGATTAAATATGAAATGGTTTCCCGTAAAATAGCCAAGGAGCGTGTCATCTTTGAACACCCTCGATTAGCATGTCATCAGTAACGAAAGTGCATTTCATTTTGATTACATTTCTTTCCTGTACCTCTTCTTAACAGTCCTCGGCTCGGTAACAGTCACTCATAGTTTAACGAATGATGAATAATGTAAGCCGAGTGATTAAGACAATGAGTTTTAGCTACGACACACACACACACACACACATTTCCCCTCCCACGCAAGACTGTGATTTGACACTTCTCATTCATACTGCATTTCTGCGTTGGCCGCCAACACTGGAGACACACCTAGAAAGGACCAGACTGAGAGGAATCTATCATGGTTCCATGAACACTTCTTCTTCATCCTCTTTTCTTGGCCACCCTCCACTCATTAATCAACACCCCCCCCCACCCCTCCCTCTTCCCCCTGGGATTCACAGTCAAACTCATGTGTGCGTTAGTGTGTCTGTCCCCACATCGCATTCTTGTACGTTTGCATGTGTGTGCCTACTGTAAAATTGCAGACTTTGGGGTTACGTATGACATGACATCTACCATATGTCATGTCATACGTAACCCCAAAAGCGTTAATGGAAGGTTCATCTGTTCTGGGAGGCGATCCAACGTCCAATTTATTCAGATTTTGAGGGCGCAACCGTCATCAGAATATTTTTGCTAATGCTTACCGGAACTTAAGTTGCAGTTAAGTCACAAAGTGCAAAACTGCTGCCGATTAGTTAAAACGCTAAAATGTTAATTGTATACCTCAGACAAGTGTAAAAAGAACGTTTAACAACAACGTAGTCTAACTGCGAGTTGGCTTACTTGCAATATGTAACTTCCAGTGCACAGTATATTCTTGGTCTCCTTTCACAAAGAGCGAACAGTTAATCCTTTGTGACACTCAGATTTTATGGCACCGAAAGACGTATTTTTGCCCGCAGCGATCGATATTAGAGGATATTTCAGGCAGGGATTTTTGCAAGACTGATCAAACAGTTTTGAATTCTGACTCACTGCAATTTGCAAACAGTCTACGGCATTACAATTGGCCGCAGTGAATCAAAAGAAATAAAAATACCCCCTCCCCTTTATTTTTAAATCACCTTTGGACTGTATATTGAGAGCCACTCCTGCTGTTACCTTTCATCAACCTGCTTGCCAAGCATATTTATGCATAGCCAAATATAGCCTCAGTTCGCCTCTGTCTCCCTGGCTTTAATCCACTCAACATGGTAAACATTATCACGGTCCTGCTCGGGGGGAAAAAAAACAAAAACAAAATCCAAAATCTGTAAAAATAAAACCTGAGCTGCCCTACACGTGGGTGTAATATTCTTGTTGCATCATGTAAATGTAGCCACACTGTTTATTTTTGACGCGGCACTAATTGTGAGGCCGTGCTTTATTCATGCGCTGGCAGAACCTTGACCTCGGGTTTGTGTCTGTGTGGGAATGAGGCAACCAGTGAATGTCACCTGTCCACGTGGGAGCTTTGTTTGTTTCTGTTTGTTGGGAGATTAGTTTGCACCAGACTCCCGTCCTCCCCTCTCTCTTTCTCATGGGAGTTCTTTTAATAGTAAGGAGGGGACGGTTTATCTCTCTGCTTGGAGTTTGCTCGCCGCCCGCCTACGCGTACCGTCTTGAAACTTTGCAGCTGAACGCCGAGTGTCGCGGGCACCGCCGCCTTCACGTTTTGCACCCGCAGCGGCTCCTCTTTTTTTTTTATGTTGAAATTTCATCTCTGCTGTATGGTACACATACAGTACATTTGACAATAAAGTTTATCCAATCCAAAGGGTTGACGGCGATGGCTTTTTCATACTTCTGCAAGGGTGATTGTTCAGCCAGGGAATTTGGAGCAAGGTCTTTCCAGGGGGAAACGGAGCACACAATCGTAGCGTTGGCAGCGGCGCTGTGAGCGGATCATTCAAAGGTCACGAAGGAGAAGAAAAGGGCTCACGAGAGTCGTAAACAACCGATAACGGAAGGCCTTTGGAAAAAAGTTTGCGAAAAAGGTCATCATATGCTTATTTGCAAGACTTTACATTAATTTGAAGATAGTCGCGCATGGCCTGTGGGTGTCTCTTTCAGGTCCACCTCTCAAAAAGGGCAAGCCTTTGATGAAAGTCGCATGGCCTTTTTGAAGGTGCCACTCGAATTTGGACTGTTTTATTATTTTTTAAATACTTCTGTCTTTGACCATCAGCACAAGAAATAGTTTCGTCATAACAATCCCTTTGTGACTGATGCATAGACTTTTGAATGCCATTTAAAATGTTTAAATAAATCCTGTAAAAGGAACGGATTATCGCCCCTCCTTTTCAAGGGCTTTTAAAAATGTTTGTACAACTGACTCGCCATAGGTGAACTGGCCACGTGTTCTCCATTCTCTTGATCATCAGGTTTCGAGTTGACATTTAGCAGCTGTTTGACTAGATGCTGGGAGACGGGATGTCCATGAAGAGCTCAATGCAACAGCTCATGATCCAAAGCGTACTACCTCATTTGTCAAACAAGGCAGAGTTATGAACAAGCCAGTGGACAGAATAATAAAATAATCGACAACCAATTCAGGAATGCTCACACCCATCTCAGAAATGAGCTACTGAAGTAGCCGCCGACACAACTTTTGAAAATGCAAAGACTGAAACAAATTGCACTGCCAAGTGTCAGTATCGAACCGCTCCAAATTGCATTGCTTGGTAAAATTGGAGCCCGTTGGGACTTGAATAAGAAAAGGACACATTGATTAGGCGTGCGTTGTTCACGACCAACTATTTTGAACTGCAAACCAACTTTTCCCCTTGCGACGAACACAGCGATGCATCCAAAAACCATCAGACATTCATCATTCCCGTGGCAACGTGAAGCCTATTTATTCCAATGAACTTTTCAGCCCCGGCGGTCTTCAGTTGGCCGCCCAGTCATTCCATTAGGACGCAGCGCATTTAACAAAGGGGTGTTTAAAGTTCATTGCCCGCTCTTATCTTCTCAGAGCAATATCTGTTGGCTGACGTGATAATGGCATTCCTCTATGATTTCTTGCTGGGACACACAGCAACACTGAATCGCAGCCCATTCCCCACAAAAGGCAAAGGCAGTGTCTTTTTTTTTTTTTTCGTGAGGAAGAGAGACAAAAACAATATGACAAATTCCATTGGACATTCTTCCGTGACGCCCAAGCACTCTGCCAGTTTCTTCCTTCTCACACACGCCCACACACACACACACACACACACACACACACACACACACACACACACACACACACACACACACACACACGTTTACTCGCCTGCGTCCTCTATGATTTGCACACCGAGTCAAGTTAGTTCCAGCGAGGACACATGTGTCTTGCTTGTGAGCCAAAATGACTGTCGCAAAGCGTGCAGCTTTCCCAGCCATGTGTATCAGAGGAGCAGCCCAAACATTAGTAAACAAGTACCTCTTCAGAATTAATCCGCAAGAGGGGCAGTGGTGACGATGGGGGGGGTGGGCTGCACCAAAGCGTGAGGATTACTGCTTTTAGGGCCTCCGATTAAACTCAAATAACAACTGCACAAAGCATTCTGGAAAACAGCCTTCATAAGTCCTGTTCTGTATTCAAATGTTTTTGTGGCGCCGCACACGGCGGTTTCGCAGACTTGATTGATAGGATAATCAGGAGGTCAGCTCATGATCATCAACCGAGGCAATCGGTGGGGTTGCATCATCTCATCGCTGCAGAGAGCGGTCCTTTCATCCTCGCAGTGAGGGTATTTATTCCTTAACAGAGGCTTGCGGGGTCTGCAGTACAAGCTTGGAACTTGACGCAAACAGGAAGAACAGCACCGAAAATTCAAGGAAGTCAAAAATGGCACTTTCTTTGGCATTTGTAAACGAAAAAAACAGAAAGCGCCACTCACAGTTAAGATTGTTTGAACGTTTATTGAAGGTGGACTTAGGGGAACATATTGTAGCTTGAACACTATGTTTCACTGTCATGAGCAGTTAGTTAACTTTTGCCAATTAATCGAGTCCAGTTGAACATTTAGCCTTGCTAAATGCTTCACATCAATGGACATCTCATACAAGTCCATTTTTAAAGAAAATAACACCGTACCAAATCGTCTCTCTCTCTCTGCCAAAGTCAAATCCGTCTTTGTGTGCATGTTATTGTCATACTAGTGGATGGATTAAATGGAAATTGCTGCGTGTTTGGGTGTTTGTGTGCGCAGAGGATTTCCGAGTAAAGCAGTAATACATGAAGAGGTTTGGATGAGGGATGGCTAAAGAGAAGGCAGTTGTCATGGCGATGACTTAGAGGGAAATTATTCCTCTGTAATAATCTTTTATACATGCGTGCGAGCTCACCGCGGCCCCTTGTAAGTGTAAGCAAAAAAGTATAGAGGGTAGCGTGGCTGTAATCAATAATGAATCAAATAGGTTGGAATAACGGGCGGAGTGAGGGTTGCGAGACCCACGGTGTATCCCTTTCTTCTTTCAGTAATCTGCGGTTTTATCCGACAAACCTATATAGTATATTAAACCAATAAAATACATCATCAAGAACCAGCAAATCCAGCTTCTGTCATCTTCGGCAGATGGCTCAAGTCAAGGCTCTCCTCTGCCAAGAGCACTTTGAAACAGTCATTCAGGCCTCAGGTCACATCTCGGCTGGATGACTGTAATGCACCTGACTTTGGAGTCAGCCAATCCTCCATGAAGCGTCTCCAGTTGGTCCAGAATGCTGCTGACCGCCTCTCGACCGGTACCCGTAAAGGGAACACATGACTCCTACTCTGGCGTCCCGATACACTTTCGTGTTCTTTTGAAGATCCTATTATTTGTTTGCAAATCTTGAAATGGCCTCGTCACATTTGACCTCTCTCTGAGCTACTACGTCTCTGCAGACCTGCCTCAGGTCTGCATGGGGCCAGACATTATTCGAGGTACCGAGAGCACAGGCTCAACGGCGATGGAGTCTTTTCCGTCGCCGGTCCCTGACTCATTTTTGAATCAAGGCCCATTTCATGCTTTGAATGCACAGTTATTTTTTTTTCTCTTTAAAATCGTCTGCCCTCGTGGTCCTCGTCATACTGGACACTTTTCTTTCATGATTTCATTGCCAGATGGTGACAGGGATCCTCGTGTTGTCTTTGAATTGTGCCCCCTAGTCACACCAAGGCCTGACCAAATGAAATCAGGCTTCTGAAATGACATTTTAGCCGCAGTTTGGCTCATGCATGTGAGATGAGAATGCCTAATCATGCATACAAAGACGAGAGAGGAGTGGGCAACGGCAGAAGAGACACGGAGGATTCAAGGCTCGAGAGAATGTGAGCTTGGGGGGGGGGGGGAACTGCGTGTTCGTCTGCGTCTTCAGGAAGGAATAGGGGGCAGTGATTACTTGCTGCTGAGGTAGCACTGCGTGACACACACACACACACACACACACACACACACACACACAAGGATTTGGAATGGCCCAGATAAACTAATCTATGATTAACTGGAGCACGGCTGGCTCGCCATCCTGGCAACAGCTGTAGTCGGGGGCGAGTTACAAAATTACGGGATGTCCAAACATTTGACGCGCAGCGTGAAATATATTTCGGTACACGAGGAGGGTGTGTTGTTTGTCAGCTTGACCGTTACGTGTGAAGTCATCGGTGACAGCCGTACCTGGGGAGCGGCATCGCAATTAAGGCCAACATATTTTGGGACCGCACGGGATAAGCTACGAGCGTCATTGAGGTGGCCAAGAATCCTGCCCGTGCACACAAAGACAGGCTGAAGAAGTGACAACCTTTAAACTCATTCACTCCCAAAGACGTTTTTAAACGTCTTTTCAGACTTGGTCCAGAATTGGCTGGTACTGAATGAGTTATTACGCTTAACAATAGCTCCATTATCGACATGCTCATGATGCGGGTTCCCATCAAGCCTGGGAACAATATATTCTGATTGAAGTGCTCTTGTGCAAGGTATCTTCGACGAGTGCGGCAGGAGCCGTCTTGAAATTAATCATCAGGAGGCTAAAGACCCCTTCCCACATCTGTCAGATTTCCTTTGAAAGATCCAAAGAGGAGGCGGCACCTTTGTGCCTCCGAGTTTCAATATTCACCAGTACACTTGCGAGAGTCCAACGGGCTGCTGTTTTTTCTTCTCCTGCGCGATTAGTCATTCACGTGAAGAGGGTCGTCATTGGAAATCATTCTCGGCTCTTTCGACAGCTCCTCACTTTGTCCCAAGAATGAGTGATTTGTCTGTTTGGCATGAATACGGACCATCAATTATTGAGGGGGGAGGGTTGGGGAGACAGTTTCTCAATAATAGCACAAGTCTGCGAAGTGAATGAGACGTGGTGTTTTGGAAACCACTTAAAACGATGAAAGCCTCCAAATGGCTTGGAAATGAGACAAGCCACACCGTCTTCCATGTGCTCGATTCTGATAACGCCCCGTAAGTGTAGCGGGAGGGGGCTTCCAATGATTTACGGCCGCAAGTAACATCAGCAATACGGTACTGAAAGCAACGTTGTTCCGAATGCGGGAAAGGCTAAATTTTTAAGAAATTTGGTGGCTCGTGTGGAATTGATGAATCGTGCTTTGAAACAGTTCATGCAAAACGCGGGACACGATTCGGCTACTTGCGACTCTCAGACCGTCCAAAGAGGTCAACGATGTGACATTTAGCGACGTCCAAGCGGAGCGCCCTTTTTTTTCCGTTCCATTCAGGTGAAACTAAGCAAGAAGCATCGCCTCCGACTTGCAGTCACGTTGAGGCCACAGCTCTCTTTTGGCGTGAGGCTCATTTTGTTGGTCGGGTCGATTGGGTTTTCGTGAACCCGTCCCTACCTTGCCAAATGGTGACTGAAGTGTTTGCCTTGCTCCAGACAGAGCTGGGCTAAAAGCGAAAAGATTGCCCTTGAAATGTTCTCTGCAGCTGGCTACTCTCACTGATGCCCATTTTACACGGTGGCAAGCTCGCCGTGCTGAGGTTGTTGTTTTCCAACAGTGAAAAATCATCCACAGATGCACCTCCGAGCTGAAAAATGGCTCCCCTAGCATTCAACCTACACCACGCAAGGTTTTAATCAGAATGTCTCCAATTTGGTTGAAATGCCATCTTTAGTTGTTCAATTCAAACGTATAATTTGGTGACGTGACATCACCTGGTACCCGTCGTACGTCTCGCCGGTATGAATCAGAATTAAAAACTTAACGTTTTCATTCCGGCTTCTTATTCAGGAGCGACACGCATACTTGCGCCGAGGAAGCTCATTAAACGCGAGTGTTGGAAAAACATACCTATCATAAATCATTCTAAGATTGTGATAATTATGTGTTAAATTTTAATGACCCAATTTGTATTCCACTGTTGTGTGGCTACATCCCATTGCTCAGAATGTAAATCTGCTCATTATTTTGGATGGTTTTGACCCGTTGATTATGACCCCCTGATTTTTATTTATTTTTTTGCTGTGCACTGAAATTATCGGCGCGTTGCTCACGTCAGAGACTTCAAAATGTCAGCTTCGGATTAAGAGACGGGGGCCCGAAAGTGAAACTTGTAGAGTTCATGTTTATTTGTTGAGAGTGGCACTGCCAAACGGACCCCAAAATAAGCATGGTACGGACCAAGTGGACCGCTACTCGCTCAGAATCGAATGCGTTCGGATTTTAACCCATCTTTTGCACCATCAGGTTCTTTTGACCCGTACGCCGCTTTTGAGCTGTTTCATGGCTGGCCACCTTTTGAGCGATTGCTAACCGAATTGGAGGACGCGTCAAGCCAAATGGGCAACATTCCGAAGCGCGGGATTGTTTCGGTGGCCGAAGAGTCGACGTAACCGTTGCTTATGTTGGGCATCTATATGTTGCGCTCTACTCATACAAATCACGTTGAAGCGAGCCCAGAAAGACAATACGGACGTTGTGCGACTTTCTCGATAGCGGCGCTACTTTGTAGAGTTGTGGTATTCTCAGCTTGATGCGAGTACGGGAGCTACGCTAAGCCCTTCTCTCTTGGCTGATGAAGCACGTGGTTATACAAGAGGGGGCGGAGGCGGAGCTTCAAATGATCCACTGCGCGCATTTTATCAGGAGGTTTATTTTTAATGTTTTGTGCGTTCTGTGGCTCCCAAATTGGTTTTCGGCGTCACACCGTGTGCCTTACAATGTTGCGGCATTAAATGAGTCACATCAAACCGGCGGAGCCTCCTTCACGTCTCTGTAATTACAATCAGCGGAAGAGCGTCTGAAAAAGACCCAGCGGCAGCCTGAGAGAAGGTCCGCCTCGACGACCGTGGAACAGACAAAATAAAAGCCTCCCCATTCATCGGTCCTCGTTCCGATGATGCGCAAGCTATTTTATTGAGCTTCCTTTTGTGCCGGTGTGATGACTTAATCTCGGCACTCCCAGGGCAAATTACTTTGTGCTCCTCTGACTCGGGCTCCCAAGAGGATTGCGTTGAATGCTTAAAAAGCACAGATGTGTCATTGTTCATTGTCACTTATGGAGATTCTCGGCTTGGCTTCCGCTAGAAGCTGGTTTCATTTTTGCGGGCGGTGTGCATGTTGAGTCGGAATTAATATTCTAAATGGTCTTTGTTCCCTCGCATTGTATGGACTATGCGTGGACTGAGCCGCCGTTCTTCACAGAGAGTGTTGCACGCGGTGTTTTTCCTGTTGTTCGCTGTTGATAATGGGCCTTGGCAACACTTAACTCGAATGGAGGCCCATCAAGGCAGACCGATAAGGACCCGGGGATCCACTCCAGTCAATTACTATTAAAGTTGAACTCAGCGGGCCTTTTATGGAGTAATGCAGCAGAGTAAACAAATTAATAGCGCGTCCGCGGTTGCCCAGCACAACAGCGTGGCTCAAGGCAATCATACATCTGGCAGACCGACAGCAGCCGTCTCCGCCGGGAAAGAGAAGGATCACGCTCTTAAACGTAGAAAAAGACCGTGGACTATTTCCCCATCGCTCGCTCGACGACATTGCTGGATCTCGATCAGCTTTTTGCACATTGACCATTGCCCAATAACTCTGGCTCTTCTGAAGATGATCATTAAAATACATTTCCCTGATCCCGATGGAGAAAATTTACGATCAATTCATTGGAATTTCTCAATAGGGACAGTCCCAGGATGGATATAAACATCGTTTCGCTTGTGCTAGGCTGTAAATTTGACCTTGCAGGCAAAAAAAGGACACGCTCGGTATTTGTCTCATCTTCAGCTAGTGGATAAGGCAGACTGATCCGGTAATCAATACAGTGTGACTGGCCCTGTGCTTGTGTGGGCATGTGTGCTGTGCTTTGCGCAATCCTTCCACTTCCTGTGCTATGAAATGAAGCATAACTTACGTCAAAGGATTTTGAACTAAAGCGCATCAAAAGATATCGATGCTCCAAATCATATTTGATCCATGAATGATTTACTCATTGAATTTGGAACTTAAATGAATAAACAAAACCAGCCATCTTACTTTGAAACAATTCCCAGCGAATAAAAAAAATATTTTTGCTCATGAAACATGAATTCCTCCCATGGCCATTTTCATTTTTGATGACACTCATGAATATTCCATTGAAAAGAAAGGTTCGCGTCATCCAATTTTAGGAGAAGGGATTTAAGTATAAATGAAAGCAAATTGCTAGAAATGTTTGTAAACAACACTGAATTGAATTTGATACCTATTTCATATACCGATTGCGCTTAAGTGCAATTTGTTCATTTGATTGTTTGATCAGGGACAACCGGTCTTACTTGCACATTGCCTACAATACCATAAGACGTGCAAGGGTTGTATTACACCTCTTGAGCCAAATAACCTTTCCACTATGCATAGACCCCCCTCAATCCCCACAAAAAAGGTTTGCACACAATTTTACCCAATATTTCTCAGAGTATCCATCTAATGAAGGCATAGAGCGTTTTGGCTTTATTTCAGGTCGTTAACTGCAAGCTTTCTCTGTTGGCAGATCTTCCGAAGATGTTGGCTGGTATTCAAAAAGGCGTCCAGTAAAGGGCCCCGCCGCTTGGAAAAGTATCCTGATGAGAAGGCCGCCTACTTCAGGAGCTTCCACAAGGTACAAATGACACGACCCGGCCCAGACCATAAAAATTTCCCCATTTTTTTTTTCATTGGATTGTCGCGGCATCCCGCAGGTACCCGTCAGCCATTTCTCGAGCCCCATAAGCCAAAAGGACCTGCTAGGACTTTTTTCTTCAGCCCGAACGGCATCCTTTAACGCGATATATGCCAATAGACCCATACAATGCGTTTGTCCCCTGCATCGTATTTTCAAATGGGCTGTCCCGCATGGCGACACACGACCCTCCACCGCCCCGCGGGGCTTCTCATCTCATACAAACCGGTGGCCAAGTGAGCGATGGGCAGGCACACGCACCAGCGCGTTTACTTTGCTAACGCTTCCCCACAAAGCTCAAGAAAAGGGCCGTCTGAGGGCTTCATTTGACGCCGCTGCGATTTGGGCAGAAATAGGCTGCACTGGTGGCTGATCTACACACTCAACACAAAGAGGATTGGCCGTCTCCACCGCTTTTCTCCCCATCTCCGTACTCTCCCTCTCGTTGCCCGAGTTGCTCGACACAATAACAGAAATCCCCAATATTTTTAGCACTCCAAAAGGATGTTTGGGGGGGGGGGGGGGCGGGTTGTGCCTCTCTTGTCTTCCTGACAATTATATAAATAAATAAATAAATAAGAAAAACAATGCCACGCTGGAATGTCAGTGGCGCAGGCAAAACATATTGGTGCTAATATGAGATTAAAATCAACACCTTTCACTGCAAAAATAAAAAATGCAAGTCAGCCAGGATGTGAAATGGGACTCATCTCAACCGATTCAACGTTTTGCCTGAAGCTGGGAAGGCAACCAAATATTTTCCTTCCATATACTGCTCCACACGCAGGCACACACACACGCACACACGCAGTTTATGGATGCTGGAATCCATGGCTCAGAAATTCCCTCAGTTGATGCTTGCTTTGTTTCTGCTTACCTGGGGCCACAATATTGTATCTACACATCCATAAAATATCTGGACACCCTCCTGGAAGGCGATAAGAGCACCCAAATGGCATCTTTTCACATTTTTACTATTGTCTCTTCATGTCTCCGTAACTTGAGTTGCAATCGTAATGGATCTTTTCATAATTTATAGTATCAGAAACAGGAATGTGGGGTCACAGCATGTCTCGTCTACGTTGTCTCGTCTTTTAATCTTTAAGCTCTCCATTATAGCCCAGCTAATTCATTGCCTGCCTCTTTGGCAAAAGGCCTTCTGCAGTTAGCCCAAGATGTACCGCAGTCATGGAAGATGCCTCGTCGTCAAGGCTGAGTCACGTAGAACATAACAGCCTGGAAATACGGGTGGCATTCAATCGAATGGAATCTTTTTGTTTCGTGCGGGATTTGTATTTATTTTTTTGCATTCTACATTGATCTCTTGGCTTAAGGGATTTAGATGCATTTGATTGCACCTTTTTATTATCTGAAACGGTAGAGAAGGGATGCAGGTAGTCATGTGGGGCCTTTATAACGTGCATGCACGTGTAAGCCTTGGCTTCAAAAGAGAGTTTTTATGTGCAAATGCCTCGAAACTACAATTGCACTTTAATCAGAGCGGCACAAGAGGGTCAATAAAGCATCACTGCCGCCGTTGTCTGCGCTCAACTGAGTTGCAATGTGCCGCTGTCAATTCTGCCCCGTTTAGATCACGGAGCTCCATAATATCAAGAACATTAGCAGGATGCCGACAGAGACCAAGAAACACGCTGTGGCCATTATATTCTGTGACGACACATCCAAGACATTTGCCTGCGAATCAGGTGAGGCACCGACAGGCCACAGTAACTCCGAAAGGGAGCATTAAGTAGCTGCCTCCCGTGTGTAAATGTAGTTCTGCTTTCTGATGTCTGTGAATGAAGCGCTTCAGGCGCCAACAGACCATCCGCTCACCCCCGCTAAGCTGCGCAGATACGTCCCCGCTGCAAACGCATAATGCAATGGAGTGCGCCATGAATGAAACCGAAGACACCGCCACTGATAATCACATGCACATAATGTTGTTTGACGAAGAGAGACAGAAACACAACGGCGCCGCGTCGGTGACGCACTTTCGTTTCTGTTCAAGTCACTGACCACGGGTAGGCTTCCCGAAATCCCACTGGGATTTGGAGGCAAGGAGCCGGCAAAGATAAACAACTCGTGCTTTAGCCTCATTTCATACATGGGCGGTTCCCAGCAGAAGCTCACGAGAGACAATCGGAAGTCTTCTCAGAGGAGAACGTGATCTGTTCCGACTCATCAGGAGAGAAAATTGGTATCCACAACCAAAACAACCACAGAAACGTCCTGATTTTGAAAAATCTGTCCAACAATATAATGTGTTGGGAATTTCACGTTGACATCTTTCCCACCGGCATTGAAAACGAGGGCAAATTCAGAATCCGTGCAAAACAACATAAAAAAAAAAAGATGACTAGCCTTAACGCAATGGATGCTAACAAGCGGCTATTCCAACGCCGTGCTGTCGTGTGGCCACATGCAGAGCTGGATGCGGAGGAATGGTGTAAGCTGCTGAGCGTGGAGTGCCTGGGCAGCCGCGTCAACGACATCAGCCTGGGCGAGCCAGACTTGCTCGCGGCGGGGGTGCAGCGGGAGCAGAACGGTGAGTGCCCAATTAGGCCCCGCTTGCACGGACAGCCTTCGTGGCTCACTCTGCTACGTAAAAGCTGCCTGGCTGATGAGGACCACTTTTTTTGTCTATACCTGCCCAGTTCATACATCGGAACATGTTTGCTCCACTTGAGAAGTATGCGCCGTGGCGGGTCACATGCTGCGGTCAGGGCTCTGTTCTAGGCCCGAATGCGAAGTGCCGCGCATCGCCGGCCACCCTCATAATGAAGCTTGTCACAGAGATGGATGAGATTATGCTTCCAAAGCTGTGGGAAATACACGTGCTGCCCCCCCCCCCCCCCCCCACATTCCGCTCGCAGGAAATGGAATGGAGCTTATTCGCTTCTATCGTTCGGAACGAGGCAACGGCAACAAGCAATCATCAAAAGCGTTTGTCCAGTAAAAACAAGCGTGACATTTCCGTGTAACTTTAAAGTCAAATTTCACGGGTCCCTAGACATGGCTCTCGCAGTGACGATACAATGGCTAAAGCGCAAAGTTACAAGAGGCAAAGGCCTGCCAGTCGTGTTTCAATTAGTCGCCCGCCCAACCCCACCGAGCTGCAGGAAGCCATCATTAGATCAGAGTCGCCTAAAAATACACCCAGCGATGACATTGCTATTTTCTATCCACTGCAGACACGGGGCTTATTTTGGAGTCATTGAGTGTAATTAGTGAGAAGCCATTTAGATTATTGAGAAGCCCCCACTGCCTCCGACAGCTAAATGGGGTAGAAGAGGGAGGGAGGGAGGGAGGCATGCACACCTCCCGCCCAAATCTGGATCCACTGGAAGGTAATTCATCTTCATTGGATAAAGTTGAATTTGCAAGCACCGGAGCGGTCAATCGTTTGGGTCCACTTTTTATTCAGGACAGATCTCGGGGGAGGGGGGGGGGGGGTCGTGACTTCAGCTTTCAGCCACACCCTTCAAGTTACGCGGAATTGATTTTTAGAATCAACAGAAACAGCCAACTCAACAAAGTCATTTGTCTCCATGTTGGTTTTATTAACAATACATCAACAAGAAGGAAACTCAAACAAGGCCAGTTGTGAATGGGTGAATTTTTTTGGGTTTGTGAATTACATGAGACGGCGAGACAACATTTGATCCAATATTAAGGGCCGCTGCACATCTCTCACTCTGCCAAATAATCCATCTCTCATCGTTTTTTTGCTAACCCTTCCAACGTTTTGTAAGATTCCAACAAAGCCTCATCCCAGAGAGGTTTTCGCTTTTATGGAGGATTCGATATTGACAAATACACAGCTGTTGCATTTTCAGGAGTCCATGAAAATATGCGTCGGGCAAAGGCTGACGGATCTGTTGACTGTTGGGGGTTTCTGCAGAGGCATTTTGATGCAGCTCTTGCGGATTCAATTATTTACGTCCGATAGTAAATCTTCGAAGGGGGGGGGGGGGATATCCGTGTGTGTTTGGTGAGAGTAAATATGCTCCGACTTGTTCAAATATGGGACTCCAAGGTCCTGGGAAATTGGAATTTTTCAACCGCTGAAAGTATGTCTTTGAGGGTAACTGCATATTTTATTCATATGTTTTTGTAATCTATAAAAAATGAAAATAATTACTCTTAAATTATGATCAAACAAACGCATCGGATTTCTGCTCGTACAGTGGCCCTGGGGGTATTCATTTATTCCACTACAGACACTATGCAGCGTTTTTCTGAGAGGGGGAACCCTTTGGAATCTTGGCGAGTCACTGTTTCACGTCATTTCTTGATGTTTATTTTTAGAGCGTTTCAACGTGTACTTAATGCCCACCCCGAACCTGGACATCTACGGGGAATGCACCATGCAGATCACCCATGAGAACATCTACCTGTGGGACATCCACAACGCACGGCTCAAACTCGTCATGTGGCCCCTCAGCTCACTCCGCAGATACGGTCGAGACTCCACCTGGTTCACGTTTGAGTCCGGAAGGTGCGTGAGTGAGCTCTAAAAATACATACTGGCCGTCTTCTGCATAAGCGTGTATGATTGTGCTGTAGAAAATAAGCGCTTGGGAAGCCATCAGAAAAACTTGCCAACTTAAATGGAAGGTTGAAAGTTCCCAGGATATCATCGTGTGCAGCGGAGGCCTCGCGTCGTTGACTCACCGTCCTCCGATGCGTGCGTGTGCGCGTGCTCTTGCATCAGCGCGTCTCTCTGGAAGCGTGCAGTCAAGCGTGCGCTCCGAACAGCGAGCGCCGTCAAAGTGTGTTTACGTCCCCTTTGCGTTTCCTCGCGTGTGCTTGTTCCGGGGCGCAGGATGTGCGACACGGGCGAGGGCTTGTTCACGTTCCAGACACGAGAGGGGGAGATGATCTACCAGCGCGTCCACTCGGCCACTCTGGCCATCGCCCAGCAGCATGAGAGGATGATGGAGGAGATGGAGAAAAGTTCGCAGGTACCTTCGTGCCGTTCGCATACATTTCACGCAAAAGCTGATTTCACTTTTTAACATGGCCGTGCATCTTGATATCTTCTCCCCGCAACACTTGGAATGTCTCATGTTGAGTTCTGTCCCTCTTTTGTCACCAACGGTCCGGTCAACACACTGAATTGTTGCACCTGATGCGTTGCTCGTCCGTCCCCTTGCAGGTGCGCTCCTCGGAGCTGCTCAGCAAGTCCATTTCCCTTCCCCGCAGTGCCTACTGGCAGCACATCACGCGGCAGAACAGCGTGGGGGATCTCTTCGGTTACCAAGGTGAGCGCATGAAGTTTGTTACTACCGCGCTCTTGTTGTCACGGTTCATTTTTACGCTTGGGAGCACGAGAGGGCGGCTGGATGACACTTGTGGGAGTTCAGAGCATACACAGAGAGCTTTCCGCAACCCATACAAAAAATCAAATCAAATGATAAATTGATCAATATGCTGCTTACATCAGACCTACATACTGTATATGGCTCTGCAGACAGCAGTAACGGGGAAGTAAAACAAATATGTACCATGCACCTCCACTTTTCATATTGCATTTGTGGAATATCAATTAAGCAGAAAAATGCACCCGTTTTTGTCCACCTCGGGGGCTGCCATTTTGCCTTGGGCTGCCACTTCCTGTCAACTAAAAATGACATCACAGCGTCAAAGGGCTTCGATAACCGTTTCTTGGGTTTTGTCACACTCGCAACCGGAGCCCTGAGGCATTATGAAGTCATTTTGAGTTAAAAAATATTATTATTATGATTATAAATTTCTCAATCATATTCCAGCAAAGGCATACCTCTTCAAAAAAATGCACATCAGGTTTATGATGTACCTTGTGCCATCTAGTGGAAGAGGATTCCGTTGTTCTGCCCGTCACGACGCACCACTGGCAGAGATACGGCAAATGAAAAAAATAGATACATTGTTTCGAGAAAATAAAGAATAATTTTCAGACCAATGAAGTGAAATTGGGTGACCACAGCACACCTGATGAGCACTCACGGCATACTAGTGAGGCACGGTGGTTGGCAATCACTGTTCACGATTAGATTTTGGATTGATTTCAAGTATATTGGTGGTTTAGGAGCATTCGTGGTTGCTCATTAGCAACGGTCCCCAGTCCTTTTGGGCAACAACAGCTGCGTGACAGTGCACCGCTGCACACAAGATGAATATCCAATCAGCACAGCCAATTTGCTGAGTCACCCTCTGATTGCTTTTAAACAGGTCCACAGGACCGATTAAGACACACTTGTTTATTTCTCAGCCTGAGTGAACCTACTCAGGGCAATATTTCACCACATCACTTGTAATTCCTGGATGATGCTATATATATATATATATATATATATATATATATATATATATATATATATATATATATGGATTTTTTCGCCTTCATTTTGCTTATTATCAGCATTGTAATGGAGTACTTAGTTCGATCATACGGGGACTGATAGCAAGAGATTTCACAGCGAGGAAGTAGGTCTCAAAGGGCCAGCATGATAAGACTGGCGACACGGATCATAGCAGAAGTAAAATATCAGGGATTTTCGCTCCGTTTTTTCAATTTGTAAGGTAATGCATAAAGATGCCAGGATAGACAGGGAAATAAATGATTAAATATGTGTGATTCGTTTGTCTTTTTGGGGGGCTTTGTTGTTATTTATTTTAATTGTAATTGTATTTTCTGCAATTGTAAAAATGTATTTTATATATTTTGATGTTTTAAACATTCATTTTGTGAGAGCTCGTAAAAAGGTTGCAAAGATGTAAACAGACAATTTTTACTTAGCCCAAAGAGTTTTCTTGTCACCACGAAATTTTGAACATATTCAAACCTTATCTTACTGAACATTTCTAGGAGTAATAAAACTTAAAACTTTACCTGTACTTCAGGCCGCTCTAACGTGCAAAGCTGATGACGTCACGTCTGTCCGAATGCTCCCTGAAAAATAAAAAAAGATGGTGTACAGTTATTTTTGGGATACAGTGTGTACACTGTAAATTTCAATATGTGGATGTAATGTTTGTGCTTTGCATTGGACAGCAACAACATGCTTGAAAACATTAATAGATATTATAGATCACCCCTTCCTGTTTGTTCGATATGTGATGAGTATGCGGGATTGAATTTATTATAAAGGCCACTAAACAGCCCTGCAAGCAGGGCAGGCACACATTAGTGCTTCAAGGGCCACATTTGATTTTGAAATCTGACAGATGGGCCTGGTGGATGAGATTAAATATGATAGAATGTGGGAACTGATGTCAAATTGTAATTTGAATCCCAATTTTACTAGATGTTTGAATGTGATGTATTTGAATAGAATAGGTAAGAAAATGTACTTTACAATGTGATGTTAGGTTGGTTGTGTCAATAAAATAATCAGTTTTTCTCCTTGAATAATTTAACTGACATTAATTTCGTATCAATTTAAAAATATTCATGCAAAATGCACTCAATGTAATGGAAGTGAAATCATTTTTTTTAGGTAAAGGTTTGTTTATTAAGGTATACTTTTGCAGAATTAATTACTTTCATGACGTTTGTCATTTTCCCATCACGTTTGCATTGAAACCAACATCATACTTCAACTTACCACAGTTAAGCGGCACAACAAGCAGTCTCGCCTTTTCCTTTTTCTTCCAGCGAGCAGCATGTCGGTGACGTTCATCCCTCGAGCGCAAACATTTCCCAATTTTTTGTCACGCGAAACCGAACGGGAAACGGAAGAAGGGAAGGTGGAAGAAGGAAGGCGATGTCAGGAAGTGGCGCCGTCGCCCTCTAGTGGCCGAGCAGCAACTTGCAGCCTGAGGCCGCCTCAATGACAATCGACTGACTTGACTGGCTGAGGACACTTGCTGGAGCCCAACCTCACTGTAGACGCTCACGTGCAACCGTATGTCTTCTGTGACGTCATATGCAGATTTGGTCGCCCTTGTTTTGTATGTCGCGTGACAAAAGTAGCGTCTTTCAAGGCACCATACTTGTTTAAATAAATGTCCTTTTTTATGTTAGAACCGGAATCTGAAGAACGTGTGACGTCACAGTGATATGTCCAATAGAATACCTGATTAAAGCTAACATATCAGTCCCGTTACACTCTATTTAAGATACAGTAATGTCGAAATTTGATTGTCACCATTCTCGAGATTTTTGTTGATTATTGTGATTGTAGTTTGCACTGGAGCCCATGAGGTGACGAGGTGGCCACTGGAAAGATCAATTGGAAACACCACTTCGAAATCAATTGGGAATGCCATTGTTTCCTTCCTTATCCGCAGCTATTTTGCAGAGAAAGCCTAGTAAAATCAAATCATACAAAATATATCAGAGTTGTCCGAGGCGATCTAGTCCCTCTCGCTCTCCTTTTCTGTCCTCATGGAAGAAGTGCCTTCAGACCCACTGAGACCTCCTGTAACCTTCTTATTGTGGCTTGTTCTAGTGTACACAAAAGTTAGCACTGTCTCGCCTGTAACACACCTGCTGGCACATTCATATCTTTTTGTGCAAAATGCAGAAAGGATGACACCATATCAAATTTTTCAAAATCCTTTGGTGGCAATGTATTTGAAAGTTATTATTTAGTTTGTGTCGAAACAAAGGCTGTAGGACTGGATATAAATGTACAAGCACTTCATTGTTCCACAGTTCCCCTCAAGTGTCACTTTATTTAATGTGGGCGTGCGTTGAAGAAAATTTGTAGACATCATGTTTGTTTAAATGTGTGGTCAGATTACATGGATAGCACTTTCATTACCGGTATGTTCCAGTTTTCACTCAATGTAAATATGTTTTTTGATGACAGAGGTAATAAACTTGAATGTTCTCTCATGTAGCGGTAGTCTCACTCAACACTTTTTTGTTTTATCCGGTTGGAACCAGTGACTTGGACAGTGGCATCGACCCCTACAAAGACAAAAGATATTATAGACAGTCACTGAATTTGTGATGCGTCCTCTTAATTCTAATATTCCAGAACATGGCGGAAGGGGAAAAGAACTACAAAGATGGCTCTGTTGTTCCATGTCGTGGACGTCTCAGTAGACTTGCCCGCAAAGCTCCGCTGCCCACCACCGTCGCCATTGCTAGGGAGTTACAGATAATAAAGTTTCAGTGTCTTGTGAGCAGAAAAGATAAACTTGTAGAAGACACATTATTTTGTCTGCTCTCTCTATATCACGGATTTTCACCTATTACAGATGGGTCTGCAATGTATAACTGCGACAAATGATTAAGTTAACAAATAGTTCAAATGTCCGCTTGGAGGTCTTACGGGTGGGTGAGATGGGTGCAGTTGATCTCTGCTCTCTTCTCGTCTGATCTTCTTCCTGTGGTGTTCATATCATACGTTTTCATCCACCGTTTTTAAGGTGGGAAAAAAAGATTTGAATGCAAAAAAATAATACATGATTTCTGATCATTAAAATAAAAACACGGCATACTTTGCAAAACCTCTTCTTACCTGCGCCTCAACAAGACGATGAGCAGCACCGTCAGTAAAATCAGTCCAGCGGTTGCAATCGCCAAGTAAACATACAGCATGAACACAGACAGGCTGGAGCCACCTGATAATGACATGACAGCCCAAAATGAGAAAGAACATTTTACCGCAAATTTGCTCAGACCGAATTTTAATTTTACCAAATCAATTATCTAGCACAGAATGTTTTTTTTTTGTGTTCGTTTGTTTTATTTTATCGGTGATACAGAGCACTGGTTGAATTGTGTAAAAATAACTGACATGGTCATGGCTATTTTTGTGTCCCCCTGATTTGGATTCGGGCTGTGAGTCGGCGTGGCTAGCATGCATTCATTGGCCACAAGGAGCAGTTTTGATTGCGCGACATGAAATCTGCCTGGCGACAACAATCGGAGCAAATTCGATCGGAAATCCCGTGGCGTGGCCTTTTACCTGACGCTGACACCGTGACCAAGACAGTGTTGGTCTGCAGGCCGGCGTCCGTGCTGAAGCTGCAGCGGTACAAGCCGCCATCTTCCTGCGCGACAGGAGTCAGTTGCAGACTGACATCCATGCTCCGCTCGCAGCTGACAAGACCGCGCTCGCTGTAGTCTTCGATCAGCACGCCGCCCTCGACCCGCTTGCATATGCCGATGATGACCCACGGTTGACCCAACGCCATGTGCTCCACGACGGCCTGGTGCACGCCGGTGCCGTTGTGCTCGTGATTGCACTCCACGGTTAGATTGCTGCTGGGTGTTGCCGTCAGGTACACGTCCGCCTCCACGAACTCGGCGTTGTCTTCTTTATCTTCCTCTGGAGGCTCATCTGCATTCACGGCAAGCAGCTTATTAAAGGAAACTCATATTCAGTGTGATGGCAAGTAGAGAACGTCGTCGACGGTTACCTAAGTCCTCCACCTGAATGTTTCTGATCCAAGGGCCTTGGGGGAACGTCTGGACAGAGCAGTGATAAACGCCAATGTCCTGATGGGTGACGTTCTTCATGGATATGCTTCCGTCCATCGGGGTGCTTCTCAAGAATTCGATCCGCTCACGGTAATGGTAAGTGGTGGCTACTCCGTACTCTGGGTGAAAAACGGCTATGGAATTCGTGTCTGGGTCTTTGGTCCATGACACCATGGTGAGGTTCCCGTCCCAAGGGCACAAGCAGTCGAGGATCATCCCCTCCTGTAGGTGGATCGTGACCGTCTCGATCTCCGGCGCAGTATCTGCACACGCTCCTTTATTTGGTTGACCAAAATCACAACTTTAGGAAGGGTCAAAGCCAGGACTAGAATAGCTTGGGATTTTACATTTGGTTCGTTCTGGGTTTGCAGGCACTCTGGAGGCCAACATATTTGTATGCAAGCAATTCAAATAGATGTTACAGCTTTTATGATAGACATGGCTTTGGTCTGGGAACAAAACCAGGAACGAGGTGAGTTTTGCAGCAAATATAGCAATAGGCGACTTTAGAGGAGAAAATAGGGGAGTTGAATCAACGGTGTCTCTGCTGGTTGCAGTCAAGTACTGCACTCTAGTTGACCTCAATTGTTTCAAGACACAATTCATCAGTCAACATTTCCACACTGCAACCGTAGGCTTAAAGATCAGCATTTCGACTATCGGGCCCACATACTTGTTCTGATCAAACTTACTATAAACAATAATTTAGTAATTTGTTGTGTATTCCCCCCGCCCCCAGAAAGAGTGAAAGGCACAAGCTTTGAATAAAGCCAATGAGTGGTCACATTCACAAAAGTGACACTAGCACACAGCTTTGTGTGAGCTGAATGACACCTGTCAGGATAATTTTCAACTATTTTTATTCTGACAAATGATTTACAATAAAAGTGAAATGTTCAGGAGAAGCATTGGTGAAATGAAAGCCACCATCATTATATTGCATTCAAATAAATGACACAAATTCATTTAGTCAAAACACCGAAGCAACCGTGTGATGAAAACCAAACAAAACAGTATATTTTGCTCCGTACCTTGAAGAAAAGGGAGGAAGACGAGTGCCATGAAGTACCAGCGCTCCTTTTGTACGACTTCCATCTTGGCCCGGCCAAGGAGAATGAAAGCTGCATTGATGAGGCGAGTGGCACGGCACCCGAGCTGCAAATTCCTGCTCGCTCTCGGGCCACAGAAACACAGCACACACTTCATATTAGCTTGACGCTAGCTCTTTGCACTTGCGCGCGCACACACGCTCACACACACACACGCACTCTCTGATCTCTCCCGGGAAAAACTTTTCCGATCCTATATTGACCTTCATGACAAAGTTAGGATGACAACAGTCAAACATCCTGCCAAGTTACACATTAGAGTAATTTTCATAAACAATAAAATGAGACCATTTTGGGGCCTCTCAACAGCGTCATCATTATAAGCAGTAAAGTGCAGTCCTAAAAAATACTGACTTAAGTATATTAAATAAGGAGTCGTCAAACTTACAACATTGCCCATTGGCACTTTAATAAGAAAATATTTGCAAAGTATCGTACATGGTAATCAATACACAAAATGGAAATCATGTGTTTAGCAGTTGGGAAAGGTTTTCAAGACACTTCATCAAGTGGGCGAACAAAGGCTCCTGTTGGTTTTCAGCATCTGTGATGTAAAAAAGAAAAAGTCATGAAAAAAGAAAAGAAGGGAAAAAAAAGGCTTAAAATGATTTATAAACATCTGCGGCGATATGAATGAAAGCGAAACGTACCCTTCTTCGACATGCGGTGGGCTTCCTCGATCCTCAGTCGAACCGCGGGAGACTTCAGGGTAATCTTAGCCTTGGAGGAGAAAATAAAAAAAAGGATGAGGACATTTTGTGTTCAGTCAAAGACCAACAGAGTTTTTATAATTAGGACTTGATCACGTGGGGATAAACAATGCTGGTCAGCTACATTCGAAAGCCTTTCCAAAGATTCATCTGGCTTACAAGGACAGTGGCAGATACAGCTTTGGCTTTTATTTCCACTTGGAGATAAAGCCCAAACTCATCCAGTGCCCGCGAAGGAGGTGTGTATGCGTGTGTATGTACCCGTTGGTTATTATGGAGCAATGCCCAAAGTGCGGACGCTCCTATGCAGCATATTTCCATTTCCTTACTTTCCAGACAGCAGAAAAGGACCGTCATAGCTTTGTCTGGAGGAAAAGAAATAGAAAAGATGTAAAAACACACACAAATGCACAAAACACGAGCGGGTATAATCAAACGATAACTGACAAACACTGTTCGAACAATTTTCGAAGCAAAAGAAAAATATGTCCAATTTAGTAACCGCTCAACTGTTGCTGGCAATATCGAAACAGAGACTCGGGGGTCCTTATTCACAGTTTTCACCGCATGCGTGCATTGTGGACTTTGCCGTCCAGCCTAGCGTTGTTGTAGTAGTTGTCGTCGTCTCAATTCAGAAAAAAACAGCATGGATAAACACAAACATGCACACACACTACTAATTACGACTACTCTCACGTCAGTGGCATAGATAGATGAACGCAGATACATTATTCATAGGCAATAAATAATAACTTTGAGAATCGCTGCCACAAGCAACCGGACAAGAGGTCACTGCTCATGCAGCTAATTAGTCCAAATTCTATTCCCCTTGCTCGCCTTTTTCATACCGTTGGCAATGACGTGTGGCTTGTTGGTGGGACAAAAGCAAAGGTTGTGAAGGGTGAGCAGCATGGTGCGTCGATGCGGCGCCAGATCCACCAGCATCTCCAGCGCACCCGTCACCCTGAGGATACTTTGCTGGCCGTCGTCTGAAAACGACAGATTGACGAGCAGCCTGAGCCACAGACCGATCAGGCTGCCCGAGCCGCTGCAGACGCTTGCACCCCTGGCGCCACCCACCTTGGGTATGGGCACAGAGGTGAAGCCTTGCAGGAAGTTGTTCTGGGAAAAGGAAAAAAAAAACAATGTGAAGCAGTTAGAGATCAGTTCTCATACATTTTACAACTCTAGATATATGGATCCCATTCAGTTCTTCCCGTTCAATCCTATTTGTCCAATCAAGCGAGAGCAGTGTGTCAGGCTCCACCCGATGACCGGCTTTTGACTACGCCGGCACAAATTTTACCTTCTGCAAGACGCCCCGACAGTCACGGGACATAACCAAGTTAGCCAGCAAGGAGAAGGAAAGCTTCTGGATGGCGCTGTTGTCAGGGGCGATGCCTGAAGCCAACTTCATGATGGAGTGCATTAGCGAGCCACTTGCGGTGCCTTTTGGTCCTGACGCGACACCAGGTCCGCCGCCGCACACAGAACTGCATGCTGGGACGTGGGAAAGAGAATGATTACAAGTCAATTCATTCATCAAATATTTTGAAGATGTCGGGTGACCTCTCTGAATGTATATATTCACTTTAATTAATTAAGGTAATGCCCTGTTTAATATAAAAGCTACTTTGGTGTCATCTTGATGCCAAGGAACTAGGTTGAAGTGAGGTAAGAAGCTTCATGTGCAGCAATCCTGTGGCATTTATGGACAATTACAAAATTATTTGTGGATTTACGACTTGCAGCAGAGCTGAAATAGTCCTTTGCAAATAGCAGGGTAACACTATATGAAAGTCCTGTTATCCATTCTTTAGTCAAGCCAAAAACAAAAAAAAAACTAAGTGAAGAACAGAGTTTAGAAGTATTTCTCTCTTCCTCACTTTGGAGGTAGCAGTTCATTGCTATTTATCTTAAAGCTATCCAGCAGCACCAGAGTTGCACCGAATAATATTAAAAAAACAAAAACAAAAAACGAGACGGCAGGCTGCACGGATGTCTGCCCGCCACACCAAAACATCTTTGCACGGCCGCACGCTGTCTGAACATGTGTCATAAATAAAGAACAAGAGTGGAGTTACTGCACATAGACAAAATATTAACCCAACCTTTGCGGAAAGTGTCGACCCCAAGCCAAGCTCATTAATAACAACAGCGGTGAGTTTGGAGGCAATTATGGAGGTCAGACATGTTCACTGATTGTGGTTGTTACAGTGCTGTGACTTTAATCAATTTTCTTCTCTTTGGAAATGATTCTCTTTTCTATGCAAAGGTTTTTTTTTTTTTTTCCGAAGCAGGTAACAGACTTGTTGAATGATGCTGCTTGTTGGTGATGTTAATTCCGGCAGAGTAACATATGTATGCTAATGTTCGCCTCGGGCTCTCTCAACACCAGCCGAAGAATATCGTCTTCATTATGGACCTATTTCAGATAAATAATTTGCAGCTATGCGTCAAGGATGATGTCTTTTTTTCCCTCCCACATTTTGGGATGGATTCTCATCTTTTTTTAATGTTGACATTTTTCTGGCTAAAACAATATGTGTCAAAGTATGCACGGATTAAAACAAACTGACTGCAAATAAGGCCTTAGATGAAAGGCTTGAGATGAAACATTCACGTCTTTCTCTGGAGACCCGACGGTAGCCGGAGGGCGGATGGTGTAACATTAAGCCTAACTGCACGCAGCCTCAACACAACCTGCTGTTCTGTTAACCCTTTGGGAAAAACCACTGGCTGACTTCAGTACTTTCTGATGCCTCGTAGCTCTGTGCTTATATGGCTGGGGGGGGGGGGGGTGTCAATAGTGCCGGCCCCCATTGAGGAAGCAGTGCCAATCAAATTGAAATCTATACAGCGGCAGAAAAGCGGCTCACAAATCTCACAAATACAACCTCCGATTTCCATCGCACACGTGCCCTGGCGCGTAGGCATCAAAGGGACCACAAGCTATTTATCAAAGTAACATTTCCCAGTTTCCTCCCTGTGAATCTTGACTTTTCTTCTGAAAAACTGCTTTTTCTTCCAAAGCCTCTCGGCATTTAGACTTCCAATTAAACCGGAATACTAATTACTGAGGCAGAACAGAGAGGCTCCAAAAATGATCTCCCTCGGGTGTGAAATCCGCCGTCGCGCACACACAGCGAAGACGGCCTCTCCTCGGCACACTGTGGCCATTGTGGCGCGCCGGTCTTTGCGCTGGGACACACAATGCTCAGTGGTGAGTGCAGTGGACAATGGCCGCATTGGACAAATATGAAGCGAGGCACAGAAGCCGAACGGAACACATCCGAGACAAGTAGAAACCTTTGAGGCAGTCGGCGGTGTAGACGCAGAGGAGCTCCAGCACTGCCTCCATGATGGCGTCGTCCAACAGGAGCCATGGCCAAAGGGCATGCAACACCAGTGTGAGGCATGTATCTTTGGCCAACACCTACGCAAACGGGAAAACACAAAACCCTCATACACAAACACACGGAGATTTAATGGGAAGTTATATTTGATCATTTTGCCCCCACACACGACCACAAGACACTCTCCAAACACATTCTGGTGCACCAAGTCATATTCAATGCTAACAAGGCACTTCAAGTCTACTTGGTGTGTTGCTTCCTTATTTTGTCATTGGCGCACAAATGTATAATCGCAGGCTACAGACTGAGTTGCATCCTTTGTTTGCAGCCAGCCACCATGGCGTTGCTGCTCACAGGCAAGCCACATCAACCAGACCACTCCAATAACAAAATAAAGCTCATGAATACGCATGATGAGTAAACTCTTTATACGTGGAGCCATACATGTTTTAGGGGGAATGCCGAGCCTAATTTGAAAGCACAGCGTTGGGTACTCGGAGCAACCATTATAAACCAATTAGCAGCAGGGAATTAAAAGGCAAGACACAGAGGCTCACTTTGCATTCCCGGTTGCGGTAGATGGCACTTCGCAGGATCTCCGCAGTCAGCTTAACTTCCTTTAAGTAGCCCTCTTCCTGATGATGTGGAAAAAGTCAATTTAAGCGCTTGCACAGTCACACACCATATTTGATAACTCAATACGTGCGGACAATGGCGCCTCACTAATGTGGCAGATTCATGCAATTCCTCATAGACACAAAGTTAAAAAAAAGAAAAGAGAAAAATTAAAGCCAAAATTACAACTAGATAACACACACCATTCTATTACACTTGTGCATCATTATTTTTAATCTAATACCGATGTAAATTACCGAGTCTCTGAACATATCACCACCGTTTGGGGGAGCACTACATAACGTTATAGCAATGGTCACAGGTTTTTTCTTCCCTCACCTTTTTGCGGTGGGAAGGCTTGCCGCTTCGGACTGACTCCAGGTTGAGCTGAGAATGAGTCTGCTTCATCTGCTCCACGCAGCTGTCAATCAATCCAGCTGTAGCAAGCGACGCACACACATGAATAAATGCACACATCAACCCACTCGTATACATCCAACGCATTGCACACACACAAAATGACAGAGATGATATAAATGCAGCATACTGAGGAATTTCACATATTGCTCAATAAAATAGCAGGGTTTGGTGAAAATGTGAACACTAGATTAAGATAAATCATTTCACAACTTTTGACATTATCGATGTGAAACATAGCATGACGATTTCATAATCTAACACAAAAAGCTATCATTTAGGGGCAAACCTGGTTGGACAAATAGGCTCAGCCTGAAACAAAACAAACCAACAAAGATTCCATGCCAAAATTTGCTTGCGTTTGTGATGATTTACAATTCCCTCCACAACACGCGTTCCCTTTTGTTTTTGGTTAATGCGCAGTGTTGAGTTAGAGCCAAAGATACCTTTGAGAATTATGGCCAAAAAGTCAATACGCTTCGATGTTTTTCTTCATTAAAAAAAAAAAAGAATCCATCACGCCACCCTCTCATGGCCACGACACACACAAAGGAGAAAACTGTAGCACATGAGAGATTGTTGTCACACGTAGCATCCAGCTAGCCCTTGCCAAGAATTCCCATGGCTCCTTTAATGTTGCTGCAGGCTTCTTCGCAGTCTCCCTGATCAGTGTTGCTCTCATTATTTCGTTGCACTGTTCCCTTTATAGTTCACATTAAAGCAGGAAGAGCTAAAATGATTCTACTTGGTCAAATTTAGACATCAGAAAATTGGTATGGGTGCTTAGAAATTTTATGTGTTTGATTTACTACAGGATTGCGTGACAAAAAGGCTCGCTACCTTTAGCAGCGTGGTTCTGTGCTGTAGCGCTGCTCGCCAGCAGTGCCATCAGAGCGCTGGCTGTCAACTTTTTAAGTGGATCCTGAACAGTCCTCCTTTCAAAACTCTAAAACGGAAAGAAAGAGCCCAACAAAAATACGTGTGTATTTCTGGGAGTGTGACCAGACAGCTTAGTATATCCTGCTCCTCACCTGCAACAACACATCACAAAGATGGCTTAATGATGGACTGCTCAGCGCATCGGCTAAGGCGGCACTGTGGTCCAAATTCAAAGGTCTGGCCGCTCCTCGCCTTTTAGTCTCTTCTACAAAAATGGTGGAAAGGAAATGCAAAGCTCCTTGGTGCAGATTAGGGTCCACAAATTTCTCGTGCACGCACAATGAAAGAGTTCCTGCACAACACAAGAGAAAAAGGAAGGACGAAGCCCAGAATGAATAAAACAAGGAGACAAATAAGAAAGCTGGTGGTGATCATCATGATCCATTATTTATTCAATAGATGGTATTGCAAGCTGATGGATCGTTTTATCCACGCCAACCTGCCATAAACAAACCGCGCCAAGAATGCCAAAAAATGGCTCAATGTTCATCTTTTACTGGAATCATTAAACGTCCCTGCTGTGCCATCTATCTGAGGGAGCCGCGAGGAGCCGAGGTTGTTTAAGGACGACAATAGTAAGGGAAGACAAAATGCACAATTGTGATGCAAACACGGGAGGGGGAAAAAAAGACTGGACTGGGATCCGCGTAAAGAATGTGTCTAGACAGAAAGCGGATTGTTCGAGGCTTCAACGGCACTCCTGCCACAACGTTTGTCCAAGATAACACACAAAGTCTTTCGATCAGGACTTGATTTTAATTTCAATTTGGTTTGGGAGCACTTGTCGCTGCGACAAGTCATTTTTACTTCATTACGATTCGAGTGCTCATGTTTTGCAATTATTGTTATATGCACCAGTTTAAATATGTGTTCCCAACATTTTGTTTTCCTTTTCATCCTAAACGCAAAGAAGGACCACTTTGTGAACGTGCCGACTATTTTTTTGTTAGTTTTTTACATTTATGATTGCCATTACAGCTTTTCCCATTCGTAGACTTTGAACACATGCATTCATAAGAGTACCTGTGAACATCCGCCAGTTTCTCCCCAGTGCGGCAGAAACAGATGGGTACACAGTCAAACTGTCTCTCTTCACCAGAGTAGCCATGAGCGTAAACACATCCGCCCAGCATGTGAGGACAGTGTCCCGCGTGCCTGCATCTGGGGTTTAAACATGGGAGGTGATGTCAAATAAACGGCTGAAAAGGACTATTGGATACTTTTGACGCTAAAATGAAGTAGGCATACACAAAAATAGCAATACAGTTTAGAATGATTCTAAGGGCCACACCTAGTCCTTCCGTGTTGAGGGTGAGTACTGCCACAAGGGTGGACAACAATTGTTTCAGGAAGTCCAACTGGGCAATCAGCTCTGGGGTGAGTGAGACGCATGACTGCAGCAGCTTGGAAAAGCCAGACAGGAAGTGAAGAAGCATGACCAGCTACGCATAGACAAGAAGAAAAAGAGACAATTCAATCCCCAAATCCGATGCCAAAAGTGAAGATGTCCGCAGTCTGTCACTCGTAATGCAATACAATATTATCTTGCATATTATTGCACCAGAAATGGCACGAGTAGGGGGGGAAACGGGAACGGACGCTCAACAGGCCTTCCATACTTCCTACGCTGAAATCTTCCCTTGACTGTCACCTGACTTTTGATGTCTTCTCTCTCTCCAGGAATGATGTTTGGTGCCTTGATTTCACTGAGGCATTTCTCAACAGGTCCAATAGCCACCAAGCTAAAGGAAAATTGTAAAAAAAAATTTTAAGAAAATTGTAGCATCAGCAGATCTGAATTTTAGTATTAATTTAGCAAATCACAACGGCTGTGACTTTTGCCCGTGGCCTCTTACCCCGCCATTGCTCTCAAGAGCTGGTTCTGCCGGATGGCCGTCAGGGTAAAATCTGGCAAGATGGCCAACAAATTCATCAGCAGGCCACAGTGGGCCACAAGAAGGTCAGGGGTAACCATGACGACCGGCTGTGTGGACGAGGGCCGGCATGGTTGGATGTCTTGCGAGGCAACAGAGTCGCTGGTGTCAATGTCACTTTGGCCTAAAAGAGATGTCATAGAGCCACTAAAAATGACGCAGCAGATTGTACCGTAATTGCCGTTGTGTTGTCTTGTGCCAGCCTGAACTTTTTTCATTTTGTGGTGAAACCATTTTTTTTTCGCCATACCTAACTATTACAAATTCACACACTTTCTAGAATTTTCAGGAATTTCGAGGGTGCACGCCGAATGCTACCTTGCGCCATTAGCCTGCTCGCAGGAGCGTCCGCTGTGAAGCTCATGGGGGACGCAGCCCTGGAGGTCTCAGACCCTGACCCTCTGACCTGTGATGAACCACATGGATTTGAATGAAAAATGTTCATTTGTATGAGTGGGGTGCACATTGAATGGAAAAGAGCAAGCTAACCGTTGTGCTTGACGTGGACAAGGAGCTGGGAGGTCTGCTGGAATTGGCAGTCGGTGCCGCTGCCGCGGCACCTCTCCAAAACTGCAGAGAATTGTCTGAAACTGGACATGCACAAAGAGAGCACACGTTGGCCAAGACTCATACAGCGTTCAAGGTCAAGGCATTTTCACAGCCCAGCCCCTTCATGCTTTGAACAATGACATATTTAAACAAGGTACAAACTATGGTTTAAAAAATGTTTTATTAGTTTGAATAGTATTTGTTTATTTTAAACTGCTCTATTCCATATCCAACATTCCAGAGTAACCCCAATTTTGCCACGTAAAAAGTACTGAAACACTGAAAAATTAGACATGTTCATTCACAAGTTTAGAGAAGATAAATGAAGTTCGCCCGAAAAGGATATCGTGTATTTTAGGTTCCCCGTGATGTGTCATTTTTAAGGCTTTACCGCTGTAACTTTTCTCAAGCATGAGAAATAATTGCATTTCTGATTGGTGTGGACTTTTTCCAAGTATTTTGCTCGATGAACCAGATTACCTTTCTTCAGAATTCTGTAAAATGTGCATACTATAGATATACGTGTAGACCTGAGTAAAACCTACCATTTGAAGCACCATCCAGAGACGCAAGCTGACCGGCAGCCCCAGCAACAGTCTTTTGGAGGTGAAAAGTGTACCTGCCTCTGTAACAGGCAGTGGCAGACAGAGCAACGTGCTGGAAATACTGACAGTGGTAAAGCAGAGCCTGGAGCGCAGGAAGACCCACCAAAGACACGCCAGACACCTCACTGTGGACACAAGGATGCTGGCGGGGTGACAAACACAAAAAAAAGAAAATCTTCAATTAACTTTTTTTCTTTTTCAACACAAACACAGAAAGCCACTCTAATAATAACACAACAAACCCACATGGAAGGGGAAGCATTTCTCATGTGCCGAGTGCGATGTTTTCAGACCTCTGTTTTAGTTCAAGAGAGAACTCAGAGTGACCATACGGTTTATTCATTTATTTGTTTCCTTCGATTAACACCCCCGTCTAAAAGAAATCTCCAAAAATGTGCTTTTGATGTTCTAACATTGGTAGGAGTGCTGGAGGGGCCTGAGAAACCAGAAGTGCTTCAATTCGAGCTGCTCTCCTTGCTCTGAACCCCGTGGGGCTCAACAAGAGAGGAAATGGGAGTTTGGAATAAAAGGTTTGGGGGTATAAAGAAGAGGGATTGGGGGGAAAATGAGAGAACAGTTCATGGTCCACAAAAAAGCTTTCTAACTGGCTGGCAGAGCGGCTGACCTGCCAGTGGGAGTCCTCGGCCTCTTCTGCATTGGCAGGCATGGGCATAACCAGCAGGTTCTGGAGGATAAACGCAGCCTGGACATACAACCACACAGAAAAGGACACTTTTCAGTTTCAAACGCATCGGCAACAGCGCCCTCTGCCAGCCTTTGGCTGCTAGTTCATGACTACGTTTACATTGAAATTTCTCAGTCCAAACACTTTCAGCTTTTGGTTGAAACGTGAAATAATGAACTAATAGTACCGGAATGAAGGCATATCATATGAGCCTAGCATCCATTCAGATTATAATCAGAGTACCGAAATATATGACTGAAATGTGGGAGTTGCTTTGACATATTATCCAGCATTCACATTAAATGTGTGTGAGTGAATATTGCTTTTGTTCAAGCATAAAAATAAGTCCAACTCGGACAAAGAACAAACTGTGGTTCATTTCAGTAAACTATTATTGTTCACAGCTTGAACAACTGTTGGTTCCGAAATATTGCATTAGGGCTTTTTCTGCAAGAACATGAGAGGCGAGATCAGACACAAATGGAACACCAGGGGGCATTAATATGTGATATCTTGAGCTTGACGCGAGATGCTGTGAATGCCGTGAATGGTAGGTGGCAGTTATTGCTCTCAAATATGGAGATGTTAGGTTTACTCTGCTGGTGAATTCATTGATGGGGAACTTACAGTATTATTTGATGAAAAACTAAACCTACAGTATTTGCCTTTTTTGTGCTCAAAGTGAGATGGAACGATGATGAAGTGAGTTGCTTTGTGATTATTTTGTGTCTCAGTCCTCATGCTCCATGAATCGTGGGGGCTAACTGTAGTTATTTTGTATATGTACCAAAACAAGAAGATGAAACAGTAAGTCATTTATTTACCTCTCTCCGGACCATGCTGCTCTCATGCTGATCAAGCAGGATGTTGAGCAACGTGCCCCACAGGCCTCCGCTGATGTTCTGGCAGCTGGCGCACAGAGCCTGGCACCCGCTTTCCACCGAGGACAGAGCAGCGCCTAAACCCAAACTGGCAAATCTCACCTGCGGGACAATTGGGAAGGATGTCGAGAGAAATTTAATTAGAAGGAACCACACACACATACGTACCCGAATGAACAAACATCATGCATCTATTTTCTTTCCCACTTGCCACGATTAGGGTCACAGAGGAGCCGGTGGCTATCCCCACTGACTAGAGGCGAAAGGTGGTGTGCACCCTGGATCGGCCGGCAGTCAATTACAGGGACGAACAAATACCAACCGGTAGTCCTCATTTTCTGTATGGCCCCGTTGACAACCCATTGAGACGGATAACGTCTTTTAGTTTGAGTTGTGTGGGAGCTTATTTTTGGCAGCAGGGTGAGAATTGATGCGACTCACTGTCACACAATCCTTTTTCTTTGTAGTCTAACTTCTTGTGATTCTCTTTTGGGGTTTTAGCTTGTCCCCGAAAGCCAAGAGTCTACAAATGATCACTTTGTGACAGTTTATGAAGAAGAGCTGGGAGGGATGGCGAACAAGCTTGAATACTAAAGACTCTGGCTGCCTCCATGGTTTCATAAAATGCTTCAAAGGTTGTTTGGTGAAAATGAGAGGAATGGGACAGCCATACCTCTTGATCCCTGTCCACCCAGAGTGGGACGAGCCAGGCCAAACCCATCTGAGAGGCGTTTGGTTCCTCGGCGGTGCTGTCGTTCCCCAGAGACCACATGGAAATCATGTCCTACGCCAGACGTAAGGAAAACATTTGGCTGCTTTTTAATAATGTGCAGCCTTGTGCTCGCGGAATATCAATAGCAGGCATTCATTGCAAGGTCAAATTCAAGCATTTTCAAGATCAGTTTTAAAACTTTTCCACGTAAATATCTCAAGGATTATATATCATTCCCTACAAAAAGTCATTTGATCGCTTGTTCTAGCATTACTGCACTGATCATTTAGTGGACTGACTGTCCAACTCAGCGTTTCACAACGCTATCGGTTATCATCGTTTCATATTTAATGCACTTGTATATTGTGCAAGTGGTCATAATAAATGTATTATTTCAGGTACACCATAACTTTGCCACCATACATGCACAGCTCACCTTTTCCTTGCTCTCCGTCATCATCTCATGAGACAAGTGAAGCAAGCAGACCACAGCATTCTTGGTCACACCTTTGCCCATGAACGACATGGAATTGCCTCCCCACTTTACGTAAAAAGAGGAGATCACCTGTGCAGAAGAGAGAGGTCTTACTGTGGCCCTGTCACGCTGCATGTTCGAAGATGGGCATGCATGCCGCTCCTCCATGCTGTTTGACATTTCAACAAGCAAAAAATACTGGAAAGGACACATGTCGCTCCGTTGGATGTGATCATCTGCTCATCACGAATCCAAAAGACAAGCTTTAATACAGCCGAGACTAATTATGTTGTCTTGATGTGCCATCAGAATGTGGGACTGCACTGAAGAGCAGATAAAGAGCGACTCGCTCAGGCAGTCTGCGAAGCTTTAGGGCCCTTCAGAGCCAAAAGGAACGCGCACAAAAGGTGTACGTGCGACAACTGAGCGGCCGACCTGGGTTTGTGATTGTTGTGCGAGAGTGGCATACTCGCAGGAGGACACCAATCGAGAAGAAACACGCTTCACTTTTCGTGTGATCTTAATTTATATTCGCAATTAGTACGGACGAACTGTTGTGTTAACACGACAACCCGTTCCGCAGGGGCTTTAATTGGAAAAGACAAAAGGTCCGGACACACGGCTGCTGTACAAGATGGTCCGCCGCTCCGTGTTACGGCATCATTTAAATGGGCGGTGGGGCGACTGAACAGATGGAGCGGGCAGGCTTGATTAATCTCATCAGTATCTCTGCATTGTGCCAGATCTAATCAATGTGATTTTTTAAAACCAATTTCAATTCCCGTGACTATCTTTTAACTTTGTTTTAATTTGTTCCTGACAAAGCACACCGCTTTTTATTCGGGACTATACATTCAGCTCTGTAAACTCTCTCATCTCTGAGGACAATGCAAGCTGGCTTGTTTACTGAATGGCCATGCAAGTCAAAATCACACACACACACACACACACACGCATACACACACACTCACCTCGAGCAGGCCGCTGAGATACTTGGCGCAGAGGGAGGCGGGCGACAGGTCAAGGCAGTGCGAGCTCCAGCCAGACTGGGCTGTAAGGCTGACGATGCCCTGCAGAGTCCTCTCCAGGCTGGGGAGGCCATAGAAGTGGGGGGCGTCAGACACCCGCAGACTCTGAAGGAAGCGGAGTGCCAGCTGGCTCTTGAAAGGGCCGGCGAGTGCCAAACATAGCCTGCAATGACAGACAGCCCAGACAAACCAGAAAGGACAGGCATGAACAAGTAGCAATGGAGGATGCAATCAGAAAGATCTAAGTTCTAGCTTGAACCTGGTTTGTGACACCATCTTACCTGTCTGAGGTATGTGTCAGCTGACGTAGCAAGTTTTTAAAGAGGTTGGTGAGCTCTCGCTGTAATTTCTGGCTAACGTGATTCTTCACGTCTTCTGGCTCCTCGTGGTGTTGGCCTGGACTCGCAGTCTCCACTCCAGGCAGCAAATTAAGGAGGGACACTGTTTCCTAAAGGAGTCAACATCAAATTATTGTAGCAGAAAAAGATTTGTGTCCACCGGAAATCACTGTGTCCGAGCATGTGCTGCTCTTGCTCTCATGCAGTCAATGAGATCTTTCAGTACACACATTCTGGATCAGAACTAAATCCATGCACATTTAGCCATGCTATTCATGGAGGTTTGGGACACAACTTCATCCCACACACTCAAAGAATGTGTAAATATACATTCTTAGAAACTGGAGTAAAGGAGAAATCCCCATTTATCTGCCTCAGTGAATTTATTACCATCCTTCCTCTCAGTCTGGCCTTAAGTGGTGTTCTGGTCGACACACTAACATGAAGACAGTTCGACTTACCTGAATTAAGACACCGAGGCGTATACTTCCACTTACATAGCCAGTTACTGGGTCATTCAGAGTTCAGTGCTGTGAGGGCAGTTTTTACCTCTCACTTTCATTTTTGGAGCAGTCTGCATTTTTGACAATGAGATAGTGTGTTCAAAGTCCGCTGCTCAAAGAAAACTGTACAGAGAAATTGTGTATCTTGGTTGGACATTTTACTGATTGTATTTGAGTGGCCTTGCCGCAGAGACTATCTTGAGGACTACATTGTTGTGGGTCAACAATGCATGTCGAGAAAGCACCAGATGCTGATTACAGAAAAGTGAGGGCGGTGTGTCTCATAGCAACCAGGCATTCAATATGAATCTACTGTGGGTGCCAAGACTGGGGGGGGATAGCTATTGCTTACACAAGCACGCACACATGCACCCCTCCCTCCTTACACACAGACATATTAATGAGAAGCTGATTAATTTTTTTTTTAAAAAGGTAGCAGTAATTATTTTGCTCCAGGCAATAACAAAAATCCAAAACCAGGAAGTCATCACTGCCTCATGTCTGAGATGGAAGCTTCAAACTGTGTTGAGATTGTTCTTGTGCTTTTATTTTATTTATTTATTGTTTTGTGGAGGTGTTAAATATTTAGAGGTGGTATTGTTGCTTTGATTACAGGTACAGTATATCACCATCTGTGCTGGAGAGGAGACTTAACTGGATTACCATATCAGAGGTGCACGCGTTACTGCTTTGCTGGGCTATTCTACCCCCCAAAATATGCTGCCTACCACCTCGTTGAGAAGCAGTTCCAACATCCAGCGCAGGTCCTTGTCCTCCGGGTCAGACCAGTGTGCGCATGCATGTTTGAAGTATGCGTTCAGAAATGCAACGACGTATGCCAGCAGCCTCTCGTCCTCCACAGAGGCTGGATGCACCTGGAGAAATCTGCGGGGAGCAAGAGCAAAAAGACAGAGAGCAATGAAAAGGATATGTGAAGTAATCTTCGAGGAAACAATGTGAATTTGGTTATGACAAATTAAACCAGATACACGCACATTTTAACATAAATCGGTCTGCTTGAAAATGTGTCAATATTAAAGGTTATTTAATCATATCTCCCTTTCAATGCTTTATTAAGCATGTCGGAATGCTGTGCACTGTTGTAAAGAAGAAATTACCCTTCTGAGCCAGGAGGACGTTTAATTTAGTGCCGTCCCGCACTGTTCTGCTAAGTTGCAGAAGCAGCCAAGATAAGTTATAAAAGAGCATGCCTTAATTAGCTTCATTCATTCAGCTCAACAAGACACACTGAAGGCTACATGGGCAAAGATTTAAGACACTCCTGATTTAATTCAACAACAAAATCCTACACATTTTCTGGCTTATGGCTGCCCCACTAAATTCATGGAAAAAAACGGGAGGGATTGTGTTCAACTTTGGAGGTTGCAACGTGTGTTTGCACCTGGTCACGGCAGCGTGCCAGTTGAGCGGGTGTAACGTTTCTCTACATCTGTGGGTGGCTGTGTAAGGGGCGGACATTGCGTCGATCATCAAGTAGATGTTGAGCCTGGAGAGGGCGGCGATCACAGAACTGTGTCCCGCCGCCATGACCACAGCCTGGACGCAGTCCTGCAGGGCGCTGGGAAGGTGGCTTGCTCGCAGGGATGCAAGATGGGCCTCCGTAAGCTTCAGGTCGGCATGGAATCTGAGGGATGAACGACAACGCATGACTGCTGCAAGCACACAAAAGCATGCTTAGACTTAGCTGCACAAAGGTTTGAAAAGTGTGAGGCGAGCCTCCTCTGGAGGGCACCACGGAACATCAGGTGATAGGTGCAGCAGTTTGGAAAATGACGAGGAGACCATTTTCCAGAAAAAAAACATTGTGATAAAGGCGCAATGACAAAAACAGCATGTCATGCTCATCTGTTTCAATTAGGCCCCATATCAGGGAAATGAAGACAAATGAAATGCAAGATATCAAACATGTTGCAGGACAAATTTTTCACAGGAGGATACGCCAGAGACAGGGGCAACATCCCTCTTCATCTGGAATAAGATGCACTCGGCACCCGTTGAAATGGTCCTCATTTGAAAATGTGGTGAATGACTTCACTGGGGGTGAAGCGTTCCAGACCTCCAACAGATGAAAATCCGCCAGATACAGACCATAGACATTTTTTTCCCCTCCCCATGCATTAAACACATTCACATTTGGTATAACACGTTTTAAACACACTGTAAACACATTTTTAACTCTAACAGAAGCGCAGTGAAAATGTATCCAAATACTCAAAACATTGTTATTCAAGCGCATTACTTGGCGCTGTTGGTCGAGCCACTGGGATCTTCAAGCAGGTTGTCTATACCACAGTGCCAAGCAACGTTCCAGACCACCTGCAAAGCTTGACGTGCAGGGGCTAACGTCAGTAGATCCGAGGTGGGCATCAGGACGCAACGGTAAGGGCTGACAGCATGATGGCTCACGGCCTGGAACGGCATCTTGTACCTCGGTGGGTAAAAGAGACACTTAGACAGAAACTGTGATGAGCAAGCAAAATAAGACTGATGACAGCGGTCTCAAAGTTTACCTGCGAACTACGACGAGCGGGAGGGAGAATGTCGGGAGAGGGTCATCGTTGGGTGACTTGTCCGACCTGATATGCCCCAAAAAAATGCCCATAAGCGCTAATGCCAAAGTTGTGAATGGATGCTTGTGATAGTTAGGAAGCAGATGTTAAAACTCACCATATTCCCATGCTGCTTATTTCATCAAAGAGCAGTAAACTCATGAGAACCGCAACCTCACCCCTGTTGTTATTGTTTGCCTTCATGATTAGAGATGCTATGGAGAAGACAAAGCAAGCAAATAAATAAATGTTGTATGTGCTGTACACGCTCAATGTGAATGTACATAATACATGAAAATATGACGGCTAATCGCCTTCATGCCTCTATAATTCAGCTCAAAGGAGCACCGAGACACTGAAACCACGCCCTGCTCAGCTCTCCAGTAACAATTGATTTAATCGAGCACATTTCGAGCCAGTTATTACACATGCCTACAGTTTGTCACAACATGGTTAAAAGCGATACATCTACAGATCATTTCATTTTTGTACCCATACCCACCCCACACGGTAGCAACCTGACTTATTAACAAGTTGTCTTTCAAAAACAATGCACACCTCGGAGCAGAGTGATAAGCAGCAGGTCGTGTTGTGCCAGACTGTTCCTCAGAGATGGATCAGCGTACACCAGTTTTCTCAGGATACACACACAAGGCTCCAGCATGCAGTCCAAGCTCTGAGCAGAAGGACAAAAAAAATAAAGAATACATTTTGTGTTTAAAAGTGTCAGGAAGAAAATGTGCAGTCGTCTCGCACACATCATACAAGTGAACTCCTTGACTGGCACCCTAAGTGACAAGGTGGAGCAAGCAGCAGCTGCCGACACCTCATTGTATGTCTGTGTGGATTCAGCCAAACACAGCGTCTGATTCAAGGCCAGGAGAGCTAACAACACAGCTGACCGGGTCCTGTCTGACACTGTCACGACAGGCCATTTCATCTCTCCATCACTCAATGCGTCAGTGGATCTCGTCGGCATCCACTGGCAACAAGTGAACTTACATGTGAGCATCACTGAGGTCATACAGAGGAAGCTATTATTTATTGCTCAGGATTGCTTCCATTTGGCTTGAATCACGACAGTGTTCATTGGTTTATGGTTTGGGCTTACCTTATTACCGCTGACACTGTCAGTAAGGAAGGAAATAACTCTGTCGGTTATTCCAAGCTTCTTCAGGACTGGATGCATTGTTGTTGCTGCAGAGAAGGGAGAGTAAAGAAATGCACAGAGTTATAAACATAGGCTCAAACTGCAAAGCACAAAATGTAGTGGGAAAGCGGAGATATCAACGCAATGTTTCTTTCTTTCTTTTTTTTTTTTACAACAAACAAAACTTTGCACAAGCAATCTTCTATTCAGCTCTGATGGGTGTGAACTCTTAAAACACCTCACAAAATTCGAACAAAATTGCAAGTAAGAGCGAAATGGAAGTCCAACTACTGTTTCTTCAGACTCAAGGAACCGATTGTTTGATTGTATGATTGATTTGTTCAGACTACCAATGGACACAAACTACCTTTTGACTCGACCGGAAACATTTTTTTTTAAAGGACTGGACTAAATTCCGGGGAAGTGTGCTTTTAGGTGTGACCATTTTCGCATTTCACCTTGCAATTGTTTGCAACTGCACTCTGCTGCACTGTCTCAAACTTCAACCCTGGGATAAGAGCGAAACAGAGTGTGTTGTGAAACCAATTTAGAAGAACTCGAAGTAAGCAGAGGCCCCAAGAAAGTAACCAGTCAGCAGTTTTTCTGGAGGAAACATCAACGCTTCTCCTGGTTTGACAGCATTCAGGCATGTGGTGGGAAACGGCAATGCAAACTAAAAGGTGAGCCTTAAAGAGTTTATGAGAATTGCAGAAAAGAAGTGTCAGGAGTTTTTCATGGGAAAGCTCACCCTGCAGAACCACAGACAGCTGCTCGGCAGCAGATCTTCTCAGAGCCACGTCAACAGTGTCTGAAGACAGCATGGAGAAGAGCTTCTCCACCGCCTCGACCTTATTAAGAGCAAACATACAGGTAAACGCTGCAACTTCAAAGTGTCTCATAAGGATCGGAATTGCAAACGCTTCTTTATGCATCGTGGGAGAAATTAACATGAAAACTCTCTGTAGTGAGGCTTCAAACAGGACGTTTGTTCTCTGACGGGAAGTGACCACTGAATTTGGAATTACCGTCCTTAGATTGCATACAGAGAAACAGAGAGGCTGGAGGAGTCACAGAAAGGTATAGATGTGGACACTTTGCAAATTAAATAAAACACTGTTGTGAATGTCAAAACTCCGCTTTTTGTTAGAACACAGCAGAAAGTACAGAAACATTGAATAGTTGGACAGTTTCGTGAAGGTCAAAGTTCACCTGTAAAGGAATAGGAATAATAATTCCACCCAAAGCCAAATATGCACAGCTTTTTATGAGCACTGTAATGTCTATTTATACCTTCAGTACAGACATGCTGTTGGTGTCAAGGGTGATGTCCACCAGGTAGTTGATGCAAAAGAGATTAGGAAGTGACGAGGTCACCGACTGGTCCAGCTGTGGCCTGATTGTTTTGGCATGATCTGCGCCAGTTAGGTGGGCCACGATGTGTTGAACCGCTGCTAGTCTCACCCTGTTTACAATGAACAGAGCAGTGCATTGAAAACCCACCTAAGAAAATAATCATCTTCTCTCAGCATGACCACATAAATCAACTTTAGTGTTGCCAGGAAAAAAAGCTTTTTATCTTCATTATGGCAATACACAAGCCTCTACAAAAGCATAATACTCCTCACAAAATCGCTAACAAAAGTGTCAAGCAGCGCAGACAAATCTGTTATGTGTTCAAAATTCACAGGAGCTCATCGACTGGCCGGCTGTGAATTTCCATATCCATCAATATTCATAGACTGGGACCGAGTCGCTGTTTTACACAGACCTCGCAAAGCATTTAGATGACTTGATGAGCCGATCGGCCGACAGCAACAGACTGTAATAATATGTCCATCACAAAAAGTCTCAAGAGCTTGTCTGGTTTGCGAGAAAAAAGGGAAAAAAAGACCCTGAGAGCCAACTAATCACTTTGCCTGAGCCGAGGAACAGAAGAGCCATGCTATGAGCACAGAAACACACACACACACACACACACACACACACACACATTCTGTGCAGGAATATGGCACGCACATGTGTGTACGCACGCACACGCAGACTCGAAGAGGGAGACATCATTACGAATGTTGACTCACGTGGGCTGTCTAGTGAATAGAAGTCTGAGAGCTGCTTTTAACTTGGCTGTGCTTGGAAACGTGTCATCTCTCGCCGCCTCCGACATGTCGCTTAGCAGCAGGACACAGCTTCCCAGTGACTCCTCGGTGCTGGCGTAACTCTGCCAAACACACAGAAAAGACACTTTTTTAACCAGTCTTGGCAGACGCTGAAGTGAACAATGGGGAATTCATGCTAAGCAGCACAAGAGTAAGTAAAATATGCATCAGTTTGATTACGGGTGGTATTCATGTTGTCACGATTCTGAATGGCTCCCTTGAATGAAATCGTGCTCGACAGCCTCGTCACAATGGCATGCATATGTCAAAGGGATTTTGAGGCATTCTGCTGCCTGAAATGGAACAATTAATAACAGCATCCCCCCCTCCTCACCAAAGAAGGAAAAAAATAAAAAAGGACGATGTAAATGAGACTCAGTAAACTGCCCTTGTTGGTACACTAGTGCTACATTTGCACTTTTGATCACAGTTCTTTTGATTATGGGGGCGCCCCGCTCAGCCCCTCTCCCCATTAATATCAGATCATAAATTTTGAGTGTGATAGCGCTTTGTGAGCCGTGCAGTACACATACAATGTTCACGAGCACAAAACCTGTAATATGGCGATGACCCGGGAAAGTGCTGCAATGAATCTGTCCCAGGTTGATGCTGCCATCATCAATCGTCCCTTGAGCAGGAAGAGTAGGATATCCTTGGCAGTGGCATTCACCTGTAGATCACAGGTTAAGTGGCGGAGTGGCATTTAGCGCTGTGGATACAGACAGCAGGTAATGCAAGTGACAGACTTTTAAATGTCTAACGCTACGTGATGCCGACAGTTTAATGGCCTCAATATAATGTCGGGGAGCTTTACTAGGCCCGCGATGCGCATAACTACCGTGCGGGCCTTTTGTTTAATTACTATTTCTGCTCACAACCAGGGCCCTAAACTAACATCTCTAAGAAACTGATGGCCGGCCAGAGTGAATTTGCAATCAATGACCTTGCCCCAGGATCCGTAAAATGGCGAGAATTAACATTTTAAAGGGACACAGTGGGGTGTTACAGCAGACAATTACCAGAGTGAAGTCATCTTCAAGGTCATTCTTAAGCTAGTACACCCACAACTTCACTGGTATCGTTCACTCATATGGCTCGTTATTCGAATGAAATGCACAGAGCGTCTTAAAATGGGTGTTGTGTAATGTAACTGCACTCATAAATGGTGTGGCCCCAAAAGGGAAACGTGGCAAAAAAACACACAATCGTGGATCACGTTGGGTCATTCATATATTAAAAAAAATGGGTTCTTGTACTGAAACGGTAAATCGTGAAGTGTACCACAGGGGCTCAGATATCCTTGAAACGCAAATAGTATTCTTGCTTTCATACAAGAATTGTTGAAAGAAGTTTAGGGGGAAAAGGCAAAAATGGTGCACTTTAACTTTTGGTATGAGTTTCCTCAGCCGCTGTCCTTCGGATGTTGTTTCAAATATGAGTCACAACGGGAACAAAAACTGATTAACTATTGGCCATCTTTGCTCTTTGCAAAAAAAGTAATTGTGTGCTTGCTTTGGATCTTTCAATAATAATAATAAGTACAAAAAAGATGAGACATGAATTGTGTCTGTCAGAGTTCTGAAAAGGAATGTGCAAAATATGTCTTTTGACCTGAGTTACATTCAGTTACGTTCATGCGGATACAAGGAGTTCAAAATGAAAGAAATTTCTGCACGGACGTTGTACAATAATTCCTAAAATGTTGGGAATGTTGGCTTTGAGCAGTAAGGTTCTGGAGTTGATGCACAGATGTGCTTGTGAATGTACAGGAAAGAATCAGTCTCGCCACTGACCTCTTGGCCTTAAAATAAATGACTGCAGGTGGAAATCAAATCAAATCTATATCACAGATTACATTCAAAAGACAAATATTTAATATTTTATTTATTTAATATTTAATATTAAATATCAAATATTTGCCCACCTCCTCTGCAGAATCCTGGAGGCCAAAGGCGCTTATTTCATACAGCACCTTGTGGTGTAGGAGGAAGTTGACCCCGCTGCAGAGTCCCGATTCTTTTCGCGACATATTCTGAATGCCGAGGCACTCCTGTATATAAACACCATACAACTGTCACTTTATTTTTCAGAAACATTCAATGAAGCATGTTATTATTCATCAATAGAAGCCACAGTTAATGCTTAGTGCACAACAGTATCTGCAGTGGCTCCATGCATGCCGGCTGTGGGGTATTGCTTGGGCCTTGAATTCTCAATGAAACAGTAACTTCCTGTCTGTTTCATAAGACAGCGCAGTCTCACCTTGACGACAGCTAATGCGCACGTGTAGGTTTCTATCTTGACAGACAGCAATGGATGAGACAGCAGCTTGAGGAGAAGTTTCTGACTCTCCGTCTGGAGGACTGGACTGGGCTGCTCAAACTTCCACCTGTTGGCAAGCCACATCAGTTCCAAAGATTATTCACGTGATGAATCAAACGTGGTGATGAATGTAATAATCTTTCACTCACAAATAGGCACAGAAATGAACACATTCCTTGACGACTGGCAAGTGTTCATGAAACGGAAGGCCTTCGATTGCCTGCTCCGCCATCTCAAGTAGCTCTGGCCAGTTTTTCTCTCCCTTAAGAAAGAGATCATGCGTTAGCTTGAATTGGAGTAATTTGACCTTGATGTTGACCTACCATCCATCAATTTTTCATCCATCACACCTTATTGTCACTCAGGTGATGAAGAGCCTACCCAAATTAAGGAAGGGGCTTGGTCAGAGACGGGGAACTCTCTCAACTGGGTCCCAGTCAATCGCAGTGGTTTCCACATTTCTCAGACTCATAAATCTGTCCAAGTTTGTCCAAAGTTTTCTCAGAAGGGGACGAATACCATTTTTTTCTTCAGCTTTCACTCAATTTAATGGCTAGCATCAAATAACTCAGAATTGATTTAGCGATACCTATAAAAAGTCACAAAGTGACAGTTATCCCTCTGGAAACATCTTCTAGTTACTCAATATGCCCGTCTTTAAAGTGTGAGGAGTTTTACTTTATTTTATTTCAATAACTCATGCCCCTTATATTTACATAGTAGTTAATTATTTTGAAATGTTAAAACACTGCCCGTCGGTGTTAAAAAAAGCACACTTTAATTTATTCTTGATGGGGAAATGTACTTGGGAGCTAACGTGCATCACAGCATGGACTGTGTTTGAAAATGGAGGTACCACTGCATAAGTCCAGTCAGTGTTTAAGCAAGTTCATTTTACTGCGAGTATGTGACATGCACCTCATACCTCAGCCTGTATCTCCTTCAAGAAGCTGCAAGTGGATTCCATCCACAGAGCGGCACGGGTCACCCTCCTGTAGAGCTCATGGCTGTCAGAGTTTAACTGCTCCAAGTAGGCCACTGCAGTTTCTTGCATGCTAGGGAGTGCCATTCCAAATGATTTGTCCAGGCACAGGTGAAAAATGGCCGTTACTGCCTTCTCTGGGACATTCGCACTAGCCTGTGGAATAAAGCATTGTGTATTACTAGCACGAAATCAACTATGTAAGAGGTTAGGTCAGCACACGCACCTGTTCAGGAGGAAGAATGGTCTGCAGGAATTGAATGGTGAGGACTGCCGAGCCTGTGTACGCAACTCTGTGGTGAACTTGAGAACGGCTGCTATTGTCCTGATGGTAACTCAGTACATCTGCTAGTAAGTCCATGCAAGTTTGCAGCTTCTCCTTCTACAATACACAGAGGCAAGAAAGATGTTCCATCACATCAACGTTCATTTCACACACAATGCGCGGCGAGTGGCTGACAGCCAACGCAGACATGAGAAATTGAATGTAAGGAAGGATTTTAGTGTTATTTTTGGACCAAATACAGATTCATCTCTCTCACAAGGAAGAAACTAGAGCAGTCTATTCTCAGACACTTTGTTCTGTTCGCAAACAGTAATTGATTAATACCAGAAGGGGGCAGTAAGTGTCCTGTTTATTGTTTGACTGGTTAACTAGTCAGTGCATTCCCATCAGACAAACCCCCCCCCGAAACAAACCAAGGGCTGCCACACAAAATGCTCTTCACATAAATATAACAAAACAGGCAACAAGACGTTGAATGGCATGTATTAAACAGCAGAGGGCCTGAGGGCCCTCCTTCTTGACAAGTGTCCAGTATGAGACCAACAGCAGAGAAACATGGTCTGCAACGGAGGGTTAAAAGATGGTTCTGAGGGGGAATAAAAATGTGGAAAAATAATACGAATTTGTTGTTGTTTTAAAAATTGAAAAAAACAATTATTGATCCAACCAACCATTTTCTATACTGGCTCTGGATTGAGCGCCACAACCCCCTAGCACCCAAAAATTGCCTTGTTATTAATTTCTATTTTGGGTTTCATAAACATCCACATACACTGTCTGCGTTCCCCAGCAAGTCTCCAGTGTCGTTGTCTCAGTTTTGACAATACATGTAGCTCCACTGCATCGAGATCTTGGGAGAAATCCAAGGCATGCACACTCTTGTCAAGCCAAAATGGCAACTGAAATTCTTCGGCTCACAACACATTTGTTGCTAAATGTAAAGTCGTGTAACATTCCAAAATTCCGTCTGCTTAACTACACGCATGAATTCCACGTTGGCGCTTGAGTAGCGTATGCCTACGTATTTGTGGCAAACTGCCCGGAGGCAAAACCCAGTACACCATCCCCTCCCTCATTCAAGTAAGGCGCATGCATTCATCTGCATAAGCGGCTGTCACAAGCTGTGTTTAGACTTGCCAGCTCCATCCCCACCAGGCTGCGATCGTCCCAGACCAGTTCACAAATGCTGTCTCCAAGCAGGAGGACGGTGTCGAACAGCAGCTCCAGAACACGACAGAACACATGTGAACCATCTGAGAAATACAAAAGGATGGATACAGAGATATTTTTTTTTAACAAGTCACTGGTGGACTATTTAAAAATCTAATTTCCAAGATGCTATTGCCGCATTTTATTTTTGCAAGAATTGATTATTTTACAAATCTGAATTTTATCCCATATTAAAACAATTTATGGTTGCAGTGTTTGGTTCCTTTGTTGATTATAAGAGCAAGTTAGAAAAAAAAATTTACTCTAAATCTGGAAATTGTCTTCAAATATCAACACTTGAATGGAGAAGTGAGTTGGCCATTCAACAAGAGCGTCAAATGGGAATTTTCAGATTTGATTTATCCCCAAACATCACCCTGAAAAGGGTTTGCTCCCATTAACTTCCAAAATGGTATCAACCAATCATCAGCTCGTGCTCAAACTGTTTCTATCTGTCTTACCTGTCTTAAGCAGCGGTATGACATGCTCTAGGGTGGCAACAGTGAACTGAGCTAAAGTGAGCTGCTGCAACCCCACATCCGGGTCATCTTCCAGACCCTGGTCAGGCAGCGCCAAGCGGCCCGCATCTGCAGGAGGTGTCTGTCTGGCTGTCTGGGCTGCCACTGCACTTCTATGGGAGCTGCCACTAGATGAACAAAAGATGGCAGAGAAACATGAGTCAATCAAGTCTATAAAGGACAGACCTATGAGTTGTCAGGGGATCATGAAAACCAACACAAACAAGTGAATATCGAGGCACCGACCTGTTGGAACCTGCATCTCCATCTTGGCCATCACCCCTAACTCTCTGACCTGTTCCTCCGACCACAGATGGCCGAGGAGAGCATTCTGCCGCTGGGGAAGAAGCCTGTGAGTGCTGGGTCGCCAGTGCTTCTTGGGAGTAGGAGGAGTTCTGGGACACAGTATCTAAATACACAACACAAAGCCAACTCATTTATAACAGACTACTCAATTTGTTTTCTCTAAAGAGAATCCATTTTAACGCAGCTTCCGATGTGATAAAGTGAATGCTGTAGTTGCTAAACTGGTGGCCTCCACTCTAATAAACGGAGTGGTTCAAGTAGGAGAGGAGTGAGCCATTTGTCTGGATGTTCGTTATTACATGATTCTAAATCTCAGCTCATTGACCCATTCCTTTCACTTGAACATTAGCGGCGAACTCATGCAACAGATTCAAAATGCCGTCATATTAACTCACGGGCAGCACCTCCTTGCTTGGCAGAATGGAAGCTGGGATCTCGATGAAAGCGTAGCCTCTGCCTCAGCCCCACGCAAAGCTGCCTCAGGCAGGAGAGCGCCTGCAAGTGGAGGTAAGATGCCTCACCTTTCCCCGACCCGAGTCTCAGAAGGGACAGAAGAGTCTGATGACAGGAAAAGACTTCGTCAGAGAAGGTAATGTATAATGACATCAATGAGCGAGAATGTCTGTGCAAGTACAAGCGGGCGTGTACATTTTCTTGTTGGCTTGACTACTTTATGAGTGTTTGGGATGAGACAGTGCACTCTTGGTCTTTAAAAACAAGACTTGAGATCTGACGCGGAGAGAAAATTTGGGAGTAAAGGTCACTATAGAAAACGAGCAAAGGACGTTGAATTATTGACGATGCAATTTAGTCCAATAATTCTATTTTAGACTTTAGTCCAAAGTCTAATCCTTTTCATGATTAGACTTTGGCAGGAAAAGTTCACTTGCACTGGTATTGCTTAAAAAAATGTAATATTGTGGATTTTGTGGAATAGAAATGTGCTTTGTCATACTGAGAGGTGTTTCCAGTATTTTAGGGACCCGACTGCATACAATGATATGCGCCACGTTCAGAACTGCATTTCAATAAGACTGTGCTACCGCTTGTAATTTGCGGGAACGAGCTTGTGCTTTATGTTTCACCCACAGCAAAACCTCAGAGTGCGCACCTTTGCAATATTGGGCCTCTGCAGGAAGATCTCAGCAGGGAAGTCCTGCATGATGACGTCACGCAGTAGCTCACAGGTGGCCCGCACTAAGTTGGGGTTGCTGCTTCTTAAAGAACTTTTTCAGAGGAAGTAAATTTGAAAAAAAGTCAAAGCATATCATCCACACAGTCGAACCATGTAGTAAATAAAATACATTAGCTATTGCAGAAAATTCATCACTCATTCTACGCAGAAATTCATTGTATCCGGCCCGTATTATCGTCATGTGGAAATACATAGCTCTCCTCTCACCTTTCATTGGAAGATAGAATGTGTCTGTCAGTGTTTGTCAGAGTCAGCCACGGAAACACGGAGAACTTCAAGCACTTCACAGCCTCGTGCACTGTAAAAACACTTGGATCAAATACCATCATGCAACATAATTAACAATTAACATAATTGTTTAATAGTACCAATATTAACATATGTATGACTGATTGTGTTCAACTTTGGAGGTTTTATTGTATGATGCCTTGTGCAACAAAAAGTCAAAATCAGTGCCTGGTATCTTCAGAGGAGGTAGATCCACATGTTTGAGCATGCTCTTCTGGAAATATCCCCCTTTAAGAAGATGCTCATCGGATGGTAAATCTGTGGTTACTTCAAAGGTGACACCACATAGAATATTCCTCAATTAATCTTGATCATTATTGAATAGATTTCATAAAGAGTTTGTCAAAGCCTGCAGCACCTGTTGGAGGTTTATTGGGGAGTCCCTGCGTGAAGACAGGTGTGCAACCGGGGATTAGCTCAGGGAGCTGAAACAGCTGGTCCAGGGTTGCATCAATGACAGCTCGAAGTCTCGGTTCCACATTAGCAGACAGTTGGGAGAGGAAATCCTCCGCCTCTACATCTCTCAGCATCTGAGCTGCACTTGGATGCTTAAAAACAAGGCACAACAATGAAAGACACAAGAAACAATGACAAAATGAAAGCCGAAGAAATGACCTTCTCTGTCTACCTTGGATAAGGTCAAGAGTAAATCCAGAACTTCTTCTTGCATGGGCACCTCTGGGAAATTGAACCATTCCAGGAGATACACAAACAGCATTTTTTCTTGAACAATGTCAGGGATGGAAATCAGGGAGTGCTCAAGTTTACACATGATGCTCTTCAATGCTCGAACTCGGATCTCGACCAAAGAGTGGCCTGTTGGTCATAGAAGCAAAATATTCCATTTGAAAAAAAAACACATCACGATTTATCCTCTTGTGTTTGAATTTTGAGCTCAAAAGCAGATACAAGTTCTGCGTTGATGAGTTTTACTGACTTTGATAACTTTACCGGATTAGCTCAACGGGAGCGTCAACGTATGTTTCAAGATACGGACAAATAGGACGTAATATCGAACAAATGAGCAGCTGTACAAATTAAGTAAAAAATATTTTTTACAGTTCGATAGAGGGACAGGAGGTAACGATCACTGGTTTTACATAAAAACAGTTCACCGAACAACCTTTCTCCAGCTAGCTCTTACCCATTTTCTTGATAATAGCAGATAATTCCATATTCCGTGGTCACTGTTTTTACAGTTGTTTAAAACAAGTGGTATCCAAGCCCAGACGAGGGCCAATGTGCACTTTAGTGAGTCGATGTTTGCTTGGGTCACATAAATGGAAGCTATCTGAGTTTGTTTTTAACATCCGCGCCAACGTCACTCCACATCCGGGATTTGACGGAGATGCATTCATGGGCGTCAAATGTGTAGGAGAAAAATAACTTTTCGTTCGTCCAAATCTCGTTTGCTAAACATGTTTTTAGGTACAACCATGGTATCAGATGAGATCCGATTGAAAGAGTCAGCCTTTCTAGAGCGCTTAATGTATCGGAATTATCATAATTGCAATTCAATACCTTGTATTCTGCGATTGACTGGCACCCATTTCAGGATGTCCTCGCCTGCTGCCCGAAGAAAGCCTGGGATAGCCGCCTGCACGCCCGCGACCCTTGTGAGGATAAGAAGTTTCGAAAATGGATGGAAGGATGGACGGATAAGTCTTTTAGTAACATCAGATTTTCTATAGTCATTAATTATCATATTCGTCATTCTAATACTGCTAGAAATAATTTAATTAGATGATTGTTGTATTAGGGCGGCCCGGTAGTCCAGTGGTTAGCACGTCGGCTTCACAGTGCAGAGGTACCGGGTTCGATTCCAGCTCCGGCCTCCCTGTGTGGAGTTTGCATGTTCTCCCCGGGCCTGCGTGGGTTTTCTCCGGGTGCTCCGGTTTCCTCCCACATTCCAAACATATGCATGGCAGGCTGATTGAACACTCTAAATTGTCCCTAGGTGTGAGTGTGAGTGCGAATGGTTGTTCGTCTCTGTGTGCCCTGCGATTGGCTGGCAACCGATTCAGGGTGTCCCCCGCCTACTGCCCGGAGACAGCTGGGATAGGCTCCAGCACCCCCCGCGACCCTAGTGAGGATCAAGCGGTTAGGAGGATGAATGAATGTTGTATTACAGTACTAGTACTGGAAGGGTGCCGTTAGTTTTCATTCTTACTGACACGTATAACCAAATTAGTCATTATCATCAACTATGCTAACTAGTGTTTTCACATGAAATTACACTGATGAGATGTGTGGTTCATGAAATGACAAGGTGATAATTAACACATTCACCTGCATGTATCACATGTTTGATGGTCACCTTGAATGTTTTTAGGGGGGGGGGATTAAAAGTGCAGGATGCTTTTATAGTGCAAGATTATTTGTTTTTTTAAACATGCATGGATATTCACATTAAATGGTGATTATGAAAAACAAATTGTTGACTTGTAAATAAAACAAACATCCGAAACACCACGGGATGTAATTGCAGTTCTTCTTTGGCAGTCCCAGTGCTCCTGTCATGGACCCGAAGTCCTGACATGCCTTCTGTTCCTGTCCTCAACTACATTGCCAACAGTAAGAGAAACCACTGAGGAAGAAACTTTCTTGGTGATTGCTGAGACATCAGAAAGTGTTGGGTAGCTAAGTAAATTATGTTCAGTTTAATTAATTCGATACAGGATTGATTCAGAGCAGAATATTAAGGTAAGTAAATCGCGGCAATGCCTACAGTATAAAATGCCACAGTTATTAATCATTGACTATACTGTACAGTTAATAAAGGTTTAATGAGAGCAACTGTTTGAGTCTTTAATGATTAAATTCACTTTAACCTGTTTCTAGTGGAAAAATCTGTTTTAAAAAGGAGCAACTTTGATGTCAATTAACATGATGAAACATATTGTGTTCGACTTGAGAGGCTACACTGGATTGAATTTTTTTTAAGAGATACAGTGTGCACAGTATTGTGTGAAGCTGTGCCTGCATTCTGTTTTACTGTCTGGCTTCCAATATCAAGTGGAGTAAACTTTGTTTGTCAGGTCTAATTTAAATTTGATTTAAAAACAGACTCATGTTGTGGTGACATTGGTGCATCATTTCAGAGCTGCCATCCCTCCTTCCTCCTTCCTGCCTTCCTCTACTACCACTTTCCCTCGTGTGCCAGCATATCAAGAAAAGGTAGCCTGATCAAGCCTAATAAGGCCCAGTAATTAGAGCGCTAGCAGAGAGCCTGTCTGCCCATAGCAGCCTCAAGCAGGGTGGGGAAGGACTGCCATAAACTTGACAGTGTGGAGGAAAAAAAACAACAATCTGATGTTGAGCAGAAACCAAATTAGTCTGGCCATGGTAAACATCATCCCCGTTATAAACAGTACTGACACTAATTAGCCAACCAACGTTTAGTTTGCTCGATCAATTTATAGTTGGAGAGTCAACTTGATCTTTTCAGAAAACAAATTAAAAAGACCTGCAAGCACAAGTCACCACACTGAATCAGACTCATAAACCACAAATAAGAAAGTTTACTCATTAGTGAATAGGCTATTTGGACATTGAATATTTTACAGCAATTATTCTTCCTCATACAGCTTCCTTGGATACAGTGTCCTGTCACAATGTGATCACGTCTCAACCAATGGCCATTTTGTTTGAACAAGAAATGAGTTTCTATGCCATATCTTCACTCCATCAGTTTCTCCAAACTTTTTCAGCTGTTTTTTCATAACGTTCTAATATAACACATACTTTACTAGTGACAAAAAACTGAATACATTCATTTACCACAAAAACAAAAAAGCCAAAACATTTTCTAAACAGTGATAATTACAGATTAATAGTGGCTATTGGGTAATTGATTATTATAGGTAACAGAGGACATTTATAAGAAAAGAAATCAAAGAAATTTTAAAACAACATTAATGGATATCATCCTTCGACGTAGTTTACATATTCAAAGTAGAAGGGAAAAGCAATAAATATATCCAGTCCAGATCTAGTCTCCTTGCTCTCTGAACATTTTTGACTTATATTTGATTAGTATTACAATTGTACGTTATTCATACATACATTCATGTATCCCACGATTAGATACATTGTTTAAAATTTTAAATTGTATTGATTATCCAAGCGCTGGGAAAAACCCCCACATTTGACAGGGGGTGATGTCAGAAAAAATAAATGATAAATCCATTCATCCATCTTCTATAGTGCTTATACTCACTTGAGTAAATAATCATATTTATAGGTATGAATAAAGTAGTTACAACACACACTTTCTACTATTCCACAGGAATGGTAATCATAATTTATCAAAATGTGCAGAATATAATATATGCAGACCAAGCAGATAAAATCATTTATCATTTCACCTTTTGCCATATGCAGTGAATATTTTTTAAACATTTCATTTTATACATCAGTCTATAATTTTTGCACAAGTAGAATCAGGGTATATTTATTTTCCAATTATATTCAAACTCAAATGGAATAAAATATATGCCCAATTAACATTGAAAAAATGTCTCGTTATGCTCTCCATTTGTTACTGAATGTGACTATTTTTGATAGGCATCTCTGTTTTTTAGAAGTCCAATATTAGGATCGATCAACGTGTGCATCCATTGAATAAGGCGCTTTTGTGTGTGCTCGCTCCATCCTAATGTGCTGTCCGCCTCAACTCAACAGGCAACAAAGGAAGAGGCCGGCAGCTCCTCAAGTGTGCTAACCTAGTCAGTCAGAAAGGTGTCACCTTATTGTGTCATTGTATGCGAGAATATATGACCGCATCTTTTTGCTCCCTTCCCCAGACGTACCAACCGTGGACATGTCAACGCTGCCGTTATTGTTGTGGACCGGGACGCAGAATAACTCAAGGTAATGTGATATTGTTTCATTTCGACAAACTCGCTGATTGGCTTAGGTCGTGGTACGCTAACGTTAGCCAAGGTAGCTTTCGGCAGCTATAACAAACGACCCTTTATTTCAGATTGGGATCAGTTTGTTTTTATCGTGAGTGCAAGTCACCGGGTAAAGGTTTATTCAACACGGGATGTTTTAAAATGCCATCGGCAAGCATTTATTTACACTATGATGACCAAATGTGCTATGCAGCTCGTCGCAGTAGCATATCTGGTAGTTTTCATGTGTTCTTTTGACACGCAATGTAAAAAAAACAAACCCAAAAAACATTACTTGCGTCGAGTGCTTTTTTTCCAATGTTTGTGATCTTACATTGGGAACGTTGTTGTAAAATGCTTACTTTCATGACTAAGCGAAAGGCAAGCCTCTAAATGCGTAGGCCGTGCTAGGCTAGGTCAAAACAAAACCTTGAATCCGTTTGTATAATGAGATCAAATAAGGAGCGGCAGGTTAAATAAGCAACTAGTTGGTAACGAGCTGGTAATAACACGTTAGGTAAAACGGGACGTGTTTGAGGTGTGATCACAAGATTTCTTTTTTTTTCTTCATAGCATCTCATGAAAGGTGCTGGAAGTGGAACTTCACCCATTCAGTCAAGTCGAGTCACATTTTCTCTGCTCATCATGGTGAGTAATCGGTCTGCATCTGTCATATTAACACCTTTTTTGGTCTGCTTTTATCTTGCAGCGTTTGTGTGTCCGCGCTTAATTGTAATCTATCACCATTATAAATGCACTCAAAATGGTTTACCATGTCTTTTAAACCACTCTGTGGCAAATTAATTTGAACCTTATTAATCTGAAAAGATCAGTAATTAAAAAGAGAGCAAATATTGTAATTGGAGTGTTTGGAAATGCCTGTGTGTGTGAGTCAATTGCATCGGGTTAGCAGTGACATTTCAATGATGCTGAATTGCTAATTTCTTGAACCTTTTACTTTATACAAGTCAAAATATTTAAGTCGGAGTGTTTAGAAATGTCAGCACCTGATGCTATTTTGGTAGACTATAAATTGAATGATTTGCAATCAGCAGTTATTAATACCCACACCCTTTTCTGAACCTGTTTCTAAAAGACTGTCGCATTCCATACAGGTGGCAAAAAAACGTCCAGAACTTGGACTTGAGTCAACAAACGATGTGTAAAATAAACATAATCCAATCTAAAGCTGTCGTTATGCGCTTGCATACATATTAACAATATAGTTTTCACCTTTTTGCAGATAGTTCAGTTTATAATGATGTTATTCCAATGCCGTCACTTGTTAAAACGTAATCTGTCTGCATGTAGGTATGCATGATTGTTTCTGATCGTTTTGCTTGTGTGTGTGTGTGTGTTTCACTTTTCGAAGGGTTTCCCGGCTCTGCTGTATGCATGGCTTTTGTGCGACGTGATGGGAGGATACTGTGGCTAGTACATTCATCAGCATACAAGGAGAGAAATCTCATGCCCCCCTCCTTGGCGGAGGGCCAGTCAGAATGAAGAAGATCAGCCTGAAGACCATCCGGAAGTCGCTGAGCATAAAGGGCAAAGAGGACGGCGACTTTGCCATGCTCCAGCAGGCACCCGTGGCGGCAGAGTTCTCAAAGGACGAGTCACTTTTTGGTGGCTGCTATGCCAAAGACCTTTCCGTGTGCGATTTGGGTGGCGAGGAAGACAAAGGTGTGCAGAATAAGAACCGTTCAAAGAGCGAAGGCCTGATGGGATCACTTAAGAGAAGGCTGTCCGCCAAGCAGAAGGCAAAGAGTAAAGCCGGGTCCTCCGCCGTTGGCTCGACGGACGACGACGACGCCTTCTCCTCCTCTTCCGTGCCCATCACCTTCAACGAGGTCAAAGCCCAGAGACCTCTAAGGTCCGCGTCGCTGCGGAGTCACCACTATAGCCCCTCGCCATGGCCTCTGCGGCCAGTCAACTCTGACGAAGCTTGTATTAAGATGGAGGTCAAAGTTAAAGCCATGGTCCACTCGCCTAGCCCCAGCCCCAACTTGAATGGCATCCGGAAGGAATTCAGCGATTTTCAGATGGACGGGCTCTTTCAGGACCAACCCGAATCCTTCAAAAACCTCCAGCAGCCACAAAACGGCGAGCTGCATCTAAACATTGACGACAATGACGTGCCTGTGGTGCTGGGGTTGACGCCCCAAGACTACATTCAGTACACAATGCCTTTGGATGAGGGAATGTACCCAGAAGGGTCCCACTCCTTCTGTCTGGACAGCGCGTCTCCTATGGAGGTGGCGGCGGAGGCAGACAACGGGTGCCCGCTGATGGATCGGGGACCGGAGGAGCGGGAAATGGTCGGCGCGTTGCCTCCGGATCTATTCATGGACACCTCGGTTAACAGTCTTCTTATCGGTTCTGCTGGCGTCGTGCTTCAAAGCTCGAGAGGAGACGTCCCGCCTCCCCTCTCTCCCCTCCTGCCTCCCATGAGCAGTAGCGGTCGTTTTCCCAGGACGTTCTCTGGCTTCGGCTCCTCGGACAGCCAGGTTGCCGATAGGGTTCGACACCACCTCAACTTTGATCCCAATTCAGCTCCTGGCGTCAGCCGAGTGTATGACTCGGTCCAGAGCAGCGGGCCCATGGTGGTGACCAGCCTGACCGAGGAGCTGAAGAAGCTGGCGAGGCAGGGCTGGTACTGGGGCCCCATCACGCGCTGGGAGGCGGAGGAAAAGCTCATCAACTTGGCCGATGGCTCCTTTTTGGTCCGGGACAGCTCGGATGACAGGTACCTGCTCAGCCTGAGTTTCAGGTCACAGGGCAAAACTCTCCACACCCGGATCGAACACTCCAACGGACGCTTCAGCTTTTATGAGCAGCCTGACGTGGAAGGGCACACGTCCATTGTGGACCTCATTGAACACTCGATAAAAGACTCGGAGAATGGTGCTTTTTGTTATTCCAGATCCCGCTTACCGGGGTCCGCAACCTACCCCGTCAGACTCACTAACCCCGTGTCTCGGTTTATGCAAGTGCGCTCCCTGCAGTACCTTTGTCGCTTTGTCATTCGTCAATACACGAGGATAGACCTGATCCAGAAACTGCCCTTACCGAACAAGATGAAAGATTACCTACAGGAGAAGCACTACTGACATACACAGGACAGTGGCGTCTATTTTGCACTTTTGTTGTTCAGTGAGGTGTACAGTGGTCCCTCCTTTGTTGCGGGGCTTACGTTCGCGACAGTTGACATCTGCTAAATTTGAGTTCATTTCGTTGGGCTGGAATTCAGCCTCGATTCAACCATTACAACACACAGCTACACAAACATAGCTCCCACCCTTCGAAACGCTTGGTACACTTCATAACTATTAAAATGCAAACTTGAAGAATGAATACTAAAATGCGGATTACAGGCCGCATTCCTCAATTAAAGTGAGCCGAGCACGCTCTGCGCCCTGGCAGCGGACGAGGACCACAAAATGTTGGCTAATAACGACGTTAAAAGTTTTTCTTTTTAATCTTAAAATGGCTTACCCTCACTAGCATCCCGTGTCTGGTGCGCCAGGGCAGTCCAGATGGAAACAGTTCAAGCACGACCTGCTGATTGGTTCAGAACACAGGCTGGCTTCAAAATATTATTGTGAGGGAAGTGTGTGCTGCCTCTCTGAACACACACACACACAGACCCTCAGAGTAGTTCACCGCCATCAGATTTCCAAACACGCCCCACATGCTCATGGTCTCAGTTTTTGTAAATGGAATCGCGCCTCCGCAAAAATAAATACATACATGCATTTCTTGACCGGTCCGACTTAGAAGGAGGAAAAATTGCAAGAAAGCCTGCAAAATAGCGACTTCAAACTGCAAGAGATGAAGATATAATGAGAAATGAAAAACCGCAACAGATTGAAGCCAAAAAAAAACCCAAAATGCAAAGTAGTGAGGGAACACTGTACACAAGGTTTACATCCACCTGAACCCTTTTAAGATGATTATTTCTACTTGCAGGTCAACCACACACACAATCAGCCACCGTGACTTATTCCAGTTGCACAATGAAATGCTGAAACAAGGCCGATAAGAAATTCAAAATGAACGGCAACTGGTGCATTGGTATGGATTTTTAAAATGAATTTGGTGAAATAAACACATTTGTCATTGAGCTTTTTGGGCTGAAAAAGCACCTGCAAAACCTGTCAAGCTGATCGGTTTTGAGCATGTTCTAGTTCAGCATAATACATGAAAATGAATTCTCATGTTTGCATGCATTGATTGTTGTAGGAGACTCCTTGGATGCTTTCCTATCATGAACTAATCTTCTACACCTAGCCACGGTGTGACAGGTGACAGCTGTTCAACCGGCGAATGTTTGCGGTCGAACATTAGAAAGCACAAGTGTAGACTAAGATCTGACGATAACTCATCAATTGCAAAAACAAATGCCACATGACGATGAAATCATCCTTTCAGGTGTTTTGTATCGAACGTAATGTGCGGCGACATGTGTGGCATGCAGGGCGCCACGGTTTACGGCTGTCTAAAATGGAGACATTTTAAGCAATTTGGTCATGCACATTGAGCTTTAAATTCACCTCTGGCTATGTAGAGCCATTCTCTATTATGCAAGTCTAACGGTACTGATGATGCTGGATTTTTAATTCTTTTTTTTTTTTTTTTTCTATGTGCTGTTTTTGGAAACGGCATTGTTTTACTCTTGTGCTCTACAAATAACTGGGACCTATTATGCTTAATGGTGATTTAAGATTCAATGTACGCTAAAGTATTGTTTCTATTCATTCTTTCCGTGACAGCGGCTCATCACGACGTCTCGTTTGGTGTTCTGATTCTCAGTCAATAGCAAGAGAAAGTATGGCCAAACCTTTGAGCGGTAGTGCGTTTTGCTAGATTGGTTGTCCAAAGTTAAGCATAACAGGTCCCCTTTTCAAGTATTTTTCTGTTGAAGGAATACTACACAGCAGCTCGAGTGAGGAACCGTGCTGCTCATCCGCATTGTAGTGAAGACTTCAACGGTTGACCTCAACGAGATAAGATGTCACAATGGGCTTTGCCACATTGCGTAAACCCAACTAAAGCTTTGATGCGCTTTGTAATGACAAACAAGTCGTCTAGAACCTAAAAGCAGACCTGTCGTCACTCGACCTGAAGCTGTATGCAGTGACGCCTGCGTCGTCAAGTCTGACCCAGATCAAATGACTTCCCAAACCGGCGTGAACTCTGTGTGAAAGGATTTGGGAAATCCACGGTTGGCTTGATGTCCAGGTCTCTCAGCTCATGACAATTCCATTACAGTTGCATAGTTAACCGTGTGAGTTTCCCAAAAACAAAAGAACTCAAAACACAGCAGGAAAGAGGGAAAAGCACATCCAGCACTTCATTTCAAAAGTGCTTGATACGAATACCTTGAGAGGGAATTCTGGTGATGTCAGTTCTCACGTTAGCGCCGGAGCATTTGGAGACACGGTTCCTCAGACAAGGAGTATACTGCGTCCGTTTAATTGAGCTGAAATGTACATGTCTGAGAAATGAGGAAGTCGGAAGGTGCTGCTTGTTAAAGGTAGTAGCGTTTTTGAGCGTTTGCGTTGTATAGGAAGGAAGGAACTTGCTTCTGCTAACCTGGGGAAGTCGGATCTTGTTTTTCTTTTCCGATCTGTTGTTTGGTTTTGGCGACACTGACATCCTGCCAAGAGTTCACCGTCGCACGCTAGTCACCGTTTCTTCATGTACGCGTTTGGTTAACCGTATGCTGTATTCCGTTTGGTGTCATACGATGTGTGTGTGGAACATGAAGGGGAAGGCACCAGCATCATGAATGTGGATGTACTTTTTGATTGAAATGTGAAAGTCGGATGTTTTTGATACTGTGTTGTTGTTTTTTTTTTTTTGTTATGATTTGCAATCCGTTGTCCCGATATTGACGAGCGGGAACCCTTTTTCCACAAGTGTCGCTGCTGTGATCCATCGTCGCTTTAGCTTTTGACACCTCGAGTGTGTGGTTCCAGAGCTTGATGCCTGTGCACGCTGCCGTTCCGCACTTAAACATATTCGGTGCATCCTGATGAATGAAGGTGATCGTTTACAGCATTATGATTATTATTTTTGTAGATGCCCGTCCTCTGTCCATGTTTTGTTGACATCTCTCAAATATATTGGTACAAGTCCTTGTCACATGTTTCCATACATTTTGTGCTGCTTACTGAAAATGATTGCCTTTCTTGTATTTAATAATGAGGGGGGCGGGGGGTGGGGGGGTGCTAGAGTGTGGCCAACATTGATGTATGTACACACAATGGTGTGTTGTCATCTTGGGAGAGCAATGCAGATTTGCAATTTGGTCAAAACTAGAGTTCACTTCAAAAGAGCATCCGTCGCGATCGGGAAACACTCTGGGGTTACTCGTTCAAACCAGTTTACAAATCGTTTGTTCACTTTCCAAAGTAGACAGACTTTTGTAATTTCTTTTGTTAATCAGCAGTGATTTATTGCACATTTTGGATACAGTTTAAGAGTTTTTGTATCTGCCAGTTATAAATTATAAATAAAAAAACCCTATATTCTAAAACCTATTGTTTTGGTTTCCAGTAGTTTTTATTTTTCTTACTTGGACCTCTCTCACAGAGAGCAAAAACTGGACATGTCGCATTGTAACCATGAACTGTTAAAAATGGATTCAACAACATAATGAATTCCCTAGAAAAGGACTAGTGGGCTCACACTGGACAAAAAAAAACTAGAGAACAGTAATAATGGTACAGGAACGAACAACAAAACAAATCCCCATTTTTATCATTACGATAATGATGAGTTTGTTCTCATTTTGTCCGTTTTTTCAGTTGTGGCCATAATTGTCCTCTGCGGACTTTTCCCGCACCATCATGTCATCCATTAATGGATGTCTACTGGGACAAGTTTTATCCAGAATTATAAGGGAAAAATGTCAACAAATTAAAAAAAAATCTGGGATTTTCAAGGAATCAAGAAAGCTCCCCACCCATCTTATTTAACATGACAACCACATTCCCTTATACAGTACAGTATATGCATCTTAACATCAGAGTGATCAACCCTGTGGCCCTTTGTCCCCAAAATGTTGCATTTACACGCAGGGCATCTTCAGCAAGTTCATGTCGTAGCTACCCTGATCATGTCAGGTTTTGACTTGGATCTGCGGAAAACACCATCTGCATGGCGATGAGGAGGCAGCCTTTGTTAACTGCAGTGTCTGACAGCCCTCTCTCGGAATCTCAGGTGAAGATACACAACTGTTTACTCTCCCCCTGCCTGTCTCGCGATGATTTATTCATAGCACACTGTGAGTCGCATGTTATATGGAGATGCCTTTGCCCCTCCCTTCAGTGAAAAAAAAAACATTGTCTGCATTTCACTTTTAATGTTTAAATTGAAAACAATGTGCAAGCGAGGGTTCCCTTTCCTGCCAAAGTACAATTTGAACCTCAGGACTAATCGGAACATATGATGAGGAATGGCAACTATTTTCCCAGATGTCGTGTTGTAGGTTGTTGCACTGTTGCCATTCAAAAAAATATATATATTACACCGATCAATTATTGCTGACCCTTACAATCGGTTGGAAATAAAATGTTCAAATGCTTTACACATTTGGACAATCGAGTCTTCTTACTACGAATGTGACCCTGCCAGCTTCGTGTTTCATCTGCTGTGCATTCAAGTATTCTCTGAGAAGTCCTTGTTCAGGCTGGTGCATCTTTTGGAATCATTATGGCTAAAATGTACGCTAATCCTTTGGTCAGTGATGGGCAACTTAAACGCTGCAAGGGGCCACTTTTTTTTCACAAGTGACACTTTAGGGCCACATAGGACCGCGCACTGAACGTACCAGATGTATGACAAAATTGACATTTTAAACATGAACAAAATACATACACACTACACATGCCTGTAATGTATTTCGTTTGACAAAATTACGGATCGCCTAGCAAATTCCATCCCTGGGTGCCATTCTCAGTTTTGAAACGGTTCACTCTAGAGAATCCATCCATCGCATGTCTGCCGGCTGAGATTAATGATCCAGCTTTGCCATCTGGTGCGTCGCGTGGTGCACCCATTTTTCACCTCCAAACTGGGCTGATGTCGACAGCTTGAATTAGCCGGGAAACACACACACACACACACATACACATACATATACATATACATATACATATACATATACATACAGTATATATATATTATATATATATGTGTATATATGTGCATTTTTGTATGTGTGTATCTGTTTAAATAGTGATGCCATGGGTGGGCCGGGGCAGTCATGATGAAGGCAGTGTTGCCTGCTGGCAACAGATGTCTTTGACTGAAAGGTGCAGCTTTATTAATGCTTGAGCTGCTCACACCAGCAGTGCTCAGGCCCTCTCCTTCTCGATTTGTCATGCATTAGGAGCCTCTAAAGCCCAATTAGCCTTGTTAGACAAGGGACCGCCTTCTCCAACATCAGCTCTCGACTGAAACAGCCAGCCGTCTCGGCGATTATAGTCTCCCTACTGGGTACATCGAATTTATAGTACGCTACATAGTTTTCTTTGAACACAGGTAATGGTTTCATTGAAAATACGCTTGCGTCGAACTCCTTCAAGTCTTTTGAGATAAAATTGGTAGGAAACCAGCCCCATTTTACAGCTCTTTTACCTTTTTATGTAAAAAAAAAAGAGCCATGGTTCTGATTCTGTGGAGGAGCCACATGCCTAATTACCACAGAATGGCCATCCCAGATGGCCTCAGCCACAGGTTATCAGAGTTATACAAAAAAAAGAAAAAAAAAGCCGGGTCAGTATGACATGTGATTGATAACCCGTCAAGTCAGTTCTTGAGTACAGCAAGGTCATTAGTATAGAAGGAGACATCAGAAAATATTCAGTGTATTGATTTTCAAATCAAAAATAGATGCGAAATCTGGAGGTTTCAGATCAATTTTTGATCTGAAGCTTAATGTCATACAGGTTTGTTTGAATTATGTAAATTCATTGAGCATTTGAAAAGTCACGGCAGAAGGAGCCTGCAATGCAATCAAAGCCCCCTTCATTTTCATGATAAAGTATTGGCAGGACTGCTAGAACGGGGATTGGGAAATTACCTTGGGGAAATATGGATGGAAAAACACCAACCACAAATATTCGTCAATACATCATAAGTTGAATATTCTTGAAAAAAGTAGATTGATGCTCATTATGGGATTGAAAGCACGATTAATAAACATTGGATTCTGTTTAAATATGGATGGAAATAGACTAACCACAAATATTCATATGTACATCATAGGTTAAATATTATTGAAAAAGTACATTGATGCCTATTATGAGATTCAAAGCATGATTAATACACATTGGAATCTGTTTAAATCATGAAGTAAAAAACATTTACATACTCATAAATACGCTTTTCTTTTCAAGTGATGCTTGACTTAGTCACGATCAAGCAATCTTTTGCCCCCCCCCAACCCCAAAGTGATGGTTTGATGTTTGCTTGGCGATTAAAGTCATCTTTAGGGAAGAAGCTTGAGAACACGCCAAAATGTGTAAGTGGAACTTTGCGGCTGGGGCGCCATAGCTGGAGTGCTACTAAGAAATAATAATGTGAGCGTGACAATGCAGCAGCATGTCTCAGCGGCGGGTCCATCCTTCACTCAGGTGGTGAGCACGGCACGAGCTGCCATTGAGTTGAACAGGTGGCGGTCATCAGGAAATGCACATTTTGATTTGGACACCAGCCTCCTTTTCTCCATCTACAAAGTAGGAGCTGGGTGCTGCTGGGGGGCCAAGAGGCTGGAGGTTGAAGAGAGATGAAGTGGAGAGCAGGTGGCAGTTTGCAGTCCAACCCGAAATGGACTCTTTAGCTCAGACACCAGAACAGGACAAACCACACTTTCAAAATGGGATTTGTACCCAGCTGAGAGCAGATCTCCTTCTCCTTCTTGCTCCATTAGGAGTGAGTAGCAACAGCATACATTTCGTGGTTTAGTCTCTTATCGGGCCGAGGTAGGGAAGGCAGTTCCATGCCAGATCCAACGGTCTGCGCTGTACATATTTTTTTATTTTGATACAGGGAAGTGACTGAATTTTCAAATAAATCTTTTTTTTTTTACATTAAATTGCCCAAAATAATTGATGCATGTTATTGTTATCTTCAAACAATATTTTTCCAATATATTGAGCATGATGTGTAGCTGACGTAATGTTGGTCTTCTTTTGAAAGCCAATTAGTTCAGACTGAATCAACAGCACCAGTGCTGGTTGCAGCCAAATGTTGCGTCTGTTTCCTCAGAACTCTGTTGCACCTATGTAAATCCCCCCCCCCTGCACCTACCCCCAAAAAGTTTTCCATTAGGGACCACCGTTGTTCACCTCCGAGTGGTGCTAAAACATTTTCTTCTTCTGGCAATTGTCACACATCTTCCACATTCAAACTGTTGCGACAAGCTTTTCATCTCGCACCGAGCAGTATTCGATGGCAGCTGCCTATTGTTTAACGCCAGTTGTCCTTTTATTAGATAACATTTACCAGACAATTAATTCAGAGTCGTAATTTCTCTTTCTGCATCTGGAGCGGGGATCCATCATGTTCACTTGATATGACAGCGAGGCTCGTGGATCTCATCTCCTTAGTCACAGCTTGAGGGGAGGCGGCATTTGATCCAATCGCTGCGATGTATGCTAATTACACTGCTTCACATCACTGACTGATCTTCATCACAAGCCAAATAAATATTTAGAGCCCGCTTGTTTCCTGGGAATAACTAATGCATCAACGTTTGGAAGTGTGCGTTTACGGTGTGTTGGAGCTGAAATGACCCAGCAAAATCGTGCTCGCCAGCCGAGGGAGGCGAAACTCAGGCAATTGTATGGAGCGGCTCCCTGGCTTTGCACCATCTTGGCCGCTCACCCGACCGTCATCCAGAATATTAGCCACGTAAATCCCAAGATCCAAATATGAGAGCCGTATCAAAAATTCAGCCTTTACGCAGAGTGCCGATATCCGCGTGATTTGAGGCGAAGTGGATGGCCTCACTGTTTGAATCATTTAATGTGACTGACATGGTCTCTGGTCAGCCATATATCCAGTCCGTCCATCTGTCAGCCTGTCCCTTCTTCTTTGACTTCACTGCAGCCAGCGGCTCTTCTTCAAATCCTGCAGTCCTATTAGCCTTTGAGAGGTTTTTTTTTTTTTTTTTTTTTGCCCAACGTCCACCTAGTACAAGTCAAAAGAAGAATTCTTGTCCCAAATCTGTCGTCTTCACTTCTTAAAACAATACAAGTCCGCCACACGATAGTGCTTACAGTAACACAGCATAGCAAATGAAACACAAATTCATAATTCAGGATTTAATGGATGAGTCACCGACACGTAATGCAAGGGGGGGGGGGGGGTGCGGCCCCGCCAATTGTTTCTATTTGGTAAATAATGTAGTCTCCATGCGTAAAAGTAGCCAAGGGCCATACAATAGTAATGACGACTGGGAGCGTGTTCAAGCACAAGCGAATTTATTCCGTTTGAGGAGGAAGGTTACATTTCCACTGCTGTCATTAGGAATTTCTGATGGGATTTGTTCAGATTAAAGAACGCTTTCCTTCATTTATTCATCTCGCAAAGTGGCGGGTCCTCGAACAATGTAATAGTTTAAGTGTGCGGTTAGGTTAAGACCGCGGGAAATGGCGGGACAGCCGTTTGAGTGAACGATCCACGGTCGAGGCATGTTTGCTTTGGTTTTCTGGGGGTTACTCCGGAATCCTCGCACAGTCGCAAAACATTCACATGTTCGGTTTATCGACAGCTCTAAATTGTCCGCTGGCGTGAATGTGAGCGCGAATGGTTGCTTGTCTATATGTGCCCTGCGATTGAGTGTCTAGTCAATCGTGCAAACAGTTTTAGTACCTCCTGAGGAGAACAAATGGACAAACAAAGCAGAAAGTAAACAGAGCTGTTACAAATGGGCTGCTGATTCACAGGGGCAGACAACATCACCGAGCGCTGATATTCTCCGCGAAAAACTGTCACGAATGAAGCACCGCAAACAGCGCCCAACGATTTAGCGAGATGCAAAACAAATACCAAGGAGTAAAAAGGAATGGAAACGTGAAACCGAATGAGACGGTGGAGCTGTTGTAGCTCGCTACCAACTCACAGGCTTCTCTTTAAAGTCGACAATCTCAATTGATAATAATTGCTGTCGTTAAAATGCGCGTATCCCGGCTCGATGATTATCGTCACTCTTTTTCTCACATTACCAGTCTGCGGTAGCATCAAAATTAATTCATGACAATTCAAAATAGTTCATGATAAAGTCCAAATTTATCCGGCTTCAACGGAGCGGCTTCATTAGACTTGATATTTGTGGTTGAAACAGGATTATTGCCGTCATGTCATACCTTCAGTTCCGATTTTAAAGCTCTCTGTCCTCCACTAATGGTTTAAAGGTCAAAGCAATCATCCTGAATCAAAAACTAAAGCGCCCGCGATGCCGAGCGCGATGATCAAATTGAGTGCTTCGGAAAAGGGCGATTTGGTGTTTCCTGGTTACGTGAAAACGGGAAGAGAGGTCGAACGTGTCTTGACAGAGTGGGATGTAATTTTCCAACAGAAAACAACAATGGAGACATATCAGTAAATAAAACTCCTGCTTTGCAAATCGTAATTCCTTTTTGAGGTCATACATACGGCCCTCGAGTGAACAATTACGTGCTTCGTGTTGTGTCCGCTCACCTGCTAATTTAGTAGCACATGTAATGACAAAGTGTTTCAAAAAGTCCAAAATGCATTTTTAGATAAGAGTCATGGTGATGCACTCTTCTTGATTCCTATGCTCACTTTTACCACCTTTGGGAAGGTCTTGGTGAGGCATTTATCTTGAAATATTCCCTACCCGTTTTTATTCATTTATTACAGCATGTTTACTTTTTGAATTAAAGGTCCTTACAAAACGTAGTGTACGTAGCCAGAATTGCGACTCATGCAAAACACAAACTGCAGTTGGATTTGAAAATAAGGGGGAAATTATGCGCTTTGCAAATGCGCATTTTCTGTACTTAAAATCTCTTGAGGAGTCTGTACAGCCACATTTAGAGCAACAGAACATGAAACCCGAAGAGGTAAAAGACTGTCATCCCCGGCGCCTGGATCTCGAACGAGTGGGGAGACGAGAGCAATGCGGAGTAGAAGTGGGAGGTCTTCAGAACTGCCTGGAAATAAATAGATGGTGGAAAAAGTAAATAAAGAAATAATTCCTCCCTTCATCTGATAGCTATCTTCTGCCGCATGAATCTAAATAGAGCACAAGCAGCGTGGCCTCTGCCTAATTCCTTGCTTGTACCCATGAAACAATGTCTCCTCCCGCTCATCCTCAGTGCCGATTTATTTTTAGGCCAAAGATGTCGATGCGTCCCGCCCCCCGCCACCCCACACACACACACCCCAGGTAGAAATATCACCACAATAAGCATGTGAGTCATTTCGCCAAAGTGCCAAATTTCTGCAACAATGGTGGAACTCAGCTATGCAGATCCTACATCACCTGTATCAGCGCAAGCATTATAAAAAAAAAAAGAAGTTACCATAAAAATATGGTCAAGGTGCAAAAAACGATACATGTCTATATCTGCCGTACACTGTGGTCGCCTTCACCCTCGTATTTCTCGCTATGCTTTTGCCTTGATTCTTCTCATACTTCATTTTCGTTCCTTCTCAAAAAGACATCAGAAGAACACATTACGGCCTGGCGCTCATTGAAATCCTTCTGTCAATTAACTAAAGTAAGAAAATACATCTCAACTACCTCTTGGCCCTCAAAACAAGATAAGCAAAGAGCCTTTTCATTGTTCATTGTGCAGCATTCACACGGCACTTTTTTTTCTTTGAAAAATGAATAACACGGTGGAACATTGAGCAGAAAGTGCAGTGCTGAATGGTGCGAGTTACATGAACTGATGAAAGAAGAATGACGTCCGAAGACTATTCTACGGCAGGTTGGAGATAAACATGTATTCGGAAGGTGCAAAGCACCTATAAATATCCTCTTAATCCTTTCAGCACCGTACCGCGTCTCAGTGGGAGTGTGCAACCGGTCTGAATAAAGCTTAGTGCTAATGGCACCTGATGCTCAACTCATATTTGTGTAAAAGTTTGTTCAAAACCCATATCATCGGGATGATGTCACATTTCATTTCCACATACTAACCCTACAACTACATTACTATGTACTCTGCTCTTCCATAATTCCATATAAGTTGTTATGCTCTGATGACCTGATGTGATGATATCTGCTCAGGGGAAAAAAAAAAGAAAATATTGGGGATTTTTATTTCATGGCAATTATCGCAGCACGTTTGAGTTTGACCCGTGAAGTTCTATACGTCAGTCGCGAGCAGCATTGACATCCAAAGTATTCTTCACAGCACCAGCTGGTGCAGCACTTGTGCTCGTTTGATCCTTTGGCAGACTCCTCCGACTCTTTTAAGATTATTTTTAGGATATTAGAACACTGGGATGTGAGGTTGCCCAAAGAAATGCCGGGTGGATGTGTCATCTCGCTTTCTGCCAGTTGTCGCATTGCTTCTCATCAGTTTTGCCAAAAATGTTTGCAGCGTCGCTCGCTTGTTTTGTCTGCACAAAGTTGTGTTGCATGTTTGCATCCCGCAGAAGAAAAAAACAATAAACATTCATTAGCACTCTTTAGGCAAGCAGGTCGGTGGCCAATACAAACAACCTAAGATGAAGCGATGCCTCAACTTTAATGAGCACATGACTATTTACGTCATGAAATTTACAAGTATGGCAACATTTTTGTTGTTGGCCTGAAGTTTGCAAGGAAATGAAAAAAAAAAAAAAACATCTGTTATTTTGCGATGATGTGTGAAATATTTGAAAGTCGTTCATCATCCAAGGAATTAGCAAGCAAACTAAAGGAAACCACAGATTGATATCCAGTGTCAATAAAAATCATTGTACAGATTTTAACGAAGGTGCTTCCAAAAATTTTCATTCAGTTCAATGGGACAAAAAAAAAAATTGAAGGTGTAAATACTTCACAGCCTTGCTCCGCTAGTCCTTCCTGCCTGCCGATACTTGGCCCTGGTCTTGACTTGGTCTAAAGTCACAGACTTCAATCCCGCATTCCGTGTTGGTGCTGCTCGGCAGCCACCCAAGAGAGGCGGAAAGGAACCGTGGTCTCAACTCGTCAAAGTCTTCTTCCGGACAAACTCTGAGATAAGTAATTAAAGTTAGTTACAACAACACTACGAGGCAAAAGAGCGTATTAAGAAAAACCTGTTGGAGACCTCTGAACTGCATGACCTTCCAGTGCTGCCATGACATTAGCATTTCTGCACCATTGCTTTTCTATCCATGATCTTTTCTCAATTTATGACACTTTTGAGCCACCAGCACATTGAATTTAACCTGTCCAAAGCAGCTTGCACTTCTCATACAAATGTTCTTTTCTGACTGCTGGATGTCTGCAAAACATTTGGCAGTTTGTCTTTTGGTTGCGCACGCATTGGGGAAAAGTCACTGGCTGTGAAGATTGACGTGCGTGTCTGTTGTTTGCCATGTTCTTACCCGTTCCGACTTTTGCTTTGGAGTTCTTTTCCCGCTGTGGTATTATTGTGGCACCTCCTTTCACATGACTCTGTGTCAAAGTCTTGACTTTCCCTTCCCTTTGTTAATCGGCAGTAAACAACACGGCTGTCTGGGGAGTTGTGCGTGGTGCAGAGACGTATTTTTACCTCTCCAAGAAAAAAAATAATAATAAAAGGAACCCCAATGGCAGCGCATGATTAAGGATGATACCTCTTACACTGAGCTGCACGATGATAAAAGGTGCTCAGAGATCCGTCTGACAGGTCAAAGCTTTGCATATGGCTAACCGATGCTGCCTCTGAATCTATGTGTCATCGTATGCGTGCATTTATTATTATTATTACTATTATTATTTTTACGCACAAATAATGAATGTGTTGTCGGATTGTTTGCCAGCTATTAGTGGTGAAAGATGTCATGTGTTTAGTCGTCAAGCCTTCAGGAAATATCTGCTTACCTATCAACTATATCCTCTGCATTTCTAATAAAAACCAACAAATTCCAAAAAACAGATTTTAAATGAAGGGCAACCGTTTTTTAACAATTGATGACATTGCCATCGCTTGTTCTACCGCATTCATAAGGAACGGATTCTCCGGGATAGCGAGCATGTGTGCAAGAGCGTTCCGGGCACTATTTTAACGGATTAAATATGTGAATATTTAATGGTGACAATTCTCAGCACAGCTGCAGACAGTCGTCAGGTCCGCTCCTCCGGGAACCCCCAAGCTGTTCCTGCTGCAGGAAGGCGACTGGAGCTCAGTTGGAGAGGCGTGCCGCTTCGTTTGGGCGAATCTGCTTTCCTCTGCCATAAATACGTCGCGCTCGGCGCGTTCCGTGCGCGCAACGGATTTGTCCCAGAGGGCTGCTGGAGACTTTGGCTTTCAATTAGCTTCTTCACCTCACATCTCCTGCGGCTCCGTCGTTTGCTTGTGTTTGATTGTCGCCATCACGCTGAAGAGGTGTTGTCTCGATTTGGGGAAGAATAAAGTCCAGATGTCAGAGTAAAGTTGGACATACACGATGCCAATTGAGCTTGTTTTTTCTCTTGAAATTTTGCACACCCCCAAACTCCAGCCCCGGCTTCATTCATACACCGGATAATCAGTGTTCCTTTGCAACAATGGCACGCTAATGGAGATTTCTCGAACGACGCCTCCTGAATTAATTTTTGGTTACACCGTGTCATGCTGCTACGACGTCACACTACATTATTCATGTCTGGCTAAACAGAGTGAAATCTCTCGCCAGGTTGAACAGTCCAAAATGTCTCCTCTTGAAATGAAACAGCATCAGAGAGGAATTCAAAAGAGAGACTCTGGAAGAGGAGGAAATCCACGGAAGATGTCAAGCGCACAGTCAGTGCATCAGAAAGAGCCTACTTCCCGCGTCAACGTTGCGCTCTCGCTCATGCAGTCTATTGAAGCTCTCCGCTCTCGGCCTCTTTGCGATTTATTTATTTGAGCCATTGCACGTATGAGGCATTGTGTCAATCTTGCCTATGCTGTCTTCTGCAATTACCAGCTGAAAAAGATGCAGCTCTGGCCTGGAGGATTTCGCTAGGGTCTCCAAAACAAAACACAACAAAAAGAGGCATGGACAGATGTCATTGTTATTACAGCAAATCCATCCTGGATGTTTTCATCTTTGAGGCTGCTCTAGCGAAATATTCGGCATACAATTTCCCCTTTCGATAATGCACCCTGAACTTGACCCCAATTCCCGAATAGTGCCGATCCTACAAATTGCTCAGGCTACAAATGTGAATCAACCGAATTTTGACGCGATGGCGTCACCACAAGGTGAATCCCTTTGGGTGCGATGGGAATAATAGCAGCAGTACAGGAAGGCTGTCATATCTCCTTAATAACAGGTAATTCAGGGAAGCCATGATTTTCGGAATCATCGAATGGCGCAAAAGGGTCCATGTGGAAGACAGAAAAGCGGGTCGGAATTTTGTAAAAGCAAGTTTGTCCTCATCACCCATCATCACATCACTCATGCTCCGGCCCCTGCACCCTTTGAGCACTGATCAGTCAGTAAGTGGGCCTTTTTTTGAGGAGTCGGTTCTCTCTGGGCCTCCCGCTGAGCCCATCTGCGAGCAGAGCCCCCGTCATCGACCCCTGCGCTCACATTAGGCGTGCCCTGGTATCATGCTGCTCCCTCTCCCTTTCTTTCTTTCTTGGAACGCCACTATTCCCCCCCCGCACCGTCTTCCTGTCTGCACGCGCACCAATGTAAATGTACAGGACAAAGGTATTAGAACCCCGTTAAACACAAAGAACTCCGCAAATAGTTTACCCTACACTCAATTACCTACATTTGGCGGTGCCGCTTTCCGACATTTTTCTTATAAAACACCTTTTTTTTCCCACCCCTCACCATTTTTTTCTTGACAACCGGTCATTTTTCATCTTTCCGTCTTTTCATGTGCTCCTACCACTCTCCTTTCCTTGCCACCTCCAATATCCGACACACTATCTGACATACGCTCAAGGAGCGTTTCAGAGAAGAAATATGAAAAGAAACCACACAATATATAAATCACAACTTGCATTGGAAATACTCCTCGACTTTACGTACGCTGTCGTTGATACACTATTAGGACACGCTCTTTTTTTTTCGGCCGGTGGTTGGCCTACATTCTTTAGTTCCAATTAGATTTCAACATTTTGGACAATTCTGTCGTTCCTCATTTATGGACTGATAATTATTTCCTCATTATGTCGCCTGAAGGTCGATATCTCGTTTCACTAAAATCAAACGTCAGATTGAAGGCAATGAAGAAGCTTCCGTGTGAGGCCTGAGCAGGGCGGAGGAAAATGGTCTTTGCGACACTCAATGTTGCAGCACATACGCGCATAATGTCAGCAACGATTTTAATGAAAGCCAGACACCATAAGCATGATTGAGAGTGACACATATTGCCAAGCTTTCTGCAAATTCCATTCTTTGGAAAATGTTATTCTACGAAAAGCCGGGCATCGGCAATGTTTGGCATCTCCTTGCTCATGAATTCAAATCAGTTTGACTGCAACACAGAAACTTTGATGAATCTGAATTTTCATCCCGAAATAAATGATTATTTTTAAGACATGGGAAGCCACTTTGATTCATTTTTAAAAATTAAAATCGTGCCACAAGTAAGTGAGAAAAAGCCCGCGCTTACAAAGAATGACAGAGCTGCATTCATGCAACAGTAAATCTTCATTGATCCGTTATTATTTTGGGGCGGGAATTCGTTCTCGGACTCATCTGTTCATTCTTTTACCTTTGCGCGTCACTCTCCTTCAAAGTGTCTTATCTCACTTCAGTGAGGTGCAGAGTTCACCTAATTAACGTCAAACCCAGCTGAGATCCCGTATGACATCGGTGGGCCATGCGCACACAATATTGCCCTCACCATAATCTGCTGTGGGGATGAAAAAAGAAAAAAAAACAACTACAAGACATTGCATGGCTGACAGATCCAGCAGCCATTGGCTTCCACCGCATTCCATTTTTTTTTTAACGTCCTCCTCCTCTCATTGTCACCGTGGCTGTCATATTGCCACACGCCTTTCTCGCCTCTGGATCGGCTTTCTGCTTTCTTCATTGCCTTTTACTCTTGCCACCTGCCTTTGCCACCCCCACTGCATCCGGATGTACAAAGCAACACCACGATAACACCCAGACCCAGACATAGCTTATTGGGTTCTCCTCTGGTCATTTAAAAGTTTGGCACAAGTATTCCAATAGCAATAAATAGCATTTCTCTTGGTATTAGACTCATTAAAGCAAAGCTCTAAGCGTGCTTGAAATGTCAACATTAACACTCATTTTCATACAACTATTATAGGAAGTTCAGGTAAAAACAATGAAACGCGATTTAGACTCCAAAGGATTGTTTAGCAACTTTATCTTAGCTCCAGACAGTGGTGCATCATGCTGGGTGCTGCTTTGTGAAATTGCTCATTTTGTATTTGTACTATAGTTTCCCTGCTGTATGCTCGGAAATCTATTTCCGGTTCAATAATGTGGAATATTTTCGAGGTCTTTCATTTAGCAGATTTCACCGTATTTGTTCCAGTTTCCCAATTGAACGTTGCTGCGGGCTCAAAGAGGTTGCTGCACCAAAGGTTCTTCTGCCGGCTCCAACCTCACCGATAAGGTGACTTCCTCTGCTTCCTCACTCCTACCCTCCTACACTCCACCGTGTCCATCCATCCATTTGATTGACGGCCTCTGAGGAACCTCTGCATAAATGACTGTGACACAGCAGAGTTGCACATCAGCTGGGTTCAATCGGTCTCACTTTAACAATTCTCTGTCGCAACCGCGCGCTCTAATGCGAGTGGGAGCGGAGTGGGCAGTCCACAATAATGTTTTCATATCTCTTCCGGGGGGGCCAGTGATCCCTCTGTTACCGAATAGGAGAGGAAGATGGATTATAGTGTGTGTGTGTGTGTGTGTGTGTGTGTGTGTGTGAGAGGTGAAAGGGCGTTTAGTGTTTGGATTGCGGAGACAAGGCGGACATACGGTGTCAGGTAATGGCTCGACGGGCGGAAAACTCAGAGCTACCCCTCTCTTCAATGCTTGATAATGACTAAAGGAATGTGCCACGGAGGAATGTGAAAAGGCTCGTCGGAGATCTCGGTCCCCGTGATCCTGATCGGATCGTCGCGGGGGAAGTAAATACTCTGAGGTGAGCAAGTGAACTTTCATTATTGCACATTCTGTGAACCCCCAAATAACTCCACACGGGAGACAGAATGATTGATACTCTTCATCATGTGTACCTCCCTGCCCGACCCCCCTTATTCAATTCCAAATAAATGGGAAGCCGTGCCGCCCAGACCAAGGACCCCCATCCAACTCTATTGATCCACAAACACCGCGGCCCCTTACGCTTTTCCCCCACAATTCAGCTGACGGAGTGGGTGTAAATGGAATGAAAAGATCAGAAGTCACGCAATAGTAGAGGCACCATATTTCTACCGTGACTATTTATTTACACAACCACAGACGGAGGAGGCGTTTATTAGGGCTGAGGCCTTCAATCAGCCATACATTTTCTATACTGCTTGCCCTCATTAGCGCTGCGGGTTATTAACGAACGTCCAAGGATCCGCAGTTGGTACGTCGCAATGTCCAGCGTGGCGCAGAGAGATGAACCACATTTCCAAACAGGCAAAACGAGGCTCGCGCTGGCATGGAAATGCGCCAGGATTTACACTCGAGCACTGCTGGGGCTGTCTACGAATATACAGTCCTCAGTATGAAATATTTTTATCTTGTTTCGTGAAGGGCCACAGATGGATACGCGGGTTTACGGCACCTGCTGTCATCTCATGAAAGAGCATTTCATTGTTTTGCCTTTCACTATTAGTCACTGGCATGCATATGCATATATATACACTTTTGGAGTAATTAGGTGGAATAAGCTCAAAACAAGTAGTGACAGAAATATGACCTAAACATGACAGAACAAACAAACATGACAGTAGCAAACAGCAACAAACAATGACCCGTCTATGAGTGGTCGGGCTGGAGTCCTTTTATGCCACTAATGCCATAACGACCAACAGGTGTGCAGCTGCAGGGGGAGCCCTACAGTGCCATCTGTTGGTCACAAACAGAATCATGACAGATTCACTGTCTGAGGTAATACTCAGAGAACACCACCAAAGTGGGGTGGTCCTAATTTGCATCTATTAACACCTTCAGACGTATTCTAAGAATACTTGGAGAACAACATCAAAAAAGGAAACGTTGGATGAACTCTATGATTGTGTTTCACGGCGAAAATGCACTTGCTAGCAAGTGAACATCACTCATTTTCATCGCAATTTATGCATCACACACACCATAAATGTAGGAAAAGAATCATTTTTAAAAATGTGATTCCATTACCTCCCTGGCGAGGATAATTAGTTATTATGTTATTATTAAAAAGAAGACCCCCCCACCCCCCAACCGCTCCCCTTCCACTGTTTATTCACGTCATTATGGCTGTCCATTTCCTGAGGATGCTACGAGTCAGCGTTCTTCTCCACTCTTGAATAGTCATCACATTTGCTACTGGTATCATGCTCTCCCACCCCAATCAGAAAAGCTCGGGACTCTTGAGTGAAGCATTCCAAAATTCCGAAAAGCCCAACGGTTGCGGTGTCTGTTTTAACAAGGGGATAGAGGGAGCCACGCGCACGCAGCACGACGGGCTTTGCTTCAAGTCTGCGTACACTTCAGCAGCGGTGCAGCATTATCACATCAAAGCTGCAGCCAATCGCTACATAATTCAGTAGAGAAATTGCTGCGCATAAGGTGAGCGCGAGGGAAAACACGGTCTTCATTTGGAGGAGAAAATGAAGCATTTATTGTCCACAATTATGACCTCGACCAAGGATTTGCCCGCGGTGGCCGGTGGTGCCCTCTGAGGCTTCAAAATAGAAACATGAGAGGCTATTTGAAGCTTTCCTTTTCTGACCACAAAGCATTTCACTCAAATGTAAACAACCACATTGGAAGACAGCCATATTGCGTGATTAGTAGCACTAGCGGTACATTCAATTGATTATCTAAAAGCTCAAGTACAAATCCTCCAACTTAAAGCTCGCAGGTATTTTTTTCCCACTAGTATTGAGTCAGAAATAGTCAGATGCATGAATAGACTGTTTTTCTTCAGGTTTTAACGGCTCTTCACTTTCTTGATACCAGGTATGGCCTAAAAAAAAAGCCTGCAATTGCACGTCAAGATGGATGCAGGCTTGGACTTTTTATTGGAAGCTTATTTATTTTACACAGAGAGAGCTGAAATTGCTCAGGGGTGAATCACCCTCACTTAAGGCCGTTTCACATTGCAGTTGGGTTGTGTGACAAGGACGTGGTATTGGTTGCTAAGTTACCAAAGAGGGAGTAGCCTGGTGCCATTTCCGGCTGGTTTGGAATTCAAGTAGTTCCAAGAAAAAGTCCTATCAAGAGAAGGAGGTGACAGGTTTGTACGGCTATGCTATGTTTTATTAAGTTCTATTGATCAAAACAAAACAAAAGTCCAATTCTCTTTTATTTCCTTTTTTCCTGTAGCACTCTTTCAACAGCTGAAGAGGTAGATAAGCACCACCGTTCAAAAAGCTCTTGCCACTGCATTCTTTTGTGTACGATCTCAATTGTTGTTTTTGTTCAAACCGAGCCAATTATTTCAAATTTAACAGATTGGCAAAGTACAGCTCAAGCCACACGCCCAACCACCTAACATGCACACAAACAACTGCAGTGTCTTCACCGGAGAAGCCTGATCAGGGTACCAATTGGATTGATTGGATGGACGTTATCAGCAGAAGGTGGACTTCTTTGATGGTGTACGATTTGGTGACAGTCCAAAGCGCTATTCTATTTTTGTTTAGTTGTGCACAAGAACAAAAGTTCCGCCTCCCTTCTGTGTGTTGACCACCTGGTTCTCATCTGCCGCCAAGTTGTTCCCGTGCTGCTTCGCGCAGACGGCTTCGCTGGGCGAGCGGGAAAACGCCAAAGACGAGCCTGAGAATACAACATCTGGCTTAGTGTCCTTATCTTCGCCTCTGCATTCATGCCGCAAACAGGCATTCTTCTCCATTTGGAAGGTCCTCTCCCTTTGTGACGGCGTCTGATGTGATTGATAATCACGGAGTGAGGGTAACTATCATCTGATGGAGTTGCTCATAAATGGCAATCACTCAACAGCAGGGAAGCACCAGTGTAAGAAGCCGTGACGTCAAAACAGATGACCTGATTAGACCAATTTGGGATGGGAGGATCGTCTCCAGTACTCGCCGCCTTCTCCGCCTCCGCCTCCTCCTCCTCCTCCTCCTCCTTCCTCCCATTACCTCGCCGCTGCAGAATATTTGCTTTTTATTTGAATTCATCTCTCCCCCCTCTCATGGAGATTGGATTATTGCCATGAGGAGAAAACAGCCTGACAGCAAAGACAGATGCACCGCGTTCATATACAGTCCTCCAGGAATGGCCTCATTCGTAACCTCAGAGTTTCCGTACATCTCTTAATGCTCCTAAAATACCGGGAGCCGAAGGTGAACGTAAATGTAAAATACATAATTCATTTTCCCACAGCTCAAGTGTAGCCGCGGTGCCAGGATACCTCACTTGTGCGCGACAACGAAACAATTTATTAGCCATTTTATTGATAGAGCTGTTTTTTGTGTGTGTGTGTGAGGTATATCTTCAACTAACCCCCCACACCCCCGAAATAAATTATGCACAGCAATTCACCAAACGCCCACCTAGCATTTTCCTGCATTCCCTTTCAAAGGATGCACTCGAATAACAATGGAGGAGGATTCACATTTAAAAAAAAAATGAAATCAACTGAAACCAAAGGAAAAAAAAAACGTTACCTGCTTCTCCCTTCCCAATATGATTTATGAGTCAGTGGGTGAACGCTATGTAATGATCAAGTGTTTGCGCGAACGCCGCGTGATCCAGAAATATTGCAGCGGAATAGAGAAGAGACAGCATTGCGCATCAATTACTGCATTGTACTTTGTGGCAGCTTAGCTGTGGCTCGCCGTAGCCCATATTCACTACATCAGCGCCCAATCCGCTTGACACCTTCAGCGATATTGAGCTCAGCCTTTGTGATAAACAGTGGAAATCATTTCCTTCCACAGTGGAGCCGCCGAGGTCAAAATTTAAGAAGTTAACGACTGTAAAAACAACACAAAACTCAGCTTAAATGATGAGTGAATAATGCACACGTGATTCACGATGCAGATGGGCCTGACGCATCTAAAAAAAATGTTAACGGCCTCACGTGTGTACAAAAAAGTTCAACGGTATTGTTAAATGAAGCCGGATTCCTCTCTTAACGGCGCTTCTCAAGGCGCGTTTTGAAAGGAGTGTCCAAAGCGAATGAAAAAGCATCACAAACTTTAATGCACGTAGAACTAAATTCACGCTCATATGTGACATCATGCACGACGGTATCCAATAGTCTGAGGCATGATTTTTTTCTGAAATTTGAGGAATTCTAAGCTAAGAGGGATCCGACTACCCAGGTTCAGATGTGCCGTTCCAACCTTGGTCACATTTCAATATCTATTCCCGCGCAAGTTATTGGACTTGGGCAGCAGGAACGAGTGTAAATAATTCAGTTATGATTTGGTCACAGGGCGCTGTATGTACAAAATGAGCAATTACTTTCTTCCTCTTGGGATGGGGGCCATTTACAGTGTCAGGTCAGAGGGGAAGAAAAGCCCCACAGGGGAAAACTAACATACAAACGAACCAACAAATTAGGATTAGCCTGATTTCAGGCAGGCAGCGTTGCCACACCGCTTCTTCAAATATTTTTGGTGCACATATCATCTTTCAAAGCCATGACCTGCCCTTCCTCACCATAAATAAATTCCACTGCTAAATGTTAGTCCGAGACGCAATGCGCTTGTCATTCTAGCAAATCTCAAGTCAAATCCAGCTGGTCTCTTTAATGGTCTGAAGGAGGAGCGAGCCCTTAGCCTTCAAATTACAACCCCCTACCTTGCTCCGCCTAACCTCAAGTGTTTTGTGTGTGCCGACGTGTCTGCGGCGACGACGATCTGCTCCTTTAATCGAGAGAAAATCTCGTTCTCGATAATTAGCTGACAAAAGGAGAGAGACCTCATTTAACTACGAGGCCCGCCGGAAAAAAGAAATCAATAGAGCGGACGTGTAACAGCGAACGCGTTTTGCTCTATCAGGGGGACGTTAATGCCAATTGAAAAACACGTCAGATCAATCTGATGTTCTTTTAATCCATATATGCTGTCAGGATGCTCGCTAATAAACACACCCGGCAAAAGGGGTGTAAACAAGAGCGTGCGTTCTCCCCCTTTGCTAATATTTGCCGAACGCCCAAACACGGTGTCAACGTTTCCCTTGGAAACCGTCACTGACTTTGTTTCTAACGTTATTCCGCGAAACCGCATGCGTTTGGCCTGAGACGGCAACCCCGGGAGCGGATAACGCATGCTGACGGAAACCCCACGGATTTGGCGCGTGACACGTTCTTATTAATGCACTCGTCAGGGCTTGTATCAGGCCTGTGGTCAACATCCTGCGGCGGTGATAAAGAACTAATTAAAGATGGTAAAAGGTGAATATAATTTTGCAGGGGAGCTGTCAGTAATTGGGCGCATTAAAGAAATACCTGGCGGGGCGCAGAGCTGCGGCTTGGCTTTGTTGCGAGGCTATATCCCGTGCTCATGGGAATAATGTATTATGATCGTATCTCAAACTAGCGCATGCCTCGCAGGAGGGAGGGTACCACGCCCTACGTCTCTCAGCGGGCGGGAGCCCCGCTTGTTGGTGGATTATTTTCAGTCGACTATGCGTTGCATATACAGGGACATTGTTCTAAGACACAGAGAGATCTATCGCCAGACACACATTACGATGACAACTAATAGTAGGACTCGATTAAAACCAAATCAATTTCATTCGACGCCATGGAAATAAAGGATCGATCACTATTTCTTGGTGCTTTTGTTTTAATTTCAAGCATACTCCCGACCGTCATGGGAATAGAGATCAAGTACAGGCTGGATGGCAATCTGTGCGCCTCCACAAAAAAAATAAAATAAAATAAAAATCCATCCGACGCATCCACGAGCTGCAGTATGCAGATGACTGCGCTCTCCGTATCCACTCACTGGAATCCTTGAAACAAGTGCAAAATGTGCTGCCCTCCATTTTCCAGCATGTTTGCTCTTCAAATAAATCGTGAGAAAACACAGACAGTTGTGCAAGAGTCATTCACCAAAACTCACGTGCCCACCTTCATTCTTGACATTACAGCGCGGTCACCCCCTTGTCTTGCCCTCCCATATCCAGGGGGCATTCTGCCCCCCCGCCCACCCCCCCTGCAACCAGTCCCGGATGCGCAGCGCCTCCGGCTCAAAGTCCGCTGGCATAGGCCACGGCTCACCTTTGACCCCTGAACAGGATAAGTGGGATGAAAGGGCTGTCTGATGAATGATAAATAACTCTTTGCATCTAATTGCGCTCACTTTGACGGCTGGAAAAATAAATCAATGAAATCCAAGCGGCTTTATGAAAGTTTCACTTGCCTGCCAATTTGTGCTACGGTTGGCATCATTCCTGAATGAATTGAGGATAACTTCTAAATACAGTGCAGCTTTTTACCTTAATGGAAGTTCAGACGATTACAGCTAATGGCAGCTCTTATGTGATTCTTTTATGGCTTCTTGAAATGTCCTCTAGTCTTATTACCTTTTTTTTTTAAGTGTTATTTTTCCCCCGTTAACATTTTAGCATATTTCTACTCGTCACAGAAGTTTACAAAGTTTCAGAGGATTCGTTTATTGTTTAATTGTTCCCCGAGGAGACAAGTGGCAGGCTGGATCTTAGCTCTTCTTGCATAATGAGTAAGAATGACAGAGAAGGGAAGTTGAATGCGGCGTAAAGGTCACACTTTTTACACAAACAAATTGAATTAACGAAAGCAGTTTGTCATTTGTTTCGGCCCTTATTATTCCCCCCCTCTTTGCCGTCATGCTTTCCGCCCCTTTCACCGTAATCGCTCCGCCTGCTTATCAAGCTTTCCGAGTTCATATCGTCACCAGTACGTTGACGTGCCGCTTCAGCGGAATCCGTCTCCGCTGCGCTGAATTTCCTCAAATTATTTCAATCGAGGCGAAAATCACGTCGGAAGAGAAATGAGTCGAATGACATTTGTACGCGAGGAAACAAAAACACAGTCGTGCAACACAGCGTCAGACCTTTGATTTTTTTTTTTGCTGTAAATATGGCAAAAGTCTGTTGTTGAAAATGAAGTCGACTCGGGCGAGGCAGCACAGATTCCAGAAAGCACCACCAAAAAAAAATGAGTAGCAGAAGAAATCGAAGAAGCTAGGTGAACTGTTCGCATTTCCACCGACAAACGCTTCTCCTTGTCATTTTTACTGTGGTGAATGAAACATGATACCAACGCCCGACACACTCAATCAGGTCGTTTCATAATTGACGATCGCTCCCTTTCATAGAAGGATCATGAAGTCGGTGGCGCTGCCCAACTCGGTGTTGGCACACACAACATTTGCAGTTGTAAATATTGAAGAGGTGTAAAGATTCTTGATTGTTGGCCTCAACTGCTCTCCTAGCAAGAGCGCCTCACTCAACGCAGCCCGAACAGCGTATTTTTCATTCTTATTCTTTGTGTTTAGAAAACTTACACGACATTGAGAAGAATAGAGAACACTTCTAAAGAGGAGAATCATGTTGTCGATATTCTGGGATTTCACCTGAGTGGGGGAGGGGTGGCTCCTCCACCGACTCAGTGCATGTGTACATGTGGAACACTGCTAAGTTTAGACATGCGTATGGTACCCCCCCCGCACCCTCCAAACACATCTAGCTCATTATTGGCAAATGCAAAGGGGTGAAATATTGACAGCGTTTGCGTGCTCGCAAATGTATTTCGAGTGTGCGCGCGTGCATGTGTGTTTGGCAGCCACCTGGTTTTATTTCAGTGTGCTACCAAGGAGACATAAGCCATTTCCACATGCCTCCTTGTTCCAAATGTCTTTGTGCTCCAAATAAGAGGGAAAAGACAAAGTTGTTGGATTTTTTTTTTCATTCATTGCAAAGTTCCCCAATTAAAGACGGAAGGAGAACTTTTCCCAACTGTTCCCTCCACTTATTTACTGAATATATTAAAGATGAATGCATTATCATGAGCAGAACATTGTTTTTTAATGATGTTGTAATCCGGCGCTTATATTGGAGCTCATTAGATTGGGCAGGTGTACCTAATGATTTGTCTTGGGCAGAGGCGGGGGGTCTTTTTTCTTTTTTAATGGGAAAAAGATGCAGCGATGGGATTTGTACCAAAACTCACATTCATCCATATTTCTTTATATTTACCAAGTGGTCCTGATGATTTGCTGGACGTTTCTTTTTTCTCTGCAGTTTTAGCCCCACATGTCCGCAGAGGGGTTAAATTCCTGCGTTCTCTTGTTTCTTCGATATTCTGGCTCTAAAACCTCGCAAATGAGACCCGATAAATTCGTATTAAATCATGTAGTCAGTGGACTTGAATACAGTTAGCACTAATATGGCAAAGCAACTCCATGACATCAGATCATAAAACAGTGTTGCCATGTTTTCATCAGTTGCTAATATGGCGAGAGTATAAAGCGGCCCGGCCGTTGTCTAATGAGGGAGCGCATTGAAAAGGTGTGAATGGGAGACCTATTTCTTCTTTTGGTTTCAGTCTGAAGAGCTCTGTTTGTGTATGCACGTGGCAGCTTCATGCCTGTCAGATTGCATGAAATGCTGCAATTAGCTTCAACGCGTCTGCAAATTGGATTATTCATCCATGCTGGTGCTATGAAATGAGTGTGTTGGTACAAATTATTGTTCTTCTTCAGCAAATGTAAGATATCATCCTTCGATTAATCATCATTAATCATGCACGCAGAGTTTGCCAACATAGTCCATGTCGAATTGTATGCGTTGTAACATTAAAATAAATATATATATAAATAATAAATCCTGATAACCGCCACGCCTCTGCTGAGTTCTTCTCAGTTCTTCAGTCCGGCACTTGTATCAGCCATTCTATGCAGAAGATAAACGATATATTGTACTGTATGAATGTGAGTGTTGACTCACTCAATTAATACAAGGGATAAAATACCGCAACGGATGCTCATTAGCATTAAAATAGGAGCCTTAAAGGCTAAGCAATGTTTTCCCTTTATGTTTGTCTCTTTGCTTTTATATTTAGTGGAACAGTAATCTTTGAAAGGGAATGGCATGACACAGGTTGGAGCTTTTTTTCCAGATCATACTTGGCAATAATAGGGGGATTCTTATCAATTTCATTAATGTCATTAATGTGTGAATTAGAACCATTCGTAGTTGCATATGGTGCTACAACCATAGCATTCATTCCAGAGCTAGAAGTGTTATTGTCGATAATTGTGCAGATTTGCAGTAATATAAACATTGTGTTGGCTAATGGTGATGTTTACATAAAGACATTTGCTAATATGGAAGCCAGATGGCTGTCTGGCCAACTTGGCCTTTAGGAAGCTGACGACCGGCCGTGCTTTTGTGTCTATTTGCACATAAGCGACACAAAGATAAATCTATTTTCTGTATGTTTTTTTTCCAATTTACTTGAGGCAAATAAACCAGGAACAACACCCATAACTAACACATATAGAGTCGTTTTATTGATGAAATTGGCTTGATGGCACTGCTTTATTTGGCATCTGTTTTTTATGTTTAGCTAGGAGCTGACAAATAGTCGATGCGTGTGTGTCGCGCAGGGACCGATCGTAAAACTAATTGGAGGTGAATTTGATGTCCGACTATTTGTCGATATTGAAGTTGCCAAATGGTACATCATTCATTGTTTTGCTGTACATTGTATGAATATGCTGACCAGAGAGTGTTATTATACAGCGTATAGCGTTAATTCATTTCAAATTGTACGGCTGGATTTTAAAAAGAGGTCACGGACAGTGAAGTGGCACAGTCACTTCATTCTAATGAAGAATATCTTGAAAGGTACTACGGTTTCGGGTGGCACGGTGTCGACTGCTAAGCACACCATTTTGGTTGTCATGATTACAAGAATAAATAGGCAGCGGCAGCACTTGGCAATAATTTAGGGCTTGTCAAAGAAATTCCTCAAAGGAGACACTTTGCAATTCCAATGGGCTGGATTCATACCTTAACGTCTGAGCACGGTTTGTGTTCGGGACTCTTAGGTTTGTAATTGGAGATGATTTGTACGTCGCTCAACAAATCTGCTCGTTTTGTCGGTGACAACAAGCTCGTGTTTACTCACGTGCGTGGGATTACGCCAACATAATCACACTTATGTTCACAAAACAATGGGGCCAAAAAAAAGAACACATTTGCAAGAATCATTGAGCAAAGCCCAAATTATTTGTTGACATTGGTCTGCGAGGCGTCCTCTGCCAATTTTATGCCACTGGAGAATTCAGAGTGAAAATAAGGGGCACTTGCTGAAAGTCTTTTGGTCTTTTTGGCTCGTCGGAGCAATCAAGGTGCACCACAATGGCGGTGGGCGCGGTGAGTCGGTGACTACCGGCATTTTCCCTGCAATCTGTTCTCAGGGTGAGTTTACATTTTGATTTAATAAGGCCCAAAGGCATGGCGCCGAAAAAGAATCAATCACGGAGAGCTGCAGCGCACTAGGCTGTGGCCAGCGTCAAACATAGAAAGTGATGACTTGCTGGGGTCACTACATCCAGGACTAACTCACTTACCCCCCTCACCACTCCCTCTGCAAGCGCACACACGCAGACCAAGCAGCAGCGGTTCAGTTGTGTCCAGCTATAGCCGTGTTCTTTCTCTGTGTTCCACTTCTCATTACCTAGCTCCCTTGATATGGCCCCCAAGCCTCCTGATGGAAAATTCATAATTGATTCGGATTCCAGGCCCTCATTACCAACAAGTGACTCTCTACCGGTGTGTGCAGATTCAGTTCCAGAGGGCTAAGTTCTTTGGAGTGTGAGTTTTAGCTCCTCTTCCGTCACCCTCCTCTGACACACTGTGTGTGCGTGTGGATGTGGGGGGGGAGTGACAGCCACAACCGCATGACAAAATGCTGTCGAAATTGGAAACCGTAGATGCTGCAAAATGAACGAGAACTCAAAGTTTTTTTACTGACCAAGGGTCCCAATCCTTTTGATTGTCTGCAGGTGAAGAGGTCATGGACTGAGCAGGTATGATACCGAAAACGCCCTGCCCATGTGACGGCGTAACGAGCCTGGCATCCTCGACCTCGCCTAACAGCCCCTGGGTCATATTTACCAAATGGCGTTTGGGCATGGGTGCAAAAGAGATGGATAGGCTGAGTGTCTGCTTGTTTTGACCGTCACCTGCTTACAACAAACATGAAGGATTTGATCACAGATCCATGTCAGGGCAAGGTCGTGACCAGCACTTTTCTAAGGTTGAGATTGAATTTTTAAACAACCCCTTCTCGACATTTGTGAATGTCGATGAGGGCTTTTTGGTGTCTTTTCATGCACCGCCAAAGGGGCCACGCGACAGGAGGGGGCGGCGGTCGCATCCAAATTGCGAGGGAGGATGGCCACGGCGGTAATGGCCGCCAGGCTTGTCAGCCTTGGTGATACAGAGCATGACACGGCGGGGATAAATACCTGCGTGACAAATAAATGTGTCGGTGTAGCGGGTATTCATCGCAGGCTGTGTGCGACGTGTGTCCTTATGACAAAGGAGAGAGACATTTGTCAGTCGCTTTCGCAGATGTTCCCGTGGCGCTTGTGATGTATGGTCTCAAAGTAATTGGTTGCAGGGGGGGAGGTAAAAAAACACACAGACACACACACACCGTCACTGTGCCAAAACCTTGGCCACTTCATGCAATTAATCTGTCAAGACGCTACGTTTATGTCCATCTGAAGACGTTACAAACCAAATAGGGTCATCCTATCAAATCTAACTGGAGTGCAAAGGGGCAAATCTGATGTGAACCGAAGCTAATGCCCAGAGAGACGTCGACAACCCAAACTGGCCATCCGGTTCCTCGTGGCATGCGATTAACCGTCAATTAGCCACTCACGCTGGCGCCTAAGTCGCGACGCCAGAAGCCACAGTCTTCTGACGACAGACACCTCTACCGCCGCTTTAATGACTTTCCCCGCTTCGTGTTTTATTTTTACATCTCCAGTGCTCAGCGCAAACTGCAAAGGACAGCCTGCGAGCAAAAATGATCAATTATGCATGCCATGAAATATGTATATCTTTTGTTTATTCGTCGGGACGACTCTGATATTTCTTTTTCTTCTTCTTTCTCGCAGTGAATTATCAAGACAATATACAGAGGGCATTCTTCATTTGATTGCACGCACGGCAAACAATGTTGATCTTGGACAGCTGTGATGAGCATGACCCATGCATGACTTCATGGGTACATCGCCGAGAGACCAACAAGTCTTGTTGGTGGCATTTTCGCCGGCACCTCAAACCGGCCCGAAAATCCTTGTACAGTCAAAGCTTTTGGCGGACCGACGGCTCGCGCGTTGAACCGAGAGAAAATCGATATCGCTGTTTTTGAGCGCGAAACAGACTTCAGAGTAAGCGGGAAACAATGTAGCCTCATTTCAAACACCACCTGAGGCCTGCGAGCTACTCTTCCCAAAAGGCACGACGGGAAACAGATTAAATATCTCAACTTTTTTTCAGTGCCAACGTCATCATATCAAATTGGTGATCATGAATGCGAGGTCTTCAGAAATCAGCCCGAGAGCACAAAGTGGAAGGAACTTCTTTTTTTTGCCTCTAAAGCTGGAATGATCGCTATGTACTCCTACTATTTGTGTTGGAATGTCACAAATGGTTTATACATCTTTGAAAATCGCGAAAAATTCCGCAGCAGTCCCTCCCCTCTCACTCTGCCCACATTGCCCTTCTTGAACTAACCTTGCAGCCCATGTAATTTCTCGTATTCCTCGGTGTGAGTGTGAGCGCCCCCTACTGCCCAAAGACAGCTGGGAGAGGCACCAGGCACACCGGCGGCATCGTGAACAGAAAATCGCTGGATGGATGGGGAAAAAAAAAATAATCAAATCAGAAAAGAAAAAAAACAAAACATTTGAATTAGAGTTTGGAACGTACCAAAATGACTAAAAAGTCAAGTCGGTGTGTTTTGCAAGGCACTGTACATTCTGGCTGCTTACTCTGCAGTGAAAAAGACTCCTCAGCACTCTAGCTCGAGAAGTAACGCCAAAGGATGAAGTGGCTCCTTGCCCCGTTGTTTATCTCCCTGTGTATCCATGTGATCCGACCCAAAGGACTGGGTGGGACCTGACCGCTGACCCTCGACACCATGTAGCCACATGGAGACAGAGAGGGCGATTAAAGCACTCTAATGGAGGGGGAGAAGTGACGCCAATTAGATTAAATGTGCCAGATATTTACCGGGCAGAGAAGCGGAGGGCAACTCAGACATGGATAACATAAGTTAATGGTCTCATTACAGTATACCATTCCTCTAGTCCGTGGAGAGGGGGTGTCATCCGTCATGACATGAACACAAATGTGCCGACTGCACTTAGCTCAGGGAAAAAAAAGTTCTGCTCCAAAGCAGATGTTTCAATACAGATTAATATTTAATATCAGGCCACACGGACTATGGGAGACAAACCAGAACATGCAACTGCCGCGCCCTTTGAATTATTTAACGTTTAAAAATCATCTGCGTTCCCCAAAGTCTTGGTTGCATGAGGCCCCCCCGACTGTCATGTTTGCGAGGTGGTGGTGGACCCCAAGAAGCAGGCAGGAGGAAGGAGCAGGGTGTACTTGACGAATAAACAGAGAAAACTGAATCCAAAACAAACAAAGTGCTAACAACCAAAACTAATCCAAAGTAGCAAAACAAAACCATGACTGTGGCAAAAAAAAAACCTAACAGGAACAGAACCATGACAGAAACAAACATGACAGTTGCAAGCAAACAGCAACAATGAGTGCTCGGGCTGGGAGTTCTTTTAAAGCCACTCATTATCTAATGACCAACAGGTGTGCAGCTGCAGGAGTTAGACAAGGTCAAGCTGCTCTGCGTTCCGCTGCACTGGTGGGTCATCATTTAGGTTTGTAAGAAAAAAGCTCGCGCATACGCCAATGAAGAAGCCACACATCCCAAAAGAAGTGTGACAATCTGTTTTCATGCGTTGATGCTATCTTTCTTTCACATTTCATCATTTGCAGTTTTTCACGACAGACCAACATTTCTTGCCGTGTTTGGCCTTGGTGGTCTTTTGCACTTAAGAAAGGAAGGACATCGAGCCAACTTCGAGGTCATCGTTCCAAAGCAGGAATTTTCCGTGAGGAGTTCACATCACACAACATTCACTCAAAACTAAAGCAAGTAGAATGTTGAAATGAAGAGTGAGAGTGAGCAGATAAATAAATAAATAAATACATAATACCCCCTCAAGTGTCCAAAATGTATCAAACATTTGGAAAAGTAGGGCATCAACATCAGGAACAAAACACAAAGGCAACGGCGAGACACACTCATGACGTAGTGCGAGAATGAGGAAAGAACCCGAGATTGAAACTGGGAGCCAGACGCAGTCAAAATCACACCCACTCTAATTCTAAAACAATAAACAGGTACATTTTGAAAAAGAGAGGTGCAATCAAATGAAGGCGGGAAGTAACGCCGACAACGTCTAAACAATAAAAGGCAATCACGACAATGCAGAAATGCACCTGAATGAAGTGCAGGCAACTTTTAAAGATTGAAAGGAGGATTGTCTACATGCCCCATTTACCTTCAAGCCACACTGGTGGTAAGCAAGATTTTTGACAACATGAGCTCGGATGATAATGAGCTGCTAGATGAAGGCATTGAATGTGAATGATTGCAAAACCCCAGTCCCCTCTAATCAAGTTTTTCGATCAGAATTGTTTTTTTTTTTTCCAAGATTAAAACATTTTAGGACATATCAGTTGTATTTAACTTTTATTTTCAATGTATTTAATGTTTAATAAAATGTTTTAAATACACATTTTTACACCACTTTATGTGAAAAGCATTTAAGTGAATCATTAATTACATTTACTGGCAGAAATGTAAAAAAAAAAATAACAACCCCCCCCCCCCGCCAAAAAAAAACAAAAAATGATGAACTGTAGATAATCTTCCATTTCATCTGCCTCTGCCCTTGCCAGTGGGAATGGAGGCAATCGGGTGGCCACAAATAATAATGACATTCTCTAACAATGGCTGAAGGGACGAAGAGAAAAACAAAACAAAAAAGAAGCGCGCATCATTTCTGGGCTGTAATCATCATGGAAGAAGATGATGTTTTTCAAGGGAAGTTGGGCAGAAGGACCATCTTCATCTTCACATCATTCCCAGCAAGGAGCAGATGGTCACATTTTCCTCATCTCTGCTTTGTTTGTCAACAAATGCTCATCGCTTGCTCTTGTTGACTCTCATTCAATTCTGTTTATGCCAAGAGTGCACCATTAAAAAAAAAAAAGATCCCATGGGACCATTTCACCGCGTCCTTCCAGCCCAGAGCCCAAGTCTTTAAAGATTGAGCCACAGCCACCCAATAGTAAGAAATCTCAAAACCGAAAATAGTCTGCTCTATGGCGCTGTTTACATTTATTCCATGCTGTGGATGTAAAATGTGTTGCCATGGACACATATCTGAGAATATGCACTGACCAATTCATCAATGTGTGTGTGTGTGTGTGTGTGTGTGTGTGTGAGATCCTCTGCTTATCAATGCACTGCAGAGGATTTGATTGCTTCTCGATCCCGCCCCTTTTATTATAGTCATCGTTACAGTGGGAGTGCAGGGAGGCAGGGGGAGTGGGTGGGGTGAGGGGGGGGGCGCGAAGTGGATGGCGAGGAGGGAATCCGCTCCCAGCATCATTCAGAAAATTCATCGGGGGCCTCAACAGGGAAATGAGATGGATGGAGTTTTTCTCCCCTCTTTTTTAATAGAGTCATGGAACTCCGCACAGTGATACGCTTTCACTCTATTTTACCTTCCCTTGATATTTGGCTCCATCTCGCAGATGAAGGCCCCCGTTTTTCCATTTTGGGGAGCTGGCGTCTGGAGATAAAGCCACAGAAAACAAACACACGCAAAAAAAGCGGGAAGATGGGATGCTGAGAATGAGTCTGATTAGAAATGACTCTGACACAACCTTTGGCGCTGTGTCGGCCGTACAAGGTGAGGCCAATCGGGACTCTGGGGTTTCAATCTGGCTTGCAGCCTTGCGGTCTGGAGTTTCCATGTCCTCCCTGAGCTCACGTGGCTTCTTTCTTTGACTTACTTTTCCTCTACTATAAAAGCTACTCCTTTTCTTATGGGATGGGACACGGGACTGACTATATTCGAACAATTTCCATTAAACAGCCAGCCTCAAACCTGCTCAAGGACGGCAGAATCACAAAACATTCTTGAATAAGTGAGATCTTTTCACCCCTTTCCCCTCTTCCACAAAAATGATTATAAAGGCATAACCCGCCTCACATATCATTCGTGCCTATTAGAGGTGCTGAGTGATATGAATGCTTTTTAATACAGAAAAAGTGGTTGCTCATGAGCAAGGAAAAAGAGTCAGCGCTGCACTGCATCCAAACATATTGCAGTGTGGGGAAGAAAAAAAAATGAGGAACTTGTCATCCGTCATGTGAAATGAAAGAGGCCACGCATCACCGTTGAGCACCTCCGGCTCATTACTTGCGAGTGTGTGTGTGTGTGTGTGTGTGCACATGTGTGCACATGGAAGATGACATGTTCGCCATGATGTAGCCCTTCATTACCACATAATCGGTGCGGTGATAAAATGATTATGGTGAGGCTAAATTACATCCGCGGTGCGATCGACTTGTACTGCCTTGACTGGAAGCTCCGTCATTTTTATTCACATTTTCATGAGGCCAAATTTTAATATTGTATTTATCGGCGCGTGCAAGGATGAAATCTTTCAACTCATTTATTATATATAAAACAAGCCCTGGAAGCTCTTGACAAGTGAAAAGGGGCAAAGTTCAAGATGGAATAGGCCAATCTCCATCAATAAATGCGATGCTATACGAATCCTTTGAGATAAAAATTCCGTCTCACGTCAAATAACAAATAAATAAATGCATTGTGGATTTAAAGTGCTACATGTGGAATTGTAAAGACGCTGAGTGCGGCTATTCCAAAGTAGAAAACTGAATTGCTCCTCACTGCGCATCTTTTCTTTCCTCACTCTGTGACACATTAAGACCGTTGTTCATCTCTCAAACTCGGTCCATCGCCCTTCGTCGTTTTAAAGCTCAATTGTCACTTCTTGCTCAAGATGAGACCGTCTAGCCTGGGGTGAGACGGTGACATTATCACAGTAATAAATGCAGAAATGGAGACTAAAAGTGGCTACGCAAAGGCCAAAGGCGATAATCACACTTTTTATAGGAACTTGATATTGGCGTTTTCCACTGAAGGTAAGAAAGTCGCATGTATAAGATAACACATTTGAAAGGACATTTGAACACCCTAAATTATTATTTGAAATTAAAGCATAAAGGGTGTCTGTAGAATTTTGCAAGTTTGCAAGAAAAAGCAAATCAAAATTAGTGGCACTTTGCTCTTCTCCTTGCTCTTCTCCTAAACCTGAGCTCAAACGATGCTAAAGTTTTTGTTCCTGTCCCCTGTCTTGTTTTGTCCCAGAGTAGAAGTCGTGACTGCGCCGTGGGGGTTGTGGGGGGGCACGGTTCTCCAAAATGTCCTCGTTATCGGCTTGTTTTACATCCTTACAGATGTGCCATCAAACTTAATGACAACCTCAAGGTGAACACGATTATAGATTCACGTCTGCGTTTAGCAGTGGGCCGCAGTTGTCGTCGGCCGTGAAATGGTTTGATGTGAAACTCTAAAGCTGCAAAAGATACCATAAAAAAAGGAAAAAAAAAACTATACCATAAAACATAACATGTTCATTTAAATAGCCCCGGCATACATTAGTTTCATGAGGTTTTTGCTCCTTTAAGCAGCATAATGTACTGTTTACTTCCAGTAACAGCCTCAGCATGATTTTAATTGCCGCTAGCCTTTTAATTCGCGACTCTATAGCACGGCTGGCTAGTTCAATGGGAAGTGAGGTCACGACTTCACGTCTATGTCAGCATAATAAAAGAACAATTGACCGAACGAGCGAATTTTAACATGTGCTAAACGTCATGCAGACCAGCATCAGTAACAGGAAAATATAAGTCATGTTTTAACACCAATTGAATTCAAAGATCAAAAGGTGAATGCAAGTGACCTTTGACCTCGGCAAGAATAAGAACACCCAAATGTGATTTTTTTTTTTTTTAGTTTCAAGTGCGCTCCTTTAGTTGACAAGGATTGTGCAAGTTGTGTGACATGCTGTTTTGGTCAGCTTGAGTACGCTGCGTCGTAAAGGAGAAGTCGGTGATGCCGTTGGAAATAATCTTTGGCTCCATTGTATGAAATAAAGAACAACTACAATGATCACAACCTGCTCTGGATGAATTCGGAGCTGGAATGACAACAGTGGCGTCAATTAACTCAGTCCAGGCTTCAATGTCATCTTGAAATATGTTTGGAAGTCAGGCCCAGGTTACGGGTCAGTTAATCCCTCCGTGTCCCTCGGCGGGCCTCCCCCAGTGCCGAAGCCCTTGCGAAAGAGCAAACTTCATCTGCAGCAGGTGCAGCCCTAATGACGCTTTGATGCCATCTGTCAAATCCCATCACTTGCTGTGGCGCCTGACATTTCCGTTCCTGGCTCCTAGCAACAGCTCGCCTGCCGCGTCAAAGCTACATGCTAACAATAATTGAGGAAAACAACTCAAAACAACAACGGCGACGCTAGATTTTCTATTCGGATTATTCACCACAAGCAACATTCACAAGGTGGGAAACAGTTCCTCAGCGTCTTTCCACGTCCATTTGAATATTTGTCTGCGCAGTAAGAGTAGAAACCGTCATTGACAGCTTGCTGATGAACGCGTCAAACCAGAACGTGCTCTTTCGACTCTCCCCGCAGCCCCCGACCTCACTAAATTGTGCCGTTTTTCCTTTTTATTGTTATCATAAAGGCCGAGAGTCGACGCTTCCGGGTGAGTACCTCGTCATTATCGCACTTGCACGTCAAGTGTGCGGCGCTGACTCGTCTCAGTAAGTCAAGAGTTAGCTACCAAGTGAGTGCCTTCACGCTCGTCTGCGACGCAGACGGAACTCACGATCTGTCTTTGTGCGGTGTGTACAAAAGAAACAATAGCAGCGCCGTGTGTGTTTGTCTTCAGTATCCGAGGCCTTCTGCGTCCTCTGCGAGGGATGCGGGCTTGAAAAGGAGTCGCCAATTAGTGGCTTTGCGTGGAGAGAGCGTGCTTTGTTTGGATTTGGGTACACAATTGTAAAAGATACACAGTGGACTCTTGTCTTCGGCACTGCCACTGTCTTATCGGTGAATAAAGCAGTTGAACAAACAAACAAGCAAAAAAAAAAAGAGATTAACTGTAGTCTTAACCGTAGTCTTTTTCACCGTAATTAAAAAAAGGAAAGTAAGTTGTGTAACGTAACGTATTTATCATGAGGTATTTTCACTGCGAGATGTCTCAGACACCCGGCAAGTGTTTTCAATTGCATATGTCTCCGAAACGTGACCATAACGAGAGCGCTTGACTCAAAATAACGTATCACGTTTGCGTCCCCCGGTGAAGCATCTATTTCTAAGGTATTCCGCCGAATGCCGAGAGCAAACAGAGTGACGTGAATGGCCGACAGCAAGTCTGCTCATCGTGAGCGTCGATGTTGTTAAAGGTTTATTCTGTCCCCCGTTGGCCTCTAATCAGCTCCAGTCGGCTGAGCTTGTCCCAACTGAAGGAGGGGGCTACTGATTTTCTGTCAGAGGGCCGAGCATGCCGTAATTATGCTTGCCATTTGATATTCCATCACTCTCCTTTCGCGCCAAAGATGAGATGCGGCTCATTGAAATGTGGAACGGAGCGCTGCCGGGGATGCTGTCTACGGTAAACCTTGTCTTTTCAATTAAACACACGGTGGCCTTGGAAGGACGGCTTGTGACCCGCGGGGGGGGGGGGTTCAGGGGCTGTTGAGGGCCCACCCTTTGCGTAGAAATGTCCCGGGAGGCAGCGAGATATCACGCTGATATCAGTAGGTCAATACTTTTGTACTCAGTCTAAAAAAAAAGTGGTCTTGTTGCATGAGTGTGGTGTTCATTTTGAGTGGAACACACTTGCTGTTAAAAAGAAAAAAAATTTTTGAATGCCAGCCACGTGGTCTCACATGTGTTCGTATTTAAGATGGCAAAAAAATGTGATCATTTTTCAGACATTTTGCATTCTCAGCACCAAAAATCAAGATCAGTACATCTACGAAAACACTTTTGGACTGATCTTGGCATTCCCCTCGTCCAAATGCCAGCGGAGCAGCTCAGTTAAGTGAACGATGAGAGACAGGCAGGAAGAGGGAGGGCGAAAAAAAAACAGCGCAGAATTATTCCGAGGGGATGCGGACATTTTGATTTTCCAGCAATAAACATGATGGCAAAACTATTTTTGGTCAAGTGGCCGCGGCTGAGGAGGGGATTCACTCCTGAATTCACTTTGAGTGGATGTCTTAGCGCCTTTGCGATCCTTTCGTGTACGGTGTGCATATGTTTGCTCTTTGCCACAGGCATGCGAGAAGGCAGGAGGGAGGAAGAAGCGGAGAAAGAGACATGCTGAAGGCTTTCTGAGTCAGCCGTTCGCCCCCACCCCACCTCAACTCTCTCGCATCACTTCCTCGTACCTTTCACCTGCTTCGTGGCCTTGCGCCTGCAGACAGACGTTGGCCCGTCTTAGCCTCCTTCCTCCCCGCACTCCCTCCCCGCTAGGACAACAAGGTCTGACTGCTCACCTCTGACAACAAAACTGCACCTTTTGGAGGTTGTTCACCTCCCCTCAACCAAAGCAGCAGACGATGCCGGTGGTAACCTTCACCAGCTGCTAAGATTAATCAGCGAAAGAGCTGAAACTCCGCTAGCACCAAGGAGACCGCCATCAAGGCTGAATAAGCCAAGAGATGTTTTTATTTTGGGGGTTTATTTCTGCAAGATAGTTTTGTCATTTTCAAGTAATTTAGCCATTAGCCTGAACTGCTAATCACTCGTTTACACTGAAACAAAAATGGTGTGTTGAATTTACACCATTTTATTTTGTCAGGTGGTGGCACACAATCGAATCATCTGGATTCAAGTATCTGGATCCAGAGGACTTCATTTTGTGCTTGACGAAATAAAATGGCGTACATGCATCACATCTCTTTTTTTTTTTTAATATGTAGTAAAATAACTCATAATCGGGTCAAAAAGGGACGACTGGTTGCAAGTGTCGGTACCGGTTTGGATGTTTTTGTCAATCGCAGCACTTCTGCGTTGTATGTTAACAAGTCAACAGTTTGATCCCTTTCAGATGCCATCAAATCAAATTGCCACTCACTTCATGTTTTTATTCCCTCACCATATTTAGCCGGTGCCGCGCTCATTGTACTCGTTGTCCCCGTCTTGTTTCATAAATAAATGCAGCGTGCCGCTCTGGCCCGTTTCCTGTCCACAATGGTTTTCGCCAGCAGTGTGCAACGGCGCTCCTACGGTTTACATCTGTGGGAAATGTGCATCTGCATCACCTGTCACTTTTCGGGGAGCACGCCGAGCGCCGCTTGATTGACGTCTGGATCGGCCTGCCGTGAGGGGGCCGCCTGGCACGGTTCAGCAACCAAAATATGTGCGAAGAGTAAAAACTTAAATTTGTCTGCAAAATCCGACATGGGAAAAGTTGATGATTGAATCATTTGAACTAGTTTGGGTGAAAATCCGGTGCCGTTTACATTTTTCCGAGGTGGGGCCTTCCCTGTTGCAAAGCAACTTTGTATGTCTTCACTTTTAGGTCTCTTTTTTCAATCTGTCTGTTTTGGCGCCGTCTTTCTTGTGATGTCAGGATGACACTGAAGGTTGGCACAGTAATCACTCTTCTAAAAGGAAAAAAAAATCACATTTCTTGTAAGTCCGAGGTGTGCGGATCTTTAAAATGATGTTATTTTAGCTAGCAAGCAGAAGTACATAGACAGAAGTAGGCAGAAGTAGGCAAAAATAATCACCCAACAAACTGCTTTGGATTTTGTCACACCGACAGATTCTTTTTTTTTTTTTTTTGTCGCTTTGCTTTCTTTCAAAAACACAGACTTAAGGTTGTCTCTTCCAAAGTGAATCATTTAACAGTCGCATTCTGCTGTGTAAGCTGAAAGAATGGCAGCTCAAAGTCAACCGCGACGTTAACAAGTCTCACTCTGCAGTTTATTTGCTTTCATTTATTTATCATTCGATGCGACGACACTCTTTGACAAAGCAAGGCCACGTGTGTGTGTGTGTGTGTGTGTGTGTGTGTGTGAGTGTGTGTGTGTATGGTGTGTTTTGATGGTGAATGCAAAAAAAGGTGAAGTCACAAAAAAAATCACCTCAGAGAGTAACATTACGCCTGTTTGAAAATGTGTTTCACGGATACATGACGCTGTTCTCTTTTCCAAAAGAGTGGAAACTTGACACTTTTGTGACAGTTACCATGGCAACGGGGGAGAGGGTCTCATTAGGCTAGTCTCAGATAAACGTGTTTTTCGGATGGAGGATGGAAAAATGAGACTGGCATCATTCTTTGAGCAGCATTGTGACAGAAATCAACATGAGATTTCATATATTGCTCCGAATCTTCAAATAAAATAACCGAGGGCTGTTATTATTCAACATATTTGACTCAAACTGACACGTTTTCTTAAGGAGGGTGATATGTCTTCTGCAGTGGATCTGCTGGGCTCCGTCAGTCATTTTTAACAGCATCACAGTACTCTGTCTCTCCGACAGCTTCTGCAATATATTTTCACACACTTGGAGTTTTACACCTTGTAATATTCTAAGCCGACATCATAATCCTTTATGGAGAGCCATCATTTTCCTCAGTGTGTGTCTCGATTTCACATGCTGTTGCTTGTAATGTCATGTAACGTAAAGAAAGAAAAAATCATTTGTATGATCATATTGATAGAGAAATTTAACTGGAGAAGCTATATCGCAGAAGGTATTTTAATTTGATGGTAAACGCAAGCAAAGAAGAAACTAATACTCAACTGGTATTGCATATTTCTTTGTTAACTACATAAACTGTCCCCAAGTCACAGCATAATTGAAAGTAATGACAAAGCAATGCCAGAGGGATGATGTGGTGGGGCGGGGGGTTTTGGGGAGGGGTTCACTGAGCATCCCAAACAAATCATTAGTTGGGAAACATTGCACTCGATTCAGCCGGGAGGAAAAAAAAAGAAGAAAGCTGCTCTATTGAAGGCTCACCTTTTCTATGCAAATAGTTTCACGTTTACGCGTTCATGGTCACATAAACAGCACCAACATTCATAAATGTTTATCGTGTCATAAAAACTATGATTATCAATGAGAAGGAAGTGACATCTTTTCTCTACAAATATTCTTTAACGAACACATAAAGGTCACTGTTACAAAGACTCATAAAGTAAACCTTTTATTTTTAATCTTTCACGCCGCCGTCCCGGGCAAGATCATTCAGCTGCAACTGGAAGAAAGTAAAGGTTTGTATTACTCCACCCACACTGCACCACATGCCCTCCACCGATCCGGCGCAGGAATCTTAGAGTCCCGGGTTGCGGAAAGCTTTAATTATTAGCAAGGCAGAGTGACAGAGAGAGAGAGAGAGAGAGAGAGAGAGAGACAGAGAGAGAGAGAGAGAGAGAGAGAGAGAGAGAGAGAGAGACAACTTTTATTTTGGGGAGCTTCCGGGATAAGGAGGAGGAACTACCTGGGGACAATGCCAAAGAGTGAGAGAGCATTCACAGCACAAGTGACGAGTAATGAGGGCAGAACATTATTCAGAAAAACAAAAAATTGGTTCAACCTAAATCATTGAATTGTACTGCAAGGGGATACTACATTTAGTAGTATAGTGTAAGAGGAGATGTCAGGAGTTCAGTGCCTTGCTCGAGGGTGCTTCAACACTTCTCAGGAAGTGAAGTACCCTCTCATCTCTTCAGTTGGCAATTTCCATATTTTCATCTGCAAAGGGTCTTGAACCTGACAGTCCTTTCTCCACTGAACAACCACCAGCCCTAAAACCACTTCATGTCCGCTAGTTGACTCTCGCCCATTCACGTGCTATACCCATGACGACAAGGATCTTTATTTTGGTTTTTTTGTATAAATGGAACCGAGGATGCATCGGAAACTGTTGTTTTAAAATTTGAAAGAAAAAAAGCCTCGGCTCACACGATGAACAGTCTTGCCATCGACACAAACTTTCAATCGCCGCTGAATGGTATCGCAACAGTCAATCAACAATGACTACCATTTTGCCAATTCTAAAGTAGTTCTTACTTCTGATCAGAGTCCTGAAATTAAATGCAGAAACTGCCACTCACCGCAATACGTTCGTTTCGACAAACACACACACACACACACATAGAAGTACACTTGCTCTTCCCCACTTTGTGGTTCTTTTGGACATAGCTTTGACCTTTTTTTTCCTTCTTTTTAATCGTGCCACCGTCCCCACATCCCTACCTTTTCCCGAGCCAAGCCCCCTGGGTGTCAGGCTCCCCCAATTATAAGACTGACACTCCCGCCTTGACAACGGCCACCAACTGTCTGCTCCACTCTGCACAGACAGACGAATCCAGTACTGTATACTAGCGGTAATCTTGAAGCATAAGACAAGACTAGTGTGTCTTGAAGCTTGACAGCAAATGAGTGGCTACCATGACACAAAGGGTGGTGGCACCATTGCCTGACAGGTCCAATTAAGATTTTTGTTTTTTTTTTTCATTTTATCATCACCAGGCAGCCTTCACAGTGCAGAGGTACCGGGTTCGATTCCAGCTGCGGCCTCCCTGTGTGGAGTTTGCATGTTCTCCCCGGGCCTGCGTGGGTTTTCTCCGGGTGCTCCGGTTTCCTCCCACATTCCAAAAACATGCATGGCAGGCTGATTGAACACTCTAAATTGTCCCTAGGTGTGAGTGTGAGTGCGAATGGTTATTCGTTTCTGTGTGCCCTGCGATTGGCTGGCAACCGATTCAGGGTGTCCCCCGCCTACTGCCCGAAGACAGCTGGGATAGGCTCCAGCACCCCCGCGACCCTAGTGAGGATCAAGCGGCTCGGATGATGAATGAATGAATGAATTTATCATCACCCATGCTTGAATTGTTCAATGGCATCTATTAGTACCAGTATATCCCATTTAGCTTCGCCCTCCTATGCATGAGCTCCAAATGTAGCCAGGGGAGGGACTTTTTAGTAGTTTTATAAAGGCGAGGAGGAAAAACAACAAGGTGATGATTTGAACGAGTGTGGCAATGTGTCACATTCTAATCCCCCCCCCCCCACACACACACACACACGCTCGGTGCCTATCAGCCACTCTCATTTGTCACTATTAGCCGTAATGTGAAGGATTCCTCATCTCATCCCGGAGGGCTAATTTGTTGGCTTGCCGGACTGACACCGGAGCTGCAGTGATAAAACAACCCGATGCGCTTCTCCCTGACCGGGTGCGAAATTACAACCTTTGAGTCCATACTGACACCCTAAGCATATGGAAATGAACAGCTTTTAATTTCGGAGAGTTACATATGGAGACAGCCGGATCTATAAATGGATTTTGGGACGGACATTGAGCTCTTTCTCTCGGCTCCTGTTTTGTGCCTCCCAACTGTACACTTTGACCTCCCACTCGTCTTTGATCCGGCGTCAGAAGACCTCGCTCCCCACCATCGCTCGGCTTCACTCGGCAAACTCTCGCGTCTCGCTCCAGATTTGGGCCTCGAGTCACTCGGCGTGAGCTTCTGACAGTCTGTTTGAGGCGGCTCCACGCTAGAGAGAATATTTGCTTGTAATTCTCTTCAACCAGACAGAAACCGGCTCGCACGTCCACGGATTGGCAGTTATTTGTTATTACGATTCAATTGCAAAATGTCACAGGAACGGAGGTAAGAGCTCTGCCGTTGGCGTCCATTGCAAATGGTGATACCTTTGGGTGCTGCACCACCACGACAGTATTAAAACGGAAACTATTTGTGACGACGTGAACGGCGCATGCGGATCCGATTCCGTTTTTCATGGGTTGAAAGAACGTTGCTATACAAACATTCCAGTGTTTGTATACTGCATTCCAGTCATGCTCATGAGGAAAACGACAGGTGACTTGGTATCGTGCCTTTGCACCAAGACCGGAGGGGAGCAGGCTGCCAAATTTAATTGTACGCATCAATTTCAAAATGCTAGCATTGCTGTATATTTAAGAGAAAGAATATTATAGAAATACAAAACGTATACACAAGACCACGAGAACTGTCGTCGGCGCCCAAAGAGGAGCCATCGTTTGACACAACAAATTGAGAGAACTATTGCACTTTTAAAGCTTAAAATGAACTCGAACAACACAGTACACCAGACATCAATCCCTCAATCATGAGTCGACGATAAATACTCAACTGATTACGCAGTTACAATTGTTGGCCAAATGTTTCTCTGAATAGAGTGGAGAGGGAAATAGAAATGGCGCCGAACACGTCCCTCTACAGGCTAACGAGTCATGACAACCGTCAATCTGCCTTTATTGACGTGGATGAAAGGGCTGTGAAATGCTGAGATTTGGCCCCAGAAGTAGTATTTCAGAGTTTGCCTTGACGGTGAGGTGCGTGGACTCAAAGCAAAGGCGCCAAATATGCTTCCTTGCCCTGTTATATGACTATAGAAACCTTTGTCCAGGTGAATCCTTAAGAGATTGTCTGTCATTCATTATTCAAAGACAATACATACACTAAAACCTGTTAATGGCAACTCTGAACCGCGAAAGGAACTATATTATTTAGTTCCCTCGGTAGGTGTTTTATGCCAACGCTTCGCTGCACTCGGAGAGGACAAAACCACATAATTTCTTCCAAACAATGAGTCGAGAACAACTAATACAACCGAATGAGTCAGGATAACATAATAGAAAGCCAAGTCAAAAGCAAATTGTCATGCTTGACGTTTGCCGTTGATCATAAGTGTTTTTAATTACCGGGCTGCTGCAAATAAACTTGACCCAACGGATGTTTTCTATAGTTGAGTGGGAGCCGTGTCAAAAAGCAAAAAAAGGTTGTTTAAAAAGCACACGGTGACGCAGACACCTGCCCTGCTGGTGTTTTATCAAGCAACTCGACGCGGTTTGTGGAACGATTCTCTGTTTGAATGGGAGCACCGGAAACGTGTTCAAACAATAACAATGGAGGCAGGGTGGGAAATGATCAGTAAATCAGCGTGTAAATGTGGACATCCACTGATCTTCCTCTGCCCCCCGCCGATTAATTTGAAAACACGGTTGTTTTATCTCTGAAGTCAGCCCGTTCAATACAGGGTCAGTCCGGGACTTACTCTTTACTTTCTGTTTGCATTTGTCTTAAGAAGTGTTACTTATGGATGATTTACGGTCACACACTCCCTGTGTGGGACAAATAAAGGATATCTTTTTGTAAACTGTACTGTGAAGTTGGCCAAAAAGCAAACACCTGAAACTTTTAATGTTCTGTCACACTGTTGGAGAGAATATGTTGAGATTATTCGGCACCGTATGCTCCCTCATTGCTGCAAATGTGATGCCGCTCCGCACCTCTTTTTCTTTTTTTTCTTTGGTGCCTAAACAGAACATGAAGCTGAGTACTTGACAGTCACATCCTGAATGTGGTCTGATGAGAGCTCAGCAGTGGTAGCATAAGGTGGTGGTGGTGTTGGGAGGGGGGGGGGGTGTTCGAGGGGTGTGGAAGTCGGATGTCACATCACCCCGGCATGTGACATCTTGTTGGGGCTCGCCACCGCCGCCTTCTTCGAGCCCCCCCTTGAATTAACTCCCAGCTTGGAAGAGGAACATGCTCCTTCTATGCGCTCAGCGGACTCCTTGTCTGTAACACAGCAATGCTTTGGCATACCAATGACTGGAACTAGTGGGAGATTCTCCTCTTCCTCCGCTTGCTCGGTGTGCTGCCAGCCACCCAGGTGTGACTACGTGACGGAGAACAGTTTGCACAAGAGCTCTTTCCACTCGGACATCCAGTACAACCGCTTGTTTTTGTATCGAGCTCGGCATTGGCAGAAGCTGCTCTTGTTCAGATGTATTTATGAATTCATGATGCAGTATATTTGGATGTGTATTAGGGGGTACTTGAACCACAGATACAGCAGGTGGTGCTGTGGCTTGCTGTTTTTTTTTTATATATATATTAGGCCACATTTCATAATGAATACAGAGTTGATGTTTAATTGTAAAATGTAACCTAATGGCGCCACCCACGTTGTTTTTTATTTCCTGCTGTGTGGCAGTGGAAAGACTGTAGCTATCAAGAATTAATGTGCCCAACAAATTATTTCTGCCTAACTACTTCTCATAATCGTTTTGACCTTTTTTTCACGTAGCTACGACAATCGTGTAATTCCATCACTGCACTCTCAAAATTTCATTTTATTGTCAAGTTTTGCGAGGTGGGAGTTGGAGGACCCCAGAAAGCAGGGAGGAGCAGGGTGGATTGAGCATGATATATTGAGATACTATAGAAAATACAAACAGGAGTACGCTGGAAAAAACTAACTGAAGTACTCAAAGTCCTGAAAAGCATAAGGAACCAAAGTAACAAAAACCTTTGACAGAAAACAAAACTTGTTAGGAGCCCACAGGCACACAACACACACAACTCCCGAACCAAGACTGACAGAGCCCAGGGAACTAAATACCAGCAAAGTGACGAGACAACGGGAAGCACCTGGACAAGACACAAAGGCTTGAGGGAGCTGATTGGTTAACACAAGAGACCCGGATGACGAGAACAGGTGGCACCACAAAGGGGAATGAGGAAACAAAACCAAATGTAACCGAAACAAAAACATAACATTTATACCTGGAGCGGTGACGTTTATCTTGTAATTATTCGACTTGATTCTCACGCAAACTTTACTCTTGTATCGACTACTTAATTGTCATAAGTCTGACTTTATTCTACTATTCGCATTATTCTTGTACCTACGACAATCCTGTAACTGCGTTATTCTTGTATTTTTACTTTAAACATGTGGTCAGGACGCTAATTTTGTGATTCTCTATCTCTTGACTGCTCTGTGAAAAATACATTTGACTTTTTTTGTACGACTCTCATTAAAATATTAACATTAAAATACACCATTGGGTATACCTGTTTTGAAAATGTTTTTACTGCGACTGACTGGAGAGCAGCCCAGGAAATATAATAGGATACATTGAAATATGACAGCAGTACTTATCATTCAATCATGTGCTAAATAGATAACATGCCGCCTGCTTATAAGAGTTGTGATCCCCACTTGGGCTGAGAGGGTGTGGGTGCAGGATCCTGAGGTTTGGCTGCTATATACTGTATGCCTGGTGTTTTCTTTATCAAACAGCTCAGCCGGTTGCATGTCACAGCAGCTAGGTTTGCTTTTGGGAGCACCTGCTGTTGCCCCCCCCACTCCCCCCTCCTTCCTACTCACGGAAATTACTTGTGGAATCTTAATTAGACTCTGAATTCTGCTTATCACAGCTTTTTGTAGTGCTCCGGAGAGGTCCTGAATGTCTTTTTTTTAACGATGCCTGTTAGCATCGATGACTGTATCACCAAAGCAGGGGTGAACATAAACATTGCAAAAATGTCTATGACGCATATTCATGAATATGGACACAACAAGCTTAACGACTGAGCTACACGCCTCTATGCTTTTTATAAAGACATACAGGCAAGTTTACCTTTGTCTTACATGTTTGGATCATTGTGAGACGTATGATCATTTTTATTGACTGCTAGACACTTTTCTCACAGTTTTCTTTGGGGGGCTAATTTGAAGTAAACTAAGCACAAGTGGCTGAGTCGTTGTTTTGTGACCCTGTTTGTGTTGGATGAGCGCACCGTGCCTCTCTTGGGAGCAGCCTACAGGCATCCCACAGATCTGACACGCAGCTCTGCACGCTCACACTGAATGAGAGAGGAAGAGGGAATAAAAACAATGCGCACGAGAAAAAAAAAACCAAGCACTTCCCTAAGAATCTTGGCTGAATACATTTGCGAGAAATAAACATCATTCTCTGCTTCAATCTATTTTCCCCTTCCATAGCTTGGGTCAAAATAATTAGGGATAGTACACCATACCCAGGAGGGAAAGAATAGCATCCTCTGAAGATGAAAAATTGACACCGTTGTTCATTTATATATGGAAACGCCTGATATGTGATCAGAATTAAAAAAAAATTAAAACACATTTCTACATTGTCCCACTATGTATTTGAATAATCAAATATAAGAAAAACATTTTTTCGTTAAGTTTGCTCAAAAAGGCATCACGGGCGGGTTGTGTCTAAGGAATGGGTAGCGCCTTTAAGACAAAGCCAGAATGTAACAAGGTTTTAGGCACCTCTACGCTCGGCGGGGTGTCTTAAGATGACAGAAGGCGTCAAAATGTCAAGGGAAGGCTAGAAGATGAGAGATGATGGTGGGGCTTGTTGGCGGTGGGGGCGGCTGAAAGTGGGGCCATCCCCTGGGGATCCCAGTGTGGGGTGTTGGACACCTGCAGGGGTTAGAATTAGTAAGCCCTCCCCTCTGCCTTATTTTCTGCTCATTCATGCAGACGAGATGCAGCACCTTGCCGAGAAGAAACACAAATAACACCGTTGAGAGGGGGAAATGTAAAATATGGACGTGTGACGGGAATGTCGATGGCATCATGGGTCGCTTTGAAAATAAGCCAGCTGGAGCGCAAGTAATTGAGCAGCGCGCGTGGCGTGTCTTCACAAACATCCTCATGTGATTAGCAACGCACCAACCAACCCCAAAAAAGGTACGGGGTCTAAAAATGCCGCATCCGCCTCTGTTCAACAGCGAGGGTCACCCTTTCTTCAGTCTTCCGCTCCGTTGCAGCCTCCTCGTCATGCGCTGTAATTAAAACCACAGGTGGGACCGATAACACTGACTGGCTGCTCCCAGCATGCAACAGGTGCCATCTGCTTTGCAGTTCCTATCCTCTTAAACCGCTTGGGGTTAAAACATCAAAGTCCCGCCTCTTTTGATCGTAGCAGTACAAAGAAGAATATGCTCTTGTGAAAAGGCTCGAATGGGCGAGGCACCTGGCCGGAAACTGACCCGCATCGTGGTTCTTGCTAACGTTTTCCTGCCTACCAGTTAGAATGGAGATCCTGCGGTGCCCGTTTGTGCCGCTCCGGTGAGCGGCTCACGAAAGCAAACATGCTCAGTACACCTTGAAACACGGCCCACCTCATGAGAGGACAAGCCCAATGCGGGTCACGGCACATCGCCGGGCATGGGATATGATGGAATACGTCAGATACGGACATACAGTACCGTACAAATACCTCGATCACGGATTACAATGAATAGTCACGGCAAAATAATGAGATTTTTGTCAGTTCTTAAGAAAAAAAAATCTAAACAATTCTCAATCCTGACAGGCACAGTGATATGCCGCTCAACAAGGTAGCACAATCAAGTTAGAATTTTTCTCAGAATTAAATATCATTGTTTAGATACATTCAAAGCAATTGGTTGGTTGCACCCCATATTCTCATATTTTCACACGGTTGTAGTCATTTGGAGACAGACTGGCTTTCATTTCATTTGTAGTGTGTTACCACTTAGGATAGAAAAAGCTCATTTGTGGGGGTCGGGGTGGGGGGGTGGTTTGCAGAGAAGGACAGACTTTTACCCGAGGCGTTGGCAGATTGCAGATGTCTGTCCCTTCTCATTCGAGCGGTGCAATCACCCAGCATGGAGCTGCCCTCCTCCAAATTTTGGCTTATGAGGAACTGCACGTGTTCCTGAATTCGGCATCTGGAACGCGAAGGTGCTCTTCAATTGAATGCAATCACCGACTTTGATCCGAATGACACATTCCCTCCCTTGTATTGGAGGAGAAATGACATGTTCAGCATCATACATGGTCATGAAGGCGGGCCTCTTTTTCTTTTGGGGGTGGGGGGGAATCAACACTTATTGTTGGATTGAGATTGTCTGCATATGGCTGGAATTAGCAACACTCCTCTGCCTTTGCTTCACATCCCATTTGCCACTCGCGTCATGCTCTCCCCTCTTTCGCCACACTTTTCTCTCACACTCCATCGTTCCCCCAATCTGTTCTTTAGCCCACGTGCATCACATCTCGCCGCCCCCTGCCAACCATCTCTTGCAACAACACTTCCTCTTCATCCGCTTCCTCTCCACTCCCATCTCCGTCACCTCTGCTCCGAGCCCAGCGAGGAACTCTCGGAAGGAGCCGCGACGGAATTCTGATCAGCCACTTTATGGTCAAAGAAGGCTCGCCAACTGCCTTTCCTATTAATCAATGGTTCTACTGCCTGCGGTTAACACCTGTAACCTCTGCATTACGTGTGTTGGAGGAGGCGGGGTGTGGGGGTGGTGGGTAATACCAAGCTCCTGACATTGCTACTAAATTTGTGCGAGCAGCAACTTTCACTTACTTCTTGTCTAGTCAGTAAAGTCAATGCTGGTCCAAAAGCTCGTTGGTCGCCGTATGGATGCGCCATAAAAATGAGGCCCTTTTAGATGCAGCCATGCCATGGAGATGAATAAAAATTGGTAACTAGGTCATTTGTGCGGCCCAAAGCTAGTCTTCCTTCCGCGCCTGCCTTTTTCCGTGTGTTGCTGGAGTCTGTGGAACATCAAGGAGATGAAAACATTCCACATCCTGTATACGCGGCACGCGCTCTGCAGTGGGGGTTTCACCGACGTTCTTTTGACATATTCTTGAGCAAATATATATCAAACATCGATTCCAAATCGTACTCTATATGTTCATAGGAAAAGGAACGATAATTGGTTACTTCAGTTGGAATGGCTCCCAACTCCCAACGAGTATCTAATCATTAAATGCCGTACATTAAAAAAAAATAAAAATAAAAATACCACAATTAAAGTTAAAAAAAAACAAAGAAATTCAGACATGAATTTGATTTTCTTGCGGTCACAGTGCCTGGTTCTCTCGCCTGACCTCCGTTTGGGCAGCATGTATTCAGTTAGTGCAAAGCCGTGGTGTCAGCATGAGCGTGGATTGTTTTCTCTCTCTTCATATGTCCGTTGGCAATAGTATTGACAGGTAGCATACATTTGCAAATGACTGGACAGCAATTGACAAACGGAAGCAATATCAAGCTTGTTAGGGAGCTTGTAAAGTCACCGATTATTTCTGGCAGATTGGAGGTTGTCCACTCGTTTATTGACTTCAAGTTCAACCCATAAAGAGCCGCCTAAAGGACGATTCCATCACAGTAAAACACTTTTTAATGAGGTAAATATATTTAAGAATCCTTACAATAAAACGGTATCGATCGAAGCATGAAAAAAATAAATAAAAATAAGATTGAACACACCAGAATTCCATTAGAGAGCAATAGTTGGAAAAGCCCATTTAAATCCACCGTCAGGGCATTCATGTGAATGTTGTGAGGGACTTTCAGGTGAAATCAAAATTTATCTCCGGAACGTTTTCTCATTGTTGTTACAACACACAAGGTGCTGCTGCTTGACAGGCACAAGTCAATATAAAATACGGTCAACTGCTTATAACATACTTGTCAAGCTGCACGCCTTTCAAAAAATATTCAGGTTGACACAACTGTTCACGAGATATGAACTCGTCCTTATAAGAGCATTTCTTTGCAGTCTGAGAACCCCCGTCATCCCGAGTGCCAACTCGATGAGCCAATATTTCTTTCAGCAAAACCAAAACATAACTGAGGTCAATGTTTTCGGCAACAAAGGAACGAGGGCCGCTGTTACTCAACTGTTGGTCAGGCAGGATAGGCTCCAGGTTACTGATGAGAAGGAGCGTTGTAAAATATGGATGGATGGATGGATAGGTTTCTTCAAACCAGCTAGGGGCAGAAAGTGAGACCGGCTGACGGGGGGTGAGGGGAACAAATACTTGACTTGCCCCCGGCGCCGGCTCCTCACACCATTCCACTGTGCTCAACTAGTCTACCTGGCACACAGGAAAGTCTTATTTTTGTCTACTTTGGTGCACTCGCACTATTCATTGGAGATGTTCTCCATCAACTGTCATAACCTGCAGTGGACCTTGAATCAGGTACAAGACGAGGGATTTCTCAAGTCTGCTCAGTGTGTACGAGCGCGTGTAAGTGCTCGAGCCTCCTCTGAGAAGACCCCTTACTGGCCGGTGCACCGTGTCTTTAAAGCGCAGTGCCCCCATCCGCCAGTCCATGAGCTTCTTTTAACAGCCTCTTCAGTTGCGTACAATCTGACACCTTTCTAAAGTGTGTGGATGGGAAACTTGTGATTCTGACGCAGACACATGCAACGTGGGCTTCAAAATGAGCTCTTGAAACCATAAGTCTAAATTCCAAGATGCAGATTAAGCCCTAAGCGCCCACATAGTTTTGTAACCAGCTGCTTCTCGGTTCTTTATGTACAATCCATCAAGCCGCAGCGCAAACAATGAGCTACGGTACCGTCTGCTTTTCGACCACAAGTCAAAGAAGTGTTGATGAACGTCTGTATTTTCTGGCTCTCCCCGAACCTCTCGAAAGCGGGTGCCTGGCCGCTGAGCCCCTCGAGCGCAGCTGTGGGTGTGGATGCTAACAGGTCATCTAATTAGTGCCGCGCCCCGTCTGTCTGCGACCGCAAGAGGACTGCCAGACTGGTCTTTATCATCCAGTGCTGCCCCGAGCCTCTTTAGACACACACAAACACACGAGGGTAGCTTCACTATGAATAAATGCATCGATGACTCCATTGTGTTAGTTTTCAGGAGGACATATGCATAATCACAAGTAACTCACTTCAATTGGTGCAGAATTTTATTTTTTTTAAAAAAACATTTCTGAAGTGACACCAACCACCTAAACAACTAAGACATAAATATTTAAACAAAATCAATCACTTCTATCTTTCCTGTTCATTGCCAGCTGATGAAAGGCGGAAAGGCAGGCTACAGCTTGGACTTGTCGCCGAACCGGCCATTCACCCCAAAATCACATCACCGCTCAGTGCGAAGTCAGGCGAGGGAGCTGTTACAACGCCAGTGACTAAAAAAAAAAAAAAATACAAAGGTCAGCAAAAATATTGGAACAGACTTCATGGTTTTCTTTCGACGTCTGTTATCAAGCCTGTGACTCGCTGACATCACCAAACTTTGGCATTCGTCTTTTGTGAGGCTTTCTCAGGCATTCACCAAAGTCTTTGCAGTTTTTGGTATTTAGTTGGTCTTTTCTTGAGCAGGTAAAATGCATGCTCTGTAGGCTCTCCTTTCGACTATTTACATTGCATATTTGTGTAAAAATGCTCAGTCGTTTCTCTTCTGTAAACACTGCACTAATACACACGCACACACACACACACACGTACATAGCCTAACATATGAAGCACAAAACGACTGCAAACTCACGTGACCGACCTTGAGGGAGGCCGTGTTGATTGGAACGTTATCCGTATGCTGGGAAAATGCCCCCCCCCCAAAAAAAACATTAGCCTCCCCGACCTTGAAGGATGCGGCGTCACCACAAGCGTCACACACGCGACCGCCGAGGGCGACTTCTCTTTCTCCAAGCTCCTCCTGACCTCGCCCACAAACAATTCTTTGTCATAACCCGACACCTCCCCGACACGCACCGCTTGACCCTTTCGCTTCGAGCAGTGGCCGCACTGTCCAAACGGATGGAGGCGAACACATCCGCACACGAGCAGAGTTTGAGCGACTTGCTTGCGTTCACGTACCAATGCTATTTACAACATGTGGATATCTCAGGAACAACGTATTGTTTGCATTTAAAAGCCTCCATCCATCGGGGAGACATTTTTATCCGGTTTGGTTTCCATTTGTTGCGATTATGTACAATTGAGCTATTTCCATCCTGCAGAGACAGTCATGTTGGAAAGTCCTGAACTGAAAGGCCTTATGCAGATTGCATGGTTCTCTAATTTTGGGGGGGAAAAAATCATGACCTATAATACATACGATACTTTCCATAAAATATGTGGAGAATTTGGTTGAAAATTGGACAAAAATATTTTGAATCAAATCCTTCACGACCAAATTGCATCATACCTATGTAATAACCTGCATATAGCATTTTTTAGTTTGAATGTTTTCAATGCATTCTCTAGAATCGAGTCTGAAATTGTACACACGCATAATTCAGTTGAAACTGAAGAAAGCTGGTCAAGAATCGTTATTGCATTTCAGAATGACATGGCTGCAACATGGAATGCTAAAACAATGCCGAAGCTTCAAGGCCATGCGCACACTGTATGGCTCTATGGACTATTGAATAGGAAAAAAAAACTGCTCTGCACTATGACACATTGGAACATGACAATTTTCTAGTTTTCTTCCCGACAGGAAAAAGTATCTACCAACTAATGACACAATCTCCTTGGAGGAGGTCACCAAGTCCAGATGACTGGATTTAGCGTCGAGCGGTGGCGATACGGACACGCAGTATCAGTGTAAACTATCAAGGAGTATCAGCGTGAACTATCGCTGTAATATTGTCAAATGTGCCAGCAGCCCATGGTGACACTTATATTACTGCACGAGGCCGCACTTCCCAAAGCTCCGAGCCGAGGTACGTCTTCAGCTTGACCTTCTTTTCTCTCACATAAATTGCTTATTTTCTCCGCCGTGAACTGGAGCCTTTCCCGCCCCGGTCGACCATCTCCCTTTATTGCCCTTAATGCTCCCTGCTACAAAACGCAGACAGCTCTTAACACCGACATCCGGCGCGCTGCCAATCCATTTTTAATCACAGCTGAATCAATAGTGGCAAGCTTATTTTTGAGTAGGAAAAATAAGGAAAATGGAAGGCAAATATATGCAATTAAATTGAATTTGGTCGGCCACCTCTTGCTGCCAGCTCAACCCGAACGGCAAATTTAACGTCCGCCCGGTGTCAAATATTAAAATACTCAGTTGTGTTTTCTGATTTGGTGTACGCTGGAGTAGTAAAAATGAAATTAAAAGGCCTATTTGAGAGTTTCTTCTGTTGTGCTTGATGGATTTGGGAACTTTTTTTACGACCTGAGCTGTGGCCCCATCGCAATAATAGCGAGGCTGCCCACACTTTTTTTATTGGCTAGTTCATAAAATCCCACGAAGAGCTAAAAAAAAAAAAAAAAAAACAAATAAATATAGTTAAAGAAAAAATAAATGTTAGTTTTCACACACGCCAAGAGGCTATTGTGCAGCTGCACATCTGCACTCCATTTGCCATGCGTGCCAATATGTAAATAACATAGCTGCATACAAGTGGCTGATTATGAAGGGAAAACATCCCTGTGAACTAAATGAGTGGCATATGGTTCCAGTCGCGTCTTTGTTGGCAATTTGTATACACAAGGTGATATAATGTGAGCCAAACTGCAGAGGAAGCAGAAAGCGTTCCCGGAGCCGTATGCCGCCGCCCGGTAATGACTGAATGCACTTTTTGGACATGAAAAGAGAAATAAACAACTCCAAAAAGATATACGAGTTCAAGCACAAGCACGAGGCAATGAATTATCTGGAGAATTGGATCAGAAATTCTTAAAAGAAGAAAAATACACACCATACAACTATAGCAGACATTCTGTTTGATGGTGACCCCACTCCAACATGTCTATTTTGTAATCAATGCAGTGCAGGCTGCGAAGGTAATGAGGAAGAAAAGTCGTCATTGAAAGACAACAATGACACCTTTTTTTTTTTTTTTTTTTTAGAGATAAGAACCATTTGAAAATTTGTTTTACAATGACACATTTGCCTTGTCAGTCACTGTGGCATGAACGGAAAACAGTCCACCAAATAGAACACTAGCGGCGGCACTTCTTGGGACCAGAAAGTCTACAAAAACCATTACGGCCTTTTACGAATTTTTCATGGTGCTCATTTACTTAACATTGGAGTGATACATGGCACTTGCGCCGTTGCTTTCGGAACCGGTAACCATTAGGTTACCGTATAATTTTGCTGGAAAACAAAAGAATGATTCTTGGGGCGTGGGGGCTGGTTTAGTGGAATAATTCCGTCTGCTCTCTAATTCCCTCTCCCCCATCTCATACGAACGCTTTTGTTACTTGCCCATTCAAGGCTAGTAAAGTGCGTTGTTGCCGCACCTCCATCATCACCTGAGAGGCTGCGGCGGGGCAGAGTGCTGAGATGCAAAGGCTGTCAGATGAGTTTCAAGCGGTATGCAAAAGCTCCCCTGTTAATAATTCATGTCCGCGTTTACAAATGGCACTGTTGTGCTGAAACGAATCAGCCGAGTTGTTGAAATGCTATTTTTGAGCAGATGAAAGTTTAATTCCTGTCCTGGATTACTGGTCCTCGTCGATCAAGCAGGCCCAATATTGCGCCCCCGCCCACGTTTTCCCCGCATGCTGCAATGGGAGATGAAGGCAGGCGGAGGTTGCACTCGGACACGGATGTACTCCTTCATTGGGGAAATCTGGGCAGCCTGTTTGCAGGCTGCTTTCGTCTGATTCAAATGTTCTTCGCTATTCAAATATTGAGACACACGTTGTCATGAAAGTTGTCATTCCTGCTTCCTATTCTGCTCCAGGTCTTTGCTAGGAATATGCAAAGGGGCTCAGATTGAGCAAATGTGTAAATAAGGTGTCACTTTGTGGTGTCTTCCAATATACTACGGCAACCAATTTCAAGGTGTGAGTGTTGATGTGAATGTAACGCTGGTGCCAACTCAACGTGCGAAAGCAAACTACTCGCCGATCAGATTTGCACCTTGGCTTTTACACTTGAAATAGCTTTTGCACCGAAACATCCACTCATTCGGATGAAGGGAAAAGTGTTTGGACCAAAGGGGTAAAAGACGAAAGCAAAAGAAATCATTATCATCCAATTATCGGATGTGGGTGTGCACTTAGAGGACGCTCCAGAGACAAAGAGGTCCCGCTTGTTGTTTCCATACATACAAACATTATCCGCAGCATACATGCGCCCGATCTGCCAGACGATTGTAGTTCGCTTTCAGAACAATTTGTATGAATTTCCATATGTTTCTACAACATGATCGTAGGACCCCTTTTATGGCAGCATAGGATGTTGGATGTATTTATATAAATATACGGGGCCTCACATTATTCGTTACAAGGCGTCTCACCGCCGACTTCTGTCCAGCTACTATTTCTCTGTGTAAAAAACATGAAGCTCGAGACACCGTCAATTAGCAACGACTCACACTGGCAAATTTGCATTTATAGCCATCTGGCAACTGTAGTGATGAAAACAGCAAAGCGTTGTTTAATTGATGCACACACCAGCTCACGTAGCCATCAGAACGGCTTTGGCGAGGCTTTTATGCGCTCATTACTTTCTTTTTTTTTTTGGTTTCTAAGGTTTAATGTCGGATAACAAAATAGGTTAATTTAAATGTATAAAATGGCCTGATGACAGCCGATCGCTGTTTTTATTTTGAATGACAAGGTCCGGCAGCAACACACTACACCCGAGGCTCCATCATAGGTGTCAAATATGATGAATAAAAAATAACAATCATAATAATAATAATTTTTATCCATTTGTGTTCATATTGTATTTAATTGAAAGATGTTTGTTGTTTTTTTTTTCTCTTTCTCCTTTCTTCTTTCTACATACATTCTTGCTGCTGGAGGCTGTAAATTTCCCCATTGTGGGACGAATAAAGGATATCTTATCTTATCTTATCTTATCTTAAACTCAGGTCCTTTTCCAAGCCTCCCTGTTGCAACGCACCTGAATGAAATAATCATCATCAGCAAGCTCTACCTGTTCATTTGAATCAGGTGTGTTGCAACAGGGAGGCTTGGAAATCATGCAGGACAGCAGCCCCCCCCCCCGACCCCCCCCCCCCCCCCCCCCAGGACCCGAGTTTGACACCTTTGCTCCATTTATATTTTGTCAGAGCTTGTCTGCAGGCAACTCTTTCCAGGGGAATATTTTGCAGGCATGCTGACCTCTGCAATAGACTGACAGCTGTTGAGGGTGATGGGGGGGGGGGGGGCGGGGGGGATCTTGAACAGCTAAAGTTCCCCAACCACCTTGGGATGGGACATTCATGTCACAAGAATATTTCTCATGTTTGAGTCCATCAAGCCTGCTGTGCTGCTCGAGTTGACAAGACCAGAAGATTGACATAAGCGGGAAAATATGACAATGTACAGCTTCGGCGTTGAAAAGGATTTGCAAATCGTCGTCGTCTGTTTTTAGTTACATGTTACACAGCGTCGCAACTTCATTGGAATTTTTGTTTATATGACAAATTGTACATTCTTTTTAGTTTGGTCTGTTCGAATGACAGGTTAACAAATTGAGAATTATTTACTGAGGGACAGAGTGAAGACAGGCAGGTCCAAGATTGGTGCCCTAGTTGAGCCTCCTTCAGCTACTAACAATTGGATTTGTATTCAGCTCCGACACGTGTCCCAGAATTTACCCTCAGCAGAGGCATGTGTACTTATGGTGTCAGCTGTGGACTAATTCACATCCCTGCTCATTGCACGATGTGTGTGCGCGTGTGTGTGAATATTCGCGCGCATGGCATATCTGTGAAGCAAGCAATTAAGATTCGAAACAACGGCACAAGTGCGACACTTCTACAAGACTACCCGCCGCTTCTCATGTTGTTTTGTACATACATAAGGGCTGTCGGCGGGCCACATGCTCTTGATATTTACACAGGTGAAATTGCTACTTCAGAAAAACTAGTCACTTGCATTCTTTTTCCAAAAATGGAATCTTATTTGCATGTGGTCAATTTTGGTCTCAGCACACACTGGGGTGCTGAGAAATCTCTCTCGTAGACACAAGCTCTGACACTGACAGTGGAGATAAATAAATGAGCATCAGTGGTCCCTCTCCACCCATAACATATCACCCACAACCCTTCCCCAGGTTGTTGTGATTTGGAAGCAGCTGTTGTTGTGGTGGATTCGCCCGCTCTTCCAGATCACGTTTCCCTTTTTTTTTCCGTTTCCCAGGGGAGCCCTGCTGATATTTATATATATATATATATATATATATATATATATATATATATATATATATTTTTTTTTTTGCCGGCTGAGTTGGGTGCCGGGGAGAGGAAGAAACCTTGTCAAATTCTCTGACAGAGCTTTAAAGCCCTGGGAGATACTTTGAATAATGGAGCACCTGTACCAACTATCAGCACTCAGACGGCATCTGCATACACTCTTCTTCTCGTACGTGTATCGAGCCTGCATCTGTTGTGTTTTGCCTGCTTTGGTTTCAGCAATATAAGAGGGAAAAAGGGCGAGATCACCTTCTCAAAAGACGCCCGTATTGAAGCAACATAGCTCTATTACTTGGCTATTAAATGCTCATCAAATGACAAAAGAAAACAAATTATATATATATATATATATATATATATATATATATATATATATATATATATATATATATGGCTGCAAATCACCTGCACAGCCAGCAAATTATATTCCTTTTGATCACTATTTTCATTTTAGCCTTTTCAGACTCCCACGTTGGTTGCCTGTCTGAGAAGGCTGCCAAATCATTTCAATCAAAATGGGAATTTGGATCTCCTAATTTGTTGCTAAAGCTCTAAAGACAAGTGTGTGTGTGTGTGTTTGTGTGTGTGTGCGTGTGTGTGCGCTTTCTGTATTGAATAAAAATGTCTGCCTCACATCGATCCAGGGGCAGTTTTACATGATTTGCTTATTGTTTTGGTTTTTTTTTTGTCATGTCAATAACATGTCATTACCTTGTTATAACATCTCAGTATGTTGCTAGCTAAAAGAACAAATGTAGTATATGTCAAAATGTTGAGATGTGGACAGTGAAATACAGATTGGAGGGGGGCGGCATTCTCCCATTGGGTCATTTCTTTTGTTCAAGGGCTTCAAACTCACCGGGTGACGAGCTGTAGTTGTGTAGCTGTTGGCGACAGGTGACTTCCAGCTGACCGTCATCAACGTACGGGAAAGGGAGAAGGACTTTCTCCAAGACGTTTTCCCTTCCATATACAGTCCTTCAATGAGATGGGCCGGATAGATGAGAAAGCGACACGGGCAGATAAACACAGCCTTGTATTTTCACAACTGCTGTTGCATGGGCGCCATGGGGTCCGTACAAACACCCTTGATAGAGGCTTACAGGGCAACGGGGTTTGCTTTATCTCCAAGGTACGGGCAACTGGCAGACCGCAAATGGCCTTTTATGGCACATATTGGAGCAAAGGAGCAAAGATGTGGGAGGTTTGGGGCGAACGGTGGACAAGTTAAAGCGTTTTTTTTTCCCCCTTCCATTTATTGACTGGCCCACATCCTATCAACTAGTCACGGCTGTCCCACACAAGTCAGTTTCTAACCTGAGATTGCCGTTCTCAAGAACAGCGTGCCTCCTCTTTGGCTCCCTATGAAGCTTAGGTCATGAGAGTCTTTTCCCCCTGTGATTTTTTTGTTCAGAATTCAAAGTAAATGTTGCCAAATGGTGAGACAATTAATCCAATTGTTTTACCTGCTCGTTGAAGGTCTTCATCTCCACCTGTTGTTTGTGTTGACCACTGAGCTGCCTCCACCCACACATGTCTTGTCCAGGTGTGTCTTGTTGCCTCGTCAATGAGTTTGGCTTTACTTCCCTGCTTGCTTGCAGTCTGTGTCATTTCTCACCAAGCCTCCATTGCCATCATTTTCCCATTGCCTTGAGTGTTCTGTGTTTCGTTTTTTTAATACTTTTATTGCAAATGTGTCAGCTCCTCTGCCTTCTATTATTTGCCTCGACAGTACAAATTTGTTGACACCTCACTTTCAATTCAGCAACCAAAAGGGAAACACACTTTCAAGTCAAATTCTACATTCAAGTCATCTGTTTGCTTTATGAAAACTGGAAATGGGGAGTTGTCTTTATTTCTTTGGAATCGCACTCATGGATGCCATATTACATAGGTGTCAAACTGAGGTCCTGGATGGCCACTGTCCTGCATGTTTTGCAAGTGGTGTGTTGCAACAGGGAGACTTGGAAAACATGCAGGGCAGCGGCCCTCCAGGACCTGACAGGACCAGTTTCTATGTTCTTCAAAATGCATGTTGGGCAGAATAATGCTAGGTTGGTGCACAAAAACCACAAAAAACAATTTCCCTAAATAAGTCATGATGAATCCAACACTCCTACTATGTTATTGCTATTTTGTGCGGACTATGCCGCATCCTTTTTTGATTATTGTTCCTATTTTTTTTAATAGCCTGCCTGCTGTGCACTCATCAATCATCGAGCGAAAGCGGCCCTCTTGATCTCGCCACGCTGGAGCCCGCTTAACCGAGTTACAGACGTCCGCAACTTGCGTCAACTTTTCAAATATGACAAGCGTAATCGCATTGCTCCTTCCAGTCAACCCCCTACCAGATGTGAATTGATGGCATTAATGACGGCAAACGATTATGCGCCGTAAATGTGGCTCAGTCCATTCTTGTTCATGAAAGGCTCACACATTAGATTGATGATGGTGCACTTGAAGTGAGGTCACTTGTCGGCATCCCAATTATGAAGTTCTCAAATAGCCGGTTCTAAATTGTGTGCTCACGCTAACAGATTGCCAGAGCCAAGATTCAAACCCAAGCCTGAGGAACTGCGAAGCAGACGTGCTAAACACATGCGCGGCTTTGCAAGGAGCGATTTTTTGCAATGCAGGGGACAAATAATGCACAGCTAAAAGCGATGTTGGAGTCCAAATCCAACGCACAAAACAATTCAATGAGTCACATGAGAATAAAAGACTGGAGGCTTCTGTGTTTCAGTATGCTTGTCTCTGGTGCTTATTTGAATGACGTTTTGGTCGTCAGGATCCAGTGCAGGAAAAATATTCAAATCTGGATTAAGATTTGCTTTATTTAAAGATAAACAAAAGGGAAGCGTGATGGTTAGTCAGTTAGTCGTGAGCACTCTGCCTCGCACTTGAGAGAGAGCTTCCGTGTTCAAATCTTGGTTCGGGGTCTCAACTAATGCCTCATTATTGTTTGGGTTACCTTTCGCATTCAATCGAAGACATTGTGCGAATTGTGAAATGTGAAGCGGCTCACTTAATTGAAGCGTCATGACCGGGGACTTGCTGGTAATGGGGGGGAGGGAGCCATTGTGTCGTTCCCATTTATCCTGCTTAAAATTGCAATAACACAAGTCTCTTCCGTGCGGAGCTCTTCAATTAGCTTGTCAATACAAAGGGGAGCTTCATTCATTTAGAGGTTCAAATCATGTTTATCTTCATCCTATTATTCATTTCAAGACCCCTGCTTCCAATGCACTGCGACACAATAAATTGAATTTCCAGGTGCGTTTTGAAAACAAAAACATCTTACACTGATGATAGTGGGATAAAAGGTTAATTGTCTCCACAATGCGCTCTGAATGTGATTTTCCGGTAAAATGATGATTTTTAACGTCTCATTATGCAGTACTAATATAATTATCTACTCCCAAATGCTTTAAAAAATTTATGGACCAAAAAAAAGTAGCAGTAACCCACTTTGTTGTGAAATGCATATTCTGCACGGTAGGTTTCACTCCAACTTCTACTTCCTGTCTTTGATTTTTTTGGATCACCACCCAATGAGTTTGTCAGAGGGTATATACATAAATCGAATGTTAAAAAAAATGTTCAAAAGGGTTTTGAGTTTGACCCTGAAATTAATGGAAATCAGAGGTTTCCCCGGAACAGCACGTGTTTGGCCGCAGAGGTGCGACCGCTTTTTGCAGGAAATGCGCAAGAGGCTTCTCGCATGAGGCCCGTGAGGCCCAATCGAAGAGCTGGCTCGAAGGGAGACGAGTGGACGGCTTGAGAGGTTCCGAGCAAGCTGAGGAAGAGATGCCGGCAATGACGGCTGCGAGTGAGAGCGGCAGCTGCATGCCGGATGAGTGTCAGGCCTGGCACTTGCCACATCTGGCAGTATTAATAAAAGCGGGCTAAGATGAGCTGTGGGACGCGGGTGACTCAACATGTGCTGCTCGCACTGATGGGCGAGTGCAAATGAAATTAATGGGTAAGGGAAATCAAGTGAGCGAGCCAGAAATCAAATTACCAATCCAAGCCTCAAACAAATTAGTTGGGTGCCAAAGTTGTAATTGATAGCAGCGGAGGATCATGCCATTGGATCAGACAATATGATTTAGCACGTATCTCCTCTGATATGATTTGCAGCTGTGTTATCCTAATTAAATATTAATGATGTGTGGAGGATGCCGTCCCCGGCGGTACGGGCACCCCCACAGGACAACGGTAAAACACACCAGCCTCAAGTCGAACCCAGTCATGTGAGACGGAAAAAAGAGTGCGAGTCTGGCGGCTCTTTCAGTCGCTTTCATTTGTTGAAAGGCTTGTTATATCCCCGCTTCCACTTTTTGGGACACACCTCCTCTTCCAGTCTTTTATTTAACGAGCTGTGATTCTTTTCATAAAAATATAATGATCACCTTTTAAAAAAAAACATTTGGAACTCCAACATACGACCGCGGCTCGGCAAATGGCGTGTCTCGGAGGCGCAACTGCATTGGCTGCTGCATGACACACGAAGAAGACCCTCCCTTTCACACATCAAACATTTGCTCCTAATTTCCTGGCATGCGGCGTATAAGACGTGTCTTTATGGAAAAAATGTAACACCAGCAGCGACAGTGTCAGCTTCATGATTCATAAAACATGGCATAGAATTGGAATACCAATTTGGCCCACATTGCGCACACAAAGCCTGCACATGATCAGAAATCTGTGGAGGCCATTAATAATTCAAGCACTGTTGCAATGACATGAAATAGCATCTAATTTCTGTTTTTACCTTCTCACATTAGTAGGCCCGCGTTTTGCATATATATACAGTATATATATTTCAATATCGACATTCAGAGTCAAGCACAAGCATTGTTGCGGTTAGCCACTCATGCTAATAATGCGATACTAATAACATTTGAGAAGTTCCGAATTGAACATTGCATGCAGCATCACCACCCCACCCCATTCGTCTATTTGCGTAATGTCTCCCTCCCCCAAAGACATATTTCACTATTTTTCGAGAGAATCAGCGCTCCACTCCATGAGATACACCCGTACGATCTACGGATATCCATTGGATGGCATTTTTTCTTTTACCTGAACAAAACATAGAGTACAAATGGAGTCGTGTTGTCATCTGTGATTTTGTCTTTCTTTTAATTGATCCATGAACACCAACGGGAGGGTAGAATCTACATGTAGGCCTCTCCGATCCGAAGGTGAAGGGTGTCATTCTCCAGTTTTGCCGTTCCCCCAACAAGCTCTCATCCGTTATCTCCTCGCACAAATTCCCGAAACATCTTGCCTCGGCTCTCGTAAGATAGGCCAGGTCACAAAGTGTCTGAGTGAAGAAGATATTTTCTTTTGCCATCTGCAGCTACGTTTGAAGCGTGTTTACAGAGCCGAAGCCTTGCTGCGAACACGGAGACGCCAATCCGCGGCACCGTTGACACCTGGCATGTAAAACACTGGCGCTAATTCCGCCGCGGTTGCCTCCCGCAGCGTTGCCCTTCATTTATTTATTTTTTACCTTTTGCAAGCTTTGGCCACAGACACAATGACCGCCTGCTCGCTGTAACCCGCTGTTCCCTCGCGGTCGCTTCTACTTTAAACGCGTCTCCAAAAGGTGTGATCAACTTCTGTTACTCTTCTCGACTCCCAGTAAAAATTTAAAAAAAAAAATAAAGTGCAACTTCACAAAGTAAACTTTGAGCTTCCCTGTAAAGAGAAACTTTCATCCCCAATGTGGTGAGGAAGTCGTCATTTTGCAGCATGGCACGGCACATTAATCAGTTATTTATGAAACTATTTTACAGAGACACCCTTTTTGTCAGGACAAAAAAAAAAAAAAATAGCATGAATTGATGGTTTCCATTTTGCACCAAACCACTTGCCTCACGTTACTCGGCGAACCAATAATCCCGCCGCTCTCCTCGCTCCCTTCCTTATTTACTTTTTGAACATAATTTGTCACCGCAAACAAATGCTGCTTCATTAGCATATCATTCTGCAAAGCCTCGTCTTTGTTTTGACAGATAGCTTTCATAAGTCAACGCTAAAATAAATAAATTAATAAATAACAGGGAGGGGGGCGGGGAAATCCTTTAGTGGACGTTTGTTTTTTTTTGTTTTTTTACTGTCACACGGGCTCCATCTGCTCACTTTGGTGGGGTTTAGTGCTGCGCCATCACTCTCCCTCCCACAAGCAATAAACGCTATTTCTACACCCCCCCCCCCGACCCGCCCCGCACCTCTTCTGTGTACCCACACTTCCTCTCGCTTGTTTTCTTGCAGCAGTGGCGGAGAGGAAGTGTGTTAATCATTCTCTTTCATGGTAAGAAAAGACAATCGGCTGGGAAAGTAGCAGGTTGGTATCGTGGGGGTCGGTTTGATCTATTCCTGGTGGCACAGCTCATGCCCCCTGTACGCCTTTATTTTGTTTAAATACGCACTCGTGGCAATGCATATGCATGTAATAACAATAATAATTTGGGAGGTATTTATCCAAAAAGCATCATTTTATATGCACGCCTTTGGCTCCTGCCGTGGCGCTGTCCTTTTATGAGCTACGTTTCAGATATTGTCTCTATTTACAGCCTCACACTTACAGCAGCTTGAGTGATTTATGAACCTGAGCCCACACTCGACATTAGGGATGAGATACAATTGTTTTCCCACCAAATCAAAATAAATGGGTCACGCGAGGATCTCATATACTGTCAAATATTTTGCGGGAGAAAGCAAAGCGCTGCAATATTGACTGTATAATTGAATCGTGTGAAAGCAACCAACATTTAAAACAATAGGTTTGAGGGATGGAGGGAGAGCCCATCCCGTCATGCATCACGGTCGGTATTTCGTTTTGGCTTGGCATGGTTTTGAACTATTTTCAATCATCCCTAAAAGTCGCAGACAAACCTCCAAGGTTGAAGACAATCTGCGCCTCCCCCCCCAAAAAAAGAAGAAATGATCTTTTCCAGTCACAGGCTTTTGCCATGTAACATTCTTAACAGCCATAGAAGAAGGGGCAGAAGTCGACTTTGTTGAAATCTTTTACTTTACTGACAAAGGCTTAAGACAAAAGTGATTTGTGTCTCGCTTAACCAGTTAGTGTAAAGAGAAATCAAGCCGCCATCGCGTTACCAATCCACGTGTAGTACGACTAAATCAATTTGCAGCAAGTGAACCGGTGAAATGAATTCCCTTCCAAAGGTGGAAGCTGTAGCACGACATTGGAAAGCCATGACACAAAGAGGAAAGGAGAAAAACTGCAAGGGCATTGACAGGCTGTTATCACTCGCGCAACCGTCCGCTCGTGTCCTTGACCTCACCGATAAGGCACCTCTGTTTGAATTAAAGGAGCGCCATCCGATTTATTTTCTGTTTTGGCACTAAAACCCGTTTGAGGAGATCATTCCTTTTATTTCACAATCACTTCCTCTGAACATTCGTCCCCGCAAGGATTGTTGGTGAGGGTGTTTTAATCACGGAGGGAGACTGGGATGCACTGCAGAGAACGTAAAACTTCCCACACACCGTGACATCGAGTCAACAACGCAGGGAATAAAAGTAATTGTCTTTCAGGGAGAAAACAACTCTGACTCCAAAGTCTGCCTTAGAACAATGTAAAACATTCTCTCTTCTTTCACCACGTCCACCTAAATAAACACGTTGAATATTCATTCCCTGCTTTTATTTTTACATGTTGACTCATAAAAGTTTACCACGTCTAGACCGCAAAGTCCATTCCTCATGCACGCGCAGGGTTCGCAATCTAGCCGGGGCTCATTAAGAGCTAAATCCTGATATTATTTATGATCTGATCAATTCAAAGCTTGCGCGGGCTTTGACCGGGCACTGATGGCGAGTATCATTGCGTTGGGAAAACGATTGATCCGTCTCTTGTGAAATCATCACAGCACCACTGTGGTCTAATTAGGTGGTCCTCTGCACGCCGCAGTAGTTTGTTTTCAACACATGTATTCCATCTAAACCATCATCGACGGCAGTGGTTTTCGTACGGTAACGATTACTGCTGCGGTGCCACAACAGGCAGTTCTGATTCTATTTTCTCGGTTTTGCTGATGAAAAAGTACTCACTCTGTAGGTTGCTTAGTGTATATATATGTAATACACAATAAATGACTGAAAACTTACAATGCTAGCAGTTTATTTATCTCTCTCCGTGACATCCTTCTATGCCGAACTCTTGATGCGGGTCCAGATGCTAATGGTCTCGAGACATCACACTTATATTAAGCCCACAAGCTAGCAAAAGGAGAAACAACCCCCCAACAAGAGAGTGGAGTGCACTATTTGTCTGCAACCAGCAAAGATACTGTTGATTCGGTGTCAACAAGATGACTGTCTTTAGAAGTACAAGATGTTTGGTGAAATTCTCATATCCATTCAAAAAAAAATATCCATCATAAGTAACTAAAACATCAATCGGTGATTCTTGATGTTGAAAGAAACGGTTTCAGATGCCCTTCTCTGCTTTGTACATTCTACTGTCATGTAGCAGGCGCACCGAAACAAGCTGTGCTTCTTACATCGCCGTTGACTCATATTGAACATTGAGATCAATTCCTCGAGCCACATTTCCCAATTTAGTTGATTCATTATCACCAGCGAGCGAGAAGGTGCGGGTTATTGTTTTGATCGCCATTTGTTGGGTGATTTGTTAGTGAGTGGGAAAATGCAATCGCCATAACCAATTTCCATGACATTTTGTGGAGGCATGAATCATGGGCCAAAGAAGGACCCCATAAATTTGAATCCAAATTAGGGAAGTAAGGGAAGCGGATTTTTCTGTTTCCCTCAATTTGATTCTTGATGGAATGATTCCCTCTGCCACACAATGCAAAGGATTGTGAGTTTTGGATTGTGTTAACAAAAATAAACTCAGAAGTTAAATACAGACTACTGTTTTTTCCCCATATGGGGGATAAATGTATGTATGCATATTTTTTTTTAAATATATGAATACTTTTGGTGATGGGTGTCCTTTTTGGGCTTGAGCACCTGCTCCCAAAAATGTCAGCGAAGGTGCCTAATTGGTGTTGTATCTGAATGTGATGTGGGTTTTTTGTTCAACATCTGTGACAGAACTGTTTCATTGCAACATTTCAGAGAGGGGGCCTTTCTTGTTTGTGAATTACGATTTTTTTTTTAAGCTTTTGTTGCTCTCTGCCATCTGTCATGTGCTTGTTAAACTAGTTTGCCTACTCGTGGCCTCCTCTGTCGCACACTTGACACTCTGAACTCAGTCCCCAGACCCACCCAAAAATGTATTCAAGTCGATGCGCAACTCCCGAGTTCTTTCTCGGCTGCCAAACAATAACGGCGCAACGGATATCCACAGTCTCTACTCACTTCATTGTTTGGGGAAGACTGAAGACAAAGGCAGACGCCAAGAAAATATCCCATCAATCTACAGGATATTAGCTTGGAGGCACCAGTTCAGACTGCCAATGATGCACGCCGATTGGTGCCAGCATGAGCAAGTGCCACAATAAATGGCTACTTTTATCTGATCGTGGCGCGCTGTGTGGGTTGTGCGATTTCAGGATGAAGATTGTGTTGCCGCTGTTGTTGTTGTTGTTGCCGGATTTATTTGGTGTTCAGTGGGACGTGAGGGTCTGAAAACAGAACTTATCACTTATGCTTAAGATAACATTAAAGCTTGGAGAGCCTTTTTTCATGACTACAATTCAGACTTGTAAGCAGACGCTACTATTAATTTCATTGAAGGTCAAGTTTCAACTCTCAGTCAAATGCATTTGTATTTCCAGCATATGCATGTTTGAGGTGCAAAAGAAATATCCACTAAAAGTCTCCGGACTCCCAGACTGTAGGCGTTGGCGATGACTAACATTGGTCATAAACAGTCGGATGTTGTACAATATGTCAATCAGCCCGAATGGATCTCGCACTTTCAGTCTTCTGCTCCTTCAATGCCGGACAAGAGAGAATATTCATAAGAAATGAATATGGATAACAATTCAATATGATGCATACATTTGAAGACAAACTGACGTTCACAAGAAAAGTGAAACAGAACCACGTCTTGGACAGTGCAAATGCGATTGTTCAGAACTGCTGAGAATGCGGACAGACATGAACGAGAATCATACGGTACACATGCGGCTCCACTATGAGGGGCTACTCCTTCTTCATCTTCACGCCCCGTTAACCTCTCATTTAACACCACGGCCGGATTAATTGAGGGGGAGGAAAAAAAGCAATGTTGGGTCAAATAATTTGATTAATCATTAGCATTTGCTAATTGGTTGACTAGTAATGAGACAGTGACAAGAGGAAATCCACACACGCACGCACAAACGTCCTACCAAGCGTTCACATCCATTCTCTGTAATATTACAGAAAATGTAACCAACTAAAATATTGCCAAAACACTCTGAAAAGTAACGACTATCAGCAACCGGTAGTGTGTCATCTGCCTTTGCACAGCTTGTACTATAGGTATCATGTTGTGTCTTTCATCAATGTGATAGACGTTACAATCCATCGGTGTTTTTACATTTTCGACAAATGACCAAATTGTGTTGTTAAAGGAAAAAAAAAAAGTGCACCGATGTTGTTGCTGCTGCGTCATTTGCAGCAACACCATGTTTACTGACCTGGCAACATGTCATATTGTGTCAAGTCCTTACTCCGAAGAAGACTCGCTGAACGGAAAGGTCAGAAAAGCATGCTCATAAAGACATGTGGACAGCTTTTGGCCTGTGGCTTTTGCTTTAATCAGAGCCACATGCAGTTGCAGTCAGAAAACACTTCGGAATTACTCATTCAACAGTGAACATTGGCTCTGAGTAAGACCTGTAGGAATTGGGGCTTTGAGGGCATTGACTAAGAAACGGCAACATTTTCTCCAAGGGGAAGATGCTCGTGTGTGTGTGTGTGTGTGTGTGTGTGTGTGTGTGTATGTTAGAGAGAAAGAGAGAGAGTGATAGCGAGTAAGGGACTGACTGAGTGCAGGTTGTCCTTGTGGCCAATCTGAGCCCTGGGCTGTTTCTCCCCCCCCCCCCATATTTTCGATGTCATCAACATGTGAGGTGAAGCAGAGTCACCTGCAAGTCATGGCGTTAAGTCACTGGTGGGTGCTGTGCACTTCACAGTCCTTGGGCCACTGCAATGTTATTTATTTATTTCATTTCTAAAGGGAGACTTCAAACCAGATGCCCCGTTAGCCCTCCCAAAAACTGCAAAATGGTGTATTCTTGGTATTTATCCCCCAATTGTGCACCCAGACATGTTTTGTTTTGGTTTTTTTTGCTTCACTGCTTCTGTGGCAACTTGCAGGGAGTTTGTAGAGTTAGTAGGTTGTTGTGATTGGGTGTGAGGCGCACATTTGTAAACGCCCCCTCCATCACAATGAAAGACAGCCCACGCAGCTCCAAATTGCTGATGAGCTTATTTTTAGACGAGGGGCTGCCCCGGCGTCTGCTTTGCATGCGGGACTGTCAGAAAATGTAGAGCAGATTTCCAGGTTAATTTCTGTAGCGCAAGACTCGCTACTCTGTAATTAACCAATTAACAAGCAACATGGCCCACCAACACCACTCCTGATTCAGTTTGCAATCACGGATGCTCGTCTGCAAAGTTTTAATTGTGCCCGAGGCAATAACTTAACGGTTTGTAATCACATTCTCTCTCTCCTCTATATTGCACCGCAGTGCGTTTGGGAGGTAGAAACTTACCAGCGCAAGCTAAATCTGCAAACCTCCACGTTGGAGGTGAGCGCGGTGCACATTATCCGCAATGCTTCGGGTTTTGCTGAACAACAGAATGTGAGTTAATAAGCTCGCCAAATTGTTTTATATCCTCTGATGAGAAGTGAGAGGCAGGCAGGGAGTACTCACTCAAGTTGTCCCTCTCAGAGTGAGCTTGGGCTTAAAGACGAGGACGGCTGAACTGAAGCTTAGGTTATCCTGACCAATTATCCTATGGTGTGGGGTGAGCTAACAGGGATTTTTCAACCCTAATCTGCTTGGAAAACGGTTGCGATTGACGATCGTACACGCTAAACGTTGCATATTTACCAGTGAATGCCCAACTGAGGATGAGTGAGGTCAGGCTAAAACAACTAAGACTCAACTGATAGCAAGTCAGGTTCATTGAAGATCGGGCTCAGGGCGACGACGTTAATCTTAAAAAGGTTTAGATGGAGCCGAGACTGCAGACGTACGCAGACGGGTTCGGTCGATCCCTCGTCTTCCACATTGAGTTGTGAGTTTAAAGCTTTCTCAACATAAAGGAGACGGCATCGCTTCACGGGTCTCGACTGTGTAAGCTGCATGCTCCGCTCGCTCAGTGGAGTTGAAGCCCGTGCCAGAAGTCATCATCACTCAGGAGGCTGACTTGCTGCTAGGACGACATGAATCACTCAGCTGCCACGTGTCTGTTTCACATTCTGACTGTAGGAAAGCAAGTTATAGGTGACTCAGTATTCTTTTTTTTTCTCTCGTTTCTGCTGGCCTGCCAGGCCATACACGGAGCCGAGAGGCAGAGATGCGGTCTGTCATATGAAAGCTCTCACTAATTGAAAAACTCGCATTTCTCTTTCTGACACTCCAACGAGTCTATTTTAAAAAGAGAGAGAGAGAGAGAAAAGCACACAGATGACACCATTGGCTTCGACGGACTTGAAGCAATTACAAGAGAGCATTCTAATATGATAGACGCAGGGCAGACTAGGATTAGCTTTGCCAATTGATGTTGCAAACACAGACCCAAACTGCGCAACACAAATAATCTAGGCCAGCTACTCCAAATCCAATTGTTGTGAACATGTAGCCAGATAGTTCCAGGCAGTAGGCAGAGTTTGGCCCACACATACCAATTAGGAGCATTTCCAAAGCAATACTGCACAATGTTGCCCCGAGGACTGCAGCAGAACAAGACTTTGATTTTCGACAATGTGATCGTAATTTCATATTCCTCTGAAACGCAACATGGTGGCTGTGGATAAAGTCTCCAAAAGGCCATTGAGTCCCCTTGTTTGGCCATTTGAAAGCTAATTCTTAAATAAACCTTTACAGTATCGGATCAGCACGCATCAAACCCTTTGAAGTACAAATTAATAAATTTGATGCATTATTATTATGATTATTGAATTGAATACAACATTATTGTCAAATGTGCTGTACGTATGTGTAATAAACAGCACAGAAGAAATGTCTTCCCTCTCAACATAAAACAATTTTATTATTATTATTATTATTATTAAGGGCGGCCTGGTAGTCCAGTGGTTAGCACGTCGGCTTCACAGTGCAGAGGTACCGGGTTCGATTCCAGCTCCGGCCTCCCTGTGTGGAGTTTGCATGTTCTCCCCGGGCCTGCGTGGGTTTTCTCCGGGTGCTCCGGTTTCCTCCCACATTCCAAAAACATGCGTGGCAGGCTGATTGAACACTCTAAATTGTCCCTAGGTGTGAGTGTCAGCGCGCATGGTTGTTCGTCTCTGTGTGCCCTGTGATTGGCTGGCAACCGATTCAGGGTGTCCCCCACCTACTGCACGAAGACAGCTGGGATAGGCTCCAGCACCCCCCGCGACCCTAGTGAGGATCAAGCGGCTCGCAAGATGAATGAATGAATGAAAGATGATATTATTATTAATATTATCATCATCTTTCAACAAATTTGAAAAGCACGCCCTTGGCTGTGGCCCACCTTGCAGACTTAGCTCCTCTCCTGCATTGAAATTAATGGGAAAGAAGGGAAACGATTCAATAGGCCGGGAATCAAGTCAGCTGCGTCCATTCCCACAACGGCGGAAACATCTTTAAAAATTCCTACGGAGAGAAAACTTCATCCATGTGCTCACTTAGAATGCATTTTGCACCAAAACTGCGCTGGGCACAAAACACAGGGCCCATTGTCTCTGGAAAGGTAAACATTCACAGATAATGTTGGTTCATTTGTGCCAGGCAAAAACCTCACAGCATCCATGGAAGAGTCTTCGATAAGAGCCAGGGCGGCCCTCCATATGGGAAAACTTGATCAGTCAATTTCCCCAGCAAGTCAAATTATGTCATGAAAAAAAAACAAACAAACAAACAAAAAGAGCAAGGCTGAGGAGTCTTCATAATGTTGAGCTGCAAACCCGTCACGACGCATCAGACAGAGCAACAGAGGGGGGTGGAGGTGTGTAATGAGAGCCTGGGGAATCACAACAGTATTTATAGAGGGTGTGAGAATGTTTCGCTTTTCTCACACCTACTGTAAGTGCGATAACACACGCATGTTATTTAGTGTAACTATTTAATCAGTCATGGGGTAAACTGATGATTTAGGTGCACTTAATTTTCACTGCAAAGGACTAAGTGCCATATTCTGCTATTCTGCACCAGAAAAGCGTGTAACTGTCTCTTGCCTGTTACGCGCATGGAGGAATTTGAGGATAACTTTATTTTTTGTCATAAAAGCAGCAGTTTACCAAGTCCATTTCTCATTTGCTGTCTCATGGAGTCAACCTTTCAGTCGTCATCATTTATTCGAATTTACATGGGGGTCATTTTCATGATACAGTCTATCGTCAAACATCCCCTTGCACCATGGCATCGCCGACAGCCATTTTTCTCCGAGCGTGGTGAGTCTCGGAGACCAAACAATCATCCCAATCGAGTAATACTTTTGTATGAGATGAGACTATTGTTGAAATAAATCTTTGCCCCCGTTCAGATGAACCGGCGCGAATTCTGCCTCATTTGTCACCAGGGAGGTGAAGAAGTGCCGCAAAGTGAGCAGACGGGTTACTGTACGGAGGCGGACATATTAGCAGAGGTATTCTTCAGGATTATGGGGACCCTTCAACCCAAGCTACAAATTTGTCAGCAAAAGTGCAGATACGGCTCTATCAATAATCCCTGGCATTGTGTATTTCCCAGCTGATCCCATTATACGACTGGGGGATGACCGCATTCACCAGCTCCATCATCTTATCCACTGGGACCAGGAATCTCATAAAGTGCTTTCAACATAGACATCTCATATAACGGGTAATAACTCCAGCCAGTTAATACAGAGGAATTATCAGGCAGAGGAGCTTGGCAAAAAAAAAAAATAATAATAATAATAATCGCATGGAGTGGAGGTAGCTGGAGAGCTGCACAGTGGGAAACAGAAAGGGGCAATGAGCGTGCAAGATAAGGGCGACAGTTGGCTGAAGATGAGCAGTGGAGGTTGAGACATACTGTAGGTGGAAAAAAGAGGCCAGCCTGTCACTCGAAACATGAGCAGCAGTCGAGTAGGACGCATTCAGGTCGAAGGACACGAATGAGGGGATGATTATAGGAAAGTGAGTTCACTGAAGACTCATTCATGAAATGCTCCAACTCATCCTCTCCCTCAGAAGAGCAAGACTTGGATACAAAACCTCCATCGATATTTTTCGAAGGCATTTTCTTCAAGGTCCCAGCAGCTCCCACCTAATGTCGAACGTCTAACGTCCGCTCTCCAACATGCTATTCGTTTCACCCTCAAACTAGCACATCGGTTTTGTTTCCACAATCAGTGTCCACAACAATGTCGAAATGTTCCGGGTGTTAGTCCGGTAACGACTCATGTTACACTCCGATAAGCTCCACGAAAGCTCGTAATGTCCCTTTGCTGGGGAATTGAGGGGTGGAACTGAGTGGTATCCGGGTGGTCGTAACCTCCCCACTGGATGGCACTAAGTCGCGCACGTTGGTCCCTTCGAACGTGGCCGCGTGCCAAACACGGGGCACTATTAGTCGGGCGCAGGAGGGGGGAATATAAATATATAAGCCACCAAAGCAAAGATAGCCAGTGTTTGCATTTCAGCAGACAATAAAGAGGGCCATCTGTTCCTGTCATTCCTGCTTTATTGTTTTCCTTGGCGGGGCCACTCTCTTTGAAATGGCACATCAATCGCCCCCCCCCCTCCTCCCCCACAACACATCTTGCACACATACTCTGCCCTCCAGAACCCCCTGACATACAAAAACTGTGTATTTTGTGTATACACAAATATTGTGTATACACAAGTTCAGCCACACACAAATGCATCGAGAGTAGCCAGCGTCGACCTCACCCTTGGCCTCATATCGCTATCAGAAAAAGATGGGCTCGGAGGACTGATGCAGTCTGGGTCTTTGGAACATCATGGCAAAAAAAAAGAGAGAGAAAAGGAAAGAGCTGCCCAAGAGGGCCATGACTTTGATTACATTTCTGTCCTTGTCCTTCATTTTGGCACGACCAGCCACATGGCAAACGTTGCCAAATGTTTTTCTTCATTCCTGTGGCACGAGAAAGTTGGAAAGGAAAGGAGGGGCTCAGTTCAAGCTTTATTTTGAACATTTTTATCCTATCCAGTCAGTCTGAAGCCTGAAGGTCCAGCAACTTTACAGATGGTAAAGTCAGCTGTGACGTTATGATGACAAGGAAACGTCCGTATTATGATTGTCAGATGTGAAATATTTTTTGGAATTTGGTTTCATTCACAATCAGGCAAGAAATTACTGCTGGGAATATACTGTGCTGTCAATCCTTAGTTTTGTTTGTCTCATCATTTGTCCGCGCGCAATATTTGTCAATATTGCTGCAATGCATTTTTGCAAGTTTGGTGAGGAACCAAAATTAGAATTTGAGTCTGGAGCTGAAGAAGTTTGGCCTAAAGCAATAACAGAGACAGGCTCTTATTTACCAGGAGGAAAATCAATTGAATGCATGTTTTCTCATTTCTTCTCTCATTTTCTTTTAACGCCACGGCCTGACTCCTAAACATTATTAATTGCGAAATGAAACCGCTATGATTTATCCATAATATCCCACGGAACGCTCACAAGCGGCGTTTCCTCATCACCAGTGACCTGACTGCTTGCAAGATTTGCAGCTGCTTTTCCATCACAGTCAGCAAGGTTAAACTCCAGAGAAATTAAACAAATTGCTCCTCTAATGCCGAATAAAACAAATGGAGAACTTTAGTGCACACGTGGAGCCCTCTTGGGGTCTAATTATGTAAAACTATAGACATCAGAAGGCACTGAATTCTTTAATGAGCACTTGAGAGAACAAAGGGAATTTAAGTGCATGTTAATAAGAGAGGCGAGACAATAGGAGGAGGCAAAATGCCACAGAAAGAACAGAAACACATCAAGTCATGCCCATCATGAAATAAATCTTTATCCCCCGCTAGTTTCCGGCATCCATATGAGCATGATGCTAATAGGTTCCCTTTGCATACGGCATGCGACCGATGAAGATGAATTGAGTGCGAGAAGGTGAAGGATCTTTCACCCCCACATTGCAGCCACCGAGCTCCATCGCGAGCACGCTGGAAAAACGTGAAAAGTTCATTCGACAATGAGGACGGCTTCAAAAAGAAAACGGGCGTCAATTCACTCTGGAAACGGCGTTCCACATCGCCGCTTGTTACCCCGGCTAATTAGCATTGACAAAGACTCCGGTGGGTATAGGCAGGCACAACACCGCCCAGCTCGAGCATTTCTGCTCTGGAGCCAAAATGGATTGCACGGCGGGAGGTCCTTTCATCCTAACTGCTCCACTGAATCACATTTGAAATCGTGGAACGGTGGCGCCGGAGAACACGCAGTGGCCATATGTCTGGTTACTGGTGGGTGTCACGGCTAAATGACCGTGCGTGCACGTGCGCGCGAGCTGATTTGACATGAGCGACATTGTCAAAACACCTGGATTCCAAGTCGTTTTCAAGCAAATGCACAGCGTATGCATGCCTTCGCGTAATCCGGATATTGTTCCATTATTTCCCAATATGAATGCGGATGCATCATTTTTGGGAAGTGCCCAAGGCTAAAACATCGCCCCGTGCTTGACTCGTGCTTTGACATTCGCCATAATGACTCAATCGCCTTGCAAGAGATGTAACAACACATTGGCCTCACCTTGTCCTTTTTTTCTGTTATCGTCACCATATTTTTTGTTGGTGTCATACGGATAAGTGCATTTGAAAATTCAGCGATTGGTAAAGCAAAAATAAATTCAATACTTAAGAATAATGATCACCCAATTTGTGAACCCCCAAATATACAATGGGTGAAAATTCAAACTATAGAATATGAAAAATGCATTGCTTAAAAACACTGTGTACTTTTATTAAATATAAATTGCAAGCTTGTACAGAATGTATGTACTGTAGTTTCTGTGGATCTGCGTGTGCCTTTAAGAGGCGGGGCCATGGCAGGTAGATAATGCAGTCAAGAGTAATCTTTTTTATGATCTGAGTCTGTTTACATCTGTTGACGTGGCCGCACTCTGGTTGAGGTAAAAAGTAATCTGTGTGTGTGTCTCGCACTTAATGCATAAAAAATTCACAAGTAAAATGTGTTTTTGTATCGGCATCATTCAATCTGTGTGAAATGATCAATATGTCATCTCCAGCGATCCGTAAAAGGCACTTCGCCCTCCTCTCTCATCATTTTCACCTCAAAATGCTTTGAAGTGTTTTTTTTTTCAATCTCCTCCTACAACACTATTATTAAAAAAAAAGGTATTTCACCCAATTCTGTTCATAGTTCATAGCACCACCTTTGATATCCAAAGTCGAAAGGTAGTGAGGCCGCAGGGCTGCGATGGACTGTCAGCCCTCCCCCGGGGGCAGGAACTGCACTCCTCAGCTCCCTAATGATGCGCCTGTCTTTGGAAGGGAGACGCTCGTGCCATGGCCTATCACTTAGAGAGATTAAGCGAACTGGCTGGGGCGGGGGGGGGGTTATTTGACACCAGGACAGAAACGGAAGCAGACAGAGGTGAGACGGTGTCGGCGTGGCTCCAGTCAGATGAAAGCCGTCCCTTTTGGAATTTCGAGCCAGAAACGAGGCACGTTTAAAGCCTTGACACGTACTGTAATGAATCGTGACCGCTGATGCTTACTGGTCAAGAAGGCTGCCACTCAGAAGTAGTTTCCACGATCTGTGTCAGAATTAATGAACGGTGCTTTGTTCAATATTGCATGAGAGGCTGCGCATATTACAGCTGTTGTTGTCTGAGAGTCAAATCCGAGATACCAACTGTTCTCCACATGGAGGATGGTTTGGAATCACTCGGTGTCCGTGATATATGCTCCGTTCTCCCGCTAAATGACAGCACTGGCGGCCCCGTTGCCCTAAATCAGGCATGTCCGGCTCCGGTCCTGGAGGGCCGCAGTCCTGCCTGTTTTCCGTCTCTCTGGGCTGCAACACACCTGATTCAGATGATCAGCTCCTCAGCCAGCTGTGAAGCAGCATTAGAACGTTCCCCTCGGGAGGGCCGCAAAACAGGCACGACAGCGGCCCGCGAGGACCGACTTTGGACACCCCTGCCCTAAATTGTCCGCTAAATCGAGTAGGTGGCATTCCACGCGTGCATTACCCCCAAAACAGTCTTGGTTTACTCTTTCGCACCTCTCGTATTCACGTCTATTGCTAAATATCCGAGGGCTTACTCGCCCACGCCTTTTGATTGATTCAAGCATTCCTGGAAGCCAATTTGGGCTGTGTGAATGTTCCTGTAATCTTGGGATTTGATTCACTGGGGGGGTGATTGTTGTACAGCCGGTACACGTGAGAAGCGGAAAATAGAATTACACGGATGTCAACGAGGAAGCAGCTCAAGGGTGCGACAAGTCCTTCTTCGTTGTTACTCCGGTGAAATGATAAAAACACACCGGGGCGCCGCAAACATGGAGCAGAAAAGGTGCAAAATGCTGCATTTCGGAAGAGAGAAGGTGCTTGTGTAGAGTCTGCGGCAAGGATTAACTGCTGCCCACGCTGTCAAGGGCGGATCAAGCACTCCTTTTTTTTTTTTCTCCTTGCCCTACTGCTAACTGAGCAGATTTTCTGAGCTCGGAGAATCTGAAGGATTCGCCGCGAACCAGACACGTTTTTGATGTAGGACATGATTTATTTTTTTTTTTTAAGATTTATCATCCCTCTGTTCTTCTGCATATGCTGCTTTAAAGCAGGCTACAGGGGGGACTGAAGAACGACGGCCTTTTTGATAGCCCAGTCCCGTATGTCGCCCGTGTTTGACAAATGTCGTGCGGCAGTCCCCCCCTGTACACGCTGAGAGAAGTGGTACTCCCTTAAAAACCCAGTGAGGAGTCTAATATTTGTATATACAGAGTTGGCACAGGAAAAACATTGACATCGGCGGGTGAACTGCTGGGAGATTCAAAACGCAAGAGTAGGTGGAATAGGAAAGGAACGGCGTGATTTGGGATGGAATGCACTTTGGGAGTAGAAAAGGCAAACTACCTTTGCATTTGAGAAGAGAGAAAAAAAAAGAAGAAGAAGCAGCCGCCTGCAAAACTTTTCAGTACAACAGGCAGGTAGTAGGGAGATGGGACACAAAAGAATAATCACAATAAAAAAAGGCTACCCCCCCCCCACCCCCCCTCCCACCACCCCCTTCATCCTTCTCTGTCTGCCTGGGTAGAGTCAAACCACGTTGATGACAGTTTACTATGTGAAGATGAATTGGCAGGTGTTGACACAAACAGAGTTTGTGATGCTCGTTGCCGTTATTCCAGAGAGAGAGAGAGAGAGAGAGAGATGCGAGGACGAGCAGACATCCGCCGCCCCCTCCTCGCTCTCACCAGTTTCTTGCTGACTCTCTTAACTGCGTTGACTCTTTCAACACTGACACCCAGCGATACGGAGAAAAGTCGAGTGCCAGCTCAAATTTCACTTGAACTAACGTCACGTTTCCGTTTCATCTTTCACGTCGGTTGCCTCACATTTGTTCGGGGAGTGGCTCAATAAAAAAAAAAAAAAAAACGCCTTTGAAACAGTTGACCTGGTCGAACCTCATAAATAGAACATGATCCGTTCTCCTAAAGATAAAAAAAAAATCCAAATAAAAAGCATCACGTTCCAGTCCTTTGACACTCTGCGAAATGAGGTCACGTCTCGCAAACAGCTACGCAAAAATATCACAAAGTGTAACTTCCAGACTGTGAATTCGGGGGTGTTTCGATATCACAGGTTTTACTCCTCACGTTTTAGTTGTGAGTTGTGATTGATCACATCATGCCACATCTTTCCAAAGTCTTTTATTGCCGTCTATGTCAAACATCATCAACTTTACAACAAACATGAGGGCGCCACCCATGTGATGCGGCGTCGCTTTGCTAAAATAAGAATCATCCCACGAATATGTGATGATTAAATTAGTAGATAGTGTTGTTTCAGGGTGCCTGTCAATATTTCTGAGAAAACCTTATGAAAGGAATATAAACATCGTCCATCTTTAAGACAATTAATCGCACCAGATAAAGGAGACAACTCAGCCCGAATTAAGAATACCTTTATTAGTCTCGCAATGGAGAAATTCCAGATTCACAGCAGCAAAGTTATGAAAGGAAGAAGTAGAACAACAAAAAAATAGGAGCTGCTGGAAAGGCAGCCACTGTCGCGGCGCCATTTTGAAGTCAAAATAACAAAAAATAACACAAGACAACACATAGGACAGAGACAGTCGTGCAATCTTCACCACTTTTCTGCATACACTTTGTTGTCTGAAGCAGTTATAGATGAAAGAGGAGAGGATCAAAGTGTCCTTTCACCAGTGGATCAGAGACATCATGCTGAAAAATGTGCACACGTCTGCTACAAGCAGTTTTGAAACCAAACACGAAGCTGTAGCGTCCATTGACGAAAAGAGATTAGTTCACTTCTCCTGTCCCACATAATCCGCTTCAAACTCCAAGCCGCGACTCCCAGCTCCAAATCCGCATCGGCACTCCGCGCCAACGCTCCTTTCTTCTCATCGTCGGCTCCTCAAGACCTCCATCCATCCAGCCGCAGACCGTTCAACAGCACCGATCTCTCCGCTGAACAAATGAATGAATGAGTCAATATCAAGACTCATCAGTTCAACAAATTCCCCCTCCCCCCTCAAGGCCAAATTCAAAAGTGACACATGGATTTTGTTTTTAATGTTTCTCCTCTAATAATCCCAGCCCTATTTTAGATGAAATCCAAAGCACGGTATCGCCTCGACTCCCCTGCGATGCGCTGCGGTAGCAATGCTGGAGAGGCTGTGATCATGGCCAAGTTTCATGTGAAGTGTCTGAGCCACCATCGCAGACACGACTTCAAGCGAAAACCCGCAAGAGCACAGAGCCGCGGATGAGAGAGTGTGGGGGGGGGGGGGGTTGCAACAGATTCCCATCAAAACAGATTGTCAAACCAGATGGGGGCGATGCCAGAACTGGAGCAGGGTGGATATGGATTCATCGTGATTGGGCAAATTTCAACTCACGCGGGTACACTCGCGTCAGAACAAAATGGCTGTTATGAGAATCTTGGTGCCGATGCGCCATGTCAGTCTAAACGGCGTTGAATAATTCTGAAGGAAGTTTGTTCTTGATATGTGAATCTCTACAAGGGTGCAAAGATTCGACTCTCGAGTGGAGCTCTACCCACCACGTTTTTTATTGCGGTGTGAAAATCTTTTTGTTGTTGTTGTTCTGTCAACACTGCAAGAAAACCACCAATTTATTATGGCGCGTTTTTAACATTGAGCGTGACCGCTCCTTTTTATTCAAGACTCAACACAGTAAGATGAGCAAAACTTCTGCCGGGATTTGTTCTGTTTTGATGTAATAGGTGGTTTGAATTTTGTGTCATCTCCACATCATGTCATTTATCCTGGGTTCTGGACTCATTACTCTTAAGACACCCTTTATATCTATTTGGGAATAAATAATTGTCCAGCCTTGGTCAAGGTCTTCGTTCGATTCGTCTTTTGGTTTTTTTTTTCTCAATTCCTGATGTTTTTTGTGAAACGCAAAAAATGGCTTTCCTTCTTGCATCTTCACTCCTTGACACTCTTCAACGAAGATGATTATTGACAGGGAAATAAATATCTCAGCTCGCCGTGGTGATCCATTGCCAGAGTGGCCTTGGCTCGTGCGCGCCTATTGAAAGGCTACACCTTAACGCCCTAAAAACATGCCTGTGGCGTTTTTCAAGGTTTCTTGTGTTGCCTGAGGCACTCAGACGCCATCTTATCATTGAGCCTCCTTACACTATTTATGATGAGATGAGATGAGCTTCACACACACACACACACACACACATATACATGTACATACACACAGAGAGAGGGAGAGGCTGTGACCTTTTGTCACCTTTTGCATTGATGTACCGATTTTACCTGTGGCAGCACATATTGAATCAATCCTGTTTTTTTTTTTTTGTTATCGCTTAGGGTGAGGAATATGATTCCCCATGAAAATATCATAGCAGCTATTCTCTTGAAAGATACATTTTCCCCCATAAAATCTCGTGATTGAACTCATCCTACTCGGTGACATCCAACTCTGCTGGTTGCACTGAATTCTGATGTGAAGATGAAAACTTTGAGATCGCTAATGTCATGATTCGGTTTGTGACCAACAGGTGGCACTGTAGGGCTCCCCCTGCAGCTGCCATCTGTTGGTCATGCGGTAATTTGTGCTTTAAGAGGACTCCCAGCCCAACCACTCATTGTTGGGTCATTGTTTGCTCTTTGCTACTGTCATGTTCGTTGGTTTGCTGTTCCTTTGCTGCTGTCAGGTTAGTTTCGGTCATGTTTTGGTCACGGTTCTGTTTTAGCTTCAGTTGCTATTTTTGTTTGCTACCTTGGACTATGATTGTTTTTGGATTTAGTTTTCTCTGTGTTTTATCAATGCTCCTTTCTCCTACCTGCTTTTTGGGGTCCGCCACCACCTCGCAATGTGACAGCGAAACGTGCAAATGAATGGATTGTTGCACGGCACCATTTATACGTGTTAACGAGTTCCAAAACTTAACGTCTAAAATATACACCGTGTGTGGCAGGTGATGTTAAGATTGAACCGAATATGAACAAGATGGTGACAATGTTTAAAAATGCAATTTCTTCCAAGCAGATGTGTTTCAGGTGTTATCACACTCAATGTTCACTCCGTGCAATTAAGTAGACCCTGTTCCTGATGGTTCCGGCGACGGATGAAAACCCACTTCACTCATCCGCTCATATTACGAAGAGCGTGGTAAAGAGCGTGGTGGCCAGTCATTGCAAATACGATGCAAGAAATCCCATTCTTACTGGTCCTTTACCTATGTAGTGCTGGCTGTCTAAATTTAAAGAGTGTAACTAAACACAATTGGAAGTGAGATAGAGATGGTGATATTTCATGCGGGTATATCAATTCTTTAGTTTCCGCAACAATAATAAGGCACTAATTTAGGGGTGCGAGGATAATTTCCTGTCACTTTAATGGGAAATGCCCATGTCATGTCCCAGACTGAAATAATATGTACACAAACAAGCAAGTTGAGTCTTGGTGGCCAAAAACATTCCGCCATGTACTGTCACCATCCCGAATGTTGTTGTTCCAGTCACAGAGAAAGGACCTTATTAAACCCCATAGATTGAATTATTCCATTCAATCGTCATATTCCGAGCTGGAATAGTGCATGTGGATTTGCGTATCTGTGGCATCATCGTCTACCAGTTTGAGTTTTAAGACCCGGCCTAGCTATTTGTGTCTCCCCTCTCCCCACCATAATGAATGTTGGCAAAGTTAGTCTGGTCCTGAATGATGTCTCTCGGGCTTGCCGTGGCTGAATCTGCCGAGCAGGCAGATGACGTTCTGCAACCATCACATCAATGCTTTGTGCAGATGAGCTTCTGTTGTCTTGCATCGTCTCGGCGGTGGTGGGGGAGCTTGGAAGGAGTCGCGTTACCTTGAGGGAATTGTGTGTTTCAGTATGGATATTGCAAGCTGTGGCGGAGAGAGTAAACAGACTTAGGCTAACACGGGGGATGGGCCTGTTCACAGAAGCGGTTCGGTGACTGATGTTTGTCGGCGTCTATGTATTTGTTTGCCAAACAAATGCATTATTAACAAAGCGCCGTCGCATGTGATCCTTGCTGGGTTCTCGCCATTTCTTTGGGTTTCCTTTCCCATCCTGCCGCGAACAAGTCGGGTGACCGCCTCGGCTCCCCAATGTCAAAGGTAACGAAGTCGAAGAAAATTTGATTCCGACAGATTTCAAGGAGAATGTGACTCCTTCATCATCGTCATCGTGTTCACCCATTCATTGGCAAATACTGAAGCACGCTGTGTGTTCCGTTTCGAATCAATTTAGAAAAATGCCTCAGATTCGTTATTCCTTTACTGAAAGTGAAGAAAAATGAATCGCGGTGTGCTAAAAAAAATAAATAAATAAAAAATCACTATCAGCATTTTTCTTTCCTGACTGAAACATTTATGTAAACATATTGAAGACGTTGCTCTCCGTGAATCACCGTTTTCATCCATTATCTGAACAGCTTTATCTTGACGTGGCTCGCGGGCGTGCTGGAGCGGATCCCGGCCGTCTTTGGGCGGTCGGCGGGCTCCACCCCCAACTAGTTGCCAGCCAATCGCAGGGCACACACAGATGAACAACCGTTGGCCCTCACAAAGTCTTATCTATGAGATCTATATGATACAATTAGCCTGTCAGGAAAAAAGCATCAGCTGGATCAATATGTTGCTCAAAATGGTGTTTCGCTGTCCATAACAACGTCACGGAAGAAGCACAGAAGACAAATGTGAAGGAGGAACTTTGCAGATTTGATGCGTCGCACAGGTTATGCCTCCTTAGTCTTAAGACAAAATGCCTCCATTAACCGGCCCATGAAATGAATCGGGGCTCATTTGGAAGGAAAGCTGTAGAAAATGGCTTTCAAACACGACAGAAGTGGGCCGGGCCACTTCCGACTTGCGATAAAGCCTGACATTGGCAATGCCTTTCCTTTTAACTTGCTGCCACATTAGATATTAGGCCGAGTAGTCCCCCGAGTATCATTGCGTCTCTAAAAGGAAGTGCCTGTAGTTTTGCCGGGGAGTAGCGTGAATAAAAATAATGCTGTGAAAGCCTTATTCACACTCACAATTGCACTTAAGGCAATTCAGCCATTGCGGGAACCGGCAGTGGGAGAAAATTGTCCTTTTTTTTTTTTTTTGCTTTCCCTCATGCATAACAATATCTTGGGTGGCTCATCAGCAATCAGTCGAAATGCTGAAAATCGCTGAAAAATATGTGGCCATCTCAAGAATCGTTTTTACAACATTCGTAAGAGCGGCCAGCCAGTGAGCGTAACATTTCGAAATAATTCGATGAGCAAGGTTGAATCTGTGGGATGTGTTTACAGGATTCTTTTTTTTAAAGCAAAGACAGGCATTATGTAATTTTGTCAAAGCACAAAATTGTCATGGTGATCCTCGACCAAGAGTTGAGATTCAATAAGTGTCAACAGCCAAACAATATTGGCTTTGCCCTTTGCCCCTTGAATGCTGGCTGCTTCCAAGTAAATAAATGCCCACTGTGCGTTCATAAAACCCACTTGAATAGCCGTGTCAAGGTCACCGAGCCAATCAACACAAAACAAGATCACAAATTACATGTTGCTTTTAACATCAAATATCGCAGAAGTCATACAAAAAAATGGTCCCGAAAAGAAGCTAAAAATAAGAGTAACCAAATCACTGTGATTATTGCTTGTGTTTAAAAAAAAAGTAATAATAATCTGGCATCTGGTGTTTCAACTGTTATCAAAGCAACAATCCTTTTCATCAATCATTTTTTCAGTTCGCAGGCTGGCTGCCGCTTTGATTGCGGCCCGACCACCAAACCAAATTTCATGGAAAAACGGTCACGTGGTATTCCCGGATAGCAGACTTCAAGCAAAGTCTTGATCAGCCCATTCCAAAGTCGGTTCCCTCATCCAGTGCGCCATGTTTCCATTGCTTTTGACAAAGAAGAAGAAAAGTGTTTTGTAATGAGGAGAAAGTCACTCATCTGAGGCATCCTGTGAACATGAAACATTTTGCAAATAGATGACACTTTACCTGCCAACTAGCATCCTCTTGCGAGGCGGCGTAATTAAACGGTGCCATGTTTCAAGATGGCTGAGATGAGCGCCGGCGACTGTCAATTCAAGCCGTCTTGATGCTCAGGGGACGCAAATTGCGCTCCTCAAACACTTCAGAAGCGTTCGTCGACGCCGTACAAAAGACCCCACGAGCACGCAGGAATGCACCCGCTCGTAGGCATGCCATAGAAATGCTCACACTTGCAGCCAGCGTGGGTGTTTATACACTCAAGCCAGCTCACTAATGAGTTAGTGACATTGTGCATGGGAATCTGCAACCACAGACGACATTCGTCAGATCAGTCCATTACATAGCATACATTGCAAAGCAGAAGCGCTGCTTTTTATTGTATTTTTTTAAATTTAAATGCGGATTGCGTCCTGCGGCCACACGACACGCACGCATGAATGCATCACTCCGCAAAGAGGTCTTTTAACAGACCTCCGACAGACAAGTCATACTCTTTAAAAATATCTCAAAAGTCTGTCGGAGTTCAGTGCCTTTTAATGATATCTACAGTGTTGTAATGATCTCTACCCAGCCGACAAAGCGGAATAAACCCCCATCTGCGCGTCAGTAAAACATGCAGCCCTATCCTCAAAGAATGTAGCTTTTATACTCGCCGATAATTTGGATGACTCTGCATTTACTGCAAATGGAAGAAAAAAAATATACAATGCAGGCTGCATATCATAAATCTTAATAATCGCTATCTCCTCTCATTTGTACTCTACGCCCCAAATGGGCCACGTAAAGCCCGCGGCGGCATTGAACCTGGACCTTCCGTGCAATTGTACAAACGAATTTGGAGGGTTGAGGCACTACAACCGGAAATAGCCCCAAATTGCACCTTCAGACTAGCACGTCATCCTGCCTGGATGTTTCACTTGTTGGGTTCTCCATTGATTTTTGTGATCCTGTCATGATGAGCCGACTTTGACGTAAAAAACATCAATAAATATAACAAGTAAAAGCCCTCAAAAGGTGTTTTACATTTGAGAAATATAACAACAGTAGAACCTTGGAGGAATTGTTATAAGAAGCCACAAATCAATGAACTCCCAACCTCTTTGAACATCCTGTATCATCAACATTTGTGACAGAGTTGCATTCCAATTTTCATTGATTTTGGTGTGGCCCTTGGATGACTGCAAGGAAAAGATTCCACAAACCCGATTGAAGTCAGCTCTTCTAAAATATTGGATTTTAAACTTTAATAAACTCTTGTTTGGCAGATTGCTTTTGGCCATCTCATTGGTGCAGTCTGCACGATCTTTGTTTATGATTGCTCTGCGGTCCCTCCACCCAGACAGTAACAAGGAACAGTGTGACTCTTGAGGACAAAAGATGGCAGCGGTTGCTCACATATCTTCTTTTTTTTTTTTTTGTGGGCCCAGTAAGATGACTTTCTTCACCCAAATGGACGAGACGTTTTGTTTTTGAACTCGTGGAAGAACATTTGCATCTTCATAAAAGTGAATACCAATGCTATGGATTGTTAATGAGACACATCCCCGCTTTGTGTAAATAGAAGGACATTTCCTGTGTATGAACAAGTTTGCAACAGGTCAGTGACGTCACATACAGTATAACATGATTATTTAGGGCAACTGAACATTTTTATTTGGTGATGGATATATTTAGTGAGTATTTTTTAAAGTTTTTTTTCAAAGCACAAATGTGCTTCTTTCTGCTCATATCAAATTGGTATTTTAAGAAAGGTGTATCGACTCTTTATATTCAGTGTCATTGGATCTGTGTTACTCAAAAGAGTATTATATGTCACTAAAAGTGTATACGTCTCATACCGTTGCTCTAATCCGCAATCGGGCATCCATTTGGGATACGACGATGACATTTTCACCTCACGGCTCAGAATATCAATGTTTATTCGCTGACCAAATCCGAGGAATAAAATGGGTTTGAAGTGTAATTACGTCTCTAAAAAGGTCACACGCTAATAAGATCAGCAACTAACGAACATTAATAACCTTGTCCTTTTGACCCAAAGGGCATTAAGGAGAGATTAAAAGCTCGCTCGTTATCATCGACTAACACCAACAGACACCATTGTAACTTTGGGCTTGTGTTCGGAATCCCCGACTGGCTGCCTCGACATCAGGAACACATCTGAGACAAGCAGCACATCTGAGCAGGACAACAACCAGATCCTTTACATTTATTTAGCCTCATCACTTCACTTCTAGATAAATATTTGGAATATGTTTCACTTGTTTGGAGCGAGCTCTCACACGCTTCACTTTTTGTGTGGGTGTCTAACAAGTAAGGTGTATGTGGGCTGAAATGTTTACTGTGCAGCATGGCGATACTATTTCAATCAACACAAAACTACATGATCATATTTTACAACATTTTTTAAAACTTTTTTGCTTTATTAACACCAGTTTCGTGTGTGTGTGTGTGTGTGTGTGTGTGTGTGTGTGTGTGTGTGTGTGTGTGTGTGTGTGTGTGTGTGTGTGTGTCTTGTGAAGGAGCACTGAGGTGGTTCGCCCTTGATACTTTAAGTCAAGAGTGCACGGGAAAAAAATGCATTTTAATTCCCACTGTAACAGAATATGAAATATTTTTTTTCTGTTGTGGAACATCGAGCCGTAACGGTTCCACATCATACGAACGCTAAAGACCGCAACTCTTTCCTTTGAGTCTTATTTCAGACTCCCAACTTGAGCTAGACTTCAGCACCACGGACAGCGACCACGGGCCCGCTTGACAATCTGAAGCTGCCACTAAACTCTCATTTGAATAAAAGATCTGCGCTTTGTCTCTACAATACAATATTGTTTATTAAGCGGGACATATATAGGGCTTCTTCTATTGTTTCCACATGTTACATTTCGTGAGCAACGTCACTGAACATTAAATCAGTCAAGAGCTATATGCGAATTCCGCAATGTAAAACACACGAATGTGAGTAATGTACTTTAAAAATGATAGATTCGTTCTTTTTTTATTATTATTATTTTTTTTTTTTCCTCCAATGAAAGGGCTCTTCAAGTCAAGCCGTTTCCAGTGGCCTCTTCTTGTCATAAATAGCTCTTCTTCTCGTGGCCAAATTCGGCTTATTTTCACCATCCAAACGAAACACCATTGACAGCACAAACCAAACAAAAAAATCCATTCGTGCAAAAGACGGCTTTGGCCGTGAAAGCGCTTCTCTCTCGGCATGTCCATAATTCCAGAGACTTCACTTGGACGGAAAGCATATATTCTTTAAGGCTATACAAAACTTAAAATGGAGCATAACACACTCGTCGCCTCTTCCATGTCATGTCCTCTCTTGCTTTAATGTTGGCCTTTTTGGCAAAGTTCCCCAAGCCAGCAAAAATTCCAAACACCACGACGACGTCCTGACTGCATACAAGTTGATTGATGTGAATATTTGAAACTCCACGGTTCATACTGGACTAAGATAGTAGACGGATGTGAGGCATAGGAGGAGCAGGAGGGGGAGGAGGAGGAGGAGGAGGAGGAGGAGGGGTCGTGGGTGGAGGATGGAAGAGTTTGAGGACATTCAGGAGTTTCATCGACTTCCTTGGCTGACAAGTTCTTTGAGTTTAAAATAAATTTCATGTTGGTTGTTGTTTTTTTTTTGTTATTCTTCTTGTTGTTGTCGTCCCAAGCAGAGTCACATCCAAGGTCAGATTATAGAGGAAAGACCAGAAAGCCTGAGAAGGTGGAGTATTTCCATCCGCCCATGAGGGTGCCTCGCTCCAGCTTCAGATAGACGCGATCCTCTCGCTCCACCATCAGCAGTACTCCATTACTGGCCGCCTCCCTCGTTACGTCCTGGTCCCCGGCAAAGGCTGATATGACTGGGTAATCATTTTGCATCAGGTTTACCTGTGGGGGAGGATAACAATAGAGGGCGGAGTGAGATTGGGGGTTTTCCCCCCCTTTCGTGTGACCTTACACTTGTTCTTGCATGCAAAAAAAAAAAAAAATCACAAACGCTCACCTGAATGGTTTGTCTGTTGTAGACCTTGACCACATGGAAACTGAAACTGTAAATGCCCCTCCTTGGAGCTTGGAAAACACTCGCCTTCAGGTCAAAATGGTTGCCGATGTTCACTAAAACCTGGATGCACAGATATTTGGTTATTGCCTGCGCCAACTGCTCCGGGGTGTCATTCTGCGCGTCGGACGGGAGTTTGTCGTGATTCCAAATCGATAATGGCATCGGTGGAAATACCGTCCACTCAACAGGGCGCCGTTTGTAAAGACGCCTCAAGCCACTTGCTAATGAGTTCATCCAACAGCGTTAAGGCGGCTGCTTCTTCCGTCTCGGTTTAGATAAAAGTGAAAACTGATCGCTAATCAATGAGCTGTCACGTTAGTTACAGAGGCATACATGAAGTAAGTGTACAATCAGCCTCTAAGCAGAACTTTAGACGTAAAGGGGCTGCTTGCAGTTTTCAACAAAATCTAAAAAAAATAGCTTCGCCTTATTCAAATGTCTCTTTTTCAAGGATGAGAGGACATGATAATGGATGTGGTTTGAATGAAATCTCTCATCAAACACTCTTAGGCCGTGCGTAAAAAATGGCATTCGACTTTTAAAATCAAGCGTAAAAGCTTGATTCCAGTTGCGGATCCTAAAGAAAAAAAACATAATGGTACCAGCGCCAACAGCGCTACTTTAAAGTTCAAAACACAAAGTGAATTACTGAGAACAATTGTAAAATACAACAAGTCAGATACGACGTAAAAAAATCGCTCTCATCTATGAACGAAAGGGTGAGTTTTACGCACGACATTCATGAAATCAAAACGACCCCGTTCGACGCGCAGCTTTATTTTATCTGCTTTTTCATGGTTTAAATGACACGTCCAAGCGAAAATAAAAAAGATTTGCCTCTTTTTCCAATGCCGTTTTCACCTGGTCAAAGTAGATGGTCATGGAGGTGTTGCTCATCTCTGACGGCTCGTGGTTGGTTCCACGCACGGCCGAAAAAGCCACCTTGGCCCCGGCGGAGCGCACCGAGATGCCGAGAGAGGACGTGACCGCTCCGTCCGAGGAAGGGTTGGAGTCGCACACGACCAGACACTTCCCCTCCAGCACGATGGGTTCCGTGTCGTTCTGGCCGAGGCACAAAGCCACCGTGCACCCCAGGAGGAGGAGGAGGAAGAGGGCCAGTCCCGGGCAGCGCGCTCGCACCATGGTCGCTGATCCTGTGTTCCAAGCCGGCAGCCTCCGTGGAGGTTTCTTAGCACTCGATCACCTGGTGCACACTTTCCTCCCCCTTCTCTCCTCCCTCTCTTCCTCTTGCTCGCTCTTAAAACACCCTCTGACTCCGCGTCTCCCCTCCTTCCTGCGCACCTTGACTTGGCTGGTTTTCGGGAGGCGGCCTTTTACGGTCACGCAAAGCTGGACGCACATCCTGAGAAATGAAACCAAATGTTTGACGTGAGAGAAAATCCCAGGCGATCGTTGAATAGTTTTCAATCGAGACGCCGGTCAATTTGAGCGCGTGGTCTGTGCGTAAAATGTCGCTGCAATCGATTTCGGCGCATACTTTGTAAACGGCGAAACACATTTTATCGTGTGCCCGGCTCATTTTGGGAAATCTAAGATTAAAGTAGCACTTTTGAAAAGGTTTCACGAGCAATTTAAGACCCACCTGCGCACTCCATGTTGCTGGTTCCTCCTCTGCCTCTCACCGACTGAAATGAGCGCTCAGATGTTGGTCCAAAGAAGGGGGAGGGAGGGAAAAAAACAGCCAAGGTCTCCGGGCTCTCTTTCAATGGATAACTCACGCCCATTATTTCTTTCAACTCCTTACAAATGTGTCGGAACGAATAACAACACGCGTAAAGTCAGGGCGTGTTTGTTTTGCTTTCTCACAGGTTTAGGGGGGGGGCGCTTCCACTTGGCTCTCGGTGTGTGTCATTTATATACTGCCGCGGTCTCATGTCTGTCTCTGATTAATCCCAAATCAAGGGTGGGGTGCGCGGGATAACCTTGCCGATGCGCACCGCATCCAGCATCCGCGTACAGTGTCCGCGAGCAAGTCGACGCTTCGCTCGCAGTCCGAATAGAGATGCTTTTGCGCCACCCAGCGGTTGATTTGAGTTCCGCCCAAGTGGGAACCACTTGGTCACGTCCTCAAACCTCCCTTAAAAAAAAAATCCCACTGATGAATTTTGAGCGACATTCGAAGAGATGTATTTTTTTTTCCAACCATGTGTAGAAATGAATTGCGTCACCCACAGAATTCTTCCTAATATGTTGTCCAAGAGCTTCAAGGAGCTGCTTTTCTCCCTCACACATAGCTCGCTTTTTAACAATATGTTGATGGAAGTCGTTAGAGTTCAAAGTACACTGCATTGAAAGGGGTTTCGGACACGTTATCCCTGTCATAAATTTAAGATTTATGCGTATTCGTGTTACCAGGTTGATTATTGTGGATATAGTTTGCACTGATTCCGGTATGTTTTTTTTTTTAGGTTACATTCGGTTTTGTTCCCTAATGGGCCCTTTGTGGCGCCACCTGTTCTCGTCATCCGGGTCCCTCGTGCTCACCAATCAGCTCCCTCAAGCCTTTGTGTCTTGTGCAGGTGTTTCTCGTTGTCACATCACTGTGCTTGTATTTTAGTTCGCAGGATTCGCTCAGACTTGGATGGATCATTGTGAGTGTCCGCCATGTGTTATTCCTGTCATCGTGTGTTTGCTACTTTGGTTTCTTCAATGTGATTTTCAAGACTTTGTTCGAGTATTTGAATTTTCCCGGTGAACTCCTGTTGGTATTTTTGTTCAATATGTTTTGGTCAGTCTACCCTGCTCTTCCCTTGCCTTCCTGCTTTGTGTGATCTGATTACTGAGTAAAACCCGATGTAGAACCCCAATGCAAGTGATGCGGTCAAGGCCTTTGACACTCCTTCAATTCGGCAACTTGGAAATGTGCGCACATGACCGTTTAGCGCCATGTACAGATTTTGTTGTGCATGTTTGCATGCTACAAGAGGAATCAAATGGGATCAGATATGCAGGAACCCACAAGCACGATTATAGCAGCTGAGTATATATTTTTTTAAGGCCAGGATGCTTGAATATTTATAGATTGGCACATTAGATGAAGACTGATACGTAGACATTTTCTGGCACGGATGGGATTTTAGCAAAGTGAGGAAGAAAAAAAAATCCCAATGTATCATTTCAACGACGACGTGTGGTTTATGGTTTCAAACAAAGCACGGGTGATTCGTTCATGTTTACGGATTGAGAGCCAGGGGGCTGGGGGGGAACACTCCACTTTTCTCATCAAGGTTTGGAGGAGCATGGATGGTCTTGATATACCAGTCGCACGGCGTCAAAGCTCCACATGACTTGCACTGCAGAGAAAAAGGAATTTTCGGCTTAATCACAGTACTCCTTCCCCCTTTCCCAACCCGATTTGACAAACGTTGCACTGTCAAGAGTCGACTGCCAAACCATGCGGAAGAGTGACATCAGGTATCCACGAGCCACAACTGACCCGAGGCCTTCAAAAAGGACACGTAGCAACGGAAAAACATCAAATGTCACGTAGGGGGGGACATGCAAGCAAAAAGGGATGTGGCCTATATGGCATTAACATACCAGGGGCAGACGTTGCCCTAAAAGAGGGGCCGCACGTCCTTCAGGAAAGCTGATTGGCCCGACTGACGACCACGTTACGCTTATTTCCCCTGACAGCTAGCAGTGCCTACTGGCTTCCAGGAACGGGGAGGTCGATGATGTGCCAGCTCTTAAAGCGAGCCATCTGCCTTTATTTTATTTTATTTTTTTGTATGTGTGTATGTGTGAGAAAATGACTTAGCCTACCATGGGTGGTTTGTGTTTCTATCTACACACGTTTCTTTCATGCAATGAGTCCACATAGAGGTCAGATGTGGGCTGATGACGCATGATTCCCTGTGGTTGTTGGGGACATATTGTGCAGTGTGTGTTAAATGCAATCGGATGCAATCAAAACATCACGCATTGAGAAACATTATGTCTACTAAACGGCGCATTCACTGTTGGCACGACCCTCCATATCCATCTGCCTTCCCGTCCATCTGTCAGCTATAAATATCTCCATATAGTAGGCCTATATTCACGTGTAGAATTAGCCTAACTTGTTATTTTGGCCTGAAAGAAACCCTTAAGTGGCATGAAGAGTTAGTGTGTCATGGGTCTCTTACATCACTAGGTGTGAGCTCCTTATGACATCAGCGTGACCGCTTCCTCCCAGGGGCTTCAAAATTTCATTTGTGCCACTGTAGAGGTGACAAACTAATTGAGTCAAGCTTCCATACTCATATGATTGTGTGTCAAAATATGTCTTCTACTTGTTTTTGAACTCGTCTTTATGAATGGCATCGTAAGCCTGGCTCATTTAAGATGATTATCGCTGCCGATTAGGCATTCTGCTGAAGGCCACTGATATTGTGGTGGCTCTCAGAGCTGGCTTGTGTGTATTCAATTCACCCATTCACAACTTGAGTCCACTTTCCCCCTCAAGTACGCTGGCCTACAATCTATTTCCTGATTAGAGGCTGAATGGATGGACTTATCATCATCAGTTTTGCATGATCTTGACTGCATTTGCCAGCATTTCTCTGTCATCAATTTGTAGTTTAGCTTAAAGGAGACATTAGTTTTAATTTAATTTTATTATATTTTATTTTATGCAGGTGAAAAAAAAGTTGCCTTTAATTGTCAAGATGTAAAGCTGTCCGACAGACGATTTAGCCACTCGATCACATCAGTTATCTCCGTACCGACCTGTTCTGCAGTCTTTTTTTTCCATGCAAACATTTGCCGTGATTCGCGGAACGGAATTCTTAAACTTATTTTTACTTTTTTGAAGCTCCAAGTCCATATAGTTTCCGGAAACTTCATTAAGGCAGTGCTAATTAAATGGGAGGTATGATGCATTAGTGTACTGTATTGTTCCAGTTCCGACCTCAAAGCGATCGAGGCGAATGGGAACAATAAAGATGGATTATTCCGGTAGATTGTTTATTTTTATCCAGTTCCAACACAGACCTCCAGCAAACTATATTCACAAATCTTGGGCCTCACAGTTGAAATGTTTGTAAAAGTGCGCAGTTGGAAATCGAAAAAGGCTAATTTTCCACCTTCATGAATGCAACATTACACCGACGTTGCTACGGCGACAGGACGCCAATGGGGTGAATGTTGTTTTCTGGGTTTTCTTCACAATTCTAAGTTCATGAAGACGTCGGGTCAAAGTTTTAAAGGCGGTGTTCGACAAATCATCTCTGCAGCGTGAAACCATTGCTTGCCGTCATAAATGAAGCGAGAGAAGTGCAAACATGTTAGCATTAAAATCAACGAGGTTACAACGAGTTCATAAAGTCCCCCGAGCATCCCTTGAAAGCGTTATAGAAAGGTAACACGCGCGTATTTCTCAAATCATTTTCTCTAATTGTTTGAGGCTTCTAAGTTATTAACCACTGTTTACTACAAATGCCGAGCTAATTTACTGTGTTCATTGAACCCCCACCAGGGAGTAAGTAGTTATGTCAACATGTCAAAGTAAATGTCCTACTGATTGTATTCAGATCACATGAAATTGTATTACCTTTGTGCAGTTCACTTCATCATTACATTACTTTCAACATTACATATCCCCATATTCAAGGGGATATGATAAGCCTGCCAGTGGCACGCAAAAGAACAGCAGGAAGAACAGCAAGTGGCATGAAAACATCCATTTTTTTCTTCCGGGTTTTGATGTTCTGGTACTTTTTTTCTGGTAGATTGCCATATGACATCCAGAATAAGATTCTCTCCTACCTGGATGCTGGCACACTCCTCTGCGTCAGCCACGTCAGTAAGACCTTCTATCAACTTGCCAATGATGAGTAGGTAGTATCACACACACACACACACACACGCTGGGCATGAAAAGGCAACCATGTTACAAATCCACTCTGAAGAGGATTTCAGGATTCAATGCAATCGTAAAAGACGAGCGAGGAAAAAGCAGGGTCTGGGGAACCTTTGCGGAGATCATTAGAATTCAACCCTGCAGCTGCCTTCAGATCATAATTTTGATGTAGGCTATTTCAATAATACGACATCAGTGTCACGGCTAGTTTAGTGCCAATTTCAGGTATGGAGCAGGTTGTTGGTGTTAGTGGAACATTCGGAAATGAAGATGGAGAACCACAACAAATACGTGTTACTAAAGAATGTCTTGCATGCATAGTGCATGTGACACTTTTTGGCATCACCTTACTGATTCTTTTCCCTTCTTACCAACACAACCAATGCAGGGTCTTATGGAGGAATATATGCAAGCGGCTGCTGAGCAAGAGGCCAATGAGCATGGTTGGGGAGATGCTAGAGAAGAGCACATTGGAGGCTGGAGATCAACCTTGGGGCTACTGGAAGCTACGCTACTTCAAAGCTCTTGATGCGTGGAACAGAAGGAAGTGGAGAAAATACAACACAGTCATCAGCCGTCACACAGGGTTGCCCAGTCAAGCAGTTCAGATGCTCCGGTAAGGCAAAGACTACCTACGACAATACGTGTTTAAACATATGAACTACTCTCATCCCCTCGCCATATCACGGTTCACATTTTGTGGTCTGACCAGTTTTTATGACTGCTTCTCATGGCTGCAAAGTGATCAGACTACTTTTTTACATCCCGTTGCATCTTATAATGGGAGCCTACATAGGTAGGACTCCAGTTCATCGTCAGACCCCAAAACATTTTTGAACCAAACTGTTTTTTGTTGCTCAGATACAACTTTATTTTCATTGTTTTGTGATGAGGGTCACCTGTTTGGAATTATCCTTTGTAGAACTATTATTGAGGTGTTAGATTTACATTCCATTTTAGAGCCTCCATTTAATGTAATACCGAGTTTTAACATAATTACATTGAAGTTGAATGATTGGCAGATTTGGTGCAGAACATTTGACCAGATTAGCGCGGCGCGGGGGGGGGGGGGGGGGGGGGTTGCTGCTTGGTATGAATACTCAGAGGAACTGTATTTCGGCATCCGTGATCGGGGCTTGGGCTCCTTCACCGCCTCCCCGCTAACTCTCTGCTGGGTTGGTGCAACCTTTGATTAAAGACTGTAAGGTGCTCCATTTTGACTTCCGTGCCGGTTGCTGTGTGGTACAAAGGTGGGAAATGGAAATAAGTGTTTTCCTCGTGAAGGCTGTCTGAATTGTTGAAATAAATGACTTACCCGCGCCCCTTGCCGACCTCTCATCTGGAACACATACAGTAGTTTCTCTCGCTTCCTTCCCCACCAAGTCAGACACTTCCCCTCGGGGTTTATCTGTTTGAGACACTCCGGAGCGTGCGATTTACCTTCCTAATAAGCATTTCAGAAGACATCACACATACAGACAATGGCAGGCCAATTCCCCATCGTCATCTCGGTCCTCACAGGGTGCTCCAGTTTTTGCCTTTGTTTCTCCCTCAGCAAGGCACAAGCTAAAGCACAATAGGAACAGTCCCCGAGCCTCAGTTTAAACTGAAACAGACAAAGAAATTCATCAGAGCAGGTGATTTTCTTTGTATGTCATTATTGTATTTTATTCCACTAGTCATTTCACCAAAAGTTCCTTGACGGCCGATGAAGCAAACAGAATAGCCATTAACACATTTCCATCTCTGTCCGGGCATCACCCAAGCCTGCTACACATCCTTTCTATCTCCATCTCTTTGTCTGGCCAACCTGCGAAGATGTTTCTCCCCTTCTTTACGGTCCAACTCGGCATACTGTACATGTCAACACACGTATGTGTGTGCAATGAACAAAAGGAAAAGAAACAAGAATTGCATCTGCCATGTACAGTATGTCCTGTCAATCCGTCCAAAGGGAGACGGACTAAAAAGAAGAGGAAAAAAAAAACTGGACACTGCAGATACTGCAGATTTAACCTAATGCTCTAAATGGAAATTCTGGCATTCTAGAAACGTAACCTGGGAGCTGACCGTCATGGACAAATCAAAAAATGAAGTCACGTACGATCTTAGCTGGGTCCGGTTCTTTGAGACCTCCGCGGTGCTGTGCTGGAATGGAACCCTCTGGCCTGACTTCCATAAGATTTCCACCATTCAGCTCCACGGCGTCAGCAGAGTAGCCCTCAGCTGCCCCGGACTCAAGGCGTAAGGCGGTCTGCATCCATTCGAATCCAACTGCCGCTCCGGCGCATCTGCTCTTCGCTGTGAAATTGATTGTGGTCTTCTTGCTCTGACAGACCTGGCTGGAGGTCCCTCATGGATGTGGTGGACATGCAGAGTGTGACCAAAAGCATGCAGGACTATGGCCAGGACCAACTAGTTGAATTGAAGCTATTAAAGCCCGACGTTGTCATGGGGCTTTGGAGGGTATTTGTTTCTTGTTCTTGTTTTTTTTAATCTCTTTCAAACGGATGCGGTTCTTCACAAACCACTCCACTCAAATGTGTCTTTTCTATTTAATTGAGAATTGTATTTTATGTAGACACGGTTTCTTGAAAGATGGCAAAGAAAATGGAACAAAAAGGCCAAAGGGGGGGAGGGGGAAAGCATCTGAGACAGTTCAGATAAACATGGAGAAAAAAAATGGGGATACAAAATAATTGCAACAACAAGCTTTGAAGGATTTGAGCGGTTTGATTGACAACTGTGACTGCTTAGACAGAGTAGCATCAGCCTATTTGTCCTTCTTCCTTCCGAGCTTCTTGCTCTGACATCACATCATGCCCGCATGTTTTCAGAGAAAGATTCGGTTGGAAAATATGGCCCCTTTCACCAAGGTTTCTACAAAATCCGGTTTAGCTAGCAGCCAAAATGCAATTCTGTAGTTCTGAAAGGTGCAAACTTGGATCGTGACGAAAACGAACACGTGCATTTGACTGAGCCAAGTGGGTTTGATCGTTTTAAATGAGGAAGGAATATGCATGTAAAACTTTGGAGGTATTCTTCAACCATCGTAAGAGAAGTCAACGAAACTGCTAATTTAAGTCTTCTGTTCACAGGAGCAGCGCAGTGTTGCCTTCGTCACGTTCACCCTCCACTTGTACATGCTGCTGGAGAGAAGTACCCAGGGATCTTCTCTTAGGTGGGCTAACGCCTCTTTTCTTTTTCTCTTTCATTTGTCCTCATCAGCTTGGCCCAAGTGTGGTCAATCTGGCGTTTTCCCCTTTCTGTCAAGATAAAATATTCAATACTGTATTGCAATGAAGTGTAAGCCACCATCGTTAAATAAAAACAAAAAACAAAAACAGTGCCCTTTAATTTCAACACAAGCGTTGCAATCATAAAATGAAATAGTTCAGTCGTCTTGTCATTCTTTCCAGCAGCATTTCTGACGACTGCTCATACGTGTGCACATAGCCCCCTCTACTGGCTTTACGTGAGAACACGTTTAAAATGTATTCTTTTCTTTTCTGTAGTCCCTACGTCGAGCGTGTGCTCCAAGCCCCATTTGATGACATCGATCCTGATTATGGTCTCCATGGATACCGGCTACACATAGTTCTCCACAGCACTGAATGCGAGATCGTGTCTGCAAGTTTCTCTCAGTTATTCTGCCGAAGAGGTGATTTATTTTTTTCCATCGGATACACATAATACAACTTGAGGTGTGACATTTGCAAACAAACATATGACCAAATAAACTCTGCAACAAAAATAAATATTGATCATGTGTTGGCTGTGAACATCCAGTATCATGATGTCTTTCAGATGAGATCTGCGATGGCCATATCCAACTTTCTGCCATGAACGACAGCTGTTTTTCAAAGCACGCACCTTTATCAGGAAATGTCACTCTGCCCTGGAGGTGCGAGGCCCTGCGAGGCGAAGTCAAGGTGCCGCTTTGCCACTTTGCTATCTGACTTATTCTGGAGCCACTCACTCACTAATTGGTAGAAAGTTCCGAGGACTACCAAACGGAGATTTTAATCGGATGAAAAAAAAAAATTGTGTGCCAAAGATAAACGAAAAGATTTTGAACAAATTTACTGAGCATTTATTGGCATCCAACCAGTTTTTCTGTGTATTCAATTCGATTTCAGCAGTATTTAGAAGCTATTCACAAGCGCAGACAACTGTCGTTGACAAATAAAACATATTAATGATATATGCGTCCTATAAAGGATGCATATATCATTAATATGTAATATCAATGATGAATGAATAAATAAAATGAATTTGTACAATTCGCCCACAGTCACATTTTAACACACGTCTTCTCTTCCTCAGAACCGCTGTATCATGAGCCTCACTCTTCTCGATGAGTTCAACAGACCCTTTTGGTGCGTGAGCTCACCAGTTGCCCTGAAGCACCCGGAGATGCCGTTGTCGCTTTTCCATGCCGCGGAACACTTCCTCGTCCACTATCAGGACACCGAAGGGCAAGTCGTGATGAAATTTGTGCAGATGGAAGAACAGAAGCAAATTTTCCTCGTCGGCTTAGTAGTTTACGTGACAACCTGCAAAGTCAACAAGTACTTCAGAAAAGAATACTAAGGGTAGAAAGAATACTAAACGTTTCCTGATTCTGATCCGATCCAGATTCTCGCAATTGCATTGAATCACTTGCATTGTTTCTTTTCCGATCTTTTCTCCATTTACCTAGAAAACACATTTTATCCATGCAGCATCCCACTTAGTTCTACTGCTGCAAGCAGAGAAAGCTGTTCTGATTCTTCTAACCGTGCTTAGTATGAGGCTAAGCTTGGTGAGATCTGCACGTTTGAGAGCCATGCAAAAAAAGCATTGCACATACACACACACATACAGCCACCATTCATCATTCAGGAAGCGAGACCTCTATGAACACCGCCTCGATTTGACCCACTTGTATTGTGTCATTATCTCTCCATCATGAGGCCACCTTCAATGCCACACCCATTAGTGATGTTCGCCTGTCACTTTGGCTGGGCTTTTTCATATCTAACTAGCCATAAATGTCCAAAGCAAATGAAATGATTTATTGTATTTCTGGCATGCCTGCATTTTAACATGAGGACATTTCCTCGGACAGCCGCCAAATGACTTGAAAGTGGCTGTGTCGTCGTATTTTAAGTAGTCGCTTGTAGTCGCTTTCAGATGCGACAGCCGTTTTTTGCGTGCCGTCGCAATGTTTGCTGCCTCACATGATTTTGTTTCTCGATGAAACGATTGTCCATCACAGTAAGAAAAAACAAATAAACTAAGACAATAGCATATCAAATTGGTTGTAACGGTTTAAGCAGAATAGAAAATGGATGCCCCCCCTAGCTAATCATTTTAATTGGAATCTCATTGGCAAAGTGGTTTACTTCTGAGAGCGATCCTGGAGGAAGAGGAAGAAAATGACCACACGAGGGCAGTAAAGCACTTTGTGGCTGTCACCTTTTGGTTTGAGAAAAAAAGCAATTGCAAATTGTAAAAATACATTTTACAAATGATGCATACGCTTTGTTGGCCGAGACCGAAGTCCCCCCCCCCCCCATGAGTTGAAATCATGGTACAATACAGGTGTTTGTTTGGTTTTCCTTTTTAATGGACTGTGCACCTGGGATGTGCAATTTCCTCTTTGCTCTCCTATATATATATATATATATATATATATATATATCGTTATATATCGATATAATCGTATATATATCGTTATACCGCCATATATATATATTGTTATACCGCCATGATCCAAACCGATACTGTGCCACCAATGAGCAAAACTGAAATCTGAATTGTGTTCCAGAACTTGAACCATACAATGTCAGTCCAATAAAAAGAATAAGCTCTATAATAAGCCACTCTCGCACAACTCAAATTGCCCCACGGGATAAATAAAGTTATCTGAATCTGCATCTTAAAAGTCCCATTTTAACCGAAATATGCCAACATCCCATGTTCCTTGTGCCCCTATAAAACCAGAAAGACAAAGTTGGTTGTCTTTCCACGACAACGCATCAACTGTGTCTGTCCTTTACGATGTAAGCCTTCCGTATGGCAACACAAGACGTCAGCCTGTGTACACACGGGTCGTTTGAAACCAATTTCAGATGTGTCAGAGGAAATGATGCCGCACGCCTCTTTGTGACAGTTTGCGTCAAGCGGCCTAGCCTCAAAATCACCTTTGGTTACTGAGGAGAGACTATCGCTTCATTGTGAAATGCTCTTTCGCAACCGTCAAAGCAGTTGTGCATTATTATTCTTGTGATTGCCATAAGTAGCAGGTTAGAGCACAATAATTGTAACCAGTGAGCCCGATGACTTTAGTTTTTCCTCTGCATGATGAAAGATTTTTTTTTTTGGGGGGGGGGTTGTTTTAAATAGGTTTGAATGAAAATGATCATGCCTGTGTTCCAGCCAGAGGTCCAGAAACCTCTTTCCCAAATAAGTGTAATTTTAATTTGCAAAATACCTCTTTGCCTCACATTGTTCTCTCCTCCATTCAAATTGGACCTGTGGATTTCAAGATCATTCGGATCAATTTTGGAAATGTAATTGGAGGCTGACATCATCTGCAAATCCCAGGTGGCGGCTACACTATCTGCACAAAAACTATTCGGCGCACATAAAAGAAGAAGGTCTGAAGACGAGCGCAAGTGTAAAATCTAAAAAAAAAGGTTGCGGTAATATATGCAGGCCTTCTGCTCTGTTGCATTAAAATCCATTCCTCGGTGGGTGCCCATTATCATGTGTCTTTATAAAGCGTTCGCTCGCAGAGTGTCCCCGCAGAGCATATATCACGGAGGAGCTGTGTTCTGGTGACAGAAAGCGCCCCCCCTCCCTTTCCCCCTCGTTCAATTTATTCCTGAATAATTACCTGAAAGTGATCAAAGAAATCAACGGATTGCAGTCACTCCCGATAGCTCCAAGCACAGCCTTGCATTGTCACACTATGCACCGATCCGTCCAGCTCTCTTGAATGAAAACTCGACATTTGCATACATTCTAAAAAGTTCACAATTCATCAAATCTATGGCGGCAGGCAAAAACGCCTTAGTATCCCGATTTTCGTACGAACGCGCGGCTCCATGCGTGTTGGATGCTCGTTGACGTCCACTCTTGTCTGCCATCATATTCAATCATCTTAAACCTCCCGCAGATTAATTGAGTTACGTCACTTGTCACCCGAATGTCATCACGCCTTTTGTAAATTTCCCCAGTGTGGGACGAATAAAGGATATCTTATCTTTGAGAGATGATTTGGTGAGTGTTCAATGTCGCAGCAAGAGCCGTCTTTGTTTTTGCGGAAGGGCACGCGATGTTCAAAGAGGCTCACAAAGATGTATGTCGATGTATCAAATTTCAGCTGGGATGACCTGACCATGTCACATCAAGGAACCGCGGGGATGGGGGCACCCAAAGATACTATGGCGGAACTCCAGTTGACTTCATTTGTCTCGTTGCTCATCGACGATCGGTTCTTGGTACACAGAGATACGAGGGAATGGCGCGGCCAGCGGAGGTTTTGACATGAAATGATTAACCGCAGCCAGAACATGTCTGCTGGGATTTGTTTCCAAGTTTGATCTTATAAGTCTTAACAAGGGAAGGCAGCCAGCGCGGATCACGGGAGCTCATCAAAAGATTTACGCCGCGTTGCCACAAAAATGCACGCGCCTCTAAAACATGAGCGTATAAAAGCTCCGGTTATAAGGTGCGCTTGCGGAAATAAAGTTGAGGCGCAAAGGTACGTGTGACGCGAAGGAACGCAGAGGCAGCGCGGCCTCCAATTTGTGTCTGGCAGCAGGTCAAGCAGCTGCTCAAGCGTTCGCTCCAGCTTGAGCGAACGTCCTACAGTTGAACCTTTTAATCTCCCCCAAGGAAGTAAAGTGGAAAAGAAAAAAAAAATCCCGCGTGGATAAATAAACGTCTTTTCAAGTGTTGACCTACAGGAAAATTATTTGTTTTAAGCTTTGTAGTTTAACCTTCGGGTTCTTACAAAGAGGCGACTTGTCTTTCACGCAAGCGGGTTGGCATCGATTAAAAGACCGACTTTGTTATGGTAATGAAGTCAAAAGGTTAGATGTCCAGAAGAGGTTTTTTTTTTTGTTTTTAAAAACTAAGCCATTATGGCCATTCATCCGGATTGTAATCTTCCTACGAAAGGCGTTTTACCGGGTTGTCACATCCAAGCATGCAGTTTTTGCGTCTGCCTCACAGTTCTGGTTCTTGCGTTGCTTTTCTGCGGGTATTTCCTCCCAAATGTCAAAATTGAGCATGTGAGGGCCATGCGACTGTATTTTAATGCTGGACACGAGAGGCCTACATTGTTCGCTCATCAAATCCGCGGAGAGTAGAACACCGGGGTGGCTTGTGTATAAAATCTCACAGTTTTGCCGCTCGCCGGCGGCTGGTAAAAGGCGTAAAAATGACTGTCAGTAAATCCCCGAGGCGTTACAATGTGCAGATGTGCAAAAGAGTTGCGCTATCTCAGGAGGAGGAGATTTGACAGATGTTTAATGCAGCAAAGTCCCAATGTCAGGACGCAGATAACAAAACACGCAAACATTCGGACCAATCTGCCAGTTTTATTGGCGGAAAATGTTGTCCTGACGGGCTCAGCGATAACCTTGGACAAGCGAGGGGGGGTTGCACGGCCACCCCGCCAAAATGGTCTTTTTGAAACATGAGCAGCATTTCTCTTGGAGCCATTCTCTTCCCCCGGTGTTGCAATGAACGCTATCGATCGCCGGCTCTTTATTTAATCACGTTACCTTGCTGCCTTGACGTGGTGAATAAAGACGGCCGGTTGACATGCCTCGCCACACTGATGAGCAATTACGATTCTCTGTTTTTTTTTCCGCCCCCACCTCGGCGAATACTCTTGTTTGCATGTATCGTGAACTTTTTCTCAGCATGCATCTTGGATATTCTTTCGAGTGAATTCTTATCGCCGCTTTAAATTCTGAAGGGGGTCATACGTTGACAGGAAGAGTCGGATGTTTCCATGGAATGCAATTTGAGGCAAAGGCTGGAGATGAGGGTACCGCAATATACGCAACATGAGGCCAGACTTTTATCCCCCGCTGCAACAACGACTGTCCTGTCGAGTCATTTTAGGCCTAGCGTCTTTCAGCCATCAACTGCTGGGCCGCTTTCTTTATCCCACTGCAGGGGCATGAATCTACTTGTACTTTGCAATTGATGTCAAGTGAAACTGGAGTATGAAACAAACTATTATCGAGAAATCCGGCTCACGTCACGAACCTTCAATGGAAGAATAGGGCGCAGAGCGCACCGGGCCACAAATAGAGACTGTGGCGAGGGCACATCAGCCGACTGGAATACGAACGGTCATGAAAAATGTCATCCGCAGAACATAAGATCACCTTTACGAGCCGTTCTGATCAGTTTCAGTTTCAACGAGCCCGATTGAACAGTTCAACCTTTTTAACGTGGGCAACAGCGCTTGGGAAATTGATGCCTGCTACGTTTTTTATTTTTCCTTGATGTGAAATGGGCGGCATCGAGACGGAGGCGTTGATTGCGCATGCGGATGAGACACCCCGCTACTATTTGGTGCAGGGCAGTTATTAGAGGGACGGCTGCTTCTGAGCAACGACAGCGGATGATTATCGGGTCAGAGTGCACTCGGAGTGGCTTTGTGCGAATCCCAAGTAAATCTCTCGTTGGATTTGTTTTAATGGAGGCAAACTATCTGACAAGATGCTCATCTCCTTCTCGTGCAGGGTGAGGTAAAGTGGTTCCTCTCCGATTCCACTGTCGCGCAAAGCAGGCCGACAAGAGAAAGTCACGGTTTACAAACGCTAAAAGAAACAGAGCAGTAGGTACTAAGATTGATTCCGTATTTATTTGATTTCCGCTTGAGGTGATCCTTGGACAGGGCTTATGGAAATTTTTACTTTAAAACTGTCACAGAGTATTTTGGTTCCCATAATTAGAATGTCACAAATGTTAAGATCATCTCTCAATTGTTTTTTCCTTTTTTTTTTTAAACCACAATACACGACAGTCATGAAGGTATTAAATGAATCACCGTGTGAGTACTCAGTTCGTATACACTTGAGGTACACGTTTAAAACCGTTTTGTGGTTTGACGGCAATAGAAAACCCAATACGGGGTTTGGAACCAGCACTTCTGCATAAGAGCATGTCAAGTCAGTTGCCACGGCAACATACAAGACGTTTTTTTTCTTGGAGGTGAGTGGAGGGGGGGGGACGACCCCCGCACACAGCTAAGTGTTATGTGGTGTGTAGCCGTAGTGGTCCTATACAACAAATTGTATCAACAACAGATTTGCCTTCGCAGAATTTGACTTTGGGCAAAGCCCGTGACCATTACATAATGTATATTATTGGATGTAGAATAAGCTGTGAGCATTTTCTCTATGATGCCTTTCTTTCTTTGTGACCACAGCTTTGAAGCCCTTATGACTTCGCTTGTGTCGATATTCTAGGTTGGTTGATTTATTTGATCCAGATGATGAGTCATCAGAGCGAGGCGAGTTCAACCATCTGCTGAACTCTGCCGCGGCTAGACCGTCCGCAATACCGGAAGGTTCTTCATGCGCAAACGGCAAAATGAATGAGGTGGAGAAAATGAGCCTTGAGAATGGGGAAGAGGTGAGTTTATTCTTTTGACATGGTGCAAACATTACTGGATGTTCTGGATTTATTCATCATCTGGATTTATTGAACTAAAAGTGCCTTTAAAAGCTTTCAGCCTTTTAGGGTACGTTGAGGTGACATTCTTCAGTATCATAAACAACGCTCAGCAAAATGCAATTTTGGTATTCTGCAGACACGCACTTGTAGTTTTCTCAGAATAGCAAATGGCTTTGTTTCTTGGACATTATTACTCTTGCAACGTTGAAGGCTTTTCACACCAGCTTGTCTTCTGCTTCCTGGAGATATGTTGTTGAAAAATGAACAGCCGGTATTGATTGAGGGGCGTGACGGGCAGAGAACTAGCCCTTAATTCATATCATGTCAAAGTGAATACATCAGACCTTTATTTTTGTCATCTCACCATCGCGACTCAAGTGATGACATTTTCATCTTGTTCAGTGCGCTGTAGGACTCACTTGTGAATGTAAAGTCCCATTGTGTCATTTCAGGCGCAGCGACATAATCACGGCGATACCGCGGAGGAAGTTTGTCACCCATGCAAACAAAACCGTCACATCTTTGGTGAGAGCTCCGCTCAGGCGGACGTAGTCGCTGCCCCGCGGGAGGGCCAGGAGGGACATGGCCGCCATAAAGTTACGGAAGACGAGAACACACGGCAGATGGAACAAAAGCTCAAGGAGAAAGAGGACGCGATAAACTGCCTTCTTCACGCGCTGACTGACGCCGAGACGGTCACCGCGTTTGTCAGCAAGTCGTGGATGGAGGCTTACGAGCAGCTCAAAATGACCTATGAGGATGACTCCAACAACATGGTGGCGGCCATAAATGCCGAGTGGCAGAAGTGGTGGGCCTACAGAGAGCAGGAGACGGCCGACCAGTTTCAGACTCAGTGGGAGAACATGCAGTGGCACATGGACGATATGGCGGCCCACTTCCAAAGCGCGCTCGACGTCATGCAGAGGCACAATTTGGAAATGTCTACGTACTTCAGGAATGGAATGGAGAGGCTCCGACAGCACATGGGACGGGTCATCCGGGAAAAGGATGACTTGATTGCAGAATTGAGAAGGGAAAACGGCATTCTCGTAGCCGTGAACGGAGCGGTGTCGCGTTTTGCAAATGAGACCTTGGAAGAGCAACAAAGTCTTCAAGCCTCAGAGGATCCCTTGAGGGCGGAGCAAGCGGCGACGATAGCCTCTGTTAATGCTGCCGAAGTAACGGGTAGCGATCCAAACCCGAATGCACAATGACGTCGCTTCCAGTGACACGTTGGATCTTAGAAATGCACGGACAAAATTATTCATCCATTCACACGGGCGCAAGCTAATGAGTCATACAATGCGATGCCGTTTCCAAAGGAGACGACACGAAAGAACTGGGACCTGTTGGCAGCAAAGCCAAGGTGGAACAAATGGACTGAAAGTGCTTTGCACAACAGCAAAAACTGCCGACGGGACAACGGCCAACCCCGTTAGTCTCCGAAGCGACACTTTCGATTTGTTGGCAAATCTGTACATTGCCGTCTCCACTCAAAAGTTTGTTGCCTTCCCTGAAGGGGAACGATTCAAGACAGACATTGGCATGCATTAGTCCAAGAAATTGGCCTATTAACTCATTCACTCCCAAAGACGTTTTCAAACGTCTTTTCGGACTTGGTCTAGAATTGGCTGGTACTGAATGAGTTAATCTGGTCCATTTGAGGGTGTAACCTCATGCGACTAGAAGGACGGTCACCGGTGGTTTTAGTCATCTTCACATTTGTCCTCAACACAAGCGGAAATGCACTTTTAACGTCCGTGTTTCAAGAAAAGGCACCGAGTTGCCTTGGGAGTTCAATAATCGTCCCCATTGTCTTGAATACATTTAGGGATGCTCGATTAAGCCTGAGAATTATTCCCCTACGGCAAAAGCGAGTTGCCGACCTTCAAGCTATGAACGTGGTCGATCCTATTTGACGCTATTCTGGCCACATCATTCACAAGCAAGTTTATTTCATGTCGTCTGATGTGTTCCAATGAATCTTCAGCTTTTCGGACACGTTTTACATGACAGCACTTGATCCCGATGGCAGGGATCCTCAACCCAATGTTTGCTGCAGGAATAAATGTGTCTATGGGAATACAGTGAATTTGGGAAATTCATGGGGAACAAACATATATATATATATATATATATATATATATATATATATATATATATATATATATATATATAAATCCTATAAAAAGCTATGAATGGGGATTGGACTGTATTTTAGTTTTCAGTCGGCACTTGGATCACAGTTATCAGTCAATTCACTGCCACGTCTTCTAAAAGCATCTCCCAGCGGCTGCTGTGGTTGCTACGCCAGACCCGATCGATGCTTCCTGCATTTATCCCGTCACAACCGCTGCTCTGAGGTAATAACCAGGGTGACCTCTTTCAAAAACACTTCTCCCCCAGGCCCCCATTTTTTTCAGTTTTTCAAACACCACCTGATGCAGACACCGCCTGCCCACACGCAAGTCCGCCGACAAACACATGCTGCCTATGGGCGAATCAGGACCCGAGTCAGCTATTGGAAATAAGGCAATGAAGGCAAAGCACTTGATATGCAGGCATCTGCTTTGTGGCTTATCTCCACTGCTCAACTGTGGTGAGCAATTGCCGCTTGGCCAGCCCCAGTGAAAAACCCCTCCCCATCCTCCACAGCCTCACCCACTTCCCCATTTTGTCGCCGCTTTGCTTTTCTGCCTGCCCGGAAGGACATGATTGGAATCATTTCCAATCATGTCAATTGTTAATTAAATGGATGATTTCCCCCTGGTGAAAGCTAGTTGAGTATATCTGAAGCTGGGAAAGATGTGTTTGTTAGAAAATAAGTCAAGCACCAAAACTACAGGAGTTGCCTGTTGGGAGGACTGCTTATTAAATGCATTTCAAGTGTCATGTTGCGAGTTTTGCGGATGTGGTTTTGATGGGTTTTTGTTTTGTCATGTTTTTCTGATTTCCCTTTTGTCCGTGTCTGTCTAGGAGTTATTTTGTCCACCCGTGGATGTCAACCCGGTCCCTCGTGTCAACCAAGCCAGCTCCCCTGAGCTACCCGTGACTTGCCCCGATGTTCCTCATTGTTTCGTCACTTTGTGTTTGTATTCTGTTAATCCTCTTCAGTTCACTGCCCAAGTCATATCTTCTTCCCTGTTGCTGCTGTCATGTCTGCTTTCCTTTGGAATAAACCAAAATAAATGAACAGTGTCCAAATGCCTTCTCCCTACCCCCTATTTAAATGTTTTAGTCGAGACCACAGCTGCCTTGCCTCCCTGCTTCCCTGCATTTGAGTCCTCATCCATCACTCCCCTTGACAGAATCAACTGACCACAAATGGACTGCGCAGAAGTGGAGGTGATAAAGTGTGCTTTTTTTTGTGTGTGTTGTTTCAGGACCTGGCTTCCGCCATGAACAGCCTGACTGCACACCTGGACATGTTCTGTGCCCGGTACCTTCCCACTTGGCAGCGGCGCAGAATGTCCTGCAGCTGCTCTCCATCCCCTCTCCGGCAGTGCACATCCTGCGGCCGCCGTGTGACCCTGCTCCAGAGGTGTTACAACTCAACCGGGAAAAAAAATCACATGGTACAAAAACAAATTTGGTTACACCTTCTCATAACTGGGGATGTGGCTGCGGTCAATTAATATTCGGACATGAAATCCGAGTCGGCATACACCGGCTACCAAGTGCCTCCGAATAACAGCAAATAAAGTTCTGATGTTCTTGTAGGCTTTTCTGAACCAGTTGCAGAGAAAATTATGCTACAACATATTGTGGTGCAACTTGCTCTACAGACATTCTGAATGTATTCTATTGGGCTATACATGTGCCGGTGCAGAGCAGACAAGCCGACTGGCCACTCATTTCCACTTCACAGCCACACAATAACTTTTGGATCTCTTGACAGCCACCACAGCGCTCACATCGATCATGCACAAGCGCCAATGCACCTGTGCAGCAGTAAATCAGCTTGCTAGCGCACAGCCTATGTTTAGTTCGTTCAATGTCACGAGGCAGGGCGGCTGTATATCCTTGGTGTCAGCATTATGTGAAGGTGGTCATGTTCCCTCTGTTGCTCACATGACCCGATTTCTGACGATGGGCTTGAATGTTTGTGTCTGCTTATGAGTTAATAGCAAAAGATGATGTGCCTGGTGAGCAATTTAAGCCGGAATGTATCATGCGTGTTGTCGTGCGTGACTCACCAGCTGTAAAAAAAAATGATGTATTTGTGTTGACCTAACCAAAAAAAATGGTATGGGACAAGTAAAAAGCAGGGTTTTTGAATGCAGCAATCAGCAGTGGCGCATTTCACGATGCCGGCGCGAAAGATGAAAACTGCGCGCGCGTGATTGCTAATTGCTGCATTGTGGGCCGCCTCTCTTCCACCTCCACCGTGACACGCCAATTCATCAGAGATCACAGGCGGATCGAACCAATGGCTCCCGTCTAAGCCCGCCGCTGACAAATATCCCCCCAAAATCCTTTCTTGCAGTCTGCTGCCTTCAGCGCCTGCCTGCATACGACTCATTAAGCCAGCTGACTGTCACTCGTCAACGCTGCAATCTGGCATTGGATCTTGATGCAAAGGGGAAATAAAAAGTTTGACGTTTTTATTCACGGGTGGATCTGACACTAAAAGTGTATTACGATGAGGTGCGACTTTTGCCGGCAACCAGCCACCTTCTCTCGCAACACTTCATTGCTTGGCCTAATAAGGGACGAATACGCTCACTCCCAAAGCTCGTTTTTACTCGCCGACCGTCTACTTCCATCCTGTATTCCCAGGTAGTGTCTGTTATTTAGCAAATGAGTTGCTGGTCCATAACTTTGGCCATCGGATGGCTGTGATTGAAGGTTAATGCTCAATGGCAAATAAGACCTTGGCAAAGCACGTGTTTCAGGGTTACGCAATCGACTCGTATGTGTGTACCAGGACTATTTTTTTTTTTTACAAAAGTGATATCTCCCGTCTCATGCACTCCAAATTATTTCACCGTATATTTAGCCTGCGCTCATTGAGACTCGCGACACATTCAACATGTCAATCTTTTGAAAAATTGAATCAACGCACGCGCTCTATTCAACTTGAAACTGCATGAAAGGATGGAATACGAGAGCTGGCTTTCTGTTCCGAGCGCCAGGCTCCACGGTGAAACCCGTTTCATTCACGAAAATAGTAAATGAGAAAAGTGAGAAAAGTGTGCAGCTGAGTATGTGTATTAGTGATTGTCATGTCTGCCACACAGTCAAAAGGTTTCTGAGCTAGAGATCGACATGGAAAATTGTGCACTTCCCTTTTCTTTGCAAGGTACCGTTTTTGAAGAAATCTTTCAGAAAAAGCAAACTCCCAAAGAATTGTCGCAATATGAAATGAAAGACATTCCAAAAATGTTAAAGGTAGCTTTTGTCAAACATCATGCACGCACAAAGTCTTTTTGTCCGCTTAACTCACTCATGACCTGGTCTTCTTGATAATATTTATGACTAACGTCAAAGGAAGGACCCTGTGAAGGGTAAAAAGTGTTCAACATTTTAATCAGAATCAAGACATCTCTGGTGGCTTGCGGGAAACATTAGTGCTGGTAAAGTCAATTCTTTTCATAGACTCTTAGTGTTTGCAAAGAAAGTACCGGGACAAATGATACGTATATCTATCTTGTTTGTCGAAGGTTAACCGGTGCATTTGAAGAGCTCCTTAGCCAGGCTTGATGGAAGCTGCTCTTTGTCTTCAGTGTGTCAAACGTGACAAGGATGAAGGAAAAAATAAAAAAAATGGCGAAATCCTTAAGGCAAGGCACTGCCAACAGACATTGTGCTTGGCTTGCTGCCCGGTACCATGAGAAGATGCTTTCATTTGGAGCAGCTTTAGCCGCTCCACGGGAGGTCGAGGGGGAGCATTCAGTTGTTCTTCTCACACCAGAAAAATCATTCATTGAATATGAAATGTGTGTTTTTTTGTTTTTTTTTTGTCAAAAGCTACAGTTAACTCTCACATGAGCGCAAAGATGATCCTGTTTGGTCATCACGATATCTTCAAATATACACGTGTTTATTGATGAATATTCTGATAGAATTTATGACCTTGACTCAACTCCATGCACCAATTGTCTATACTGAGTGTTGTAGTTCAGGGTTTGACTCTGGAGGAGAGCAGAGCAAAAAGAGATAAAACGGCCGTTCAAATTCATATTAGTTCTGAATGTACGAACAATTTAGGGACTTAAATGAACCTTACATGCATTATTTTAGAATCTGGGAACAATCCGTAGCTAGCATTATCCAGGAAGGACAGATTTCAACCTCGAATTTCTGAACTGTTGAGATCCAGCGCGAGGATGGAAGCACGTAGCAAATCAGAGGCTGATGTTTCAGCGCAGAGATTATAGTGGCCGCTCTCGGCTAATGCAGCACTCGGATTTGAGTTTATCAACCTACAGCGCGTAAGCTCCGCCTTAGGTGGTCCCCGACGAAGCCATTTACAAAAGGAACGCATAAGCATCCTCTCAACAACAATATGGATGACTTAACATTGTCTCTTATCACATTTCAAACATGCTGTTCTGAAAAGTAAAAACAGGTTCTTAAAAAAAAAAAGTTTATCGCCAAATAGGGAGGATTGTCACCAAGCTCAAGAGACGGTGGGATTGATGCCACAATGACACCTCAGCAGTAAACAGGCCTAGCATCTCTCCAACAGTCATTGCCATTGTTTGACCCTCTGGTTGCAAAGATTGCTTCTCCCCCCCCCCCCCCCCCCCCCATCGATGAGCTATATGCCTCCCCCGATTCACAAAAGTAACTTCTCTTTCCATCGCACACTCCCATCTTCTCCCATTTGCTAGATAAAATGAGCTTGCCACAGCAACATCAATACTTTTGGCCGGGAAGTCCACAAACATTTTTCATCTCCAAATAGTGAACAAGATGAGAAAGAAATTGGACCTAAGAAAGATGCCCAAACCTAAAATAGCAGCCTGGGTTCACAATCAGGTCATGTGTTAAATATGGCCCCTTACCCAGAACTGAAGTTGAAGGTAAACAAAACAATTTCAAAGGGGGCATTTAACTGGCCATTGCACTTCTTTCAAAAAGCCAAGGAAAGGAAATCACTGGGGACTATCCCACTAATTAATACACCACAGCGGCGTCGAAACGCAAAACCGTCACATCTGCAAATCGGCTTACTCAGCCTAGGAAGAAGAGAATCTTTGTTTTGTTTTTTGTTTTTCGGTGGCTTCCCTGTCCAACTTGGGCAATACTTAGCATTTTACTCATCACGTTCAAAGATGTTGTCGCAACACCAGACGAAATGTCCCCATACTGCGGACAATTGTCACCAATGGTGTTACATCATGCATCGGCGATTTGATGGCTTCTTTTATGCGGCATCGAGAAAGAATACGCAGCTGCCTCCGTGTCGGCGAGTCATTTTCATCCGGAAAGATTTAGGACCGAAGCGCAACTCAAAACTCAAGTCAAGGTCAGTGCACGAGCTACTCTTTGGCCTTTGCGGCTACTCTGTATTTGCTTTCAGAGCGTCAGCGTTTGGGTGTGTGTGTCAGGTGCGTGCATGCACTTCAATGACAACAGCCTCATGGTCGCTGATTCGACATAACGAGGACCGCTGGAGATGTAGGAGGACACACAGAAGTGCAGGGGGGGGGGGGGGGGGGGGGTCAAACAACTGCTTTTGGTTTCGTAATTCTTGAGGTGCTTCGAATATGTTGACGCTAGGTCGGTATGGAGCCAGAGGGCTGCCATTGAAATTTGGGCATTCAAAAAAAAGTCTAGGTGCTTGGCTCACCCATTCACCGGTAAATCTAAAGTCCATTTTAATAGACACAGAATATTTAACTAGAAACAGCCTCAGTATGCAAACATTTTTAAATATTTTCATTTCAACACATTTTTTTTTTGTTGCATTCAAAAAGCAAACAGTCCTTCTTTCAACCGAGCCACTTGATTTTGTGTACAGGTCTTGTCTTCTAAGCTTACATCAGAATGTATATGATTACAATTTGCTGTGAATGGTAAAGAAGAAAACTTTCTTGCGATGGGTTGTAAATCTCAGTATTTTGATGTAACAATGGGTTGGATACATGTTATCCGGTAGCAGGACGAAATGGTGTGTGTGTGTGCCTTTTTGAATGTGTTAACAGCAGCTGAGGGCTTGTGTTATGTGCACAGGAATTGATAGATTCCGGGTGCGCCCCACCCGTCTTGATCCTGTGGCCTCAATATTTGCGCTTTGATAATGTGACGTTTCCGCATGATACCAGCTTGCAGAAGCAATAACTGCGGGAAAGGCTTGTCTAGATGCACGCTATGCCATGAATGTCTGAAAGAGAGAGGGCGGCTCGCCTTACTTTTTGCTTTATTATGGCTTACGAATGGCATAATGTTTTTGTTTTAGGTGGGGGCGGGGCAATAGGGTCGTTTTTTTATTTCAATCCAAGCTGTCAAAGTGAGGTACGGGTTTAGAAATATTTGTAGGACAGTAAATTCCTCTCCACCGCAGATTCCGGGTTCACTTCTAGGCTTGACCATCACTCTGAGATGAATTTGAATTCTCAAAAAGTGAATATCTTGGAAAGATATTTTGTAAATCATTCCTCCCAAGAGACGACTTCAATGTATGGCACATCATTTTCATATGCACACTATCTACTCAGGTCTCGAGAAAACTGACGAGACAACAAGGAGCACCTGGGCAAGACTGATTGGCCCACACAAGGGACCTGGATCATGACACAGATAGAAATTTTACATGGCCTAATCAAAAGAGAGGGCAGAAGGATTTCCTGACTTCTGCTTTGGGTAGCTAATCACTCTTGTGCAACCTTCTGGACATAAGTTGCAATTTATTGGCTGCGGCAGCTGGCCCGGTTTTCAAAGATGCCTTTAGGTTGATGTTTCCTATGCACAGACTCCCTAATAATTACAGCCTTATTACTCTAATGATGTGGCTTTCAGACCGCTATCTGCCGAGGAAGAGCCACAAATGCGCCTACACTTTGACTCCACATTCCGAAGCACACACACAACCCGGACTGGCCCAGTGTGAATGAATCTTCGGAGCCGTGAGCAAACCAGCGTGTTAGCGGAAATTGGAGATGGAGGCGCGTGGGCTGCCGGTGCACATGTGTCACCCCGCATGAAATCCATCAAGCCATTTGTGGGCACTGGTGGAAAATATCAGCGAAGGTAGGAACTTGCGTTGGAGGGAGAATTGTGACTCGCCAACATCGGTGACACGCAAAAACGAAAATGGATCATTTCTTCAAAATGTACGAACATAATAGCGCCCATTCACATGCTGCCCATGACACACATTTCCATACAAATGAAAAACTTTTTTTTAATGGTGTGGCTGTAGACTGGTTCAGTTTTTTTTTTAATTCCATTTCTACAACCATTCTTGGAACAATGTCAACATGCAATGTCATTCCCTTCCCTGTGATGACATAAGAACATTTGATTGGATTCGATAATCCTGCCGGTTATCAAGTTCTAATTGCCTTGTGTTTCAACTTTTGGCCAAAAGGCTGCCGAAATGTCAGAAGGATCCTCGGTGCATTTTGGGCGTGAATATGTATAAAACATTCTGCCAACTCTTGGGTTGGAATCAGCCTGCATAAATCTCTTTGATGATCGCCGTTGAAACATCTGCTGGCTCAATGCAACTCATTCGGCAAGGCAATAAGATGTCTGGGCCGGCGTATGCTAATGACCTTGCAAGTTGCTCAAAAAAGTTTTCCCGCAAAATAATTGCTGCGGTGTGACGATGGCATTTATGGATTGGGAGGATTGTATCCGACGGAGCCATGCCGGTTGTGTTGTTGCTCCCTCGAATGTGCGATGATTCTCCCTCAAGAGTCTAATCAGGTCACTTAGATGAGCCGTTGAAGGCACAACTTCCTTTGAGCCCTTTTCAAGATGGTGTAAATTGTAATGGACATCCGAGCGTTACCAGCAGATAATTTCTATTGTTCACAGACTGCATGTGTGACAATTTCGAGGTAAATCCTGTCAGGGCCTCACAGTGCAACGCGTCTTATCGCAGATAATGAGTGCTGGGAAAGTAACGCCACAGACTGTTTTCTATTTCCGGCTAACAAACATATCTGTGTACCGGTAATTGGTTCAGTGCGGAAGAAGGCGCCTCAACGTTTGGGTTTTCAAAGAAAAATGGATGAACTGTAAAAAAGTCACAGCCATCTGGAATTAAGAGAAGGCAAGAAAACGGGATTGTGCTGAATTGTTTTGTCGTCAAGGAAATATTCATGACACGCAACGACCTTTGGCCACGTCAAGCGCCACCCTTTATTAAGATCAGTTCTGCTACAGTGCTGAGGAGACTGATTTGATGACCAGAATTTTGTCTTGTAACAAAATTAAGATCATTGATTTCCTAATGCGCGGGGGGGGGATTTCTGTCCTCATTGATTTATGTCTCTCCCAGTTTGTTGATGATTCCAATTGAAGAAGTGGTGAGCAGAGCGAGGTGGACTTCCATCACTATGAAGGGGGGGTGTGGGGGGGATGCACATAAAACAATCAAAATGATGTTCTCTTTTTTTAATCATACAGCTCGCACTGGACTGCACTGCATTGCACTGCACTGCACTGCACTTGTGGTCGTATTACCCCTTTGTAGAAAAAAACGCCAGCGGTGTTGACATTTTTTGTTTTTGTGTGTTTTTCGTGAAGAAAAACATCGAGTAAATGTTTTTTTTTACAAAGTCCCAACGTTTGTATGAGTAGGCCTATGAACACCAGCACGCCCGAGTTAAATTTGAGTTAGTACAGGGCGGTGAAAAGCCTTCGACTCCCTGCGGCCCACTGCTGGCTAAGCCTCCGTTAATTCCACTAACCACCTTGGCCATGTTTTCTCCAGTCATCATTAATCATCTCTCTGCTCCCCCCCCAACCCCCATACCCACCCCCCTTCTATCCTCTCCTTCATTTTCTTCCTCGTCAGTACGTTTGCCGTCCTCTGTAGACACACTCTTTCAGCATTCCGGGCAGATCCTGCAAAGAGGAGATAACACCAGCATGCCTGATGGCCATAAAGTTGACAAAGAAGCCACCACAGAAGAAATATACAGAAGCGTCAGCAGCTATATTCACACTGTACGCTACGAAGCATTCCCAGCCATTTTTTACGGTACATCACGTTAAAGTTATGGCCTCACCTTAAAAGAGTACGACAGACTTTGTTACGGTCAATTTAAGCTTCTTTGTCTATTATAATATAAACTCTTCATTGCCGCGGTGTCCCTCTTAAGGTCGTCTTTGCTTCTTCTAATTAGGATGTGCTGAAGCCCATCCCGGTCCGACGTCGGGCGAGAGGCGCCAGCCAGTCGTATCGAGACAAACACGGTCTGGAGAATATAAGGCCTTCAATTGACATATGCACGTTTTGGGGAATGTGGAAGGGATATCATGCAAACTCCACACGGGAAAGCCGCAGCCCAGATATGAACACGTAACCTCCGAAGAGTGGGTCCACAGTGCCGTCCTCAATTTGCTCTAATCTGGGCTATCATTTGCTCGGAATGAATATGTGGTACAGCGGTGGATAAGGAAATCGATGCTTTTGGATAATGGGGGAAAAAAATATATATATATAATACTGCACACGGTATAGCGCTGTTTATGGTATAAGAGGAAGGCAATATGTCAGGGGCCATCTGTGAGATGAATTATTGAATTAAGTGCCATATTGCAACACTCGGTCAGGCCCACATTTCTGCTCTGAATCCACATGGCGCTTTGTTCTTTTTCTGCGGTGCATTTTACTGACATGACTTTTGCCGGGTTTACTCAAATGCATGTCAGAGGAAAGCAAATTCCATTTGCGCTGTTTCAAAATGTTTGTTTCTAAATTTTCATGCATGATCCTGGACCTGGACAAACTTAATATTCTGGCTCCACTTTCTCAGCTCTTATCCAAACAAAAATGGGTCTCAGTGGCTCCCCCAAACCCCCCATCAGCGGCCTTGTGTCATCCCACAGTGGCTGCTCGACCCGCTGCCAACTCGCTAATGAGGTCAAATCACCAATTACACAGTCAGTTTAACCCAAGAGTGTCGGACATGGATCAGATCGCGGAGGTCACACCATCCCAAATCCCAGACACCCATAAAGTGGCATTTCACATCTTCTGTCCATTTAGACAAGCTTGGAAATGTGAAAAATATGGATTAACAGAGCGCGGCCCAGCAGACACGTTAGTTCACAGATAGGGCAGTTGCCCCTCCTGGGCTCAGATTAATTGCTGGGTGGATCAAAACATGACTGACAGACAAGATGCGGCACTCTGATGAATATGGAGCAAAAATCAACATTTTGTCACGTTAAATGAGAGTAACACCGAAACCATTTTGTTCCCTCCACACTGTACAAGTTGGGGTACTCTAAGTACTCAATGATACAACATGCCGATACTTGATTATCTTTGCTGTGTTGGCCAATCATCCTAAAACGTTTTGTATTTGAGGCAACAGATTCTGCAACATACCACAAAATTTGGGCCCATGTACCGCTGCCTGTCCTTTAAAATGTCAGAAGCTCTGCTCAAACCTCAAAACCGCTGTGCCTTTGTGGCACGATGGAGAAAGGAAAGTGAAAAGGCATGATTGTAGTTAATTGCAGAGCCGAGAGGAGAAGGGTAAAGGTGGACTAAATCCCACATCCATTAAATCAGTCTTTGCAACAGATTAGCCATTGCCACTCCCCCATGTCTTCACAAAGTGACCACGACACCTGTGCAGTCTCCCTCAAGCCAGACGATTGTGTGAGAGCTAACAGGTCATCCTCGGGGATGGCATGTAATTAAGATAATGGTTTTAGAAAATAATAAGGGCTGCTAATTGGCAGTATTGCTATTGTTATGCCTTTCCTGAACGTTACTTTTTTTCTTGCATTTGATGGGCTGAAGCGGCCACTTAGCTCGACATTAAGCATGCGTCACACATCTTAACTCCATTTTCAGCCCCTGTGTATGGCTTGTGTGTGTGTGTGTGTGTGTGTGTTGCACATGTGCAATATTAAGCTATTTACTGTATTGTATTAAGCTTTGCTTATTCCATATTCAGTGTTTAAGCAAAACTTGTTTGTGTCCATATGCAGATGTTCATTGTTATATCTGAAGGAAAAATGTAAATAAATATCAAAGTTGGCCCGCTAGTTTGTGCAGGTTTTTAATTTTGACCCACTGTGTATTTGAGTTTGACACACTTAGAGCGTGATTCCGCTTTTCCTCTCTCTGCAATTGATGTTTTCGTGCCTTTCCTTGAAGTGACTTTAGCTGATTGGTTAAAAGGTTAGAGTGGCACCTGTTGCCTTGGAATGCACTCCAGGGCCCAGAAATGTGTTTTCATGGAGCTGGTGTTATTCGTGTGGACAGATTGGTTTTTAGTGGTTTCTTCTTCTTCTTCTTTTTTTTCATCCCCCAAAGGGGAAACGTGTTTAAAAAATGGGTACACGTGGTCATAGCTCGAGGCTAGTTCATTTAACTGTGTTATTTTAAGCGGATAAAGTTTTCTGTGAATGGTTGCTAAGATTGCGATAGAAAGCCAGTCTCTGCAGTCCCTGTTAATATATCTGAAGATGGATATTGTCTGCTGGGTGCCAAGACTATTTTTGGAGCCCCGGACTCCCTCTGATCATGCTTTTTCATCTGGCGGGAGAGCCAGGGCACTCACTGAACGGTCAGGGATGCGTCCGAAAATCAACGAATACAGAATCCCAGCTTGCTTCAGTATTTTTGCCACTTTTTCTTTTACGTTTTTCTGCCTATCTCCTCATTCTGCGCCAGCTTGAAATGACTTCTGCGATTCACAAGGATGCACCTGCCTCGGCTCTTGACTGAGACAATCGCGTTGCGCGCGTACGATTTGATTTGCCACTTTCAAGTTTTCGCTGTGCGCGCGTGAGGATTGTGGCGCATTGCCTGTGAATGAACGTGCGCGCTAGAGGAGGAGGAATTAGAAGGGGGCGGGAGGGGTGATGGGGGGGGGGCTATACGAGAACTCGGCTTGGCTGCGGAGACTCTTACTTGACGGTGCACAGCAGCAGACCGATGCGCACACTCGACATCGTCGGATTTTCTGCAGCAGCACCAACATCCACCAAGAAAAAAAAATCCCAACTTGTTTCACCTCGCCGCAGGATCTTTACGCGCAGCGGTGCCGACATGTTGAGGATGCTGAGATGAGCCTTGCGCGGCTCTCCATGCTGCCGAAACCTCTCCTCCTCCTCCTCCTCCTCATCTTCCTCCTCCTCTCTTCCTCCTGATGAGGGGAGCAAAGAGGACGAAAACAAGGCTGCCTCATGTGTTCTTTTCCGAAAAGGAGATGGCAAAGGTGGAGCGATTAGAGCTGGGCTCATGACGGAACGAGTAATCCTTTCAGTGCACCAAAGAGATTTGGAAACGTTTGGATGGAATTTGGGCGAGTGTCTGCTACGAGAACAGTTTTTGGTCTTGTATGAAACCGGCGATTAGTTGCTGCCACACATTCTTCCCTAATGACTGCATCGAGGAGATTGATTTGAAAGGGGCGAGTGGTTTCTCTGCGCGAATTTCCCCTAAAACTCACCTCTTGTTTTCTCTCCTCAAGTACTCCACATCTAAATGGAATTAGTTGAGTCTGCGGCCGTTTGTGAAAGGAACAGACATGGTACATGGACACAGCTTCCATCACGGTAAGCAAAGTCGGTTTTAATTGTTTTGAAATTGACCAAATGTGAACTGTGAATGAAGAATGACGACCTTGTTTTTATTTTTACATACACTTCCGTTCAAGAGAATTGTGGACCCCCAAAAATGTATTTATCTGGAATATAATACATTTTTGGAACATCTCTGTTAAAAATACAATGTATGTGTGTGTGTGTGTGTGTGTGTGGTTTTAACTTTAACCGTCTGGCATTTTACTGATGAAAATTTAACCCTACTGCTGGCATGTTTCCTGTGATGAATCGACACTTTGTGGAACGGGAAATTGCCACGAACCATAACGATGGAGGTTGATCCATCCAAGCTGTATTTCTCATTGCAGTTGTCGCAAGTCTTATCCTCCTCGGCTTGTCCGGCGCAACAAAGAGAGGCACATCAGGTAACCACCGCAGAGGTTTCATTTGCGTACGACAGCAACAATATGGAATTACGACCAAATATTATTTTGTGGTTTGGTCGCTGTAATGAGGAAAACTGTGTGTCTAGCGTTCCCACGCCCCCTCCCGTGCACCTAATAAGTGGTCTGTAACATTGGGGTTGGACCAGCAGAACACCTGTCACCTTGTGTTACTAGTTTTCGCGTGGGTGCTGCTGTTCAAAGCTTTGTGCTGTGCTCAACCAACTATCTGAAGTCATTTTATTGAATTACGTGTGGTCCAAAATAATTAGCGAGCGGCCCTTGCGATTTGTTTTGCAGTGAAAAACAATTCCGGGGTGAAGCCAGCTGATCAGTGTGGAACGTGGGTGAAAGAACCAGAAGGAGGTCTCTTCACTTCTCCCAACTACCCAAGCAAATACCCACCGGATACAGAGTGCGTGTACATACTTGAAGGTAAACGCTCCTCTCTACTGTTGTACAAACGGCTAAGCGCCAAGGCGCAAAGGATCCGAAGCAAGTTGAGCTTGATTCTGCCCCTTTCTTGCGGTCATCCTCTCCAACCTTGTCTTTCAGCCCCGCCAAGGCAGTGCATCGAGCTCCACTTTGAGGAGCACTATTCCATCGAGTCCTCTTGGGAATGTAAATTTGACAACATCGAAGTTCGCGATGGACCTTTCGGCTTCTCTCCCATACTCGGACGCTATTGCGGTCAGCACAGCCCGCCGGATATCAGGAGTGGCGGCCGCTACCTGTGGATAAAATTTGTTACGGATGGCGAATTGGAGGCGGTGGGATTTTCAGCCAGTTACAACTTCACTGCAGGTACCGTAAGTCCACTTGTTCCTGTTACTGCACGCCTCAAAGCTGAATAACAACTATCATCCAGGGACTGCCTGGTGTAGAATTATCGATCGCCTGTCTCTTTCCATTGGCTATGTAGTATTATTGGCTGAGTGCTTCCACGACTGGTCGGGCTCTTTGTTCTCCTTCCATCTTCCTGCATCTGGAGTCATGTGGAGAAGTGTCAGTTCATTTTTAATGTGGGGGGGGGGGGGGGGGGGAATGAAGTGGGACATTATATTCACTATCAATCAGTAGGCAGTAACCTTACATTCCAGAACAACCTACAAGAAGGCTTGCGGGAGCAAAGCTACCCAGATGGAAGGAGAAGAGAGATTTATTTTGAAGGTACCAGTGAGGATTGGTAGACAGGCCACCAGAAGTCATATTAGAAATGGATTCATTTCAATAAATCTTTTTCCAACAAGAAAAAAAAGGGGGAAAAACAAGAGAGTCATTGCATCTAGATGCTATAAAAACATCTTAACCGTGTCCTTGAAGTAATTGAAGAGTCTCCCCTGCTTATGTTCGTGTCTGGCGTCTCCAGCTGCTTTATTCACCGTTCTAATTCACACAGCTTGCCTCTGTTGAATCAATGGGGAGAAAAAGGCAGGAACGTTGTCATGCATCAGCTGCCTTGACGCTCCTTGGCTTGTTTTTCACAGCTCCGCAGAATGCTTCGATACTTACACTGCATTGCCCTCTCGCTCTTAACTGCTTCTTTACACCGGCTACAGAGAGTTCATCAAAATGTCCGTTGTTTATACTGATTTCAAGTAACACCGGGTTGTTTCTAATTTACTTCATGGAATACCAATCAAGGTAGCACCGTGTTCGACTGGTGAGTGCGTCAGCCTCACGGTGCAGAGGTGCAGGGTTTGATTCGGGCTCTGGCCTTCCTGTGTGGACTTTGCGTGCCGTTGTCACGACGACACCGCTTTCTGTTTGATAACCGACGTCCGTACATGTGCCTCGTGATTGACTGCGACCCACCTCTCGCCTGAAGTTAGCTGGGATCGGCTCCAGCTCAACCGTGACCCCCAATAGCATATATGAGATACCGGAGATGGAGGCGTGGATGGGTCATGTGAAACTCCGAAGCTCCGCCTGGACTGGGAATCATGAGAGCATAAAAGGAATGGAATTACAGTGAGGATTACAGATGGAGGAGACTATCATAAAGACGCTGGGACTTTAAGATTGGACCTTGATAGGCTCAAGCTGGACAATTGAAAATTTAATCGAAGAAATTGACTCCTCGCTGCAGGTGCTGACCAAAGCGGCTCCAGTGCAAAGAAAGTAAATTCGCCGCTCACTTTTGCTTTTCGTTCCCATCGTATACCTGGCATATAAATGTGTGGATCGAAAACGAGTCCATATGTTTCTTTCGCTTTGACCCTCTCGGACGGAGCTTTGTCAAACAACTGCGTAAAACGCTACCTTGACAACAAAGTGCGTTGGTGTCATTCAAGCTACAGTAGAAATGACATCATAAAATTTGCTCATTCTACAAATGCAAAGCCATCTTTCTGGGCAAACCGGATTTTTTACTGGTCCACTTAACATTGTCCTACATTGATGCCGCATGTGCCGAACTGGTGAAAGGCTCACAATTCCATTTGACCCGCCCCGAGGCTGGTTGGAGAACAGCTTCAGAGAAAAAAACTTAAGATTGAATACACGAGTTAGAATGGAGGCAGCCCACCCACCCCATGTTTTGTGAGGAGGGGGCGGTTGTGCCGAGATCTCACTCAAGTTTCACTCGGTGTTTCTATGCGGGGAGAAATGGTTGGCAACAAAGCAATTAGGTGGGCCACATACAAGGAATACTATCGCACTTTTCCTGCATCTAATGGCGATGTTCTAAGGAACTCAGGGAATGATGATCGTCAAAATAATAGTCCCAATTCATTCATGTTAATACTTTGAGTCATTCCACCTGTTGCAAGGCAGAATTGACAACCCCTGCCATCGAATGAAAAAAAAATAACATTTGCATATTTGCATTTACTTTCAACAAGCTCTTTCAATACCAAACCCGTGACACTGTTTCTCTTGTCGGAGAGTGAACAGAAACAGGAAAAGAATGCAGATGTTCATTTCTAAAAGGGAGTCACAACTCTGCATCACATCGACAATACTGGACACACTGGAGAGCCAAACAACACCATCGTGTCGCTTTTTTTTCTCCTCGTGACAATTGCAGTCACATTCCTCCACAAGTTGTTTCCTTGTCCTTGTGAGCTGCCCACCATTTGTTTCTTTGTCTCTCCTCTACGGGGGGGAAATGTCTGGTACTTCATTACTAGCAGTTTATGCATGCTCCTCGTGTGTAATACGATTCCCCCGAAGTAACGCTCCCAGCTTGAACGTCTTTTCACCGAGAAAACGACCCCGTTTCATTTTTCATTCGACTTTTGGAAATAATAGCCGACTGGGAGAGCGTCGCCGGCTCGCTTCATCAACCTGACATTACACAAAAAAAGATGAATAGTTGCTGACGAATTGTGAAGCAGCTCAGCTGATGACACTATTCGCTCAGCACTGCTGCTGTTTTGGAGTAAATGGGAACTGATGGGGTGAGTTAACATTGCAGGCACACCACCTGCAGCTGTGGAAAAAGGGCCCGCCGTCACCCCGACAAAAATACTCTGCCCGGAACACTGCCTCTTTTCTTCTCCGCTGGTTTCCGTGTCGTGGACCGCACGCCGCATCCACGAGAAGATTGGCTTCCCAATATATTGCTGTTTTTTTCTGACGACACATGAGCACAAAATACTCAGGGACTTAATCAACAGCGGAACGATTGTGATAGTCGGTGATCAATGAAAGTTGTTGTTTGATGTGTTGTTTTGTTGGGGGGGTGGGGGGGGGGGGGTTCGGTCTCATCTGTGATGCACGTTTCAGTTGTAGTCTGGCCCGCACGGATGATGCATGGCGTTTCGACAGTTATGAGACAGCAAATTCACAACTGTGAGTCACCCTCAGCCCCACTTTTACTTCATCGGACTCCTTTGCCATCACGCTCCCATATCACAGCTCACTTCTTCGCTCCCGACTGTTAAAAAAACGCAGCCTCGATCGTTCACCAGCTTATCAGATGACGAGCCTTCACTCCGTGGACAACCAGTCAGAGTTTATCAACCTCGTGGAGCTTAACTCACCGTTCGGCGTTAGCATTTTTATTTCCTTGAACTCTTTGGGTTGCTTGCCACCAATGACACTGCTGATCAATCAGAGGCTTAGCCTTCCACCTTCCTCTATGACGGTTTGTTAGCCAGGCCTGCTGCTCAGCCACAGATGGTGTTGTTGTTGTTGGGGTTTTTTTTCCAGTGGTGGACGGGTGCTTCTGTAGCTTCAGGTAATGTAACCCAACGTGGCTTCTGGGTTTTATTCGTGCTCTTGTTTATTTGTATCTTTGGCTGAGATGTGTGTTTGTGTTTGCATACTGTATGCGTGCGAGCATTACTTCTCAAACATCTGACTCAAGTGGATGGACGTTCCTTTTTTTTCCCCTCTGTGGCATGATTCTGTTTCAAGAGAGCTAACTTCCAGGACAAGCTGCAGAGCTATGAATGTTTTGTTTTCATTATCCGCACTTTGCTCACCCATTTTCTTCCATTCCAGTTTTGGCAGCGACATGAACTCTGCATAGCCAGCTTATCGACTAAGAGCAAATGTCTGATTCCTTAGAGACCTTAATCACATTTGGCATCCGGCTAATTCAATAGGTAATGGGTTTGGGGGTGGGGGGGTTGTGCAGCAGGGGGGATGATGCCAGTGTTTGTGGCCACACCATGAAGCGATTATTATTAAATGTGAGTCATTTTCCATATTTCCGATACATAAATCAGTTAGGGGAAGCCAAAACGCAGAAACAAACTTCACAGGCCACCTCATTAAGAACTAAGGATCTGTCTTGGATGGAATTTCCAGGCCGCACTCTGATTCTCAATTAAGCTTAGCTGAGATAGTTTCGAGCTGACCCCTGACCCTCGCAACATAGAAAACAAGTAGAAGTCCCCAACGCACTATTTGAGCTGATCGCTACTTTGTACTTTTTACACTCAGAGAAAACCTGCTTGTTTGTTGTCAACCATCATGACGTATCAGTCCCAACAGGAAGGGCCACATCATTAAGTCCTGTGGTGAGACCTTGACCCCTGGCGCACATTTGGTCATCTTCCTCAGCTATCCGTGATTATTGAGGCACAGAAGCACATTTATGATTCAACCATGGCCCCAATGAGCGTACACAGTCAATTAAGAATGTCTCCCTCTGTCGGATGACTGAAGTCTTTTTGACAGATTGCCGAGTGCATGCATGTGTTTAAAAAGGCAGCAAAGTCAATCACACGAGCTGTTTTTTTTTTCTCCTCGCCAACAACCAGGCCGAGCAGTACAGCCTAGCTGGCTTTTCATTTTCCATTTGGCAAGCACGATTAATCACAGCAGCCCAATACAATACATGTGGCCACACAGCCACTGCTGCTACCTCTTATTATGCCCCCACGCTGGAAAATGTACATCTCGGAGAACAGCTGAAGGAAACTAACAAAAACCAGGCGCAGTGTACACGCCGCAGGGAATTATCGTCTCCAAATGAAAGACAGAAATGACTAGTGGCATCGTTGATAGCTGATAAAAGGATGCGGCTGCCCCCACAAGGCTTTTATTTGAACGTTCATCGGGCTGACGTGGGCTTTTCTCGCCACCATCTATAAAAAGAAAAGACCAATTGGCTGATTAGCTTCTGTTTCCAAATTGGCTTCTCTGACCGTAACGGGCAACACAGGGCAGCCGTAGTAACCGCCTCAAACGGTGTATGGTGTGTTCAAAACAACCTTGCCTGAAAGGCACATTCCTGGAAAGCGCTTAGTGCTAGCTTTCCGAAGGGGGTCTTGCTGACGTTATTTTCTTTTACGCATTCAAAATATAGAATGAAATGCCTGTTCCACGGAAGTGAGGAGGGAATCATGTTTGAGAAAGTGGATTACTGGACCATTCATCGCGTCGCACAGAGTCCATAGGCAAAAGGCAAAAAAATATTCCAAGCTACCTGCCTCCGTGTGAAAAAGTACACTTGACTCCTATGAATTGATCTTGTTTTCATTTCATTTTCACTGACCGCACCTAAGCCCGATGACCCACAGAGCCGCTCAATCAAGCGATCGTCTGACAAAATGAAGTTGCCCAAAAGCTCTCATTGAGCGACAGCAAAACAGCATGAGCCGAAGAAGTTCCAAGGTAGAGGAGAACTAAAGTTATAGGAAAGGGTTACAGAGTTGTTCCGAAAGCTTTAGGACTCCTGAGAATGAGGGAGGGAGCCATTATCCACAAATTGAAAAGGCATTGAACAGTGGCGAACCTTCCAGGAGTGGCCAGCTTACAAAAATTACCCCAAGAGCCCAGCGATGACTCATCCACCAGGTCACAAAGGAACCCAAGGAACTGTTGGCCGGTTAAGGTCGGTGTGTTCATGACAAGACAAAGGGACCGTGTCAAAAATGACACCCGTGGCTTTGTGACAAGGCGCAAACCACTGCTGGCCTAAAAAAGAACTTCGAGGCTTGTCTTACTTTTGCCTAATGCATCAAAATGATTCCCACGATTTTTGAGAGAATATTCTGGGGTATGACCAGCTGAAGGTTTTAGAAGGTGTGCGTTATGTTTTTGTTTAGGTGATACAGTATTTGGTATACAGGACTTTGACTACTTCAGTTAGTTTTTTTTCCCAGTTTATTCCTGTTGGTATTTTTGTTCAATACATCTTGTTCAACCCACCCTGCTGCTTTTTGGAGTTTTCCTTCGTTTTCCTCCATTGTCAATAACCGCCACCGATGACTGCAATATAGAAAATGAATTAATGACCTTTCATAATATAGTTAATAGTTTGAAATAGAGTTTGGACGATTACTTTGCTCCTTGGTCTTGGAACGACCCTTCAAGAGAGGACTCGAGTGGCTAAAGACTGAATTTGAAGCGGGTGGAAGTCCTTATATGATATTCATTAAAGCAGAGTTCATGATATCTTCATTTCTGGTTGTTTGTGCTTTTTTATTTATTTTTTCCATTATCCAGCATGAACCAAAGTGCAGGCTTTCATTACCTCAAACTGAATCAACCTCTTTTTCCACTAATACCCCTTCTGATATCTGATTAAACCTCTCACAGCAATGTAGTCGAGGCACATCCAGATCGCCGACCGGATCCGAAAAGCCAATTTGAGAAAATTAAAATGTTCTCGAAAGGATGTGCTTATCTCCCCCCCCCCCCCCCCTTTTCCAGCCGACATCTTTATGCAACCCAACTGATGCATGACTGCTGCAATTAAGGGCCGATCCCTAAGTTGTTATCAATATTCTTTTCAATTTAGATCATCGCGATTGTTGAATGGGCCCTTAATGTTGGAGTAGCGACATCTCGGGGCATCATTCATTCCTCCTTTGATGAGCAGGACGCTCACTTGCTGCAGCTCTGACTGCGCGTTTCTAAGAGTCACCTGCTCACATGTGTGCCAAGATACAAATCACTCCATTTTAACGCTGTCTAGAATTGGAATGGGTGTAAATCTTTTAGCCAAAATAAATACTCATCATCCTGGATGTTTCATTGTGTTATCTTCTCCATCCACTTCTTCGCTTGTTTACCCAAGGCGGTGTTCAGCAACCTTGTAATTAGGCTGTCACGCTCCATCTCATGTATGAAGTGCTTGAGAGAAAGAGTTCCCTTTTTTTTAATCGTGTAGCATCACATAACATTTGAAAGTTGTTCAAAGTTTGCTTCTCACCTCATCCACATGCAAGACTTTTTTTGAATTGTAAAAATCAAGTCTCTCCATTTTTTCACTTGCGAAGTTGTTGGTGTCATGGTACATGGCTGACCGTGCAGGCTGCAGCGTTCCCTCGTTCTGCTTTGTCACACTAGCAAATGCGAAAAACAAAACTCCTTATATTATGATCTACTTGCTGGTCCACACCTTGGGCCGAATAAAGACTCTTTTTGCAGCTGACAGTTTAATGTGCACGGTTTACAAGGTTGTAAAATTGGGAAGGACAGCTAATCGAGTAAATGTCCACAGACAACCTACACACAATTACATCGGAGTGATTTTATAGTTCTTAACCGACATAATGCAACGTGTCAGTCGCTCGATTTATTTCGCAGCGTTTTTTTTTTCTTTTTTTATGGGGGGGGGGTAGTTCATGGGTAAAATAGTCATAAACAAAATGTAAAAGAACCTCTAAATTCAAGGGCCCCGAAAGCCTTGTGAAATCTGTTACTATGCCGCTGAAGTTGGAATATCTCAGAGGAGGCACAGTGGTGGCAATTATTGGATATTAAAATACTTGTTTGAAAGGAAGAGGGTGCTTATAGAGTAAAAATATGAGAAGAAACAACGAATATAAGAAGGTTGCAACACAATCTCATTAAACAAGACAATGTTCTCAGATGAAGTCGTGTATGATTTTATTTTATTTTTTTGCCCCTAGAAGTTCTTGTTTTCCAGCAAGTGGTGCGACCTGTTGCGTAACGTGTTAGTTGAGGGCTTAAACGGCATTAATCTCGTCGTTTGGCTCCTTGTGCCCTGTCAAGCATCGGTGATATTTATTTCACTCAATTTCCACACAAGTTCCGCAGTTAACCTGTCCAAGGCTGCCTGCCGTATAAAGGACAAGGAATGACCGTAGCCAGTGTAAGACGTGTTCATGTCCATCAGGGGGAGTATAAGGTCACTTGTTGTGTCAAATAAAGTATGTTGCAGCACCCTTAGGGAGAAATGCCAAGGGCTAGTATTTGGTGAGCATCCGTTTTAATGTTCGTGGCAGCCGAACGTCCTCCTGCCAAGTAGGTCTGATCCATGCTTAAAGCTGCAAAGGAAAAAGCCCCCCCCAATTGATGTTGGATAAATGAGGACACTTTAACACGTCTGCTTTCACGTGTTCTCTTCAACCTTCAAGTCAATGTGAAGAAGTCGCGGCTCATTTCAAGGAGGAAAGATGATGGCATTTGTTTTTGTGTCTTCATATGGTCTACTTCTATCTCATGCACGGGTTCGCGAGCTCACAGCCAATCGGAGTGATCAATTGTCACCGAATTTAAAGCTACAAAGACGTGAAACGTTCACGCTTGATAGATGGGATGACAATAAGTAAGCTGACAATAAGTATATTTGACGTTTTCAAGTGATGGCTACAGGCAGTGGGATGAAGGAGAAGAGCCAGATAGAAGCTGTCTTGCATCGGCATGAAACTTTGAAAGGATGAAAGACCGTGAGGTGGGCTGGCACTTTGACAGAGTCTCTCTTGGACTTTCTCTCTCTCTCTCTCATTCTCTTGCGCTCTCACACGCATGATCAAAACATATCTGTCCTAAAGTTGAATACAAACAAGTGGCCCACCTTTTAAAGGATATCTTATCTTATCTTATCTTATTTGACCCAAAAAAATGGTCACCGTATCAACACTTGATAAATGAAGTCCTGTTTCTGGATGCGAAGGTTGGTTCCATGTCCCTGTCATACAAAAGAAAAAAAAAAAAATCTAAAGTCATGTGAGCTCACACAGGGGATTTGGCAGATAAGACTGGGTTTGTATTGTTTTGAGGGGATTTAAGCAACCAAATCTTTTGCTGTAATCATCTGGATTATAAAGACGAATCAATTTTGTGTTGTGTTGTATTTAAAAACACGAGCATTTACATTATACATTTTTGTAATACCAGTACTGTCACATCATGTTTGCGCACTCGGAGGATAAAGCTATGTTCAACATTGGAGATTTGTGTATGTGTGTGTATATATATACTGTATTTATATATACACACACACATACACACTTGCACACTTTGGCTGGCAACCGGTTCAGGGTGTCCCCTGCCTACTGCCCGAAGAGAGCTGGGATTGTGGATGGATGGATGAATTGCTTTGTGGAAAATCAAAAACATTTAAGTGGAGAGTGTCCCCTGCAATCTCGCCCGTGTCAGATGGGGCAGGCTCCTGGTCACCGTTGAGTACCGACACTGTTGAAAATGGATGGATGGGATGCTGATTTTCCTTATTTGAGGGGGGGGGGGGGGGGGGCGTGCTGTCATTGCTTATGTTGGAACAAATTGCCTTTCTCCACACTGAGATTATAATCTCTGTTTTATTAGAAAAAAAGAAAAAAAGAAGTGCCATACAAGTGTGACATCGTTTGTTAGCTGGTAAAAAACAGGATATGAATGAGTTCCAATCCGAGCGTTCCACAATGCCTCAGGGAATCCAGGCCTGGCTTTGCTACCGGTATCATTCATGCACATTCTAAATGCGAGGTACACATTTAGATTAGCCCTCAAGGGCACTCTCACAGTGAGCCCATTGCTTGAGATTGATTGTGGGATTCAGTTGAGTGGCTGCTTCTACTCAAAGTCCGGAGACCAACAGAAGGGGGACAAAGATGCTTTATTTGAGCTTTTATGGCCGCTGTCACCAGGAAGGCGTGCCAGAATGGAACATCTGGAAGTGGCCTCGCACGCATGCAAAATCTGGTCCGTGCAAAATGCACACACACGGTCGCATTTCCCATTTTCTACTCCATGCCAGGCATGCCAGGAGGAGACACGTTAATATCATATTCCTTCAACTCCGCACTGTCCACAATTTCTATGATTGCACTGAGGGCTACTTCAGCAAGACGGTGTGGGCGAGTGGGGAGAGAGAAGGAAAGAAGGACATGTTAATGCCCGGTGAGGACTTCAGTAAGATAAATGAGGTGTACTGAATGCGTCTCCGCCAATTAGGTCTGTTGGAGAAGCACCCGCCTCCAGATTTAACGTCGCGTTGCATGGTGGTCGCTCAACCGAAACTGTCTTTTCGCGGTAGTTTGACACGATTGAAAAGAATCATTTTGCTTTGACATAGATTCACTGACTGCTAATTGATTGCTGATTAATTGTGTCTTGAAGCAGTTGAGGCAAAGCCGATGCTGCTACCTTCAGAGCCGCTCAGATTTAGTCCCAAGAATTTGGAAATCGGAAGAACGACATACAGTAGTTGTGGAATGTTGAACCCCTGAGAGAATTGATCATCTGTTCAACAAGAGAAAGACGAGTATACAATATCCATCCATTTTCAATATCCCTTATCCCTGTTAGGGTCAGATGACTTTGAAGTGCATGTCGACAATTTCACACACACAAAACCTGAAAACGAATTCTGGGGTGGGGGGGTTCTAAAGGCCCCTGTAATTATACACGCGCAGCTGTACCTTAGGAAGTGGCCATCAGCAGTGCAATCCAGTTGGCCTAAATCCCTTACATTTTTTTTCCCTCCTATCTCCCTCACAAACTATTAATTAACTTAAATTCATGTTGAAATCAATTCTGCCGTAAGTATCATTCGTCAAAGTAGCAATCAACACATTTGGCTTTCCTGGAATCCAAGCATGATTGTATTGGCTGCTCACGATCGTCTGGATTTGGCTGTTTATCACTCCAGCTGGCAAAATTGAAGCAGATTGTTGACAACTTGACATTGACAGGTTTGAGCCCTCCGGTCCTTGAAAATTGAAAAGCGGAGTCTCTTGCCCCTCCTTCTCTTGGTGACAGTGAGACGAAACACAATCTTGAGGAAGCAATCAAGAGTCTCAGACTTTGTTTTGCGGAAATGGCCTTTTATGTCGCTTTGTCTCCCTCGGTTACACCGCCATGCGCTTGTGTGCGCTGTAATAAGTGGCTCAGCGGTGATTTGTTGATTTGCTGCACGGTTGCCCAAATGGAAGTTGGATGGAATGTGTCTGTCACTTCGACAGAAGCACCTGCGACGCTCGGGAGCCACTAAGTGCTGCTCGAGGACGTGGGTCCCCGAGAAAGAGAGGTCTCGAGATGTTTCCCAGTGTTAACTCAAGAAAATGGACTGGAAGAAAAGCAGAATATGATGTCTTCGATGACAATTGTTCACCTCACCAAACGCCGAGCGCTATCATAGCAGCTTCTCATCGAGGAATCAATGATGGCTCACCTAAGGCATGACTTCACACACAAGGGCAGCGATCAAATTCTATGACTCCCCTCCCCACCCCCCGTCCCTCCTGTCCATGCTGACATTTCTGACGACGCAGAACCCCCACGGGTGCATCTGAGGCTCAAGGGCGTGCTGAAATTACGATCCTTCCTGTAGAAGTCAATGTCAAGCTTTGTGCCCACGCAAGTGTGAAGAACAATGGCTTGAGCCCCCCCCCCTTTGGTGAATACCAAAATCAATGCAGCAAATGTCCCCAGCTCTGTTTTATCTACCTTAGTCACGTCTTTCGATGGATAATTGGTAGTCACTGCCACTTTTAGTGAAAACTGTTTTTAGACGTATATCAGGCAACGCCGCCACTCTCGAGGAAAATCTTGACAAGACCAAATTATCCTGTTACGGATGAGCATCGAATTGGAAAGCCTGATACATACTCACCTGCCACTTCTTATTTCCTGGTTTATTTTGATTTTTTTTTTCATTACAGCATACGACATAAAAGGTATTACTGAACATGTTTCTGTTGCTGTATGTCTCGCTATTTCTATCGAACTTTGCTCAATAAAATGTAATTCTCAGTTCTACAGCGTCAAAGGGGCAATCGCGTACTTTATCAGCAGTCTGAGGAAATGTTCCTGAATATTTTATTGTTGCGGTTGTGTTGATTCTTCAGTAGCCTTTTGCACCAGGCGGCGGTTTTATGGTAACAAAAGTATTCTGACTACTGTAGATGTACTTTTTAAAAGTATGGTGAAGTGCGGCGCTACACTACTGTAAACTACAACTGCTGAGTCTAGAAATGCTCCTTTCGTGAAAACGCGCATTATTGAATGTCATGACATTGTGCAGGAATGGTGTGTGTGTGTGTGTGTGTGTGTGTGTGTGTGTGTTCAAGAGTGTTCTGTATGCAGTCCTTCTGAGCTCTGCCTTTTCCTCCTCACTGTCTCATGTTTCCTTGATGTCTGTTGAACGTTACTTGCAGGTCTACCTGCCGTGATTAATGACATCACTTTATTAGCTTGATCAACCACTTAAGCAGACATTATTAATCAGATGCTTATTTAAATGTCACAGCGGAGCTGCTCAAAGGAAATGGGGCCACTGGGAAATTGAGTTTTGTGTGGGTGTGCGTGCGTGTGCGCGTGTGTGCATGTGTGAGAGAGAGAAGAGAGATTGCTGGGATATTACAACACGGCGCCAACCGTGAGACTCATTCACATTTTGGACTTTCATTCATTCGGATGTGGAGCATCGGAGCTTACTTTTCAATTCCCAATTCGAGTGCCTCATTAATAAAAGACGGTGTTTTGCCTGCGTTACCACAACACCGCTGGGAAGCCGTGCTTATTAGGAATTTACTTTGCTGCCTGCCTGCTTAGTTAAAAATATGAACACGTCGCAAAGCTGGTTAATCAGTGACAAGTAGTCATTTGAATGTCTTGGCTGCTAACGTGAATAAACTCCGCAGTGCTGTGAGCGATGTAAACATGATGTTGAGCTGCAAGCAATTTGTTTTCATCTGGAGGCTTTGCACGATGCCTTTGAATAGTTCTGTACTCGCCTGTATTTTCCTGCAACCGCACGTTAGCCTCTGCTGATGTGTGCGTGTCCGAACAGTGCTTGTACTGTTGCATAGGGCGCATGCAAGAAGATCCAGAAGATTACACCCTTAGCTGAGCTTTCTGAAGAGAGCAGTGGGTGTGGCAACGCGTGGATGTGCTCAGAATTCCACACGTGCGGAGGGTGGGAGTTGCATGCAGGGAAGCTTGAATAAGATAAGATAAGATAAGATAAACCTTTATTAGTCTCGCAATGGAGAAATTCCCAATTCACAGCAGCAAAGTGATGAAAGGATGAAGTAGAACAACAAAATATAGGAGCTGCTGGAAAGGCAGCCACTCTCGAATAGAATGGCATGGTACACACATGCACACACAGACATGAAAAGAACACAGGAGTACACATTATTTCGCAAGATAAAACCATTTCCTGTCGGAATGTTGTCACCCACGCGTCGACACCCCTCCCGGCTCCGTTCGGCCGCACGTCACGCACATGTCAAAATACGGCCGCCGCGCGCGTCTTGCATCAATCGATTAATCAAAGCGGGAAGGGAGGCAAAGGAAGTGATTGAGGTTGAAACGCAGGCCACCTGCTTGATATTCAGCAGCCCTGGTTTTAAAAGGTCATGGGTCGCACGAGAGAGATTTGTAAGCACAGCAGCCTCTTTTGGGTGGGCTCTCTGTTGCCATGTCAGGAATAGAGGTGCGCTGGTTCACATGCGTGTATTCCACTGAGGTGGCTCGGCCTTGTGACGGCGGAAGGGTTAAGTGATGCCAGCAACCAATCATAAATCTCTGGCGCAAGCAGCGCACATGACCTGAAGGTCGCCGTTTCATTAACTCTTTGATTTTCTCATCCTTCAAGCGCGTCTTCCTCTTCGCTGCGGGCACCCACGTATCTTAGAGGAGGCTAATAGACTTGGGGGACGAGCATCCGAGCAAATACAAACACAAGAAGGGCATCAAACTCATCATCTCGCAGATGACTCTGCAGGTCGTTTCATTAAGCATACTCCGATGATATGACGTGGGCCGGACAGTCAATAACCGGTTATATCGAGACGGATCATAATGCCGCTGAGGGGGAACCAAAGTCGCACTGCCGGCACAGAAGTCGGGCGAGTGAGCCACTTTCAGAGGCATCAAACTTCCATCCAGCGCATGTCCTCATTCCGGGTTGCTGACCCCCGAACATCACAACTCGGAGGCAGACATGCTAAACGCTAGCCCCACCGTGACGCACGTCATTTCGGACGAGCAAACAGCTATTAGTAAATTATCGTATGGGCTTAATTCTCAGCAAATATTGTAAAAATCGAATAGAAAGGAGCTGAAGTCAGGCCGAGAATATCTGCTCATTGATTAATGGACTGAGATACTGTGGATTTGTTCTTATTTCTCCTAATAGAAGCTTACAGTGTGATAAAATAGCACGGTTTGTAAAGCTTGGTATTCATAACAAGGATCATTTGCTTAATATGTCCTTCCCGCACACCAGACAAGTGTGGCGCAATAGTGGATGTCAGCACCCTAGGGATGACATCAGAGGATTCTGGGATTGGCTCCAAGTCATCCGGAAGCCTGATGAGGATAAAAAGCTAAAGAAAAATAGATGGATTGACGGATACCGTAAACATAAAAAGGAAGCACAATGGGGTTGGCTCAGAGGTCAAGTTTGTGACGGGTGAAGACTTGTTGGCAGTCTGTGAAGAAAATCAGTTGCAAATGGTCAAGGGCGGCCAAGGTTCTTGATTTAATTTCTTACAACGTGACACATTCTATCGGAAAAGTTGCTTTAAAACTTCTACTTCAAGGTGACTTTCAAAACTTTACTGGACACTTTTCTTTTCTCACAAGGCTGATAAAAGGTACGGCTTTGGCACACTCCCAATGTGAGAAACTTCATCATGGATTAAATGTATCCCTTTTAAATGACCTCTATATTTTTTTCTAAAATACTTCTAACACTTTACCCATTTTATTTTCTCTTTTATTAACCTAGAACGTAGCAGAGAGAGGTATGAATTAGCAATGAGGAGCAGTTTGCCATTCTGCAGTAGAGGAGGGATTGTGAGCGTGGCCCTCTCTTAAATCCCAAATCGGTGACCTCGCATGTGGTCGGGATTAATGGAAAAAAAAAATTCCCAGGCATCTTGTTGGAGGTCTTGCCTCAAGAGTGGAAGCTTTCATGGCCGCAAATGAGATCCGACTCCAAATTTGTATGAACGAGTATGTTCAGGATAGTAGCAGTGTTTAAAAAAAAAACATTTATAGTTATTTTCATGCACATGTACTTTCATTGAGAAAGATGAGGACAAATCTGTTACTTGGGAAGCGAAAGGGTTTGTCTGTTGAAAACAAAATAATAGTGTGTGTATTTTATATTCAAACATTTTGGGGTATTTGGTGATATTACATCCCAGGTGAATCCCTCCTCTGCTCTCTCCTCAGATCCTGACTTTGCAGACTTGGGAGTACCACCACCTCTACCCGGTAGGTAGTCTCTCTCTCTGCCTCTTTCTTAACATTTCACATGCAAAAAAAATCAGTAAAGTAACTTTTTTGCATGAACTATGACAACACTGATACTTTCATGTCAATAGAGTTTTTCTGTTTAGTTGACCTGACAAAGCTGTCTTTGCTCTTTGTTGCTGATGTATGTGTGTGTGTTTTCATTTCAGCATGTCAGTACGACATGGTCGGCCCAGAAGGTATTGTGGAGTCTCATCAGATCACCAGAGACGGGAAGGCTGGCGCCAACGAGGCCGTCGACTGCAAATGGTACATCCGGGCGCCACCACGCTCCAAGGTGAGTCGGCTGCCCTCCTCACTAACTTAACTTTACAGACACTCGCCACCCACCTCGTGAGTTATTCCTGCACAGTTGTAGCCATGAGACATATCGACAGTTCCTGTCTTCTACAAAGATAAGTAAAAAAATGCACAGTCTTCCTCCAAGGTTGAACTATTGGTCCCTCCATCTATTAGCTGAAAGTCTTGAAGTGAAATAACAATTCGTGAAGTATACTGTAAGTCAATCAAAGTGGAAAGAAATCCTGAATTCTGACCAGAATTTGATGGAAACTCATGTTTTTGGTTTTGACACTGCAGCACTGCTTGGCTCACTCTCCTGTGCTGTACTATTTGCGAGTCGCCGAACAGGATGGCTTAAAATACAAATTGAAAAAAGGAAACCAAAACGTTACAATGGCGCAGCCTCACGTGCACGTACGTATTGCACGATAGCGTCGGCGCCGCTGTGATGTATGGCTCCATTTGCTGCTTAGCTCCTATATGACTTATTCCCCAAGTCTTATATCTCCCCAACACCCTGTTTCCTCGCACAAATATCCTTGAATACTCTACACCAGGTGTCACCAACATTTTTGAGGGTGAGAGCAACTTCATGTGTACCGATTGTGTGAAGGGCTACCAAATTGATACACGTCTGAAATAACATATTTGTCCAAAATACCTTCAATAATATGAGGATGGGTTATTTTTAATACTTGATGATTTAAATTGTCAGACTTTGATCGTGTTTCGAAATGTCTCACAGTACTGCCAATGTTTGCATTTTTAAATCATAATTTCTACTAGCAAATCACAATGTCCAGGCACTGGTGGGCTACTCAAGTGGTCTTCACGGGCTACCTGGTGCCCGCGGGCACCATGTTGGTGACCACTGCTCTACACGATACAATTCCACACAGCCTGCAGAACTTTGCAATCGAGTCGCGCACTTAAGAAAAGTGCATGACACAATCGATGCCTTTGCCAAACACGGTGAAGGTTTTCAAAATACCTTTTGACTAATGTCACGGCATCTCAAGGGGAGAGCTTAGCGGTCTTAAATAAAACAAACACGAGAAGAAAACGGGAGCGAAACTGCAATTCTAGTCTGATCTACTACCTCGGTGTGCCAGACAGAACAGCGACGGTAGATAACGACATCCTATACCAGAGGCTCTCATTAACTGCATCGGAGCGCTCCAGAGAGTGCAAGGGGACCCCCAGAGTCAATGTGGGAAAAGAAGGGATTAATAAAATATCTGATTTAATTAAGCATTTTTTTTTCAAAGAAACACAAAGAGCGAGGCAAAGAAATAGTGGGGTTCATCTAAAAACATGCAATTGGTATTGTCGAATAAACTCAGCTTCCATTCGTCTCGCACATTGGTTAAAATCATAAAGTACATCGTTTAGAACCAATTAAATGTTAAGTGTCTGTGCCATGGGCGGCCCGGTAGTCCAGTGGTTAGCACGTCGGCTTCACAGTGCAGAGGTAACGGGTTCGATTCCAGCTCCGGCCTCCCTGTGTGGAGTTTGCATGTTCTCCCCGGGCCTGCGTGGGTTTTCTCCGGGTGCTCCGGTTTCCTCCCACATTCCAAAAACATGCGTGGCAGGCTGATTGAACTCTCTAAATTGTCCCTAGGTGTGAGTGTGAGTGCAAATGGTTGTTCGTTTCTGTGTGCCCTGCGATTGGCTGGCAACCGATTCAGGGTGTCCCCCGCCTACTGCCCGGAGACAGCTGGGATAGGCTCCAGCACCCCCCGCGACCCTTGTGAGGATCAAGCGGTTCGGAAGATGAATGAATGAATGAATGAATGAATGTCTGTGCCATTTCCCAGGGCCTAGAAGGTCAAGGTGGTCTCGCACGCCTGTCATAGGCACAGTCGTAGACTTTAAGAACGTGACCCTGCTTTAGTCGATCACCTTTTTGCGAATTTTAACTGAAGAGTCTTCAGCAGTTGTAACGGGCTCCGGCTCACCCGCGACGCTAATGTGGACAAGCAACAATGTCGGCTGATTCGCTAGGTAGACATCTGCTTTCTTCCTCCAACTCGTCTTCGCTGTCAATGTCGCCTCATTCCGCTTTCCGCCGCCTTGCACTTTGCGCATCTTTACATGCATTGATCAGAAATATGGATGTTGCCAGCGGCTGCGGAGAACAGCGGGAACTCACCATTACGAGGGCCTTTTAGCCACAGTGTGAACGTATTCCTCCGCAAGTCACTGATGGATTCTGCTTCATTGCCGGAATCAATAAGCGGGCAGCCTATTTTCCTGCTGGAAGCCATCTTCTCGCCTTACAAATTGCCGACGGTATCTATTTGATCCATTGCCGTCATTTGGGTTTGTGATGAAATCAGCACCTAATTTTTTGCCATCCTAAAAAATAACAACCCATTTTTTTCTGCACAAAACTGTCAATCTGTCAATCTCAAAAAGTTTATTTGGAGTGATGCTCGAACTCCTTAAACAATTACTGGCATCGCATTCTTTTTCATCGTTATTTTTTCTTCTTTTTTTTTACCCATTCCTGTCATTTTACTGCGGGGCTCGACCAACCCGCTGTCAAACCGACGTGCTCAGAAAATTCAACAACGTTAAAATGCGTTATCCTTAAAAATCCATGTGGCATCCTTCCCGAAGGGGAGAGGAAATGTCTTTTGAAGCACTTCCATCATCCGCTCCTGCCTTCAAGGACTAATAGGGATTTAATCCCCCACCCTACCCATTGCCGTTGTTTTAGAAATGTCCACGCCGTAGGCAAGACATGTAGTGCATGGATGGTTGCAACTTTGCATTGCAAACCAGCTCGTATTTCGTCAGCCTGTCGAAACTTTGGGTATCCAGAACGAGTTATCCAAAAGAATAATGTTTTGTTTTGATTGAAACCATCAGAGAGGTGCACTTTAAAACAACATGGGGGTGGAATTTGGAATGATCGCAACTCTTGTATTGAGTCTTCCTGGACTGTGTATGGATCTTATCGACATGGACCTATGTGCAACTTATCCGCAATGTGGTTTTATGCTTTCCAATTGTTTATTTTTTTTTTTCTTTTTGACATCCGCCTCCCTCGTCACGTTAACTGAAGCCGTGCTGAAATCGCAGTCTCTATTAGCTATCCCCTATCAGCAAGCTTTGGTCTTTGCACGTTTCAAAGTGTCACGTTCTCCTGTCACGCTTTATGAGCGGCCCGACTCATTAACCGTAATGATGGCGGGCTCGGCGCCTCGCCAAGTGGAACCGTGGATGTGATGGGCCGATCTTCTCTTGATGAACGAGTCACGGAGGCTGATGTATGTATGAAGGTGGGGTCAGGGCCTTCACTTTCGGAATCAGACCTTATTTTTCAAGTATTCACAAGGGAGATGGTGAGAGACGTTGTTTTTTTACCTAGATTGGTTAGTTGGTTCGATTTTGGGGGAGTTAGTGAGTGTATTTCGAGCGTTTGTTTGACATTTTTCCACTCTGGCGTATTTTTGTGCAGTGAAAATTGCCATTTCTTGTTCAATGTTGATTTTGGGTTGACTGCTTTGAGTTAAGAGTTTGATTTCCAATCCTGTGTGTCTGTGTGTGTGTTTCCTGCCTTGGTCTCCCTTTCTGAATGTAGATCTACCTACGTTTCCTCGACTATGAGATGGCCAATTCCAATGAGTGCAAGCGCAACTTTGTGGCAGTGTATGACGGCGGCAGGTAGGACTAGTTTTTGGTAGGCTTTTCTTAATTGGTGCCTAATCACGTTGTTATCTTCGGGGGAACAAAAAAAAAAAAAAACAATCTCAGTCTTAGCGCTCCACATTGAGATGAAGAATGTAATATCTGATGTGATGATAAGATTAGTTGCTCTTATCTTTTTCCCGCACCCACTGATAAAACTTTTATTGCTCAAAGCCCTTCAAAACATTGTGCCACCCACCTTTAATTGCCATAGGGACGGTCATTTTATTATGTACCGCACTTTTGGTTTCTCGTCTACTATTATGACTAATAATAACAATGGTGATAATAACATTTATGATAATAATAATAATGATCATGATAAAACGTAGCTACAGGACTGCAAGCTATGATTTTTTTTTAAAGATGTAAAGTTATCCTAAACATCCAGTGAATGATTGATTCTGTAAAAAAAAAAAAAAAGAAAAAAATAATACAAATGTCAACAGGAAAAAAGGGGCAGGTAATGTAATTATAATTTGTTTGTGTGTTGTCGACAGTTGTGCAAAACCATGAATTATTTCAGAAACAATGAATATGCAAGGTCGTCCTTTTCAGAAATAACTTTGGCCAACACACAAAGCTAAGCGTTTTCTTCCATCTTCAATCAGCTTTATTTGCAAATCAATAGCCTCTTCTCAAGATAATATGTGTTAAAATCAGATAACGCAAGATTTAAGTGCGGGCTTGGAAACTGTAATTGAGTTGCGTGTTATCTCGGGAGAGGCAATATTCGGCTGTGGTCACCAGTTAAATTAAAATGGCCTCCACCAAGACTGAATGTGGTCATTGACATTTACACAATATTCACTGAAAAAAAGTGTGGGAAATGTTTGTGTTGTTGTTTTTTGTTTTTTTTTTACCAACTCCTGAACTTCTTATCTCACCCAAGCTCGGTGGAGGACCTGAAGAGCAAGTTCTGTTCTACGGTGGCCAATGACCTCATGTTGGTGTCGACCTTGGGTGTCATTCGAATGTGGGCGGATGAGGCCAGCCGCAAAAGTCGCTTCCGCATCCTTTTCACGACCTACCAAGAACGTAAGACGTATCTCACGTGACGTGATTCACCCACTGTTTATGCGAATGCGCTGAAAAGTCAACCATTTTTTAGTGACCTTTTCACCAAGTAGAGGCAGGGTGCACTGTTGTCACGGCAACACCTCTGCCGAAAGGCCTCGGTCGTGAGAGCAGCATCACCGGCGGCTGAACGGCGGATGGACAGCTGCACCCCGAGAGTGACTCAATTTAGTCGTCTGCTTGTGTCGCACGTTTTAAACCAAGAAAAGAGTGCTCACTGCAAAATGCATGAAGCGCTGTCAAATTTACACGTGGGAACAGTTCTTCCATTTATTCAGTGACATGATGTAGGCGTGACTGTGTTCATACATTTCGGACCAGCATTCATGAATAAGAAGTGGACATATTTAGACCAGTTGATAGAATACTTTGCATCGACATCTAGTTTATTTTCAATGACGAAAAAAAAACCCAACAACTGAATGTTGTCATTTATTGAGAACGTCAGGCCGACGATGAGCCCGTCGGGCGACGTTATGTTCCTCCAATTTGCTTACACAGTAAAACTAAAAGTGAAGCTGAGACATTCTCCTCGTAGTTTTTTTTTTAAGTTCTGTTAGGTTTTTACGAGTATTGCGCTTTCCCGAAGGGAATGTCAGCTTTTAGAAAGCTGCTGACTCCCTGAGATGCCTCAGCGGGATGTGCACTATTCCCACATGCAAACATTCAATCATTATCATCTGTGCATGCCCCCAACTGCTTGTACGTGCAATTATGGTGGTGTCCTTCAGGTTGACACACACACACACACACACACACACACATTCTACATGTACATTATATGTTCATTTGAGCTCTCACAGCAAAATTCAAACTGACAATAGTCGTAGTCGGAAACGTAAACCACAAAGCAACATCAATGGGCTATGCTGCATCAACCTTGTTTGTGCAGACACTCTCAAATTATTCTACTAATTAGCTCATTAATTTGTGCCTCCGGTATCGTTGTGGAACACATTTGCGTGTGGGCAAAAGGGCACTTTTATCACCGAACGCAGTGGTCACAATTTTGTCCTAGAACTATGAGCATCACTCAGCGGCCTCGCCCTGATTGGGCTTTGACGAGAGGAGCCTTCAGAGGTGAGAAGCAGAGACTGGGCCCCCTCTGCTGGTTATCAGTAGTGAGCTAAAGCATTGTGTTTGACGCTGTGGATATTTTGAATATCCATGACATCTAATACTATTTGTGGAGTCACAGATATTCATAGGTCAGAGGCAAAAATTGCCAATATGGACATTCAACAGTATTTCCATGATTGAAATATAAATATGTATTTGTTGTTTGATTGATGAGTTAGTTCAAAAGGCAGCCAGTCAATTTTCAATTAGACTCCATAGAGGAGGGGCGCGTCTTCCAATGGATAGCCCATTAAGTGTTGGTTCAAATCCAGATCAGAATCCACACAGGGGGAATTTATTTCATCTTTTTGCCGTTGAAGACATGGACGGATCAAATGAGAACACAGTCACCTTGGCTTTGTATGACTCCACGATGATGTCGCCTGTAACATTAGTGCACTGATTTTATGACCGCGTCGACTTGATGGCTCGGTCCGCCCTTGCGCCGACGTCATCGACGGGCAGAGTCGTGGGATGACGGGCAGATGATTGCGGCAAGGCCACGCTAAGGGGGGAGGCAAGGGGGAGAGATTTGCTGAGAATTTAACGGCCGCTGATGAGAAAGGAGCACCAAACTCAAATTTGGACAAAAGATTTACGAGTGATTCAAGTTGTAGGACACGCCGATGTCATGGACACAATCCGCACACATCAAGTAAAAATGATTTTGAAGATTAGAACAAACAACGGATGACTTTTGAGGGAGCAGACATATTTGAAATGACTTACCCCTAAACTCATTTGCACATTTTTTAAGCAGCTTACAGATTTGGTGCCGTTAATAATGATCTGACAGAAGTAGGAGACAAAAAAAATCTATATTTTTGGATAGAGTGAGCAAGTGAAGGACATTGTTTTCATTTTAATCTCTTCAGTTTCGGGAATAAAAGTGTTTCTGAGTGTTCCTCTTTTGTGTATTTACAGCTCCGTGTGATCCAGATGCCTTCTTCTGTCACAGTAACATGTGCATAAACAACACACTGGTGTGCAACGGCCAGCAGAACTGCGTGTACCCCTGGGATGAGAATCAGTGTAAAGGTGAGATGTGGTCATCCAACATCTTTGTCCAGGTACCAAATGTTTTAGATGTGGGCCTAAAAGCCTTTTCGACCCTGCCTGGGAATTTTCTGACTGTTCTGCACCATGCTGAACGTCGCATCGGCATAAATCAAGCCTGACGTGTGGCGTAAATCGAATCGGAGGCGGGTTAAATCCGATGTTTGCAATTTCACAGACAAGCGCCAGCTGGCAGCTCTGAGAGAGGGAAGGCTGTGCCGCTGTGAGAGTAGACAGGAAAAAAAAGTTTTTTTTGTTGTTTTTTTTGGAGTAGGATTTTATTTCATACAACCACAAGATGAAATAAAATTGAATAAATTCAACGAGATAATAGTTATCTGATGACGGCCTCCCGGCATACCTAATGAGCTCATCCGTAATGGCGCGACTCACTCTCATAAACAATGCCTCTGCTCGTGCACAGAGAACACGAAAGCCAACATCCTGGACAACCTGAACAACACCAACGGGACCATCATCGGCGTCACCTGCTGCATTGTCCTTCTCCTCCTCATCATCTCGGTTATCGTCCAAATCAAGCAGCCTCGCAAAAAGTACATCCTGCGGCGTGAGGACTTTGACCCCACCATGTTCCAAGAGGTCTTTGAGCCGCCTCACTACGAGCTGTGCACTTTGCGCAGCGCCACCGCTGCCGCCGCCTCAGCAGACCTCGTGGACCTTGCGGAAGACTTTGAGAGCTACCACGCCCTCCGCCGTGCCTCCTCACGCTGCATCCACGACCACCACTGTGGCTCCTCCACCAACCCGTGCTCGGCCCACATATCCCAGCTGTCCCTCAGCGGGCGAGGGAGCCGCGGGAATCTGAGCGCGCGGGACCCGACGGCGGGCGGCCTCCTGGCGGACCTGCCGCAGCCGCCCATGTCCGTGCGGCCCCTCTTGCCGAGCGCGGCGAACCGTAGGAGCATCTTGGTCATGAAGCACAGCTACTCGCAAGAGGGAGCGGACAATGGATGCGACCTGGACGACGACCTGGATGAAGTTCCCACCACCAGCCACCGGCTTTCACGCCACGAAAAGGCAGTACAGCGGTCAGTATCTTTAGATTTTTGATGAGGGAAGAGCGCCGGGCCCAAATTTAATGATGTTACGGTTGTACAATTTCTGCCTGCATGCACTTTTCCTCGCCGCTCCCGACACTTCCATATCGTTACGAGACAACTCTGCATGAACGCAGCGGCACAGGTTGCATTGTGACGTGTCTACTGTCTGCAAACTGGTATTAAAATACAGAGGCGTGACATTTCAGGTTCTGCCTCATTGGCTCTTTGAGCAAACATGAATCAGAGTACAACACAACTAGGGTCTGAGAGACAATCTCAAGGTAAGCCCTCCTCGTCCAACTATTTTGATGATGTCGATTGTTGTGTAGTTCTCATTGGCACAGTTTGCTTTCAAGAATGGATGCCCCCCCCACCCCCGCTGTTTGTGATTTTTACAATTCATTTTTATCTTTACTAAGATGGTTTTCTTGCCTGCAACCATCTGGCCGTTTCAGTGTGTTTGTTTGAACATGGAATGCTCAATTTTACTGCATGCGTTTTCTTTGTTTGTTTCTTTGTTTTTTTTTTCTGGTGGACAAAACTGGAGACTAAGTGGATGCTTGATCTGCATGGACTTTTTTCTTTCATTTTCAAGCTTGATTTTCATTTGCTACCAGTCATGATGGGTTAACCTTTTTGTTTTCCCCCTACAGCAAAAATGAGCAACATATTGTAAAAAGTCTACAAGATGTGAGGTTTTATAGCAAACTGTGTTTCGGTGACATCAGCACATAATCTGAAGCCTTGTCAATGGCTGCATTTTAGTGAAGCCCAACTTTCATATTTCAAAATATATTTTATAGATGAACGCTTGAAATGACACAAGAAAATGGAAAAAGACTTTTAAGGCATCCCGTTCATCAATTTCTGTAAATTCTGTACCACATATCCTGGAGGAGCCTATCAACTTATTTAATCCATCATTAATGATGGTTTATAAGCAGCAGTCTGTCATGACAGCCTTCTTTGTCTTTTAGTATGAAAACATTATTATGTTAAAAAAAATCTCAACCTTAGTATGTGTGCGTGTGTGTGCGCGTGCTCGCACTTACATTCTACATCGTGTCACATTTTCTTCTATACTTACAAGTTGGTTTGTCTCCTAACAATCGCCGTAGGAAGCTTAATGTCTATGTATAAAACCCAACTTTTCTACTCAGGCAAAATAAGATTTTTTTTTTTAATGTTATTCTAACGATCCTTCAGGGCTGCTCTTATTGATGCTTTGTAACAGTATTAATCTTAAATAACAATAAAGCACTGTTTTTTTTTGTTGCTTTGTTCAACTTGTCTCATTATGTAAATCTGCCATGCACGCATGCCGTCGTCGCTCACAGATATAATTAGCGCTTTGAAATGTGTGTTTCTTGTTTGCTTTGTGGAGTAGCCCACCAAACTGAAACGTGATGTTTCTTTATTTATTTATCCTCCGGAAATTCACATTGACTTTAATCAAAAATTTAACCGTGGTGTTGTTAGGATTATGAGGTTAAGACAACCGCCTTGGGGAGGGATCATCTATTGTAAAATTGGTTTTGGAGTTAAAACCTGCACCAAACATACATACACTCATGCAAAGCAAATTTGCATGTACGTAAACTCTACACAAAATACTTGCAGAGTTTTTTTTCTGCTATGTATACACATACATTTTTGCTATGCATATGCATTTTTACTCTAAGAATTAAAGTCCACAATCACATTCTCGCTGCAGTTCTTGAAAAGTAGCCTTTCCTCTTGTGACTGGCTGGAAACTGGTCCAGGTTGTACTCCACCTCCTGCCCTAAGTCACCCTCAGATCACCCATGACCCAAATGAGGACCAATGGGAGATCAAATGGATGGATGATGACCTCAGCGAAAATAAAAACTGTGTCCCAGTTATTTGCGAGATGGGTCTTCCATTTCAGTCGACCTCTCTTTTTTTCTCCCATGAATTGGCTGTCATTACCGACTGACTGAAACCACCGCGTGCCATGCATTATTTCAGGGCATCTTTAAAACTTTGCTTGTGCTCTGTGCACGCTACGTTTTAGTGTCTTTTGACTCTTTTTGAAATCACACACCTAATCTCTTTGTCACATTCTCTCTTGGTCACTCACACACACAAACAAGGTCACACACCGGTTCGTTTGCCAGTAAATAGATGGAAGCAGACATCTCGCTTAAAATAAGTACGTCTGGACCATTTTATCACAAGCAGATTAAAAATAAAAAGAAGGAAAGGGAACAAAAAGCATGCAAGGCCCAGAAAAGAAGGGAGTAGAAGTAATGGTGTTTTTATTTCTCAACAGATACATCAGACAGGTGCATCATTCCTCTGCATCTTGCCAAGTTTGACAGCATTTGGAGGTCTCTCTCCCTTGTGAATCTTCTGTGAACTAATATGGCTGAGTAATTAGAGTGATGAAGGAGGCGAACGCATCAAGTTGTTTCTTTGCTTCACACCACACAGGTGTTTTGTTCCTGTACCTGTGGACCACATCTGGCAAGGATGAACTAGCCATGGAGTATTGATAAATGACTGAAACCAGAGAATACCTTTAATGTAAAGCAGTTCATGAAGAAGAAAAAAAAAACACATAAATCAGGTTTTTACAAATTATTTTCATGCTTCAGTTAAACGTTCCATGTTTATTTATAGACTGGGTGCTGCGTGAGGTGCTTACATGTCTAAAAGTTGATGTGTGGAAATGAAGTGATGAATTTCATTAATAAACGCTTCTCATAGGTAGCATATGTCTGGGCATTATAATTTCTTAGTTTGTCACTCTTGATCATTACATTTTCATTTAATAGAGTCATCTACATATTGATTTGATATTATAAAGATAATGCTGGACAGACTATTTAAATAAACAAACCTTTACTGATTTATTGTGTCGTGTCATCAATTCAGTCAACGTGCATTGTAGATAGCTTATGGTACATTAAAGTACGTATAAATGAGGCGTCACGTCTAGTTTTTTTTTATTCTGGGGTTTCATTCTTTTAGCTACATTTTTTTAACGGCGACAAAATAATTAATGTCAGCAGTAATTTTGCAGCCTGGGGATGTCGAAAGCTCACCCTTCCATTATTAGGACTCAACTTCCCATGAGTCTTAGCATGTGACGTATAATGCATGAGTCGAGAGTGGTTTGACACACTCGCCGTCGCACACTTCTAGTCGGGTATAGTCTGAATACGTTCCGTTTATAATAACTTTTATGGATATCGTTTCTATCCAGATACACACGTATAAGAATGGCGTACATGCAGATATTAAAAATCCTGTATCGGAATTTAAAGCCAACAGCGATGCAGACGTGCAGAATGACAGCAGGCAATTTGTCCATCCACACACACAGAACGGAGTCAGTCCTTTCGAGATCGACCTTCCACTGGCAGCTCGAACCCCCTTCGTGTAATAGTCACGCTCTGTGCTGTTTACTGCAGTCACGCAGAGGTATTACTGTTGACTTCGGACTAAGAAATAAAAGCGAGGAGGGAGACGGTGGACAGAAATCAGTGTACAAATACCAGAGTGGGAGTCCAAAGCTGTCAACGACACACAAAGGTAAACAATACATTTTGACACGCTCTTTAGCAACTGAGAAGTGAAGTAAATGTGTTGTTGCAACTTCTTTACGGCCAGTAAAAGAAGCTGGCCGGGATTTCACCTACTTGATTGTCGTACTCATCGGACTTGGAGTGACAGGTAAATAGAACAAACAATACAACTATTAGACAAGAGATTATGTCGCGAACAGATGCTGAGCAGATCATTTTGTTGTTCAGTTGTTTCGTCCTATTTTCTGAACACATGTTTGCACGTGTTTCAGGTGGTCTTCTGTATGTGGTCTTCCAGGAATTGTTTTCTTCCTCTAGTCCAAATAAAGTCTACGGGAAAGCTTTCAACAAAGTCAGATTAGACCCAGAGGTACTAAACTTGACTTGACTTGACTTATCTTAGAAGGTGGTACATGCATATCTTGCCATGTACGGTTGTTTACAGTACATGTGAAGGTTTGCTTCATTGCCTGCTGAGAGGTTGGATACAAAACCCTGATATTGTTGCTGTTTTCACATACAGGTAATTGGCGCATTCGGAGAACCAATCAAGTGTTATGGTGAGACAACTCGTCGGGGAAGAAGACAGCAAATCAGGTTGGGAATATGATAACAATTACATTTTAATGTTCAATAAATGCCAGCTTATGTGTTTCCACTGTAGTCATAGGGAGTATCTAAAGGACGGACTGAAACACATGAGACTCAAGTTTTACATTGAGGGATCTGAACCGGGGCTAAAAGGCACTGTGCACTCTGAGTCAATGGAGGTTTGTATAACTCATCTCTTCTTTAAGAGTATAACCAATCCATTTGAATATCAAACAAAAATTCATTGATTTCAAACATTTAGCTCAAAAGTGACACTTTTTATTAAACACATTTGGAAAATACTTTTCAGGAGACCAAATATTACTTCATTTCTACATTATTTCTATTAACTTTAATCATCAAAATAATATTAACAACATGAAATGCTAAAATGGAAGTTTTCTGTGATATTCAAGTTGTTTGTTTTATTTTTTGTTTTATTTAGATGCACCTGTCCTGTCCATAAAACTCTATGCACCATCCTGTATCTAAAACATTATCTAAATACACCCTAAAATGTGTAATGTTATATTCATTGTAGCACAGGATGTAGTCGAGTTTTGTAATCAAATTTGTCATTCAGAAAAAAATGTCTTCTTTTACAGAATCCCGAATCTGGAAAATATGAATTCCGCTACATATTTGTGGACATAGACACCTACCCAAGGCGTACCATTATTGTTGAAGATAACCGATGAAAACAGCATCAAACAACAAAATGAGAGGTTTAATTAGTCAAGATATTTCACTGGCTAATCATTGATTCTCGCTGTGTGTATTCTGTATGTTGTGAATGTGGAAACAGCTGAGGATACAAATCGAGCATTATTTTCTGATTAAAAGTGTTTGCATTGAACATCAACCATTACATGATTTAAATTCAAGTAATGTCTTTCTTTGTTGTTAATTTGTATTTTAATATTTTAGTTGGAGGGGTTTGTACACGATTTCAATATCACACAAGCGTGGGGTTGTTGTTTTCCAATAATGACCACTTGATGGTGACAAAGCGTCAACTGATGTTCAAACCTGATCACCTCGTGTAATTGTCAGGGCTTACATCGGTGTTTGCAGTCGGTTAGTGTTGTGCAAAAGCGTCAAGATTCTAGTCATAAATTAATCAAAAACGTCTTGAACAAATGTATTACATCCTTTACATGTTTTATGCAGCGACCTTATGTAGCATTCTGGGCCCCTCGTGAATGTTAAAGGTCCTCCTTATCTCATTCACAAGAAGGTCATGGCTCCTTTAATGTCCGACATGATTCTGTCTCCATGGCTTTAGTTTGTGCAGCTAATACGAACATAAGAGAAGGAATAATTTGTTTTTTTTTAAGTCACGGAATTATTTTCATCTTAAAAGTTGTTATTGAGTCACGCGCGTCTCTGTGGCTAAATCGAGCATTTCCCGAATTTCCCCGAAGGCAACAGCTGAAACTCCGCCCACTCGAGTGGGCGTTGTTGTAAGTGGCCACTAGGACAATGCTAAGCAAAACTACAAGGTGATTTAGTTTTTGTTTTCCTGTCAATCTAAACTATTTATATTTTGACCAGGAAGCTGGAGGTACTCTGCGTTGAAAATGCTTGCACATTAGATCATTTCCAGGTGCTTTTCGGCGGAATGGTCGTGTAAACGGGGGCCACTGTAAGTGTTTGTGGCCTGCTTCCATAGCTTCTGCTGCTCCCGAGCTTCCTTGGCATCACCTCCCCGCACGAGGCGAAGGCAATGGGCCACCTCGGTGGCTAACCAACCGTATGGTGGACTTTGCTTCCAAGGCGCCGCATTAAAGTAAGTCCATCCGATTTGTTCTGGGCAAAGTTTGGTGATCAGCGACCTTTGGCTGCTCGCTTGTTGTTCCCAAACAGCTGTTTTTGATTGTTACTGCTTAGAGTCAAACCTTATTACTGCATTCTTTCCTCTCTTTTATTTAAGAGTAATATATATGTTGAGTAGAATTTCGATTTTAGGATGCACAGTGGCGTGGTTCTTTTTTTCAGCCGATCTACAAAATGAGCGGTGTTCGAGAAGAATTGGCAATGATGCAGTTTTTTTGTGTGTTGTTGAATCAGACACTGATGTCCAAACTGCGGCCCTTGGCATACATTTCCAATTGATCTCCTCCATTGTATTGCATGTTTCTACATGGGATGGTAACCTGAAGAAGAGAAGAAATCCCTTCTCCTGTCTCACGTCTTCGTTTTTGACCAATAACGTGTATTTAAATGGTCAGACCATCATAGTGGTTCTTTTGAATATGACTCCACGCCTATTGGAAATTCTATTCTCTTCACCCCATGCATCCGTCCATTTTTTTATCCACGAATTCCCACAAGGGTCGTGGGTGTACTAGGGTCTATCCTAGCTGTTTTCGGGCAGTTGGCAGGGTATTGGTTGCCAGCCATTCGCAGAGCGCACATAGACAAACAACCATTCGCACTCATACTCTCACCCAGGAACAATTTAGACTCTTCCATTAACCCGCCATGCATGTTTTTGGAATGTGGGAGGAAACCGAAGTACCCAGAGAAAACCCACGCCGCAGCGGGGAGAACATGCAAACTCCACACAGGGAGTCAAGAGCCGGAATCGAACCGCGCACCTCATGCTAATGTGTAATCACTCGACTGTTCTCTTCTAGTCTTTTATTTATTTTCATTGTTACCCCATTGGGATGGTTGGGGGATCCAACTAAATTTAAAGAACAATTCGTCAGTGCTCACCCAATATGTTTTTTAGGAGAATTGTGTAAAAGCCAAAGAAAAAATCAATTAACACTTTTGGCTGAGTGTCACTTTAATCACTGCTCATCTTTTACATACAATTAAGCATTTTTATCAGTATTTGATGTTAGTTTTTATTGTAAAACTCACAACCTGGATAGATATTCATGTTGTTTATTTGCCCTAACTGCTTTTATTTTCCGTTTAGAAATTGACTCCCATCGTTAGTCAGCTATGCAAACCGCTGCCCAGTGACTTGAAGTCCCACCAAAATGGAGCTGTACTGGTATATGTGCGTGTCCTGTATTAATGAATAGCAACAATGCTGATTATTGAGCGTGAATGACCAATGGGTGACCCTATTTGTCCTCTTCCTCCTCCCCCTCCCCATCATTACAGAGTGGTCATAGTGTTCATCATCATCAAGATCTTCTTCTACGTGTGCTGGTACCGCTCGAGACAAAGGCAGCTCGCCGCGTACTTGAGCAACCCCCGCAATGCCCAGATAGTCATTGTCGGAGGGAGGGCCTACCTCCATCAAATGTGCGAGAGACAGAGTGTAAGTTGTCCACATGTCACACGGCTGATCGCCATGACGCAGATCGGACTTGATCTTCATGTAAATGCGCTTGAGGTGTCTGGGGAACAGCGTCAAGCAGCAACATGGACGCCATGATGTGTGTGACTCATTTCAGGCATTTCCTGTTTGTCTTAACGTTCTCCCTCATTGCATTAGTAATGGCTATCGGTCCGAGTTTGTGATGTTTTCAGCATTATTTCGGAAATATAAATGTTGTCGATCAAATAGATTCTCAACTAAATGCTGGCATCGGTCAAGTTTTTATTATTTATATATATATATATATATATATATATATATATATATATATAATATTTGCTGGCTTGTCAAGTTTGCAAATGTGTGGCCTGAAGCAAAGCTTGGCGTCGTTTAACTCGTGTTTAGAAACACCCGCTCATATAAGTAATTGTATTTTCGTTCCCCCCCCCCCCCCCCCCTGCAGCAAACTTCACTGTGGCCAAGCTGGTATGGCGTCCCTGATGACCTGTCACAGGAAGAGCCCTCCACGGCGCTGCCACCCGCTGTATCCTTGTCCCACCTGGACATGCCGCCGCCGTATGATGCAGTGTCCGGAGGTAGCGCACCCGTTGTCGCTTTGAAACAGGAAGACAGTAATCTGGCTCTTTGCAGCTTTCAAATCAACTAATAGTGCGCCGTTGATCAAACCCGCATGATGCTATGGTACATGTCCATATACCATCGAGTATTGAAATGGTCTCCAGTGGGATGCATGATGGTCGCGCATGACTCCGCCTTTCCCAGTTCTGTCACGCACGAGCCGTCAAGCCGTGTTTGAAGCTTCCTCTGATCTCTTTAACTGTTCGCTTATGGCGATAGCCGCGAGGCGAGATTCGTCTCCAAAGTCAGTTTCATGCTTTAGCTGTAGATGAGAAGGAAAATGAATCTATTCTCTGCGCGCCAGACAAATATTCATCTGTCCTTGCCACAATCGTGCCATGTGCGAATGTCGCCGCAGCCCTCGGAGCGTTGGTTAATTTTGAAAGCTTTTGAGCTCTTTGTTTCAACGCAATTCCTCCCCCCCGCCCCCCCCCCTCTTCCGCGTTCCTTTCCAGAAGATGATCTGAAACCACCTCCCTACAGCGAGTGCGCCCACGCCGATGAGGCCGACGCCCCTCAGCCCTCCAATCGCACACCTCTCATCTCTGAGGGAGGGCACTGCGGGAGCTCCAACGAAGCTCCGCCCCCTTATACGCGGTCTCCCTCGCCCCAGGCCCGCCAACAAGAAGGCGAGTGACACGCACGGAGTTCGACTCTTGGGATCACGCCCGGCTGGTTGATTACCAAAACCAATTTGCCCCCCCCCCCCCCCCCCCCAAATACCTTCCTATGGACAAACCTCAGGCTTGCTCTGGCTGCGCCACAGCGGACACACGCTTATAAATGTGTGCTCAGTGGTCTTTGGAGCCCAGTTTGGTTCGCTTAGTTTTTTTTTTTTTTTCTACTTTGTAGGCATGTGATCTTTTTGGTCATAACAGATGTGACATCAGCAAGCCCGCGTGTGCCTCAAAACCTTGACCTGTTGCAACCATGAGCGTGACGGTTCCGATGTCAAAACTCCAGCAGAGTCACGACACGTGAAGAGAAATACTGTTCGCATTTTCAACCTCACAGTGTAACGCATTTCAACGCCGCTTTCAACCTCGATTGGGGAAGTTGGCAAACACAAGCCCGTTCTTCAGTTGCACTTTTGACAGAGAATTCTTTTTTGTCACGGTGGTTTTCATTCAAAGCATGCGCACTCTGAAGAAGACAGAACTACATTTTGGGGGCAAATGACTGTGTCAAAGAGCATCTAAATATGTGCCCAGAACGATTGTTACGGTCATGATTTTTGCCTTTATGCACTATCACAGTAGCCAGCAGACGTTCTGCATTTTATTTCACAATTTAAAACCGCGCCCAAGTGTCTTAGTCACGTGTACGTGGCATGCTTTAAGCAAAAGTATCCCAAGGAGATATAGATACATTACATTTTATGCACACTATTTCTTTTCTTGCAAAAATTGGCATTTGGGTGCCCAGCTGGCTTTTGTCAAGGAGCCAGCCCTCATCCCCCACCCCACATGGTCATGGCAAATCCGGATTTCGATAGGTCAACCGAGTTTGGTCATCTCCTCTTCCACGGCCGGCCGGGGTGGTTATGGAGAGTGGCGAGCTATTTACAAAGCGTTGTTTTTATAACAGCTGGGCAGAAGTGCAAAACGGCTCACTCGTAGACACGTTTTCAAAAAATGGACAGAAAGTTCTCTTGGTTGTGTAATTTCACACCTTCAGCAGTGGGGAAGCAGACACTCCAGAGACCCGCTTAGCGTCAATATTTGTAAACGATAAATTACTCTTCCGTAATACTGTAAATCCCCCACAGTTCACGAGGTTTCACAAAAGGATTCGATTCACAGGAATGTCACTTTGTCACATTAGTTTTCGCTCCATAAAAAATATATACCGGGTACATATAATTTTTTTTTGTTTTACAAATACGTGTTCTGGGCTTTACTATACCCGCTTGTATGTATGTATATTTTCAAAGTGCTGGTTTTCGCAATATTATTTTTTTAAATGTGGATTCTTTTGTTTCATGTGCCAAGGGGCTCCCCGCAGAGATTACCGGGGAGCATTTTGTCACTTTATAATGTTCATCTGGCTTGAACCAACATGGGTGCCGCCACAATTAATCCGCTTGGTGAGTGTTATTAACTGGCTGTGCTTTGTGGTGCTGTCTGGAGTTGCGCAAAAGGGCGTTTCCAATATTTTATTCAGTCACGCCCTCACTGAAGTGGGCAACGTATAATCCAATGATGAATGACGGAAATGGCTCCACCACATATTGTATTGATATTGTGACTTTGAGCGTGCTTTCAGTTTGAGTGTTCAAGGGCTACTCCTACTTTTGTTGTTGTTGTTTTCTGAAATATTGCAAAACGAAAACAAACCCCAAACTATTTTTGCAGCTTCTTATAATCTACCTGAGTCTACCACAGGTTGGTCAGCTCAATGTCTGTTGTTAGGTTGTCCTTGCCATGCGATTTCGCCAATTTGATTTCACTGCATTTCAAAGTCTGCCTCTGTTTGCTCTTCCGTCAGCCTTGTCGACAAATTCACTGTTTGATTGTAATTGAGGGGTTGGAATTGTGATTGACTTTTTTTTCCCTTGTGTATCTTTGAAAATGTGGGGGAGGCAATGTGCAAAATGTAGCACCGACTGCAGCCACCTGACAAGTGATTTATAATATCCAAGCATCATGTGTTAGTGTCTTCTCACGTCTCGGTCTCCACTTTAACGTCCTGCTCATTCCCAGCACAGTTTATTTGAATTGAATCTCATCAAGGTGTGACATTTTGATGGGGTCACTTTTTTTTTTACTGCATTAAACTTGTTGAAAATACTGTAAATGTGTTGTTTCTTTTGGTTGACCATTTTAGAAGTACAGTAGCACATTAAGTCCAAGCCTTTCTTTCTTTTTGCTCACTCATGCAGGTTATAGTCATCTGAAAAGGTTGAATCCACACAGTTATTTTGCAGATGATTTTTTTTTTTCCTTTTCTGTGCAAACGGACCTCCGCATCATTTTCGGTACCTTTTGGGGCTCGTATGAATGCAACTGGAGTTTTTGTTTTGAAGGTGTTTTTTCTAGTTCGCAGGTGATCCGGTAATGAACCGCGTCCTTGTATCAGGTGCGAACGGTCCGAGGGAGTGGGAGAAAACCGGCGATGTTTCCCGACGTTTATTGATTTGTGGACCTGCTTGCGCCTCCAACACACGGCTGATAAATCAACCACGTAATTCACAAAAGTCATTGCAATGACACGTTGGAAGAGCAGGCTTGCTGAAAAGAAAACAAAACGGATATTGCACATCAAAATGAACTCATCAATCAGGGAACGCAAAGGAAGACAAAGAATTAAACAAGAGGATGACGAGAGGAACAAACAAGTCGAGGTAAGTCATGCATTTGTGTCAAACTGGTCTGTGCGGCCCATTTGAGCCAGCCTTCACAAACATTTTGACTGCACGTTAATATCTTCCATTATTGGACTCGCGGATGTGCCAAAAGAATGCCTCCTGTAATTGCTGTTTGATTTTGTTTGCACGGAACAGTGTTGTGCCAATTTTAGCCACGCTGGTTGGTCCTGTTGTCACAATGACAGTTTCTCCAATTTGAATAATGTCAAACGCTAAAATCAATACTGGTCAGTTTCAACCTCTGTCAGGTCGGTCTGTCCAAGCTGGTACTAATTTGTTTTGGGGGGAGAAAGATGTTGCATATATCCCCTGGTAGAGGCTAACTCTTTTATTCTAACTTAAAAGAAATTATGTTGTGACCGGTGGGTCGATGGTCAACGCTGCAGAGCGTCCAATCTCAAGTTGTGATCAAGGTTTGCGCCCTTAATTTTTTACGGCATTTGACTGAAGGTACCTCGGTTACCATTGCACCTCGGCAGACGCTCCACTAGAGGGCAGTGTTGTTCCGCTGGCTGTTACTGTATTCCATTTCTGCCTTGAACCTGTCGCTTGGCTCTCATGAGGCCTTATTTGTACACTTTGCTCACTTTTGATTAATTGACGGAATGGAAAAAAAACACAAACTTGACAAGACGTACAGGGCGTCCCGGTAGTCCAGTGGTTAGCACGTCGGCTTCACAGTGCAGAGGTACCGGGTTCGGTTCCAGCTCCGGCCTCCCTGTGCGGAGTTTGCATGTTCTCCCCGGGCTGGCGTGGCGCTCCGGTTTCTTCCCACATTCCAAAAACATGCGTGGCAGGCTGATTGAACACTCTAAATTGTCCCTAGGTGTGAGTGTGAGTGCGAATGGTTGTTTGTTTCTGTGTGCCCTGCGATTGGCTGGCAACTGATTCAGGGTGCCCCCCGCCTACTGCCCGGAGACAGCTAGGATAGGCTCCAGCACGCCCCCGCGACCCTAGTGAGGATCAAGCGGCTCGGAAGATGAATGAATGAATGAATGAATGACAAGACGTGTTGTTTAAGATTGGAAATGTGGAATTGGCCTGGCTTAACAAAAGTGGTATGCGTTATCAAAGTCAAGGGCTACTGTACATTCAAGAAAAAGATTATTTGGTGTGTCACACACAAACACATACATTGGCTTCACCAAATAAAACGGACGCATGTGCATATTCCTATTTAAAATGGCCTTTTTCATTTACATTTGGATGCTTTTCCTGTTCTCCCGAAATTCATTTCTGATTGAGACAAATCAAAATGGGCTCCGGGCTTGCATGACGAACAGCAAGGTGCAGTAATTCCACTGCAAACCGCCTGATTAGTTGGCAATTCTATATAGCGGCTGGCGGCTGCTATCTGCAGCTTGTTGGTGTTCTGTTTTGATTGGTTTCGTTTTCTGTGACTTGGTTTTCAGAGAGAACTTCTTTTCATCTGTTTGTCCATAAACTACGATCCAAAGATGCAGAGGTTTGGGTGCAGCAGTGTGTTTTTGTGGTGATGGCTTAAGTAAAGTGTGGGGGGGGGGGGGGGGCACATGGGCTCCTATTGGAGTGTTCTGATTGACCTTGTGTTATCGGCGCTTACTGTGTTCTGTGAATCCCTCGCCAAATCATGAAACACTTTTGTACGAAAAGTGCACGATCTCAGTCTCCGCAGTTGGTTTGATTTTGCTCCAAATTGAAAGTTGTGAGTTTGTGTCTTTTATCCTCTGGTGGCTTCATCTTAAAGATGAAAGGTGAAAATGAGAAATGATCTCGTGTAGGAGCAAATGAAAATGGAAGAGCAATCGAAGAAGCGTGTTGCTGAAAAGGAACTCCGAGCGATTCCCATCGCTCAGCTTTGGTCGATGTTCGCCGTATTGTGTCCTGATGTTTGCGGCAAGTTGCCAGGGAGCTTCTGGAGCTAATTCAGACAGACTTTTTATAGCCTTGACCGGCGCCATGACAGCCAGGTCGACCATTCCGCACACCAAGTGGAATTCCACTCGGTGTGCCAAAACTCCCCCCCCCCCCCCCCCCCCCCCCCCCCCCCCGCGGGTCTCACCCGGACAACATGTGGATCGCGCGAGTAGGAATGAATGGCCACTTGACAGATCTACAGCTGTTGTGCATGGCCGCAACTCTCCACGTCGGCATCGATGGCTCTTAATCAGCTTCACGCTGCCGTGATTTTCGCTTCCACTGCCAGGGTTCACTTTTGAAACGTTTGCGAACAGACCGCCAGGAATTAGATGAGGGATCAATCTGTGTGTCTGTGTGTGTGTGTGTGTGTGTGTGTGTGTGTGTGTGTGTGTTTCACATCAGCTCTCCATCACCGTAATTGGAATGGACGAGTCAACTCCTCCGTCGTCTCAATTTCCGTTCATCATTCTGCAGATGCGAGGAATTGCGTCTAATAATAGATGAGATGGAATAACTCCCGTCTTTGTTGACTCGACCTTGCACATCTGTTTACAATATTCAACAACTGCTCTTTCTGTTATGATGATACGAGATGTGTTGTGCGTGCGCTGGCTCTGAAATGGACCGACTCGGGCCTGATTGGATTGCAGGCTCCTTTCTTGTCTTTGCACAGTTCACCAAATGCCATCATTCCTTGAGCATGAGCAAATGCACACACACACACACACACACACACACACGGGTCTTTCCGTTTGCTCAGGTGAAGGACACATTAGACTGTTCAGCCCCTGTCTTGACAAGAATGCTGGGACATCACATAACAGGCATGGAGGTGGATAACAACACGGAGATAATAAAAAGTTCTTTTTTTGTGTGTGTGTATAAGTAACCTTGTACTGTTGTCTAAAAAGGCCCAGGTAGGCATCCGTAAGTGCAATACTCTATCTGCAAAGAAAAGTTCGTTCGCCCGTAGAGATAGTCAGGAAAGCAGCCGTCCTTCCGCTCTATAGGGGAACACTTCCCAGAAGATTTTTGTATGCTTAGGTGGCAATTTTTGTTCAGTTACCTTGAAAAACATTTTTTTTTCCACGCACCTCGTAGCTCTAATGGCGAAATTGGAACACACAGTAATATCTGCACGATCTCTTTTCATCTATCCATATAGCACTCCCTAATGGGAGCGTTGGGCCATTTGCTTTCATCCAGTCCAGCACAGCCTGGAAGAAGTGGAATGCGACGCACAGACGTCGTGTTCAAATGTTGAATGAATCAACAATCGTCCAGGTGTCCCCTTCTCTCGTCGACGTGGCTCGTTTCTCGAAAGACAGAGAAATGGCAAATACCGTCCGGCTAACGGCAGCTTTTGCAGCCGGCCCCTATGGAAGAAGTGTGCAGATGAGAGATTTCCGTCTTTCCAATTCGTTCTAATGAGTTCCTCTGCCACATCGCAAGCTCATTAGGACAAAGGGGATCTCAGCTTGACTGAGAAGAATAACAAATGATAATAACCCGGTAATGACTGTGATAATTGTCCTTTACTGCACATTCCGCGTGCTATTTCTATCCTGCTGATTCTTTTATGCTTTCCTTTATGGGGGCAGTAAACGCCTGACGTATACAAGAATCACTTCGGCGATATGGAATGGGACACATTGAACCGCGGTTTGCAGATTTTCTTGCGTTTTGTTCCCCGCGTCGCCCAACCGGAAAAAAAGAGTGTTAGGGCTGCACAGTGACGAAATTGTGCAACCGTGTGTTCTCAGCAGTCTGCTGCCGTACCATAGAGTAGTTGTCAAGATCGGGCCTCGGAATGAAGTATCCATTCCTTGATCGGGTGCCGCTGGCCTTTCAACAGTATGTGGACGATTATGTGAAGAAGATTCCGATGCTCAGGGGGGCGCCAGTTGTCCCCCACTGTGGATTACACCCTTCTTGGGACCTTGCATAAGAGGCTTTATTTTTCTCTTAATACAACCGTGGTGAGGTTTTTTTTTTTGCCTCGCTATCTTCACTTGACGTGACATGGAGTAATACTGGCAGCTTAGAAAAGAAAAAAAAATGAGAAGGATGACCCCAAATATTCACTTGAGTCATGTGACGGTGCAAATCCTTTGTTACGTTCCCCAAAGTCGACTTTTCACATGAAGCCCTTCACAATTTGATGGCGAGTTTCACATTTCCCCGGTGGTCCGCATTCTTCCTCCTCGCCGGTGACGGTTCCGGCCTGCCGGTCCAATCCTTCTTGCGCGCAGCGTGACGGCGCAAGTAGAGCGTGGAAGCCCGCAAGGCCGCGGCCGGTGCCGCCGGAAGGGCCACGGAAGCGGCTGAGGGATGACTCGGCGCCGCGGCTCCGACGGCTCATTGAGCGCCTTAGCCGAGGATGAGAAGAGATGGCCGGAATGGCCTTTGCCTTGTTATGGCTCGCTTCATTCATCCCCATTCTCAGCACTCCTACTGCTTTTCTTCTCCCATTTATCACCGTCAGCGCTCCACGCAGGTCAACGTGCAGTACGTGGGAGAGGCGGGGTATTTTACTCGCTGCTCCGTGTCGGCAAAGATGAGCGTGTTGGGTCTCCGGTGGTTGTTTCCAAGTTGTGGGATGACCCGAGGCTGCATGATGAATCGCTTGTTGGAAAAGTTCAGGTTCCAGCCCACAAAGCTCAATCTACCGTTGAGGTTGTTTTTTTTTTTTTGTCACTGTTTTATGTGGATGGATTCATCTTTTAAGAAATTGACAAATTTGATTTTGATGAAAAAAATCAAGTCTTTTTATGTTGTTGAGAAAAGCCATTATGCTGCCAGAATAACGAGAGAATTAAAATAGCAAAGGAATGAAGGTCAATGCTTTGTTTGGCGAACGTTTACAAGAAATCATTTCACTTGGTGTGGAGAAGTCATCCAAGGTTTTGTTCAGATAAGATGCTCACGTGACCGGAATGAAAACGTTGTGTGTCAAGAAAAGTTACCGCTTCACAAAATAATCATATTTTCTCAACTAAAAAAAAAAACAATTAAAAAAGACTTCAGGAAAATGTTGTGGTGGAAGAACAGGCTTTGTTTTGTCAAGTAAAAGTTGCAAGGAGATTCAAGTTGGATTTTTGTCAATGAATCGCACATTTTTGTTCAATTGTTGATTTATTTTGGGGGGGAAAAAAAGGCCCGGCGAGAACAAAGTCACACGAGAAGCTGACATCACAGGGATTTGCCATTCCCATTAACATGGTGCCTTCTGAAGACAAAAGTGGCCTTTCATCATGGCACTATTTTGAAAATATTTGGTCACTGCGCCACATGGGCCAGCAAAAACATGTCATCTATAGTCTTCTATGATGGACCCCCCCCCCCCCCCCACACACACACACACAAACGCCTTACAGTATACAGTACACACACACACACAAAGTAAAGATTTGATTCCATTTGTATGAGGCTCCTTCCGAGAGAAACAATCATCCATCATCGTGCCTTACGACACCTTGAGACACACTGCATTTTTTTTTTGGTGAGGGGGGTTGTTTTAAAGATGAAACTCACTCGCTCGCTGCACATCTCACAGCCGAAGATTGGCTCTGAAGCGTATCTCTGCGGGCTACGATTTTGGCCCTGAGCAAGTAACACGTCTATTGTGCACGCGAGCCAAGCATGCCGAGAGAAAGAAAAGCTGAAATTCCTCAAGTGAAAAGGAAAAGTTGTGAAGGTCACAGCTGCGGTGAGTGCGTACAGTTGCCAAAAGATTTTTGTTGTGAACCTTTGAAACTGGAATCGAAGTGCATCTTAAAGACAAAAATGCGTTAACAGCACCGGTTGCACAACGCATAGTAAGATGGTCTAAAATGGCCCCCCGCCTTTTGGAATGGTGGTCATGCTCACTTTTGATTCCTGGTCCCTCATCCTCATTTCATCGGGTGAGTGGACCCTCGCTCTGTTCCTTTTTGGCATTTGTTGAATTTCTTTGGAATGTATCACTTCTATGTTTAACTCATTCAGTAGCAGCCAATTCTGGATCCAGTCTGAAAAGACGTTTAAAAACGTCTTTGGGAGTCAATGAGTTAATAAGTACGGTAGATTAACATTGGCATTTAAGTGTTACGTTGAATATTTAACCAGCTAACAAATTCATAAGTTGACAAATATTTTTGGACTGTGCAGGAAAATTCGATTGTTTTTGGGATTTTTTTAAAAAACATTTTGAAGCAAAATGTGCGAAAGTGTTTGCACGACAAACGGCACCCCATCATCTCCCGACTCCTCTTTGCGAATCCCGCCCATCTAACCACCAGTTGCTCCAGTGGTTCGAGTTGACTGAGCTCCCTTCCCTCCTTGTCCACCTGCAGGACAGCCGTGTGCCGCTCTGCCTGCCACGTCTTTCTCTCCTGCCGCCGCCGAGGACGCGTCGAACAGAGAACAAGCGTCGCACATCCAAGCGCGCAGGCTGCATCGCTTCCCTCCTCACGCGGGCTGCATCTGGACTAAAGTTGCCCCCACCCTCTCCCCTCCCGTTTTGGGTCCTACAATACACACTCCTTCCTTTCCTCCCCCCCAAGGGGGAGAGGCACATTGCGGCGCAGTGTCCGGTTTCAAGCCACGCCGCGCGGCGCGCTCTCCTGCGTGGGTCAGAAATAGAAGCAAGAGTTCCGGGAGGAGGTTCTGCTGCGAGCCACTTTGGCTGAGGCTGAGCTCCCGTCCCGAGCGCAGACGCGGCGGAACCCGAGGATATAATATTCGTCTTTGCTCTTCTGCGCGGACAAGATACGCAGCGTGGACCTCAACTCAATGACTGCGAGTTGACCACCCCACCAGGTAAGAAAATCATATTTAATTGTCCTTTCCTTTTTCTTACCGCGAGAGCTGTTGCAGCTGCAATTATCCCCTTATCCATTTACTTATTATTATTATTATTATTTGTGGTCCTTTTTTCAAAAATCGTGCACTCAAGTCCCCCCCCCCCCCAAATGAAATGCATTCATTTGACATGCTGATGATGAAACAGCCACACGTTGCCTCAAATCAGTGTTTCAAAGTTTTTTAAATGATGTTACGCCACCCGGGGCCACGTGGTGGCGCTGGCAGCTTTTCAACATTCAACAAATAGCGTTTGCTTTTCCGCTCCTCTTTTCCATATCTGCTGATAGTTTCCTCGGGAAATGTACACGGTCTTCCGTTTGCGGTCCTCTGCTCCGCGTGCAAAAACAATGCAGAGTATGAAATCTTTGAAGCAGCACGCGGATTGGATGGTATTGCAAGGATTTCATTACAAAGTCATTTTTGCGTAAAATTAGATCCATCTATCTTATGAAGCAGTCATCTTTTTTAAAAAAAATCAACCATAATTCATATTGCACGCTATGCCTTCACCGCTTGATTTAGAAATTTCACCTCACCGATCCGAATGGCGCCCCACACGAGGCTTGAGTAAGTCCCAGCGTGGACCCCACGCCGGACCACCGTTTCGGTGCGACCCATCTATGAAAAGAAACTTTTGCACGTCTATTTTTGTCACATGACACGTACTCCTTTCCATTGTCGTTGCCGCGCTAGCAACAGTCAGCCTGCGCTTAATATTCCAAACTCCGACTCATGAGGATGCACAAAAGAGCAACATCCAGATGGGGGCATTCGCTTTAGACTCCCGGTATCCTGGTCTTTATTAAACGTCAAAGTTATTTAGGGATGGATCCGAAAAATGCAAAGTGACAGTCTGAAAAGCACAGTGAAAAATGTCCAAATATGAGAAAACGACCCCCCCCCCCCTCCGCCCCCTCTTGTTGATTGCGATGCTCGTTGCAGCTTGGCATTCCTTTGCATCATCCCTCAACAGCAGGGCAGATATTGGAGTCCCGGCACACAAGCGCACCAATTAGTTTCGCCGACAGAATTCCTTGATGACAATGACCCTTGTGGCCCGAGCGGGGGGCGGTTGCTACGACAACCGCATGAATGAGGAGCCTATTGTGGCTGACCTTTGTGATATGGCTTCCCCTTGTCCAGTCCCACCGGGAGGGAAAGTGGAGCGGCATTATCGTGCGCATGTCAACTCAACAGTCCTGACCCTGCGCGGCCCCCATTGGTGCTCTTTGGAAGCCTTTTGGTGGCTTATTTATCTGACATCTGCACCATGGGGCTTTGGGCTACTTGGTTTGAACCTACGAACGCAGCGCTCGCTTCAAGCGCTGCGCCCGGAACCTTCTTTCTTTTTATCTTTTGTTTGCGATGCTCCATGAACACGAGGCGCGTTTCAACTCAAAGCTGACTTTTCTCAAGTATGAAATTCCAAAGACGTACGGCAGCTGCTTTCATGCGTGTCGCGTTCCAAAGTGACACTGCGGGCATTTTACAGTGGAACCTCAGTTTTTCTTTTCGGAAAAAATAATGTCCAGTTGAATCATGAGTTCCATGCTCAATCCGTCGCCAGCGGAAAACCACGTTTCGACTCCGCAGGCGATGTCACATTCAATGGAATAAAAACCGCTCTTGTTGAAGGGACATGAACGTGTTTGCGCGAGGTACACTGCTAGCCATTTCTTTCAGAAATCGCGTTGTACGATCGCAATATTTTCATATCATCTGCTGTAATGTCATTATTGCCAAGCAACAATCTGTTGTCGTCAGCATCTTGTTTTGACTTGAGAGGCACCAAACGTTGTTGTTATGCGATTGCTGACCTCTAAACGCATTTTTTTCTGGAATTTTTGACCAACTTTCCACCACTTTTGAATGAAAGACGTGGAATCTCTCGACGCCAAGTCTCCTTGCAAGTAAAGATGCACAAAAGTTGATACACCATACTCGCCTTCACCTCGTTATCTCATCCCTCCCGTTTTCCTGCTGCCACTGATGAGTTTAGTCCACTTGGAGAACAGCCCGACTATATCCTGGGGGGGGGGGGGTTGTCAGCGTACGAGCAAACGGGTCTCTCTCTCTCTCTCTCTCTCTCTCTCTCTCTCTCCTCGGTGCTGTTGCTGAGTGTGGGATGGTACACTGTTGCCACGGTGACCAGTTCAGCGGCGGCGTTCTGGAAAGTCCACTGGCCAGGCCAAAACAGTCGCCATTTAGATTATTTGGAAGCTGTGAAGTAACTCGTCACCATTTCTACTCCAAAGTATTCACGACACCTCCCGGGCTACAACGTGTTGTCGCGTCATCGGAGTTGACAGTCCCAGCGAGCAAAGTGCAATTTATCCAACGCGACGCCGGTTGCGCTCTTAACTCGGCTGTCACCGCCGCGTCGATCCAAGAATAAATGTCTGCGGTTTGTAGCAAACACGTCCGCACGTCAGGGGGAATTAGCGCCACTTAAGCAGCGTCGACCTGCCAGAGCTGTTACGGCGCCGAGGCGCCGTCCCCGCTCGCCCCTCACAGCTCAACCTCAGACTCCCCTCCAATAGCAGCGCAATCTGTCTCTTAACCAAGATGCCTGTAAAGAGGCGCTTGGCTCTATTTGGGTCATCATTAAATAATCCCCAAAGCCTCTTTTTCAAGGGAGGATCAAGCCAAGAGGCGGTTAGAAAGGTTCGAGAGAAACTGATCAAAATTTGGAGCGGCACTGTACGTCCCCCCCAAGATGATGATATAGGTCATCTTGATTGATTGATATGTAGACACGCGTTTATAATAATGTTGGAGGATTACACGGAATAGTTGTCTTTGTCTATATAGTATTGCGGTGTTGTTTTTCCATTTTACCTGTAACATGGCCAGAGCTTGATTTTGCTTTGTCCTTAGTGGAGAGGCTCGCCAGTTGTTTGCCGTGAAATATTGTTGTTTGTTCAGTTAGATGTTGCAAGAACAAATAAATGGAGGCACGGGGTCAAGTAGTCGCCCTTTTGAAGCGTATCACAATGGGAAGCTATTTTTAGAACAGGCCTTCGGGCATCCCATGTGGGTGACCCCTGGTCTCATAGAGCAGAGGCTAATTTTTTTTTTTTTCAGTTTCAGTTACCGAGGTAAGCAAAGTTTACTGCACAATAACGTGTGAAAGGGGACACTCCAGAGAAACGACTTAAAAGTTAGGAAATGGGAAATGGGAAATAGTCGGCCCCTATCAAGATAATTATGTACAGCTCTGATTGACAACATTCATTAATTCTGTGTCATGATTTTTTTTTTTCTGAGTCTACACGAACGCGCTTGTGTTTGTTGACAAAACGTGTACGATGTACCAGTTTGAAATCCAAGGTCAAATACTCCTGCGTTCTCGTCGCCCTATTTAGCGTCGAAAGGAAAAGCAATCGTTTGAGAGCGGCGCTCCACTCGTTTTCCCTCAACACGCAACAGATTTTACTCTGCTCCATGATTCAACTGAGGTAAAGCGCGACTGCCTCCTCCTGAGAGATTTTGTGCTATGTATAGTCGCTTTAGCAGCAAATGATTTCTCTTGTTGTTTCTTAGCTTATTTTTTTTTGCCTTCACATTTCGTGGGATTGAGATTTTCTGTCTCTCCTGACACATTGACACAATGGGGGGCTTGTGCCTTATCATGATGTGATGCGTCAAACTTTGTCGCACCACCAAAATGCGGGAAGCCGCTCCACTTTTGATCCAAATCCCGCAATAGGTGGCAAATCAAAACATATGACTTCACTTTGAAATCATTGGGAAAAGGCTAATCGGAGCAATACGAAATCAATGATGTGCGAGGGAAGCGTCGCTCAGCAGATGAATGGGGAAAGGAAATTGCGGAGCACGCTACATTCGTTTTCTCCCACCCCTCTACCCAAGTTTGCGATAAAATCGGAAAGATAAAGTCCCTCGCTGCTTGCGACGCAGGAAAAATGGAAGGCAGATACAGAAGGAGATTAAAGTAGAGTTCGAGAAAAGGGAGATTGCACAGCGGTGATTGAAGCGACTGAGCAGATAAGCAGACAAAAGGCTCGAGCCTCCCGCTCCTTGAATGCAAAAGATGCGGAAAAGGGGAGGAGGGATCATCCCGATAGACGAGATCATATGTGCCATTGTCAGCTTGACAGGTTGTCCCGATCAAGCCGGCGGCAAATTGTTCAGCGTGTGAGCAGGGGGGTTTCTCTCAAGGGGCAGCGGGCTCGCCAATTTCTCATGTCGTGCAGGGACAAAGAAATAAGCAGGACGGCACACGGCGCTCCGCGATAAATGAAGGAGGAGAAAGGCAAAAGGGAAACGGAATGCCCAAAAAGTCCATCTCGGATTACGCAACGCCGTTGCCGCAGTGCAAAAGAACTTTTCCTTTGTGGCCTTCAATAAGTCATGATTGCAAGTGACCGATTTCATCTTTGTCTTGGTCTGATTTCCCTTTCGGAGGTGTTTCCTTGACTTCTTGCCTGTTTTGTTTGTGATATTTTTATTAAGTCAACGATGCGAAGAAGAGCCCCTCGAGACCGATGATTTTTTTTCCCCATCCATACTGATGCTCGACTATCGCCGAATTGTGCTGCCTCCGCGGCCCGGCTCGGACGGACGGGGAGTGTTTAAGACTTCTCTCCGGAGCCAGACGGCTCCCGCATGAGTTGCCGTTACATGGAGAAAAATAGTGAGCGTCGTTGATTTTTGATGTGGTTTTGTCACGCCCCGAAACAAGAATGGAGCATTGAAGCCTCAAGTTTCACTTTCTCAGGCTATTTGGACTTGAGCTTGACCACATGTGAACCGTCCCTTGACTCTTCTGCTGCCCTTCAGTGTTAATGCACAGACCAAATGGTCGCGGTACTCCTTTGCTCCTCATCATTAGCGGCGTTCTTTGAGCAGACCAGCCTCGCTAACCTCAATAAGCAAAGCTGAGAAAAAGTCAATATATCGGGACGACTAAATGCATTGAGTTGCAGCAGTCTCTCGTACTCGTTTCTGACTCGAGCTGAGATGCGGAGCGAGGTCCGGCGCCGAGGATCTATTTTGTCACCCACCTTGCACTAAATGCATCAAAGAATCAAAGCGGTCTCCAAATTCTAAAGAGGGCGATGATTTGTCTCCCACACGCCGCGTCACTCAAGACTGAAAAGTCGATACAGCGGCACTCCAAACATCCCAAGAGGGCTGTAAATGCTTTTTCTTACCCTTCGTTTGATGGGAGATGGGTCAGGGTGCAAGGGTCAAGTATACCATTTTATGATCTCGCATCAAAAAATATTTTCCTGCTTCCTAATGAACCATTTCCATCCCAACACTCCCATCACCACCACATTTAAAAAAAAAAAAAAAACCTACCACTCATCCTCATTCTCAGAACTACCTTCAGGCCACTCAAAGCATAAAAATAAGGAGCGACGCTCGTCTTAGGGCGATGGCATTCGGTTATTTTTTGCAGGCGTTTGCTTCTCGAAATTGCAGCTCATACAGGTTTTACATCAGAGAATGAAATACAATTGCCATTGTATTCATTCATGGGGGGGGGGGGGGCGAACTTGCACTTGACGTGTTGGCTGCTACTTAACATGTGAAACCAGCAGAGAAGAATTGCTGCCAATGTTGGTGCAGACTCCACCTAAAGGACAAACATATTAATGTATTTTGATGCTTATGTGACGCCGAAAAGGACACGTTGCAGCTGTCAGACATTCACGTGCGCACCTTTTATCGAAAAAGAAACTTGACGGGATGACGAATCCGCCGACGCTTCAAGCCCAGAAAGCACATGTGCCACCAAGATAAATTCAGGCACAGGGCTGACATCTGTATTTGCAGTAAATGGGGCTTGGGAGGGCGGGGGGGTTACCATCAGGGCACCGCGGTTCAAGTGGACTTTTTGCTCGGACTAACTTAGATGGTGCGGAGTACACCTGCCAGCCACATGTGGATGGGAAACTCCATCGTCATCACGAAAAGCGAGGGTGGAAGGGGGGGATCGTTAAGTCATTATTGATGTGCTTTCTGCCGTTTTTATCGCCACCAGACGTAGTCGCAACACGCAGACGCACACTTGGACGGCCTCCGAAGAATAACACCATTGTATGAGGCATCCGGAGAGCCTTTGGGCTAATAGAAAAAGTGCAGACGTTGACGAGGCTCGGCCACCTTTAAATTGTCTGGAAAGCGCGCTGTAAAAACAGTGGCGGCCACGTGCTTGTTTCACAAGGGACCCGCAGTCTTTTAAATCCGCGGTAATGAGACGCCTCCACTTTACGAGGAACTGAAAAGGAAAGAAAACAGGCGAGACTTTGCAATTTCCCTCCTTCATCGACGAAAGCCTTCATGACGTCCTTCCGATGTTGGACCCGAGACGGCCAAATACTCTGCTCACACGTACCGAGGAACTGAGATTTATGGTCCAGTCAAGCATTTATCACCTTAATTAGTTATTGAATTGATTAAAAAAAAAAGCCTCGAATTTGTGTCCAACAGATTCTAAGCACCCACTCACGGGCGCCATCCAAAATGATTCACTGCTTTGAACGCGGATGATCAACTCCATCGCGGTCGCTACGTGCACTGTGCCGTGCGGTACAGAACAGGAAGGCTCCCCGACATGTTGAATTCAAACAGCGCAACATCTGCGGAGGAGCCTTCATTTCACGAGCCCGCCAATGCGACAGCCGAGGACACGCAACATGATCCGAGACGACGCGCAAGCATCCCGCATCCCGCATCGCGCACCGCCAACCTCACTATGGAATCTTTTTCTTTTGTAACGCCGTGCACTTGAACAGCATCGCTGCCACTTTGCATCTTCTCTTCATCCTTTTTCTTGTCTCTGAACGAGGCTATTACTAACCGTGCAGGAACGAAGGCGGTTAACGAGGGAGGATATTCTAGAGGCCGACCGGGGCTGCGTTCGCCCCATGCAGCCGCCCTCTCCTCAGCGTGGTATTTCCTCTCCATTTTTTAAAGAAGGCAATTGTTGCTTTTCCAGCTGTGGCTGACCACCTCTTATGTGCTTTCCTGCGTTTTCGTCTCCCGCTCGGGTTCCTCAATAAGCCCGTATGCATTGACAGGAGTGTGGAATATGAAGGAGTGGGGGGTGGGGGGCATCTCATTCTTTCCACCTGTACCCATCTTCTTTTTAATCGCCTCCATTGTCTTGCTCTCTGACGACTCATTTTGTGCCTGCCCAACGTCTTTTAAGCGCCGCTTCTCCTGACGCTTGCTTCATCTCTTCTCATCCTTTTGGCCACCTAAGTCTCCGTCATCCGTTTGACTCTTCTCTCTTTCTCATTCTAAGCGGCTGCGCACCAGTGATCGATCTTAAGTGACCCCAGACGACCCAGTGGCCTCTGCTTCTTTCTTTTTCCAGCAGATCAGAGCGAGTCTGCAGGCCATTTATTCAGCTACTTCACTTAGATAAGGGGAAAAGAAGAATCTACAAAAAATAATAATAATAATAATAATCCTGTATAGGCCCACAGTATATTTCCTTACGATGCAAATGCTTGTTTTCCAGGCCCTACAATTTGAAGAAAATTATACAGAAAACAACAACTTACAAATTACTTCAACCTATAAATGTTTAAACACAGTAAGGCAAATAACACAAAAAAAATTGGATCCCCATGATTGGCTGGCAGCCGATTTTTTTTTTTCCCCCCCTCTTGACTGGGATAGTTTGCAGCTCACCCGCAATCCTAACAAGGACAAACGGAAGAGAAAACGGATGGTCGGATAATTTAAAAAGATGTTTTTTTTCTTTTTCTGCAAAGTATTCAACCATTATGAATCCATCTTTTGTCCTGATTTGGGTCGTCTTCAATTGACCCACCATGCATGACAGCCATGAGGAGGCCGGAATACCTGCAAAAAAAAAAAACTCACCAGCAAACTCCGCAGTACAAATAAAGGGTTCCTCTAATAGACAATAATAATAATAATAATAATAATAATGCATTTTATTTAAAGTGCCTTTCATGCCACCCAAGGACACTGTACAGACAATAGAAAATACAATGTAAAAATTAGTAAGCGAGATATAAAAACAGGACATAAAATCATAAAAACTTCGGAAATGGAAGAGCTATGTGTTGTAGGCAATCCTGAACAGGTGTGTGTTTTAGACGGGACTTGAAAGTGGAAAGAGGTGTGCAGTTTTGGAGGTCCAAAGCTTAGGAGCAGCGTGACTGAAGGCTCTGGCTCCCATGGTGCTCAGGCGGGTCGGGGGCACTGATAAGTCTCAAAGTTAAAACAAACACTGAAACCTCAGGCACATCGGAAGAGACATTTAAATATGCACTAAGTAGTGCCAATACAAATTGTAATACAAGTGACTAGGGTGGAGGTGGGGGGCCTTACACAAAGAGACTGTTCATCTCCAAGGGATGTATTTGGGTCAGGCCCACAGCTGTGCACACACATGGGCACCCTGCACAGACAAAACCACACACACGCCTTAAGAAACATCTGTTTTGGGCCACCAGTCGAGCCCACATGGACCCCAGGGCATTAAGTAACAACTAGAGGTGAGACGTCTCAGTAAATATGCCCCATCGTGCTTTGGGGCCAGTCCAGCGTTCCGGCAATCGAATGACGCACGAAGCATGTCAACAAAATCAATACCTGCCTCATTTCTGAGAATATTTAATAAAGTTGGCCAAAATCTAATTAGCCATGTTTTGTTTGTATTGTGTAGTGCGCGCCGTATGAATATGTATCGTGGTGGGGGAGGGCTTAACTTTGGTCGTCTTTATTTTTAATTGGAGCAGCTAGAGGAGGTAAAAGCTAAACATAGAATGCGAGTGAACGCATCGCAGCTAAAAGTGGTGCTCTCCGGCTTTGATGTGGAGCCAGCAGAGGCGTCGCGAAACAGCTCGGTGCTTCGCAACAGATTTAGGTGCCAATCTTAAATTAAACCCGTCCCGGCGATCTACGCCGCCTTCTGCAACACTTCCTGAACCGACTCCGGGGAAGTCGGAGGAGCTGCAAAACTGTTGGTTCGATATTGTTGCATCTGCGCACCAATGCATATGCTTTGGTGCGCAATTTGATGTCCTCGGATGACAGGATGCAAGTCACCGAAAGCAAACAAACAAAAAATAGCAAACTGCTCATTTGTGTTTTTCCGACTTTCTTGAACCCGAAGTCTGAAGTCCTCTTCCCAAACGCAGCCACCTGCTCTTTCAAGGGCTCCACGTGAACGCCGCATGCTCGTTTGTTTGAAACTGTGGTTCAGATCATGAACGGATGGATGAACGTGAGGTGGAACAACAATGATTGATTATGGATTGACTTATTGGTTATCTGACAGCACACCAAGGGGAAAAAAATATACAAATGAATTATTTGAGTCTCATTTGTTTGAAACTGTGAGGGGTCTCACAGTAATTTGAAATTAGAGCTGAAAGGCACATGAGAATTTGCCGGCGAGTGTGTGTGTGTGTGTGTGTGCGTTTGTGTATGGGCATATGTGTGCATGTCCGTATGCTGAACACGATTTCCGTATAAATTATTTGATAGTTAATTTCAATTCTGCCACAAGGGTGCTTGAAAAGGTGACATTGTGTATGAAATAATAAGTCATCATCATAAACAACCCACTCCAACTCGGAATGATGAATATACGGGACGCAGCGGACTACGCATGGACTATTCGCGAGGGATAGGGACCGAGCCGGCCCGCAAAACCCCAAATTATGCGCATAGCTGATGAAAATGTTCCCTTCCTTGGATCCACGGTGAATAACACCAGACATCCACACACATGGGGGGGAATCCTAGAGTCAATTTTCTACTTTCCACTTGAAGTCCTCATGAAAGTAGTGACAATTATTTTTCAAATCCATCTCTCACTTTCCTCGCATTTAACAAATACAATTTCCCAAATCCCAATTGACCCAAAAGAGGAAAAGCCGTTGACTGATTTCATGCCGCACAGCGAGGAAAAGAAAGCTCATCTGACTTTGTACACTGTATGTAAACTTCAGGTTTCAAGTGTGGTACCTAGAGTACGTACGTAGCCACACGTTAATGAATTCATCATTTTTGCCAGGTAACAAACAAAGCACTCAGTCCCCGTAAGGTCACGCGACAATCCGGGTTCATTTTCTATTGACAAATAATCAAACCGACTCCTATACGCGTTTATCGGACCCGTGTGGCCCTTTTCAATCAAAGCTACTTTACATTCCGCGTGCTAGCGCTTCACCCGGTGTGATGATTTAGCGCGAGGCAGCGGAGTGGATTAAGTGTGCGCTTCACGCTCTCTGCTTCATGCCTCCGAAGGAGGGCACGGTGTCATCGATCACCGCGAGACACCGTGGAAACGTTGAAGTGAAACGTGATTAGTCGGCGTGCAGCGTGACGCGTGCAACAATGACACCTTCAGCCTCAGAGTTTTCCCATCGCCCAGATGTCACTCATGCCCGAGTTTGCCGCCACTCCCTATTCCAGCACGCTTGCGCCTTACGGGCCTGATGATGAGAGGGCGGCGTGGCTTCGTTCGTCGCGGTCATCTCCCGACCTCAAGATTGCGGGTTCCATCGTGAACCCTTGCGACCGCGTCGACGTGTCTTCCGGCAATCTACCGAATGCCCAAGTGCCGCCGCTGATGCTGCGTCATCAGTAAATGCATGACGGGGCGCTGTCAGAGGACCTGAAGGGGAGACGAGTGTGAAATGACTCGACGCCCGTTTACTCTGATGATGTCGTGTTGTTTTCGGATTTTTTACCTTCTAGCCAAAGCATTTGTGTCATCAAAACCGCCCTACCCATTCTTGAGGACTTGCACACTGCAAGAATCAAGACAAGGGCAGGGAAAATCCTCCTGGATCCCCCGCACCCTGCCCACCACCTTTTCCAGCCACTCCCCTCAGGCAGACTCTACAGATCCATGCGCACCAAATCCAGTAGACACTTAAACAGCTTCTTCCCTCTAGCCATTAACTCCTTAAACAGTCACTGACGTAGTCACTCTTCTTGTACTACAAAATGGTACTACAAAACTACTGGTTACTCTAAAATGGTTCAATGATTTTGTTGTATACGATGATACTAGTGCAGCGTATTATACCAGAGACAAATTCCTTGTGTGTTCTACATACTTGGCCAATAAAGATGATTCTGATTCTGAAAAGTGGGTTGTAGTGCACTTTAAATGCAATGTATCAATTCAATAATGTGTTTATTTCTTGCTTGTAGTTTGCATTAGTGTACAACTGTACACATAAAGTGAAATGTAATTCGATCAATCCTTGTGAGAAAACTTTTACAGACACCTTGATGCAGTTTAATGTCAATATTTCACCATTGCTGCCCTCTTCCCTCCGAGAGCGTTGTTTGAAGCAGCCTATGCTGGGCAGCGCACGGAAGCAAATGCAATTATGGCCTCCCGGCAGATTCCTAATCACTCTGCCCTGATGTTAAAAGTTCTTTTTAATGGGTTTTGAATTTCAAAGACACAGCAGTAATTCACTGGCTTGCGTTTTCGCCGCATGCAAATAAGCTTATTATCTGGCCGTTCTTGAATGCGGACCTCAAGATATGCTGCCGACTTTATTCCGGAAGGGCCCCCAAAGACGCCGTTTCGCAATGTACAGTATCAAGTTGTGAAAAACATGTTTATTTATGACACTTTTTTGTTTTGTTTTTTTAAAGCTGTTTGTTCTCAGTCGGGTGTTTGTCACTATAGCACACCTGACAGAGGGATATTTTCGGACTCTTGCACTCTGTAATCAGCAACGGTATAATAAGGCGGCAACATACTGTAAATTACTAACTTGCACAGGCTTGCAGAGTCCAACTCTGAACAGATATGCGTGTGGATGTGAGGCAGCTTCACAAGTTCACTTCTGGTTCAACACAAAGGGGATTTCGAAGGAGTTTAGGTCAAGGCTCAGACTTTTTTTTTTCTCATGGCTTCACTCTGTACTTTGCGCACCGGGGCAAAGTTCCCAAAAGTGTTCCCACAAAGTTGGAAGCAGAATTGTCCTGAATGTCTTGGTAAGATGAAGCATCAATTAGAGTTAAGTGCTCGAGGCCTTCTTCAGGAAAACAAGCCTGGAGCATTATCCGTCATCCATCAAAGATTTCAACTGGCACAATGCAATCAGTCATTAGCCTACCAGATGGAGAAACGGGATTTAGTCACTCTTCAAAGCTAATCTGTTCAGCGGCATGGAGGTGTCGTAGCACAAAGTGGTTTGCAAGTGCGCCGCACGAGTTGTTCGGTTAAACGTATTTGAATAAATAGACATCCTGTGAACGCGTCTAAGAATTGGGCGTCCTCGCATTGTAAATCCAGCGCAGAGAGTTCTGGCCCATTATGTAGCTTCATAACGTAAAATCAGTTGCTGTGCTGCTGTGCTTCCAATTTTGTATCACACGACTGAAACCAAGTACAGTGCCATGAAAGCGTTTATGCTCCTCTTTCTCTCTGCACGAGTGAAGCCAGACACATAAAAAGAGTTCATCCATAGTTTGGACGATGTTATTGCCCTCGTATAAGGAAGGAGACAAAATGGCAATAAAGAATGTGGCTTTTGTGTCGAATGGTCTCCGCAAGCAGGAGGAAGGGGCGAGACTCGATGCTCTGACATCTGTTGACGTGGTCTGGCAGAGATGAGACCACGGCGGGCGTCCGCAGGCTCCGTCTCCGACTCCGCACCCCTCTCGCCCCACGTTACCCTTGGGAGACAGGCTCTCCGGCGGCGGCGACTCGAGCAGAGCCGCACGCAAGCAATCTCGCTCATTAGCACTCCAACTTTGGGAGATTGCGCCAGTCTCTGTTGTTAATGGGACAATTTACGACTCAACAGACACAGGAACAGAGTCCACGTGAACGTGGTCAGCTAATTAATCGGTTCCACTGGAGCTGAGGCCTAATTTACTCTCCCCTCCGACACATTTCCTCCGATAGCGCACTCCTCAAGGCAGCTTCCTTATGGCTCACTTCCTATCCAAGGTTCCTTGATGTGCGCTGAAGAATACGTGGTGTTTGTTTTTTGTTTTTATTTTTTTAACTGCTGAGAAGGTGGTGGTGGTTTTCGAGGCATTTAATTGCTGAGCTGTAGATGTTGACCATCGGATGAGCTTGTTGATTGCAGGCAGCGTACGGGAAGATGAATGACGGAGCACTTGCGCTTGCTTGGAGTCTCCCTTGAGGTTTGACCAATGAAGTGGCCGATAAAAAGGAAATATGCGCTCCCACAATATAAAGCGACGTTAGATTGTCATGGCTCTCTGGATCTGTGCAGGTGGCAACCTCTTCAGTCTATAAAGGGGGCCAATTAAGTGATTCTGGGTAGATAGATGCAGCGAAATGAAGAAGAATCAATCAGAAGAGTGTCGTCAATGTTGGTAGGGGGTTCTCAGGACCCGACCGTTTTTACATCCCACCATTTACTTTAATTGTTTTAATAAAGTCCCGCATATAGTTAGCCGGTTCTTGTTATATTTCTTCGAAGCGTGGCACGGGCATAAAATTGCACCCGTGTCAATTGTAATGTCTGTCCGCTGCTAAGCGGGGAAAATTTTACATTTACAGCGACACCCAAGTGAGCAGCCAGAAAATTTGAGCCCTGCGAAAAGATGTGACAGACTCTTATATCAGGTTCTAAAATGCCCGCCGGGGGGCCCTCGTCATCACTACCCGTCCCCATGTTATACCATCAAGGAAGTGTCATGAAAGACACCCGACCATTTATCCACAAGAAATGCCATCCATTATTCGCTCTCATATATTCCACACCCTCAGAAGCTCGTGTGATTGATAATTGATGATTTTGGTCATTTAGAGCATTCCTTGCAAACAAAAAATAATAATAATAATAAGAGAGTTCTCAGCCTTGAAAGACTCTCGTTTTATTGGATGCAAGTCTACTTGGCATCGAGGTAGGAATTCAGTCCTGCTTGCGTTTTTGGTCTGTGGCCATGTCCTTTTTCTTGCCTGCAACATTTGCTTTGCGTTTTCTGCACGCCTGGGGAGAAAGCAGGTGCGCACGTGTGACTGGCAAATCCGTCCGAGATGTGCGCCTGCTCCCAGCTGTAGACGGTGATAGTGTAATTCTGCAGCCGGTGAGACGTTCACTTACCCGTTAGCCAAGCATGTAATTAAGCTTTAAAAATGTCACCATGCGCAGAGGTGGGCTTTATGTTCCCTTATCGCTGCAGCCCCGTGTGGGGCTTGATTTAATGTTTGTTTGCTGTTGACTTTTCTAGTTAGAAAAGTTCCCACTGCAGTTCTGCTCAGTAATTCGTTTCATCATGCAAGCGGTGAAAGTAGGCAAGGCGTGCTCCGGGTCATTTTGGTCAGAGTCGAGCGCTTTTTTATTTTCATTTACAGTGGTAATATCCAAACTATCAATCACCTTTATCTTCGCCACTTAATACTGAAGTGTCATCAAGACCAGGCCGATTTTGGTCTAATTCTATGGGGCGGGGGGGAGGCTGCAGCGTTGTCTCGGTATTGTGTTGCCACATGCTGAAATGTAATTGGAATATTTCAGGACACCCTACAGGTTGACACCTGTTTTGCTTGGATAGAGGTTACCCTGTGGCCGTAGCAGAGGCGCGATGTTGGCCGAGGGGATTGTCTTGTTGTGACAACCGGGAACGCCCCTCCCTTGGCATTGAGAAGCAGCGCGCTGACATCAGCCTGAAGGTTTGGGGTCGGGAGCTGCCGTCTCAGCATTCCGTCAGCGGCTGGATTTTTCACAGGTTGACGCGGCGTTGTCAGGCACGTCTCGGATAGCCGATGCAGCGGCGGCGGCGTCTTGGGTAGAGGAGGTCGATTCACACGTTTTACAAGGTTTTCGATCAATGTGTCAAAATATTTTTGAAAAAAAGTTTGATGTTGGGTTTAGGCGCTCTGAGAGCACACCTCTAACCTCTAAATGAACAAGAAGTGGAGAAGAAATTTTAAAAAGTTTGTCGAGAGAGCCCCTGTCACACTTGCTGTAATGGGTTTTAGTCTGAGGTCATATTGAAGTTCCTCAAGCAGTCACCGAGGCGGGGCCACGCCATGCTTGTAATTGCTGTCTAGTGATGCGTGAGAGCCTTTCACGGTCATGTTTGTCATGTCCGCCCCCCCCCCCCCCCCCACACCAACACACACACACTGCTTATTGTTAAATTCTTTGCCTTATCTGGAATTGCTTACACACAGGTACGCTAACCACCACTACCCCAGCGAGAGAAAGCGAGCTCAGTAAATATAAGAGCGATTTGTGAGCCACTTGAGGGTTTGGATGTGCCTCAGGGTGGGGAAATGCGGGCGACAACTAAACGAGCGAGTGGTTAGTTTGCGTGCGCACGCGTGCAAGTGTGTGTGTGTGTGTGTGTGTTCATTGACTTGAACCTCACATTTGCAAACAGATTGGAAGCAATGTGTGCATCCGACTGAAGCGGCCGACATTTGCGTTGATTCAAACGTGCTCACATAAGCTCGAATGCGCATCGTCACCGATGCTGGAGAGTGAAATTGTGTTTGGGGGATGGAAAAAGTACATCCAAAAAATAGACCAAGTGCTTGTCTTTTGATGAGTGATTCCAACGCCACACTGGACACAACAGATAAGGTTGTGAAACAAACAAGGCCATCCGATCCAAGAGAGCTCTTCAATCCCACTCTTGGACAGACATTTTTTCCCGGAATTAATTTTCCCTCTGATGTTGGGAGGAGGGGTCGCACAAACGTCGTTTGCTGGCTAGCGACACATGAAGATAATCATCATCACTGGGGTCCTCTTCGCTGCCATGTTTTGATGAGCCTGCTTGAATGAGGTGTCATCAAGTACAAGCACAAGCAGGACATGAGCACCCAAAGAGGGGATGCGATGTTTATTTACCCAGCTGGACATACGAAGAGATATAGATTGCGACACTATTTGAGGACCGACGCGAGCACGTTGACACGCGTTGTCGTGACAACCGGTATTTGGAATTCAAAGTGCCTTAGAGTTTTTCCTGCTTTGGATTTTCCTGTCGATGACGCACATGCAATTGCAACGTGTGTGAAGTCGCAAGATGCGGTTGCTTTATAGATGGCGGTGTCACGGGCCCCTTTTGTGTGCCCGGGCCAAGCAATGAATCAGATGGCAGCAAAAACAATGGCGGACTACCGGACCTGTATTCTTAACGCTGGAAATGAAAGGCCTCCTGACATCTGCGGTGTTTAATTGCAGTGGCACTCCTGACAAGAAGTTGGAATTCCCTTTCGGAAATTGCGTGCGAATGCAGGAAATGTCGTGTCCAAAGTCGCGGCTTGTTTGCTGCATTTATTGGAAAAGTTCTGACTCCACCAAGAGACACTTTTGAAACGGTCATAAGCAGACGCCAGATAACGGCAAACCACGAGCGGCAAAATCCCTCTGAGAGAAGAAGCGCATGCAAACTCAAACTCCACACTGGCCTCTTTGTGCTTTGCGGCGTTTAAACAAAGTCTGGGTGGATTTTCACTAGTGTGTGTCGTGTCTGGGTGCAGGGCATCAATGGCCATTGAGGTGTGACCTCGGCCTCGCACTCCCCGTGTGTGTTTGGACATTTGAGATGTTTGTTTGCGCGCCGGAGGTCATGAATACAAAGCCGACATTTATGCAGGAGGCTCTTCGCGATATATCGTGTCATCCATATCCACCAAGTCAATAGCGGTGTGAAAATGATCCTCATGACTGCGGGAAGAATTCAATTGATTGGTTCGCCGACGCCTCGGTTTTGTTTTTTTTGTTGCTTTGAGCAGTTGGGGGTGCCCCGAAGCAACATGCGGGTTTCACATTGCGTGATTTTGTTGCGCCTCTTGCGCAGAGTGGAATAAAGTTACCAATCGGGGTTTTGCCTTTTTTTGCTCCTCGGCTTGCTCGGAGGAAAACATCCTCGATTGTGTAACCGCTGCGCCTTCCTCCGAAAAGGAACTGCACTAAAGGGAGATGAACAACCCGGCGCAATTAAATTTGAGCGAGCTAAACATTTAAGTCAAGAGGAGAGCTCGCCGCGATATTAGTCCGGGGGTGCATTAACTGCTAATGTTTGCATGGAGCCGCTGTGTTGCGCCGGTTGCTTTGTTTGCTTTCACCACGCGCGTTTGCGAGCGCAGCCGAAATGACTTTTGCGCTTGCAGGATTACGTATCGCGACCTACGCTGATCCTGAAGCATTTTTTAAAAAGAGAACATCGCGGCCTCCACAGTCGCGTGCCCTTTGTTGCTGTCGGGTCGATCGATCGCAGCTGTATTTGTCAGGTTGTGAACCAAAGTCCGAGCGGAGCTGTGATGGGAGTTTGAGCACGGAGAGCTTGGAGGCGTCTACTAATATGCCCTGTAGATGATTTGAGACTTTAGACGGCCTAAAAGTTTTCTCCTCCAGGGCCAGTCGTGGCTCACAACAAAACGGGCTCCGCCGGCGATTACTTTCGGAGGATGTACGATGAAAGCCGCAGTTCAGTCTGGAAAAACTTGACGGAGGACACGTCCGATCACGTCAATATCGTCTGCCGCGCATATCACCAACGCATTTCTGTTCCGTTTCTTCCCCTGCCATACGGCCACGTGAAATAAAGACTCCTCTCCGGGAGGCTCATTCTTATATTCCGCACTTCTTGAATCAATCTTAGTAATGGCATCACATAAATGATTAAAGTGCAATGATGTGGACGGTCTAGACTGCTCATCGCTTTGCTGCTGCAAAGAAAGAGATCGTTGGCAATTGAGCGGCAATCGTGCCGAGCGCTTTGTTGTTCTTAATGATGCAAGAATGGCTCGAATGTCATCCTGACGTGCGGCAATCGAGGGGCGAGTTGCAAGCGAAAACCTGGTCGGACTCTCCGGCTTTATATTAGCCTTCATCGTCGCTGAAAGTTAGCAGGTCAAGTGTGGTCGCAGCCATTTTGATTCTTCCTGCCGTATTTCATACGCGCAATAAATCCCCGTCGTTCTGCCCCCAGTGCAAAGTCCAACCTCAATGACGAAGGATTCAATGAATGCCTCTCACCGCCTGCTTATAAGGAAAGAAACGAAATGAAAGAAACAAACATGCATGCACACATTTTCAGCTATGTGTGTCGGAGATAAGAGCGCCACATGCACTTGAACTTCTTGGAAGACGCTCGCACGCGTGCTGCTTGACGTGATGCAAACGGCGGGTGATTTATAAGCGTCGCGGCTCACTCCAGACTGTTTGGCGGCAGAATCTCCACCACTCTTTGTCACTACTTTTGCTCTCCTTTCTTTATTTTATTTATTTTTTGGTCCAAGGATATATCTGTGCTGCTTTTTATCTCCCAAACGGAATCCGAGGTGATAATACGTTGCGAGCGCGCAGGACGCTTTCCGGCAGTCTGATCTGATTAAATGTGAGAGGAAGCCTCTTTCTAACCCAAATACGTCTTCTTCTTTTTGGTCTCCAGGTGTGTCTCGCCGATGCTCTCGGCCCCCCGAGGCCTGAGAAGTGAGCCGAGCCCAGGCCCCCATGGGACGCCCTGTTAGCCAGCATGCACTGTTGTGCATGCTGCTGCTGCTGCGGTTCGGTGGCGTGGTGGGAAGGAGAGGCCCCGTGCTGCTGCCCGAGTCGCCGTGTCACAAAACGGAGCATCCGATCATCCCCCACTCGGGTAAGAAAACGCATTGAAAGCTTCCCAAAGTCGGGATGCAGATACGGTTGTGGAATCGTTCACCGTTTGCCATCTGGGGCCGGATTGAGAGTGACGTCAAGGTCCCCGCCCATGATAAGTTGTGGAATCAGCTAGCGGATATGATAAATAATGACTCAACAATGCACGCTTGCATAGTCTGACAAAAAAAAAAAAAAACATTTTCTTTGTTCGTGAATGTCGTTGGTCATCCTGAAAAAATACAAAAACGTCCAAATCTTAATCTACCATTGAAACTTTAGTATACAGTTTTCTTCGGATTACTTTTTTTTTTAACCTATCTCTTTTCGATGACTGTGTTTTGTGTGAATATCCGTCACGCCGCATAGATACCAACTTTTTATTCCCCACACTTGTCTCCCAGCAGCAAAGTGCAAACGTCTGACTCGTTTGGTTCATGTAGTCCCTTTTGAATGCCACTCCAGTGTCTCCTCTGACACACGAGAGGCGTTGAGGCGTCTCTGTTTATTACTTGGCTCTGCAACTTTTATAATGCGTACATGACGCGTCCAATTTCACTGTTCTTTCACCCTTCATCTTTCATTACGACGAACAACTAAACTGGAGCATATCCGTTACGATCAATGCGGCTCCGTCTGCGCAGCACCGGGGTAGCATTGAGCTGTTTTCGCTCCCGTAAGCTTCCGAGTCAGATCATCGCATTGCATTTCATCCGGGGAGAAATTGACTCGGAGGAGAGGTAACGTGTGCAGACATCTGCCTTCAAGCTAGGACGCTCCCTTGATGAGGACGCGTCAAGAGCAGTTCATCAGCTCCGCTCAATTACAGTGTCGGGAATATTTGCATCACTCTGGATGAAATATTTGATGATTTGATTGACATTGCAGACATCATATTAGGCATCGGCTAATGTTTTTTGTGACATTTATTTCTTTTTTTTTTCTTTTTTTGTACAAAAGTTGAGCTGTTTCCCGAGTCACTTACAAAATGACGACATCGGATCTCGTCTCTGTATCTATATTTATTTTTAATATGACATATTGTGTCTTTTTTTTTTTTTTGTTCTTGAGTATTCGAAGGTTTCAGTGAGAAACCCCCCCGTGTGTGGTGCATGTTAGTGTTTCAAAAAGTGAAGTCACTCGGGAAATGGCTTCGGCTCTTCTCCCATCCTTGCCGGGTCGAGAAACTCAACGTGCGGGCCGAATATGACGTACAGGTCTTGATTTATGGGCTCACAATTGAGCAAGATCCATAACGTTGGCTTGCAGAGTACAAATTTAAATCCATCTTCTTCAAACACGCACAAATACTGGTTTCTCAAGGGGAACAATAAATCAGCGCTCCACCAGCTGCCATTTCAACTTTTTTTTTTCCCCCCCTGCATTGCATATTCTCTAAATCCTTTCACTTTCCAACGGAGCTTCGCTTCCGAGAAGCGCTATTCGCTGGGTATTCCGTCTTGTAAAACAAGCCGTGAAAGGTTTTGACCGGCACTGTTTTCCATCAGACTGACAGAAGCATCTACAAGTGGGCCCACTGTCAAGTCAATCAATGAGATAACCGCCGTTTCCTCAGCTTTCTCCTCCAACTAACGCCGATGTGCCGCAACTCTCCATTCGGTCCCGCTGGGCTAGGTTAGAGACGGAAATCGCAAAAGGGGCAGCTTTTTTTAAAAAAAGTACTCCAGATTAAGATGGTGCATGCGTCTCCAACGGGCTTCTTATAGCTTTTATTTGAGGTCTAACCAGCTCATGTGTAAGACGTTGAATCATATGGCACGTGCTTCCCTCCCAGAAATGTAAAACCATAAGAAGAGAACTAAGCCTGTAGAATATAATTCAAGTACTTACAAGAGTATGTGCCATCGTACAGTCCTTTGTGCCCCACGTAGATGCCAACTCATCTTTGCCTTCACCGAGTAGCACTCGTGCTCTGGCCTGACGGTAGCGTTGGCGCAGTTCAAAGGCATCTCGCGCTTCCAAGTTGTCAAGCATACAAAGCTTTTGCCGACCAAATTATAGCCTTTGAAAATGAAGGCCCCGAGTCAGAGCAAAATATGCAGACGGGTGACGAGAAACCTCTCGTTAAACCTATTATGTATCTCTTGAAGTGACTTGCTAGGCGTTGTACACTGAAATGTAATCCTTGTTTGTTTTTTTTAAAGATTGCCGGGGTGCCAAGGCTCCCCGTAGGCTGCCCGCGTAGACGCTATTAAATATTCCGACGCCGAGCGCTAAAGCACAACAAGGCTGATCCCTCTGGATGGGGTTGTGATAGTGGATAGTGCCAGCGCATATTGATTATAGGGATCGAACTGATAGTTTGGGTTCAGTCGGTTTTGTGACTCCAGATAAGACGATTAATTCCGTCTTTAAGCTCTTTGCGCTGGGGCAGTATTTGGAAAGGAGCTGGCACCGATCTGTTCATCTTCTGCCACCTGAATGCGCATTTCGTTCTCATCGCTTTGCGTGCATTTTTCTTTTTGTTTTTGGTTGTTTTCTTTTGGGCAAGAAGAAGAGGTGATAAGAAAAAAAAATGGCAAGAGAAGAACCGACACGAGGGGTTACATGATGGCAATGAATTCCTATTCATAGCAAGGCTTGTTCGATTTGAGTCGAGATAGATTTTTCTCCTTTACAAAAAAGGTCCACAGTTGATGAAGTCCTGTTCACGCGGCAGCAAGCAGGAGGCACCGCTGTACAACAAAATCATAATAACAGTCAATAGCTGTATTAAAAAAAATAAAAAAAAAACACTTGTTGGCCACTAGTTTAAAACAAATGGATGGAAAAAAAGAAAAGTCAATGTGGCTTATTATGTGACGGGACATCTTATTCCCGTGCCTTGGTGCAAAGTATTTTGTTGTGCACAAATTGTAAAATGTGATAATTACGGTCAATAAAAAAACACTCCTAGGATACAAAGATAAAATAATCTCGTGAGAAACGCAAAGCAGGGCGATAAACCAGATTAGGTTGCATTTGACCTTAGAGAGTTTGCTGTATTCTGCGACATTCTTTTTACTGTGTTAGTGAAAAAAAAATCTGATAACACTCCAAGGTTGAAGGTGTAACAGAAGCAACCAAACCCTGAAAGAAGTGGACAAAAATCATCATGGCGACGGGTCACGTTTGCCTGAATGTCTTCAAGGGAGACTTTGTCTCTCTCTCTCCCTCTTTGTGAGATTGCGGGCTGCTTGTGGAAGGGCGTGGCCCACATAGGTCGTAGCCCGCTGATGACCGTGGTTTTGTAAACTTGGCACAACACTTGGCTGACAGAACTGCTACTGCGGTGTAAGGTTGCTGTGGGCACAAGAGTGCTCTCAGTCACCCTTCAACCTTTTTTTTTTTTTTTATGGTGGTTTTTCAAATGCGGGCTTCGGAAAAGACGGCTCCATGCATAACATTGAGCGTGTTTCTACAATAGGTGCGCTCAGTCTCAATATAGCCTCAGCTGAGTTTAGGCTTAAATGTACTCCGTTCTTTTTATTTTTCGGAAAATAACGTGTCTTATTGCCGCTCAATGCCCTGAAGACCCACTGCACTATATTAATAGTGTTTTATTTAACAAGGGGTCTTCAGTGAGGGTTTGGAGGCTTTTTTAAAGCATTGTTGTAAAGCGTGTTGTCAACAAGGCCGTGCCGTCCCCGAGGAGGAGACTTTATTGTTTTATAGCCACGGACTGAAGTTCAGATTTCATCTTAGCAAAAACAGGAAGACCTGGCTGATGTCTCACGTGTCCTACTTGCTGATTTGGCTTGAGCGCACTACTGCCAAATGTAAACATCTTCATGGTTTGCTTGCACCTTGCTTTGGTTACATGACTGCAAATTTTTTTTTTCTTTTTCAGAAACAGTATGAGCCCAAGTTGTCTTTTCACTTTCTTTATTCTGCCATCGACCACAGAGACACGTCCAGTCCTCTCGTCCCTCCCCATTTAACCTTAACGCACTTTTTTCACACAATTTTTACTTTTCATCATCCATCTTCCCTGCAGCTTCGCGCCGGTTTATTTTGCACGCCTTAGCAGTGGCCCCGGGGGCAAAGCGCCGCCACAGAAATTTGAGTGGCAGGACCTTTAGTTGTAAAATCGGCTTGTTTTTCTTGTTTCTTGTTCGGAATAAGACAAAGAAAGCTCGGTTGGCTCAAGGTCTTAAATGTCCTCCGTTTTGTGATTTGTGTCGGCCCCAGCAGGTGTTTATTTTTTCAACTTCTCGTCTGAACCGTTTCCTCCCGTGGACTTCACCGAATAGTTGCAATTCTTCTCCCGCCCCATGACCACAGAGCTGTATTTAGAGTGAATTGACTCTTCGTTTCTATGAGAGCCCGCTGCCACGCTCTTTTTGAACCGCTCCCAGAAAAAAAAAACATCCCCGCTTCAAAATCGGTTCCACATGTTGCCATTGTTGTCATCCTGGCTGCACCAGAGCTGCAATGTCAGAGCTGTGCCAGATCGGCGCGGCCTCTGATGCCGAGCGCAAATATTTATCCTTCCTGCCTTTTTGTCAGCCGCTCCGTGTCAAAGCCTGGGAATAACAAATGCGATGTGAGCGATGGCGTGTTCTATTTGGAGGAGGAGGGGGACGGAGGTTAAGGGGATAAGACGGAAACCGATGCAAGGGAGGGGGGGGGGGGGGGGATTGGCGTGTATGTGCGTATACTTTGCTTTCATGTTGGCACTGAGCCCGGCCTCCTTTTTGGGAACTCTCACCGCAGCGATGGGGTGTCTGATCCTGCCTGCGTGTGAGTCATTGTGCCTTCATCTCGTCTGCAACCAGGACTCGGGCACGCGTCTTGCTTCCATGTCTGTGACGTGATGAAATCCCAGGCATTAAGTGTACGTCTGGCACGGTGAACCCATGTGACAGGCTAAGAAAACGGAACGGCGGTGCTTTTCATGATATTTACTGGCTTGTCTTCCTTCCTTCCTTTGCTACTGAGTTAACGATTAGGTTGATTTGTTTGGCTCTGAACGGGCTCGTAAAAAACCTCCCCGGGGTGGCCTTCTGAAGAGCTATTTCAACCCTGCACGAGGCACATCAAGATCCCACAAATGCTCATGCCTGTTACAAAACCAAACTGGAACGGACGGGTTGAACTCCGGTGACTGGAAGAGCCCATCGACGCCGTTTATTGGCCTCATCACAAAAGGCTGTAAAGCCCGAGTGCCGTTCAAACAGGACCTTTTGCCCTCGTTGCATACCGTTGCATTTACCACGTCTTTCACACGCATGGACAAACGTCACGCATAAACACGCAGGCGCTCTCCCGCGGGAAAGTGGAGGAGATTTATGAGGCTCGCTTCGCCAAGTCTGTCGTCCCTCAGGTGGTGTCACAGAAACATTTGTATGCCATGGATTTTCTTGATAGTCGGGGGGGGGGGGGGGGGATCATAGCGAATGAATCATAGGTTCACAGATTGGCACTCTCCCTCCAGAAAAAAAAATAAAAATAAAAAAGAACACATGGCAGACGCTCAGACAAATGAAATGTTTCAGGTGAAATTGACTGTGCTCTTGATTTTCGTGATGCTCATTGTGACAACCGAAGCCAACATCAGGAGTGCGTTTCGTTGAAAGAAAACACAGAGAGGAAATGATGGACTTATTTGGTTTCGCCGAGCTGGACTTTGGTCTCAGTACATTAGCCGTGACGCACAGGTGTTGTTTGGAAGCCGCCGTCCCTTCGCTCTCCTTGTCTTTGTTTGGAGCGGCTCAGAACTGGCACATTTGTCACACTTATGTTTGCTTATGGTGCTTTCGGTCGAAATGAAGAAGCGGGACAACACATTTTTCAGTTCCACTGCAAATTTAAAATAAAATTAAAAAATCTCCGTTTGGAAAGCATCCTGTGGCTCATTGCGCAAGAAGATTTCTGTACATTCCCTTTTGAGCAAATGTAAACAGAAATCCCATTTCAGGGGGACAATTATTTCTTTTAGCATGCAGTTGAGAGTCTACTTTTTAAACCCTATTCGAGAAGGTTGTAGCTAGCATGAAAGTTTCCGCCCCTTTTTTTTTTTTAATGAATCTCGATTGACTTGTTGGCTCGTAACCTAAAAAATGTGCCACCAGACGATTTTCTCCCTATTCCAAAAGAGCTAAATGAAATGCAAATGACTTGAGAGACGGTGAAGATGATAATGCAATAACTTGCTGAGCTGCGCTACAAATTATGCAGTTTGCAGGCGTTTGTGTGGGTCATTAAACCACAAGCGTGGCCGCACTTTCGAAACGCAGCGCCGTAATGAAGCTTGCCTTCGGTTCCGAATTTTGCTTTATCGGTAAGAAAGAAAAACATGTTTCCTTGAGAGACGGCGCATTGTTCGACTGGAACGCTGAAAGGCAAATAAACATTTGCTTTACAGCCCTCAATACCGTTACGGCGTGATGAGTTCTGATGCATATTGATCGAACGTGAGATGAATGAGCGACCGAGTGCTCCGAGGTAATCCTATCAAATAGCAGACAGCAGACAGACTGTCCTCGTGGCGAGCGACCTCCCCGGACCTGCGATTGGATTTGTCGAGGGTTGTCTGTCTGCGCCTGGGTTTCTAAACGCAGCTCACCATTGGTGTACATGTGCAAAAGACACGATGACCTTCTCTCCTCTCTTGTCAATCAAAACTGGGTCCTGTTAACTGCATTGGATTTTTTTTTCTTTTGTCATTACCTGATGTTTTTTTTTTTTTGACACTCGTACGTTTGTTTCAGCATCATTTCAAATGTGCAGCTGGTTTACACTTGGTAACTACAGCAATCATTATTTTATGCTCTCTTTTTCTTCTGCTGAAATAAAACCGTTTTGTCCCGTTTTTGACATAGAATCATTTATTCTCATGCTTTGCGATTGAACAAACTGTGTCCATCTGGCATCCTAGAAGCCTTCTTGTCCATCGTAACGCAAAATAAATGCGTCACTGCTGTTGTAAACGATTAGACTGGCAAAGCAACATCTGTGGACATAAAGGAACACTCAAATGTGTCTCAGGACCCTTAGAATTGTCCCTTTGTGTGTGTTTTGAGTAAAGTTACAACACCACCACAAATCCGTCTGTCCAGCTGTGTCGCGCCATCTTGACTCTTCCCGGCTAACTCTCGCTGCGTCCTTTGTTGCACTTGGCAGGGATGGAGCCGTGGATTTTCCGGTTCAAAGCAGAGGGCACAGTGGATTATTCCCAGTTGACCTTTGATCCCAGCCAGAATGAACTGATTGTGGGTGCTAGGTAAGTCCCCGTTTTTGTGTGTTTTGTTTTGTTTTTTCTCTGCTGTGTTTCGTTTTCCCGTGTCGTATTTTATTGCGTTTGACGTGGCACCAGCTTTTTTTTTTCCAAGTATATTCCACCAAGTTCGGGCCATACTCCGTGGAATGGCATTGAATGTTTTCACGGAATTCATTGATTAATGGGAGAAAATGGAGTTGAAGCCACCGGGATGATGCTCGGTCTTTTAAGGAAAGATGTCGTCAAATAAAATAAGATTAGAAACCCTTTATTTGTCTCACAATGGAGAAATTCCCAATTCACAGCAGTAAAATGATGCAAGGGAGAAAGTCGAAGACTAAAATTACATCAATAAATATAAACTATAAATAGAAGCATATTAAAAATGGGTGAGTCGGGGGTGAGTCCAGGTTTTACAGATCATATAAACGGCTGCGGAGCGAAAATGAAAGCGAATGGTTCTCAAGGGTGTCCTTCTGGTAATGCAGCCAACCTGATACGTTGTTGGTCAATAGAAAATTATCTCTTGCCAGAGCTTTTATAGGAATTCAATAGCTCTCCAAATGGGGCCAAGCGTCAACAAAATCATTCTGTGGCTTGCGAAAGCAAAAGGCTTTAGGCGAGGTCGGATGAGAGATTCACTCCAGCCAAATATTAGTTTTCATTTGTCATGTATTTCTTCTGAATTGTAATATTTCAACCAATATTGAAGTCTGCACGTGTACAGTATCCTGTTGACCAACACGGCACACCACACGCACCTTAAATGGCACCTTCAAAATAGTTTACTTCCTAACTTCCTGTTTCCCTATAGGACGAGAAATCCCCTTGGAATATTCCCCCATTTGTGTGTTTGTCTGGTATCCCATACTTGACGTTATCCTCTTTTCCTCCCAGAAATCACCTCTTCAGGCTCAATCTTGAGGACCTAACACTGATCCAGGTGAGTGCAAGCACTCCTCTGCCGTCTTATTTTCGTCATTGTTCTCAGAGCAAAAGCTTCGGAGGCCTGCGCTGTTCACATATTGTTACATCCAAGGTTTGTTTGTTTGATTGTTGGTGGTGGCAGTAAGATTTCTTTGATGGGTAGACAGCCGCCGATGTTTGCTATTTAAAACCCCGGGAGAACCAGTCGAGAGATTGAGGAAGAGGCAAAAAAAGAAAAGGCTACAGGGGGATTGAGAATGGGTGAATAGAACAAAGAGAGAAGAGTGGCAGCCATGTAAACACAAAGCTGCCTGGAAAGCAAAATGAGAAAAATGATGAAATGACACAGGAGGCAAGGCCAAGTCTGATGGAAAGCGGCGAGCCGAGGGCGGCGCGAGAGCGAAGAAAAGCCCGTGCAGTCGCTTTTGGATGCTCAGACATGCTTTTGTGAAGATCCACGCTCTATAATCATCAATCCTTCTCTAATCCGGGATTCAACGGAGAGATTTGCACCGATCCTACCAATCAATCCCTGACGTTGGAACCCCAAGACGTTCACCTGGTCGAACAAAAGTTGAAGCTCCGACCTCATCAAACTTTTGTCTCTGCCGCTCACACCCAGGCGGTGACGGGCTTTGCCAAGTGAAGAAAAAAAAAGACGCCGGAAACTTCGAAATGACCCAGGTGCTCGTCCCTGCTTTGCATTTGACTGGAGCCGATTTTTCCGTGTCAGGCAGAAGGCTGAGTGCAAGTGCAGAATTTTAAAGAGCGCAGATGCTCTTCTACCATTTGCATCTTCACAAGTATTTTGTTTCCTTTTGTGGTGTCTATTTTGTCTTCTTGACGGCAATACATACATTGGAATGTAATTGCCTGACTGGCTATAGATTCACATGAAATAGAAATTTGTATTCGTGTGAGAGGCTAAATATTTTATTTATTTTGATTATTTCTGCCACGCGGTTTTCTCTTCCATTTCAAGTGAGGCCGATTGATCGTATGCACGCGCACAGTTGTGCACAAATGCTCTTGGTGGCCACAACATTAGGTACACTTTCAAAAGTTGATTCATAAATTCTGATATTTTAACGTCAATAATCTCCTTTGTGTGTGTGTGGTGAGCATGATCATGAAAAGTAAACGTATGAAGTATGCCCTGTTACACATGTCAAAGTCAGACTGAGATATCGACTGAACGCAGCAACCATAAGCTTGCCAATAAGTGCCAGCTACACTTGGCGCTCAGAAATTAGAGAGGAAAAAAGGCAGGATAGGGACACCTGCAGAGTTCTAAGCAGGACAAGGACACCACACATGTCATGTGTAGCTCTCTGTAAAAATTAGACCTTGGTCCGCGAGTTTTTCCTCCACTTTTCCTCGATGGTTGGCGTTGACATCTGCTACTTGATGTTTTCATTGCCACAGCCTGTCGTGGCGGCTCTTGTCCCTCTGTCAACCGCCCTCATCCTTGCTTATCAGCAAAACACTGTCAAGAGCAAACAACATGTCCTTTTATCCTTGCCCTACTTTAAAAATGTTCAGGGCGCAACGGAAGCAGCAGATATTCAACTGGCAATTTGATCATGTGAAAGAGCATGCGTGTAGAGCACAACATTCAACGTTCGACGACCGCCATAGTGAATGGTTTGGCAAATCTTTGTACCGGTAGAGAGCTTTTCTTCCGTCAAACGGAAATTGCCAAAGCGAGACATAGATGCGAAGTGAGCCTTCGGGCATCTGTTGCAGCCTCACGTCGTCAGATAATGTTTGGTGACATCTGCGCCAACATCTGGGAAAGTGATAATGCCTTTCAACACAAAGGGGGGTAAGCGGTGGTCTCGGGTGTTATACTTGCCACTGCGGTCACAGGTGGTTGTCGTTAGCTGCGGTATGTTCAGAGGTGTCCCTCCATCACATCAATACAATGCTGTCGTTGAGGCAAACAAGGTTTTTGAAGCGGGAGCAACTCGGTGTTCAAGAGTGCACATTTTAAGCTTTCCAGCAGGCCTGCGATCTTCCAATTACAATGGTACCCACTCCTCCCCCATGACAATTTCAGAGAAAATGCTCCATGTTGAGAATGAAGGCGGCCCACTTGAGTCACATTGCACCCTTGGGCTAATAACTCGCTTTCACACCTTCTTTAATAATGGCCCTGCAAGCCGTTACTGGGAGGGACTGAAAGAATGTCACGGGCAAGTGAAAAAAATCAATTAATGAGTCACATTCTGAGCTCAGAAGAAAATCACCTTCCTGCAAGACTCTCATTGATTGGTCTGCTTTGCAGCGACTGCTCATGCGATCCTTGGATGTGCTGGCCTGTCAATCACTTTAGCAGCCTGACTGCACCATCAAACAACCCTGTAAATATGACGTTCTATTGTCTATTGTCATTTTGAGGATGGAGAGAATGCTAGTGAGTTTACTGTATGACCGCCGCTGTATTTTGGAAGAGGAGCAAAAGTGAAACTGTCGTCACGTAATTCAGAGTGATGTAACAAAAGAAATGATTCTCAGCAGCTATAACAGCGCATGTAATGATTACAACAATAACTATGAATATATTTGGCAGCACTAAAATAATCTCAAAATGCTGTCATTCTCTAAAAGTACTTCAATGCGATGCCATTTTCGATCTGATTGAAGAGCCGAATTGAATTGAATTTTTTGGAATCCGTTCCATTTCATCGCAACCGTACACCGTCATCTCTTTTGGTCTTTTCCTTTGGAAGTTGCAGGGACTTGCCAGTATTTCCAAGTATTCATCGAGACGGACACCTTATAGAACAGGAAACTGAATAGCAGGCTTGAATGTGTCCTCATGGCATCGAGATGGGATGGAAGGCCATGACGAAGGGGACGCTGACCTGCAGATACACTTGAACGGGTTCCCATCTTAAATACGGACAACAAGAAGTGTTTAGAAAATTGACTTTTTGATGGTAAATCGCTGCATAATTATAAAAGTGCTTTCAAAGCCCCCCCAAATCCAATTCGGCTGGGCATAGGCAGCGCTGCCGTTCGCTTCACCTGCGTGGGCACTGCCTGGCCACAGGCAGAATGTCCAGTTCGCGACTGGAATTTGAATCGACTCGGTCACAGTGAGAAGAGAAAAGCACGCCTTAATATGCAGTAGCGTCTTTAAATGGGACTGGATTCTCTCGCTTTCCGACTCCATTCAAGATCCTTCCTCATGCTGCGTATGGGCAGTTATTCAAATTTGCATACGTGCGCTCGCCGGCGAGAACGTTACTCGGTATGCCGGCCCAAGCTAATGAAAAAGTGCTGGCTTGAAAAGTGATGCCCTTACAAAGACAGCAAGAACGGAATTTGAAGATGAAACAATCCCATACTTTTTTCTTTCTGAGTAAGGTGTTCATCTCTGCCGTGACACACGATTGAGTATTCTGACCCTTAATATCCTGATAAATATTGCCCCAAAAATTATCTCCATATATCCATTTCATAAAAGTTTGAGGGAGATCGTTCAATGATGATAACCGTGAGATAAAATGGGATATTTCAGAAAGGGTACCCGGGGTGAAAAAAAACAAACACAGCCAAAGCAGAACATCATAAGCGAAGGTACAAATAAATTGTTTACAAGCAAAAGCCTGAAAAAATAAAAATAAAAAAACTCCTGTAGTACTTTCAAAGTTTTCCACTGATTAGTTCCATCTATCACTGGCAGGCGATGGTAATGGCGATGTCATCCTGAGGCTAATGCTTATTTCGTGAATAAAGAACTTTAATCAACGGCGGCACCCCAAGAGGTCACTTGGAAATGAATTGATTGGAGAGATTGGAACAGGTTGGCGTTTTCACCTTTAAGTTTTGATCTCATTTCCACCCCGCCCTTTCTGCCATTCTCCGTCACATAAGTTGACATCCGACTCCTTGTGGGTCTTGCGCTGAAATGTTTTGATTTAACTCGCATCAATCAAATTGGCTCAGTGCGCTCTTGCTTCTTGAGGACTGTGCTGGGCACGCACATGAATTGGATTTCAAAACGTGAACTGCCTCGGTATGCTTAGGATGTGAGAGCATCATGACAAATTCGTTCACTACTGACCTACCAATCCTCATGTGGAGATGTGTGATTCAAACATATCTGTGTAGTTTGTTGTTTTCTTCCCCCCCCCCCCCCCACCAACAGCGATTTGGGGGGGGTTGTCTTGTTTTTCTGGCCAGACTTTGGACAAACGTAGCTGGTATCGGTTATATGGGTCAGCCATTGTTTTGTTGGGGCTCTCAAAGTGCTTTTTCCTCGCACTGACATGATTTTTCCCCTTGATGTTTGCTAACTGAACGTGTTTTTCAGGAGTCTGACGATGGTTTTCTCTCTGCAGGAGGCTGAGTGGCACTGTGACGAGTTTACCAAGGGAGCCTGCTTCAGTCGAGGAAAATCTGAGGTATGTTGTGAATGGATGGCCAAGTGTCACAAAGAACGCATCGGTTTGGGAAATGTGAATTCGAGCGCTTCTGCTTTATGGTTAGAAAAATTGTCCTGGTTGTAAGCAAGCTTTGTTGCATTTGTACTAGTTCAAGACAGATTTTATATATATACATATATATATTTTTTTTTATTAATGATGCTGGTATGAAACATCGATATGTGCTAACACAGGCAAACCTCATCCGCTTGTAGAGGTAGTTTTATAAGGTCACCCGATATATCGGGTCAGGTCACCTCTGTGGATGGCGCAGTGCACTTTCACACCATCAACCGCAAAAACAAACACATTGTTGGACCGATCCCACTGACCGTGTCCGACAATGTGATCTTTGTAAAGAAAGAATTGTTGGACATCATTGGCGACGGTACAAATAGCGTTCCCCACTTTGCAAACCATCCCAACGATTGCCTCAGAACATACCTCATCCCATCATATACGTTGCACCGATGCAAGTGACACACACTGCACACTTCACGGCAAATCACATGCGTAACGTGAATCCACAAATCGCCTCTCGTTACTTCCTTCGCCGATGTGTCACTTCTATTTGGTTACGAAGAAAATTGCCGGGCAAAAGGGGATGGCGGAGTGATGAGTCTGTGGAAAATATCGGGGCAGGGGCTTTTTTCATTATGCGTCTCCTCCTTCAGGCGCATTCTTGATGGCGATCGGTGGTAAGGGGGGGAAAGGATGGAGTGGCTCTTCCAGCTCCGTATGCTTTTTATTCATGTGGTTTGTCCATCGTGGTAATTGATCATAAGTATCGTATGTGCGGTATTGGTGTTGATTGGGGTTCGCTTCGTCTTCTTTGGTCTTTCTCCTGACGTACCTGCAGTACTTTTCCGGGATCCCGCAAGCCTTGAGTTCTTTTAGTCTCTCCTCCTTAAATTCATCCAGCCAGCGAGTCTTCTCCTCAAACTTCTCCCCGGCGTTGCTGACCTCATAGAGCCTCTCCCTGCGCTTGCCGAGGGTCGCATGCTCGCGCTCCCTCACCTGCTCCTTGATGCTCTCGAGGTGGGCGTAGGCTTCCCTCATCCGCTTCTTCTCCTTCTCCTCGTCTCTGCGAATGGCCTCCTGCGTGCACTTGAGCACCCGGTCGAACTCGAGCTTCTCTCGTGAAATCTCGTCGGCCTCGCAGTGCTTTTTCCACACAAGTTGCTTGTCACGCTCGGCCTGGATTTTGCTGTTCAAAATCCACCTGTCGAGCTTCTTGATTTGAGTGTCCCTTTCTATGGCCGCTTTTTCCCTCATCTGCTGGTAGCGGTCGTGGGCCAGCCTTCTGGACTGCAGCTCGTTCTCCGCCTCATGCTTGACAGCAAAAAGGTCCTTCTCAATGATCTGACGCTTTCTTTCCTCGGCAGCCTTGAGGTCCTCTTTCTTTTTGATCGCCGCCTTTCTCAAGACGGCCAGCTCCCTGTCGATGATGGTCGGGCCTTTGGCTTTGGCGAGGATCCGCTCGTGCTCGGCGTGTGAAAGACAGATTGTCTGTTCTTGGAGCTCATCACGTGGCACTCGGACATTATATATGAAGCCTTGGTTGCAGATGACAATTGTCTTTTTTGGATGCATTCGTATCAAAGGAGCCCTGCGGTTGGACTCCATCCCAAAGAGATTTCCAGTCACCTGGGAGGTCGGGTCCTTCGTGCAGTACCGACTCTGCCTCCCTAAAGTTGACCACGCGACACTCATGATTCTGTTCTTTCCGCCCGAGGCAACCAGAAATCCTTTTCAGAGTTTATTTCCAAACGACAAATGGATTCTTGTCCCATCTCTTCTTACAAATGATGTCAACACCAAGTCCGCAACCTTAAAATAGAGGGGACTGATGACATCACATTTTGAGGACACAGTTCAACATCACGATGAAGTCACAGCTGGCTTTGTATACTGAGACGCCGTAAAATGACATCATTTCCACATATACACGCTGCATGTGCAAACGAGTGTGACTTAACGCCGCAGAGTTCAGCAAAACAAAGATGCATCGAGAGCAACACGTGGTCAGATGGGAGCACTTTTCCTTCAGTTTTGTGCCAGCAAAAAAAAAAATCGGAATCAACATCACCGGAAAACGGCTTTCTGTGGGTTTGGTGAATCAAACTACCGAATGACAACCGAACGTAACCAAATATCTCAGAAAAAGCACTCACTAATCGTAAATATTCTAAATGTGACACTCTATTCACATTTTCCTTTGACCCACAAAATATTTCCTTGAGTCATTCATACAATCGTGTTGTTGTAATTGTGATCGGGTGTTTGGGAGAAGGAAGTGCAGAGGAGACAGACAAGAGCCAGCGAAAGACTGGTTTTGGTCAGTTTTAATTTGCATACGGTTTGGCACTTGGGACTACAAAACTGAACAAAAAAAGTCAAGCGATGTCATGTGATTGTGCAAAATGCCCTCTTTACGACATCCATCGGATGCACATGTCAACATCTCGTATCACGATCAGTGCGCTTTGCTAGCAACCGGCATGAAAAACAAGCAAGGGCGGGCATCTTACTAAATTTCGTTGACCTACCCGACCGATTGTGGTGATCATTTACAGTCAATGATTGGTTTGTTTTTATTGATGTTTTATCACGTGACTGTTGTATGAAGCACAATAATGGTGTCTGTGAAAGGCTTGCTCATGGTTGGTTGCCCGTTTTCAGCTGTGGCTCAACTCTACACTCATTTTTTTTGGTTTTGTTTTAAATAAACAAGTGAAGAGGTTATTTGCCCATCCATAAAACCGCCCAAGCCAAAACTAGTCAGATGAAAAGACAAACCTCAAGTTAATAAAGACAAGACTCGACTTTCCCGAGATTCTTTGGTTTTTGTCACAAAGGATCGGCGTCCAGGTGTGATAAGACAGCCATTGCGACAGCCGGCGTTGGCGAACTTGCAGTCGTCCGTCAACGTTTGCGGCTGCCTTGTCCACAAACTCGCTTGGTGCTGCACGCAGCTGGCCGGGCACCTCGCCGTCGTCGTCCTCGTGGTAGTTGTATCCATTTTACTCCACGTTGGTCACTGCGCATGGTACTGGAAATGTTTGGATTTAGCTTCGACTTGTTTGGTTTTCCTTTTGGCATAATTGCAGTATTTGTCCCCAATCCCAGAAGCTCTGAGCTCGCTCAGTCTCTCCTCCTTGAGCTCATCGATGCACGTATTTTCCAGGCAAACCTCGTCGGACACCTCTTGGGCCATGTCGAGCCACTCCCGACGCCTGGCGGCCGCAGCGTGCTCCTTTTCCTTTATTTGCCCTTTGAGTGCGTCGAGGTAGCGGCGTCCCTCCTCCTTACGCCTCCTCTCCTTCTCCTCGTGTTTGAAGTGCGCGTCCCGATGACACCTGCGCACCAGCTCGAACTCGGCCTTCTCTTTGGAAATCTCGACGGCCTCGCAGTGCTTTTTCCACTCGAGTTGGGTGTCCAGCTCAGCCTGGATCTTACAACGCTGAATGCAGGTGTCCAGCTTGTGAATCTGATTGTCGTTCTCCATTTGAGCTTTGCACCGCATGCGCCGGTAACGTTCAAAGTTCTGCTTCTTGCACTCCTCGTCCGTTCGTACCTCTTTCTTCACGAGGCGAGCGTCCTTCTCGATCATCTGCCGTTTCCTTTCTTCTGCGGCCCGAGTGTCGTCGTTTTTGATTTGAGAAGCCTTTGCCCCGCTCTCTTTCTCCTTGGCCAGGAAACTCGGGTCCCTGGCTCTCGCGAGGATTCTATCGTACTCGGACGCCGAAAGACTTAGTGGATCGTCGTGCGCTTCCTCGCGTGGAACTCGAACATTGTAAAGGAGTCCTCGGTTACAGATCACAATTTTTTTTTCGGGCTCGTTTTCACGGGAAGGAACGGTCGGTTTCTTCTCTGATTTGGAAGGGTTCTTTTTGTCGCTCATCCCAAATAGACCTCCATCCAGTACCAGCTTTTTCTCCTTGACATTGAGGAGCTGGGCCCCACACGCGCACACCTGATAGTGACATGGGTCGCAGAGGGTCAGTCCAAAAAAGAATGAATACAGTCTACCATTTTGGAAGATGAATCCAACCGTTTGCCTTTGATACTCTCAGAATGCGATGAGAACACAAGTTGAAAACTCACATGGGTAGCATGAAAGTCATGGCCTGACTAAGTGACATCATAGAGTTGACATTCTGACATCACGCCGGGGCTCTGATCCACAACTGCATAAAGAAAATAAGGGATCGTCATAAATGGTGCAATAAACGTTCAATGAGGCGTTGCGCTTTCAGTAAGTCACAACTTTGTAGAGAGGCAGCCGAGTTAGAAAAGTCTTATTTGGCACGTAAGCGCAACAATCTCAATTTCGGGGTATCTTACCTTATCAAATTGTCGCCACGAGACCTTTCTGCTCCATCTTTTGTCAACTACGAGTGAACCTTTCGCTTGCGTGCTCATGTGCCAAGCCAGCTCTTTGGCTTTATAACCAAATTCAACCTCGCTTTGATCCACGCTCGTGTGTGTCAACCCGTAGTTAACTTGACGCGGAGTACCGTCTGGATCTTTGACAAGCAGGCAGGCAGAGGCTATCCGGAAGGGGTCGTTTTCGTGAATTACAGTCCAGCCCTACCTCGGTCCTTGAGAGTAAAATTGTTTTCCTCACTTCCAGTGAGAGAAAAGACTTGTGTGGTTCAGGCTAAGAATAGCAATAAAGGGCTGGCTTCTTCTGCTGCTGCCGACGAGCCTTTTTGGGGTTGTCTCTACTGATAAACTTATGCAGAGACAGAGCGCCTGTCCTTTGACTACATCTATGTGCTATTATACATTTGATGTATTTCAACTGAAAGAAAGACTCGAATTTAGTTAATGGGACCTGAATGATTGCTTTTTTTTTTCCTTCTCGAGCAAAACGACAGCAGTCTGCGTTACAATACAGTCACGGAACATTAGTTGACACGTTTTCCTAGACAGAACTGTAAGTCGGGGAAAATATTAACCGTGTTATTATTTATTACAGGACCAGTTCCTTTCGAAAGAATTACACAAACATAACGTCCATAGCTGAATGCTTTCACGGAGGCTGGCTGCAGCCATTAAAAACTGCAGTACTGCAGCAATGGAAGTAGTAACTACTGACGTGAGCATGCATTAAACAAATAAAACGGTTCTCGGTTTTGTGAGTCAACTTCCATCTTGACCCGAAGGAATGGAATGAAGTCCCTCATTCTATCGGACCGTTGTGGGACGGTGAAAGATGAGACTAGTGTGGGTTTTTACCAAGGGCATCTCAATTGTCTCAGACATGAGCAGCTTGTAAAAGGTGTTGGATTTGGACTTGGGCCACCTCGACAGCCCTGTTGAAAAAACCAAACGCTGTGAAAATTTGTCAATCTAGAAAAAAATAATAATAATCAATCGGCGACCACATTTGTCAGCTTGTAGATGAAGATCTCAAGCCAAACTTAGCTGATAGCCCGACGGCAAAGTTCACCTCAGCAATCAATCATTCGATAAATCAATCACGCCAGCACCCTACTTTATTTCTGTTGAGGCTCTCGCTAAGTGGTTTGCTGCGGGCCCACGCCGAAGCCTGAACGAAAGAGAAAGGGAGCGCGAGTGTGTACCTAACTGTCGGCGAGAGCAAAGTGAATTGATTCTGTCGGACGGCCGAAAGCTGTGAAGAGACACGGCTGAGTGAAGTGTGTCAAGCGACATTCTGATTTCACTTTCTGACCAGTCGAGACAATTTTCACAACTAATGTGGAGCGGTCCTCTCCTGCCTTGACTGTGTTTTGTCAGCGAGCGACCTGACATACAGATGCGCTTCCTGTTGGCTTCGAGCTCGACCACGTTTAAGAGCGGGTGTTTTGCTCTCTTTTGCCAGCACAAAGTGGAATTCAGCCAGCCGTGCCGAATGCGGCCGCTCATCAATGCGGCTCGGCTTCCAGCCGCTAATCGTTCTCTGGTGTGTGTTTTTGCAGGAGGAGTGCCAGAACTACATCAGAGTGCTGCTGGTCAATGGAAACCGGCTTTTTACCTGCGGGACCAACGCCTTCACTCCCATCTGTACCAACCGAACGGTATAAGCTACACCCTAAGCTCTCGACGCTTTGACCTTCATCGTATAACGGGCACGAACGGCATGGACATATTTTCAGAATGTGTTTTCCCACTGTCGGGGGGGAAAAAAATGTGACCAAAAGAAAACCTACCGATCTCGATTAACTCATTCACTCCCAAAGACCGTTTTATCATTTTAAATTCTCAGTTGCACCAAACATCAAGCCCATTCCCTCTGTGTTTAAAAAAATCTGCTGACTGCACAAAAGACCCGCTTTAGATTCACTTCCTCTTGCATGTACACCTGATCCATCATTGCTCTTCCTTGGAATGGCCCAAAACTGACCCATCCGGGCCTGCCCCGCAGGAGGAGTCCAGTCAATTGTAGGCTTTCATTTCAAGGCAGCCCGGCCGGGCACGCAGAAGCGCTCTGTTTTGTTGTGGTTTTGGGTGGAGCAGACGTGGACAGAGCAAACGTAAACCCCCTCTGATCCAAATCGCAAATTGGCTCCAGAATTCGCCTTTTCTTGTTGGGTGGAGTACCGCTTGCCTGCCATTCTGGCCAACTCATTACATCTTTAGTAAAAGTGTGTGAGGCCAGAGAGGTTGTTGAGCTGCTTTATGGGTCAAGGCTTAAGAGTTGAGCCAACATTGGAGGACTTGTGTCACCGGTACCGAGTCGTATGTGCGGAACTTTTGAGTGACAGGAAAGTAATTGCATCCAGAATCACTCCTCCGCTTGGAGACAAACTTAAATGAACTTCCCCCGAGCTAATCCTTGTGTATTGTGTTGACTATGAAATAATGCATCTTGGAGCAAGATGTAATACATCTTGGAGGAAAGTGTAGGTTGTCAAAGTAATGTCAGGGTCGAGCTGGAAATTGTTTTTATATATTGGGATGAGCAAAAGAAAAAAAAAAGCCTCTCAAAGATGTTGCTGAGTGATGTTTTTCGCAGACAAGCAGCTGCACTGCGTCGCAAAACAAACAGGGAACGCTGAACCTTTTAAGCATCCTTGAAAATGGCTGGCGTCGTATTGCATCGTATTTTCTCGTCTCTTTGAACTTGGCAGCTGCTGGATTTATGCAGCTAATTAGTCCAAAGCTGCCCTGTGATTAGCTTTCGTCCATTTCAAGCTTTGTACTCGTATCTTTTGTGTGTGCTATATGAACCAAACATAACGTCATGATTTTTTCCATTTTTTTTGTCTGCTTCATTTGCATCCTGGCAGCAGAAAAGAAAACATTACCAGAGCTCAGTGGTTTGTATTTTAATGTCGCCCTTTGATATGCCGTCCTCAATTTTCCTTCCCGCTTTCTGCAATGATCCATGATTGAGAAATAAGAAATGCATCCCATTTACAAGTACATTCCTTTTTATTTTGTACGCTTGCTTGTGTTACAAATTGTGTTTTAGGACTATCTGGCCTGTCAGTGACAACAATTTCTTTACTGCTGTATATCACCCGCCTGATGATTGTATTTATTTTTTTTCCCCAGCTCACCAATCTGACCGAGATCCATGACCAAATAAGCGGAATGGCCCGATGTCCCTACAATCCCCTCCACAACTCCACCGCACTCATCACATCCAGCGGCGAGCTTTACGCGGCCACGGCGATGGACTTTTCCGGGCGAGACCCCGCCATCTACCGAAGCCTGGGCGGCCTGCCACCACTACGGACTGCCCAGTACAACTCCAAGTGGCTTAACGGTAGGCGGGTGCAGCTAATGGAATGCAAACATTTGAGAAATGATATCCGATTAAACCACCTATGTTTTCGCACATTTTATTTATGTGTTGTCACCAAGGAAATGACACTACGAACACGTAAAGCGGAAAATGATCAACAATAACAATTGTGGTCAGTGACCACAATTGTCACCGTTTTGACCGCTTCACTGAGGGCTGCCCATGTGCTTGCGTTTGTTTACAGGAGTTTATTGAGATATTCACGACAGTTTGTTTCTTTATTTATTGCCTCACCATAACGTCCCCGCAATGCATGCACTTGCACCGCATTTTGTGTTTTTCGACTGAAAATAATGGCACAGTTTGAAAAGAAGTGTGCAATGTCAAGGTAGGCCGTCATGAATAATAATGGAGGTTTTGAAGACGTGAGCAGTTCCTGCGGCATTCAAATGGCTCTTTGGCACTTTTCAATACACCTTATCTACCCAAAGTAAGAGATAAACGACAACAATTTAACGGAATGTTTAGAATTGCGTCGAGCACAGCGTCAGACGCACTTTCAAACAACCCGAATAATGTGGGAAGTGATTTATATCCTCAGGTTGGCAGGTGTAATGCATGCCTCTGGGTTGAAGAATTACTTTCGTCCCCTAATTCATTAATGAGTTTGGAAAAGAGCCTAATTTTGTTTTCTTTGGTTTTCTTTTCATTTCAGCCACATTTGTTAGTTATGGCATGCTTTCATATGCATCACATCCCGAAGCGCCAAGCTTGTAATTCTTCCGTTTTTCCACAAAGATGGAAAAAGCACTTTTGGAAAATGGCACCTGGGCGCATCGTCGAGAGTTTAAGACGGCTTAGAGTGTTTGGCAAAAGAGGAAGAGAAGTTTATTTGGTCAGGCAGTCCCGCTGGTACACTAAGAGCCAAATTGAAAAAATAAATTAGAAGTCACCATATGCTTCGAGATGACAACTCCTGGGAAAACGGGGGCTTCATTACGAATTTTCTGGCGGGTAGATTTGTTATTCTCTCTTGCTGCGCCCTTTAAAGGTGCAGAGGATAAGAAGGTTGAAATGAGAAAGGCGGGGCTGCTACACTTCCATTTAAGGATGAATTCAATCACCGCCAAGGAGAATAAAGCGTGCGGTTCGGATCCAATCACGTCATACATAAAAGATGAACTAAGGCGGTGTCGCTGGGGTTACGCGTTTCTGACAGGGTGAGAACTGTTACGTTTCACCTCTTGTGGCTATTTTTCTTCTCAACCTTTAAGGATGAAAAATGAGTTTTCCTACTGGAATGCAAAGACATTAATAACAGCGCCTGTAGTTATTAATCCCGGTCACCCGCTGTTTGGGTGCGTCGCACGCCCAGACACGGCGACTGGATCTGTTTGACGCAGTTTGCGCAGCAATTTCTCTTTTCTCCATCAACAGAGCCAAACTTTGTGTCATCCTACGATATCGGCAACTTCACCTACTTCTTCTTTCGGGAGTACGCGGTGGAGCACGACTGTGGTCGCACCGTCTTCTCCCGCGCCGGCCGCGTCTGTAAGAACGACATCGGCGGGCGCTTCCTCCTGGAGGACACGTGGACGACCTTCATGAAGGCTCGACTCAACTGTTCCCGGCCGGGAGAAATCCCCTTCAACTACAACGAGCTGCAGGGCACCTTCTACCTGCCGGAGCTGGAGCTGCTCTACGGCATCTTTACGACCAACGTGTGAGTTTTGGCATGTCTTAGGATCGGCACCACGTTTTGCCTGACTGATTTTGGCAAAAATTTGTGTCTTACCCACTGAGAAATTGGATCGACTTTATTGTCAAATGTGCAGATGAAATTTCTTCCCTCTCGAGACAACAGGGAGCCGCTGCGGGTGTCCGCGCCACCGTCAAAATTGGCGCATATCAAGTCATCGCAAATCCACATTTTTTTATACACAAGCACTTGCAATTGGAACAGCTGAAGACATTTGCAAAGCAACGAGAACAAAACTAACTCGCACAAAAACAGCGGAATATTTAGCAGGACTTTTGCACGTACAAAAAAAAAAGTCATATTTTGCAAACGTCAAGGAAAAAAAAATAGCTCAGTTCCCAGTGATCGTAAATAGTTGGCACTGCAGGGGGCATACGCGCTGCAGACTTTTATGCGACTGCACTCATTCACAATTCCTCCGCTTGACCGATGACCCGTCAAGCCATTGAGATTCAAGGCTCCCGCCACCGCCTCCACATGATGGCGTGTCGTGTTTGCTCCGGTTTTTTTTTATGGAGTCAATTGGCTGCGTGAAATGAAATCAGATGATGTTGGAGTGTGCTGACGCATTTTACGCAAGCAGATGTCATCCGAACTAAACACACATCAAAACAAACTAGAGATGCCAAAAAATCAAGGGATTCATTTATTTTAGCATGCAATCCTTTGGTCAGTTTTGCAACACGCGCACAGACACAGACACTTCCTAAAAGCTGACTAATCTCGATTCAGTGGCTCCCAATTGCTGCAAACAAAGTCGTTTGCAAGGTATCTGAAAAATTCCGCCTGCACGTACTAACTTTAATAAACAGCCGCGTCGGATTCTAAATCGCACGGGCCAAGTCTGTGTGGAGAATGAAAAGCGTCCTCTCAATCTTGTCTTCCACTGTTGCGGCACGACATTTGGACATGCTGGAAGTGACGGCTGGAAAAGACGAAGCTGTAGTTCACCGCGGAGACGTGTGCCGTTAATCAGACAAGCCAAAGTGTTTAATTGTGTCCCGTTTTTGAATTTACGAACCAATGCGGGCCATCATTTAGCGCAGGGTGGACCTTCCGGGTGTGTTTGATGCGTATTACTGGCTCACGGCAATGACAAATACACTTTATAGCTTTGGCCGTCTCGTGCGCTCTAACACTTCTTTGTATCTCTCGTCCGTCATCTGTCTCCCGCCATCCCCCCCCTTTCTTCCCGTCTTGCCGCTTCCTGACTTTCAGAAACAGCATCGCCGCATCCGCCGTGTGTGCCTTTAATCTGAGTGCCATATCGCAGGTCTTCAACGGACCCTTCAAGTACCAGGAAAACTCCCGCTCGGCCTGGTTGCCCTACCCCAACCCCAACCCCGACTTCCAGGTAGAGAAAAAAAAACAAAAACATGAAACCTTGAACAGTCTCACACAGCCTCCTCAAACAAGCTGCGATCATTTCGGTCCAATTCATTTCATCCACCGTGCGCTCGCGTTTTTCAAATCAATTCAATGATGCTCTCTACATTTTACAACTTCATGTCTCCCAGACCTTCTGCTCACCATCCTTGTTTTACATATGCGGGACCGAAGCGCTTTATCCTCACCGCTGATTACACAGAGGGGAAAAGGGGGGGGATGTTTTGTGAGCACAAGTGGCTCTCACGCTGAGAGTTTTACAGATAATCCTCAGCGCTCGCCGTCAGGGAGGCCGAGCCGCCGATCGCTGCCACACATGAACACGCGCGCCCTGTGCATATTTCCTGCAAGCGGAAGCACTCGACGTCACCCCCCCTTTAAAATTGCCCACAATAGCCGATGCTCGCCACTGGGCCGACGCCCACTTTCTCTCGGTTTCAGTGACATCCTCATCAATTTGTCAATGCTGCCGAATTAGATTTATGAGCACGGAATTTAAGGTGACACCGTTTTATTGCTTCATCCCTTTGTAAGCCCCGAGCGGACGTAGACGTCGTTTAAAAAACGCAGCTAGTTTACTAGAAAATGGAGAGTTTAGACTTCGGGCAAATAATGAAGTCTGTGAAGCCATCATTCAGCGCACGCATCCTGATCAGTCAATGAAAACCTTGCAAGCGATCGGTCTTCACAGAAAATCCCGCTGTTTGTTTCAATCACGCACATTGATTTTTAGATATATTGCGGCTGTGGGTTATTGTGTTAGCGTCTGTGCTGGGGGAGGCTTTCTGGCACGTTTATTGATAACGCCAAGGTACTCCGGCTAATCATGAATGTTTGAACCAAGTATTTGTGATGAATATTTTTTCAAAATGGCAGCATGGGTTCGATCAAAACGGCGAGCCTTTGTGTCGTGATCACTTTCCCCCCCCCCAAACGTGCAATTCTGGTGCCTTTGCTCAGTGGCTCTTGCAATCTTTGCCGAGGACAGTCGCACACTCCGCCAAATGACGCTTCTGTCCCTCACCTCAACTGGACCGAGCGGGCAAACGCACGCATCCATCTTAAAGGTGCCCCGCGTGCGTGTGTCTTGTCACGATGGCGGATATGCAATCATAGCGACCCCCCCCCCCCCTGCGCACAAGGCCAATCTCACTGGGCCACGAGCACGATGGGGAGATGCTCTCACATGATAGATGCTCATACGGCGTCTCTCTTTGCCGAGAGGAAAACAATCTTAAGAGCAGGCAACCCTAAAGGCTTTACGCTGTCCCTCAGCACGCGCGCTCCCCGTCCGTGAGGGCGGTGATCCGTTGCCCATCCTGGAAAAAGCCTCCATGATGCTCATCTGTCACTCGGTGGAATGGAGGGAATGGATCCGTATAAAGTGGCCGTGCTGCGACTGTAGCCAGTCGCTTCGAAATAATGCTCACACGATGGCCCGGCCCCAGCTAACTGGAACCTAAAGTACGGTTAACCTGAGTTACAAGATTAGAACCACATTCGGTACACTCTGCACATACACGACATGTTCACGAGCTGCATGACAAAAGCCGACAAAGATGATGGATAGTCCTCATCGTTAAAATTCGACACACGGGGTGAAAAAAAATGTACCGACAGCTCTCAGTGTGATGACGTGCACGGCAAGACCCCTTGCAGGTAACAAGAATGAAAAGATTGTTTGCCGTCAAATATTGCGGCCGGTTCATTCTTTAGTGCCAAAACAACAGATTTCAATTGCCGCGGCTCTCTCGAAGTATTACCGACATGTACCCGCAGTTTGCCGCACGTCGTCTAAATGACAATTTCCAACATGTCCGCCTCCACAGTGCGGCACCATCCACTCGGGTTCGTACGTGAACCTGACGGAGAGGAACCTGCAGGACGCCCAGAAGTTCTTGTTGATGCACGAGGTGGTCCAACCCGTGGTCGCCGTGCCCTACTTCATGGAGGATAACGTCCGCTTCAGCCACGTGGCCGTGGATGTGGTGCAGGGCAAAGACACGCTCTTTCACATCATCTATTTAGCCACAGGTAACCTCACCAAATGAAGGGGCTGGACAAATTTTGGGGAGTCAACCAAAACGCAGCCTCTTTAAGCAATACATAAAACTAGAAAGTATGAACTATGCGAGTGTTCTCGACATATTTGACATCCTGCAGACGTAATGCTCGTTCCGCATCATGCAATCCCACACGTGGTATTGTTACGACCCTGAAAGCATTGTGTTGAGGGGGGAAAAAAAATAATAATCAAGTCAGAAGCGATTATAATGACATCTCGCATGTATTCTCACGGCCTTATTGTGCGTCACCGGCAATCAGCATCCCGTTTGATCTCACTCGTGTCACAATAGGCTACGAAAGCCCGAGTGAAGCGTGGAAAACGTTATCGGTGGGACACCAGACGCTCGCCAGGCATCCGATTGCTCTTCTGGAATCATTTGTTACACATACCGGGAGCATGGGAGGGGAGAAATTGTAGCAAGCTCAACATTAGTGATGTAGTTGGCGGGGGTGTTTGTTTTAATGACACACGGACGGACTCGTCTTGAAATTGCTCATTCCCGTTCAAAATGGCAAAATGTCCGGGCTCACTGAAAGCGAAAGCGTCCGCATCTTCTTGATGCCGCACGGTCTCAGAAGTGCTCTCGTAAATTTGCCCTGCGCTTTACGTTTAGATGTACACACAATACCAAGAACAAAAACGCTTTCCCTTTTTTGGTGCGAGCAAAACCCCACTCCTTCCCTCTGGTAGATTACGGCACCATCAGAAAAGTGCTCTCGCCTCTGAATCAGTCCACGGGAAGCTGCCTCTTGGAGGAGATCGAGCTGTTCCCCGCCAGGAAGAGGCAGCCCATTCGGAGCCTGCTGATCCTGCACAGCCGAAGCGAGCTGTACGTGGGCGTACGAGACCAGGTCGTCAAGATCCCCCTGAAGCGCTGCAGCTACCACAAGGGCAGAGAGTGAGTACATGCGCAAACAAACACACTTTGTCTCAATGGAAAGCATCCAAAGCGAGCCAGCACACCTCGTCTTGTGTCGGGTGGGTGCCTTCATCTGAGTGTAGGCCGGGGGCTTTAGCTAAGACCATAAAAATAATAAAAATCAGCATTCATGCCAGAAACCAGAGACGCCCACGACTGCGCTTCTGTCTTATTATCTTCCCCCTAAATTGGTGATCGTCATATAAATTTCATATACATTTTTTTGTTTTGTTTTGAAAAGCCTACTTTTCTCTTGCCAGTGCGTGCGTGGGGGCCAGAGACCCTTACTGTGGTTGGGATCTCCTGCTGAAGAAATGCACCACGCTCGAAGAAAGCGCCAGAATGAGCCAATGGGAGCAGAGCATTACAAAGTGCCCGGTGAGTATCGGTCACATTGCGGGGTTGCCGCTTTCTTCTTTTAAAAAGTCGCTGAATCCACATGAAGCTTATATTTACACCCCCCCCCCCCCCCCCCAGTTGCTCTGCATTCACTCAATTCATCCCATCCAGCAAGCAAAGTTTACGGGGAGCGGCATGTCTCGGAGGCGCGCTTCCTCAAAGCATTCACCTCTGGCTGCTTCTCCATTTCTTCAAACTCGTCACCATTTGGGGAGCGACAACCGCTCAATATTTTCATTGCCGCGCCGCTTTTTGAGAAATATCCCTCGTGTGATTTTTCACGACCGGAGGAGGCTGCTCGGTGCTGTGTCGCATGTTGCCAGGCAGATTGTCAGTCTCTCAAACATGTCTTCGGGAAAGCGCGCATAACGGCATGCGCACATTCTGACAACAATTGTCATGGCAGGCAGTCTGCGGCGTAATCGACAGAAGCTGCGGCAGCGACTCGAGCAGTTGTACAACAGCCGGTTGGCCCCTCGATACACTTCCTCACGGCGTCCCTCGCATGGAAAATGAGGGTGTTTTGCATAAAAACTGTGGCACTTTTTTTTATCCCTCAGCATCCAAATCATTCCAACGAATGAGTGTCAGTATTTTGTGCGCGGCGTTTAAACCATGGCCGTTCGTGTCGAGATGCTGCTCATGATAAAGATGACTTCATATGCGTACGCGCAGGTTTGTGCATGCATAAATAGACGCATCTGCATAAGAAGCATCTGCAAGTAGGATTAATACGTTACCATTATGGCGACACAAATTTGCTTTGGAAATACTGCGGGGAAATTTGTCACATGAGCAGAAAATGCAGCGCTTACATCTGCAGGCAGGTTGCTACCTGCAACTTTGTCCACTTTTTCGTCTCCATCATCTGGAGCAGTTCAGCAGTCATCTCATCACACAAAAACCTTTTTTTTCCATCATTTAAATAAAGGAAGAAATTCACAAGTGGGTGCCTTGACTTTGGATGCATACATTGCGCAGAAATAGGGTCAATTAAGTGAAAAGCGGCAAAATTGTAGAGCCACGTAGAATCTTGATATGGAAAATGGCAAAGCAACAAATGTTTGTTTGACAGATCGCAGTTTTTCAAGACGTTGCAATACGCTCCAAAAATAAATCCTAATAATGACCACTTATTTCACTATTGGCTCATTATAGCTTTCCTGCAAAGGTCATTGAGGTCAAAGTCATTGCGAGTTCCACTGAGAAAACAATCTTAGTTTCATTCCATTTGGTTTCTCCTTTCTATTACGCTGGCAACGCGTATTTTCTCATATCGTTGCGCTTCCACGTGTGTCCATCGTTTAGAACATCATCTTCCGAGACGCATTTTCATCATTCTGCACACCTCGGTTACTGCATATTTGCCTGCCAACGCCTGAATTCGAGTGTCGCGCTCACCGTCCTCCGCCTGTGTTTTCCTGCCAAGCAACGCGCTCCCAAGGCCGGTTTCGAGGACGAGCCGTTTCTCTTTCAAGCTTTTGACGTCATCCGCTTTCATCGCCAACAGGTCCGTAATGTGACGGTCGATGGCGGCTTTGGCGCCTGGTCGGGATGGTCGGCTTGTAGCCACAATGACGGCGGCGGCGCGGGGTCCTGCCTATGTCGGACGCGCGCATGCGATAGCCCCATTCCTCAGTGTGGCGGTCAGAGGTGTCACGGCATCAGCGTCGAGGTCGCCAACTGCTCCAGGCAAGTTTCGCCCGATGCGTTGACTGCAAAAAAAAAACTGTCCGGAGTGTGCTTGTGTGCGCTGAGATGGAAACGATCGTTCCAAATGCTTTTCCACATAACGTGGGGTTGCGATGATGTGTTAATGAGGATCACAAATTCAATCTTTCTTAGTAAGCCAATGATTTTGTGCCCTTTTTGCACCTTTCCCAACTTTTTGAGAACGTGGCAATTGTAATGAAACGCTTTTTTGGTTTCCATATGGAGTTTTCGGCACAAAATGAGCACGCCCTCTGTTTATTCTACAATGTCCTTCAAGTGAATTCCGAATGTAAAACCTGCCAATGACATACTCTCCACTGTCTTTTAATGAATGACAAAGTATGATTTGTTCTAAATTCCTTTTGTGTCTCCATAGAAACGGAGCCTGGACTCCGTGGACATCTTGGGCTCCCTGCAGCACCAGCTGCGGTATTGGCTTTCAAGTTCGTCAGCGCTCCTGCAGCAACCCGACCCCTCGTCACGGCGGCCGAGTGTGCGTGGGGCAGAATCGCGAGGAGAGGTACCACAAACGTCCCCTTGTCTTCGTTGAGAATTCATTTCAAAAGCTTGGGGGAAAAAAAAGGCAAAATGACCTTCATGTGAAATGTCAAGTTCAATGGCGCAAGATCCTGTCAGACATATTAAAGTGAAGTCATAATGACGGCGATAATAGATGAATTTTGCGGCGTTATCAAGCGAGGGACCGTTTGAGACTCAAAATGGAAAAATAAATTAGGTACAAAGTGAAGAGAAGATTCACGGACGACAAATAGACATGCCGTCAAGTTAATACTCGAATAATATGGAGAAAAGTAGCTGGATTAACTACGCGGCGCACACGACTGATCCATCTCTCGTCATCCTTTCCTTTGGGGAAATGGAGCACCCCACATTATTATTACAACTAAAACGGATAACGATTATCGGATCTCTCTCCTGTCGCCTCTCAATCCATCTTTGTCTTGCACCTCCTGCTGCAACAGTCCTTGAGATGTGCTCTCCTGCTCCACCAGTTGCCTCGAGCAAAACACCGTGACAAAAACCGGCCAACTGGTGAAATCATAAACGACAAAGATGGCTGATCGTGCTTTGTTTTGTTCCTCGAAACATATTTTGATTACGAGCCAAATCTGCCTTTGGACAATAATTTGCGTTATAGAAATCAAGGAAAAAATGTATTTGATATATTCCTGTTTGTTTTTTTAATGCTAAAAGCGCAGTTTGAAGTTCTTAGGCATGACTCGTTTTGCGCGCGTTTGTGTGACTTTCTGTAAACCGGCTCATCTACGTAGCGCACACACATTTGTGATCCGGTCTCTTCTTGACACTTTTTCTCTTCCCCCCCCCCCCCCCCCTCCTATTCCGTTCCACTTCAAGCACGCAGATTAGTCAACATGAAAAAGAAGACCCCTCCAAGGATTATTTTCTCCAATCACAATATTCAAGAATATCGCTTTTGGTTTTCCTTGAAGAGCCAAGTATTTGGGAATAGCACAATGGAAAGGATTCCATTTCAGCCTGGAAAGCTATTTCAGCACTTAAAGCTATCCCAAAAGGCACGCAAGCCAAAACACAACAAAACAGGAATTAAAGCCGTTTTATAGCGTCTAGGAAAGTTGTAAACTACATGACGGCCTGACGGCGTTATTGTAAAATAACCGCTTTTACCCCGTCTCGTAACAATTTTGCAACGAATGCGTTCCCGAAGCGTCGTCGTCCGTCAGTTGTTCCTTTGTCTGTTGCCATGCGGGCATTTCGATGGTAACGGTGACGCCACGTTCAAAGCCACGTGAAGAACAATGCGCCGCTCTTGTCCAATTTGTCAACATGACACGCCTGCCTCGCGGAATCAAGACTTTGTCGCCGTTTCCGTTTGGTGGCCAGACGCACTGCGGAGGAGGCGTCGTGCGCCTTCACGTTTAATTATCTTGTCACTCAAAGGACACTCGTCATGCTTGGTTTTGTTTTGGCGCGAATCGCTCTGTCGTAAAATAAATAAATAAGGAACAGTCGCTTTGTTATTTTGAATTCTTTATTTGCTCTTCAATCAAGGGAGGGGGGATAGTTTCTGGCGTGCTTGCTTGCGCACTCCGAAGCTGCGGCAATCCTCCCATCTCGGATAGTGAGCCGGCCATTGTTTCAGCGTCGCCTAGCAACGCATCTGGCTGCACACGCGTGTCATGTCTATGGATTTTAGGCTCTGTCGATAGGTGCCCTGTCGTTGACGAGCAACCTTTTGCCTGAAGTCAGCTGGGTTAGGCCTCGGCTTCCCATGGGAGGCCATCGAGAAAATGCACGCACGGATGGATGGATGGATAGATTGACCGCGGCTCATGTTACAGCTCCCTTTTTCTTGGTCAGGTACTGTAACGAACACCTGCCCTGCCCGCCGCACGTCTACTGGTCGGCCTGGTCGGCATGGGAACGCTGCAATGTGCCTTGCGGCGGCGGCATCCAGTCGCGCCGGCGAACCTGCGAGAATGGCAACGACTGTCCCGGCTGTGGCCAGGTACGTCACCGTTCATCTGATGCACTGCCCATCCGCTCACGGCTCTCTCAGTTTGCGCTATGTGGTGCGGTTAGCGGTCTCACCGGCTACGGAAAAGGAACGGAGCCCCATCCTGGTCACATTTATAGTGCGGAAGGAAGCATCTGTCCGATATATTGCCGGGGCCACAAATGTACCACAAATACCATAAACCGCATATGAATAGCTTTTGCGTGTTCCCAAACAAAGGTCAGGCTGACCGATGAATCGTTTTCTCTTGTTGCCTGCGCGACGTGATGATCACATCACCTCTGCTGCTTTTATCTCCGAAATGAAATCGAGATTTGTGGGTGTCCTTTCCTCCTTGCCCCTTTGGTGTTTATTTGAGTGTTATGCTTCGAGAGAAAAAAAAAAAAAAAAAGCTCTGACGGATGCAAATTGTTTGGTGACTGCGCCGCCGTCAGCAAGCCATTCAAACCTGCTGTGTGCTGACCATATGGACAAAAGTCAACTTGACTCTTCTCTGGCTTCCACTGCCATCGAGGTATGCTTGGATGAGTTTGGTCTGGAGGAACTTTACGAGCACATCGGGAAGAGCCGTCAATAGTGAGGCGCGCTTGACCGACGTCGACTGGACTTTTGGACAAAAAAGAAATCTATGTTTTGATTTCTTTATTACGTGCAGCTCTCCTAACTAGCTCATTCAGAAGTTAACCTTGCAGCAATGGCATTGCTGTCTCGATTTTTTTTTTTACCTACTTCTGTGAACAATAGCCGGGGGGTCAGGGGAGGGAAATACGGGTGGAGGTGTCGACTCGAGAGCGGGCTTTTGTTTGTACATGTATGTTTTCTGAATATTGAAGAACAGCAAGTGTTTTTAAATATCAAAGAAAGAAAAAAAAAAGGGACGATGACAAAAGGCAAGAACCGACCGAGGCGAGATGAACAAACATGCCAAGTTGCTCCAATATGGATGCAAATCACTGCAGGGTGATCACATCATAGTCTGCCGCAATGTCTGAAGACTGGGCACAAATTAATTTGAGTCCTTTTGGTTAGCAACAGTTGAGACACGGACAGAGTTCAAATTGGGAGGGAAAAAAGAAGGAATGTCCCGTCAAAGTAACCCTTTAGCGGCTGTTACTTAAAACCTACGACGATGCCCCCCCTAACCACGACTCGACTAAATTTGTGGAAAAAGGCTGCCCTAAGCGGTATCTAATGGACCGTCTGATAAGATGGAAACAAAAGTTCCCACTGCATTCTGAAGCCTCCCTCACAGCCTGGTAGCCCCGCACACTGATAATTGACCATGACATGTTAGTCGCTACACAACATCACACAAATGGAAACGGCGCCTCCCCCCACTTCCATTGAGCGGTCACACGCTATTGCCCCTAACGCGCTTTCTCTTTAGCGCTCAAGATGTCAAAATAGCCACTTCCACGCATCAGCCATCATGCTCGCCTCTATTCAAGGAACGTCGCAATGTTAATGGTAGACTATGCAAATGGATTTTGGAGAGCAGCTCAGCATTCAACACTCGTGTTTCCCAAAGCGGAAAGTCTGGGCTGATTTTGAAGCGATGCCTTTTCTACAGCCGAGTGAGGCGTCTTATCTGTTCATGGAGCGTATTAAGACGGACTTGGCAAAGCTGGCCACAAATCCGGAAATGTCTTCAATGAATGTGAAGAATTCAAATTCAGGGAGAACGAAGGGATCCAGCACTCAAATCACATTGTAATCAAGTTCAAATTTCCATCCAGATTCAGATTTGGGGTTTTTTTTTCCTTTCGGAGTGATAAATGGATATGTACGAATATCAGGGTTCAGAGTGTGTTGGAAAACGGACATCAACTTTTCATCGACGTGTTACAGAAGTTGAATTCTTAAACAGTCACAGTGGGGGGTGGGGGGGGTTGTAATCAATTGCGGACATCGTGAACCTTTGTAATTATGGACAATTGATCCATCATCGAATGTGAATGTCAGTCAGATCTTTGTGGAGTTCAGCCCCGGTAATTACAGTTACCCCGCGTTGCAAATCACGCACGGCTGATTGTGAAACGGTTCCGCAAATGAAGGTCACCCAAACAAGCCGGGAGGGATGTCCATTCGCATTTTAATTATTCATGCCGCGGCGACATCCACTGGCAATCAGGATTGCTTTCTCACTTACGACTGAAATCGCACAGCCTGCCCGACATGCTGTCAAGAGAGCTGAAACTGACATCTTAACAGCAAAGGCGTGCCGCATAGAGACGCTGGAGATGCAACTCATCTTCAACCAATTTGGCGTCAAGCTTTTGAAAATCTGCAATTCTGAAGGCCTTATATAGTTGGTTGCATTTGATGAATAATTATCGCGCAAAATCTAAACGGTTGAAATGAATATTTTTCGGATATGTGTTTGTTACATGATTGCAACTTTGCACCGTGTCATGGAAATTTCTCAAAAGTTCATCTCCTCGGCAACTGCATCGTCCATGACGAAGTCACACAGGGCGAGGCCTGTGTTTGACAAATTGCGCTGCGGAGATGAGACGGTGCTAATTAAACTGATGTGCCATGGAGATGTAAAGAAGGCTCTGTCGCCATGGACACGATGGCGTTTGATCAAGCCTCCGAAGAGGACCAGCCGCACAAAAATGTCACGTCTGGAAGTTTGTCTTAAATGTCAGGGAGCCGCTGTGTACGTAAATAGGCGACATGCACCAACATAGAAACACCAATAAGCAGCGTAATTAGTGTAATCATGGCGGGAGGTTAGACGGGCAAGACTTGTTATTATTCACCTCCAACTGGCCGAGCACAACAGCACTGTATCCACACACCAAAAAAAAAAAAAAGACCTAGACGACGTGAGCGTGCTACTTATATATATATTTTTGGGGGGGTCATGGACTTGTTGAAAAATCACTTGTCAGTCCTTTACGATTTATATTTGCGTACTTGTACTGTAGGGAAACCTCTGGCATCAAAGTATTTCACCTCTTGCTAAACCACGTCGCTCTTTATGAGGGTTCAGTCAGTGCGATGTATTTATGAGCTATACATTGAGCATCTTGCTATCAACTATTTACGAGCGGTATTTAAGTCGCTCTCTTGAGTCACTGAATGCGGTTTAGCTCTCAGCCCAGTAATGATCTCCTTAGGTCTCTGCATTGACATGATTCCTTTGCGAGGGGGCATACCGGCAAAGTTTCATGAAATATTTACTGTGTTTGGCAACCATGAACAACTCGTAACACCCACAGACCACTTCCCTTTATCTGGCTTTGGTCCACACGTGAGTTGCTGCGGGCGCCAGAAAGGCAGGAAGGACGCCTTCGCGTCGCTGCGCATTTGTTGTGTCTGAAGACCGCAGACAGGTGGCGGCTCGTGTGGAATCATGTTAAATATTAATGTGTGGCGGCGATTACGGCACGAGATGGAAAGAGGCAGGAAGTGCAGTGGACGGGACGCACTCGATCAGCCTGGATGCTAACGGAATCTCAATCTCGCCAAGTGTGTTTATAACCTTGGCTCTCAAAGAGGAGGAAAGCGTGACGATCGGAAGGGGCAAAGAAAGATGAGGCCGATGCAAGTGGTGGAAGGAGGACCGAGAACGGGGGGTTATGAACTGTAAAAGAGAGCGGACAGAGATGGGTGGAATGAGACGAGAAGTAAAACTGACGATGATGAGTGCTGTCCACTCACGGGCCACTTTGTGCAGAATAGGCTGCTACACGTGAGCAGATAATTTGTTGCCTTCAGACTCGGTGCCGCAGTTTGCAGCCCGAGGCTATTCTGCACGACTTGTTCCAGATAACTAAACCGTGGATGTTTGTGAGCACAAGGCAGCTCCTTCTCAGTAGAAGGCTCACAGAAACTTCTCAGTTCATCAGAGGAGCGTGCGCTGTTTACTGCATGCGGCCTGCCCCTCGCTGCAAGAATGACGACCACCACTCTGGGTGTCATTTATTACAGTAATATCCAAAATATTTTCCCACAACAGGGCCCAAGACACTGAACCAAAAGTAAAAGGTGAGAGTCGACCTCCACCAAGGCAAAATAATGCTCATTTTAGAGCAGACGTATTTGCCATGTTAGTATTAGGGGGTGGGGGGAAGAAACATTTATGGTTTCCAATCGAATTGCATCCAATGAATCGTACAAATTTTTAGGTCGCTTAATATTTTTTTTTCCCCCCGATAAGAAACGGGTACGGTGTGCAGCAGTGACATTAAACACCTGAAGTTATCGAATCAGATTTGAATGTGTAGGTGTACCTAATTTTGTGACCTGTCACACGACTATCCGCCGGGCTCTTATCTTCTTTTTCAAGGTCTAGCAGTCACTCAAGGCGTATTCAGCATAAATAAACAAGCCTGCGAGGGGAAAATAGCAGCCGGTCTTTCGCTTCTTCCGCCATGGAACCGCCGTCCGCGATTATCTCCTGACTCGAGTTATCATCCCGTACGGCGCCACAACTGTTATTTTCTGACCACTCGTCCTAATGGAAGCCGGTGGAGGCAATTTAAGGCCATACATTCTCACGACGTTCCTGAATGTGACTCGCATCGTGAGCTTCGGTGATGTGTTTTTCATATTTATAGCCAGATGCAGACAGGAGGAAAGCGGCTTATTTCTACCTCCCTTCACCCCCCCCTTTTTTTTTTTTACTTGCCTCTGAACTCCATCAATGACCTTTCCTGCCTGCTTTGTTTGCGTCTCGCCATGTTCAGTGAAGGTGTCACAAGGGAAGGTATCCTCATCGGGCCCCCAGCCAGCCGAGCGGATATTTTGGCGGGGCAGACTAACCCAACAGTGGCATCAGCCACCCAGAACCAGAATCAGCTGCCTTCCAAGGATGAGCAGCAATTAAATATTTGAAAGGGCTTTGTTTCTACATCAAATATCGCATTTGAGAATTTTTCGCAGCAATTGCCTGGTGTTTTCACTCGGCTTGGAAGATTCTGCAATCGTTTCTGTCTGAAATGTTCATGCGTAATTGTCACTTTTAACGACACGTGATTATCTTCTCCTACCTGCCGCATAGAAACATTTTCCCCTCCCCCTCATCCGCAGGAGTACCAGTCGTGCAACTCCCAGCCTTGTCCTGACCTGAAGAAAACCACTCCGTGGACCCCGTGGACACCGGTGAACATTTCCGACAATGGCGGGCACTATGAGCAGCGTTTCCGTTACACGTGCAAAGCTCGTATACCGGATGCCAGCCTGCTGGAGGTGGGCAGGCAGAGGATCGAAATGCGCTACTGTTCCAGCGACGGCTCGACGGGCTGCTCCACTGATGGTGAGAAGCTATTTGCTGCCTCGTCCGCTGGATTTTTCTGCCTTGGTGCAGCCCCGCCGTCTTTCTTTCTGCATGTTTTTCACTCCAAAAAAAAAAAAAAACAACCCCATTTTTCAGCTTCAGTCATTTATCAACGGGCCGATGCGTCAGACATGTTAATTAACTTCAAGCCAAAAGCCAATCTTTACATTAAAGCTACATCAATCTCTGATATGATGAACAATTTGGGCAAAGGTATTTTGGAGCAACTCTTTCATTAATCCAAGGTGAGGCTAGAACGTCCTCACTCGGGTAGCGGGCGACTTGACATTTGGTGAAGCGGTGGGGCCAGACTCAAACCCGGAACCTCGCAAAGAGGAGGCATCCAAGCTATCCGCTGCCACGCAATCATTCCGTCGAAGGACCTGCAGCTGGCATCTTATCCCGTTTCTTTTCAGACAAAAAGCCACAGAAAGACTGGGCCATGTCTATAATATGTGCTCATCGAAACCGTGCTTCCGGGACAGAGAGAGCAGCTAAATGACCGTCGCCCCGGTGGCGTTTTATTGGCCTTGACCCAATATGGAAAACAGGGTGTGAATCTTTTCCAAAATGTTCCTCTTCACGTCTGGTGATGCAGCACTCAAGAGAAATCAGGTCGTTTCCTAGCACCTCGCAAATCAGGCAAGGGAAAACAAAATCGATGTGCTCGTATGCAGAATGAAAATAAATGTTTAAGAGCCGATTCCATTCACGGTCAGTCGTTGTTTCAAGTTTACGGCCTTCATTTTGGGTTTCTCATTCGAAGCCGATTCATTACAAGTTTTTCCCCTGAACACGCCGTCTGGCTGCTCCGCTTATCCCCCAATCACATCATTTTGTTCGTCTTTTGCCTCGCCGCCGCATTGTGTGGGCTTCTACAAATTGCTCAGACGCTTTCATCTCACACAGTCAGTCATCATGTGATGATGGTGCACGAAGAGCCTTTATTGCTCTTGACTCGTATTAAGATGTGGATCCATTTTCATGACAGCAGATAAATGGTGACTATGATTATTTCTTTGAAGCTTTTACTGGATACTACAGCGCATACTGTGCTGACTCACGTGATTGCTCATAGCTTAATGATAGCAATGAATGAGTTTGTCCGAAGCCGCAATGGCTAAAATCCCAGATGTCGGAATCAAAGCCAGGGTGTCCTGCTTCACGCTTTGTCCATTTCTGTATTCTTTTCATGTGGTTCCATTTGTGTGAGCGACATTTTTTTGTTTGTTTTTGTTTTGCAAGTATTTTTGGAAGATTATTATATTTCATGGCCACTATTCCCCATGACTTCTCAGAGTGTGAGAAGCAACCCACAGCCATCGCTTTGGAAGCTTGTGAGTTTATTCCGTGGTCAGCTCGCTTTGGTGAGCGATGGCTTCATTGTTTCCCCTGGAGAAAGTGTGGGGATGTCAGCAAGCTCGACGCGTTTCACTTGAGCTGATGTGCTATCAGGGCCAGGACCCTCTTGTGGGCAACAGATTACTTTTCCACACAGCACAGACTTGGTCGACACACGCCAGTGCTGACGGATGATAACCGCTGCGCTCTCCTTATTGTCTCTGCTTTGTTTTCTCTCTCTGCTCAGCCAGCACGCTTCGCTTTATACGGCTGACTCGCTTTTATCAAGACAGAAAACAGAACGGGTTTAGCTTACAAGTGCGCGCAGTTTATTTGAAGTTTTCTATCACGGGTCTTCTCCAGGATTTTTTTTTTTTAATGAATGCAAATCTAAGATGAATAGTGTAAATGTCCATTCCACTCACCAGAATGATTCATATGTTTATGATAAACGGACTTATTTTTTTGTATTAATACTATGGGGGGGTTTTGCTTCCATGACGTCATGCTGGTGCCTCAAGTTCCTGGGGAGAAGAAAGGCTTATTTTTGACAATAGTATCCAAAAAACAAGCTGACCTTGTGGTCTTGCTTCTCAATAGCTTTTGTTCTTTTTTTCTTGCTGTATATTTGATACATTGAAAAGCATCAAATTGAGGCCCACATCTGCACCGTGCGCCGGCCCGACTCAACCAAAACCTTTCAACCTGGACTTTTCAAAAGCATACCTTTGCATTATAGCTGTAATTTATTCCCGCGAGCATCTGTTTTCAAATGATTTCCACTCATCTTTAAACACCGCAACATTGTCAGCATGGAGTTACATGCGGCAAAAACAATCGGTGAGGGCCAAGCGTCTGTCAGAAGCTGAGATCAAGCGATTCTCACCGGACAAACGAGCCGGCCACCTAAACGATAAGCCAACATATGAAAAGAATTGCTGGGTCGGCATTGCCATTTAACATCCTTGAAGTCAGGCTTTGATGGAACCCATATGGATGACGAATCTGATGGTTCGACAAAACACAAGCGTACAGTGGAACCGGACCAGCGGGATATCGCGTTTGTTACTGTACCCTCCAAAGCAATTTTATGTGACCCCCCCAGCAGCTTTCACGTTGGTGGTGTTGTCGTTTCTTCCTTTGAAGACCAAACTCCACAGACGTGTTTGGAATGAGGCAACTTTGATATCTTTGAATGCATGTCACATTCACGGCTTCGAGAAATTGAAGCAGCAACTAATAATAATTGGGATGAAATGTTGCGGCATTCCTATCCCACATAACACCACGCGGATGATCCTACGACACGCTTTAGTCTCTTCATCCGGCCGTTTTATTCTGCTTGCGTGGGTGGCGGCAATCCAAGTAGGGAAGCCGAGACAGGGAACTTCAGTTCGATCAGGGGAATGCAGTTGTGAGCCAGAGCCTTGGTGGGGTTCAGCATCACCCGTGACGTACAGTAGTTGGACTTTTTCTGTAGCTTGCAACATTCTTCCATCAGCCTTTTTTGTGTTTGACGGGCCATATCCCCTTTGTAGCAAAACAAATTCAATGTTTTCTTCCACTTCCTTTAACGACCAGGTGTCACGTTACTTTTGTGAACATCATTGTGTATTTCATGGCTATTTGTGAGTCTGTTCTGTTTATTACACCCCTGTGCCCTTTGAAGAGGTTTAATTGCTTTCTCTTTAGTTGGCTCCTCCATGAAAAGCTTCCCTTGAGGAGGCTGCCGCCTGACACATCTCAGGGCAGCCAAAAAAAATTCTGTTGCATGGTTCCACTCTGGCCAACCACAACACAACATTTAATAGCATGACACACACACACACACACACAGAAAATGGCTGGGCTTCCCTGAATCTAGGACACTTCTTTCTCACTAGTAGGGGCGTACAGTATGTGATATCAAAAAACTTACATTGGAAGCTGCGCACACATGTCACTAGTTTGACTCCTGTATGGAATATGCATGTTCTCCCCATGCCTGTGTGGGTTTTCTCCGGGTGCAGGTGTCTTCCCACGTTCCCAAAACATACATGTCAGGTTGACTGATCGCAGGTGAGATTGTGAGTGTGAATGGTTGTTCGTCTACATGTGCCTTGCTGATAAGCAGCCAATCACAATGAAAGCATGGCTGATAAGCAGCCAATCACAGGGCTGGGATAGGTTCTGGCACAACCCTCGTAGATGGATAAAAATGGTGGCTTGACTTCTAGCAAACCTTTTCTGCCACAACGAGAGGAGACGTTCCCGGTTATGTTGAAGGCCTGCATTGATGAGCTGAAACATGACGGAGCTCGCCAACATAACAGTCACGAGCAGCCGTTCCTTAAGTGGCCCTGAAAGAAGTCTGGATGAAGAGTATCAGGTCACAGCTGCAGGCGGGTCAGTCCGTGCCACTGCACGCTTAGACTCGATCAAGAGCGACGGGCCCGATCGGTGCACACGCCAGCTTGTGAGGTGATGAGGCTCTAAGCTGCCAAGGTCGGTCGGCCATATTTATGAAGGGGTTGAGGACTAGCGCAAGGTGAACACTCCGTCTCCCCGAGATTACAGGGCAGCCCGAGGGCTGGAAAAAAACGGGTTCCGGTTTTGGTCATGAGTGTGGGGCGGGGACAAACTTCAATGGCAAAAATAGACAAGAAGAGGAAGAAAGGTACAAAAATAAAAGACCTTGAAGAAGATGAGTGATGAAGAAGAAGATTGACCAAAATTAAGCCTGGCTTTTGAGAGCCGGAGCTGCATTATCGTCTGTAAAAGTAGAAAAGTGTTGAAGGAATGAATGACTCATCCGACAGTGGCCTGGACAGTCACTGTAATTTCATTGCAGGTGATTATCATTGACTCGGACAGATGGCTTCTCATTCAGAGGGACCAGATGATTCCTCCCCGTAGTGCTCACAGGCCGCAGCACTTTCACAACGCTGATTAATGCATGTGGTAATTAGAGTTGAATAAAAAAAAGAAATCACTTTCTGATTCCGTGATTCACTCCGCATGAGAGCACCAATGATGGAAACTGATGTTGTTTGATGAACACAAGACGCCGCACTTAACTTCCTGAATCCATCTTCAGAAAATAGAAATGAGGTCTGCGGAGAACGCCGCGATACACAACAGCCCCACGGCTGTTTCTAATCCATCATTCCCGCTTCGCCAGTTCTGTCGACGTCGTCGCACGAGAAAGTTTTAAATGTGCAGCTCTTGATTTAGCTGAAGTCATCTTAATTGTCCGTGCTCCAGGTGAGGTTCTTCACCTGGGCAAGACCTCCGCACGCACCGTCAACGGTGGCTGGTCTTCGTGGTCTTCTTGGACCCAGTGCAGCAGAGACTGCAGTCGTGGCATCCGCAGCAGGAAACGGGCTTGCAGCAACCCGGAGCCAAAGTACGGGGGTCAGACCTGCCTGGGGGCTGCCCAGGAGTACCAGGAGTGCAACACCACTCCTTGTCCCGGTAAGGCATGCCCACACAGATTCTCATCATCAAACGCACAGACGGGTCTTAAAGAATATTCACATTGTGTGAAGATGGAGACTAATCACACCTAAGCGATAGTTGGGGCCCTGAGGTTTGAGCAGCAATGAATACAAATGCCTCTCCTATGAAAGTCTGACGCCATTTTTGGCGGACCCGGCAGATGCGGCGTGAGACCAGCTGGGATCTTCCGCCGTCTTATCCTATCGTCTTTAATCCAAAGCTTTGAAGGAGGAAAACAGGTGTCGGGCCAACCATCCGTCTGGTTTAGGGAACAAATGAATCTTTGTGTTTTTCTCACAACTTTGCCCAAGATGAGACGATCCGTCACGGTAGCGCCAGGAATCGACTTGCGCGTCACTTTGAGATAGAGAAATTACGCCAAGATGACAAAAAGCCGCGGCATCTTCAATTACCTGCGCAAGAGCTGCCAAGCGCCAGAGGGTCTTTAAAAGCAATTCTCGGATGCTCTTGAAAAAAGGGCAAAATGCACTTGTCATTTATCCATATGATTGGATATTAACGATATTGACTTGTCATTCCCCGGTCTGCCCTCATAATAGTGCTTCACCTTTGGTATGAATTTCTGTATCTCTTATTGCCCGCAAAAATTACACCAAAACATTCTAATGATTTTCTTTTGTCCTTCCTCTTGCTACCTTTAGTGGATGGGAGCTGGTCCTGCTGGTCTCCGTGGTCCAAGTGCTCCGTGACGTGCGGAGGCGGACATTACATGAGGACTCGGACTTGCAGTAACCCCCCGCCTGCTTACGGAGGGGACATCTGCCTTGGCCTGCACACTGAGGAGGCGCTGTGCAACACTCAAACCTGTCCAGGTATAAACACATACACACACACACACATACATTGCTTATACTTTTCAGTCACCCTAGGCCACGTGGAAGTCAGTCATGCATGACTAATACATAACCAAGGACCCACACCAACGACACAACGCAGCTGGGAGATTTACTGTCTTTTTTTTTTCGTTCGCAGAGAGCTGGTCCACCTGGTCACAGTGGTCCCAGTGCGACTCCAGAGGGGCCCAGTTACGTGTCCGTCATTGTGATGTCCTGTTTCCTACTGGAAATCAGTGCTCAGGAAACAGCAGCGAGAGCAGGCCGTGCTCTCCCGAGTCCAACTTTATACCAGGTACCATTGAGACAAGACGCGCATTCACAGACGAAGGCAGTGAGGATACAGCTCGAGGACGAAGGCCCACTGCAGTCATCTCAATAATGTCACGATATTTTTTCATCTCACTCTGGGCATTCGGATGATGTAAATGATTTCGCACTGAGATCAGTCGAGGCATGACACCCGCAAAAAGTGAGGAAATGGCACCTTTGGAAGTTTGTCCTTCATCGACACCCATATTGCTATTGGTAGAAAGTAGCAAGAAACGCGTCTGTGCATCGATTTCTTCCACAGCCGATCCTTAAAGCAAAATAGAACACATTAGTCATAAACAACTATGTCAACAATTTTAATGCAAAGTCCTAAAAAGAAATGACTACCTGACACTATTCACAAGCCCCAAGCTAACCAGCACTTCCATTAATCACGAGGGTAAACAATTAACTGAATCAAAGGTCGTTAAGCATTCTGCGTTAATTAGCAAGAATATAATACTTTTGCAAAAGTCTTACGGAATTACCCATTTTCGTTCCTCATCAATCGCCTTTAATAAGAAGGCTTGTCAATGGGGCTATATTAGAAATGTTTTGTACTTAATTTTCTCTAATGAGGACATCTATTTTTCATCAAACACTCCAGGTGCCGCCACGGCCATGATTATAGCTTGCGGAGTTTCTCCGGTAATCTTTCTCATATTGAAAGCAGCTTTCATCTCGCCATTCGCCAACGGAGGTGTAATTTGTCACGCGGGCAGGAGTGTGTTTGTGCCGGTTCCAGGCCTAATTCTGATACCTTTTGCTATTTTTTTTTCTCTTATTTTATCAGAAATCTCCATTGCACGCTCCAGTCAGGAGGAGAGACGCTGTGGAGGTAATAAATGTGTGAGTCTCGTTGAACGTGCGTGAGAGAGAGAAAAACCTACATGTGGCGTACTAATTTGCAATTCTGCTTAAATGAATATAAATCCCGCCCCCCGAAAACGATGAATTGAAGGGAAATGCTGATCTGATAATAATCTCACTGCAGTAGTCTAAACGACATGCTAGGCCACACATGCACGCACACGCATGTCCTCCACTAACATACTGCAGTCGCACTTAAAATTCAGGTGCCGAAAAACCCGAGTAAAATGTACCGTAGCTACACGGTTACAGTTTGAGGGGATCAATCAAATCTCTTTTAACCATGTTTACTTCCGCCACAGCTGCAGGAATGCTGATGAAAGTGCTCGGGATTCATAAGAAGCGCACCAATACGCTTGCGTGTGTTTGGCACACAACTGGCAGCTGGGAGTCAAGTCATGGAAGTTCACAGCCCAATACCCAAATTGGGACTTGTCACCTATGACAACTTTTGACAGTTACTGACAAGATTTGCTCGTTTGTTCTCAATGTTAGCAGATATTTATAGAATTGCATGCAATATTGTATATGTCTCTAAAAAAACGATAGTAATGGTCTCCAAAAAGGAGATGTGACGGACCTAAACGATTAAGTGATAAATCTAAATCTAAAGCTAAGTCGCATTCAATCACTCACGAAATGAGGAAAGTATTTCTCGAGCCGCCCGTTGGCATTCTAGCTAAATTCCAATACAGCGGACAACGTTTTATCTGCCTTCCCCAGGTACTTTGGGATTCCTCCCACATTCCCAAAACATGAATGTCTGGTTAATCTCCCAACGAAGCTAACGTTCCCGTTTGTTATTCTGCATGAATGGTTGTTTTGTCTACATGTGCCCCGTAATTGGTTGTCACCCGGTTGAGGTTGCGCCCTTGCCTCTCGACCACCACCGACCACGATCGGCTCCAGCACATGGGCTACCCTAATGAGGATATGCCCTCTAGAAGAAGGATGGAAGGATTCCAAGAAGGCTTCGCCATCACCAATTTCTCGGGCCTTAACGAGGCCATCATCAGAGCGTGATTTTTCAGCTTGAGCTTCCAATCTCCCTCCTTCCCTCTGCTTGACCTCCATTCAGATTTCAACCTCTTCCACATGATCGCCGTGGGGCTCAGCAGCTCCATTCTGGGATGTCTGGTCACCCTGCTGGTGTATTCGTACTGCCAGCACTACCAGCAGCAGTCGCACGACGCCACCGTCATCCACCCCATCTCCGCCGCGCCGCTCAACACCAGCATCACCAACCACATCAACAAACTGGACAAATACGACACGGTGGAGGCCATTAAGGTCTGTACTCGATATTTTCCAAAACGGTTACTGCGACGAGGTACACTTCCCCGCCGCATGACTCGGACTGTTGTCACGCGAGCGCTGACACCGTCTAGCCTTGTAACAGATTGACAAGTGTTGCGTGGCTTTCTCTTTTTTTTCATGTACTCCACTGGCGTCTCACTGTGTCACGTTGTTCTATGTCGACGTCAAACCTCTGCTTTCTCATAATATATTCATGCGCCCGGGGGGCCGTCAGGGAACACTCACCGTGTCTCGGAGATCTCTCCTTACGACACTTTCCGAGGAGCGTCGCACCGGGGACTGCTTTTATCAACCTCTACAATGTGTTACCTTGCTGCATTTTAGATCTGCAGTGATGACCTGGAAAAATTGAAGATGATTACATAAGCGGCACTTTATGAACAAAAAAAAAGCAAACGCCCCGGGGGCCTCTGTTAGGCAGTACAGATCCTTTGGCTCAGCGCAAACCTCTCCGAGTGTAATTTCATCAAGGCATGAAGGTGTCGGGAGCATTTATCTGTCATGCAATTAGAGTCTGGGGCATAATTCACTCTGTTCATTTGCAGACGGAGGCGAATATTAATACAGACAGTCCACGTCACCTTACAAAAATAAAGAACCAAAAAAATAAAAGCCTATCATTTTTTTCCCCTGTGCCTGTCTTTCTAAATGGGCTCGATGATCAAACATACAAAGACAAACTAAGCCTCGTCCTCCTCCCAATAAGTCCCTAGTGCTGTATTTCCAATGACGGATGCTAATTGTCAAAGCAGCAGCTTTATCCTGACTAAAAGGAGCCGCCGCATATTGCTTACTTGGTGTCCAGTCAATAATAACGAAGCAAAAGCTTTGGTGTTGTTTCCTCCCTCTCCTTGCAGCCAGACGTTTCGGTTCTCTTGCCCTTGGACGAGCCCGCCATGCACCACCAGCCTGTCTCTGCTAACATGGGGGTGTCTATGCGGGGCCTGGAGATATTCTACTAACCGCTGACCTCACTACAACATCCCACCTCTCGACCCCCCCCCCCCTTCCCCACCCGCCGCCCTTTCCCAACCAAAACCGAAACTCTCTCTGACCCGCTGTGCTCCTTCCACTTGCTGCGGCACTTCCTGTGCGTGACAGGTTGGACTACAGCCTGTAGTTCATCTTCCCCATGCTCAGACCCCTCCCCATCATGAAGGACTCGCACTCCCTTCCTCTCCCCTGCACAACTCGTGAGATGATATTTCTCTTTGGGATTGCCTCTATTTGCATGTTTTTCGTTCTTTCACGTTTGTCTCTCTTGTTTGTTTGGTCATGTTTTGTGTGTTTAATTTCAACTCTCCTCTGTTCATCACAAATGCCAGTACAGCTTGAAGCAAAATATTTTAAGCGGAACTCATTTGAAGAAATGAAGTAAGTCTGCGAATGCGGGCTATAATCGTAGACTAGGCCAACCATTTAAATTCATAGAGTGGATATATGAAAAGGAGAGCGAAAGAAAGGATTTTCATCATGAATAAGACATCCAACCTGTGCGGCATAATTGAAGTTTTCAACAACAACAACTTACAAAGAGGGGATGTAAAAATACCTTCTGAGGTAATATAGTTCGACAAGTGTGCACACCCTTCAAAGGGAACAAATTACATTCAAACCCATGTTAAAAGGAGGAAGTCTTTTTACTGCAGGTTTAAATTGTCCTTGTTGTGTTACTTTGTTGCAAACTACTCTTGTCTTACGTTAATCCATCCAAATTGGACATCTGTTTCCTCAACGAATGCATATTTATTCTTACTTTTCTGCAGCAAGACGGTGCGATATTGTTCCGTCTGCATTTGTGCTGCACATTTAGCATGGCAATCGTATCCTTGACTCTCGGTACATTTTCCAACACATTACTGAGAATGCTTGATTCTTAGGAATGAGACAATCATTCAGTCAGCGCTTTTCTTGGTGAGAAAATGCTCATTAGCGCTCGGGCACAGCTGTGAAGGAGCCGCCAAGGAGCCACTTTTGCAGCGATGCTGTGGAAGCGTCCCCGGGGGCCAACAACGTGTTGATTGCATTCCTTTGTGGACAAATTGCGAAGTAGCCAAATAAATGCATTCCCCCCGCGCCGACACCGCACGGTGTATCGGTGTATCTATGCAGCATCATCAAGTGTTTAATTACGCAGCCCCTCAGCACGTAACAATATGAACGCATCCAACTCGTCAAAAGTGCTGATGTTGTAATTGCTTCAAAGCCGATTCATGTTCACAAAGGTCACGAGAGAGGACGGGCAACCCCGCGGCCGTCCATATTGCTAACTTTGAACGTACCGGAAGGCTCGAGAAATGGCTCGTGCTGGTTGTCAGAGATGACAGAGGCGAATGCACAGTAAACGGTCCAATCACGTGGTGGCCTTGCGTTCTTTTCAACCCCTCCCTGACATTGCCTTTTTTTTTAATGGATGTTTCATTTCATGCCTTTCAGTTGTTTGACTTTTTATTTAGGGCCACACTGAAAAGAATAAGCACAATAAGGACACTTTTTTTTAAGCAGACTATAAATCTACTTTAAAAATGCATCTGGATTCAGATGATTTTTATTTTGTGCAACCACCGGTTTTTCAGTGTACAAGAAAAGTTGTCATTTGACAGGAATCAATATTTTTTTAACTAGCTGTTAATATTCCAATCATAAAATCCTCATAATTCAAGAAAATCATTTTATTTATCTGAGGCTAAAGGTGTTTTTGTTTTATTTCCTATTTTTGTCTTTTCAGTGCAGCCCCTGATACACCTTCCCATTTCTGAGCTGAATAATAATTTAATCGGTGTAAGGAAAACGAGAGCAGACTGACTGGTCCCGTTCTTGTTTCCTTTGCGCAGGCATTCAACAAAAACAATTTGATTCTGGAGGAACGGCAAAAGTACTTCAACCCACAGCTCACTGGGAAGACCTACACCAACCAATACTTCACCGACCTCAACACCTACGATGACTATTAATTACGAAGACGCCAAACTCCGTCCTGCCGTGACGACGGAATTATTTTGCGTTTGGTATATCTTGAGATTCGTGAAGCCACGCGTCGGGCAGCTCCGTTGGCTCTGAGACTTCTGGAGGCAAAAACATGAACACGTCGCCATGCCAACAGAGGGAGCGGCCCACTCTCAGGTGCCTTGCGGTACGCTCGGAAAGCTCAGTTCACTTTCTGGGAAAAGGACGACTGGCTCTCCCACTGACCCAACAACTCGACAAAGACAAAAGGGAAAGAATCCACATGAACTTTTTCTGTGAACCTTGGTGAAAAGTGCCGCATTTATAATGAGGCACAAAAACATCTGCTTTGCATGACACATCTGACGTCTCAGTTTGCATGGTAGCATTCCATTTTATTTTTTTGTTCACGTTTCTTTTTTAAGATGAATAGCAAGAATCAGAATGTAGATATTTGAAGTCACTTTGGTTTTTTTCCTCTTAAAGAGTTGTGCAACAAGTGATTGAATCAGAATCGTACAACTTTGTAATTTTTCTTTTTTTTTTTTTATTTGTCTCAAGTGTTAAAAGTAATTTCTTGGTGTATTCTGAAAAAGTAACTAGGCAGTAGTCAAAGCCTGCTACCGATTCAGTCACAGTACTTTTTGTATTTTTTGTAAAAAAAAAAAATGTTCAGGATAACACAGTGTTTGCTTCTCTTTTTTTGTCTTTGTATTTGTGGGACCAGGATGTTAACGGCATTTACTGTACAGACGCAGTGTAGTAAACACTATCCTTGACAGCTTCTACCCGTGTATACTGCAAGCAAAGGTTATCATCAAGAAAAAAGACCTTTTTGTTCAGAACCAAATATTAGGTTATTCAGTGGTTTGGTTGCGACTAACTTTTTTTTTTTTTTTTTTTACATGTCTGCTTGTGTTGCTGTGCTTAAATTAAAAGCTGCTTCAGACACTATATACTTGTTTGTGTTGATTGTTTACACCTAGAGATCAAAAACTTGATACACTTGTTTCATTTGGTACATGCATGCCAAGTCGAATGCCGTGGTTAGAAGTCATTAGCTCAATGTTTTGGTTAAACATTGAGCTAATGATATACTGAATACTGACTTGAGATTTCTAATTCGGACTTACTTTAAGTTAGTGATAGACTGTGGCACGTTTCAATGTAGAAATCCGGGTTGTGTCACAGTAGGAGTTTGGAGGCTTTGAATCCAGGCTGCACCCTGTGTGAAGTTTGATTTTTGATGGCAAGAAGTGACCTTCTGAAAGGTAGGTGCGTCTTCATGAATCTGTAAGTATCCCTTTTTGAATTGAACATCTCAACTGAATGTACTATTTAACTGATAGAGTGGTACCTCTATTACTGTTTTTGTTGGGGGGGGGGGGGTTGCAGGTATATGTCATCTTTTATGCAAATGATCCTGTACAAAATCCAGTCCGTGATAACATTAGTAATTCACCTATAACTTGAGCAATAACAGCTTTCCCAGCAAGTCCTGTGCAGGCAGTGCAGCGACAAATTATTTAGTAGTGGAAGGATACCTGAAGGATAAAAATGCCGTGAGGCAGCAGGAAAAAAAAGAGACCGGGGGAAAACGGGAAGGTGGGGGTGCTTTGTGAGGTTGGAAACCTAATGCGTATGATGGTGCGTAATACCACACACTGTGATGTTTTCCATCAACCTTCAACCTGACGTCCCGTCTATGCGCAGAGGGTAATGGACGGGGTGTCATTAATCATGTTGTTTTGTTGGCTTGGGGATGGGGGGGTTGATAGGGTTAGGTGGGGGGGGGGGGGGTGCTGCTGATCCAGCCCGATGTACAAGCCGTCTCCATCTGGCTCCTCAGAATCAATCTCTTTTTTTTACCTTGACTTCATTGTGGTCCCCTGAGAAAGCAATAGGGGCGCCAGTCTGTGTGTGTGTGTGCGTGTGTGTGTGCTGGAGCCTTTCTATTAGTGTTACTTGATTCAATGACATTTTCCACTGTTCCCTGCGCTCTGATACTTTGACGCTTTATGAATTGTATTTTCACAACATTCATTCGCGATCTGACCAGGAAAGACCGTCTTTCTGGCATCTTGACATTTTCGCAAACAGTGGGCACATGGCTAACGAACACCGCTGAAGGTCACTCGAGAAGATGTCATAGCGCTTGTCTAGTTATCCGCATGTATCTTCAAAGGGGAAGTCAAGTGAAAAATGTTCTTTCACACGTTCTGTGCCGCACCGCTCGACTAAACACGATATTCTGCTTCATGGTGTGTGTGTGGCATACAAATTAAGCAGCAAAATCCACCCGCTTTTATCACTGACATGACTAATAATCGTCCCCTTGAGGCACAAGCCAGGCGGCAGCCATCTTACGTTGCCAGTATTACTGACAACTTCGGTTTTCAGTGAAAACACTTTCTACCAGTGCGTGATTTAAAGCCTCTGAATGGAGTAATGGGAATTGCATTATAGAAGAACGTTTAGAAAGTCGTTCTTATGGATGAAAAGTGAATTTGGAGCTTCTCCCACGCTTATTGGTCGAACAACAATGTCGACTGCCCTTACATGATCGTACCTCACGGCTTTCACATGTACATGCAGACACACACACACATTTATTCTTGCCTTACCACTTTTATTTCCCCACTGTTTGAATATTCAAGAGAATCAACCATTTCCAAACAGGCTTTATTATTCCTGTCACATGCGGTGTAGCTCGCCAGTGCCTTGACATCGAGTATCGTTTACCTGGCGCGGATCCAAAGATTGCCTGCTTGCGTCGGCGGGGTGTTTGTGCTTCCAGCAGTGAAACGAGTAATCCTCTACATATTGTAGGGGGGGGAAATGTAATTTATTCGAAGCCTAACATATGGCCAGTGCAGCCAAAACAAGCGTGCTCAGGAATTCAATCTGACATGCTAAAATACTGTACTGACCCTGCACTTAATGTCTTGTGTTTACTCTAGTTCTAAGTACCTGCGACTTAACGTTTTATGACTTTGTCCTGTCCCACGTGCAATCACCGCGATCAGTCATCATGAATACGTGCAGACGATAAACTGAAGCAAATTGGAAAGTTTTTTTCTACTCTTTACTAACTTATCGGAATGTATTCAACATGCTGTGATTTTATTTTTCGACCCCACTTGACATCAAATTAAGCCGTAGGAGGCCCCCGAACTATAATGAGTTTGGCGCCTCTGTATAAATCGAGATTGTCATTTAACTTGACAAGGCCCAGCCTTATATTAGGTGCTCTTTAGAACCATGATTGCCAGCTGATAGTGGTTTCTCTTCTCTGCAAGTGCAATTTACGCGTGTAATATATGCATACGAGAAATTTCCAAGTCCGTGAAGGTTTAAGAAGGAGAATTATAGATTCACACGACTGTTTTTCTTTTAACCCACTTGAAGCCACAGGCAGCCTTGCATATCACACTTGGAGATGCCGTGTTCAAAGCGATGGCGGCGTGCCCTCCCATTTCAAAACATCCTCCCTTTGTAGTGATTGAAAACCACAGTATACAAAATCTGTATTCACTGCAGCAATGCCAATATTGACCCACAAACCATCAGTATGATGTCTGAGAGCTTCTGCTCTATTGCAGAGTCGTCTCTTGACTGGCAGCCACGTCGTGTGATTTGAATGTGAAATAGATTCATTAACAAGGCCTCTCCAAACAACAGAAATGACTTGGTGCAAAACAATTTTGTTCAGGAGGTAAGTTAATTGACAGCGTGCACGCGGAGGAGCTCGGGCAGGCAAACGATGAGTCAAATAGAAACCAAGTGTACACCATCTAGTCTTTGTGGTTATTCCGAGTCGTCTGATTGTCCGGACAAATGTGATTTGTTGCTTTGGAGAAAGCTGAAGTTAAGACTTTGAGGAGACGATTTAACTGTCAGACGTTGTCTGGTCAAATTGTCTCGGCGTGAATGAGATGGGACAAGTGATGGATGCGGCTGCTGATGAAATGAGGCAAAGTCATGTACTTATCGTGTGTTAAGTATGCTCCATAATTATGTCAAATGCCTCTTAAAATCAAGAGGGTTCTTGATTTGACACGTTTGGCACCGGACCAAAGCCTTTGACTTTCATCCCAAACAAATTGCTTACGTCATTGACGGTATTTCATGAAGTGTGAAAAGAGAAAATGGCGTCGGCACGAGCAAAAACACTCGCTACTGGTGGGAAGCACATCGGGCTTTGCATGTCTGCCTCACAGTTTGGAGGTTTGTGCGTGCTTCTTGGTTGTCCTGCCCAAAATCTCCCATCTGCCCTTGCTTCGTCCCGCCATCCAGGAGGGCTCACAGAGCCACTGATACATGCGGGAAGCTGGCACGGCACCCCCGGCTCAGCCCTGCCTGGCTAGAGAATGACAAATGTCTGTGTGCCCTAACGTCGCTTGAGAGATCCCACTGCAGATTCTACCCCGGGACATCTGGAATCCCAGGTGCCGGTCATGCGTTCCAGGTCTCAGCTGCCGGAAGCCGAAAGAAACACCAGCCAAAACCCCACTGACGCTTGTCAGCACCTCGATAATGCTTTTGCAAAGCCTATTCAACCCACTCAAAGCAGCTATTTAGGTGTCGAGCCAAGATGGAGGATATCGGCACGCTCCGATTAGCCTCCGTGTCTCCGCCAGGTTCCTCACAAGCTTTGATTCATCTCATCGGACCCAGCTGCTCTGGCTCGGCCATCCCGCATCGCTCTCGGTGCACGAGGAGAACAGAAACGCTCTGTCAACCCAAAGATCGGGCCCACAAAGAGCAGTGGAGACTCATCAATGCCCTATCAGGTGCGGCGGCCTCTTTCAAAGTGCCGCTATGTTCAACCAACAGAGCTGGAATTGGATTAGAACAACGTATTCATGAACACGTGGCCTGGACGGAGTTTGTGAGCTAGTGTGTTATGATCGTCGACTCGTAGCTGTTGTGGTGAAATTGTTTTGTTGTAGTAAAAACAATTGGACAGGCTTGTAACGACAGTGAGCGGTTGCTCGTTTATCTCCAGTAGTCTGTGCTACGTGATTGACTGGTGACCAGTCCAGGTATGTGCCGAGGCTCTCGCCCAAAAGTCAAATGCACGGGAGAGGCTCCACGCTCCAACTCGCCCGTGACCCCAAGCCACTGGATTGATGTTTATAGGAGCGTGCAAATGTGATGGCTTCCGTTTAATCTGCCTCCATGTATGACCGCTTGGATCAATTAGCCAGCGAAATAAAAGATCCTATTTAGTTTGTTTCGCACTTGGCTTTGTCATTAAGCGACTGTCTTTTATGAGTTTTAGCAAAACCTATTTGATTGAATATCACGTCACTTCATCGAGGGGTTCATGGTCCCCCCCCCCCCTCCCCTGGATTGATTGTAATTGCTCCAATGATCCCATAAGCCCCACCCACCACCCCCTCCGTAGCAGCGGCAGCAGGTCACATATTCAATTTCACCTGTGAAATATCAACATCTACAAGACTGATTGCCTCACGATTACATTTTTGTCCCCAGATGATGCCGAATAACCAGTGAGTCACTGATATGCAAAATTAAAATAACATTTAGATCATTGAGTGAAACCAAAATGGCTTTGATGTATTGTTTTCTTAACAAATCCCCACGATACTTAACGGCCACGTGCATCCGAATCCCCGTTTGATGCGTATTGTTCTCACTCCGCAAGTTGTCTTTCAATTTAGAAGTTAAACTGAGTGTATCCTGTATTAATCGGCGTCTTGGATAATAATGACAAGACATTTTTATTGGGTGCAAAATACGACTAATATGGCACCTTGGGGCTGTCACGTGACAATGAAAAGGAGAAAAAAAAGGAGGATTTTGACAAATATTTCCTGACTTTGTAAATCCGCATTGGTTCTGTCTCATTTGCGGGAGAGCGGAGGTCAGTGTGAATATTTCTCCTTACCCGCTGGATGACAAATGAGCTTTTCATCAGTCACCGCATGAGTAAAGTAGAAGTGGGGAGATGCTGGAAAACAAAAGACAAAGACGAACTCTTATCCAAACCTTTTTTTTTTGTCTCACTGGCATTCTGGGATGAACGATTGAAGATCCCTCCAGGGTGTAGTTTGTGATTAATGGAAGTACTTTAGCATACTTCAGGCGGTGAACGCGTACAGGACTTGAGCTTGTAAGAAAATTGATTATCTTTAACTAGAAAACAATGCAAAATGAGAAAGTGTAATGACTGGATACATGTTGAAGTCCACACTCATTACAGATTCCAAGAATGCGATCGATTTGTCCGAGCTCGAATGCTGCCGCTGTGAAAGTGAGAAAAACACACTTTTAGCTCATGCTAATATGTGCAGCTCTGCTTACCTATTGATGTGATAGTGCTTCCTTGTCGTCGGACGACAGAAAAGCAGGAAGGAGGAAAACGGTTAGATTTTCCCCAGCCTAGCTACCAAGTCACGAGAAGACCAGGGCAATATTTCCTGGGTTGTTTTAATTTCACACTTGACGGGAAGGCAAGCACTACGCAGAGAGATTCGATAACGACCAATTCCGACAGAATTTCAGACAGAACGGTTTTATTTACACTCAAGAGTGTATCACACGTGAGCACACACGAGCACCGTTGTGTTGCGTGTTTCTTTGTGCTCGGGGAAATCATCCACCAAATGAAAGCAGCTGGCTATTTTCCATCCGCTCTCTCTTCTTTCTTTTGACGTGGGCATGAAGGTGAACGAAAAGCCAACTCGCGCATCCTGTTATCTGTGATGATTTGGTCCAAAAATAACAGATGATCCATCCACTGTTTTACAGTTAACAATCGGGCCGCATGCTTTTGCTGCCCCTATTTAGCCAACTCCTCATTTCCTCGCATCATTAAATCCATTTCGTATACTAATGAGCCCCGTGATGAGCTATTGATCTACGCTGAGAAGACACAAGTCGTAAAAAGAGAATCTTGCTAAACGCAGTAGTGGGAAGTCAAGTACAAATGCTTCATTACCTTTGAGTACATGTATATATATTTTTTTACATTTCTGATGACTTTTTATTTGCAGTCTCTTCATTTGAAAACGTTCTACTCCTCTTTTCGTCAATATTTTTAATCAACCTCCAGTCGTTCAACAAATGACCAACCGGTTTCCAAATTCATCAGCCCGTGTGCTCACCAGTGCTGGTTGATTGTACTCAGAAGTCACAACGTGGACATGACGTTTTCAATCCGGTATTAATCAAACCAAAATTCCAAATCACCAAGGATCAGTCTTGATGAGCAAAACTCCTCCTCGGCAATTTGATTTGTCATTCATGATGACGTTCTTCATTTCCAAACGAGGATGAGATGAATTATGAGCACGGGTGAGTAATGGGGGTAATTAGAGTGGGGGGTTGTCCTATCGTAACCTCTGCACTTCCACTTTCTCCAGCCCTTTAAGGACTTTGGACTTTGACTTTGGCGAATTGACGGCAACGAATGAAAGATTAATAACGTCTGTCCATAATTTGTGATGAAGCTACGATCATTAGCAAAGAGCTTGCCACTCGGCCTAACCGTTATCCGAAAGGAGACGACAGCGGTGTCATTTATTCACATGTCGCAAGGTGTCAAGAAAGCAAAATGAAAACAAAATGAGGACATTTGACTTGAGCAAGGACAATCCGCTCAAACTGCAACCACTGGGATGCTTCAGTCTAAAATTCTGTGCCGTGTTCCGGGCCCGTCCTACGCCGTACGACAGACCCGGAAGGCTTTGGAATTTGATCCCACCCGGAACAAATTGAGATGCAGCGCACCTGCAGCGCTCAGCAGTCCAGCGGCTCGGCGAGGCCGCATTGTGCTGACCAAAGTGCTGGCGCACACCTACACCATGGACCTTTATTCCCCTGGAGCTGCAGGGAGAAATGGAGTCATAATGTGTTTCCCACATGCAGATGTACATCAAAAGTAAAAAGTGAAGGTTTGTGCAAGCGTGTTTATTTTTGCACTTTCTAACATTGCTTTTGTGTTGGCAAAGAGTGTCCAGGTCCTGGAGTGTGAGCTCGGCGCACAGGATGATGCCGTATGGCTTTTGGACACATAAACACCTCTGGGATCTTGCCAGGGGGCTTTAAGTTCATCGGATTGATGTTGCAAATCCCCTTCACACACACACACACACACACACACACACACACACACACACATGAAAAGCTATTTTTCGGCCTCCATTGCTTTCTTTCTTCTGCTGCCCTCGCTTCTCACCTTGCCTCATGATTAGATTGACTCGGCTTTGTGTTGCTCAAGGCGACAGAACCCGATGAAGTGGAATTGCCTTTAACCAGTGATGACGGTCATTTCGGTTTAGGGGTAAACGGTGGGGAATTCTCTGTGTATTGCACTTCCTCTTAGCCACACAAGTTGATTCCAGTCTGTTTTATTGATTCGTGCACCCCCTTTTTGTTTCTTCGAGTCGCTTCGCTGATTTGCTTTTCAGACAGCTGTGACATTGCGGCGTCCTCTAAATCCTCTCGGTCTCAGAGTAACGGCTATCGTAATGAGCAATGGACACACTTACGAAACGAACGCAAGCACTGCATCAGCAGATTTATGCTTACTTGCACGCACGCACTTTGACCATTTATTCCTCGCACCCTTGGCTGCTTTCCATGGGATTTGTATCAATTTGTCCTCATTTTCACTCATCCTGTTTCGGTGGCGTGAAAGCAGAGATGCGGACGCAGGGGGAAAGAGCGCGTGTCGGTGTGCGGGAGGGAAAGGAGAGGGTGAAAGGTTTCTGCCCGTGTCGCAGGAAGGAAAGATTGCGGCCTGCAAAACGAAATGCCAACCAAATGAGGACGGATCTGGGGCCTGAGAGTTAGCCATCCCGAGCCGCCATTACAAAGACGGATCGGACCGCTCGTTCCGAGAACGGGTTCATGAATACACGCTGAAGGACACGGTCACATACAAAATAAGCATGAGTAAGACGCTGGCTTTTTGAGAAATAGGCACATTGTATGGAGTAGAGAGGCTCACTCTTTAAACGTAACTCCAACAGCTACAGTATATTCGCCGTATATTTGTTGTGTGAGTCATAAAACATTTGGGGTTGTTTTGTTCTTTTTTTTTTTTTATCTGTTCACAGACAGGAAAAAAAAAAATCATCTGAGCAGCATTTGCCCCTTCATCGAGACTTGTGAATCTTTGCTCAGGCCGTCCCGTGTGCAGTTTGCTTATTGTTGCTTGAACTTGCTCCTTCAACGTGCACATGGATCAGGTGAGTTTCTACTGCCTTTGTTATTCATTTATTTTGCTCTTGCATGAATGATTTTTGCTCCGTGTATAGCACTTTGGATACAGCGGTGGTTGTTATCAAGTGCTCTAGAAATACGGTCGAGTTCAGTTGAATGTATTTCTCATCAATCTGGGAACAGCAAACAGGATGTAACACTGTGACGCTCTTCTCACTTTCAGATGCAAAAAGCTTTTGGAGGGAGGCGTGAGGACACCACCCACCTTTGTTTTGGAGGTCAGCCTTTTGAGGTGTTGACGCCCTCCGCGTCGCACCCTACCTACTGTCACCTCACAAAGTAAAGTGACACTTAACTGTCATGTTAAGGTCATACGGAAGACTGGAAATGATACTTGAGTCACTTCTGCAAACAGGGTGAGTTTGGTTTTGGGGTTTTTTTACCCAAATTATTCACTCTTTCTGAATACAAACATACCTAATGCTCATGCTACAATGTTGCTAGATGAACGTGTTTAATATTGTGTTTCTACAAACATGTCTGGGGCATGAATCATTTTCAAAATGAAGGGGGGAATGAAAATTGCAAATATTTGTCTTCTTTCGTCCTCTTTTTTTGTGTCCTTTATAGCCAGGCAGATACTTAATATCAAGCTTGGTAGGAATAATTTTTGTGGAAAAATATCCATCGAGAAGCAGTACAGTGATTGTCGTTAGTGGTTAGCACATTCTTGCATTTGCCAAGGTCATCCGGGCTCCTCTCTGATTCTTAATATGCTACATTTTCCCCGTTAATTGAAGAATCACAATTCTCCAAAGGTGTGAATGGTTGCTCGTATAAATATGCATAGAAAATGGATGGTGGGAATATCCATACGGTTGTTGAGAAGCCTATTTATGAAATGATCAATGATCAATAATATTAATCGATATAGTGACATTTTCTATTGCTGCGGCGATTGTCAGGGACAGGGACATAAGTCATTTTCGTCGCAGTGGGACAAGTGAAGGGAAAAAAAACATCCCAAGGCCACAACTTCTGCAGCAATAAAGGACAACAAGCAGCTGCAAAGCGCCAGGAGAGCACTTTACATCAATCCATTAAGAGGCTGAGACGCAGCACAGAAAGGTGGAGCACAAGAAGCGAATTCAGGCAAAACACAAGAGTCACACAGGAGGGCTGAAGCAATGAAGAACACAAGTGAAGCCAGCGGGACTTAATTCGGAAAAGAAGGGATGGAAATGTTGGGCCTGATGAGGTCAGTTCGAAAAAACAAACAAACAAAAAAAATCACATCACGTCCCATGACCTTCACATATGAAAGATATGAAGGTCATGGGACGATATCAGACGATTCGATTGTCACCGAACTGCAGACCTACTTGTGTTGATCAACTTTTTTCCCAAAAGATCGATGAATTTAATACGTAGTATTTAAGACTTCACGTGTTAGTAACTTATTTGGTGACCGTGTAAGTTTTTTGCCTTAGTGCCTGGAGATTTTTTTGGCATGTGTTTTGGCCATTTGACATTTGAGTAGTTTCAGATGATCGGTAAATATACTATAAAACTCGATAAGTGGACTATAGTCTAGTCAGAAAATACAAGTAAATAAACTTGTCACCCTCCCCCCAAACCCCAACCCCCCCCCCCCCCCCCCCACAAACAAAGAGGCACAAACTCACCAATGATAACTTGGATACGCAATTTACATTCAGACTAATTGAACAATCATGTCCTATTTATTGCTCGTACCGCTGCATTCTGACATCGACAGCTTTGTAGCTTTCTTTCATCTTCTCAGTAAGGGGGGCTTGGAAGCGCTTACAGTAAAGACACTAACAAATGGCACCCTTAAAGTTTACTTTTTCATGTCGGGTTTCACTTCAAGTGCAGCAATCAAAGACGCCCCGTTTCTTTCAAGTAGTCATGGGCATCAAAGTGTGCTCTGGAAAACAAACGCTCACTTCAGTCCACGCGAGGAAAGTGAGCGCCTCATTTATCAAACCCCGGTGGGCCAACGGTGGGTGGGCACCACCGTCAGAACGGCCAATTAACAAGAAGTCCATTGTGAGCGCGTTGAAGAGGCTGACTACAAATTGTGTGTAGGACACAGCGGCATCAAAATTCCAGTCCTGTTTTGATGCCGCTGTGTCCTACACGCTTTAAATCTGCCCCCCCCACTCCCCCCCTTAAAAAAAATACTACATGCAGCGAGGGCATGTTGAACATTTGTGCAGCAAAGCAAGAATCTCCAAGCCCACAAATGTATCTGGAGAGGATCAATGTTGAGATGCCCTGTCGTGACTGATAGAGCACAGAGATGAACGTGGTTGGTTTGATGGCTTTTGCGCAATTGTCTAGCGTCGCCATTCAAATGGAATAATAATAATAATAACAATAATAATAATATTATTGCTTTTGTTTGGGACGTAGCGTTTGAATGCATGCGTGTACAGCATTTGTGCATGTTGCGAGAACAAGGCTTAGACGGCACTTCATGTCGAGCTTGCATGTTTTTGCCCCCCCCCCCACCCCCCAGAGGAAACGAGTGATTAAGGGACTTTGTCGAGCTTAGTGGTCGTTTTACACAGTGATCCTGCCATCTTGCTGTTAAGAACACGTCGTCTTATGCCACCTTGCCTTGTTTGCACGGAACATCCTGCAGCTTGACACCAATATAATTAGGCTTCTCGTTCTTTTTGCTAACATTACAACATACCCGTATATTTTTAGGAAAGAGCGAGAGGGCCCTTTCTCACCCCCCGAGCACCTAATGTGAAGTGGTCGGACCCCACGATCCTGTAAAAGCACAAATGTGTGCTGCACACCTTGTGCAGCGTGCGTTTTGGCGAAGTGTGCGGGCCGGCGTGATCTTGGAACGTAAGAGTCAGCAACATCTGACATAAGATCTGACTAAATGTAGTAAAAGGCTCTTACAATATTTATTGTTTTATGAAATGCATCAAAGGAGGGATTGCGTAACCAAATGAACCAAAGTCCTGGTCCATGAATTGAGCATTAGAACTGCCAGCCAAAGTTTGATCTTTGGCACTTTGGTTTATGGGTCCAACTGCTGTGGGAAGTGGGGTGCTGCATCTGCTTGACAGCTGGAAAAGGGATGAGAACCATCCCCAGAAACAAAGCAGATTTTTCATCTTTAGGAATAAAAGCTTCACCACGCCGACATCAGCACACTCCACTGGAAATATGAAAAATGATCTTTTGAATTCACTCCGTTTTATTTCATCAAGTGGCTGCACAAAATACTTTTTTTTAAAGTAGTTGTCTTGTGCCCTCAAAAAAATCACCTGGATGCAGATGATTTTCTTTTGTGCAACAACTTGACAAAATCAAATTCAGCAAATTCAACAAAACCTGTTTTTTCCCCTCTGTGGAACAAAGATAATGTGGACGGGGAAAACCCATACTATATATATATATATATATATATATATATATATATATATATATATATATATACTCAAATGATAAATAGTGGTAGTCCAAAATCAAATGGCCCAAAAGTGGTCAAATTTGGAGTACAGTGTTCCATTCGCAACTTTGTCATTCGGTTATTGCAGCTTCACAGCATTCTGTTTTTGGTGCACTCCGAAAAAACCCAATGGCACATTTGAAGAATGCTCTGAAATGTTGGAGTAAAGCAGTGCACGCTCTGAGCGCATTTGCAAACGTGTCCGAGAGCTTGTCGCCATTGCCTGCCTCATCTCGGGTGCGTTTGGAAATACGTTCCAAGCACAAAGCTTCACATTGACCAACTGGAAACTCAGAACATTGTTTCAATGTGCCGTTTGGTTATTCTTTGTGTCCCAACAAATAAGGAAAATGAAACAGTCGTGTTCAGAAATTGTGAGTGAAGCACACGCTGCACCCCCGGCAGCGGACAAGGACGACGAATCGTCAGCTCGTGCCTAGTTTTTCTTTTGATCTGAAAATGGCTTACCTGAACGAGAATTCCGCACCGCATTGCAGCCAAATGGAAAAATCCCGGTGGATTAATGCACCTTCATAAGTCTTGTTATTGTGCAAAAGTTAGTTTCCATGGCTACTGTCTACTTTAGAAAAAAAAGGCTTTATTTATAGATAGTATAAATAATATTATCATCTTTCTGGGAATCTCTGCGCACCATTTCTTATCCAGCATATACCTGCAAAACATCCATAAAGCATGTGCTCTAATGGGGCCTGCAAACAGATACTCCACCAATAAAACATATCCAGGTGACAATATTATGGTTGCATCAGGCGTTTTGCAAGGTTAAGTAGTTTTACTTGAGTGTTATTATCCATCCATTCATTGTCTGAAGCACTTATCCTGCGGGAGAGGGGGGGGGGGATATGGTCGCGGGTGAGCTGGAGCCCGTTCCCCATACATTGCTCAATTTATCTTTACACTTCTAAAATGTTGCAACCGACGACTGTAATTGTTAAGTTTCGTAATGGTGACCTTTGACCCTGGAGTTCATTTATTTATTTTACATGATTTCCAATGGGGAATGTGCCGCACTGCACATTGTGTTTGACCTTAGAAATTCAGTTTTAGGCTAAACAGAACAGCACAAGTAGGGCAGACAAACTTCATAGCTTCACGTACACACCGGCCATCACATCTGTCAAGGCAGACTCACTATACAGCTCTTGAAATGGATCCATTTAGATTGTGAAGGATAATACAACGGGCCGCCGCCCGATGGATATACGGATGTCATCTTATTTACCCGTTTGGGAATGAGGGGATTTAGGTTCCTCATCTGTTATGACCGTCCTAATCTAAAAAGTATTTTCTATTTTCTCACTTTTGAGGGCAATGGGGATCCTCCTGAGGGTGAACGTTCGGCTTAACCGCCTTGAACTGACGGCCATGGCACCATTCATTCTGGAACAAAATGCCATGAGATTTTGATTCTATGAAAAATTGAACTTGGGAGTCCGAAGATCCTACTTCTCGATCTTCAATGACCGAGGTTTATGATTTGAATCCATTGACAAAGCAGTTCAATATGGACCTGACCCTCCTGGCGTCGGGTGTTCTGTCTTGCGCTCGGTTATTCAGGCAATTTTCCCATTTGAACTCTAGGTTACGTAGAGCTCTAATCAAGCATGTGCTGCCTGGCACATGAGTGCCTCTGAACCGGCTCTCTGACACATAACAGAATACAGGCCAGCGGAGCGTCCAAAGTCAAACACCTTTAATTCCGGCTTGTCATTTTCATCCTTGAAACAATTCCCAGAAAACAAATGCGGAAAGTGAAGACATTTATTCCATGCTCAGCCCCCATATTGCCTGAGCGGACCCGTAGTCCCATTTAATAATGCCTTCGTGTTAAGCACTCTTACCGCTAAAGCGATACTCCATTCACAAGACAAATGAAGTGGGCATTGTGCCGAGCGGCCTGATTGGACTCCTCTAACCTCCTCACTCCGTGGATTACTTTGTGTGTCAAGCGTGTCTTGTGCTGTTCATTGACATGAAGTGCAACCTCTCCACTCGACGCTCTTCATAATAAGAGTCATGAACGATAGCGCACGTCTTTCTGCTTCATTTAGCCGTTTTTAACAAGGGGCGTCCGTCACTGGGGTGTTACTGCTCTCCGTTCGCTCTGACCTCCAACGAGCTCTGATTTATTCCAAACCGTCGCCGTACTTTTTGACACCGTGGACCTTTTGAATTAGCCACTCATAACTTTGAACTTGCCTCGGTCCTTTGCGGTCACGGGATCGGGTGACGCGGACCGCAATCAGCGTGCGAGGCTCAGAGTTTTGAGAGAACGTTTGTTGTGTCGTCACATTCTTAAGATAATGAAGTCAGAGAGCCGTTTTGCTCTTTTTGACAAGATACGAAGAAAGCAATTAGTCACAGTCGCGGGGTGGTTTTCTAGAACGGTTTTGTTTGCCCGGCTTGAGGACAAATTAAATGGTGTGTCATTAACAGTGGAGGCAGTGGAAGATTGTAAACATGCCCCCCCCCCCCCGGTCTACCCTCCCTTCAAAACGAGAACCAAAACGACCGCTGTTAGAAGATTTAATTCTGAGGAAGCCTCACTCTGGGGCTCTGCGGCACACCACAAAAAGACTTCAATTAGCAGACGCTTTCGTTCTCTTCACCAAAGGCACCTTCAACTTTCAAGTCAGCAAGATTTCAATTTTTAAATTCAGTCAGGACAAATTTCACATCTTTCCACCATTGCGCCTCCAACGCAAGTTCATAGAGTCGGGTCATTTGCACCCGAAAACCCACAAATGTCATTTTGAGCAATAAAGGGGGAAAAGAGGAGATGCCGGAAGCCAATTCGAAATTATTTTTATTGCCAGGCCGCAAAATACGAGAGGCTGTTTGAGATCCAAGCGCGGCTGCATGGGCAACATTCGGAGGAGTCCAAAATAACACTGTGCACGCGGGCAGTACTAAAACGAAGCAAAGTCAAGTCTGATGGATTCCTCTCGGAGCTCAGGGCTGAGCTTTAGGTTGGATATTTATGCCCGATATGCACACGCTGAAACTTCACACAAAGAAACAATCCGCGTATTGTGCCTGTAATCGTGGAAGCTCTTTGTTTTCCTCAGATCCAATTCTTGAAAGAAGAACAAAGAAAGGTGACTCCATAATAATATCAAACGGCATAAAAGCAAAAACTCAAGTGTTTAGTGTGGAGTGATTGGCGTGTGGCCTTCGACGCTTCTTTGCGAACGTCGGGTATTTAGTTGGCAGTAGGATTTTGCATATTCAAAGAAAATACCACAATACTAAAAAAAATTCCATTTCTAAACCCTGCGCAATCCTTTCATATCCGAATGCGTGCGTGTGCGTCAACGACTTTGTTGTTTATCTAGGGAGGAACCGCAGAGCGGTTTCAGTCTCATTGAAATCCCTCCATCAAAGTCGACTTAAATGCTTTCCCTGGCAGGACAAACACTGAGTGCTTGTCAACCCTCAAAGTATTTTCACACCGCCAGAACCAATAAGCAGCATTATTGGCCTGGCCAAGGTCACTTTTGCTCAACAAGCCAAGCATGAGATGATGTCAGCACGCCGTGTTCTCAGGTCAGCACATTGGACACCTTCTCCAAAGCAATGCAACGGATGGATGTTCCATCGCGATTATCAGCGGCTCCCCCGTTTTTGAGCGCGTAAGGTCACGGCTGAGAACGTATGTTGAATTTAATGTAATACGAATAATAATCAAAAATCAAAAAGTCCTCTGTTATCCCCAGATGTCCTGCAAGTAGCGTTTCTCCTCCCTGAGGCGAGCCAATTGCTTCATGGCCTCCAGTTGGTCCACCTGGAGCTCACGCTTGATCATCTCCATCAGGGTGTCGTTTACGTCTTTCGCCATGTTCTTTGCATCTCTGGTGAGGGTGGAAAAAGATGGGAAGAGAAAGGAAATCACGCAGGTGTCAGAGCAATACAGCAATCCAATTTTTTTTTTTTGCATTTTGTGTGGTTTGGTAAGACTGTACAATCCCCCGCTCTTAACCCCAACCAGAAAAAGGCTCGTATGTGGTGGACGCACTGAATGACAATCTCCATAAATCTCGAATTGAGATGCGGCCTAGATCTTGCGATGGCAGCATTTTGGGAGCGATTCATCATTCTGTTGACATAGAGGTGGGATTTATTTCATTTAATTTAGTCTGGATGTTTCAAAGATCATTTAAGGGAAGCAGGTAGACCCGCAGTGATAAAAAGGGAGACCCTCGCGATAAATCATGGGACTGCGAGCTATAAAACTGTTGGCGTGACTCATTGTTATGCATCATTCATCGTCTTACTGAGACTGCACTGACACACACACAAATATATGGGAAGTGTGCGGGTATGCATAAAATAATATTTAAGCCGCGTTGTTATTGTGGGCAAGGAAAAAGTGCGCACAACCTTTTCATTGGTTTACAGCAACAAGACAAGCGTGCGTTTGCATTTTTTCGCAGCAGATTTATCAAGCGGTTTATTTATTTTATCATGCAAGTGCGCGGCCCCCCTTTAATAATCTTAATCGGTGTGCAATGGAGAAAAACAATATTTCCACTCCAATCAAGACCGGCTTACGCTCTTACCCACAAACATAGAGGCAACCATTGTTTTTGAGCAAGATGTTGATGATTTCGTGGCTGTGGAGCAGCAGGTTGTGTTGGACGTATCTGGGAGAGCCTCCTGAGACGACGGCCTCCTCGTCCTTCTGGTCATTTCTGGAGAAACATACTTGTAGGTGGTCCAAAGTACCACTGCACACAAAGCCCTCCAGCTCCTCTCTGGCAACAAAAAATAAGGGGAAAAAAAATAAAGTCATGCTTGCTTGGCTAAGATGAAGATTTATGCCAACATGCCAACTTCAGCTTTGTCATGGACAACCGGTCAACGAAACTCGAGTTTGGAATTTTGGAGCATGTATCTGTGGCTTCTGTTACGTTCACTGTAGTTGACATCATTTGGGTGAGGCAATAAATAAAGACGTAAATAAAAGACTGACGTCATTAAGGACTTTTTCTAGAGGCCCTCAACAGACGCCTCTTCACGCTGCATCGTACGTAGCGCGTGTACTGACGACTTGTAACTGTGCCTGTTAGAAGGTATCAAGTGGGCACGCTCATTCGCAATTACAAGGCATTTGTCTGCAAATACCGTTATCGGTAAGCATGGAGAATGTGCCTATAATTTCAGCACTTGTAGAGCAAAATCTGGAGCGTTTTCATCCTCATGAGGAGAAACTAAATGTGGACATGCACAGCAACGACCTTATAACACCGCACACCAACACATCCAAAATCCCCTCAAGATAGTCAGCGCGCAGATATCCTCACCAAACATTTGCGAAGAACAAAAACAACTGTCGGGCTTCATGGAAAAACAACACGGATGAGCAAAAGGTCTAAAGAAAGCTGTGCCAGACAGCTAATTTATTTTGCTTAACGAGAAAACGAGAAAGGTCAAGGCACTGTTCAAAAACGGGTTTCTCTAATCAATCCTGCTGTTGGGTGTCTCTTTCCCTCGCTCCCTGTCGGCTGAGGTGAGCTTGCCAAGTTCTCGCCTCTGCCTCGCTATCTACGGGGCCTGAGGAGGAAAAGATGGTCAGTGAGCAAAAACGCTCTCAGGGGAAACGGAGATTGTAAGCCGAGGTGTGCGCCTCAGGTAAACCGGTGACTTTTTTAAAGCGCACAATACGGGAAGGAAATTATTCCTCTTTTGTGTTGGACGGCGTTTACCACTCGCGCATGTCAAAATCCAGCTCAAATGTGAGTGCACAGCTGTGGCTGTGATAGCTTACAAATGTCAAGCAGGTGTGTGACTCAAGTTGGGGGGGAGGGGCCTTGTGGTTGCCACGGCGATGCCATGGCGTTACCGTGCTCAATGCCGACAAACCGCCTCACATTTATGTATCGCGACAGAGGTGAGCTCAGCAGGGCGAACGACATCTTTCGACGCGCGTGGGCCTTATGTTCACATACAAGCTGCTCGTTAAATCTAAAAATTGCCGATCAATGAGGACAACCTATTTGGGTGGGCTCATTTTCTTTGTTCCAAACGTTCGGCATCACAAAAGCAAAAAGTGCGTGAAGACATATCCAGTGAAACGAAAATATAGTTGAACTACTTAGGAGAGTGAGCAAGAAGGTGCTGTCAGCTAGCGCTGCATGTGTTTCTATCGCGAGGCAGCGTATTGAAGAACATTTCAATGAAAATCGTACTTTGGACTATTTTGCATCCAAATGTGATTCTTTTTCAGGCTTGTGATTGGTTTAATAGGACCTGACAACCGGCAAATCCATTTTTAAACGACATTGTTGGTCACCCAAGATTCATTTCACTCCCACAGTGAGGAAGATTTTGAAATAATATGCATGCAAACCCTGAATGTATGAAGATAAAACACACGGTCAGCTTCATAAATATTGGGACAGTGAGATAAGTCACATCTTTTTGGCTCTAAAAACCACCGCAATGAGCTTTAATTTGAGTGCGTTTTCCTTTAAATCAGGTGAACGGTCCCTAAAAACGTGGGAGGCATACCGTATCAACAAATTAAAGCTGAAAGTGTGCAGTGAAATCTCATTTAATTTCAAATGCATTGTGGCGGTGGATGTGAGCGAAAAAGATGAGAATTGTTTTCAATGTGCCAAGATTTGAGGACCTGACTTTGGAATTCAATGCAAAAGGGATATCGTCTCCCATGCAGGAGCTCGTTATCTTTTGCTAAACGGGCTGTTGTGATTCTAGTAAGCCTTTTTAAATGAAGCAGAACACCCAGCACAGACTGATGGCTTTGGTCAACAATGCCGGTTCTCTCCAGAGAGGTCCAAACAGTGGGCAAACACTACCTCGGTGTTTGGCGATACCGACCTAATAGACGGGAAAACAAAAGGGGATCAAATCGCCGTGCCTGTGATCTATTCTTGTGATTAAGGCGGCTAATCCGTTCACACGATTAATCCTGCAGAACAGCTTGATCAGTGCACCGGAGCTGAGCAAACGTTGATGCTTGGACAATGACAATCAATGCGCGGAAATGAAAAATAAAAACTCGCAAAAAAGCCAGAGTAGTGAGGAAAAATGTAAGGCTTGTTGAATTTTTTTGTGCAAAAGGTCATAGAAAAAAACAACACAAATCATATTTCCATTTTTGCATAATTTTGAGAACTCTTATTCACAAATAGGTGAGCATGAGCAACAGGTGACGTGGGCTTAGTATGATAGCACAACATATTTAAGGGAAGTAGCGCTATGTTTCCCCATGTCCAAATTTGGATACATGGCACCCAAAAACCGTCAAAACTCATTTGCTTTAGGGAAGATGAATTGTGGAAACTCAGATTAAGACAGTTAGACACACAGACGACCCGCAATCAACAATTTTCACCGAATAGATGATTATACAAGGAAATCATTGCGAGCTTGAGTGCCCACGAGTATCCTTCTGACAAGGTGAAGAGTAGCATACTGTCGCAAAATAGGGGACTAACAAACGGTTAGGCAAAGTATGTGAAAATGCAATTTCCATGCACTCAGAGGATGGAAACAAGCGGTTAACAGAGACTCGCACCAAGCTTACCTGAACAGGTAGTCTCGGTCTCTGTAGCGGCAACCAAAAAACAACCAGGTCTCACCGAACGGCGCATCAGGATTCTGCTGCCTCTCCTTTTCTCTGAAATTTCAAACAGAGACCGCTATCGGTCAATCTTCATTCACAAAAAGAGAGAGACGGCAGACGGGCGAGAGAAAATCCATTCCGAAAGCAGAGGTTAAAAGAAGAGCGGTGACACACTTTAAGCGACAACTGCATGGACGGCAATTACTTTATGCATGGAAACGACCGTTGCAAGGACGTTATGCGTTTGACACAAGGGGCATTCATTCCATCACTATAAACGGGGAGAAAACAATAAATGTCATACGGTGTGTGTGCGTGTGTGTGTGTGTGTGTGTGTTGCTAATCCACTCATTTATTTTCTTTTAACTGAGCCCATCTTCAATCACTGAATCGTTTGACTCCTCTTTCATTCACAAAAAAAAAAACTGCAGAGGCATGACAAAACCAGACAAGTGTGTTTGACTTGGATCTCCTCGCTATCTCTTTCAATGATCAAATAAGATATCAACAGGCAAACGATTATATTGAGCTCTTTCTCTAATCTCTTTTGGTAAATGCCGGGCATCCGTAGGCACCCTTTTACAATTTCCCAAGAAATTGCTCTACACAGCATGAAGCAGCTGACTCCTTGATGGTCTGCCGCACAATGCATATAAATGAATGGGATAATTTAGTCGCTGATGAACCAGTTAGGGTGTTTGGAAATTTGAATGCGTTCATCGTAGAGTGGGGTGTCTAGTAATTATAAACATTAGATGAGGGGTGGGGGGAGCGGCAACAACGACATTTGAACAAGCAAATGCAGGATCATGATCACATTATGACGTCATGTTTTTGGGTGCAGACGTCAAACGTATTTCCACTTCAAGCAAAAATAGACATTGTCCACAACGTTCAAATACCAGTAATCTTTCATCTTTGAGTCCACTTTCACTGGACCGCTCACAAGGACCATATATATATATAAAATCTCCACACATTTAGGAAGAGTGAACAAACAAGATTGCTTTTACATTTAGCGAAGGATTCAGGTGAGTGTGTTACTCCCCTGACAGCATGATGAAATGCACAAAGAGGAGACAGGCAAGAAAAGCGAAGGAGCTGTCTATCAAGTATGCCAGGGTCGGAAACAAAAATTTGCAAGCAGAGTCTCTCCTTCTCTCTCAGGTTCACTGTCACGTAGTGAGAAAGCTGAAAGTACTGTATAACTTCCACCCCAATGTTGATTGAAATAAACGTCATGGTTGCTGAAGACTCTGATGCAATGGGACTAAACGTTTTAAACAAAGTACAACAACCCCCTTTAGAAACCCACCGAAAAAAAAATCTTTGCTTTTCAAGTCGTGTAATCATGACCAAGATGAATATACAAGAGCATGGTAGGCCTCGGCCAAAGAGACGAGTCTTTCTTTTTTGTATTCATCATGTTGGATCTGGGAACGGAGGCGCCTGGCCTCTAATTCCATCCATTTTGCATCCCAGGCATGATCGTTGTGTCCCGCCAAGAGCCTCAAGTAAACTCATTTTAGTGCACTCGTCTTTGCTCGCCGCCTGCCCTGAAGGGATCAATACCGATATGAAAAAAAAACCTGGGTTCCATTCTGGACAGGCCACGTCGGCGCCTTTGCCTGAATACAAATGATATCATTGCATCGGCAGACTCTGGACAGCGTGCAACACGATCCTATCAGGAGAGCAACGAGAGGAGCCCTCCATTTGGTCAGTGCTAGAAGTGCGCCATTTAGTGAGGTGAGGGCCGAGGGTTAGAACTCTGTAAACATCCCAATTATCTTGTACGGTGCATTTCGCTAGGTGACTGATGGGGTCGCGGTTGACTCGCCTGGCTTCCGAGCAGGCGCCGTGGGCTCCATGTGGATTCGGTGACGCTGTCAATGTCTGTGTCTCTACATATGTCCTGGAAATGACTGCCGATGTACAGCCGTCGTACGGGTAAAATAATTATTCTCTCGTGGGATGGGAGGCCACGGCGTAATACGGCGTATTGAGCGTAAACATGGAGGAGTTGTGCATGAAGCGCCACCTGACACTGAATCAACAGAACCTGTACTCGTTGCAAGTAGCGGCGCTTCACTTTTCTCGATCCCTTCGGACTGTGATTAATTCACAATCAATTCCAAAATTGGCACATTTCTTCACAGGTCATCAAATTAACTGATGACAGTCATCCCTCGCGAAAACACGGTAATCGCGATAATCACATCTTTCACGGCTTCGCTACGTTTGTTTTGTTTTGTTCAGTGCATTGGGTCCTGCATCCTAAAGCATTAGCTCGTTGTCATCCTTGTCAAGTTTAGCCTTTGGCATCAGTTTCTCTTTGACACCGTCAAAGATATGACGGGTGACAGCTCCGGGTTATATTTATTTCACTTCCCTCACTGCTGTGAGCAGTAAAAAACCCAAACAGACATCACATGGTTCGACACAGAATCTTGTGCAAAGATCAATGCCAGACAAATAAGCTGGGGAGCTTGTTTGGAAAAAAATAATGGCATCACCGAGTGTGTCTGTGACCTTTTGGAAAGGCTTCTTCTAGTCCCAATTTGAATTCAAAGATTTCTTTTTAAAAACAAGCATCGATTAGCATTAAGAGTAGCGATGGAAGGATCTCGGCATGATTGTGGGATGCTTTTCAGGCCCAGAGGCAGATAATGCGGCCCTCCTGGTGATTGTTATCTCAGAGTAGACGTCAATGGGCGAGATCGTGTTTGGAACAACTCTGCTTCACACCAGGACAGGTTGACGCAAGCCACCTGCGCTCCATGCAGACAGCGGGACGTGACGCAGAGGAGGAGACGGGAAGGTGTGATCAGATGGGAGGCATGCTGAATTCTGTAGATGGAAAGTTTAAGCCCCAATGGCGAAGTAAAATAAATAAAAAATGTGAAACGGAACAAAAGCCTTGTGAGGAGGCACCTTGCCTCTGGGTTATGGTGTCTGTATTTAAAACACAAAACCTAATGAGTCATGATTTGAATATTGCTTTTGGTCAAATAAACAGATGTGCATCAGTAACGTGGAAATGGCCATTTCAAATAGTTTGCCAATGTTGACAGATCCTGTTTTGTTCCTTTGCTCCATGTGGCTCATGACTAAGCACTGCCCGGCAAATACAGTCGAACCTCGTGTCATCATGCCAAATGACACAGTATCCATTCCATCCATCCGTTTTCCAAACCGCTTAATCCTCACTAGGGTCGCGGGGGGTGCTGGAGCCTATCCCAGCCGTCTTCAGGCAGTAGGCAGGGGACACCCTGAATCAGTTGCCAGCCAATCGCAGGGCACACAGAGACGAACAACCATTCGCACTCACATTCACACCTGGGGACAATTTAGAGCGTCCAATCAGCCTGCCATGCATGTTTTTTTTGGAATGTGGGAGGAAACCGGAGCACCCGGAGAAAACCCACGCAGGCCCGGGGAGAACATGCAAACTCCACACAGGGAGGCCGGAGCTGGAATCGAACCCGGTACCTCTGCACTGTGAAGCCGACGCGCTAACCACTGGACTACCGGGCCGCCCATGACACAGTATATTAACAATTATTATTTTGTGGATTTCGGATGGGGGGGAAAGGTCCACATCCATCCAAAACTGTTGCCGTGGTCATTGTGTGATGCTTAATGTGTTTTGTCGAACACGCCTTGTTTCAGGGAAGGTAATTGCAACCACCTGGCAATGGCCAATTGCAGCTCTGACCTGATTGGCTTGCAGCTCAGCTTTGAAAAAGGGATTGTGGAAGTCACTGAACCGGACAGCATTCATGCATGTGAGTTGTGTTCTACTGAACTAAAATGGGAAAATCTCCCTTCCTGGCTGAACTGATTTTTATTCTTTTTTCCACAGGGCCTGCTTTTTTTAGCCACGTAACAGTAAGCAAATGAAAAGTGCCTCTTCTTCAGTTCAGAATGTGCCGCACCCTAAAGCCATTTACGATCATCTTTCAATCGGTTGGCCTCGAACTCCGGCATGATTTTGTTGCCGTTACAAATGATTGTTGAAAACCGTGAAGTCATATTGAAGTAATCGTATTTCTCAACAACAATGAGCAAGATGGTACTCAAAAAGCTGGCTTGCACATTTGAATTTCAAAATATTTAGCTCGGAGTTGTCGGCTCTACAGCCTGTGTGCATTGTCGCCCTGCTTTTTTCTCCCATTACACAGGCACTGAATTCTTTTTTGCCAATATTTATTTTTAGAACAAAAATAAGAATCGGAGCTCATGCGCTTGCTCAAGTATTGGCCACCGTAGAACTGTTTATCGCTATTTCACAATCTCTGATCAAGGACATTCTATCAATGTCCCTCGCTCATGTCACATGTCAGATTTCTGCCATTGATCTGCTGCATGGATTTCACCACAGTGACTGCCAACGCACCCCACCCTTCAACGCGGGTCGGCTGTCCAGGTGGATTAGAGACAATTGGAGCTGACTGGGGCACCACCTCATCGGCGCAAAGTCACCCGTGACTTCAACGTGTCAGTCACACTAAAAAGGTTTGCGCTGCTTCCTGACAAGTCCAGGGAGACACGGGCTCGTTTCAACGCACATCTATCAGCCCGGCTAAGAGAAGCTTCAGACAGTCTCATTAACTCTTCATGACAGGTCATCTTGCAATCTGGGCCTAACCATCATTTCAAGAGCTCTGCAAATTTTCACAAAGTGTCACATCCGAATATTCCTGTAATTAAAGTTTAAATTAGACAAGCTGCATGTTAAAAAAAATGTATATAAAAAAACCTTCACATCAGCATTTACTCCACGGCTTTCACTATTTTTTTTTTATGTTTAAATCGATAGGCATCCATGAGCTGCTGACTCCTGGCTGCTAATCATTCACCAAATTATGCACAGCGTGTGTGAATGTGTCCATTCTAAGGGACCTCATTTATTCCCGATGCAATGGCTAAAACGAGCGCTGGGAGGACCGCAGCCCTCGGCGTTTAGATTTATTATACCTCATGTGAAAGAATGACGGTCAACCTTCATGAAGCTTGGGGGTGGGGGGCCCCTCATTCAACCGTCCGGGCAAATTAGCTGGAAATGTGCAGTGATGAAATGACCCTAAACACTGCACGCCATGTACATTTATGAATATCTAGAACAGGTCTGGAAAGGTCAGAGCAACAATCGCTTCACAACGCCAGCATAAAGTAGACGAGGATGCATGCAAATACATTTGTTCACCTTTGCTGGAGGAAGCCAATGAAGGGCGCGACACCCGTACCAGGTCCGACCATTATGAGAGGCACCGATGTGTCGGATGGCTGTCGAAAGGAGCGGTTGGGTCTCAAACTCACATGGATCTGAGGTGTGAGGGTCACAGAACATTAGTGCGGCATTCTAAATAATGCAAGTAATAAGAACGCTGCTGAGGAGCCACTCTGGGCCTCCCAATCTATTAATTGATCTAATTAACATTGGAAGACGGGGCTAATGAGAAAACGTATGAGCTGCAACTAAAATCCACAGGGTGTGATAGAGAGGATTGAGTTGCTTTAATTCAAATTCTGTTTGATTTTCATCCACCCAAACCCAGGCAATCGGTGGAGTCTCAAAAGAAGTCAAATGGGGGTGTTAATTACATTGACAGAGCGCGCACCTATACCAAGGCAAAATTCCGACTATTATCACTTGTTTTGTTTATTTTTATTCTCTTTGGGACAAATCATACCATCTGTATAAGCGGGGAACAGGCGTGCACCTGTGCACTTTTCTGGTGGGACCTGATTCTCAGATGAAAAGAGTAAAAGTCCAAGCACATCTAAAAAAAGACTCGGGGGGTACTAATGGGAGAATTTGGCCCTTTGCTCCTTGCAGACGACATTCTGGATTTAAATTAAACTTCAGAGAGAATAACGCATCAAGACATTCTGGGAATGAATGAATGAATCTGAAAAAAAATATTTAAATGCATGTCGAGACAACAGATGGTCACTTTGCAACTTTTCAAGTCTTGAAACAAGGGTTGCTTTATTTCAATTTTTCTTCTATCCTTTCAGCTTTCCACTCACCTGCGGCAAGGCAAGGCAACGCTGCGATTCAGCCTTCCCCGGGAGAACCAGGAGAGGGGTGACGAGGTCAAAGAGCCAACCAGTACACAAGCCCCGCCTCCCGACAGGACGACCTGAGCATGCTGGAAACTCAACGATGCTGAGGACAAAATTCAGCTTGCCTGGATGCCGAAGGCAGGAGCTGCGAATTCGAGAGATGATGGACAAAAATGTGAGAAGCAAGTGTTTTTTTATTGAAAATTGCATGAAAAGGGTATCAATAGTTGTTTATTAAAACAAGCAGGGCGAGAAATTGCACCCTTGTTCTATCCATCGATTTTTCTATTCCGCTTGTCCTCGTGAGGGTCATAGGTGAGCGGGAGTCTATCGCAGCGGGCTTGGGCAAGAGGCAGGGTACACCCTGGACCGGTCACAGCCAATCCGGGGGCACATTTAGGTAAACAGTGATCGACACTGCTTCTCGATTCAACAAAAATGTCCATCTTCCCTGAAGGCCCTTGCACCTGTCCATTTCTTCTCCTTCCTTCCTTCCTGTTTGCCAGCGGAGACCTCTTTTGACTCTGGCATCAATAATGCAAGCCTCTAATGTCTCGAGTCTGCACTATCTGATTAACTACTGAGCATGCTCTTTTCACAATAGAGGAAGCAGCAAAGCGAGTAGGAGAGCAGCTGAGAAGTTCTGACCTTGTCTTTGACGCTCATGTTCCTTGTGAGCTTTAAAGCAAACCCTTAATGGGTACGAGCTAAACAGCAAAAGCAAATCGATGACCGGCTAAGTGAGGCAAAAAGATGGAACACCGACTTAAATAAAAGACTTGCAATAGTCCATTTGTTTTGCTCGAAATTCTCCCATCACAAAGTTCTTTAGGGAATCACATCAGCGCACTTAACATGGACTACAGAGCAGAGCAGACCCAAAATATTTCTCTTCTTGAGCGGAAGGTTCAAGTCTTTCCATCATTCTTGACTTCTGATGTCAAAACTAGTTATCCGTCTATTTGTTGTTCACTGTGTATGTAGTATGCAGAGGTGGTTAAACATTTATATGGCTTCACAAAATTCACAGTCATGATGGCCCTCCTTCATTCAAGCATTCCTAGAACAAAATGGTGTTTCTTAATCAAGACATTTTTTATTTGTCAGTTTCACTGCAAATTATGTATTCAAGCAAGACTAATCATTACTGTCAAAGCCAATTCGGGATTTTCTTCCTTTCAATTGCCTATTGCTGTTCTGGAACTATTTTTACTCGTCATTGTGCAGAGAGGAAATGAGAGTACGTATATTAAGGTTGAAATCAGAATATGACATTTATCATCGTGAGGCCATGGTAATGTGACCAAATGATGTCATCGCTGTGAAAGGTGCACTCTTTTTGCTCTCCTTACCTGGCAGCTGAATAAGGCCTTGGCTGCAGCTTGGGCAGATGCTCTAAAAAAAAAAAAAAGAAAAGAAAAACGCAAAGCTGTCAATCATCCTGTTGTCTTGTGATAAAACATGGATGGAAAGTCATTGTGATCCAAACCCTCGTCTATTTTTTGTTACCCTCACCCAAATTCCACTCTGCTTTGCGGACAAGCTGCTGCTCCGTTTGTTAAATTGACAAAGTCGGGCAGTTTGAATCCCAAGCGGCCAGATGTGAAGCCAGTGGGAAGCAGATTGCTTATGCAAACCTTATTGCAAAGTCAACCATGAAGGTGCCCTTTTTTTTGGTCATCAGCAGTACTTGCATTAGCAAATGGTGGGTGGCTGGAATCGAGAAAACGTAGGAGCAGCGCTTCCGCCTGGAGCAAGAGGATATGCCACTGCCGCACGGCCACGGGCTTCGATGGGGCAAAAAAGTGAATTGGATCACTTGAAATTTGGAAGTATATAATTGATGAACCCTGAAGAGCAACGCCTAAGCAGCTGAGGCCTAGCAAAAATACTTGATTCAGCTAAATCGTTCGGAAAGACCAACAGCTGGACAAAATCTGCTCGCACTCTTAGCCTAACGCCCGCTAATAAATCACGGCGTTTTGGGAGGAAGCTTAGCGGGTTGACTTTAGAGTCATATCAATTGAATGGCATGCACAAAACTAAATATGGAACACAATCTATTAGATGTAGTCCGCAAAAACATTGCTGTGCTTTATTAAAACATCTCTATGCTCATTACACCTGATTTGGATTAGTCCTCCATCAAATTGTGGGTAACTCCATGCTGCTTCTATCTAAATTTTGTCTAAAAGAGTCATGTATTATTGATAGCAGTGTCAGAAAAAAAATGTAGCCATGTCAAATAACTTGTGTTGTTTTTCCAGACTCCACCGAGGCCTAGCAATGCTTATTTTGATTTGGGATCAGAACTCAAGATGAGCGCAGTCATGACCGTAAATTTGGTAAGTGATGACTCCTTTTGGAACTGATCGTCTCACACCTCATTTTTAATTTATCTCAAAAAAGAAACGAGAGTGCAAAAGTCTCCCAAAAGTCCTCATTTTCATCCCAGTATCTTTACCATCTTTCCATTCAACTTTAAGATGGAAAAAACAAGGTAAAGAAATGAGGCCAAATATTTATGCATGAATAGTTTCCTCGCCAGCAGATGAATGGGAAAGGTTGTTGCACATTTCAAAGAATCACCCTTACTTTTTAATACAACACACTTTTAGTTCATTTTGGTAGAGCGGCCTTGCAAGTTCACCGGTATTCACTAAGCAGCCTTTCAAATGCTTTTCGTCAGACTGATGATGAATATTAAGCAAGCGGTGAGTGGCAGCGAAGGAACTTCATTCTCAATGTTCATGTTTTTGTGGACTGAGGAACAAGGCTGTGTGGGTCACACGGGGTCAAGAAATAATTTGTGTTCAACCTGGTACGACTACTCCCTTTGTGCCCTGCGATAAATTAGACTGAAAAAGATGCTTCCAGACAGCAGTCAGCTACGACCTTTTCACGTATGGGAGAGTAAAAAAATAGGATAATATAATAAGAGAAAGTGTATCTGTAGTCGTATGTGCTCTTGGATGCTCACCTCATTATTTATAGTTACTGTCAAAGCATAAGTACAAACCCTGATCTTGCAGTCTAATGAACACGGAGGAGGCGTCCTTGGCGCGCTGAGTCAGGCTTCACCATTAACCTCTGCTCCAAGAGCACCTCTGCACTTGTCCAAACCTCGGACCCTCTGCTCAATCCAATCAAGCAACATCTGTTGCTCAGCCTCCAGCTTCCCACTTTCTCACATCATGATGCATGATTTCTGCATCTGATCACTGCTACAGAGGGGGGCGGTGTGGCAGGAAGACGCGCACGGATGCCAAAAGTAGCTGACAACTTTTATGTTAAGGCGTCACGAACACATGTCACTGTCGGATCGAAATTTGGTGTACCGAACTATACCGCGTGGCTAATGAATAAGGAGAATTAATTTCTAAACGGGGACACGCGTAAGACGGCATGATTGAAAGTGACATTTATTAAATGCATTAACAGAGGAAAATGACAAAAATGGCTAACTTGCTTTGCTGAGGAAAAATGGGAGCACAAGGACAGGAACGTTGCCCCACTGAGAAAACCTCAGTTGTGTGTAGTTCGTCCAAAAAAATTAAAAAATAAACTGTAGCTTGCTTTACTGGAGCAACAGTGCCGCTTTCTGGATGAAAGTTGCAATGCTCTTGACTCGAGGAAAAGTGGAACTTAATCCCAGCTACATCATTGCTTTGTTTGGGTTTTATTTTCTTTCTCCCTAGATGGTAGATTTCCATTGTTGAACAAAACTTTGTGGAGGGATGGCGCACGGACCAATGAGAACCGAATATGATTTTTGTATCTGGAGTAATTACCGGGTTATTTTTAGCCTTCATAATTAATATGGCTCTAGCAAAAATATATATATATATTCAACCACTGAAGCCTTGACATGATGGTGCCTTGTCAACACCAAGAACTCCTCTTTGCTAAATAACTAAGAGAAAAGAAAGCGATCTGACCTAGAAAGAGGCTGAGGGGAGGTAGGCAGGAAGGGAAGGCAGCGAGAAGCTCCAAAACACTGAGGCTGGACTCTCTCACAAACTGGTTGTAGTCTGCAGTGCCTTGTTTGCTACAAAGCTCCTGCAACCTCCTCTTCTGCACACTGTCTGCTGTATGCTCAGCCAGTGCTCGCAGCAAGGCCTGACAAAGGAAACGTGGCTGAAAGTCACACCGAGAAACTTGCCAGAAAAGTGTTTAGTTTTTTTTTAATAGCGTTGTAATAAATGTTAAACATCTTGGAGTTGCTTAATACGAACATTTTGGCATTTGTCTGATATGAGAGCAAGGTTGAACATCATTAAAAGGTTCTGCTGTCTTTTTTTTACCATGCAGATTAAATTAAAAGCATGAAGAGGCTTTATTAAAAAGATGAGACCCGGCTTTACACAGACGGTGGTGTAAAATAAAACGTTTGCCTTTAGATTTATGGTGCACTTGGGGTGTGTGAATTCGATTAAAATGAAAGCAAAATTGTCTGCGCACACAGAAACTCTGCATTAATGAGATTTATCGTAAATGTTAATCAAATTTATTTTTCATCTGGTAAAAAGATTCCTTATTTTTACTTTTTAATCATGTCGCTCTCTACAGAATTGAAAATTGTGTACTCTGCTGTATCTACTTCCAAATGTAATCCTACTCGTTGAAGAAAATGGAGCATCCCTCGGTGAAAAAGTAATTTTCACAAGGTTTAAGAATGTTTGTCTGCACTTACTATTAAGTATTGATCTACCCGAGCTTGAGAACTTTTGAAAGTGAACAGAATTTGTAATATTTGTACATACCTTCTTTGGAACACTTCTAATTTCCAGACACCATGTGAGCAGGTACAGTAAAGAAATGTTCTGAGGGATGTAGGAGGGTACCTGAGCACCTGTGACCCAGCATGAGGAAAAAAAAAATTACATCACAGCTGTCAGGAAATGTAACCCCATATTTTTTGCTGCATGATTATTTACCGGTAACATAAAAGATATTCTGCTCCTGTCACATGTTCTTGCTTGGCCATTTCAACACAGTGCTGCTCAATATATGCCGAAAAGAATTGTGAGGTGTATGCTGACCTTTTTTCTTTGTGTTTTTGAGTAAAGAAACGTGGACATGATGATTCTTCTGATCCTCAAGACCCAATCTTTGAAGCAGTTGCTTGACCTCGGAGGCTCGATTTGGGCAGAAAACATCAAACGAATCCCCAGGTTGATAGGTCAACATGGGGTACGTCTTCAGAGGAAGAAAACATTTGCAAAGCAAGGTGTTTTTTTTTTCTTCAAGCGAATTCATTGAGGAACGCAACAAAAGAACATTTTATAAATCTTACAGTGATGTCAAGTTCAAGAAGGATGGCAGTCTTGACTGACTCCCCTGTTGTTAAACAAACCGCACGGGATATAGGAACCTCATTGAGAGTTTCAACGTTCAAGGGCCCAAAATTCTGAAAGAAATAGGTGGTCATTTAAAAGAGGGGAAAAAAAGCACAAATAGACAGGTATCATTTCAAAACTTTCAGTCTTATGATAACAGGAAGGAGAGAGAAAAAGAATCCTTACCTTGTCCACAGTGTCTACTTCCTGAAGACGTACGTCTAGAAAAGGTAGAGGTAGACTCGGAACGTTTAGAGACAAGTCGGACAGCGGAGGCACTGAGTGCGATAGTGAAGGTGCATTGGACGTTCCAGGATCTGTGTTGTGTGTCTCTGCTGGTGGCGTTGTTAAACTGACACCTTCTCCAGACGTGGGCATAGGCTGCGTGGCAGTAGATGAACCCGGAGATGCACATTTGGGGTCCAAATGAGGAAACTGAAGGTCAGTGAGGCTTAGCAGGTTGAGTTGGACATGTGGTATTGACGAATCTGGAATATTCTTCTCTGAATCCTCTTGAACTCTCCAATCAGAAGCCATATTTGATGACGCTGCTTTGATAGCTTTCCAAAGTCCTTCAAGCCAAGGGTCCACAACTACCTCCAACCTTGGGAACACAGAAGTACATTACACCTGTATAAGTGATGCATTAGAGGACGTACCAAACGACTGAACATCTAACTTCACTTCAGATGCATCTTGCATTTTTAGTTCCTGTAGGGAGTGAGAACACTGCATAAAATGAAAAAAAATGTTTGTTTACAAGGGCAAATAAAGCACATCCATAGTAAGGCTATGATGACAAGGTCTGATTGGTAGTAATGAATTATTTTTCTGTTGGAAACCATAAAAAAAAAGTTGATATACATTTCACAAAGGCCATTTGAGATATATTTATATTACTGTAATGCATTTAGTAGGACTACTTTAGAGTTAAAATTTAAACAGGTTGGATGGCCTCACTGCCCGACACGTGAAAAACGGCAGTCTTGGATGTTTTTCGCATTGCTTTGGATAACTTACCCTGTACCGTCATCTGCATATCCTGTTGCATAGAATTTTTGGGCTCCAAGTTCCTGTAGACGCCGCTCAATTGTCTTGCCACAGTTGCAAAAGTTTTCATAATTGGTGTCTCCTAAAGCTGGAGGCACAGACGGAGCTAATAAATGAATACAGTGGACTCAACAAATTCATGATATACACAAAAGACACTGCAGATCAAGGTTCATTTACCTAAAAGTGCATAGGAAAGGTGTTTGTAGTGGTCAGAGGAGAATGTCTTCTTCTTGATGTGCTTCACAAATTGCAGGGCGTTATCTGGTGGCTCCCCATCTCCAGTCGTAGACACAATAAAGACCACCGGGGACTTCTCCTTCTCCAGATTGTACTATAACATGTCATTTTAATGTACCGGAAATTAGTGCCTCCGTCAAGCAGAAACAAGCATGTTGGAGATCACTGCATTTGATGCATGATGGCATTTTAGCAGCATGAAATTGCTACCTTATCTTTCTGGTTCAAGCAGCCAAGCTCAGCAAGGAAACCGTGCTCCTCTGCCTGTTCAGCTATCCCCTCTGCAATTGACTGGGCTTGACCCTTTTGAGACCCATAAAGAACCACAACCCGAGGCTTGATTTCAATGGGCATTCTGGAGGAAAACACATTGAGCAAGGCATCCTAATGAAATTGTGTAGCGGGGCAATGTAGCTTGAGGGGAAAAAATATCTCAGTACTTTTCTCTCAGTCTAACTTCAACACATGAGATGAAGTCAAGTCAGCAATCTCCTCCTCAGCAAAAGCTCAGAAAAACACTTGCCTGACAGTTTCCGGATGTTAGGTCATATTTGACAGCTGTACACATGGAATCTAGAAGTAGGTTCCAAAATGGAAAACAAATGCATTAAGTGGCGATCGCAAAGATAGAATTGACCACATTGCATGCTAACAGAATCACATAAAGCTAATGTTGGAAAAAATACCTTTCCAAATAGGCAAGGAGAGCCATCCAACCCGGCCGTCTCGCAACCCTTTCTCTTTACCCAATGGTTTAATTCACGCGAGAATCTTCGTGGTGCAATTCACGCGACATGATGGTACACGGCGAGATCTAGCGTGATCGGAAGAGCCCACCAAAAAAACGCACGCTTGTTTTTATTACTACTATTTGAAATACAATTTTGAATACTTAACCCTTCTGAGTATCGCATTTAATCATATACGTAATGCTCACCGTCTACCAGTGTGAGATGACGTGCATCTGTAAAAGTTAAACATTTCCACTTGGTCCCGCCCTCAACGCTGGTGGAGTCTTCCAGAAGTCGCCGGCAGATCCGTGCGGCTTGGACCTCCCCAACACTCCAGATTTTCTTCTCTCAAACTCATCATTTTATCCGGGAAGAGTCAAATTGGTACCCCAATTTCTCCGTCAACATGTCAACGTTGGGCACGCTTGCCTTCGATGAATATGGGAGGCCATTCATCATCATTAAAGACCAGGATAAGAAGACAAGGCTAACGGGAATTGACGCACTGAAGGTACAATGGGGCTAGCTAGCGGGGCTTGGTCTGGCACGTTGACTCGCATATTACCGATTTGCCAGCAGTTTTATGATCAACAGATCGACCTGACATTCTGCGGCCATCGTTGAAATGCACTAATGTAAAGATTTTAAACAGCCTATGTAAGATTAATGCGATAGCGGCAACGTGATCACATTTGTAAAAGGCTAACATGTCTGCTTTCTGGCCACCATGCTAACATAAGGCCCATGTGCTTACTCGGGGCGGTCGGTTGGTGGGTGTTGCTGGATAGGGTTGTGGCCTCTGTCTACATTGATGCCAATGATTTCCGAATTGCATTTAAATTGGCTTATAGACTTTGCCAAGTATACCGAATTTAAATAAACCGTTAACCTGCTCGTTGTTGTGTTTGCAGTCTCATATTATGGCAGCCAAGGCAGTTGCGTCAACGCTGAGGACATCATTGGGACCGAATGGTGTGTATTATTGTTTCAGGTCACAAAGAAAATGTAATAGTATCGACTGATTTGGGGGGACACAGCTTATTAGAATCCCCCTATCAAATATAATTATTGATTTTCGTGACCAGGATTGGACAAGATGATGGTTGACCAAGATGGAGAAGTGACTGTCACCAATGATGGAGCCACTATTCTCAGCATGATGGATGTTGACCATCAGATTGCAAAACTTATGGTGGAGTTGTCCAAGTCCCAAGATGATGAAATTGGTGATGGAACCACTGGAGTTGTTGGTATGTGAAAGCAAAATTAGATCCTCCTTTTGCTGTAGATGAAACCTTAAAGGGTTGCATGGTGGGTGACTAGTTACCACATGTAAAAAAAAATGCATGGTAGGATTATTGGGCACTCTATATTGACCATTGTTCACTTTGCAATGTATTTAAAGGTACAGTTTGTCTTTTTAAAACACAAAAAAATTATTGTGGCCGTCATAAGATAAGATATCCTTTATTTGTCCCACACTGGGGAAAGAAGAAAAAACAAACAATTCAATTCCTGACCAGTCGCTCCAGTCTCTTCATGACATCAAACACTGAGGCATAGTCATGAATGTAGCATTGTATTGTCAATCGTCTTGTTCCATTTTTAAAAGATTCATGGAAGAAATTTACAAAGTAAATATAGTAATGACATCATCATGATTTTGTAGTCTGTCCCACTCATTAATTTCTTGTCTTACCAGTACTGGCTGGGGCTCTTCTTGAACAAGCTGAGCAGCTCCTGGACCGTGGAATCCACCCCATCAGGGTCTCTGACGGTTACGATCAGGCCGCACGTGTTGCGATTGAGGAGCTTGACAAAATCGCAGAAACCTTTCCGTGTGATCCCAATAACACCGAACCTCTCATTCAGACCGCCATGACAACACTGGGATCTAAAGTGTGAGTCTCCTACGCAACTCGGTTATGTTTATGCTTTATGAATTGATGCTTTCCGGGGTGCTGGTCTGCTAAACTTTTTTTTATTCCCCTCACCCCATAATTCAGCATCAACCGGTGCCACAGGCAGATGGCAGAGATCGCAGTCAATGCTATTCTCACCGTGGCTGACATGGAGAGAAAAGATGTTGACTTTGAGCTCATCAAGATGGAGGGTAAGGTAGGAGGCAAGTTGGAGGACACACAGCTCATCAAGGGTGTCGTTGTCGACAAAGAGTTCAGTCACCCTCAAATGCCAAAGGTACAAATGTCGCAGTGTGTAATTTGCAGTCTAACGGTTGCACAGCCATGTAGCTAATTCCGACTTCACTTTGTCTCCATTCAGGTCCTGAAAGATGTTAAAATTGCAATCCTTACCTGCCCGTTTGAGCCCCCTAAGCCCAAGACCAAGCATAAGTTGGATGTTTCCTCTGTTGAGGACTACAAAGCTCTCCAGAAGTATGAAAAGGAAAAGTTTGAAGAGATGATCGAGCAGGTTTGTCGCCCGACAGGACAGCTGTTGGTATTGATAAAGTTGAAGCAGAAATGGAAAAACCTCATTTGTTGTAGGTCAAAAGCAACGGTGCTAACTTGGCCATCTGCCAGTGGGGCTTTGACGATGAAGCCAACCATCTTCTGCTACAGAGCAAGTTACCTGCTGTCCGCTGGGTCGGAGGGCCAGAGATTGAGGTTAGAGACGCCCTGTAAAGGCAATCAAGAAAACTGGACGTTGTTCTGAATATTGTGGGTGGTCTTGTTCGCCGTTTGTTAATTTTCCTGGCGTAGTTGATTGCCATCGCGACCGGGGGCCGCATCGTGCCGAGGTTTTGTGAGCTGACTCCAGAGAAGCTTGGCACTGCTGGCCTGGTGAAGGAGATTTCCTTTGGCACCACAAAGGATCACATGCTTGTGATCCAGGATTGCAAGAACACAAGGGCTGTGACCATTTTCATCCGTGGGGGCAACAAAATGGTAAATCGCTGAAAATTCAGAGTGATGACTTGCAAGTTAAATGTGACATTTAGGTTAATCGTCTCCTCCTACTGATTAGATTATTGAAGAGGCCAAGCGTGCGCTCCATGATGCTCTTTGTGTAATTCGTAACCTGGTCAAAGACAACCGTGTTGTCTATGGAGGAGGAGCTTCAGAGATTGCTTGTGCTCTGGCCGTCAACCAGGCTGCTGACAAGGTAACTGACCGTCACATTTCCTAAAGGCCCCCTGTGGCAGTAACTTTTAATCTTTACGTTGCTCATTCCTCATTTTATTTTCCCCTCCGCCCCCCAAGTGCCCATCATTGGAGCAGTACGCCATGAGGTCATTTGCAGATGCTTTGGAGGTAATCCCAATGGCACTGGCTGAGAACAGTGGGTTTAACCCCATTCAGACCATGACGGCGGTCAGAGCCAGACAGGTCAGAGACAACAACCCGTACCTGGGCATTGACTGTCTGCATAACAACACCAACGGTGAGTAACCAAATGGACTTTTGCCTTCATTCCAAAACATCTCCTCTTCATACAGTTGTTGCTGAAGGTCTTTGTTTTTTTTTCAATGCAGACATGAAGCAGCAGCATGTGATTGAGACCCTCATTGGCAAAAAGCAGCAGATCTTGCTGGCCACTCAAGTCGTCAAGATGATCCTCAAGATCGATGACATCCGAAGCCCCGGAGAGTGCGAAGACTGAAGCCCCCGCCCCCATAACATCTGACGGCTCAACTGTGCTCTAGAATGTTGCAACCTGCCGGTTCTCGAGATTGGTGGCACTTCCCCAGCACTGCATCCCAACCACACTGCCGACTGCTATTTATCATTTGATACAATTTCCTGTTCTCGTATCAAAGTTGCCATTAAAATGTTGGTCTGGAGAATATTTTTTTTTTCCGTGACAGCATTTTGTATGCAATATGTTGCATATGCAGTCTCTCACCCACACTCATGCTCTCTCAAAATTAATTCCCATGAACATGAGAATTTTTTTCCCTGTTGTCCACATTCAAACCGCAACACTTTTGGACAACTGACCAGAATGAAGAAACCCCGTCAATGTTGGCACTTTTTTTAATTGACTTTTAGTCTTCGCCGACATCTTAACTCAATTCGGACTGTTCATTCACTCTGTATAAAATTGAGATGGTATACAGTACATTTTTAAGACTTTTGATTGGATTAAAAAAGGTGTGTGGTTGGTTCCATTCACCATTTTCATCAATTTTTTTTTAACCCCACTGGGGAGAAATGTTTCTCAAAAAAACATTTTGCATATTTGTGGATATGCTGGCATACACGTCTCATCAAGGTTTCACCTCAAAGGCACATACTTTGACTTTCCACTTTGCAGTGATTTAAATGTACTTGTTCAGCCAGTTAATCATATCAGTTCTGGCCTCCTCAATTCTCGGCTTATCTGCTGGGCTAATGTCCTCTCTCTTTCGATGGGCAAACCCGTGATTCTGCCCTGGAAAGATCTTGACCCGGTAATCCACGGTGCATTTCTCCTTCAGCTTTGCTTCAAGACCGCTCACCTAAAGAGCACAAGTTGCCAGTAGTTGTGCCGCAATGTGTAAAATGATGCTAGGAGGATAATTGTTATCCTCATGAAAATCAATTCTTACTTGATCCGGGGGTATTAAATGGTCTTTCTCCCCAAAGATAAAAAGGGTCGGGCTCTTCAGATCATACCTGTCCTCTCCTTCTGCTATGATGCCTATGTGATATTAGCTACATTGCTTACATTGTAACCCTTGGTGCTTGAGTTTGACAGCATGTTTGTACTCAAGTATTAGTATCAAAGTTATTGTTGCGCATGGGACATACCGTAAAATGACACTCCAGCTTTCACCTCCAGGTTGTGCAGGACCAAATAATGTGTGGCAATTCCTCCCCAACAGAAGCCAACTACTCCAATGTGTTTGGCGCCACATTGTTCCTTCAAGAAACGCAGCACAAGGTCCACCTCTCTGGAAGGCAAATGGAAAGTGGGTTAAGCTCTCCAGCCAGATATGCAACTCAGATCTTCTGCAGAGTGTAGTTGTTACTTGTTGATGTCGGTCGGCTTTTTATCTTTGCGCCATTCCGTAAATGTGGACCAGTCATGTGATGGGCTCCATGGCTCCTTTCCGAGGAAGAAGTCAGGACAAACAGCCCTGCAGAGCAAAAGATATGACCAAACTTTCACACTACGGGTGGAGAACATTGTTATCCAACATTCGACTTTCATTTCAAAATGTTCGAACATGTGACCATAACCTCCTCCCAGTTAAATAAGTCTTCGTATTATTATATATTCAGTTAGTTAATAAACATGCATCGAACACACACGTATCCATTGGCAGCAAGCATATCAGCCATGTATCTGGTGTTTGGAAGCTGCCATCCAAATATGTCTTGGATGACAACGATGGCCTTGTCTGATGTTGCCGGTGGCTTCACGACATATGCTTTAAAGTGCTCGATCTGGACCTCCTGGCCAAGACCTCCATACTCCATTCGATCCCCAATATCGCAGGGACACGGCTTCGCTTCGTTCGCCATCTGTGTGCACACACACACGCGCGAGCGCGCAGGTCAGACGGACAGTGGCCAAGGAGCAGTCGAACGGTGCAATCGCCACTGTGTTTCAAAAACAGCAGAACGAAACACGCTGCATGTACATTAAACGTCAGTGCAAATATCACGAGTACAACAGCAAACACGTGTTTCAAACGTACGGTGAAGTTGTCCAACTTGAAAGTGAAGAAAATGAGAGTCTAGCAGCTAGGTAGGAAGAGTTTTTGATCCGGATTTGACAGTTATTGTCAAAACTTTCAAAATAAAAGCTTACTTGTCTCAAGCCAAGACGATGAACACTCCGATAAAATAGTATGTAGTACAGGTACAGTCATGTAATTCAAGTCTGGCCGAAGTTTACAAATGTCAAATATACGATGAAGTCATATGGTGACGTCATTACCGCATGAAAGTTACACTAAAAATCGTTCCTATACAAACGTATGGCATTGATCTGTGACTACTGTTTCTTCACTCCTGAAAAGGATAACTGAGATTCGAAACTAAAATGCTCTGTTTCATTCGAAATATACCATGCATTTTCAAGGTGCCGTATTTCATTACCACCAAATATTTTTGGCACATTTTAGATTTTTAAATTAGAGCACTGCTGATGTATGAAGTCGGAATTGTACAGGCATTCTCACTACAGGCTAAAAAATAAATAGGTAACGGGGTATACGTTATAGTTACTCCCCGACACACTAGATGGCAGTATAAAGGCGTAGAGTTCGCTTTCAAGTGACTATGTTTTAAAGAAGAAGACGTTGGGCGAAAAACTGTTGTGACGGTGTCTCTAGCCCATGGCGCATGCGTTAGGCTTCAGCTAGCCATTTGTCAAGTCTTTTGCCTTTTAACAACTGTCAGTGCAACCTTAAGGGAATGCGGTATTTCTTGTGTTGACTGAAAAAAAACTACGTGAAATTAGCAACGTCGAACGTATTTTGGATGTTAAAATTGGACACGACAAAGAAGCAAGCAGCGGGAGTTTGCGTTGGGAAACCATTTTCTGATTGCCAATGCATTCTGACCCATAAGGTTAACGTTGTACTCGTCTCGCTAGCGGAACTTGGCCAGCTAAGCTATTTCGCTAGTCGTTGATGGGTTCGCTGAACGAGCAACACCTGGAAGAAACAGCCACCGTTGATTTGTGAACAACATGGACACGACCGAAGAAGGTAAACTGTGGTGTTTAGTCTTTGTTTGCGTTACTCAGCATTAGGTCAGACTGATCGTAAGCGCATAATCGAGAACCACATCAAGCCGAGCTGGCCTGCTAGTGCTTAACTGGCTAACCTTCGATCTTAACCACATAATATTGTAATGTAGAGCCAACTGAGGATGTAGACTAAATGCTACTAAACGATAGCATGTATCAGATGGACTTTAATCAAGAAGAACATACTACGAAAAACCAGCGCCGAGCATAACTTAGTGATGTCATCAGCCATGCATAAGCACAGTCAGTGGTCACCTCATTCTGTCCACCGTCGAAATTATGCAATTACAATATAAAAAGACACACCCATTGACGCACTGATGGCCAGGCATTATTTCAACAATATATTTTGCAGTTGTTAGTGCATCACACTGAGACATAGTGAATTAATGTTACGATCAATCAAATTAGGGTGATCATTCAGCCATGTGAATCTGGAATTTCTCCATTGTGAGACTAATAAAGGTTTTCTTAATCTTAATTCTTACGACAGAAATTGCGATACACTGGATTTCCCTTCAGAGTATATTGTGTATTTTTACTTAATGAATGATGCGTATATTTCTAACTCCATAATACCGTATACTGTGGTCTGTATTAATAAATAACCTAGTCCGTGGAGCGTAGTGCAAGGATCGCATTTTGAAACACACATAGAGCTACTTCTTGGATATTGATTAAAAGTGTAGGATTGTGTTTCAAAGTAACAAATCTGTTTTGATTGTGTGTACACCATCAGCGGATATTTGTCGTGTCTGCCGCTCAGAGGGGACCCCGGACAAACCCCTGTATCACCCTTGTGTTTGCACCGGCAGCATTAAGTTCATTCACCAAGAATGGTAAGTAAAAATATCAATACTAAATAAGAATGTGCCAAACCAATGAAAAATAGATCTGATGAAAAACAGACATACATACATTGAAAAACAAAAACAACAATTTTGAAGTTCATCATCAAAATGCCATAATTATTACACCGCCACTTGAGTGACGTTGGGGGGGGGGGGGACTGAGAGTAACTGATGTAGATAATATCACATGTGAGCTATTTTTAGTGTAGGATTTGTGTTTCCCCTTGGTGTTTAAGCCATTAGGTAATGATCAGATCGGGTTTATGGTTAAATTACTACATAACTGTAGAGGGTAAACTCCAGCAGGATTTTCCGTTTTTGTAAGAGACTTTGAATGTTGTTATGGCAGACCAATCTACGGGATCCCTAAGAGGAAAAGGGCTGAACACGATTTTTACATGATGTGTTGCATTTGCATTGTTCATTGCCGGTAAAAGGGGCTGGGGAGGGTGGTGGGTCATGCGGTTATCCTCTGTGTAGAGGAAAAGAGCATGGATATTTCTAGGCAGTTGTTGATCAACTACCGGTAAAAGCAGAACAATATATTTTCAAAGTTTTGCTAATTAAAAAAAAATGCAAATAAAACCATCCCTCCAAGTCATATTTCATTCTTGTTTATGTATGTTCAATCCTCGTTCTCAAAAGGCACTCATTTACCGGAAATTAACGTAACATGAGATCTATGTTTGGATACTGGTCGTGAACCCTTTTATTTCTATACATTGTGACTGAGCAAATATTCCATGCCTGAATTTTGAATTTCACCTCCCAATTTTTTTACTGTACAGTTTGGTCCAGTGGCTGAAACACAGCAGGAAGGAATATTGCGAATTGTGCAAGCACAGATTTGCATTCACACCAAGTAAGTGGATGCAGTAGACTTTGGCAGGTGTTTGAATTTCATTCACCGATGTGTATGAACCATGAATAGATTTCCTAACGTTTATATTTGCAAATGTGTACCTTTTGCAGTCTACTCCCCCGACATGCCGTCACGTCTGCCCATTCAGGACATTTGTGCCGGCCTGCTGACAAGCGTGGGCACGGCCATCCGCTACTGGTTCCATTACACACTGGTGGCTTTTGCTTGGCTTGGCGTGGTTCCTCTCACCGCTTGTGAGTATTCAATGTAGAACGTCCATATTCCATCTCGTACTTACCTAGTGTTCAGGGTTCAACTAGAGTCAAAGATTTTCCCATTTATCATAAAAACGAAGACACTGTGCGCAAGAAATTTGAAGTCCCCCTCGATAAACCAAGATGGGAAGATCTTTTCATTTGTCATGTAGTGAGCTTTCTTCCTCTGTTGTTTCTGCAAAGTGACAGGTAATTATCTTTTCCCACTTGTTTCAGGTCGCATCTACAAGTGTCTTTTTACTGGCTCTGTGAGCTCCCTTCTGACACTGCCATTGGACATGCTCTCCACGTGAGTGATGCTCATGAGAACGGCATTACGAAACGGCATACACACTTGCACTCACAGCAAATACAAATATGGCACCTAATTTTTCAATGAAAAAAATTAACTTGCAATTGTGTCATTGTTTCTCTTTTTGTTTTTTCGTTCCTGCAGCGAGAACCTGCTGGCTGACTGTCTGCAGGGGTGCTTTGTGGTTACCTGCACCCTGTGCGCATTTATTAGCCTGGTGTGGCTCAGAGAGCAGATAGTCCACGGGGGCGCTCCGCAGTGGTTGGAGCAGCAGCAGCCTCCGCCAGCCAATGCAGCTGGACAGGCCAATGAGGTGCCGTTCTCCACTCTTGATTTGAGCCAGTTCTTGTAGTGCTTCATGTAGTTATGGTTGGAATAACTGGCCCACGTACCCTTGGCGACACACTATAGTATACTTGTAAAAGCTGCCGCGATGTTCCTTCAGGCACAAGCGGCGGGCCCGGGAGCAGCAGACGAAGCCCCTGCTGACCAACCGGCACCTGCAGAGCCAGCAGCCCAGAATGATGCAGAGCCAGAGCCCCCCGATCCACCAGAGCAGGGCGATGACCCCGAGCTGGAGGAAGAGGAGGGAGTGGCCGCTGAAGATGCCGACCCGAACAACGGAGCGCAAGGTCAGAGAGCATGTTTATTTCCTGAACCGTTGATATCAATGCATGTTCCCTGACCGATGTGGGAGCGATCTAAAGAAAAAGTGGAACAGATTGCTGCCTAGCCACTCTTATTAGATTCAATATGGAAATATATCCTGCAGATGACATGAACTGGAATGCTTTGGAGTGGGACCGCGCAGCCGAGGAACTCACCTGGGAAAGAGTAAGTGCGTTAAATTACTTTACACCAAAGTACATGAAGCACTCAAATTTGGTTCGTTTTTCAGATGCTTGGCTTGGATGGATCACTGGTTTTTCTGGTAAGTTTTGTCCATATTCCCAACTACTGTGCTGTGTGAGAGATCATCAGATGCGCTGTGACAAATGATGTAGTTGCACCTTTTTAGTTTGAAAAAGATTTATGGGACTGCAAGTATTGGACATAATAGTGACTAGCAGAAAAATGAAATGCACTCCCCCTCCCACCAAACATCACTATTTCGGTATATGTGGCATTTTGGTGTGTTGGCGTGCTGCCATGTTTTCCCCTCATGTAAAATATGTACGTTGACCCAATAAAGGTTGTGAATTCATGTCCGAATGAGAATTAGTTTTGCATACTGAATCCTCCTACTTCATGGCTGCTGTTTGTCTTGCAGGAGCATGTATTTTGGGTGGTGTCTCTCAACACACTCTTCATTTTGGTCTTTGGTAAGTACACGAGTCAATATTGCCGGTATTAGAACGAGCCTTCCAAGTCCTCTCATCTGAATCACTCCGTCATCATTAAACTAGATCACGTAATCATGTTGCTAATTAAATGTGAACATAAGTCAAAATGTCCACCGTGCCATGTCAACAAGCTCACGTTTTATTTTTTGCACACCAAGACAATGAATTTGAAATTCAACTTTTGTCAAGTGTAATGGGGATGTCGATGTTATCTTTAATATCAGCATTTCTCTCCCCCGACAGCATTTTGTCCCTACCACATTGGACATTTCTCTGTTGTGGGGCTTGGCTTTGAGGAATATGTAAGACATTGTTTTCACAACCTAACTTGGAAAAATTTCACCTTGCATTATGAATGGTGCGCTTAAGATTTGGACTCCTCTTTGGTATTCTGTTTTAGGTTCAAGCTTCCCATTTCGAAGGTTTAATTACAACCATCGTTGGCTACATCCTGCTGGCCATGACACTTATACTGTGTCACGTATCCTTACATGACACTTGATCCATGCCTGTTCAAGATGCCTTCATGAGTTTCTGGTGTTGAACCTTAACAACGATGTCGTAGGGATTGGCCGCTCTGGTCCGGTTTCAGCGCTCCCGACGTCTCCTCGGAGTCTGTTACATTGTTGTCAAGGTAACCTGACAGTATACCGCATGCATTTGCTTTATTTCACATGTGGAGACATACCCGGTCTGAATACTCTGTATACCTCTTGATGTGACACAGAAAGTACAAATGAGCACATTAAAGTAGTATTTTTTCTCTCTCTTTTGCACCATGATGAGATTTATTCTTGTTCCAATCAACATTATTCCTTGGTTGTAGGTCTCCCTGCTGGTTGTTGTGGAGATCGGTGTTTTCCCACTGATCTGTGGATGGTGGCTTGACATCTGCTCTCTGGTAAGAATCTCTCTTGTACGGCTCATTTGTCATTTTGTTTAACCGCACCGTGCCATCCTACGACGACAATTTGAAGTGGGTTGAATGAAGGCCCAGGTCTGGTTTCTTTTTTTTGCGTAGTTTTTTGGTTGTCTGTAGCCTGAAAGGAACTGTTGAATAGAGGCACAGCCACCGCTTGTTATTCTTGGGATTGCTGATTGGATAATTTAATGGCCAACACAATTATAAATATTGGCATTGTTTAATTCATTACAAAGCTAGCTTTGTCATTTGCCTTATATTTCTGCAAGCTCGCCATAAAAATGGTCCATCAAAAACTCAAACCCCAGACGTGTCCCGCTTTTAAAAGCTGTCCTGGAGTAAACACGGGATAAAAAAATGTCTGATCCCTCGTGTGGGTGCACATGCGGAAGAAGATGCCTTTGTCTTCATCAATTTGTCAGAAATAGAACACGGCTTCTCGCCCTTGCAATTCAAAACCGCTCCGTACAGTTGGATTAAATGTACAAGATCCAAAATAAACATTCTTCCCAGAGATGAGCAAACACTACATTGGCAACTAAGAGAAACTGGATGATTTGCCACTGCGCACTTAATGAGCTGTCACGGCATGGGAATTGTCGAAACACAAACTTTGAATCATTGTTCGCCTTCTATCAACCTTGAATGTGCAGGAAATGTTTGATGCCTCTTTGAAAGATCGAGAGATGAGTTTCAAATCCGCGCCCGGCACCACCATGTTCCTGCACTGGCTCGTTGGGATGGTCTACGTCTTTTACTTTGCTTCTTTTATTCTGCTTTTAAGAGAAGTAAGCCCGTTTGCAGCAGGTTATTCTTGTCCGGGGGAAAAATAGCATTTGTTAACTTTTCTTCCTCCCCACCTATTGATTCATGTGTCAGGTGCTGAGGCCTGGAGTGCTGTGGTTTCTGAGAAACCTCAACGACCCCGATTTTAACCCAGTGCAGGAGATGATTCATCTTCCCATCTACCGACACCTGCGGCGCTTCATTTTGTCGGTGGTGGTGTTTGGTTCCATTGTGTTGTTAATGCTGTGGCTGCCAATTAGGTTGATTAAACTACTGATGCCCACTTTCCTGCCATACAACGTCATGCTCTACAGGTAACCAGCAGACTACAACATTGTTGCAGTGTTTTTCGTTTGGACAAAATGGATCTTTTTACTTATGCCAGAGGGGAGAAATTGTTCTTCTCTTTTAATTTGAAACAAAATTAAGAAGTTGAATTGCAACCATTGTTTGTCGATGTTGTTTTATTTTTTAACATACCCCTCCATACGTTGTTGAAATGGCTTTTTCTGAACCTTTTTCCCTCAGCGATGCCCCAGTCAGCGAGCTGTCTTTGGAGCTATTATTACTTCAGGTTGTGCTGCCAGCTTTATTGGAGCAAGGGCATACTCGCCAGTGGCTCAAAGGCTTAGTTCGGGCCTGGACAGTCAGTGCCGGATATTTATTGTAAGTCCCAAAGCCAATGTCACGCTCCGGTGCTTTCAGCACCTTTTCATTTCAACTTTGATTTGTTTATCTGTGCCTTCACAGAGATCTCCACTCGTACCTCCTTGGAGAGCAGGAGGACATTGATGTTAACCAACCGGTGAACAACAATAACAACCCTGCCCCGGGACACCTTAATAATAACAATCCCCCACCGGCGGTTGGCGAGGGCTTGCATGCGGCCCACCAGGCCATCTTGCAGCAGGGCGGGCCAGTGGGCTTCCAGCCATACCACAGACCTCTTCGCTTTCCATTCAGAGTGAGTTGATCCCATTTCTGCAGGGTTTTTTTTTTGTGTGAGTGTGTGTGCTGCTCCATAGCAGTTCCCCTATAATTAAGACAACAAGGAACATGTGTCAAATTGAAGCTCAACTCAAGTTTTGCTCGGGAGGAAGAAAACTCTCTCATAATTTTCCTTCAAATTCACAAGGGTGTGGTTCCCAGTGGAGAAGCTTGCAAAGAATTTTTATTTGATTGCAGTGGGTGTAGTTGATCTGTCCGTGTGTCCTGAACACTGACATAAACATTGTTACTCCTTCCTCTAGATTATGCTCCTGATAGGATTTATGTGCATCACCCTGCTGGTGGCTAGTCTTGTGTGTCTGACACTACCAGGTGAGAGACACAGATAGCATATTTTTTCTCTCTCATCCACTCATCCGCTTCCTGACCAGAATTGAATCTTCTATTTATAGACTTGTGTGATGTTTAAACAACTCTATCTTTCAGTCTTCCTCAGCCAGGCCACATGACCACCTTGAAGTTGCAATAAAGAGGAGATGTACACATCCATCTATTTAATTCATTTTTGTCCCCAGTGTTCACCGGTCGATGGCTGATGTCCTTCTGGACCGGAAGCTCCAAAATTCATGAGCTGTACACAGCAGCTTGCGGCCTGTATGTATGCTGGTTGTCCATCCGCGGAGTCACAGTGCTGCTGGCTTGGATGCCCCAAGGACGCACCGTCATTGTGCACAAAGTTCAGGAATGGACGTTCATGGTGAGTGTCAGGAAGGCGCATCTTGTATTTGCACCAACCTGAGTGTTGTGATAATTTTTTCCCTGGTTAGCGGGCACTCAAAATGTGGGTCCTACAGCAGCAGACACTCAAAATATGGGTGTACTGTATTAGTCAACCTCAGCCCTGCATTTAGGAATACTTTACCTATTGTGCTTATAATAAGCAAGCTCGTCATTTTAATAAAACCATAATTGTTACTCCTTTGTTTGCTCATCCGACTTAAAACTTGTGTAGATTCTGAAAACTCTGGTTGTTGCTCTGCTGGTCGCTGGAGTCATCCCGCTGTTGTTGGGTCTGCTGTTTGAGCTGGTCATTGTAGCTCCCCTCAGGGTACCCCTGGATCAAACACCCCTCTTCTATCCCTGGCAGGTAATCTCCCTTGCAGGATTAAACATGTACCGTATATCATTTTTACTTTGTTGTTCTTTTGCAGCAGGGCATCACACGTACCCTGTGAATCATGCCAATTTGATCCCCCTGTTTTTCTGCAGGATTGGGCTCTTGGAGTGCTTCATGCCAAAATCATCGCAGCAATTACCTTGATGGGTCCTCAGTGGTGGCTGAAGACTGTTATTGAACAGGTAAAAGGGTGTTTACAGTTGGGGAATCTGTTTTTAATGATTCGGGGGGTTTTTTGTGTCACCGTGGCAATTACGTTGCATTTTGAGTACATTTTGCTCCCCCCCCAGGTCTACGCCAATGGAATTCGCAACATTGATCTTCATTTCATTATCCGAAAACTGGCAGCACCGGTCATCTCTGTCCTGCTGCTGTCCCTGTGTGTGCCCTATGTGATTGCGGCCGGGGTGGTGCCTGCTGTTGGTGAGTGTCTGAACACTGTAAAATCCTTGGCACGCTTAAGTTGAATGAGTTTATTTAGCACATATACTTCCTTTTCGAGGCCACTTTTGTTGTTACCCATATGGTGGTGCTCTACATATGCTCAACAAATATGTTGCTCTCATAGGGGTGACCCCAGAGATGGAGATTCTCATGCAGAGGAGAATCTACCCCTTCCTCTTGATGGTGGTCTCACTTATCGGCATCCTGTCCTTCCAAATTCGACAGTTCAAACGCCTTTATGAGCACATCAAGAATGACAAGTAAGGATGTTTTTAGCGTAGCAAGTGACGGGCTTTTTACATGTGATCTCTGTTTTCAGTGTTGACATTTGAATGCTAAATATAATAAAATCGTTTTTGTGTGCAGGTACCTGGTTGGCCAAAGGCTTGTCAACTATGAAAGGAAAGCAGGAAGAGCAAGCTCAGTCCCCCCCTCCAACCCTATCATAGAATAAATGGATTTTCACCCATACATGACACACCTCTCTCCCACCTTTTCATTTGATCAGTCAATAGACTGTAATCCTTTTAAAATATCCATTGGTTCTTGGTGAATTTCATGGATGTTCTTCAGTCCCCTCATTTCCCTTTCATCCCCATCACGGTTTGGAAGGGAAACATGTATTTTAATCATGGGACAGCAATGTAATCTCCACAAGTCTGAGAAGGAGGGTTTTGATTTGACCTTTTGTCTGTCATTCTCGCCTTGCTTTGTAAAGTGCTGCCTGATAATTGTACATGTGTAAATACTTTGAATGCAGATTTTGTCTTAAAAAAAAGACATGGAAAAATGCAATGACCATTGTACATCTTAAAAGTGTATGTATAATTTATTAAATCAAACCAGCAATTTCTTGTTGTCATATGACAGAGATCGTGTGAGTTTAATAAGGGTTTGGCATCAGGATGTGCTGACAATTCTCATTTGTAACGACCAAAACTCGAACGTTTTTTTCTGTTACAAAGATTATCAATAGCAGATGGTGGTGGTGAGGGTGCGACCTTGTGTGTAGAGAGTCATGAAAAAACTAGATTTCTCTGTACGAAGAGTGATTTATTCCTTATAGACCCTTCTCCCTGAGGTCATTTTAGCCAAAATACATATTCAAGGGCCCGCAGGCAAAAGGAAAACACAAAGAGAAGCCTTAGCCAGTTTTAGTATGATCAGATTGTGCCCCTGCAGAAGGGGAAAAGGGGAAACTTTGCTAATCGTGCATTTCAACTGAATCCATCATAAGAAATCTTAAGTTGTACCATTATAAACGGTCTTACAAGTAGAGCAGAAATTGACAAAGTTATGACCCCCCCCCCCCACACAAGGCATCATCCACAAAGCATTTACATCACTGAGTCCACCAATATTTGTTGCATCAATGTTTTTTTAAAGGTATTAATCAATTAGTGTTAAATATTTAGAGCATAAAATAATTGGTTAATAGTTGTATGTAATTTTTTACAACAAGTAAACAACATATAACGTTTTATTTTGTCATATATTTGGTTAGTAAAACTAAAGATAATTTAAAAAACAAGCATACGGACATATTTTATTTCGGATTCTGTTTACGTCTTGGATTTCCGGGTTCGGTGGATTCTCTCAGGTGACGTCACACGCAGGCACTCCCTTTCCCCAGTGGAGGGAGAAAGATGGCGCCCACTCACGTATTGAGATGCTGTCAACGGGGCTTAGCATGGATACCTGTGATTTTCATCGCGTTGGTCGTCTGCTGGTCCTATTATGCCTACGTGGTGGAGCTTTGTATATGTGAGTAGACGCTCTGATGCCCCGTTGTGTGGCTTCTTAGACCTCTATTGCCGCCGTTTCCATTGTACTCGATACACAAGAAGGTAGCCTCCTTTTTGGGCAGGAGGAAGTAAATGGAAGGACTGTAGCCCAATCATAAAACTGGCAAGCTCCTTTTAATTCTCTTGATATACCGAACAAGCAGACAGACAGCTGGTATTGTTTTGAGTTCAAGTACAATCTAAATGATGAACAAGCTTTGGACCAGAGACAAAACTTTCCCCGGGGGTGTTAATGCCTTGCTAACAGTTTTAGGTTCGAGCTCTGTCAGGAGGCGAACATCTTTTTTTACTGCTTCATTTGGTTGTCCTGTCATCGCAAGAACTTGCTTGTTCAACATTCGTGACATTATGACCCTCGCCCAAAAAAACATTTTGTGACCGAAGGAAACGATTTTCTTTGACCCCCAAGTTCTCAAACTTGGACGTCTGTTTTTGTTTAAATATGGAAAAACAACCACAGTAAATATGGAATTCAAGTCATAGTGAGTTGTCATATTCCATAAACTGTGATATGTGAATCTATTTAAATTTACTGTGTAACGGTTTTGTGAAGTGTAACTTAATGTCGATTTGACCATTTTGAGCTGTACAACAAATGACAATTGTGTCAGGGGCACCCAGTAAGCCCCTGAAATTCTGAAATCTCACATTTTCTGAAAATACCTTTAATAAGAAGAAGAATATGTCATACAGTAATGAATACGATAATCATATTAATGCTTTCTCACAATAATTAGCAAACACATACCTGTAAATGTCACTTTGCAACACTTCTATAAATAGCAATGTGACAGCATGACACTCTGTCAAAGTGCCGTGTCACTTCAACTCGAGTGCAACGCACCACGAAGTTTGAAAATCAGACGATGGATTTTGGAGAACTTGAGTTAGTTTGTGTTGTGAAAAAAAGGCCTTTTTGGAGAATGTTTTTGGATGATATTGCTTGTCGAAAAACTAGTCCACTTCACTTTCAAATTTCAATAAAATGACATAACTTCCATCGTCCTCAATGTGCTCCTTGACCCTGGTGTTGGTGACTCCTGCATCCGAATATCCCATTGACTTTTAAATGCCTAAACACGTGAAAATTGAATTTGTTTGACTCAAGCTTTGAAGTTTCTTATGGGGTGGGAAATCATTTGACAGGGTACACTCATTTTCCCGAGTAAGCACGTCGAAGCCGTTGGTTTTGATACACCCTGTCAATGGTGCTCTAAAAATATGCACGATGGATTGTTGCCCCGAGGCTCCCTTGTCAGATGTACAATCACCACTTTTTTGTGTCACTCACATATTTTTGTCTCTTACAGTCACCATCACTAGTATAGGAAAACAGGGTAAGCTTCCTGTATATTGGCTTCATCTTTTTTTTATGCGGAGTCTCTCTCATTAGCCTTTTTGATATGTTTAGCGGTACCTGTATACCTTTCCCCCTCGGCTAATATGATGATTTTTCATATTTTTACTCTAGTTGTATACCTCATCTTCTTCCATCTCTCCTTCATCATGTTTGTGTGGTCTTATTGGAAGACCATCTTCACAACGCCTGCCAACCCTTCCAAAGAGGTAGCGTGTGATCCCGAGTGACCCGATGGTGCTGTTCAGGTCTGTAGTCTAAAATGTCCTGTTTTTGGTTTTGCGCTCCCTCCAGTTCTGCTTGGCTAAGGCTGAGAAGGAGCGCTATGAGAAGGAAGAGCGGCCAGAATCCCAGCAAGAGATTCTGTGGCGAGCTGCCGCCAGCTTGCCACTTTACACCCGCACTGGATCCGGAGGTACGTGCACACTGTGCACTTACCTTTTCCATCCCAGTCCATAGCTGGCATATACTTGAGCTTCCCATTCTGTCCCACATCAATACTGACATCAGTTCTGACCAAATTCTGATGATTTTTTTTTCCCAGCAATTCGTTACTGTGACCGCTGTCAAGTTATCAAGCCTGACCGTTGTCATCACTGCTCCGCGTGCGACATGTACGTTTTTTTTGTCATGAGCTTGCATGAGACGAGATGCGTTGTCCCTTCTTCTCCGTCTACCTGGGTAGTCTTGTTTCGTCTCATTGCTCCATCTTATTTTCTTTGATTCATAGGTGTGTGCTGAAGATGGACCACCATTGTCCCTGGTACGCTGCCGGCGGTGTTTGTGCCAGACGCGTTACACACTCAGCAGGCACAATATTAGTTGCACTCGCACAAGATCCAAGATGAACAGATCATTGAAATCAGAATGATCGATGAGTGTGTTGTAATCTCGAGAGTTGGTGTGGCTATTGGGTTACTGAAAACTTCTTTGCTGTGCAGCATATTTTTACTGTGTTGGTGCTTCCAAGTGAACCCAGTCTGACGTTGGCCTTTCTGTCTTTCTCCAGGGTGAACAACTGCGTGGGGTTCTCCAATTACAAGTTCTTCATCCTCTTCTTGGCCTACTCGCTGCTTTACTGCTTGTTCATCGCAGCCACCGTGCTGCAGTATTTCATCAAGTTCTGGACCGTGAGTAATGACACACTTGGGCACAGTTGGACACTTCAATGTCCACGTATTCCCTGACAAGTCGGCCGTGTGTGTCACATCCACCATACCGAGCTGTTTCATCCAATCCGCTACCCCCCCCCCCCCCCGCCCCGACCCCCCTCATCCTCTCTCATAGTTTCTTTGACTTGACCAACTGTACTGTGTATTTTCCTGCTCACCATCTTTTCCTACCTGTTCTTCTCTCCCGGCGGTGCTAACGAGTCTCATTTCTGTGTGAATGAAAGCTTTGCCGGAGAAAATCGGCTGAGAACTGCCCAAAGGTAACATGGCCATACGTCCAAGCCTTTGGCTTTCGCACCACCTCCCGGGTCATCCTTGTTGTGATGCGCGCATGCTGTGTCTGTCTCTCTCTGTCTGTAACCGCCCCCGCCACCCGCCCGCGATCCTCCCACAACAATTGCCCCACCTGTAGACGTATTATTAATGCTTCTGTGGCTTTCCTCCTCTTCTCCCGTCTCTCTCCCAGAATGACCTGCAAGAGACCCACTCACACGCCAAATTCCATGTCTTGTTTCTCTTTTTTGTGGCGGCCATGTTCTGCATCAGTATTCTCTCCCTCTTCAGTTACCACCTGTGGCTCGTCGGAAAGAACCGGTCCACCATAGGTAGCGCCTTTTTCCATTCGTTTTCAGTACCACTTACCCGTACTCAGCTCATAAAATGACTATTCTCGCTCACACCTATGGACAATTTAGCGTCTTCAATGAGCCTACGATCATCCATATTGAATAGACTGTTAAAATGATTTCACTTGTGACGTGATTATTTTGATTATGTCTCAGAGGCGTTCCGAGCGCCCGTCTTCAGGACCGGTTCCGACAAGAATGGCTTTTCATTGGGGTTCCGGAAAAATATCTCTCAGGTGTTTGGAGACCAGAAGAAGTACTGGCTACTGCCAGTCTTCACCAGGTCGGAAATTGTGCACGAAAAGTTGTCTTTTGCATCTGGGGTATCGCTTGGGCTAACTTTAGCGTCGTTTGCCGCAGCCAAGGAGACGGTCTGACATTCCCCACACGGCTCGTCAACGCTGACGTTGAGCAGCCGACAGCCGCCTTGCACCCAGAGCCGAATAAAAGGTGATCAATCAGAGATGGGGGAGAAAGGGATTTTCGTTGAGGTGTCGGGGTTCACGCAGTTATTCTATTTGCAGTGAAGTGACGGTGAGCCCACTCAGCGAGTCACAGAACCGCCTCCTGAGCAACGAGCAGAACACCAACAGTGTGGTACACCATGTGGCAAATAATCCCATCAAGTCAGGTGAGTTCCCCTGGAATACCGAATAAATTGAAGTGGGACAGCAGACAACTCAAAGTCTTTGTTGCATTCATCACAAACCGATGTGTCTTCCTGTTTGGTTTCACAGCCCCAAGTGAGAGCACCACCGTCTCCATGGAAAGTGAATCCTAACCAGGTGATTTGTTGTGCTCACGTGTAGCGGCCAGTTACGTTGCGGGCTTTAAAGCCAGAGCAAGCGTAACAATCAATCTTCCAATTGAACTCCACCTGATTGGCTATTGCGTCCTCCCCCGCCATAGGAGTGACTCCTCAATCATCCAGTCTGATGCCTTAAACCGTGCGACACTTTCGCTCATCACCATGGTAACGGCCTCTCGGTGTTATCTCAGAGTAACTATGGAAATGCTTTCCTTTTGCCTGTCACAGCACAGTGTTGCGTTCATGGCAGTGGCGTTTTTCCGCATGCAGCAACACCAGCTGTGTGTGTGTCTGTGTGCGTGCGTACGTGCGTGCGCGCACACAGACACGCACGTACATGCGCACACACGATACACACTCATTTATTTAATTGCTACACTTGTCTGTCTCGTTGGACTATTTCGGTGTCTTTTTCTGGAATATTTATTCCGATTGAGGAAATTCTGCACAGGAGTTTTGAGCTGTTTTTTTAATTTTATTTTTTTGGGTGCCAAAAGCTACCTGGATCCACATTAGATGGTCTCATCGACACAAAGTTACAGTCAAAAGTGGAAGCAAAACTGGACATTACCTTATTATTTTTTTTCAATGAAGAATCCAATGACCGGACTATTGTTTTTCTTCCTTAGACTGCATTCTTGGAAAATTATTGTTATTTTTTGGAAACATGAAAGATTTCCCAGCACAGATGTCCCAGAAGCCCGGAGTCAGTGGACTGTTTTTGTATGAGCACAACATGGTGCATTTGCACTGGTGCGACATTGATGTACATTAACCAGTGCTGCTTGTTCGCCGATTGGCAAAGCAACACGAGTTGAGTGAATTCTCAAGGGTGTGCATGTGTGTGTGTGTGTCTGTGTTTTGACGATGTGCAGCCTTTACTTGGTGTTTTTATGCATTTGCTCATCCAGAATTCGTCCTTTGTGCTCTGTTATCACTGCAGTGCTCGACAAATTCAACATTAATTGCCAAAATAAGGGCTGCACCAGCAGGAGCTCAGACTTCTGAACCTAAAGTGTTTACAGCACCCTTAGCGTTACCTTTACCTCTGTGGGTCAAACCGCATTCAGAATCATGGCGCTTTTTTTTTTCAAGCTGGACCTCTCAACCTGTCGTGTTGTCTCACTCTGACCAGCAGATGGCGATAGGTCTTTACTTTTGCCTACAGTACATCTTATGACCAATAATGTTTTTTTGGGGGGGCTGGGCGTCTAATTTTGTCAAGTCAAATTTGGCCTTGTGTGCTTGTCCGAGCCTTGTGTTTTAGGGTGAATTGTCTCGTGTCGTGGCAGCGCAGGGAAATCATCTATCTCACAGTATCTCTGTCATGTTTTTTTTGTACATTTTTTTCTTTAATATAACCAACAATGTCTGTTCCACATATGCAACTTTCTCATTCCTCACACACACCTCATATTCATGTCTGTCCGATGGCATTCTCATAACAGTTGCCGGATGAGCCTCCTGCTAATTGCATCCCAGGCTGTACAAGTTTACAGCCGGTTATGTATTGTATAAAGTGACTCGTGGTGTTGTACATTGTTTTCTATCATAGCTGTGCTACATATAAGCAAAACGGACAGTCTGCGCTGACAGAGAGTTGACAATGCCTGCTCTCTGCATTTTGTTTACGTGTTAGTGTTCAAGCAAATGACACCCATTGGAAGATACGGGCTTCCCAACATTGAAGCCCCATCGAAATGGAACAAATCAAAATTGAGGGAACAAATTCCTTTACAGTCAACTCAAAACAAGCATAATGCACGAGAAGCCTTCTGCTAATTACCATTTATTCCCAATATTTGGACTTCATCTTCTTCTTTTCTATGAATGGCCTCTAATTTTTTTAGGGCTCTTAAGCCTTGAGATTGACACGTGCGTGTGTATTTTTGCACCGTGTTGTTTTGTAATACTATCGTCTTGAGAGAAATGCTTCTGTGCAGCATACGTTGTACGATGTGCACAACGCCAGAATAAAGCCCGTAAGCATGGTACCTCACTGTGAGAAAACGTGTTTGTAGCCGTGTGTCAGTGCGGTTGAAATTGAAGGGGCATCATGTTTGAAAGCAGCTTTACTCTGGTGTGCCCGAATAAATGAAGCCATAAAACCACAAATAGCCACGTGCATTTGGCATTTGAGCGTGTTCCATAATGTCAGTTCTGTGAGACGTTCTTTGAGGAATTTGTCCCGTATTAGGCAAATGGGCCAGAAATACCAAGTGACCCAGTCACAGTCTGCTTCTATCCTGCAATTTCTCAGAAAGATATGACACGAGCTGCCTGATTGATGGGTTTTTGGGCGGTTAGGAAAAAAAATATCAACTTTCATCTCAATTCATTAAAAATGCAAGGAAATTGTTTTATATTTATTTATTTGTCTTTATTTCCCACGTTGGAAAATAACAAATGTTTGTGATAGCACTCAGTAAAAAATTAAAAAAACACCCTTAAATAAACATTAAGATAAGATAAGATAAGATATCCTTTATTTGTCCCACAATGGGGAAATTTACAGCCTCCAGCAGCAAGAATGTATGTAGAAAGAAGAAGAGAAAAAAAACAACAAACATCTTTCAATTAAATACAATATGAACACAAATGGATAAATCGCAGTACTATTTACAATTTACCTTCACATCATTTAATTATTATTATTATTATGATTATTTTTTATTCATCAGCCTGACAGCAGTCGGTAGGAACGAGCGTCGGTATCTCTCCTTCTTGCAGCGCGGGTGTAACAGTCTCTGGCTAAAATGTGCTAACTTTATCATGGCAGGATTTGAATGTCAATAGGCATACCTAATTTTTGTGCTGTGTTAGTGTGTGTGACAACAGCGTTTGAAGTAATCCAACTTTAGAGTTGAACCTTGAGCTGTCTGTCAAACACCCGGGGCCTCGATTCTTCTTGGAAAGTTGTCCAGCAGAAATGGAATCCGTGATTCCGAAGTACTTTTTGTTTGTTTAGCATGTGCTCATTTACTCCCAAGGCAATGGCCTCAATGTCAGTTGTTGTTGGGGGGTGGGGGGGGGTCCCAACTAGTTGAAAAGCAAACACGTCGCAAGGTCAAAGCGGCTCCGCTTTCACTGAACAACTTTGGATGGCTTATCCATTACTGATAACACAAAAATCCACCATTAAAGAATGATTTTCACATTTCCAGTGTCGAGTGCTATTTGGCACTAAATCATCAAAGTGAAGCGGTTCAAACATTCAAGGGACCGTCATACTGTAGCTGGCAACCTCATCATTGAAGTGATACTGTGGGACTCTTTGTTCAAGAGCACAAAGTCAAATATTGTACAATTTGCTGTGATTTGTGATTATACAACAGAAAGGTAATGGTGAGAGGAAAAGTATGCTAAGCACACAACAAATGGTGCATATACTGCGACGTACAGTAGGACAAGTCAGATGACTTAAATGCACAGAATCATCCTGTCATGAAGCATGTGGCTGCTGATATCAAGGCTGTTGACCACTCATGTCAATTGCCAAAGACTCCTGCCAACAAACTGATGAAATGAGCATGACACCCCCGAATTAGATACTGTGATTTTACACATGATGGATTCTTTTTCTTATTTTCAGTCGGACCAGTCGGGAAATGTTTTGGGGCAAATTTGGTGCAGAGCATGCACAACTCACATTCATGTATTCATGCAGCGGTGGCTTTCTGAATCATTTTTCCGTTTGAAAAGTGACATGTATTGTTATTTTTTTAAGTCAACCTCTACTTCACAGAAAGAGAGAGAGAGAAGGGGGGGGGCGTTTTCATTCGAACGCCAACTTGTGGATGAGTTCCACGGAATGGAGACATTTATGATAGCTAACATTTCTATTCGGCAACTCTCTATTGCGCGTGCGTGCGTGGGTGCGTGTGTTTGTTTGTTTGTTTGTTTGTTTGTTTGTTTGTTTGTTTGGATCGTGCAGGAGGAGGCGGGCCCGACGGGGCTGCAAGCATCAAGGGCGGGGTGCCCCAGTGGCCCCGGTGCACGTATGACAGCAGCGCCAAGTAGCAGCGAGGTCTTTTTACTTGGGAGACCCAACGCTGCCACTTCGGAGTCCCGCGCCAGTCCGTGGACGCGAACTTGGGTTCAGCACGCGACGCCGCCGAAGTTCCATCGCTGAAAGTTTTCGGGAACCTCCGAAATGAACGAATCCATCCCGACTATGGACCCTCGGTGCAAGGGGAAACCCCCCCTGGCCATGGACATCATCCTCCGTGAGTAGGCCGTTTCTCGCACCCACTGAGGCGGGGACGCGGTGTGGGGTTCGGGGATCAAGTCCCCCTTAAAAACATCTTGTCTCCTGATTTCATTTAGACATCATATCCGTTCATGTATTACCCTTTGTTTTATTTGTCTTCGCGTGCTCCTTTATGGGCAAGAGCGGCATTGATTTCACTCCGTGAATTTATTGGGAAAAAATCACTCATCCGAAGCACGTGTGACATTGGAAGAGGGAGCACTTAGTTAGGCGTTGTGCTCGGGTTAAAACCTTGAAATCACGTTTTCCGACAATTTCATCAAAAAGCCACTTAGGCCTCATTCCAAAGCATTCTTTTCCCCTAACTGCATATTAAACTCGTTATTTTGCTGACCTTTACAAACAGCATCGAAAGGATGAGGATTTACATGTCCAACGTGCTGTGATTTAAAAATATTGTAAGATATACAAGGTGTCCCAAAATTGTGGATGTTTAAAATAAATTCTCTTGAAGTGATGTTCTTTTTTGTTTCTGGGTTTTTCGGACACGCTGTATTATATTTCATCGAATGGGGAATTCGGGCAGCATGGCGATCGGTCCAAGGGTCGACTGTACCTCTTGTTCAAAAATGTTCCTGAATGTTCTGAACTTCTGCTTCCACATCTCCAATCTTCGCCATTGCAGAGGTTTCCAGACATCAAGACTCAATGTCTATTCCGTTTTGCCTCATTGACCTCGGAAGGCGATCGATCAGTTCCACACAATGATCGCCTATGCTAACCGTTCCTAAATAATGTCCTTTGCGGTCAACATCTGTTCCTCTCCCATGCATGATTTACTTTTTTGCCCGCTATACACAATCAGGCCTACACGTAATGCTCCAGATGTTATTGTGCACTAAATGGCATTGGTTACCAGAAACCCAACGACCCGCTTTCCCAAGAAATGACGCTCAGTTACGGACAACCAAATAAAAGTAGTGACGCAAACTTTTTTTTTTCTTCTTCTCGAGCATAAGTAACACGTGCGTACCGTCTTTTAAATCAATAGCAGATGTGTGTTCTTTTACATGGACGTCGTATACGCCACACAGTGAGCACGGTTGCCTATTATCGCGATTTATTTTCCCACGTCTCATTTATATATATGTTGATGAATTCCAATACGTTGATGTTGCAATACCGAACAACAGTCCAGATGTTACCTGTGCCTGCTTTAGAAGAGGTCAAAACAAATGTGCCGTTGGGGCCATTTATTTGTGTACCGTCACACATGAGATCACACAAATGCATCTCGACTGCACTCTGACCTGAACTATTTTATTTATTTTTTGTTTTTTGGTAGTACTGTACTGTGATGGTGCCTCGTTTTGTTAACATGCTTTAAAAGTAAATAAATAATCATTCGGATGAATTGTAAACGGAGCCACTTTAAATGCATGGCGGCAAGTGTGCCATTTAGCACCATTTTGAATGTGATGGATTGCGAAGATGTTTGAACGCTTTTCTCCACAGAGTTGGACCTCTTTGGCATCATCTTGTACTCTGTCCTCACCTTCATGGCGGCCACGTCCATGCTGATCTTCATCGAGGAGTGCGTTTATATTTACAAGAAAGTGCCAGCCAATAAGAAGAGCACCATCATATGGGTGAATGGAGCAGCGCCGGTAAGAATGATGCATTTGGCAAAATTAATTGTTTCATCTTTTGTGATGCTGTGCCTCAAACGATTTAAGAGTGGTGTATTTCATTATTATTTAGTGTTACGTGAGTTGCTGGCTGGGGGGAGCTCCTGGTCCCGTCAGAGCAAAAGTGGCACGTTCACTCTTTTGTGTGTGTGTGTGTTTTTTTTTTTTTTTAGGTGATCGGCACCATGTCCTGTCTGGGAATGTGGGTCCCCCGAGCCACCATGTTTACCGATATGACCTCGGCCTGGTGAGTGTTTCTTCCTCTGCTTTCGAATCCCTTTCCTCATCTTCCCCATCAACTCCCCTGCATCATCCTTCCATCGCAGCTACTTTGCCATCGTGGTGTTCAAGTTCCTCGTCATGATGATAGAGGAGGTGGGCGGCGACGAGGCCTTCCTGCGGCGGGCGACCAAACACAAATTGAAGATCAGCACGGGGCCGTGTTGCTGCTGTTGCCTCTGCCTGCCATATGCGGCCATCTCAAGGTAAACACTCCAGCCGTGGGTGAAATTGGTCTGCTTTTTGGATTTAAGGCCAAGTCCATAGGAAAACTTTTCTGCTCAACCCTGCGGTACGATCCCTTTATCACAAACCCTACGAACTGAAACCTCATGTGGCCATAATGAAGCGCAGGCCTGTACAACCTCCACGTGAGACGATATGGAATTTTTTTTGTGTGTGGGGGGGGGGGGGGGGGCGGTGCTTTTTGAAGGTTACATAAGATGGGAAGATGGGGAGATCCTCTGCACGTACTGTACTTGGAAGGCAGGTTAAACACTCCTGGCCATTCAACTTTTTACTGGCCGAGCCACACGGTTAAAAGTTCACATCCTTTTTTTTTTCCCTCACATGCTCACGTGGAGGCAAAGGAGAAATGGCTCCTGATGCAACTTGTCAAGATACACCCAAAGCGATGGAAATGGGGCGATAATACACACGCTTTTAGTATCTTTCGTTCATGCTCACAACCGGGGGAAAAGATTTACAGGAGTTTCCTCTGTTTGCAGGCGTTCTCTTTTCCTGCTCAAACTTGGCTCCTTTCAATTTGCTCTGCTCAAGGTCGTCTTCACCGTCCTCTCCATCGTCCTGTGGACCAACGGAACTTTTGATTTAGCGGATGTGAGTTTACTGACGGGAAACAGACGTTGCAAACGATGAACAGCAGGATCATTGCTTGGACATATCTTTCGTTTTCCATGACACACAACAATTAATAAGAATTTAAAGGTCCCATCCAACACTTGATTTTTTTTTTTTTTTTGGGTGTCGGAGATGTCTCGGCATGATGTGTCTGGTTTTACGATTATTGCGAAGCCAAAATCAAAATTGTCGGTGACTCACACACACACATTGAGAGCCTGTAAGGCTGCACATACACTGCGTGAAAATCACTCACATACTTTTTGCCGACAATGACTGCAAGCTTTGCTATTTCGTCCTGAGGTACATTTTTAATTCTAAATATAGTTAACTATTGTTGTAAAACACACACACAGACTGTATACATATTAGTATAAATACAAATGTGGACACTATGCAAAAAGCTTTGCACTTTGAGCTTTTGTTTGGAAACTTTTCGATGGAATTTTGGTTGTTGCTCATGTGTTCCGTCCTGTCTTGTCCTTGGTGACACTCCCAACGTGTGACTGATTCAGCTGAGCATCACCGGTTCCGCAATATGGATCAACCCCTTTGTGGGCATCTTGACTATCATCGCCCTGTGGCCTGTGGCCATCACATTCATGCACCTCCGGACCACCTTACGCACCATCAAGATCATCCCCAAGTACGCCATGTACCAGGTAGGGCTCTGGGAGAGGATCCACACCGCGTGACATCACAATGGGATTGTCGGCCCCAACAAGTGTTTGCATGTCGGCAGCTCGTGCTGATACTTAGCCAGCTTCAGTCGGCTATCATCAACATCTTGGCTTTGAACGGAACCATCGCCTGCGCGCCGCCGTTCTCTTCCGCCGCCAGAGGATACAGTGAGTCACCATCCATCCTCGCTTCATTCTTACATTGACTTGCTCCATCGGCGGCGACTGTGTTTTTGGTCCTCCCAACCCCACCTTCACCCTAATCCAGGTGTCACCAACATTTTTGAGGGTGAGAGCAACTTCATGTGTACCGATTGTGTGAAGGGCTACCAAATTGATACACGTCTGAAATAACATATTTGTCCAAAATACCTTCAATAATATGAGGATGTGTTATTTTTAATACTTGATGATTTAAATTGTCAGACTTTGATCGTGTTTCAAAATGTCTCACAGTACTGCCAATGTTTGCATTTTTAAATCATAATTTCTACTAGCAAATCACAATGTCCAGGCACTGGCGGGCTACTCAAGTGGTCTTCACGGGCTACCTGGTGCCCGCGGGCACCATGTTGGTGACCACTGCCCTAATCGTTTGCTCATCAAACCATGTTTCTCCCTGTGACCTTCATGTGCGTCTCCGCAGTGATGAGTCAGCAACTGCTGATCCTGGAGATGTTCATCATCACGCTGGTAACACGTCTGCTGTATCGCCGCCTCTATGATCCGCTGCCCGAGGAGGAGTGTGACGACAACGAGAACACCAAAATGGTTACTTTGCCGAACGCCGTATGAGTCGGTCTTACGTATGCGTGTTTTATCCTTGTATGTTGTGCATTTTATCAGGAGATTTTGATATGTTTAATTAACTGAGCAGGCTCTTTGGTTGCACAAACATTCTGAAGTGTAACATTTGTTGCCAATTCTCCTCTGGTTCTTTCTGTCGTAAAACCCTGAGAAGTTATGCAAGAGACTGTTGGCACAGCAACAATGTCTTCGGAATGTAAAAGACAGTTCTTGCTTGTATTTGCAATTTTGAAGAGGGAATGAATATTTAAATATTTTTTTATTAGAATCTGCAAAACAATGTTGGACTTGACATGCGTTGGAAAAGAACTTTATATTTCAAAACGATCTGTTTAGTTTTATCGCATTTTTCCGACAGTAACATCACTTTAAGTGACTAACCTTTCATAGCATTTCAGTTTCATGCCAGTTTCTTAATAGAAATGTGCAGGAAACAGACTTTATTTACAGTAATGTAAATAAAATAATAATAAAATTTAAAGTTAATGTGATCTCTTTTTGGAGACGCTATTGCATCAATGGTGATAATTTTTTATTTTTTGCTAGACCTTTACTGTCACACTTGTCATGCACAAGACTAGTACAGTTGACATTCCAAAAACACTGCTTCTTTGTGGTGCTTTTTTTCGAGTACCTGCCTGTTGACCTGCTATTAATATATATTTCCTTTAGGTGGCAGTAAAAAGCTCATTTTGACGTTGATGATGAGTGGATTTCATAAAATTAGAATACAGTATATGAATAATAAGTGAAGAACAAATGCAAACATGTTAATCAATAATATGAATCATTCATGATAAATAAAAGAAAGTATCGGGTCTGAAAATATTTTCAAATATTCTACTCGATGTAGTCACGTTAACTGTTTTACGCGCAGTAAATTTTGATTGATGCTACAGTTGTCCAATAGAATTCATAATAGTTGTCTACGTCATTTCCTTTCACCAATTCATTTAGCCTACCGGCTGGCTTTGTCGAAGGGGGTAGACTCGTGACTCGTATGTGCAAAGCTTGCTGCACGAGCGCCTGACTGTAACGGAAACAAAGGAAGCGTCTTCCAAAATTCAACTGGACTATTGGTCATGCGGTATTAAAAACAAAGTATCCACGCTTTTGATCGTTTATTTTGAATTGTATTTTTTAAAACACCCTGTTGCTTATATAAACTAACCCCATACATGTATTTGAAATTTGTCTTTGTTTGACGTTTGAAAAAAATATTCATGTATAATGTAATTTAAATGGCATAGTTGACATACAGTCGCTGTAAATAATTATTTGGAGTTGCAAAAGAGCATTTGTGTCTTAAATAATACAATGTTGTTGTTTTTAATCAGACGAGCGTTTCCGCACTTCACGTTTATTTTGAAACCCCCATCAGAAGTCGCAATAGGGCACTAAAACTTGACACTTCCTTGACAGGTCTGAATTGATGAACGCTGTAGACACAGGAAAACTAATTGCAAGATTATTGCTCCCATATCAGCCATAAACCCGCATGGACAAGAAGCGTTCGCCTCGCTCCGTGTCCTGCGGGCCGAGACCGATGTCATCGCCGTCGAGACGGATCCCTCAAACCCGAGCGTCAGATTGTCAACATTACCGGGGATGAATGGTGGCGCGTCTGCTGAACGTCAATACTAAAGCGTCAAAATGAGACTGCTATTTTCTCTGCTGAAGAACAACAATCCCAAAGTGGAGTATTACTCCAGGTTCTCACCGTCACCGCTTTCCATCAAGCAGTTTTTGGATTTCGGTAAGTGCAGGCATCAGCCGTCAGGTGGCTGTTTTGGCAGTGCTCATTTCCTGTGTTGTTTTTGACCCGATGCTGGTGTGTTTGCGTTGTCAAACTACTCATCGTCTTTCCCTTTTTGAGAAGCTGCACTAAATGTTGTTGTCAAAGTGTTGACCGTAGTGAAGGAGACTGCATGTCGTCAATGCATGTTCATGTTTCTTCTGTAAACATACAGAAATACAAGGAGACTTGAAGTCTTGAAACTCTACTCACTCACTTTGTCGTTCATGTAATACATTCAGAAACCGCACTCGTGGGGACCATTACACGATCTATATTACATAGTTCTTTTGAATGTTGTTTTAATTATTCTTTCTTTCAATGGCATACTGGCGCTATGCACCAAAGTTATTATAAAGTATATTATTAAGTTATTGTTATGACAACCCTTGCGGATTTTATTAGCGGTGCGGGTGTACCTATTACTGTATTCGGTAAGTACGTATTATATTTTTAAGTGGGATTTTTATTGTCGTATTGAACGTAAAAAAATGTCTATTTTAAGCAGTTCTGGTCATATTCATCACAGCTCTGCAAATATTTAAGTTTTAATGATTTGTGGCTGGTTCAGCCACAATATTATTAAAAATGAGTTATTAAAATGAGTTATGCTTGAAAGTCAAACAAACAGTTATTTCCCTCAACATGCAAGCAGTTCGCTAAGCTTTCCCTTAATCCACATGTGATTAAAAGCCTTGGTTTACATTATGTCAGTTCTTCTCACGACTGTATGGGAGGGAAGCCATGCAGCATTTTTGCAGCAATCTTCTCAGCGGGCAGAGTAAGGGCAACGATACACAAGCTACAAGCCTTGTTCTTATGATCAACAAGCCACATCCTCTCCGTCATGCTGCTGAATCAGAGGAAGCAGAGCGGGAGAGAGTTTTGTTCTGCGACATCATCTGGTTTCTCCAGGCAAATCACATATTTGTTGTTTCGGAGTTGCACATATTCCGCACTGACATTCTGTTTAGAGCGAGACACTTCGGTTTTCCGAAAACATAACCTTCCCATGACTCCCCCGACACGATTTGTTGTTTCCTTAAACACTCCAAACAGTGAATCCAAGTCTAATGGATCTTGGCTTCAGATCTAAAAAAGCTGCCGGTGGGACTTATTGTCTTGCTTTTGATTTAGTAAATAATTGATCGTGGGTTCAAGATAAACACACTCAATCACAAATCGGCCGTCATGACAAGAGTTGAAAAGAACATTGTTTTGTTTTTTTTTATCTGCACCTTCCTGATATGCTAATCTAGAATCTGAGTTTGACTTTGAGTCAACCTTAAAAAATATCTCCAAAATGTGATGTGCTCGGAAAAAGTGTTGCCATCTCTGTTTAAGAAAGTCCTTGTTGAGCAGTGGAATGAGTAAAAATAACCGAAGGAATGTTCAGGGGTGCTCGAGCGCGGCTAGTATTTGAGCACCTCTTAAAAAGGGTCAAACCTCTGACCACATGACCCTTACAACACATCTACAGTACATTTCTGGTTCTCCGATTATCATCATTTCACATCCTTTTTTGCCATCACGGGTATCGAATTCGGGCAGCAGGATTTCAGTATCAAGGCTGACTGACTCTTGAACATTGCCAAGATGTTGCCCTCATTGTGTTCCAGGGAGGGAGAACGCATGTGAGAAAACATCGTACATGTTCCTGCGCAAGGAGCTGCCCGTGCGTCTGGCCAACACCATGCGAGAGGTCAACCTGCTGCCCGATAAGCTGCTCAGCCAGCCGTCCATCCGCCTGGTCCAAAAATGGTGAAATGACATTTTTTTAGGGGGGGGGGGGTGTCACCATGAGTTTGTCATCGTTTAAAATAAATGGCATTTGCGATGGAGGTGGAATTTTATTTGAATCAAAACCGTCTATATGGCACTCACTCGATAAGGTGTCTGATAACAGTTGCCCTTTGCTTTTTGTCTTTTTTTTTTTTTTTTTTATTAGGTACATGCAAAGCTTTGTGGAGCTGCTGGACTATGAGAACCGAAAGCCTGAAGATCCTCACGCATTGAATGAGTGAGCGATACATCCACCCGTTGCGAAATGAATGCCGTGTTTTTCCCGCGGCTTTAGCGCTCTCTGGCACGCCATAGTTCCGCTGTCATTGATTCGTGGAAAAATGTGGACAAGAGTTGATCTCACCTTTTGCCAAGGAATTTGGAGAAAGGCGCTTTCTGAGAATCCTGCCACTTGTTTTCATTTTGGAGACCTCTTTGAAGGCCCCTTCCATATCCTCTCCGTGTTGACACCCCCCGCCCCTCCCTCAGCTTCCTGGAGTTGCTGATCGAGATCCGCAACCGCCACAACGACGTGGTTCCAACCGTGGCGCAGGGCGTCATCGAGTACAAGGAGAAGTTTGGCTTCGACCCCTTCGTCAGCAGCAACATCCAATATTTCCTGGACCGCTTCTACACCAACCGCATCTCCTTCCGCATGCTCATCAATCAGCACAGTGAGTCTCGACGGATGAGTCCGCGTGACGTCATCCGCTTTGCGCGTGGCTTCACTTGTGTACCCGTCCAGCGCTCCTGTTCGGAAACGACACCAACCCGGCTCATCCCAAACACATCGGCAGCATCGATCCCACCTGCTGCGTGGCCGAAGTTGTCAGCGGTGAGTTTGACTCACGCGGGGACGCGCGTCGTATTGTGGAAAGATTTGTTCCCACCCGACCCCGCTCGACGCTTTGTTGACATGATTCGGCACTGGCGGACTTCCTGCCGTGAGACGACTTCACTGAGTCGTGTCGTCTTTGCTTGGTTCCACCAGATGCGTATGACACGGCCAAAATGCTGTGTGAGAAGTACTACTTGGCTGCTCCTGAGCTCCACGTTGAAGAGTTCAACAGTAAGAGATTTCAAGGTTGTTTTCGGAGCCCCATCCTACTTCCCAAAAGAACTCGAAACATGATAGCAAATGGAGTGGTTCGTTTTTTTTGTTTTTTTTTGTCTTTGTGTGTGATCACCCGTCGTTCCTTTCCAGTGAAGAGCCCCAGAAAGTCGATCCAGGTCGTGTACGTGCCCTCTCATCTTTTCCACATGCTGTTTGAGCTCTTCAAGGTGAGTGACCTCACAATGGCCGCTGTAATGCGACGCTCATTGCGGAAGGGACGTCCCGTATTTGATTGAGTGGCGCTTTCCTCTCCAGAACTCCATGAGAGCCACGGTGGAGCTTTATGAGAACAGCACAGAAGGATTGCCAGCCGTGAAAGCAAAAGTCACTCTTGGTCAAGAGGATCTCTCCATCAAGGTGAATCGCCCCCCCCCCCCCCCATATTGTTCTTATCTCTGCGGTAAAATACCTTTTGCGCACCTCCCAGATCAGCGACAGGGGAGGAGGAGTCCCTCTGAGGAAGATCGACCGCCTTTTCAACTACATGTACTCCACAGCCCCGACGCCCAGCCTGGAGCCGGGCGCCGTCCCCCTTGTACGCTTTACAAAATCGTCCCGGCATTGACGTTTTTGTTCCGTGAAGTCGCGCGCCGCGTGGGCTAACGAAAGCACCCGCTCTCCTCCCCGCTTTCAGGCCGGCTTTGGCTACGGTTTACCCATTTCTCGGCTCTACGCTCGATACTTCCAAGGGGATCTGAAGCTGTACTCCATGGAGGGTGTGGGCACCGATGCCGTCATCTATTTGAAGGTAAACGAGAGATTTACGGCAAAGGTCAAAGTGGTCCGTCTTTGCGTTCTGCGCTCGCAAGTCACACGCCTGCGCGACGAGTGTGTTGACGCTGACTAAACACCCCGAACAAGCCACTTGCGTATAAGCGCCAAAGGCACATCAACTCTGTCAATGTCAGCCAGTGACAACACAAAAGTCAATACGATGAACTCATACAAACGTGGATCATGACACACCGACGTTGGAAATATGAGATTGGAGCCCCGCCCTACTGCCAGGAAGCTATGTTGAAGTGAGGCTAGGCGCTTCGTTTGAACGGGCACTGGCCCTCGTCTCATCGCAAAGTGGCGCTCGGCCCCGATTGGTCGGCATCTGCCATAAATCATTTGAGGTTGGGTGTCAGTTTGTTGCTGATTTTCACCAATCTTATACTTACCGGATTTTTTGTTCATATTTGGAAGTAGCAAAGGGGGAGCAATTAAAACAAACAAACAAACAACTGAATTGTGTTACTTGAACCCTTGTTTTCAAATTTCAAATCCAGCCACAGACGTGACTCTTATCTTTGAGTTAAGAGCCAGCACAAAGACAGGAGGAAGCAAAAGGAAAACGGCTATCTGGCCCCGCCCAAAGTAACACAAAACGATGTCCAACAGATAATCAAAATGAATGACTGGTTGTAAGGGGCGGGTGAGGTGGGGGGGTGTCACATGTTGCTCTGTGCACTACAACAGACTTCCTGGGGTGTTCCTCGGTCACTCCCAAGGGCAATCAGTCAGCAAAGTCAAAGAGAAACTACAAACACGACAATCCGGCAGGCCAAATCCTCCTGAAATGATGCTGCCGCTGCCAGTTCAACATTGACGTCAACAGGAAACGCTTTTGAAAGCTCGTTCTGCAAAAAATGGCCGAGTTTTCTTCGATACTCGTCTGTAATCCATTCTACAAAAAGAGGAAGCTAACGTACTTTCCCCATCTGCGCCAAGGCCCTGTCGAGCGAGTCCTTTGAGCGGCTGCCCGTCTTCAACAAGTCGGCGTGGCGACACTACACCACCAGCCCCGAAGCGGACGACTGGAGCAACCCCAGCAAGGAACCGCGCGATGCCAGCAAGTCCAAGTACAAGACCAACAGATAACTCGGCGCGCTCCTTTACAAATGACCAGATAAGCATTCCAAAAAGTCTCACTTGTGCAACTCCATTTTCTTCCGGGCAAGGTGACGCTTGTTCAAATGTGCTTTTGGTTTTTCGCCTCATGTCCCAACCTCAGCTTGGCACACGGCTTCCTGCACTTCGATGAGTCATTTGCGTCCAAAGGGCGTTTTCGCTTCTCCCCTCACACTCTCAGAGTTTTTCAGAGTTTCAGTGGTGTCGTTCTTTCTTTGAGAGATCACTTTGGACAAGTTTGAAAATGAGACCAAGTGCCAGCTAATTGGCTCTTATTAACCAAGAGCAAACACGCAGTCTGTAAATATTAGTTTTCCGCTTGGTTTCTTTTACCATCATTATTTTTACTTGGAGTGTGTGTGTGTGTGTAGGGACGGGGCGGGGGGTCATTTCTTTTAATCAGGCAGGACACAAAGGCTGAAGGCTTTGTGGCCTGCAAAAGAAAATCTGAATCAAACACAATCCAAAAGTGTGCACTTTATGAATATTACGCTGATTGATGTATGATTTCATTTGACTCAAGTTTAATCGATTGTTAAGAATTTCTAATGCAACGTTTTAGAGGATTCCGTCCTCGAGGACGATTGAAATTGGTTAAGCCTTTGAGGGACAGCGCTTACCACGTTATCAGGTTGGAGGGTGCATGAAGGACTGAAAAGAACAAATGCAGAGTTTGCGATCCGAAGGCCCGTTGAAGCCCGATATCCTATTGTTGCTTTTTGAATCCGTTCTTTGAGTGTTGAAGAACAAACCCGGCATGTAGACAACCGCGAATAATATATAATATATAATATATAATATATAATATAGATATAATTTGTTGATTATGTATCTCTCATTTTGCCTCTCCCGGCTTCAAACCGTGTCTCGATATGCCTGAACTGTGATGGTGGCCCCATGCCGACATGCAATCACGAACCCAAAAGCCAGCGAGAGAGCAAAAATCGGATTCGGCATAAGAATAAATCACCTTTTGTCAAACATGAGAATAAAAATATGGATGTTGTGTATGTGATTTGTGTTTTTTTTATGGACAAAAAAAACACATTGCTTTTTTTTATTTACATACCAAATATTTAAAAACGGAAAAACTACATTCCCAAAAGCGCGTATTGGATCGCAGAGGGTGCACATATATACACAGAGACGTTGCAGCAGGGTTAGGTCACGCAGGCAATTGATATTGATCCATATCAATGGCGCACCTTTTTGTATACGTGTCAAGTTGTGGCAGGCGAGGCGAAATGTAAAGTCAGCATCATTTTTGTGTTAAGGTGCAATTCCATATATTGCCATCAGTCCAAACCAGTTCAACATCAACAACATTTCCAGGCTTGTCGCGCTTTATGGCTTTTCTATTGTGTGATGCGTGAATGCAATCAAGCCAAGATGGATGATGAGATTGTGACCGCAGGATCACGTTTGCATCGGACGGTTACAAACTTCCAGTGTCTTTTGTGTTTTTTTTTTGTTTTTTTTGCACCCCTCATATCGGTTGCACCAACGCCGTATTGCTTTCAATCTTAGAAGAAGGGAAAGGCAGGATTGATGAAGAACAAGGCTTCACGAGAAAACAATGTACACTGACCGATTTGACGTCATTTTCCCCCCTTTTCTTTCTTTGTTTATGTTGGATTGCAATTTCGAATGGACTTTTCAAACACTTGAACAGTCTCGGCCTGCCTGTTTTTTTTTTTTTGCTGTCGTAAAGCGAAGACCTGACGGGCCCGTCACTCTTGCAAATCAAATAGATGACATTCATCCGAGCCCACAATTTTTCATCCCCTTGGGCTATTAATAATTTTGCACTTGGATACATTTCAGTGACATGTCAACATGTGCCGCACCGTTAACATTGGAGTGGTTTTCATCGACTAAAAACGCATTTTGCGTGTCTACCCTTTTTTTTTAAATGAAATTATTCATTTTTTTTGTTGTTGTTTTTTACATGAAGCCAAATTCATTTTGTTTCTAGTTACCCAATTCAAAGAATGTTTTTGTTCTTTGAACTTTTTTTGTTCTTTGAACTTTTTTTGTTCTTTGTTTTTGGTACACCCTGGATTCCCCCCCCCCCACCCCCCAAAACTACGAGAGACCCGGATCACTAGCCGTTGTCATCCAGTTTGTGACGGCTTCTTCAAAAGCCAGCTGAACAGACCTCTCGTGCACCGAAATCCCACATCTTGGGTACGCTTTTGCTATTTTCCTTGAGGTCAAGTGTTTTTTTTGGTGGCCGTCCAGTGTTTGTGTGGGACACGAGTGACAAATTCTCAGGCGGCGTTCCGTAAACGCGCACGTGGGAGCCGTCTACTTCTCGTCCTCGTCGCCTTCGCTCATGCTGCCCATAGACGCCGAAGCTCCTTTGGGGGAGGTTGGCGGCGAAGGCCGCGCGTTGTGCCAGCGGGCGGGCGGAGACGGCGGCGACGGCGAGCGCAGGGGAGACAGTTCACGCGGAGGGCTGTTGCACGGCGACTCTCTCGGGGACAGAGCGTAGGAAAGCATTCGTCCGCTGCGCTCCTGAAACACCTGCTTCTGCTCAAGTGCAGAGAGGGAGAGGAGGAGTCAAAGGTCACGCCATACAACGGTGCTTCTTACACTGTACGGAAAATTTCAACCTCACTGAGAAAAAAAAAAAAGCGGGTACAGGACGTAGATATTCCTTTGCATCCTACTCGTACGCGTGCTACATTTTGAGAATCACTGTCATAGAAATCCCCCCCTCCCACCCCCCAAATGTCCATTTGAGACGCTTACCCAAGTCCCATCAGGCCCGAATAGTTCCAGGAAGTTGCCGATAAACTCCCTGGATTTTTCTTCCCACTTTTGAATGAGGTCGTGACTCTTCTCCTCCACCCGGTAGACAAAATGTTTACTCTTCTCCTCAACGTTGCGAACCTTCTCTTTCATCCGGTCCACTTGGTTCTGCAGCCGGTACTTCTTTTCCTGTTGAAATCACAGCCCGGATGAATAAATCGGTGGATGAGATCCGGCAGGGCGCGCCGGAGAGACGATGGCTCCCGGTTGGCGTCGATTGGACATGATTTGGAACGGCGCATATTTGTCGATAGGAGGTCCCACAGCTGACAATGCAAGTCAAAGAATTTTTTTGCAGACCTGCGAGACAGGATTCCGCCGAGGCACCCATTTGGCCGAGGGCACGGAAAAGAGAAGATACGATGCTTACATTGATGTAGCTGACGTTGAGCTCCTTGGCCGTGTAGCCACGTTGAAGGTTGCGACGGGCGTAGACGTCGTAGTCCCGGACGATCCTGGTGATGATGTCCGACGTGGAGATCCCTTCGGTGCGTTGAGTGGGCACAAACATTCCTGGAGTGCGCACGCGACAAATACTTTCCAAGTCTCGGTTTGTTTGCTTTTCGCGTCATTCAAACACACCAACCTGCCTCCTTGATGTGTTTGTAGACATCCTCGCTCCCTGCCGAGGAGTATGGAATATCATCGTGAGCCACAAAATCGATCTAAGAAGCAATCAGATGACATTGTATCGCATGGAAGGACCAGCCCCGGCTCGGTCGCCCCCCCCCCCAACCCCCCACCTCTGGCTCGCACCTTGTGTTGCTCCAAAAACTCGGGCGTGAGCGTCCAGGGAGCGTCCCTGAGCACCTCGTCGACGTAGCGGCAATGCCTGAGCGCCTCGTAGCGTTCCGTCTCCGTCATGACGGTGAAGCCCTTGTACTTGTGGGTCAGCTCGTCGCTGCACACTGTGTCGCACAAAGAACACGCACGGCGCGGTTGAAGCGGACGCTTAGCGACGCTACAGGTGGCCTCTCGGGTCCTCTCCCACCTCCCACGATGAGGTAGGTGTTGGGGAAAAGGTTCTTGGCCTGCATCAGAGCCCGAGCGTGCCCCGAGTGGAACAGGTCAAAGATGCCGTCGGCGTAGACTCTCACCGGACGATCCGCTGAAAGAAAGTACACATTGAAAGTATCTTTCATTCAAAGGAAAATAGCCGAGTAAAGTGCGTCACTTGACTGTATACCGTTCAATTTCCTGTTCTCATACTTTTTACATTTGGTCGATTGAAATGCTTACAGATCTGAAGTCTGAGGAGACGTGTGATGGCAGGAGGTCGCCCAAAATGTGCTCACAAGTTGCAGGAACTCGACAAGAAACGTAGGTTGCGCCAAGATGTATTCATTCGCTATTTTAGATCGTGACATGATTTCTTACGAATAAAATGGACGAAAAAAATATCCTTAAAATCAATTTCACATCAACCCTGCCGCTTCTGGATATTTTGGGTGCAGTGCAGCCGAGAGCCGAGTCTCGTTTCTGCCGAGGATGACATCGCATCCCAGCGCCAAGGTCACCCCCTCGGCTTTTTGTCAAGCAGTGGGGCTCCTTACCCGGGGTGCCTCTGCGGGCCTGAGCGATGGTGAGCTTTTCATGAGGTGCGCGGCAATCGCAGCTGGTCTCTCTCGCAAAGATGGCAGGCTCAGTCAGCATCTGAGAAGAAGAAACCAATGAGAGCTGGCTCATGACAGTCATGCCTCGAACGGCTGCTCCCTACGACAGAGGGGTCAGATGCGGTATTTGAGACCGGAGTCCTAGCTGTAGAGACCTTATCAATGAAAAACTGAAGGAATCTGTTGCACATCTCGGGTGACGAATCCGAGCAATAAGTTTAGCATAAGTCTGAGCTATAAGACAAAAACATCGACGTACAATGACATTCTGACATACTTAATTGTAATACTCGTTAATGTAGTCCTTATATTTGTTGAAAAAAATTGTCGATCGCCGTCGCAAGACTGAGGAAAACATTGCAATTAGATCCCAGTCGTTTTCAAAGGCGTTCAGCCACGATCACAACAATTTCAATGCCTTTTGTTTGTTCAACAGGACTCGCAGGGTATGTGTTTACACCGCGGGAACGCCCACAAAACCCATAATTCCTCGAGCCAAGGGTGAGCGGGGGGCAGAGGGAGGGCGCTAACAAACATTGGGCACAGGACAGATGGTCAAGCTTAAGACTTGACGGGCCATGAGCACTGGGGCCTATCAGGATGAGCAACTGAATGCCCTGGCACAAGTCAACAATATCTGCCATCAGAAGGATTAAAGCCAAGGGGAGACATCCTGCGGGTGGGGGTGGGGGACGGGGGATGACACAAAAAGGAGGTCTGCAAGATGAAAACAGGCGACGAGGAGGTTGGTGAAGGATCTCGGGGCACTTTACCGTCTTTGGCTCATCATCCGCCCCACCCACTGTTCAACATCTCCCACGGGCACATGTGATACGGGCATCTGTTTCATAACCAGTCCAGCACCCTTTTGTCTGCCCCCCCCACCCCCAACTGTACATCATATGCAAACGCAGACGGAAACAAAGAAGGCCTACCGTCCGAGGATGGGGGCAAGTGTGTTCAAGCTCCTCCATTATTCCCTGAAAGTCATGAATGTGGCTCTGGTCTCTCCGTTAAGTGACTCAGCATCAGTGAGGTGATGCCTCTCTCCTCACCACTGTGTGTTTCTTTCTTCTTCGCCTGCTTCCACTCTCACATCCCTCCTCCCATCACCCAGTCTCGCTGTTGACCCCCCACCCCCACCCCACCTCACCCCACTCCACGCCATCACCGCATCTCATCCACTCTCATCTTAGGCTGCACAGAGGAGCTCTGTACGAAGAGCTCCCACTTTGCAAATCTGCACATGTACCACACACCTTACACCCAACAAGTCACAAAGATGGCCATTAGTTAGCTTTAATCTTTGTGGCGAGGGCCAACTCTCTGTGGGCGAAAATCTTAAATTTAAAAAAAATCTGCCTCTTAAGACTATGTTTCTTTTTGAGACATGTGAGTTGCTTGTTGTAAACAAAAGAGAGGATCTTGGATGTTTCGCTGATCATCGGCAGAGAGCGCTCGCCCAATCAGGGCGGCGAAAACAGAAAAGGAGGACGCCGTACTCTTTGGAAACATTCTCAGACATCAGCGTATTTATGTTGTCGTACTCTTTCTGAGTATCAAGCTGATTGACCTTATAAAAAGTCGACCTTTAGAATTACAGACCGGTACCAGTTGACAGGCACACGCAACTCATTGACAAGACTCTTGGCGTCAAACTGGGAGATAAATAAGAACAAACTGTCACCATGTAAATATGAATTGGCTATGGATTTTTTTTATAACTCTCACCCTGTCCCCAGTCACGAGGATGAACATTTAGAATCACTTTTGTGACAAGCTCAAAGTACCGTTACCTATACTGTATTTGTTTTATACATTTCTACATTTTTGAAATTATTATCTGCTTAAAATAGTATTGTATGAGTAAATATTTTAAGCTAAGTGGGCGCAAATAAATCGGCCTTAGAAAGTAACCTTTGCGTTTGCAAAACAGTGACAACCGTTTTTATTATTGTCTTGTTTCCCGATGGACCACTTGACCTTCCTCTGCAACGAGGACGTGTTGCATGCGAGGAAAATGGACGTACTCGGGTGCGCCGGTCTCCCATTATTGTCTACTGTAATTGATCCGTGGCCCCAATCTGGGACACGAATCTTTTGTACCCTCCTAATTCCGCCTCGTTACCATGGGAACGCGTTTAGTTGGGATACACACACACTAAACGTATGCAGGTCAATGACTCAAATCGTATGATTAAACATTTATTCATCATAAAATTACTCTATCATTCAGGTCATTTACGCAGTTTTTTTTCAATCGATCCCTGGTCAAATGACATAAGTTTTTGTTTTATATTGTTTTTATTCGTGGTGCCTTGGGTCAACGTTGAAGCGTCTCCCATCCGGAAAGACGTGTCGCGTCACCGGAAAAGGCTCATTGTTCTGGCGGAGACGTATCCTTGTCACTTTTGTACAACACTCCCACCATGTGGACAGTTGATACGACGGCGTGTCGTCCTCGTTGGCCTGACGTAACTTCCGCCACGTGACGTAACTTCCGCCACGTGACTTTTCCCGGGAAAAATAATTGGCGCGGACTTTTGTGTTTTTGTGTGCAGCTTCCTCTTATTCCTCGCGTAGAAGCTGTCAGCGAGCGCACAAAACCGGACGAAAGTCATGGCTCCCGTCTCTACCAAGGACAAAGACATAGACGCACCGGATGGAGGTGGGCTTATTTGAGTCCATGTTGTTTTTGAACTCGCGTTTGCCCGTCTGAAATGAGCTAACTAAGTAGCTAACGTAAATGCTATTGCCTCTGCGGATGCGAACTCAACGCTTCGGCATCAAGAGTTCAAATTATAATTATATAAATCCACAAAACACTGTCACACCAGAAGAATGGCATTTTACATGATGGTCATTTACATATGTCACTGGAGGAACAGTCATTATTTTGTGGGGTAAAAGAATGACATTTCGCCTGTTTTCAATTGTGACACGATCAATATGGAAACGTTAAACTCCATTTTGTACTGTGTATCTCCTTGCCAGACGATGTGGGTGACTCGTGTGGTCTTGCCAAGTCTCGCTCCAGACGGGAGAAAAGTGAGAAGCTTGGGAGGAAATCCGCTCTGGAGCAACTAAAAAAGGCCAAGCGAGGGGAGAAGATCAAATATGAGGTCAGTCCTCCATGATGTGCAAGTGCTGTACGATTTCAAAGTGATCTGGCTCGTAAAGCCTTAAACGCTAGCACGACTGTCGACGCATTGGATGTAAGCTTGTATTCAACTCATAGTTTGGGTATTAATGGATCTATTTTGCAGGTGGAGGAGTTTAGCAGTGTGTATGAGGAAGTGGATGAGGCACAGTACTCTAAGATCGTCCGGGACAGACAAGAGGATGACTGGATCGTTGATGATGGTGAGTTGTAAACATTGTCATAATTGCTCTGTGTTGGTTGTTTTCATTTCTCCTCCTCCCTCCTTCAGATGGAGTAGGCTACGTGGAGGATGGCAGAGAGATTTTTGATGATGATTTGGATGATGATGTGGTGGAACACAAACAAGGTATAAGCAGTTGCATCCTAAATACCACATTCAATCTTTTTTTTTCTGCAATTTATCGATTTCTTGGTATTATTTGCTTTGGCAGGAAATTCTGGCACCAAAGGAGCCACCGCAAAGAAACAAATAAATAAAGCAACAGTGGCAAAGCCCAACAGCATTAAGAGTCTCTTCATGAACAGTAATGTCAAGAAGCCAGCAGAGGTGCATATTAGTTTCCTGTGAATAAAACTGCTCTAAAAACACCAAACGGCACGCGCGCGCGCACACACACACACACACACACACTTCGATCTGGCGAGGCAATTCCAAATCTTGAATTATCTTCCGGTGAAGCCAAATCAGTAAAACCTAAGACCGTTTTATTGTACCAGTAATGTTTTTCTTTCACGCATCTTGCCTGTCCACTAATCCAAATTGTGACCTTTTGCAGAAAGATGTGGACTTGTCCAAGGATGATCTGTTGGGAGACATTTTACAAGACCTGCGCTCAGAGGTTGGCAGAGACGTCAACTTGCGTTGATGTCTGCAAATGCTCCTGACTTGCTTCCTTTTAAGTCGCTGGTTGCCTCTGCAAATATGGCTTGCTCTTGCCCACCCAGAAAAGCACCATCTTGGCCCCTGTGGTAACATTGAAGAAAAAGAAAAACCTTGGATCCCCCCTGAATCCATTCTCTGTCAAACCACAGATGTCCAGGGTAAACTTTTTCAACTTTTTTTTTTTCAGGCGGGGTGGGGGAGAGGCAGCTCGGCTGGAAATAAATAAATAAAAATGTTATATCTGTGACATCAGGAGCCAGCTAAGGCCAAAGTCATCCATCCACCACCACCACCTGACACCCAGAAGCCACCAGCCACTTTGTCTCCTCCCTCCAAAAGGGCCCCAGCAGCAGTGGAGAAAGAGACAGAAACAGTTGAGAAGGAAGAGCAAGGTGATGCAAGTTGGCCGCGTTGACTGATTTGCTCTTGTTCTGACTCTTGGACTAACTTTTGTTTTTTGTTTTGGCCCCAGTGGCTCGAGATCTGGCGTTCGACACTATGGACTTTGATGAGCCGATGGAAGTCGGACCTGAGGAGCCTCCAGAGCCTACGTCTGAATCTAAAACAGCCTTTGCGGCTCCTGCCAAAAAGGAGCCTCAGGATGCCACCCTCATGTGAGTCTTTACATCCTCTTCTCCTTTCTCCTTTTTTTTTTTGCACATGAATCATCCTGACAACTCGTATCCCGTTATTGCACTTTTTTTTGTTTGCTTTAGAGGCAAACCAACATATTACTGTGGTATAGAAATTAAATAGATCGATCATGCAATGGGGGTGGGGGGGACGCAACCAAGTCAGATCTTGTTTCCTCTAGTGATCTCACTGCATTTTGCATCGGATTGCTATGATACGTTGTGATGTGTGTGGTTCTGGATGCAGCAAGTCAGGAGGTTTCTGGGGGCTCGATGATGGAGAGAGTGCAGTCAGCGAGGCTCCTGCAGAGGTGCAGTTGGACTCACGCAAGCTGCCATTGGTGGAAGGTCCAGATGGCGAGCGGGTTTTCCGATTCTATTGGCTGGACGCTTTCGAAGACCCTTACATTCAACCTGGTATGGCAACATACACCCTCTGACAAATCGTTTGTATCTTCTTCAAGCGCAACCTCCCCCCTGTTTTTGTCACGCAGGCGTGGTGTACCTGTTTGGGAAGGTGTGGATAGAGTCGGCCCAGACTCATACAAGCTGCTGCGTCTCGATCAGGAACCTAGAACGCACCATGTATATCCTGCCACGTGAATATGTACGTTGCAAACTGCAGCCGCAAGAATGCGAACATCGTGATGTTGATATTTGTAGGATGCTCATGAAAACAAATTCAAACGTTTAATTCTTAAGCCCGAATGTTTTCTCTCCACAGAAAGTGAACCCCAAGACGGGGGAGGTGTCTAATACGCCCGTTGAAATGATGGACGTCTACCAGGAGTTCAGTGAACTTTCTGACAAGTTCAAGATCATGAAGTTCAAGTCCAAGGTACGCCTCCCTCGATCACCTTACAGCACAGACCGTATATATATATTTTTTTTGGTGTCTAATCTCACCCTGGTTTTGGCTTCAGAAAGTAGAGAAAAATTATGCCTTTGAAATTCCTGACGTGCCCACGCAAAGCGAGTACCTGGAAGTCCGCTATTCAGTGAGTAAATGCTCATGTGGCAGCCCCCCGCCCTTTTTCTTCAGATGAAAACATGAATCGTACTTGTTTTTTTGAAGGCCGAGTTCCCTGCTCTGCCGCCTGACCTTAAGGGGGCAACATTTTCGCACATTTTTGGAACCAACACCTCCAGCTTGGAACAGTTCCTCCTCAGTAGGAAGATAAAAGGGCCGTGCTGGCTGGACGTGAAGACACCACGTGAGAGGCCATTTTTTAAAAAACTAAAATAAAGTGGTTGCAGCACTGTCTATTTCAAATAATTCTCAATAAAATAGATCGACAGACAAATATTTTTGTTTTTCGCGCGATAGAGCTGCTCAATCAGGCTGTCAGCTGGTGCAAAGTCGAGGCTCTTGTCCCGAAGAGCGATCTGGTCACGGTGGTGAAAGACTTGGCACCGCCCCCCATCACGGTGATGTCTATCAGCCTCAAGACAGTCCAGAACCCCAAGACTCATCACAATGAGGTCAGAGCTGACTCGGTTGATTTCTTTTGGAGGACTTTTGGCTATTATACTTCTGACTGTCTTTTCTGTCATTGTGCAGATCGTGTCCCTGGCAGCACTTGTCCACCATCGCTTCCACATGGACAAACCTCCTCCTCAGCCGCCTTATCAAACTCATTTTTGTGGTGAGCTCCTGAGCCTTCTTTTGTTCATCACACACTAAGATGTGAACCAACCGGAGCTCATAAAATCCCCAATTTGGTCTTTCAGTGGTGACTAAACCCTCTGACTGCATCTTCCCTTACGATTTCATGGATGCACTGAGAAAGAAGGTGAGCTGGCCCTTTTTTTTTTACCTCCTTGAGAAAATCATGTGTAGTTTTATATTCGACAAAAATTGGGTTTTTATTGCGTCGAGAGCATGAAGATGCAGTTTTAATAGAAAATGATGGCGTCATGTCATAACGTACTGCTGATGACTTTGGAATAGAGGAGGAGGTGGACTCCGGACTGGTCGCCAGTCAAAAAGCGGACGCATAGAAAAACGAGCATGTCTCCATTCCTACAGCCGTGCACCACAATGAGATTTTGTACAAGAACGGTGGGAATTAAATCAAACTTCAGAAGGATAATAATGTTCCGTTTTGATGAATGGCTATGAATTGTTGTATGATGCCCTCCCTTGATGTTCTGGACCGACATACTGAAGATGCCTTGCTCTTGTAGAATGCTAAAGTGGAGATAGCCACGGCGGAAAGAACTCTACTTGGCTACTTCCTGGCCAAGATACAGAAAATTGATCCTGATGTACTTGTGGTGAGTCTCCCCCCCTCCCCCGCCCCCTCCCCACCATCCACGGTATGTTTACTTGCTCGGTTAAAGACTTTTCTGCTTCTTCCTTTAAGGGTCATGACATTTTTGGCTTTGACCTTGAAGTGCTTCTGCAGAGAATCAACTACTGCAAAGTTCCGCACTGGTCCAAGATAGGACGACTCAGGAGGGCTAACATGCCTAAACTAGGGGTGAGATTGAGAAAGCCGTCGGACGAGCGCCGCGCCGCGCCGTGCCTGCTCGTGTTATGACTAGCGGCCGTTTGCTTGCAGGGCCGAGGCGCCTTTGCGGAGAAGAGCGCCACCTGCGGCCGCCTCGTGTGCGACACGGAGATCTCTGCAAAGGAGTTGATTCGCTGCAAGAGTTACCATCTGACCGAGTTGGCCGCGCAGGTGCTGAAGACGGAGCGAGTCACCGTCCCAGAGGAGAGCATCCGGAATCTTTACAGGTGTCTCTCTCCTCTCATTAAGACCCTGTCCAGCACCGATTGGTCCACTTTGAACAGACCAGGCTCTGTTTCCCCCACATTGATTGGTCAGGACCTTTTATCCAAGTGTGAATACACAGAAACGAATCCCGGTGCAGATCAAACAACGGGAAATTATTTCTGTCGATAGATAACCACGCTGTGGACGTCAACTTCTTGATAGCTCGCGTGACACATCCTTATTTATTTATGCGTCTGTCTGAACGCCAGTGATTCTCCTCGTCTGCTCTACCTGCTGGAGCTGACGTGGACCGACGCCAAGCTGATCCTCCAAATGATGTGCGAGCTCAACGTGCTGCCGCTCGCCCTGCAGATCACCAACATTGCCGGCAACATCATGGTAACGCGAGATTCGCCGCCTGCGCGCTCACACCGCAAAGTTGTCTTTCAATGGTCATCTTCCCTCCCGCAGTCTCGTACTCTGATGGGCGGTCGGGCCGAAAGAAACGAGTACCTGTTGCTTCACGCCTTCCACGACAAGAACTACATCGTGCCGGACAAACCGTCCTTTAAGAAAATTCAGATGGACACGGTAAGACCTCCAACACGCCAGCAGCTGTCGCTTTCTTGCTGTCAATTTGTTTGCATGACTCTGGAAAATATGGCCGCTTTTTTTTCTCCACATGTTCCAGCATGAAGGAGATGATGATGTCGATACTGGCAAAGGGAAGCGTAAGAAGAAGGCTGCCTATGCAGGAGGGCTGGTGTTGGATCCTAAAGTTGGTGGGTTTGGTTTGCATCATTCGATCCTCCTTTATCTTATCCTTAATATTTATCCATTTATTGAGTTAATTAAAAAAAAATCCCTGCTTTGGTGTGCAGGTTTCTATGACAAGTTTGTGCTGCTGCTCGACTTCAACAGCCTGTATCCTTCCATCATACAAGAGTTTAACATCTGCTTCACCACCGTGCAACGGGAGGCCTCCAGCAAGCAAAAGAGGAATCGGGTGCGGGCGGGTGTCTCTATGTGTGTGCGCGGTGTGGGACACCCACGGGTGCTCATGTGTCACTGTGGGGTTTTATCTTTACATTCGCTCTTCCGTTGTTGAGGCGCTTTGGTGTTAAAACGTCGCGTTGTTTCTCTGGCAACAGGAGGATGAGCCCGAAGAGATCCCAGAGATTCCAGATAGTGACCTGGAAATGGGAATCTTGCCCAAGGAGATCAGGAAGCTGGTGGAACGGCGCAAGAATGTTAAACAGCTGATGAAACAACAGGACGTCAACTCGGACCTTTACCTGCAGGTACACACGGACGCAAACTTGACCACAATCCTCACAGCGGACCAAATGCTTGTCAAAGTTAAATCCCGTCAATTTGCGTTTTCTCAGTATGACATCCGTCAGAAGGCGTTGAAGCTAACGGCTAACAGCATGTACGGCTGCTTGGGATTTAGCTACAGTCGCTTTTATGCCAAACCGCTGGCTGCCCTGGTCACCCACAAGGGCAGGGAGGTGAGTGCAGCGCACACACACAGGAACACATTCGAATCAATTTGATGGCAGTTAACACTATTTTACTGGACGCATAACGCTGCCATTTTGTCCTGTATAAACTTAATCACGGGTTGACACTGCCAGCTGAAATGTGCTACCATTCACTGGCTGGCACTTGGTACCTCACGGAATGCGTACATGAGCTATATTAAAAAATAGATTTCAATCGTAACTGAACATTGTCTTGATAAAAGTAAGATATTTGATACAGATCCTGCATTCCATGAGATTTGCAGGTGTACCCAATACAGTAATCCGTCTGCGTTACAAATAATATCATCCACAAGGTGGCGTTTCTGCATCATATGTGTTTGTCTACCACCCCTGCCTGCCTTCCCACTAATTCCCCAAAGAAATATTTGTCTTCCCTCATGTAATGTAAGGTATTGTATTTCAACCATGGAACTGCACAGAAAAATATCTCGGTTAAATCTGATGTAATGACTTCCTTCGACACTTAGTAATGGAGAAACATGGACGTGCACACGCCCAGTAAAGAGGTGCGAAGAGATCTGCCTAGGATGACATAAACAGCTAAACGCGATATCATAATTGAACTCTGCACACACACACACACACACACACGCCACATCCAATAGAGAACATCCTCATGGAGGCGTCAGGCGCTGCCTTGAGTGAGTCATTCATTAAATTCTCGTTATGCACACATTGTGTTCCTAATGGAGGGCGGGGCCATAAATCCGTGTGTTCTTGTTGCTTTGTCAGCCCAATTGTTCCTGCAGTCACACAGTAACGTTTGTGTGTGATTGCCTTAATGCAGGTGGGATTCTTCTTGGTTGCGAGTTCATGGGCTGCGCACAACAACTTTGATAACTTTTTCGTCTTTTGCTGTCACATGAACCACAAAGCGTTGCCGTGGTCTCCTTTTTAAATTAAGATTGTCTGCTATCTGTGATGACTTCTGTACATCATTTTTATCTATCTATTTATTTTACATGAATGTTATTGCAGTGGCAAGGCCAAATAAATGATATTAAAAAAAAAAAATCAACCGGGGTGTCAAACATACGGCCCGCGGGGCGGAACTGGCCCGCAAGGAGGTTCAATCAGGCCCACAGGATAATTTAAAAGTGAAAAAAATGCATAAAAGACACGGAATGAATATTTTTAATAAGGTGCCATTCATGGAGTATCCGCTAGATCTGTTTATTAAATTTAAACATGTTCCTAATGTTCTCATGCTTCTTTAGACCAAAACAAAGGAAAGACGTTATTTTGTTTATTTATAGCAGAGTATGGTATAATTTTAATGGTCCGGCCCACTTTAGCGAGGCCATATGTGGCCCACAATGTGAAATGAGTTTGACACCCCTGGTTTAGAGTCATGAACATTTTAACACTGCTCATCCCCAAGTCTGACGTTGAAACTGATCCAAATAAACAACTTTTTAACCCGCGTTCAAGTTATACAGCTAGATGAAGCTTAAGTGACTAGAACTCAGGCTGGACGTCTGTTTGACCAAATGAAAGTCATTTTCATTGCGTTTTCTCGGGGCCCTGAAATCACATAGCTGTCAGCCAAGCACTTCTCAGTTTCCGACTGCAGCCAGACAGAAAGGCCAGCTGGCATTTATAAGCGGCATCCCGATGTATTTGTGGCTAATGCCGTTTGCACCCCCGCCCCCGTTTTAATCATCGCATTTGCACTCTCCTTTGGTATTGTGATTTAGGAGCCGTTTTTATTTTTGTATTTGTAACACAGATGCGCCTCCTGTGCGCAAATCCAACCCGCCCTCCTCTTCCCCCGTCGTACTTTTTGGCGGGGAGCATGCTCCGTGTATTCATTGATTGGCTCTTGTCTTTCTCACTCGTTTTAATATGAGCCCTGATGTGGCAGGTCGAGTCAGGTCAAAGGTTGCAGGTTTCAAAGACAAGGAGGGAGCGGGTCAAAAAAGAGATGACTGCTTTATGGCTGCCCCTATCAATTGTGCCAAGGCAAATTTTTGGTTACATCTATTTGTCGTACATATGTCTAAATGTTTTGGTATGTTCACGTCTCTGTCTGTGTGTGTGTGGTATATTTTGCGGGTTTGTGTGCTACTGCCCGAACTCTGCCCTTTGTCGGTGGACCATTTGTTGTGGGCCAACTCTGTCCTGGTATGTGTGGGTATTAAGGAGTGAGCGGAGGTTGGGGGGCAGTGGTATTAAGAGGAAGGTGAAGGTTTAGGATTACACGGCCGTCGATCTGCCACAGATTGATGTCCCGCTCAACCCCTCGCCGTTATTTTGGGTCCTTTTGTATGTTTGCCAGAGAAGTGTCGGTCCCAAAGGAAGAGTGACATGAAACATGCACAACAAGCAGTTATAATTGTCTGCTAAATGCATTTGTCACACTCGAAAGGCATTTATTGTCCAATGAGTACTGTCCGGCTGATCCATGATCTCATGCTTGAAATGACGTAGAAGTCGATATATGTATATATATATATATACTCCGTGTGTGGGGGTGTCAAATTGGAAAAAATAAATAAAGATAAGATCCAGATATCAGCGGTATGGAAGATTCCAGGATCTATCAGCTTGCTGGTGTTCATTTTCTGTCGTGATGGTCATGTTGTTACTTGCTGCAAATTGAGTGTCTGTAAGCAGTTAGGGGCACAAAAAAACTGAGCACTTGACTGTCTTTTTTTATGCTGTTCATCTTCTTTTTTTTTTTTTTTGGTAGCTTTCGGGCTACAGATTATAAAAAGTAACAGTATGTCATCCTAATCAAGTGATGTAAACAACGCAGTGAGCTGGAAGCCCGCTGATTGTTTTGGAATGCATATTGGTTTGACCTTTGACATTTTGCCAGCAAATCTGACAACCGTTAGCAGGTGCGTGCGTGCGTGTGTGTTTTTGTTCGGTGCAGGATGACTCCCTAAAAGCCATGTAATTGAGTCTCTGTCCTTGTGTTTAAAAACAGACTGACAGGAGCTCGTAGTTGACATTATTGGATGGCATGCACGGTGAGAGATAGATGCGAGCTTGGGTAACAGGGGCCAGGGTGCCGAGAGGTTAGAGTGTCGCCAAGGTTAAACCCAACCCTGTGTGAATGTGTGTGCTTGTAATCAAGTCAAGGTAAATATTACTGCCCCCACCGTCCTTTCAGTTTTGGGATCATTCCTCCTGTCTTGCGATTCACAAATCATTTCCCCGAATTAGATACAGGAATCCCACAACCATCCGATCGTGTGTGTGTGACTAAACAGTGTTGGCCTTGTGCCTATAGCTGCTACTGTCTCGGAATCAAAGGGGTCATTTTGACATTTCATCGTATTAGAGATGGCCGTTACAGTCGTGTGTCTGTGAATGTTTGTTTGTTTGGTGTGGAAACGAGGGCTACATGTTTCCATGGTCGTCTTGTGCTCCCCCGCCCCCACCCCTCCACCCGCACCTCCTAAAGAGGTGGCTTTACTGCGGACTTAACAAATAGTCACATGGGAGCAGTGCGGCTATTTTGGCTCCATTAGCTCGCGGTGGTGGCAGACGGTCGACCGAGACGAGATTTTCACATCCGAACTGTCACTTCAGTAGCGTTTGCTAATGAGGCCATGTGAGACGAGACTAATGGCTGGGATGGTGGCTCACCGTGTATTCATCTCATGTCTGGTGTCTCTGAAGGTGCTATTAATGAGAGAATAATACGGAAGTTGTTTTAATTGGCTCAGCAAACCATTTCCTTGGTCAGATATTAGCCAAATTAATAGTCGGTTGTCAATTTTTTAAAATGTATACTGGTATTGTAAATAGTGACCGAAACATACTAAACTATCAAGTTTCTGCAGGATTTTGCTTGATTTTCAGCAAAAAGGGTGTCGTTTTGTTTGGAAGCAGCACCTTCTCGTCCTTTCACGTTCAGTGACACTTTTATTGTGTAGAAAACTGATATTGTTTTGTGTTTTTTGTTATTGTAAAGTGTCCTTGGGTGTCTTGAAAGGCGCTTATAAATAAAATGTATTATTATTATTGACGCTAGCTGTCCGCGATGGATTCATAACAATGTGAATGACATGTCTTTGAATATTACAGTTCATGAGATATTTGTTTGTTTGAGCAACTTTATCTCCTCGCATAGAATGTTGAGTGTGTGTGTGTGTGTGTGTGTTTTTTCTTTCCAACCACACAAAAGTCAAGGAAATCATGACGTTCATAACCTCCAGCTCTCGAGCTACTCTTTGATGACAAAACCCGTTGATTCGTTTTCATCGGAGGACACTTAACTGCCACAAGTAAATTAGCCGTTAGGACGTGAAACATTGCTTATTTGCTTGACGTCACACAATTGACTTGGCCCGTGTCAGCGGCTGCGCGGCAACGCTGGAATGTGTCCTTTCCGTCTGTTAGCGCGCCGTATTTTCTAATTGAGTGGGCTGCGGGCGCATTGTTGTCATTGGAGAGTTATTTACAATGAATGCCTGCATTTGTGATCTCTGCCAGCGGTATTAAATCAGACACGGCCTTGTGACAGATTGACCCGCCCGGCGGCAGACGTGACAACGCAGCTGCGGCATCTTTTCAGACAGGTGTGTGTTTTGGGAGCAAAGCCTCTGGTGCTTTTGTGCGCGTAAATGCTCATGTTAGCGGGAAAATAATAAAACTTTGTAATCGATCTCATCTCCCCCCCTCCACTCTCTATCCCGAGTCTTTTTCTTGGAGTGTGTTAAAGCACATAAGTGCACATGCATGTTGCGCGTGCACTTATACCCTCCACCCTCGAGCGGCACTGACGGCACCGTGTTCATCCACAGGTGCTATTTTCCCAAAATGCTTTTCGTTGGGGTGCTTTTCAAAACAATTGGCGCCGCTGTTCATGTCAGTCCAAATGCAGCTTAACATGCTAGCTTCTCATGGGCAGATCCTGCGTGGTATGCAAATGGTCACGTAACAGGAAATTGGCATGAACCCGCTCCGTCTTTTTTTGTGGGTCCATTCCCAACTCAACAAGGTCGACACTTGAAATAAGTAACTGTGTGGCAAAAGGTTAGCAAGAGCCATTTGAAGCGCGTGACATTTGATGACCTCCAATAATGAGGGCTATCCAATAACCGAACAATGGCATCTATTGGCTAACTTTCTCTGTTAACACCAACCGATATTCTTTGTGATTGTGGAGTAAATTTAACAAAATTGAAACCATTGTCAGTGATAATAGCACATATTAGCATGCTTTTAACTCATTCAGTATCGGCCAATTCTGGACCAAGTCTGAAAAGACGTTTAAAAACATATTTGGGAGTGAATGAGTTAATTGGCTTTGTAGCACAATGTCACAACGCTCCCATTTCATGTGTATTTCAAACCTCAGTGAAATTGAGCATAATAACATTTAAAAAGACGTAAAGGTTCATACAGCTCCGGTAAGGGGTTTCATTAGCTTATTTGGATTCATGATTCATAATGTGTGCGTGTGTGTGAAGATAAGTGCTCACACCACCAGTTGCACAAATTCCAGTGCCATGGTCAAACGACTTGTCTTACACTTGGCCCATTCCTTTGAGCGGCCCGCCCCGTTGGAAGTGACAGCATATGGAAAATGTGTCTAAATGAGTCCGCACATTATTTACATCAACACATTCTCACTTTGCTTTGCCTCGCGTTGTTGTCACCCCGACTTGGCGGCATCTGTCCACTTAGCGCTTGTGTGTAGCCTTTTCTTCTGTCTGCCCGTTGCTTGTTAGACTTGGAACATGACAACGTTTTTCCCTCTGGTCACAGATGAAATGTGGACATAGAAATAGGCTTTCTCCGTGAGTCGTGTCAGGACTCGCCACTTGCGTTAAGAGTCGACATGATGTCGGTGTGAGTGTTCGGAAACTCGAATTCCAACATTCTTCAATGGAGTTTCCTCCGAGCTCAAGTTATTGGCGTGAGTCTTACATGTTTCCGAGTTTGAAATGAATGGTAGACTAGCATGAGACGGTTTGAGCCTTTCGCTTTCAGTCACGGCCTCGGAATGGTTCTCGCCCCTTTCCCCCCCATTTTCAGCATGTCATTGCATTGTTGAGTTGGCGAAAAAGCCTCCACCGCAGATGTGTGTCGAGACCTTGACCTTGTTGCGCAGCCCCTAATGGAGGAGGCTGTTCGGTGAATGACTCAAACGCTCGCCTCTGTACAGTGGCATGTGATACTCCATAAAACATGCTTAAGTCCCACTCTGGTTTCAGGGAGTGGATGTACCCCACCCAGCCCCTTTTCTTACTCCGAAATAGCCCGCGTCCTTGTCCCCGTACACGGCTCACTGTCGGCGGTTCGCACGCGTCTGCCGCCACGGTTGATTGAGGTGCAGATTGCCAGTGACGGATCACCCTGAGTTCGGTCCGGCCTTCTGACCCCCCACCCCTCCTCCTCTCAGGTTCAAGACCCGGAGCCCACACCTGTTAGGATCACTTTGCTCCTTTGGATGTCTCGCACACACACACGTGTGCACCAATCCATGTGCGCTCGCACCATGGACAGCCATTGCTTGCAGTCTTTGTCCTTCAGTCACTCCTCGGGTGATTAAGGCCATTATGAGTCATTAAGAAGGTGTGTGTGTGTGTGTGTGTGAGGGTTGAAAAGATGGCTGTCACAGTACGAGCTCATAATTGCCCTCTTAGCCAATTATCACCCGTTTAAAAGGAAATCACCTGCCCTGGTTTTGTGTCCAGACACACACACACACACACACACACACACATGCACGCTCACACACGCACGCTCGCTCACACACACAGATAGGAAATTATATTGATTCATCATATTGCGCGTTGTTTTAAATGTGCGCCATCAGCAATTTTGTTCTAATCCTTGTTTTTGTCCGCATTTGCCGTCCTTCAGATTCTGATGCACACCAAAGACCTGGTCCAAAAGGTAAGTGTACCCCATCCATTCATTTCTTGGCACTTAAGCATTTGAACAATTGAACAAAAATGGGATTTTTACTGTAACTCACCTCATAATAAAGTCAAAGACAAAAATTTCAGTCCTAGCCTAGTGTGTATTTTTTTTTCTTGACTTAATCTTTTGCTTAGATGAACCTGGAGGTCATCTATGGAGATACCGACTCCATTATGATAAACACCAACAGCCGGTCTATGGAGGAAGTCTTCAAGCTGGGCAACAAGGTGGCTGTAGACCCCCCCCCCCCCCGCCCCCCAAAAAAACCACACTTGGTCAACACGGTCGGTCGGTTCCTTTACTAATACTCGAATTGCATCGTTGCCTTTTGTTCGCTTTTCAGGTGAAAGCAGAAGTCAACAAGCTGTACAAACTGCTGGAGATCGACATTGATGGCATATTCAAATCACTTCTGCTGCTGAAGAAGAAGAAATACGCAGCCCTGGTGGTGGAGCAGCACGGCGATGGGCGCTACGGCGTCAAGCAGGAGCTCAAAGGCCTGGACATAGTTCGGCGAGATTGGTGTGACCTGGCAAAGGAATGTGGCAAGTACGTTGCCGTCAAATAAAACGAGAGCGGGATCGGGGACGCTCGTAACAGAGGGGCTTTCCTCTCCGGTTGCAGCTATGTGATTGGTCAGATCCTGTCGGACCAGAGTCGCGACATCATTGTGGAGAACATACAGAAACACCTGGCGGAAGTAGGAGAGAAAGTCGCCGGCGGGGCGATACCTTTCCAACAATATGAAATCAACAAGGTAGCCGACACTTTTGTAGACCGAGCCAAGTTGCGTTTGTCGTGGCCTTCCACTTCCGCCTCGCTGCATCCCTCCAGGCACTGACCAAAGATCCCCAGGACTACCCAGATAAGAAGAGTCTGCCCCACGTCCACGTGGCTCTGTGGATCAACTCCCAGGGTGGACGCAGGGTCAAAGCTGGTGACACGGTCTCTTATATCATCTGCAAGGTGTGTTTGCTCATCTCGTTAGTTGATCCGACTCTTCGATAGACTAAATCAATTGTGGAGTTTGCCATCAATGCACCGATCAGTTGGGACTTTCAAGCTTGAATGTAAACGATCCCCGGATGAGCGTCGGGAGCTAATTTGAAGTGCAGTCTTTTCTGCTCACCCCACCCGACACTTTTTACCTGCAGGATGGCTCCACGTTGGCAGCCAGTCAAAGAGCGTACGCTTTAGAGCAACTCCAGAAGCAAGACGGTCTCAGTCTGGACACGCAGTACTATCTGGCCCAGCAGATCCACCCGGTGGTGTCCCGCATCTGCGAACCTATTGAGGGCATCGACGGCGTGCTCATAGCCACGTGGCTGGGTAGAAACACACGTTGATGATGTCGAGACCATTCGTGCGAGGCGCAATTTCAAGCATTGGTTTCCCGCTTCAGGTCTTGACCCTGGTCAGTTCCGGTCTCATCAGCTGCACCAAAGAGAGGAGGAGGTGGGCGGCGCTCTCGGAGGACCAATCCAGCTGACGGACGAGGAGCACTACAAAGACTGCGAGAGGTTCACTTTCACCTGCCCTCAGTGTGGGAAGGAGAACATTTATGAAAGCGCGTTTGAAGGAGCCGTGAGTTGTTTTCCTTCACTCTTTTGCAGCGTTTGCCCTCGTCATCCAAAAGAATACTTTCTTTGACTCACAAGCACCTTATCCACATTATGAGGCTTTAACGTGTTTTGATGAGTTGTCATGCGAGTGTTTGTTTTGGTTAAATCGCAAAATGCCTGCGATTATGCTGTCGGCTGCTCGCTATCCACCTTCATCTGATTGGACGGGATACAAGCGTTTCAAAAAGTCAAACGGATGCCGCTTAGTTTCCAAGTACGTTTGCAGCGGCGCCTTCGTTTGACATGGTTTATTCGCGTGCGGCGTAGAGTGACTCGGCGCCCTCTTGAGCCGTCTTGTATTTTTGGTAACCTAATTAATCGACATGAGTGGGATATTGAAACGACGCCCAACTGTGAGGATCCCTTCAAAAAGTTCCAATTGGTGAATTGGGAAGCCATATATGTCACGGTCATACTCCAGTCAAGCCAATGACAACCACAATCGGGATATCCGCCAAGGCAGAGAGAGATGAGTGACGTGTTCTTTTCAAGAGTGGCGTCGCTCTCTTGTCCTCCGATGAGAGTTCAAAGTGGCTAAAAGCAGCGTCGTCGTAATACTTGGAGCAAACAACTTTGATTGAGCAACACCGAAAGGATGCGGAGGATGCGTTCCATCAATAAATGTCAAGCAGATGGTCAAGACCCTGCAGAGATTTGTGCCTAATAAAAACAAACTCTTGAAATGTTTTCTTAAAATAGCCGGTATCCATTGCACAGTGTCTGCCCAGTTCATGACTCAATGCGGTCCCGGCTAACGGGTCGCTTGCATCCTGCCCCGTTGAACCAACGTAGCTGCCGTCGAGCCTGCTGCGCAAACACAACTTCGTACCGTGTGTGTACAGCTTGAGTATACAATGAATTGAAATGCTAACGACATGATTGTTGGCTCTTTTTTTTTTTTTAATCGTTACTGAGCATTTGGACCGGTGAAATGGTCTCTTAGGCAGATCGGTGTAAGAATGGTGATTCATGGTGCAGTCCTCCTCTATATTGTGTCTCCGCTCGTATTTTTAGACAGCCGCCTGGCTCCGATACGGACTCTTGTTTGCACTGGCATAGTTTGGACACCAGCACTTGAAAAGCCTCTCCTGAACCCGGGCCGTTCCGTAGACACGCACACATACGCATTTGCGCAGATCGCTTGTCAGGCCAAGGTTATGTGTGCGCTATCAGCTTGTAATGAGGAGTAGGGCACGCAGCCTTTTCTCGTCTTGAAGCCTCTAATGAACCTGACATCCCGCTTATCCTCCGCAGCTTCCATGAAATGATGAAATGCTTTTTGGCCATACTTGGAATCGAAAGAATCTGCCATCAACTCTCAGGCATAAACGCTAAAGTCTTCTTGCCTCTTCTAAATCTAACGTGGAAGTTAATTGGTTACCAGCATCAGACTTGATTGTCCGTCATTGCTTGTGTTTTCCCCACGATGAGTCACTGATAAGATGCTAAGTTAATTAGCGTGGCCAACATGGTCAAACGGCTCATTGAGAGGGGAAGACAGACGGGCCTTGACGCATAGCCAGGCGGGCTCGGTGGAGGCGGTGACAGATGATGGAGGACAGACAGGGGAGGAGAGTTGTTTGAAGGTGCCGCAGGGATCCTCCCCCCACCCCCACCAGTTCACTTTTTTAGAGGTGCGGCCAGTTAAATCAACATGCACATTATCATGCCGCAGATGAGTAACACTCAGCTGACACAGTAAATTGTTTAAAAATGTTGAAGAGCGCTAACGTGCGCTTTTCAAGGCAAGCGGGAGGTTTGGATGTCAAAGATATGTTCTTTGGGTCACGTTGTAAGCCCCGCACACGAGATTGATTGCAACTCCTTTTGCGAGGCTGACATCAAGACGAGTGTTTCATCGTTTTATTGGATTGCTCGGTCATTAAAGAGCTGGCAAGTAAAGTAAAGGAGGTGCATAATTTTGTTTGGGGGTGGATGTCTGTTATCGGAATGAAGCGAGCGAGTTAAAAAAGTAGCAGGGGAGGAGGTCATGTCGAGCAGAGAAGGAATGAAACACAAAATTGGAGAGACTTCATTCATTGAACTGCCTTTAGGCGAGGCGGGCAGCTGACACCCGAGGCATCAAAAGTCTTTGTTTTTACTAAAAGTGCCGATGTAGGCCGAGTGGTGAGGTGGTGTGGGTGGGGGTGCGGGGGGGGGGGGTCACCCTGCATGCGCCTGTCTTTGAAAGCTTTTCTTAACTGCTGTCAGTGCACTCGTTAAATGGAGTTCAGAATTGAAATGGTTGTTTAAATCAGTTAGACTGTGTCTAATTGCTATGGACTGTGTTTTTTTTTTTTCTTTTATGGATGTCTGATTTGACCAGGAATTGACTTCTGCAAGCCCGATTGTTTCTTTTCCTTGTCTAATGTTGTGACTGACCACGATATACGTTGGTTGTGTGCAGTCGGCTGGGTTAACAATTCTCGCTTTGTCCCTTACCCAAAGTGCAAAACGGTCACATCGCTGCCTCGCTGAAAGTACACCAGCGCGTGCATCGGGAGTCCACCAACTCCTTAAAATGGAAATGAATCAGCCAGATGTGCTATTCTTTAACTGATGGACACGAAACAGATACTATATGTTTTTCTTGTCACGGTGAGAGCGGCGATTAATTTCAGCGGTGCCCGTGATTCGGTGATGACAACCGAGCGCTGCTCAACACGGCACTAAATGACGCCATTCGAGCCAACGTCACTCACGTTCTGTGTGACGTTGGTTCAGCTGCTCAGGTCATTGCTGTTGACAACAAATTGTCTCGCTGAATGTAGTTGAGGTGACGTGCTAGATGATTCATGAACCATTATGAACTCGTGTGGTTGTCGATTATTTTATTATTATTTTTAATTATGGAGGGATGCATGTTGTCTTTCAGGGACCAACGTTGGAACCCAGCTTTTTGCGATGCTGCCACGTGCCTTGTGGCGGCCGCCCCATCGATTACGCTTTTAACATCAGCAACAAACTGCTTCTCGACATCCGACGCCACGTCAAGAAATACTACTCTGTGAGTATTTCTGTTTGCGGTCCGGTACACTCGTGTGGCCTCTCCTATGATAAATCACTGCAGTGCTTCACACACACCGACTGTTTGCAGGGCCTCCAAGCCATTTCGGTTTCAACTTGCTTGACTTGCACATCGCTGCAAGCCACTTTTATCTTCCGAGTTGATGCTTATTTGAATCTGCAATGCCTTTTGCCTACCAATGGGCTTCATTTGGTTAAATACATGCGTCTGCGTTTCTTCGAGCAAAGATGCAGTCAAGTTTTCCTCGTGTGTGTGAAAATGGAGGCAGCCCGTGCGGTAATGGCAAGGGAAGCAATCAAAAAAAAAAATCGTGGACAGAAGATGAAGCAAACCCCAGCGGGGGCACAGCGCTGACATTTTCTAGCAAAGAGCACATTATGCTTGCAAAAGTAAGAGAGCACCAGTTATATTTGTTTGGATCATGATCCATGAAAATACTCAAATGTCAAATGAAGAGCAAATTTGTCCCTTTCCTTAGCCTTTTGTAAATTCAACATGCGGTCGTGTTGGTTCCTATAAAGTGACACAAAGAATGCAATTTTGCCACGATGTGGCAATGAGAAATCTGCTTTGGTTACGTGACTTCCGTCACGCGGGCACTCACCACACCGTTGCTGACAGCTACAAAATTACGGTGACAATTGTTACTGATCATGTCTATATCTTTGTGACCTTGAACCTCCCTGAGCACTTAGCATTCACCAATTCACGCTAAGCGTCATTCCAATTTTTTTCCTGCAGAGGCAACAGTGAGTCCCAAATGTAATCCAGATTTTCAACCGACTTTTTTGTCAACATCTGAATCTGATATTCTTACTATTACTTGGATCATGAACCGAGCAAAGTGCACTTGGCACACACAAGACATTGCATAAGAAGAGTAAAGAGGTGATGTTGTGTGTTGTGACCATGACTTAGTCTTATGTTGATATTCATTAACCATGCTGCTTTACAAGTGTTCAATGTCACAATTTTATAGGGGAGGCCAAGTTGCTAAAAATCAAATCAATCACATTTTCCTTACTTTTAATGCTGGCCAATTATGTTTCAAGTGTTGCTGGTCGTGCTGCCTAACACACACACACACACACACACATTCCCCTTTCTCTTTCACTTAGGAATTTCTGGCAACTTAGATGTTGGACCTGAGGGAGTGGAATGCACTGTCTGTAAAAGTGTGTGTGTGCTACTCTCCCACAGTGCTGAACAGAAATCAATTATTGGGAATGTGTGGCGAATGAGCCCCTCTCAACTCTTTTGTCACAATGTGTGAAACAGCTGCTGCCACTGAATACTTACACCTCACACACACTCTCTCACACAAGTGACTGAACTGCAGTGGACACAGCGGGGCAATGAAGAGGGGAAATATTGTGTAATTAAGGATTCCTTTCAGCCCGAGGGAGAGTTCAAATAGAGCCGTTTGTCTGGCCAGAGAGGCAAAGCTTTGCATTTATTTTGTGTGTGTGTGTGTGTGTGTGGTCACTAGTAACTCGCCTACAATTGTGTTGGCATCCTCAACCACGGGGACATTAATCATTTGTGAATCCCACCCCCCATACCCCTGCCAACCCCTCCCTGTCATTATGAATAAACCTGTACTCTGAGAATAGGCAAACACTCTGTTTTCTTTTTCTGGTCCTGCTGTCTTTGCAAAATGAGAGATTCATTGGACCAACCATTTCTTCTTCTTTTTTAACCCCTCCCATCAAAGCGCCGTTGCCATGGCATTTAACAAATTATTGCAATTACCCTCAATGTGCGGGTCGCCCCTGGAAACCGGCTGAGGGGCAAGACGAAGTGGGAAAGGGTGAATGAAGACAGGAGAAAGTGATAATCCTGTTCCGAACAAAAGGTCAAAGTGTTGAATTGAGAAGCTTTGATTAAGCGGGGGAGTGTACAAAGTGGAACCGTTTGAGCTCTATTGTGTGTGTGTGTGCGTGTGTGTGTCTGCGTGCGTGTGAGCAGAGTTGAATGTGTTTGTAAAGTAGATCGATTTTGGGTCTTTGTGACTAGAGCTGGCAATTTTGGCAGCCAAGTGTTGGTGGTTTTGTGTGCGTGTGCAAGTGGAATCCACTGGCACAGGGAATCATGCTGGCTCCATGTTAATATTGACAATGGATCTCAGACAATTATACCATCCGTGGAACATCAAATGGCATCCATTGTCATTTTGACTGATTTTCTGAATTTCGTTTTGTTTTTTTCCTTCATCCACCCATGAGGGGCAAAATACACTTTTGAACGCCTGCAAACCAGGCCTAGGAATCACAGAGTAACTCGTCATAACATACCTCGATATTTGCTCATTGATATCATGATGGGTTCTTTGTCTATGTGTGCCCTGCGATTGGCTGGCAACCCTCGCCGACCGCCCCAAGATGGCTGCGATCGGTTCCAGCACGCCCGCGACCCTCGTGAGAAGATAAACAGATTAGAAAATGGAAGCATATCATGAGAGCCTATATGCTATCATCTAATTTATAAACGGCACTGACTGAAGCGGTGGGGGGGGGGGGGGGGTCGTCATGCCAAAGAACCGAAGGACTCTGTGTCCCATGGGTTGGCTAGTTAGGTGTGTGTTGACACTTCCGATATTTTGCATAATTTAAGGGTATTATGATAGCAGACCAAATAATTACTTAAGACGGAAATGACGAAAGAGTTTCAGCGGACACGAAGGTTTTTGATGTCTGCCTACATCTATTTCCGAGTACCCTGCCGTGTCCTGCTCTTGCCTTGTTGAGTTAAATGACATAGAAGTCATTTTGACGTCTGCATACAGTATGTCGTGCATTCGCTCGTGTAATTACGCAATTATGGGCCTTTATACCGCCCACGACCGGCTATACACCTCCACTCCCAAGTCTGGCAAAATGCCTTGATTAGATGGCACCCCGCGCACCTCTTTGCTTCTCATGATTTCCTTGTTTCAGATTTCTCCCTCTCTCTCTTTGGCTATCACTAATCTATGGCTTGAATCTAAATTGACTTGAGAATTTATTTCAGCACCTTCAGCAAACTTACGTGATTGCATCATCAATTGATACTTTTTCAGTCTTTTGGACTCACAGTTTGGGGAGGAGTGTTGAGGTTGCAGATGCTGTTGGGATTTATTTGGAGTTGGTGAATGGAAGGAAGGAAGCCTGGGCATTGATGACTGTGCTTCTTATGCTCTGTCATTAGTTGGGCATTAACCCCCCCCACCCCCCGCCCCTCCATTTACTAATAACAGGGTATGAGGAGTGGGTGGGCTGCTTGTAAGAGTCCAGGCCTATTGCGATAGTCGGGCCTCAGCACCTGTCCAGGGTCACTAACTCAACCCGGGGGTGGGGGTGGGGGGCTAACTGTGGCTGCCCACTGTGCTGCCTGTCTGACAAGTGCACAGCATCATCCCTCTTAAGTTCACCATTTCATCACCCAGCTGCTGAAATACAATTGGAGCGGTGCGGCGCCTAATATTGGCAAATGCAAATAACTCCCACTCCCGCAGCCACAACTTGGCTGAACATGATGATACCATTAGGTCCGGTCCAAGTCGGGTTCGTAAGCATCATTATGCGGACCTTAGCGCTAAAACTGCGTAATGCATGAACTCACCAATGCATGAACAAACGAGTACAAAACTACACACAAAACACGTGCACAAAACAAAAACCTGTGTGTGTGTCTGTCTCTTGAAGGGCTGGTTGGTTTGTGAGGACCAGGCTTGCCAGAACAGGACCAGGCGCTTGCCCATTGCCTTCTCCCGCCATGGACCCATTTGCCCAAGTTGCAGCAAAGCGACACTCCGCCCTGAGGTAACGCACGAGCACCTCATCACTGTTTGAGTGGAATCTGACATAAATCCACACACAAGCACACCGATGGTTAGTTACTGGCGGATTTGTCCAGGTGATGGTGCTGTGGAGCTGAAAACTCTCCACATGCTGTATGGAGCATCTATGCATCACTGTTTTATTTCACTTCTACACACCTCATGAAGTACATCAGCACCGCGGACGAAGATGTAATACAAAAGCTAAATCAAAATTGTGCCTTGACAGAGGGTTTTTTTTTTCACAGATTAAGTTTTTTACTGTGGTTGTCCACTGTGTACCAAATTATCCGGCGTATGTTGGTTTTCCAGATATTTTTGTATAATAACAGTTGAAGTGGCGGGACCCTTGTGGCACTCCAGGTTCAAGAGGACAGTCACTCCGGAGGTTGCTGAAATTCTCAAAGTCCAAGCCCCTAGTGTTACAAAATATGTCTCTGAGCTAGCCGGCCAAAGCTCGTTTCTAGCTAGATAGTTCGACCTAAAAACCACACAAACTTGCCTCGACCTTCGACTTGTCAAGTGTCGGTGACGTGTATGCGTCAAGGACGCCTCAAGGTCATCTTTAAGTCAAGTCAAGTCAACTGTATTTCATGTTACCTGCTGTTTTGGGAACTTTCAGTACCTTGTGAGCACTTTGTTAGCTTGACCACTGGATTTAGCAACACTCTCCCTCTTGAGCGCGACTGTCCAGTCTGCCTGTCCTCAGTCCCATTCCGTTTTAACTCTTGCCCTAACTCTACTGTCAGTTTTTTTTTTTAGTTTTTTATTTGAGGGGAGGGTGGGTCTTAATCCACTGCGCTCAATACTTTGCTGTCTCTGACTTTGTGGCGACAGATAGTAACTCAGAAGCCCAATTTAGGCTGTCACTTTTGGCCACTTAGAAGGCTGTTGGTGTGTGTACCTGTGGCACTTGAAACCACAGGCTGGATAAAAACTCCCCCGCTCACTCGACCACCGTTTCTCGCTAAGCCTTGCAGCCTCTCTACGCCTTACCATCTCCGGAACATCATGTTTAGCGACGCACTTTGTCATTACTTATTACGCAGAAGGCCAAAGATAATGAAGACAGCCAGCTGCAGTACTGTTGACAAGACTGTATAACCACCGTTGACAGTAAGCTTATTATTTAAAGAGGAGTGAGCTGCTAAGAATGTTGAATACTTTGGAGCTGCAATTTCTCTTTGACGCAAGTTAGATGATCAATCCTGATGTACTTGGAAATAATAGCGTTATTAATATAATCATGATTGATGAGCCAGAAAGGCAATCAGATTTTCGTGTTGCCGCATCCGCCACTGGAATGTAAATCGACTTGTTTGTTCCTTTTTTTTTTTCTGTTTAGCGTCATGGTCCATTTCCCATCACGATGGGCGCTGCCTCCGCTCGCTTCTCTTCCCTCCGCCGTATCGCGCTCTCCACCCCGTCTGTCTCTCCGTCCATCTCACTCTGCCTCCGCCGCCCTCTCCGGCTGGACGCAGCATCAGAGTGCGATCCGATCTCCATGTAATGGCGGAGTAATAGGCACTCTGCCTTGATTGGTTGGTAATTTGGGGGAGTTATGCACAGGTGCAATTTGTAATATTTTCAGGAAATTAAATGTCTTTCTCTTCCCCTGTTCCTTTCGTCACCGTCCTCGCCGCCACCCACGCACATACGCGGCGCTTAACTCAAGTAGCCCCTCTTTCCACGCCCTGTTTCAAATCCCTCCTGACTTTGCCTTTCTTTTCCCTTTTTATTCACCGCTTTCTTGCCCCTGCTCTTTTCTTTTCACTTTCTTCCCCTCTGCCCCCCCCACTCCCTCGTTAGCTCTCCCACTTATTCCCCCCCACCCCCCTTTTTTTTGCTTTATTGATGTACGCTCAGGCGCCCATTAGAGCTCCCTTTTTCCCTCTAGTGGAAATTGCACCGTGTTAATTTTCACACAAATTACGGCAATAGCAGGTATCTCTATTTGATACATTATAGCGGGAGCAATCAGAGATAATTGAGTGCCTTTCAGAGGGAGACGGCTGCATTCACCGGCGCCTCAAAGCCGCCCCATTATCGCCTAATCGCTCTTTAAACACTGAATTTTGCCGAACAAAAATTCTTGTCATAATTTTGCTTAAGTGTATTTGGAAATCACAGTCCTTTGAGCGAGGATAATTGAAATCAAATCCCTTTCACTGGAGATGACATTTCTACATTTCTCCCCAATTGAAATTAATTTCAAAAATTGGGCATGAATATCTTCAAATAGCAGGCAATTATGCCTTTCAATATAGAGAAATTACCGGCACTGAATGGTTGGTGGCTTGCGGGGCGAGAGCACCAGTTAAATGCCTTTGTTTCCCGTCGTGTTTGCCAAGTAAAGATTTACATATATTGACTCATTATGGTGTCTTGTCAAGCTGATCAGCGCGACTAGCTCCAGCGGTAATAAATGCTCATTGCATCTTTTAAAAATAAAGATAAAAAATGTGGGAAAAAAAAAAAGTTTTAAAGCACGCTGGAGTCACAGCTGACAGAAAATGTACGTTAGCCTCTCACCGCCATCCCGGCACCGCAGCTTGTTTCTCGCAGCTGCACTCGTAAAATGGCCGGATGGCGTACCGGCTCGGCCTTGTTGTTCACAGGTGCCGTACCTTCCTTGTAATCACGTCGCGGCCCATTGCGTTTTTTGTCCACACGGCCAGGTTGTCGCACCGGCTGCCTTTTTGTTTAATTGCATCTGATTGAAGCAAAGTCTGACGCGCAACTTCTTGGGACGTTGTTTGTGTACCGCGAGGTCTTGAGTGCTTTTTTTTTTCTTCATCTGAGAGCAACTCACAACGGGTACAGAATGATTCGGAAATCCATTTGTACATTTTTTAATGATTCATGTTTCCTTCTGACATTCCTGTTGCTTGTGCACACATTTTTGGGTAGTGGTTTTGGAGGATGGGCAGGGGCGGGTGGGGGGGGGTCATTAGGGGACAAGCAAAGGGGGTACGACGTGTTGAAGGGGGGGGGGGCGTCCTGCGCCCCCGGGAGAGAGGCAATTTCACAGCTGGTTTGCTCCTTAGGCAGTCAGGCTGAAAACGCTGCAGATTTGTGGCGCAAATTGAAATGGTGTCAGCGCGGGAACAAAGCGCTTAGCCGAATGACAAGGCGGCCGTACGTCCGCGCATGCCAAAGAAAGGTGGGGTTGAGGTGCCACAAATTCAATAACCACCCTGTAATGTTTTAGCCACGCCTTTCTGACACCTGTCGATCAATCAGAAACTTGTGAATTGGCCGGCCTGTAATCAGCATTGCATTGTGTGAACGCGAGTGCGTGTACGTTCTTGCGTTTCCTGCATGTGGCGCGACGTGCTTCTTTCCAAGATGGCGCGCGACTGCGCTTGCGCCACCTTGGCAACCAATAGCGAGGTTCCATTATCGGCCCGACATGGTTCGGTTGTTGGCGAGGCGGCACATCGGCGGTCAACAGCTGTGCGTGCCACGCATGCAGCCGTTGACGACCATTAAACACCTCCAACCTCTCGCATGCACACACACACGCTCACTCATCATATTTGACGCGCAGCTACATTAGACACTCTTGCCACTTGATTATGCCGCTGTAGTAAAAACTGAAATTACAATTACGCCGGCGGTCGATTGGCAGGTATAATGGGCGCGCGCTCGCTCCAACGGTGACACGCAGGAATTGTCGGGGGATTCTTCTTCCCGGCGGTAATAATAAAGCACTCTGCACACACCTGACGTGGGTGTGGGGTCGGGGGCTGAGCGTGGCCCTCTCCAGCGTCGCGGGGAAATGACAATCCGATAACTGCAATTAAACATGCAGTATAATGGCTAATCAAATTGACAGCCTCGGCTGTTGGCGTTCTTTGCTCACAATGGCGTATCACAACAAACTATTACGAGGGAGGAGGGGGAATTTCAGGCCCGAGCCCTTCTTTTCACTCTCTCTTTCCATCTGCGTCTCCTTCCGTCCTTTTTTCCCCCTTTTATCTTTCTTTCCTCTTCCGCTTCGACGACCCGGTGTCACTCGTCGTCATCCACCTGCGGCTAATTGCAGTAAAGGTTAAAAGAACAACAAGCGCAATTTGTTTTCTCGCCCTGCAGAGGAACGGTGACGTTCCGCACATTTCCTCTTGGTCAGCATCTTCTCATTAATCCGCCAAACTTGATGTTTTTTTTTTTTCTTTGCATCCGTTTGCAGTACTCGGAGAAGGCCCTCTACGACCAGATCTGCTTCTACAGGTTCATCTTCGACTGGGACTATGCGATGAACAAATTACTACAGGGAGAAGAGAAAAGTAAGCAAACACACACACACAAGGTCAGGTTAGTATGAGTTATAATTGCTAAGCTTGACCTACACCGATGGATTGTTTTCGGTATGCTAACTAACTCAAGTCAGTCGCCCTTGCATCCGTAAAATGTTCTTAAAAAAAATGTGGGTATGGCTATTTGTGCATTCCAGTGTTATGAAGTTGTTGTTTTTTAATATAGTTTCTAAAGTTTTGTGCATTTGCAGTTAGTGGGGGGAGGGTGGACGTTGCTTTTTTAAATGCTGTGATATTTTATTCATTTTTGCTGTTTGTGTTGGAACGCCGCAGTCGTGTTTTGAAAAATCGAAATCACAGCGGTGAGTGTGCCGTGTGAATTTTAATGTCCCCCCCCATCAATTTTTGCTCACAAATACTGTAAATGTAACGTAGCATTAACAATCAATGGCTCCCGAGTAAGCCTGTTACCCAGGCTGCACTTAAAATAGTCATCATTGCTGGCCCATTCACACACGCACACACCAAAGTATTGGCATTGTACATGGGAAGGGGGGGGGTTAAGGACATTCATCTCCTCGAGTCAACAGCCCTAATTTGGGAGACGGATTCAATCACGCACACGTACAGAATGCAAAATGCTCCAATCACCGGGAGAACGGCGGAAAGAGCCCTCCCTCTCGCTCCCCCAGCCATCCCCTCAATGTAAACCTTTACCGCTCCCTCTCCCCGTTCACTCGCTCTCTTAGACAGGCACTCGTTTGGCTGTGTTGATTGAAAACAGGTTTTAGATTTGAAGAAATGATAGGGGAAGTAATGGGCACGCTGAAGAAAGGATAGCCCTTCTCCTGTAATGGGACATGGAGCGTATATTCCTCACCCCCCCCCCCCCCCCCCCACACACACACTTTGGACTCAAAGAGACCCTACTCCAGTCAGTGGGTGATGCTGGGGAGGCGGAAGCCGCATGGCCTCTCTACGCATAGTTCTCCCTGATTGATGTCACTTGATTAGAAAGGACGCCTCGACCAAGTGATTGATTTATTTGATTAAATATTTATGTATGTATGCTCGAACGGTCGCGCTTGTGCGGCAGCGAGACAACGGAGGTAAATATAACTTGTAATCAGCAGATGACCACTCAGATGATGGAAGGCGCTAAAATAAAAGGATTGCACCGGCGCAGGGCGGCTAACATGATTATAGCTCCCCACTTCTGCTTTCTTATTATATTTTTGTCTTAGACTGGATGCAGGCAATCATTGCCAATCACTTCTTGACTCGCCTCCCTTCATTTCGCCGAGCTTTGCGCGGCCACTTACTCTTGTATTGTACCGCCCCACGCCACCAAATGGAACGCGTTTTGTAAGCGGTCGGGGCCCTTTTACAATTGCAAATCCAACCGGATGTCAAATAACATTTCAGATCCTCCAAGCCGGGGCGGCGGGGGTGTCACCAACGCGGTGCCCACGGGCACCGACGAGCCGAATAGACCACGGCCCTGTTTTTGAAAATGCAGATTGGCTTAGATTCATCGAGCAAAAGTGTGGAATATTGCGATGCATGTATCCGAAGAATATCACGAATGTGTAGTCATAATGTAAGTAGTAAAAGGTCATTCAAGATTTTTTTTTTCCTTCCGGTAGTGTGTATCACACTGGTAGCCCTTTCGCAGGAAACGGTAAGCAGCAAGGAACGGTTGCTTCGCCCTGCTCCAAGCTTTCGCCCTTCTTAGCTGCACATGGGAGCTTTATCGCCAATCTACTTGCACTTTGGTGAAGTTTCAAAACAGTTCGCGCAAAATTCTTTTTTTTTTTTTTTTTTTAAGACTATTAGAGTATGTTTCGAGCATGTATTTCTCAATTGCTGCCAGAACGGTCCTTTGGAACACCTTCGGCTTTACGCCGCATCCTTCTTCATTCGCTTTGTGTTGAAGGAGTGACGGTCTAGCACTACGTTATTGGCAGATAGAACTGACAGTCATTTTAGGTGCGGGGTTTTTTTTGTTTTGTTTTTTTTTGTTTTTTGTTTTTTTTAGAAATGGGTCCATAAAAAGATTTTCATTGCTCCTGAACACACACACAACTTCATGCTGATAGAAAGTATAGGTCTACGGTGTTCTCCTCTGTCCTGTGGCCGTAATTCCACATATTACTGCATTACACACCCAGGGGCCACATTGCTGAGATTACGGGGATGAGACGGACAATTCTATTCTCTGTGCTTTTGCTGTAAGAACGTGTGCATGCGATTCATTTAAAAACGACATACATTCTTGCTGCTGGAGGCTGTAAATTTCCCCATTGTGGGACGAATAAAGGATATCTTATCTTTGTAGAAAATATTTCCCTCCCCAATTTCCATTTCAGTGGGCTCCAATTGTTTTGCAGATTTTGGTCCCTATTTGCCGCGTAAATTTATTGTTTAAAAAGAAAAAAAAAACGTTTGCTGCCTTGACTGCAACGTGTGCATTTAGCATTGTGTATTTTTGTGTTACCAGTCCATGAATGTGTGTTATTTATTTATTTTGAATGACCGGTCAGTCGAATATATTTAAGGATGCATCCTATTCGTCCGCCCGATTAATCCGTCGGACCGTAGAAAACCGTAGCTCGGTTAGTCCGGTTTCAACCCGGCGGCCATTTCCGTCCTTTTGTATTTTCAGTTTCGAGCCGCGTTCACATGTGCCCGTCTGTGAATTTGTTTGTATACGTGCTCGCAATAAGCCACGTTGTAGTCGAACGGCTGCGGATGGAACGCGACGTTGGAACGAGCGCGTCTTATCTACATATGCGTGGCGTTTTGGTGCCTGATTGCTGCGGCTGGATAAAAACGGGGGAGGTAATTTCATCCGCGGCAGGAGAGCTCCTAATAGATAATGCACACGCCGCCGCCGCCGCCCCCTCGTCGGTTGGCATCTCATATCGACGAGTTCCAATCATTACTTGTCACTTTTCATCTTTGCGTCTGTTGCTTTTTTGTCCTCCCCCTCTACGCGTCTCGGACTGCGGGCAGCGTGATTGCTCGTGAGCCGTAATGTCATTTGGCCGCATTGATAAAACGAAATTGTCCTTAAGCTGCACTATTCTAATGTTCCCTTTTATTGGCTTCTACATTTGGTCCCCTCAGCCCCACCTCCCTCTCCTCTCTCTTTCCTTTCTCCTCCCTCCACTCTCCATTCTCTCTCCCTCCATCGCTCTCCTCATCCTCCCTTTTCCTTTCTGGGGCACGGCCAAGTCCGTGGGTGCGATTGTCGACTCAATTATTCATTCTGCGCAATTACACTCGCACAAAGAAGTTTCCCCCGTGCTCCGAGTGGTGATTAAATTAACTGCTATTCCAGCTGCCCGCCGCCACCGGCCTAATCGAATATTCATGGGGGCGGCCGACACGATGGCCGATCTCCATTAACTTCATCATGCTCACTTAATTACAGGCTTGTTATTGTATTTACACCTAGTTAGAGCGTGCGGAGCCCTGACATGCTCGTGCCCAGCGCCGCCGGAATTTCGGCACCTTTGCCGAAAGCGAAGGGAACCCCTGAGGTGCTCGCATGTATCCGTGCGTGTGTGTGTGTTGTTGTAGGTGGCGCGAACAGTCAATCTTCTCCTGCGGATGTCGGGCATAACATCTGGGTTTGTTGAACCTCAAGAATTTGGTCAACTTGATTGTAGATTAATCGTATCTCAAAGCCCGTGCTCGACATTCCCGCCGGCCAACCCACAAAATGCGGGTGAATTTGGCGAGCGGCAGGTCACTCGGGCACATTTGCCACTTCGCTTGTTCCAACCGGAAGCTCCGGGAGGCTATTTTGATATCGTGTCGAGGTATTCATGCGGAAACTGTACGAAAACTCGCAATGGATTGAAGAATTGTGAAGCTGCAAGCAATTTAGGGGACCGATGTTGAAATTGAACGTGACATTTTAAGATGTGTTTGGTTGAAATAGCTTTTGTTTTCACTCAATATGAAATGCTGAGGCCGCAATTTCAGCAAATGACTCGAGTCGGGACTGACGGTCGAACTGGCTCACCGCTGAAATTTAGCGACGGAATCGTACGTCATTGGCGGCTGACGGCTGGCCAATGACGTTGCAGCAAAACTTTGTAAAATGCCCACCTTGGCCTGTGACGCCATTGGGCTACAATCCAAATTTGGAATGGCAGCAAAGATGGTCATCAGCGGCGCACTATTGGGTGCCGTTTGCCCGCGTCGTTGGGTGTGCGGCGAGCGCCCGAGTACAGTATGAGCGTCCTAAGAGGGCCGCTCACACAATCCGTACTCATAACGACGCAGATGTAAATTTCTCCCTCAAACCATTCGACGGTTTGCCGCAAAAGCACACCAGCAATTAAATTCTTCCACTCGCTGCAGTTTAGTAGATCGTGTCATGGCAATTTCGTCTCGACTTTCCAGACTTCTCCGTCAGTGGAGGTGATTTGTATGAGCTCCTCTGTGCATACTTGTCCAACTTGTTCTCTCTTCTATTTTTGTTCCTCTTTTAAATCCTTTATCTAGTCAACGTTTGTGATTGAGGCGGCAGCGAGGGGAGGACAATGCTAGGGGGGGCGGGGGGGGGGGGATTTTCTACCTTTTTAGAAATGATGACATGATTGCTTTCGCTTGATCATGCACCATCACCCCCACCCCCCTCGCCTGCCCCCCCCCCCCCCCCCCACTTCTATTACCCAGATAAATAGACTCATTTGTGTCTCCCTTCTCCCAGCATCCGTGTCCGTGTTAGCACGAGTATGTTCTCATGATGCCGTTGACTTCGACCGCATCATGTGTGTGTGCGTGGGGGGGGGGGGGGGGGCGTTTCTGTGTATCTAACCTTTGTTCTCGTGGCCACCGGTTAGGTTTCTATTTATACAGCGTCCACTAATGTAGCGGGAAGAAGGAAGGGCAAGACGGGAAATGTGACCATATGGACATTTTGGATGTCGGTGTTTGCATGAAGTCCTTTTGGGTCCAATATTTACGGTACCTTTCCATCTTGATGTATTGAATGAACACTCTTGGTTACCACTGCCTCAAAAAAAAAAAAAAAAACAATCGCTGAATTATTCTTTCTTCCGGAGCAACAAATATCCCCTTCACTTCCGTGTGGTGGCGGCAGCCAAGTTATTCTTAAAGATCCAGGAAGGGAAGATGTGGCGTCCTACTTTAAATTAGAAGAGAATGGAGCCATATGTGAATTTTGACATCCGCACGAGTGGCGTCATCACACCCAACATGTTGTTAATGGCGGTCCCTTCGGCCGCAGCGTCGTACGTCTTGGGGGGGGGGGGGGGGGGCGGACAGTGCGCTAGGATTGTTTTATGCCACTTGATGTGCACTCCTCGCTTAACTGTACCGATGGGAAGATTTCGCTGCCATCCTGCGTGAGATGCTATCGCTCGTCTCACAGCGGCCCACCCGAGGGGATAACACGCGAGGTATCGACCTCATGCTCTCGTTGGACTCCCGTATTGATCTCTGGTTTCTCTGTGCTTGCGCCGGTCCAATTGTGTGATCTCCATCCCGACCCGCAAAGTGGTAGCATTGCAGGGAGATAGCAAAGCATCTCCAGGTAAATACCTGTACGGGAGATTTAATATACTGGGGAATATTTGAGGGAGGGGGGGTCTGTTGTCCGATTTTTTTTTTAGGCTTTTTTTATAAACTGGTGTTCCGATTCCAAAATTGCGGTCTCGTTTTTTATTTTGTGTGTTTGTTCTCAAAGCTTGTGACAATCCCATCGTAGTGTTTTGTTCACATCACTTTTTTTTTTTTTTAACAAAAACGGGGATCCGACACCCCCGAAACTTGACAGAGGAAAACAGATCTTTTTTGCATTACGCACCCCCAAAAATTTTTTTCAAACCTCAACAAAAATTAGTGTTATTCGCCACATGTCCCCCAGTTATGTTTTAGATCCAATTCATGATAATTGAGACTAACAAAATCATTTCCACCCCGCCCCCCCTCCCCTTCAGCTCGCGCTGGCTTGTGGACCAAAGAAAAGGAGGCATACCGGAAGCTGAAAGAAGTGCCGGAGAAAGCGCTCGCCAGCAGTAGCTACTCAGAAATTAACCTGGCCAAACTCTTCCAAGCCTTCACCTCCCTCAAGTAAAAATGGGATGCGGGATGAGATTTCTTTGTTCATCTCGTGGTTCTGGGGAATATTTTCAACCCCCCCATCAATGACATCGCTCTTTGGTATCGAGGAAAGGCTCCAGACCGCATCTCTGCATCTGCGTGCGTTTGTCACAAGGCAGCATGATGAAGGATGCAAGAGTTGACTTTGGTGTAAGAGAGGGTGGTGGGGGGGGGGGGGGGCACACGTGTTGCCATCCCGGCATGGAGCAGCAAATTTTCTCCCGCACCGCCTCCATTTGAACGTTTTGGTCCCTTTTCACTCCACTCCTCACTCCCCCTTGCTCCCAGCTTATCCGATTATTGCTTCACGATGTGTTGTTGTTTTTTTGTTTTTTTTTATGCTTGTCGTTTTCTGTCAAGCGTTGTCATTACGCAAGTCATTTGTGTTGTTGTTTTGATATTGTTGAGCGTGTCCTTGATACTGAAACATTAAAAAAAGGGAAACAAATGCGGTCTTGATCTCGTCATTTGTGTTGCTCCCCGCGGCCTCTTTTTCGACATGATCCCAGCGATCGCGTTTGGTGACGCCTCAATTTCCTTTTGATGGGACGCCGTGAAAGCGGAGTTCTTTGTTGCGGTTGTAACGTCTTGTCATGAGACATTATGATCGCAATAATAACAATACATAACGTAAAACCGATCCTTCTCCAGTAGTATCAATAAAATCTGATTATTTTAATCATGACATCAGGTGTACCTCATGAAGTGTCCACTAAGCAGAAGTACTTCCTTCCTCCCTTGCAAAGCCTCATTTATCCCAAAAATAATAGAAATCATGGGGCTTTTCTTTGAAGTGGATTATCCGAAGGGAAAATGCCAGCTTCCTAACTGCATGTCCCCATTGCACCGTTGGGAAGGGGCATTTTCTGATTCCTTGTACAACACCGCACAGTGTTGCACCACCACCACCACCACCACCACCACCACCACCACCTCAGAGGGTGCCGATCAAAACAGAGCCGTATTCTTATCGATACAGCTCCCGTGTTGGATGTCGTTGGGCTATTCGGCCGTCCGTAATGGTACATCTGGTTATTTGCCGCAATCAGCTTGGATTTCCCGTGTTGTGGTGAAAGTGTTCTCGCGTTTCCCCATCAACAATTGGCTGTTAATACATTCAATCGATTCCCTGTTCAAACGCTGTCCTGCTGTTGACATTTGCATAAACTCTACCCGCCTCACAAATCACTCGAAACCATTGTGAGCCACAAAGGCAGCCTGAAGTGGACCGAGCACTTAAATCACGATTCACAAGGAATCGAACATGCTGCGCGCCACCCAGCGCAAGTGTATTTAAGTTGCAGGAACTTTACATCTTTATTTGATTCTATCGTCTCCTCCAGCTGCTCAGCCTGTTTGATTTGATTCTTTTCTTTTTTTTCTTTTTTTGGTGTGTTTTTGCTCTTTGAAGATAAATAACAGAGGCCTGCCATTCTCACCGAGCGGCGAGGTTCTTGTTTTGTCCCCGGTCTGCTGTAAACCAGCCAAATGGAGTCCCTCGCATTAATTCGACCCCACTAAAGCTAATAAGGTCGAACAAGTCTCTTTGTATTGTGGTGTTAAGCTTTATTGCTTGTCGTTTTGACCAGCGATGGACAAGGTAGGCTTTGATGAGGGAATTAGTCCTCCATTCTGTGGCTGTTATTCATAGCGCGCTGGAACGACAAGCGGCCGAGAGGGTGTCAAAAGGAGAGCCGGTCCTATTGCAAAGTGTCTCCCTTGTTGGAGCTGAAAGGGCGGTTATGAGACGATAAACCGCTTAATACACGGAGCTAATTGGATGAGAGCAAGGGAGACGAGGAATTAAGGGGCAACCCGAGAGGGGAGCGGAGTGCCGCGGCCCCGCTATTCAGCTCTTTCACGGGGCCCGGGGAGGGGAGGCGACGTCGGGGAGCGGGAGGGGGGGGGGGCTGTTCATCAAAGCGCATTGGAAGCTCCTCTCCCAGCGACTGAGTGAGTGGCGACTGATCCAGCTGAGGCCGTGGAGTGATTGGGCCTATTCTCCTCTCTGCTAGGGACGCGGTGTGAAAGATGTGGGCCCGAGAATCCAAAATCAGGGGTCAAATCAAGTCCACAAATAGGTGTGAGGGGAGGGGTCGGCGTGGGAGGGACACCTGGACAAAACCTGTGTTGCATGCGATTGTGGGCATTTCGTAAGTTGTTTCTGCAAAGCTGAAGTTAATGGAGTTAAAAAGACGCGGGGTGTCACTTTCCAATGCGTAAACGACAAACATTTCGGTATCAATGTACAATGATTTGGTGTATGGAGGGAATAATATCAACGTGGCACCATTTTGACGGTCGCAATTGCTTATTAATGTAAAATTTGGGTTTTGGATCATGAATATTTGCCTGTGACGTATTGTCAAATGATCTGTGACGTATTGCTCATGTGTGTTGTTTGATTATGCTGTTTTTTGTTATTTCTTGGGTTTTTGGATATTTCGTTATTTATTGTGATTTGCTGCGCTTTACTATTTGAATTGCTTTTAGTGATTTATTGTGTATTGCAACTTCACGATCACTGTTGTGTATCTGTGCGCGTGCGTATATGTAATGTGTTTGTGGGTATATGGACGATTTTTTTTGCAGCAGCAGCTGTGTCCCCTGCATGAAGCCTGTGTGAATCTGTGAAGACATGGCAAGTAATTTGGCAAATCTAACTCTTCCCCTACTTGTCAGCTGTGTTTCTGAAACCCTCTTGTTTGGAGTAAATTGAGTGATTAACAGGTGCCGGACCTGCAAAACAAGTCCACCGGAGGAAGACGAAGAGGCTTTTTCACGACGGCATTCAATCAAAAGAGGGACGAAATTAATCCTCGGGGTAATTTCACGCGATTTACACGGGCACCAAAGATGGGTCAAACGGAGGAGAATGCGCATTGATTGCTGTAATAGTCACCGCGTCGAGTAAGATCCTCTTGGGAGGGTGGGAGGGGGGGTCGAGCAGGGAGAATTGGGCGGATTTGGGTGGGGAATTAACCATGCGAGAGGTGTATGTGCGTGAAAGGCGACTGATGAAGTGGTTTGTTACTTCATTAATGACAAAGAGGACTCACTTCCAGCGACGGGGCATTACAGATGTTAAGACCAATTTAGCGGCTCTAAGGCTTTTTTCAAGGAAGTTTTGTCGCCACCCGCCCAGCTAAAGTGCTGGATCTAATTGAAAACCCCTCGCCTTTGTGCCTCCTTTCACACGTCGGGGATTAGGCTCATGAATATATGCTCTCTATTTTGTCAACTCGCCTCAAGAGGAGAGACACAACTGAAATATGTCGCCCACTTTGTTTGCCGCGGCGCGTCGCAGCCAACACATTTCTGCTCCCCAACAAAATCTCCTCATAACACTTTTTATTAATAGTTCTATAATATTTCACGTCATTTCAGCCCCGAATGCCAAAAGAAGAAGGTCAATTACCGCGGATTAGACTTTTCAGTTCATATGGGGAGGGGGGGGGGGGGGCGACTGGACATAAACAATGATGTAAAAATCGAATAATTGATCAAACACGGATGGAGTTCTACACAGGGCGACATTCATCACACACTACACCGAGTGCAAATTATCAAAACACGGCCTCCTGAAATATACACACACTTCTGTTTTGAAAATGGATCACTTTTTTGTTGTTGTTTTTTTTCTGTCCTCCTTCTTGACACAATATGTACAGCTTTTCTTTGACGCAGTCTTTCGAGAGGTGCCGGCTCGGCCGGTGTCTCCTGAGGCCGGACCGGACACCGTGTGTGTGGCCTGAGGACTGCTGAGCAGCGGGAGAGGAGTCGTGCTTGCAGAGAAGACTTAAGTCAGGTCTGTGGACCGCTTTCCTTTGGTTCTGGGGTGGGTGGCTGGATCGGCTGTCGGCGCGGTGGTGTTTGTGGCACTGGCTCAACCTTCACAGGAACTCAAGTAGCACAGCGATGCCGTTTGTACGGGTGATTCTTTTTGGATCGCTTTTTTTGAACACACGCTTCACAATTGAGTGACATTTGATCTCCTTCAGCTTCACGTCAGTTGTTGCGGTGCTTTTTCGTGACATTCTTTAAGTCAAGCGTGGGGAGCCATTGGTCGTCTGCAATCCGGAACAAAAAACTATCAAACTAAATCAGTCTTCATAAGGATAGTGTTCATTTTGAATGAGAGTCTGTCATGTCACAATGTTTTTTTTTTATTATTAATGCAGTGGCTGTAGTGTAGAGCTGTTTTAATTCAGAATTTGACTCCTAATGTACCCAAATTTGTAGAAATGTCATATACTGTGTATTTATTTAGTATTTTTAATGATCACATCTGTGACAGTGTTTGTCCTTGTAAGGACAGGGGTTTTTTTTGGAGGGGGGGGGGGGGGGGACATGACACATTCCGGTGACCAGAGAGTCTGAAAAGGTATAACTCTCGCTCAGTGCGTCTTGTGTTTTTCATCAGTGTTTGTGCGACTTTGGTCGTGCTACTATGTTGGGGGGTGAGAGAGCTCCAACGTTCGGAGTGGCAGGGATATCATCGAATGGGAGAGGGGGAGGCCTCGATAGGTTCAGCACACCTCCTTCCCCGCTGCGCCGGGGGGCAGGATGTTGATCTGGGTGAGCTGAGCCGAGTGTTCCTTGGCCTTGAGGCGCAGGGCGGCGATGCTGGAGGCTCGACGGTCCGCCACAGCTGAGGACGAGGGGGCGGAAGCAGGGGTCGGGTCCGGGAGGAGGGTGGTCGGATGGGCGCCGTCGACGGCGGGGGCGGGCTGCCGCAGGAGCGCCGCGGCGGTGGAAGCGCTGGTCAGAGGACCCATAGTGGAGAAGAGCCTGCGTGCGACGCAGGGAAAGATGTGCTTTCAATTCATCCCCGGCCCGAACCTCCTTTGGCGTAATAACAGAAAAGTGCGGTGGCAGAAGACGCCTTTCCCCTTAATTAAGGCTTTCAGTGTCCCTCGCGGCAAATGAGGAGCTAATTGTGACATGTGGTGTTTGCGGTGTCAGCCCCCTTCACAGCTTGTTTTGCGAGATCGCACATTTGGTTAATTTATTAAGACATTTGGCAGTGATTACACACCACACTGCGAATGGTTACCAGCGAAACTCATTTCTAATCAGGGGCCCCCGAGATAAATAGCAAAGTGCGGAAGCATCTGTCATCAGTCGGGGCGCTTGTTGTCGTTTCTAGGGCGACCTCCGCGCAAAGTGCTCTGTGCACGAGTGAATAGAAATGGAACAGATGAAGCTCACCTCCCAAAAGTCGGCCCCATGAAAGCCGGGTGGCGAAACATGGCGGCCGTGCCCAGGAAAGTGCCCAGGCCGAGCGGGGTGGCCAGAGGAGGCGCGGAACCGTTGTGGTGTGGCGGGACGAGGCCGGGGAAGGCGGCGGCCGCCGCGGCCGCTGTCCATGCCGACTCGAGGGCGGGGTGCGGGTGAGGCGGGAAGGGGCCTCCCTCCAGGTAGTGGCTGAGAGGGTGACCTGCAGCCAGAGGGCCCGGGAAGGGAAGGCCTGCTGGGTGGCCTTGCACCCCTGCCTTTTCGCGTTTCCTCCACTTGGCCCTACGGTTCTGAAACCACACCTGGAGGAACACAAGCAAGGTAATTCAAGCCCCATTATTTTTGGATATATTCAGACACGTTTTTGGCAACAGGTGTTCCAGGCCCAAAAAAGGGTAAGCGTCCACCAAATTATTCATAATATTTGAAAGAAAGAAAAAACAGGATGTACTGATGAGTCGAGATGTTAAAAATGCGCTGCAGCAAATAGAATTTTTTTGTTTTCGTCCAGGTCACAAGGTTAAGCACCACTGAGGTCCCATGTGTGCTGTGCACATGCCCAGCAAATGGGGAAACAACACAAGTCAGCTGTTTGGGAAAAGGTAAAAATCTGCCGATAAAAATGCTATACTTTAAATTGCTGGTATAAATATCCCGGTAACATGGCTTTTATCATCTGTTGTCTCTAATAAGAGTGTAACCAAAATATAATAAACGCCTCTCACTATGATGTCATCCACATTCACATCCACACACAAACAAATACCGGTAATTGTTAAATGAACACTTCTCTGACAGCGCCAATCAAAACAGAGGATCTTGGCCAATGTGCTATTTTTCAAAACGTTTTTTGCATTGAATCACATCAAATGACTATATATATATATATTATAGTGAATATATATTGAATTTCAATTGAATATATATATATATATATATATTCAATTTTCAAACGACTGTTTGACCAGCCTTCTTTTATACGCACATACAACAATACCGATCTATAACTTATCTAAAATGAACTCCGAAATCTCATTGATGATATTATTTGAAAAAAAAAACCCGGACATATTTGTTAGAGTTAATTTTTATAAAGGTAAGATGTCGTTTCAGTCCGTTTTCATTTTTACAAGCCTTTTTGTGACTTTATATTTTGCTCACCAAAAAAATGCTTTTTTTCAATGTTTGTTCATTTACGACAACAACTTTGATTTATTGCCTCGAAGAATATTGAACGCAGTCGCCATTTTCAGGTGAAGGACTAGAATGACGGTAATTAGGCGCAAGGTAAACCGTGCCAACGAACAGCCCCCTTAAATCTACTTTCTGTCCAATTAAAATCCGTTTTTTGTTGCCTGCCTCGGGATGGAGGGGGCGGTTGAGGTAATTAAAAGCTCTGTTGACCGTAGACCCACAAAATTGCCGCTGAACTGGCTCCAATGACAATTAATGCGCTTTAAATGAAATTCTTGAAAGCCATGTCGAGCAAGTGGGAGTATTTAACTTTCCCACGCACCCACTCTCGCTGCTGGCCAGTTTGCACTGCAGGCGCACAAAGAGCAAAACGTCAACAGGAGCAAAGTGATTGAGCGACAGCGACAGTGCGCGCACACACTCTCGCGCACGATTCCCAGAGGGCTGTTTAGCATTACACAGCCCCTGGGGAATTTATGAGTTTTTATCACCTCCTGATGGCGCCCGCTAAGTGATTTGTTCACCTACAGCCCCCTAAAGAGACATCTGTTGTATCACCGTCGGCCATTGACCCTCCAGCCCTGTTTGAACTGTCTCTGTGGTTATGAGCCCCCGCTTTGGGCATGCATGCGCACGCTTTCAGTGCACCGGCGCAAGGGAGAGAAGGAGAAGGGGGGGGGGGGGGGGTGGCGGGAGGTAGGAACAAACACCTTTAATGGCTTCTCATTCGCTCCCAAGTGCCACGCATGGGATCAATGCAGGTCGTATCGCAATCACAGAATAGGAAATCAAATAGCACTAACGCCCCCCCCCCCTCCTTCCTTCTGATGGGAATCCAAACACCGCCTCGTCCCGACAATATGTTTACTCGCACACTAAGTGAGCGCTTTCTGAATCGCTTAATTGCCGCTAAAGAGCGATCACGCGCGAGATAAAGCACCAATAACCGGAAGTGGCCCATGTCGAGCGCGCGCATTGCTGTCAACCCCCCCCCCCCCCCCACGGTTAAACACGTTTTACAGTCATAAATGACCGCCTCTAATTGCTCCTTTCATCACCGACGCACATATATCCGGAAGCTTCAGTTAATCAGAACTGGAAATCGTATCAGGCATACAGCTTTGGATGTTTTGTTTATTTTACTGAAAAGAAGGCCGTTGCCATTCTCGCCACCTGGACAGATCATAATGACCCGAGCACTGTGTGAAAACAGGTGCTCATTCTCACTTTTGCTTGACACGTCATGCAGCAGTATTTATTTCATTGTAAATTGTCCAAGCGCATCACACTGAGAGATGTTTTTTATATCATCTGTCAGTGTCTGACTTGAAAACAGATGCTTAATTATGTTCGTTAATTCCATCTGGAACGCGTGTGACGTCTGACAATTTGAATGCATCCATGTTTTCCACATGGAGAGATTTGGGATTTTTTTTCCAATTCAAGTGGGTTGCGACGTCTTGACTAAACGTGGGAGGCCAGTTGTTGTTGGATATTAAGCATTAGAGATAAAGACACCTACTTGGACTCGGGCTTCGGTCAGATCCAAACGCATGGCGAGCTCTTCCCTGCAAATAAAAGAGCAAAGCAGAAAAAAAAAATCAACGTTTTGGATTGTTTTGTCCCGACCTGTTGTACCCCCGTCAACAACACAGGCGGCAAAATAGCCTTGATTCTTTTCATTTTTCTTTTTCTTATCCTACTTGCTAGAAATAAAATACATCATTGCACATGTTCTATTTTCCCTGTCTGAAATAGGTGGAAATAGGCCTCGTGATTGTTAGATCGCCCCCCCCCCCCTCTCCATCCTGGCCCTGTCACAGTAACAACATAATGGCTGGAATAATGACATCCAAACGAGTCTGCCACGCACAAAAGCAATTGAAGCTCCCCTTCAGCTGCACCTCAAATTAAATCCACAAAGTACACGGTGAAAATATGAATACTGTAATCCCAGTAGAAACGCTGCAAAAAAAAAAGATTGATTTTTTTCAAGCCATAAAAGAGGCTGGATCAATTCTCGAAGTCACATCAAAATCCTATAAACACATTTATATTCGCGTGTAATTCACATTCCATAATACGATAAATTTACAACACGCATGCCAAATAATTCTTAAAATTGCGCTTGCACCATCGGCTATTGCTCTCAGCACTTGTATTTATTAATTTACTCTAAAGGGTTTTTAATGTGTCCGTTTTTGAAGTGTATTTTTTTTACGTTTGGGAAGTATTTTTATATTATTATTGTTATTGTTTTGAAATTACGAGAACATATTCTAATTAAGTCGTTCGAGTATTAAGAGAGTCATATTTGTGATCATGCCCATAATGAGAACAACGTGAGAAACGCACACACTTCTTTTTGCCGCAAATAATGACACTTTTACAATAAATATAAAGACTAGCCAATCAAGGCCAATTGGCATGCGGCAAATTGAGTTGGTTCGCAGTCACTCGCAAAAAAGGCTCGGCGAATGAAATCATGGCGTTACCTGGTGAAGACGTCGGGGTAGTGCGTCTTTTGGAAAGCCCTCTCCAGCTCCTCCAGTTGGTAACTGGTGAAGGTAGTCCTGTATCGTCTCTGCTTGCGCTTCATCATGCCCTCCTCGGAGTCGCTGCCCGCCGACAGACACACGCTGTCCTCCCCGTCGCCGGCGTTCAAGCCCTCCCTCTCGTCGTCTTTGGGCGACGGGCTCGCGGCCGCGTCCCCGCAGCTCTCCTCCTCCGTCTTCACCGCGTCCTCGTCGAACTTTAAGGTGCCGAGCTCCACCAGGCCCGTCGCGCCGCCGTCCTCCGAGCCCTCGCCGGGGCTCCGCTCGCCTTCTGGCCGGCTTAGGGTCGCGTTCTCCCTGTACGACTTGCTGCGGCTGATGCTCACCTGCGGCGCCTGTATGATCTTGAGGCTCTCGGCGGCGCCTTCCAGGAGGAGCCGCTCGCGCTCCAGCTTGTCCGCCTGCTCCTGGAGGTACTTGCCTCCGGGGCCGTACAGGCGGCGCAGCTTCGGGGGCAGATGCATATCGGCGCTCAGGGAAAGCTCTTTGGTCGGCCCTGATCGGACAAGCGCGTTAATTCACAGAACGCGATCCCGAGCGACGTAAAAAAAAATCATCTGACGGCGGATTGCAATAAAATTGTGGATGAAAATTATACATTTTTGCCCCTCATCGCTTTGGTCTTGGCCTTTGGAACTAGAGAATCACAGTTCAAATTCCGCTTTAAAAAATTGTCCAAAGATCCTAATGTGCTACTTAGCTCCTGTCGAGGTTCCCTTGAGCAAGGCATCGGCACCCTTTCACTCCGGCATCTCTCGTTGTATGGCTGCGTGTTGCGTGATTTGCTTCTACGTGTAGTGTGCGCATAAAATCGTATAAAACGGATTTTCCATTGAGGGAATATAGCGGGATAAATTAAAATAAAATATTTAACTTGTACTACTGGATTCATCTCTCAGCCCACCCTCCACCAAAGATCTCAAAACTAATTTATTGGGTATTTTTCTTCGGTCTAAAGCAAAACAACACACTCACTGGAGCTATCTATTTTTTGTTTACTGTTATAGTCAAGTTCTCAATTCTCAATTTAAAAATCTAGCTTTTACTTGCCAACTTTTCACCAGTGGATTGAAAAACCTAATCGGTAGTTGTCAGATGAGTTTATGTGGCCATTCTCAAGGACTAAACGTAACACCAAGAATATTCTAGGGACCAGTTAGTCAATATGCTCCCATTTTAAATCCAACGCCAACATCGCCGCAGCATAGCCAAGACACAATAAGAAATCTTATTTGTCTAAAACTATCAAATTCATGTGAAGTCATTTGCTGTTTTTTTGCGCTGATAACAATGCAATTGTGAGCAATTATTAACTTCATTAAAAAATATATCCGATCAAATAAATATACTATAGCTCCACTTCCTACAAGGGCACTTAACAGCAGGGCAATACTGTCGTGTAAAAAGACATATTTAGGTGTCTTGTTTTAACCAAAAAAAAAAATCTCTTCAAACCGGTCTTGTCCCCTTTATGTTAACAAATTTACCGTTGCATTATAGTTTTAGCAAATTAACGTACCCTCCGACGCCTTGTCCAGCTCCCCCCTGGCTGGCAGTGTGCTAATGAGACGGACCCTGCACGGGCTGCGGCGGCCCAGAATGCTGTCAATGCAGTAGGAGGAGAGCAGCGTGGGGGACTTGCTGCCCTTTCTCTCGGCCCTTTCGCGGACGTCCTCGTCAAAGTGGCCGCTCATGTCGACTCTTCTCCGGCCACTTGAGTCTGTCGTCTGGCGGGGGCGCACAAGACGGGGCTCGCCTGCCTCGCACCTCGCGGCTGCTCCTCCACAGCTCTGTCACACGCGCACACGCTCGCGAACACGCACGTGCTGGCTCGGATCGGGCGCCTCCTGATTGGTCGACAGGCTTAGCGCGTGTGTGTCGAGGGAGACTCGCAAGAGCCGCTTTATATATTTTACATTAAGGTTAATTTGAGGGGAAGGCGACAAACGCTGACATGGACTCCTTTACAGCACACGGAATGAACCTTTATCTCATTTCTACTTTGATTCCGATTCAAACGTTATCGTCTATCTTTCTAGGTTGGATTTTTTTTCGCCCCTTCGGTGAACTGAGACCAATTTTTTTTTAAAAATCAAATTTTAAGGATCAAACCCCTCTTGTGCAGAGATCCTCATTCAAAAGTTACTTTGGGGTGCTTTTTGTGATATTTTCACAAATATTTTGGCCAAGTAATGACAACAAAAATGACCCCTTTTATTCAAAAGAATGAAGAATGTTAATATATACTATATATATATATATATACTAAAACTCGTTTACAAAAAAATAATAAATAGGTGTTTGAAAGTGCCCGTGTATTGGGGAATAATAATAATAATAAATATAAAATAGTAACGGTTGTTTTTTTTCATTCATTTCAGTTCATGAGCTTTTTTTCACTGTACCCCCCCCCCCCCCCGCCCCAGGCTTCTTAATAATCTAAATAGGTCCTTTCACACCATTTCGGAATGCAAAACACGAATCGAAAAAATATCTTGCATATGGCCATGCCTCGCAGTACGACTTGAATTTAAAAGTGTTGCAGCAAGAACGTGGATATTCATTCAATAAACATAACTTAATATTCATCGCCATTGTACGTCATTTTGTGTTAAATTTTGATTCCTAATACATTTTTTTCCAGACGGTGTCCCGGATGAAATACTGTCCACCATGTGATTGTAAGTAATTGCTTGACTTTTTTTTAAAAGAATGATATGATTTCCCTGATGTGTCGTGTGCGTGCTTTGTACGTAGCCTGTTAGTGGCTGACGACCAGTTCAGGGTGTAGTCTGCCTTCCGCCCGGAGTCACCAGGGATGGGCTCCAGCAACTCCCCGCGGCCCTGCTCAGGATAAGCGCTGTTGAAAATGGATGGATGGATGGATGATAGCCATTAAGATGTATATGTAGAGAATGTGACGCATGTGCATGTCACTCTGCATGCTCTCTGCCGGAGACTTATAAAGTGAGGGTTATGAGGTGCCGCAAGGCAAGACGGGATTGCACACGGGGACTTCACCGTGCATGGTGGTGGGCGGTGGGGTGGGGGCTTTAGATAGAGAATGTAATTTTAAATGAAAGTCTATTTAACCCGCTGTGAATGGCGACGTGACCTCCATCCTCGCCTCAGAGCCCATCACTGTTAAAAGGATCATTTTCAGAATTCAATCCAAAAACTTGAGCAAGCTGCAATTTACTCTGCCCCCTTTCTTTCTTTGCTTGTCGCCTTCCCCTCCGATCTGTCTCCGTATAGAAGAAAGACGGCACAATGTCCAGAAAATTGCTCATAATTCCCAATTTTGTCTTTATTTCAGTCGGGTCACATTTTTTAAAAAATCTTTTGCGTGTGTGTGTGTGTGTGTGTGTGTGTGTCTGTGTATGACTGCTCAGATTAGTGAAGGCCTCACTTTTTGATTTTGATCGGGCTGCATTTAAACAAACACAACCCTGCGGCGTGCTGCCCCTTCCAATTTCTGATGAGACAACATTGAAATGAGAGTATATGTCATCTTTTCTCGACTGCGCGTCCTCATACCAGTGCTGGTGTCACATTCTAATCATCCGCAACTTCTAAACTTCCGAGCTTGTTTATTTGCAGGCAAATCAATGTAATGAGCGTAATAACAATAGGCCTATAAAATGTTCTTGCGGTCACAAGCGACCGTGCCTGATGCTGACGGGTAGTTAGAGTCGCTCTGTAATTTGCGGCCCACAATTTGATTCATTTATCCGCGCACTGTTATTAACCCTGTGGAAAAAGAGATGTCAGCCGCCATTTCGAGCAGCAGGACATCCGCGCTTTGTTTAAATGCACTAATTACGCGCATACATTAGAGGAGAAAAGGAATAGCCTGCACGCGTGCAATTTTCACATTTCCAATTTTCCGTTTAGCTGCTTGCAGGTGGAGAGCCCGCTCACTTTAGCACATACGGCAAACGCAGAAACCACGCACTATAGCAATACACTTAATTTGCAAAGATGATGTGATGTATGAGAGGCAGTGATGCGCACTCTGTTTTTTTTTTGTGGTTGTAACTTGCAGTGATGTAGTCTACAGGCTACTGCTCTGCATCGCACAGAGGGGCTGTTTCTAATATTGCTCTGACGTTGTTTCGCTTCACGGAATGGAATGTTGTATTTACAATGATTGTTTTAATTAGCTTCCATTTTTATTGATGGAAATGAACCTATATCGTATACAGCTAAATGTCTGACTCGTATGATGTATTCTTTATTTCTGGGGAGATAATGTTAAACATTTCTCGACCAATATGGGGTATACCTAATAAATGAAAAAGATCATTGGCGTGACAGCAGGCAATCTACGAAAAGGGGTTTGCGCTGCTTGTCATTCAACTGGCGCCATCTTCTGGGTGGAAAATAAAAAGGCAACAAGCTGGAGTCCAGGTTTTCGCAAAACAGCCCCCCCCCCCCGCCTCCAAATGAATGCATGCATGTCGTCTATGCATGCATGCACATATGTATGGATAGTTTGTGTGTGTACAGTATGTATCGTATGCATTTATGCAGAGTATGCATGTACGTATATATGTATGTAGGCTTTGTATGTATACGGTACATTGAACCCAATCGAATCGTTCCACTTTGAAATATATCAAGATACATATTATCTTTGGAGGGCTATGTTTTAGAAGGCAAAAAAAGTGCACCTGCACGTTGCAAGGTGATCGCAACAAATGTCGGAGCATATCAAGTGGTCGAGTTGGATCAGGCACGATGACGTCATATCACCCGTCCAGCCTCCTCTGGATCTGGTCCTCTGTGTATGACATAATTGGACAGTGCCCCACTCCGGGGTGCCAAAGCAGGAAGCGGAGGGGAGGAGGGGGGAGCCTGGTGTGAGTGTGTTGAGGAGGTGAGGGGAGGAGGGAGGGAAGCCTTTGGAGGCGCACGTTTGCAAAGTTAATTAGCGGTTATTAACAGGCCGCATAATGAGTGCGAGAGGGAGTCAATTTAATGACTTTGTTAGTGCTGAGTCGAGATCGACAGGCAGGCGCGGAGCGAGACAACAAAGGCACGCAGCCATCATGTGTAATTTCCAGTCCTAATGCGCTCTGATCGGAAACAAAGAGCTCTAATTTCGTTCAACTGACTCGATAATTTGTCCCTTATGCAAGGAAAATAATAAATGACGTAACAGGAGTATAGCTTTCTATTTGAAAGGACGCGGAAGCGGATATTAATGAGGCAAGGTCACATGGGACTGCGGGCCTGTCATTATATGCATCATCACATTTCAATTTAAAAAAAATGTCACTCCTTAGAATTGCCTCCCGATGGACATATCAACACTTGCGTTTTACAGCCGCATCAGCAACAGATTATTTAACATTACTCTTAGGTGTAGATATTCTTTATCATCTTTGAAAAATGTCAACTATTACCGAGTCACAGCGGTAGAAGAAGTCTGTACTTCTCTGACCGCATGGGCGCATTATACCGTACGACCTCCTGGGGGTCAAACCAGAAGGAGCGGCACAATGACTCGGATTGCAGCGTTAAATCAGGATGCGTGAAGCGGCTAATTCTTCCTATTCTATTTGAAAATGTGATTACGCCATCTGACTTCCGTTCTGTTCCCTTTTGCGTCGCGGAAATATAACAATAAAATAGAAGAAAGCTTCTTCGTTCCTGCAGTGGGGGAAAAAAACTGCATTTACAACAGCAAAGACAAATCAAAGCAGAGCAGGCATCAATGACAAGCAGGGCAGTCAAGCTTATTGTGGCCCACGACTGCAAAATGATGCCGTCTTCACGCATGACCTCATCATTCCACAGATGGCTTGAATTATAGGAAAGATGTGAGCGCCATTATCGGCCAGAAGGGGGGGTGGGGTGGGTTGGTGGCGGGTGTGGGGGGGTTGACTCCAAGTCGTCTGTTTGGATTCATGACGGGTTAAAAGGTGATTCAAAAGAGAGAGGCTATTTCACGACTGCTTTTGTCTCCTCTGATTACCGCCATGATCACATGAATCCAGACTCTCGCTACCTCCCGAAGATTGTGAGCTCAAGAGGTCATTTTCACCCTCATCCTTGTCATCATCATCATCGTCACCGATTGACCGTCCAAAACATTGAGACGCTGTGTGTTTTCACAGTCGCGTTGCCCTTTTATTGATTGCGTAGCTCCATTTTAATTCAATTGCGCCGGTGTCAAAAAAAGAAAAAAAAAACGTGGCGAGAATCATCCGTGTAATGAGATAATCAAAGTAATACATGCAAATCAGTTGTGATGCCATCTTATCAAAACCAGAGTGCCCCCGACCCCACCCCCTGAACCCCCTTGAGTGTGAAGAAGTCCTTTTATTCACTTAGCAGCAATACCTTGAGCGGATGGCACCATGCAAATGACAGTTGATTAGACTAAATTAAGAGCCTGACCGTGTCTGAGTTTTATGTAAATGCTCTTTTTTTTTTTTTCCTTCGAGCTTTAATGTGATGGAAAATGTATTTTACACATTGGGTCCAAAACTGCACATTTTTTTTTTCATATGGATAAGAAAAACAAAGTTGAGTGTGAATTCCCTTTGAACGATCCTCTCCACGAGCGTAGATGTACCTTGACCTCGGTGCAACCCCGCCGGGACGCAAAGTGCGTCGTTAGAACTCCCTCGCTGAGAGGGAGTGCGCCATCGAGATTGACTGCGCGTCGTTGCTCCCGCACATTGTTTTACAGCAGTGCGGCTGAGACTTCCTCTCGGCGGGGTGTGCGGCCTGTGGATGGGAAAGGCCTAAATCCAATATAGATGGCGGAGCCACGTCGCCTCCCGCTGGGGAGCCTCAGACTTGCAGGCCAGGATGGAGGAGCCGCCCCCGCCCCCGCCACTCCAAATTGGTCTGAGAGGCTGTTGAGCTCCAACCCAGCAGCTGAAGCCGCCTATGATCTAATGACAGGACTGAGGATGGACGTGTGGAGCGGTACGTGCACCCGAACAGTCGCAATACTCCACGGGATTGTATGTGCACCTTATTGTTTGCTCTTCAACACTCATTTCTTCGGCCAAGATCGTTCACTTCAAGTCGAAAAATTTCGACCGAGACCAAGAAAATAGTCGGTGTGCTGTCAGCAATACCAACGCAGTAGATCCCGATATCCTTTGTGGCTTCGAGGCCCGTTTTTGTCCAAGTGTGTGAAGATGGAAAAACCTCAATTTTTTTGTATTTTCTCCCTTTCATCGTGCTCTCGACTCGTCGTTTGTCCCTCCGATTCTGCCTCTGTTGCAGTGGCCGTCTGTACGAATTCATTTCTCTTTTTCTATCTGAAATCGTGCTCTGACAAAGACGACAATGCTCACTTTCAAATGGCACTCACAGAGAGTTGTTCATTTAAGGCAACGTCGATGATTGTGGGTTTATTTGGTGAGGCTACGGTGGGTGCTGCACTTGGCCACACGGAGCGCTGTTTGCATTTGTTTCCCTTCTTCAGCTGAGAGAGGAACAAAAGCAAACCTCTCACTCAGTATTAGTGGATGCAAGTGTTGTCGGGGCAAATGAGGATTGTTAAAACTAGGGTAACCCATTCATCAATGTCGATACAAAACAATCGAAAGAAAACACCAGACACGCAAGCCGAGCGTTTTCTAATCAGAAACTACAAATGCGCAACATTAGTGACGTCAGTACTTCCCAAATCCTTTGATTTTAACTTGAAGGGATTGTGCTTCAAGTGCTTCAGTAATTCTTTTTCTCCGTGTGTGTGTGTGTGTGTGGTTGATTTTATTTTATTTATTTTTTCTTTTCTTGCTGTAAGCACCCCTTCTCTCTTTAAGGCATATCTTTATAACCAAGCAATTCCAAAGCAATTTTCTCCGTGGGAGGAGAGTGTAATTTTCTATTCTGTGACACTGTGATGTGTAAGAAACTAGGAGCCGGCGCCAAAAGGCATTTGCGCTGCGCGCCGTGGTGTGGGTGTGAGTCGTTTTAATGGCCGGCGCGGGAGCCGGGTCAGGGGAGGCCATCGTTTAATGACCCCTAAAGAGCCGCACTCCTTGTTAGAGCTATCGTCTTGGAAACAAAGGCTTTTGAACCGGGAGAGCGCCGCACGCTGCCGCCGCCGTCGTCTTTTATCTTCGTATTAAACCATTTGCATAACATTAGCAGAGAGATCGGACTCAGAAGACGCGCGCGGAGTGTGGGCGCATGAGACACGGAGAGAGGGTGCGCTTCCGCGTCCTTGCAAATCTAATCAGTGTTAAATGGGGCTGTCAAATTTCGGTGTGCGAAGCGGGGCGGCGGATAAGTCTCGTGTCAGGTCTAATTTAACAATTCAACCGCAGTGGCGTCGAACTCGGCTGCGATGACAATATCCAAGCTATTTCTTGTCCGAGCCAGAATTCACGCTTAATAACGCAAGAGTAGGATACCTCGGAGAGTGGATAGAAAGTCCACGCACGCCAGTTGGTACCATCACAACTTCACGCAACGGTCATTGATAGTATTAGTTTGCTGGCAATTCAGTAACCACTGAAGCGCACCAGTGGTGTGCGAGGTAGGTGGAATGTGCGTGGGGGGGGGGGGGGGGGGGGGTTGCGAGTGGGGTAGCCAACAACTATTTTGCCTCGTCGCACCCTTTTGTCACTAATCTACACTGACCTCACAATTGTCATGAGGCTCTTGCTGCCGGATTGGAATTATCGGTGGACAAACTATTTGGCAAAATATGTGACGTCCACCAATCCAATTTCTTGACGGATGGTCCCCATTAGAGTTGTGTGTGTGTGTGTGGGGGGAAAGGGGGGGAGGGGGGGGGGTGACACTCGCATTTGTGCAGTCACTGCCTCTCTTCAGCTAAATTGAAATCGAGGCAGCGGCCCGGTAGTCCAGTGGTTAGCACGTCGGCTTCACAGTGCAGAGGTACCGGGTTCGATTCCAGCTCCGGCCTCCCTGTGTGGAGTTTGCATGTTCTCCCCGGGCCTGCGTGGGTTTTCTCCGGGTGCTCCGGTTTCCTCCCACATTCCTAAAACATGCGTGGCAGGCTGATTGAACACTCTAAATTGTCCCTAGGTGTGAGTGCGAATGGTTGTTTGTTTCTGTGTGCCCTGCGATTGGCTGGCAACCGATTCAGAGTGTCCCCCGCCTACTGCCCGAAGACGGTTGGGATAGGCTCCAGCACCCCCCGCAACCCTAGTGAGGATCAAGCGGCTCGCAAGATGAATGAATGAATGAATGAAATCGAGGCCAAATTGTCACTGCCAAAAGTGTCCGCTTTACAATTTTCTTGTTGCAACCAACGCTGTGAAAAAGCAAATGAACCCAACCTAGTTCGTAGCGGACCAAGACGTTTGTCTCGTATGGAGGAGTCGGCGTGAAAATGTTGTTGCGTGCGCATGTGATGGCTTTTTAAAAAAAAAAAACATTTTGGCAGACTGCGGCAAGCAAGCGTAGCGTTTACCGTCGAGACGTTGGGTTCAGCGGGCATCTAATAACAACGCATTTCTGGGCCACTTACGCTTGCATAGACACGGGTGCTATTTGTTTTGGTCGCCTCTCTTTAAGCGCACGGGCACCATCCCCATTGCAACCAAATACTCTCCAATTCTATCATGAGACTCGGGCTTGAATTAAAATCGCCTTTTTACTTTCCTTTTTTTTCCCGTGCACGCCGCAGATCAATTTCCGGGAATGGGGACGTGATATTCGGGACTTTCTCGTCTCGCACAGCACCCAAACTGCCTGCCAGCGGGGAGGCCCGGGCTTGACTGCACGCCTCGCCGGAGGAAGCGTTACTTCTGCCGCGGCGAGTTTATTTGCGCCTCGCTAGGAGAATTGCCTTCATTTACCCTTCCCCAACAACACTCGGCGAAGAAACGAAATAGACAAGCGAGGCATGAATGGGAAAGAGGAAATTGATTCGGTTTGACACGTGCGCCTGGGGTAGACCCTCGTTTGAACACCCATTTTAAAGATAAATGGAGAAAAATTGCCTCATGCATAACCTTTTTCAGCCCCGCATGTTGTCGTTTAGCGGGAATCGGTTGTCCTTGGCGCCCTCTCCGCTGCGGCCGCAACGTTCGGCGCGCTCCCCGCGGATGCGACGTACGAAGTAATCAGCTTTTGTTTTGATTCGCGCTTTGACACTCGTTCATTTAACATGAACTAACATCGCCTTTATTCGGATGGCGTTCCTTCAAAGTAAGAGCTTCCTCATGCACTTTGCTCCCCAATGGCGAACATTAAGATACAGACTGTCTTGACCTTTTTTATTTATTTTTTCATTTTTTATTTTTAGTTTGACAGCAATCACAATGTTGCAACTCGACCTCATCTATCGATCTATTTGTTACCTTACGCAAGCTTGGAACGCTCCTCATCCTTTTTTGTCCCGGCAGCATGGGACACTCATCGTTATTTGTGCAACGTCCCACCTCTGACCTGTCCTCTCTCCGCTTTTGCCATAGGCCCTCTCTCATTGCGTCACGCGCGCCGCGCAGGCCTAATTGAAGCCATATTGACCAAGAGGGAACAAATCCAGCCCCCTCGTCCAGGCACTGCCTGACGTGCAGCGGAGTTTGCTCCGGGAGAACGTTGTGGGAGTCATTCATTGATACCTCGTGAGACACTTTCAGCTGCCTCCCGGACAGACTGCACAATGGCTGAACTGAAGGTAAGGCAAGGACATTTCTTTCATCGCATCGATTCCCTTTTCAGCAATGCCAAAAAAAACGTAAAAATAAACAAGCTAGAATACTTTCGCGTGAAGCAGACGGACTGAGAAGCGGGCGGTGTGGCTCCTGACCAATCAGGATGCGGCATTCAACAGCTGCCCAGATGTGGCCACGGAGACTTTTCAACTCAAAAAGTCCCCCAACAAAGGCATTTCAAGTCCATCATTATACAGAAGCAAAAAGTTGTTTTGCTTTAACGCGGAGGCACGCCAAACACGGCAAACGTACCACATTTGCGCCCGAGTGTGCACACTAACGATGACTCAGCAACATTTGCAGACAGGCCGTCGGTCGCCCAGTAGTGCCGAGTCAGTGCAAGCTGAGCAGCGGTCGTGCGTCACGCAGAAATCTGGGTTGAAATCTCACTCCGAGCGTACAGTGCAGGGCGGCGATTGAAATGAATTTGCTTTGTTTTTAATTCGTCCCGCATGCCGATGAAGCCGCACGTTGAGTTGAATTTCTCTTTTGCAGTACTTGTGTGGCTTTGGGAACGAATTCTCCTCGGAAGACCCTCGCTGCCCTGGTTCTTTACCCGAAGGACAGGTAGGAGATGGCAGAAGTCGAACGTGGCCGTTTTCAATTATGGGCCCCTGAACGCACCGCCCTGTGTCCCTCCAGAACAATCCTCAGGCGTGCCCCTATGGGCTGTACGCCGAGCAGCTCTCCGGCTCGGCCTTCACCTGCCCGCGGCCGGCCAATAAGAGGAGGTGTCCATCTCGTACTCTTGTACACTTTATCCGTGTCCGTCCACGTCGGCACGTCGGGTTAACCGGATATGCTTGTTGACAGCTGGCTTTATCGCATTCTGCCCTCCGTCAAGCATCGGCCTTTCATCCCCGCGGCCTGCGGGGATCTGACCGAGAAGTGGGACCAGGTGGAGCCCGATCCCAACCAGGTAACGTTGAAGTCGTTTGTTTTGCTCATCCGTTGTCTGGTCTCGATATTTCTGCCGAATGCCGAGTTTCTCTTTGTGTTTGCTCTTCCAGATGCGATGGCGACCATTCGCCATTCCTCAGTCGACGGAGAAAATGGTGGATTTTGTGGCCGTGGGTTTCTCTCTTGCTCTTTGGCAATGTTCCGACTCGAAAGCAAAGCTTTTCAGTAGCCTGTGAATTCGGCAGGGTCTGCACACCATCTGCGGCGCCGGGGACGCCAAATCTCGCAGCGGAATCGCCATCCACGTGTACACCTGCAACACCTCCATGATGAACAAGTGAGAACGGGCGTCGGGACCCGTGATGTTTTTTTATCGAGGTCGTGAAGTGAATACTCCTCTGCCAAAGGGCAGAATGCGTGTTTGTGGCCAAAGATTCTCGTGTTGGACCCAATGTTGTTTCGTGTTTCCTGTGTTCCAGATGCTTCAACAACTCCGATGGAGACTTTCTGATCGGTGAGCAAAATAAAAAGGAACACAGGAGCACAGATGGTGTTGTTGTGTTCTTCTTGATGTTCTTCTTGCTGCTCCGTCTGCCGTTTGCCTCTTGTAGTGCCGCAGCAGGGTGAGCTCTTGATCACCACCGAGTTTGGCAAGTTGATGGTCGAGCCCAACGAGATATGTGTCATTCAGGTACGTGTCCTTGCTCGTGTCTGCGTTGCGTGGACACGCATTGGGCCAAATTTGGAGAAGGTTGAATTGTCTGCACGCTACGGGATTCACATTGCGACATACACGTCGCAATTTCGTCTTTGCCAGAAGGAAACGTGAACGCGTTGGTGTTGATAGCCTTCCCAAAAGAGACTAAGCTCTCGCGTTTTGTCTTGATGTTGCTCCAGCAAGGGATGCGCTTCAGCGTGGACGTGTTTGGAGAAACGAGAGGTTACGTTCTGGAGGTGTATGGAGCACATTTTGAACTCCCTGACCTCGGCCCTATCGGTGGGTATCACTTTGGACACCGACCCATATGTTTCATTCAGATGACATGAGAATATTTTCTGAATTGCTTCATAGTCTTCAGGCTCCCTGCATTCCATTGCAGTGGTGAACAGCACATTTTGAAATTGAGATTGTCTTATGTATCGCGCAACGTAAATGTAGTAAAAATATCTTCTTTGCCGTCACTGGTACCATTCTCCAGTGGCATCACACACAAAAAACAAAAAAAACAGCCTTTTGGGGACATTTTATTATGAAATTGTGAAAACAATGACTGGATTTTCTAGTTGCTCCCTAATCCTGTAAAGCCAATCAAGAAATAAATAAAGTAAGTCAGCGTATGCGTGTGACTCTTTGCAGGAGCCAACGGTCTGGCCAACCCGAGAGACTTCCTGTGTCCGGTGGCATGGTACGAGGATCGGGAAGTGTCCGCGGGTTACACCGTCATCAATAAGTACCAAGGGAAGCTCTTTGCCTGCCAACAGGTGTTTTGTGTACTTTTTCCGTCCTTGTACTTGAAAAGTGTCCTCATTGCCACGTCAGGCCTCTCTGCCCTATTACCCCCCATTTGAAGTCTGCGTGTGCTTCAGTAAACATCCCGGCGAAGCGTGACAGTGACTAACAGCCAGGAAACTGTCCGAGGCACCAATGTGATCCATTAGCCGTCGCCGCTGATTGATTTATCATCCCCGGTGATTTAATATCCAAATATTTCCACCTCACTTACGCGTCTTAATCACTCACAATTAGTTAAGGCATTCATGAGTTGCAGACAGCGAAAAACAACTTGGGCATTAATTGCAACATATTTCATTCCGAGAACGAATTCCACCCCCACCTCCTGCTGCAAAAGTCCCCACAGACGGGCCATACATTGAAAGAATTCGCCCCATGTTTTTTTTTTCCCCTTTGGAGAGGTTTAAAAGTGGCAGCTTCTTTATCCTGATGCCTGGAGCGTGGGGCGGAATGGGGGGCTGGAAAATAAGACGGGAGGTGGGGAAGCGAGGCCTCATCTGAGGGAAGATGCTGCCATCTTTTCCTGCTGTTTTGTCCCCCCGCCGTGAAGAAAAATTGCTCAAATTAACTTATTATTTGCTTGACTGGGCCAATATGTTTGAGCGTGTGCGTGCGTGATTGTGCGCGCGCGTAACTCTCTTCCATTTTTCATTTTAATCGAATCTAGCCGAGCCACCACAAGTGAACATTCAGGAATATTCCTGCACAGTGTTGCCCAAAGAACTTTTGAGTGCAGCAGCAACTCTATATGTGTGTATAGTTGATTACGGTTATGTAATGAAGTAGGATTATTTTCAGTGTGTGGAAGCGTGTGCGGTAATTTGTGTGTAAAGACAGTCACGGTCAAGAAGACAGCTTGAGTTGTAATGAACTATATCGATTTTTGGAGCTGTTGCTGTATTTCTTTCTCAAAAGATAAATGCTACAAAATTCTTTTTTTTTTTTTTTTGTTCCTAACAATCAAGATAAAGAAATGGCTGTGCGCCCAGTTACTGTTGTACATCTCGCACATTCTTCCATCAATCCCAGTGAGCGTTGAAATGATGAAAGTTTGCAAAGGTTTGATTTTGTTGCCAATTACGGAATAAAACCCCGAGACTCGCCTCACAAAGAACAAACGGAGTGGAAGAGAAGCAGAAAAACACTTTATTTCAATGAAAAAAATATGTCACGATGACCATTTCCCTCTTCCTCTCCTTTCCATCAATAAGCACTAGCCCGGAGTACAATGACATCAATCATTCTTTGTCCCCCTACGTGAAAAGCTTCATCCGCAGTTGGTTGTCTACTTGCCGCTGGTGGAATTATCATGTTTTGTTGTGTTCTGTCAGGATTTCTCCCCCTTCAACGTGGTGGCCTGGCACGGCAACTACACACCATACAAGTACAACCTCAACAACTTCATGGTCATCAACTGTGTGGCCTTCGACCATGCAGTGAGTCTCATTTGTGTTGCTGTTTTCCTCGGCAAAATCATGACCGGTACTTCCTTGTGAGTTTCTTTTTGCTGCCATTTTTTTTTTTTTTTACAGGATCCATCCGTCTTTACCGTGTTGACGGCCAAATCGACCAGACCGGGCGTGGCCATTGCCGACTTTGTCATCTTCCCTCCGCGCTGGGGTGTGGCTGACCACACCTTCCGTCCACCATATTATCACCGTAAGGCGTCATATTTGCGAGGAAGTAGGAATGACTTGCTTGATCTATTTGTGTCCACCTCACTTCCTTTTGCGAAACTTCCAAAGAATGGGCCAACTAGAACTGCCTACAAACAGTACATCAATATAGTTTACATTCAATTGCATTTTTTTGAAAGTGTAGGAAAATCAAAAAGGTATATGAATAGAGACTGTTCTAGATTTTAATGTCATTTGACATGATCACGTCCACCGTCTGTTCTAGTGTTGTGGATTAGCTCCCCCTGTCTCTGTTTCAAGGTAACTGCATGAGTGAGTTCATGGGGTTGATCAAGGGCCACTATGAAGCCAAAGAGGAGGGCTTCCAGCCAGGCGGGGCCAGCCTCCACAGCATCATGACCCCGCACGGCCCTGACACCGAATGTTTTGAGAAGAACAGCGTGGCTGATCTCAAACCAGAGAGGGTGGCCGAAGGAACCATGGTAAATACGCGGACCGGGAGAAGCTTTCAAATTGTCAGGAAGGGATTGACGTTTGTTGTATGCCGCGTCCCTCAGGCGTTCATGTTCGAGTCGTCCTTCAGTATGGCTGTGACCAAATGGGGCCTGGAGACTTGCCAGAAACTAGACAAGAGTTACTACCAATGCTGGGAGCACCTACGCAGCCACTTTAATCCCAACTGGAAGCCCCGAAAACACTAGACGACGGTTTCTGGCAAAACGGGGCCAATGGTCAGAGCTATGCAAAGATTAAACTATTGTCATTTCAAAACAGATTTAAACATTTCCACTCAATATTGTTGGATTCACTAATCTAGTTGGAGGTAGTTTGAAGTGGTTCCATGTTTTTTTAAAAAATTGGAGTAACTGAACATTTATTGGACAGGCAAAAAAATATAAAGTGTTTTATTATCCTATAGTTGTCATTTGATTTTTGAGCCATGACTAATTGCACCATGATGTGTATGGAATTAGAAATCAGTTGATTCTCTCCCAGCCTTCACCTTTTTCGAAAAACATAGAAAGCCACAATGTCAATGACAGTCTAGTTTTATTTTGTTAATAATTACACACACCAAAACAAGCGTGGTCTTTGTACAGTGGCGCTCATGATGACAAACTGAACTTGCGTTCCAGGGTTCCGTCTTTAATGCTCTGCTCTCGCCTGTCCTGTAAATAATCAGAACCAACATATGATGAGGAGAGCAGTTAATGATTTAGATGTCGTCCGCTACACACACACACACACACAAATAAAATTACTAGTGCACAAACCCTGTCTGTTTTGAAGACGTAGTAGAAGAAGAAGAGTGGAAACACCCCAAACATGGCACCCAGCAGAGATGTCTTGTTTGTGGCCCTGAAGTGTGGGTAGGGGTTGGCACGGGCGTACACCCAGCGCGTCAGGGCGGGATCTTCCTGTCACACAATAAAAAATACTTTAAGAACACAGGCCTTAACATAGTTTATTTGAAGAGTAAGGATGGCCAATAATGTGACACTCTGTGGAGCAGCAAAAAGTTGTCTGTTCACAAACCTATGGTCTTCGTAAATCCATGCAGGTCCGAGAGTACGAAATCAAGATGGCGGTGAGCCTCACCTGCTTCAATTATCAGAATTACCCCTCGCCATAGCAGCAGTATCTCCAGACTGGGATTACTTACTGCAATTCTCTCACATGTGGGAAAGGAGCGCAAAAGTCTGGAATGCACTTTTTACCGGGGACAACGGTAAGACAAATGCAATTTGTGCACTTGCAATCCTACACCGGACGTGCTGTTGGCCACATCGCACCCCCAGACTGACAACCCAACCTGACATCACATACACTTTGTATGCCGATTTATTTTTCACAAGTACGCTTAAGGGGTTAAGACAAGTGATTTTTAATAAGGTTACGTGATTTTTAATACGTTAAAGGGGCTTAAAAGCTTGCCATTTTCGCTGTTTGATAGGTGCATCCAATTAGGTGCGCGATTTGTAATTGTCAGCTGTGAATAATCAGTATTTTCATTGAGTACAAATGCGATACGGAAGTTTGCCTTATTAGATTGCCGGTTCGGATGCTAACACAGCAGCATGCATGTCCAGCAGGAGTCAAACAGTGTGCCCTTAAGGTATCGTTAAAATCTTAAACACGGAGATGAATGTTACGTCAAGTGGACTGTTGTGAATAACGTTTCCAAGTGTATCGGTTAGCATGCTAACTCGACTGGTTCGCCAAGGGTGACATTGTTAGCTCGTCGGTAGCCACTTACAATAAGCTCTTTTCTGTGCGGATTGTTAAGTTGCATCTGGTACTGCCTCTTCAGGTTCGCCCGCAGTGCCGCCCTCGCCTCCTCAGCTCGTCGATACTCCGGCGAAAGATTAAAATATTCATTTGGGTCCAATGTTTTTGGCCGTGTTGCCAAGGGCGCCTCTTGGTAGTCGGCCATGACAGTTTGCTGACGTCGGGTAGCGAGAATAACGAACTATCGCGTGGTTTGACTTGCCAGTGATTTAGTTTGCGATTTCTCGCGTGAACATGCCATCTCCAAGGAAACCTACGTGATGCAATTAAAAACAACACAAGCGGTCTCGAAGTCTCACGGAAAGGAGATCAACCTGTGGTGACGCGTTGATATACGAACGTCACCACGTTTGATCATTCCAATGTAATCAACGAGCGCTAATGACGTTTTTTTCTGGACCTTGCCACATTTTGCTGGTGGATGTACTGGGGGTCGGGGGTGGGGTCAATTCAGGATGACGCTCTGAGGAGGTTTAGTGTCAGGTTTTCTATCCAACAATGAACACAGACGACAACGCAATGGAGCAAGACGATTCCTTTGATCCCGACGGGGATGATCGTGAAGAGAATAACGGTGTTGATGATGAAGTTGATGCGAATGATGGTGATGACGGGAATGGTGGTGATGATGACGATGGCGCTGATGTTGATGATGACCACGATGGTGGTAATGAGAATGCTGATGTTAGGCCTAATGAAAATAAAGAAGAAGAAGAAAAAGATGATGAAGAACAAGTTGATGATGGTGATAATGATAATGATGATGCCGGTGAGGACGACGACGTTAGCTTGACAGAAGGAGAAGAGGAGTTGGAAGCGACAGTCAAAACCATAAATGAGCGCGCGAGAAGAGCTCATGCAGTTTCTTCCGGGTTCGATACGTCTGCCACCGCCTCCGAGCTGCACGTCAACGCGGATGATTTTATCCGCAATTTTCTCGGTCAACTGAAGATGACTGCAACTCTTGACACTTTCCAAACGGAGTGGACGGAGATGGCGCAAAAGGGCTTGCTGAATACCAAGCGGGTCGGCGAGGTCCCGGACGTGTATGTCCAAAACCAGCGTTTGCACAACGAACTAAAGAATGCGCTACGGGAGAGGGAGGAATACCGACTGGCGGCCTCAAACTCAGCCGAGACGCTGGCGATGGTGCAGAAGAGCCGAGACACGCAATGGATGAACCGCAAACGTGCTGGCCAGGAGAAGAACCGACTGGTGGAGGAGACGAGGAGGCTGAAGGCTCAGTGTCACGCGTACGAACCCGCACTCAGGAGGATGGACGACAAGTTTCAGGTCCTTGTAGAGCAGACCATGCGGGCGGCTCTGGAGAGAGACAAAGTGGTGAACTTCGCTCCATCTCAACCATGTCCCCCCACTGTCCAAAGAGATAAGCAGCAGAAAACCAACAGCTGTGTGAAAAGCTCAAATCGGTTAAGTTTTAATAAAATTCAATAGAAGGTTGGAAGACAAGTCACAAATACAATTATCATTATTGTTGTCGTTATTATTATTAAAAATCACAGGGATGAAATAAAAATACTGTACGTAGAAACATCCATGGTTCATGTTGTATTTTCTTCTGGAAAACCACTAGAGGGCAATCTCTACTCGTCAACACCATAAAATTAATGTCACGTTTAAAGGCCCAACATGTACAATTTATTATCGCGAGTTCAATGACGGCAGACACAAGAATGATAGCACTTAGAAAGACATTACATGTGTAATGTGTACATGATCGTATATAAGGTGACAATTAAGGTATTGCTTTGGACTAAATGTGGTTAGTATATCCATCCATCCATCCATTTTCCGAATCGCTTAATTCTCACTAGGGTCGCGGAGGGTGCTGGAGCCTATCCCAGCCGTCTTCGGGCAGTAGGCCGGGGACACCCTGGATCAGTTGCCAGCCAATCACAGGGCACACATAGACGAACAACTATCCACGCTCACATTCACACCTAGGGACAATTTAGAGCGTCCAATCAGCCTACCATGCATGTTTTTTGGAATGTGGGAGGAAACCGGAGCACCCGGAGAAAACCCACGCAGGCCCGGGGAGAACATGCGAACTCCACACAGGGATGCCGGAGCTGGAATCGAACCCGGTACCTCTGCACTGTGAAGCCAACGTGCTAACCACTGGACTTCCGGGCCGCCCTGGGTAGTATATAAGGTAACAATTTATCATATCCTGATGAAGTGGCCTTTGCAATATATATGAATTCGTCACTCTTTGCATGTGAATTGGACTGTATATAAATTGTCCGTTGTGCTGCCTTGGTTACAGCGATGCTGATAATAAATCCCTTTTAAAGCTGCAGCGTTGGAAAGGCAAACAAAATGATTGATTCCCCTCCAGGACATCTGAAGTGCCACAGGGAGTTCGACTTCCCTTGCCCAACAAGCAATCAAGCAAGCCTGTCAACACAGTGGCCAGGGAGACGTAGTATTTAACCTCGTGAATTATTCATGTTTTAGCTCTTGAGTCATTTCTGTGCACAGAAAGCACGTTTTCCAACAGCGGTCGATGCAAAGAGGCCGCCGAATGTGACAAAAATGTGAAATGAAAACATTTTTCATAGCCGTGCTAACCAATGTTGTTGTTACTTTAGAATGGCCCCTAAAATGAAGTCAAAACGTCTGCAGCCACATCCCCAATATAGTTTTGCTCTTTACCAGACTTCCTTGAAGTGGCTTGTAAACTTACAGACGGTGACATCATGCTGCTTCTTATTCATAATATTTCTCGCCTCAAAGATTCCATGAGTCTCTTGCCTTTGAGGAATGTTACAGGAATGTAACGGTCCACCCTTGTTTTCAGGAACGGCACATCGAGACTTTGTAATTTTCACAGATGGTATGAAACAAGTCAGTGAGGTGGTGGTTAAAGGGGACAATAGGTCCATTTTGTACCACCCAAGTTGCCCTCCCTGTTTGGTCTCATCCTGCCTCAGTGCTTCCTTTCTATCCTGTATCTATGAAGTGTTCAACTTGCGGCTACATAAAAAATATCTTACGGTCACTGGAGTTTCACCCTCGCTTGCTGTGCTCCAAATTCTGCCCCTCCTGCTTGTCTCTTGTCTGACCCACCCGCGCGCCTCGCATCCTGCGGCCGCTTCGGTGTCTGTCGCCTTGCCGTCTGAGGAAAAAAAAAATCTAAACGCAGCAGAATTGCTGAAACCATTCCTACTGCTCTTGCACCGTATTCATTATAAAACGCATTTAAAAGAAAAATCCGGTGCAGCAGACTCGCTGTCGTAGCACCAAACACGGTCATCTCTGTCTGAGATTTTCTCAGACATTTTTGCAGTCAATTTAGTGCAGTCACTGAATGGTATATGTGAAATATAGTGATTTGACATTTCTTACAAAATTCTGTTTTTCAACATGATCCTCTGTCCGTTCTTTCAGCAATCATTGGCTGTCAAATATTAGCAACATCTTCCTGATTTTGACCCACAGGAGAGTCGGAAGAAGGAAAAAAAAAAAACCTTGAGAAGGGGCCGCAGATGGGGGAATTCCCCTCTTCCAGGATGACCAGGCAGCAATGGATTTAACGCAATATCCTGCCGCACAAAAATCTATGCTAAATTGTCGTACGCGGTCGCATGTGAAATGAAAAATAGTCGTCAGATTGTGTTGGTGTAGAACTGCACAGCATTCCACAGCTAGTATCACCATATTTTACTTCCGCTTGACCCACTGGAATGATTTCTGTGCAGCAAGAATTTAAGGAAATGCACCACAAAAAGTGACTGCACTAAAATGGTGACAACACCCCCACAAATATATCAGACAGTGACGACCATGCTTTTTGGGGCGGTAAGGATATTGTAAAGGCAACATTTTTTTTTTATTGCGTCGGTGAGTGGATGCACCGTAATGTGTTGCATGACATCAAATGGATGCAAATGTGATCGAGTTCACACAAAATCTATATGCGGGCTAGCAACCAAATGATTTATGTATCATTCTACGCATAACGTGTCGTTAAAAAGACTCCCACACTCATCCTTGCTGTAAGTCAGGTCAGCATGCGGAGGAGTTGCACAGATCAAGTAACAAAACACCCGTATCCTGCCTTCATCCCGAGAGCATGAGTGATGCTGCTGTGACGGCACTTGCAAGGATGGCGCTGGGCGGGGCCCGGCGAGAAGAAAGGGGGCGAAGGGGGCATCGGGTGTGAGGCAAGACGACAGCCGCTCGTGTGCGTCTGATACAATCGGAGATGAACAAGGCGAGGTCACAGTATGCGGTCAACTTGAAAATAGATGAGAGGGATGCACGGCAGGGACGCCGTGAAGGGAATACCTCGTCTTCACTGTCAATCGTCACAAAATCTCACAAGAAAAAAAAAGCTAAAAATATTCCCAGCTTTGATGGAAAGATGAAAGGAAACTAAGCTTTTGATTGTATAGTGCGAGTCGGGTGGCTTTCGGCTTCCATTTATATGGAGCTCACCCGGTGTCTTTTCCTTGCTGTCATCGTTCAATTAGAGCTGACACGGGTGGAAGCGAGGAGATGTTAACTCGCCGCTTTTCACTATACCACATACCGAATGGTTTGGCAAACGATCACGTTCATTTGGATTGTCTTGGAATGTACTCGTTCTGATTGTCCTTCACATGACGGGAAGAGAGTCCTGATAAAACAAGCGTTGGATATCAGTCCTGCAGCTTTGATTTCCAACTCATCGCTCATTTGGTGATTTATTGAATCTCAGCTCACCCCGACGCTGTAAATAGGCAGAGTTGTTGTTCAAGCTCCGGTTAATGTGCGCGCATTGACGTCAGTGTTCTGCAGAAGCACTCCAGTCTAATCTGCTGGTCCGGACCACACTTTTTCCATTTTGCGGGCAAATGAATTAAAAGTGACACGAGATACTGGAATAGATGTATTATGATGCATGAACCAGATGGGCTCAACGATATTTATTTTTTTTGCTACATCTTTCACTCACGCACTTGATTTGCACTTAGTGGCCTTTTTTACCCTCTTTTCAAACTTTCAAGTGTACCCACAACATTGCCATTGCCTCTGATATTTGCTTTTGTGAGTCAGTCATACTGGGCAATTTGGCAGATGCCAGAGTGGGAAATGAAAGGTATTATTCCAGGAAAGGGAGAGAGAGAGAAAGACTCCACTGCATTAAGGACTGCTATAAAGGGCCTTAGTATGGGCGTACTCTCCTGATTGAGAAGGAAATGTGTAATGAGAAGCTTGAGGATCTATACACAGTCTTTCTTCACTAAACCTTTATTGAAATATCCGTGAAAAACAACAAAACACGTATGCAAAAATATACCCGTCAATATCTAATAAAATATAATAATTAAAAAAAACAACAAAGCCTCATGAGTCTTTTGCTGAGTGTTTTCATAATATGCAAGCATGTAACATATTCGAACCTTAGCATATAATTGCAAACTGATCAATCGACTCTCTTAGAGCTGAAACGGTCTCAATGGACACACACAAACCAATGAGCTGCTTGTGAGATTGTATTTTTGTTTTCCTTCTAAGATCTGGACACATGGCTTTCCCGTGTAGGTCGACTTTGCCCGAATAACGGCGTCGCACTATGCTGTTATTGGCCTCAAGCTTCTCTTGGGTCTTCCGTTCTGCGGATTTCCCTGGACAGAAAACACACACACAGATCCTATGTGAAAGGCTGCTTTTGATGGAGGGGGAAAAAATGACATTGAAAGATGACTCACCAGGACAGAGAAAGTCCCAGTGTGACCGGATTTGGCATATTTGGGCTGCTGGTTCTTCACCTGCCTTCTGGCTCTGATCACCTGGGCGGAGAAAACCAATTCCCAGCATTCAGTCACTATGATAGGTCCGGCTAGTTCAATGCATTTCGAGAGCTCCGTGTACGATGGGTGCCCCTGCTGCACATTGATCCAGCCTGCACAACAAAGGCTCTTTACCCCAGCTGCGTTTTCTGCTCGAGGGTTGTCATGGAGACTCACCTGTAGGGGGTTGGACTTCTTATCGTTGCTAAGGAGTGAAAAGGAGCCGACGCGGGATTTACGCTTGTTCTTCTTCTTATTCGCAGCTTGAGCCAAGTGTCGCCTGGACCTGTCCGCCTGGAGGAGGGTTGATTTGCCAATTTAGACACCCGCGACCACACACGTATGCACACACACTCACACACACGCACATACACTTCCCAAAACATGCCTGTAATGTGTGTGTGTGTGTATTTACCTGGATGAGACTTTTTGGAAAGCCTTTTACAGAGAAAGCTCCGGGGAGGCTGGAGTGACCCGGGCGGGCGTGGCTCCTCCTCTCCACCCGTCTCTTCGGCCTGAGCGGAACCTACATCACAACACTGTCATCATGCACAACGATACAGGTGGGCATCTCTTTGACTGTACGAAGAGAATTTTCACATGAGCCGGAACGACACCTCCATTGAAATCTAAATACCCGTTCCTTCGGTTTTAAGAGCAGCCCAACTCCGTTCGTTCATGGCCATAAAAATCCACTCCCGCGTTTCTCACTTCTCGGCGCATAAACGAGGAAATGTTATTGATCTTGCCGGTGTGCCCTAACAAATTGACTGTCGGCGCGAGAGGCTAACAGGTTTCCAATTTGGACTTTGTGGTCAATTTATGACACTGCTGTCGGTTGTCGACTAATATCAATAATTCATCTTCTGAGCTAAGTAATCACACAAAAGAGGATCTGTTCCTTCTTTTTCCATCCCTCGCAAGTACCTTTCTGACCTGAGATAAAAGACAAAGCAAAAAACCCCACCGGCCTTCCCAATTAATGATACTGTTTACAGGGCTCGCCGTGATTGCCCTTGACCTACATCGTAATGGCCGCGTCCATTTTTCATCGCGTTGCTGCATGTGGCTATTTGGCGCCGACATATCATTGGAACATGTATCATTTCATTCCGTGTTTCCAAGCTGCCAAGAAGCCAGATTGTTCATCTGGGCCCCACCATGTTTCCATGGTCACACCGCGATAGCTTTATTACAACTACGAGATGTATCGCTGATACAATCTTAACAGCTTTGAATGAAGCCAGGAAGCTGTTTTGCATTTCACGGTGTACAACCGAGCAATGCTCAATTTCATTTTCCTCACTGGGTTCTATCTGCCGTCTTCCTCAAACAAGCGTGCTGAGCATCCGAGCCGCGCGTGGACTCTCTTGCGCTTGTGTGCGGATGATTCGAAAAGGTGGCGCCTACCTGCTCTACACTTGCGAGTATTGGTTGCTGCAGGCCCCGATCACCCGTCTGAAAATGGAAAGAGAAAGCGCACACGATAAATATAATATTAAAACACAAAAGTAAAGTTTCCGGAAAAAAAAAAGTCTATTTGGATTTGCCTTGCAGTTTCACAGAATCACCTTGAATGCAAAGCGCTTTGAAACATTTGGCCACTTTCACGCGGCCAAAGAAGCTCAAGGGTCATTCCCCGATCAATAACATGTTCTATGACTTACCTCTACGACAATGGCAATGAAAGCGAGCGCCTTTATAAAATGAGATTTTTTCGAGCAATGGATTGTTTTTTTTTTTTTCCCATGAGTTGTTCAGCCTTCATTTAACTGAGCCCCAATGGTGTCCCATTCTGCGGCACAGATCATGAAACAGGGTGCCATCAACTCCCTTATCAGATATTACACTGCGTCGAAGGTGCTAATGACCACTGGGGACACCAAATTAAACGTTAAAAGTCAAGTTAATTGTGATTCTGCCTCTCCATATGAAGCTCACAATTGTGCGCGCGTGCGTGCAATCACCTTTGCAAAAACGAAAAGAAAACCTTGTAGGTGGCACCGACTTCCTAAGATAGAGAAGAAAGTTCCTTCCCATATGAACATTTTTCCGTGTGGGACAGGCGATTCTTTTCAACTCGGGCAGCTGTACAATCCATAGTCCAGATGAGCAGGACTATTATGGACAAAACGCGACGACTTTCCACAGAAAAAAAAAACGCGGAACCGCACGTTTGAAGTCAAACAGCCTGCGGCCACATGAAACAAAAACAAAAAAGGGCTCAGAGGGATTAAAAAAATTTTTTTTTTTGGTTCCACAGTGGGTTTGGGTGTTTTGGGCCTGATGGATGCAAAAACCATTACAATGAGATGCTGTGCCAGTTAGGCAATCTAATTATATGTTATTGCTGTTCAAGGTTATTTTGTCTGCTGCAATCTGGAAGCACACTTGACCGCAACTGTTGTCACACATAGACACACACACACACACACACACACAGCCGCCTCTTTCCAGCGAGTCACAGGGAAAGAACAATACCGCAGATGGACACGTGAACCATAGGAGCTTCCATCTGCAAGATTAAACATGAAAGACAATGTCGATGTTTGAAGTCGCGCGTCTTCTCGGAAGACTTTCCGCAAGATTTTGGAGGGTGTGTGTGGCGGGAGGCATGAAGAGCATCTCCAAAGTGATCTGTGATCAGTTTTTGGATGGATCTTTTAATCGTGCACTACCAAAAAAATAAATGAAAGTTCAGAATAGAGTTTCCGTTTCAAGGGGTGTGTCTGAATACCTTTGATTACAGTTGCGTGACGGTTAAAATCGTATTTGTTAGATGACATTAGAGAGTAATCAACCATCGGTACGAAAATCGAGTGGTAGAATATTGGCGTGAGACATGATTACTTCCTGTGTTTTCTGGAAGATGCTCAATATTTTTGTTCATATCGTGTAGAGTACATGACGCGACGCTGACGAAACTCTAGCCTGGATACAATTCAAGTCAAATAATCTCTTAGATGATTTCAAAATACTTATTTTAGATTTGCTTACATAATAATGGGATACATTTTGTGTTTTGTTGAAATTGATTTTTACTTTTTTTTTTTTTTTTTTAGGCATTGAAGTGATTTTAGAATTCATTTTCATGTACTGTACAGAAGTGACTGGCTTGATTTAAGAAGGTCAAGTTGATTTTAACATCAGAATAAGATCTTTTGTCGCCAATCATTTCCTTTCGTTCCGCAGTTTCAAATGCACTGTGACGATGAGAGATGGCGGCAGTCCTCCTTAGTCGACATGGGTGAGAAGAAGAGTCCTACCTGCTCGTCCGCCGTCTGCGTGTTGACGCACAAGTCGGCCAGGCTTCCTCCGGAGCAGTCAAGCGCGTGAGACAAGACGCTCGCCTGCAGGCAGAGCAAACACAGCCACGCAGTAAAGCCCATGATCCAGTCTGCAAGTCGAGTGTTCCCAGCCCCCTGTCAGCTCCTCGCTTTATACACTCGGCTCCTCTAATGAGGACCAGATGCTGGGAAACGCGCGTCCATGCCAGCTTCGCACAGACACGCAGCCCACCGCAAGCCAGGCTCTCCACGCCTGCAGCCAATGGCCTGCGGTCCTGCAAAAACATGTAAGACATCTTCTGCAGCTGCCCCACCGCCAACCACCTTCATTCACCCTGAAGAGCTCGTTCAACCCGGTTGGACAAAAGATGCGTTGAAATCTCTTTTTCAACTTAGCCCATCCACGTCCATGCTGATGCTGATCATTTGTGTACAAGGAAAGGAAAATGTCCCCCCACACCCCCCCAATATTGCATGCAGATTTGTCTTGATTTTTTTTGGAGTCACAGCCTTGTGTCCTGCACGAGTTGCCCCGACACTAGGCGGTAGGAAGCATGTCTCGACATTTAGAACAGAGAAAAACAAGTGACAACAGGAATGGGATAAAATTGGACCCAAGCCCTTTTTTTTGCTTTTGAATGATCTTCCTTCACCGGGGCTTTATGAAGAGCAATTTTGTTTCCATTTTAGTTGTTAAGAGTGTCTTTGCGTCCAATGTTTGCCGATCTAGAAAAGCTCAGTGTAAAACCAATTAGTAGGCTTTGTTGTTCTCCTGGGTGTCCCCCCCCCCCTCCCCCGTTATAGAGTGGTGGGCCGGCTCAAATCTCATTTTCACGATATGCCGCAGACTGCTAAAAAATCGGATCACAGCCCGAGGGCTGGACTTTATAACGCCTCTGCTGAAGCAATTGAAAATTCCTTCTTTTGTTCCCACAGCTTATGCAGACAAGTTTGTAGCTTCGCTTCACTTCAGGAAGCCCAATAACCATTTGGAAACTTACATAAACTGTGAAAATGGTTACCGCGTGACTGACATTACCAGACTTACACATTGTGGAAGCACTTAGCACACCTTATGTGGGAGTTTTATTTATTTATTTGCCCCCCCCCAACATCCTTTATAAAGTTGCCTGCCAGAAAGAATGTATCTCCTGGCCGGGAGCAAGTTGCGCATGAATAGGCAGCTTGTCTCAAGGTGTGTTAGACGATGGAAGGAGTGACCCGGAGGGAGCGAGAGCGCGAGCGGAGGCTAATGTCTTCAAGCTTTGAGCGTTTCATCACAGCGGAATTGTTTCACGCTGCTGCTATTTGAAACGTGCGGCTGAGAAAAGGCAAAAAAAAAATTGTCGAGACTAAATATGCTTAATTTCCTCCCCAGGTTAAGATCGTTGTAAACTCGACAGTTTCCTGATATATGAGTAAAAGATGTGCTGGTCACCAAACTAGCACAATTTCCCAATGGAGCCCAAAAGTTATGTGGGGCCTCTTATTGCAAAATGTCTCTCAAGCGAGACCACAACTGCAAGGCTGATGAGGGGATGGATGGGAGGGATGTTTGAGCCTGGAGGCAAGGAGAGAAAGAAGGGAAAATGACCTTGCAAACAAAAAAAATGACACGCTTTGCTTACATTAGTCACATGAACGCCACAGTGAGCCCATCAGAAGACATGCCAGCGAAATGTCTCATCAGAAGCATCCCGTCAAGCATCTAAAAGCCGTCGAAAAATCCCGATGGGATGCTATTCTGTGTCTCACTCTTCCGCTGTTGCTCATCAGTGCACTAACTGCCGTTGTATGAGGACGATGCTTTGCGGTGAGCGTCGGCTGACGTAAAAACGTGTCCGCTCTGACTAAAGGTGACGCGGCGGGCCGTGTGTAACACATAGGGTGCGTATGTTGGGTGGGTTGGGTAGACGCCACACAGCTGTTTGGCAGCGGTTTAGGAAACGATATTTGGGTCATAGGAGACATGACTCACACAATAATGGATGTTTTGAATGAGTTGAAACGTGCTCTTCATTGTGACTTATTACAGACAGACCTGTTCTCACTTAAGGGACATTTGTCCGATAGAGACGATGACACTCTGGTGAATGGAAGTGTAGCACTTTTTTTTTTTTTTCATTCAATGGGGGTTCTGACCCCGTTATCTGGTCAAGGATTTGTCATTGCAGATTAGTTGAGATTTTGTTTTTGTTTTTTATTATTCGAGTCCCCTTTTTTCAACAAATTTGCATCTTTATATATATATACACACATATATATATATATATATATACACGTTTATACGGCATGCACTAAGCTAACCTTGTAGCTTGTGAGCCTTCTTTCAGAGAATTAAAAATAATATGAGGTAATATACAGTACATAGGACAAATATTTGGAGTTCTCAGGTGACGCAAATGACGATATGGTTCACAACATCTTTGTTTGTATCTATGATCTTACACCTCTGTGGTTGGCGTGAAATGACGGAGCGGGAGGGGGGACGGGGGGTCTCATGCGGAAGGAGCACCGAAGTTTGATTGTTTTTTTTATCTACGTAAATGTTGTCTGGCTAGTTCTTGTTACATTTCATACCTTAGCATGCACATGTGTCCTGGACAACTATGCTCCTGCAGGAAAGCATGTTCATTTGATGGATAATCGGTTACGCAGATTCGGAGTGACAGTGACTCGGGGGTCGGGGATAAATGCCTCAGTGTGGTTTAAAATAGTATCGGTGAACCAACCGTATGCTGCGAAAGCTAGGAAGTGGGTCATGAGGAGTGCGACGATGGCCTGAAATAGAAAAAGCGAAACACCGCTGGAATGACGGGGTCTGGACCCTGACACATATGTGGAGCTGGCGTAAAACTCCGCTCCACATATATGGTGGTGATCAAAGCGATTTCGAACGAGGGCCATTTTGTCTTTCTGACAGTGACGTCACGATCGAGCACAGGTCATGGCCTCTCCCTATCTCTCATTTTATCTCCCCATCGTCTCTCAGCTCTGGTTACCATGGCAGCAAGTGGTTGTACTGTATTCAAACAATGCCGCTGTGGACTGGGGGAACGGCAAGATGTGCGCGGATGAGAGCGGGCGTGGACGTGTTTCCGGCAGCGGCGGGGGAAGATGAGGATTACTCCACACTCAGGTGCGCCGAATGAATCGCTTTACATCCATCAAAAATGAACTGCCCCACGTGCGTGTTTTGTTTCCCGATTGTATAGTGTTGTTTGCATGTTTTGCCTTGACTGCGTCGGGGGCAAACGTATTCTCTCGGTTTGTGTGTCTTTATTGATCGGAGCGGTTTGAATTCTTAGTGTCAGATTGACATTATCTTTGTCGCGTGATCATCTGTCTGGCAGGCTGAGGATGAAATGACTGGCCCATATGTGTGAGTGTTGCTCAACCTTCAACAACACTTCCACGCGCCGCGCTTTAAAACTGTTGCAGAAGAGACGCTGGCAATTGTACTCGTACTCATAAAACACACAATGCCCGAGGAGTCGGTGTGACTAATGTAGTCCGGATGGAGAGAGCAACCGCACAATATGTTGTGGGCTTTCCTCACTGGAAAAAATAATCATTAGTAGGATGGAGGTGAGTAAAGGCAAGGGATTCTGGCTGTGTGGGAGCTTTATACTAACACAAGCCTCTCATGGAATTATCTCGAGTAAATATCTCATTCCGCACAAGCTGTACACACGTGTCATATCTCCAGAACGTAATCTGTTGCTGAAAGCTGGTAAACCTCGCATATGTTTAGAAATCAAAATCCAGTATGTGAAATTGAATCATTGTGTTCCAGCAGTCAAACGGTCACATTCACAGGGGGGGTAGTTTGCACCACGCGGTTGGGAGGTCTCGCGTTGCAAACCCACAATTTTCTGGACATAAATACAATTCCAGGTCCAAAAATAAGTCTTCTGCTACTCTTCATATTTGCGCAACGCTTAACGTTTCCTCAACCCTGTCATCGTGTTTCCTATAATCGTGTTGGCGCGCGGCTAACGGTCATCGGCGACTTACGGCAAACCAAGATATAACCCAACAACAAAAAGCAAAACAATAGGCGTCGCCGTGGGCCGGTTCTAAAATTTGGGCGCACAAAATATTTTCCTCTTTATTGTACAAACCTTTGGATGGTGAGGCTTGACCGTAAACAAATAACCGCCCATATATTCTTTACTCACTCTGAAAAGCAATGCAGCAGCAATGACTCATGACAAATTATTTGCTGCTCTGGTTCCCGCACTGCCATGGCAACTTTTCGGTCAAATTGACGTACCGGTACATTACAAATACAGTCGATAGGGAACAGATGATTTAACATATTAAATTTAAAATCACATAATCTAAAAAAAAAAAAAATCCAACCCCTGTGCATCTTATCTAATACCTTTAATAAGCTGATACTGGCTACAAATGTGAGTGAGTGAGTGAGTGAGTGAGTGAGTGAGTGAGTGAGTGAGTGAGTGAGTGAGTGAGTGAGTGAGTGAGTGAGTGATTGAAATATCGAGAAAAGAGCATGCCTTTGTTCTCCCCAAATCAAATGTATGTCATATTTGTTATAACCGTCATTATGAATTGACAATAGAAGCCTACATGGGAAAAACACTCCAGCCATCTCTGGCCCCTTCTTCTGCCTCGACTTTGATATACACGTCTAAGGAACAACATCCAACACAACCTTGAAAATGACAAACGATTAGTGTTCTTGTAGCCCTCATTTTCCAAATCGGTTGCTATTTCGCAGGAGCGCTGCAACAGGGCAGGGCGAGGCCATAAGAGCCATCCACTTAGACGAGTGTGCCCGCATATGTCTGATGTGGTCGACTCCAGCCGCTATTGATCTTGTAGTTTAGGGCCGGTTCCTGTGTTGCCGTGATTAGTGCCTCCGTGCTGTCCTCCAGTTCTGCCTTTTCCAGACACTGCTATGTTTTCTCCATGTCGGACACTTCTTCAATTTGTCAGTGGCGCATGCAATGCTTCTCCATCTGGCTCCTTCTCCTTGCTGGGTTTCTGTCTGAAGCATCCGCTAAGATGGTGAGATATACATAATGAAGGGCTATATCTATCTATCCGTTCTTGAATCCGCTTTTCTTCACGGGCGTGTCTTTCGGAAATGTGGGAGGAAACCGGAGTACCCGGAGAAAACCCACGCGGGGACAGGGGGAACATGCAAACGCCACGCAGGAAGGTCGGAGCCGGAATCGAACCTCGCACCTCTGCAGCGTGAGGCCGACGCGCTTAACCGGTAGACCACCGTGCCGTCTGGTTAGCCTTTATTGTGGGCTTAAATGTCGATGGCGAGAGAGAGGCTGTTTTGGCGGATTCCTCTCGAACATGATTTAAAAGTGACTCATTGGTGCAGGATGAATTGGGATGTCTTCATCTCTGCCTGCCGGCTAATTGCACCGGCGAGCGTCTTTGTGAATGAAGCAGGCAGCCAAGGCAGCCCCCCCCCCTCCCTCCTTGCTCCCGCGCTTCCTTGCGGTGCCAACAATCTTGATCACGGGTGCCAACATCCATCACATCACCCCCCCCCCCCCCACCCCTCTTTCTGACCAATTGCATGCGCTTTCCAGCACTTTCATGACACGCAGCCACTCAACGAGCCGGTAAACAGGTTGTGTGCCAACCCCGGCGCTCACCTCACCTCGCCTCGCCTCCCCACCCTCCCCCCTCCTTCTCTGCGTAATACAAACCTCGTGATCACCCATTCACTTCTGCAAACGTCTGCCTCTCAAATGAGAAGGCGCACAGGCGAGAGGGGGGAGGCTGGGGAAATTAGGAGGGGTGCAGGCAGGTGTTGTGGAAGTTAACGCTGGCCCGGAAGAGCAACGGCGAGAGCGTGGCCGGCCGTCCACCGGTACCGGCTTGATCCCGAGTAAGTCGCCGCTGCGCGATGGACACGTCGATGATTTTGTTGCGTGCATGTGTGGGTGTGATTGCCTCTCGGCATGGGTGGAACGCAAGCTTATCATTGCAGCTTTGCATGCGGGTATGTTTAACGTCAGTGATGATTTTACTTTTTTTTTTTTGTCTTCCGAAGTGCGATCGAGCAACCTTGCGTTTGCTTTTTTTTTTTTTTTCATGGTGCTAAAATCACGCCGATGTCACACGCGCTCAGCACTAATGTGGCAGTGCGCGGCTGCTCCTTTAAAAAAAAAGAAAAGTAAGATAAAAATGCGTCATTTAGCAAGGGGGCGTGTGAAAATGTGCATGGCGTGGAGCTGGAGGCAGCCGAGATGAGGAGGAGTGAGGACACGGAGGGGGGGGGGGGGGGGGGGGGGGGCTTTAAAATGATCCAGCGCATGTGTTTGTGAATTGCTTCTGGAATTGGTGAAATGACCTGCGGCTTTGAAGAAAAAAAAAAAAAACAAAGTCATGTTTTGTTTCAGAAGAATAAACCCCCTCAGGAATGCAAGCTGAAAATCCGGCGCTGAGTGTTTGTGGAGATTTGGGTGAACAAGGCGCACAGTTGATTTGTTTGTGGTCGCCGCTTACCTGTTGACAACACTCTGCCGTCACTGCAGAGTGCCAAGCTTTTGTTTTGCGGTGGTTGTCAACATTATGACATCACCACAACGATCATGTTTTGTTTTTTTAAATGTGATGATAACATTGATGGACCCAGTGTCAAATTTGCGAAACAAACAATGTGCACTGAATCTCATCAGATTGTGCGATTGTAACATAAATCAAGCCTGGTCGGTGTTCTGCTGCATGATATTGGTTAAGTTGATCTGATGTTGTGAGTCCAAGTTCGCTTCGGTCTGTTTTGGCGGTGTTGCTCGCCTGCCCCAATGGCACCCTTCACCCAGTTTTGGTGTAATCCCCACAGACCGACGGCAAGCAACAGACGCGTGGGACTTAATCTCCTTGCCGGAATGAATAATGAATAAGAGTGGTCGGTTTCCACAGCAAACCCTTTGACTTGTCGATTTGAACAAAGTAAAAATGACTTTGAGAGTGAATCAGAATTTTAAAGAAAAGAAAATGGACCCGTTTTCTAGAGCGTTTGTGCTCGTGAGAGTTGCTGGTGGCGACTTGAGTTGTAAACTGTTCATGTTTTGTGTAAAGGAAAAATGAGCTGGGGGCTGACGCGGGGCAAGAAGGCTTGACTTTAATCTTGGGCCTAACACTCCAGAGTTGGACCTATTCATCGCCTTTACATTGCATGAAATCATTGGATGCAGGACGCTATTCTCTAACGTTTTGACCGGTCTTGACTTGGAGTCATCGACTTTGAACCTCAGCCATCCTAGTGTAGGATACGGTTCAAAATCAATTGGATGACTCATTCCTGAATCACCGTGGTTGGACGCTTGCTCAGCATCTCTTGGATAATCGAGTCATTTCCTGCGGCCGCAAAACCTTTTTCTTTTGCTACGTGAACTGTTAGCATCCTCGTGTCATTTTGCTGGAGGAGCGCTGAGAATGTTGCGCTTGGTGTACGTTTGACTCTGTGACTTTTAGCAGCTGACCCAACAGAGTTGGTTCATTTTGTGCATGGCTGCACCTGCCGTTCTGTCACGAGTGCGCTTTAGCTCAAGCTGGTGTGTGGTTGGCATTCTTTCTCACTTATGTGGTGAAATGTTGTGAATTCGATACAATAAAAGTGACGGCACATTTTTCCTTTCCTTTCCAAAACAAGCGTCCCATCGGAGCGTTTTGGCATTTGTTCTTCGTCTCGTCAAAGCGTCGTGAATCTATTGCATATGTGATTCAATTTTAGAGTTCAATATTGCCTCCAAATGAAGTCGTGAAACAAAACAACAACGGCAGCCATTGTTCCCTGCGCAGGAAGGACTTAAAACATATATGAACGAGCGTCTCCGATCTTCCTTAAAGCCGCTATCGAAGCCTCGCACTCATTTGAATAAGTCGTCAGACTTGCTCTCACTTCTTCCAGCATGTTCCTTTCATGTTGTCATGGAGACCGTACCCTGCTGGACTGCTGGTCCTCTCATTACTCTATGCAGCTGCTGTGTATCGGTGCATACTTCACTGATAACGGGATCCGTCACTGATTTACTCGGGCTATTATGGTAGCCATGCTAGGAGACACTCATGCTAATCCTCAATGAAAATTGCAAAGAGCCGAAGCACGACGACAAGGGCGCGATGGTATGGTTTGAGGCTCATAACATTTTGACCAAGTGTCTTTCAGACTGCTCTGGCGTCAGGCCTTTATAGGGCAGGGGTCACCAACTCTGGTCCTTGAGGGCCCCGTGTCCTGCATGTTTTTAGATATGTCCCTCCTCCAGCACACCTGTGTCAAATGAGCAGCTTAAGGGGAAACACGCAGGGATAGGGGCCCGGAGGACCAAATTTGGTGACCCCCGCATCTCGGGGGTACGCCTGCATGCGGGCCATTGCTATGACACACTCTCGGCCAGAGTTGTCGTCTTCAGATTATGTCACGCCCACTACATCAGGACAGACCTCCACTGCAGAAATTCCTTCGGGCGGACATATTCTTCTCACTCTGAGACCGCTGGTGTCAAAATAAAAGTTCAAGACATTCTGACAGAGATTCCCGGGTTCAAACCAATCATCCCCCCTACCCTCCCCTGCCGCAGGAATAATACACAAGTCCGCCCCATTACTTTGTTGATGACGTCGCGGGGCGCAGCTCCAGCGTCGCAAGTCCTTGGCTGCGCTCGCTCGCTTGCTGTGTACAAGCACATGTCGCCGGTTGTGAAATATGACTGTGTCAGAGTTGGCCTTTTCCCGAGGCAAAGGCCAAAGTCTCTCATCACAGCAGCCCAGCGAGGAGCGAATGCCACGGCGACCGTCGTTATTTACGCCGCACGCCGCCTGACACCCGATATGTCTGAGATGTTGCCGCTTTTGTCTTCTCCGGAGCTGACAATGTGTCACAGGCTGCCGCGCTCTTTACGTGCGCGTCCTTGTCGGTTTGCCATGACGCTAATACTCCCAACCGAAACAAATGACTCACGCAAGCCCCCCCGAAATGAGAAATCTGTTTGGCTGAAATAGGATGATGGTTTGAGGGAGATAATATCGAGAGATGCTTTCTCTGCAAAATGACGCCACGGCGTCAATTGAAAGCAATTTGACTTCAGCGCTCGAGCCGAGGCACGTATTTCCCATCGGAAAATATGTCACGGCGCACCACTTAGCCAAACGATTCCCAAAAAGTGAATACACGGGTTAATTGTGTACCTTCTGGACATTCTGTTCTGCCAGTTACTATCAGTGCTTGCCAAGATAAATCGACACCAACATTTTTTTTCCCCACAAAACATGAATAGTTTTCGTCCAGCCAAGTGACGCCGGATAAGGTGGCGCACCTGATGGTCCCTCACGGAAAACTTTTGTGCCATGGCACACTGGTTGTGAATGACTTCATGCAAAATGAAGAGCGCTGGGAAGCTAAAAAAAAAAGGCAAAACATACCTGTGCCAAGTATTGCTTTTATTCATTTTTGGGGGGGGGGGTAGGCAAAGTGGGCATATCATTTCCTCTAAGATGGGACAACTCAAGGAATGAGTGATATACTGTACGTTTTGGAGGAGGCACTTAGCCGATGAAGCCATCAAGCCAATAATAGATCAGGCATAATTGTCTGGCCTTGTGAGTCATCGTCACTCCGCAAGTGCACTCCCATCTTGTTTGGACACTGTGCTTAATGGACCTTCTACTTCTAGCCATGGTCTCATCAGTCTCTGCAGCGCCCTTCCTCTTGTCTTTTTTTTCTGTGTTCTTGTTGTCTTCCTTTCTTCACTTTCTCCCTTTTGAGCTATTCACCCCCCCCCCCCCCCGCCCCCCACCTCCCCCCTTCCCGCCCCATCCTGAGGAAGAACTCACCGGCCAGAACGTTTTAATGAGACCCAATACAAGAGCTCCTTCAAAAATTCTGCCTTTCCAAAGATGACAAGTATCCAACTTCTTCTCTATCATAGAAGCCACAAGGTCACACGATTAATTAAACAAAAAAAAAAAAAGAGTGTTTTTTTAAGAGTCTGCTCCCCCTTTGTCTTTCTCCAGGATTGTACCAGCCAATAGGATACGAGTGCCTCTCCTCCTCCGCCTCATCATCATCTTCGTTCTCGTCATCCTCCCGTGTTGGACCACAAGCGGCCCAGCGTGGCAAGCCCGGTGAAGATGGGCCGCAGGCTAGACTTGTCCGGCCTGACGGACGACGAGGCCGAACATGTCCTGAAAGTTGTCCAACGGGACATGAAGCTGAGGAAGAAGGAAGAAGATCGGCTCAGGTGAGGTGTTTCAATTCATCTTCAAATTCAGTGGAAACGCCAAAACTCAAATGCGCTCACAATGTTTTCTGAGGTAGTTCAAGCCATCGCCGTGCGGATGACACATTGGAAACGTTGCATAAGTGGTCTTGTTCTCTTGTACTTTTGGGTTTGCCCTTTGGTTCCGAGATTGAGCCGTGTTTGCTGAGCAAAAAGAAGCGTGTTATTTGTCATTGCGGCACCTACTGTTGGTGTGGGCTTTTTTTTGGCTTGCTGGCTGTCACATGGGTTGGCACCTTCGTCTCTTGTTGTCACAGCTTCTTTGTGGACATATGAGGAGGAGTTAGTCCCTTTCTTCTTTCCTCATGTCAGCCTGAATTCCGACGGGGGGGGGGGGGGCTTCACTTTTGACAGACTTCGCCCCCGTAGCGCGTCTGCCAAATATGTGGTCATTTGAGGGTGTCGGCGTGTAATGTCTCAGCAGCTCTGCGGGGGTGGCTTTGCATTAAAATGGCGACGTCGTCACAACCAGATCCAAAGTGTCATTTGCAGTTCTCATGTTTGGTTAGCCCAGACAATTTTGCGAAACTCAAATATGTTCCCTTGACGACAAACCAGACGCCAGCCTAGGCGAATCCATTTTGGAAATTTGGATGCTGTTCTTCAGTTCACTTTCTTGCTTTTATTTTGAGATGAGGCCCTTCGCCATTTGGTTTGAAGTGAAAAACACACAACAGAGGAAACCACAGAGAAGCCACTGCATCTTAAACCTTAGACCGTTTTCCCAGAACCAGTTTCAAAGTAAGGATGATGTTTTGTGAAATTACTGGCGTGTAAATGCTCCCATCCCACACTTTTGGTGACAGATCCCCCAAAATCCGGCTCCTTCGCTTGTTCGATGGATCCAGACAGTTTCCCCAAAGCAAAATGGCTTGACCCGCTCATTTTGCAGATGCGACTTCTTCAAAGCAAACCAAAAAGGAAGCGCCATCGCCACGCTACATGATCAGACAGATTGTATAAAAGCCGGCTGACTGCCGCCGTACACGCTCGAGTGTTTCGGCGGGTATTTAGCTCCCTCTGGGCTTCTCTTCGCCACGCATGATTGATATTTGCTTTCCTTTCCCGGGTAAAGTCAGCCCTGCAGAGTTGTCAATTACCCAGTCGCAGGATTCATGGAAAAGTAAATAAGCCTCAGCCAGGGCTCTAATGCTCCATTTTATTTCCCCCGTGAGGCCTTCTAAGAAATGAAAGTTTTGGCTTGCACGACCCCCCCCTGTTCCGCAAACACTGAGTCGTAATGAATGCGTATTGTAAATAACATGATGCGCGCGGCTATATCATACGATGCCAAGGCGACAACTGACCGTGACGGCTGGGTGATTTACAGCTTGATATTAACTTTGGAAGGCTTTCTAGGCATGTTCTAATTTATTTACGCCAAAACAATTTTCATCCAAATCGGACAATTAGCAACAGGAAAAAGCTCCACAAATATGTCACGAGTTGCAGCATCCTTTAGGTTTTGTTGACGTGTGTTGCCATGGTTATAATGATCGGTGTTTAGCCAACCCACTTCCCACCCAGACTTCCTCCCTATACTTACTCTCTTGCTATCCAGGCTGTAAATTTCCTCCATTACGCTACTTTATGATTACGATGACCGCTAGAGTGCAGATCACATGCATGTTGGTCGTCCTAAGTGATAGGTTTCAGTGTTGTTTGACCACGCTATAAGGTCTGATGTTTAAAAAAAAAAAAAAGATTTAGCCGTTATGATAAGCAAATGTTTTTTTGTGTCTGACTGTCTGGTTGTCTGTCCCTTAAACATTCAATGATTAATTGTAACTTTAGAGCAATGCTGATTTATTTTAATTTGGTGATTTTCGGTTACTAATTCTAATCACCTCGGTGGCGAGGCTGCCAAAGTGTCCATGTGTCATACCACCAATTAGAGCGGCCTCGCGTCCGTCTCGGGCATCCTCTCGGAGAGCCTCATTATGGAACAGCAGGACGCTCACGGGGGTGAGACGCGGGACTGGTTAGCAAACGGCTCTCCCCAAAGGTTCCGGAGACACTGACGGGGAAATCAATATCGATAGCGATAGTCTAGAAGGTGCCGTTTCACTTTTCCACTCCAAAGAACCGATTTGTCATCCTAAAACCTGCCCCGCAAATCATTTTTCGACCCAAAGAAGAATTTCTATGTCAGCGTCCTTGAGTCATTGAAAATAGCGGTAGTTTTGTTTGAGGCTTTCTTGCAGCCTTTTGTGTCGCCAGACCGGCCTCCCCGGAGAAAAACGCCTATAATCATGGGGACCGAATGCAAACTCCCCACAGGAAGCCTGGGGTTGACAATCTCATCACTGTGAGGCATACGTGCTAACCACTAGCTCACCCAGCGCGCTGCCCAGTAAACATTATCTTTCTAAATGAAGAAGTGTCCTTTGCGTGATCTTTGAGCCATGATTTGAATTCCTATGCAACAACTACGGTAGCTTTAAAAGGCCCCGTTACGTGCATTTCACTTTTTGTGCGATGGAATGCATGCGCAAAAATATTCTGATCAGAATGTAAAGGGTGATCCCTATTTGGAATAATACATTAGAGCCCCCCCCCCCCCCCCCCCCACAACCACACCCCTCTCCCTCCAGTTTACATATCAAGTCGATGTGATACCCAAATGCCAAGGTTGTTATTTGTTTCCAGTCGGACAATAAAATAATTTTGTTGATGTATGACGCTGTAGCCGCCATTATCAAACCATCTGTCGCTCGGTTTATTGGCAGACTAATCCATGACACATTGTGTTTGAATTGGCAAACTGTACGTTGAAAGCACTTATGGGCCTACTCAGAGTCAGATTCGTCCATTTGGGACAAATATGACTCATGCATTCAAGGGCATTTGCGTCTGACGCTCTTCTTTCTTGCATTTTAGCTCCCTCGAATGCATAAGCAGAGCAGTGGAAGTCATGTATGAGGCGAAGGAAGACTCGGGCCAGTGAAGATTTAAGGGTTCAATGTCACGGCGTCAGGGGGGGGAGGAAAAAAACAACTCCCTCATCTACCAACTATGAACAGTAGACTCAATGTTCTTTCGATGTACTTGCCTGCAATCCAAGCCGGGTTCTTTTTCTTTTTTTTCTTCCTGGTTTCAGTTGTGAGCCACCGCTTTCGGTATACCATTAGTGGGGATTAGCTGCTGTTCTGGTCCGAGTTATTTGTCTGAGTCATGTTGATGTGGGTTTGTTTTTGAAGTGGAAGTGCGTGTGTATGATGTCATCCTGTGCGTGTGTGAAATGACGTCCCTGCTCCGTCCGCCGGGTGTTGATCCATTTATCGCTCGATGAAATCAAAGACGCCCTTGTGCTTGTGTAGCGGTGTGACGTTTTGCCACCGAATGTTAAAGTCGCCCTCTCGTTTTGATACGGGATGTAGCATATTGGTGAACGGAAAGGTTAGCGCTTCAAAAGTGTGACGGATGTAAATGAATTGCAAAGAGAAGCGTTTGGGGGCGGCGATATGATGATGCAACGCCCTGCACAACATAAAAGTCGAAAAAAAAAAAAAAACCAAGCCACCACATGGGACAATGAGCTTGAATTTCACAGGGATGTCTGAGATCAACGCTACAGTTGCCTCGGACTGTGAGATTTCTAATTAGCGTTGGAAACGGCTCCTACTTGATGATGTATAATATAATGAAACTTAATTAGCTAATGGGAATAAAGCTGCCAAGACCACAGCAGTGATAAGTGGGCATGCCCGTGCATATTGTGTTCAGACACACACACACTAACGCATACTCTTGAATTTGGCCCTACGTATTCCGTATCGCTAACCGTATCCCACCTAAAAATTTCAATGGACATCTATTTTTCATCAAACATCACTCTGAAGGTGTTTCCAAAAATCGGGCTCACCCAAAGTGTCCTTTACTCAAGTCTCGACGATGGCTGCAGACATTGCTTACTTCAGGTTGAATCGTTCACTCTATGCCACTGACATAGATGGGCAAAGTGAACTTATTCCTATTCGATCATACTTTATGATTTATTCACAAGGCTCCCCCCCCCCCCCCCCCTCCTTGTGAGCCACACGGCGCCTTATGACACATGAGGACCATTCCGAATGTTTGATTGCGACAAATCGTCAGTGTGGCCGCACCACTCGGATTGGCTGGCAAGATGGCGAAAACTAATCCCCCCCCTCCGCCCCCGGACGGCTCACACACTCCTCTTCAGCTGTTCCCCACTGGATATATCGAGCCAATAGATGTCTCTCCTGTTACTTTGTCTCCAATCCAAGTAGCGCCGCTGCTTCTCCAGAATAACAGGCCCCGGTGTTATCTCCTCGAGCGATCGTCCGTGCTGTTACCTTTCTATTTGTTCGGGTCTACGGTGATTACTTTCGCTGCTGGCCAAATGTCAAGTGCTGTTTTTAGTCAGAGGGAAATGGCCAGTTGCAGTGGAGAGATGGCGCCCCATTCATCTCTTTTCCTACCTGTTGAACGTGTCATTTCTCCCTTTGCACCTCTGCTACCAGGTCTCCTTTTTTTTATTGCCCTCTTTCGTTGTCTCATTAGCATCCCGTGCTAATTGGGAAAGCTTGCAGCTCCGTCCAGGATGAGGACACTGTTTTGATCGATATTGTGGGAAAGACGACTTTCAATTTGTTCAAAATGGAGAGCGACGTGAGTTGTTGCTATTGAAAAGATCCGGTTTTGGCCCAGGCCACGTACGACTCCACTTTGGTTGAATCTAACCAGTTTGGATTGTGCGGGTGTACGTCATGTTGTGCGAGAATGACAAAGTCTCAGAGGATCCCACTTCTGGGCTTTTGGCGGTGTTGACACACCGAGAGGGACATGCTCTGAGAGAAAACGACTCCCCGATGGGATTCCTGCTTTATAAAAGTGTTTGCATGAAAATCACCTTGCAGTATTTTATATCGAGCTTCTTGAAGGAGCCGTGCGAGGTTTTAGTGCACCCTTCAAGCCTCTCGGTGTGATGTCGGCCACACGCTGACTGGCTTTGCGTCAGCGTATGAAATATTACATAAAGAATGCAATATTACATAAAATGTGGCTGATGAGTCACAACATTGTAGGGGAAATCACTCCTCCTTCACTATGATTGATCACGCGTGTGTTTTGGGGCCGAAAGACAAAGTGCGCGCTGTCAAAATCCAGCAACCTCCAGAGCAGCGGCTCCCCTCTTTGCTTTCCGTCTTCTTTTCAATCCACTCTTGTGTCAGGAACGGTGCCAGGATGGAGGCGCTGCACGCTGCAGCGGTGATCCTCCACTTATTCGCTGAGTCAGACGACCGGAGTATTTGAAACTGTGGTGATGACGGTGCACAAAACAGACACTTGTGGCTTTGCTTGTGCTTGCTTTTTTGGATTCATTCATTCGCACCACCTGATCCTTTCTCTTCCTCCAACATTTTGTAGAAACATTCCCTCCGAGTTTCCATTCCTGTGATTTGTTTTTGAACTTGTGTGTGTGTGTGTATAATATACTGTGTGTATATATATATATATATATACTGTATATATATATATATAGTTTTGTGTATAATATACTGTAATATATACACACACACACACAGTATATTATACACACACACAAAAAAAATAAATATATATATATATATGTATATATATTTTTTAATGAACGTTAGTGCTGTCTGTTGTCATACATTTGCTGATCACTATGATCCAATCCAAGAGTCTGCCTTTTTCGTAAGGCTCAGTTTTGAGTCACCATGGCAGAGGTATTAATTTACGACAGATTTTATTATTGTCGTTTGTCGAAATGAATATTTTGCTATGCTCATGTCACTACACTACTTTTTTTTGGTGAAAACTGCAGTTTGGATGGATAAGACAACTAAAATGTGTTTTCTTCTTTCAATATTGATTACCGGGATATCAATAAAAACAGTCGTAGTTCATTCATCAAGGCAGATAAAAAATAAAAGTTTCCTCTCTATTGTCAGTCAAATGATTTACGTGTAATCCCCTCCTATTTTTACATCAATGTTTAAATACATCTTCAATGTCAAGCCCTTCTCACACGTCCCGTGTGCCGTTCAGCTCAGCATTGAACGCCCGCCAAGCTTTCCATCTGTAGTTGTGGTCAGGTGAAGGACAGCGGTGGTGAAACCTCGAGAGGGCCGGGAGACAACTTTGGACTTGTTCAAGGGAAACCGTCATTCATCTTTGGTTGCAATTAAATATACGGTAGCCGGGCTTCCGTCCTGCCATTTACGTTTAGCCTGCAGAAAGGACACCCGAAGCAGTCGCAGCCAGGGACTGAGAATGAATCCAGATGTGATATTTTAACGGTGAGCCAGCAGCTCCTGCTGCTTTTCTCCTCGGTTGATAAAGAGTGTCAAACTGTTCATTTTTTTGTTTGGTTTGGTTGGCCGACAAATTCAATCAGCAGCAATTTTTTCCCCCTTCATTTTGGAGCCATCATGAATGTGTGAGGGTACTCAAATTTATCGGAAGCGAGTCGTGTTGGTGCTTGTAGTCAAGTGAGAATGTGAGTTCTCTTTGACTGAGAGAATGCCGTTCAGTCCTCACATGAACCTCTGAATGCCTTTTCTTTCCCCCAGCCGGGGACTATTTAGGAATTTCTGTGCAAGTACCCGTAGGGAGCACTGTTGTCCACGTTGTGCCTGGCATGTGACTGGACTGAACAACATTCCTTGAATCCCTTTGTGCTGTTTTTTTTATTCTGACCTGTCACATATTTAACAAATGGCAAAGGAAGTCAAGAATCGCTCAGATGTATTCATTTGAAGTCAAAGACTTTTGTCAACGTTGTCGTTCAATCTTTTTAAACAATTGTGGACGCAGTCCTCTTTATACAGCTGAAGGCGTTTACTTCTCCTTTGTCGCTCGCAACAATAATAATTTAACGGCAAATTAAATGTGTGGTACAGCTTTGTACTCCTCCAAACTGCTATTTATTGATTTTAATGCCCTCCTCTGGACCTCGACGTAATTGCACCCGGTTGTCAATAGGCCTCAGTTTATTGAAGTCGGCTGAGTTCAGCAGTACCATCCTCTACTTTGCTTTTATCGCGTGAGAAAACTTGATTGTGAGAATTGACAGTGCCTTTTTATCTGTGTGTGTGTGTGTGTGTGTGTGTGAGAGTTGATCTTGAAAGCAACTTGCAGGGGCTTGTGGCTGAGGAGTGGTCAGGGAACAGGAGCGCGGCAGTTCGCTCGGCTAATATCTCTACTGATGAAACAATGATTCAGTGAGGTACTCAATGGGGTGTGCGGATTTAAATTGGCCGGCCGTACATACAGTATGCTTGTGGATATGTGACTTGTAAGGCCGGGGCAGTGCACCCTAATGGGACATTGCACAGAATCCACAAACTCTGCAGTCCTACTCTCCTATAAACATGAACTGGGCACTTCATTAGGTCCACATATACACCATCGAATGAGATCCCAGGTGGGCGTTAGTTGTCAGTTTTGATGGATGAGGATGCGAGTTCTTGATTTAACTAGCCAAAAACGTGTGATGCGGTCTAGTGCCGTCAGCACCAACCGCCATATATGAATGTGTTGTTTACGTGGAGCCTGTACGAGCGCAGACAAATGCCTTGTGTGTTCAACATACTTGGCCAATAAAGATGATTCAGATTTGAATATATGCAAAGCAGACCTTGCGCAACATCTGAGGCGCACTTCTGGCAATGCCTTGAGGCTTGCACACAAGGCCGAGTCACGAATCGTGAACTTAGTTTTATTGAAGTCCAGGAATAACCATTAGTCTTTTTTTTTTTTTACATGATTCACCATGCTCCGGTAGTTGCAAAATAACATCTGTAAATCTTGTGAGGTCACGTGATACTATTTCAAATGTGACCACGGAGACACCACATTGACGCTTAAGGTACATGAGGCAATAATAGAAAGCATCTCACGCAATAGCGATGTGCTGTTAATTCCCCTCGAATGGACAATTGAAATCCAGCGGCGTGCGCAACAATATTGGAGTGTTTATCGCTTGGCGAAATAAGGTATTGTATTATCACACGGTCAGTTAGGGCCAATGGCATCAATAAGTTGGAGTTGTTTCCGCTGTGGCCCCCGTGTAAAATGTTGAGCCAGCTCCTTTTAGCTTAATTGTCGAGAGGACTCACTGGCCGCAACATTAGGTACAGCTGCCCAATCTCATGACACCAAATACAAAGCATCCAATTCTACCTCAAGGCAGAGGTTGGTAGTCTCACCAAAATACCAAATGAGAATACTTTTCTAAGTGCGGAAAGTTGGAGGGTGGGGGTGGGGGGGGGTGTCCGGCCTCATATTTGAGCTGTTGTGTATTTCCCCTTGGCCAAGTCTGTTTGAGCCTTGTCACCCCCACTTTAATCGTCATTAACGTCTGCGAGCCACCTCTGGGATCAATTTGTCATTGACTGTATAGTGTGAGCAACACATTGACACACCTCATCACTTAATGTTGTGCCTCGCAGCTCTTGAGGAAGACGTATTTATTTATTTGTATTTCATCACGCCGCGTCAAATGAGAGGTCTGGGCACAAAGAGGTCACATCGAAAGCAAAAATATATTCCGGTGCAATGACGGGACAAAGAGGAACATCCACTGTGATTGACACTGTCAAGGAGGTCCTCACAAGTGAGTCAACTGAGAGTTAATTCAAGTTTTTAGACGCTCCCAGCACGTCTTGTGGCTGGAATATGTCATTTATTTCCTGAATCATCTTGAGTTGCTCAATGTCTGTATTACTGGAAGACAGCGTGGGGGCATGGGGGCGTTGGGCCTTGCGATGATGAGATAAATGGCTGCCATGGAAGCTGTCGGTAGGGTTATGAGTGGAGGTTGTGAAGGTTGACGCTCTTTCTGTTGGTGAAATAAACACGCAGCCTCCCCAGCGTGAATGGTGGCTTCAGAGCTGCCAAGTCTCTTTGCATGCCAGAATCTGGGCCCATTCATAAGACGCGCGCATGTGTGAAAGTCTGCGCGAGGAGCAAGATGACACCGTTCTTGCGCTGGGAAAAAAAAAGGAGGCCGTGCTGTTCCGCCGAATCGGGCTCCTTCTTAATCGAGACGAATTGTCGTGGAAGGGAAAGGCATCCCATTTCCGCCGTAACGAGGAGTTATCGCCGCATAAAGATTGTGTGGCTCAACAATTCCATAAAAAACGTCATTTTGCCCCAACGATGTAGAATTAACTGCACAAATAAACACAGCCCGCAGTTCATTACATTTGCAGCCTTGAATGCCCATGCCAGCTTTGGACTTGATGGATTTCGTCCCATTTTGGCAACGTCCCACAATATAGCCTATGAGTCAATGTCAGGTTGGCAACGAAGGCGGCCGGATGAGTGATCGCGTCGCTCGCTGTCATGAAAATGAGTTAGTGACGAGATGACGGGGGGCCAGCGACGTCTTCCTTCCCCAGCTGTCGTGAAGTCCGCTTCGAGTCGAGCGAAACGGATCCAACAAACCGCTGGAGAAAATAGTGGCGGTGACGTTTATATATCGAGGCAGTTTGACTCCCTGAAAAATGGCTCTGAGGCTCTGCTAAGCCCGCTTGAATGTGCCGTTTGATTGTTAATCCGCAGCGCGTGGCTCGTAGCTGCAGAGTCATGATGGACTTTTGTAATGGTTGCCTCAGCTCACTTCAAATTTAAGTTGTGGTCAACATTTTCTCGGACCATCGGGTCGGGAAAATTCAAGTTGGTTGCCGAACGCTACTTTCAAAGGGACCGGAGAATCTCTCTTTGAATGGTGTGAATTCCTAATTTTGAAGGTCGGTCTTGTATTGAGCCGCGTTGAGGAGTTGTCAAAGGCTTCTCTTCAGCAAACTTTTTTAAAGCCGTCACGTCATGCGGTTGTTCTTTAGAAACTCGAGTGAATCAACAAGGGCGCCGCAGATTATAGCCAAGTAGCGCGCTCCACTTACCTCATGACTCTTGTCCACACAATCCGCAATGGGGACAGCATGACGCTTGCGCGGTTCGCACGTTTACCTCACAGTTGTTATGTTTGTGTTTTTAATCCTGGCTCCAGCCTTCCTTGCGTGAAGTTTGCATATGACTGACCCCGTTACTCGCAGCGTGTCCTCCATTCGGAGGACGGGCCAAGCTCTTCGTGATCAGCGAGTCAGACGTCATGCTCGGCCACAAGTATTTGATGGAATCAAAATTATAGTTTGTATTAAAGTCACTTGTTGATTTTTGCCATTTTTAGCCACTGACTAAAAGCGACACCTCTGAATGGTGAGCAGATGTGCGTCTCTTGAGTTTCGTCTCTTCTCTTTGACTTATATATGTTTAACATTGGAATGCCCTGGGGCAGAACGCATTGGCGGTTTCACTCTTTGTATGTTTTGGAGCAGCCTTCTTGCATTGCAGTGAATCTTTCTCACTCAGGAATTCAGTCGGCGTTGCACATTTGTGATCTCTTCTTCTTCTCGGCCGCCACAGAAATAGCCTCTTGTTCCCTGGCGGCGATCACGGGCCTCCTCCTTTTAATACACGGCAGCACGTCCTTGTAGCCTGCAGCTCACCGTGCACCTTGAACATCGCGTTTTGCAGCTGATGTTGTTACAAACGGATCCAAGCACCTCTTTTCACTGGAAAACAATCCCCAAATATTCCACCCATCCTGTGTCTTGAGACGGAGCAAATGGCGCAGATTGCTGCCGCTTACTTTCTGTGAAATGAATGTGCCCGTCACACAGACGAGATGCACAAATTAAATTGGGAGCCCGTTCTCTCTCTCTCAAGTCATTTGAGGGTCAAAACATTCTTATCGGAATGCAAAGTATAATCCCTTCCTCTCTCAATGATCTCACCTTGCTGAGATTGCCCATTTTCTTTGCGCTCCTTATCGCCCATTTTTCCCTGGCAGAACTCCTGTGCCAGGCGGGCCACTCTGATTGGAAAAGCTTATCAGCAAAACACACATTTGATTCCAATTGTTTGCCTAAAATGAGGACTCATTTTATACTCGTTGGCTGATGTTCGTCTGACAAATTCTGGATTTCGAGAATACATTTACTTTTGGAAAGATAGTAATGTAGATGTCATCAGTTTGTAATTGAAAAAAACAAGGACAACAACAACAATAAAAAGTAAAATATTGCTTGCTTCCAGAGAAATGGAGCAAAAAAAAAAAAAAGCCTGATACATGATCTTAAGCCAGATTTGTTATTTGCATGGGGAGCTGCTGGATATACTCGATAGCGTTCCTGCTTGTTGTCTTTTGAGAAATGCTTTGTATCTAATGCGCTCCACATCATCCACCCCCACTTCAGAGGAACCAGCAAGTACAGAAGCCAATTAAAGCATTGCCTCATTTGTGCTAAAGTTGGACTTGAAACTTTTATGACTTTATATGTCTTAATGAGCCCAGGCCCAATAGTTACCCCGGGGTTCTTGGCTGGCGTGTTGATCTAAGTGTTCTAATAAAAAAAAAAGAGAAAAAAAACCCCGGTAGCCTCCAGCTTAGTGGTCCTTTGTATTAAAAACATTTGACACACATCCTGAGCTTGTCACATGAGTTCCCGTCCTCATTTTATCCCCGGTGCACGTACTCCTTCTCTCTCCCAACTGTGACAACACTGAATTTCTGTAGTGCGGTTTTTAGTGCAGGGTGTCACTGCCTCATTCATCATGATGTTGTAATATGTGCGCCACAAGATCAAATTCTTTTTTTTGTGTGCATGCTCGTAACCCTTGTAGGTAAGTAGGGGAATTCAGATGAGCTACTGCGCATACAATGTGTCGTATTCCTTCAACTGCTTACGCAATTTAAGAGCATATCATCTAGTCTCACAAAAATGGATCATTCTATTTCATTTTCGATTCTTTCCTGCATTAATAACAAGAACTTAGAGGGGCAACACAAGCATGGTCTTTTGAAATGGATTGGTTCACTTGCGAAGCTTCTTATTTGGAGCCTCTTTGGGCAGGAACAACAAGAAAAAGCTTTTTGGAGCGGGCGCGCGCCGGAAATCAAAGTAACATTTTGAAATTGCGCTGTTAAGGCTGTCGGAGAGCCCGCGATCAATTCACAATTGCCAAGTGCTTTAAATTTTTTCTTCCAATTATACTCCTCAAAGCAGAGCCTATCCAAGATCAATTTCTAACACGCACACAGTCATAGGGTGTTAAGTCTGTATTCTTTATGTCTCAGGCACACTAGCTTGTCCATGTTATGCATTGATGCTGTACGTCCTAACTGTACTCGCATTGGTTCATGTCTAATAATAATCATAACAGTCATCATCCTCATTTGAGAGTAATGTACACTTTGAGGATTTCAGCACCATGGACAGCATACACTAGAGAACAGCGCGTTAACTTGGGTCCCATAACAAATTAAATCATATAAAGCAGAGTGAAAGGACGCGAGACCACAAAAAGGTCAAACCAGGCTCACCACACAAGCCCTTTAAACTTGCAAGCTGCTGGGGGCTTTCAAGGGCTCTCGCATGTTTTTTTTTTTTTTTTTTTTTAAAGCCAAAGTGCAAAGTTCACGCGCGGCAATCACAATCTCTGCCGTGACTCCACTTTGTCCATTTTATAGCTCCGTCACCGCTTTAATGACCCACTGTGAACATTTCAAACTGCGCGGATGTTAGCGCTGGCTGCCTGGCTGCATGTTAATAGGCGAGTACTCGTCGAGCGACCGTGAATGCCTATTTTATGAAAAGCGCTTTTGTGACAAAGATGAAATTTGACGCGGAGAGAAGCTCCGATAGACGAGCCCTTCCTTGTCCTTGAATAAATAAGGATACGCGCTCATGTATTTGATTCAAGCCGATCATGATCACACTCGATGCATGGTACCAATTCTAGACTGTTGCAAGAGGACGCCCGTTTTCAGCCCCACACCTGCCGTCACAGTGCGTGAAACGGTTTGCTCATCTTGTTAGTATTCCGCATTTAATGATGCGTAAGAAAGGCAATCAGTGTGCCGCGGGAGGATGTTGCTGAGGCGCAACCTTTACAATTTATTGATAGTACCGCAGCAGCACCCCACAACACACACTTAACATTCCCTCTCCTCAGCATGGCCGCGTAATGTTTTTGCATGTTTGATAAACGCCGTTTGCTTAACTCGCGTTCACTGTTACATCCAATATCAATGCATCTTGTTGACGACATTCATTGGCACAAGGCTGGTGATTAGCGAATGTTTTGGGAAATCCATGTCAACTTTGGTGCATTGCTGATTATATGCGCACAGACAGCGAATGCGGAATTTAATTTGTCAGTGTTGATGTCAGGTGCAGTTGATTAGTGTCGAGAGTCTAGTGCGCTCCCTCTTAGCTCTTTTTTTTGCTTCCTTAAAGCTACTGAAGATTCTGAAATGAAGCTTTTCATTGCCTGCCGCTTTGTGCAGGTGACCTTCAAGGTTAGCGGGATTTCTGCCTTTTCGAAATCATGACCCTCATGCTGGCTATGCCTTAATTGAGGTGGCTCATCCTATAGTTTGCGGATGCAGTGGGGCCTGGGGGGCAGGGGGTGTGTGAACACACTGCTCTCCTCAACTGTCAGCTGATGCGATGGGCAGACACAGCCTGACGGGGGTCTTCCAATTGGAAATGTCAGTCATCGTAACACAGAATCTGAGTGCGCAGTGTGCCAGACGGAGACAAAAAAGGGCAGCTGGTTAACTCCTGTGCACTGCCGTTGCGCCCCTTCCCCTTGTTCATGCATTTTTAATTTGCTATAGCGCCACCGATTATTCCACATCGCAGTTATATTCGATCACTTGACCAAATGCTCTTCTCTCCTCCTCCATCTCTTCACCCCCTCCCCCCACCCCCACCCCCACCCCCACCCTCTCTCTCTCGCTCTCTCTCTCTCTTGCTCGCCCGGCTCCAGTGAGATGAAGCAGGAGCTGGCGGAGGAAGGCAGCAGATGCTCCATCCTCTCCAAGCAGCACCGTTTCAACGAGCACTGCTGCATCCGCTGCTGCGCGCCCTTCACCTTCCTGCTCAACCCCAAACGCGAGTGCCTGGACTGCCAGTACAACGTGTGCAAGACCTGCTGCACGTACAACAAGAAGGACAAAGCCTGGCTGTGCGCCGCGTGCCAGAAGGGCAGGTTCGTACTCATGCACACACGCAAACAGGCGGGAGGTGCTTTGGAATGGGGAAAGAATGGGACTGAAAATGCACTGGAGGCAATTATGAAACGGAAGGATGATGATTAAATGTGAGCCTTTTTTTTATTATTATCATTTGCTTTGATTGACATCCAACTATGTTATTTAATTGAAAGAGTTCCTCTCTTTTTACGTGCTTCGGAGTAGGTGTATTATGGGAGATGAGATGTTGAGATTGTGGTTGGTTAAATAAAAAACAACCAAAAAAAGCATCACATCAAGGACAATTTTTTTTTTCCTGGTCGTGATTCATGCATCTTTGTTTTCCAATCGCATCTCTGTGAATGCAGTCAAGCCTTGAAAGATGGCTAATATTTGCAAGGGGGCGTGTGTGAGCGTCTGTTCTGTGCCCCGATGCCTTTGGGTGTTAGTGCCCCCACTTGTCACTGCATGAACATTCTTTTTTTTCCATGAGCAGGGAGGGGTGTTGGGAACACTGTTGCATCAGAGTGGAGGAATTCTTCTGTTAATGGGTGGGGTGTTGATTTCAAAGCAGATGTCAAATTGGAGAAGTCTAGACGCGGGTGTGTGCGCGTAGGTTTGCTGTCCAAAGATGTGTCGCCCCCAGCACCGCCCCACCCCCGTCTCGCTTTTTGACTTTCATTAATTTTTGCAGTGTCCTGAGGTAGCTCCGATAAATGCTTGTATTGCTATATAAGACGCGAGGTCGATGACGGCGTAGGAGGGATAAGAAGAGATTGGATGGAGTCAGATGTCCTTTGAATGAGGTGGCTAAAGTTGAGCCCCGCCCCTCACGCACGCCGCCGTTGGATATCGGCGTCCGCGAGAGCGGCCGCTTCCCAGGGGCTCGGGAATGTTCTCATGAGTGGTTTAGACTGGTCGCAGATGGGCCTGATGTCACAACAGTGCCATCGACCAGCATCATGGAAACGGAGCACTTATGATTAGCGCACTAAGCGGCCTTAAATCCGCTCTTAGCATGAATTACTCTCTCCGAGTGGCGTTGTGTCATTGGAAACGACAATTTACAGCTGCGAGAGTTATGTGCTTGAAAATATTTCTCTGGGCAAATTAGCACACTGACTGGAATTATGTTTCGGTCTTTTTAAATAACAACAGGGGACTGAGTGTGTGTCACCTCCTTAAAACGGAGGATTTCGTCATTTCATACACAAGAATGCGATCATCATAGAGAATGTCCACATTTTTTATGAATGAATATGCAGAACTTTCACAATATTCCAATCAATTGTGCTTTTTCTGCCCATTTCAGCTATGTAGCACCAGGATTTGCTTTTCTCAAACAGTGAATTGCACATGTGCACACCTCACGTTGCTGTAAAATTGTTACATTTCAGTCATTTATGTACATTCATTGCTATTAGAAAAAAAAAAACATGATCTGTATCTTTAAAAATCATGCCCTCCATACCAAATTCCCAACTAGCGCTCTGCATCTTTTAAACAGCATTCTGCAGAATCAAAATGTAAATCCAATTTCCAATGGGGCTGGGGCTCTCTCTCTGTCTGTCTGGCTATCGCTCACTCTCTTTCTCTTTCTCTTTCTCTTTCTCTTTCTCTTTCTCTTTCTCTTTCTCTTTCTCGCTCGCTCTCTCCGGCTGTCCAATATTATTCTCAGTGGCGCAAGTGTCATCCCTCTAGAACAGTGGACTTGTAATCAGAGCTCACATCCACGCCGAACTCATCTCCTCACACTCATATGCAGGACTTCTGTCAGAAAAGGTCCGGGACTGGTGTCACAAAAGATGTTATGAACTCAAACACACACACACACAGACAGATGCATCCTAAGACGCACATACACACATATTTGATTGAATTGAATTCTTTTAATGAGAAGCTTAAGCAGATTGATTGGGTTGGGAGTTGTTTGGACCACTGATCGAGGCTGGTGTGTTGAAGAGGGCAACAATAGAACATGGAGAGATTTAGGCGTGAGCCAGCATGGCTGTTTGCAGACTGGAGCAATTAAGACCCCCACAATGTCATATCGACCACTAGCGGCACATACAAGCCGGGATGTATTTTTTCATTTTTGGGGTGGGGGGTGTAGGGGCGAATATGGGGACTCCAATATCCAACCCCCACCTTCCGTTTAGGCCCCGAGCTACAAGCAGGCGGGGAACCGTTAAAGGGAAAGAGCAGATGATTAAGAGAGATGAGTGCCGGAGTTCGAGAGGGGGGAGAGGGCAGGAGGAAGAAAGGGCAGCAGGATGGGGAAGGACGTGTGTCCTAATTAAGAACAAATTTATGAAAAATAGCCGTTTCTTTTTCCTCTGCTGACATTTATGGTTATTTCATCTACTTACAGTTTCTATTTTCAATTGCTTTCCTGTCTTTACCCACTTAGCAATGTCCCAAATTTGACATATTTACATTGACAGTGCCTGCACATGTGCTTAATCTGCAGAAAAGGATGACTTTGCGCCTGCATATGGGCCATGAAATAATCACATTTATGTGTTTGTTTGTGTGTGTGCGCGTGCGTGTGACAGACTCACATGTCCAACATCAGTGTGACATGAATGAACCGACAGAGCCAGTGTGACCCTGCCATGATGGTAGTAACACAATAACTGTCGCACACAAGACGGCAGGCGAATGAAATCAAAGTTCTCTGCTTCGAGATGCTTTATTTTCATGGCCGAGTACTGCGGGTGCGAGTTCTTTGTACTCAAGTCAATCAACACCCAAAGGGCACATTTTGTTGTGCCAGTCGGTTGACTTGTCCATGAGGCCCCATCAACAGCTTACCGCCTGTATTCGTTTTCGAACCAACAGGCCGCATTTTTGGGCGGCCAGGTAGTCCAGTGGTTAGCACGTTGGCTTCACAGTGCAGAGGTACCGGGTTCGATTCCAGCTCCGGCCTCCCTGTTTGGAGTTTGCATGTTCTCCCCGGGCCTGCGTGGGTTTTCTCCGGGTGCTCCGGTTTCCTCCCACATTCCAAAAACATGCATGGCAGGCTGATTGAACACTCTAAATTGTCCCTAGGTGTGAGTGTGAGCGTGGTTGGTTGTTCGTCTCTGTGTGCCCTGCGATTGGCTGGCAACCGATTCAGGGTGTCCCCCGCCTACTGCCCGGAGACAGCTGGGATAGGCTCCAGCACCCCCCGCGACCCTAGTGAGGATCAAGCGGTTAGGAAGATGAATGAATGAGGCCGTATTTTCTTCCTGTGGCAGCCAATCACCTTTGCTCATATGTGCAGCCAAACTTTGAGGAGTCACCGGCGCGAGCAGGGATAAACGCAGACTCGCAGCTCTTTGGGCTGCTCTTAAAAGCAACGCAGCTCATTTTCTCTTCCGCTACTTTGTTTGCTTCTTTGACCAAATAGTGCGGCACAATTCTCCTGCCCCAAAACAAGCACGTATAAAAGTTTGATGAGTTTTGTTTTGAATGAATGAATAAGATAAAACATCATGGCTTTAGTTCTTTTCAAGGTATTCCCCATCCGTTCTCTTCATCCGCCTGCATATTGCGTTGTCTATTTAAACATCCCAGAAGGATTCTACTCCCTCTGCCTGTGTCGTCGTTTCTTTCGACACTCCCGGTAAGGGCCTCCATGAACTCTCTGCCTGCCTGCCCGCAGACGAGCACCTGCAGCTATGAGGGGTGGGATGGGCTATTTTTTTTATTTTTTATTTTTTGGTCATCCTTCAGGGAGTATTTTTATCGGAGCCAGCAAGCACGACTGCGCTCTCAAAGGGAGTCTGTGTGCCCTACGGCAAGCCAACGCAGGCACCGCCCACGTCTCAACTTTAATAATTTACATGTCTGGTGTCTCACCGTTTGCTTGCCTCGTGTTTTTACTTTCAGGCTATTTACGCTTGCGTCGATGGAGGGAAAACAAGCAAACAATGCAGCCCGATGGGGCTATTTTCGACAAAATGGCGCGTGCCATTTCGCAGAATGTCGGCTTTCGGCTCTCCGGTCGATTTTCGACGTAAAGTTGTTGGGTTGACCGGTGAGCCCGCTCACCGCAGCCTTTCTTGTCATCACTTGATGATTCTTGGAAACTGAGCGGCATGCTCCTTGTGCTACTTCAGTGGCTGGCGGTGAGTGCTCAGTCAAAAACGGTTAACGCTGCAAAACTGTCACCGGTGTGACCGGCTCTCACAATATGGCATATTGGCGTTTGGCCACTGACCTCAAAACTGCAAGGACAGATTTCAAGCCATGTGCCGAGGGAGGGAGGGAGGGGGAGGGAGGTAGGTTCAGCGGTGTAGCGAATGTATAGATGGACGGGGAACAAAATGATTTTGCACAACCGCTGACTTGGCATTTTAAGACATGTCCCAGTACTTCGACCGTATGTGTTCGACTTCACTCACTCTTCAACTATTTTAAATGCCCCCCACTTCCCCCTCTTTTCTGCAGATGCTTTTCACACACTAATTTGCATGCGTTCTCTCGCCAACATGCACGCTTGTGCATCGCTCTGGGCCTTTGTCTCATTGCACCTCCTCTCCAATTTTCGCAGCATTGAAAATGAGGCTTTGCCGCAGAGAGGCCAGGCTGTGTTTGCTCGTCATTTTCCGCTTGAGCGAGGAGACCTCTTTGAACTCATTAAGTTGAAAAGAAAGTGACGTTGTTACGTCTGCGTTGAGTCCCATTCATTTCATGCGTTCCCACAATCCCACGTGAGTGTGATTGGCTGACAATCTGTTCAGGGTGTACCCCGTCTAATACCCGAAGACAGCTGGGATGGGCTCCAGCATGCCCGCGAGCCTCGTGAGTAGAAGCCCATTAGTAAATGGATGCATGGATAAATAATGCCGTTCGTCATATGCGTTCTTCTGTTCAAACTCGTTTTGGTTCATTACCATAGCACATTAGAGTATGTGCAAATCAAGCTAGTCACGACTCATTTATCAGCCCGGCTTGTCACCGAGCTTGCCACGGCGGAGTCGACTTGGTCTCCCCTCCTGCCTGAAATCAAATCAGCCATTCTGACATCTTATCAGCGGAAGCCAGTGGGGCGAAACAGACATCTGTGGAACGCTGCCAGTGTTTTCTTGCTTACACGGCAACATTGCTGTTGCCAGGATAGCTCTCAAATCGCAGGGAATTCCCCACCACACCCCAACCCCCTTATCGAGCAGCAAAATCCATTCTCGGCGAAAAGTCTGCTCCAATGATGACAGTGTCGGTCAACAACTCAAGCGGCTGTTAAATTGCATCTTGTTTGAATGGGCAGCAGCCATCCCCGCATCGGCCAACCGCGGAATGTTTGCACACATGCTGCTTGACATGCAGCCCAGTGGGCAAAAGAATTGAGACTGGAAGTGTTTGAAACGAGCTGCAGCAATAAACTGCTGCGATGAGCTCACCGTGCAATTTCCTGTGATCTTGACCGCCATTACCGTGCAGGTGTGATTAACTTGTTGGACGCACTGTCGGACGAGTGTACCGGTAATTAAAAGATAAAATCAAGTCAACCGCATATGCAAGCTGAGAAAATGGAATCTTTCAATGGCATTTCGTAGGGAAAATTACAGGGGTGTTCTTTTTGGGATGCGTTTGAGAGTGTCTTAGGCGCTCACGGTTGATGGCTGCTGCAGGATTTTTCTCCACGGGCAATCTGTTCTGCTCACTGTGAGACACGGGCAGTATCCCGAAAAAAATCAATGTTGTTTTTCAATATTTATCAGTAACGGTACACGAAATGACTTTGACGCCATCTCAACACGGATGCTCTGGGGAAACAAGGACGCCAAATGTGTGATGGGGAGACAAATTCAATAGTCGGCGGCCGAAGCCAAAGTCACAACGGAGAGGGCAATGGCAACCTCCAAAGCGCAACGCGATCCCCTTCCCCTGAAATGAAACGCTCTTCATGATGCCATTTTGGGCACGTTTGACCTGAGAGGACTGCTTATCAGAGCAAGGACATTTCCTACTTTGTTTTCCGAGCGATTCCCCTTCTCATTCCCACCAGCTGTCATCAAAATCCCGTGGGAACACGTGAAATGAATGGGAAAGGATAGTTGAGTAAGAGAGAGGGGATTATTGTGTACGTGCGTGTGTGTGATTCATCCTCGCCCGTCGCTCTCCCACGCCCCATCGGCCAGACGGAGCAGAAGATGTTTCTCGGGATGATGGAACGCTCACAGTTTACGTGCCTTCACTCCGATGAGAATGCCCTGAACTCTGCCGTCGCATTGCGCAGCAAACAGAGCGGTTTCTAAAGCGGCTGTCAGAGCGATGCGCCAAATACGTGTTCTGGTCATGTAACATGCAAAACAAGGGTGTCATTATGCGTAAAGCCGGCATGCATCAGAACATCGAAGAGCTCTAGCGGCCGTCCAGGCAAATTATATGTTAAGTGACTTTGATGGCAAGGCTGCTGGAACTGTTTAAAAAAAAAATTGAAAAAGAAATTGTTGGCCAGCATACAGTAGCGAATTTGCTGCAGTCTCGATAAATTGTGCGTGAGCTTTCATTTTCTCTTGTTTTGAAAACAGCCGCACAATTATGAGCTTGAGATCTAATAAAAAGTGTCAAGTCGAAACCTTTTTTACAGAGAGATGTCACAAAATGGCTCCATCAGACACCAACCCGGTGATGTGAGCTGTGCGTCCCGGACTCGGACACGGAGATGCATTTCAAGTGGCAGCTCCTGGCACGAGCTGTACAATACTTGTGTCATCGCTTTTGAGCACGACACAGTGGGAGAAGATGAGAAACGATGTGAAATGATATATTTACATGTAACCGTCACCGCATTGTGAATCATTTTTCCAAGACGGCACCTCGTCCTAACGGTCACTTATGCAATTATTATCATCTGTGGCGTATCTGCCGTTCTTCCAGGAAAGGTTTTGCGATAAGTCTCCAGGTTGCATGGTTGCCGGCCTCTCTGGTCATTGAGTTGGAGTTTTACTGGCTGCATGTTCCAAGACTGGATGTCTGCAGCTATTCTGCGAGATCATCTCTTTCTCGGGGCTTCCTCGTCTTATCAGGCAAAACCAGATTGCTGCCTCCCCTACTTGTCAGCTGAATATTTCTTTCGGGAGGGCGATATATCGACCGGGTATGTGCTTTTGAAAAAAAAAATCAAAGAAATTGAAACACTTTTAGCCTTTCTTTCATGGTGCCAATCACCGCAATGACCTTTAATTTGGAACTCGGCGGCTGCCTTTTGTCCCGCTCTTGCCTCCGTCTGCTTTGTATTCATTTTTCACTCACCGGCCACCGCGAACTCCAACCGCACATGCTTTTCAAAGGTCAATGCAGGACAGAACTCTCTGATCGTGTCCATGCAAACTCAGCATTGTCGTCTTAGAAAAGTGAACATTTAGGAATAAATCACGCCGATGATTTGTCGGACTGCCTCAACCAGGGTAACACTCTGACCGCCGCACTCTGCCCTTAGTGTCGGAGCTCGATCGCGTTGACGATCTGCCGTTTGACCGTTGCCATCAATTGAGCTAACGGTGGAGTCCATCGTCAAGCGACAATAAAAATAAGGAGGCTTTGTAGTTTTCACATAGCGCACATGTAACAATCGCAACAGTTGCTCACATCCGTTCATAATGCAGAAGGCCTCTCTCTTCATTCGTCTTCCCTGCCGATGCGAATGGCAATCAGAGAGCCACGGGGGAGGTGATCAATATTCCGGCGGCTTCCCAGAAAGGTCACAAGCCGGGGCTCGTCGCTATGAGCGACGCGTTTGCATCCGCTCGCTGCCAAATGATTTAAAATGATCCTTGCGCAGGAGGAGAAAATCTCATCTGCATTTTAGCATTTGACCCACCGCCCCGCCGCCTTGTCCTCTTTGCGGCCGCCAGTTGTGGCAGCCTCGGAATAAATAACCCCCGCCTGTTTAGTGCGGTGGGCAGAATACAAACATGTTGATGTTCCAACAGAGATTCAAACGCTGCACCGTTGAGTATCATATTCATAGTTGAGCGTTGTGGCTGCTGTATTATTAATTGTCTTGCTCTTCGTCTTTTTTTTTTTTTTCCAATTGCATTTTCCGCAGGCATCGCTCGATAGAGCCCATTTAGAAGGCGAAAGAGCTGGCAGGAGACTGAGTAGCGGCAGTCGGTTTGGCAGCATGGCAAGCGGTCTACTAAGATGATGGAAGAAAAAAAGAGAAGCCTAAGTCAGGAGAGTTTCCATAGGAATCCCTTTTATTTATTCATGCAGCAGCTCACAATATGGGACTGTCCCCAACCTCATTATGCATGTTTTTCCCCATAAGCTCGTGCGGCTCATCCAACACTTGAAAGCTTCTACTCTCTCCTCTCCGTGCACATTTTTTTAAACCACGTCACTCCAGGGAAGCCATGCCGTGCTTCATTCATTGAGAAGACTCTTCCCCTTCATCCTTAATCTCCAGCTCTCACCTTGCTCATTTTAATTGTGCTTAATTAGTTTTTTTTGTTCAAAGACTATTTCAGATTTGAGCAATATTAGAATATGCAAACAATTTGACCCGAAACAAACTCATTCTGCACTTATTCAGTGCTCGTGAATGCATGCCGCCGCATGGGCATGTTGCTTGATTTACACGGTGATTAAGATTCCGCACTTTTGTTTGCTGCTCACTTCAAAGGTCGGTAAACGTGGAGCCTGACCCGGTGCAGATTGTTTGTGCTGTGCGTGGCGCCACCTGGTAGCTCCTTCATTCGCTTCCTTTTGTGTCGTCCTTTCCAATGAGAGTGACTGCCATCGGAGGTTTCGGCTTATGATGGTGCAGTGCGGCGCCGCCCGTGCGCATGAGCCTGTTCTGGTACTGGTTTTCAATGATGATTCATAAAGTCCGCATTGTTAGTTGTGTTCACTCGAAATAGCCGAACACGCTTAAAAGTCCAAGCTGAGCGACTGTCGGTGCGAGCATTTTGTCATTCATAAGTGGAAATGTCACACTTCTAATTTCAGGTTTAAAATGCAAGGGACTGCATGGAAGTATTTAAGATAAGATGTCCTTTATTTGTCCCACACCGGGAAAATTTACAGTGATATATGATATGATTTACATATCAATAACGACGGTCTTCATTCAAGCCGTCCCGATCACGCAGCAGAGTGCGCGCGTGCAGCATTCTGCTCTCATTCCATCCTGCTGCAGTGCTAATGGTGACAAATTTACTGTCTATAAAAGTACTTTTTGCTGACCATCCACTACTTCCCCCCCCTGTTAATGCGTACGACAAACCCACGGGCATCGCAAAAAGCCAGCCTATAACAAAGCTGAATCAGAACCAAATCACCTTATTTGTGCAATTTGAAGGATGATGCATCCTGAGCTAAAAAGCTTCTCTTTCATTTGTGATCTGCAGGATTTTGAGGACGCAGTCCCTGGAATGGTATTACAACAATGTGAAAAGACGCTTCAAGAGATTCGGCAGCGCCAAGGTTTTGAAGACGTTATATCGGAAGCACATTATAGAGAGAGGAGCGCTATCTGATCTCCCAGGTAAACTCAGCCTTACCTCTGTGTGTGTGTGTGTGTGTGTGTGTGTGTGTGTGTGTGTGTGTGTGTGTGTGTCGAGAGAGACAACGTCTGTATGTGTGCTGATGGTTTCCCTGCAGCCGTACCTTGCCGGCTAATGCGTGCGGTCGGCTGCATCCGTTTTTGTTATGCCCTCGTTGGGTGTTTCTGTCGTGGGCAGCTTTTATCCATTCTGCCCCCGCCCCCCTGCCCCCATAGCATTGTTTTGACCAGGCTGCAGCATGATCAGTGTGTCTCCACAGGGCATTATTTCCAACCCCAGTAGGCTGGATTAAATGGATGAAGGGAGCACTGAGGGGATAAATCAGGTCAGCCTTTGGGCTAAACTGGATGAGGGGAAGGTTCGGGATAAGTGAGGGACTGCGAGACATTTACAAGTTATTTTTTTCTTCATAATAATGACAGTGGTAGTAAGAATAATCATAATAGTTGCCAGAGTAATTATGTATCTATGAATATACAGTTGCGCATTTGATCTTAAATTAATCGCATTCAACACACATGAATTAATTAATCACATTTCCAAATGTCAAAATGCATGCATGCAACACACTTATTATGATAAAGTATTTGATATGCTTGAGGCAATTAACACAAACACACAGTCGCAGGCGGCCGCAGACATTTGTTTTCAAGTCACACATGCGCTTTATCGCCTTCCACTGAAGAAGATGAGCATGAAAGGCCCGGATGGCCGGCTCCCTTTTCTCCCTCGCCGTCTGTTTGAAGGTCACTCATTCATCGTGGACACGTGACTGTTGTAAAACATCCGCCGCTCTCTCGACGACCGTCGCGTCGGCCGCCGTCTCACGCCTCCCGACAATTGATGCCATGGAGGTCAGTCACTTGATAGCGATGAAGAAAGAAATAAAAGCCAGCGTTGTCGCAAGGCATATGATGTCCGCCCAGTGGACGGGAAAGAATTTATGAGAATGTTTTACATTCCTGAGGCGTTGCCCCTATTTGCATGAGAGTCCATTATTTTGAGTTTCAGGGCCACATCATAAAATGCCATTCTTGAAGTAGACCAACAGAGGGGGTGTAAAAATGTTTATTAAATCAATTTTTCATCTCAGTGTAGCACAAAATGCAATGAAGCACGTGTGGAATCAGGGAATGTTCGATAGGAAAATGACTTCATAATATCATATTAAGAAGCATATTGAGAGGGAAGAAATTTCATCTGTGCGGTATGTTACACATACAGTACGTTTGACAATAAAGTTGTATCCATCCATCCAGCCATATTTTTCTTTGTTGACTGGCTGGGAGAAATGTCTTTTGCCGATAAAAGGATTCCATTTTCGAGGCGCACTTGAAGTGAAAAACAGGCCAAAGTCGAGGATTCAAGGTCGTCGGTCGATTTGATGCCAAGCTAGCAAAACAAGTCCCTGGAACTTGTTCCAAATGAAAGTGCCAACATTGAGTTGACCTTCTCATCTCGCACAACGTAGCGTCTCACAGAATGCGAAACAGGCCCTTGAAAGAGTTCAAAACAAGTTTATATGAGGAACTCGTGGGAGTAAGCCAGAAAAGTGCATTTTGTGCAACTTTTCTTTCATCCTCCATGGCTCTGAGTCTCTTGGAGAAGTATGTGATGGATAAAACATGGCAAACATGGAAATCATCACTTCTATTTGTCTATGTTCTTTCATCTCAAAGCTATTGGGCGTGATGGGCCGAATGTTTCATGGGAGCATAGAGTCACTTGGATGTCTGCAATGTAAGTGACATTTGGTGAAATGATTGGAGAAAAGGTCTGCTCGCCCGCATCGGGGGGGTCATCTCGACATGAGAGGAAGGCGAAGTGAAACTCTGACCTTTTGTCAGCTGAAGCACATCTTGCTCACTTAACATTCACTGTCGGATTGAATTATGCCCATGCTGCGAGTTCCTCGACCGATCCGCAGCCGGCGGAGACGCGACTTTTCAGGAAGCAGTTTTTATTGTCATGCGACGGGTAGATCTGCCTCGCTCCCGCAGTCCTTTTCACCCAAATGACAGGCTGTTTAACGCATTTAGCCCAGCCTGCTTATAATTCAGCGTATTTTTCCCCCGCGTACTCAAATGTCACACACACGTTTATTTCAAATTAAACGACGGCGTGTTTATGCTCGCGGAAATGTCGAGATAGGCTGAATGATTTCTGTTTTTTCTGCTTACATTATTTCATGACATGAAAGAGGCAAAGTCGTTGGAGCGCCTCTGGAAATGTTGCAGTCGGAGTAATAAACATCATCAAGTCTATCTGAGAACATGGAAGATGTATTACGCGTTTCATGTCATCGGGGGCGGGGTGGCCATTGGGAAATTCTGGGAAATGTTGTTTATTTTCCCAAACGGCCGGTCCCGGGCATCAATTGGATCTTCTTAATGAACAAATGTACCAGATGTTGAATGTGTTGGGTTGTTTTCGTAGGTTTCAAGTGTGATTTGCTGGATGGATGGATGGATGTCCCAAACGAATGGGAAATCTTCCATTGGGGTTGACTGCATGGCGTTGGATGTTGTGATGGATCGCAATTAAACGGGCATCACATCACCAGAACAAGAGACAAACTCTCAGGGGGTGGGGTGGGGTGGGGTGGGGGGGGATACAGGAGACCAGCTTGCTTACTTTGCTCCTCTCTTGTGATGTTAGAAGATAGCCTGTCAGTTCAGCCCCTTGTTGTGACAGCGTTGTTAATAAGACATTTGCTGCCAGATGCTCCATTGTCATTGAAAGGACCCCCTCCCCGGCCCCACCCCATCCCCCCGTCTTCTGGCTGATCTCAACGCTGACGGAACTTCTGTGCCGTCTTATTTTCTTTTTGTTTTCTCTATCTCTATGTAATGCTCAATGGCCAAAGTGTTTTGGAAACACCATTGCTGCCTAAAGGCACAGGAGTGGCACATTGACAACACAACCCAATAAAGTGGCAACTTTGGGTGGAATGTCAATAAAAAGAGAATGATTACAATTTATTTTTTTTATTCTCTTTTCAATTCAATCATTGTATTCATCACCAAGGCACAAATAACATGCCCCGAGTCCAATTTGAGCCAAGTTCATTCTTGCTCTACCCGAGAAACGAACATAGCAGGACGGTTCAAATATGAGTGACTCAGTACACCAAATCGTGTGTACTTAATATTGCACAACTGTTTACTGTAAATGTTCTCTGTTGGATTGAACGATAAATCCATTTAATTTGTGTCATTGTAATCCAATGCGTCTACTGATTTAAAGCAGCGGTTCGTACTTGCAGCCTTGTAAAGTTGTAACGTGGCCGCACTGCGTGGAGGTTGAACATCAGTAATCATTTGCTTTAGTGTTCCTCAAAGGCAAATTACAACTTTTGCAGTCGTTTAAAGGCTTCTCTCCGGAAAGCGCCACGCTCCATTGGGATGCCGCGGCATACATTACGGAAGAGATCAAGGTGCAAAGAGTGAACAGCTGAATGCTAATGTCAGCACACTCGCACGTCCCCGCAAAGACGATTGAGGAGGGTCTGTCTTAAGAATCTTTGAATGCGTCCACCGGCTGGTCAGCCTTAAAAGGCTTGGCGACAGCTGGTCACATCAACAGAAGATTCATATTGCAGTCGATGTCACTGACTGCTTAGTTTCCGAAGAGGAACACTTATAGGAAAACGGAGCTCTCATCCAACGTTAACACGGCCTTGTAGGAAAAGCGGCGGGTTGCCGAAGCTCGGCTCATCGTCGAAGCCGGGTGACAGTTTGCTATGGCAGAAGCCATTTAGCGGGTCTGGCACAATCACACCAAAACCGCACGAGTGAATTTGGACTCTCAAAGAGAAACGGCAGACGGTCCAGCTGGAAGACGAGTCGCGAGTGAGGACTCTTGCGTGGCTTTCGGTTTGGAAGAATGACTCGGAATTATGGCTGCTGTGTTTTCTCTGGAATTTTTATTCGGGTTTAAAGTGTGAGGTGCAATCGTAAACACATCATTCACCGTGGAGTATTTAGTTTGTTTGCTTCGGAATCTGCGTGCCCGTTTATCCTGGAGAATGAAGTCAGAGGCAGTGTCACGTCCTTGACAGTATTCAAACCATTTTTCCAATCAATTGTAATCACGACATTCATATTTAGGTCACGCGAATATCTGAGATTTCCGAGCTTTATATATATAAATACTGTATGTCAGCTGTGTTCCTTCAGAGAGCTGTCCTGAATTGTACAAGTGACTGTTGGAGTATTTCTTTTGAAAGCAGATCGTATTATCAGATGAGTTGCCTTCGGGATTTTGTCAAAATAAGAACAATGAAATGAGGAGTACGCATGACAAGAGCACAAGGGGCCGCGGGGATTAGTGGCGCGGTGCGCGGCGGGATATGTTATTTGCAGATTCCAATATGAACGCATGGCTGTGACGGGGTGTCAGATTTTCGGTTTGACTCGCAGCCTCTTCGTCTCTTTCACTCAGAAAGCAGCGTCCACGAGGGAAGTTTGGGCAATGACAATGATGGCAGCATATGTGGCAGTGACTCTGTCTTCTACAAACAGAGTGAAGGTGAGGACACTGCTGTATTGAGATTTCTGCCTCTTGTATCCACCCCCCCCCCCTTCCTTTTTTTTTTGGTCACTATGTTGCCAGCATGGATGGATGAACAAACATTTATTTGTACTTAATAAATCCCGATTTTGGGTCAAATGAAGTGAAAATGGATCATCCCTGATGATGACTGTAAGTGTTCTTCATATGTGTGGCATCAGGACACAGTATGGCTGAGACGCTCACGGTCGCCTTGCGCGTTGCTGAGGAAGCCATAGAGGAAGCCATTGCCAAGGCAGAAGAGTTCAGTGACAGTTTGGTGAGATCTTTTGGCAGCCGCTCCGCTTCCTCCCCTCTGTCTCTCTCTCTCGTATAAAAACACATAAAATTAGGCATAGCTTTACGATAAAATAACATTCAATCTAAGAGCAGTATGAATAATTCTACAATGCATTTCAACACCACAATAATCAAGGTATTAGCCAGGTAATGCGTTTCTCACCATATTAAACCTAACTGAACATGATTGTCTTATCATTTTTATTTTATATATATTTTTTCACAGCATGTTGTGATCATTCAATTGTGCTTGCGTTCTTAATGAGTCGTATGTCGATTGCAGGAGAAGCAGAATGAGGCTCGATATCTACGGGACCACAAAGAAGAGCTCATAGAGGAACTCGCTACAACCATTGTCCAAAAGGTATTTTGAATAGCTTGATTTTTTTTTTTTCCCGCTAATTAATTCGGCACTCTCCAGTAGGTAGAGGCAAATGTTTGTCAATCTCCATTGACGTGTAAGTTCACGCGGTAGAATGTAAATTTAATACCTAAAATTCAGTTTGACAGAGAAAGACCACAGGTTCTTTCAGTTTTTGTTTGTGTGATGGGCGGTCGGTCCTTTGGGTGTCTCGCTGTAGTTATCATGGTACATTGTGTTTCACTGCTTCTCACTTCTAAATAAAGTTGATGTCCTTCAAGTCTTGTGGCGTAAACTTGAAAGGCGTGTTTTTGTTACCGCCTGATGTTCACTAGATCATCCAGAGGAGAAAGCGCTCCGAGATGCAGACAGAGTATGACTTTGTCTGGCCTCAGCCTCAGTCTTTGATTCAGACCAGTGATCAAGTGTCATCCTCGCAAGCTCAACCGTCTTCACGAGGATCTTCGGACCCCCTCAAAGCATCCTCCACACTCTCGGTTAGTCAACACCTGCACACAAACACGCCATACAGCCAACAGCCCAAGCCAAAAAAAAAAAAAAGTAGAAAGGACTTTTTGTATTACTTTCTGGATCATGAATAATGAGGAGGGTCTTGTGAGAGACTGTTCGGGGCTGCGGGTGACGATGACGCATTATGTTTAAAATCCCATTACACCTGAGAATAAAACAGGAAACTGAGGAGTGGGTGCAACAATGAAACAGATGCCTCCCAAATAAGCAGGCCCAGGCTTCATCACACTTGGATTCACACAAATTTGCCAGCGGGGACTTTTTGTCATCAGTGACATTTGTCATTATCCCATGCTCGAGCAAAGCATCAAAGCTGCGCTCCGGGGGGGCCTCCCTGCTCCGTTTCACGCGGTTTTTACTGTGCCGTGATCAAAGTCCCGTGGAATGCGCTTGGATCCTTCCTCAGCAGCTCAGCCCGCCACGGGACAGCCGCGCTTTATCAGCGTCAGTTCAAACACGCTCAATTAGACACCCTTGCGGGGAAAAAATATGCAATATGGATCCTTGTGTTGTGGTCTCGGCTCACGGTAATCTCAGCATTGCAGAGATGAAACAGATGCCTCCCAAATAATAAGGGTTAGGGGTTAGGGTTAGGGTTAGGGTTAGGGTTAGGGTTTAGGGGTTAGGGTTTAGGGGTTAGGGTTTAGGGGTTAGGGTTAGGGTTAGGGTTGCTGCAATGCTGAGATCATGGTGATCTCAGCATTGCAGAGATGAAACAGATGCCTCCCAAATAATAAGGGTTAGGGGTTAGGGTTAGGGTTAGGGTTAGGGTTTAGGGGTTAGGGGTTAGGGTTTAGGGGTTAGGGTTTAGGGGTTAGGGTTAGGGTTAGGGTTGCTGCAATGCTGAGATCATGGTGATCTCAGCATTGCAGGGATGAAACAGATGCCTCCCAAATAATAAGGGTTAGGGTTAGGGTTTAGGGTTAGGGTTAGGGTTAGGGTTTAGGGGTTAGGGTTAGGGTTTAGGGTTAGGGTTGCTGCAATGCTGAGATCATGGTGATCTCAGCATTGCAGAGATCACCGTGATCTCTCTGCTCAGGATTATAGGCTTGCTTTTAGCTCCACCTACTGATGAGAATTTTTATCCTCACTGAGTTTTTCTCGACTGGTTTCAAATGGAACTTTTTCGTGGATTAGTTACCTCAGCTAAGGTGATAATGTTCTGACTGCTATTTCATTGCATCAACTCAATTCAGGTGCACGCGATGCAGAAGGTTTATAATTTGGTGCTGACTGAAATCAGTAACGTTCAGCCGTCCATACTGTCCCATTCTAGTCCAGCTTCATGTGCATTTCTACCTGTGTGTGTGTGTGTGTGTTTTCAGCGCTCACGCTCAGCCTTCTCCCTCACCAGTGACGACTCTCCTGAAAAAGTTCCTCAGAACGAGGTCGTTGGCACGGGCGGCAGCCTACAGGAATACTCTTCTTTGAAGAGGGAGCCCAAGGCCGCATCCCTGCCTACCTGGAAGAGTGTCGACCGGCTGGACAATTCCAGTAAAGTTGATGTTTTGCATCCCACCAAGCCTTTGGTCTTGACACTCTCTGACTGGCTAATTTTGTCTCACCGTGACAATGAAGAAGTCATGATTAATAAAAGCCGAATGACAGTAAAGTCACGAAATGGGGCCAGAGAGGGGGTGGTTTTTTCAAAAGACCATTTGAATCATTGGGTTGCCGATGTTGGTTCCCCAAAGCGCTTGTTGTGGATGAAACGACATTTTCATCTTTTGCCCTATTGATCCAGGCGCATCATCGGTCCTCCAAAGTCCAGACGGCAACTGGATTGCTCTCCACAGCTCTCAGATGTCTCGTCCCAGCCTGCTCACCAAGAGGAAAAGTCTGGTGTTCAGCGTCTTGGAAAAGGAGTCCGGCGTTGTCTCGGCCTACGACGAGATGGGTTCTGACTCCGAGGAGGACGACGACGGAGGCAGCTGGGGCGCGGCCTTGCAGCAGTTCCGCCGCAAGCTGTCCGATGAGACCTACTACACCGACTCGCAGCATGACCCCGAGTGGACGTATACGCAGCACCTGCCCGTGACCTCGCCTTCTTCTGGCCAGTACACCAACACGGAGACTCTCAATTCTGATTCGGAAGCATCCTCGGCGCGGTCCTCGTGTCCTCGGCGACCACCTCAAAACTTGCTTTGGAGGAAAGGACCGTCAGACACGCACCTTCACCCTTACCACGTACCGCTGTACCAGCAGCACCTTCACCAAAACCTCTCCCCGTATCCGCTTCTCTCAGGGTCTCTCGATGTGAACTATAACCCCAAGGTGCGTAGAAATGCAAAGATTGTGTTTTGGCGAAAGCTGCCGAATGTGATATGAGGGATACCTATACAGGATGATTGATTGCATTCTACTCGGATGATGATTTAAGTCGTAGAAAGATCAACGGAATACGAGAAGCGCATTTCTGTATGGCGCGCTGCACTTCTTCAGCAACTGTCCGCCTACCAAATCCTGTCTGGAAAACACACGTTACACACCCCACCCGATCTCCGTTTGCAGGTGACGGCGGACAGCAGCGAGGCCGAAGAAAGGCCGCACGAGCAGGTGAGAAGGTCACGGCGACGACGCAAAAGCAAGAGAGATTCATCCAACGACAACCGCTCCGGGAGCCAGATTCAGGTAACATTGTACCAAATTCAAATGGAGATTGCGCACCAATGTTGAGAAATGCTGTTGTCCAGTCAGAAGGCGAAGGGAACCGTCGGAGGACTACATTTTAAAATCGCACTATCCTAACGTGCATGTTTTGGGCATGTGGGAAGAAGCCACACGGGAAGGTCGGCGCTGCGATTCAAACAGAGTACCTCTGCCATGTTCTTCATCGCTATCACGTCCGGCGTCAACTGTTCCGGCAACTGAATTCCTTTGTTGGCCTCGATTGTGAATGAATCTGTTCTGTTTTGGGTGTGAAGGACAGTCGCGGTTTTCTTCTGGATGACCTCCTGAAAAGGGGCTTAAGCGAGGACAAGCCCGTCGCCGACACCGTGCCCATGAGCACAGCAGCACCAGATGCCTTCCCATTAGATGCCATCACACCCGAATCCCACGACTTGGACCAAGCCACCCCGAATTCAGTGGACCCGAGCAGCCCTTCGGGGCCCCGCCGAGGGTGCTCGGGACCCGTGTCCGGCACAGCCCGCCCTCTGGAGGAAGAACTGCTGACCAGGGTCAGTCAGCTGGTCAGGAGCCGCACCAACAGCAGAGATCGCAGCTCGTCGGATGAGGAGTGGCCCCCGCACAAACAGATGGAGGAAGAAAGCGCCAGAGCAAAGCCGAAAGACACGGAAAGAGAAAAGACGAGGTCAAGCGTCAAATTAAAAGCAAAAGCGGGCGAACCGGCCCCTCGATTGAATGGTCAAGAGATGACGAGAGGTGAGAGGTCGATCGAAAGTCCACCGTTGAGTGGGGAATGCCGAGTGAAGGAGAGGAGGCTCGAGAAGCGAGCGGGGAGTTTGGAGGAGACGCAATGTGAGAAGGAGCAGAAGAGAGGAGAGCGAAGAAAAAACAAGAGACAGCATCGGCGAGATTTGGACAAGGAGATGTCCGAATGGAAGAGCGCCTCCAGTGCGTCTGCTGTTACGCCATCTGCCCAGCAGGCGGTGCTGTCTGACAACCAGGTAAGGTGGGATAGCAACTCAAGCGCTGCCCTTTTTTGTCACGTTATCGCTGCTGTGCTGAGAGGGATCAATACGTCTACTGATTAAAGCTTCAGCCAGGGATTCATTTCATATTGAGAAAAGATCCGTCTCTCTTCCCTTTCATGGCCAGCGTTTGTCTATGTCTGAGCATATTTAACACTCAGACACAATCGAAACATCATCAAGCAGGGCATCGTGTACTTATTGAAATACTGTGCATCTTGAAAATGTGAACCCCCCAGACTATGGTACCTTTTATTGTCTTGCAGCTATTTGAGAGTTTGTTGATTGATTTTTGACTCCATTTGTGGAGTTTGGCCTCAGATAGCCATTTCCACCCCCAAAAAACAAGTTCTTGCATAGAACGTAGTCATGACATCATTGTAAAGCGTCTAAACGTTGATGTTTACCCAAGAGCACCTTCCGCATCGTCGGGTCACTTTGATTAGTCACAGTTCTTTTTTTTTTTTTTTTTTTAAATAGACGTCATTGTCAAGTATGACACTGATAGGGAATTGATGCACTTTATCAATACATTTAAAATGGTTGTGATGTCATGGAATCAGGGAGTGCTTTTATGGACCGCCGTTCCTTGGTAGAGCTGATCCTAAAACCTTTTTGTGTGCGTGCGTGTGTGAAGCAGAAGTATTCTGCGGCCTCGCTCTGCAGCATCACCACAGAGGTGTTGAAGGTTTTGAACGCCACCGAGGAGCTGATCAGCGAGGCAGGAGGGGACGGCTCCACGCCTTCGGAGCCTCAAAGCACGACCGCCTTCTCCAGCAGCTCTGAGACTCACAAACTGGACCAGAGGCTCACCAAGATGGAGGAGAATGTAACTTTAAACGCTTGGTCTCCCCTCGATGGCTAAAGGTCAATTTTTTCCAGTCCTAACAGGACCTCAATTGGTTTTTTTTTTTTACCTTGAAGGTTTACCTGGCTGCTGGTGCTGTGTATGGCCTGGAGGGGGCTCTGGGGGACTTGGAGCAGTGTGCCCGCAATATCAGTAGTGAGACCACGGACACTGAACTGGCATTCCTGGAAGACCAAGTGGCGACTGCTGCTGCTCAGGTCCAGCAATCTGAAATGCAGGTACTGGAGGAGCTTGAGCGTGTTTGCTTATCAGCGTTTTTTCTTGTTCACCACATTTACCGGGTGGAGCAACACCAAATAGAAACAGAGCTGGGGGGCTAGCAAAGGCCAGGACCTTGGTAATCCGAATCCCAGCAACAAAAGCTGGCTCTTGGGATATGGAATGTCGCCACTCTGGTAGGGAAGGGGCCGTGCGAGGTTGAGGTGCTGGGACGAGATAAACTCGGCCTTGTCTCGACACAGCTTGGGCTCTGGTACCGGACCTCTTGTCCATGGTGAAAGACGTCCAGCAAGTTTGGGCATCCTAATTGCTACCTTGCTAAGTGTTCATCAGGGTTCATTCCAGATTGTCCATAACAAATAACATGTTCACTTGGCACCAGGACACCCTTGGCCACACTTCAACGATCGATTCTGTGATTGCGATGTTTGTCTATTAATTCGGTGAAACCATGGAAAACAACTCATTCCAACCTTGACTTTTCTTTCAGAGAGTCATAAGTAGTCCTTATTTGCCTAAATTGCATCATCCGATGCCTAAAGTCATTTGCTTACAAGTTCATCGACTATCTCGCATTGTCTTCCCACTTGTAGATATCCAACATTGAGGCCAGGATATCGGCTCTTAAAACCGCAGGGTTGAAAGTGACCGTTTGCAATCATTTCTCCAAGTTCAAGCCAACGGCAAAGGTATCCAACCGCATAGCCGCCGTTAAATGGCTATCTACGTCCAGGAGAGTCATGTCGATCATGTCTGTTGTTTTACTGACTATGCAGCCGCAAACCCTGGACGCGTCGCGCCATCAGAGGAGGAAGCTGCCAGCCCCTCCGCTAAAAGATACCAAATAAAGGTTTGCATTCTAATAGAAAGCATTGAACATGTTCCAGCAGGTTTTACTTGACACGCGCATTACTTTGGGGGGGGGGGGGGGTAACACTGCCCTAACACACTCCACAAACATTTTTTTTTTAGATTTTACATTACAGTTGGAGTATTTCATTGATTAAAATAAAAGGTTTTAGGGTAACCTACACTTATTTTCTTTCTGTCTGTCTTTCAAATGAGGAATCAATAACTCGCAAGATTTTTGGTACAGTCAATCATAACCTTTGAAAGTATGTAAAAAAAGAAATGGAAATTTCTTCCCTCAATTTTTTTGAGGAAGAGGGAGAGAAATCTTCCTTAAAGTGCTTGCTGGTGTGTGCGTGTTCGTTCATGGGTGTATCTTCGGTCAGTGTGTGACAGGGAGCGAGAGGCATTTTATTCACTTTTGCTTCAACTCATACATTTCCCACATTGTGCAAAGACAAAAGCTTGCTTGCTGAATGAAAGTAAAAATGAATACATCTGCTGGCCAGTGGACTAATTAGCTGAAAAGCTCCATTAGATTCAAAGCATCCAAATGGAAACTTGCACAACAAGAGGCCAAAGCTGTTCTATCACCCAACAAGTCGCCGTTTCCTTTTAATAACATTGAATGGGTTTTCTTCCCCCATTTTGTTTTTTTGAATAACCAGCATCAACTCATTTTCAGCTCTGATTCAGATTTTTTTTTCTTCTTTTTGGGGGGGGGTTGCACGAAACAAGCACAGACCACCAAGACATCTTATTCGCATCACTGATTTTAGATTGATCACCTCTGTTTGGCAGGAGGGAACGATGTCTTGTTTTGAATTACCGTTTGAATGTTTTCCCTTTTTGTTCTGTTATTGCCTTCTAAAATTCAGATAAGATGGAGGCCGAGCCAATCGATGGAAGTCTTTCGGCCACAATGTGGATGAGGAGCAGCAGCACAAGTCCCTCAGGGCCACACACCAGAGCCCTGTGGACAAGGGCCCCTCCTTGTCCCCTCGCCCCCCACCCCCACCTCCCTCCACTCATGCAGTGCCTTGACCCAGCGTCCGCCTCCACCTGCCCCGTTGCGGCCCATAAAGCCCTCAGCCCTTTCACGCCATTGACGGGATACGTAGAGCAAAGATGAGTGGACAGTCTCTGCCTTAAAACCCCTCCAAAACCAATCTGTGTACAAATTGTAAGACTTGAATATCGACCATGATTAGGATGTCCAATGAAGTCATAGGCTATTGATTATGAGACGCTTATCCATACCAGATGTTAATTCCCATTCAGGAGGACGGTTGTCGTTTGACGCTCATTTGGGACTGCTGGGATTTAAGACATGTCTCATTTGGAGTTGACCAAGTTGGACGTCGAAGCAATTTTGTCAGACGAATGACCCCAACACTCCCAAGTATCAACAATAAATGTCGATAAATATATTTGACATCTTATTTTTTGTGGTTCCTCACTATTAGGAAAAGATATAGAACTGTGTCCTGCCACAAGTAGTGAAAATTTGCGGTTGATTGACCCCCCCCCCCATTCCCCCATCTGAATGGTGCTCCTCCATTCACTTCAACACTGTTCGGCGGCACCGAGACCAACATATAGTTGATTGTCTTTCGAATACACTTTTCCAAGTTGGAGGTTGAACTTTTCTGAGTTAACAGCCGTCTGGCACAAGATTGCCATTCCGCAAAAATTGACCGGTGGCTGAGTTTTTGTTGTTTTGATACTTTTCTGCTCTCTTTTTGAACTTTGGACAAGAGCTCGAGCCAGCAACTGACAAGCTTAGCATCGATGCCGCCTCTGACAATTAGCGCATTATTGAGCCATCATTCTGGTTTTCGATATGTTTTTAAAACCATCCATTCTTTCTTCTTGTTGCCGAGTGTCTATTCATGTGACGGCTACATTTCCTCATCTAACTTTGGACGAGAATGCAAATGAAAGTCTTATTCAACAACACTCAAGCGGCCGCCGCAACACACAAGATTCAAATGAGAATTGATTTTTGAAGGCACACATCAACACGATCATGTGAATGAATCCAACATCAACGTTTCAGCTTTAAAGTGAAAGCGAAGCACGAGCCGCCCCCTTGGGTGCAGTATTCTCTTCTTCTCTTCTCCTTTTTCTCTCTTACTCTCCAAATGAACAACCTATTGTTTGAGCAACAGAGCTCTTCCTGTCCAGACCTCGGTGCCACATACAAGATTTTAACGGGCTGGTTTTGTCAGCGTCAGGAAACCACAGTTTTTTTTGTGACAAGCAATTTATTTTTGTACTTAGAACATTTTTATGCGAATGATCACAAATGACAAAGCTTTATTTTATCCCGAGTGGTTCCTGTGAGACACGACTCGGGTTGCTTTCTGTGTCCGTCCGTCTGCTTTGAAAATTCTGATGACGAGGAGATGAGGCTAACATGATTCTTATTAAATGTGAGAATACTGCTGTCATGTTTTGATTTTGTCCCCGCAGAATATCCATAGGCAATCCGCAGGAGTGCAGGGTTGATTTCCTGACTTGCATGGTGCAAATGAAAAAAACTAAATGAGCAATCCCATGTGCACTTGCTCCACCTCCTTCTGTGAGAGATACTTTCTTACAACCTTCACATGTTTTTTTTTCCATGGGGGGAGCACATTGGTCCTGTAATTGTTTGTCTCTCTTGGAGTGTTGATACAGTATATAAAAGCATGTTCGTGATGTACAAATGTCATGAGAAGCACAGCTAAAACGGTCCAATCTTTGGTGTCCTGTATTTTTGTAAAAATGTCATCTCAGAATTTAATATATACAGTATGTATATGGGAAAAAAATGGATATGATCAAGACTATGTGTACATGGCCCAATCAACATTCATTGTCGTATGGCGCTCGTGAATTCACACGGGAATTAATGGAACTGTGTCCTGCGATAATAATGGAATTGGGTTCCTGTTTAAAGCCGGTGTGACCAACGAGTTTGACGTTTACTGTGCGCAGTGCCACATTCACTTTATGTGCTGTCGTTTGTAGCAGTCCATTTGACATTTGGGGGAAAATACGATCATGCCAAAAAAAAAAAAGTCTCGATAAATAATACACCTGGAGAAAGATGTATTGGGAATGAAATTAAATTTGCAAGCTGAAGCACTCTCTGGATGTGTGGTGTGTTGCATCCACAAGTCGAGCCTGAACGCTGTGAAGTTCACATTTATTAATTCAATATAAACTGCATTTCCATATGTACACAACACATATTTGCAGGTTGATTTTTATTAACAATCACCGGGGAGGAACACGAAACAAGAGTGTTGTATCAAGCACAACCTCAGTTTGTTGGTCGATGTGAGGGGAGAGATGCATGTTGTCATGGTAACCAGTCCCCATCCTCTCCATGCAGCACCTTGTCCAGGTTCTCCTTGTTCCGGAGACTGTTCATGAGGAGCTCCAACATCCTGACAACAGGCTGCATCCCCACATCGCCCGCTGCCGCAACGCTGCTGTGTCGCTTCCCGAAGCGCCCGATGGGTCTCACGCCGCGGCCCACGTACCAGAAGGGGTCGATCTCTGGACCTGGATGACAAACAGGTGCATCGCTTCTGTCTTTTTAGATGATACATTGGAGATCAGAATTTACAGGTGAGACGTCACACATACAGCAGTGTGAAATAAAAAAAAAAAGTCTGAAAATCCATTAACATCTTCTTTGAACAGCCATAATAATAGACGCTCACTGATCACCGTACTCAAATATGATTTTTTTTGTTTGATTACAAACTGCTTTTAGTATGTCACTAGAATATGTAGAAATACATAAATAAACTCAATTTTCTATTTAACAACTACATTTTATATAAGCCCATGAGATTCAACTCTGACTTACTTCTGTTGTCAACGTTGTGCACAATGTGGAAGTCGTGCTCCACCGTGGTGCTGTGTGCGCTGCTGAGGCTGCAGGAGGAGAACAGGATGAGCAGGACGACGAGGAAAAGAGCCAGGGGTGCAGACAGCCCACTCCTCGCCTGGACATCGGTCACTCTCCCGGGCAACATGCTGAGGAGTCGGCATAAGAAAGTGCTGGTTAGTAACCTTACACACACCTCACATGCTCAGGTGGGAAGGTCCACTGACTAAATCATGCACTTCTCTCCACTTGTAAACACACAGTTTCAAATAGAGACTGAGTGGCTCACAAATAGTGAGTCAAACTTGATACATCCGCTTACCTGTTGAAAAAAAATGACAGACATGAGACAGTTTGAAGATGTGAGCTGAGATTTTCACCGCTAAACCTGAATTCATACACATTTGCCATCGTGGCAAATCTTACGCAGATCCAGACTAAAATTGGTTATCAAATTGATTTTGTGATAGCGTTAAAAATAATTGCGAAAATGACAAAAATTCAAGAAGTACTTTTTAAACCAAAGGTGTGGATATTATCTACAACATTGACTAAAACAGTACATGAATTATAAAATATGATAGAAATGAAGAGGAATGAGGTGAAATTCTCTACAATGCCAAGTATATAACATCATAATGATTAAAAAAAAACACGTATATATATTTTTTGGGTTAAATGTTTTGAAATGCCGTGTACATTAAAAATGCAATAATAAGCTTACCCTGAACTTTGGTAAGAGGCTAAGGTCAGCTGGCGAGGTCTGTAGTTGTTCGAGCCAAGCAGGTGTGCTGCATCTTATATATCTGTGCTTCTCATGTGCCCTTTGGATGATGAATAAACACACACACGCGCGCAGAGGACGCATCCCCCCCCCACCCCGCGCCCTTACCTTCCCACTCCCGGAAGCCCTTTGCAAATAGACGTGCTCGTTTTGAGTCGTCCTGCCGTCTGTCACGCAGCAGAGGTGTCCATCAGCAAGTCGATGACATGAAGACAACGTTAAATTGATCAACGTGGGGGAAACCCAGCACCTCAAGTGCATCAGTCAGACTGTGATCCATAACTGTGGTGGGTGGCTTTTTCATGGACCTTCCATCAATGTTTTTGATTCCCAGGGGCAAGGCAGTACACAATTAGTGGCTTCTGATTTGAGCAACACCTTTTGTGTCAAGTGAAGGGCTAAAATATTTCATCCTTCACCATGCATGTTGCCAAAAAATATGACAATACTGCTATGACATCAATCTTTAACATTTCCTCACTTAACTTTAAAAGCAGGAAAGATTTTTTTAACATAAGGAGACCAAAAACGACACTGGTTCATGATAAAGAATCGTTGTCCTTGTGCCAGCTCCGTGTCTGGTTTGCCTCTTCAAAAACAAGATTGTGTCATCAGCTCTTGACTGAATGACTTTGCAATCACCTCAGTGAATGGCACCACAGATGAGACCTGGGCAAGTCACAGCATGAGACCACATAATGGATGACTGCTTCCATGTGAGATCTTTACATCGCAGGTCTCCCCCGGCCCCACTTTGGGGGTGGGGGGTAGGGGGGATATCAACTCTAAAAATTGATTCTTTCGGAAGTTCCGAATTAGAATGTCACAACTTGCTTGGTACCCGAGCATCCTCCCACTGTGCTGCTTCAAGCCATTGAGAAATGTGCTATTGATTGAGAAGGACCAGCCTCGGTGAGTAATTCACAACTTGGCCGGCCAAACCTGCGTTCTCTAGCTCATTCCCTGTACCTGCTACGGTATATTTTGTTAATTGCCTCGTAAATTGGAGCCGAAACATGGCGTGGGCTTGGTTTACTCTGTTTGGATCATCCTCTTACCTAGGAAAAAAATGCTTCAAGTAAGTCATCAATGGGGACTTTATCTTGACTTTATCAGAGCATTCGCTCAGATTTTTAAGAAAAATGAAAGTATTATATCCACTCATTGTTCTTCTTTGGAGGTGTCAAAAAGCCATCAAGAGTGATCCAGCTGCCTATGGCATCCCCGACTAGAGCCAAAAAATTGTGGGTTCAAATGCGACACGAATCATGGAGTCTGAAGAACACCAATTTAGAAATAATTTCAGAAACGTTTCTGTATAAATATTGAAATCAAGGAAATAATTTCTGCAGTGGCCAATCATTAATTCAAAATCTTCGATGAGAAACGTAACATGCCCTAACTTTTATGTAAACTTTGCTGCCCTCCTGTGGTGAGTTTGATGTACACACTTAAAATCATTCTTCGTTTCACCGTTGAGCCTCGTCAGCCTCCATTGTATTTGAAATAAGACAAGGACAGTAAATGACATGTCTTTTGAGGTAATCATCTCCATATCACAAAGGTTTATGAGCGAACATCTTTCAAGGTGATGTGAGAAAAAAATTGGGGTGAGAGCTCTCAAGGAGAGAGGGCCACATTATTTCTCTCGATGCACGTAGAGCCCACAAACCTCAAACATTAACTCCAAAGTGATGTCCAACACATGACAGACCGCAGTTAAATGTTCTTTACTTTCATCCATGTTAGTGCATTTAATTTCATTTTCTCCTTGTCCATGCCACCCCAATATCAGGTAGCAAATTTGCACCAACATTCAATTATTCTTCATTCATTTATTCGAGATTTTCGCAACGACACGCAACACAACAGGAGGGTTAAAGTGTAGTTTCACACCACTCCAATAAGCGGCGGTGTACACTCTTTGCTATGTCTCGCCTGTAAACAAGCCGAAGAAGACGAAGCAGAAGTGGCTGACGGGTTCAGTCGGAATAAAAGTCGCTTCTGAAGAAATGATTTTATATTTTGTGATCTCCTCTGCATGGGATCCAACCGTCTTTGTGTTGCAATAGGAGCTACGGCATATAGCAAACGAGGAGACCGTTTCGAGGTCCCGGACCTGACATTTGACAGCCCACGCAGTTACTTCCTGTGTTGTCGGTGAGGAGTCAGATACAGTACGTCAGGAGCGATCAAGAGGTTGCTACTCCGAGCAACAGCGTTCGAAGCAGAGCAAAACCGTGTCCGTTTTCTCAATGCGTCGCCGGACACCATGTCACTGAGTTCGGGCGTTTGGAGCGCCAGTGTCGCGACGGAACGGCGCGCGTTTCCTTCGCCCGTCGAGCATGGAGCGTCGCAAGCAGAACCCAACTGTCAAATTGTCCTTATGTCTGTTCGGGTGTCGTTGTGCCATTCTGCTATTCGACCGCTGCGTCTTCCGAGATCAGGCGAGGAGTCTCTTCTTCTGCAGCTCAGTATGGACTTGAATAAGTCCGGGGAATTCCATCTGTCACTGCAAGAGTGCAGCGGCGATGGCCGTTGCGCGGTGAGTTCGCTACCAGGCATCACGGTGGGGCTGCACGTTTAAGCCGTGGCGTTTGGTTTGGCTTGGAAACCCCCTTCCCCTCCCGCCCCACTTTATTCATTATGGTCAGCAAGAACACGTTTCTTTTGGACTCCAAAGCGTCTTTAAATGCTCGTGCTTCATACCCATTGATTGTATTGCATGTTTGCTCGGGATACACTTGAGGGCCGTTTAATTACGTCACCAAAACAGTTTTCCGTCTTTGGTTCTATTAGAGCCTCGTAAGTGTCTGAAGCCCTGGTGCGTAAAAGCTTATCTTTTCATAATTCCCTCTTATATATTGCCAGTTAACTCCTGATTCCGAGAAAGGGGCAGACTAAACGGCTAGCTGTACTATAAGTATGGAAATGTAGTGCCACGCAATATTAAGTTGAAATTGATTCGTGAGCTAAATTCTTGATCTCTGATTGTAAGAGGCATATGAAACCACAATTCCCCAAAAGAGTACAAATCAAGGCATGTTTGGGTGTGGCGGCGCTCCTTGAACAGAAACCGAAACTTCCTGACACATTCCAATATTTATTTTTCAGATAAGACTGTTGTGCTATGGGAGAGCAACATGGTACCGTCTTGGATCAAACATCATCATCGTCTTACTGTTCGTTATTCTCTCCTCCTCCAGACGATTTCCAAGTATGATTTGAGATCTGTGAACTATGAGGTGAAAACGCCAAAATGTCACGAGCTGAGTCTGTCGGCGCCTCCGCACGATCGTATCAGCTTCAACTTCCGTTGTGAGCAGGAGGCTCAGCAGTGGGCCACTGTCATGACGACATCACTGAGGGAAGCGCACAGAGGTCAGCGACTATTATTATTCTTACCGGTACTCTCATTTTGTTTGTTCTATACCAGGTGTCACCAACATTTTTGAGGGTGAGAGCAACTTCATGTGTACCGATTGTGTGAAGGGCTACCAAATTGATACACGTCTGAAATAACATATTTGTCCAAAATACCTTCAATAATATGAGGATGGGTTATTTTTAATACTTGATGATTTAAATTGTCAGACTTTGATCGTGTTTCGAAATGTCTCACAGTACTGCCAATGTTTGCATTTTTAAATCATAATTTCTACTAGCAAATCACAATGTCCAGGCACTGGCGGGCTACTCAAGTGGTCTTCACGGGCTACCTGGTGCCCGCGGGCACCATGTTGGTGACCACTGTTCTATACTTTTACAATTCTTTTATTCAGCAGCAGCCACTAAAGATGATAACGCAGAGTTTGTCCAACTCCAGGACACCTCATCTTTGCAGCAGTTAGGTGAGTATAAAATATCATCACTCTTATTTCACAATTGGTTCACCTTGTAGATCTAGAAAGTAACTGATCACCTCTTTATTATGGATGTGCTCATTCAATCATGAATGCATTGCCCCATTGGAGCTCCGGCTACAGCCTCATCATGCATTTGTTGAGTTTTTATTTATTTATTTATTCATTATTTCACCTTAAGTGGGCCGCGCGTGTGTCCGTGTGCACGTGTATGTGTAAACATCTGTAGAAGACGCATGCATCGAGCTGACCAGAGCCATCGAGGCCGGCGACATGAATGCGGCGTCCATCTTTGCTGCCAAGCTTTCCTGCCAAAAGGCCGTGCTGAAGATCCAACCCTCCCTACGACAATGTGAAGACACCGAAATCAAGTAGGTTGTTTGTTCCCGGAAGTGGTTGGTACTTGCCACCGCACCAGACGCCTGAAGAGCAGACCTTTCAAGTTGCAGGCGTGATGTATTGTTGCGTGCCACAAACGGCGCACCCAGCAAAGCCCTTTATTTAAAAATGCCTTTATGTAAAACATGGATAAGACGCTGTCATAAAGTAACTGGACCTTCATGACGTTTCATCACAAATAGCTGCCACCTGGCGGCCATACCGTCATACTACATTGACAACTTTCAGACAGTTCCATCTTTACCTCTCTGTCTGCACTTGCACAACTTGCACAAACCCCAGTCTCAGACAGTGCGAAAGGGCATTTTGTGAAGATACAACTTGGAGCTCTTGCGTTGCATCCCATCTCAGTTTTGCTGGCCTACCTGATTATGTGGCCACGATTTACCACAGTGGCAGAGTTTCTCAAATGTTGCCTGTTCTCCAAACAGATTGACTGTTGTCGTCGAGGATTCTTCTTCATCATGTTGCGTCACGATGAAAGTTTCTCCTGTGATCACGACCGCAGCTTTGAAACAGCAGGTTTGTGTGCCGTCTTGTCATTTTTTTTCCCCCCTCGTTGTGATTTCAAGCTTATTTTCACCCGCCCCCGTTGTGATTGTTTTCCTTCCGACACCTTTTAGATGTTCCTGGAGTACGGCTTTCACCCGTTGCTGCAGCGGTGGGTGATTGGCCAGTGCCTATGCACTAACCAGCGCTCCCTGGCCTCATACGGCATTCGGCAAGATGGTGACACGGCTTTTTTATACTTGTTGTCAGCGTCCCACGCTCACTTGACCCGCCAACACCTCCAGCAGGACCAGGAGAGCATACTTCTTCACAGTTCTCTTCCATCTGCTGCTTTGCTCCCTCACTCTTCTCATGACAGTATCGCATCTCAAGAACAGAGATTGCGTCACACATTGCCGGCTAGATTAAATAGCGGCAACGCTGGTGAGTGACACTCCTGATTTTGTGGCCCTCATACCACGCCAATCACGTGTACTGACGTTTTACATGTTTGTCTGCAAAAGAGTCCCAGAAAAGAAATGCCAGTGAGCAAGAAGTCAAGGCCTTCAATGCGACGTTGCCTCAAGTAAACAAAGAATTAATCCGAGACACGCCTTTCCCTCAGGTAACACTGGAAAAATTCATTCAATGAATTCAAATTCAAAATTCAAAGACGCAACGGAGGTGGCCTCGATTTGAGGAGATACTGTGAATTGACAGCTCAAAACAAAGAGTAAAAGTTGCGATGATGTATTTCTTTAGGGTTGGCCGTGCCCTTCTTGCACGTACATCAACAAACCGACTCGGCCAGGCTGCGAGATTTGCAGCACGAACCGCCCTGAGAGCTACGCCGTCCCGGGCGAGTACCAACCGGACTCGCTGGAACTCCGATGGCTCCAGGAGGAGAAGATTGCACTCAGACAGTACCAGCTGGTAGGAAGACCGTTCTTTATATGGGAATAGACACCCACATGTAGGAGCTGTCCTGACAATGACCAGACATCTGGACTATTTGGCGAATGTCATAGAAATATCATTTGAATGCAAGTGATCCTCTCGTATATTTGGGGTTGAACACACGAGCATCGGCAGGAAGGCGACATACTTCAAGCTGACTCTCTTCTCTTCTGTCTCTTTTTTTTTCTTGAAGGAGAAGGAGAAAAGAGGGAAGCTGAGGGGTGCGGGCACTCAAAACAACTCTCTGCTCTATAACCTGGCCCAGGACTACCAAACACGAACGCACTCCCAGGCAAACACATGTATTATTTAGAAGCAGTGCCTTGTGAAAATATTAGCCCCACCCTCAACTTTTTGAGCTTTGGGGCGCGTGCAAAATTATTCACCCCTTTTCTCTTACTGCAGTCTACTACCGATTCTCAAAGTTCCCTGATTAGGTCTGAATGATTCATTGTTGACCTAAATGCAATAATTGTCTTCCAATTGCTACATTATTCATCCATTATCTGATTCGCTTCTCCTCACAATGGTCGCGGGCGTGCCGCAGCCTATCCCGGCTGTCTTCGGGCAGGAGGCAGATACGCAAGCTTGCTACGTGAAATGTATGCCAATAATGCGCAATAAGGTCTCTGCTCATGGCAATCCTTCTTGTCTCAGGCAAGAGAAGAGGAACGGCAGCAGAATTTTGCCCAACTGGTGAGGATGGACGGCCAGGACTTGGTACCAAATCCGGAGCCTTTGGACTGCAGAATCTGCTATGTAGAACTTAAGCCAGGAGAGGGCGCAATGCTCAGGGAATGTCTCCACTGCTTCTGCAAGTAAGAAGAGTGACGAGGGAAGTCTTACGTGTTATGAAATATGGCATATTAAGCAGGGGAGGCACTCCATAGACACTCACTGGCCTTATTGGGTAGAGTTTCACAATCTTCGAGACCAACTACAACGACATGTATCAACAATTCTGCCCCTACAGCAATAAGAGTCGTCACTTATCGGTGAAACAAGCCATCAATAGGCTGAACAAATTGAAAACAAGCCCATTAAAAAAACACAAGGCTCGGCCAAATTACCTACCATGATATTTTTATGCATGTTTGCCTAGAGACTGCTTGCGTTCCGTCATTATGCTGAGCGAGGAGCCGGAAGTGTCCTGCCCCTACAGAGATGACACGTATGCCTGCACGTGCTCCTTGCAGGAGAGGGAGATCAGAGCCGTGAGTAAGCCCGGGACACTTTGGAAGCTGTGCTCCGCTGCTCTTCTCTTTAACGTTTGTCTTCAACCCGCTCGGAAGTTGGTTACACCAGAGCAGTACCAACGTTGGCTGCAGAGAAGTCTGTCCGTGGCGGAGTCCCGATGCGAAGGAAGCTACCACTGTGCCACCGCAGACTGCCCGGGCTGGTGCGTGTACGAGGACACGGTCAATGTGTATCACTGCCCCGTATGCGCGAGGGAGAACTGCCTCATTTGCAAGGTAATAATTAGCACACGTGTTGCACAACATCAAAAAATACTTTGGCAAAGTGACAGCCACTGGCCAACATATTAAATGTAACGATGCAAAAAAAAACAAATCACTGGCTTCCTTCAGGCTATTCATGAGGGAAAGAACTGTAAGCAATACCAAGATGATCTCGCGGCCCGCGCGATTAACGACTCTGCCGCACGGAGGACAACAGATCTACTTCAAGTGAGCATAATGCACAGCATTGCAAGCATGTATCCGTCGTCCAACGCATATCTTGCTTTTCACTATAACAGACCTTGGTGCAATCCGGGGAGGCAATGCACTGTCCCCAGTGCGGCATCATTGTGCAAAAGAGGGACGGCTGTGATTGGCTGCGCTGCACTGTTTGTCACACTGAAATCTGCTGGGTCACCAGAGGGCGACGCTGGGGGCCAAAGGTGGGTTTGTTCCACCAGATCGATGGCGTGCAAGAGCCATGTTCACGTATTTATTTTCAGCCATACGATTGTGGCACTAATAAAACACCAACATGTTTGAAACAATTGTATGTCACCGTTTGTTTTCAAGGGTCCTGGCGACACCACTGGAGGATGTCGCTGCAATGTCAACCGTCAAAAGTGCCACCCAGATTGTCAAAACTGTCACTGAGTCATTCAAGTGTGGTTTGTATGGAAATGATTGACCTAGAAACCAAATATTATCACACCCAAGTGTTCGCTGAACAAGTTGAGAGCCAAAAGCAGACTTTGAAAGGTTCTACCATAAAATGCACAAGCTTTCTGATAATAACATAATAATGACTCTTGTATGCGGTGCCTTTTGAAAATAATTTCCTCTGCAAATCTAGCCTACCAGATGTGCGTGAGATGCAATACATGACACCAAAGTGGACTTTTCCTCAATCAGGGTGTTCGTCCCTGTGCCTGTGCAATGTCGATTATTTCTTAGAACTTTATATTGACTTCTATAGTTGTTATAAGCATGTGTGCTTTGTTCCTTAATCTCATTTTCGGCCCGCTGAATGGAAACTGCATGTCGTCCATGTTTGATATCATGTAGCAGCTGATGGGAAAACGGGTACCGTTAATGCTAAACTCATTATCATGACCTGGATGAGTAGCGTATTGATTAGTGGTCTAACAGTAAAACTGAAACTTGTCATTTGTCAACACATGTATAAGCCGGTGGCCCCTTCCAAATCTGACTTATATATTCGATAGATCCGTAAAATGTAGCCGTGAGGATTCGTGATCCACTGTTGGCTTCAAATGCATGGTTTGAATGTCATGATGTAAAATTTCAAGCCGTGTCCCCTTCAGAAAAAAAAAAAATCCACCCTAAATAGAGTACCTCCTTCAAAGCACCACCACCCTGCACTGACCAGCCATGCAAAATACTGCACTGTCTTAACTTGTGATCAAATTTCATCAATGTGTGGTGTCTGGTGTGCCTTAATGCTCATTAAATACCCTTTACACGATGATGATTTTGTGGGTGCTCCTTTTAAAATGCACTATTCATCTATGCCTGCTGCAAACGATGTTAAACCGCAACTGATAAGTGCTGTATTAAATTGTGGAAGAAGAAAAACCTTTATTTGTCTCGCAATGGAGTAATCTGCAAATTGTGTAGTACACCGTACACAAGAACTGAGAAGGCTGATGCTGTAGTCACACTAATGAACGGGGTGTCTTGAATGCGCTGCCATCAAGAAATTTATTATGTAATTTATCATTTATTACATATTTATGTAAACGTATGACCAGAAATTAAAATCATCAAAATACATCATGCATGTGTTTTTCAAAATTTAATCTACTCGAATGTAAAGCAGGTTGCTGCATATTTCAGAATCCTGCACGAACTTTGGTCTGATCTCCACAAAGAGGGAAAATGCTGATGATTTATGCCCCGTGAGGCAAACTCTAAATTCGAGTGGTTGAGGAAACACTCCCGTTCCTAAGTGGGACGGCACTGTCGAGTCCAATTAAAAACCAAGGCCAGACTCCAGACTATGAGAGGGCTTTCGCTTTTCATTTCAAATATACGCTGTACTTGCTGCCTTGACAGCGCATAGTTTTATTTTGAAATCCATCCTGCCTATTCCGGTTTGATGACGGTGCCTGGCCGCAGCCTGTCTGAATTGACAAGTCAGCGCATGGAAGATGACATCTGATTGGTTAAAACATCCAACATCAACACCCAAATTCATTACAGGAAGTACAACGAATAATTTACGGTCGCATTTATAGAATTAAATAATAGAATTTAGGTTGTAAATTTAGGTCAGTTCTTCTGCTAGTGTTAAGCTACTTGCAAAAGCCCTGCTGGCTTGAACGTATCACCATTTGCTCGGGAAAAAAAGTTTGACAAATGATATTTAATTCAGCGGGTATTTAAATATTATTTCGGTTTCTCATTGTGTGTGCACATTACATCCGTAAATTGCATAATTGTACCACGTGTTTGGCGAATGCCCTTTACTTTTTATCTTGTCTGACTTATGATTTTTAAGAAGAAACCATCTTTTTTGCTGTTAGGGAGGATTCCAAGTGGGCGGAGCTCCAGATCCGCGTGCGTCTGTGTGTGTGTGAGCGTGTGCGTGCGTGCGTGCAGTTTCAAGAGCAAGCGAGAGAGAGGAGGCGACTTGATTTCAGCACGCGAAAGGCTTCACGCAGAACGACCTTATTGTCGATCATTTTGCGGCTGACGGGTGAGTTGAATCAGTTAGCATTTTATCGACTGCACGGTAACGCACCGCACTCGCAAACACGAACAAAGTCGACCACTTGCACCTCACTCGAGCTGCAAACCTTTTGTGAATACAGTTGTGACGTTGCATGAGGGCAAACTTGCGTTCTATTCCTGACCACATGGATGTACAATAGTATTTTCCCCCCTGCCCCACTCTCATTTTTACACGTGTCATATTTCCGTTCTGCATACTTGTTATGCGTACTGTATTAATATGATGCAACGCGCGTCTCAAATCGTAACTCATTTTGCAGTTGTCGACCAAGTTGCAAGTACATACTGTAGTGCTTAAATGTCAGGCATCTCTTGTAGTTAGCACAAGACCAAAAACAGTCACTGGTTGGAATTATCAAATGTTGACATTTGTACCTCCCACTACTCTTAGCTTCTCAAGTTGCATGGAAACGGCAAATAATAAAATAAATCCATAAACTACGTGTCGTCGGTACAAAATGAGCAGAGCACACACTCCCTCACCCAGATGCGTTCCCCAGGTTGTCCACACTGCTCACCATGGCCCACACTGAAGGGAAGTTTGACTTTGCCATCGACCGAGGAGGAACCTTCACAGACGTGTTCGCTCGCCTACCAGATGGCCGTGAGAGGGTCCTCAAACTGCTCTCCCGTGACCCTCAGAACTACAACGACGCCCCCACAGAGGGCATCCGCAGAGTCTTGGAGGAGGTAAACCTTGATGTCTGAGCTTCAACAACAGTAATCTCCGGCAGTGTTGATCAAAACAGAGCATGGTTATTTTTCCCACTCTACAAGTTTTGGTTTCCCAGCTGACCTTTGGTGAGAGATTATTGCGGATCACGAAAGCGCTGTCAAACAACAATATCACACATGCCCTTGTTTGATTCCTATGTGATACGTTTGAACCGAATTTGCTGTGTCTCGGTCGACAGGAAACGGGACGCGCCTTTCCTCGCGACCAGCCCGTCGACACGTCTCGTATCGGCTGGATCCGAATGGGCACAACGGTGGCCACCAACGCCCTACTGGAGAGGCAGGGGGAGAGGACGGCTCTCCTGGTCACTAAAGGCTTCAAAGACTTGCTGCACATTGGAACGCAGGCCAGGCCGAAGCTGTTCGACTTGGTTGGTAGATAAAGATTGGAGATAACCCGGGTTGTTTGGTCATCTTTCCAAGAAGCGTCTTGGAGTTTGCCCCTTGACCAGTGAACCATTAATGGTGAAATAGTTGTTTTTCCTTGAGGGTCAGTGTTGGAGGATGAACAGAAGTCATTTGTGCTTGCGTAAGGTGTCATTTACAGTTGTTTAAATGATACTCTGATCCCACCTTGCTCTACAAAGGACGCATGTACGTCCGTATGTCTCTACATGTACCTTCCTATCGATTTATCTTCGCCGCTCTGTATATGTCCTTCATTGGGTTTTTTTTTGCACATTGTCCAGTTTGACGGAACGTCTCGCATAATATGTGCATACACAGGAGGTGTCAGTGCCTGAAGTTTTGTATGAGGAGGTTATCGAGGTGGATGAGCGCGTGGTCCTCAAGCAAGATGGCTGCCTGCTACCCAGGATGGATCGCAAGCGTGTCGTGACAGGTGTACAAATGATCTCCCCACCACATACACTTTTGGAATGTTTTTTTTTTTTTTGGAGCCTAATCAAAATATAATCAATGGGGCATCACTTTGTTTGCATTAAGAGTGCCATCGTTTTTCTTGTTTGCATGTTGTTCCTCAGAATTGTGCCATACTGACAATGCTTGCATTGGCATCAAGCATTCTCTCGTTTTTATTGGCATTATTATACGGATGCTTGTGTGACGCATGGATGTGCTTGATTTGCTTTTTTGGGGGGGGGTGTGTATCTCCAGGAAGCACCGGCGATAGTCTGGAAGTATGGCAGGAGGTTGATCTGGAACGTGTGGAGAAGGACCTGAAAGGAGTTCTGTCCCGTAGAATCACCAGCGTGGCTGTGCTTCTGCTTCATTCCTACACGTCAGTCAGTGCAGCTGCATGCGTTTTACTCTTAAGCGAAGTCTACGTGGTCAAACATGAAAAGAAAAAAAAAACAACAACAAAAAAAGCTCCCTACCTCTGCGGCCTAAAGATCTACGTCCACAAACAATGACGTTTGAAGAAAATCCCTGTACACGTGAAACCGTATTTGTTGGATCGAAAGTGCGTTTTAAGCCAATCCAAAGCCAGCGTTTGCAGAGAACAATGCGTTTTGGATCATGAGACCTTGAGGAGAGATACAGACTTCTCCCTCCAAACGGCATCAACTGGTTTTTGGACGCTCTTAGGTTATAGAACCAGTGAGCTGTGACTGCAAATGTCCTTTTCCCCGTCAAATCTCTTTCCACCTCAGGTGGTCCGACCACGAGAAAGCCGTGGGCGCCCTGGCCCGTCGGCTGGGTTTCACGCAGGTCTCTCTGTCCTCCGAGGTCATGCCCATGGTCAGGGCGGTCCCCCGAGGTTACACCGTCTGCGCCGATGCCTATCTCACCCCCAAAATCCGGGAGTATCTTAAAGGCTTCACCTCTGGGTTTAAGGGGGCTCTGAAGGTAAGCTCTTTTACTTCAGCGTTATGTCGTCAGTCATGAACGTAGAAAGTGTGACGTGTTGATTCTTAAAACGACATGGTCATTTCAGAATTGCAACAGAATCGGGAACGGAACTATCAATCCATCTCGTTATTCTTGTCTGTTAAAGCAGAGCCCGCTTGATTAATACCATTTATGCAATTGGTAGCCGGGTTGAAAGGACACAAAACGTGTGATTACAGCAGAGCTCTAGTGGCTGGGGAAATTGGCAAAACCATTTTGCACTGAATGCCTTCTTTGAAATGAGACGTGCTAAGTAACAGCAACAATGACGGAGAAGGAAGTTCAAGCATTAACTCTGGGAACGCGGCTGTTGGCACGCTCCAGAGACAAACTTTAGACTGACTCCGACTAGCTTGAAATAGTGTTCTGTCCTACTTCCTTTACCGATGGAAAAGCAAACTTTTCCCCTTTTTTCCGGACATTATCCCCAAAAGTAGTTGGGCAGGGGCTAAAGTTATTATCCGTCCATATATAGTAGATTGACTACATGTCATGTCAACGTCAAATGAATCGGTGCAGAAGATGGGTGAACTGATCGTTTTTAATACGACACCAAAATGTGCCCGGTGTCTTCCCACAACCGTTTAATCTCACCTTACCCGTTGTCACCAGGATGTGGACGTCCTGTTCATGCAGTCGGATGGCGGTCTGACTCCCATGCAGCAGTTCTGCGGTTCGCGCGCCGTCCTGTCCGGCCCAGCCGGCGGAGTCGTCGGTTACGCTGTCACTTCTTGCAGCCAGATGGAGAAGAGACCTGTGATTGGCTTTGATATGGGTGGTAAGTCCCGCCTACGCTTTGCTATGTGCAGTATGAACATTTGTCTCATGACAAAAAAAAACAGCCATTCTGTGGCCACAAAAAAAAATGCTGCTTTCTCGACCTCCGCAGGCACATCTACCGACGTGAGTCGTTACGCGGGCCAATTTGAGCACGTCTTTGAGGCGACGACAGCCGGAGTCACCCTTCAAGCGCCTCAGCTCGACATCAACACCGTTGCGGCGGGCGGAGGCTCGCGACTCTTCTTCAGGTCTGTCGTCGACATGTTTGCACTTGGTTACTGTGCTTACGGAGATTTGTTTTTCCAGGTATCTGCTACAGTTGTGTTTATTTTTCCCACTCTGTACTGTTACGCGATACGTTTGAAAATATATGGGGGCATTAGATAGTCTTATGTTTTTTTTGTGTGTGTTTTTGCTTTGTTGCCCAATTGTATCAAAACGCACAGGGGGTTTTAGTCACTCATGAACACAAACGTACAGTGTGCAGAGAGTCAAGAAGCAAGGTAGAGTGTCCCGTAATGCAACAAAAATCATGCAGAGTGACGGCGCTATATGAGATTTAAAAAAAAAAAAGAAGACATTAATCGATTGGCTCATTGATTTAGATCTTAGGAACATGGGGGGGGGAAAAACATTGAGACAGCAGGGACATTGAGAAACACAAAGCAGGCAGCATTTACACGCAAAGCTGCAACAGATTCAGAGAAGCCTGATTTAAGAGAATTGCTCGAAGTCAAGAACTCTTTTTCAGGCATATCTTATTTTATGCCGTCCACTTCAAGCTTCTGGCAATATTCTGAGAAATGGAGAGAGAGAGAGAACAGTGCACTATGAAAGTCATTGAAAGCGGGAAACTATGATTACCTATATGTGAGGGTGGGGGGGGGTGGGTTCGTTATGCCAAATTAGCAAAATGGGTATTTTATGGGATTGACCGTAATAATGTGTTTTTTTCTTTAAAGTCTGTACTTTTTTCCTTTGACTTGAGTCTTTGAATCAGAACTTTAGACTATTAACAGCATTTTAAACACAAGTATCGGGTACTTCAAGTAAGTGTACTTCAACTCAAGTGACAGAGCGTGAGCACATTTCACACGATTGCGTTGCGGCTATGTGCAGTAAATATTGGCATGACGTCGTATGTCTTTGCTAACGGGTGTTTGTCTTCTCATTTCGCTTTCCTTGTCAGGTCAGGGATGTTTGTTGTTGGACCGGAGTCTGCCGGTGCGCATCCGGGACCGGCCTGCTATCGGAAAGGTAATGGACGAAACCGTCAATGATTTCACGGTGTTTTGACATGTGTGCATTGCGCTGGTGAAACGTAACCTGACATCCCTTTTGGATTTTCCTAGGTGGTCCTCTGACTGTGACGGATGCTAACTTAGCTCTCGGCCGCCTCCTCCCTTCCTTCTTTCCCAAAATCTTTGGGCCCGGCGAGAACGAACCTCTATCCCTGGAAGAGACAATGACGCATTTCCGTCGTCTGACCGAAGAAATCAACCACTTCTTGTCCTCTAACCAATCACAAGTATATTGTGCTCATGTTTAGGCCAATTTGAGCAACATACAAAGTTGTTTTAAACGTGTGTGTGTGTGTGTGTGTGTGTATATATATATATATATATATATATATATATAATTTTATTGACGTATTTATTTACAGGCTAGCGCAAATGGCACAAACCCCTCAAACAATGGTACTTTACCCAAAAGCCAGTCTGAAATGACTTTGGAAGACGTGGCCATGGGATTCGTCCGCGTGGCAAATGAGGCCATGTGTCGGCCAATAAGAGCCCTGACGCAGGTATCCGAGTAACGGGGGTCGACTTTTTTGCATTTGGGTCGGCGAAACGGGTTGAACGTTAACTAGCGTCTATGCACTCAAGGCAAAGGGCCATGACACATCACAGCACGTGTTGGCGTGTTTCGGGGGCGCCGGTGGCCAGCATGCCTGCGCGATCGCCCGAGCCCTTGGGATGAAGACCGTCTTCATACATAAGTAATCATGACACCATCATTTTTAGTTTGTGATATTTGTCACTTGCTTGCTGTACGGCGTCTTTTTTTATTTTTTGTTATGTTATTTTTTGCTCGTGCCTTTAGGTACAGTGGCGTGCTGTCAGCCTACGGTCTGGCTCTAGCGGACGTTGTGGAGGAGGTCCAGGAGCCGTGCTCGCTGCGGTATGAAGGCAGCTCTTTCGGCGAGCTTGACCGTCGAGTTGATCTGCTCTCCAAGCGCTGCCACGACGCACTGTGCGCACGTGGCTTCAACGGGTCCGTCTCGCCCCGTTTGCTTCTTGCGAGACGAATGTTGCCGTTTTGTCACTTGGCATTCAAAATCTTTTGTGTCCTGTCAGTGGCCAGATAACCACTGAGGTTTTTCTCCACCTGCGCTACGAGGGCACAGACTGCGCTCTCATGGTGACCGCAACCGGCTACCCCCGCAGCGAACAGACTTGTCAAGCTGGCGACTTCCGCGGTGCCTTTACACAAAGGTTTGCGTGCTAAGATTTCGAACGCGTCTGCCCAGTATGACACTCAGCGGAGGCTTTGTTCTTGTCTAGGTACCTAAAGGAGTTTGGTTTCACCATCCCAGAGAGACCCATCATGGTAGATGACATCAGAGTGAGGGGCTGCGGCAAGTCGGGCATCAAATTGACGTACAAGCCAAAGAAGGGGCGTGGTCAGGCCAAACCTGTCACGGTATTTGGACTTTTTTTTTTTTTTTTTGCTAAATGAAATGGGGGGGAAAAAAGGACATCCCGACTGCTTACCTCAAATCATACTCTCTTGTGGTGTCGACATGTGCTCAATGACAATGTATCACCATTGCTCTTACTCCTAGATGACCAAATGCTACTTCGAGAACGGTTACCATGACACTGCGGTGTATCTGTGGGAGGAACTTTTTTGTGGTCAAGCCATCCTGGGACCGGCCATTATCATTGACAAGAACAGGCACGGGCACTTGAGTTACGCTTTCAATTAGCCGTGGCTTTGTCATTGTTGTTGCTACACCCCCGCACAGGTATGCGTGTTTTGCTGTCCGTCGTATTGCTTGCCGGTATTTGCCCCGTTTGTGTCCTTAACGAGGTGACCGCAAAAAAAGAAGTGTGATTTCGTTGCCCTTCCACAAAAGACGTCATCGTGAAAAATGTCAATCAAATGTAGGCGTGAGATTTATTGAAAGGCAGACCCCTCGTATTGGGTTTTATTCCATTTTGTCTGTTTGGCTGATGAATAGTTTTGCATTTCCTCCTCAGCACCATCTTGGTGGAGCCTCGCTGTGAGGCCTGTTTGACAGAAAGTGGGGACGTGTGCGTGACAGTTGGCTCCGACCCCCACTGCGCGGTGGGCACGGAACTCAACACGGTGCAGCTTTCCATCTTCTCCCATCGCTTCATGAGCATAGCAGGTTGGCTGGCAACAGGATCGGCAACAAAACAAAAGCCCCTCCTATTAATACATATACTCAAAAGAAGTCATCCGTGAAAATACCGACCTTTTGCGGGCCTGCAGAACAAATGGGCAGAGTTCTGCAAAGGACTTCCATCTCGACCAACATCAAGGAGCGTCTCGACTTCTCCTGTGCCGTATTTGGACCAGACGGCGGTCTGGTCTCAAACGCGCCCCACATTCCTGTCCATCTTGGCGCCATGCAGGAGACCGTCCAGTACCAGGCATGGAAGCTTTTCGCGCTGTGCACTTGAGCTTGTTTGACCCCAAAATATTCAATTCTGCTTTTCTGATTAGATCTTATCTCTGGGGGATAAACTAAAAGAAGGAGATGTGATTCTGAGTAACCACCCGTGTGCCGGCGGCAGTCACCTTCCTGATCTCACAGTCATCACCCCAGTCAGTCACTGCCCCGCAGAGTTTGTCTTGTTTCTCACCTCGCCCTGCTTTCCGACAACCAACACTCCCTCCTTGAATTCCAGGTCTTTCAGAAAGGTGTAAGTGGGCCGGTGTTCTTTGTAGCCAGCAGGGGGCACCATGCCGACATAGGAGGCATCACTCCTGGCTCCATGCCCCCACACTCCACCTCCCTGCAGCAGGAGGGAGCCGTCTTCATTTCCTTCAAACTGGTAACAGGCGGAGTCTTCCAGGAAGAAGGTAGGCCAAGAACAAACGATTCGTCGTGTTTGTATTTCTTTTTCAATAAAGACATTAATACATTGGTCACGATAAAAGAACCACAGGCTCCCAATAACGCGCAGTGCATGCAGCTTGACATTTTACATTCATTTCTTCCCACAACGCTTTTGTGTCTTGCTACTTGCCGGGGCTCTGGCTGTCCGCTCACCAGCGGTGACGGAGGCCCTGATGGCTCCGGCCCGATACCCGGAGTCGTCGGGAACTCGGAACCTCCACGACAACCTGTCGGATCTGCGCGCTCAGGTAGCAGCCAACCGGAGAGGCAGTCAGCTGGTGGGGGAGTTGATTGACTGCTACGGTCTGGCAGTAGTTCAAGCCTACATGGCCTACATCCAGGTAACGACGACTCCCGAGAACAAAACGGCAGAGTGGAGACCTGTGGTAATGGCGTGGCCACTGCCCGTCGCAGAGCAATGCGGAGCTGGCGGTGAAGGACATGCTGAGAGATTTTGCGCGTCGTCGGCGACAACAGACCGGCTCCCTCGAGGTGGAGTCCGAGGATTTCATGGATGACGGCACCCCGATCCGCCTGCGGGTCCAGATTAACGAAGATGAGGTGATGACCTAACGGAGTCGACGCCATCTTGCCAGTGACCTGACATCGTGATTCCCACTGACCATCGAGGTTTTGTCTGGGCATATGCAAATTTTAATGTAGCACAAGCAGCTCAACGGCAGAAAGTTTCAGTGTGCGTTTACTACACCGCCACTGCATTTCATTTCGTACCGCCTGCCTTCTGTTATCTTACATATTACTGTACAAATGTCGATGGACACTATTGACTGTGTTCCTATCATGGCAGTCACTTTGACTTTTAGGACTTTCAGGATCGAGCTGTCTTATCCAGTCTATAATGTGTGCATAAATTTATGACGTCCGCTCGAATGAGAGGCAAAACCTCTTCGGAGGGAACCAGAACAGTCCGGTTGCAATCGATTCAATGGCCTCAATGAACGAGAATATTCACAGGCATGCTCGTGCCTATTCTCCATCCTCCATGAACAAGGACGTACCCCGCTTCACTCTTTGTAGAGAAGACGGAATGGTGTTTTGGTCAAAAACCCTCCATCGTGAAACACACTCCCCAAAATTTGTTGCCATGCAACCAAACAAGTTTTCAGAGTGAATACGTGAGCATTGATAGCCTTTGACCTCGACAGGGCACTGCCGTGTTTGACTTCACTGGGACGGGCACGGAGGTTTGGGGCAACTGCAATGCTCCACGTGCAATTACCCTCTCGGCACTCATCTACTGCCTGCGCTGCATGGTGGGACAGGACATCCCCCTCAATCAGGTCTGATGCTTCTTTCTCTTTGGTTTTCATCTCAAATGTCTGGGACATCCATCGCACGAGTTGAGCCACAAAGCCATGAAATGAGCTGTTTGAATGCTTTTCTCCCCCACACGCACTCAGGGCTGTCTTGCCCCGATCACAGTCGTCATCCCCCCGGGTTCCATCCTGCAGCCTTCAGAGAATGCCGCTGTGGTTGGTGGGAATGTGCTCACGTCGCAGAGAGTTGTGGACGTCATTTTCAAGGCATTTGAGGTCTGCGCCGCCTCCCAGGTAAGAATGGCTGGGATTCGATGACGTTAAGATCGTCATTGCGTTTGAGAAGTGGCCCTCGTCTGACAACCCACATCCTTTGTTCTCAGGGTTGCATGAACAACGTTTCATTTGGCAGCGACAAAGTTGGCTATTATGAGACCGTCGCTGGTGGCGCCGGGGCGGGGCCAAGCTGGAATGGGAGGAGTGGCGTTCACAGTCACATGACCAACACCCGCATCACTGACCCAGAGATTCTGGAAAAGAGGCAAGACATGAGATTTGGTTGAACAAAAGATTCATTAAAGCCCTCTCTGATATAAAACGATTGCTTTGATGCCATCTTGGAGTAGTTTGATGCCAAGGAACTATGTTGGACTGAGGGCCGAACGCTTCATTTCGTCAGCCCATAGCCCCGTCTAATAGGAAAGCGGTGTTTGTCCACAACATTGCTACCTCTATAAACCTTTTAGGGCCGTTGTCATTTACTCGTGGCGCGCCTCGAGCGTAGAAATTCTGGATAGACCATTGGGTCTCAACTCTTATTATCCTGGGACCAGCATCTTTGAGTTTTAAGGAAGCTAAAAACCCCCAAAAAGTATTTTTTGTTTGTTTGCTGCCTCTGAAAATAGATGTACAACACGTTATATTTCTTTAACTCTCTTTCAAATAAATTTGACGGTTCCACCTAAAGCATTTTGCTTGCTCGCTAACCAAAGGCCGAGCTGCGCTGACTATGTCTACATAATCCTGTAAACTAGTGACTAGAGCACAAATGAGTAACATTTCCTGTCGCTTAATGAATATCTTCCACGTTGGTTACTTGGCGCGGCTCTGTATTGTACGTAGTAAAACAGAATACAAGTACATGTAATGTTTGAAGCGCTGTCCGCGATTCAACCCAAAATGGGTGCGCGACCCACTCTTGGGTCCGGACCTACCAGTTTAGACTCATCGGTGTAGGTCAATTTTATGTCAGGGTTTCCATGCAACAAGTAGCAAAGCATTGCGCAATCTAGTATCACAGCTAAGTTGTGCGCCGACTATCTTTGTTAGGTACCCTGTGATTTTGGAGCAGTTCTCTTTGCGACCTGCTTCAGGAGGTGCGGGGAAGTACCGTGGAGGAGACGGTGTGATTCGGAAGCTCTTATTCCGGGACAAAGTCGTCCTTTCTGTACTGAGCGAGAGGCGAGCCACGCGCCCCTATGGCCTTGAGGGTAACCCCATTGAAACTGACTTTCAAAATGTCAGGTTTGAATTGCGTAACCCTTTTCAACAATGTTCTCTTTCTCTGCTGGTCAGGGGGTGAAGCCGGTGCGGCGGGTCTGAACCTGCTTCACAGAGCTGATGGCAGAGTGCTCAACTTGGGTGCCAAGACTAGCGTCGGCCTTCAACCCGGGGTAGGATATCAAAATGACCTCTTTTCGATGAGTTGGATTCCAATGGATATGAGTTCAAAACAGGCGTTCGGACCATTTTAAAAAGGGGTTCTTCAAGCCAGTCGAATAATGACACCCGCAGCGGCTCCTCTTGTTTTATGTTGAGAGGGAAGAAATTTCATCTGTGCTGTATGTTACACATACAGTACATTTGACAATAACGTTTATCCAATCCAATTCCAAATAATATTCAAAAAGATCGGACTCATTTTTACCGTAGCTGATCCAGAACAATTTGGTACACTACGTAGAGAGGCTGGCTCAGCCCGGCGGTTGGGAATCCATGTGCTAATTCCACTGCGCGTGTGTTTGTTTCCATCTACAGGACATGTTCTGCCTCTACACCCCTGGGGGAGGGGGCTATGGGAAAGTGGAGGAAGCAAATAGAAAACTACAGACAAAGCGCAGGCGCTTGAACGAGACTTTCCCCGAGCGAGGCAGCGTCTTTGAATACCGCATGGCACAAGAGGGAGTGTGACAGAGCGGAAACAAAGCAAATATAAGTGGAAAGGTGCGGCGCTTTGAAGGAATGACAAGATTAAGAGTTCGCAGCGAGACGTCTTTTCAAAGGAGGCGCGCAATTGCCACATTGACAAAAAGAGGCGTATTAAAGGCACGCGTTTCTCAGAAAAGCATTCGTCATTTTTTTCAACAAATAATTTAAAGGCCGACGTCTCCATGAGAATTTCGGATGACGACGGCAATGACAGGCACACCTTGCTAAAATACATTTCTAACCATAAATCAACATTTGCAAGGGTTTACAAATCAGCAGCAAAACTTCCACCTTTATCTACCCGACACTTCATTTTTGGTTTGATGGTTTTTTGGCAATTTTTTTTTTTTTAAATGAAGAAATCGGTCAAATTCTTCAATACACCCCTCCCCCCTAAACTGTAGTTTGAATACCGGAATGTTTTGGCTGAACCAAGCACAAAAGGGTCTCGTCACACAAGTCGTACATTTCAATTGGCGTGAGTGATTGCCGAGGTATAGCTCCGCATTGTCTTGTATTTGGGTGGGGCGCATGGGGTGTTGTTTCCCTCCTCCCTTTTTTGGGTGAGGAATGATGCAAGGGGGTGGGGGGGGGCGAGAGCATGGTGAAGGGAGTGCTGGCATGCGTAGGCTGCTGATAAAGAGATAGCGACCACTGCGGAGGAAGCAGCAGGAGGTTGACGGCTGCTGGATTTTGGATGTAAATCAGATGGCTTCTTCGCGCTCACTGCAAATTCCAATTCGGAGCCCGTGCATGGTTGATCAAAGATAACTTCCTTGTTTAGGGATCTCAATTCCTGTGCTCAAACACCATCTGTGGGGCGATGAAGATTGGAGACATGACACCCCCCCCCAACCCCACCCCCTTTGAGCCTTCCCAGAATTATCTCCTTTAGTTTATCAGCTCAAAGTTTGCAAGAGCTGCAGTCTCATTGACACCAGACATGACTAATTCAAGCCTGAGCAACTATCAAAAGAAGGTTCTGTAAAACGCAGATGCCGAGATGTTATGTTTTTTTTATAATTAAACTGTGAATGGAAGAAAGAAAGAATCTTGCAAGAAAAGTCAAATCAGTTTGACTTTGACATACTTAAAAGCTTTAAAGGATGAAGTACCACCTCAGTGTATTTTACACAAATTACATTGAAATTCCAATTCAGAGGACATTTAATATAGACGAGGGAACCGTGTATTTTCCAACAACACTGAACATAACATTTGGACTAAAACAGCATTTATTAGATACCCTGTTCAACACTGTAACATTCCTTAAACAGTTCAACCTCGGAGACAACCTTGAGGCTAAAGGATGCCTTTTTTTTTAAGGACAAAAATATTCCCCCGTCATCACAGTTTGACATTTATAGTTTTGTTAGACAATCACATGACTTCAAAAGAGTGCAAATTCACCCACAGTGCAGGGTGTCCACATTGCCGACAGTATAAAAAACACGAGGTAGAGGTCCAATGGTGGAAAAAATACATTATATATATATATATATATATATATATATATATATATATATATATATATATCTTTTTAAAGTCCAACCTGAGCAATATTTACTTTACAACTGCTACAAGCTTGATTGCTCTGCACCTGAAGTACTGCAGCGTGAATGTCGATAATCAGGCCCTTCCGCGCCCTTCAATGCGCTATCAAAAGCAGTTTAAATTGAATGTCGAAAATGAGTTTGGAACGCCAGAAGGTTTTAGTAGATGCCCCATTTACTGCCCTGCCCTCAAACAATTGTAAAATTCAGTACAAAACACATTCTGCTCTCCAGGAAAGACAATCTTAAAAAAAACAAAAAACTGAGCGAGTAAGGCCGGCACTGCGGTGATAAATAAGCTTTATGTGGGCGTATGCAAATTGTTCTTGTAGGATTGAGGTAGATACATTTGGTTGTACAATATGAGGTAGTTTTTTTTTTCAATGGTGAGTTAAAAGGGGGGGGGGTGTTGTTTGTTTTTGTTTGCACCCGTTACTCAAACAGAAATGTCAATTGTTGTTCGCATGCACTAAAGTGACAGTTTAAAAGAGTCAATAGCTCAAAGGAGTTAATACGGAGCGTATCGGTTTAGGGCCGACCCATTCTGCAGTGCGTAATGACTGGCTGGTTGGTGGTGCGTGTTTTGACTGGGTGGCAGGAGTGCGTCAAACACACTCTTGTTCGGTGGCACGGACTGCAGCATGTTGTCCAAGTCCATGATGAGCGGAGGAGGGGGTTGGACGGAAACCCGTCCGTTGGGGAGGATGGGCCAGTACGTGTGGCTTAGAAAGTGACCCGGCGCCACAGGAGAGCTCCCGTAGCCGTAAAGGGGAAGTCCACCGTGCAGGGGCATGAGAGACCCACCGTTGAACCTCATGCTTGGCGGGGCCACCGCATTGGGTGGGGCGTATTTGGCATAGGAGGTGGGCAGCTCCCAAGGGGCTGCGATAGCATCCCGCCGCGCCGACTTATGGATCGGAGCTTTATATTCCTCATAGCCGCCCGATCCCGCTTGACCATCAGTGGGGAGACGCTTCCCATGAAGGGACGCCCCCTTCCAGTCTTCTTCAGAGGAAGAGGAGGTAGTGGAAGCCGGGCTAGCCGAGCTAGCGGAAACACTGCGGGCAGAGGAGGCGTAACGGGGTCGCGCGGGGGGCGACAACTGGGGGCGCTCCATCTCACCCCAACAGTCTCTCATGCCCACATCCACGACCCCCGAGCCACTAGTGGGACGGAGGCTGTGGAGCAAAGAGTCGATAGCGAAGGATGAGTCCAGCTTGGGTCGGAACAAGTCCTCTTGCGCTGGGGAGAGGTTCCCGGATCGCATGGGAGGGAGGCTGGTCACGGGGTCACCGGGAGGAGGCGGCGGCGGCAGCGGCTCGAATTCTGGCTTGTGTCCCTGCAGGATGTAAGGGGCCAGATCTTGCGCAAAGATGGTCTCATCCTGGCGGGACACGGCTGTGTTCTGCCTCTTTAGGAGCTCCAAAGGAACGCAGCTCAGCTCCACGGCCCAGAAGTTCCCTTTGCCCTGCGGCTTGTTGGGATCTTTTAGCACCTGCGGGTGGGAAGCACGCGTAGAATATGATTATTCAGAGCCGTAGTCCTGCCGGAAGAAGTAGAAATGTGCAAATAGAAGCGCCGTATATGCAGTTTGGCCCAAAACTATCCAGAGCCGAGCTAACCTACAGTATGTTGTCAACGATCCGAGTTAATTCGCATTGTCCATCGGTCGTGTTCAAGTTATGAATGTCAAAATATCATTCATTGGTTGAACTTCCACGTCACCATACAAACCTTAACAAAACAGTCATATGAGGAAAGGTTATGTCGCACAGAATCCCTCCAGCCTTTGTAATTGCCCTTAAAGAACGGGAAGAGGGTGCTGATCTCCTTCAGGATCTGGAACCAGAACAACAAAACAAATCACTGTACAAGTTGCTAATAGGACGACAAGGGGTGAATTTCTCTTGGCGTGGATTCACAAAAAAAGCTGAAAAGAAATGTCCTGTATTTGAGATGCATGTCGAGGCACATGTAGCGCACTGTATCGAATCATGTTCGTGATACAGATGATTTATGTGCGCTTTCTCTGTATCACAAGCTTATCACAGCAAGCCCAATACTGTGATGGCACGGCTGCCAGTCACTCAGCTGTCAATAAGCTTTGCTGTGTGTGTGCGCTTTTTTTTATTTTTAACATTCACACGAAACCTATCGTATAGGCAACAACGACGATATCTTGTTGACTTGAAGAAACGTGCTCTTTGAATGTGTTGTCCGAGTTCATGACTTCCAAAGTCAAACAGGTCCGCGCGTAAAACTAACACCCAAAGCGACATTGCGTGCATTAGCAGTTTGGTATTCCACTCTACCTCCGCTAAAGTTAACTTCTTCTCCGGAGAGCGTTGAATCACCATGGCAATCATCGCCAGGTACGAATACGGTGGTTTGGGGTAGCGCTGATAATTCTTCTTCTTGCCACCTCTTGCGCCGGTCGTCTCCCGCTCGGCGCTCCACGCGTGCCGGGGAACAGTTTCGAGTTCGGGCTCGGCATCGCGAGCGTTCACGCACGACGGCTGCGGTGCCGAGAGTTTCTCCATCAATGCGCCGCCGACGCGACCCCGCGGGTGCGCGACTGCGGGCTCCTCCGAGCTCGGCGGCGGGTGCTGGTTGCTCCGGTGCCGGACCGCTGAGCTCCGCGCTACGTGGCCGGGCGGACAACTTTGCCGCGGGTCCCAGCTCAAGTCGAGCTGGTGGTCTCCGAGTTGGGAGAGAGCGGGCGGTGCCATCAGGTCGTGGCCCGGCCAGCGCTTTGTCATGCTGATGGTTCCGGCGCGTTCGGACGGGAGGACGGAGAGGTCGAGAGAGAGAGAGGGGGGAGAAAGAGTGGGGGGTTGGGGGAGGGCGGGCCAAAGAGTCGGTCCTTAACTTGTGGCAGACTGCTGGCTCCAGGCCGACTATTTGAAGAGCAAACAATTAACAGTTTCATGTAAATCCCGCTGCGTAATCGAGAAGAGAATGACGCGTTATCTGGGAGCAGGATGACTGATCGCCGCGGGGGGGCCGGGCAGGGACTTGTGTGTGTTGCGACTGTAAACCTGCGAATTACCTTCATGATACTATCGGTTTAACGCGCTGATGCGGAGTTTGTTCTGGAGACGCTGCGGATCTGAGCGATTTACGCACGTGAAGATCAAATATTGAAAAGTGACCTTCATCAGTAGTAAACTACAATCATCGATCAGTATGAAGTGATACTGCGGCCTCTGTAAAGGAGGAGCGAGGGGTGTGGGGGGGGGGGCTGGGTTACCAGTTACAGGTGGTAATTTCGATTGAGCCTTACGCGCAATCAACAACTTCTTGCAGGCAATATACAAAAGGAATCTCTCATTTATAATTATTGCATAGCTAACTCTGACACCGTTCGTCCTATTTTTGCAAGCAGTTGCCTTCGGAGATTGTTGCAGTCTATTGTCAGTTAAATTCATCCCGGCGCACCCATTCAATACATTGCATGTTCGGAATTGGATCGTGAAATGCAATGACATTGAAGCAGGAAAACTTGCGCGCCTCACTGCAAGGCTCCGGTTTCCAGCGATGGTGCTCGCCATGCATCGGACTTCTCGGGGGGGTGGGGGTGGACTTTGCGAGTTTCGGGAATGCGCGTCTTTTCTTCCAATTAACGGCGTGCTAATGTGCCAACTCTTGCTTCGCAGCAAGACAGTGAAAACAAGTTGGATTAGGAGAAACCCCGTTGGTCACTGACGCCCCCCCCCCCCCCAAAAAAAAGCCGCTTACTTAGCATGTGAGTAGATTCGGGGGCCATTCAACACCATTTGTGGGTTCTGTGGGGCTGACAAGCTGCGAAGTGTCTTCGATAGGCAGGACATTCACACCTCGTTTTTTCGCAAACTTGTAGTTGTAGTTGTTATAATTCTAACGCCTTCCTTTCGAATTTGCCCGAAATGCATTTTGATACTCGTCTAATGGATTTGATGCACAGCATTTTGTGTCAGATTGAAATCAAACATGTGCAGGCGACACGCACAACCGTTCACTCGGCGCAATTTGCATGCATAAAGTGCTCAGTGATTTAAATACAAACTGTCGATCGACCTCTTCCTGTGTGCTGGAGTGTCGTCTAATAGGTTTGGCCTGGATTAGTGAGCTATGGTGGAGAAGAATGGCAAACCATATGAATGGGAAAGCGGCTATTCTAGAGCAACACTGTTCACTGATTGTGTCTGGACAAATCCCCTTAAAGCTGCCCAGGGATGCACCCTGCCCATCTCAAGATGAGAAATGAAGTGAAGGCCGTCGGTGGCAGGGACATTTCTCATTACTTGAGGTGTGGGAACATTGTATTGGTCAATCCCATTTTGACTTTGAAAGATTTTTTTTTCATGTAAAACGTTTCTTACTCTCAATTACCTGTTATAATCATCGTATTCTTCTTCTTATTATTGTTGTTGTTTTTATTCTTGATGATGATGCTGTATGTGTGGCTTTGTCGCCCTCTAGCGGAGACGAAGAGCAGGAGGAGAGCTTGCCAGAGTGGGTTGTTATGGTGAAGCATTTCCCTGGAGGGGCCGGCCGTGGTAGGAGCTGCAGGCAACAGCTGACTGACTCAATTACACCGGGGCCCTCCTCCACGCACACGGCCAACGGCGCAGGTAAGAAACCTTGTTGTTTTCAACTCTGCATTTTACCTTTAAAAATAATATACTGCACGCAGTGGTTAGACCGTTCATGGAATGACGTCCCCGTTAGTCGCGCCCGCCATCGCTGCTGAAAAGCAAAGCGAAGCTGCCGCTCGCGGATGCTAACACGGAAGAAGAATAAGGCAAAGTAGACTCGAGCGAAACTCGGCGGGCGTTCGAAAATCGGCCCCAGGGAAACCACAGAGCACTCGCTGGTTTTACGCGCCGGTGGTTTCGTTGGATGATCGAAGTCGAGCAAGTTGAACGAAGCGCCAACTTTACCTGCCTGATGAGCACCTGTTGAAGCGAGCTGAGCTATTCAGCTCCTTCCATCCGTCATGTGTCGCTACTTTCAATTCTTGTATCCATTTATTTCTTCATGCACTGATGTTACGAATGGTCAGCGATCATCATGGCAATTGTTTCATGTTCCCATGTCAACTCATTTTACTTCTGCCTTGATATTGAACATCACCATGAAAAGTAAAAGTAATGAATTGTACTATAAATAGAGTAGCCTATAATTAAAAACATCAAATTGATATTGATGCGTTTTTAAGAAATGAACAAGACACTAAATGTGCATTCATCTTATTTAATTTCATTTTCGAGGAAAAGTCACTTTCAGGAAGCCGGAATTGGGCTGGTTCACAGCCGTGAATATTTTGCCTCGGGGTTCAAATAAACTTCATGTAGTTCTGTTGGAATTGGGCGTGTCACTCTGAAAAGGGCTCGACAGAGGCCCGACCTCACACACATTTTAGTTCGGTTAAATATAATCAATGTTTGCATTCTTGTCCATCCAGTTTTGCAAGCTCGGAATCATGTGTAAACTACCCATTCTTGTTCAGGTATGTACAGTACACTACATACAGTCCACCATTTGCCTATTTCACCAGTATACAAATGAAATGAAGATTAACAGGCAGACTTTAGCTGACACGTGCACACCCAGCGGCATCGTTTATGGTGTCACAACTTGGAGGAAATCGAGTAAAGGTCAGGTGACATTTCAACAACGTATTGAAGTGAGTGGACCTTGGTCCGCTTCGATCGTGTGACTTAAGTGTACCTGGTGCATTGTCATTTCACATGAACTATATTTTATCTTTTTGTGACGACTTTTTATTGAAGGTTTAAGAAAGCAGTGTTGCAACAAGGCATTATATATTGGTCGGGTTTTTTTGTTAGTTTTTTTTAACTGAACAGAGTACCGGGTGGAGTGATGGAGGAGGATTTTATGTGTGCAATTTATCTACAATATTAAATCACACTATCCACATATTCACATTATACGAAATACAAATATGCAATGTTTTAATAAATTTGTAAATCAGAGATGCAAGTAAACCTTTCTAAAATATTTTGAAATATTTTTTTATTTCTAGAGTAAATCAAGTTTCATAACAATAATAAACAGAATAAAATAACAAATATGGGATTATCATCAACGCGTGGACATTTTTTTTCTGAAACATCACAGCTATTAATTGCAGTGCATGGTAAAGTCTATATTGCGCAGGCTTTTATAGGTCAAATTTAATAACCAAAAATGAAAATGGGGGGGGGGGGAGGTTCCGATGACATTCACCAAACCTTTAGCCCACGCTGCTGACTCCCACAAACATGGTGCGTGATGATTTGACAAGCAGATTAGCTCACTCGGCATCCGCCGGAGGGTCATTCAAGAATCATCGGCACTGAACTCAGCTTTGTTTCATCGAACAGCTCAGCTGCGGCGGGCCGCACAATGTGTGTGCCGCGCCATTTCATCATGAAAACGACCACCCGCATACTCCCGAATGTTGCCACATTTTAGGCCCGAGCCAACCTGGGATTTAAGCGCTGCTTTGTTCCCGTGAGTGTTGCTCCCGCCCGCTTGATGAATGCTTCAGCGGCGTGTTTGTGTGTTTCATAGGGCTCTATTCATCGCCCTGGTTGAATGAAAGTGTATGTGTCAGAGCAGCTCTGGACTGCCCTTCCTGTTAAGTCATGAGGTGGAACAAGTCCACAAATGTCAGATTGACCCAGGAATATTTCGGCAGGCGCTGGATATTTCTTCATATTTCTCCGTGGGTGTGTGTTTGTGTTCCATTCGACACTCGCGGTTTGTACAATATCAGTGATTTAGCACGTTCCCTTTTATCATATCAGTGCACAAAGTCAAACGGCCAGAAGTCAGTGTTGCCCATCAGTCAAAACCTTTTTTACTTAAGCGTATGAGATAGGAATTAGTCCAAGCAAAACCTGTCTACAAAGTTAAAAGACCCTTTTACGGATTTTTCAAGAAACAGGAACACAAATCCTGGGTTGGGTGCTTACATTGGAGGGTTTGTCTGTTATTTTCTGCTCATAAAAGCAAATATTAAACTCTAATTTGTTTGATTGTACCGGTTAACTATAAATATCTTATCTGAAAGTTATCGCACTCACTTGGGATCCGCCGATTGATTATTTATTTATTTATTTTAGCGCCATCTTCGTCCAGGATGCAAAATGTGTACAATTCAACACCCTTTGAATAGGCCTAATTACGATGGACAACTATTGAAGGCAGGCAGTGGCCCATCAAACACCAACACTGATAAGTCGTCTAATATACCCGCATATCGACGCGTATGATCAGCCGCAGCGGGCTTCGAACGGTATCAAATAGAAGACTTCTGCCTCTGGCTGCTTTTGGAAGCGTAATTAGTTTCTTATCAGGGAGATTCTTGAGTTCCTTGGCTGACTTCATGTTGTTCGACTTGTTTGCCAGATCCCATTTGGACCTGAAGCAGACAGAAAATGCAATGCTGTCAAAGTGTTTTTATTTTTATTTTTTGTAATCATCATGAATACCCGCCTGTAAGACATTTTCCATTGCCAAATCAATGATTTCTCAGGCCACTCGGTGGTTTTGTTGAGTGCACTTCAGTTTTAACTTCAATTGTGTGTGGAATTACACCTCTTAACACGGCGGTTAACGTTCCTGTGGGGATTTGCCTCCTTTCTGCAATCCCTTCATCCTTTCAAACCCTTTTCAAATGACGCATATGATGTTGTTTTTCATTGGCTAAACCGCATCCGAGTTTCCCTCTCAGTCTGACGACGGACCTCCGATTCACCGTCGACGTGGAAATTGCGCCACTTACCGCACCTGTACGAAGAGCATGTTTTTTTATATTACAAATGGAAAAAAAAACATTGGTCTGAGGGGGATTGTGTGTTTTTTTTTGCTGGAGGCCTGCCGGCCCAGAGCGGCGTGTTAAGCTGTTGCCTCAATCTAAGAAACCCCTGACGCGTAGAAACAAAGTTGCCACCCCCAAAATAGTCTGACCGAGTTGTAAAGGAGAAAATAACAAACATTGGTTGGTGTCACGCCAAGTTGGCCCTTTAATCCCCATCCTGTGGAGGAGGCCCTGGCCGTCACTCTCTATTTCGTGTGCCTGGTTCTGACCTGCGTCTAAATCATTTATGCGTCACTGAGAAAGCGCCAAGTGTGTGTGTGTGTAGACGTTGCCCAGTGTGTTCCGCTAATGAGATCTTGCTTGAAGCATGCCAGGCTACGATGTTGCCCTGTCTCATGCCCTCGACCGCGTTCCGTCCACCTCACCTATAATCTCACCTCGCGTTTATGCCCAACGCCTGAAAAGTTGGGCCGCGAGGTGCGTCAATCATTAATGACGAGTGTCCCGCCGTCTCGGGTTTCTTTCAGGAGATGAGTGGCAGAGGGGGGAGGGAGTTACTCGCAGGAGCTCAAGAGTTAACGGTTACAAGTGTAGGACAGAGCTGCTTGTACATTGTACTGAAACACGTTCAGTAAATCAAGTGTCCCTTCCCACAGTTGCCGCCAGAAGACTTGCGTGGCCCAACCCGGTTCCTTGAAGGCCCGGCCAGAAAGTTACCGGCAGGAACGCAATCTACGGTGACTTTTTGAATCATTGCCAGTCACCGCCCCAACATTTTTAGAGAGCACCGCAAGCATCAATTGCTGCTGACGCAGTGCGAGTGTTTGCATAGCAGCTACTTGGATCTACAAGAGGTTTTTAGAGACGATCCCTTCGAGACCATCCCTTAGTTTGGACCCGCGTCTGGAAATCAATCAACACCAATATGAACGAAAACATCTAACCGCAAAGGAAATTGAACTTTCAACGGCGGATCATTGACCAAGCATCACACCGATGGCATGGGGAGCCGGAATGACGATTGGCTGCAATCCTCAGCTTGACTGCTTTTGGGTTTTGACCCGTTTTTCATGTTTTCTGTCATGATAGAACTTCGGGTGTGAAAGATGGCAAAGAGACATTGCGGTCATTCAACGTGTTGCTCCTTACTGCAACCACGGCGATATCTGTCATCTGATCCCCCTACTTAAGTTTGAATCAGTGGATGTACGTCCTTTTTTTTGGGGTAGGAGGGGGCTTTATTTTTGTAGATGCATTCCCGCACCCTCGCAATGTCATAACAGACTTATTTGGAAGCATACAGCCTTCACAACACTTGAACTAAAGGAAGGCAGACTCATCGAGTGACTGCGTTGTGGCATCATGGCTGCGGATCACGGCGAGTTACTGGCCGAGATGTCCACCATCGGCCGTCTGAGCGCCACCGAACGTCTCAAACACGCCCAGAGGCGGCGTGCTCAACAACTGAAGGCGTGGGCCCAGGTGGAGAAGGATTCGGCACGAGGCGCTAAAGGCAAAGCGGATAAGAAGCAGCGTTCAAGAAAAGTGACCTTCCCCAACGCCATCACCCTTCTTGATGCAGCTGCACGCAATGACCTGGATGAGGGTAGGTGCCTTGCTTGGATCGGAAGATATTCACGTAGAGTTGACGCTCACCATCTTTCAATGTCCTTTGTCCCGGTGCGGGATCAAGGCTAAGAATAGTGGCAAATCCTTTAAGTGCATTGTTAGCTTGCCCACTGACACGCATGTCTATATATGGAAGCAAGACTTCTGCAATGCATTTCATGGAAGGTTTATGGCTCTACTTGTGGATGCCACCTAGTGAGGGAGCTGCTCAACAGCGGCGTGAGCCCCGATCTGGTCAACGAAGACGGACTGACTGCCCTTCATCAGGTAAACGCGGGACGTACGATCACTTGGGTCACTTTGGGTATGCGCGAGCTATTTAAAATTGCCCGATGGAAACTTTAAGTGGGATTCGGGTTCATTTGGACCATCACGACGACTGCCGCCCACGCGTGTTTTCTAAACAAAATCTGAAGGTTGTTATTCACCCGCTCTTCGGTTTCTGTCTGGCACTGCTCGTCTTTATTTGGTCTGAGCCTTCACTTATCGTCATGATGCAGACGCAATGACTTTTCCCCAGGGTTTTAACTTTAAGGGGAGCATTCATTTCCTGAACAATTGCAGTCGGATTACTCGCGCAAGGCCGTAAAAGTCCTGTTTTTGCCGGCGGGCGCCTCTGCGAAAAGCACATTGCCGTCATTGTTGTTTTCCCTCCTGAGAATTTGCTTCATGCAAATGTCCACCTGTCCTGTCCTGCCAGTGCTGCATTGATGACTTTGTGGGCGTGGTGCAGTGCCTGTTGGACGCCGGCGCCAGCGTCAATGCCTGCGACAGTGAGCTGTGGACACCGTTGCACGCTGCTGCCACCTGTGGGCACACCGGCTTGGTGCAGCTCCTTATTCAGGCGTGAGTTGACCCGAAGAACATTTTCTCCTGCTCTAAGTTACTCTTCCTGGTTTGCCCTAACACAAATCCCAGTAAGGCTTAATTCAGGTTTACATCCGGAGGCTTTTCAAATATGTTGACTTAGGAGTCATTGCCATTTCTTCTTCCGTTTTTGTGTGTACGGTACTTGCAGTGGGGCCGACCTGATGGCCGTCAATACGGATGGAAACATGCCCTATGACCTCTGTGAGGATGAGGCCACTCTTGAACTCCTGGAGATGGTCATGGCTGAACAGGGTCAGAGAGATGGCTCAAATAATATGCCACCTCCATTTACAATATTTGGACATTTGACTGATGGCTAAAAGCATCATTGAGCAGCAAAAGCCCAAATCGGGTCTGTTTGTGCAGGAATAACACAGGCCCGCATAGACGAGTGCAGAGGCGCGAGAGAGGCGGCGATGCTTGCTGACATCCGAGCTCTCATTTTCCACGGAGCCGACTTGAACAGTCAGGATGATCGCGGGATAACACTGGTGAGAATTTTTCTTCCTAAACTGCAAATATTGTCCTATTTTCTCTCCAAAGCGCAATGTTATGATGAAATTTGTTACTTGCGTTTGCTATACGTTTGTGGATTCTGTTGTGCCGCTAGCTGCATATAGCGTCCGCCAATGGATACCTGTCTGTGGCTAACCTACTGCTGGAGCACAAGGCTCAGGTGGAGGTCCAGGACTGTGATGGGTGGACGCCTTTGCATGCTGCCTCCTGCTGGGGACAAGTCAGTACTGCAGTCTCCCCAGCCTTTCTATTGGAGCTCAAAACAATGCGCAGGAGGAAATAATGCTGTCTGTCTGTCTGTCTGTCTGCATCATAGATCCAAATGGTGGAGCTGCTGGTGGGTCATGAAGCCAGTTTAGACACAAAGTCCATCCTGGAAGAGACTCCCCTGGGCATGTTTTGTTGTTGTTAAATGTAAAACATTATTTTCATACTTCTACGACTAATAATACCTGAATGTTTTCAAAGATGTGTGCATCGATGAGGAGGTCAGAGCGAAACTAATGGACCTCAAGCACAAACATGACGCCATCATGAAGAGCCAGGACCGTCACAAAGGCGCCTTGCAAAAGCGAGCTTCCAGTACTGGCAGCAGAGGGTAAAATCGGATGTCAGCCTCCCCGATCGTGACGAAGGAAAGACGTGGGGATTACATTCGATATGCTTCTGTCTCGTTTGTCCGTACAGGAAAGTGGTGCGTCGTGTCAGTGTGAACGAGCGCTCCAACCTGTACAGGCGGGAGCATCACAAAGAGGCCATGGTGTGGCAGGAGAGGGGCCGCCAGCCCGAACCACAAGATGAGGATGAGGACCGTCTGACTGACAATGAACTTCATCAGCATGTGAGCAACTCCAGAAAAAAAAAACTGTCTTGTCGCTGAAATTGAAAAGCAATTGAAGAAGCCGTTTCAAAAATGGAATTTGTGGGTTCACTCGGATGGTGTTCCAGGAAAATAATGATCACCTGCTCAGTCACGTCGCCATAGCCGTGGTTAAGTCTGGGGCCTTTTCTCACTGTCGCCTTTGAGCTCTGCCATTATTCACTTTTCTAAATCACCGGGATGATCCAATTTTTCCACCTATTTAGGGGGGAAAAAATGGTTTGCCTATCGAATAATTTCACCCGGTCAGGCTACTCCCACCCGCGCAACATAAACAGAGTCCGCCCCTTCCTGCCACCCCATTCTGCCTCTATTATTGTTAACAGTCACATTTGTGATTATGATTCTAAATTATTTTGAATGTATGAATAAAAATTGTATATTTAAGAACAGCACACGCAAACGTCAATAAATTGATTGATCCTTCCTTACATTTAGACTGGAGGTGACGCCTCGTCACGTGCAGATGAGCCAGAAGCTACTCTCGGCAATAGTGTTTCCAGCTTCGGCAACGGAGGCGCATCCGTTTCTCTGGCTTCCTCCGTGCCCGGAGAGCAACGGAGCGGGGGAGGTCGCATGGATCGCAGCGCCTCTTACCATCTCAACGCAGCGTCGGGGCAACCGGACGAAGAAGGCTCGGACTCTATGACTCGAGAAAAATCTCGCCAAACCTTGGCCGAGCTAAAACGGCAACGGGCGGCCGCCAAGCTCAATAAATGCCCGGCGCCTCCGCCACCTCTGACGCCACCCCTAGAAGAGGAGCCCCTCTCTGCCGCTGCGTCCGAGGTGGCAAGTCCTCCGAGGACACGCAACGCAGAGACGGCAGCGTCCCCCAGCCAGGTGTTCTTCACACCAGCCAGCGGAGATCCTCCGCTCCTGAAACTGCGAGCCCCGGAGGAGGACCAGTCGACCAATAAGCATCCTTGCTGTCGACTCATGTAGGGACGTCCAAGCCGGACCCTCCAAAGTGACGCAGATACACTCTTCATGCGCGTTTGTCACTTCGGCCACATGACGTAGCGCTCAGTGTTATCCTCACGCTTTCCTCCCCCCCCTAATGATTTGACCGCATTGTCAATCACTTCTGCGCTCATCTTGTCGTTCGCAAAAGCCATAGAATGATGTCAACTGAAACGGGATGATGAAATCATTTGCGATTGATCACTGTTGAAATCATCATGAGCTTTGAGTTGCACTTGCAGAAACTGCCCATTAGTATGGCGGCACGTGTGCTAAGTTCCACTCACATTCGCAACTTTTTATGGTTGGGGGGCTGACTTCATGATAGTTTTGTGATACGGTACAGTGTCGCCATTCACACAAAGAGGTTTACAAGGACCGTTACCTTGCACGTTTCCTTTCGGTTTTTGAATCATACTCGAGTCTCTGCGTTCATATTTTTAAGGGTGGCGTTTGTAAATGGTCTTTTTTTCCTCAACTATATGAGTTCGTCTATCCTGTCATCACCACGAACGAGTCTAATCATTGTCAAATTCAGAAAATGCTTTCAGCCGAGAAATGAATAAAACGCTTATTTTTCTGAGCACTGTAGGAGAGGTTTCATAACAACGATGATGACGTCCCAAAGGTTGCCTGACTTATCTACAGTCTGTGCCATCGTCACCCAAGTTCACGTGCACAATCTGAAGTTATCCAAGGGGCATGACATCACAAATTCAGGCTTTGCAAAGATCATTCTAAATTGGGTGCAGCAAACACTGCCGAAAACTATCAACGCCACAGTTGTCAAACGAGCAATTCATAGCTTATGTGCTATCGTGAGGACCGAGGAGACGGGCGGGATCGGATAAATGGACCACAAAAATGATTTGGCACAAACATTTCTGCCTTGAAACATGGAGCCAAGCATAATCTTAAAGCCGATATTTCAGCCTAAGATTATAAAACATGAAAACTGAGACTTTACACCCTATTGAAGATTTTTATCTTCCACGTTGTTTTCCCTCTATCCAGAATTTGTTTGCACAACACAACCTAATACATTGGACACGACTCACAGGTTTGTGCAAAGGTTAATTGTGGCGCGTGTAAAAGTTCAACAACTCAAATTATAGTCTTGTGCGGCGATATAGGTTGTGGACACGGTAAACTCGATTGATTAGAAAGGTAAATAGCTGGTGATGAACTTGGTTGTTAAGATCGTAACGTTGCCTCCTCTTTCTGCTTCATGTCAAAAGTAGGCTCGTTGTGATTGGATTGTCTCCCTTTCATCATTTTGCTGCTGTAAATTTGGAATTTCTCCATTGTGAGACAAAGGTTTTCTTATCTTATCTTATAATGGATTGCGATACAGCAATGAAAAAAGTAATCTGGCCCGACGGCTGTTTCTCGAAATCAAATTTCTACGAAGTTCATTACTTAAGCCCGGGGAAGTGGGTCAAACTGCCTTCAAATGGAGAGCAGCGAAACGAACTCAAGTGACCTTTTACGTCTGAATCCAGTAAGAAATGGTGTCGATAGTTGCGAAAGGTTGACCGTGATTTTGCTTGAATAGGGATCGATTGATTGATTAGCAGTCTTGCAATGTGGATAGCAAGCTGGGTTGAGACTTGTAGCGTGCCTTGTACACAGGTACCACTTATGTAATTGTTACCGAGTGAGTTTCCAGGAATTCCACACGTATGTCGTTGTTCCGTGGGAACCTTGGACCGCTCGCTACATTAATCGCGGTGGCCACAAGATTGCCTATTCCCACTTGAACTATTTCATGGATGCCAGAAAATTGAGATCCAGCCATGGAGACTTATTCTGTCCAAAATGGTTCCTACTCTTCTACTCCCTCGAAAACTCGCACACAGGTGGGGATGGGGCGGCCTGGCCGAGCCCATGTGACGATGTGTGACTTCATGGTCTCAACTGCTTTCAAATGTTAAATGCGCATGGGTGCAGATCGATAGGAAGATGCGGAGCCTGGACAGAAGGGCACAGTGACACAACGGCCTAGCTCAAGCTCAGCTTATCGACGACTACTCCTGCTATGTTCCAAAGAGGCCTCATTTAACTATGATAAGGCGCAGGAACTGCGAAATCAAGACAGGCTTCATGTCCTCTCTTCAGAAAGTTATTCAGGAATCTAAATGTTAAGCAATCATAGTAAAAGTGATCCAGAGTTAATTAATGGTGGTGGCCCCCTGAAATAGACAAAAGTGCATTCAAGATGAGATACGCAGCTTCATCATAATCATGCCAGTTAGACCATTTGTTGTTGTTTGTTTTATTACCATATGCAATTGAATAAGTAGAGCATTTCAGAATTCGAAATTTGGGACTCTAAATGCATGATGGGACTCATACTTTTCTGATCAGCGAGTCCCTGGGACTCGCAGGGCTCAAGCTGTAAAATTATCACTGTGTGTGTGTGTGTGTGTGTGAGAACAGTATATATATACACACACACACACACACACAGGTAGTGTGTATGTTGCTCGTGTTTATGGTCCCGCTTGCCAATGAGATAACTCTTTTCCTCTTGTCCCTCCCCTCGCAAAGGGCTTTAAAAGGACCGTTTTGCATGTTGGTGTGTTCATTCCGACACCTTCACTTGCACTCTCTGTCAACATGGACCTTTGCAAAAATGCAACAGAGCGGCCGGAGCCTCTGAAGGCAGAAGTGAAAGGTAGTTTCTCTTTTTGATTTTTTTTTAGTCTGTGCGCTTGGCATCCGAAAACGTTTTGCATGAGTTATTCTTTTATTGTTTTAGGGAGCATCCCCTCTTGGTTGCAAGGCACATTACTGCGCAATGGCCCCGGGATCTTCTCGGTGGGCGATACCAGCTACGACCACTGGTTTGATGGCATGTCCATCATGCACAGCTTCTCCTTCAAGGATGGTTGGTGCCTCGCATGAGTTTTCTTTTTAATGAATAATTCATTGACCGACTGTTTTTTTTTTTTTTTGCTGTTGTCGTTGCACCGTCACAGGTGAAGTGACCCACCGAAGTCGGTTCCTGAAAAGTGACACCTATAAAGCCAACATGGAGTCCAACCGAATTGTTGTGTCTGAAATGGGAACAATGGCTTACCCTGACCCGAGCAAAAACTTCATTGTCAAGTAAGCGTCACTCGCGATCCTAATCTTGACTAAGTGGCTTGAGTTTGAAGAGTATTTATGTTGCAGATTGCACTTTCCGCACTTGTAGTCAAGACACTTTCAAGTGTGATTGATGATTCCCAACTTATGTTGGAATGTAAGGATGCACAGTCGTGTAATAATGCGTTCCTGTTGATTGCCTACTGCGTGTGTAGAACTGCAGCACATCACGCTGTGAGTCAGTCCTGATATTTTGACTTCCTGTGCAATTGATTGAGGGAACCAAAACCTTATCTCGATCAATAATATCGGTGACAATTCTTCCACTGGATATAGTGCTCAAGCAGTCATATTGTTGTGGCTGGTGTTTCCTTTTCCTGTTTCTGCTTCCTCCCTTGATCCTCTTTACAATCGGTCCCAGATTTGATTTGAACTTTCCTTCCACACGTCTTCATCCCACTTTGCCCCTGGGTGGGTTTTGTCTCGGACGTCATTCGAATTGTTGCCATTCTACGTCGTCATATTGGTGTCTTTCTTTCAAGGGCAATCACCTTTCTCAACCACACAGTGCCTGACTTCACTGACAATGGTGCCAGCAATTTTATCCAATACGGTCAGGATTATTTCGCCACCTCAGAAACCAACTACATTCGCAAAATTGACCCAGTCACTCTGGAAACTCAGGATAAGGTCAGCTTCATCGGTCCCAAAAAAAAAAGGGATGGCTTTCATATAGTGCATTAAGCGCACACATTGTTTTTCCTCTCAGGTGGACTATATGAAGTTTGTACCTGTGAACTTGGCGACGTCCCATCCGCATTATGACAAGGAGGGTAACGCCTACAACATGGGTACTTGTATCGCGGAAAAGGGCAAGACGAAATACCTGCTGTTCAAAGTCCCCGCTGTTTCGCAGAAAGGTAAATAATGACCCGCTCTACTTTGTCTCCACAATTCAACTGGCCCAGATCCTTATCTGAGGTCAAAACGCAATACAACCTCCGACAAGAGACTGTACATCACTTTTGTATGTAAGGCCAGATGTGCAGAGAAAAAAAAATCGATATGTCTTTTTCAAGCATTCTAGTGCTTGGACGACACCTCCAGAGAGGTTTTTGAGGGTCCGCTTTATACACAGATCCTTCCCACCCCCTCCCACACAGACAAAGCCAAAAAAGTCCCCGCTCTGAAGAACGCAGAGGTGATCTGCTCAGTACCCTGCCGCTCCCTCCTGACGCCGAGTTACTACCACAGCTTCGGCATGACGGAGAACTACTTTGTCTTCATCGAGCAGCCCTTCAAATTGGACATCCTCAAGATGGCCACCGCCTACATGAGGGGAGTCAACTGGGCCAGCTGCCTCAAGTTTTGCCCAGAAGAAAATGCAAGCACCACCTTTCATCGAGCACCACCGAACACTTGGAAGTTAATGATCCTAAAAATCCCATTTTTATTCTCTTTCAGACTCTGATTCACCTGATAGACCGAAAGACAGGCAAAGTGGTGGAGACCAAGTACTACACTGAAGCTATGGTCGTCTACCATCACGTGAATGCTTTCGAGGTCGACGGCTGCGTCGTATTTGACGTCATCGCCTACAAGGACAACGGCCTGTATGAGATGTTTTATGTGAGGAATCTGAAGGAAACGCCGGGGTATCGCAACGAAAGCTACTCCAAACCAACTTATAAGAGATTTGCGCTTCCCGTTCAAGCAAACAAGGTAAGGGGACCGCATGCCGTTTTTGACTTGGACCCCGAAGGGGACGCTGAGCTGTATTCGGTGTGCAGGGCGCGGCCATCGGAGAAAACCTGGTGAAAGTCACATGCACCACTGCCACGGCGGTGAAAGAGAAAGAAGGCAAACTCATGTGCCGAGCGGAGGTGCTCTGTGGAGGTGAACGTCATGCTGGTGTGTCGGTCAACTTCCGTGAGTTGTGTTTGGCTCTTTAACACTCCCGTTTTTCTCTTCGTCAGGGATTGACTTGCCACGAATTAATTACGATTTTAACACCAAGAGACACCGCTTCGTGTATGGCAATTGCGTCGAGGAATCGGCGCTCTCGAAAGAGGTAACATTTGGGCTTTCTTTTCTTTTGCAATGACAAAATGCAACAAGGATTGGAATTCCGTTGACTTGCCAGCCATTTTGAATCAGAGGAGATTCCAAAGTCAGGAAGTGCATTGTTCACAGTAACATTGTTCCCCCCCCCCCCCCCCCCCCCCCAAGTGGCATCAATGATAAAACCACAAGGTGGGAACCTGTTAATTGTCGACTTCGAAGTTTTTCAAACAAAAAGCCAACCCCCACTTGGCCTTGGTTGCCGTCCCCATGGGTTGTCTTTATTTGGCAAAGCTACGCGCAGAGCTAACACAAACAATGGGAAGAAAGGAAGTCCATCAGGCTTAAGTGGTACAGAAAATATACTTGAAAGAACTTCCCATCATTCTGACCGGATGCCCGAATCACCGCGCTGACGTCTGAGAGAGGAAACGTACGCTCGCACTCGCCTCTTTTGGATCAACAGGATAATGTTTAATTCTTCCGACTGAAAAACCACAACATCCTTTTCATCCGAGTTCTACAGTTATGTCTTTCCTCTAAAATTGGCATCTGATCTTTTGCTGTAGATTATGAAATTTGACACCGAAAGCAAGCAAATGTTGACCTGGAGTGAAGACAACTGCTGGCCATCCGAGGCAGTGTTTGTGCCCAGGCCCAATGGCGAGTCAGAGGATGATGGTAAGCGTTACTGCGCGGTGAACGGGCACGTTATGTGGAAACTAGATCCGTCACTACATTAGGTACAAATGCACCAGTTGTATTGAATGCTTTGTTTTGTAGCGCTGCAAAAGACAACGAGCAGGAGGTTACACGCAGAATATACTGTCGACATTGATAAACATGACCTGACCAATTTCCACAAAGTCTTGCAGAATCAGTCAGAGCCCGGGGAATTACTTTTTTACTACGAGTGGGTATGACTGATATCTTGGTCTTAATCTTTTTCTAGGTGTGGTTTTATCATCTGTAATCAACACCAATCCGGGCCAGTTGAACTTCATCTTGGTTCTTGATGGCAAAACACTCAAGGAAGTAGCTCGGGGTTATGTGAACACTGAACTCCATAAGGACATGCATGGATTTTTTATCCCTCAGGGAAATTAGTCACTTATAATTGAGTAAGCATCAGTATACATTTTAGTAAAGAAAAATCTTCACTTTGTCAACATGTAAAGCATGTAAATTACATTCCAGTATAGACTACCAGACAAAGTGATGACGATATTATCGATTGTATCAACATATTATTTCATTTCTTACAGTATTTACAGAGAGCAATTTTGTCCTGGTGAAAATGTATTCTGTGCTATCCACTTTATTCTTGTGTATCTCTTTGATTTTTGTGCCTCCTGTTTTCATTGAAAAAAAAACACATTAAACTTGTACTAGAATAAATCCAAGCACATCTCAGCATGTTTGAGAATTGAGACGTGACACGTGCCGTGCTGGGTTCTCAGTCTCAAATTCTTTGCCTTTTGTCTGTTTTTCTAGAAGTGATCTCAAAAGCACAACATCAAGAGCCGTATGTGATACTGTTATCTATAAATGCCTGTGCTGGACAGTATTTGGAATGGAATCTTTGTATCAATTTACTGCTCTTGAGCTAATATGGAGTAGCCATGTGAGGCGTAGTGAACAAACATTAAAAAATAAATCATACGCACACTCCACTCCGGTAGGTGGCGGTAGTGTACCTTACCGGGATTGCCAACCGCTATTGACATCAAATAAAAAAGTGTTTTCCACCCTTGGCCATGGTGGCTCGAAAGCTACGACTGTAACTGGACGTTATCGACTTCGCTGTTCTGCCGACAACGATTCATTGTGACTTGGATCGACGGCTATAATGGGGAAAAAGGATAAAGGGGATCGTGGTGAGTTCATGAATTATGTTTCAGCCTGCTAATTAGACACGATATTTCAAGCTAGAGAAAGGATGCGACCTTTAAAATGCGTTTTGGACGTCTTTTGTGTACCGTTTTATGAAATGCTGCCATCGACGTGGATATTGTCAACACTGTTACTGCAGTTTAGCACCTCTAGTTTATTTTGTCTCGTATGCTGACACTATTGATCACGCGTTCCCACTACAATGCATTTGGTTTGTGAATGTCTGAATTGACACAGTGTATACTTCGAGCCTTGGGACTATTGTGTGTTGTCATCTGTCAACAAACATGTTACGGTCTACAGAGAAGAAATCCAAAAAGCGTTTATATGAGGAGGAGGAAGATGATGAAGACGTGGTGAGTGGCAAGTCGCAGGATGCCATACCTGCTGCTGCGGGGAAGCAAGTGGATGAATCCAGCACCAAACTGGACGAATACGGAGCCAAAGACTATCGTGTTCAGATGCTTCTGAAGAATGACCACTCCTCACGACCCCTCTGGGTGGTAAGATCGCCTTTCAGAATTAAGTCAAGGTTCTTCATTGCTCTCATTCATTTGTACTTTATTTTGCTCCCTGCAGGCTCCAGATGGACACATCTTTCTCGAAGCGTTTTCACCAGTTTATAAGTATGCACAGGATTTTTTGGTGGCCATTGCGGAGCCAGTGTGCAGGCCCAACCACATCCACGAGTACAAGCTAACAGCATATTCACTGTATGCTGCTGTCAGTGTGGGGCTGCAGACCTCTGACATAGTGGAGTATTTGCAGAAACTCAGCAAGACCTCCGTGCCTGATGGAATTGTGCAATTTATTAAGGTATGAATTACCGAAATGATGATGTCTTCAGTGTGCCTTTTTTTTGTATGGTATAATTTGACATTTCTTTTTCCGCAGCTCTGCACTGTGAGCTATGGCAAAGTCAAGCTGGTGCTCAAGCATAATAGGTTCGAGCCACTTCCAAAGGATTCCAACGATTCCATTTTATTGTTTTGGTTGCTCTTTATTTCACTTTTTACCTGCACGTCTGTTCAGGTATTTTGTTGAGAGCACATTCCCTGATGTGATCCAGCGTCTCCTGCAGGACGACAAGATCCGGAAATGTCGTCTCTGTGCTCCCGATGGGACGGACGGCGAGCTCATTACAGAGGTCATCCGCAGCAAGTCAGCGGTATGCCCGCTATTACGACCTTCTGTCCAAAACTCTTTAATTTAACTCGATCAGTGTAAATAAAAACTGATGGCGGGAACCAAGATTGATCTATTTTCACATCCGATATTTTTTTTCAACTGCTGTATCTAAATGTCCAACTGCACTCACAAAGAAAACAAATCGATAATGTATTTTTTTTCAACAGATCTCCAAGACGGTTGAGGACAAAGGGGGTGCTTCCACCTCACAGCAGCCCACTGATGGTCAAACGTCAGAGCAGCAGGTCCCCGAAGACATCTTCAGCTACTATGAGCAGATGGACAAGGAAGAAGAGGAGGAGGAAGAGACTCAGACCGTGTCTTTTGAGATTCAACAGGTGCGGGGTAACGTACATATTTTGTGTGCAAGCTCGGCGGTTCCGAGCCAAATGCAGTCGCGTGGCGCGCAAAGGGATGTAACACTTTCGTAAGGATAGCTGTCCGATGGAAACTTTGAAATCCATTGGTGATGTACGCTCGGCGTGCAACCTGTTTTGTGAGTTTTCAACTTGACTTGAAAGTCGTGGTTTTGTGTAGGAGATGATTGAGGCGCTCCAAAAGCGCTGCATTGAGCTGGAATACCCGCTCCTCGCCGAGTATGACTTTCGGAACGATACCGTCAACCCGGATATCAACATAGACCTGAAGCCGACGGCCGTGCTACGACCGTACCAGGAAAAAAGTCTGCGCAAGATGTTTGGCAATGGACGCGCTCGTTCCGGAGTCATTGTGTTGCCCTGCGGTGAGAATGCCGATTTATTGTTGGCCAGTATTTTTTAACTGTTAAAAAGAGACATTTAAAATGTTTCTCAATGCAAGCTGACTTGCATCGACTAACTGGTCACAAAGTTCTGTCCGTGTCCCGCTTTCCAGGCGCGGGCAAATCTCTAGTTGGTGTAACAGCAGCGTGCACGGTACGCAAACGCTGCCTGGTGTTGGGTAACTCCTCGGTGTCCGTGGAGCAATGGAAGGCCCAGTTCAAGATGTGGTCCACTATCGATGACTCCCAGATCTGCCGCTTCACCTCCGATGCCAAGGACAAGCCCATCGGTTGCTCAGTGGCCATCAGCACCTACTCCATGCTGGGCCACAGCACCAAGCGCTCCTGGGAAGCCGAGAGGGTCATGGAGTGGATGAGAAGCCAAGAATGGGGTCTCATTATTCTCGATGAGGTACACACCATTCCCGGTAAGGTTTATCCCGATCACGCATCCTGTTGCCTTTGCCAAAGAAATGTTGGGAGATCCTCTGCTGATACCATTGTTGCTCTTTGTAGCCAAAATGTTTCGGAGTGTGCTGACCATCGTCCAGGCGCATTGCAAATTGGGTCTCACTGCGACTTTAGTTCGGGAAGATGACAAGATCGTGGACCTCAACTTCCTCATTGGGCCAAAGCTTTATGAAGCCAACTGGATGGAGTTGCAGAGCAACGGCTACATCGCCAAAGTCCAGTGCGCCGAGGTGAACGAGCTAAAGCGCATCCGAGGGGCTTCTCGATTGCCGGCACTTTGCTCTAAACGTGAATGTCTATGTTGCAGGTGTGGTGCCCGATGTCTCCAGAGTTTTACAGAGAGTACGTGGCCATCAAAACTAAGAAGCGCATCTTGCTTTATACCATGAATCCCAATAAGTTCCGGGCGTGCCAGTTCCTCATTCGATTCCATGAGCGGCGCAATGACAAGATTATTGTCTTTGCCGATAATGTCTTTGCCTTGAAAGAATACGCAATCCGCCTGAACAAGTATGTATTTTCACCCTAAATATATATATTTTTAAAAAAATACAGTATTTCACAAGTACATTTCTCTTTGTCTGCTCAAGGCCCTACATTTACGGCCCCACCTCCCAAGGGGAACGTATGCAGATCTTGCAGAACTTCAAACACAATCCCAAGATCAACACCATTTTTATCTCCAAGGTAACTGGTGACTGTGCAAGTCATTGACATTCAATTCCGATTACGACTATTACACGCAACGATTACCTAATTGGGATTATTGGTTAAAAACACCATTATTGTGCTGGTGTGCGCACGCGTCTGTGTGGGAAATTTTATGCCTAATATTATAGTGAGCATATTTGCGTTCAAAATTTGCACTAAAGAGATCTATTTAAATGTTACCACAGTAGAAATGTAATTTAGTAGAAGGTATCGAGCAAAGTCCAATGCAAGGAGTTTGTTTATGCAAGGAAACCATACTTGAATGGACAGATTTGCAATAAAAAAAAACAACAATTTAGTTTGGCCCAAAAGGAACTCGGACAATTTCAGTGTTTCATAGGATTTGATTTGTCTTCATATTTTTTTACGCTTAAACATTTTCTCTTTTTATTCCCAAAAAGAAATGATCTTGCACTGGTTACTTTTACTACCGTATATCTTGACCATCCAACAGGTTGGAGACACCTCATTTGACTTGCCAGAGGCCAATGTTCTGATCCAAATCTCCTCTCACGGTGGGTCACGCAGGCAGGAGGCTCAGAGACTCGGTCGTGTCCTTAGAGCCAAGAAAGGTTTGTTTCTTTCGTGTTGTCACGGTCTATGGTCTTCTATGCACACATGTCCGCTCTCACATCGCCTGTGTTCCTTCTTAGGAATGGTTGCCGAGGAATACAATGCATTCTTTTATTCGCTGGTGTCTCAAGACACCCAGGAGATGGCGTACTCCACCAAGAGGCAGAGGTTTCTAGTGGACCAGGGCTACAGCTTTAAGGTAGATTTGAACTGTTCCACACATGGACGATGCTTTTCTTGTACACAGTTCTACTTTGACTTTGGATCTCATTACCGAGCGACAGCTTGGTAACGAAAGGTTGCGGGGTGGGATAAGCCCCAGCCCATGGCCAAATGTCATGTCAAATGGCCATTTAACATCTCAAAGCCATGTACGGTTCCTAGGTGATCACGCAGTTGGCAGGAATGGAGGAAGAAGACTTGATGTTCTCCACCAGAGAAGAGCAACAGCAGCTCCTCCAAAAGGTCCTGGCTGCCTCCGATATGGATGCCGAGGAGGAAACGGTGGCAGGCGAGGTGGGCGCAAAACCACAGGTGGGTGCCGCGAAAGCCTCACATATATGGTCACGCTTCCGCATCGCCGCATCATTCTGCCACCTTGGCATTTCTTTTTCCTTTCTTCTACCCCAACAGTTTTCAAGGCGAACGGGAACCATGAGCTCCATGTCTGGTGCCGATGACACCGTCTATATGGAATACCAGAGTAAAGGCAAATCGTCTTCTCTCGGAAAGGGCATCCATCCGCTCTTCAAGCGCTTTAGGAAGTAGATGGGCTGGTTAAAGTTCTGACACTTGGACATTAGCCACAAGACGGTGGCGTAAAGAGGCCACAGCGGTTAGCGCATCTGCCTCTCAGTTCTGAGGTTGGTGGTCCCATTCTGGGCTTTGGCTCTCTTGTGTGGAGTTTACATGTCGACGCCATGCCCGTGTGGGTTCTCTTCATTTCCTCCAGCTTCCTCTCACATTTGACTCTAACCAAATAGTTGTGTGTGCCTCCCACCCGAGGTCAGCTGGGAGAGGCTCCAGCACACTTGTGACCCTCGTGAGGGTAGGGAGGTAGGGAGTATGCAAGATGAATGGATGATTTCATTCACCGGTTAGTTTTTTTTTTTAACAATCGTTTGATCCTTTGTAGACTTGAAGCGAAGAGATTCGAGTTCAAAATAACTGATGCAACATGTTTTATATCATGTTGACATGGTAAGAGAATCCTCAGGTTGGAACAAGAGTCAACTGGGAAATGGTCAATTTTTTCCCCCCCAGTTATCAAAATAAACTTCAACAATTAAAAATGCGCTGTTTTTTTCCTTTCTTCCAGCATTTCAAATGTATCATAGGCTGAAGAGGTTCGGCAGGGTTCCAATTTATTGCGTCATCCCCGGTTAGTCAAGTCGACAGTGAATAAACAATACGATGGAGAGAAGGGGGAGCGGTCACAAATCTATTTTATATCCAAACTAACACAGCACGTGTCAGTCCTTGCATAATTTCTGGGGTCCTTGAGGCTCAAAAAACTAAAATGTGGAATAAAATGGGGGGAAAAAACTGTTGATTTAAGTGAATTTATCCGCTCACTTGTGTATGTCAATATTTTTAAAAAGAGTCAACTTTATTATTTCAATCAGACAGTTTTATTTGCTCATCCAAACTATACAAAATCATCCCACAATTTTAGTTAAACCGTACGACAATGACAACATGTTAAGTGGAACCCGCATGTCAACTAGTGTTCACATCTTCATGCTCTTGAATTGAGATTGAATATAAAAAAAACAACTATAGATTTCCTTAGAATATTAGCAACAATGCCAGTATCTTTAATTTGACACAAAAAAGTGTGTGCACTGTGTTTTGGTAAACATTGTATGGAGACTGTATCGAACAGCACATCCCTGGGCAGTTACTTGGGCTGACAAACTGAAAAATCTCAAAAACAAACACTGGATAGAACATGTGCCGATGATACACAATAGCACACTACTAAACGTGAGCGCAGTCCGTATTTCACATCATTTTAACCATCGTATCATATTTAAAGACACGCACGCGCACACACACACAGATCAGTAAATGTCAATCGACATCACTTTGGATTTATCCAAATTTAGCAGAACTATTGGCACACTTTTGGGACAGTGGAACCATTAGGTTCTATCGAAGACTAGGAATTGAATTAGAAATTGGGAGCTGGAATCGATCGAGCACTTTGGCAAAAAAAAAAAAGGATCTGAAGAGGTGCACTCAAGGAAGGGAGGAAATGAGATTGACAAGAGTGCAAAGTGCATTCCAGAACAGAAGAGTAATGATTGAAGAAGGATCCAGTTTCCTGTGCGTTATTTCCTTCCGTTGGAATCAGGCTAAACACAACAACAGTACCATCTTCCGGCTATTTGACACACCTTAATATCAGGTGTGGGGTTTCTCCAAAAGAACACCAGAGGGACAGCATGGTGATGTCCAAACACAACCTCGGAATCCTCAAAGGTGCAGTGGTGTCGTGCTTCCACAAGGGCAGGATGTTTGAGTCCTGAATGGACATTGAGGCCTTCCCCGGTAACCTTTAATGGCCCCAGACCCTGCTCGCCTATCCTTTCAGGAACACTGACCATGTTTCTTCACTTTGGCCTCTCAAGGAAAGTTGAGCTTGGGAATGGGGCCTTTTAAGGAAATTGGAAACACGCCTGAATGCAAAACGATAACACGCTTTATGGCGGCGAGTGAGTGGGAAAAGGTTTTATGTCTATCACCAGAAAGCACAACTTGGACGCATTCACGGGCACCATTTGAGTTGAGAAACTTGACGAGCTGCCTCCTCATTGGCTATCATCTTTTGTTGGCGAAGACTTCGCCTTGTCAGAGTCTTCTTCACCTTCATCGGCTGGAGGACAGGGAAGCAAATTGACAAATCAGTCTCTTGCAAAGACCTGCAGAATCTGCAGTGTGCCATTTTATTTTGAAGGTCTTATTTCCTGTGATTGCTTGTGTTGTGGTTTTGACTATGAATAGGAAATCGGTTTAATTGATGTTCCTCTATGGCCTCCTGTGTGATGTTTGCATGTTCTCCCGTTGCGTGCGTGGGTATTCGCCGAGTACTCCAGCTTCCTTCCACATGACAAAAACGTGCATGTTAAGTTCATTGGCCGTAGGTGGCGATGTGAATGGTTGTGTTGTGTTCGCTTCTGGACTCGAGAGTTGAAGGACTTTGATTTATGACACAGCTACTTTATTGCATTTTTACCCATGCGCGCAAATCCTTGTGTGGACTTTGGCCCGTTCCATAGAAGACTTCGACTTTCCATTAAAGACTCTTACTTGGATTGATTTTCTCGGCATTCACGGGTGTACACGTTTGTGTTTTAATAGTAGCCTGAGCAACATTAGCCTAATTCCACTTTTGTGTGTTTTTTTCTGCTCTTTGTGATGAAAATAATCAAACAGGAAATGGAAATTACTGTGATGTAAGAACACTGAACAGGTACACGCATCTCTGTCCTTTGATCAGAACGAGATATGAATGCCGCGATGTGATGAGAAGGTGGAGTTATGTGACTTTATAGTGTCCAATAATGTTCAGAGATTTGCCCTTAAGCCATTTCAGACATTTTAGTTTGGTTGATTATTAGTAAAAAAAATAGCAGACGCATGTGGGGACTGGCTCATAGTATACATTTGTGAAAAAATATGAAATTTGGATCTGGAAGGTTTCCACCCGACAGTGGTGATGCTGCATCATTCAGCTCATGTCTCTTGAAGTGCCAATTAAAACTGTGCATTATGTTTACAATGTTGTGGCCGGGCAGCCGTTGTGTTCACTCACTCTTACCAGGTTTGTTGATGTTGAGCTGCGCCAGGCTCGCCGAAAGATCCGCAGGTCCCGGCCCCCCGGAGGCTGCTGGGATATCGTGGATGGCGTTCCGGCGGCCGGACCGTCGAGAGGCGATGAAGTCCTCATAGGTCGCCTCCACATCCGTCATCTCTGCCACGCCTCACCATCGCAGGGCCTGCACACGCTTGTCGAAAAAAAATTGGGAAAACAAGGTATGTTATATCGACGTGGGGTTTCTGTATCTAGAAAATCCCTTTAACAAAGGCCTGCCGTCTCTTTTTTTGGAGTTAATCCGTCAATCTCTGGAGATCAGTCCACAAGGGAGCCAAAAGGCAGGAAACTGAGACCTAACCCATGCAAAACAACGCTGCTCCATTGGACTTATTGAATTGCATTGTGCCCTGAAGGTTGGTGGCCCACTGACAGCAGCCTCAAATGACTGTGCGAGCATTCTCGTCTATTCTCAGATACATCTTTCACCATGTGAGTGAGCAACGTAACCCACGCAGCTGCCACGTTCCCAGTGGTGTCAGCATGGGTGAGACCACACAGATGTTCACCGAGGAATAGTAAGAGGATTATTTTACTTTATGTGGTATTGCTTCTGAAAGGTTCCTCAATGACGGAGGGGCAGGGCCTCTTAGAAAACGACATATCCTTGGCGCTTGTTTGGTACGCTCAAGTCCGATGCAATATTCATTTGGAAGTTTTCATAATTTAGACCTGTTTGGACTCCTGACACAGCCTGCTAGCCAAGTATGTGAGTGTGTCCCATGTGGGAGCAGCGCTCAGCTGGACATAACTTGAAGATGCCAAACAACTGATGCAATCAGAAAAAAAAAATTGTCATAAATAAATCAAACGGGAAAAATACAAATGGGAAAAAATGGGTAATTTCTGGTTAGTGGTGCTTTTACAGTACACATTCAAATAATACATTTTACTTAACACAATGCTTATTAAGATAACATTTTAATCATAGATTGTGGTCTTGCATTTAACAAACCCAAATGTATATCAATTTTTTTTATCAGCAAGGATCTTGCTTCTTTTACCCCAGATTTTCCTTTAAATTATGTGCTGTAATTTAAATGTAAATACATAGAAATGCTCATTAATTTGTGGTCACCTTTAAATATATATAAATATGGAAACGGTGGTTTTAAATGTATTATTTTTTTATGATACAACTGGACAAAATGGATAATATGTAACCTTTCCCAGGGCAATGAACCACATTTACTTTCCGAGTGAGTGCTCAAATGCAGTCAGTGAACTGGTATTATCGTTTAGAAATCAATCAGATAATACAGAAAGAAGGCGTTGAAATGCACACTGTTGTTTGGCACGCCGTGCGGCGAAAATTAATAATACGCATAGTACAAAACGATTAACATGTGAACAAAGCCACACGCACATTGATCGCAATAATAAACCGACATGCGTGTCTGCGGTGGAAGGCCCCTCGCTGAACCTGCAAACACGGCTTGCGTTGTTTACATCGTCATTTTGCATCACATGAGCAATTTGAATTGTTAAGCGGTACCTGTAAAGCTTTAAAAAGGCGTCCGAATATTTGCATGTGGGGTCAAGTACATCAGGTGGAGGAGCGGTACCTCGGCAAATCTCGTCATACTCTCAAATAGGTTTAGCAGCGTCAACGTCAAGGTGGTGATGGGATGATGTGTGTGTTTCCGGTTGCCGTTTCAAAATAAAGACCACGCTCGTTGCGTTTGTCAAACAAATGGCGAACAGCGTGTGTCGGTTTATGTGACGTGTGCGTCAAGTGGAGAACAGTGATTTTCTTGTTAGGGCCACACAGCCTTTCCTCAAAGCAGCTGCTTGTCAGTAACTCCATTCATAAGACACATATGTGCTCAAGGTGCAAAACAGCTGCCACATTGTTTGCTTTGTGTATACGTTCAGGTCGGAGAAAAAGCGTTTGCGCAGGAGACGCTAACACAAAATGATAATAGCATCCTGCATATGTGTACCTGGACAAAAAAAAAAGTCGATTTAGACTGCGCATTCCAGTTTAGGGGCAGAGGTTACCTCCCATGCTCCATCTGCTGGTTCATCTTGAGCATGTTACATGAGCGCGGACCACGCAGTAACAACCAATGGAATCCTGAGATGTTGATATATTGCTAGCATCATACAAGTTGCCATTGGTAGCCCAAAGAACATTAGAGTCAAGAGACTTCCCCACTGGCCGATTCTATCGAGACGCAAAGAAACTCCGACTAAATAATAAATCACACTCACTATTTGATTTACATTTGTTGGACTATTAATTTGTTCAGGGTTACAGTGTTGGTGATATTTATGTTTATTTGATTTAATTTAAAACATAAATCCTAAAATAGAGCTGATGTTGTTGTGAAAAATCAGCCGCAGAGACGCTTGCGTCGCGACTTGTTCGAACGTTTGTCCCTACTTGGGCTTCGTTTGATCTCGGGTTATCGGTGGGATGTCTGGTGGGGAGGAGTTGACGTGAAAAGAGAAGCAAAAACCGAGGACCGTGGGGGTTCAAATAAATAAATGCGATAATCTCCCCCCGTCTGTTAACAAAACAGGAAATGTTTAGCGGCGAACTGTTTTACATCATCGGCGAAGACGAGTATCTTGTTTGTAAGGACAGCTGAAGTGCATCATCTACAAGTAAAGAAACGGTAATGATGGACGAATTCGATGGTAAGTTGAATTGTGGCGCTTAATCTATCTTTGCTTGTTAAATTCCACTTTTCGATTTTGGGGCGGTCAGTCATTGTGAATTTTGTCAGCGACTTCCTATTGTTTGGGTTCTCGCCTCTGCCAGGCAATGAAACGTTTGGCGTGTACACGCTAGCTGTTGGGTAAAGACTGCAACGGACGTGTTTGTATTTGGGAGCTGGTCGTCATTAGTATCAGTGCTCACGATTAATTGTACATATGACACGCGCATTTAAACAAGCTTCTTTACAGCCACGCTGTTTCTAAATGGATACAGTTGATCTCAAACGTCAACATCGTTGTTGAGATAGATCTACATGTATTGCACAATCAATGATTACGATGTAAAAAAAATGTTATTTTGGAGATTAGCGTGATGCCCCGCAGGGATCAGACAGGACCCCTGTGATTCTTACTTAGATCTGACGCTCATTGTATCTCAAAATGGAAGAGCGTCTCATCAGTCAATACCCATTTGTCATCCAGGAACTGCTTATGCACTCTGATCACATGAGGCTGGAAGGCTTGCATCCAACTCTCTGCTCCAGAGTCATGTTAACATGCACTCTAAGGAGGTCATACTGGTGGGTAATAGCAGGCACTGTCAGTAGGTCTGTGCGCCCTTTCAAAGGCTGTTTTGATGCCTCCGGCACAGGGTGTGGGCCGGGTGAATGTTGGTTGTGATGTCCTCAAAGATGAAAGACTAGGGTCATTTTGAGATTGAGCGCTGTCACATATAGGAGTAGATTTGATGACTGGGTGGGAGTTGCTGTCGATAGCGGCTCTTGAATAAATGAGTATTCTGTTACCGCTAGGCAGCAACAAAAGTTGGTCATCATTGACGCATGCCAATGACTGTGCTTGCCAACTTTGTTTTTTTTTTTCAAAATGTGTAGTACAATGCCTCAAAAAACCCAAATATTGATATTATATTTGAACTTGGACTCCATATGTCACTTTCAGATGGGGAGGCCCTTCCTGTTGGCGATCTATCTCAGTGTAACACCTGTAAAAGAATGTTCTTCCCTAAAGTTCTGGTAAAGTTAACATCACTGCTAACATTCTGAAACACTGGCCGTTATAATAATGGAAAACTTATTATGGGAGCTGCAGTTAGGTGGTATTTGGTGTGGTTCCTGGGAAAGGGTTTCTCTTTTTCTCCAGGAGAAGCATTCCAAAATCTGTCAAAAGTCTGCGTCCAAACGGAGGAAGGTTTTTGACTCCAGCAGGCAAAGAGCTGCCGGCACAGACATCCCAACCCTCAAACCCTTAAAACCAAAGGTAAGGTCACACAATGATGTGGGGGCTGGACTCCAAAGTTTCAGATTTGAGTCCCACTGGCCTTTCAAAGCATCCCCGAACATGCCATATTTCCACTTGTGATTATGACCCAATGCCAATGGTTGGCAGCTTTTGTTTTTTTTGGCTTTCTCAGCCACTTGAGCTCTGAATTGTGATAACACTGTTCACCCCTGGTTGTGCTGATGAAAAATTGTGGCCGCCTCCATCTTTTAAGCTGCTCGTTTTTGGTCCCAGCAGTGCCATCTTGCTCTTTAATATGTTGACGTGACCACATCAATGTATGCAAGTTAATGTAAAATGTCCCTTGAACATTGAAGTCATTCCTTTGCTCGGTGTCCACATTTGCAAAACGAAAAATACAACTACTTTATATTTCAGTCCCAAAGTTCATCATCTTCTCACAAAGTAAGTGATTTATGTATTTTTTGGTTTATTTTTGTTTTAGATAACAATCCAACTCTGCGCTGTAGCCTACTTACTTCCTAATAGTGTTTAAGACCCACTTCCTCCATCTCTACCAGCTTTACACTCGTTCCAGCCTCTATTTGCATGAATTAAAAATTCCTATGCTACAAACAACAGATCTTTTCTTGAATGGTATGATTAGCCCCCATGCAAACACGAATGATTTTGAAGGCTTGGGTGATCACTTTGAGGGTACACATGGAGAAAATCGGCATTTGCGGCCATCAAATCAGAACTGTGTCTGAGCCTAAAAGCCACGAGAGTCCGCTTCAGTGTTCTCGGAGGCTCTGTGTGTTGCTGTTCAACTCGCACACATATCCGGTATGTACCCGTTGAAATGACAGAATGATGTTCCGAATGTTGCCTCCTGCCAGGCGGAACCCCCAAAGAAGCCATCCAACTGGCGCAAGAAACATGAAGACTTCATCGCGGCCATCCAGGCATCCAAGGCCAGCATGAGGGCCATGAAAGAAGGCGCACCTTTGCCCCCGCCTCCTCCTCCTTCATATGACCCAGGTAAGTCAGATTCGGCACATTTGAAACTAACTTGGGCTGCGACTTAAAAAGTTGGCTTTTTTTTTCTCTCACCCAAATCGGATGTCCGATTTAGATCAATTTAATCCTATTCAATGTTTACAAATCATCAAAAGAATCATAAATGTGCTTGGCTTGGTTGGCCTTTATGTAATCGTAAGCGTAACAGTGCACCCCCCTCTCGCTTTCCCTCGGGCTGTTCTCACGTGTATCCAGGCAAAATATTTGTGGCTTGAAAGCACATACCTTGGTTTAAAAGTTTCCATAAATCTCAGTTTTTGCATCGCGATAAGTGTGAGCCATGTCTTTGGCAATGTTCAGATCAATTCACTCCATGATGGCCTTCGGCCGGGCTCCTTTCTTGGCATTCGGGCAACAGTGGGACTAAAAATCCGCTCATGATGTCTGTGTCTTAACTTCCTTCTCAAAAACAGAAGTAGCTGCCGCTCTCTAAATACAGCACCTTTCCCAAATGCAGATTTAGGTCTTCTACCAATCGGTGCAAAGCTTATTTACATACAAATAATCCGGTGAAATCCAACCGTGTCATCTTCCAAGTGTTTCGGACCTAGAATAGCTTGAAAAGGCCATCTTGGGTATTTCTAACCCACATCAAATGGTGAACCGGCTTAAAAGGCATCCAAGATTTTGTTAAAAGAAAAAAAAAAGGATTTGGCATGGGACCTTGAAAGTAATAGTGAAATCATGGCCACAACACTTTGTAAATCTCATATTGACACTGACATGCACATTTTCTCTCAATTTCTTCTTCAGACCTAGTCCAGTGTCCTTATTGTCAGCGGAGGTTCAATGAATCCGCCGCTCAAGGACACATCAAGTTCTGTCGGGATCAGGCTTCCAGAATGGGAAACAAGAACAAGTTGGGCGATGTCAAGAAAATGCCTGCTCGCACGCAGGTATTTTTCAACACTTTTGCACCACTGTATGTGTCGGGGGGTGTCCCCTAGCTTTGAAAAATGTCACTGGAAATCTTGGAAATAATATGACCTAAAAATGCATTAAGACGTATTTAATTCAAAGCTTTCTGTCTAAAATGTGTATCTTTTGTTAGCGATTAGAGAACTTTTATCAACAATAGAAAATGATGATACTTTTGGTGCTAAGTGAAGTTCACTTTGGTTCTGCGATCCAACTTTTGAGTGCACTCTGCTCTGTGCTCAGTACAAGCCGCCCGCACTTGTCAAGAAGGTCAACTCTGCGGCGTCAACCATCCCTTCGGTCCCCTCTCGTCTGCCCGCGAAAGTGGGCCCTGCCCAGACTACCGGTAACATGCGCAGCAAGATTTGTTTGAAAGCACTTTCACATTCAGCACCTCCGGTTAGATGGCTACGCGAGGTCACGAGCTCGAAAGGAACAAGACGTCACATTGAGTCACACGGTCTTCCTATTCTAGGAGCCCCTTCCGGTAAGGCCCCCTCTGCAGCTTCACTGAGGACAAACACATCTGGGGTGACGAGCCCCACCTCTGGGTGAGTGCGCACAGACTTGCTCGCTAGAATACGGAATCATCCGTTTTTCCCTCTTGCATTTATTTTCCTTCGACGTGTATTTCAGCATGGCAATGAAGAGCCGAGTGGTGGGCTCTGGCTACGGTCCCGTGAGAAACACTCCGGCCGGAAGAGGACCGCTCCACAAGAAGAAACAAGAAGACGGTTGCATAACGAGGTGAGCAAACTCCCCGGCAACTCGGCAAAAGCTCCTCGGGAGGAAGCTCATGCTTCGCTTTCCTGACCTCTTGTGGTTGGAAGATGTATTGCATAGTCCATGTGTCAATCAGAAGCATGTACCGCTTCACAGCGGTATCGTTGAGGATTAGGCTTGCCATTATTTCAGATGGGAAAATGCGTTTTGAAAACTAGTCGTGTCCAAAGTCTTAACACAGTAGCACTTTTATTGACTGAAAAAAAAAACTTGAAATACACTTGGCAAGAATCTCAGCATAGGTGACGTCAGTGGAAGACATTAGATGTTCAATAATACAAGCAATTGGAAGTTTTTTTCCAACGTGGATTGTGTTCAATTTCGCAGGGATGACGTGGACGGTTGTCACACCGTGGGCAATGGTGAAACCAAGAGCAAGTTTTGTCACTCATGTGGGACCAGGTACCCCATAGAATCTGCAAAATTCTGCTGCGAGTGTGGCATCAGACGGATGTGTATCTGAGACATCCATTTCCTCTTCATAGAATACTACACTTTTTTTTTCTCCTCGCGTGGGCTTCGAATTTATGTCGTCACGTCATTTACTTCCCAAACATGCGTCATACTGCTTGATTCCTCCGCACAATGTCGCCAGCATTCTTCAGTCAAAATACGCATGGCAAAAAATTGCAGCCTGCTTAATATCTATCTCCTTGTCACTGTTAGATTAGAATCACTTTAACTTGTGTTCTTACCTTCGTGACTGTTGCTATTTACAGCAACTTTGCGGACCTTTCAGAACGCCATTAAAATAAAAGACGACAAACAACCAATTTAGCCGCCTTATCACCGGAGACTTGTGGTGATTGTATGCAAGCGCCAGACGCCGCCCATCACTTGATAGTGGCGGTTCTTCGGCCAGCCTCGCTGCCAAGTCTCGGATGAAGAAACTCTCTGGCAATATTATTACAGTACTGTCATCAATCAGGGACAATAAAATTCGGTTATCATTTAAAAGATTAGTTTGACAGGACTTCCTGGAACGTGACGGTGTGAAGGAATGGGCTCAGCGCTGTTTGGGAAAAGGGGAAAAATATGAAGTGTGGGGTGAAACACTTGTGAGATGCGCATCATTTCCCCCCCTGTCGCTCAGTCCTCAGTCAAGCATGGCGGTCACGACTGCTACTTCTCAATTTCATCAGATGAGAATTTGTTCCTGCCCGTAAGTGCAAGATGATGAACCACTGAGGAAAGATTTTTTTTAAATTTATTTTTTTTAATAGACTGGGATCCAAGCACCTTTTGGACTTTTAATGCTGAGATTTCACACAAACTGTAGCTTTCTATGGAAGCCCACGCATTCCTTTTCCTTTTTGGACTAGCTATTTATTCCATTCTTATTCCAGCCCAATTTTACTCCATGACTTTGTTGCATCTGTACCGAGTCGCATTGGATTTGTTTGTTTTCCCTTTATTGTTACATGTTCATGATTATACTGTGTTTCAAATGTAGTTTTGACCAGTAAATATCTTTTGCTGCATCTACTGTTTGTGGAGCACACCCCGGAAATGATGGACATACTAATTTGTCATAACTATTTCAAAACGCGACTGTTTAAACTGCTATTAATTAATGTGGCTAAATCAACAGTGAAACGAGTATTGGTCTCTTTCCGAGTTGTGATAACCTTGGCACCTTCAAGCGTAGGTGAATGTTATATTTCACACATTTTGGCTGCTTCGTAAACCCAAATTCTGGTATATAAGGTCAAATGTAACATGCATACTTGGAGAATATGCAGCTCACATTACTTTTAGGCTGTCGGACCACAGGATGGTTAGTACGACATTGACTCAAGTGATGTGACGGTCAATTTTTATGGAAGCGAAAATGATTAAGGACATCCATGTGCAAAAAAAAGTGTCTGCGCTTCATATGCAATATTTGGCCCCCCATGAATAAATAAAAAAAAAACATTGAGCAGACAACTGTGTTTGTGTCCATTGAAGATAACAACAACCTTTACAGTTTTGGTTATAAATATATTTTCAGTATCAATGGTTACATCAAAAGTGTATGCGGGCTTCTTGTGCACAAAGGGGCAAGTTTAGCACTTCCAACACATGTGGCAATTGAACGGTTGAACCGCCCGAGTTGCATTACCGTCGCGATGAAGACATCCAACGCGAGAACTTGTTGGTGCTGACCCTGAACGGAGTCGGGTCTGCGTTTGCGCTCAGCCATGTGTGGCAAAATGAGCTTTTAAAGCATCAGTCATACGCGGAGAGTGATCTGCCGTGTCATCTCATCCGGCGATTTCCCCTAAATGGTGGCGTTCGGAATCAGAAAACGATGTATTCATTAGTTTGTACAAAGGTATCGTTGTTTATATGTGCCATGAGATTTTTATAAATCTAAAATGATTGCCTTGGCTCATTGAAGATTGGGATCTGGTCGTTTGAATACGTAGTGACAACTGCCTTAATTAGATACGCGGAAACGCTCAAATGGTGAAAGCACCTTCCGCTTCAACCCCCCCTCCCCCCCCCATACAGCTCAGCATATTGCAATGCCGTTTCACACTTGACTCAGCAAGTTAGCTTGCGTTCAAAATGGAGCTATATTGAATCATAAAACAATTGTTTGACCTTTGGACGTCTCACTGAGTCAGCTGTGTAGCTTGCTAGCATATCGAAAGAGTCAGTCACTCGACACGAACCGAAAAGAACCACACGGAAGAGAAAATGGCACTTGGCAGGGGAGCTTCAATGAAGCGGAAGCGTCCTCTGTTGTAACCCAATCGAGGCGTACGTAAGAATTGGCGAGTGTCAAAGAAAACCACGCGGGGCGCCGCGATCAAGTGTTCCCTAACAGCGAATTCAGCATCTCGTAGCACTCGCTCATGCTAGATAAGATTGCCTTCACTCTGCAAAGTCTTTTGGTTCCCCTGTTGAGTTTTCGCTGCTGCTTGTGATTTTTTATCATTGCAGTCCTCCTCCTCTTTGGCCGCACTTTGGGTTCTTCACTCTAAAAAAAACAAACAGAAAAACACAAGATGCTCCTTTATGTTTACGCCGGACTGTTATCATTTTTTTCTCTTCAAACTTGAACTTTCGCTTGCGGTTCAGCGTGACTCCTTATTGTGCGTCTTACGAAACAAGCAAGCGCCAACGAAAACCAACCTCCTGCTTAGACTGCACTACTAGTTGTCTGAAATTCTAACGGGGTGACTTTTTTTTTTTAATTCCACATATATTAGCCACGCATGCATCCATATTTACGTTTGAAATTGAAATCCGTCTGGACTTACCAGTTTCAAAGAGCACGTGCACTCTATTGAGTTGAGCACGGATGCGGCCAGTTGCTGTGTGTGGTTCACTTTTATATTCCCCATCTGGCAGGTTAAATTGTGTAAGATGCCGACAAAATCCTGCAGAACACGCGTGTACAAAAGCACTTTGAAACACGAATATAAAACCACGTCCGGATGATCTAAATTTAGGATGGGCGCGACAGTGCAGTGCCGTGCACCCGAAATGACTCCCCCCAAGGTACGTCATGTTTTTGGTTCATGACAATGCTTTGATGAAACCACAATGAGTAAACGTGAATTTGAACGGGACTGAAGACTCAACAACTGACTCACCGTGTTGTTTCTTGGCAAACAGTTTTGCACTCCACTTATGTCCTCGGTGCACGATGCATTTCCCTGCAGGGTAACGATTTTTTCTTTCTTATGAAAAAAGAAAATGCAGTGATGTTAATTGACTCATGAATTGCATCGATATGATAATGTTTCCATTTCACGCTGGATGTAAAAACCGCATGCGCGATTGGCACCAATGGTTCATGCATGCTGATACAGAACATGGAGTGGAACTTGATTATATTTTGGTTTAACAAAAGGCAACATGAGGTATTTTTGATGTTTAACAAAAACAAGAATGCCTTTCATAAATTCAAAATGAAAGCACTCGCAAAGAGCATTTTTTTTGAAAGAAAGCTTTCTTAGTCTGCACGATTGATGCGCTGCACTTTTACTCTTTTTGATGGTACTGAAATGTAAATTGCGCGTGTGTTCTTACTCACTGCGTTGTCGAGGTCAGTTTGCACGATTCCCACGTAATCCTCTCCAAGTTCTGCGAGAGGCCTTTGGCTGCTGCAGCTCGAGGCCACAGGTAGAAGCAGAAGAAGCAGGAGACTATTGCGCAGAAGATGCTTGTGGGAGATGGAAGATGTTCCTTTTAGCAAGTCAGTCAAATGTCTTCTCTATTTGATGCAACATTTTGGGAAATCCCTGAATTTGGTTTTGCGTTTCTTGCCATGCATTTGAGAGGTTGACTAAAACACTTTTTTTAAACGATTTTCACAGGCACAGTAGAGTGACGCGCAAGTAATGCAAAGTGTAGCGGGATGTCTTGACAGGCATACAAGGATGCTAAGAAAGACGTTTTTGCACATTTAACGCATGTAATAAATATAGACACTTCAAAATATTCCACTCCAGCATTTTTTGACACGAGTCTTATAATGTACGAAAGCAGGCTAGCATGCTGATACGATTGTTACGATCTGATTCAAACGGCGCCGCTCCTGTAAATGCGCCACCTAAAAAAATGATCTTTTTAAATTTCACTTTCCTTCTGAGTATCAAATGGGAAGTGATCAACGAGGAATTCCAGTTGTCGAGAACGACTCGAGAGGGTCAGGCGGCCGCACCGGAGGGACGGAAGCGGCTCTGACACTTCGCCTTCGATTCCCGAGTGTCGGTGAGTTGCACTCGTCCTCACGACTTACCATTGGTCATTCTTCATTCATATTCGCAGCGGTTTATTTGGGAATTAGCGATGCTACCCGCACGGCCGTCTGTCTGCTCCGTCGGAGATGCGGTCCGCACATGTCAGTGTGTACCTCGCAGTCTCCAGAAGTGGGTTCCCGTGGCTGCACCGCGCACGGACAGTTCGTGTGTTTTTAATTCTCACGCCCTATCTGCGCCACACACTAGTATCGTGATATTTACTTCCTGCAGCTGCCACTTGGATCTCATTTCTCACTCTGTGCAATTTCCCGAGACCATCCCACGAGTTTGGGACGTTGCCTCTGGCCTCGTTACTTCAAATTTGCTCATTGACATTATTATTATTGTTTTTTTTTTTTTAATGAGTCGATTCTTACGACAAGGAAAACAATCGCCATTTATGTTGTGAATGCACTAAAGTGTGTGTGTTGTGCTGGAGTTGACCAACACAGCACACCGCACACGTACGCTTATATCACTCCCTTAAATTGCGAGTCGTCTTCCCCTCATCAAAAGTTTGTCGGAGAGCAAGACTGGCTCGAAAACTGCACAATGACATTTTGGCCACACTTTCACTGTCTCATCTCCACCAATGAGTCTTAGTCCATCTGTGTACATTTAAAAAAATATTATAATCCATATTAAATATTTCCTTTTGAAAGTGAGCCTCTTAAGATGATTTTACATCATGTAAATTCCCATCGTTTGTGTGCCGACGCACTATGACATGGACCAACACTCAGGAAACCAGGGGTGTCCAAACTCGGTCCTCAATGGCCGATTTTCCATCCATCCCTGCTGAAACACGCCTGATTCTGCGCTTTAAAATGTTCTGACATGTTGAATCGTAATTGTTTTCATGCCTGCAAAGTGTGTGTGTGATTTAGAAAGTGGAGGAACCAAGCCCCCTTGCACATCCATGCAACTACATCCCTGCCTGATGACAGTCCAATGAAATTGCTATCCTGTATGCTGACCAGGCTCAAGACCGAAAGAGCAGACAGGAAGAGGAAGTCAGACAGACTACAGGAAATGACTCCAGCACGACAGTAATTGTGAGTTTAAAAAAAATGTCGTTGAGACCCTTTATTTTATGTTCTTAGTGTTTTTTTTAAACAGCCTTGAACTGTAAGCGGTGGCAGACTTCATTTGAAGAGTTGCGTTTAAATTCCGCTTAGCATGAAAAAGTTATATTTCTTCCATGCTGTGCAAATTGCAATTTTTACAGACTAGCAAAATAGAGATAATTTTGAGTTAACTTTTTCCAATACACAAACATGAAAAGCTCCGACCCACATATTGTTGTATTTCTGATATGATTACTATCATGAAAATGATACAAATATGCGCGTGTTTTTGCCATGGCTCTCAGGTCCGCAATGAATGAAGACACGGGTCCAAATATGATGGTTGCCATGGTGGCAGCCGACAAAACACTCCTGATGCTCCACACACAGACAGATTCTTTTGGGAGATTACGGTAGATGATTCACTTTTAAAGTATGCGCAGATGTGTCCCGACAGGATTTCACAGTTTATTCAATCGGAAATGATTTTATCTGCATTTTTCAATTTGCATTATGGTCGACCGGTGAGCGCGTCGGCCTCACAGTGAAGAAGTGCAAGGTTCGATTCTGGCTCCGGCTTTTCTGTGTGGGTTTTGCACGTCCACCCCCGTGCCTGCCTGGGTTTTCATCCGAGTACTCCGTTTTTCTCCCACATTCCCCAAAACTTGTATGGCAGGTTTAATGAAACACGCAAAATTGTCCCTTAGGTGTGATTGTGAGTGTGAATGGTTGTTTGTATGCCCTATACCCCACCTACTGCCTGAAGTCAGCTCGGAGAGGCGCCGGCACGCATGTGACCATCCTGAGCATAAAGCTGTTTGAATAATGATGGAATACGTTCCCTTTAACGTTATTTAGCGGGGTTTTGGGATTGCTACACTACAGTATCGGGTTTGAACGCAGATTCAGACAAAGTGCGCCCTCTAGCGGCTGTTCTCCAAACGCGCAAGTACTGTATTTGCAGACAGAAACATTGACCATTGATCATCAGCAGTTTATGATTTGAAAACTGCCGAGGCGAGGTGAAACGAGCTAATTTGCTATTGTCTACGCAGTTTAATGAGAAATACTATAGTATGCCTATTAAATGCACGCGCGTACAAATGATTGAGCACTGCACTTTCTTTTAAAATCTAATCAGATCCCAATAAATTGCATTTGCGATGCACTTGTATCCATTCCCCCCAAAATCTGACCCTTCATTGTTGTCATTTCATCATGTAGAAACAGCTGTCCTTCTCTTTGCACGCCCCCTGAAGGCGATCCCCCAAATGATGTCATGCTTGCTGACACGTGATGCTTTCCAGGGACGTCCAACTCTTTCCTGCATGCTTTCCATCTCTTCTCGCTGCAACACGCCTAATTTTAATCGTTATCAGGCTCCAGCCAGGTCGCTGCACCTCAATGACCCCTCCGTCCCAACCGAGGGCGGCGGCTCAGAGGGGAGCATCCCCCCCCCCCCCCCCGCGTCATATCGTCGTAGCCCCTGGAGGTGGCGCGCCACACCACGTGATTGGAGGCTTTGACGGAACGCGTGCGCGCGCCACCGAGTGAGTGAGTGCCCGAGCGAGACAGAGAGCGGCTGTCTGCCTCCTTTCTGGTGCTTCCTGACGCCGCAGTGCTTCGCCGCTCTCCCCCGCCTGCACACCCCCGCGCCGAACCCCTCGAGCTACCTGCTGTCACGTCGCCCGTCCCTCCTCCACCTCCCCCCGGCGGATGCCTCGGTCCTTCCGCGAGCTGCAAATGCACGCTGCCCCCGCCGCCTCCCTGGAAGCAGGACGAGGCGACCGCACGCGTTCTTCCACCCTCGACTGAGGCGAGCGCGCTGCGGATTGGACCCCGAGGAAAGGCGCACCAGGGGCGCAAGGAGAATCGAGGAGAGACGCCGGTGGCTGGGACGGTGGCCAGGAGCTCTTTTCGGTAAGTCTTGGTGTTTTTTTTTCTATTGTCATTCTTTAAATGAGCGAATATTGACAATCTAAACAAGAGGCTGTCACCCTCCACAATTTGGACGTGCAAAGTATTCGTCAGACACACTTGGACATGCATGGGGGGGGGGGGGGGGCATTGTGCCGGTATCAAAAACGTGATTGTTGTGTTGGCCTCAGACGTCCGGCAGAACCCCCCCCCCCCACGGCTTCAATGTGTTCAATGTGCAATTACTTCTTGTATGAAAAGGTGCTCGTGTGTGAGAGAGCATCGCCTAAGGAAGGCTTGTTGAAACGAGATGAAGTTATGCCTTGAACATACTGCTTCCTCTCGAAAGAGCACGAGTTACAGAGGTGAGGCGGGGATACGTGCAGGTCTCCCCCCCCCCCCCATCACCCCTTTTGGCTTTCTTGTGATGACAAATCGACATTTTGCAGGAGAGGCATTGTGCTGGCAGTTTTGTCAAGGGCGTGCAATAGATCCTGCTGATGAGCTGGAGGTGTAGAGGAGGATGTGCAGAGGGGGGGGTAAGGGGGTGTGTGGCGTTATTAGACATGATGTGGGTGCATGCACAGCCGACTGCATGTCAGCTCTCTGACAGGTGCGTGATGGACAGCGTCGTCATGCGGCGAGCGGGGGAAGCCAGCAGATTTGATTATACAGTATACGGCAAGGTCTCGCTGTATGGCATTGAACTCTTGTTTTACCAGCCGCTGAAAAAAAAAAAAAGCTTTGCGTGGGAGCGAGCTGCTCCGAAAATACATCGACCTTCCCAGACTGTAGAAGTTAATAATTGAGGGTACAAAAGTTGAACAACAGGTTGTCATAGTTTTAGATTTGTTTCATTGTCGTTTTTATTTCGTGTTGACGTTCGTTTTTTAGTTTTTAAAGCAGCTTATTTGTTACATTTCTTGTAGTTTTTATACATTTATATTTTCTCAAAGTGTCGGTTTATTAGTTTGAGTATTAGTTGTTGTTTTCAAAAAAAAGCACAACGCAGGCCAAGAATTGATGCTCGCTGAGCTGAGCTCCAATGAGATTTGCTGAGGGTATTCACCACAGTACTCAAACTTTGAAGCTGCCCCCCCCCCCCCCCCCCCCCATGTTACAAAGCTGCTGGAGGCTCCAACTCAGCCGCGTCTCGAATGAGTTGGATTAAAAAAAAAAATGGATGGACGGATTTACAAATGGTGACATTTGACTTCAGAGGTTCCGCTTTAATTAAGTGAGAAACCATTTCACAACTTATTGCCATCATCAGTGTATTCTGGTGCCATATTTTCTCTTTGTCACATATAGGCAACACCCTCGCGTGCATCTCCCTTTTGTACATTGAGCTTCTTTTCGGTCCGGCGACTGTCCCTCGCGGGCCTGTGAAGCCTCGTCCTTTCGTTGCGGACACAGATTAGGCTAATTCGCACAGCGGCATGGGATGCTTAATCGCTACGCGGCGGCGGCGGCGGCACAACCCGGCAGTTTTTATCGTGGCGTAGTTGAGACTGGGGGGGGGGGGGCAAATTGAGCCGCCGGTGCGTATCGATCGGTCGGCGAGGCTGCCAGCTGCCGTCCGCAAGGATGGAGTGCTGACGAAAGTCCAAAGAGCGGCCATGATGAGCTGGCCATGGAAGAGGGATGCTGATGGCCAGGGAGGAGTTTGTATCGATAGTTATTCCGCCTGAAGGCATATGTTGTAGTCCGGGTGGGGATTGTTTGATGCACAGCCGCTCTGTCGTGAACCCGGCGGGCGTCAATATGACCTTTCCCTCCTTTCTGCTTTGATTTCCTTTTTCCTGGGAGCTCTCGGAAAAAGTAAGACCTCCCTTTTAAAGTGTGCGGAACCAAAAAGCCCCCCCCCCCCTACCCGCCCTTCCGCTTTGTATGTTGTATACACAGACATACCATCTATCTGACTTCCTCTTGACACCAAACACAATTAAGATTTGATGCTTTCGCCTTCATCCGAGCACGTGTCATGGGGAGGACCACGGCTTGAGTGACACGAGCTGTGAACTTGCCCGGTGCTTTGATTGGATTTTGATGGACTCGTGGGAGGTGTTGACAGCCTCCATATGCTCATCCATCATTCATGCTTTTTGTCACGAGTCGACATCGATGAGCTCGCTTAATGACATTAAAAGAAAAAAAAAAAACAAGCACAACGCACAGTCGCTAATAGACACTTTTACAATGTTTCCCCATAAGGCTCGAAGTGTTATAAGATTAAATAGACGTTATGCGCCATTAAACCTGTAGCATCACTCTTCTTTTCTCTAACAGTACATAACGGAATCCAGCCTGGCTTTCCCATGGGGCCGCATTTGAGCAATAATCTCTCTTGCTCTTAATTGTAACCATTTGAATGACGAATGTGTAATCATTACCGTTTTCCGCGGAACTGCTGATGACGGCGTCTGGCAGCATTACAAGCAAAATACGGCCCCTTTTCAGTTCACGTGTGTAAATATTGTAGTTTAGTATTCATATGTACTTTAGTGTTATTGCTCCTTGTCGTTGGACATTTGCCCACATTAAATGTTGGTCTCGCTCAAAAGACGAGCGAGTGAATTTCGCACTTTCAACACCCACTTTGACAAGTGAAATATTGTCTCCGAGCATGATGGTGTGATTAGTTGTGTGCTGTGAGATTTCGCTTCAAGGTTTTACATTTAAAGGGCCAGGGGGAGTCCTCGATGGAGGACGGTGGGCTTGTCAGTGAGCTTTTGACCTCTGTAAGAGGCAAGAGGATCACGTTCATACAGAGGAGCAACTGAGAGAAATACGTTTCTCATTTTCGATCAACCGTGACCTATTACGAAGCTACTTATCCAAGGGCTTGGACCGCATCGTGCGTACATGCTCATCGGCCACAGGTTAAGCTACACCTGATATACGGTGGCCGTTTCGGGCATGTGCATTATGTGGAGGCGTTGCAAGGGGCGAGGCAACGTGCCGTGAAGGAGAGAAAAAGAAAAAGTGCCACTGAAATGGATTTCTGTTGTGTCACCTTGCAACACAGGTCAAGCATTGGCATAGAAATGAGGAATATGCGCCCCCTTGTGGAGACACCGTCTGCAGAAATGATGCAAGTTGAGGCTGGTGGTCTCGTGGAACGATGGCACATGTGAACGTCGACTTTTCGAGTGCATGGGCGGACATGATGAAAGCCGTCGGGTAAACAAGGTGGCAAATGAAGCCAGGGTGGGGAGGTCTGAAGACAGCCCCGTTCTTATTGACGATAACACGTCAGGCCAATGAGAAGCTCTTTCAACTATTTCGTTCGACCAATGTCAAAACATGGCGACCTCATTTTGTACAGATGAACAGGTGGCCCGCCTCCTGTAATTGTTTTTATTGAGCTCACCTATTGGCTGACTGCAGTTGGCCTTCCCTTGCAACTCAAGTGTCACTTCACCATCTGCTGACCTTCCGGTGAACACCCAAAAGGGGTTGTGATAATTTTTTTTATTATTACTTATTTAAAGACGTGTGTCATCCCTATCCTAAGAAATAGGTGTTTAAAACAAAATGAATGAAAGATTTTGCCATGACATTGCAGAGGCTGCAGATAATGTGCTAAAAAGGATTTATGAATCAAGTCTCTGGTAAAAAGGGAGGACTGTTCAAGATGGATAAGACTGAAGACGCGGTTTGAAATCCCTTCAATCATGTGTCACATATTTCACGTCCCGGTCTGAAGTAAGCTTAAGCAGGATTTTTCATTTTTTTTATTTGCACCTCTGGAGTGCCCTTGTGCTTTTAATCTCCCGATTCCAAATGCAATGCGCTCTCTTGTCATTTGTAAAGGAAAGGAACGGTTAGCGACCTCTTCCTTTGGGGGCCACGGTTGAAGTTTCCATTGAATCTGCCGTAGATGTTTGACAGTGCAGGAGGTTACGAAAGCATCGCACCATTCGCAATACGGCGTGATTGATGACGGTGAGCTTTGGAGATAGTGATGTGTCAGCGTTGGAATGCTTCCAGCAAAGCGTGTGTGGATGCCTTGGTGTGTTTTCTAGCCCTGATTCTCTCCCTCCTCCTCCTCCTAATGAGCGAGCCGCAGATGGGGCTCCCTCCATCATCCCTCCTCCTCCGCTCTATTGTCCTCCGCATCGGCCGGAGGGACAAAGAAGGGAGTCAAGAAATGAAAGTGATAAAAGGAGGAGCGAGGTGGGGGAATATGCCGAGTGACAAAACGGCGCAAAGGTACGCTGGGTTAAGGATGCAGGTGACAGAAGAGGGAATTGGCAGGAAGGGGGTAAGTGGCGAAAATGATGGGGAGGTGGAGTGGAAAGTGAAAGACGGGGAGCTAGGTGGAAAATGGAGAGCTTGTGATGCAGCCGTGGAGGGAGAAAAAGAGCAAGAAGCTTCCCATTCCAAACCAGAGGCGACGAAACGTAAAATCCAGCATATGGTGGACGATTGAAAAAGGGCATTGCGAGCAGTATGCGTTTGTTTCCCAGCCACGGCATGGCATCTGGGCCTCAGTCGATGACGCTCGCTGAGCTGCTTTCATAATTGGCTCAGCTATAGCAGGTGTTGCCCGAGTTCATTTAGCATCCGAGAGGAGCCTTAGAAACACAAGGCTTCTGCCGGCGTACCGGTTTTCCAATTGACTCCGGCATAGCGAAACCGCGTTCCAAAAACTTGCACGTTATATGTTAAACCGGCGGAGACTCGAAATCAGGGCTACTCGGGAGGCGGGCCTTTCCAAGCTCAGAACATAGCGCGCATTCTCCGAGTGGTAGGATTGGTCGTCAGGGCTGGAGGACTATGGGGGGGAAAAAAAGATGATTATTGTAATTGATATAGATATCATGATGAATAAAAACGATTATGTATCGATTTTTTTTTGGGAAATGGTTGCTGACGTCATGGCGTTCTGTTCTCCTTTAGACGCAAAAGTAGTTGATTTCATAGTCGTTGATCATTTAGCCACCTGGAATCATTTGTAACTTGTTTGGATGAGTTCCTGCAACATTTTCACCATGTTAGAAGAAAATAGCAACCAAAAAAAAAAAATGCACATGACGACGACCACCTGTGGACCGAGCGATTTTAGCCAGGGTGTTGTCCGCATGTCTGAGTGAAGAGAGGGAAAAGAAGGTTTCAGCGCCAGCGTGTTTTAGTCGGTTACTTATTTATTGATGCGTGTCGACGCCGGTCCACCGCTCCAGCCAGTCTCGGCCTCTGCTGTCTGCGGCGGTTGATTTCATTTTGCCTGAGCTAACGACGGCTGCTTCGAGCCGCTGTCACTGTGAGCTGCCGTTGCTCGCCGCTGATGGTTGACAATTTAGTACACGTCACAGAAAAATGATGAGAATTTGCGAATCGTACACTTGGATTGATTTTTCAATACAAGCAGTTCTTCTGAGGTCCGGGCCTTTGTGCTGCAATGACTTATGAAGACATTGACCAGGGCATTGATGCAAGCAGTGAACATGTTTTGCTGCTGTGATGTTGGCGGTTGTCTGAATTATATCTTGCAAACGTGCTCGGAGCAAAGCTTAGGGGCCTCTTTTAAGTAAGGATGCAGTGGGTGCTGGAGAATGTCAGCGTTTCAGTGACCAATTTTCCAGAGGGTATATTTGTTCTTTTTTTTTTTCTCCCATGCATTATTTATAAATTGTGCACTTGAAGTCGCTTCATTTTTCAGACGGTTTCCACAAGATTGAATTCATCCCAATGTCGTGTTTATCACAGAAAATCTGGTGCCGAGTGAGCAAATTAGACCACACAAGTATTCTTTTTCTTTCTTGAAGCCATAAAATCGGGAATTGTTGTTTAAAACGAGTTCATGCTTAAAAAGTAAAATTTGGAAAAGTGATGGTGACTTTTCAAATGCCATCTGGTATTTCAATTGCGCCGTCATTTATTTTGGTTTTGGCTGCGACTGAATGCGCATGATTTGGCGTTGCTTAATTCACTCTATTCTGCTATCGTCGCAAGACATTAAGTTGTATGGGGAACCCCCCCCCCCCCCACCCCCAAAAAAATGTCTCGACAAAACACCACAGTCCTCGGCGCAAGGCAAACCGATACCCCCACGCTGTTGTTCAGGCCAATTAGGCTCGCAATGCGCCGGCTTTCGAATGGCAGACGGGCATTCTCAAAAGGGAAAAAGAAATGAAACAAATCCTTTGAAGAGACATGCACAATATCTGTCTTGCTCGGATTTCCTCTGTCTCACCGGACCGTGCTGAGACAAGACGACGCAAACCGTTGAGCTTATTTACTTTCCAGTTACACACGTGTCCGTGTTGCGATGCGCGCGTATTGGCTGATGTGATTATTTGAGACGATTGGACTTTAATGGTTTCCTCTAACGCAAATGTGCATCACTGGGGGTTATTTTTCTGCTGACGTTTGTGATGTCTTCACTTTGTTGTACCGTGGGTGATCACCAAGTACACCGAGGTTTTTATTGCTTGATGGCTACTTTGCGTTTAGAACATGACTCATGTTAGGGCTTTGCCATTTCAATAAGTAGACTGTATCTCAAGTACACCATAGCATTCCCAATGCAAATCCCCCCATCCCCGCACCCCCCCGGAAGCTGTGATTAGTTGCATAACCTGAGGGTCAGAAGGTCTTTGGAGCTCATTGTTCCACCAAGGCCCAATAGTGGTAGCAGTAGTAGTAGTAGTTTGGAGTCCATGGTAACTAAGTTTGAGATCACTCGAGTTGCCTTGACAACGCAAGAATCCCGAGCTTCCACCTCGCCCACTTTCCAAACAATTCCATAAATTTGGTGGGACAAAGGTGTTGCGAGATCTAATTAATTTTGACCTCCGGGGGAAGTAGCTGATCTATCTTTGCGGCACGGTGACCTCTCCAAGGGGACGCTTGAAATGCTAATTTAATCGCGGCAAGCCGCCACGCCCGAGCGCTGAGGGGGCTGACAGAAGCACGCGCACATAGCGTTGACCCATGATCCTCGTCATGCTTGGATCTCTGAGGCGCTTCTCTTGGTCTACGGCCAATCAATAGCGTCGTTACGAAAAGCCTGGGGGGGGGGGGGATGCCGTTGTTAGCCTGCAAACACCAGGTTAATAAGGCGCCGTTCGTCCACTGTGCTGCCGTAGTTTGAAACGTGCTACTGTTTGGATTTGATTGCCGGGGCTTGTGCGCAAATTGGACAAGAAGACGAGCTACTAATAATCGGTCTCGTGTCAGTCCAGGCGATCATAGTCCGAGTCGGTCTGAGAACACAAAAGTAAGGGTGTTTGTCACGCACAAATGAGAATAGACCGCAGATGTGTTTTATATATCGAGTTAATGACAATGCGAGTTTCAATATACTGTAGAAGGGCCGTCGTTCAGTGGCAGCCCGTACGAAATGGACTCGTCAAACACGCCATCTAAGCTAAAAAAACATCGGTCGAGCTGATTTCAAAGGATGCACTTTGTGTTTTGTGACACTTATTCTCAAAGGAGCGGACTGATAATGCAGAAAAGACCTTTTGTCCAACTCTAGTGTTTGGGTGTCGCGGCAGTTGGAGAAGAGGCCAGTCACCGAGCGGTCGACCGAACAGGTGTTGCTTCTCTTAAGCCACATTTGGCAAAATTGATATTCGTTCTGTTCCAACGTGTGCCGCCTGACTAAATACGAGTGAGTCGTGAGGGCCGCAACGCCATTGACCTTTTGCTCGGCAGACCTTTGCTTGGCTTCGCTTTGGCTCCGCGTGTTGCCACGCCGAATTAGCATTCTTCGACCTCTGTTGAAAATGTCGGTGGGGTGAGAAAAGATTGACTTGGAAACGTGTCCGCTCGCAAACGTAAAAGCGACCGTATGTCAACAAAACGAGCGGAACGGGAAAGAGAAAGTGCTTTGGAATTCCCTGGGAGGCCGCTTTGCGCTTCCCGAAGCACGGCAGTGGGTAGCGGCTGTGGAATTAGCCGGGGAAAATCGGCTTGAAGCCGGCTCCCGCGGCTCTGCCATCCGACGGTGCGAGAGATCAACGCTGTGAGTTGGAGGAATCTCCTTTGGGGAGTTTGGGCGGAAACACTTGCGAGTGTTCACGGCTCTAAACAAGTGGAACTGATGTTATCGCCATGGATACCTGGGTTGGGTGATCTCAATGGTTGTTGTTTGGAGGGTTTTTTTCTTCTTCAATGTCACTGGGGCGGGGGGGTCAACGTCAATCCAGGAAGCTTTACAACTCACCAAGGTCCCATATGCCTCTTGTGGTAATAGCCTAGACTAAGAACATCATTGCCCCCCCGAGGAACTGGGATAGACGGAGGGAAAATGAGTGCCGGAGGAGGGAATAGCAGGGACGGAATTGGTATCCCGCTCAAAATGCTAACAACAGTCCGACTAGTTTCCACCACGCCTTGATTTCTTGAATTTTCGTTTTGCGTGCTTGGACCTCAAAAGCATCCGTAGCGTCCGCTTCTTTTGCGTTTCTGTACTTGAAGGGAACTTGTTGAATCTGCCCGATTGAGCAGCATGTGACAAGCCTCCTCCCATTATTCCCATCAGACCTCGCACTGCGCTTCTGACTGTCACGTTTGCGGCGTCTCTCTTTGGCTAACAGTTAGCCCGTCACGCCATCTGCCCCCCCCCCCCCCCCCACCTCCTCAGGGCCTTTTGGCTTGTGACAATGGGCGCGGCGGCGTTCTCTTGCTTTGCCTGTTATTCAGTTTTTACACCAAGAGTGGAAGATGCCACCGACAGCCACGGAGGCTTACGCAGGCAGGAGAGCGAGAGACTTTTAGCGCGTCTTTCTCCCTCTCGCCGTCTGTTTCGCTGTGCCTCTGACAGACACATACATACTTGCGCATGATGTTACACGCTTCTCCGGGCATTGCCAAACAAACGGTTGCAATTACGATTCAACCAGAACCAGACGGGCGCGCGCGCACAGTCCGCCGCCGCCGCCGCCTCCTGTGGAGGGATGTGTTCAGGGGCTGATAAGAGGAACGGCAAACCCGGTGGCATTGGCAGACTTGCCGCTTGATGTACGCGCACCCTATTAAAGAACACTTTGCATAAGAAAGAGAAAAGGACGTTTGAGCTTGAAAGGAAGACAAAAAGAGGAGCGCGTGAAGAAGCCGGTGAGCGAGATGGTGACGTCATGGCGGGAAGGATGAGGCGGGGTCCCAGCGGGACTGCCCCCTCCCCCAACCCCCCATCTCTGACAGCTGTGTGGCACCTCGGTGCGATCAAACACACCCAGCAGGAAGAATTGGTGCTGCGAGCAGCTGGAGGAGCGTGGAAACAACACTTACATGATACACTGTGCGACACACGTCTCGTCAAACCTTCCGCATGCGTCGCAAGTTACATCAATGACTTTTGCCGCTTTGTTAGATATCAAACGTCGGAGTTCCTATATTTAGCTACATTTAGCCAGCAGTGCCTAATATTAGAAATCATCTCAACTACAACCTCAATGTGAAAGACTTAACGCACCACTTTAACAGGTATATATTAAAAAAATATGCCCAAAGTGTTGTGTCCCCCGCCCCACTTGAATCAACCGCACAAGAAATGGAGACGTGTGCTGTACCATCATGTAAATAGTGTGACTTCCCTGCAATTAAAACTCATCGGGCATTTCATCGATGTTGTTTTGCACCCTTTCTGGCTTTTTTACAACAACCATCGTTTCAAGTATTTCGACAATCGAATGTTGAAAACGGCCATCTGCAGCAGCGCCTTCCGGAATGCCCCCTCTCTTCTTCATCCTTTTCCTTTCCTCGTTCCTCCTTTTTCTTTCCAGCTTGTTCAATCCGGTTTCCCCTTTAATGCGGCTTGTTTAGGAGGCTGACCTGTCAGTTCTGATCTCCCCCTCTCCAAGTAACTGCCCTACTTATTTAGAAGAGGCGGCGAGTGACATCCCGTTGGAGATTGCGGGGTGAAATTTGAACAGGAACAAGAAGTGCTGCAAGGGACCACCGGGGCCCTGGCAGAAAGGAGTCGATTGGGTTTTCTGTAAGGCAGGTTTTTGCCTCGCTCGGTGTTGCTCATGGAAAACGGGCCGCTTTTGCTGTTTACATGATCGAGAGAGCGATGCCGACATCTCCGATGGAAGCCCAGTTGGCCTAAGTGCCCCCATCGGGCTGAGATGGAGTAAATCAGCAGTGCCTTTTCTCTCCGCTCCTGCTTCATTCGCAGCCGTTCAAGCGCCGATTCTTGAAATTGTTGGAAAGTGACTCTAAATCATGTTATGTTGTGCTAATCTGATGAACATAACAGATTGTCCCACCCAAAAAGTCAACGTATGTCAACCGGATAAAGATGTAGCTTCGGCCTCGGGTGACACGGCCATCCGCGGTGTGTCTGGACGTTTCTTTACTTTCGATCCGTCGCCCCGTGTGTACTCCACTCTTCCTTTCACTGCAGTTCCAAAGTAAGTGACATTATGAGGGAAATTCTGCCCGGAGATACGTTGACAAGCGGCCTGCTTTGCGTGACAGGGATGAGAAACTTTGCAATGATTTTCACGTCTTTGTCATTCTGGGGGCGGGGGGAATAGACTTCAGACTTTTTATGCTGATACTTTCTCCAACATGTCTGCGAATACGCACCCCAAACTAGGTCAACCTGCTTCACAGACCGCAGCGCCGCGTGCGCGCCAATGCGTCGTGTTGCGCTTCCAGTCGACACTCCGGGCTATGACAGACCATAGAGGCGTTTTGGCAGCGTGTTTTAGATATGACTCTTTTGCAGCGGGTGACTTCTGATAAACGCTGGGCTTCGGAGTAATAAAGCTGAGCGAAACGGAGGACCGCGGTAGCCGCAGCTATTGATCGGGCGAGTGAAAGTTGGCCGCGGTAGAGCGGCAGGCCTCGGGCGTGAGATCGCAGCCGTGTGTGAGCCGCCTCCGCAATGAGAGAACGAGGCCGCCGGAGACGTGAGCCACGTCCACCTGCAGTCTCATCCTCGGGTTTCTTTTGGGCTTTACTCGAGCTTATCGCTACTCCGGTGGGAACGTAAGACTCGGTGTGCATTTTTAAGATCTGCGCAGGGAGATCTCTTGTGTGGGTTGTCCCGTTACGTTTTAAGTCCGTGATGTCCTGCTAGCACGGGCTCCCCAAATTGATGCTTTGTCAATGCCGCAAGAATTATTGTACACCCCCCCTTTTTTTTTAAATCCCCACATGACTCGTCCCATTTTATTTACAACCAAAAGGTGTAGACTGTTTAACTACATTTTTTTTTTCGATCAAAGTTTTGCTAGTGCCACAACTAAACATGAACATAACTAAATGTACGACAGATTTGACGGTTAGCATTACGGTTACATTCGTATTGCTAAAGAGTGACAAGAATGAAAAGGCCCGTTTTAAAAATGTGGCTACAGTAAAAAAAAAAAGTGCTCTTTATTTTTGCACTGGATTGACTTCAGGGTATATTTAATCCTCTGTGTACACCGACTGAATGATTGTGCCTCGAATGTAGCAGAGCTGGTTGTTGTCATGCCTCGAAGGAGCGGCTGTTTTGTTATATTTGATTCCACAGACACATTGTCGTTGCTTCAGTTGTTTTTGGAAGTTTGTCTTTAAAAAAAAAAAAAAAATCTGTAGCCTTTGGAAGAGTTTGCGTACAGCTGTGCACACACTTCATCTGAGCAAATGATGCATTATTCAGAGTTTAATATGAGACATTACGTGCAGGTAAATTAGAGCCATCAATCACGGGAGACGCTCGTATGCGCCGTTCGTCGGGGGAGCATTTTAGAAAAGCAAAAGAGCGTTTGGCACCAGGAGCGATCGGCTGGCAAGATTGGGCGTGAAAATGAAAACGATGGTTGGTTCATTTTGATCCCGGCCTCGCTCTGCTGACTCGAGTGCTATTAGCCATATGTTAGCCGTGATTATTGCGTTAAGCTTCTGACGATGTCGAAGTCTGCACTCAACACGAGTAATGTGCGAAAAAACCTGAGCAGTCATTCACAGATCGAGTCCCAATTTGATTTGGTGCGTTCCAAACATCAAGAGCAGACGTGAAAGCATTCCTCTTTAAGAAGCATTGCAGTTACAAATGAATCTGAACCATTCCGCGTCTCTGAAATAAGGAGATTGACTTTTATCAATGTACGACGCAATGTTTCATTAACCCATTCACTCCCAAAGACGTTTTTAAACATCTTTTCAGACTTGGTCCAGAATTGGCTGGTACTAAATGACTTAAGCGCGGGCATAAATCTTTACATCACAAGACAGGATCAGACTGGAGGCTTGTCTGAGTTAATATGGATGACTAGTGTGGAGCCAATTGACAACCAGTCAACCATCGAGCTTTCAAGAAAGTATTTTATTCTTCTTATGTTTTTGCATGATCAGGCTAACAAATTCCAATCGGCAAAGACACTTTGCCCGAGCCCTCAAATGCCACGGCATTCCTGTCGCCTGTCACCAAAGCCGTTCCTTGTTCAGATTGCCGGGAAGCAGCAAGCATCCCGAAGAGTGCAATTAAATGTGCATCGGTCTCTGTCGGGACTCGGGTCCCTGTCGCATTGTATTCCACAGAAAGCGCTTCGTGTATTCGGTAAAAGGTGCCGACAATAGCCGCCGTGCAAAGCATTCTGGGAGAAGAGCGCGCACCATTGTGACACTTGATGGGGAAACGCGTTCGCGGCATTATCGCCGGCTTAGCAATTTCCTCAACGCGGTCGTGACCAATGCACGGAGCCCAATGATTTTTCCGTAGATGATCACCTTTCATCCCGATGTGTATTGTTAGATGGCTAAACAGTTTTGCTGGGCGTTGGAATTTGCTCCGTTTGCGCGGGATGTAATTGCATCTGTTGTCGGGCTGTCCCGCTGATAAAGGCCAGCAATAATGGAGGATATCTGATGAGCCGCACGCCTCAAAAACGCCGTTACTCAATGTCAGTAAAACTCCCACTCCTTTGCGAAGGTGTCGAATAAACAGTTGAGGCTCCGGGACGCTCCTCTGCTCCAATGTTGTCTTTGCTGGGGTCTCGCTCGCTCGGGATCCAAAGTGCGGTGACTCATTTCCTCTTGTAGAGTGAAGACGCCAAGCTCAGAAGTGCCGTTTGTCAGCCAGAGTGAAAATATCCATCTGCAGGCTGCCTCGGAAGCATCTTTTATTTACAGACGCCACCCTGCCTCGCCTGCTGTCTCTGTCCGCTGGCTAGCGAACTAACTGAAAGATGGACTCCGGGTTTGATTTACGAACCCTCTGACTTGTTTACGGTCTTTCCTCGTGCGAATGGATGACTTGCCCTCGATAGAGATGGTATCGTCACGGGGCCACTGTCGTCAGGCCGGCTACAAAAGCCTTCTTTTCTTCTCCCGTTTAACTAATTGCTCAATCGGAGTTACGGAGATTGCGTAGAATGCTTGGTTGATGAATCGTGTCTTAGCTGCAGCTTGGTTTACGGAAGAACGACATGTCAGCTATGGGGAGGTGAGGTACGTCCGGGGATTTCTGCTATGACCGGCAGTACGCTGCTCTTCCCATCCCTGGCGTAGAGACAAGAGTTCATTTCAGAAATAAGCCGAGGAAAAAAATAGGAAGTGGTTGTTCATTTTTGCCAGCCAATCAAAGAACTTAACTCTCAGACGATGTGGAAATGGCATCTTAGAGAAGTTGTTCTATTGTTTGCTCAGCCTCTGCCTTCAGCAACTACACTTGCAACTGTGGGACAGCGATCATTTCTGCAGCGCTTCGACTTGGCGTTGCTGCGCACGGGCCACGGCGTTGACCTAACAAAAGTTGGCACCGACTCGGATGTCAACATTAGACTTTATAATTGGACTGATGAGTCTCCCAGGAAAGAGTCTCCACTTACTTGGCTCGGCTCATTATTTACTCTCCTCTATTGACAACGTCCACTCCCTGTGGTCTCTTTGCGATATCTCATTATTAATTATTGTTATTATTATTTTTTTTAAAGAAGATGAAGTATAAACGTCAGTTCTTTCCGGTGCAGAAAATATGAGACTGGTAACATTTAATTTCCCACTTGTGAGATGTCCGCGTCTCTGGCCCGTCAACTATTTCTGCCCGCGCAGGCCTTACGCGGCCGCCGACTCCATTCGGAGCGGGCAAACAATGCATCTTAAATCACGCGTGTATGCAGGCCTTCTCAGCTCTTACCTCCAAAAAGGTGCCTCATGTTCAAGATTTCAAACAATTCTTGATTTTTCTTTGCACTTCACTTTTCCGCTTTTTCACGGTCAAAGTAATTGAAACGACGCTCATTTCCGCATCTCCTTTTAACAAGCCGAGGTGACGTTGTTGCCCGAAGTGAGATTTGCTGCCGCCGAATGATTTGAAAAGCCCCCCCTTCGACTGCTTCCAACATACCTTTTGCTGTATGGATTATGAATCAAGGTTATTGAAATACTGACATCGTTGTATTGATCAGTGTTATATATATACCGGTTTTATATTTTTTGCTCCAAATGAAACATTGGACTTTGTCTTTCACGCTAAACACAATGGGTTAAACATGTACATTATGCAGAGTAAATAAAGAGAAGGAAAGCTGCGGTTGTTTTTGTTCGTTCAGCCCGTGCGTATTTTTGATATTTCAGCCATGCCTGTGCCAGAGCAGCCCACCGAGCAGGAGAAAGGAGCCGCGGTTCCCCCGGTGATGTCGGCCTCCAACGGAGACCGGTCCGAGACGGAGACGACCTCCTCGATCCTGGCCTCGGTCAAAGAGCAGGTACCAACGTTTCCTGTTACATGTGACAGTGGGCCTCTGCGGCGCTTTGACACTGAAAACTGGACAGACTGAATCTTGGTCTCAATGATGGAACGTTCTGGGTCCTAGAAGCAGTTCTCGATGTGAATATTCCGTTAATAACGATAAAAGTGGTTGTATTTCACTCACACGAGCGCCACTTCGGTAATTGGCATACGCACGACAACAAACTTCAGAGGCAATAAATACGTTTTTTTACTTGAATGAAACCATGATGGAATAGCCAATTTACTCTGGCGGAAGGGCGCTTGACGTCCATATTAGGGATGACCGTTTCACTAACTTTCAATAACTCACTGGAAGATTTCGCTGGTCGGGGCGCTGTCATTTACAAGCGGTCAACTATGAGTCGGCCACGCCAACGGGAAACGAGTCCGACTTTTAATCGGCACGTTCTCTGATGTGTAAATGTTCAGTTAAAAACGCCCACCATTAACATTTTCCCGGACCGCTCGGTGCGGAACTGCCGGAGTTTCTTGAGATGCTTTGCAGGGCCTTGCATCATCTCTCAGGTTGCCTCGGGTAAAGCTTCAAGAGGCCCACGGCTGCCGACATGCTTTTTACAGTATTGCCGCCGAGATTTTTAGTCAAAGGTCTGAATGGAAAGAAATCAGTTTTTGTGTGGCTTGAATCAAGAACGCTTGTAATGGGGTAGGAAGTACTTTGCTATCGGATGCTGTATTTTGAACAAGGTTGCCACAGTTACCTTGAAAAAGGAACTTGCTCACTCTATTGATGACGACTTGATCAGTCCGGCAACGGTCTGCTCTTGTCCTACCCGAAGAGAGACTTTCTATATTTCGTAACTTGAATCAGATGACCGCATTACGTATCGCGGCACGTTCGATTTTCGACTCACAATGGCAAGAACGAATGAGTAATGCGCTACCGAGCGACGTTGTTAAAGGCAACGCTGATCGTAAACGTGAGTGGCCCGGTAGTCCAGTGGTTAGCACGTCGGCGTCACAGTGCAGAGGGTACCGGGTTCGATTCCAGCTCCGGCCTCCCTGTGTGGAGTTTGCATGTTCTCCCCGGGCCTGCGTGGGTTTTCTCCGGGTGCTCCGGTTTCCTCCCACATTCCAAAAAACATGCGTGGCAGGCTGATTGAACACTCTAAATTGTCCCTAGGTGTGAGTGTGAGTGCGAATGGTTGTTCGTCTCTGTGTGCCCTGCGATTGGCTGGCAACCGATTCAGGGTGTCCCCCGCCTACTGCCCGGAGACAGCTGGGATAGGCTCCGGCACCCCCCGCGACTCTAGTGAGGATCAAGCGGCTCGGAAGATGAATGAATGAATGTTCGTAAACGTTCTGGAGGTTGGCACGAACGTAGCATAAATATGCTCAATGATCTCGAAAGGGCAGATTTGCGGGTTGCAGTCGTGACACGATGGCTTCTGACGGCCACCATCTGACCCCGCGATGCTTTGTTTCCAGTTCCCGTGTGAACTTTGACTCGGCGGATTCCTTGCGGCCTATTTCATGCAAATGTGTTTGTCTTCGGTACGAGCGTGATTAAAACTACACATGGCTCGGTTTTCCTGGCTAAGCTTGTTGCATGTGAGCTGAAAGTCAGCGTTAATCTACAAATCCACCATCAAAGGGTCTTCACTGACGGAGTTAGTGTAAGCGACAGAAGCAAGGTCTTGCTCGGCGCAGACGAGGGAATACATTCGATGCTCCAGACCGCAGCTCGGTCTCCAGACTTGCTTTCGTTGTTGCCGTTTTGGACTTTTAAAGGAAAAGCTTTGAATTTCTTTCTGACAAGCTCCTTCTGTTGAACGTACGCCGCACCGAAAAGAGTTAGTGTTACTCCGTTAACTCTCGGTGTTAGGGTGCTACTTGTAATTTGTCGAGAAAATTGTGTCTTGGCGTACTCGTGGCGAGATTGCGTGCAGCAAAACCCACGGTCGCTTTGGTCTAAGCCACTTTGCGGTCTAAAGACCAGCGTGACATCCGCTCTGAGAAATGGTATTATTCTGCTCATGACAACAGTGGCCTGGAAGAAAAAAAAAAAAAAAAAGGAGTGTGACGTTGAAGATGCGTTCCCATGCCAGGCGAGGCACAGTTTGCACTTACGGTATCAATCTCTCACTTGCACCGTGTAGTCAAATCTGTCCTGCTTGCAATAAAGCAGCTTTTATTTCTTCCAGTTTGTTCCCTTAGCCTTCAGGACACGCTGATAAATGGCAGCCGCGATTCTACCCCTGGGGAAGGAGCCCAGGTGTGTCGACCGAGGGGCTTTTAAACAACACAAAAAGCTGCCAAGGGGACTTGTAATCATTTTTTTTGCGCAAGGTGCGTCGCCGCAATATCTTTTGCCGTTGTCCTTCTCGGCGAAAGAGCAATGTGTTCCTTTCTAAACGAGATGGAAATAAAACTTTAAATGACCCCCCCGACCCTACCCCCTCGCACAAATAATTGATGGTCTGGTACATTTTGTACAATGTTCAATTTTAAGCGCGCCCATTGGATTGTATCTGTCACCCAAAAAATTTTACGTCCTAATCACTTTGAATGATGCGGGCGTAGTCCTTGCCTTGCATCATCAGAATACAATGTTTGGATTGTCCCGCTAGCACCGCTGTTCCGTGTTAGCTCCATAATTTCAACTCTCGGTGATGAGCCAATCCTCACCGTCCATGAGGTGGAATATGCTTTATTTGCTTCACGGCGAAATGACCCTCAGTTACTAAAAATGTCATCTTCAAACTGTGAATGAAAATAAGCACGTCGGTTAAATTGATTCATAAAAGCACTTTTCATGCCCCCCGTGCACCCTCCCCAAACTGTCTGCCTTGAATAGCTTATAGGTGAGAAAAGTCCAATTATAATGTACGGAGCAATGAAAATGAGAATGATAAAGAATTTGGGAAGAGATTTGGGAGATAAATTAGAGAGAGCCGAAAGAGCGAACAAGAAAGAAAGCTGGCGGACGCCATCCAGTCCACAGTTGCCAAGTATGTTGCCGCAATAGGCCCAAACTCACTGTGCCCATTCGTTATGTGTCGGCCGTCTCCTCCCCCATCGGTGCCCGGTCGTTGCGGAATGATGCAAGATCCCGTCGAACTCGCGTGAACTATGACATTGTCGGACGCCAAATCTAATGAGGCGTGAAATCAATATGTACGCTCTTGCTTCACCCGGGGCATGCTGGGTAATGGAGTGTCAGGAGTGCTTTGCGGCGGTTTTAATCACAAAGACCTTGGAAGAACTCCTTGTAAACAACTCTCTGAGATACAGTGTGCGCGTGGACTCGTGTCTGCGCACCTGCGATTACTTTCAGCATAATTGAAGCTAACCGTGTGTCCGTCGAGCCAGCACGGGGCCGAAACGGAGCCGTGTCAATGTGCGGCTCCGCGTGAGTTTAGTGCAAGTCCAACCGTGTGTTCCGTGTTGTCAGGGGGCTAGCATGGCTCCCCCACAGGGTTTTGTTTCATTAGCCTGTAAGGCTGCGTGTGACTCCTGCGAAGTGAGTGTTAGCCTCCACCTACCTCTACTCTCTGCATGCTAAAGCGACGTCGGCTCACATCATCTGCATGCTGATCAATTTTGGAACAACAATTGGGGGAGGGGGGGGAAGCCAAATTCCCACCGTAAGTCTGAAGACTCAGACGGGTGAAATGCTAATCATTGCAACGTGCCTTTATTAGCTGACGGCGGATACGCTAAATGCTGTCCGCTCTTTGCCAGCCGAAGGGCATTAAGTGAGTGAATTTCGGGGGGGGGAAGGCTTCATTTCCTAGAATAATACGCAGCCAGAGATTACACCTTGACGAACTCCCGCGTATGCAAAGAGCCCTCTATTTTGGGATGCTGCCGTGTTGTTTTTGTGCGCTTCTGCATGACTCATTTGCACTCCTATCCAAACATTGGGATTTCAATGTCAACAGGGAAAACTCTTGGCAAACAACCCACTTCCTCCATTGCACGCCCACGATTGAAAGTTTTCTTGAAATTATTTGCCAGAGCGAGCGGTAATTGAACCGCGCTTGGCCGTTTGAAAGCGAATTTAGCTCTTCAATCACCGGGGCCTTTTGTGTCTCTGTTATTTAGTGCCCTTAGCTTTCCCTCCCTTTGGCATTCTAAATAGATGAATAACTCCCGTGCACTCGCCTGGCCGCCGCTGTTGACATATTCACGGCAAAGACACCGGCTGATGAAGAATGGCTCCGTCATTGGACTTCTCTGGGAAATGAACCAGAGATTGCTCCATCTTTGCCTTTCCTACGTCTTTTCCTTTTTGGTTTTGCTTGTATTTTTCTTCACACTCGTTTCTTGCTTAGTTCCCATGTCGCAGCTGCTCCGCTCGTCCTTCATTCTCAAACTGCATTCTGCCTCGATGGCGGCTAATGAGCTTGGTTGCGGTCGCCACGGCGATTGTCTCCCCGACTTTACGCGAGGTGGGAATCCGTCACCACCAGTAGCTTGGGGGCAACGTTGATTAATGTCATTTCATATCGTTTTGTCATGAACTTCTTGGATGTGGAATATTGTCTCATATGAAGATTTTTTTTTTGTTTTCTCTGCTGATGAACAAGATAACACACGTCACATGCATATGAATTAGTATGCCAAAAAGTGGAGAAAGAAAATTATCCAGGCTAATATTTTACTTTCGTTTTATGATGCTTAAGTTTTGAGTCTGGATTGGATTGATCGACTCAAATTGAAATATTATTTTTATATATAATGAGTTAATCGTGAGGACAATAGCTGTCATTCCCACAATTTTCCCTCCTTCGTCACTGTGAATATCTGCCGTGTTGACAGTGCTTCTTCGTTCTCATTCTCACTTTTCGTTTCACCCTCTTTGGTCGCTTCCCACCCTTGAACTGATGTTCTTCCTTCTTACTTACTTTCCATCCCTTCGCTCTGTTTGTCATGAACGAATCCCAGAGAAAACCCTTTTTTAAATATAAACGCGATCCTTTTGCCTGAGGATGGTTTTTCTATCCATTATAATGAAAGCGGATCAAACCTAATACCGTTTGAGCGAATCCTAAACTAATTACATGAAGAATTCCAGGCTATTGATAAAATAATGAAGCTTATGATTGTGCGCAAGATGCTTTATTCGCTTTTATCAGGCATTGGTGGATTCCTTTCGCTCATGCAAATAATATGGGCAATAAAAAAAAACAAAAACGCGCGCGTCTGGATGCATTAACAAGCAGCGTAACCGCATTGATTTCTTCCTTTTGTTCGACCTTAAATCTCCTGACACGCTGACAGGATCAGTAAAAATCAAACGCTCATATCGGCCGACCTCTTTTCCACATATCCCGTTGACAACGTTTCCACCCCGCCTTTCAAATGACCGATTTCACGTCATCCATTTGTGGAGTTTTGCTCACAACGAGCAACAACGTCATGGAAGAGATCGGAGGCAACTCGTGTCCTCCCACGGGCGTCGCTCTGCGTACAGCTGCATTATTGATGCATTTGAGAACAGTTTTTTTTTTGTCCTGTAGTGCCTTCTAGTTAGCATCTCATGTATCCCCTCGCATGTCGTCGTCGCGTTTGCAAATCGTGCCGAATGAGCCTCTTAAGTCACACGGCGTACGCGCTGGGCATGCTCGGCTGATGCGCCAGCTGCGACGAGGGCTCCGTCGCTGATGCGTTTCTCTTAATTAACTCCCTGAAAGAATTCCACTTGGCATTCCCCTCGGCACACTGGACCATAAAGCCAATTAGCGCGAGCGGTGCATTTTCTGACCGCGTGGTCGTGAGCTTGTAAACACGCACACCTGCACACATGCGTGCTCACAAACACGCCTGCGAGATGAGAAATTATTTTCCCTCGGCAAAATAAAACGACACCAAAGATGGCGCTGGCATTAGTGAACTGCTGGGGGCATGTGCCGGTCGACTTGAGCCAGACGCCCCGGACCGGTCGCCGGCTCATGGCGGAGAGGCGCGCGGATAAACAATCACCGGCACTCACGTTAGCATGTTCAGTCTCCAAGTTGAAACTCAATGGCTGCCATTCTGCAAGTGAGGAAGATGAGATGATGACAGAGTGACTGCACAGGAGTGAGCGCTTACCCTTTGGCTACAAGAAGGCCAAAGGTAAATCAGCAGACGGCACAATGTGTCACTCCGCATTCACTCAGTTATTTGTGGAGGAAGGCCGCTACACGACCCCAATGATGTTTGTTTGTTTGTTCCCCCCCCCCCCCCCCCCCTCTCTCTGGCTAGGAGCTTTATCCATTCAACTTGACTCAAATGTATATCTGCCGCCCAGAAAGCATTGTTGACATTTCTCTCCGTCTGTCTTTTTGCCCTTTCGCTTTGAGTTTGAGGCGGCGAGCCGAGGCGGCGCTCACACTGTCATCCGTGTGCGTGTGAAAGCGGATCTGTTGCATGTCATCTTCCTTTGCTCCCGCTCTTCCCTTGTCACACCCTAATGAATCCTGACTTTTATCGCTCACGACCCCCCCACCCCCCAAGTGTTGTTGAACACGTGCACGTGCGCTCATGGAAACACGCACGAGCGCACACTCACAAACACTCAGACAAGCATGCAAAGGCCTCGGGGAGATATGGAAAGAGCTCGGATGGAAGGTTGCTCTACGTGTGAAAGACGAGGAAGAAAATCAAGATGAGGTGGATGGATGCAAGGAAATGCGGGCGTATGGTTATGAGGTCGTGGGAATTTCTAAAAGGATGTGTGGAAAGGTGACACAAACGGAAGGCTCATGTGGACAGAGGAAAGAATTTGATCGGAAGGCCGCCGCGTGTGAAATTCAGTCTTCTGACTTGCTCGTTTTAGCATGCCGCGATTCACTCAAATGGGAGATCCGCGTGCGTTTTCTTTGTTTATACGCACGTTATCTCTCACTTGCATGGCGCTCCCCCGTGCCCGCTCCAGACTTTGGAGCAAATGGCAAAACGCCGGAGCGCTTTCTGCCGGAGCCCTCAATTTGATAACGGCGCACGAAATGGATGCTCTTTGCACCACCTAACGTAGATTCGACAAGATAAGTGTAAAAAGCCAAAGTGTGCCTAACCGGAGCCAAGTTTCTGATAATCCGTTCCTTCGTCATTTCTATCTATTGTATGAATTGCAAAAGGAGACTGCGCGAGCATGTGCAAACAATTGGAGTTCTGTCACGGTCATCTTTAATGACGAGAAGCTTTGACAGTTTGTCTCTAACCTTTTACGAGCACAAGCACATTGCAAACAGAATCTTTGGATACAAAATGACAAAGCATGCAGAAATCACGCCAAGAGATCTGCGTGAGACAAGTATAAAATTGTCCCCCGTTTTGCGTAAATGTCAGGAAAAATACTTTAGTTGGGGTAGCAATGCACTATTTTTTGGATGGATGAATATTTTGTTGCACAACCATCTCGGTTGAGATGAGTGCGTCTGTGTTGAAGAAGGGCAAGTATCGCGAGATCGATATTTTATCGTTCCCGTTGGAAATGTCAGCTTTTTAGCCACTCCTCCTGAGCTAATCGCTTGAAGTTGCGCAGAAAGTTGCAGTGGCGTTTTCAGCATCTCATGCAGATGTCCAGAGGGGTTTAAATCAGGGCTCGTCGAAATGCTACGAGGTTTTGTCATCGAGTATTTTGTTAAGGGGGATTTACCCCCGAGGCGGAGACCGACCTTTCTTCGGCTGGGCAGCGCATTTTCCAGCCGTAATTTTCCTGTAATCTTTTGACAGCGCCGATCGATAATACCATAAGTAAGAGGCGGTCCCTCGACATATGAGAAGCCGTAAAACAAGTTAGGCTTGGCTTGACCATTTTTTGTGCGCCGATTTGCTCTCTCACCTCTCCCTGGATCTTCTTTGAAAGTGAGGGACGAAGGTCCTATTTTGCAATGGGACCGTTGTTTTTGCTGGGAGTGTGTTTGTGCTTGTGGAGAAGAGGATGGCGAGCTCAGCATTTCAAACTGCCGAGTGAGGGCTGGTGTCACGTGACAAATCTAGGAGACCCGCTGCATCCGGGAGTCGACGCTCTCTTGGATGCTGTCCCTCACTTCCACCCTGCGCTCGTCCCTCACTTCACTCACTCCCGACAAACTCATCGTGGGAGGAAATTATGATGTAAATGATGAAATCGTGAGACGAATGTGCATACCGGCTCTCTCGCAGACACATTTTTCCAAAATAGATACATAATAAAAGATTTACTTGCTGCTTTAATTTCACACTTGATGTGTGGGCAGGCACTCCAGAGCCCTGCGTAGAAGCGATACAAAAGTTCATCTTCATAATTTGTCTGCTTTAACGGAGCGATCCCCAATGAGCCCAGGTCGAACAAAAGAGCATCACTGATGGAAGTTGCAGCCAGGGGGGGGGAAAAGAAAAACAAATCTTGTTCGGTGTGCCATTGGGACAGCACAATTCGGCCATAGCGGGGGAAACAGATTCTCGTTCTTGGCCCACCCCAGCAAATGGTTCTGCGTGGGGGGAATTTGTGGTGTTTGCAAATAATAACCTGCGTCTTTGCGTGCGGAGGAACAATTTCCTGCTCTCCTTCCACTTTGCTCACACGGGGAAATTAGTGACAATCGTGTTGAAGCCTGGCTTTTTTCCCCCCTTCCCTCTTCCCTGCTTCTCTTTCACTTTCCAACACTGCGCATTTAAAAATAGAAGACGATTTCAATGCATTAAGGTCACTCACCCTTCACATCTGTTGCTACAAGTGGCTCTGCCGCCCCCCCCCCCCCCCCCTTCAAGCAGGCTAAAAGCGTTTGATGAGAAGCCAGTCAACTTCATGCTTTAAAAGTCATCGTGGACTCGTGAAGTCGACAAGTCAACCATTAGTGTGTCTTTAAATCAGTCAATCTCCTTCCATGTTTATTTATTTTATTTTATTTTTCGGTGACATTTAGAAGCGCGATTTGAGTTAGTTGTGGTCCTCGTTGTGGGTGACAGCAGTCATCATTGGCAGAGCGGCGGATGAGTCAGTAAATGGTGCCTTTCCAAAAACGTGTTGAGGGGGGGGGGATTTTTTTTGTCCTCCTTGGCATCAGTGCACCTCAGACCGACTGTAGGATACTCCTGCAGGTTAAAATGAGCCAGCGAAACACTTTTAAAGGCTTGCTGACTCATTTTGAAAGTGTCTTGAAGGCACCCGCTTGCCCAGCAAGCATTCGGCGCATAAACAACTCTCAGTGCGTCGCTCTATGTCTGCACTGAAAACTGGACTTCTGAAACTGTTGGACTTGGCTTTTTTTATCATGATGCTTCCATGAACAACAATGCATACTGTCATGCAATTCAAGATGGAAAAATTCTACAAAGATATGAATGTTGGGCGGCACAGTGGTCGACTGGCTAGCACTTAATGGCTTTTTTTGGGGGGGTGGTGATTTGTATTGATGTATTTTTTCAGAAAGAGATGAACGCGCACCATGAAGTCAATTTCATACTTTGATTGTCTCCAACCTGCGGGCGCACTGCTTGATCAACAATGTCATGCAGCCCTTCCATCATGCGTATGCGTCGTGTGATTGTGTTGGATTGTTTGTTTGCCGTTCATTTGCATGCAGATTTTCTCGGCATTAGTTTATCTCTCCAACCCTCCTCCGGTTTAGAAATCTGCCACTCTCTTCCCAATGTCTCCTCATTTTCTCTCTCTAATGAGATGACATGGCCACAGTGTTCGTCTTCCACTTGGCGACAGCCTCTCCGTTGCCAATTATTGCGCAGTCGCCAGCTTTCTGTTTGCCTTTCGCGATTATATCTGTGTTTGCGTATACAATCTGCAAATGAGATGCGCCGTTCAAAGGCCGGCGAGATCATCAACAGTTCGGTATATGGCGGCCGCCGCGGACTATAGAAGTGACTGCCTCGTAAATAGTCGCAATTATTGACACGTAGAACACAAAATCTGTTTACGCAGTGGCATTTCAAAGACTTTGCAGCATTTCAATATCAACCATGCGTTTTGGTGTTCGAATGGCGATTTTACTCATCAGTTTTTCTTTTGATCTATCATGGGGAAAATGTTTCAGTCAACCTCCACAATTGAGTCAGCTCTAATATCAGAGCCGTGTCAGAAAATAGAGTCTGGACATTGGTGTGCCGGACTGGTTAGCACGCCGGCCTCTCAGCGCAGAGCCGCGTGGTTCGATTCGTGAGTGAATAGATGGATGGACGGCCGTATAAAAAAAAATGTGATTGTCCTATACACAAGCAGGGAGAAAACTCGGCACCAGGGGAGAGAAGTTGAGCCTGTTGCTCCATGATTCAGTACCAAGGACAGCGGTCAGAGCACATTTTGTTTGAAATGGACAACGCTGAATATGCACGTTAGAAATTATGATTCCGTTACTGGACCTTTTCAAATGTCTTACTTGGATTAAGCGCAGAGATGATCAGAATACTTTCATAGAGGACTCCGGAAATCGGAGAATATTTTCTGTTGAGCATGTGTCGTATTCTTTGTGACAAAGAGGAGCAAAGTGACAGAGGAAGAAATGCCTTCTTCGTATATCTTCTTCTTCTCCGCGTACGTTTATTTTTGCAACCGGGGTAGTACGTAGCGAGACTTTTATTTTTTTTTGCATGCGACATCTGGATAATTGTCTAATCGTCGTTTTCCGTGTAGTGCAGATGCAGGCGTATCTGTTTGCGTATTGTGTTCATTTGATGGTGAATGGGCCACACACACATACGAACGCATTCGAGCACACACACACACACACACACACACACACACACACACAAGGCCCTGTTCTGAATTGTGAATGGTTTATTTAAATAGTGTGAATGAACTGTAAAGAAAGAAGCTGGCAGAGATGCTTGTTAAGCCCTTTACCGATCATAGAAAGCTGCGCCGAAGGGCCTGTCTGCGATTTTTATCACCGTCATGCCTGTCGCTTCTGTTTAGGCTTGGGGACCGACATAATGTGTCCAACACGCACGCGCATGCGCACACAGACACGGAAACAGATGCCCGAATAGTCACGTCTGACACAGCAAACACGCAGAAGTTGTGTGTGTGTGTGTCTATATATATATAGACACACACACACACACTGACGGCCGACCTCGTCTTTTCAAAGCCAATAGAGCCATGTTTGTTTTTATTTGTGCCTTTGCTCCTTATGTGTGCCTTATTTGTGTTCTCATCTCCTCTGCCTTAAGAACACATTTGTAAAAAATATTTGCCACCGTCTTCTCTCTTTGAGTCTTCTCACCGGTCTCGCTTTTATACCGGAGGCATGCTAACGACAGCCTCCACGCAACGTCAAACTGCACATTTGTTGCCTGGATGCCTCTCTCAATTGGCAATGCCCTCCTACTTGTTTTCCTAGAAAGCCTCTTCCGATTTGTATACTGCGATGTCTGCTTGAGTTCACTTGGTGGCAGGTGTGTGTGTTTATGCAATGGTTTGCATGTTCCCGACCTGGCTAACCTATCAAAATGAATGCTTGTTATGGCAAGTGGATAGATGACCTTTGGGGCCTCCCTCGGGTCCTGACGCATCATGTGGAGGAGAGCTGGACTATTTATTTGAACCCTGCTATGTTCAGCGTGCTTTTTTTTTTTTCATCCTGGGCAACTCTATGCTTTCATACAGCAGCCGCATTGAACCACGCACTTTCATATATACAACCAGAGCTGTTCAAATAAATCCAAGTCCACAAGCCTCAATGGTGCGCTGCCAGTAAACGTTGACATGTTGACATATTTGCTTTTACGCGATTTTAAATATTTTTTATTTTGGTTTGGCAGTATCTATGATGGGTAAGATATTCCCTGCTTGACTTCTTTCCATTTCTTACCCACCCAAACATCTACTTACGCAGCTAGCAATTTACAAGCCTGCGCATCTGCCCGCCATACTGAGATACTGTACTTCAACAAATCACCGACAGATTTCCCGTACTTGTTGAAATAAATCATGTACGTTTCTAAAGAAAACAAAAAGCAAGATGTTACCAACCCCCCCTGCACCCACAACCCCTTTTTTTTTTACCAGAAATTACACACACTTATTGGATGCATTACTGGGTGCAGCGATGATAGCATGTCTGAGTACACACACAGACACAATTTGGACACATATGAAGCCGCCATGGCATTTAGGCGATGACATTTTCAAAATGACATTTTGTCCGCGGCCAAATCCATACTCGGGGAGCACGAACCGTTACGCGGAACACCGCTGTACGTCCGCACGTGAATGATGGCTGTCATAGACCGGGGGCAGTCGACCCTGATCGATTTTCCCCTTAATCCAGTGTCGGGATTTCAAAATCCTTTCAAGACACGAATCCATCGCTAAAGCATCTGAATAGTTTTGACCTTGGAAAGACCTTCCCACAGTTTTTTTATCGATGGACGGTAGCGCTCTTCTTATCAGTGCTGCTCCTTCTGCGGGATTCTTTAACACCCGTTTCATTTGATCAATATGCCTTGCTAATTTATCACGGTTGCTCAAGACAAACGATGTATCGTGATGAGTCCGTCTATTAGTTAAAGACTAAGCGCCACCGAGTTATGACACTTCAAGTACAAACATTCGAGGCTCCTCGAGGGTTTTAACAAGAAACAAATCATGCCATATTATTAGCCGCAATTGTCGCATAAAACCCGGAAGTTAAACACTATAATTCCGCTGCTTGCAACGTAGCTCCGCTTAACCGCCCGCTCTTGATTGTGCTGAGGGTCTGACCTAAACGATGGGCGGTATGACAGTATAAACACTTCTCTCGATCATGTCTTTGTAATTCTCCACTGCCGTTCGCAACAGTCAATCAAATGTCGCGGCCCGTGATTTTGTTCACCCGTTTCTAATATCGAACGAGCTCCGTTAATGGTCAGCCTTCAACAATGGCCAGTCGGTCGCGGAATCTATCACAAGTGAAATGCTTTGGAACTTTCCGATTGCATCCGTAGGGAATGGATGTGGAGATCTTTACGCGCGATCCAGACAATCTGTTTCAGGGGAGAGATAATCACAGATGAGTGAATCACAAAAGCTCCTCACCGGCACTCTCATTTCATCACGCATGCAAAAGCCATTTTGGAGACGGACGATGGAGATAAACGAGGTGAAGAAGTGCCGCCGCTCGCTTAAAGTGCTGCCATTTAGGCGTCTCTTTTGTTTACTTAAAAGTATTTATTAACAGGATCACATACGGGTATGATGTTATGATCATGAACATTGACGGTTTGACATTCTTCCTTTTGCTGAGTTGCGACTTGCTTTGAATATCGCCCATGTGCATCCAAACAGGTACCGGTAAATATTTTTGAAGCATTCTAAAAAAAAAAAATGTCATCATAGCGGACGTTGTATCGGTCTGTCGTGGTGAAGAAGGAGCTGAGCCAAAGGGCGAAGCTCTCAATTTACCGGTCGATCTACGTCCCAACCCTCACCTATGGTCACGAGCTATGGGTCGTGACCGAAAGAACGAGATCCCGGATACAAGCGGCTGAAATGAGTTTTCTCCGCAGGGTGTCCGGGCTCTCCCTTAGAGATAAGGTGAGAAGCTCAGTCATCCGGGAGGGGCTCAGAGTCGAGCCGCTTCTCCTCCACATCGAGAGGAGCCAGATGAGGTGGCTTGGGCATCTGATACGGATGCCTCCTGAGCGCCTCCCCGGTGAGGTGTTCCGGTCATGTCCCACCGGGAGGAGACCCCGAGGAAGACCCAGGACACGCTGGAGAGACTATGTCACCCAGCTTGCCTGGGAACGACTCGGGATCCCCCGGGGAGAGCTGGAAGAAGTAGCTAGGGAGAGGGAAGTCTGGGCTTCCCTGCTAAAGCTGTTGCCCCCGCGACCCGGCCCCGGATGAGCGGTAGATGATGGATGGATGGTCATCATTTCATGGTTAGTAGGCAAAATTAAATTGATTGTCATCTTGCTACTTTCCCGAAAATCAATAATAATAATATTCAGATCACATTTTATGCATATACTTGTCAGGCATTCATCGGACATGAGATGAAACGAAGCAGACACCTTGAATGGCTTGATTGTTTTGCAGCCAATGTTGTATTCTACATTGCGCAAATTACCTCCTAATCCCTTTTCCCTGAGCCTTTATTGACATTATAAAATAAAATAATAAAAAAAGGGCACTTTTTTTAATGCTAAAGGCATATTTTAAAATCAGGGCATTTACATTTTTACAGGCGAGTGCATGTAACAAGCAACACTAAAGCCATAATAAAGACGGACCAAGCTGAGTCTGCGTGCATATCTTCTTCGGCCAGACTCATAGTTTCCTGTTTACAGCTCTCAAATGCATGCTGTGCACACGTGCAGCCCCCCCCCCCCCACACCCTCCCTCTCCAACACACACCCACACGTGGATACGCGAAGTCAGAGTGAAATCAGAGACAAAGATGTTTTCTTTTTTTCCCACTGAGCTCCTAAATAATTTAACGAGGGGGGAGCTCCGTCAGAGTATTGGTGTGTTTGCGTGTTGAATATTTATCATGCGTATAAAACTGTTATGGGCCATCTGCTGGCAGTCTTGCATCTCAGATCTCTTGCCTTTTTAAAGGTGTGCTCCAAGTTGATGCGTCTGAAAGTGGTGTCAAACAAAACCAAGTGCCTGAAGTGCAAACGCCGCTATTGTCTCCCACTTCTGTAAAATTGACAGGAAGGAAGTGGAGATATGAAATCATATGTTTCGGGTGCTATAATTGGCTACAAAGCTGTCCTCTGTACGAGACGAGATTGGAAAAGGAGTTTCGGCGTAGCTGCGTGAAGGCGTCGCAGCGCATCATCCTCCCAAAATGTGACGAAGCTCCATCTATTTCCAACACGTTCTCTAAGGCTGTTTTCTGGAACAGAAGCCTCTGAGTGAAATAACCGACAGCCATCCCCAAAACAGAACCGACAGGGTTCTCGAGGAGGGTTTTTTTGCAAAGTCGCTATTTGTAGACGTCAGCGTGTCCGTCCGCAGCCTCAAGCCGCTTCCCCTTTTAAAGGAGCTGTTTTAGCTCTCTTGTCAAGACGGATTTTCTTTCCTTGCGCTTCAGACAATTTTACGCCGTTGAAAGATTGAGACGCCGTAACATCAGGTAGACCTGCTCGATTCTTGCATCTGGGAAGAAGCCCATGCCTATCATGGGTTTATCGAAGCATCCCGAGGCCGGGTACAGGAAAAGGGTCTGATTTTCCCTGTCCATAGGTCTTTACTGCGCACTGCTCTTGCTATAGCGCCTCCACGGTGGCGCAACACTGCAACTGCAGATAAAATAAAAAGCTGCAGCAGAGAGAGGGACATCAATCCCTTAATCAATTCTTATGATGCCATCCAATTATCTAATTCTCCCTAACCAGGCAAGAAAACCACTTTGGTGACGCCGAATTTAAATTGCAATTGTTTTGCAGTTGAAAAATAGAAAGAAAAAAAAACATAGCTGACTTGAGAGAGAGAGACGTCATATCCGTGCTTCTTTCTTTTCCCCCCTCCCTTCTCTTTCTTGAATATCTAAAGAGGGAGCATCAAGTGTCCTCCCTGTGGCCATCATCTCATGTGACTTTCATCACCACAGTCACCTCACCGTCCTCACCTGCAGGTATCGGCCCACCCACCCTGCTCGACTTTGCACTCATTAAAACGGCGGCAGGTGCGGAAGGAAGGCCACGGACGGATAAGTCTCTGAAAGGTGATCCCTTGGAAAAAAAAAAGTAGCACGTGACACCCGCGGGGTGGGGTGGTCTTCAGTATGCACGGGCGTGACGGACGAGAGCCGTGCGACCTTTTCACCGGCTCGCACTCATGCGTCCTTTTCCCCACTCTTTCCTTCCACTCATTTTTCCCTCTGCCGATTGAGGATGGAGAGGGGAGGGTTGAGAGGGGGGGAGCGTCACGTCTCAAAGAGAAGGTCAGAGCTCTGTTTGATAGCCTTTTGTCTCCCATCCAAAAACAGCGCCGCTAATAGCTACCCATAGGCCACTTTATAATGATTGGGCCTTATCTTCAGACACACACAGAGACCATCAAGCGCAGACGCCACCCGGCGTCTTTATGCTGGCGAGCAGGATCATTTGTCTATCGTGTCGAAAGAGCCACATTGTTTTTTTGGGGTGGGGGGGGGGGTTGGTTTTATCCTAACAAAGTGAGAGGGCAAGGCTGCAATTTGTTCCATTCACAGCTCTGATATCGGGGCCGCTGCTGTTATCTTGCATTTCGTCCAATCATGCAGAGCCCGAATACAATACTTTCCGAGGCGATACCAAATACCGCACATGGAGGTTGTTATCGCGTAGCGTACATTAAAATATAACCAAAGTATAGCGCGGCATTGGAATTCGTTTTTAGCAGAAAGCAGAACACGACAAGTATCAAGGCCTTTTATCACCAGTATATATATATAATATATATATATACACACACACATACTGTATGTGTGTGTGTATAGCAAGTAGAGCCTGCCAAACAGAGTAAGTACTGTGTTTTGGGAAAACTGGGGTGGGGCTGCAACTGCTTCCTTCAGCTAACCTTTCATACAATGACACAACTGATTCTTTGATTGATTGTTTTCATTTTAAGAAAGCTGGCTGCTCACAAATCAATTTGAGGCATCGAGCACAGTCGTACAGAGTTTGCTCGCGTTTGGCTCTTTAGCCACTGTGCTTTCAAATGACAATTTTCTCTCTCTCTCTCTCTCTCTCTCTCTCTCTCTCTCTCTATCTATCTATCTATATATGCTGTAATATCTTTACAGTGGGGCCTTGTTGCGTGCGTTTGTGCGTGCGTGCAAGTGAGAGGCATGAGAAAAGGGGGAAGAAAGTCTGCATATTGATGAGTAAGTGCTTCCTGAGAATGTTGGGGGAGACGAATTGCATTGCACCGTGTTGTAATGTTGAGGAGTTGAGGGGATTGAGCTTGGAGACTTGAGATAGCGTCTGGGGGGGGGGGGATCAAGTCATTCAGCGCTTCAAATGGCTTTGAAAACCAATCAGACCAGCACACGTGCTCTTTGCAACTCTCTCTTGCTCTCTCACACTGTCTCTCTTACACACACGCACACACACTGATTGTACTTGCACATTCCTGGTGAAAGTTACACACACGCACACACACACACGTGCACACACATTGATTGTACTTGCACATTCCTGGTGAAAGGGTGGCGGGACTCCAACAGTTCCGCTTATTGATCCGTGCGCACGTGATTCACTTGTATGTGAATGCATTTTTGCGCGCAGTCATTATTATGGTTCAAGGCAGATTTACTTCGAAGCTAAAGTGCTGATATATTAACTAGTCAGTGAGGTGCTTCAATAGCCAGTAGTGTGCGTGGTATAGCGAGCATACCAAATAGGTGAGCCTGACAGGTTCTCAAGAAGTCGCTTCACATGGCTGAAGCACTTCTGTGTTATTTGTCACTCCGCTCGAACTATCGGGTATGCAGAAAATAAATAAACCCCGTGCTCAAATGATACATCCACGTGGGGATAGCGCCATCCAAGGAGGAATTCCACAAATATGCTCATTAGCTTAATTTATACACTTTCAAAAGGAGCGCTTCTATTCAAGCGACAGTGTCAACAAAGGGATGAACAAGCTATTTTTGCATCTGGGCCTATTTTCAACCAGTCACTCCTCCTCCCACCTACTCTCGCACGCCAATCCCATCCGAGCTGAAAAGTCTGAGCGAAAAAGAATGATGACACCTATTTTGAGACGTTGCATTGCTGAGTGCTGTCTACGTGCTTCAAGGGAAACGTTGCATCAGGTCACGCGTTGTCTAAACAAAGTATTTTGCATATGTTGAGACCTTTCAGTAAAATGGAAACATTGCAATATGTACAATGAGACCAGTTTTTGTGTCATTATTCTTTCCAATTCATCGGTCAGGTGTCACCAAATAACGCCGATGAATCTCGCAATAACCGTAGTCGTTCCTTCAAGCATAATTGGCTGTTGACCTGTAATGCAAGTGGACGTTCATATTGCGGCCCGCCGCCATTCATGTACATTTCCACGTCCTCGTCCTTCCTTCTTTCGCTCCGTTTAACGTACGCCCGTCTGCCCTGCGCATCTACAGGAGCTGCAGTTTGAGCGCCTGACCCGGGAGCTTGAAGCCGAGCGTCAGATCGTTGCCACCCAACTCGAGAGATGCAAGCTGGGATCGGAGGCCGGCAGCATGAGCAGCATCAGGTGACGACCAAAGATTTTTCCTTTGCATGCGGAGGTGATGGCGAGTGAAGATCGGGTGCCGTATTCAGCTGTGTGTGTGTGTGAGCATGTTTGTGCGTTTTGGCTTTGAACATTTCCAGTCCACCCCCCAAAAAAAAAGGTTTGCCATAGCGGAAGTGTACTTTTTATAGAGACTCAGTTAAACTTTCTGCCGTTGAACTTATTTTCTGATGATGCAGTTGAGCAAGTTAGAAATGGATGAGCAGATAAGTGTGCCCTACATGCTAATGAGGCATTTTAATGCTAACAGCCCGAATATCGCGCTTGCCATCTGCTCACATTAAATCACCTTCCTCCGAAACAGAAAAAAAAAAAATCCACATTGTGAGTCAGAAAGTTGGGTTTTCACTTCTTCACTTCTCAGAGTGTTCTTTGGGTGTGTGTTTTTGTTTGGAGCGCTTCTGCAATGTCAAAGGGAAAACTTTTGTCAGAATGCAACATTTCTCTGACTCCCAAAGGAAAACTTTTTTTTTTTTAAATCTATTTGAGTGTATCGAAATTCCTGTGCTGATAAACACTCGAGCTTTAAATGCTTGACCACTTCACCGTGATTCACATCGGCACTTGTTGAGAATGGCGAGGCAATTTTATAACTTTAACGTTCTGCAAAGCGTTATGAATGTGATACTTTGATCCTAGGTCAGATTAATTCAATTTCCAATATTTTCCAGGCAGCATAGGTTGAATGCTGGTCAACAAAGCTGCTTCAGAACTTCTGAAATTGGAGTTTTGAATTGGAGCCGCCCCCCCCCCCCCATGCATGTGAGTGCGTGTGTTTGGGGAGGGCGAGGGGGATCCGAGCAGCACTACACGCCTGTCTGCTGTCTCATGGTTGCGTCATCCTTTGGTAATCACAGCAGATCTAGAGGATTAGTCGCGCGTATGCCGGCGGGGGGAGCTCATTATGCCGCTGAGTCAACGTTGATCCCCGCGCCCACTTGAACTTGTCAATGCGCGGTAACGCCGACGTGTGATGTGCGTTTGACGTCCCTGTCTGTGCATCACACCGGAGCTCATGTGTCAATTTGTCCAGCTTGATTTTCGTCTCGCCGTCTTGATTGACGTGATCCTTTTGTTCCGATTGTTCCCAGCCCAAGTATAGATAAGGGCATCTCTGTGATATGACCGCGAATGATCGGAGGTGATCTGATAGCATTCAATGAGATGTCGCTAACCTTTGTGTAACATCGCCGCTCATTTCCCCGGGCTTCCATTATGACAGACGGACTCCATTTACATTTGGAGAGATGTTTTACAGTAGTGCATGACATTCAATAGAATTATTTTCAGGAATCAGAAAAGGACAAACTGATTTGCGTGACTTACAGGATCCATTAGGTCTAATTTATTCCCCACAAATTCTCTTCACTGACGAGCAGAGAAACAAACAGAACAACAAACATAGATTTATCATTTTTTAAGGTCAGTTGAGTTTTCAAGGTTAGCAAGGTTGTCCTGTTTGTGCCTAAAGTCGGCTGGTATCGGCTCCATCGCACCTACAACCGAGTCAGAATGTAAACTTCCAATCATATTATAGTATAGTATAGTATAGTATAGTTCAGTCATATTATGTAATTCTCGACATATAAGTGGCCGCACTTGGTAACCTTTTTTTCTTTTTTTTAAAAAAATCATTCAAATTTGGCAGGAATGTTAACACTTTTATCAGCTGTGTGTCAAATTTACAAGACATTCCATTTGGCTTTACAGGGTCTTAAAGTTTTAATAGTTCAGCACGGGCCCGGACACTGGTCTGAGTGAGACAGTGCAAGTTACTTTCATATGGAGTTTGTACCCCCCCGTTTATATGTAGCGATAAATGGTTGATGTTCTTGCCAGTGTGCCGTGTGCCTTTCTGTCCATGTTCTCTTGAATCAAGAATTTCAGGCATCTCCTTGGACCAAAATTGTTCAGCTCAGCAGTATGTTGTTCACAGCGCTGTTGCGGGCCCATCCCGGCGAACATCTGTTCAACTCTGATCTGCTGGCTTGCAACGCCGCGGCACTTGACAGCAAGGAAACGCACGTCTGTGTGTAGCAATGACACCGATTCGTGCAAGTGTGTGACGCCAAATGCCACACGGGGGGCTAATTTATCTTTTTTTTTTTAACATTAGTCAAAAGCGGCGGCCCGTGGGGAAACTCTTTTCTCCTGCTGTCTCGTGTGTGCTTTACTGGCCGTGTAGCTCTGGGCCTCTTTTTTTCTTTTCTTTAACTCAGTCACATCACTTTCATTTGATTTAGCTCAGTTGGAAATGCCATGTTAAAAGAAAGAAAGAAAAAACAACCCCCCCTCCCCCCCATTTAGACACCTGAGAACCGTTTGGGGGGCGGGGGAAAGCATAGTCGAACCGTGTTCTTTAATTTTTTTCATTCATTCATTCATTCATTCATTCATCTTCCGAGCCGCTTGATCCTTACTAGGGTCGCGGGGGGTGCTGGAGCCTATTCCAGCTGTCTTCAGGCAGTAGGCGGAGGACACCCTGAATCGGTTGCCAGCCAATCGCAGGGCACACAGAAACGAACAACCATTCGCACTCACACTCACACCTAGGGACAATTTAGAGTGTTCAATCAGCCTGCCACGCATGTTTTTTGGAATGTGGGAGGAAACCGGAGCACCCGGAGAAAACCCACGCAGGCCCGGGGAGAACATGCAAACTCCACACAGGGAGGCCGGAGCTGGAATCGAACCCAATACCTCTGCACTGTGAAGCCGACGTGCTAACCACTGGGCTACTGGGCCGCCCGTTCTTTAATTTCTCTTTCAATATTACATGGTGATTAATAAGATTTGGCCATTTGCAAAGGGTAGACATCTGTAAATGGGTTTCATTGGATTCAACCTCGCATTGCGCATGCCTGCACTGCAAATGGAATTCTAGCTAAGCGGCATCGTAAGTCTTCTTGACAAGTGAGGCGATACTGTTTATGACACCGACAGTACGAACCAATATTTAAGCATCAGGGGTCAATTGTAGCTATAAAATGAGTTCTGCTTTTGTGAACTTGACTTGGCCCCCGCAGGTAGTTTACAGATGACGCGTCAACTTGAGCGAAACAAATGTGATTTTTACATCTGCGCTTTCCTATGGAATTGTTTTAAGAAGGCAGAGAGAGAGAAAGAGAGCCAGCAAGCAGTAGCCATGCCAGGGGTGGAAATGGGGGGGGGGGGGGGGCGGAGGAATGAGAAAAGCTAATAGATAGCTTTCATTACCCCATGGCAGCGCCACAAAATGGCTTCATTGATTTATTATTAGTATTTTTTTCCCCGCTATCTGCGTCTGTATTTCTCGCCTCTTCTCCTTGTCTCATTTTCTCTTTCATTTGTCCTCTGCCCGATTGCTCTCTAGCCTCTGTCATTCCTCGGCTTTTATTTTTCAAATGTTATTTTACTCGACTGTTATGCTTACAGTATATATACACTCTCAGTATGTCTGTCTCATTCTCAAAGACCCGACCGCAAGTGTCTCTGACAATATTGCTTTCCTATGCATTATTCAGAATCTGCATGATGTCTCCTCTGCCTTGGTTGGGTCCCATTGCCTTCACAACCACCGACATTCTACTATGGATTTCATTCACAGATTAGTGCAGAAATAGGGAATGATGATGATGATGATGATAACGTCAGGTACATCTTGAACTGGATATAACGTCTTTTTTGAAGCACATTTGTAATGTAAATTTTGCCAGTTTTTAATGATCTGTTCTTGCTAAATATTTCAGTGCATGGGCATAGTCCTGTCATTTATTTAGCATGAGAGTCATAGCATGTGGATTATGCCAATACTGTAAACAGACAGTCAAAGTCTAAGTCCCCCCCTTAGGTTTTAGCTGCAGAGAGAAATCCATAAAACATAACCAAACACACAAACACCAAAACCGTATTTCATTATGGCTGACATCTTATTGTGACATTTTTTATGAGTACCAGGCAAAATAGGGACATGGAGGGCCTTATTTTGGTACATCGGCAAAATAGCTAGAGAAAGAAAACTCCACCCATGCCGGTCGTTCTTTGAGTGGAACCTGGCTGCTGACCGTTTGAATTTCTGTCAGCCTAATAAATCAGCCTATTATCAATCAATGAAGTGTAAGGCGTAAGAGAAAGGAAATATGAGATAGCTGTGTAACCAGTCACGGAAAATTTCTTTTTGAAAGCATCAAGCTCAAATATATAGCTTAAAGTCACAAGGAGATGTGCAAACTGAGAAGTGCAAGGTGTAAAGTTCATGTCCTCAGGTTATAGCGGCTTTTAGTTTACACATCTGCCAAAGTCCCCTACGGGAAGGTCAGTGGGAGGTAAAAAGTGATAGATTGCGTTTGTGTTGTTGTGCGAAAAAGAAATCAAGAGAAAAGCAAATTAGTTAGCCTGCGTGCGCACGTTTCGCCGATTGTGTGCTGGGGGATTCATTATTCTAATAAGTGCCATCAAATTATGCATCAATTCTGCCGTACGTTTCATGTTTTCCAAAGCGGCAAGTAGAGTTCAGTTTATCTCGCCGCAATTTGGGCAATCAAAAAGAACAAAACAAAAAAACAATCAAGCCTTTGTTTTGGTTTTCATTTCCTGAAAATTGAAACTCCTGCCTTCAAACTGCCCTTTGCACATGTCTTAAATATGACAAGGGCGAAATGAACTCGTATGATTTAAGGTAGTGGAAGGCACCAACACCTACCGACAAGATTTCGATTTTAACTTGCAGTTATCTTTTTTACGCGCTTATATATATCTATATTTCGTCCCTGGTCACTTCCTTGTTTTTGCCAGGACTAAAATATTATCCAATTAGATTCCTTTATCTCACTATAGCTCACTCTCTTCTCTCAAGTTGGGTGATAATAGAGGGATCCATCACACCATTAGCTGCGGGCGCTTTTATACGCTCAGCAAAATGCTGCATCGAGAGAACTCAAATTATCGGCAGCGGACGCCCACCTTAAAATATGCTCCACGTTGGAGTTTATATGCACGCGTATGTGAGTGAATGCGCACATGTGAATGATGAGAGCAGAAGTCACAGTCCCTCCTAATGACTGATGATACATTTCCCAGGAGGAGAGGAGAGAAAAATGGTGGCAGGTGGGCCCATCTCTCAGCCGGCTGTCTATCTCTCTTTCTGCTTCTCTCTCTGTTGTTTCTTCACACACTTGGATGTATGCGTCCATGTAATTACATCTTTGTGCTTTAGGAAATATTATATGTGTATATTTTGGGTGTGTGGATATAGATCCTGATTGTTTACATTTGTAGCACAATTACCTGTATCCTCAATCCTGCAGGACCGCGGGCCGATACACAGTTCTATATTATATGACCATATAAGAACATTTGATATTTCTTTACTAAAAGCACAGAACAAAGAACGGGTCACTTTCTAATGATAGCGTTTTTGCCTGTTCTTTGTTTGGGGGGGATGCATTGGTTTCTTTCCAAGATGTCAAATGATGTCAGGGTGGTTTTGAAATGACATGCTTTGCCCAGTGTGTCTGTCGTACAAGTTGTGAATGTGAGGCTGGATAAATGGGCCATGTTTATTTCTGTAGGAGTCAGCAGCTGGTGACTCCATGTCAGCGGCAAGGAGATGGAGGCCTTTAGGGCAACAGTAGCATTGTGAGTGCGTGCCCGTGTGTGTGCATGTGCCTGTGCATGCGGGTGTGTGTTTCTGCTTTGCACTAGTGTGTCCCCACTCTGAGGCTAATGGAGGAGGAGGGTGGGTGGGGGGTTGGTTGGTTCATTAAACATGCAAATGAATGCTTATCTTGCCCCAACACCAGATATTGGTGCGAATAGATAAGAAGCAACCACGGTTCAATGCCAGAGAGGCAGAAGCAGAAAACTGAGAGCAAACTGCAACCAAAACATTGACAGTGAATGGCGAAAAGAGCAAGAGCCCAAAAAAGTACGCACTTGCTGGGAAAAAAAGGCCGGGAGCAAAATGCAATAAGGGATCCTTTTAACCCGTAAATTATATCAGCCGCCACCCGATGCCCATTCACCAACTTTTCTCACTCTGTGGTACAAAGCAGCTACGTAATGAATGGATTGCTGTTTTTGCATCGCCGCCTCATAAATTATGTTGGTTTGCCCTGCAGAGCACCGTGTAGGTCCAAGGCAGGTGATAAATGTGCCAGAGTAGAAGAATAACAATGTCCATGACTTTTTTTTTTTTCCACCCCACGTCCAAAATGCTGATCTGTGCTGAGCGGGCTCCGCTGCGCTCACGTTCCCCGGCGACCTCACGACATATCACCCGCCGATGTATGGGCAACAACTACTTAACTCTTCGGGATATTGCTGCTTATGTATTGTTTGGAGAAGTCTGTTATTATCCATTGATGTGGAAATATCCCAGGAATTGTTTTGGTGCTCACACAAGCACCGAAAGGTTTTTAAATGGGTGTTTGGAGCTTGCCTCGCTTGTATTTATGTGTCTGGGATGTGTAGGGTGACATTTTCATCTGCGTCTGGGAGAAAAGTTTACAACTGGATTAATTGAAAGCGGATTAGGAAAAAAAATGTCACGTTTCATGAGAAAGGAGAACTGAGATGTTATGCAGAACCGTATCTCTTTGGTCATAATGCCATCAAGGGGATCGGCATTATGACAAAATCTCTTTGTGTTTCTTGCGTCACACTTAAGAAAAACAACAACAAAAAAAAAACGTTTGTGGTGTTGTCTTCTAAGTGGTTTGTAGCGTTACAAAGATGTGGTGGAAAAATATTCCTCAACAGAACAGAGAAGTTCAACCCAAATGTCAAGATGTTCATTCATTCATTCATCTTCCGAACCGCTTGATCCTCACTAGGGTCGCGGGGGGGTGCTGGAGCCGATCCCAGCCGTCTCCGGGCAGTAGGCGGGGGACACCCTGAATCGGTTGCCAGCCAATCGCAGGGCACACAGAGACGAACAACCATTCACGCTCACACTCACACCTAGGGACAATTTAGAGTGTTCAATCAGCCTGCCACGCACGTTTTTGGAATGTGGGAGGAAACCGGAGCACCCGGAGAAAACCCACGCAGACCCGGGGAGAACATGCAAACTCCACACAGGGAGGCCGGAGCTGGAATCGAACCCGATTCCTCTGCACTGTGAAGCCAACGTGCTAACCACTGGACTACCGGGCTGCCCTATGTCAAGATGTATGCTTGGTATTTTTTTATTTTTATTTTTTTGAAATATCCGAATGCGACATATTGTGATAAGATCATTCTGGGGGTGAGTTCAGCTGCTGTCACAGACCAGCGATATCGGTCACAAGTTTGCTGCACCCTGCCGGTGGCTGCTGCATGTGTGTGTACTGTATGTGTGTGTCGCATCAAAGCGATTGTGTGCATGAGTGAATGTCTTCTGGGAACAGGGCTTCCCGAATTGAACAACAAAGGGTTTATATTGGTCACGTTCATCCAGCAGAAATTTCCTCATTTAAGTGTTCAATTCAAATTGAAACGATGGCTTTCCCTTTTCACAACATCACTGTCACATTCCAACATATGAGACACATGCTCCAATCTGGTGAAGGACTGCTCTAAAAAAAGACGGCGATTGATAATCAGTCAGTCATCGGTGACCAGCACGGCTAGCGTGTGCGACGAACACCGATGACAAGGTTGTCGTCATCTTCTGGAATTCTGTTTTCTGCATGACTCGGTTGTCTAACTCATATGCCATTTTAATTTTGCCCTTTTTTTTGGTACTCTTGATTCTTGATGGCCAAGACAATGTTTTTCCTGCAATTCTTTGAAAACGCAAATGAAATATGGAAGAAAAAAATCAGCGCCGCTCTGAATTTGTTGGCTTTTCCACGGTTTTATGGATCCAGTCAGAGTACAGTTGGCAAACAATGATTCCGTGTTATATGATTTGGACTTTAATTTCCTTGTGTGCTCAGCAACGCTGTACTCCTCCAATTCATATGCAAATGCGTACTGCTCTGCTCATACGAAAACTATTTAGTGATTGCGGTTCGTGGGGCTTAATGGATCCACAAGTGCATGCATCCCAAATTAATACTTTGCCTTTGCATCACCTTGGAATAAAACATTTCCAAGAAAAGGAGCTTCAGCTTGCTTTTGCCACCCCGCTGACATTATTTGAACAGTGCGTATGGTAACGTTCAAATGAGGTGGCAAAATACTTGAATCCATTTTGAATAGCGTGGCCCGGGCATTGCAAGTGAACCTTGTGATTGAGCAGAACTCTGCCACCTCATCCCAAACACAACTGCAAATGACTAAAAAGGCACATCTCGAGGATAGAAATTGTGGGGTGGGGGGGACAGAAAATTGCTTTTCTCTCATGATGGGTCAGTGCCAGTAGGAAAACACAGCCCTTGTTTTGCTTAACAGGCCAAACTGTTATCTAGTTTTCCTACAGTGAAAAGCCAAGATACATACCAAGACTTTTGTGGGGTTTCTCCCAGTAGTCCGGTTTCCTCCCACATTGCAAAAAAAAAAAAAAAAAGTTGCGGCCTCCATTAATAGAATACACTATGTAGGCAGGTGGAAATCAGCGACATCAGGCACAATAGTTTGCGCATCCCCAAGGACACAAACATGTCGCTGTCACTCTACATTGCCTTTGTACTTACCAACCCAGAGCATGCCTTTATCTTGTGCAAAGTCTCCACACAAGTTTGATATGAGGGAACACACACACACACACACACACACACAAACACACACACACACACACTAAATAAAAGACATGCCAGACGCTTTGAGTGACAGATTGTAGTTATCATGTCACCCTGTCATGTTGACTGATGAAGCATTGATGATTGTTGTTATGGCAACCATCAGTGGGTGGATGCATATCACCATCAACGAACAGATCTACAAATAAGTGAGTGCTTCTTAGCTCCGGGGAGGCGAGGAGGGGGGGGGGGGGGGGGGGGGGTTGGTTGGTTGGGGGTGGGGGGTGGGAGACTCAAGGGGAACAAAAATGCGTTATAGCGGTGCACATGGCTGTGCACTTTAAGCAAGTGCAAAAACTACAGCCAATTTCGCCATATGATCCTGGTCTATGCTCATCTGTGAATTTGCCTCGTGTGTCAACAAATCTGAAAGGTTCCGGTACGCTGTGGGGAAATAAAGGCATCTACCGGCGTTTATAAATCATCCGCCGTTTAATAAAATGGAGACCTATGACTATTTGTCACAATTGTCGATTGTATGTACAAATGAGTTGTTTTGGCTAAAATGAGCTTTTGCGCCTTTTAATCACGTGCCATTTGTAGTCCAAAAATTACAGTATCATCAATAAACCGATTCGTAACATGTGCCTCATTCCTAAAATGTTCGTTGTAGGATTCAAAGCAGGCAGCTTTGCTTGTGTACATTACAACAGACCTCAAAAGTGAACTCGTGTGTAGTTTGTGCGCAGCAATGCGACTAGCAGAGGGTGCTATGCGATTTCGCTGTTGAAAGTGGCGTGATGTAAAGCATCTCTACACCACAGGGTTCCTATTTTAAGAAAGTGGCAGCCAGTTGGGGTTGAAGTGTTGCGGTATTCCGAGCGGGCTTGCATAACAAAGTAGACTGACGCTTACCACAACGGACCACAACATATCTGTCAGCTTTTGTCTCAACATTTTTGGTTTTTTTTTTTTTTTTTTTTTGCTTCTTACTCTATCTGTATACAACCAATGACTGACTTTATCGTGCTGCCTGTGACGATTTTTTGTAGTTTTGTTGTGGCCCCAAGATGACATACAACATAGATTTGTCATGAACCATCACCGAAGCTGTAGCATGTATGTGTCGGTTTTGCGTTAAAGCTCGGGGGGACAAAACACAATGTTTGAAATATTCAACAAAAAAAAATGCAGCGACGCTAACACACATGTATGCATCTGCGCTGAATTTTTGAAGTGGAGCAAGAGCGCGGTCATTTTTTTTTTCTTTTCATCAAATGCTTCAGCTCCTAATCAAGCGGCATTATTCAAAATCATCTTTATGATGAATAAACTTTGATTTCCCGGTACTCTCCAAAGATGCGCATTGGACATGAACCTTTGCTCGTCTTTGCAACATAGTGATGTGCGCTTGTGTTTCTGCTTTACTTTCAGTTCGGCAGATGAACAGTTTCGGTGGAATGCTCAAGGTAATTAACCCTTGCCATTTCGCCACTCCTAGCTTCATTCCAGGTCACCATTTTACGGATGCAGTGCATTCTTCATGTATGCGGCTCAATCCCGGAATCATTGTGTTCTGCTTTCTCAGCCGATGGACAAAAGGATATTGAGGATGAGTTGACCACCGGTTTGGAGTTGGTGGACTCCTGCATCCGTTCCCTCCAGGAGTCGGGAATCCTTGACGGTGTGGAAAGTGAGTTTATTTATCGGCAACATTTTATATGTGTTGTGTGTGTGTGTGCATGCGTCTGTTTGTTTTGTGTTTTCTAACACAGATTAAAAGTGAATTTAAATGAGGCCTGATTAAATTCAAATTATTTCCCACACTTGATATTCCTCAAAGCAAACCTGCAAACCAAAACAAAGCACAGCTTCAGCCAAAATGCATTCAAACATTAAAAAAACTTTTTTCTATTTGTTCTCAAGGGACTTAATTTGTCCAAAAGAGCCCTTTTTTTTCCTGCCCACTTAAAGATTTCAAATTTGAAAATTAAGGTCTTCTTATCTGCAACTGGTCTTCGCAGTTCGACCATGATTAAAAAAAACAACAACACTTGAACACTCAAATGTTTCATTTTATCAGAAGCAAAATGACAATCTTTTGTCCTATATATAAACTCATATAAGATATAAAATGTCCTTATCCTGCAAGTGACGTCCTGTACCCTAATCATATCCATTCATTTTTTCTGTACTTGTCCGAATTAGGGTCGCGGTTTAGTCAGAGTCTCAGGGCCAGCTCGCTGCGGCTTCCCCCCCCCCCCCCCAGCCGTTAGAATGTGTTGTTGACATTTCATTTCTGATTTTCTTCAAAATATCTATAAGGAGATATTCCACCGCAACTTTCTTGCTGCGCGTTCCGAGCTAAGCGCCCTGCCACCGGGTCGCCTTTTTTAAATTTTTTTAAAGCTTTTGTTCATGTGGCGCATCTGCCACGAGCTGTAATTAAACACATCACAGACATATCAGTCTTTTGTCAGAAATGAAAAGAGACAGCCAAGGAGTAAAAATAGTGGCCTAATGAAATATATACGAGCGATGGGAGCACCAGTCCTAACCGCCCTTGAATAAAAACCCAAAGTGATCTAAACACAAACGCGCCCATCCACACTGCTGGCCATTGAGAGGTTTGATCGCAGCGGCCGACTTAATTTCACTCAGGTTTGAAAATGCGCTCCCCGTTCTCAATATCAGGCACCCGTCCAATCTCCTCGCTATGGTGAACATTCTTGACGAAGATAATAAGGCTTATGAAATCTTGGAAAAGGCCCGCGTGATACAGCACACCACATACTAATCAGGCGCCGCCTTAGTGCCGCATCGATCGCCGTCGATCCAAACTTAAGCGTGGCTTTCTTTCCGAAAGCATTTCATTCGATGTGTTTCGTCTAGCTAAGTAGGTCACACAGGTGTGCTGTCGCCAACGTTCATGTTCTGGTGGTGTCAGCCTCAAAAATATAAAGCGCAATATGTCGTGGATTGATTCACGGTTGAGAGTCGGTGGTCTGAAGAACGCGATCTCATAATTGAGCCCGAGGCAGGAAGGCAGTCAAAGTGGCTTCCAAAAGTTGCTGATTCCTCGCCAGCGTATGAACATCCGCGCTTTGTGAAAAAGGGTTCAATTGGAGGTTTTGTTCACGTCGATGATACAAGGTAACTTTCGACACGGTTCGGGGAGGAAACATAGCAAGTTGTTCCGTCTGTTATAACTTCTTCTTTGCAGCCTTCCTCCTCCTCCTCCTCCTCCTCCTCCTCCTCCCATGTTCTCTGTTCCTCTGTTTCTCTTTCCCTCTGCTAATAAATGATGTATGCCATCTCCAACTCACAGAGTGCTGCACTGCTGCACTATCTGCTCTAAATTGTGCTTTCTCTCTCTCTCTCGCTCTCTTTCTCGCTTCCCCGGTTCACTCTTTGCCTCTCAATCACCTCCCTTCATCCCCCGCTAGCTGTTTGAATCCCTCCCTGGTTTTCCTCACCCCTTTTCTCTCCTCACATGCACACGTATACATGCACGCCGGCATGACAGAGTCTCAACCCCTCATCCAACCGACTCACCGTCTCTGTCCGTAGGACCGGCGCTCCTCTCCCAGAGTTCCTTGCAGCTCAACTCCACCCCGGAGGCTTCGCTCCAGTACTCTGCCAGCTACCATAGCAACCAGACCCTCGCCCTTAGCGACAGCATCTCCGCAGCATCTCCTCAGCGCAGCGGGCAGGTTGGGGGAGCCGTGCACAGCTATAACCAGGTAAGGACGCGCTTGAAGACGCTGACGGCGAAAACAACACCACTTGCTTTGCTTTTAACAGATGGGTCACTTTGTTTCAGTCGTTACAACGCTTGATGGATTTGTTTGAAGGCCCCGCCGGTACTTTTCACGGCAAGTTTGTCTCGTGGCTCCGGTTGTGCACATAGCAAAGTCGCCGGGCTTTTATTTCCATATCAAACGCGCTTATCCCCTTATAAATGCGGTGACGGAGGGGTTCAGCCCGCGCCTTGCAAAGTTTTCAAACATGGTTAAAGCTGTTATTAAGGAGACAGGTAATAAGATGCTCACCCACACACAATTAAGAGCAATCAAAAGCACTCCAGCGAGCCTCGAGTTTTATGAGGACCTGAGAAATAAAGCCGCGGTAGAATCCACCTCATAATCACAGCGGCGCGTTAATGAAGAGTAATGCGGTACGTCAGGATTTCCGAGGTGATGCATTATTGCCATAAACGTGCTCATTTGCCCACCAGGGGCCTCACAAACAGACGCTCGCAAGCCTGCCCTCATTAATCGGCGCAGTGTTTTTGAAGATATCGGGACCTTTGTTTTTCACGACGCTATCTCCGTGATCATTAAGTTTCGGGGGTTTTACTGTCTGAAGACGATTTCCCATTATTTAATTGTCATATTTGTGCCAAGGCAGTCCTCCGCCTTTCTTTCGTCACCTCCTCCCCCTCATCCTCTTGGCTCACCATTGCTGTGTGTGTGTGTGTGTGTGTGTGTGTGTGTGTCTGGCTTTCAATGTCATCGCCTCTCATGTTTTAGCCTTGTCAGTGTAATTGGGCCAGAGATGTCAGGGAGGGTCATGAATTGACTTTTTCACAAGCTACTGCTGCAGCTCGACGCGCAGGTGCGGCCCGAACCTAGCTATGGTGTTTTTTAATTTTTTTTTTATAAATGTGTGTACACAAGCACATTTCAAGTTTGAAGAAGGTGCCGTTTAAGGACGATTTGGAGGGAAATCGAAAGGAGCGGCATGTCGGTACTCTTCTGCAGGGTATTTATAACCCTGTGAGAGGCTTTGCTTTAATAATACATGGCGATGTGGCACCTCGACTATTCCGGTGTTTTAGTGGCAGAAGTAGCGCCGCAAAGGTGACGACCGACGCTGTGCTTCGCTCATCGTTTATTTGCCTTCTTCGTGACTCGTCAATCTGTCCTAATGCTGCCGTTAACTTGGGCAACTTCCCTAAATCACGATCAGGCATCTTGGGTGCAGCATCTCATTTTTGGCCTTTGTAAGATGCTCAACTAACACATGGACCCAAGATGCTTATTCCTCGGGTGCATGCTGATGAAGACGTTTCTGACTTGAAAGAGGCCCCCTTTTAACGAGTTACCTCTCCATACATTTTTAATTAGAGGTTTATGTTCAGGGGTGTATTCGGGGGATAAAACAATATTAAAAGAAAAGTGAAATGCTGTGAATGCTTCACATAATGTGGACTTATATTCCGATTCTGCTCGAATAAACAATATTGATAATACAATTTGGAATAGGCAAAAAAAAAAAAAAATCATGAGGCTGTTTTGATGAGTGTTTCTAATTTATTCATGAAGGTTACATGGAAAATGAGGTGATTTCAGCAAATTATAATGAGCGGCTGAGGAAGCTGTTAAAAGGAAATGATAATTAGCTGGAGTCCAACTCACTGAAGCTGAGACACCGAGAGGCGTTCATTTGTCGATTGAACTTTTTTGAGTTGCCGTCATTGAAGTCACAGGCTGGAATTGAAACTCTCACAATTTTGAAGTCCTCTATCAGCAACGTGAGCCACTGTATGTCTGGTTGGATTTGTGTTGCTTTTTTTTTTTGCTGGTGTATTATTATAAAAGATCAATACTCTCAAACCAAAAAATGGTTTGAACATAATTCCAACAATTCTGAACTATAAGAAAGAAAAAAAACTGCATTAGAAACCTGCCCAGCGAGTCAGTTCCCCTCGAATTCAACATGTATGAAGTTCTGGACTGATCTTTTATTAATTTCTTTTTATTTATTTATTTATTTATTTGAGTTTTGCAAGCCAAAGGGAAATAATGCCAGTGCCCCAAAGTGACTTGGGAACCGCGCGCTTGCAACATGGTCTATTATAGCCGCTCGGGTGGGTAATAATGTCTCTGGATCACCTTTACGGCACTAAGTATCAACATAAGGCGATGGGGCTCAACTGAGGAGCACTGGCATATGTCCTCTCCCTCCCACCGCCTCGCGTCAAGTCTAAAGCAGCAAGTTTTGTCATTCCAAAGACAATAAACAGTTTAACTTGAATGGGTCATTACTATCGGGACCTGGTCGTTTTATTTTCAGACTCTTATGATCCATATCTGACCATAAAGAATGGCGACATGCCCCCGGGATACATTCCAAACATGCATTTGTAGTTTTTAAATGAGATGGGCCCGAAGGAAAACATTTGTTCTCTCATTGTAAAGCGTTACTGTGTACTACGAAACCCGACTACGTTTTTGTGGGGAAACGGCTGACGATAGACCTCACGGTTAGCATTTTATCTTGGCTTTCGTGAGCTTCACAGTCGCTGAGGCAAGCTGCAGCTCATCTTTTATCCATTTGCTTTCACATGAGTGGATGTTGGTTAGATTCAAGTGTTTGATTCCAATTAAAAAAAACACAAACAAACAGGATTGTGTATTATTTAACATCAGGGGAGTTGACTCACATCTTTATTGACATTGGCTGAAATCGCGAGCGACAGGGTTCATGTGTCGAGACATGATATTTAAGATGTGAATTCACAAAGCCTTTGTAGTCGTCTCCTCTACTTTGAGTAGGTGGCAAGGCTTAATGAGAGATTATTTCGGTCAGCGCAGTTTCTCTGCGTTCGGCGTCTGATTCCGAGAGTCTGTTTGAATGCCCCCCTAGCCCCCCCCCCCCCCCCTCCGTGTTCTGCAGGGATTTCATTACGTTCTTTTCGAGCTTCATGCAGGCCTGCTTGCTCAAAGATGTGACTGAAGTTATTGTGCATAAGTTTTTTTTTTTAACGCGTCCTACTCTTTATCCCTCTTATTCCCCTTTCATTCACTCTGCATTTCCCCCATACCGCTCCGTTGCCTCCCCAACCCTCACTCTGTAATGATTCATGCTTCTTCCTCTGTGTTTCTTACCCCCCTCCCCCAGGTGACTTCGAGCCGTGCAGCCCAGCAGCAACAATCGCAAAGTGGGGCAGGGTCGGGTAAGTGTTCAGCTCTCCCCATCCTGTTTTTCTGGCAAGGTTTAGTTAAACATCGCTTTTTATCATATTAATAAATCAAGTTGACATTGCACGACAGTTTGCTGAGCGGCTGCGATTTGATGTCCCTGACAGTTATGCACGCCACCTTTGATTTAAAAAAAAAAAAATTAAAAAAAACAGGTTAAAATTTCTACAACCTGTAAGATTGTGGGATTGATTTTTCGATACTCGTCAGAAGAGGTTGACACGATACACCGCAGGTGTCCAAAGCTTTCTTTGTCTTTAGAATTGGTGAAGCAGCACGTGGCTCATTTATTTTGACCATGCAAACTAGATGCGCTCAACTTGGAATCTCTGTTATTTGTTCCTTTTGTCCCGTAGGCATCTACTACTCCAGCTCCACTTTACCCGCCCAGCGAGTCAATTCCCCTCTGTGTGGTGGGGGAGGGGGTTCGGGCCCAGGGTCCCCCAATAAACTCCAACGCCTGGGATCGGCGTCTGATTCTCTGGGGTACTCCACCGCTCAACGGCTGCCTTCCTCCTCCTCGTCTTCTCCCAGCAAACAGTGTCCTGCTAATCGCCTGGCTAAGTCATTCAGGTACGCGGGGGTGGCTGTGATGCTCATCCCGATGTTGACGAATTGCTTTTGATACTGAGGATGAGAAGGAAGGCGGGCGGACAGAATTCGGCATTGCAAAACATCATTCTTCCAGATGACGAGAGGAAGGGACCATAAGAAATCATTCAATGTGAAAGTCGTATAGGTTGCAGTACAAAATACAACGTGTCCCTTTAGTGTGCTTTAATTCGAAATCGAGTTTCCCAAACTTTGGGACAATAACTAAAAAGGTCGGCACACAAATATCCTTCTTATTTATTAGGTTCCCCCCACACCCCACCCCCACCCTTCCTTTAAAATTTCATCCACCACGTTGCGATCGATTTTGCAGGTGAATGATGTTTGTTTGTCCTCTAGCACCAACGTTGCCGTGACGACAGGGGGTGGCGGAGGTTCTCCCTTGAGGTTGGCCTCTCCACCCACATCCAGTGGCACCGGGGGAGGGGCAGGCTCATCTTCTCCCCTTCATCAGGTAAGACACACCGTGGCTGTCACTCTCATATCATGTCAAAGATTGACAAATATGGCTCAGCTACAAATTGAGCATTATTATTTTTTAAGTACTGTTGTTATACTCGTCCAAGTTTGCCTTTGTCTGAATTCTGAATTTGGAAAAGTCTGTTTGCACATGTGCACATAGGAAACGTTGGTGTGGCACCGACCTAGTTCTGTCACACTAAGTGCTTTCAAGTGATTTGCACAAAGTGACACTTTCCATCCATGAAGCCACTTTGGGCAACTTAACTTGTGTAAATTGAAATATAGGTGAGCTGGTTTAGCAAATTGAAAAGTGCAGCAACCAACTGAACCCAAACACATCTACATCTTGCTGCCACCCAAGAGTGAATAAAGTCATTGCAGCGCTTGCTACACTTCATCTTTCTCGCTCACTGAGCTTATTTCCCGCTATTTGACCGAGAACCGCTCCTCGGCTTCGCAGATGAGCTCGGGCATTGGCAGTTATGCCACTTTGTCTCCCAAACGGCTCGCGGCTCACCACGCCTCCGACCAGTACAAGATTTCCCATGAGCTCTACGCAACCGCTACACTCCAGAGACCCGGCAGTCTAGCAGGTGAGTCAATACGCGCCGGCGTCGTCTCGCCACATATATGGTTGTGGTCGTCATTGCTTCTGCGCATCGGCCGGCGGTACGATGACCATGTTTGAACTTCAGTTTGGTCCGCATTCAAAAACAATGGATCTGGATGGCAAACTCCATTTGCAGTCACTAATTTTGGCCTTTTCACAATTTTGCGGAGGAAATCTGGTCGCTCCGATGACGCTACGTTGTCAACGCGTTGGTTGCAAGCAAGCGCCATTGATTTGCTCACATTTGGAGTCCACGTGGAAGAGCTATCGATGGAAACTTTCATTCCACGTGTTTTTTTGTTTTGCCGAATAGGAAAAACAACCTGTGGTCAAATCTATAAGCGTGTCAATATTGCTTTGTTTGTGCGTGTGTGGAGGTAGTGGTATTTAAGCACCCGGGTTGTGATGGAGCCTCTTTGTTGCATATCAGTGGTCCACTCAGCCATTCTTAGAAAGGTCAAGTGCTGCGTTTAAGTCGATTGAATGAAATGATCTGTGAACGACACCGCCGGCGTGTTGTGGTTAGTATCTTGAGATTTACTTCTAACGTGCAAAAAGTGTCGGGGTGTACTTGTGGCTTCCCTCTATAAAAGTACAACATAAATGTACAGTTGAGTGATTTAGGTGATGGGATAGGTTTCTCAATTATCTATTTTAATGACCAGCCCATTTTTTTTTTAAGAGAGCAAAACACATCGAAAAGCAGACAAAAACTGACAGTAACCCACCGATGCATCGTTGTGGTAACCGGTAAAAGAACGCAGAGGAGGTTGAGGAATAAAACTCCTTCCTGTGTGGCGCTAACGCTGAGAGCCAGCAATGACAGAAGTAATTGACACTTGAATGGTTTGACGTTGATTGATGTTGCCCGTGGCGCACACTTGTGATCCCTTTGCATGGTCAAGTATAAAAAGCCTCGCTCTCGGTCAGAATTAACTGCCCATGAAATTTGTCGCACAGGGCAGTCATGGGCGTGGGGAAGAAGTTGTTGTCGCATCCTAGTTTCTTCACTTTCTTGTTCATTTTAAATACCCGCGACAGGACAAATCTGATGATGATAACACAAAAAGCTCATCAATTTAAGAGCCGATACCTTAATAACCAAAATCACTCGCTATGGCATGCTACTGAAAAAATAAAAAAGTGCTTTTTCAGTATTCCGTGTTTTCTTTTGTGTCTGTTAATTATGTGGTACGCCCTTGCCGAGTGGTGCAAGGCATCAATCAAAAGAACAAGGTGATCTAATCTTAGGGGAGGGGGTTCTCCAGGACTATGTCACAGCTTTCAAGATTGTGCGTTGAGTTACTCACCCAAGGAATTACAAGTATTTGTTTGGCAAATATCATTATTGTAATATTTGCTTTGAATCCTTTTCACACAACTTCGGCGCCATCGCGATCAGTGACTGTCACGCAAAACTCACCCGAGACTGCCTTTGTTGCACGTTGTTTTACCCCAGCGAGAAAAGGAGCGTTCCCACTAAGTTCAAAGCATCAAATCGTCCAAAATGTTTGGCTAAGACGAAGAGGTGTAAATCATGGAGTCGGGCTCCTTCCTCCCACTCGGAGGCAAGAATCTCCTCAGCACGCGACTCGCCTTCGACTGAGAGCTAACGTGACACGATAGCTCCATTGGACCATCATTCCCTCCCGCTTTCTCTCATTCACTCTCACCCATGGCTTTCCACTGTGTGTGTGTGTGTGTGTGTGTCGATATGAAATGAATGTGTGCGTGCGCGTGTGTTTCTGCTTCCTTAATTTAATGTGCTCTCGTTGTGGAAGGGAAGCCCCGGCCCGTGCAGTTGTCGGCCACTGTAATGAACAATTGCCCGCTGTCAATGTCTCCATCGCCCTGTGAATTTGGAGCGCCTGCCAAGCGCTCGGCATCTCATTATTTTATTGCTGACAAACAGCAATGTGTTCAGTGGAGATTAAAAAAAAAAATGCAGTGACATCTTCCTCGCCTTGTCTTTTTTGTTGCCTTCTGCTCATTATCCATCATTTCCACCAGTGCTCATGTCACGACGGTGTACTTCGAGGGCCTCCTTTTGAATGCCTGCCGTTGATTACACCCTTCTCAATATGTAAATGGCGGACCTTTGTCAGGTCTTGCACCCAAATGGGGAAAATTGGGCAGGTCTTGGAGCAAAAGGCTTTGTATACACCTCATTACATCACCCAGCTTGGCGCGCTCGTCACGTTGAGTGCCCGTTCCAATGTGAGCGTTGTCACCTCTTTTCTTTACTCCCCTACCTCATTCATCCTCTTCGTCACAATATGTTGGACTCCACACTCCTCAGCCCTCAAGGTCAAGACGACCCGCTGTCGTGGACCTTCTCAAATCCGTCTTCCTCCTCTGCCTCAAAATCAACCCCACATATTGACGGGCATTTTTCAGCTTTGCCACCTTTTCTTTCCTCTCTGTGCCCTCCAGGCTCCCGCGGCTCCTACAGTAGTCAGCACAGCCAGGAGCCCCTGCGACCCCTGGGGTCCCCAGAGCGCCATATCGAGCCCATATATGAAGAACGTATCTACCACAACAAGGGTCCCATGAGGAGCCTCAGCCAGAGCCAGGGGCCCGACACCGGCCCCTATCGCAACAACACCGGTAGGCCATTTTTACATTGTCCTCCTAAACTCTTCGCTCCCCACCTTTCGTGTTTAGATCGAGTTTGTTCAGGTTGTGAAGCGATTCGCCCGATTTGAAGTGATGATAATGGATGTAGCCAGTGCGCCCGTATTAAACATGCGTTCTGTGTACAGGCGAGTCCGTTTTTATCATACAAATTAGAAAACAACACGTTCCGTCAAAACATTCAACCTGAACCTTGACAGAGTCATGTTCAAATTCAAAAGTGTGCACTGTCAGGGGCTTTCAAATGTAGACGTTATCCCACATTTATCATTTCGCATTATTTTATTGGCTGACCTTACTCTCCCAATTGATTCTTTTCACGAATGATATACGTGATTTAACAATTCAACAGAACTCATCACCGTGAACGAAACAGCAATGTCCAAAAAACCTGTCATGTGGTGTTCCACAGGGCTCAATTCTGGGGCCTCTGCTGTTCTCGCTGTATCTGCTCCCATTGGGTTCCATCTTAAGGAAACATGGTATTCCTTTCCACTGCTATGCAGATGACTGCCAGATCTATGTCCCACTGAGCAAGAAAGACACCTTCTCATTAAGGCCACTCCTATCCTGTCTGGAAGAAATCAAAACCTGGATGGCACAAAATTTCTTGAAGTTCAACGAAAAGAAGACAGAGGTGATATTGTTTGGCCCCAGTGGACCTTGTACATTCCATCCTGTAGACTTGGGCCCCCTATCTCCTTATCTGAAATCAACGGTCTCAAACTTGGGACTTAAACTGGACAGTGATTTCAAACTCGATCGGCAAATTGGTGCCGTTGTTAAATCCAGCTTCTTTCACCTTAGACAGCTGGCCAAAATAAAACCTTTCCTCTCACATGAACACTTTGAGACAGTAATTCATGCCTTTGTCACATCCCGGCTCGATTACTGCAACGCCCTGTACTTTGGAGTCAGCCAGTCCTCCATCAAGCGCCTTCAGCTGGTACAGAATGCCGCTGCTCGCCTCTTGACTGGTACTCGTAAGAGGGAGCATATAACTCCTACTTTGGCATCCCTTCACTGGCTCCCCATTCATTTTAGAATTATTTTTAAGATCCTCCTCTTTGTTTTCAAATCTCTGAATAATCTCGCGCCACCTTACCTCTCTGAGCTCATACGCCCCTACACCCCTGCCCGGCGCCTCAGGTCTGTGGACCAGTCTTTGCTAGACGTACCAAGAACTAAACTGAGGCTCAGAGGGGATCGAGCCTTTTCTGTTGCTGGTCCATCTCTCTGGAATGACCTCCCACTGAACATTCGGCAAGCCTCCTCGCTGCCCATCTTTAAATCCCTCCTCAAAACTCACTTGTATTCTTTGGCGTTTGACTCAGCATGACTTAGATTTGCTATTGGTTTTACTGCTTGGTGCTTTCTACCGCCTTATTACTTATTACTTATTACTGATTCGTCTTACTGTTTATTGTATATGTTAAATCGCTCCATGTACAGCACTTTGTATGCAGCGATGGTTGTTTGAAAGTGCTCTATAAATACTGTTGACTTGACTTGACTTGACTTGACGAAAAGAATAAGGCACATTATTGACAGTGTCCGAGGGCAATTTATATACCTGTTGTTAAATTGTAGTGGTCGTTTTTTTAGTGGTACGGACCGACAGTGCATGGCGAGAGTGCCGTCAAGCTCACGTCATCATTTCCTCAGCTGTGCTGTGTCACTCCATTGTTGCCAATGTATTTTTAATAAGGCCTCACTGCGCTTATCTCAGTGCGGGTTTCGGTACGCCGTGTTAATCCCATTAACATTGTCAGCCCCACATGAAAACACCCAAGTGGTTTCGCCATGTTCGCTGTTCCCCCAATGTCATCAGGCAGCCGAGCCGGAATCGCTATCATGAGCCTTTGGGTCAGAACCGTGGCAATAAATTCTGGCACTCCAGACCCGCGTTTGAACTTGATCAGTTTCACTTGCTCGAAGGGGGTATGAGAATTGCCTTTGAGCACGCGGTCGTCGGCTTTCTGGGTACACTTTTGCAATATGGGATTATTGGCTGTGCTCTTCTTCTCATGCGCCGCCATAGGATTTTCTTCCCGAGTAGCGTTTTCATGAAATGAATGCAATTAAGAAGAGGTTTGAGCCATTTCGCCGTGATCTCTAATTTACCGTCCCTTGTATTTGTTAGCTCAGACGATGAGTCTAAGAAAACACACCAAAGGAAATTTGCACAAAAGTTCCCAAAATCAATAGGATGCAAAGTAAAGCTTTTAATGACAACCCTTGAGCTTCACGAGTCGCCGCTCCGAAAGCCCCAGCATGACAATTGTTTTCCAGACACACTTTAAAGTCAAAATACGCTCCGGGGCCAACAGGCTGCTGGATCAACAACAAAGCCTCAACATTAGCGAATAAGGAAGTCATATGCGTTGAATTCGCAGCGACTACAATAACTTCCAAATGGCATTCATATCACATAAGCGATTGCACATAATGAACTGATAAAAGAGCCCTGCTGATATGGCGACGACTAAGTCATTAATTATGCCACGTTGGCGTTTCTTGGCAAAGACAGACTCACGTTATTAAGCTGCGATGGTTCAGTGGGACACATTTTACGAATGATCACTCGTCGCGGAAAGAAAGCGGGGCTAATTTTCTGCTAGTCCTTCAACAATTGTCAAAGTTGCATCCTTGGGGGGCACCGCGTGCTGAATGGCCTCAATGCGGGCTCCCGTTTATGATGTGCTCCTCGATTTTAAGCGGCAAGATGCATCGGGGAGTATGCCTGCGCCAAGCAGTAAGAGAGGTTTTTCAAATGTGATGATAAATCAAGGTTGCAACTGAATACGACGACGTTGTTGATTGTAGCGGGGCAACTGCAGTGCAACACGTTACGGACGCTCCCTTGGGTTCAACTAGAGCCTCAACCTCACCGTGCCGTTAAGGCGTCTTTAACCGCTGAGCCTAATTAATGATCTATAACCAATATCGTTCCAAGACAGTTCCAGAGTCATGTTGGGTTCTGTATTGAAGCGGCAGAGGCGTTGACTGAACATGGTTCCAAGTTGAGCGGTCCACTCCCGCCAATCTATTATTATGTGTGTGTGTGTGTTGGGGGGGCGGATTAAAGCAGGCCAAGGCCCCAGAGGAGCTCAGGTTCACATGGCCTATTTCAAGAGATTATTCCTGCATGGGCAAAACGTTTCTTTCTTTCACATATGGTTTCCTTTGTCGCAATATCAGTATGGCTTCTGCTTTCTTTTCTTCTTTTCTCTGTCTCAGAAAGAGTCAAGTGAGCCCCACTGCTCAGCTTGCTACTGTTGCAGGGTCACGTTAACGTGATGCAAATTGTTCTCGAAAGCGGGTTGTCTTTGTTGCTCGCGGTTCCGGGCAAGGCGGCTTTCCCTTGATTTCAAGCAGTGCCGTCTTGATGCTCCCGCTGTTTACGTTCCTTTTTGTTGTCTCGCAGACCTCATTAGCTGCTCCGCGTGAAAGTCAGTCATTTGTCCATTCATTTTCATCCCGAAAAAGGTGTTCAAAAAGAATGCAATTGAAATCGTCACCAGGACTCTTTTATTGCCTTCAAATGCATGAAAGTATCACATAAATGTGTTTACTGCTTCGAGGCTTTTTGACTTTGTCTATTGAAACCACATTAAAAAACGAAAGCAATTTCTGTCAATTATGATATACTCTGGTGAAAACTTTAACCTCTGTATTGTTTGGGTCTGTTTCGACGCCATTATAATATCAGCTTATGTAACAATATTTCGTTCCAAAACTGAAATCATAAACATACGGTCACATCAATAAATTATAATTGTAAAAAACAACAGCTCACTGACAGCTGACATGTCCCGATATGTAAGCCATGCATTTGACACAATTCAGTTGAAAGTTTGTGTTTTAAAATTCCATAATTCTGGGATACTTGCATGAATAGTCACAGATCATTTGTGTTGAAGGTTTTACGGTATCGTTTATATCTTGTGAGCGTTGTGTATTGTTTCCCCATCCTGGAAAATGCATTTTAATTTGAGAATGGGCTAAAGTGCAAGAGCTTTACAGCCTTTAGCCAAAGCAGCTCCCCAGGCACTTTTGTGTCAGTCTCCCGGCCAGCTGTGATTAGATGTGCTTGGCCTAGATCAATTTCTGCTTGGCCGTTGATCCTGTTGGTTTATTGATGGACCCTCTGTCGTTTAAATAACAGTAAAAAAGTCAGTCTGGAAAAGCACTCATAGATTTCCTCCCTTCCGTAAAAGGTCTGGCTCGGTATCAGTGTTTGTGCAACTTTGATGTGCTCGCTGGGTGATTGGTGATAAGAGCTTGGAAGCTAAGCGACTTTTTTTTAGCAATTCCAATAACCGTGATATGTTGTTGTCATGAGTGAGAGTTTGGAAAAGACAGTTTTATTTGTATGGGCTCAAAAAAATATATACTACAAATCCTGATTTTTTTTTTTTGCCCCACCTTTACTGTTTTTCCTTCACTTACCAAAGGTGGACATTCCGAAAAAGAAACCCTTTTTAATCAAATACGTTGACCGATATTCAGCGATCGCTTTTATTTCCGATAGGTTGACTGTACTTTGCACAACCCCTTGCGAACCTAAACATGCGTCATCACCTTTCAAAAAGTGTATTACATCAAATGAACCGCTCCTCCTATTCCACGCCATTGACAGCATGTTGAATACACACACGCGGACAAACCATAACATTACGACGTACACCTTTGTCCTTCCTCTCCAATTAAACTTGCCTCATCCAGACAAGTGTCCCACGGCTACAACACTGCAAAACACTCGATACTGTATGCGTGTGTGTGTGTGTGTGTGTGTGTGTGTCAGCCGTTGCTGCTAGCTCCGGAACATCAAAAGCTATGTGTTGGCCTGGAGCTGCTCCTAGGGATTAAACTAGGGAGAAAGTAATCCTCCCTCTCCTCCATATCCGAGCACATGTATCGGTGTGTACGGCTCCATGTGTGTGTTCACCTATAGCTGATGTGGCCAAGGTTAGATCTGCATGACCTCAATGCACTGCTCGCAAAAATGCCCCCTGGGCGTACATTTTTCGACCATGTCAATCACCTTGATATTTAGAAGTTGGCTGGCTCCGGTGTGTGTGTGTGTGTGTGCAAGAGAGAGAGGGAGAGAAAGTGAGGCAGAGAGAGAGAGTAGGGACGGGGGGTGGGGGGGGGGGGTTGTGTAATCGTGCCGAGCGTTGAAGCGTGTCGAGAGAAAGGACATGTCCTCGGCTCTGATCGCATAGTCTTCTACAGCTACAATAGGAGCGGCACGATGGAGAGACGGAGGGTGATTGGGTAGAAAGCCGGAGAAAAACACGGGATGAATGGATGATGAAGAGAGAATGACTTGCAAAAAAAAAAAAAAAAACGGAAGCGTAGAGGGAGTTTAGAAAGGCTGGGGATTGAAAGGCATGAGGCGGGGAAGAGAGAAAGATGGATGGGTTGAGGATAGAGAGGGATGGATCTGGAGGGAGGGCAGAAATAAATAAAGAAGAGAAAAGGGCGATAAAGCCATGAAGGAAAATACAGTGACAGAGACAGAGGAGGAGAAAAAGCAACGGAGGCAGAGATGAAAGTGAGGAGGAGGATGGATGCCCAAAGAGGAGTGGATTGATTCCCTTCTACTTCTCTACTGTATTCTCCTCCTTCTTCACGCAACTCTTTCTCGCTTGAAGCTCACTGGCGCCTACGCTAACTATGTAATCGTGTTGGTATAACTCCAGACATTTTGCTTTCAAATACATTTGGCGCTGATCTACGAGCTACTGTATTTCTTTACGTAACACCAAACGGAGGGGAAACAAACACGCCGGTGTGATGAATGAGAAGGGTTGACATATTGTCTTTTTGTAATTGGCTGCGTACGTGACACGGAGGTGTAGCCTTTTGCATTTCGCTGGTTCAGAAGTAAGTCAGGTGTGCTTTTTTTTTTTTTTTTTTAGAAGCGTCACAGTAATTCGATTGGAATACATAAGGATGTGACTGCAAGCAAATGTTGACAGCAAAAGCAAAGAAAATCGTATTTCTGACATCTTATTGCCTCTCAGGCTGCCCAAGTCGCTTTGGTCCCACTGAAATCTGTTGCACTCGCCTCGTCCGCCTGGCTAGCATCAAGATAATGTGTCCCTTTCGTTTGCTGGTAAGGACAGTGTGAGAAATCACCGTTAACTTCGTGTCATTGTATTTTTTTTTTTCAATAAAGTGAACAACGGCTCCTTTTTTATGTTTTGAAAATGAAATAAAATAGATTTAAAACTAAGAGAATGAAAGATAAATAGTTCTCGTTTTGCTAAACAGCTGGTCAGCCTGGAAGAAATTGAAGAGCCGCATTTTAAAGTGAGAGTGAAGCTATTGTATTTACTCGTTTCTTCTGCTACAGTAAACCGACTTTCAATAGATGTATGTTCTTTGCAAAGGTCAAGATGCGTCATTCTAATAGATGCAATGACAAGTATGCATCTTTAAACGTGCCCCCCCTTGCTGGTTTCCTTCAGGCTGCACGGCCTGCAAAGGTCAAGTCATCAGCCGGAAAGTACCGCTACCAGGACAAATGACACATTCGCAACTCTGTTTCATTAAGGAAAAAAAAAAAGTGGGTGGGGGGGGTGATGGAGAAGATTGAGTGTATGAGAAAATGTAACGTGAAGGAGCCCATGGGCTTTTCAATCATTTCATCCTACTTTTGAAACCAAATCAAAGTGAAACTACAGCACGCTATTGCCCGAAAATGAGTTTGCTGGTCATTTTGACGCTTTTCCTTTCATCTCGTTTGCCCTCCCACCCATTTCTTTCCCGCTTGGAGATTTATCCTATTTCATTGTCAAGTCCCTGGGAGGGTGCAGTCTCACTTGCACGCTAGTGGTGTTAGCCTAAAGCCCCGGCGACTAATGAGACGTTCAGGAAGAAGGACGCCACACCGGGACGATTTAAAGAGGGGAGAAAAGATGAGGATTTGTTTCTGATGGGAGTGACTCTGCTTCATTAGCCTCTCTCGCTCCGTGTCGGCCACTGCTCTGCCATCCTTTCATCTCCACACCTTTTTTTTCCCCTTCTTTTCTTAAACTACTTTTCACTGGAATATCAAGAAAACGGGGAAGCTTTTTTTCCTGTCAGTTGCCATTTCAGTTGATCAAGTCCTCAGTGGGCCATACTAAATCGATGAAAAGTAGGCGGGGGGACACCCTGAATCGGTTGCCAGCCAATCACAGGGCACACAGAAACGAACAACCATTCGCACTCACACTCACACCTAGGGACAATTTAGAGTGTTCAATCAGCCTGCCACGCATGTTTTTGGAATGTGGGAGGAAACCGGAGCACCCGGGGAAAACCCACGCAGGCCCGGGGAGAACATGCAAACTCCACACAGGGAGGCCGGAGCTGGAATCGAACCCGGTACCTCTGCACTGTGAAGCCGACGTGCGAACCACTGGACTACCGGGCCGCCTCTGATTCATTTACTACGCCTTTATTTTGCAATATGAGCATTTGGGGGTTGCATCTGTCCCAGTGAGGTTGCAAGGCAGACTGCCTGGTGAAATGCTCTTACTGGCCATATGCCCACTGCAGATACCCCTCGATTGTACTCCCCCACCTCCCCCCCTCACATGTGAACTTGAATAAGATGTGGATCACCACTCGAGGGACTCTAATTATATTGCGCTTCATTTCCATATTTTACAGGATAGTCTTTTTCCTTCTTGTCTGATACAAGTAATCAAAAAAAAAAGAAAAGAAAAGGTAATTAAGTGATGTGATGTGTTAAGCCGGGGGTGTTTGTGAGTTAAGGGGAGCGATGACAGGGAACAAGTGTGTGCCACTTCTCAAGAGAGCACTAACAAGCCAAGTACTCTCGGGCCACACTTAAAAGAGCCCCCGCGCATGTACACTCACTGGTCACTTGATTAGAAACAGAAGATTAGAAACATTTACGTCTCATGTTGACTGTGTGGTTTTCGATTCAATTGCGATTTTCAGGACTAATACACCTTTAGGAGGAGCCTCACTGGATTGCGTTAAAGCCCCAGTCAATCACGACCCCCTCATTGATCCCGCACCTTTGTGATTTATCACATTGTCTTTGAAGAGCGTGTTGAGCGGGTACGTTTGCACGGGTGCACATTTTGTGTTTTTACCTTGAATTGAATGACGCACGAGATGGATCGGCCTCCCCACGTGTGTGTGTGTGTGTGTGTGTGTGTGTGTGTGTATGAATACAGCCAGAGAAACAAGCACCCCAGACTCACATTAACAGCTTGATATATCGCCGCTCCTTTGCTCCCACACAGGAGCGAAGGAAGGTGACAGCTCCGGTGGCCTTGCAGAATTCTTACGTCACCAAGCAATTCCCATGTCTCGCTTAGCACGTAAAAACACATTTTGTTTTATGTTTTTCCAGTCGTTGCCGCTCCCGAGCAGGTGTCTCATTATCCGGGCCAAAAACAAAAGCGCATCCCGTTGTTCTCCGGCTCTACAGGACAAGAAGGAAAAGTGTGCAGTGTGTGGGGCGTAGCGTTTTGTAGCTCCTTAAGAATGTTCCTGAAGGAGCCATGTCTTGAAACGCAAGCGCAATTCCTCGCACTTGTCTAAATGATTCCCGCACCATATTTGTCATTCCCTTGTCTCTCTCCCGCTCTCCAATCCCGGCGGTAAACATTGGCCTTGTTGTTAATCCTGGGCATGTGGCCAATATTTATCAATCCATACGGAGACATGCCCGTTGGCTCTCCTCCTTCCATCTCATCAACTGTCCTTGTAGACTTCTCCCACTGTCTCCATGAGCATGTCCTAAGTTATGTCCTTTGTCCCTACTTTCCTGCCATAGCTCCCTCCTCCCCTGGTGTCGACTCCACCCCTTTGCAGCGAACAGGAAGTCACGGCACGGGAACGGCAACCTACGGCCGCGGCGGGAGCAGCAACTATGCCACGGTGGGACCGGGCTACACCACCAGCGTGGGAGGAGGCGACATGTACGGCTCGGACCCCTACGTGGCCGACCCTTACCGCACCCTGCAGTACTGCCCCTCGGTGGTCGAATCACCGTATAGCAAGTCTGGGCCCGCCTTACCGCCAGAAGGCACCCTGCAACGTTCGCCTTCCGTTGACTCCATTCAAAAGGACCCCAGGTAAGATCCCTCCATATAAATCTCAGAAAAACATAAAACAGATTTATATTTCTCTCAATACGCATCGGAAAAATATCCTGCAATCGATGAATGACGATGACAGAGCAAAGCTTCGATACATCGAGTGTCAAGAACCTTGAATGTGTTTTTGTGCTGAGCTGATGAGTGACAACAAGGTAGACGTAGACGCTATTTTCGTGTACGGTGCAGAATGTGAGGAATACCTCCGCATTTGACTGGTTTTCTCAAAACATCAAATGTATGGGGGAAAACGGTGACAGCTCAAATTGCTCACTTGTTCTTTTCGTCAGCGCATGATAATCCCTCATTCTGCCTCATCTGATTGTATTGTGACGGCGCTGTGTGTTACATTTCTCTTTGCCAACGAGGTTAACTGGCTGCCTCGTCCAACTGCAGTCTTTCTTTTTCGATAATTGGATCAAGCTGAGCTTGCATGAAGTGTTAAATGGGTTATTGGCTATTTAGAGACAAGGAATGACTTGACTGAAGGCGGCGTTTTTTTTTTTTTAAAGAGTGTGCTAATGCGCGTACAAGGAACCAATCAATCATGTGTTTGGGGTTCTATATTTCCCGGTATGTATTTTGAATTCTAATGTGAGTGTGCGTTCTGTGCGGCTGCTGGTGACGTTGTTAGGGCGCCATTACCGGCTGCAGAAGAGTGAGCGGGATGGAAGTACAAGTGAGGACACAGAGTACTCGCCAAGTCCTAATGGGTGAGGGGAGGAAAGGAAGGTGGTAGATTAAGTGGATAAGGGGTGGAAAGGAGAATGCAAGTGAGAAACGGGTGAAGATGAAGCCGGAAGCAGAGGCGTTAGGTAAGCAAAGGGTGAGAGGAAGGGATCAAGAAGCACCCTGAAAAGGATGGGGTGGCAAATAGAGTAAGACGGGAAGGGATTTGGTGAAGAGGAAAGTGGCTCAAAGTGCATACAATCATTTCGAGTAGCGGTTTTATAAGTTAGATAAGTGGGTGCCCAAATGTCTTCTTTTCCTCGTGGTTCCCTTAAAGCCCCGGAAGAAGTAAAGGCAGTCAATAAAGGAAAACAAATAAGGGCTGGCCACTAAGGACGGAAAATACACAAAAGGCTTTGATTAAGAAGAGGGAAGGAAGAAGAAACAAGGAGTGAGGCACCGTGGGTGGGGTGTGTGAGGAAGAACAAGGGGGGGGGGGGGGGGAACATTAGCTCAGGGAGAGTGGGAATTAGGGACCACTAAGGTGGAAGAGGTGGGTGTGGATGGTTATTGTTGCAAAGCTTAAGAGCTCAAGAGAAGCACAGGTGTCTTGCAAACATCTTGAACGAGGTTGTATGTGTGTGTGTGTGTGTGTGTGTGTGAGTGTGTGTGTGTGTGTCGGCGGGGGACTTTGGCCAAGTGAGATGCGGATTGATGGGAAAGCAAATGGAAGCTGTTGCAACACAGTGCTAAAAAACAAGACCGCCATCTATTGTTCCTCCCATGTGTTTGCTTTACTCCCCTCTTATACAAGATCCAGCCCGCAGCATGCTACCGGGGAGAACACATACATGCCTTTCCATTGATGTTTTTTAGATTAGCTAACGATTTTTAAGGGTACAACAAAATAACATACTGTGTCAACATACAACACACGCATGCACAGATGCACCTGTGTGTGTGTATATACACACACACACACACATTGGTGAATTGGATATATTTTGTTATGTATGAGTTTACAGATGGGATAGCTGCTTTCGATGGAAATGAAGGTGGCAGCAAGCTGCGTTTGTATGTGTGACAGATTCTTGACCACAGGATTATCTGCAAACTGGGGATTCCGCAGCCGCATAAGTGAAAGAACCAGTCACCGCACTGTTTACGACACCGTAGCTGGGGGATTACTATTGTCTCAAGTGCACAGAGATTTCTTTTCACCTCATAAACTGTGGTTACTTGCCACACTTTCTGTTCTCTAGTTGAAGGTTTTTCAGAGTTTGTGCAGTAAGACTGCGGTACGGAATTATTCGGCGAATATGCAGGAGTAACGTTTGATGAGCACTTTGGTGCAAGTGCAATTTTTGGAACGTAGTGGAAAGGATAGGGATCTAATAACACATGAAAATGATTCATTGCCATTTTCATTTGAAAATTTGTCAACTGTGTGGTTTGCTATTTTAAAGTTTGCGGCTCTATTAGGAAATTGTGAAGGGGACGTTTTTATTTGAAAAGAGCTTCTGTTGCAGTGCGCTTTGCAAGCTCAAGCTAGAGGTAGTTTCAGCACCATGGAGAGCACCACGCGGTGACTGTTTCATTAGAACCAAGGACAGCGTCTAAGAACTAACGAGGGAGTATAGAATTGCAGCCAATAGTGTCTTCCTTTCATTCATTCATTCATCTTCCGAACCGCTTGATCCTCACTAGGGTCGCGGGGGGGTGCTGGAGCCTATCCCAGCTGTCTCCGGGCAGTAGGCGGGGGACACCCTGAATCGGTTGCCAGCCAATCACAGGCCAATAGTGTCAGTTATGGTATAATATGAAAGTATTTTACGTTAAACACAAAAATGTTGTTTTACTCCCAAAGTTTCATTTTGCTTTGTGATTTTTTTTTTTCGTCTGACGAAATTGTTTTTTCTGTGCTGAATGGTGTTCGGTCTGTGGATGGCTATGTCATCAAAATGTTTTAAATGCGCTTGCACCCCCACCCTTGGATACATTCATTCAAAGGAGAAACAGTGAAGGAATGAGAACTAGGGCCTTGGTGAGAGGTGACTGCGATATAACCAGATGTAGAACAAGGTTTGGTGAAATTAACATGAGAGACTGCGATCATTTAAACGGCGTTTCCAGACCCCGGCCTATTCCAGTGGGCTTCTGGCCAACCAATTCGTAGTTCTAAGTGATTTGTCTGTCCTGGTCTTTTGTCTTGTAATTGAGTACTGCAACTGCTTCTGTTGTTTCTTTCATGACCTATTTGGTGTTTGTGGTCTGAAAACTAGCATTTATGCTAAGTCTGGCACATTTACACTGTTTCTTCTTGTGTTGGTTAATGTGCACTGTCCCAATTGAATAAATAAATCGGAAAATTATGAGATACATACAAAAATAAAAAGGCGTTTCATGATGCATTCTTGGTCAAAAGGGTAAGAACTCAAAATTCAAACCTTGGCATGAGTAAATGACGAAAGGGGGCTGCAGGCTGAAAGGAAAGGAAATACTATCAGGTTGGGCAATTAAAATGATCGAGGGATCACAATTTGTCATCGTTGCTTAGGAGAGACAGAGAGAGCGAGTGTGTGGTGTGATGGGTCGGTAAATGCATACTTTGTCACAGTCCCAAAGTGAGGGAGGGATTGACAGAGAAATGAAAACAGGCAGAGAATATCGAGGAGAGGACGCACACTTTTGCCTCTCAACATGGCCCCTGGGTCATTTCCACTCCACACGAGAAATGCATGCTGGGATATGGTATCACCTCCAGGGGAGGGTAATGATGCCTTGCCAGAACCTCGGCCCCGAGGCAGAGCTGTACGTGCGTGTGATGGTGCGCCGGGGGGTGCGAGTGCATGTGCAGCTGTGGCTTGGTCGTCGCCCCTGCCTCTTGCGAGTAAATTGCCCATTGTCGTCATTTTCCTTTTTGGTAGTGGCCGATCTATTTGTGTGTGTTTGGGGGATGTGTTTGGTTGACCTTGGAATGAAAACAAATGGTTGTGTCTGCGCCTCCATCTTTTTTTCCTCTGGTCTTCCCTCTGGATCTGGCGACTGGCTATTCGGATGAACTAGTAATCGTAATTTTCGGCGCATGACGCAATCTCACTTATTCATTTCTGTCTTCCGAATCCATCATAGCCATGCGCTCACGCTATACGTCATCATCACCGCCATCATTTGCGACATGGCGTCGCCATCTGAAGCTTTTGGTGAGTCGTGGTGGCCTCTGCGGTTCGCCTTGCCGTTTTATTGCTCGAGTGTGTGCTAACCAGTGCAGCAGGTGCACGAGCCACGCACCCGTCGATTAGTTTTCTCTCCCTTTTGCGTCATTTCACTGTTTTTATCTTCAGCTCACATAAGTGCCTGTGGGTCATGCCAAAATATTAACACTCACACGGCACCCATTGTTCTATTACAACAGCAAATAAGAGAGTGAGAGAGAGAGAGAGATTTTTTTTTTAATTTCATCAAGTCAAAACATTTGGATTTACCGTCTCTCTCTATTGGCAGCAGGCTTGTCACCTTGCACGTGCATGAATAGGAGAGGTAATAAGCTTGAAAAAGAGCAGTAAATCAACACCACTGGCAAAGTGTTTAACTGTGCAATAAATATATGTTACTGTGATGAGACTCTGCCAGACGATTATTGCATTACTCCCTCGCGCGCGCACACACATTCGGTCCAGGCCAGGTGACCATAATGACTGCGTAAACCAGTGCAATTCTCCAGCGCCGCCACAAATCACAGCCTTTACAATGAGCACTAAAATACATTAAGCCCTCCCTCTGTCAAACATTGTAAAGTATAGCCCCTTTTACAGAGCCTGCGCGCTCGATTGCTGCATCTGTCGCTCCGGCGCACGACAGCGCAGGCTCACCGTAAACGCATCATTAGATGCCCGTCGATGCCAGTGACAGCATCCAGGACCATGACAGTGATAGGCTTGCGTTAAACTTCACACCCTTGCCATGGCTTGTGCACGTAACCTCACGCACAGCATGATCGAAATAAGAGATCAAATAGAAAATCTTCATGAACTATTTGTGAAGCGAATTTAAGTTGAACACATTTTTTTATTGATCGATTTTGTGACGTCCGGACTGCATCTCGCTTGGACGCTCTGCTCGATATTATGCACGTGAAGATATTATGTTAAATAGAATAATCCAATCTTTAAAAAAAATATTTCTACATACAATATTGCATCTTAAAAACTTTTGCTGTATTTTATAACACATCCCTGCAGATGAGACGCACACGAACACGTGCATACAAATTCAGAGAGATGGAATCCAGTTTTGACCTTAGCATGTCAGCATATCTACGGCTCATTTGTTGTTGCACGCAGCATGTGGATTAGGAGGGTCGCAGTGAGCTCAACCTTCAAGACACCCGTGACATAAAGCTGCAATTTGTCAATTACTCGCATGCACACGCGCGCGTTAACCTCCTCATTAGCATTATCAGCACGGAACCAGCTCGTTTCTCCTGCTTTTCATTCAGAGGCTGCATCGCGCTACTTGTTGAGGTGATTGCATCTGGGCCTTCAAATCAAAAGACAATGCACTGCTAATTTCTCAGCCAGCTCTTATTCCTCCATCAGCTTAATCTTCCTCTCTCACTTTGATTGGTTAAGTGCACGAGATGAGGATTTTGATCGGCTATTTTGCTCATTGTGTCTTCCCTCAGTCTCAGAACATCTCGTATGCTTGAATCACTACATCGAGTATTTTTAAAGCATGGGGGGGGGGAATCAACATGCATGATCAGTTCTTATAGTGACGTGATCACATCGCACACATAAAGATATGTCCACCAACAATATTGCGAGTCTCCTCCCCTGAACCGAAAATCTCTGTTGTAGTACTTTGACTGACCTTTGTGGGGCAGCATGATGCCAAGTGGCAGTCAGTGAAGCATGCTGGAATGTGCAAGGAAGAAGAAAGAGTAGCACTCAACGAAGTACAAGAACGTCGGCGGACTGTTCGTGTTAGGTTGATTGTTTATAGTTGTCATACATTTGCACATTATTAATGATGAATTGATTCTGCTTGCAATGTATGATAAGTCAAAACAATCAACCTCACAATTGGCTCCATTTTTATTGTGTTGAATGACTTGTGAGACGCATTCCTGTCTACCTGCATCCGCACAAACCTTGGGTCACCTTCTAATCGACTAGTGTAGCGTTTCAAATGCCAGAGATTGCCGCTTTTAATGATCATCATCACATTGTTCTCTGGGCGGTGCATAATTCTCGAGGTCACCTCACGGTCTAATGTGTGTTTCACTGCTTTGCTGCGTAAACATTCAGTAATTGCACTGCATCAAAGGGGAATTGTGACTCTGAGCAGAAAATTTGTGCTCAGCAAATTGTGTATGGGATAATCGCTTTGTAAATATGTGTGGACTTTTTCCTTTTTTTTGTATGAATGAGTTTGTGTAATGTATGTACATGTGAGTTCATGACCAAAAAAACAAAAGGTCGATTAGGACTCAAATTTTGTGTGATCATCTTCAAGCCTGAATGTTTTATTCTAGCACTGGTTGGTATTTGGAACTATTCATCATTTATACATGAATTGACATGTGCGTTTTCTTTCACGGGTATGTTTGCTGTCATATATTTCATGTTTCACTTTTATTTTTCCCCACAGCATCCATAGCATCATGATGTGTAAGCCAGTTTCATTCCGCACACCTCAAATTCTTGTCACTCAGACTCTTTGATTAACTTTCATTCACACTCCCTAGCCATCCCTCCCAGACTGGAAGAGCCTGGAGAAAGTCTATTAATTTTTTTTTCTTCCTTGTCTTGGTCTTTTTTCCCAACCTATCTAATATAGAACAAGGAGCAGACTAAGATGGGCACTGTGGGGTTTTATGTGGGGGCGGGGGTTGGGGGGTGCTGCTGTGTGCAGACAATTGTATGGCTAGAATGAAAGCGCAAGTCGCATCTGGCGTACTAGTCCTGATGTGATGAGGATGATAAAAGAAGTAATATGTACTTCTCCTCTCTTCATCACATTCCTTGATCTCATTCTTGGCCTTCTCTTTTCTTCTCTCTTTCTCACCATTTTCCTTCTCTTTCTACCCCAAGAGTGGTTTTCTTATACTGGCTATGCATTCAAATGTGAAGGGATGAAGGGAGGGCACTTGAGGTTTTGGAGATAGGAAGAGCAGTATCTAAAGGGTTTCCAATTCTGTATCACATGGGATTGGTGCGCAGCATGTCAGCCATCCAAGTCACAGAAAAACAAAGATAGAAGTTGGAAGTGGCAGGGACATTTGGGCCAGCATAGAACAACGGATGCTTTTCCCAGGATCGGTTGTTAGGGTGTCAATCGTGCACTATTCATTTTATGCTGCCTCAAGATGTTCAAGGTGTTTATATCTATGCAATTATTCGTAGTGTTTGAAAATGGACCTGAAACTGTATCCTTAGAAAATATGATGATATTTTGTCAACCCTTTCGGAGATTGGCTCTATTTGATAGCCCTTAAGTCAAACGATAATACATGAGATAAAAGCCCAAAGAATCAATATTTTATATCACAATTTTTTTTTCCCCCCGCTGAAGGCTTGTCGATATAGCCTCATCCAAACACGATGCTGACACTAGAAAACAAGTTGTGGTTCTGTCTGCCGATGGGAATTGCAGGAGTCAATTTTCTCTCTCTTGACACTCGCTTAAGCATTGCATTAGATCAGCTCATGCCAAGTCAAGATACACGCACGCACACACACACTATTTAGCTTCTCCGGAGTAACATACAGACACTTCATCACCTAAGGCTATAAATGACCTAAACCAGTCTTCCTCAACTGGCGGACCGCGATCCACGACTGGACCGCCGACCTCTTCTGTCCGGACCCTCGACAAATTGTATCAAATAAAAAATTATAAAGTGATTTTTACGTTATACATTTTATATTTTTGGACTATGATCTGCGCGTTGCCGGTGTTAAAAGTTATCCGTTGTATTCTTTGCGTGCACTAACAGATAACTAACAGATAACAACTTAACAAAATAAAAGAGTTCCTGTGCCTCAACACAATACCTCTCATTATTTGCTGTGTACTGGCAAAGTGAATAATTGTTATTTTCACGCACCCCTTTATTGGTTGGTTGTGAGGAGTGTTGATTTGTAGAACCTTGGCTTTACCATACTAAATGGGCATGTAGCAATGCTCCCCATGATTGCCGTGCATGGGATCGGACCTTGATCTTATTAAAAAAAAACAACAACAAGAAAAGTGGACCTACAGCATTTCTAGTTGAGGACCACTGACCTAAACTGTGTCCGGCACCTTCCAATATTTTTTAATCCCTTAACCCCCCCCCCCCCCCCCTAAATCTGGCTATCTTTATTCCTCCGTCCATTTCAGTACCCTCAAAATGGATGTTCAGGTCCTAATTAGCATCTGCATTGGTATGCACGGTGCTGCCCTGTTTGCCAATCAGTTAACATAAATGACAGGCCTTGTCCAATCAGATTAAGGCCAGCGAGACACACTTCCTGTGCGCTGTCTTTTCAAATGTGTTGTGGGCTCGGAAAATGGATGCGAATGTAACCGCGAGGGCAAGAAGGACGTCATAAATTAGAGGGATGCATATTTACTGGCAATGGAATATGAACACCCACAAAAACACTGAGGGACATGCAATTTTGACATGAAAAACCCAAGCCGAGTTTCGATCGGCGCACGATGACTTGGGGGCAGACATGCTAACCACACTGACAAAAAAAAAAAGCACTTGTCAAATAATAAAGCTTTACAGGCCATTTAAAAATATATCCACCATATTTAGCGGCACCGAAGCTCGTAGAATTCTGGCAAGAGCAAGCTTAATGATACATATTTTGTGTGAACTTGTGCCTGGCACAACACTTTTGCGTTTCTGTGTTTGCATCCCGCTGTTTCATGTCACTGGCTCGTCGCCCAGCGGTGTGTTTAACAGGTTCGTCCCGCTCATTAGCGCCAGTGTTGACCGGTGGCCCGTCTGAGGGGCTGTTTACTTCTTTATCCTTTCCTTCTTTTGAAAAGAAATGTATTTTTATCCTCCCCTCTCCAGTACTCCTCTGTTGGGTTTTCCCCCATCCTCCCTCAGCTCTTTGCTCTGCTTTCCTCTTTGTGTGTGTCTTGCTCTCCCTACCGGGGCTTTTTAATTAATGGGGAGCCACGATGCTTATCTTATCTTAGCAGATCTCACTGCTTTCTATTACGTACACTGACAGAGCTGTGAGGTTGGAAGCGATGGATCTCACACACACACATGCGTGCACGCACACACACACACACACACACAGGTTTACAGGTTCAAAGGTTTGAACAAAGCTAAAGAGAGAAATAAATATACACTTATACGGGGGGGACACTCACACACATTTTGGAAAGAAACAAGTCAGGCCACGTGCGTCCACATCTCCAGCCTTAATCAAATCTTGCCACTTGTACAGACACATAAACAAAGTCCCCTGATGTTATCTGCCCATGTGATTTAGTGTTGTTTGAGGGTACCTTCTCCTAAATGCCCCCCCCATTCCTCCTTTGCCGCCTCCTCAAGCGCGGTCTTCCTATCGCTCCTCCACCTCCCTCCATCAGCCATGCTTTCCAGCTGAATGAACACTTATCATTTGGCAGATAAAGACCCGTCCGGGCAAGAGCTCACTTTATCTTGGAGAGCCATGTTTACTCCTCGTGAGCGCCGTGCTTTGCAACGATGCTTCTCAAGCCGCATGCTCTTGATCCAGCAGTGACCGCAGCATGGTGGCTGGGGCCATTTCCGGCTCCTCGGGCTGCTCAATTTCTTTGTATTTACCCTATTTTCATGTACGGGCAACGGAGGAAAATAAACCAGGTGGGGATTATAGCAGATGCTATTTTGGCACAAGAGGGCCAGCGTGAAGGCGGTAATGGCAAAATCAATCCCCATTGAGCAAAATCGATGCAGGTTGCAAAATTTCAACAAAGGCTTTTTGTGGGATCGCGGCGGGAGTCGGGAGTTTCCTGAAAGCCAGTTACTTAAAGGGTGGTTATTAAAGAAAATAACATGGGGGGGGGGGGGGGTTGTGGAGATACACCCACCCGCACTTTCTCAAACACTCCTCATTTTCCCATTCGGGGATCATTTCAGAAGAATTGTCAGCAGGGGGCGCTACCATGAGGGAGCCCCTTTCTTGGGTGTTGTTTTACCTGATTTACTCTTGCTCACAGGGGTGGAAATGGATGAAAGGCGCACGTCTCCACATTATAACAAAGAGGTCACGGTTGCGTTTGGTGTGATGGCTAGAGAGTGTGGGATTTTATTTGTCTTCCCCAAGGTAATAGCGGTAAGACGTTTGTTTGGTCTCCCAAGGAGTCAAAATGTCTCCATCTGTCCTGTGCGCGCAGGGAGTTTGGCTGGAGGGATCCCGAGCTGCCAGAGGTGATCCAGATGCTGCAACATCAGTTCCCATCTGTGCAGTCCAATGCTGCCGCATACCTTCAACACCTCTGCTTTGGAGACAACAAGATCAAAGCTGAGGTTAGTGTCGGCATAGCCGATAAAGCGCTTCCTCGCAAATTAAGTTCCTCTGCGTAGTTTTGCATTCCCCGTGTCCCATTTCAAGTAATGGGCACATAAATGAACCTGTTTGGAATTGTAAAGCTTACCCCCGTAACCTTTCTTCGAGTTCTCCTTTCTATCGATTTGTTTCATTTTACCGTTGCTATGGAATTTACTCAGTCCTCACTCCTTTCGCAAACCCAATTCCGTATGGAAGCCTTCAATGGGATACTTGAGCGGCTCTCTAAAAACAAAGCGGTCGGCGTACACAATCACACGTGACTGGATGAAGTGCACAATCTGTTGAGACTCATTAGGAGAACTGTGTCAAAATTCTACCGCTAAGCCATGATGATGACGATGATGATGCCGATTCATTTTTGAATGTACTAGACATCTACCTTATTGCAATATAGAGAATAAATCCACACATTCCGCTTGCAGTTGATCTAGGTGAAAATGTGTTTCTGAAAAAAGTACGCCTTGTGACAGTAGCCATTCCCACACAGGTGCATGGTCACGCACGCGTGCATGATGAAACCGCTAACTTGCAGCTAACGTAGACAGTTAAGCTTCAAGACGATACCTGCAATTCTCACAAAGCGACTTATCCACCCGCTCGCGCCGGTAAAATCGGAAAATGCAGTCAGAGTTGCACATAAACGCATCGCCACTCGGCAAAACAAAAAACTTTCACCTGAATGTCTTTTATCATGGAGGCAATTAACGTTTCTCGGCGGAGGCATTAAAAAAAAAAGCTCCCCATTCAAGTGCAGGGAGTTTCTTTCACCACTTTGAGTGTTACATTCAAGGTCCAAAGTGCGGCAAGAGCACTTCATCATTCATCAGACAAGAACCAGCCTGCCCTGCCTATCGCATAATTGGCAAATGAAAGCACTTACACACGAGGGTTTATTATTATTATTTTTTTTTTACGTGCACATTGTGGAGCATGCCACTAGCTACACGAATCCCCCAGAATGAAATCTTCACATGTTTATTTATTAGATTGTGTTCTTATAAGCATCACGAAGTTCGGAGCTTCTGTGGATTCCGCTCATTTGATTACATTGGGGAATTCTTGAAAGCTTGTCAACACAATTAACATGCGACTGTAGCAACAGTCTCCCCGCTGTTATTTACGATACGTCTCCATTGTCAGCCAACTGAACATTACTCTGTTGAATTATGTTACAATGGGGCTTGTGTCATTAATACCTTGCTGATTAAAATTTCACGTTTTGTTTTGAGTGCACTTGTTTGTGTGTTTAGTAAGCTCTTCAAGGCTCTCTTGAAGAATAGTAGCTGCCTTTCTTTTGTTCCAGAGGCAGGGGAAAAAAAATCACACGCAGGAAAGAAGTAGTTAAGAAAAGCACTTCTATTAGGTACTTAAAAAGAAAATGAGATTTTAATTCCTCCCGCGGCCAGCTCCTTGTGTTTCATGAATTCAAAATTACAGACCAACTGGATTATTATTAACCTCACTGGGTGGCCTTTTTTTTTTTTTTGGTACTGGACCTCTTCAGGTAGAGAGAAGTGGGAATTTTCATGACATACCTTTATTTTTTCCTTATCTGGTCCTTAAGCTGCTATGCTTTATGTGGCCCCCCTATCTTTACGACCAAGCTGACAAATTGACCAATAAAACAGCCACCGGCCAAAACATTAGGAACACTTGCATCGTCACACATGAAACGTTTCACTTGGTGGCTCTTGTTCGCGAAAGGGAAGTTCAGCTTTACAGAGATTCAATTGATGATGACGAGATGAAGGCTGGTGGATCAGCACAATCCAAACGTTGTCGGATTTATCACCTCAAAAATACCTACTCATAATTAAGGTTATGTCGGTCAGGCACGCTAATCCTTTCACAGCTGCCAACTTCAACCGCAACAACAGACACGTTGAATTTATCGATAACAGCGTCTATTAAAACCGAGCGTCAAACCTGCTCTTTGTGATGGGGAAAACAGAATGACGCTACTAACCAGCAGTTGTACTGGATGGAGGGCAGGGGGGGAGGGGGTGGATTGGTGGTCAGATTTGTGTTGATCTGTGCTGCTGTTTTGGTATTTGACAAAATGAGCAATTTGTCACCGTCGATTTTCACTTGCTGTGAAGCCTTCATTGTGCTCTCTGCCTCCGTGCAAATATTAGATGGTAAATGGTGGCCTACTTTGGAAGGTCCCCATAGGGAAATCACTGCTTCAGGCCACAAACTCAATTAGGCAAAGGTTGAAAGGTTCTAAAATCGAGGCAAACTATGAGACACCCCCCCCCCCCTCCAAAGTAAACCTGCATGAGGGTCTGCTTGCATGCAAGTGTGATGACTTTGAAGGTGTGTGACATGTCTTCACTCGCAATCAAGTCACTGAAGAGTAAGTGTGCCGCTGATGTGTCCTGACATTCCATATGTGGTGACTCATGCCCACTAACACTCTTGTTAACCATCACGGCAAAGAAGTGTCACCTGCGTATCTCGCTGGGATTTTTTTTTCCCCATTTATTTCTTTTCCTTTGAACGCCCGCAGCGCCTCCGAGTCCCGCGATCTCTCCTGTCGCCGCCGCTAACTGTTACCACAGTAATGCTGTCGCTATGGGTTACCGATAGTTGTGGCTGCTGCCGAACAAAGACCAATCAATCCCCACTTCTCATCTTCTTTGCATGGCATAAGGGAGGGGTGGGGGGAGTAACGGACGGTCGCGTGGGTAACGCAAAGACAATGCAAAGCAATGGCATGATGCCGTTTTCATAGAATATGAGATGAAACAAACCATACGAGGGAAACGCAGCTAAAGATTGTCGGGCGTGAGCGGGGACGGCGAGGAAACAATGTAGTCAATAGAGCAAGGTTGGTTTGCCATTCACGGCAACCCTTAATCCCTTTTAATTGAATAAGATAAGCAAAGTCATTTTACTCAATAGACTCCTGCTGTGTCATCAAACACTCCCCCCCCCGTCCTCTCCTTGCCCTTCAACGCACGCTTGCGCATTCCTCTTTCTTCTTTACCTCCGTCCCCTTTTGAATATCTTTCACTTCAATGTGATCAATGCAATGTTAGAAGTTGTTTTGTTTTTTATTCTCCCGAAAGCCCTGGCCAACGTCACTTCTCCGTCTCTGTCATTGTATAAACCAAAGCACTTCAGGCCGATAGTTATTGTCCCGGGTGGAGAGGGAAGGTTTTCCATCAGGTTTTGCATATCTTTGGTGGTCTGTTGAATCGCTTGAAGGTATGACGCCTTTGGCCATTCGGCCCCTTTTCTATACTGCTCATCCTCATTTTGGGGTCGCAAGTGAAAAAAAAAGTAACCAGGTGGTGAGACCTCTGAACTTGGAGAAATTCCTTCAGGCCGTATCTTAGTGATTTGCAAGTGTGTGCGCGCCGATCGCAAACGGTGGCAAAGCCGTTCGCCGACAATTTCAATGATCTCAAACTTTTTTTTTTTTAATGTCGCAAAGAACTTTTCAGCATGCTCAAAATTTAATGGTGACCAGAAACCGACGCAGTGATCACTTTTCTGTCCGTGTGTCGTAGATCCGCAGACAAGGCGGCATCCAGCTGCTGGTCGACCTGCTGGACCACAGGATGAGCGAGGTTCACCGCAGTGCCTGCGGAGCTCTGAGGAACCTGGTTTATGGCAAGGCCAATGACGAGAATAAAGTGGCCCTGAAGAACTGCGGAGGGATCCCAGCGCTGGTCCGCCTTTTGAGGAAAACGGGAGACGTTGAAATCAGAGAGTTGGTCACAGGTACGATGTCTTTTGCAACGCACTTATCTTGCCGCCGCCGTTACTCGGTAGCCACAGAAGAGCTGCTATCGTGGTTAAAAAAAAAAAAGTGTTTGCATGACGGGAAACGGTTTGGAAAAAGTGAACCACATCTGTAAGCTCTGAATAGACGCACGCACGCACAGAAATCTGGGACACAAAATGTTGCCTCCTTTGGATTTGACTGGCGATGTCGAAGACAACCGCTCGAGGCTCTCTCAAACAGTTGCGGCGTGTTTTGTGTCCTTGACATCAACACTGGCAGTATTTTATCGGCGCCATTGACGTCATTCATAACTTTTTCACTCACTCTTTAATCAACTGCAACTATTCATTCAACTCAAGGCTGTTCGACATTCCACTTGATTGATTTGAAAGAATTTCTTTTCAAATGTGAAAGAGCGCTGCGGCTAAACTCGAATAAGGACGTTTCATGAAAGGCGGGCCGATATTGTCTCGAAACATCCTGACTCTCACAACTTTTTTTTGTGAGAGTCGGAGGATGGATTGCTGGAATGTTTTTTGCGATCTATAAATGCACCTTTATTTGTTATCCTATATTTTACATCGCAACGGTGTGTTAACTAGAAGAGAAAAACAAAGTCAACACTGAAATCAAAGCAAAAAATAAATAAATGAATAAAATTCAGTTTTACAACTGATTTCCCCGTACAAATGTTGACCTTCATTACTAATCGGTTATTCAAAGTTAATCAACTCAACTGTATTTATAGAGCACTTTCAGACAGCCATCGCTGCATACAAAGCAAACAGTAAAAAAAAACAGTAAAGCAACAAATCGGAAACAAAGAATCAGTCCATCGCGAATGCATCAGGGCCAACGGCGGCCACTCAAACGGCATGCGCACGCGCGACTCCTTATTTTTCCGTAGCCGGACGTAGTTGTGCTCGAGATTCCTCCTTACCATCCACGTCTTGACAGTCTTATCGAATTTTGTCCTCCTTGATGAAAAGTGCTTTGTAGTCTGGGAAATGAGACAGGAAACCTTTTACTGTATTGCGTTGTCCTTTCTGAAGTTTACATTTAGACGAGATTTATTGGCTTCCTGGCCCCTCCGTGCGAGTGAGATAGGAGGAAGTTGAGGCTTCCGGGCCTGTCAATCAAAGTCCAGTCGATGCCGAGGCTTCCGGGTGTCAATAGGAGAGGAGATGCTATCCGTGCTTGCGGGCTCACCTTGAGGTGCCGGACTGTGACATCAGGCTGGGCTGCAGTTTTTCTCCATCTTTTCTTTGTGAACGTGTTAGTCGTGAAGACGGATCGACTTCCGTTGTCTTTCGCGACTAAACATCCAATGCTGGACCCAATTTGCTCTGTGATGCTGGCCGACCAATTTCATAACGAATGATTTGGAATGATATTTTGCAGTGTCGGACGTTTCGCAATCATTAAACCATTTCAAAAGTACAGGCAATGAACTTTAGATTATTTTTTTTTAAATAGGATTGTGGGGTGAGGGAAGTACCGGCATGTAGAAACCTGCCAATATAAAATCAGTAAGTCAAGGCGTCTACTTTTGATTTCTCGTTTTGGATAATTTCTCGTCTTTGACTCTGCTGTTAACTCATTCGCACCAAGCTGTGTAGTTGAGGGCTGTTTCATAAAACATTTCCACTTGACTCCTAACAGGTTTGGCTCCCCCCCTGACAAGTCATACTGTCATTTATTCATGAATTCATGCAATCATCCCCATATTTCCCCCCAAACCACCAGGCTCCTTGGAAACTGTCTGTTATGTGTCTGGAGGGACACAGTTGGAGCCCAGAGAGAGAGAGAGACGGATTAGAGTGGATGAGATAAAGGAGAACACACACACACACAGACACACACACACACACACACACACTCATACACACGCACAAGCGTACACGCACACTTTCTGTCTGGCACACAGAAAAAGCTCTCAAATGATGTCATTGTCTGTTGGTCACCTGACTGCAATACTCCAAAGGGCCCTGTAGGTTTAGTGAAGCGTGACAGATCCATGTTTCTTGAGCAGGCAGATGTGTGTGCGATAGTGTGTGTCAGACCTGAATTTGGCCAACATGACACAGTGGCAGACACAATGTCCTTGTCCCAGAAAACTCTGCAGCCTTTACTCTAGTTTCTGTCTGCGGGCACTTGACGAAGAAAACAATCTATGGCTGCAAGCTGATTGCAATCACGAGCCAACATTTGTAGCCTCTTAAGAAACACAGGCTTGAGTTCCTACAGATGGTTGACGCACCTTTAAGGCCTCGGAAAACATCAACACATTTATAATGTTAAATTTTGTTATTTTTTGTGTGTGTGTGTGGGGGGGGTGTTGGTGGTTGAATTTCTTGTGCAAGTCTTTGTGATACGAGAGCATTCGTGACGAAAGAGAGAGAGGCTTGAGGAGTGCAAAAAAAAAAAAAAGGTTGGTGAGCGCTCAGTGATGGCAAATGTTGCCATGGAAACGCATGCACAGAAAGGTCCAAGGCCCTGATTGGTGCCAAGTAGCAGCACTGGTCATCACCTTATCACCCTCTTTGTCCTTGTTTCCCAGAACGTCAAAAAGGCGCACACAAGCAATTATCCTCTTTGATTCTCTCTGGCCTACTTTCACACAAATTGCCACAGACGAATGTGTGCTTTGACTTTTTATCTCTTTTATCAATATAAAACACAAGAACAAAGCAATCATCTGGGTTTGGATGCATTTTTAAAGTAAACGTGTTCAAAAATGGTATTTGGATCCAGATGATTTTAGTTCGTGCAACAACTTGACGAATTAAAACGGAGTAAATTCGACACATAATTTAAGATAAGATAAGATATCCTTTATTCGTCCCACACTGGGGAAATTTACAGCCTCCAGCAGCAAGAATGTATGTAGAAAGAAGAAAGAGAAAAAAAACAACAAACATCTTTCAATTGAATGCAATATGAACATAAAATGGATAAATCGCAGTACTATTTACAATTTTCCTTCACATCATTTAATTATTCTTCCAATTCAATTTCTTCCAATGTAGGGAGCAGTCAAAAGAACTTTTTTTGCCAGGAATGTTGTTTAATTTCATAAAGCATGTTTACTGTACTATCATACTGACAAGAATCCAGGCCTTACCCTTTTTAAAATTTATTTTTTTTCTTGATTCACACACGCTGATAAATAGTTTGTGTATGTGTGAATTCTATGACTCCAGAAGCATGAGACATGGTGACTTTAATTTCTAGCTTCTTTTCCTTTTTTTGGGGGGGGGGGGGGAGGACAAAGCTCACAATGGCAATACGACAAAGCATGTGTCATCTTTTGTCTCAGTCTGTTCCCGCCTGACTAAATTATTACTCAGCTTGTCTGACTGTCCTCCCCCATATTAGTTTCTTGTCACCAACTTTGTCAGCAGTACATGCACTTGTTAATATTTTCCACTCTGCAAATGCTGATGGGACTCATTCGTATGCCGTTCCGGAAAGAGAAATGTCTCGTGTTCATTGCTTGTTGTCGTCTCAGCAGGTAGACAGCGTGTGAGCATGCACGGACTGTTGATAGCAGCTTGTGTGCAATGTAGCCAAGGCACAAAATTACTTGTCACTTCATCACAAACATGGAGTCGGTTTTAAGGACTGCTCTTTGGGTATGAAGACGAGAAAGCGAAAAACGTTTTTCCCCAAAATGCCAGCGGTAAAATCCTTCTCCGGTCTCTTTTTTTGGGCCTTGTGGCCTCTCCTCCGTCGCCGTGTTCAAAATTTCAGGCTCTCTTTGTTTGTCACATCAGTGTGAGAAGAAGATCCAACTTTTAACCTTACAAAATACAACCAAATGCTTTGCCCTGGACTCCTCGAAGAAGTTCACATCACCGTCTGCTTAAAATTCCATCAAATACGCGCCTCTAAATGTCATGCTAGCAGACAGAGAGCTGAGGAAGTCAGCCGGAGACACTGCGTTTCCTTGGGAACCACGAGGAATTTTTCTAAAGCAAATCTTTTCTGATAAAAAAAATCAACCAATCCGACGGAACGGAATCATGCTAACAAATTCATTCATTTCATGCCCAGGCGTCCTGTGGAACCTGTCGTCATGTGACGCTCTCAAGATGCCAATCATCCAAGATGCGCTGGCTGTGCTGACCAACAGCGTCATCATCCCCCACTCCAACTGGGACTCCTCCCCCAATCACCATGATGACCGCAAGCTCCAGCTTCATACTTCCCAGGTGCTGCGAAATGCCACCGGTTGCCTCAGGTAAAAGCACCGTGGACACTGCGGGAAACTCTCATGTCGACATGCTAATTGTTACAAGTGGATCGAGATGCGCAGAGTCTTTCTATTAGGGAAGATAAAAAGACCAAAAAAAATCAATGAGTTGATTAATTGTACGTGTGGATTGTGTTGTTTTGTTTTTAATCTGTTGGTTGAAGCAAGGCTGCCCTGTGTACTCGGCTCCTCTCGAAGCATTTGCGGCAAAATTTAGAAGGCTGCCGACCAGCCCGGGGCGATGTGTGTTTCTCCGCGTTTGCTGGCTAACCAAGCGGAGATTCTACAGTCACTTTATTCTTTTTTTACTGCCATTCTGCCTATGTTTTTTTTTTTTAATGTTGGAAAAATTGAGGGGATTTTATGAATTTGTGACATTCAAATTCACATCACGTGCATTGCACAATGTGTATATTCATTTCATTGTTGCAGGCATTTACTGTGCACCATGCATATATTCATGAATGCTAACTATTTTCTTATGCACGGTTTAAACTCATACGCCTTTGATTCTTGGCTCCAGATGGTAACCATAGCAACAACTTTCATACTTACTCAAGTTGTTGTCACTTGAGGACTTTCTTTTTGGTGCGTGAGGCTGATCAAAACAACAACAACAACAAAAAAATGCTTCCCGCTTGTTGAAGCTTGACATCGAGAAGTGACAGCATCGAGGAAGCTGCTGAATCTAGCTTTTCAGGTCACATTTCACAATGTGGAACAATTTGATTTGGGATCTATAAAAATGCAAAACGTAATATTTGCTTGAAAAAAAAGCAACAAAACCCCAAACATTTGAATTTGGTTTACGTGTGTGCAGCACCTAATCAGCCCAGAGGTAATCAATGTCATCAATCAGCACCCAAATTCAAATATGCACGCACACGTGCACGCTTCCCTACGCTTGGACAAAGGCTTACCTGCGAATCCATTTCAATAGCCTCAATTGAATTGTGTTTAGCTTCCCGTAGGGTGCTGGTTCACAGCCAAGGCGCAGAGACGGAGAAAAAAAAAAAATCTTGGCTTTCTCAACTGGATACATTTATTCTGTCTGCGGGTCTGTTCCCGAGGTAATCGGGACACACCAACACAGACGCACACTCTTCTCCGTCTCCTGTTTGCTCCCACGACAACACCCACTCGCACGCAAGCGTAGAATTCGTGCTCGGATGAATCGAGACTGGGCGTCATTGCAGCAAACTTGTCATTTTATTGGTAGGATTTTTGAGGGATTTGGATTGTGTGTGTGTGTGTGTGTGAGACAACTGCTGATCATCCTCTACTGTACACACACACACACACCCCCGTTGGACGAGTGCGTCGCGCCACCTCACGCCAGCTGCTCTCATGTGACGCGGTGGTCATTTGTTCTTTGAGCGACATTAGAAAGCCATCTGCCAACCCTTCACTTGTGTCCACGTGTTTCCTGTACACGTCGGATGCCCGCATGAGGAATCATGCTGGAAAAGGTCATCGAAACAAAACGATCATTTCCAGAGCAAATAGGTACTCGATTTGCCCTCCGAGAGGTCGGGAGCTTTTTTCGCTTCCAGCCGACTGGAGGAAAGTGAATTCCGAGCCTCTTTGGGTTGTCCTCAAAGCGGAATTTAGTGGCTCGCGCCTCTCGAGACACACAATTGGAATGTTTGATTCTTTTTCGTTTCCACGGTGGTAAGTGAAGTAACTCTCAAATCCACCTTTAAAAGCACTTCAACGATGGGATGGTTCTTAAGTGGTCCTTGAATTCAAACCAAGAACCGCCGTCGAATGGAATCCCGCGTTTGCAGTGGTTGGTGAAAAGCCCTCCCTGTTTGAAACAAAGTCACCCATATGTCCAAATGTTGAGTTGAGGATTCTGCATGTTCGTCAAGGCGATCCCAAATGCTCCGATTTCATTATTTATTCTTCCCCACATAACGTCCCACCTTTTGCGGCAGTTGACGAGGCGATGCCCTACTTTCCCCCCAATGCATTGATCAAAGAGTGTCTATGGCATGGCAGGTGCGCTCAGACTGACGGAAAAACGACATGATGCATCGTTCAACAAGCCGTGTGCGATTCATCAGCGTCACAGAGCCAAAGTAACGGCTGTTTGAATTGTGAATGGGATGCTTCATCATGGGCGGCCCGGTAGTCCAGTGGTTAGCACGTCGGCTTCACAGTGCAGAGGTACCGGGTTCGATTCCAGCTCCGGCCTCCCTGTGTGGAGTTTGCATGTTCTCCCCGGGCCTGCGTGGGTTTTCTCCGGGTGCTCCGGTTTCCTCCCACATTCCAAAAACATGCATGGCAGGCTGATTGAACACTCCAAATTGTCCCTAGGTGTGAGTGTGAGCGTGGATGGTTGTTCGTCTATGTGTGCCCTGCGATTGGCTGGCAACCGATTCAGGGTGTCCCCCGCCTACTGCCCGGAGACGGCTGGGATGGGCTCCAGCACCCCCCGCAACCCTAGTGAGGATCAAGCGGTACGGAAGATGAATGAATGAATGAATGAATGCTTCATCATGTTCATGTCGTTCTTCTCACTGGGCAATTATTTCATGATGCAAGCTAACCAGTTTGACGGAATTAATGAGGAGTGACATCAGATAGTTATTTTGTGATCTTAATCATTAAAGCATGAAAACATCATTCATTTTATGAACACTCAAAGGTGTTCCCGAAAAGGTGAAGAGCGCATCAAACCGCGAAATAAGACATGACGGCAGACCCAACCTGGTTCACGCCCCCCCCCCCCCCCCAAAAAAAACCCTCTTTCAGACTCTGCTGAAATGGCTCGCGGACAAGCTAGCTCAGCAAACGTTCCAATGGGGCCTTTCAACATTTCAAAAGTCAAGCGAGCGTCTTTATTCCTCCGAATGAGTGGTTGTCAGTCTTCGCTGCAGAGAATTGTCACATTAAAGCCAGTTATGCTTGTTTTGCCATTAGCATTCAGAGCCGGCGAAAACGGCTTGACCTTCCCTTGGAAAGCCACAAGCATTAGACGTGGAGTTTTAATTGAGTTCTTGTGTCTTTCTCTCACCTCATTCTCGTCGCAACAATAAAGGATTGCCCTCGTTTCATCGACTAGTCAAAGAGCTGTGATCTCTCTCGAATGCCAGCATGATGAATGGACTCCGCTGCATGCCACCGATACATTTCTGGTGCCTGTCATATCTGTTCACCTATACGCCAAACTCTTGGAGCGACTGACTAATTAGTTTCGTAGTTCTTTTGATGTTTCCCTTATTGGGTTTCCGCTCTCCGCAAACTCATCATGGTGGAATTTCATTATCGTGGTAATTAAGCGGTGATGTAATGAAGACGGAGAGAAAAGAGGGAAAGAGCAATCGCTATGCAATAAATGGCCGCCCGCATTCCAAATGGACCCGTGATTTATTTTCAAAAAAAGATATATACAGTACATATGTATTTGTTTATTATTTTGCGGGTTTTCTAATTCTAGAGGTTGGGGGTGAAAGTCCCAAGCTCTCGACCTCACCGTCCCTCGTTTGAAGCTCCCTGTTTCGCAGCATTTTGGCCTTGCGTTTGGCAAAAGACACTCGGACCACTTGTGATTCTTCCAGGAACGTCAGTTCGGCGGGCGAGGAGGCGAGACGGAGGATGCGGGAGTGTGACGGTCTGACGGACGCTCTGCTCTACGTCATCCAGACTTCTCTGGGAAGCAGCGAGATCGACAGCAAGGTGTGTGCTTGCATCCAATCACCTTGCTATGATATCACCCTTTGCTGTTACGACGGGGCACTCGTGCGTGTATCGATTGCTATGCTATGCTGTTGTAGTCACCGTTTAGTTACTCTGCGACCAAATCATTCCCAAAATTGGGGGATGGGGGTGGGGCTGAAGGGGTCATATTTTATTCTTAGTAGCCATAGAGAGTTCATCCAGTGAACATTTCCCCCTTCATGTGACGTTGCGGTCCCGCGACGTACGTGCGCTCGCGTCAAAGTATGTGTTGGCCAGTCGATATCGCATTAACAATATTGTGGCTGGTCCGGCTGGCTGGCTTCTCAAGGTCTCCCTGTCTGCCAGGCTCTCTAAATGGCCTCCCTTAATCACTGTTTATCCGCCCGCTCCTCTCCGCCATCTGACTGCAGCCACCGGAGGAGAGAAGCCGTTGCCTCGCTAACAAAGACTGATTGGCAGGTGAACTCGCAGGCGATTCTGAGCAAAATAAATGCCGGCTCTTTTGCTTTAGCGGTTTGACCGGCCATCTTTTTTTTTTCTTTTCTTTTTTTTTAGGCCAAATCTTGCATTGAGGTCTAATATGCTCTCATTGTCTAATTGGTTTCATAAAATGGGAATTTCTCCGTGCGCAAACCCACAAACCCATGACTTTGATTTTTTTTTTTTTTTTTAAAAGAAATCATGTCATGTGCACAGATTTGAAATGATGGCATAGTGCCTTTAAGGTGATGAAAACATTTCTACAAACTCAAAAGGAACCTCATACCGAGGCTGACTGGAGAATGCCGCATTTGACGTTAAGATAAAAGCATTTGTCATTCTGTTTATTTATGCTTGAACTTGACTCCCTTTCTAAAAAAAAAAAAAAAAAAAAAAACTAAACACATATCATCGGCAAGATCAAACGTGTTTATTCACTCGGCTGTGCGGCTGAATGAAGAAACATGGAACGGAAGATAGAAATGTCAGTGTGAATTGGAAATAATACGTAACCTGTTGATGTTTGGATGCAGGGAATGGATTTCAAGTGACTGCGGCTCGCCGGAGTGCGACGTTGTTTTGTTTGTCGCGTCTCCCGAGGGTGTTCAATTACGCTCCCTGGCTGTTCTTCTGTAAAGTGGCGCTCTCTCGGCGAAAAGATGGAGGATTTGTCTTTGTTAATTTCTGCTCCGTCGACTTGATGACACCCCGCTTTCAGAGCCGTACTAAACATGGCCGCACGCGCGAAAGCTCACATTTACGCATCGGCGTGAGTTTGCATTCACCTGTTTAACAGGCATGTTTGAAATTCTATTGGTCTCGTTTACCTGAGGTTTGTCTAATTCTGTTTAAGAGTCACAACTAATAAAACGCACATTCGCATCCCCCATGGATTGCTTCAGTCCTCTCATTCCCTGCATCAAGTCTGGCTCAGGGTGGAAGGCGGATAAAAGTACCGTTTGTCGTCGGGGGGGGGGAAAAAAATCAGTTTTATTAGCAGGCCTCCACTTCCACTTGGAGCCGTGTTCTCAAGCGTGACGTTTCACTCAAGTGCATCGAGTGCACATTGCTTAAATCTGCTCTCTCATCTTTCTCATTCCCCAACTCAGACTGTGGAGAACTGCGTTTGCATCCTGAGGAACCTGTCCTACCGCTTGGCAGCCGAGACGTCCCACGGCCAGCAGGGAGGCTTGGAGGAGCTCGATGGCCTCCTCTGTGACTCCGGCGGTCGCGACGGAGAGAGCTCCGGCTGTTGGGGCAAGAAGAAGAAGAAAAAGAAGGGTGCTGACCAGGTAAAAAAAAAACACACACACACACACACGGCGGCCCGGTAGTCCAGTGGTTAGCACGTCGGCTTCACAGTGCAGAGGTACCGGGTTCGATTCCAGCTCCGGCCTCCCTGTGTGGAGTTTGCATGTTCTCCCCGGGCCTGCGTGGGTTTTCTCCGGGTGCTCCGGTTTCCTCCCACAATCCAAAAACATGCATGGCAGCCTGATTGAGCACTCTAAATTGTCCCTAGGTGTGAGTGTGAGCGCGGATGGTTGTTCGTTTCTGTGTGCCCTGCGATTGGCTGGCAACCGATTCAGGGTGTCCCCCGCCTACTGCCCGAAGACAGCTGGGATAGGCTCCAGCACCCCCCGCGACCCTAGTGAGGATCAAGCGGTTAGGAAGATGAATGAATGAATGAATGAATGACACACACACACACACAATTATTCATGACAAAAATGTGGTCATGTTAATTTTTTTGCGGAACATGAATCGCGTTCCAGAGAATTTTGAAGATGTATGCTGCTATCGTCTCACATCTTCAAATTAACATTCACATTCGTGGATATGAATTAGATTTTGAATGAATAGGAAAACGGTAATCTCACACAGAGCTGTTTGTAAGTGGGTGGGGTGGTCCCCCTGGGTCCCCCTCAGCAACTACGCCCCTGTACAGTAGCTCGCCCTTGGGCGTATATTGAAAGAAAGCTTATTTGAGTGTGCAGATTTGATGCAATAAAGCAGTAACACCGGTCCTCATTTGCAGGAAACCCGCCTCGGATCTCATTCGGGTTCAGATGTGATGACGGTGCAGCCCAGCGCCGCGAGCTCTCCTTTCATTTATTTATATTCATTTGTGGCCAAACGCTGTGTTCCGACACACGATGGTCCAAAAAGTAGAAGCCGGCCTTCATGTTGTAGCAGGAACACGATGTCAATCATCCAGACTGCGAATGCGTGCGCTGAATAATGCAGAGGAGGGGTGGAAATCTCCGATCGCCAAGTGTGCCGCAAACTCTCGTTTCAATGCAGTTGGCTCCTTTCGAAGGAGTTGCATCACAGGCGACTTTTCATTCATTTATGACACTTTATATTATGAGCGAGTTTTTTTTTTCTTTTTTCAAGCCAGATCTTGTCCAAAGCTTAATTGTATGCACTTCCTGCCATCTCTCTCTTCTGTTCCTTCCCTTTCAAGTTAATAAAGTGAGATTTGCTTAAGCTGGTGGGTTAAAAAGTCAGAAGCACATGTACCTGTTCTGAAGTGGGAAATAGGTGACCTGAAAAAGTATTCGAGCCATTCCCTCTTGATCTGCCACTTGATGTCGTGCATGCCTGCTGCATCGACGTTTGCAATGCAAAGTGGACGAGCTCACGCCCGTTTCGCTTTCAAACGAGCCGGTTATGTCGTCTGTGACCTCCGTATTCTTGACGCCCAAAGCAGCCGCTTTTCTTTCGCTTACTGTCCCATCACTTTTGCTACACAGTCGGACACCCAATACGAGCCGTATCCCAAAAGTAGTCCGACTCGGCATGCGATATCTCACAGATAGGAAGCGGAGAAAATGGAATAATAATGGGCAACAGATCGCCAGCAAGAAATAAGGGTAGGCGGTGTCACTTAGGTGGTAATGAAGTCCACTTAATCATTTATTAGAGGCTCTGACAGCAAGGCCAAAGAGCAGCGTGGGAGTCTGAACTAAAGCTAAAGACTCCTAATTGACTGCTGCATACGAGTAAACGCGCACGCACGCAACCACACAATTTCTTGCCACCAGTTGCAGGAAGAAGTGGTTCATTTTAATCAAATACACGCAAGAAAGACAAACGTCATCATTCATTGATTGGATTAAGCAGATGGACGAGACCTTAGTTGCCGCTGAGGTCTTACTTGTTGTTCTTGCAAAGATATTTTGCAGTGGCCGTTGTAAGGTTACAAATAGCCAAACAACATTTTCTTTCCCGCTCTGGACAAATCCTTTCACTCTCGGTTTGGAAGAACTCGAGAGTCTCTAGAGAGAACCTGACCTCAACCCAATGAGGCACCATAAATTGTTGAGGTGCTTCTCCAAAATTAGGAACTTTATAAGTGTTCTCCTCGGTTCAAAATAAAACATTTTGCTCTGTCCTGTTTGGGTAGCAGTCATGCAAATTCAATAGATGTTTTTTTTTTTTTTTTTTTATGGCTTGCTGTCATCTATTGAATCAACCACAATAGGTGTGAGGGCTTTGCTTTCCCCTCCTGGAACGTCGATATAATGTACCTTTTGAGCATTCGACATAAGCGTCTGTTCACGTTCACTTCCGCCAACAAACGTCGGTAATAGGTTGTTGTGTTCAGTCTCTAATATGCATCAATATGCACAGACCCTCTCACAGATACGTAGTGCAAAGCACACACTTGCCTAGTTTACCGTGAAGTGGGTAAGCGGGAGCAGTTGAGAGGAACGAGCAGGGGGCGATGGGGGGGGACTCAAAGAAGAGGGAGAACTCTGGAAATAGAAAAAGGATACGGGGAAAGAAGAGTTTATCGGGATAATGCGCGGCATGCGGGACAGAAAAACAGCGACACATCGAGAAAGAAAGGAAGAAAGAATCATCCTGGGAGAAAAGGAGAGGGGCACACTCTCAGTGAATGGTAAGAGGGGGGGGGGGTGGAAGAAGAAAAAGTGACAGGCCAAGTGAGTGAACAAAAATGATCGAGATGTGGAGAAGGGGTGGCAGTTAAAATGCTTTGGTTTTATTTCTCCCAAATAAAAATGCAGTTACTCTGTGAAAGCAGCTATTTGCTCACGCTTTGCATTTCATAAGTTTCAATAAATTAAAAAAAGAAAAGAAATCAAAGTGTCAGGCCGCATCTTATTTAATACTTCATAAATGGAAATAGTTCAAAGATGATCTGTGTGGTGTTCATGTTGTGTTTCCTTTTTTTTTTTTCTTGTCCTCCTCTTTTCCAGTGGGACGGTGTTGGCCCCTTTCCAGACACGGTGGATCCCCCTAAAGGAGTTCAAATGCTCTGGCACCCCACCATTGTCAAGCCCTACCTCACCCTGCTGTCCGAATGCTCCAATCCCGACACCCTGGAGGGAGCGGCCGGAGCCCTGCAGAACCTGGCTGCTGGCAGCTGGAAGGTAAACACGGATACGTCCAAACTCTTCATTTTCCGTGCACTCTTTGACAAGAGAGCAGATGCTCGGTTGAATAATCCGATTGGCTCATATCTTGGCGTTCTTCTTTCATGAATTCCCAGACTCCACATAATTAAGAGCAGACGAAATGAAATTTGAAATGAAGCCCGTGATTTGCACAGCAGGAATGGAATGATTTGCAACTGGAGATGTTGAAAACACTTTTTTTTGGGGGGGGGGGGGGGGGGGGCGGGGGGTTGCTTGTCTGTTTGTTTGTTTTTTGCAAGGAGACAGACAAGCAATATGTTTGGTCTGGTGAGTTTCTCGATCGAGAAGAGTGGGAAAGTAGAAGGCGCGCTGTCGGGAAAACGTATCCCGTTTCCCAGATAAGGCAACAAGGATGGCTTCTTTTCCTGCAATCCACAATAAGGGCTTGAAGTTCGAGTGATTTGAAAAAGCGGATCATCTTTTACCTATTTATCTGCGGATGACACCCAAGCTCGCAGTCCTTGAGTGGTCTTGGGCGGAGAAACACATCTGATAGTTGCTGAGGGAGCTTAGAGTGGTCTCCGAGCCCTGAAGATTTTGTTTTCTCCAGTTCAAATAATTCTCCCTCTTAAAAAAGATCAGCTGTGAGGCGGTTGTATGACTTCAGCCTTTCATTCGGACCCTCAATCTGCCATTTCCCTCTCGAGCGTGGGACTCCGTCTGACTCTCACGGCTGTTTTGCGACACCGACCCGCTTTTTATTCAGAAATCATTTGTGCTCACGCTGAGGATGAAAAAAGGGTAAAAAATTCTGGAAAACCTCCGTTTGCGATTCCCCGATGAACATTCTCATGATCCATTAAAGAGTTAAAGGTGAAAAAGATGATCGCCCTTTGACCTTTCTTCCTCTTGCTTCGCAGTGGTCTGTGTACATCCGGGCCGCTGTCCGTAAGGAGAAAGGACTCCCCATCCTGGTGGAGTTACTGCGGATCGATAACGACAAAGTTGTGTGCGCCGTGGCCACCGCTCTGAGGAACATGGCGCTGGACATCCGGAACAAGGAGTTAATCGGTGAGTCTGGATCAGTGAACTTTCTTCCATGTGCGGTCAAAAGAGAATCTGGTGAATCGTGGAACAAAAATTGCTTTGCGGCTTTGGCTTGGGAGATTCTGTGCTGCAGAGGGATGAAAATCGTCACCTCACAATTAAAAAAATAAAAGTTTGTCTGCCGCTTTAAAGAAAACTGAAACCAAAGTGATTTGGAGAATGACAGCAAAAATAAATTGGCCTGTGAGTTCCAAGACTTTTTTGCAGGGGAGTGTCCATGTGTGCCTCTGCCTCCGTTATGTCTAATTATTGCAGCTTTTGGGTAGGCTCAGTGGTTTCTATAGCAACCGTGCTTCCCTCACTTGCAGGGAAGCATTTCGGGAGTCTCTGCGGGCGCTCTCGATGTGGTGGAAGAACACAGAGTAATGCCACTGTCAAAGCGCCACATTCCCATGCAACATTTATTGAGCTAGCGCATCGGAGCAGATGCCTTGCACTTGGCCGTTTTTCTTTCATTTCTCTGCTCGTTAGTTTGGGCTTTCCACACGATAGTTTTTGTAACTTTGCAAATTATTTGGGTGTTGAAACCTCTCAATGTGTTTATTCAATGTCATATCAAATATAGTAACTCTTTTTTTTTCTTTCTTTTTTTTCCTTTTTAAAAAGAAGTTATAATAGCCATTAAAAAAACAAAAACAAAGGCGTTTGCACCAAAAGCAAGTGAGCTGTTCTGTTACATTATTGACCTAAAGCAGGCATGTCCAAAGTCCGGCCCGCGGGCCAAATCCGGCCCGCGGTCGAATTTCATCCGGCCCTCGGCCCCTGTCATAAAATCAGTGCCGTCTGGCCCGCAGGTTGGGCGCAATGGAACACGTGTTGCATTGACTGAGGTCTCATAGACTGGTGAGTGATGTTTCATAGAGTACTGCTTCCCTCTAGTGGCTAAATGAGTAATAGCATTCACTAAATGAGTAATAGCATTTAGACACTAGAGGGCATCACTCACGAGTTAACAAGACATCACTCCGTGTTTATATTGACTGATATGTCATATTTCAAATGATCCTTGCAGTTGTGGATATGTGTATTGCTTGTTCATTTCCCTGTTGTTCGAGTCAAAGGTTTTGTGACTATTGAAAAGTCATGGTGATACATTTTGTTTCAAATCGATCAATTTGCACTCAGGAGACTTCTGTTTAAGAAAAAGTCAAGTGAATAAGCAGTTGCATGTGATATACCTGTTTCAAATGAACCAAAAGAAATTCTTAAGATTGTTGAAATTAAAATAAAAATGGAAATATGAAACAGACTGGCTTACTAAAATTTGTTGAACAATATTGTTGTTCAATGTAAAGAATGTCAGCCAAGGTCGGCCCCCGACATTTTATCACATAAAATCTGGCCCCCTTGGCAAAAAGTTTGGACACCCCTGACCTAAAGGCTCCGTTTAAATTAATGGATGGGGCACATCGCAAAATTGGATATGACCTATTCTTATGTTTTTTTTTGGGGGGGGGGGGGGTTATGCAATGCGAACAATGTACATATGATCTACTCTGGGAATCATTAAAAAGTTAGCTAATTGAGAATAGGTGAAGGCAATTGATCAACTTCTATGGCGCTGCTTAATTAGCCTCTTCAGAAGAGAATGAGACAGCAAAGAATTCTGGCGAGAATCTCCGAATAATTAGCAGCTTTAGAGGAAGACTCGCGTATAACGTCGTCGTTTGTTGGGTTCCAAGTCGTCATTTCCACAACGGTCTATTTTCTACTCGGCTTTGACGGCCCTGTCATCCATGGTGAACTGAGATGACAACAAACTCGGAGTGATGCAAACGGAGAAGCGTAAGAGCCGCTTCGGAGACGAGCGTTTGCTCTCGGCAAGGTGTGACATGATTGGTGTTGGCAGCAAAGAGGTAGAGGCCAGACACCCCGAGCCCCATCCTGCTTGGTCCTTGTGCGGAAGCTTTATTAACACCCACTGACTCAAATCTCACAGTCAATTCTTGTTTCCGTCCAACTCGGCCAAAACCATCCTCGGGTGGCAGAGGGCTTTCGCTAAATGCCCTCAAATTACTGTCATGGGACTGCTGCAAAGTTTGACGTTGTCACCGATGGGCTTGTATGGAGGATTGAGGCTGAATAACTACAGATGGGTTTTTTTGGGGGGCGGGCGGGGTTGCGGGATAGGGTTAAAGTGTGGTCCAAGAAATGGTTACAGATGAAGATCAGTGGAAAAAGAGCGAGCGCTGACGGCTGACGCCGACACGTTCACGTGTTTGCGTGCGTTTCAGTTGACTTGAATGGCACGTTGATGTCATTCATCTCACCTCTCAACCTTTTGCTTTCACACCCACCCGATTGCTCCTCTTTTGTTTCATATTCTACAAAGCCACGTCATGAGAAAGAAGTGACATTTAGCGCCGCGCGGTTCGTCTTTGCATTTCCGCACCGCCGACTCGGAGATGGCAATTTGACACACGTGAATTGAGACCGACGCTGGAATGCCAAGCAGTCGTCGCGCCGTTCCAAATGGAGCAGCTATTTTGTGACGCTCTTTATAAACGCGCTGCGCTTGCCAACAAAACAAAGTTAATGCCGGATGAAAAGCGATTAATTCAAAATCGGTATTAATTCAAGACACTTAATTAATTCACGGCTCGATTTAATGAGATTTTTTTTTTCACTTTTTTTTTTTGCAGCGAGTACGTAATTCAAATAAGGGAGCGCAACACTGGGGATTATGGGAAATATGCGACGGACGTCAAATGCAACGTAACTGTCATCGAAATGACAAGTCTATTGGCAAATTTGCGGGCTCTCGCGATCTTTCTTTTCTTTCCTTGTCACACAACCGCTCTCTTCCCTCCATTGCCCACCTTCCTGTCTTCAGCATGAGTCAGATTCTTCCTCCAACCGTACCTTCTTAATTCAACGCCCACTCTAATGCCATCTCAGACATGAGCTCATTACACCTCTCCCCTTTTCTCGCGCGGCCAATGTGTCTCGCCCTGATGACGCCGGCGCCCGAGACGTTACCGTAGCAACGTCGGCGGTGTACCACAGGGGGATTTCACTAAGTGCTTGATTGCAAGTGTGAGTGTTTGAGGCTGGGAAGTGTGATAAGTGGCTGCTAATGAAATAAAAAAAAAAAAGGCACAGCTGCAACATTCAGGCGCAGGAAGGGCGGTTCTCGCATGACGCCTCCCACATCATAAACGATCCATCACGGGGTTTCCTGACATCTCTCCGTACTTGTGTTGGTGAGCAAAACACTAGCCAAAATGATGATGTGTGGGCCTCCGGCGACTCACACACAACTTGATGATTTATCACTAGATGAAGAGCAGAATCCGCACACAATGGACATTGCATTAGTCACGCTTACAAATTGTGGTCGATTATAATGGAGGGGGGTGGGGGGGGGGGGGGGGGAGTGATACTTTACAACATATTTTAGAGCGAGCCTCAGAACACAATACAGGCTCCAAAGTCAGGTGGGGGGGCTGCAGCTCGCCCAACACCACCATCATTATTTGACCTGCACAGGATGGATGGAATCGCGCACGCATGCGGACAAAATGTTTTAAAACGCACCTGTAAATGTCGACTAGTTGTCACGCCCTCCTTCAGCACAGCCATTCCCTACTTTGAATATTACAATCTGTCTTCAATTAATTGGCCTGATTAATGAGTTGTTCATGCAATCAGTACTTCACTCAATAAACGATCAGTCACTGGCATGGTCAATTTTCTGGCAAGACGCACGCGAAATTAGCCGGTCAGTAAGTTAGTCATGTCGTGGCTGAATTGGTTCAGCCAGTCACTCCCAAATTTTTCAAACAAAAGCCATCGTGAGTATGTCCATCAGTCATTCAATGTGTCGGTGTGATTCAAGTTATATATTTCGCCCAACTTTTTAGGCTAAAACTCCCCCCCCCCCCAAAAAAAAAAACAGCTGCTTAACTTCTGCTTCTTTTTGTCTGACAGTGATAACGCCGAGCCAATTAACCCACAACTCATCCTCACAGATAGTCTGAGCGTGCGGTTGTGTGTCATCTTTTTGCACACATACACAAGCTCACAATATTCGTGTTTCCTCATCGTTGGCGTCGGTGTGGCTTACTCGAACGCTCGGCCTCACGTCATACGGTGTCCGTTTTGCTTGTGGCGTGTTTTGCTCGTCTTCCCGAGTTCTTCCACGCTGCTGTTATGGCTTTTGCTATCCGACCGAATCTCCCGCAACTCCTTAATGAGCCCAACAGCTCATCCTTTGAATGTCATTTCTTTCTCCGTCTCCTCATATGCCAGCCTATTCACTGAAATATCGCAAGGCGGCCCCTTTTATTGCATTCTAAGCGTGAGCATTAATGCGGCCGCGTGAGAGGATTTACAGTGAGCCCTCTCAGGCCAAAAGCTTTATGGAGTTATCCAAGCACTCACTCGCTGTGCAAGACGTTTGCTTTATTACTTAGACACTCAAAGGATCTGTTAACTTGTTAAATTTCCTTCGCAGCACTTTGTGATTTAAGTCCGCTGAATTATGGGGGAGTCAAAGTGCGCGAGCGTGCGGCGTCGTTAAGTCATCAGTGTTTGCTGTACTTTCTGATTTCTTCAAAACTTTTCTGAAACGAGGTTAAATGCTCACACGGCCCCTCTGATCCGCCGCGTACGGACTGTTACTTTGTTCTAGAAAGTTGTACTTGATACTTGATCAAACAGAAAATACCAGAGTGGATATCGGTTGCTCGGCAGAAAGAACATTTGGTAGCAACTAAAAGGACAAGAGAGAGAAGTATAGCATGGATCTAAAAAGTCCGCGGGTGGTGGCGGCCATTGAGTGTTTTTGAGCAGTAGTTCCTTCCTTTGTTCACCGATGAAACCAAAGATTTTTTTTTTTTAATGGGGGGGAAAAAACATCTCCTTCCCTCTTCCCGTTTCAGGTAAATACGCCATGCGAGACTTGATCCATCGACTACCAGGCAGCAGCAGTAACAACAACGCCCCCAGCAGCGGGACCTTGAGTACTCCAGGTCCAGCCAGCAAGGCCATGTCTGATGACACCGTCACCGCCATCTGCTGCGCACTACACGAAGTCATCACCAAGAATATGGAGAACGCCAAAGCCCTGCGGGACGCCGGTGGAATTGAAAAACTGATTGGCATCGCCCGCAGTAAAGGAGAAAAGTGAGCGTCGCTAACTTGTCATATGAAGGTCACTTTGGTTTGTTTTTGGGTGGGGGTTCTTTTGGATTCACATTTATCTTCAAAACATTTGAGTCTGCTCAAATATATGTACGGTGTCACACATAATTGAGCTGGCACCTCTTACACTAAAGACACATTTTAGATATTTGTCCGTCTGTTCGTTCGTTCATTTGCTTACTGCTGTGACCCCTTCATTTTGACTCCCGGAAACCGAAAAAGAATATCTTGAGTCAGCCATCTACCTCGCCACCTAATTCTGTTGCTTTGATGCTACTTGATGAATGGATTTTTTTTTTCTTTACCAACGTTTACAAATTTGGGCGTTATCATGGGCGATTTCTTTTTCAACAACATAAAGTGTCTTCTTATCGTGAATGTGCAGCTTTTATCAAAAAAAAAAATACTCGTGGAACCTCCAAAGTCCAAAGCAATCTGTTCCGTGAAGCCGGCTATCCGGGTTCACTGTTGTATCCCGAAACGACAACGAGGAATGATATAGGTCAGAAGACGAAGCAGGGTCTTCTTGCTTGCTGCTATGGCAACCAGCAAGTCAGGCGTTGCTAGAAAAGACATCAACCGCACGTCAAACAATGAGTTATTGTTAAGAGGGGGTAGAGAAAGAGACTTCACCGAACTTTGCTCAAGGGCATCATTACAGAGAGTGATGAGCCCGTGGCGGGAAGAGAGTGCAAATTTCTCAGTGACTTTAGTCAGCTTCTAATGGCTGACACATCTTTGGGGGTTTTTTTTTTTTCAAGGTTGGTTCACTGAGAAGAAACGCTCCTAATGAACAGCCTTGCCTCGATCACAAAATGTAGCTCTTGCCTCACCAAGAAATCCAATAGTTTACCAGCTTAGTTTAATGCTTTTACGCTGCATTTGTTAGTGTAAAAAAAAGAAGAAAAAAGTACTTTTATTGTACAAAAACTTTTTTTTTTAATTCTATGGTAGGAACAGCAGCAAGGTCCAATGTCTCATCCATCCAACAAACTCAACGCAACTATTTATAGAGCACTTTCAAACAGCCGTTGCTGCATACATGGAGCAATTTAACATATACAATAAACAGTAAAACAAATCGGTAATAAGGATGGTAGAAAGCACCAAACAGTAAAACCAAGAACAAATCTAAGTCATGCTGAGTCGAATGCCAAAGAATACAAGTGAGTTTTGCGGAAACGGTCTTATTCATGTTCTCGAAACAAGAGGGTGATGTCACATGTTTTTTTGGACGCTGGAAACACAAACATCGACTGAGTCCAAGCAGAAAATTGCGCTATACAGTAGGCGTTAAAGCACTTTAGTTGCTGCTTTTAACAGAGGGAAACTGAGCAAAAGGCTGATGTGTACTACCAGAAGAGCACTTTTCATTTTGCAAGCATCTGCTCTACTTTCCTCTCTAAGGAGCCACTGCTTATGAGCTTCCGGAGTCATTTTCCACGCAAAGTGGCCAGGCAAAGGACGCATGAATGGCAGGGATAAGGCGCTGTCCTTTTACCTGGCTGTTGTAAATAGCAATGGCCTTCTTGCTCTTAAAGAGCCGACAACCTCCACATTTCTTTCCAAGGTGATATTGACAGGAAACGGAATAACACTTTGGAATGTGATGAGAAGTAATGGTGCGGCGGAGATGTAACCGTGTCCTATCTCCCCTCAGACACTCGGCCAAGGTGGTTAAGGCGGCCTCTCAGGTGCTCAGCAGCATGTGGCAGTACAGAGACTTGCGTTCCCTCTACAAAAAGGTAACACGTTGCGATCACGAACACACGCTGTGCATTTTAAATGCTCCATTCGTTGTCATGAGCTTGCTCCACAGTGCCTCCATGGTTATGTTTCGGGGTGTGACATGCAAGATATTCATCAGCAGGATTGAGGGCTGAGTATGAACTACCGGTACCTCCAAAGAATAGACGGAACAAGTATTGGATAGGAAAAATGTCTTGTTAATGACGACAGTGCAGTTTAATGATCCAAGTATAATGATGACATCCTTCATGTATGTGCGAGCAAAAATCACCACAGTGTAGTCGAGCGTGAGTGTGTGTGCACACGTGTCACTTGTTTGTTTGCTATCTTTGAGGTCAGTCAAAACCGAACCCAAACCAAAGATCAAGGGTTTCTCTACTTGGAACCATTATACGCTCCAGGGGAAAAAAAACAAACAAAACAAAACTAGTTGAACACTGCTGGCTACCAATAAAGAATCTTAGTTTGACATCACGCATCTACACAAGCAAATACAAAGAGGAAGATTTCAGTGGAGGGGTGTTTGTGTGCGCATGCTTGTCAGTTTGTCAGTGCTCCCCCCTTCCCTCCCCATTGCTCACACATGCACCATTAACACACACTAAAAAAAGATTTTTGTTCCTAGTTACTGTTTTTTTTTTTCAATGATGAATGCACACAGGCTGGCATCTTGATTAAAGGTAATGAGCGTTCTGTTTCCTTCATTTGTTTCTAATGACTGTTAAGTGAATATCTGCCACCAAGGTTGCCTGCAATCCAGTGTACTTAACGAGCGTGTTGTCGAGTTATTGGATGGTATTAAAGATGGTGTCCTTGGCTTGGTGTTCTGCTCCATTTAGTGTGGAGGAAAAGCAGAAATACACACAACTAGCTGCTGCCCACGATGAACCGGCCAGGTGATAATTGGCAAATGTTGTATCGGGCCAAGTGGACTGCTTAGGGGTTGAATATTTGTCAACTAGAAGTGGACAGACGTTTTCATTTCTCAATTCCAGCCAGAGAAGTCCCCTTTTTATCTCTTCGGAGGGTGTGTCTGTTGTTCTTTCGCCTGTTGTTAGCATTTTACAAAACATTTGATCATACCTCGGGTTTAATATGAAATCCATTGAGTCGAGATCAGGTATGACGATAATGGAGAAAGCCTTTATCAACAATGGAAGACGGATCTTGTCTTCTCCTCTTCATCCTTCTTATATAAGCAAAGACTGGGCTTTCTTTTGCAACAACGAAAGATACGTTTTGTTGAGGGGGGGGGGGGGCTACCTCTCATCTAAATAAGTGGGCACAGCCTCACTTTTGACTTTCTGGTAGGCTGCTACGTCAGCACTTCCAAAGATGGACGTGCGGATTTTTCACTCAGCGAGTGCGGTGTAGGGCTCGTTCGAACGCGGTGATGGATCGGATTAGATTCGGCGAGCCAGGTAATAGGTGCATGAATCTCACACCCGTGCGCTTTGGTGGTCGTCTTGTTAGCGCGTCCGCCTCACAGTGCAGACGACGTCGTGGGTTGGAATCCTGTGTGGAGCTTGCATGTTGAAATTGCGATCAAACTGTCAACAAATGAGACTGGTCACTCCGTTCTGGAGTGAAGTCGGCCTTGTCTTGTAGTCTGCGGCCTTTTAATAGTTCAGTGATGGCAGTGGGCGGTGGGGATTAGTGTGAACTGCAAGTCATCACTGACAGGTTTATTTTCCTCGAAGGTATTTTCTTGATGGTTAGTGTTTTCAAGTAATAAAGGTCAATTGAGGTTTCTATTGGCAGCAACTTTAATTAAATTCAGCTCACTGTTTGGATTTTCTAACTACTGTTCATTTTGTTGGACTCCTTCTGCAGTCAGTCACGAAACTGTGCCTGGTAAACAAAAAACAAGCAAAAAAAAAAAAAAGTTTGACTTTTTTTGCTCCGGCAACTGTTACATTCCAAAATCCACTCTTGGGCTTTATCATCTGAGCCCAGAACCCTGCCTGATTCCCTTGCACATATTAGGTCATGGATGTTTGAAGCAGCCAAAAATCCTGTTAGCCTCCAATCCTGACATGGATTAGCATACAATTTAGACAGGAAGCGTCTCTACCAAATATTTCTGATCAAATGCAAAAACAGAGAGTTTGGGTGAGTGTTGTGGATGATCAAAAAAGTACAGGGTCATTAATAAGTCTACTTGTTTGGTTCTCGTAATGAGTGTTTTGAGACTTGTTTTTCCATTTTCTCCGAGTACATCAGTGTATGGTTTGTTTTCCTGTTTGTTTTTTGTCAAGCGACAGTCACAGCACAAAGTAGAGTTTATCGCTTCCTGTAGCAATTCCACAGGAGCAGAAAAGGGAATTGCGGCGGAGGCAGTGGATGTTAGTTGGGCGAGGGCCCATAAACAAACAGCAACTGCACGAAGGAGAGCATCTGAGATGACTTGAAAGATCAGTGGTGCAGCAGTCATTAATAAACCAAAGCCCAAATCTGTTTTCAAGCAACAGTGGCGCCTGCCTTAAAGATAAATCATGTGTAAAAGTCTCCAGCGTGCTTTCAAACGCCGCTCGTACCCAAATGTATTCGGTTTCTTTGAGTTCAATGTCCTCATTCTGTGTTTGCAATCCTGCTTCACTTCCTTGGAGGGATGCCACCGGTTGGCCGCCTCCATCAACAACTGTCCACTATTGTCTGATAGGCAAAAAAATGCCACCCGTTCAGCCTCGGTAAAAGCAAACCCATACGTATTCAATCAATGGAATGTTGAACAATTCCTTGGGTATCTCGTGCGCGCTCTCAAATCCCCCCTGCGGCTCGTTTCGAGGACCCGATGAAAGATGGGCATCCGCGGACGGCAGACCGCTCCCATCGCTCACCGCGGAATTTGCATTCATTATTCAAAACTCGGCCACTGCGCTCATTTGAGCAACACGTGTCCAATTGCGGGGTGGCGGCGTGGGCCCATCAGGAGGTTACACGACTTACGATGAGATGTGTGTTGGGTGGGAGGACGAGTGAACTGATGGATACGTGCTTCGAGTGAGCGCGGCTGGAACGGATCGACCTTTTGAAGCACCGGGTGTCAGAGGAGCCGCCTTCTATTTGTCTTCATTGCTTTGGCGAGAAAGTCAAAGGAGGACACAGCCTACTTCTTGATCCTTTGCTCTGTATCTCTTTCTGCTTGCCTGGCCCATTACCGCCCCACCATTACTTTCCGCTCTCCTCCCCCCGCTCTCATTGCGTGCTGTCATCTTTTGTCTCACTTGTCCTCCTCCTTTCTCCCGCTGCCTCATCTAATTCCTCCTCCTCCTCCTCGCCAGCAACTCCACTTAAATGATTCAGCCCACCTCCAACCCAAATGTATGCACGCCAGAACCGATTGGCAAGCCCGCGCCCCCCAGACAGCCGAGCAATGATGGAGCACATCTCCATTTATATTTTTATCATCTACTTGCGGTTTGTATTCAGAGGTAGCCAATTATCCTCGTGCTAAATTGAATTGGGTTCCAGCTCTGTGATTGTTGCGGACTATCATAATCCATTTTTGAAAAGTGCTTTGCTCCAATCACTGCTCAAGCAATACACATGCGTACAGAAAAGCCATTGGCAGCGCAGTAATTATTCATGCCAACTTGTTGTGTTCAAATGTCCCTGCCAGTAAAGTAATAAGACGTTGCTCTGGCTTGATGAAAATGTCTTCAATTGTGCTGGCCAGTTGTGTTGTGGGGGTGGGTGCCCCCCCGCCCCCGCTCTCAGTGTTCAGAACAATTTCTGATCATGAAAGAGGTGATTGATGTAATGATGTCCGTTTTGGCAGGAAAAAAAGGACATTTTAGAACAGATAGCCTGGCGATGAATAGAAAAGACAATTAATTGTTTGAATCAAGCTGTTGTGGAGCTCGCTGTTCCTCACAGATTTACGCTGATTTGGGTTGAACCTCAAACTTTGTCAACAATAGTCAAGACTTATTTGCATTATGGGATGAATGAATAATAACATCTCTCTATCTTACTTTCTCTCTCTATGGCTTTCCAAATTTGCTCCTTGAGGGACTCTACCCTGCCCGTTTCACTGAACGCCTACATATACTGTGTGAATAGATATTTAAACACACACAAACACGGTACACTGCCTTTTCTTCTCATCAATTATGAGTGTCTCCCCTGGTGTGTTTTTACTTCAGGATGGCTACTCTCCATATCACTTTGTGGGCTCCGCCTCTACAATAGAGCGAGACCGACAGAGACCATACTCATCTTCTCGAACTCCCTCCGTGTCGCCTATCAGGACATCTCCAAATAACCGCTCCGGTAAGTATATGACAAGTAGCTATTATAATATCATATAATGCGTGTGTGTGTGTGTGTGTGCGTGTGTGTGTGTAAACTGTGATGTCACCATCATTCCATAATTGCACTAAGGGTATTTATATCCTGTGAAATTCGTCTTCCCATGAAGTTATTCAAGTTTAGGTTTAATATTTAATTTGAACTAAATTTAACCTTGTACAATCTTACATGGCTTGCAAAGATCACTGGGGGCGTGCAGAGTTCACATCCACTTACAAAAGTCTTCTTTGACTTATGAATACAAGGTAAAAAATCTATAAATAATCTCTAATCTAATCTATAATCTCTAAAAAAGCAATATCTGTAACATGCAATCACACAGCAAGAGCTGACATCCGATACACAAAACATGCAAATTGTGAAAATATGTCTCTGGGCTGAATTTAGCAGAGAAAAAAGTAGAAGTCGTTTGTGATAACGTTTTACTTGCATGTTTACCGAAGAAATTGGACTTTAGACATGTAAACGATGAAGCGTTGACCAGTCCGTTTGGCGACATCTGTGCTGAGGAGCTATTAGGAGTTGTGCTCCCCGACCACAGACTTGAAGCATGATTACCGTTAGCCTTTAGGTGGAGCCCAGTGGCCTTCATGCTTTGCAAAGTGTGTATTTGCTGTTATCATCGGTCGTCAAGGAGCCTCTAGCTGTGCTTTCTCCGCATCAGGCTTAGCAGGCTGATGAGGCAGAAAAGTACTTTTCCTTCCTCCTAGCTTAGAGGGGCCTTCAAGGACCCAGCGACGGAGCCATGCGTGAAGTCATGCGTGTGTGGGTCTGTGTGTGGGTGTGGAGACAGCACATAGAGAGATGATAAACTGAGTGTGAGAGAGGAATTAGGTATTAAAGGACGCTTAATGCAGGGATGAGGATTTGACCTTGGACAGTGACATTGAAATGTTCAGCATATTTGTGTGCATGTGTTTGTAAGATTGTAATGCATCCCATCTATTCACCTGTCCTCCACCTTCTACTCTTCCGGTAATCCTTCTCTCTTGCCGCTTCTCCGTATGGTCGCACACATACATGAATGCGCATCTGTATCTTCGGCCTGCATGTGCTCCATGATTTCGTCCCCTAGAGACGGATCAAAGGAGAGAGGGTAATGATGGTGGAGTGAAAATGTGTGTGTGTGTGTGTGTGTGTGTGTGTGTGTGTGCGTGTTAAGGAATTGGGGAGAAAAGACATAACGAGTTTGCAAGGAGGCAGAGGCTAAAGGAGACCTTTGCATCCAGCATTGTCGCCATGGGGACCCTGCTGTGTTTAGAACTGATTGAACAAGTCTCCCAGCTAGACTGCCACTGTAACCAGAGGTGATGGCAGCATCTCTGCGGGTGTCAGGTCACAGCGCTCAGCTTAGAGGAAGCTACCCCAGGGGTGTCATAAGATATTTTCCGTGTTAAGAAAAAGGTTTCATGTCTGAAAAGTCCTCTCTTCGCATGTTTTGAGGTGGCCAAAGGTTGGTCTTTGGCGACCGCTGTTCACAGATCCTCAAGTAAATCAATATTTGCTTGAAGAATGATTAAAAGCTTTCGGGGGAATCGGATGTTGTGGCCACATCGCTAATTGGCTACAATTCTCAGCGGTGTGGTGGTACACAGTCGCTGTTTTCAACTTGAGCAGCTTCGTATAGCTATTCAGCGGGAACGATACTTTGATGAAATATCGAGTCCTCACTGAGCACTTCTGGTGTTTAGCGTGCAAAACGAGAAGACGAGAATAAAGGTGAATTGTAGGCCTATATCTTTAGGTTCTGTTCCTCAAAAATATCACTATCTTTGTGCAGATTATTTACTATGACCAAATTGTTGTGATAATTTGACATTAGGTTAAAAAAAAACAAACAAACAACGGATCTAATGAAGGTAATGGAATGATGACCACATCAGTAATTATAATTGTACTCGTATGTCCATTACCTTTTAAAGGCTCGACCCACCGACAGCAGGTTTACCTTTCTTTAGTAACAGTTTAGTAGTTTGTCATTCTGTTGTTGCTGAGCTAGCTTAATTTATGTGGCTGAGCTGTTGTTTGCATCCAATAGTGTCTCTTGTTAATATCTGGGAGACAGATAAGAGGCACAGAATTTTTCTTTTGCTTTGAAATGTCAAGTACAGAGGACTTGGACCATAATAGGTAGCTCTTTTGTGTTCAAATAGAGAAAGATAATTTCTAAAGGCACTTCAGAAAACGTGTTTCAAAACCTTTATTCTGTTTGGTTGGTTGTGCCTTGCTGCTGTCGGTCCTATTTTTAGAATCTTGCGTTGAAACGGGGAAAATTATTTCTCTTGTACAAAGGGCTCTCAAACAAATCTCTGAATATGATACAGTGAAATTGTTCACCACTGCAGCTGCACCGTTACCTGCAAAGTCAGACTGAACTGTTCCAGACTGGTTATTTTTAGAGTGTCCTTCACTTTGAAGCCCCTGGCTAATCTTGCAGTGCATTAATGCACTCCACATATATGGAGTAGTTACAGGAATGTTTAGCTAAGCAAACTGAGGGGGCAGATTCTCAGGCAGGCAAGCAGGTAGGTAGGCAGCATTGTGGCAATCCCGTATGTCAAGATAAGAGGGAGTGAGTAAGCATTTTGAATATGCTATAAGGGGCATAACATTGCTGTGTGCGCTGTAAACGAGTGAGTGGGCGAGTGACGGAGAGAGAGAGAGAGAGAGAGAGAGAGAATTGGGGTAAAACAACGGTTTCAACTATTGTAGCGTGCAAGTGTGAAGTGATGTGTGTGAAAAAGTGGTTTTGAAAAGGTTTAACTGGTCAAATATAATCCCAATACAGTGTCATAAATCTGTCAGTGTAACCTCCACACTTGCACCACAAGTAAAACAATCCCATTGAATCTGTTATAAAAAGCATCTCTGTTTTATACATCATGTATCTTGATTTGTGTCAAATAAGCAGTTTGTAGAGCGTGTCAATGTTTCACAGGTCATCCTACTGTATATATTGATGAATGATGATGCACCTTGGAAGGCCAGAATGCTCATGCATGCGCTAATATGGCTATGTAGAGAATTGTGAATTCTCATGCTCTTCTCATTATTTTGTGTGTGTGTGTGTGTGTGTGTGTGTAGCAAGCGCTCCAGCCTCTCCAAGAGAGATGATGAGTCTGAAGGAACGCAAGATGGACTACGATTCCACAGCAACCAATGCTGGTTTCCATAGCAACAAAGGCGAGCACACATCCCGGAAAGATGGCATGGCAGGTGCGTATGAGTATGCGCGTGTGTGTGTGTGTGTGTGTGTGTGCCCGTGCTTGTGCGTGTAGTTTTTCTTTTCCACCAATCGCATTGTCGTCTCCATGCAGAGTGCTCTTCTTTGTTCTTTTTGTTTGGTTAGTATGTAATCAATTGTCTCTATTTTTACATCTTTTTTTTTTTTGGTTGTGTTAGTCCTGGCTACTTGAATCGTATTGGAATAATGTACTTGGCAGCATTTTTATGAAAGAATGAAGTGGCACTCCACATGTAAATGTCGTTATTAATCACTTGGTTTTCCCCATTCAAGTGTCCTGTGGAACGTCTACATTGTTCCGAAATTCATACCTGACAGCCAGCGATGATATCAAGCCAAACCAGGTGAGCCTAAAAAAAAAAAAAAAATATTTGAATGCATTTGTACACCCTGTCAAATAGTTTATCCAGCATGTCCTTCCTTTGGCATAGGCTGTCAGGAGATAATAGCGAGAAGGAATTTGAAAAGTTGCCACTCTTATGAAATTCCTCAAATAGTGTCTCCTGCTGTAAAAGCATGTACTATTGATTAGTTGTGCAAAATCCCTCTCCTGAACTTGCCCCCACCTGTACTGTGGTCCCCGACACACTCACCACCTACCGATTCACCTATTCAGACTTTTTTTTTGGACCTCCAACCTCCATTTTTCATGGAAAAAGCATATTTGGCGGTATAGCCCTACTTGTTCATGAATTTTTGGCTGTTGAAAAAGAAAATAGAAATATCCGTGCAGTTCTAATGTCATTTCGTATATTGTTAAAGGCGAGCGCAGATTTTTGTGTTGATGTGACAAGGCGGCCCCAATCAATCCTATGCAGCATGTGCCCGCCACTCTTTTCTTTTGATGTTTACCGACACTGCCTGAAAGCCTTCTCTCCCATCACCCCCCCCCCCCCCCCCACCCTCCATGCCTCTCTTCACTGCACTTCCACTACCATCCGTTTGCCGGACACCGCATCCTTCACAGGCCCCAGTTCAGCCCTGCACCATGCCCCCGCAGCCTCAACAGGACAGTCCGTCAACAGCCGTGCTAAAAGACTACGACCATTACCCACCCCCTCCCTCCTTCCCCCAGCCTCTGCCTCCGCCTCACAGCCAGAGCAGGAGCTTCGACGAGGCCTACTACGAGGACCAGGGACCGCCTCCGCCGACCCAGCCCCAGCCCCAGCCCCAGGTCCAAGCACAGGCTCAACCTCAGGCCCAACCCCAGCAGGCTCCCAGTGCCGCCGGGCCTCCTCGGGACCCACGGGAGGACCTGCGCATGCATCTGGGCCTCAAGTCCACTGGCAACTATGTAGACTTCTATTCGGCATCGCGGCCGTACAGCGAATTGAACTACGAGACCAGCCACTACCCAGCCTCGCCTGACTCATGGGTCTAATTAGGCTGATGAAGACGATGTTGTCGATGATGAAGAGGGGTTCACATGTGTCTCTGTGTGTGGAGGGGATTTTTTTGTTGTTGTTGCTTTATTTCCAAGCACATCAAGTTTGCTGAGTAATCTTGAACCCCCTGACAAGGACTTTTGATGCTCTCTCAAAACAAGAGCAAGAACGTGTAATGAAGTCAGGACAAGTGACAAACAATGCATGTGCATGCATTATTTTTTTTCGTTTTTTACTTTTATTTTAACCGCTGCTCACTTTACGTTTTCAACCTCATCTCTGCTCACCTGAGTGAGTGGAAGGTGTATGAGGGGCCAAAAACGCTCTAGGCAGAATAAATAAGTCATCAAAGAAAGCAAACACGAAAGGCACAGGGAGATGACTCAAGAGGAGGAGGCGAGCGAAGGATGACCGTGTGAATGGGATCAAAGAGCTTTTATTGGTCGGAGGAGTCCTGACCGTTTTGTTGAAGGCGGCGAGAGCAAAGAGAAGATGACTCGCATGAGGAGGTCAGGAAGAATCTAAGCATATCAGATATGAGGAGCAAAGTGGGTACCTCCTACTTTGCCTAAACGTAGCACTGCTTCAGTCCCCTGCCGTTTTTTGTTTTTGTTGTTGTTCTTGTTATTGCCTTTTTGCCCATGGAAGCCTCTGTTTTTATTTCTACGCAATGTCATTTTTTTTCTACATTTTTTCGATTTTTCAAGAAGTTATTTTATGTATTACAAACGTAACGGTGCTCACAAATGTTCTTTCATTTGATGATTGTTTGTGATTTGGTTTTAAGAGGAAAGCAAAAAAAAAAAAACAACATGAATAAGAACATAAGAAGCGGACTTGAAGAACACAATGGAAGTCAGCACCATCCCAATTTTGCAGTATTTGTGTTAGTCGAACTTCATCCAATTGAATATTTTGGTGGAAAATGGAAATGCACACACACGGAGAGTGCTTTTTCACTGCCTCAAAGAGAATATATTTCCAAGCACAGTTTGTGTTTGAGAAAGCTCATCTTGTCTTTAGCAAAGGAGGGGGACAGCATCAACACTTCGTCAAGAGTAAATATTGTACAATCCAATGTAAACTAAAGTGACGAAGGACAAGAAAGACCTTGCCAAACTCCAAGCTCTCTCGGGTCAATCCTGGATGACTTTAACAGGACATTCCGTCTCAGTTTTCAGACACTGACTGGATGTCTCGCTCTGCTGTTTGTAACTTTTATGTCGCTGTGCTCCCCGCCCCCACCCCCCAATCCAGATATTACTGGGAAATGTGGGTAGCTTCCCTTTGGTGTACTGTGTAGAGCTGTCCTCGGTGTCAGCTCTGAGCAATTGCGGGCGCATGTACGGATGCGTGTGTGTTGGTGTGCATGTCGGTGACAGAATGTGTGGCCTGCGTGCAGACACATTCATTCGGGTGAACGTATTTATGCATGCATGTGTGAAGTCGTGCGCGTATGCCTCCGTTGTGTGTCTGTGCAAATCAGTGTCATGCAAGGCATTCTTACCGACGGTCAGTCTGGTTCTGCTAATCACGGTCCAATCACTAGAATGAATTGTTGAAATAGAATCTATAAATATATGAATATAAATATATAATTTTTATGTGCAGATATCAGTGTCACTAAAGCGCAGTGTTTGCAGAGAAAAAAAAAAAGAGACCTGGTGTACAAACAGAACTTGAATTCACTTGCTCTAATCGTGAAACAGCCGGCTCCCTGGCGCCCCGCCCGACCGTCCTTCCCCTGATGAGACAACAGAGAAATCCCACCTGAAGATGCTCAGGCTCTGGTGCCAGTTGTGTGTTCCTGTGTATTGATGCTTCTTAAATGACCCTGCTGAGAAAGGACCGTATTTGAACACATGCAGAAATTAAAAAATTCTTGGAGCAAACATAAACCAGTTCATTTAATATTTGAGTAACACAAGATGCTACATGACCCCCCGTACCAGCTGCTAGCAGAAATCAGGGCACGCTTCAGTCATGCATAACTTTTTCCCCCTTTTTTTTGAAGCCTTTTGAAAAGGTTTTTGCTAAAAAAAACATTTTTTGCTCTCAGGTTCTTACCCGCTCGACCCCCTTAGATGTACATCCGCGGCTTCTTTTTTTTTTTCCTGACACTTGGAAGCGATGCAGACAGCCTTTGATCACCAGCACCTTTAAGGTAGAATGAAGAGCACTTTAGTAAACAGACGCTTATTTATACATTCAGCAGACCTGAAAGAGTATTTGGTTTGCATTCATAAGGGGCCGCTTCCATACTTCACGTGTTAAATCGACTATTATCTTGGCTCTGCTGTTTGTACCGGGGATGACCAAAGAGAAACATTTACAATCCATTTTGGACTTTTATCAACTGAGTAAACTATAAGCTTATAACTATAAACTTTAAGCTGCCAAGAGTTAGATACTCACTTATATTGGGCCTCGGTGTTACATTTTGGGATGTTACCATTCGAACTGAACTCATGGTTTGATTGATTAAAAAAAAAAAAGCCAGAAAAAAATGAACATTCAAAACAAAACAAGAGCTAGCCTTAAAAATGAGGCTCTTATTGTCACATCACGGTCAACAGGGAGTTGAATGTGTGTTTGGGGGGGTGCTACTGAGTGCAATTTCCCTGTATTGTTTTGATGAAGTTAAGATTGCCATTTGGCGCTACTGTATTCACACAAGGTAATTGGTTTTGATGAGCTATCTCTCCATGCTGCCGAATAGAAACTAAAACACGCCAAAAGAAGTCAAATGAGTGGTTGGTAGTTTTGTCAGGGAATCACTGAACATTTTCTTATGCACACCATTGCACTTTTTCGCTCTCTTTACTGCTCGTCGTCTGGCACATGCGCACATCATGGTGTTCCGTTAGATATTGAGCGGTCTATGGAGATGGGTCTTGACTATTCATGCATGTTGGTGCCGCTGCAGGAGAGCCGGCTGTCTCCTGCAGACAGTGCTGCATATGCGTAAGTGTGCATGTGGATGTGCGTGTGACGGCCACGTGAGGAATTTCCGAAAATGACAACAAAGTGTCATTTTCTGAAGGTGACAGCAAAGTGTGTCTGCAGACAGCACTGTCTACAGAGAATATTTGAAGGCAATCATGGCTGTTAACTACTTCTGCTGCGACAGAAGAAACTGGTATGGAGTCGCAGGAAGCTGCATATGGGGCACGCAAGAATGAAACATAAAAGGCAAAGGAGAGAAGGCATCTCTCTGTAGCGGCGTGATGAGATGTTCACTTCTATGCTGGCACCTCATACTGAATTGCTGGCCAGTAGCTGCATTGAGGACGTTCTACATCCGTACTTCAAGCAGCCAGTGATCGAAGGGAACCAAGGCATGATTTCATGCGTTTGAGGGAGTGCATGCATGTGGGTGCATGAACCTGTCTGTCATTTTGAGCAAAAGCATTCACCTGTGACGTCCTCATTCTGTCTCTTTCCAAGATATCGACTAGGTGCTTCTCCTCGCGCACACACACACACACACACGCTGAGATATCAGCCATGGGCAGTTGTGGAGATCACTGACTTGAGGAAAGTATTCCCCCCAAGGTAGTAAAGCAGTTTTAATGTGTGCCTTGGATTTACACTCTGAGTAAATGAATGTTCTCTGCGCTAACTCATAACTCTCTCCATATACATCAAAAAGGAAAATGGAGGGCACACCTAAAATGACCCATAAAGGACGGCAGAGGTAATGGTAGCGCTTTTCATGAGCTCGGTGTTACTTTTCTGCTTTGGGAACAACAGAAGAGCAGGCACAAAGTGCTCACAGCTGGAGATTGAAATGAAGTGAAGCGGTACTTTGCTTCTTAGTGGCCACGGACACGTATACAATTGTCAATGGGCACAACATTACAGTCGAATGGGTGGGTAATCTTTCTCTTATCGGTGGCATTTCCTTTTTAGACTAAAAGCAGAACCACATTAACACGTGTTGCTTTACTAATTAACACAAAGGGTGATGATGACGGAATGCTTAGCGGTAGGCCACCATTAGATTTCTTGTCAATGCTACGACGATTGGTGGCTTGATATTGCTTTGCCATGTTGTTCTTACTTTTCTCCGTCTTCCTCGTCTGCTCATGATGCGTTTGTCTCCACCTGCCCTCGTCTGCCCTGCACCCCTTTTGTCAACCAATCTGGTCTCTCATTCCGCTCATGTCTTTCACAGGAATGCCTCATTGTCTCGACAGTTTGTTCGGTTCCCCGCTGCCTGTCATCGTGAGTGGCAAGGACCCCTTATTTGAGTTGATTGACATTGATTTGTTGACTTTGTAACCTGGCCTTTGGACCTTTGGTATTTTAGTATATTTTTTGCTCTTGCTACCATGTGCTTTTGTTTGCCATTTTGGGAGGGAATAAATACTTTTTGACACTTCCCCCAAACATCTGACATGCCTGCTCCCCTGCAGTTGGGTTCACCTGATAACTGCAAACTGCCACAACTCCCACTGATTGATTGTACCGGTAAAAGTCTCTCTGCTTGAAGTACTCCCTGCTGTTATGTTGTTAGTCAAAATCACATCATATTCAACTCATTGCAACAGGAGGATGCTATGGGGAGATGCAAGAGGGAGAGGTACCGCCGCTCATTCCTGCCAACTGCTGTCAGGCTGCCGAATAGACACGCGTGAAAACCTGGACCCACCCCCTATTCACCCATTGTAAATAGCACCGCCACCTGATGCAGCACATATGCATTTGCATATGTAAGCTTATGTTATATTATTAATCATCATTTTATGTTTGGGCATCATATTTCATGTTAAGCATACCTAAATTATATTCTGTTGTTTAATAATTGCTTAGACATGTTTTTATGTTGCTAGGTTATGATTGGCTGTTAAAGTAAGAGAAGCAGGAAGTGATTTTAGTTTCGGCAGTTGTGTTCTCGAACGTTCTGCAGTGTAGACGCTTCTCCCCCTCCCTTTTTCTTTTTTTTTTAACAAACTGCATTAAAGGATTCCATCTCTCCTTTTGTCATTCGTAAAGAAGAGCTATCCACTAAAAACAACGAACCCCTCAACTTACACTTATATGCTGCATTATATCGTATATTCTATATTTTACATTGCATTCTGTACGGTGTGCAGTTAATTTCACGTATTTTGTGCACGCAAATACTTTCTACTTTCTCCCCCCCCCCCCCAATTTTGCTGCTGTTGATTGCGAATTTCTCCATTGTGAGACGAATGATGGTTTTCTTATTCTTATTTCTAATATCTGTTAACATTTTATGACCAATAAAGTTTTTGTTACGTTACGTAACGTCACGTCGCACGCTGCACCCGTGACGCCATGACGCATCGTTCCCAAACATTTCTGAGGAAAAGCCACGTTGACGACTCTAGACTGGAGTTCCGTGCTGAATTTGAGCCAGAATAAAGCGAGAAGTAGCCAGCGCACACCCTTGACGGCGACACACTTTGCAGCCTGAAGTATGTCGTCTCCACCGAAAGAGAAGATCGAAACCAGGGGTGGACATCCTCCTGCGGGTAAAGCTACTCCATTGTTTTTATTTACAGCCTTCTTGCGCGTCTCACGGCCTAATCATGTTGTAAAGGATCGTTGTGAAAGCCAAATGTGTCGCAGTGCACCGAAAAAGCAATATGCCCCTTTCAGGATTACATGTATACGGCTAACAATCTTATTTTTGTGTTTGTGGTCGGCAGTGAGCATTTGTGCTACGTTTGCGTCCCTAATGTTAGGGCATTTTTTTTACTTCCTGCTTGACGAGTGATCCCCAATTCGCACCTCAAGTCACAGAACGGTCATTTTTTAATAATGGCATGATTATTTTGAGGCGTCTTACAAGAGTGCAGCTGCAGCCCCGTGGTGACGTGGAGGTTTTCGTGAGCGAGGAGGCTCATGGACGTATAATGTGTACGTGGTCAGGCCACGGCGGCCTCAGCAGCTGCACTGATAACGCACTCAGATAAGGTGACATTTCAGTGTCAGACCTTTTGAGTTCAAAGGTGGCTATCCAGTAGGAATTGCCCCAGTGCACACGCTCTGTGGACATTTGCAGAAAATAACATCTCCCATTTTGGTAAACGATAAATCCGTCAATCTACATAAGTGCGGCGCTCACACGACGCCTTGCATCATGTTGATAATTTCAGATTTTAATACCCTGAGCAGTGCAAACCAGTCACTTATATTCCACTCAGAAAGCGACTGCTGAGACTGACCTTGCCCCAATTCTTGTAGGAAGCGTGCATTCAGATATAATGCAGTAATATACAGTAATGCTGTTTATTTTTGGGGTCGATTAACCATGAGGCAGACACAGCCAGCCAGTTGTCTGGACCCCTAGATAAAGTTTCCTTTGATGAAAAAGAGTCTCTGCTCTTCATTTACTTGCAACCCCTCCCACCCCCCACATCAAATTGCTTCATCTGTCTACATAGCTTTGATTCCCCCCCCCCCCTGCAATGGACTATTCCATCTTTTCCCTGGCCTTTGCAAACTTGATACAGGAAGTCTCTTGAAAATGTTTGTGAGGAAAATGAAGTGGGGTGTAGTGCGTTTTTGTTGTTGTTTTTTTCTTTTTAATTTCCAGTTTTAAAGCAGCCATGCTTGAACCTAGAATACATCATTTTGTCAACATGTAAAGTACTTTTTAAAACAAAATGAAAAAGATAAGAAAACATTTGTCTCACAATGAAGAAATTCCCAAGGGAGGTTATTTTTTTTACTCAACAGTACAGCAAATGTAGAAAACCATAGAATACCGTGAAATAGTGTTTTACAGTCTTGTGTGGCCTTGTACTTTGCTGAAACTGCCGGATCAAGGCAGTGACGACCTGAGCGTGTGGTCTAGCAATGTTCCGCTGAGCTGTTGCCCATAATCCATGTCATGGATTATTCATGTATCGTGATATTTGTTGCCGCTCACATGAGGAATGAGACCTCCTCTCCTCATATGTGGTCGTGACTCAAATTGTCTTTCTCAAACCTGTTTGCGTTGCAGTGAAGGCCGGGGGGATGAGGATCGTGCAGAAGCACCAGCCGACTGCTGTTCCGGAACCTCCGCCAAAAGATGACGATGAAGAGGAGTATGTGAGCAGTAGGTGAGCTTCACGCGTGCTCGTATAAGTATACGGGGTCACAGCTGAATTTGCGCCGCAGGCAAAATCTGAAAATGACACGTGTGGCTCAATTCAAGCGGCAACTCAATTCTGATGGGGTTTTTTTTCCATGCAGTGTGAACAGTATAATGAGAATCTTCTAGTGTAGAACAAACTAACATTCGTATTTTCTCTTCAAGACCGTGGCAGCTTGATTTCAATAGCACGTTTCAGACATGAGGTGACTCGGTGCGCTTCACACAATCAAAGACAAGACTCAGAAGCATTTCAAAAGAGAACAGCGACATTCAGAAGCAAAGCGGCGAAAATAAAACTAGCTTCCCAGAATTACGAGAAGAAGAGAAAATGTTGAGATTTAAACCATTTTAAGAATAAAGTAGTTTAAAAAAGCCTAGAAGAAATGATTAAAGAATAAATAAATGATTAGAGGACCTCAATCAAAAATGTAAGTAAAGTTTTTAATCTGGACACTCGGGGCTGACTTCACTCCTTTTGCATGCAGCATAAGCATGAAATGTAGCTTCACCATGTTTACCTTCAAGTCTGAATCCACTAAACGACCCAAGTCTGCAGATCTCGGAGCCCTACTGAGTTTATATTTAATGTGCATTTCTTTGATGTATTCAGGACCTCCAACCATTCAGAGATTGATTGACCGGCATTAGAATTTCCCAGCTGCAAATGTGGGGTATGACTGTGAATTTCCATTCCCATTTGCAGATAGCATAAATAAAGCGCGTGCAGACGGTATATTCACATGTTGCGTGCTGATCAGAGCTGACAAGCCGTGCACGGCAGGGCCCTTCCATCAGTGCAGTAATTGTATGCACATTTTTGCAGTCACGCCCGATTATATGCACCGCCTACCCACAGCGTTAGGTACACCTGCGCAATGTCAAAATAAATAAATACAACAGACAAAAATTCTGCCTCCGCAAAGATAACGGCGCCAACTTTGATTGAGACAATCCCAAAAAAGTCTTCTTGTTTTGTGCTGCCACCGCCGAACAGCCAACGTTGTCTTGAATCAAACTGAAATACAATTTGTTTGCTTGAACAATCTCTGATCTCCACAATTTTATTCTGTGAAATACCGGTCTTTGTCCACACAAAGTTTGTGTAAAGTGCCGTAGTTACACTCCATCAGTAAAAACTACTCGTCGCACCCTCCATGAGTCAGACTGATGGATGTCCAGCAGGTGGCTAGTGGATAAATTTCACATCAGGTGCAACTAGTGAAGCGTTGTAGTCAGGGGAGCACCTGCCGAAAGCAATCTAGCCCAGATGGACAGATGGGGCAAAGGGAGGTGGAGAGACAGCGGCCCCTGTTTACGCTGGAGATGAGGCGGACAGTCGAGGATGGGGTCGGCAACGCAAAGGTCAGGGCCCCGTGTAAGCAACCGCATGAGAGAAACGCAAGAGTTTGCCGTGGATGTTTTCCTTTTTGATGCATCGAACAATATCCGTGGCAATGTGTTGTATTGTCACTGCGCCGAAAGCATCATTTGCAAGCAACCGACAAAGGGCATCAATAATGCGGCCCCCCCCGCGTGTTTGCTGCTTAATTTGGTCGCGGCAGAAATCAAAACTCGAAGCGCTCATGCCAAAAGAAGAGAGTGCAAAGCAAAGTTAGGCGCAGGGCCACTTTGGAATGATGGCCAACAGCGAGTACGTGTTGAGTCTTCAAAATTTAAGGGGGTGAAATAACCCCGGGCTGGCAAAATGAGTGCTTCGATACGAACGCAGGAGCTCGCGCGCGTTAAAACTCAGCGATGGTTGTTTGGCAACTCGTTTGAGGCTGTTGTGCGGCAAATTGAGTTCCCGGATGCAAAAGTGAAGCGAGGGGAATGCGGGCAAGTGAAGAAAATGCAGCGTGCTTCAGTTTCTGTGGCAACCACCTCCCTGCCCACGGCAACAAAGTTTCTGCGCTGCGGGACGCCGAGTGGCCGTTTCCAAAGAATGCTCGACATTAAAAAAAAAAAAGAGAGAGAATTTCACTCTTTGAACTCGTCGGTGAATTAGCATCCCGACTTCTTGGCTCCCCCTGAAACGCCAGGCTTCCTCAGTTTTTCCCTCATGAGGCAAACGTCGGCAGTCTTTGTGACGGCTCTCTGCTTCCCCCTGCAGGCTCTGCACGCTGGTCAAGAAAAATGTCCCAAGCCAACTCTTTCTGTCCAAAATGTCAACTCAGGAACCCTGCAGTGGAGTGGAATGCACTTGAATGTCATTTACTAGTCATTGCCTAGGTTAATTGTAGCCTCATCATAGGTGTTAATTACTGCCCCCCCCCTCTTTTCTTTTAAACCCGTTAAAATTCATTTTCCAAAACCAAGAATGTAGTCATCCTTAAAAATAACAATTTATCCTTCATTCCACTTTCAAATGCCAAATTTTTTTTCTGAAACATTTATTTTGTGCAATGAAACACTTTATCCTTCCCCCATTTTGCTGCTGTAGACTGCAAATTTCCCCAGTGTGAGACAAATAAAGGCACATCACTTATCTTAGAATGCTGGCTTATTTATGCTGGTATAGCAAAAAAATAATAATAATAAAAAAGTGATGTGACAAGTGACTTAATGTGACAAAATTGAAGCCGATCTCCCGCTTGTTGGTCCCGTGAAGTGAACGTGAGGTCGGGGTGGCTTCCTTTAATCTGCAGACACCGTGAGTCAGTGTCACCGTCGGTAAAAAGTTGCTCCTCTTTTATACTTCTATCGAGTTCTCCATTGCTGCATATTGTTTTGAGCGTTGTCGTCGAGTCCCCTGTGCCCGTCGTTGGAGGGATTTTTCAAGGTGGGCAGCACGACGGTGGGGTGACCACGCTGTAAAATTAGACGCCGGCGCTTGTTTGTCACGTCAAGGTCGAGCCATGCGCTTGTGCCGCTCGTCTTTTCCTCAGCCCCCCCCCCCCCATCTCTCCTTGAACGATCCATTATTATTATTATTGTTGTTGCTATAAAGGTGTTTGCCTCCGTATGTCCTTCTCTGCGCTTTGGCCTCCCTTAGGCCTGCCAGGCAGCCGACCGCAACGGACGTAGACCATTGCGGGGGAAAAAGTAGCAGACTCGTGTCCGCACAGCACGTGATTGAGCACAGCACATTTACCGACGCACTTCAATGGAAAAACTGCCATCCTCTCTCGTGTTCGGAGGCTCCCCATTTTACATACTGTTTAGCGTTAGTTTGAATTGAACCAGAAATAAAAACGGTCGTAATTGTCAAGAAGGGAGCAGATAGTCACAAAGAGAATGTTCATTCATTCATTCATCTTCCGAGCCGCTTGATCCTCACTAGGGTCGCGGGGGGTGCTGGAGCCTATCCCAGCTGTCTTCGGGCAGTAGGCGGGGGACACCCTGAATTGGTTGCCAGCCAATCACAGGGCACACAAAGACGAACAACCATCCACGCTCACACTCACACCTAGGGACAATTTAGAGTGTTCAATCAGCCTGCCATGCATGTTTTTTTTGGAATGTGGGAGGAAACCGGAGCACCCGGAGAAAACCCACGCAGGCCCGGGGAGAACATGCAAACTCCACACAGGGAGGCCGGAGCTGGAATCGAACCCGGTACCTCTGCACTGTGAAGCCGACGTGCTAACCACTGGACTACCGGGCCGCCCACAAAGACAATGTGTGCTATTTATTGTATGTCTTGAAATGAAGGAAAACAACTAGTGGGCACGTCGCACGGCATTTTCTCCCCGCGCCTCTACCTCCTTTTGACATCCAGTAGCTGTGAGCTCCAGCTTTTGGCTCGGATGAATGGGGTGGTGGGGGTACTTAAGCTTATGGGAGCTCCATCTGGTGTGTGTTTGTGCGCGCCTCTGTGTACCATGTAATGTAAGGGGTGCGCTGTTCAGATAACGTGGCGTCTTTGAATTTAGGTTGCGGTTTTGAGATGCATCTGTAAATGGAGCTCCACTTTGTATCAAGTGCAACCCTCTCAGGCCCTTCTTTCAGATTAGTTAATACACACGCACACGCTAAAAAAGACATTGGAATAAATTATGCACATTGTATCATGCTCATTGCTTAATAACTCGTCTTTTCTCTTCTTTCTTTTCAGTCCACCGAAGGCCCCGTTGATTGTGTCCGGAGTGGTTACCAAGGTAACGCACCCACAGACACATGTATTCAAACATTTAACGTTAGACTCGTGGAAATATAATCCTTTTCTTAATCATACAGTGAGTTTGTCTGGAGTCTAACAAAATGAAATTCTACCATGGCAAAGGCTGTTCCATCCCGAGTGAGCCCAAATACCTCCGCAGAGATGAGAACCACTCGTTGCTAGTCTTTGGAAATGCTTGATTTTAGTTATTGTTGCTGATTTTGGCCCAACCCGTTCGGAGGATTTCGAAGCCTTCTTTTCATAATGGGCAATGTAACTTTCAACATCATTTGGGATTACTTGGGCTCTGCTTGGCTGTCTCATTTGTTGAATCTTAAACATGAAAGGGGAGAAAATACCCCCTCCCCCAAAAAATTGAGACAGGGGCACATATATATTGCAAATTTCCCCATTGTGGGGCATTCTCTTAATTTGTCTAAGTCATTTTTGAGGATTCATTTTTTTACGAAATGCACTCAGGAGTGGCACCCAAATTTCGTTGTATGCTATACAATGACAATAGAGGCGATTCTGATATTGACAGCATCGGGTATAAGCAGGAAGTCATCAACGCACAACACTTGAATTGCTTCTGACTTTTTATTTTTACTTTTTTGGCTGACTCGACTCAGGGCGATAAGGACTTCACCCCGGCTGCTGCCCAGGTGGCGCACCAGAAGCCCCAGCCTGGCATCCCCAAGCTGCCCCCCTCTCAGCACATCAACCAGCACATCCATCAGCCCCGTAAGTGAGCTGGAAGCTCGCTACACTGTGGCCATGCTAACTCCACCGGTCGGCCTTCCCAACTGAACACAATTTACCGCAAGGTATGGATGTCCTCTGATTGATAGGTCTTTTTTTTTTTTTGTCTGTTGTGAAATTGTCTGCAATAGAGGCCTAATACTATTCTGGCTATTATTTCAACCCAAGTCCTGAAACTTGCCCTGCATTGGTGCTGCACTGATAGTGGTGCACTTTTGTCTCCAGTTTCCTTCTTTCCCCGCCCTCCCCCCAAAAAAACAACAACAACAATAAAAACAATCTGATTGAAAACATGTTTTCATAGTCAGGCCGTTGCCGCATTGCACGTGGGCCACAAAAAGGAGAAACTGTATTCTAACCAATAAACATTCCAGCAGTGCAACCACTAATTGGTCAGTCTTAATGAAGGGAAGAATCCTTTGAACTGAATGGCTCATTCTTTGGTGCCCTCAAATATTGCGTCAACGGCTTAGTTAGCTGCTTTGATGTGAGCCACCAAGGTGTATTATAAAGTGTAACATAGCAAATCTTAATGCAGTTGACCATTTAGCTTTTTCATCCTCTTCATCGCTGCACTGTTAATGTGGTCTGCACGTGCAACCTGCTTTAAACAAAGATAATCCCAGAGTGCCTGTTGACATCCTGCACCGTGCTATTTTATGTTTCATCTATTTCAGCAGCTAATCAAGCCAAATCCTTTGCAAGTTGTGTACCTTATATCGGAAGCAACAGAGATGTATGCTGTTTTTTTGTTTGTTTGTTTTTTGGGAGGGGGCTTTCATTCAAACGTTAACATACCAAGAGTCTGAAGATACAACAAGCCAAACAAAAGCCCCATCGCCAAAAAACATCAAATATGTAAATCGGAAGGAGCAAGGTGTAAAAAAAAAACCTTAACCATTCCATCTTTTTGGTTGTGATGAACTGAGTTCTGTTCCACACAAGCCTTCTGTATTTCTAACATATCAAGACACATAAACCACCATCACTGCTAAGTTGCAGCAGTAAGAAGTACAAATCATTTGCTTTTAATTTAAGATGAAGAATTTTATTGTTGCCGTCTTTCACATTTCTCTTGCATTAAATCTTCCACTGTTTCAACTGGAGTTTGGTATTGGTTGTGGTTGTCGTCGTAAATAAAGACAGAAATGATCATAAATTGTCTCTTTATTTAAATTAAATGACAATTACAAAAAAAAACAATGTCTGGAGGCTTGTTTATCGGAATACTCCTTAGCTGCATTCCTTAATGAATTCACAGACACACACACGTACAAAGAAATGCACACGCTCTGATGAGGGCTCAGCTGGCGTTTTGGAAAAGAAACAACCGTGTCTCTGAGATGTTCGTCTGATCCCAAGCCACACTCACACACACGCAAAGAAGCGCATACACCAGGTGTTATTTCATGTAATCCATTTTTGCAAGCAGGTGTCATGTCCGCTCGCATTAACCCAGTAAAGCAGCTCGCACAGTATAACGTGGGACCAGCCAGATTCATTGAGGCGAAACGTAAAATTACACCTGACTCAACCAGCGAAAAAAAAAAGACAGAAAAAAACAACCATGTATATAGCAAGGCGTTTTTAGCCCAAAAATGACCATATTATAGTAAGGCGTTTTTAGCTGGAAAATACAGCCATGTATAAATGGCAAAAAAAATGACATAGTATATAGTAAGGCGTTTTTGAGCCGAAAAAAACCCACATAGTATAGTAAGGCGTTTTTGAGCCGAAAAAAACCCACATAGTATAGTAAGGCGTTTTTGAGCCGAAAAAAACCACATAGTATAGTAAGGAGTTTTTGAGCCGAAAAAAACGACATGGTATAGTAAGGCGTTTTTGAGCCGAAAAAAACCACATAGTATAGTAAGGAGTTTTTGAGCCGAAAAAAACGACATAGTATAGTAGGGCGTTTTTGAGCCGAAAAAAACGACATGGTATATATAGTAAGGCGTTTTTTGAGCCGAAAAAAAAAAACAGTATAGTAAGGTGTTTTTTGTGTGAAAAAAACGACATAGTATAGTGAGGCGTTTTTGGCCCGAAAAAAACGACATAGTATAGTAAGGTGTTTTTTGTGTGAAAAAAACGACATAGTGTAGTAAGGCGTTTTTGGCCCAAAAAAAACGACATAGTATAGTAAGGCGTTTTTGGCCCGAAAAAAACGAAATAGTATAGTAAGGCGTTTTTGGCCCCCCACAAAACGACCATGTATAGTAAGGCGTTTTTAGCCGAAAAAAACGACCATGTATAGTAAGGCGTTTTTAGCCAAAAAAATGACTGTATAGTAAGGCGTTTTTAGCCGAAAAAAAACGACCATGTATAGTAAGGCGTTTTTAGCCCCCCACGAAACGACCATGTATAGTAAGGCGTTTTTAGCCCCCCACGAAACGACCATGTATAGTAAGGCGTTTTTAGCCGAAAAAAACGACCATGTATAGTAAGGCGTTTTTAGCCGAAAAAAACGACCATGTATAGTAAGGCGTTTTTAGCCCCCCACGAAACGACCATGTATAGTAAGGCGTTTTTAGCCGAAAAAACAACCATGTATATATAGTAAGGCGTTTTTAGCCGAAAAAAACGACCATGTATAGTAAGGCGTTTTTAGCCGAAAAAAACGACCATGTATAGCAAGGCGTTTTTGACCGAAAAAAACGACCATGTATAGTAAGGCGTTTTTAACCCCCCCCACAAAACGACCATGTATAGTAAGGCGTTTTTAGCCCCCCACAAAACGACCATGTATAGTAAGGCGTTTTTAACCCCCCACAAAACGACCATGTATCGTAAGGCGTTTTTAGCCCCCCACGAAACGACCATGTATAGTAAGGCGTTTTTAGCCAAAAAAACGACTATGTATAGTAAGGCGTTTTTAGCCGAAAAAAACGACCATGTATAGTAAGGCGTTTTTAGCCCCCCACGAAACGACCATGTATAGTAAGGCGTTTTTAGCCGAAAAAACAACCATGTATATATAGTAAGGCGTTTTTAGCCGAAAAAAACGACCATGTATAGTAAGGCGTTTTTAGCCAAAAAACGACCATGTATAGTAAGGTGTTTTTGACCGAAAAAAACGACCATGTATAGTAAGGCGTTTTTAGCCGAAAAAAACGACCATGTATAGTAAGGCGTTTTTGACCGAAAAAAACGACCATGTATAGCAAGGCGTTTTTAGCCCCCCACGAAACGACCATGAATAGTAAGGCGTTTTTAGCCGAAAAAACAACCATGTATATATAGTAAGGCGTTTTTAGCCAAAAAAAACGACCATGTATAGTAAGGCGTTTTTAGGCAAAAAAAAAGACCATGTATAGTAAGGTGTTTTTGACCGAAAAAAACGACCATGTATAGTAAGGCGTTTTTAGCCGAAAAAACGACCATGTATAGTAAGGCGTTTTTGACTGAAAAAAACGACCATGTATAGCAAGGTGTTTTTCACCGAAAAAAACGACCATGTATAGTAAGGCGTTTTTAGCCGAAAAAAACGACCATGTATAGTAAGGCGTCTTTAGCCGAAAAAAACGACCATGTATAGTAAGGCGTTTTTAGCCGAAAAAAACGACCATGTATAGTAAGGCGTCTTTAGCCGAAAAAAACGACCATGTATAGTAAGGCGTTTTTAGCCGAAAAAAACGACCATGTATAGTAAGGCGTTTTTAGCCGAAACAAACGACCATGTATAGTAAGGCGTTTTTGACCGAAAAAAACGACCATGTATAGCAAGGTGTTTTTGACCGAAAAAAACGACCATGTATAGTAAGGCGTCTTAACCGAAAAAAACGACCATGTATAGTAAGGCGTTTTTAGCCGAAAAAAACGACCATGTATAGTAAGGCGTCTTTAGCCGAAAAAAACGACCATGTATAGTAAGGCGTTTTTAGCCGAAAAAAACGACCATGTATAGTAAGGCGTTTTTGACCGAAAAAAACGACCATGTATAGTAAGGCGTTTTTAGCCGAAACAAACGACCATGTATAGTAAGGCGTTTTTGACCGAAAAAAACGACCATGTATAGCAAGGCGTTTTTAGCCCCCCACAAAACGACCATGTATAGTAAGGCGTTTTTAGCCGAAAAAAACCGACCATGTATAGTAAGGCGTTTTTAGCCGAAAAAAACGACCATGTATAGTAAGGCGTTTTTAGCCCCCCACGAAACGACCATGTATAGTAAGGCGTTTTTAGCCGAAAAAACAACCATGTATATATAGTAAGGCGTTTTTAGCCGAAAAAAACGACCATGTATAGTAAGGCGTTTTTAGCCGAAAAAAACGACCATGTATAGCAAGGCGTTTTTGACCGAAAAAAACGACCATGTATAGTAAGGCGTTTTTAGCCCCCCACAAAACGACCATGTATAGTAAGGCGTTTTTAGCCCCCCAAAAAACACCATGTATAGTAAGGCGTTTTTGGCTGAAAAAAACGACCATGTATAGTAAGGCGTTTTTAGCCCCCCACGAAACGACCATGTATAGTAAGGCGTTTTTAGCCAAAAAAACGACTATGTATAGTAAGGCGTTTTTAGCCGAAAAAAACGACCATGTATAGTAAGGCGTTTTTAGCCCCCCACGAAACGACCATGTATAGTAAGGCGGTTTTAGCCGAAAAAACAACCATGTATATATAGTAAGGCGTTTTTAGCCGAAAAAAACGACCATGTATAGTAAGGCGTTTTTAGCCAAAAAACGACCATGTATAGTAAGGTGTTTTTGACCGAAAAAAACGACCATGTATAGTAAGGCGTTTTTAGCCGAAAAAAACGACCATGTATAGTAAGGCGTTTTTGACCGAAAAAAACGACCATGTATAGCAAGGCATTTTTAGCCCCCCACAAAACGACCATGTATAGTAAGGCGTTTTTAGCCGAAAAAAAACGACCATGTATAGTAAGGCGTTTTTGACCGAAAAAAACGACCATGTATAGCAAGGTGTTTTTGACCGAAAAAAACGACCATGTATAGTAAGGCGTTTTTAGCCGAAAAAAACGACCATGTATAGTAAGGCGTTTTTGACCGAAAAAAACGACCATGTATAGCAAGGCGTTTTTAGCCCCCCACAAAACGACCATGTATAGTAAGGCGTTTTTAGCCGAAAAAAACCGACCATGTATAGTAAGGCGTTTTTGACCGAAAAAAACGACCATGTATAGTAAGGCGTTTTTAGCCGAAAAAAACGACCATGTATAGTAAGGCGTTTTTAGCCAAAAAACGACCATGTATAGTAAGGTGTTTTTGACCGAAAAAAACGACCATGTATAGTAAGGCGTTTTTAGCCGAAAAAAACGACCATGTATAGTAAGGCGTTTTTAGCCGAATAAAACGACCATGTATAGCAAGGCGTTTTTGACCGAAAAAAACGACCATGTATAGTAAGGCGTTTTTAACCCCCCCCCCACAAAACGACCATGTATAGTAAGGCGTTTTTAGCCCCCCACAAAACGACCATGTATAGTAAGGCGTTTTTAACCCCCCACAAAACGACCATGTATAGTAAGGCGTTTTTAGCCCCCCAAAAAACACCATGTATAGTAAGGCGTTTTTGGCTGAAAAAAACGACCATGTATTAGTAAGGCGTTTTTAGCCCCCCACAAAACGACCATGTATAGTAAGGTGTTTTTGACCGAAAAAAACGACCATGTATAGCAAGGTGTTTTTGACCGAAAAAAACGACCATGTATAGTAAGGCGTCTTAACCGAAAAAAACGACCATGTATAGTAAGGCGTTTTTAGCCGAAAAAAACGACCATGTATAGTAAGGCGTCTTTAGCCGAAAAAAACGACCATGTATAGTAAGGCGTTTTTAGCCGAAAAAAACGACCATGTATAGTAAGGCGTCTTTAGCCGAAAAAAACAACCATGTATAGTAAGGCGTTTTTAGCCGAAAAAAACGACCATGTATAGTAAGGCGTCTTTAGCCGAAAAAAACGACCATGTATAGTAAGGCGTTTTTAGCCGAAAAAAACGACCATGTATAGTAAGGCGTTTTTAGCCGAAACAAACGACCATGTATAGTAAGGCGTTTTTGACCGAAAAAAACGACCATGTATAGCAAGGTGTTTTTGACCGAAAAAAACGACCATGTATAGTAAGGCGTCTTAACCGAAAAAAACGACCATGTATAGTAAGGCGTTTTTAGCCGAAAAAAACGACCATGTATAGTAAGGCGTCTTTAGCCGAAAAAAACGACCATGTATAGTAAGGCGTTTTTAGCCGAAAAAAACGACCATGTATAGTAAGGCGTTTTTGACCGAAAAAAACGACCATGTATAGTAAGGCGTTTTTAGCCGAAACAAACGACCATGTATAGTAAGGCGTTTTTGACCGAAAAAAACGACCATGTATAGCAAGGCGTTTATAGCCCCCCACAAAACGACCATGTATAGTAAGGCGTTTTTAGCCGAAAAAAACGACCATGTATAGTAAGGCGTTTTTGACCGAAAAAAACGACCATGTATAGTAAGGCGTTTTTGACCGAAAAAAACGACCATGTATAGTAAGGCGTTTTTAGCCGAAAAAAACGACCATGTATAGCAAGCCGTTTTTGACCGAAAAAAACCGACCATGTATAGTAAGGCGTTTTTAGCCCCCCACAAAACGACCATGTATAGTAAGGCGTTTTTAGCCCCCCAAAAAACACCATGTATAGTAAGGCGTTTTTGGCTGAAAAAAACGACCATGTATTAGTAAGGCGTTTTTAGCCCCCCACAAAACGACCATGTATAGTAAGGCGTTTTTGACCGAAAAAAACGACCATGTATAGTAAGGCGTCTTAACCGAAAAAAACGACCATGTATAGTAAGGCGTTTTTAGCCGAAAAAAACGACCATGTATAGTAAGGTGTTTTTGACCGAAAAAAACGACCATGTATAGCAAGGTGTTTTTGACCGAAAAAAACGACCATGTACAGTAAGGCGTCTTAACCGAAAAAAACGACCATGTATAGTAAGGCGTTTTTAGCCGAAAAAAACGACCATGTATAGTAAGGCGTCTTTAGCCGAAAAAAACGACCATGTATAGTAAGGCGTTTTTAGCCGAAAAAAACGACCATGTATAGTAAGGCGTCTTTAGCCGAAAAAAACGACCATGTATAGTAAGGCGTTTTTAGCCGAAAAAAACGACCATGTATAGTAAGGCGTCTTTAGCCGAAAAAAACGACCATGTATAGTAAGGCGTTTTTAGCCGAAAAAAACGACCATGTATAGTAAGGCGTTTTTAGCCGAAAAAAACGACCATGTATAGTAAGGCGTCTTTAGCCGAAAAAAACGACCATGTATAGTAAGGCGTTTTTAGCCGAAAAAAACGACCATGTATAGTAAGGCGTTTTTGACCGAAAAAAACGACCATGTATAGTAAGGCGTTTTTAGCCGAAACAAACGACCATGTATAGTAAGGCGTTTTTGACCGAAAAAAACGACCATGTATAGCAAGGCGTTTATAGCCCCCCACAAAACGACCATGTATAGTAAGGCGTTTTTAGCCGAAAAAAACGACCATGTATAGTAAGGCGTTTTTGACCGAAAAAAACGACCATGTATAGTAAGGCGTTTTTGACCGAAAAAAACGACCATGTATAGTAAGGCGTTTTTAGCCGAAAAAAACGACCATGTATAGCAAGCCGTTTTTGACCGAAAAAAAACGACCATGTATAGTAAGGCGTTTTTAGCCCCCCACAAAACGACCATGTATAGTAAGGCGTTTTTAGCCCCCCAAAAAACACCATGTATAGTAAGGCGTTTTTAGCCCCCCAAAAAACACCATGTATAGTAAGGCGTTTTTGGCTGAAAAAAACGACCATGTATTAGTAAGGCATTTTTAGCCCCCCACAAAACGACCATGTATAGTAAGGTGTTTTTGACCGAAAAAAACGACCATGTATAGCAAGGTGTTTTTGACCGAAAAAAACGACCATGTATAGTAAGGCGTCTTAACCGAAAAAAACGACCATGTATAGTAAGGCGTTTTTAGCCGAAAAAAACGACCATGTATAGTAAGGCGTCTTTAGCCGAAAAAAACGACCATGTATAGTAAGGCGTTTTTAGCCGAAAAAAACGACCATGTATAGTAAGGCGTCTTTAGCCGAAAAAAACGACCATGTATAGTAAGGCGTTTTTAGCCGAAAAAAACGACCATGTATAGTAAGGCGTCTTTAGCCGAAAAAAACGACCATGTATAGTAAGGCGTTTTTAGCCGAAAAAAACGACCATGTATAGTAAGCCGTTTTTAGCCGAAACAAACGACCATGTATAGTAAGGCGTTTTTGACCGAAAAAAACGACCATGTATAGCAAGGTGTTTTTGACCGAAAAAAACGACCATGTATAGTAAGGCGTCTTAACCGAAAAAAACGACCATGTATAGTAAGGCGTTTTTAGCCGAAAAAAACGACCATGTATAGTAAGGCGTCTTTAGCCGAAAAAAACGACCATGTATAGTAAGGCGTTTTTAGCCGAAAAAAACGACCATGTATAGTAAGGCGTTTTTGACCGAAAAAAACGACCATGTATAGTAAGGCGTCTTTAGCCGAAAAAAACGACCATGTATAGTAAGGCGTTTTTAGCCGAAAAAAACGACCATGTATAGTAAGGCGTCTTTAGCCGAAAAAAACGACCATGTATAGTAAGGCGTTTTTAGCCGAAAAAAACGACCATGTATAGTAAGGCGTTTTTGACCGAAAAAAACGACCATGTATAGTAAGGCGTTTTTAGCCGAAACAAACGACCATGTATAGTAAGGCGTTTTTGACCGAAAAAAACGACCATGTATAGCAAGGCGTTTATAGCCCCCCACAAAACGACCATGTATAGTAAGGCGTTTTTAGCCGAAAAAAACGACCATGTATAGTAAGGCGTTTTTGACCGAAAAAAACGACCATGTATAGTAAGGCGTTTTTGACCGAAAAAAACGACCATGTATAGTAAGGCGTTTTTAGCCGAAAAAAACGACCATGTATAGCAAGCCGTTTTTGACCGAAAAAAAACGACCATGTATAGTAAGGCGTTTTTAGCCCCCCACAAAACGACCATGTATAGTAAGGCGTTTTTAGCCCCCCAAAAAACACCATGTATAGTAAGGCGTTTTTGGCTGAAAAAAACGACCATGTATAGTAAGGCCTTTTTAGCCCCCCACAAAACGACCATGTATAGTAAGGCGTTTTTGGCTGAAAAAAACACCATGTATAGCAGGCCGTTTTTGGCTGAACAAATGACATACTATAGTCAGGCGTTTTTGGTTGAAAAAAAAACGACCATGTATAGTGAGGCGTTTTTGACCGAAAAAAAAAACGACATACTATAGTAAGGCGTTTTTGGTTGAAAAAAAAACACCATGCATAGTAGGCCGTTTTTGGCTGAAAAAAACAACTATGTATAGTAAGGCGTTTTTAGCCTGAAAAAACACCAGACTATAAAAGGTGTTTTTAGACCCCAAAAATGATCATGTATAGTAAGGTGTTTACATTTTCATTTTTTATATTTAAAATTGAACTGTCTTTCTATTCAACTTCAATTTTTTGTTGGTGAGAATAAACCACACATACTCTGGATTCTCTCTGCATTTATTTCTGTGTTCCTCTTTAAATTTTCAATTTGAAGAACAAGGCAGCAAGTTGCGTCTGTCAGTCAAAGCAATGACCAAAGATGGGACCGATGCGAAAGAAGAGCACTCACTCTATGTGTGAGTGCGTGTACTTCTTTCCATACACACTTTTTCCATCATCAGCATCACAAACACACAAAACGCACACAGCATCCGCCCAAATGCACACCACAACTTGAGACGAGCTTCCTCACAACTGGGGTGTGGGGGTCTTCAAAGCACGCAGCATCAGGCGGGAGGTGCTGTGGGTGCGGTCAGTGGCCCGTCACGCCGGCGTCATCATCATGCCGGAGAGAGAAGGTGAGTGTGAGCGGACGCTGAGCTAGTCATCAGCGTCCGCCTTGAAAGGGGGGTCGGCCTGCTCCTCGCCGCTGTCGTCTTCAGACGCCACGGCAAACGTTTTCTTTCCTCGCCGCTGCACGTGGTCCTCGTTCCTCTTCTCCAGAGCCACAATCTGAAACGCAGCAAAGTAGGATCACTCAATAGTTAAGTACAGTCTACCCCCATATAATTCCGTCAAAGCACTCCTTTTGTCTAAACGAATGAATAAATGTGTGTTTGCGTCAGAGGGACTTTCTTTGGTGACGTCTCGTGGCATGCTGACGGTGAAGAACTACGCTAACGTGGATTGAGGAGCTTCATGCTGCGCTTTACCACGGCTTAGTTAACTACATGAATTGACTCACAAAAATAAATAAAATTTGGTCAAAACATTTTTTTTTGGGCCATATTGGCCAGCTCGAGTGTGTGCGTTACCTCGGCAACAAACTCCGCCTCATTTTCCGCCCCAATGGGAATGTCGAGTCCCGACACGGCGTTGAAGAGCTCAAAGATGCTCAGCGCCTCGCTCACTCCTCGTTTCTGGAAGAACTGCGCAAACACACACAAAGTCGTCATTCGGGTGTGGCCTACACAGACAATTACGTGTGCAACGTGCGTCGTCCGTGGTGGCCATTTATGTTACCGTGGAAACGTTCCTGCAGTCTCGGAAGAGGAACTCCAGGCCGTGAGGATGTGTCGGCTCGACCGACTGACTGACGTCGATCAACCATACCTGCGACACGGAAACCAGAAGCAATTGGGATGATTTAGAAAAGACAGAATAAATGTTTTTTTGGTTTTTTTTAAGGGCAAAGGGGCAGAAAAAGTTACCTTTCCTTGATGCCACAGCATGTTGTATTCGCTGAGGTCAGCATGGACCAGATGACACTCTTGATATAGCGTCTGCATCAACTGCACACACGTCAACATGAAACAATGTGTATGTAATTTTTTTCTCTCTCTCTCTCTCTCAAAACGTGTTTGTGTATGCTTACACGTGTGCGTACATACGTTTAAGACTTGGCAGAAGGCGTTCTTCATGTCGTCGGAGCTCAACACGACGTCCTTGAGTTTGGGCGCGGGGACGTGATCTTGTCCAATGAACGACATCACCAAGATGTGTTTCCTCAACAACACCACGTCTGGACACGGAATGGACGCCTTCTTCATCCTGTTGCGACCGGCACGCGTCGATATGAGAGCCATTTTACAAATTATTTGTCACATTTTAATGTAAAGTAGCTTCCTGTGGTTTAGTGGATGTGCCCAGCGATGCACGCTGCTTAACTAACAACATGGCTGTCAAAGGGGGGAGGAGCTACGTTCAAAGAAGCGCAGTCATTGTTGACATCATTGCTAGGACGTTGCTACACTAGATTTTTTTTTCCAACCGGCCCAGTGACTTTTCAAAAAAATAAATTAAAAAAAAGGGCATGAACGTGCGAAAACACATTCACTTTTTTTCTGGAAATAAGCGAACAATGCGTCAGACATTTCTTAATGAAAAATTGTGAAACGTGCCATCTAAGTTTCATTTCTCTTATTTTTAAGGCAACCTATTTTTTTAGCGGTAGATGGCGCCGCATGACCGACTTTTGCTTTGGAATGATTTGATTCCAAAAAAAATGCTAATCTAAACTTCTAAAAATGGAGAATCCCACATCCGAGCGCATGCGCGAGATCGAAAAGATGGCCGGAGGTGATCTGACGCGCTCGGTCGGAAATCGCAAGGGACCTGCTGAGGTTGTGCATCTCCTTCTCGGCCCACAGGCGAATGATCTTGCGAGGGTTGAGCTTGGTGAAGCGGTCGATGAAGCGATAGTCGTCTTTGATGTAGCGGTCCCTGTTCTTGAACTCATTCAGGGTGGTCTTGAACACCTTGAGGACCACCTCGTCTGGAACTGGCTGCTCGTCCAAACTACACGCACACAAATGTTGAAGAGATACAGTGTGTGTGTGTGTGTGTGTGTGTGTGTGTGTGTGTGTGAAGGTGTCGAACCTTCCCCCGTTGGCGTGGAAGACGACAGACTCTTTCCCGGTGCTGATGCAGCCGTTGATGCTCTCCAGCACGCCGGCGTTGACCATCTTGTACATGAGCAGACGAGTGCGGGGGTCCACCGCTTGCTCCTGCGGGGGAAAACGAGGATTCATTCAGACGGCCGCCATTCGGTCAAAGCGCATTCTCCAGCTTCCCGGGGGGGGGGGGGGACTCACGGCCGTGGAGTGCTCTTTCTTCTCGTGGAGTTTGGCGCTGCGGCGCTGCTCGCTGGCGCAGTGCTGCTTCAGAGAGTTGAACACCTGATTGGACAATTTCAGGTCCATGCCCAGACCGTCGCCCACTTGCACCTCGGGAGCAAACTAGACACACACACACACACACACAAAACATTGCATGCGTGTTGACTTTTGGCACGGCGACTCCATTTTGTTTGATTAGTGGGTTGAATGTCAACAGCGAGCGAAGCAGAGGAAACACATCAGTCATACGTTGTCCATGCGTGCCGTGTTCTTCCTGCCACATGTCACCGCGTCATGTTTGGTTGTGATGTTTTTGCCTTTGCCAACGAAACCTCTTCTGGGTGTGGTCTGAGGCTTGGCTGGCGAAAAAAAAAAAAAAAACCCACAAACACGCAACGTGATTGTACTGGACACGCCTGAGGTTTTTATAGTACTGCAGTAGCATTACCTGCCCTGTAGGGGTCGTGCCTGGTGTCCTGCCAGTCCACCTCGTCCTCGGAGCTGTCGCTGTCATCGTAAGGATGAACCTTGCGGTAGTTCTCAAAGGAGATGGACACTACACAAAAAAAAAATACAAACTCAATGTGGTACTGTTTCAATTTTTTTTTGGACCACTTTTCCATTTAGTGTTGTTGAGGCTAAATGTGCATTCAGACCTGTAAGCCGCAATATGAATTACATACACTGCAACGAATAAAGTTGTCTGAATCCAAATTTTGAATTTGCAATACATTTGTGAAGTTTGCTACCTTTGCTGTCACCGTTGAACTTCTTCTCCTCGCGACGCAGCTGATCATCAAACTCTCGATCGTACTGCATCTGAAGCATCTGAGCCAGCATCAAGTCGCTGGTCGTGTCCGCGGCGTCGTCGCCCAGCAACAAAACCGACGGGCTGAGCAAACACAACGTTGATGTTATCTTGACAGGAATGGGGCAATCGGAACTTCAAAAATCATCGGCAAAGTGCGAAAACAAGTCATTGCTAATGTTCCGCTTCTTCCGCCGCGTCCGCATTGGCCACCTGGGCGGAGTATAAGCCAGAGTGACTTATATAATGTTCAGTGAGACATCTCAACTTTTCTCCAAGCTCATCAGTGCAGCACTATTCGGCATTCTACACAGAGGATAAAGAATATACCGGGTACTGTTGTATTGTCTGTCTACTTGCATTGCTACAAAGTTTTACATTGAATTGATCGCAAAATATAGCACTGAAAAATGCATGCTATTTTGCGTTAAAATTGTGAATTAACGTAGCATGTCTGTCGAAGTGTTAGGTGTATTGTGTGTAGGACTTCTTCAACACGACGCGGATGTCAACTCACTCAGCGAGGCTGCTAAAGTTGTGATTTTCTTCTTCCAGCTGTCGGGCCAGCTGCTCGCTCATCACATCCGCCAGCGAGCACGTCGACATGGCCGGCGGCACTGTTGCCGTCATGCCCCACGGGCTCTGGAGGAAATACAGAATCATATTAATTTGGAAAAAAAAATGATAGTTGCAAGGACACATGCAGATTTTCAGGTTCATCCATCCATTTTATGAAGCACCTTTAGTGTATGTCACAGTACATGGAGACATATAGACACGAAGCTATTGTGGATGTTTTTGGAATGAGGAAAATGGCACAGGAAGGCCGCAGCACACACGTTTTTCGGCTTGTCGATTTGATTTATTGGACACACTAACTCGGCTAAGGTGACTCATCATCATCATCTTGCTGAGCTGTCAAGGAATAAATTGGGACATGTCGAGGCTGAGTTACGCAATTGTGTTACGTAGGCTACCGTAACCCAGATTCACCAACAAAATGTCAAAGGTCGACTAAAAGATTTTCCGCTTTAGACTAACTGTTCTCGTCTACCTAAATATAATTGTTATTAGAACATTGTTCGTCGATGTCGTAACAAGCGTGAAAACAAACGCAGCTGACGTCATGGACGTAAGCCATATTGGCTAGTTTGACAGTTGTTTGTTCACAAAGTTTTCTTTTAAGAAATGACAGTTTAAGCGATAAGACACCCAACAAAACACAAATGTAAGAATAAAACTATAAATTCAAGAGTAACACAGGCTTACCTTTGGCTTGTGAGCGGTGACTCCACTTTGATCCATGATTTAATGACTGAATGGTGGCTAACTGCGAAGCAAAGTAGGCCGAGGAAAAGTGAAACTAACGAGACGACAAACGAACTGAGCAGGATAAGAAAAGACAACTTAAGTCTTGTAACAGACTCGGGGACGCTTAAAAGACGTTTTGAACGAGTCTGTGGTGACTGAATGGGTCGTAACTGCTCACGTTGAGTTGAACGTATTTGCTCGCAGGAAAAGGACTTTGGACAAACCGGAAGTGAGTCACCGACCATTTGAAAACTTCCACATTAAAATGAATACGGATGACGTCTACAAACCCAAGCTCAATCACTATTCACAAAATAATAATAATAATCATCATCATCATCATCATCAAGACAGTGCACCACCGTGTGAGTATTGTAAATGTTACATATGATACATACCTGTGCAGCTGTGAATGAGCGCCCGGTTGACAGGATACTTTCAAAAGAATGAATGCATTTGTAAGGCCAAAAAAAGGCGAAAAAATAGATGGATAGATTCATATAGATAGATAAATTAACAATACTGTAATACTATCTTATATTCTACTCCGACGACTAATCTTATTGTGAAAGTGTTTGCCGGAAGTATTAGGTAGTGAAAGAATAGGACGCCAAACTAGAGCATCCTGATCCTGACGTCTTCTACGCATATTTTTTCCCCTCATCGAGCGTTTGAATGTCATCGGGGAGACGACAAAATACGACGTTTAATCGGTGCTTTTAAAATTTTTGTCCCCTTGGATTTTATACCACATTCCTTCTCGTCGTCGTCTGTAATGGCCGAGAGCGTCCTCAGCATCAGGACCAGTTCAGGAGGGCCGGAGCCGCTCGGACCTACGACAATCGAACAACACACCTAACTCCATCAGTAATATTTAGCATATTAAAATATTTTCATTTTAGCATATTTACAAGACATTGTTTATACTTACTTCACATCTCCAGAACAAATACGGACACTGGTTTGATTACATATGTGTATGTAAATATTTCATCCATCAATTTTCTACGCAAATTGGTTGACAATTCCTGTTGATAATCTGAAATTCAAGTACTTGGAAAGTTTGAAATAAAAATAGGTGTCTTAATGATTCATCAATTTTCCAAAAGCATCATTGTCCACTTAGCAGGCTTAATGCTAACAAACGCTTCAAAACACCATTTACATGCTAGCAGTTTCTTGCATCATGTGTTGGACCTCAGCTGTACCTTATGATCAACATATAGAATATTGTAATTTATATAAAATGTACAAATCGACAATAATATGTATTTTTTTGAATGACTATAGATATGCTTGTCTGTACCAGCAGACCACGTTGCCTTGACTGACCTTTGAACTTCCTGCAACAACCCGCCAGCCCATGATGTTAAAATGGTCGCCGCCATGACAGCGCGCCACAGGAGTGGTGCGCCGTGAGCAGCATCAGTGCCAGTGTAGATGACATCTTCAGACGCAAGCAGGATGTCCGAACTCCTGGCGGGCCTCGGCGCCGACGCCACCGAGAAGGCTCGGCTCGAGCTCAACGAAAACCCAAACACGCTACACCAGGACATACAACAGGTTCTGGGAACCCGTCATTTTTTGGGTTCTATTGTGCTCAGACATTTGACATTTACGTCTTTTCGCTGCTGCAAGGTGCGTGACATGATCGTGACTCGTCCAGACATTGGCTTCCTGCGTACAGACGACGACTTCATCCTTCGCTTCCTCCGAGCGCGCAAGTTTGATCCGGTGGAAACGTTCCGCCTGCTGGCGCAGTACTTCCAGTTCCGACAGCAGAACCTCGACATGTTCCAGAGCTTCAAGGTCGGCATGCATACACTCTTATCAAACCGGGATGCCATTTTGTTTCCAAATAGCAAGAAAGTCATTAACAGGAAGTGATGTGCGTGTGTGTGTGTGTGTTAGGTGGATGACCCCGGCATTAAGCGGGCATTGATGGACGGCTTCCCAGGCGTTCTGGAGAGTCCGGACCAACATGGCCGGAAGATCCTCATCCTTTTTGCCTCCAACTGGGACCAGAGCAGGTCAATGCGTCGTCATGGTTGACACGTTTTATGAAACATAAAATGAAGAATGTATGATTGGATTCTGAATTCACTTGGATGATTGACAGACACATTGGAACATTAAAAATGAGACACAGCTGTTCTGCTTAAGTGTCTTGAGGACACAAAGTGACATTTTATACCGACCTTGAGCTGGATTTTAAGGACGTGGACTAAATGCCGGTCCGGGCTTTCCATTTGTCCAGGAACTCGTTCACAGACATCTTGCGGGCCATTCTGCTATCGCTGGAGGTTCTGATCGAGAAGCCCGAGCTGCAGATCAACGGCTTCGTCCTCATCATCGACTGGAGCAACTTCTCCTTCAAGCAGGCCTCGAAGCTAACGCCCAACATCCTCAAGCTAGCCATCGAAGGCCTACAGGTGAGATGCCCGAACCGCCTCTATGACCCAAACAGCCGCTCGACTCGACCACCATGGTCAGGTGTTTAGTTGAGGTAGTTTGTTTATAAAAATATCATGTAATTACAAAGAATTTTAACGAGTTTAAAACAATCTTTAGCCACCAGCTTGCACTGCCTTGGTGTCAGGGAACTATGTTGAAGTGAATTGAGGAGCTTCGATTTGACAAAAGTAGCGTTTATCCGCCAACCGGTGGAACCTTGTCGCTAAGGAACTCTGTCGAAGTAAGTTAGGGAGTTTCATTTTGACAACGGGAGTGCTTTATTAGCAATCCAGTCCCTCCCACCCCCTCCAGTCCGCCCTGACAGCACTTGGTAGCTCCTTCAGCCAGAGACTGTTACACCCGCGCTGCAAGAAGGAGAGATACCGACGCTCGTTCCTACCGACTGCTGTCAGGCTGATGAATAAAAAATAACAATCATAATAATAATAATAATTAAATGATGTGAAGGAAAATTGTAAATAGTACTGCGATTTATCCATTTGTGTTCATATTGTATTTAATTGAATTTCTTCTTTCTACATACATTCTTGCTGCTGGAGGCTGTAAATTTCCCCAGTGTGGGACGAATAAAGGATATCTCATCTTATCCATGCAACTTTCACCGTTTGAGTCACTTGAAATTGCTTCAAGTTACGGCACACACTTTAAGAGTAGCTAACATTGTTGCTTCAATTTTTTTTCTCCTCAGGACAGTTTCCCGGCCCGCTTCGGAGGCATCCATTTTGTCAACCAGCCGTGGTACATTCACGCCATGTTCACCATCATCAAGCCTTTCCTCAAAGAAAAGACCAGGAAACGGGTGAATGCAAAAGCTACTTTTCTCCCTTTTTGTCATTCACTTTGTCTTGTCCTGATAGAATATGATTTACAGTAGACCCATTATAAATATTATAAAAGAAAAAAAACAACACATTGGCTGCAACCTGTCTATCCAGCCAGCCTGCTAGCTATGTAGCTACAGTAGTCAGCTAAGAAAATAGTTGTCTGTCTATTCCACGGAGCAGATTTTTCTCCACGGCAACAACTTGAACTCGCTCCATCAGCTCATCCAACCCGAGTGTCTGCCGTCCGAATTCGGGGGTACGCTTCCCCCGTATGACATGGGCATGTGGGCTCGCACCCTGCTGGGTCCTGATTACATGGACGAGACCGAGTACACGCTCACCTACGACGCCCTGCACGTCCGAGAGAACTGCGGGGGAGGCGTGGACAAGGAGCTCATGAAGAGGTAAGGACTCTTGCAGCAGTAAAAAAAAAACACCATTGAACTATGTTGACGTGGGGTTGATGAGTTTCATTGAGATCAGGGGTGTTCAAACTCGATCCTCAAGGGCCACTGAAAACAGGCAGAACGGCAGCCCTTGAGAATCGGAAGTAGCGTTTCGCCGCCATCTTGTGGCATCCTGGGGTCAAGGAACTCAGTTGGTGTGAATTGAAAAGCTTGCTAGAGACAAAAGTGGTGCTTTGCTGCCACCTTGTGGCATCTATAGTGATGACTCCAATGTGACGTTTTTTTGTGCTTCAGGTCTCAGTCTGTGGTCAATCCTGCCATGCTGCGACAGACTGACAGAGAGACCAGCACGCCGCTCCTGGCCCTGGACTGAATACACACACACACACACACACACACACACACGCACTGGCACACACACAGTGCTGGATTTCGACTTGTGTTGTTTCGTCCCGTCCAGCTGAACTTTGACTCGTATTTCCTGTTTCTGAGCCCAAATGTAATGTGTGTGTATGCTGCATACACACACACACACACACACACGCTCTTACCTGTGATTGTGCGTCCCCACGCTGGTTAAGCGTGTTAGCTTTGAGGAGGAATGTAGAAAAGGTGGTCATGACTTTTAATGGTGACAGTGAATGTTTGCTCACCATCATCATCATCATCATCATCCTCATCATCTGTGACAATGACGCCCTGACATTCATTCAGTCAATCGTTGTGATTGTAGATGACAGTTTCTCATTTTTTTTACTGAGCCAATGCTCGCCACCAAATTTAAAAGCAGAATGTGTACCGGTTATCAGGGAATATTCGGTTGATCGTTTCAGCCCTCTGGTCAACTCTCAAGTCCACTATGTAAAAATCGAGGTCCAAGATTTTAAAAAAGAAACAATCTTGAAAAAAAGGAAAAAAAAGACTTATTTTAAGTGAAACTGGCTAATTTCCAGTTGCTTATCACGCACGTGACAAACCATTAGCACTCTTGCTAGCGTCACTGGCCCAACGGGATGCTAACCTATTAGCCAGGTTCGCGTGTCACGTGGTCACACCTGATTGTCGTCGTCGTCGATGCATCTCGCTATCACAATCGTTGCTCGGTTTACCCGCCACATATAAATGAAGACACTTTTTGTCATTTATCGTCAGCTTTCCAATCAAGGAAAATGTCACTCGGGTAGAAAAAAAACAAGCGGTCCGTGCATGTCAATTAGGTAAGAAAAAGTTCTTCTCCAACCCCCGAGTACCACGTTTTCATGCTTTTTAAGTATTAACGCCGTCAACACACACCGAATGCCAAAACGTCACTGAAAGATTGTTTTTATTCAATTGAACTCGTTTCAACGATTGTATAGTTCATGTACTGGTGCGCTGCAAAAAATGGTGGAACAGTTTGCGTCCGACATTGAAATCGTTGCAGGTGTTCGGATGGAAAAAAGTTGGTCCTTTGTTTGTTGCGGCGCCACTCGACATCAGGGCTACACTCGTCTCTTTTCATGTATTTACTGCAGAATGTAAACTAGTAAACATTTACACCTCCACGTGTGGCGTTTTCATTTGGGGATGAGGGATGAGGTGGGGTGGGGTTAAATTGACAACAAGAGAACCTAGAAAGTAGACAGATGGGGGATTTTATCTACCTTGAGGTGAAACTGTATTTTTTTTCCTCTATTATTAACAATAAATTCAATAAACCAATTATTTTCATATTGTAAAACGGGAATTTAAAAATGTGAATTTAAAAAATGCTATTTACAATAAATAACAGTAATTGAATAAATACATGTTAACTATGTATTTGCAAAAATTATTTATTTTAATTACTTGCAGCATTTTTGGGGTTTAATATTTAAATGAAGTAATTATTTATAGGGGAAAATAATTTTCAATATTTTAATTTGCCGATTTCTGAAAAATGGTGCTGCCCACTCCTGGACAAACTGGAAAAACAACAACAAAAAACCCTGAACAAAAACAACCCCCCCAAACAAACAAAAAAAAAAACACTGTGATTCTCTTGTGTCATTTTTAATAAAAATAGACTCTCTTAGAACATCTGCTGGTTGTAGTGATTGTACAAAAGTGAAGGGAAAAAGCGAGCTAGTCGGAAAACACAGGATGAACAAGTCACAGCCAAGTCGTGGTTTCCCACAAATAAAACTCTACAAACATTGAACATGAACAGTCAGTCATAGTGTGTGTGTTGTGTGCCTGTGTGTGTGTGTGTGTACCACCCAGAAGAACCATGAGTGGTGCGCAGTCCTTCCTGAGCTCGCTGGTCTAGATGGCGCTTAGCGTCTGTCTCTGGTACGCCGTCAGCTGCGGGTGCCACACGTCCACGATGAAGATGAGGCGGAAGGTGTCCGCGTCCTGCCAGACCTCGTGCTCGAACGAGTCGTCGAAGATCAAGACTTTACCCTCCTCCCACTCTCTGAATCGAAATAGTGTGTATTGGAATACAGTTTCATCTATTGCATGCGTTTGATTAAAAAAAAAAAAAGATGGTGGACCTAAAAAAATGGAATGCAATAGCGAGGCAAAAAACTGCAGTAAGGTTCTTTTTCAAAAAAAAATTACCTGGTCTGGTCTGTGCATCGGATCCTGCATCCCTGTTTGGGAATGACGAGGCCAAGGTGCATCCTCAGTCGACAGTTGGTGGGACCCGTGTGTGGCCACACGTGCGTGCCCGGTTGCATCACTGAGAACTTAATCTACACGCGCACAAGCATGCACGAGTGAGTGAATGGAATTGAGGCTACATTTAAATCTTTCGTGAGTCTACCTGTCCTCTCTTGCAGCCGGTGGCTTCAGGAAATCTCTCCAGTAGTGAGCAGGTCTTCGGTACAGCCTGACAGGAAGTCCCGGACCTCTTCCCTGAAGGTAAACAAGATTGTTAGCTGTGTGGATGTGGATCAGGCGAGAGGAAGAAGTTAAAAAAAAAAAACGGACCTTGCTGCCAGAGTGTGTACTGGCCCCACTCTCCTTTCTCCCTCAGGTTCTCCTCCTCGGGTACAAACTGGCCCGTCTTTTGGTCCATCATGACCATAGCCTCGTCCCGGATCATTTTCCAGTTCTTCTCCAGTGCCTGAACACAAACGCAGTCATTGAGTCCTGAACTGGAAGAACATGCTTGTGAATCCTGCAAGCTGTCCAACCTTAATCAGTTCGGTGTATCCAGTCTCATTTGGGGTCCACCAGGGCTGCGCCTTGAGTCCGTTGACGTTGTAGAGTGACCTCTGCCACACGGACGCAAAGTGCCCTCGCTCGTGGCCAAGCTGGTACCAGTGGTATGCCTGCCCGGACACACACACACACACACACACACACCATACTTGTAAGCCAAGAATAATAAAATGAAATGAATGTTGGCCCTTTAAAGTGATTCACAAACACTCACGCTCTTGTCTCCAACTCTCTGCAGGGCGTCTCCCAAGTGGAAGTAAAAACGTCCGTCATCTGTGCCAGGCTCCTCGGATTCCAGCCCCTCCTGGTGGCCAAATGTGTTCAAAGTGTGGCGGTTGCCTCGGAAACCAAACACGATCGACACATCGACATACCTTCAAGTACGGAATGCTCTCCGCGATCTTATTCTCCGACTTCAGGATGAAGCCGTAGTGAACCTTGGCAAAGCCGTCGCTTGGCGCAAGCGCCAGAACCTGCGGATGGCGCCAGTGAGACTTAAGGAAAAAGAGCGGAAGAAGAATCAGGCGACATTACTCACCTCCTCATAGACAGTCTTGGCGCTTTGGTTGTCGCCGAGCAACAGGTAGGCCACACCCAAGTCGTTCTTCAGACTTATGTCTTCTGGAAAGATCTGCCCCAACCTCTCCAGCGTGGCCACCGCACCCCGCATGCGCCCTGATATGTGGAAATTTAGTCAAATAGAAAAGTCTGTCGTTATTTGGGGGCTGGTTCCACCACAGGATTCTGCACATGCAGGACTCCCGTCATATATTCTTTATCCTCGGCATAGAATAATTACTATTAGTGACGCACCGATGAGGTGAGAGTCACCCTTTGCATGTGTGGCTTTGTTGCCATGGAAACACGGACACTTATGTGGTTACCCAGGAACTGTTGGCGCTCTGCTCGTCGCTTGAGGGCCGCTCTGACCAAGTCGGGGGTGGCGTCCGGAAGCTCTGCGGCGTCTCTGTAGCTGCCGATGGCCTTCTGCAACATGTCGTTGCTGCGTTGCTTCTCGGCCAGGTCGTCCTCCGCCTGCGTGTTTTAGCACACGTTTTGCAGCAACGTTTGCGTTTACATTATTTAACAAATGAACTATGCGAATGTGTATTTGGCGTGAGAACCATTTTTTCTTAGATGCGTGTAACGAAGAGTGTATATGGAGTGACGGTACAACAGTGCGGTGGTCCTGAAAATGAGCACCTGTGCTTTCCCGTAGTGAGCGCGGGGGCTCTGTGGGTGCTGTTGGATCAAAGTCTCAAAGGCTTGCAGCGCCGCCTCCGCTTTTCCCTGAGGCACACACACACACGAAAGGACCGTGGGAGTCAACAGAAGTACATTCGAAGGCCGCAGCCAAGTCACTTCCTTCCTGTCATGTACTTTCTTGCGAAGCTTCTCGGCGGCGTCCAGTTCTGCTTTGATGGTCTTGTCCAACTTGTTGAGCAGTTTGGGTTTTTTCTTCTTGGCTGGAGGACAAAATGTGAACTTAAGAACGATTTGGACCTCTTTGACAAATCGACGTCTCTTCTTTTACCTTTTTCTTTGGGCTTCTCCGCCGCTGTGTGGTCTGCTGTTTCTATGGCAAAAAGGATCACACCGTCAGCATCAGGCGGTGGCAAGTTATACATTTGAAACGTAGGCTCAACGGCTTTGCTAATTTGACTTGCGCTAACCGACCAATCAGAGCTGAGGTTCTGGGCCAGCTGGATGGCATACACAGTACATTGTTCGATGAGCCGCAACAGAAAACCTGCAACCCTAGATGGGCTTTTGAAGCTCCACATACAATATATACTGTAAAGTATATGGTTTTTTTTTTTCCATTTTTTATTCAACCACAAAAACATGGCGAGATTGTCAAAGAAGACACAGTTGGCCACAACGAAGAGGAATTGGGTGTAAATATTAAGGCTGTTGGCCACCGTAGATAGCCCCGTTTACTGACAGCACCTGGGAATTTCGGTGGCAGAGACTCTCCACACTTTGCTTTCTATCCACATCTTGAATTATAAAACGCCCACGTCGAATCAAACTTCCTTCATTTTGGTATGAACAGAAAGCGCGGCGATTTGTGTTGGTGTGTCGGCGTGCTGACCCTCGGGGGTGTCGCTCTCTCTGGTAGTTTCACCGCGCGCTTCATCTGGATCAGACTGCTTCTCCGCCTCAAACGGCGGCTCTGAGGCGCACAACAAAAGTAGAGTGGAACTGATTCGTTGTTGGAAGACAGAGAGCATAAAGTGACAAGAGCGGAGGAAAATAAGTCTTTTTGCATATGTTCGTGCGTTTAGTGTGTAAATTACTGAAATATTGATGCTAATTTCCGTTAGCCTGTCTGTGGCATTTTGCAAAATACAGTATTTCATTATCTTGCTGTGTTTCAGTCGCTTTAAATGCATTTAAAAACATGAGGGAGAAATAAAACATGATGGACCCTAGTGAGGATCAAGCGGTTCGGAAAATGGATGGATGGATATATTTTTTTATGCCATCTTTACATATCGCAGCTCTGTTGCAGGGCGCCTGCGATAAATGGGGGTTTGCTATATTTCAAACTCAAACACATTGAATTTGGGTTACTTTACCAAAGGAACATACCTTCTTCATGTGTTGACTTAGAGTTTGGCAGATCTTCTACAGGTTCCGCTAAACCTCAAAAAAAATAAAAAAACAAAACGAAATATTAATTTTAGCTTAAAAACAAGCCTTTAAGTTATCAAAGATCCACAGTGCAGCATCCATGAAAGCCTCATTTAATAATCGTGACTATTAATATAGCGTGAGGCTGGAGGGTGAAATCCGTTTGTGGTGGTTGTGGTACAAGTGCTCACCCTCGGGGTCGCTGCTGCTCTCTTCAACATTCTCATCTTGTGCTACAACAGGCTCGGACCACTGCTCCACTTCCACCGGTGGCTCTGAGGCACAAAACAAATTCAAGCAAACATATTGAATCTGGATCGTCTTTAATTTAAAAAAAAAAAAAAAAAAAAGGGAACACACCTTCTTGTGTCAACTTGGAGCTCGTCAAATCGTTTGCAGATTCCACTTGGCAGCAAAATCAAAATGTTAAAAAAAGCAGTTCATGTTTGTTTACCGAACCTTCAGGTTATTTCCTGGCTTACCGACAGTCTCCTGAGACGACGGCTCCTCCACCAGGACTACGGGCATAAAACATCAACACTTGAACCAACACACAAAACCACGTCGGGCTGTCAGCTGCCTGCTGATATGCTCACCCCCGCTCGTGTCGATGGCGTCCAAGTCCTCCTCTGAAAGACATCAAGGGGAGACGTCACGATTGAGAAGGACAAAAGACACCAAACTTGGATATATTTGACACACCATAAGGATGCTCCAGGTCTTCTCGAGGATCATCTGCAACATAAAATATCGCAAGAGATGTAGCATTCTCAACAAAAACAATTTGGAATCTAAATATAAAAATGTGGTTTTGAGCAGTTTTGGTCTCGAAGACAGCTGGAATAGGCTCCAGCACACCCGCGACCCTTGTGAGGTTGGATAATGGATGGAGGGATGATGTAATCCAGGTTGTAGATGAGAGCATAGCTAACCAACAGAGCAACTCTATTTTTTAATTTCAAAGAATTACAGAAATATCAAGTCATCTCTCCCCATTGAAATGAATGTAAACGCCATTAATCCATTCCAAACCAAAAAATAATGTGGAAACGCTTTTGTTATGAAACGTTTATTTCATTTTCCCCCCCTACGACAATAATGTTTTGGAAAATTTTCCTCAGCATCTGTGTTGGACTCACCTGCTACAAAGTCTTCTTCTACAAACGCAGGCAGGGGAACAGGAGCTGCAGGACACACACACGTTATGTATATGTAAGCATGTACAAAGATGAGGGGAAAGAAGATATAGTGATTAAGAAGTTTTGCGTTTGAAGAGGTGATGAAGCAGATTGTCGAAGGGTGCCGGACAAACCTTGGATTTCAGAGTCCACATCTTCAGCTTCAGAGACTGGCATGCACATGCGCAAATGCACAGGAAGTGTGTCATGACACGCATTTAGACAAGGTGACAAGCAAATTGTTGCAATCACACACTTGTGGGTGAGTCGTCTGTTGCGGTCTCCTCCATAGGCACCTCGACTGACTCCTCCCCGTGCGACTCGGCAGCTTGTCGGTCGGTGGACTGGTCTTCAGCAGTGAAGTCCTCTGTTGTGGTCTCCTCCATAGGCACCTCGACTGACTCCTCCCCATGCGGCTCGGCAGCTTGTTGGTCGGTGGACTGGTCTTCAGCAGTCGAGTCCTCTGTTGCGGTCTCCTCTGTAGGCACCTCCACTGACGGCTCTTCAGGTGCCTCTGTGGCTTGTCGATTGCTCAACTGCTCTCCAGCAGTTTCTAGCACACAAATAATGGAGAGAATTCATCTGTAAAAGAGTATGTCTGATCTTTTTTTTAATGGACACAAATGTGATGATTTTTTTAGCCTTTTTGATTTTCTTTGCATTTGTGTTTACTACCGTACATTATAATTTTTTCAAAGATGCAAGAAAAAAAATTATAGATTTTTTTTGCACTGAATCAACTGCTCTCATTTTTTCTCTATTTCGTCATAAAAATATTTGGCTTTCAGGTGAAATTTATGGAAAATGTAAAAAGTTCACGCAACAGCGATGCATCATGAAAGTGGAAGGATGCACACTTCTGTCATCATGTAACCTTGAGCATCGATCTATGTCTTTCTGTGACTCTTCCAGTCTCTCTGTAGCTCTGTTGCAACCTGCTGTTGACACCCTGTGACACTCTAAAGCCAGTGGCCAGTTCCCATCTGAGAATGTCCTGTTTGAAGCATCGCAATGGGAAGGTACTGTTGAGCCATTGTTAGGTGTCGTCTAAGTCTCATGATGTGGATTGTGGTAGAAACAAAAAAAACAAAAAATTACCTCAAAAGCCTGATGTGCTCTAAAAACAGTCAAGGCATTTTTAAAATCAGCGGAAACGGTATCTTTATGGATACATAAAGTCTGATTAAAATATGCTGTTGTCCAGTGTAATGATTTTTCTCCCTTTGCTCCCATTCAGTGCCGAGTCCCTCAGGGCTCCATCTTTGGTCCTTGATTTTTCATTGATCATGCTCCCTCTCAGTGCGTCGTTCAGCCGCTTCCATTGAATGTCCTGCGGTTGCTCTGATGATGATTACACCCGGATGTATTTCCCTGCCAGAGCCAAAAACTTGAACCAACTGACCTCCCTCCATGATCGTGTAGATGCTACCAAAAGATGGATGCTCCAATTTTTTTCTGCTTCATTTAAACCCCAACAGGGCGGCCCGGTAGTCTAGTGGTTAGCACTTCGGCTTCACAGTGCAGAGGTGCCGGGTTCGATTCCAGCTCCGGCCTCCCTGTGTGGAGTTTGCATGTTCTCCCCGGGCCTGCGTGGGTTTTCTCCGGGTGCTCCGGTTTCATCCCACATTCCAAAAACATGCGTGGCAGGTTGATTGAACACTCTAAATTGTCCTTAGGTGTGAGTGTGAGTGCGAATGGTTGTTCGTTTCTGTGTGCCCTGCGATTGGCTGGCATCCGATTCAGGGTGTCCCCTGCCTACTGCCCGAAGACAGCTGGGATAGGCTCCAGCACCCCCCGCGACCCTAGTGAGGATCATGCGGCTCGGAAGATGAATGAATGAATGAATGAATGAATGAATAAACCCCAACAAAAGTGAAGTTCTTTTAATTGGTCCTAAAATCTTTTCCAATGTTGGTCATCCGTTTGTTTGTGTGTGTCAGAGGTGGAAAAAAGTACAGCGGTGCTTTGGGCGATAAATTCATTTTGTGACCATGTTTATAAAACCCTTGCATCTCAAATCATCTTTCCTCATTGAAATGAATGGAAGTGCTGTTAATCTGTTCCAGCTTCCCCTATAACATTGAAAAACTGAGTCAGGGCACTAGTGTACCTGCGTTACATCCCACCACTTGTGTGCGCGTGTGTGTGTGTGTGTGTGTGTGTTCACCTGATCCCTCTTCAGTTGGCTGCCCCTGGCGTGGCGCTTTCAGGCCTGTTTGTAGATGTGATAATATGACAAAGACACAGAAACTGCTCACATATTGTTCACTCCCTCATAAATGTGAACACACACTAACACAGGCAGGAGCAGCTCACAAGCGCGCCCTTTGTCGTGTCATGTGGTCAAACTTGGAATATGAACGGACGTGTGATGTCACGTGACGTCAGAAGCATAAATGAGGTGGTTCACAGTAAACGTGGAATTCATTTCCGAAAAGTATGACGTGGTGATATTAACACACACCAATGAAGTCTTAAATAACCGAATGTATGTTTTTAAATATGTGAAGAAGCCGGAGAACAGCACCATTTGAAGTTTTATTTTACACTTTGGAGGGAAATTATGTTCCAGAAAAGGAGTGGCGGAGTTTCCAGTGCACATGCACACATGAGAGATTAAAACAACAACAACACAAATGAATCAACGATTTCGCAGCAAAAGCAACCGATTGGCTGTATTGGGAATCACTCGTGATCTACCCCATCGGTTTCCAATGAGTGGACAATTTCATCACGCTTCCCACAACGCATCTTGAAAATGAGGAAACAATGATGCTAACTCGAAAAGCTTTTTTTTTTTTGGGGGGGGGGGGGGTGGGGGGGGAATCAAGAATTAAAATCGAGACAATCTGAGAGTAACTGATCCCCACCCAGAAAGGTTGAATGGCTTGTCGATATCACAGGAGGGCGGCAAAGCACTACTTTTCAGTTCGATAAAGGTTCCTGGACTAAATGAAGCTCCTCACCTCACTTCAACATGAAAATGGTGCCAAAGCAGTAGTTCGTTTTCCCCCCGTCATTTTTGTTCAAAATTGAGCGGTATTATTGAAGGTCCACGCAATTTCAAGACAACACTGAGTCGTGTTTCAAAACTTTTTTTTCTCTCGCCTAAACCAACTATCGAGTCCACTGATTCTAAACAGAGCCTCGCCAGAGACAAAAATAAGAAGAGTCCAAACATGTGCAAAAGAAGGGTTTACTTCTTCCTCCCACTGGTGGCCATTTTGTCAGCAACCACGGCCTTTTCTTTCCTGACCGCAGTCACGCCGGCTCGCTGAATTTTCTCCTCCGGGGTCTGAGTGCTATTTGCTTTCCTCGCGTCGGGCCGCTCCGGCTCCATCTTCTCCCGGGCGGCCTTCTCCCGAGAAAGACGCAGAAGTTCCTTCTCTCTGGCCGCCTTCTCCTTCTCCTGAGCCAGCCGGGCTCTCTCTTTCGCGAGGATTTCTTTCTCCGCTCTTTCTTTTTCTTGCCTTTCCCTCTCCGCCTTCTCCCGTTCCTGTTCCAGCTTTTCTTTCTCCATCCTTTCCCGCTCTTTGGCCATCTGTTCTTTTTGTAGTCGCTCCCTTTCTTTTCTTTCCCGCTCGCTCTTCTCTGCGGCCAAGCGCTCCCTCTCTTCCCTTTCCTTGGTGGCCTCTTGTTCCCGAACCAAGTGCTCCCTCTCTTTTTCAAGCTGTTCCTGTTCCTGCTTGGCTTTCTGTAAAGCAAGTTTCGCTTGCTCCGCCTTTTCCCACTCCTTTTTCTCTCTCTCGGCCTTCTCCCGCTCCGTCTTTTCCCACTCCCTTCTCTCGCTCTCAGCCTCCTCCCGTTCCATCCTTTCCTTCTCGGCCCTCTCCCACTCCATTTTTTTTCTCTCCACCGCCATCCTAATTTTCTCTACCTCCATCCTCTCCGTCTCCACCGCTATCCTCTCCTTTTGAAGCTTAAGCTGCTCCTGGGCAACCTCCAGCGTCTTCATCTTGAGTTGCCAGGCCGTCTCCCTGCCTCGGTCCTCGTCGACGAGAAAGGCTTTGATTTCGGCGAGCGCGATGCGGGCGATCCTCTTGGCTTCGGTCTTCTCGTGGACGGCGCTCAGTTCTTCTTGTAGGGCAGAGCGCAACGTGTCGTCTCGGATAGGAAGTTCTGTAGTCGGGAATATAGTCGGCGTCAAAGGGAATGGAGCGCGAGTGGTAACCGGGGGGGATGAGTTAGCAGAGCAGCCAAGCCAATTTGGAGGTGCAAACCGAGGCGAAATGCGTTTGCGGTGAAAGCGAGGTTCACACACATGCAGGTGGGAGATTTTCTACCTCGGGTTGCGTTCTTCCGCAAAGTTGTTTCTGCTGCAATCTCGTCTGGGACGCCACACGGGAAACAAAAAGACAAAACAAACGAAACAAACGAAAAAAATAGACAGAGCTGCTGCTAAGATGCCAGCATCGCACCGACACTTCCACAAAGTCATGTGACCGCCGTCTCCCACGCTACCTTCGTTCATCTCATCAGGCTCCTCGTCCATTTCTCGAAGCACTTCACACACAGACAGACAGTTTTCAGAAACGGATGCCAGTTTTCGATAATGGCGACGTCAGCAATTTTTTCTCCATTGGATCAAAAAAAAAAAAATCTTGGAAATGCAGATTTTTTTTTTCCAAAAGGCAAACATGCAACACTCGTCAAGGCCGAGTCGGGTCCCAAAATTGGCGCCTTAAGTCCGACTTGAGTCGAGTGGCCCGTTGCAGGTGGTTAGGTTACCATGGCAACAAACATTTGAGTGTCATTCTACTTCCGGATCAAAAAGCAAAGCTAAAGTGTCGCTATGTGTGCATGAGACCTTCTTCGTCTTCATCAAACAACAACAAAAAAAGCAACGTTGGCTCGTTTCCACTTTCGACACTCGCAACGTTGAGCGTCCGGCACGCCTCACAGCACCTCAGAGACATGCACGACGTCACCCGATGCTCTCGACGTGTACCTTTCCTGTACGCCTGCCTCCTGCGGGAAGCTTTTAACCGCCTGCCATCTGAAGCGACAAAACAGCACAGGGCGTTTGTCAGTGACGCCTTAAATGTGCGAAGCTCGTAGGATCATTCGGCGACGGCGCCGACACACTTTTCTCTGTGTTGGGGGAAAAAAATGAACTTGAGGTTTCCCTTGTCAAATGTGAAAACATGTCCACTCCCAAAAACTGAAAATATAATAAATAAAAATGGGGGTGGGGGGTGAGGATGCAAATGGATCTTTGATCACGTTAGCGTCCGTGTTGGGGGTGTGCAGGTTGCAAGTTTACATCGTTTGACTGTTACAAAAAACCGTTTTGGGCGCTTGGGATAATATTTCACTTTGTATCAGAACGTCAAAACTTTCAAGGCGAACTTCATTTGACCTTCTGGAAAACATACAAATACAAGGTTTCACTCCATCCCGTAAAAATGTTGACATGTTTTGCTAGCTTGGGTCCAACGTCAAATTCAACGATTCATTAGGAGTACCGCCCCAAAAATACCCCCCTCCACCCCCCAAGTCCACCCAATTTGCCAAGTGTGTCCTCCATTAGGTCCTCGGTCCTGCTTCCTGTCCTCCTATTGGTTCTGAAGGTCCAGTATGACCCCTTTGACTTCCACGTCATCAAGGTAAGAAGCACTGCCCTGTTGGCGCCTCCTGGCCGCCGCTGCCTCTTCCTCGCCATCTTCCTCCTCCTCCTCCTCTTCCTCCTCCTCCCCGCCCTGCTCTATAGGCGAGCTGACTACGTCATAGAGGAAGGTGAAGAAGCCATACATCCAATCAGAACCTTCCTCTGCCAAAATATTTACAACCTCCTCAAGAGACTCGCCTTGCGAGCTAGCATCGCCATTTTTGGTCAGACCTGACAAGAGAGAGAGAGACAATAGAAGAGAAGATAGGGGGCGATGGAGAGGAAGGGATGGAAGGTAACTTGAAAAAAAAAATGAAAGGATGAAACAAGAAGTGAGGGATGAAGCATGTCATCAAACAAAGGATGGCGATGATGGAGGGAAAAGAAAGGAAAGGGAGTTAAAGTCGTCGTTCACACGGCCGGCAGCCGACAACCTCGACTTCCTGTTTCTGTTTCGCCGCGTCCTCAAACTCAGCGTGGACTTTCGTTTTGAACCCTTTCACGCACCATGTAACCTGATCAGTCCACCACCGCTCATCCAATGTCTTGCGGGAGAGGCTACAGCTCACCCGCGACTCCTGATTTTGAATATCGGGCTGGAAAACCTGATTAGTATTTTTTTTTTTAAACCAATTCATCGATGAAGCAACAAAATAATTCTTAGTTGCAGCCCTACTTTGATGAGATTAAAAGAATCAGCCTTGTTCTCCTGTTTGGCGAGCTGGCATCACGCCGTCACTCCCCAAATTTGGTTGACAAGTGACCCGCAAAACAAAAAGACGATGAAAGGTTGTACATTGAAACTCTGAAAAATGTTCACGTGAGCCAGATTATTTCACGAGCTATCAGAAATGAGAATCGAGGATGATGGTGGAACGCCATAGTTGTTACCTGTTGTCATTTTTTTTTTTTTACTCGAAGGCCTCCGCAAGCTTTTTTTTTTTCACGAGTCGAAGCGCCGCGCTAAGACGCGTGGGGGCACGTTACCGTGAACCACCTCAATAGGAAAAAACATAAGCGGGGACTTGCCGAGCAGGACTTTGGCATCCTCCACATCGAAGTCGCCGTCTCCGTCTGTGTCGTAGGCTGTCAGCTTCCCTGCAGCGGAAAGTAGAAAAAAAAATTATGATGAACGTGACCGTTTTTTTTTTGTGGGTCTGGAATGACGACAAGAATGACGGCGGATTCACATGGGAGTAGACGACACACAATGAGAAGCGTTTGGGTTCTTATTTATGTGTTCTAGAGTACTTTTGTTCAGGCCTTTTTGGCGGCAAAGTTGGATGAAGTGAAGGGGAAAAAAAAGGGTGGAGTTGTGGTACTTCAGGAGAACCTTGAAGGTGGGATGTATACGAAGGAAACAGGAAGTGGAAAAAAGACACTTGTCTTTACATCGAAAAAAACAGCGTACCTTGTAAAACTTGTGTAAAGTTCATACGAAATTCCTGAGCGCGGGCTGCGTGTAGACGACACACACAAAATAGATATAGATGACAGGAAACAAAATCTGAGCGTCATCTTCTCGCTTCTTCGCAGGCCCGAAAATCATCCGAATAACGAACACGTTCGGCGCCGCCGTTATCGCCTTGCAAACACTTACCGACGACACTGTCGTAGTCGACGATGTCAAAGTAGACGACGGCCACAGAGCTCCAAACCCCCAACAGCGCCAGCACCGCAAACCAGGTGAAGACGGAATACTTGGCTCCTGCCCCCACGTCTCCTCCTGCCGCCTTCTTGCTGCTCTTGCTTTCCGGCGGCTTTGCCTCTGAGGACGACACACAACACGTCAAACGCATCATTCGGCCGTGAATACATTTCATCCGTTTGTTTGAGTGCTCAGGATGATTATTATTATTATTATTATTATTATTTTTGCTGCTTCCATAGTGTTGCATTTCAATTCATTGTGCTGCTCCTTCTGGTGGACCCTCCTTGCCCACCAGGAGGCAGTATAGTTACAGAGACTACTACTAATCGAGTAACTGACTCTGCAAAATGCTGTAATATTCAGTAATATTTTGGGATGTCCCGATTTTATATTTTTTTGCACCCGAGTCCAAGTCTCGTCACTTGATTTTGAATAAATGCAGATTCCCGAGACCTGATCCAAAACCTCTGAGATGCAACGCAGCGAAGAAAAAAAAAAAGACGACCATATCCAAATGTTCTCAATTGTCTTACATTTTCTTTGGTATTTTTTGACTTAAGAAGTTTGAAAAGCCGATATCAGCTGAAAAAAAAATCACATAACCGATCCTGTCCACGTTTGCAGAGGATAAAGAATATATTCCCGTGAGCGCTGTTGTATTCTCCATCTGCACGTGTTGCCTCACTGTTTATCTTCAAAGACCCGTTTGGTTGTAAAACTGCAACAATCGACGCTAACGTTAGCATGTCCCGCGGACACTTTTGGGGTCGTCAAAGAACAGGACGTTCATATTTTTGGAATGTGTGGAGGGAAAAACACATGCAAGCATACAAAATGGAAGCGCGGGAAGACTGGAGCCTCGATTCCAACATGGCCACCTGTCAAGCAGACGTGCTGCTCATGTTATGTGCTGGCCCTCGTTAATTACATAACACATCAAACACACATTCATTTAACACACACGGCAGTTATTAGTAATCACGGTTGGCACTTTACAGTTTCAAGTTACCAACACCTTTTTTCCAAGCGTCACAAAAAAAGCAGAGGTCAAAGTGACCCGGGAACATATTTAACTCCAGCCCGACGGGGGGCGGGGTCCAACAACAGCTGCTCCTCGGGAAGCAGCTGAGAGCTTCAAACACGACAATCCCGTCGGCTTCATCTCCCAATCACAAATGCATCTAGCTCAAATGTTAAAGGTGAAAGTCGGAACGCATTGGAACTCAACCTGGTCAAACCAAAGCAAACCGATTCATGCCAAACCAAACCGAGTCCATCCCCGAAGGGTTTCACCCACCAGAGAACAGAGGAGCCTGCTGCGTGGCTGCAGCCTCCTCCAAAATGTCTCCTCCTAGCAGAAGCAAATTAAGTGACCCGGAGAAGAAGCAGCAGAACCAAAGTCCAGTTTGACGATCACACTGGTCCTACCTGTCTTCTCGAGGCCATCCTGAGCCTCCTCACTTACAATCGGCTCCACCTGCTCCTCACACACTTGCTCATGAGCGTTCAGCGCCTCCTGGGTGCTGTGGGGCTCCTCCGCCGGCGCGGCCAAGGAGGTTGCGGAGGGAGTGGAGGCGCCATAGTGGCGGTAGCGCTGCATGGAGCAAACCTTCCGAGAAGCCCGTCAAACTAACGCATTGAATTCTCAACAGCACGTTCACAAAAGAGCCCGGCGGATGATGCGAACTATGGGAAGGAAACTTCCAAAGAGGTGACAACAAGACGACGAGTGACCAACGGGCAGGATGGTGGCGAATCAATCATCAGGGAAGACACAAGCACCTCCTCCTCGCCGTCCTCGCACCGACCAATTGGTCCAGAACCTGAACCCCCCCACTATTCTTAGAGCCGACAAACCTCGCAGCGTTCCGTGTTTCTCTGTGTGTGAGATGCCACAGAGGACAAAGTAAGGCACTGTGCAAGAGCCTCGGGCCACTATTAGATTTGTTGTTTTAGCAATGCTGTCATGGGCATATATAAAACTACAAATAGGTTGTCCACGGACCTCCTTCAAGGAGCAGGATACAGTGGACCTCAGGTTAACGTCTACACGAGAGTTTGGTCAAAAGATGTCCAATTTGACTTAGTTTTGCTTGGACTCGCACTTAAATCATGGCGTATATACTTGGTGTTAACTGAATTGTTTTAATGAACTGTTTAATACTAGATTTGGGGAAGTGCACCAGAGGGAAGTGAGGTGTTGAAGTGTACATCAGTAAAACAACAGAATATGAAGTAAAAGATATTTTTAGTGAATATAAAGGCTTGACGTCACGTTCATATATGTAAATATGACGAAAGTGAATTGTTAAAAAGGAAATCGGTGTCGTCTTTAGCTAGCCAAGCACAGAATCCTGACGTCATTGACGGGGCGACTTCCAGGAATGTTGCGGTAACGCAAATCAGCAAATGCCTCACAACTAATCCGTGTGGTGGATCTGTTAGCACCTCGCAAAATGTCCCTGGCCACTGGAAGCGCGAGATAGCGAGACCAAATCCAAACAGAAAATCTTCACGTTTATCCGTCTCTTGCTGCGAGGCAAATTAGGCGCCACCAAAAAAAAAATTCCATCAATGTGTCCGAATTAATGCTGCATACGGCGAGCACAAAGTACACAAATACATATTTATATTAAACACACACTGTAGTGTTGGTTCGAAACAGTTTAAAGACGAACGTTGCCGGGTTAAGCTTGTTGCACCTTTCACAGGCTGGAGGTGGAAACGCGCGACCTTAGTACAAGTGAAAATGTTTGCCGAATAAATGATTGATTCTTCAAGTTTAAAACTACGAACGTGTTTTGGGCCCGAAAAGAGACAACGTCGACAATCGGCAAAATGTTTAAGAGAATCCGGGATAGAATAGACGTGCCTGACGTTCGCGGACTCAGACTCGTTCGCTAGTAAGACAGAACACAAACCTTTTTTGGAATGCGTTTTGGGACTTTTCTTCGGAGCCATTGTGTCGTAAATTCACTGATAGGATTATATCGAGTGACAAGCAGCTAACAGGCTAAGCTAACGGCAACTTTGATTGACACCGGGGGGATTTTGTTCGGAAAGAAGTGAATGGATGGAGCCGCAGCTAGCTTGGAGACCAACGACGCTCTGAATACCGACCGTGATTATGATTGGCCAAGCACTCAACCAATCGGTGTTGCTAAATAGCCAAATGGGCAAGGTTGAAAAGATTTCAGCCAATCATGTTCGTAGAAAGCTTCCACTGTTTGGAGTGATTTAAAAAAAACGTGGCAGGAGAAGAGTTGACGCGATCCGGGGTGGAACATAATCTGGATTTAAGCCAAAACCCACTCTTGCACACTGCAGTAGTTCTGATCTAAAACTATTTGTTTTAAATCAGATTTCTCTCTCGCTATCTAGAGAGAGAGAGAGAGAGAGAGCGAGAGAAGAGAGAGAGAGAGAAACACACACACAATATACATGTTTTCATGAAGAACATCATTGAAAGGTGTTATCAATAAGCCACATTACAAAAATTCATGTCGTATTTTGTACTTTTGCAGACTCGCAACTACATCAGTGGACCACAAGATGGCGCTGTAGTCGTATCGGTAAAGGCGAGAGTAACAGCGCTGTAAAAAGATATTCAACCATACCTGTCAACTCATACGGTTTAGCCATAGTTCATACGGATTTTGTGGTGAATCTTACGTATATGGACGTATCGCACAATTCATACGCATTCTGAAAATTTCCGGGGTTTTTTTCTTCCCCTAACAGGTAGTTCCGTTTGCTTTTACCCAGAATGGTGCTAGTCTACTCGAATGCTTTCATTTCTGGTAACTTTCCAAAAAAGTAACGCAGGAATTACAACTCTGAACACAGTAATGCTACGAAGTAGAATGATGATTAGACATTAACCAGACATTGTATTATGGAGATCTACAATAAATATCGTTAAAATGTCGTGGTTTTTTCTGCCGTTATTTTGACATATAAAATGCTTTGGTATGTTATAAGGATTTTTTTGCTCTTTATAAGTTTTTTTTTTGGTAGTTTGTACAGGTTGGCACTCCGAAAAGTTGACAGGTATGTTCACCTAAATCATAAACGTTGAAATATTAATGCGTTTAATGTGTTATAAAATCCTCGACGAATACGTTGACACGCGCATTCAAACACAAATTCATACACAGCAGACAACAAACAGATGAACTCCTACAAACACACGTAACATCAACACGCACCAAGCACAGGCACGCACACAATCACACACAAAAAGCGATGAGACCGTTTTACTGGATTTGTGTCTGGTTTATTTACCGCAGGATGTTTTAAATACAGACATTTATTTGCAAAATACTAAAGAGTATTACAACTCAAAGTACTAAAAAGTGGATCTATTTATTGTCATCATCATCATGTTTGTAAAACACCGGGGTGGAGATAAGTGGAGGGGTTACTGAGGCACAACTTTCTCCTTCTTCACTCCAAGTTTTTGTTTTACTGGCAAAAAAAGTCTGAAAAACTCCAAGATTTTTTGATGACTTAAATCATTTTTTTTGTTGTGTTCCGTTGGTGTTTTGCGTTCCAGAAACTTCTTTGGAGAGACACTCCAAGCACAAAATGGCCTTAGGACAGAAGACTCCTCCGTCTCTGTCACCAACAAGTCACTTCCTGTCGGTATTTGACCACCTTGTGGCAAACCAGTGTGGACCCACTCTGACACCAATATGACACCATTAATTCACCAGTATCAAACACGTATGACACCTGTGTGACAGCAGTGTTGAACTGATATGACACTGGTTTTGACCCCACATTGAACCAATTTGCCACCAGTGTTGTACAACACTTGTGTGAACCAGTGTTGAACCAGCATAATACCAGTGTTGTACGACACCTGCAGGGTACCAGTGCGAACCCAGTGTTGAACCAATGTGACCCCGATGTTTAACCAGTTTGACATCAGTTTTAAACCAGTATCAAGTCAAGTATCGTATAAGGATGGCACAGGTTTTGAATCAGTTTTCAGCCAATGCAACATCAGTTCTGAACCAGTATGACACTGGTCTTGAACAACACTAAATTCAGTGCTGTCACCAGTGTGACACTTGCATTGACCAAGTTTGACACCTGTGTCAAACCAGTATGAATCCGGTTTGAAGGGGAGTGGGTACAAACGTTGACAGAGTTGATTTTTTGTCCATAAAATGAGAACAAGGTTCAGATGTTTGTTGTTGGAAGGTTCCAGTGCACTCTGTTGGGGTTACAAGATGACCAAGCAGCCTTTATTTTGAAAAGGAAAAGGAAGGCTGCAAGGCATATTAGCCCCCTCTGGTCCGGAACTTTCCGCACCCCTTCGGTAGCACCAAATGGACCGAGTCGGTATGCATGTGACGGAATCTTCCTGAAACACAGACCTGTCAATCACCAGAACTTTTGCCCTTAAAGAGAAGAACAAACGGCCCAACAAACGCATAAAAAAATAAATAAAAATAAATAAGGTGCTTTTATATGATTAGATTTGAGTGCTTTATGTCTTTTCTTTTGGGCTGCCTCCTTTAGTCTTCCTGGAAGTAAATGCATTTGTTCACTTTTTTTTCATTATTCCTTTTTCTAATTAAATTATGGGTTAATTAATTCCTTGCAAATATAAATAAAACACTTAATCATAAATATTACAACTAAAAATGAGCATTTTTTAATTGCAAAAATAAACGAATACATATTTGAATTAAAAAATACCTACTTCCTAATAACAAAACGTCACTCTTGAGCACAAAAGTGTTATTTATTATTTATTCTTTTTATTACAGTGGTGCCTTCAGATACGAGTTGAATTTGTTCTGTGAGCATGCTTTCCCCATTGAAAGGAATGGAGACGCCGTTAATCTGTTACAAACGCCCCCTAAAAAAGAAAACGCGTTTGTGCTTTTAACAAGGAATAAATAGCACTCTCGAATATTGTACTCTATTAAAAACTTAGAGTAATACCGTTGAACAGAATGCGAAGCATTAAACCTGTGAGTATGATGATATTGTCTGTCTTACGTGTTGCTCCACCTCGTGTGTTTAAATAGCTTCTTGAAGCTTGGCTATCAACGCTAACTGTTCGCATGTCAATTGTGAGCATTAAGCTTAACAGACTTTTGATTGCTTATATCTCAAGTCACCACTGCATAATAATTATAAATTTGAATTACTATCACAACGTAAACATGTCTGCCTCTCTGCCACTGGGGGAACCACAGCACAGCGACAAGTGCTTATTTGACCATCTATGAACAGAATTATTTTCAAAAGGTGTTTTTTTTTTTTTTGTCCGGATGCTCATCAGCCAATCGGGAGCCACCTTAGAGGCACGGGGTCCCGGGGACAACAAAAGGGGCGCTAATGACGGCGTGGAGTGTCATTGAGTGCGGTGGCGGCAGGCAGGCACACTCGCGGTCTATTGCTACCGAAAAGAGCCCTTCAGCGCAGCGCAGCCGAACACCACGGCGACACTTCGTAAGCTAACTTCTGCTTTCAACAGCAGAATAAAAATCCAGGTGGCGTCAGGTTCCGTTTTGGTGGTGGTGCGGGGGGTGGGGGGGGGGGGTGTTGAGGGGCGGGGTCAGGACAAAACCACCACTTTGACACAAAGAAGAACTGAGCGTTCTGCGCCCACCCAAGCAGTGCATTTGTGCATTTTCTGTTCCCGGATGGTCCTGAAAGTGTCACTATCGAAGCTTCCAGGTCTCCGGCCGAGCTTTTATTGCTCCTCACGCTTGGTTGTTGGGGGGGGGGGGGTTTCCCTTCATGTTTCTCTGTGCAAAAAAAAAAAAGTGTCTGAGTGTTCGTAGAAAACTAAACAATAAAGCGGGGAACAAAGTCATTGATAAATAAATTATGAAGTAGACAAACATGACATTGATGTGAACCATTCTTTGGGAGAAACTCCATAATTTGTGTGTGTGTGTGTGCGCGCAAATGTACTCATGTGGGTTGTTTGGAGACTTCAGTCAGGGAATTTTTCACTTTGTGTAGTCACCAAACAGACCAAAAGACAATAATTCCCTTTTTCAGTGGATGTGCGGCTAAAAATGAGTCGCGCTATAGCTCTCATTTTAAGAATAATTGTGTTGGTGGAAAGTTTTTGCTGATTGTCGTCTACTTTGGTTGGCGGTCGGACGTACTTTTGTCAATGACGGCGTGCGACGAGCACAAAACGTAACGTCAGCGTGTCGACATTTGACAACCGTCGTCTTTTTCCTTCTGAGCGAGTGATATCTTAGCATCCGGCCGTCCGCAGATCGCAAAAACGCTGTAGGTTTGAGGGTAGTTTTTGTCAATGTGTCATGACCGTGAAGAAAAACATTTAAAAAAAAAAAAAGATTATTGTTGTCGTCTTCTGTGAAAGTGTCACAGTTCCACTGAGGAAAAGCTGCAAAGCCTTTTTTTTTCTCCCTTGTCAAGTTACGCTAAAAAATATAAAAAATAGTTGTAATAATCGTACTGCTATGAAAAGACTGTCAACAAAGTTCTACTTTTTCCTAACAAAACCTTTGCTAAGCTGAGCTCGCGTCGCTTTACTCGCAAGCTAACACTTGCGCAGCTTAGGTCGCTAACGTCGTGAACGCAGCTCCCGGCCGATAAAATACATGAGTGATATAGTGTTTGGGGGGCCCCGAGAAGAAGTTACTGCAGTTCTCCGGGCGATCAGCAGGGGGCAGGAAGTAACATGAAAAGCGAGTAAAGTTGTTCCAAGCCCCGCCACGTTGATATCTTCACGCTTTTTGGGTGCCCCGCTAGTAGCCGCATCATTCACTTTTCCACAAAGTCCTCCATTTGTTTTTTTTGCTCCTACGGGACTGTACCCGCGTCACTCGTCTCCGCCTTGGGGGGTAAACGGCGCGGCGGTGGCTCGCGTTACGCTGCCGTAGGACGGCGGCGACGAGGCGGAGGAGGCCTCGGACCGCTCCAATCCGACCAACCCGGAGCCGTAGTTCTCACGTATCATCGCGGCGATCAGGCCTTCCTTCTCGGGCGCCTCTTCCTCTTCCTCCTCGCCGTCGGTTGCCTCGTCGTCGCCCCGGGCCGGCGCGTGTCGCGGCGTGGTGATCCGGCGGTAGAGGTAGGAGGCGGCCTTCACCTGGCGGCATACCAGATGCCTCCGGTAGCAACGCTGGATGACGGCGGCCGACACGTCCTCCTGCTTCCGCCGCAGCGTGGTGGTGATGGGCTCGTAGGAGATCTTGGACGGGTTGGCCATCATGAACTTCTCCTCCATCTGCTGCTTGAGGGCGTCCATCTCGCCCGACTCGCCCAGAACGCGCTTGGTGAAGGCGAAGAGGATGTCCAGGCAGTGGATCTTGTCGCCGCTGACCATGGGCAGGTCCATGGAGATCAGCTTGATCTTGTTGGGCTTCCCGATGCGCAGGGGCTCCGACAAGGAGTCGGCGAAGTCGGACAGCTTGGCGTACTCGATGAACTGCGTGGCCTCCGGGTCGAATTTCTCCCAGACCTCGTAGAACATCTCAAAGTCGTCCTCGCTCAGAGGCTCCGTGCTCTCCTCGGTGGCCACGCTGAAGTTCTCCAGGATGATGGCGATGTACATGTTGACCACGATGAGGAAGGAGATGATGATGTAGGTGACGAAGAAGGTGATGCCCACCGAGGGGTTGCCGCAGTTGCCGCGCTGGCTGGTGCCCGTGTGCGGCACGTGCGGGTTGCACTCCTCGGGCGAGTTGTTGAGGATGGGGCTCAGCAGGCCGTCCCAGCCGGCCGAGGTGGTGATCTGGAAAAGGCAGATCATGCTGTTGCCGAAGGTCTCGAAGTTGAACATGTCGTCGATGCCCGCCTGCCGCTTGACGTAGGCGAAGTTGGCCATGCCGAAGATGGCGTAGATGAACATGACCAGGAAGAGCAGCAGGCCGATGTTGAAGAGGGCCGGCAGCGACATCATCAGCGCGAACAGCAGCGTGCGGATGCCCTTGGCGCCGCGGATCAGACGCAAGATGCGGCCGATGCGCGCCAGACGGATCACGCGGAACAGCGTCGGCGACACAAAGTACTTCTCGATGATGTCGGCCAGCACGATGCCTGCAAAGCACGCGCGCGGAAGCTGTCAAAAAAACGACTTCATTTCACAACATGGGATGACATCGCACACACACACACACACACAGAGCTGATGTAACAGGTCAATCATGTTGGATTTGTCTGCGGGGACCCGCCCCCCTGCCAGCGCTGATTGCTGCCGTTACCTTCACCTCCCCCGGGCGGCCTCGTCCCGAGTGCATACGCGCGCATGCAAGCCCACGCTCGTGCGCGCACGCACTCAATCATAAAACTTGTCGCGAGCTAAATGGAGGAGATGAAACATGAACGGCGACGGCTAAATTAACTGCTTGGGTTGTGGACGTGTCTGGTGTGTCATGAGCGTGCGTGTGCTTTTTGTGGGGTTGATATGAACAAGCAAGACCTTAGTTGTGTGCATGTAGGGGGGGGGGGCATCAAGCCCACTCAGAAAGTTACTTTGTTGACAAATAACTGTCTAACCCTTGGTTGTCATTTGTCATGGGCCACTTTGGTCAATTGTTTGTTTGTTCAATTATGGTTCAAATGAGTGTAAACAGAGTTAAAAAAAAAGACTGAAAAATGTTTTTATTTATTACACATCCGGATTTGAACAAGGATCATGGAAATTGACACACATGATTTGCTTTTGCGGGCCCATGTAAAATGCTGTGGCGGGCTAGATCTGGCCCCCGGGCCTCGAGTTTGACACCCGAGGGGTCTAATCTAACTAATTTAAAGGCTAATTTGAAACCCTAATCCTGCTTTGAAACTCGACTTTAAAACCCTATCCCGAATTTAAACCCCACTTTGATTTGCTATAAAAATAAATAACAGAACGGACCTCAAATTTGGAAATCAAGGTCCCAGTGGAACAGATTTGCTTTCAACGGAATAGTCGCCTAACGTCCTCACGTAAATGCCCCCCCCCCCCCCCGGTGGCTCAACGGAAAAGAACAACCGATAGAAAATACGCACCGACGATGGAGAGGATGACGACCACAAAGTCGAAGATGTTCCAGCCGACGGTGAAAAAGTAGCAGCGCAGCGCCACGATCTTCACCATGCACTCGGTGGTGAACACCACGATGAAGGCCACGTTGATGTTGTTGAGGACGCGCTCCATCTGGGGCGACTGCTCGTCCGTCTCCACCATCATGGTGATCATGTTGAGCAAGATCAGCACCATGATGATGATGTCGAACGCTTGTTTGGCCACCAGGTCGAAAAAGAAGCCCTGCACATCGTTCTGAGGGGGGGGACACAAGAGGACCGACGTGTCATCTTTACGCCGTCTTATATATATATTTTTTGCTTAGAAATGCAAGCAAAATTAACCGTACTCGAAGCATGACTAATATTAGTGCCGCACTGATGAGCTGAGAGCAGATGACTCGATGAATAGCGTAGCAGTATTATATCGAACGCGGGTAGCCAAGGTGGGCACTGTTTAATTATTTCTATCCATCCATCCATTTTCTAATCCGCTTATTCTCACGAGGGTCGCAGGCGTGCTGGAGCCTATCCCAGACTTTGAGCAGTAGGCGGGGGACACATGAAACTGGTTGCCAGCCAATCGCAGGGCACACATAGACCAACAACCAGCCATGCTCGCAATCACACCTAGGGACAATTTAGAGTGTTCCATTAACCTGCCGTGCACGTTTTTGGAATGTGGGAAGGAAACGGGTTTATAAAATGTCACAGTTTTTTTTTTCTTCCCAAAGTGTCATGTGTGATCGAAGTACCAGAGGTCTGGGGATGGGCTTCTGGGGTTTCTTGGAACCCAACTTCTTCATGGCATTGTAGTATTTCTTTTGCTCCTCTGTCATAAAGATGTCTTGGCCTCCTAAGTGCAAGCAACATGACACCGCACCGTTATTTTCATCCTGCTGACGTCACAAGGACACAACATTCAATAGAATCAGATTATTATTTATTTTTTTCTTTTTTATGGAAAAAGACAACAAAAAAATAGCTCAGGAGTACATACCTCGGGTCAAAGGTTTCCACCTTGTCAATCAATCGCAGCTTTTGCAACGGTATTATATGTATACTGTAAGTTAGCCTGTTTATGGTTCACTTATCTTCCTTTTCTGCTGGTTGAAGTTGTCAATGATGACGCCGATGAAGAGGTTCAGGGTGAAGAAGGAGCCGAAGATGATGAAGATGACGAAGTAGAGGTACATGTACAGGTTGATCTCCTTGATGGGCTGCTCCTCCACCTGCGCAACACACCCCCCCCTCCACATTTACGCTCGATGCCGCGCCGATGACGTGAGCCGCGCGACCGTTTGGTGCCCGTGACTTACGGCTCGCGAGTCCACGGCGGCGTACATGATCTCCATCCAGCCTTTGAAGGTCGCCTTTGACACAAAACGACACGACGATAGGGTTGTATGAGGCAGAGGAAGCGCGAAAACAAAGGTTGGGTTTGGAGGCTGACTTGAGGGTATCAAATTGGGGTTCCGAGTCAGCGTTAAGGTCTCAAGACGGGGTTAACAAAGGAATGGGTTAGTGTGGTAAAAGGTAAAAATGGTAAAAGTATCAAGCCAGGATAAGGGTTTCAAGTTAGCGTTAGGATTTAATCTAGTTAGGGTTTCAAGCCGAGTTAGGGTTTCAAGATTGGGTATAAAGTATGGGTTAGGGTTTCCAGCAATGGCTAGGTTTTAAAGTTGAGTTAGGGTTTCAAAGTAGGGTTGGGGTTTTAAACAAGCGTTAGGGATTTAATATAGTCCTTCAAGCCAGAGTTAGGGTTTCAGACGAGGCTTTTCAGTCGGTGTTAGGGTTTGCAATTATGGTATCAAGCCTAAGTTAGGGTTGTAAAAAAGGGTTAAGGTTTCAAACAAGAGTTACTGATTCAAATTAAGTTTTCAAGTTAGGTTTAAAAACAAGGGTTAGGTTTTTTGAATCAATGTTCAGGTTTTTACACCATGGATTAGGGTTTCAAACTAGGTTATCAAGCCTGGATTTGGGTTTCAACCAAGCATTAGACTTTGAAATTACCCAATTAGATTGACATTTCAAACCTGATCTCAGGTTGCAAAGTCAGGTTTCAAGACAGGATTAAGGTTTTCAGGCCAGTGTCAAGGTTGTAACCGTCGCTTAGAGATTCAAATGAGGGTTTCAAGCCAGAATCTGAGTTCCAAACAAGGGTAAGGCTTGAAATAAAAGGTTTTGTTGAATGAAATTTGCGCTTTGACGTCCAAGCCCGTCGTCTGTCTGATCGCTATGGCAACTGCCGTCAACACTTCCTTTTATGGACTTCCTTCCCCGTGACAAACTTTCAACAGCAGAGCGGCTAATAGAAGGGCAGACGGTTGCCACGGAGACCGGGCAAACACGGAGGGATGCTGAGCCCTCAGTCGTCAAGGCGACGGCACTCATTCAACTTCCACGCGCTTGTGAATCAAGGCGTTCTCCATCTTTTCCCCGCTGTCTTTCCACTTTTTTTCTTTTTAACTCCTCCTGTTTGTCTTCTTCATCCTCCCACCCTTCCTCTTCGTTTTCCGCTCTCATGTCTGCCTACTTAAGAGCCTCCAAAAATAAAAACCTCTCAGGGCTGATTGACTGGCGGCGTGCAGGACGCCCGTGGCGCCGAAGACCGAGAGACCATGTGGGAAAATGTCTTCGGAGTTCATTTAGTGAAGCATGAGGAGAGAAAACGGCGGGGGAGGGGGTGAGAAGACAAAAATATATATATAAAGAAGAAGAACAGAATCAAGGGACAAAAGAAGACAAAAAATGCAAAAAGAGAAAGATGGACAGAAGAATGAGGACAGCACATAAGAACAGACGAAAAGAAGAAGAAAAAAACAGAAGTAGGCCTGCAGGAGCAACCAATCCGAGTGACGCGTGGCGCCGAGTGTCCTCACCACCTGCAGCAGCGCCAGGTATCCGGCCCCCACGTTGTCAAAGTTGACCTTGACCTTGGTCCAGTAATAGAGCGAAGTGTCGTTGAGGGCCTCGCATGCCGACTTGTTGTTGATGAAGGCGGCGTCGTAGATGTGGCCCGTCCGGTTCACGCAGCGGCCGAATTTGCCGGCGAACAGGTTGACGCCCATGATGCTGAAGATGAGCCAGAAGATCAGGCACACCAGCAGCACGTTCATGATGGACGGGATGGCGCCGATCAGCGCGTTCACCACCACCTGCCAAACGCAAAAGCCGTGCCACCGGCAAATCTTTCATCTGGACACTCCATTTTCTCACGAGTACAACATTTCACCGCACTGGTATCAGATACAGATGATCATGACACGTTGGACTGTTTGCAAACTTGGCCAGGACTAAGTGCAATGGTCTTAAAATGGTTCAGGTCCTCCTTGGAGACGGAAATTATTTTGTCACCATTGGAAGTTTCGAGTCTGATTGAATGGTCATGACATAGGGAGTAGCTCATGGGTCATTTCTTGGACCCCTTTTGTTCAGTCTTCATATGTTACCTTTTGGGTCAAATGCGTCACAACGCCATTGTTGGCTATGGCCATGACATAGGGAGTCCCTCAAGGGTCAGTCTTTGGACCGCTTTTTTCTTCAGTCTTCATACGTTATTTTTGGGTTAAATGCGTCCCAACGCCATTGTTGGCTATCATGGCTATGCAGCTGACACGCAGCTATCTTTAGCAATGTGCCCGATTTCCTTCAGCTCAACCAAAATAAAACAAAACAAGGGGATTTTTTTTGGCTGGAAAGAAAAGAGGGTTGCTGGTCGTAAACATGTGGGGTCACTGTCTCTAAAAACCAAAGACCAAGTCCGAAATCATGGGGTGCCGATACACTTTCAGCAGTTACAAGATATCAAATCACTCAAACAACCTTTTACAAGCTATAAAACCTCTCCACAGTGAAGGCTTGCTCCAAGCAGATCAGGAGAAGCTTATCCATGCTTTTACCTCCAGGAGACTGGAATTGTGTAATGGTCTTGGTCCGACTGGACTCCCTCAAAAGAAAGTTCATTCAGAACACTACAGATCAGGGTCTGACTCTGACCTGAACAAGGATATTACTCAAGTCCTAAAGGCTTTGCTCTGACTCCAGGTCAGTTGGTGAATAGATTGTAAAATTCTGCTACTGGTCTAGAAATCACTGAATGGTTTGATTGGTTAAATATAAAGCCAGTAGGGCTCTGTGGTCTACGGACTCGGGTCAAGTAGTGGTGCCCGGGTTTGAAAGTAAATATGGTGAAGCGGCATTTAGCTGTTATGCTGCACACAAGTGGAATAAGCTGCCAACAGAAGTGTAGTCGACCTATCTTTGATTATTTTATTTCTCTCAGTAATTTGATCAAGCTGTCCGCCACTTTTGACCTCCTTGTAGGCAAAAGAACCACTTGTAAATTTCAGCATATACGACCAAAGTCTTACCCGCATGCCTTCGAACCGGGAGAGCGCTCGCAGGGGGCGAAGGGCCCGCAGCGTCCGCAGGGATTTGATGGCGGCAAAGTCAGAATAACCCAACGTGTTGGCCACCAGACTCACCAGCGACACCTGCGGGAGAGCAAGGGCAAGACGCTTTAGGTTTCAACACACATTGTCGATTCAATCATCGACATGACAGTTGCTCAGGGTTCCGGTGATGAGCAATCACAGCTCAACTTGCGAACATTACTTGAGTTTGAAAGTACACCTCAACTGCATTTCAAACATTTTTCAAGCTTACGTCCACGATGAGGAAGTCCAGCCAGCACCAGTAGTTGGTGAAGTACTTCTTGAAGCCGTATGCCAGCCACTTGAGCATCATTTCCAAGATGAAGATGTACGTGAAGATCTTATCCGCGTACTCCAGTACCACCTTCACCACCTTCCTCTGCTCGATGTAGATGTCCTCGAAGGCCTGATGATGCGCAGGACAACGGAAAACGTCACACACACACATGACGAAGATATGAGCGCGTCTCCAGAGTTCTTTACCAGCGCGCCCGAGCTGAGCAGGATCATGAAGATGATGAAGGACTCGAACCAGCTGTGCTCCACGATGTGAAAGCAAGTCTTCCTCATGCGCCACCACACCTGGCCCAAGCCTGACGTCGTGTCCACGTCGCAGCACTTGAACCTGGACACGCACACTGCATATGCACACACGTATGGTGAAACACCAAGTGAATGTTTGGAAGAAAAAAAAAAGGCTACGATGTTCAATTCCAACCGTGCGTGAGTCCGCGCATTTCTTAGTTACATATCTATAGTCACGACACAAAATATCGATGTCGCTATATAGGTCACGGTACAGAAAGTGGAAGTGTCCAAGATGGTTGCCGAGTTGCCACGGTTACCGCAAAGGACGGCCATCGAGCTGACGGGATGAGAAGCCATTTGGGTCCTTCATGACTGATGACATCACCGACTCTCGCGGGCCCTCCCCGATGATTGCTTGGGCAATTAAAGCTGCGTTGCCGTGGTTACTAATTGGTCGAATGGTGATTTAAAGCCGCGCTACTCAATCAGATGGAGCACTTGTGCCGTGTGACAAGAGGACGATAAAACGCCCGTGCCAAGCCGTTGAGTATTTCTTCGATTTCCTCCCAGTGTATTGAAGGATCCGCGTTGCGGTGCAGTTTGTCCTCATCCGTAGGACAATTCCGTGTACTGCGGTGTGACATTGAAACGATGAGGCTGCAGTGGTTGAATGATGACCGTGCGCTACTAGAACAACTAAATCTTTCCCCGAGAGGCTAAACTGTGTGAGTCTGCACGCTACTAGCGTTAACTAGTGAACTTATATATGTTAACTAGTAGAATTTTACACCGTCAATAATGGTGATGCCAACAACACATTATGCGCTACTCGTGCATAGTCACTTTTTTTTTCAGCTAGCGTGCTATGCTAAATTCCATCCCATGTTAGTTTGGCGAGTGCTACGATTTACATTGTGTTACTGGGTCTAACCTTTAAGTTTCGTCTGGTAACATAGCTATTTGTGTTAACGTGCCTTTTGCAGCTAATTACTAAATTCCGATCTTTTTACATTAAGTAATACGACAAGAAACAAAGTTCATGTTTTATTGAAAACCACAGCCCAGTTCTCAGGTCAACTCCGATTCTGTGCACATGAAGGAGAACATGTGTCAGTGAACATGTCTTGCTCGCGGACACTGCGGCATGCTTCCGCCTGACACCACACCCACACACCCAAACACCCACACACACACTGTTGATGGCATGTGTGGTGTCGCATCAGCGAAAGAGCTGGCATTTAGCAGCCTAATGAGGCAGCTAATCTTACGACGCTGCGTGCGTGTGTGTGCGCTCGCGTGCGTGTCTGTGAGTGTGTCACCGAGGTTCATTGGGTCCCTTCTCTTTGCATGCGAGCAATTCCATGTGATCTTTCAGCATATGTATGTTCAATGATAACAAGCACATGTCAGTCCATCATTCTGTCACGCTAACACTAGCGGCTACTGCTAACATGAGCAGCAGCATCCTTTTTCCAGGTCATCAACGCGTAAGGTGGCGTGAACGCAGCTAAGTCACCAGTAGCACTGCCTTGCCTTCTAGCGCATTGGCTACTGGGTGTGCCCCATTCTCACAAAACTTAATAACGTCAAAAAAAATTCAAAATTAGCTAATGCTCTCAACTTAATAATAGGGTGGGCGTTTTTTTTGTTGTTGTGTCATCATCAGCAAAGACTGAAAATGGTACAAGCATATTTTTCAAGATAGATTCTTGCCACTAATATCGAAAATTAGCAAGTGAAAAGGTTTTTAATTGCCTAAAGGGGCCACAAGATGGCGACAAAGCACCAGTAATGGCAAAACATAACTAACACAGTTCCTTGACACCAGAGTGCCACCAGATTGCAGATTTCTAAATTGTATTTCTCATTTGATCTACTATCCACTCATTCGCTGACAGACATGTTACTCACCAAGCCAGGCCCCGCCTTTTAAAGCCACACACATTTAAAGTCACACATAATACTCACTATGGTGACCCCTGATGGGACAAGCTTTAAGTTAAAAGTTAACACAATAACAACTGTATTTCCTTCAAGCTTAGGGGGTAAAAATAAAATAAAAAGAAAAAGAAAATTGATTCAGAAAATGGGGGGTGGACAAAAAAAATTCAATTTGAGCACAATAACCAATATTCGCACATCTACTGAGTACGAGTAACCAGCGAAGGCGCAAAGTTGCATCAAAGGAGCCGAGCTCAGCAGGAGTGTGTGAGTGTGCGTGCGCGGCGGCGCTGGTGGCGAACGCGCAAGTGAGACACTCTTCATCACAAGTAGAAAAACAAGATGGTGACCTTCACTTATCTCCAAGCTTGCTCAACACTTGCTGGGATTTTCCCGCTCAGCTGACCTTTTCTGTCTGCGACGTGAATAATTAGTGGCGGTGGCGCACCTGACACACACACACACACACACACACATACACACAAATGCAGCTGCATCACAAGCTCAACTTTTGTTGATTGTTGACAACCGCAGTGGTACTCTCTCCATCAAGACAAGCTTTCTGCGGACGCTACGCTAAGCAACCATGGAGCATCCTCTCCCCAGCGCACAGCAAGCAAGATGGGTCGCCAGCGGCGGCCGCCGGACCAACTGGATGTCCTGCCAAATATGAAGGCCTCGGTGGGCTCCAGATGGCCGCATGTACGTAACACAAAAACACACATATGCGCACGCGACGCGCATGAAAACACACAAACGCATGGATGGGGGGAAAAAAAAAAAAAGCTTACGTTTGGTAGTTATATGTTAATTATGTCATGAAAATTTCTTATTTTTGGGAGGCTGCCCGATTCGTCTCGCCAGGGGCGCCGGCCTGGCCGTGCCACATGAACAGCTGCTCCAGTCTCTGAGGTTCCCTCAGCAGCGGTACCGGTGCTGAGTCAGCAGCTGCCGGTACCGATCATGCCGTGACGAGCCAAGAACCAACAATGCCAGGAGGCGGAGTCAAGACCGCCAGAAGGTGGCGCTTTGTTTGAACGCTTATTTAATCAAGAGTACACTATTGTGTCTCTTCATATTATATTGAAGTAATAAAAATACAACGAATTTGAAAGCTATTTTTACACTACTTTTCTCTTTTTCTTCATGCTTTTGTTTCAGTCGAACCAAAATTTTCATCTTGATGCTCCGTCACAGCGAAGGTGTGCAGCTTCCGCGTGGGAGCCCCCCCCCCCCCCCCCCAAAAAAAAAAGTGGATTCATCACAGGCATGCCACGTTCCCAGCTGGGTGGCCCAATTGTGTCGCAGCCATTTTGTCAAGCCGCTGGAAACGCTTGCGCTTCTGTTGCAATTCACTTCGCCCAACCGATAAAATGAACACTGCCGGTCACATCGTTATTATTACTTATACGCACATTGAGAAGTGCGTATAAGTGTGTTCAACAAAGTGTGTTCTTTGCGACGAGCAAAGAAAAGAGCGGGAGTTGTGGACGTAAATAAAAGGCGGGAAGCTGCTGAGTCAGGAGGGAGCGCAGGTGCCCGCTCTCACCTGGACTATCCGCCTCCATAAATCTCCCCGTGAAGGGATGAGGTCGAGGGGGCGGGGCTGCCGCCGACGACGTCGCACTCGTCGGCGGTTTGCGTCGCGTAGCGCGTTCCTCAACTCGCTGACTGCGCAACTAAGCGCCTAAAGCACTTTGTCAACCCTGGCGATGATGTCATCAGGAGAAACGGGGGGGGGGGGGGGGGGGGGATAGTGAGTACAAATACTTTGTTACCCTGCACTGAAGTATATTTCTCAGGCACCTGGCCTTTACCTGAGTATTTATTTCCGACAGCACTTTCTTGAATAGCTTTGAGTCCCAAACCGGTGCTAGCTAATCGTTAAAATAACGGACAGTGAAAAGTTCCGTTTCCGTTGTAATTTTTGTTCTCAGGCCCCTTTTAGGGTCTGCGTGCGTACTTTTGTAAATGAGTACTCCTACTTTTACCAGACTTTTCGCAACTTCCAATAAGCATATCGGTTGTGACATGCGTGTGTGCGTACGCGTCCGAGTATTTTTGCACTTACTGTCAGGGAAACAGTTTTCGGGGTCCATGGCCTCTTCAGCCATCTCCGAGTACTCATCTTCCTCCTCTCCGGGTTTCCTGAGGTCCACCGTACTGCCCTCCGATAGGCTGATGTCGTCTTTCTGCAGAGCGCATCGGAACGTCACCGTGACAACATCGTCATCATCATCATCAAGTATTGTGGATGCCAAGACGTGACAATGACACAATACATGGAAAAAAGATAATTTAACATAACTCATAATAATTTGATATTACAATAATTGACTTTGATTAATTAACCAATTATATATTTAGATCAACACATTTAACAAAAACAATAAAACCAAAAAATACGGATGTCAAATGTCATATTCTGGAAATATTGGAGTTCCGTTCTTTACAATGAATCATTTTAACTAATTATTCAATGACATGAATGCATTTTAAGCCAAATAAATACAGCAAACGCAACAGAACAACAAGAGTGCCGGTGCTGCGTGAAGGTCGTTTGAAGGTGGGAGAACATTTTTGATGAGCAAATCAAAGCTTTGTTCCTGCAGACGACACTTGCACGGGGGTCAAAGGTAACCCTCTGCCGCCGGGGGCAACAGAACGAACGCACCTGCTGTTTGGCTGAGCATGATATTTAGCTTTAGCTTAGCATGAGCGTAAAAAACAAAACAAAACAAAACGATGGGCTTAGACAAAGACTGGCGCCACCTAGTGCTCATCTCTACTCTAAGAATAAAGTTAGCTAGAAGGGGCCTGACCTTTAACCTGACAGCCGATTGTCTAACGGCCCGCTGGCTTTTATGACGGCCGCCAAACTTCCATCCGGGAAGTCGGAACCCGAGTGAGACCACAAACCAGGTGCGCCAGATGATTAAAGACGACAAAATCATCGTCAACTGAGTCAGCGTGTGTGCGCATTCACGCACACCCGCAGAAACGCACATAGAGCATGACACCAATCTGTCATTCCATGTTACACGCAAAGAAGGATCTCCTGCTGCCGACAGTGCACATACACGCGGACACTCGTCGGGAATGTGCGCAGCGCGTGCCTCTGGATGTGCGAACGCGCGCGTTACCTCGTCCCGCTCCGCGTCGTCTCCTTGCGAGTCGTCGCTTTGGTCCTCCTGGTCCACCTCTTCGTCCTCGTCTTCGTCATCCTCCTCCGGGAACTCCACGTCGGACTCCCCGGGGGCGATGGGCACGCTTATGGTGAGGTTGGGGTTGGTCATGTAGCTGTCATCCTCCGGCGCCACGTACTTCTCCACGTGGCGTCCTGGAAGGTGGACCTGGTTCAGGTGCACGGCGTGGGCGTGGCCGCGCGAGCCGACATCAGAGGCAGGCGCCGTACCTATGACGGCGCCGTTGGCCTCGACGTGAACGCTGCTCAGACGCTTCAGCTTCATCATGGTTTTGGCCTCTTTGCGCTTCTGCCGTCGACGCTTCAAATTCCCGTTGAAGAAATCCACCACCTGCAAAAAAGAAGGCGCGGGCACAGGGTTGTTGTCTCTCGCTTAGTTTCGTTGTCGTTTTTTTTTGTTTTGTTTTTTTAAATGCGGCTCGATGTCTCGCCCACCTGACGGCGGCACCAGGCCAGGCCTCGGCCAATCCTGTGGATGGCGATGTGCAGGTTGTTCATCTCGCCGTCGTCGTCGGGCGCCGACAGATTGTCCGAGCTGAAGCTGCTGAGGAGCAGCGCCAGGAACAGGTTCAGCAACTGCGGACGCACACACACGTGCACACACCCTGAACACAACTGCTGGGCCACGGTGCATCCGGCGTGCGGTTTAGCACCTTAGCATTTGTCCCAACTGACACGTGCAATGGCCAGCGAGAAAGATTTGGAGACACCTGCTAGCTGAATATGAGCGCAAGCGTGTGTGTGTGTAGGGGGAGGTCACAATAACAACACAACAGAGCAACACAATACAGAATTGTTACATTACGTATTGGATCCAGAAGCTTCCAGTTGTGTTGGTGTAAGAAGAAACCGAGCCAGTGGGTCAATATCTGCGACCTGACCGTGTGTGTTTTTTTTGTGTATCGACACCACCAGTGAGAACAGTGCGATATCCTAATCACACGTCAGATTTCACTGACCCAAAATGCCGGCGTGTGATTGGACGACGGGCAGCGATAGATCGATACCGTCGCCTGTCCCACAGAGCAACATAACCAGCGGACGACCCCCCTCCGGCGACCTGGCCAGACCCCGCGACCTATGACCTGACGCATGCGAACGCGTGCCAACAAACAAACCTGGACGTCGGCAAGCGAGTGAGCGTGGAAGGAAAATGTCTGCAGGATGGAACTAAAGGACATTTTCATACTCGTTTCGAAGTTGTTGAGATAACATTTTTCAGCCGGTAATGAGTAAACATGAAAGACAAGATCCAGAACGTGTGTGTGTGTGTGTGTGTGTATGTATATAAAACGCCGACTGATCTTGCTGTGACTTAGGTGTAGAAAATGTGCATTTTCTTTGTACGTCAGTGAGATTTAAACAAACTGTGTGAAGTGAGTCAATTTCACCTCAGGTAGTTTCTTTCTTACACACACACACACACACACACACACGTGGGTGATGAACGAGCAATGAGGTGATCTGTTTTTTTGTTGTTCTTCGTGCTCATCACAACAAAGTGCTGTGAGCAAAGCCCCCCGACCCCCCATGGGAAAACGGACTGCAGGCTAAGAATGAAGAGAAGGATGAAGAAGAAGGGGAGAGTAGAGGGAGGACAAGGAAGAGGAGGTTAAGTTAGGAAACAAAGGGAAGGAAGAGCAGAATGAGGAGAGAGGACGAGGAAGAACCTGAAGGAGGACGTCCGTCTTCCTTATGCGGAAGACGGACGGGCATGAGCAGCCTGGATGAAGAGCAAGCGCAAGGATGAAGAATGAAGAGGTAAGAAGTGGCGGCAGGAGGAGGAACAGGAGGAAGGCGAGCACCAGGAAGAGGACTAACTTCACATCCCCCCCCCCCCCCCCCCCCGAGCATGAACTTCATCAACTTAGCAGAAATAATACAAATAAAAACTTCCTTCTTTGCAGGTTACGTGAACAACAAGCCCGCAGCGGGCTCCTTTCTCGTCAACGCAACGTAAAAATGAGTGGGTGTGGTGAGGGGGGAGGTGAGGAAGAGGAAGGAGGACGAGGAAGAGCAGGGCGCCGTCGCCCGGCGTCCGGAGACGAGCGCTCAGCAGGTGAATCGCTTGCTCAGGGAAATGTGCTCACCTGCTCGTTTGTCAAAAGCAGAAAAGAGCAAACGAAACATCTGCCCACCTGCCGTGGCTGAACACGCGCGCGCAACAATGCACGAGCGCCCGCCCGCGCGCGTGCGCACACACACACACACACACATTTGGTCGGGCGTATTCATTCATCGGCTTGGGTCAACCCGTCCCCTGCAGGAGGAGATAGAGTTGCTGCTGCTGACAGGAGAAGAATAAGTGTGTGTTTGTGTGTGTTTGATTAGCACACCTTGTATGACCCCCCTCCCTCCCTTTCACTTTCAGCTACCACAATGGACACACACACACACACACACACACACACACACACACAAGCTCGGCTTTCTATGAAATTTACCCCATGAAGCCGTCTCATGTCTGCACTTCCATCATTGTGTGTGTGTGTGTGTGTGTGTGTGTGTGTGTGTGCGCGTGCGCGGAAGATGATAGGCGAGCTCGTTATCCACAGAAAAGAAATCTCTCCTCTGCTTTTCATGTCGAGCAAGATGAGCTGCTGAGTGTGCATGCGCGCGCACCCAAACACACACCCGCACGTACACACCCACACCCGCACGCACGTCTAAAAAGACATTTAAATGATGGCAAACAGGAATACCTCTAATGGCACAGGCAATGGAAAAAACTTGAAAGGAGCTTTGTAAACACACGCACATAGAAAAAAAAAACTGGAGATAAATGTGCAGATGGACAAGCAGAGGTAGATAGAGACACTACGTTTAGACTACATTAGTAATTTTGGGAAACGTTGCATTTGTCAGAGTAGTTTTATTGCAACATTTTTTTTTTACTGTCAGAAAATGTTTAGTATGTTATTTTTGTGAGTAGATGTTCATGCGTTGATTAAAAAATAAATCCGAAGCTACTCACTGGTCAGTCGCAACTTAGAGTATTTTTACTTTTGACTTGTACTTGAGTCATACTACTCGGAAGTAACGGTACTTTTACTCTAGATATAATTTGCGAGAACTCGACCGGTGTCTTCACAATACCGAAAGTCTGATTTCGAGACTCAACCTGTACTACGATGTCGAGAATGAGACACTGTCACAGAAAAAAAAAAAAAAAAGGACTTCTGTTTTAAGTCGATGCCTCATGTCACCACAGTGCACTTCCACATGCAAAAACGTACTGCTCGTTTTTACAGACGTGAATAATAAACTTCACATATATTGTTGCTGAACTTACGAAAAATATGAGGTACCGTTTCATTTTTGGCGGCAAGGTATCCGATTACTTTTCTCGTACTGGTATTCGGTGCTTCACTCTCCTCTTCCCACCTCTGATATACAAGCAAAAGATGTATGCGTTGTGAATTAAAATAAGAGAGAGGCAACTTCGATTTTATACGGAAGAAGGAAAACTGCCTTTTAGAATTGGAATGGATACTCAAAAAAAAAAAAAAAAAAGAAATTAATCCCTACTTGGCTTCTTCCACAACAAATCTTGGTTGCGGGCATTCAAGCTTGTCTCCAAACGTGATGATGAAGCAGTTGAAAAGGTCTTATGGGCTGGGTGGTGGTGGTGGTGGGGGATGCGGTGCCTGAGGGAGCGCTCGGGGGAGGGAGGGTGGGGTTGTGGTAGGGCGCTGCGGGGGGTTGCTGGAGTGAACTCACCACCAGATTTCCGATGACCATGACGAGCATGAAGACGAGGAGGCAGAGCGGCTGTCCGGCGACTTCCATGCAGTCCCACATGGTCTCGATCCACTCGCCGCACAGCACGCGGAACACGATGAGAAAGGAGTGGAAGAAGTCCTTCATGTGCCAGCGAGGGAGCGAGCAGTCTTTGGAGATCTTGCACACGCAGTCCTGAGGGGAAAGCCACCCCGAAGGGAACTCAGTCGGGTGAGAAGGGAATGAGGGTGGGGGGGGGGGGGCTTGGGAACGGTTGTCTCCCCGGGGACCCGCATTTGCCACTTTACAAAATGTTCGAACAACAAAAATTGTGTTGGTTCATTAAAGCAATCAATCGATGCCGCTGAAGCACTTTTTTCAGTGGGTCTCAATCTGTGAAATTTTGTTTGCAAACCGTTGCGTATGAGGTATATGTGCCTTTAAGAGGCGTGGCCTACTGAGTCAAAAAGTCTTATGTATGCCCTGTATTGGAACTGGACTGTTTAGTTCCATTTGAGTAGGTTAAGATGCATACTGCATAGCACAGTGATCAAACTCAAGGCCCGGGGGCCAGATCCGGCCCCGCCACATCCTTTTATGTGGCCCGCGAAAGCAAATCACGTGTGCCAACTTCCATGATCCTTGCTCAAATTTGGACCGAAATTGTCAAATTGTCACGTGTCATAAATAATGTTGTTGATTTTGCAAGTTTACACTCACTTAGATAATAATTGAACAAACGACAGTTGACTGATTACAAAACTACCAATCCATGTATTTGATTTGTTGTGTACAAGTCATAATACGATGTGACGATTGAACATTTTTATCGGTTTCACTGTCGTAATTAATGGCCCTGCGAGGGAAGATGTAACTCCAAAGTGGCCCAGGACAAAAATGAGTTGGACACCTCTGCTCTAAAGGGTTTATGCCTGGGGATTGACCTTCTAGTCCCATGACAGGATTACATCGTTCTTCTGTCAAAACAGGCCAAAGTCATCGATCATAAGTTGCTAACCCGATTGTAAAGTCACAAAAATAAGAAATGTGAGGAGAAACACTCAATATAAAACATTCCAGGGTAAAAAAAGGAAGGAAGGAAAAAATGGAGCGTGACTGTATAATTTTGGATTCCGAGCCAGCGATTACGAATCGGTGCGCGGGACACGTGAGGGGTCACCTGGTAGTTCTTGCCAAAGAGCTGCATGCCCACCACGGCAAAGATGAAGACGATGATGGCGAGCACCAGGGTCAGGTTGCCCAGGGCGCCCATCGAGTTGCCGATGATCTTGATGAGCGTGTTCAGGGTCGGCCACGAGCGAGCCAGCTTGAACACGCGCAGCTGACAACGGATGGGGGAGGGACAGAAAAACACCGATGAGATTTTTGTCTTCCGCCTTGCGCGGCGGGTGTTGATGGCGATATCGCCACGGTTGCGTGCGTGTGTGCCGTGTAGGCGTCGGTCACCAGTCTAAAAGATCGGAGCACGCTAAGTCCTTCCACGTCGGACAGCCCGAGCTCCATCAGGCTAAGGCACACGATGATGCTGTCGAAGATGTTCCAGCCCGTTTGGAAGTAGTAGTACGGGTCCAGAGCGATGATCTTCAAAATCATCTCTGCTGTGAAGATGCCGGAGAACACCTGAAACGCAGCGAGAACCACAGCGGTGTTACCTCCGCCAGGAAGAGCCTCAGAACTCTTCACACTCTTCGCTTTGTACCCTGCGTTTTTGTTTTTTTGTTTTTTGTTCACTGTTATATTTGCCAATATCTGTACTTGTACTGAAGTACTGAGTGTGCGTACTTTTGCCACCCTCTGGAGTCCGAAAAGGCACTGCTGTCAGCTGCAGTCACATGACATGGTGCGCACAGTGCAGCGTCAACACACTTCTTATGTGAAACGCTGCAAACTTTCAAGCTATTGAGGTATGAGAAAACGCCGAGTCATGGCGTCGGGGTGAGAGAGCGCTGCGCAGCTCAATTGTGCACGGGATAAATCTTGTAATCCTCACAGATGTTTCCGTTGCTTTTTAGCCTTTCGGCATCTGTGCGTGTGTGTGTGTGGGTGGGTGTGTGTGAGAGAGAGAGAATGATCATCTTAGGACATGTCAAATAAGTCATTCTTGGGGAAAGCAAAAATCCACGCATAACTAATTCACATTTTAAACGCATTTTTTTTAAACACAAAAAAGTTCTCCCTCCCAAAAATCTTTTTTTAATAATTAAAAAAATATTGAAAAAAACCCCTCAAACTACTTTTTTATAATTATTTTTTTTTAACAAAACAACCTCACAAACTACTTTTTAAAATAACAAAATATTGAAAAAACTCACAAACTACTTTTTTAATAATTAAACAAATATTGAAAAAAACACTCACAAACCACTTTTCAAAATAATTGAATATTGAAAAAAAACTAACTACTTTTTAAAAAATAATTTAAAAAATATTGAAAAAAAAACAACCTCACAAACTACTCTATCTACTTCATTTTTCTGCTTCGTTCATGTAAGGGACCGTTGTGGCTGTTGCTCAGCATGACATGTGTGTGTTGCGTGCGAGTAAGCGTAATAAGTCGATCGCAGGAGGTTAAGTTGCTTGAAAAGTAGAACTTTGGTCTAAAAAGGTTGGGCACCCCTGCCCTTGAGGTTTAAGAGGAGGGTGCGGCCCTGACATGCATGCATTGTTGCCGGAGTGCGTTACCAGATTTCCAATACTGAGCATGCCGTTGAAGTCGTCGGTCATGGGGTAGTGCTCCATGGCCATGAAGAGCGTGTTGAGGACGATGCAGACGGTAATAGCCAAGTCCAGGAAGGGGTCCATCACCATGATCTTCACCAGACGCTTGACCTTCAGCCACCAGGGGGAGCACTCCCACACCAGGTGGCGATGGGCGAAGGCGTACCAGCACGGGTGGCATTTCTTGTGGGCCTCCTCCAGTTCTGATTGGTTACAAAAAAATATATATATATATTCTAAGCACGCGTCATCCCAATCACATCCAAGGAGAGACTGTTGGGTGAATTGAAGCATCCCTTAAATCGAATTCCAAACAAGCTAATGCTTAGCTAGGCTCACCCTCCATGGCGTCCGTCAGGTGGCTGGCGGCGCTGGGCGCTCGGCCCCGACGCTCCGAGCCCAGCGTGGACGATGGCCGAGGGAGCAGGACCGTGCTGAGCTCCGTGCTTGACGTCGGGACCTGCCAGAACCACAGTCGAGCGATCATGCCAATGTCACACAACATGTACATCAGGGCGTTGAATCAGCGTCCGCATCCTCTGTTGCTATGGTGACGCCACTGAACACAAACACAGAGTGACCATTTGACCTGACATGAATCCTCTTTTACGTGAGTGTGTGTGTGTTTGTGTATTTGTAGGGGGTGTGGGTAAGATAAGCAGATAATGACTGCAGTTCAAGGATTCAGAGAAGTCGGTCCGTGTGTGCGCGTCAGTATTTGTCTACGTGATTTTTTTGCACTTGTGTGGCAGCTTCATTAAGTACCCAATCTAATAAGCTTTAATGTGAGGGGTGCTTAACGCTGGCTTTTGATTGAAGCTATCAGAGCGTGCGTGTGTGTGTGTGCGCCCATTTCTAAGTGGCCACTTCATTAGGTACACAATCTAATGGGATTTAAGGATGCACTTTATGTTGCCTTTTGATGTCCCAGCTGTTGTATCGATCGATTCCGATAAAGTTTGTAGCCTATAGCGTTCTCAGGTGTGCTTGCGTAACACTTCCCGCCCTCCGACGCGACATGACGCAGCATTGTTAAGGTAACGAAAGGTGACCAAAGGTCACTTCCCACGATGCCGCCGCCTCCTCCTCCGTCCTGCCTGCCAGGGGATGCTGGCGGAAGATGGAGAGAGAAAAAAAAAAAAAAGCCGCCGGCCGCCAGTTGTTTGCCTCTGGTTAGCGGCTAAGGGTCGCCATGGTAACAATTCCGTGGTAACCAAGCTCCATCCGTCCTCATCCGGCTCAACTGCGAGCCGCGGGTGTGGAAACTCGGCACCCACACACAACTTTGCACAATTTTCAAGACACAGAGGAGGGGTCAAAGTGGGAAAAGCATTGACGCGGTCTACCGCAGTGATTTGTCATGACACAGTTTTGACTGACGTCAAGAACAATAAGAAACCATCGGTTTCAAGCAGCTCCTTTCACCTTTAACCCCACAAAGAACTAAACTCGTGTGTTTGCTGTTATCGGAGTTGCCCCGCGTGTGCCCTGTGTGCGCGCGCGTGTGTTTAGCTCATGATATCAGAGTGCAGCTATGCAAAGTGCTGATTCATAATTCACATGTCTGAGTGTTGGATGGATGCAGTCTCCACCATTGTTTCCACTGTGACAACACACACACACACACGCATGCACGCACAACACAACACTCACACTCACACTCTCCTCCTTGACCTTCTCCATGGTGCAGGCAGGCAGCTGCCCCTGCAGGGTCGGCGGCGAGACCACCCCGTTTTGGTCCATGGCAACAAAAAGCTTCCCGTTGATGTTCAGAGTGGGATAAAATACCTGAAAGTGCATGCCCGCAAATGCAAATACACACACACACACACACACTGGTTAATAGACTAGTGCAGCATTCGACATTTCACCATGAGGTTCTTGATTCAGTTCTAAAAGGACACAAAATTGGAACCAAGCCATTATCGAGTACGGAATATGGAGGACATTTTTTTCCATAGGTTAGTTTGTTAATTTGAGTGTATTTAACCGGGTAATGAAATTGAGAACAGAATATGCGTGGTGTGCAGAGAGCGAAGATAGGCTGGGGTCTTAAGCAATGAGTTTTTTTTTCTCTTTTCGCTAAGCATGAACCATGAGTAAAGAATACAGGTATACATATAAAAATCTTTGCTGGGGTTGTTTTGTGGTCATTTAGCAAAACATAATGGCAGGCCTGCTCGCTAGCATCAGTTCAATAGCATGCTGTCCATTTCAGGAGGCCAGCTACTTTGTTTGGCCACCTAATGCCATTTTAGCAATGCCAGGGAGTTTTAAAATTTGGACACCAGACCTGAGAGATGAATTAGCTTAGCGCTAGCTAGAATGAGGCTAGCAGCGATGAAGATGGCTTTAAAATGAAACCGAAGAGAAGAAAACAAACATCCTGTGTTCTCCCGCTGGCCAGGGTACGGCCTGGAGGTTGCAGTGAAGTTATTATGATCTAAAAAGGTGAACCTTTTCCATATGCTACACTCTGATAAATGTGAATGAAATAAATGAGTACATGTGATGTCCTAGTGTTATGTCCCATATGAGATGTTACTGTTTGATGTTACCTGCGAGTTTCTGCTGGCGGTGCTGTAGGTGCTGGGTCGGCGTTTGGGCCACGGTTGCGTCAGGATCCCACTGAAGGTGCCGCCGCTATACGTCCGTCCCCCGGCGCCCTCCCCCACGTCGCCTGGCACGCTGTACTCGTCGTCGGCCATCTCGGCCTCTGAGCCGCGGCTCCTCAGCCGGAAATTAAAGATGGACGACACCTGGCTGCTCCGCCGAGTTCTGTTGGAGAAAGACCGAGCCAGCAGGGGATGGAGGGGCTGGGAAAGGAAGTGGGTGGGACAGATGTTACCTCCTTATGTCTTAAAGTGACTATCGCCTCCATCTGTGTTAAGACAGACGGAGGCGGTAAAAAAACTATTCTCGGTGCCCTCACCTTGGAGCTTTCCGTCCCATCCGCCTGTAGCAGCTTCTCCTCTGATAGGTTGGCCTCCACGTCAGGGACCCCCACCAGTGCTTGACTGCGCCGCCGCTCCTCCATCAGGTCCAGGTGAGGTCCAAAGGGAGACACTTCTGGTGACATCAGCGAGTCGGAGTCCGGGGCTTTCTGTGCGGCTGCCTGGTGGGAGGAGTTAAACGGAGGTAAGTCACGCAGGTCTTGAAGACCGTGTTCGGTGAGTTCAGAGATTTGTTTCTAAATACATGTTTGTGCAGATAGTTGCTTTTTGGGGGGTTGGCGGGCGGGGAGCAGGAGTCACTCCTTCCCCGCTAAATTAGCGAAGCTACCTGCTGCTCCTTCTTCAGACGCTCCACGGCCAGCTGGAACTCGCGCTCCTTCTGGCAGGCCTCGGCAATGGTGGCCTGGTTCTGCTCCTCGTACGCCATGGCCACCACGGCCAGAATGAGGTTGACCAGGTAGAAGGAGCCCAGGAAGATGACCACCACAAAGAACACCATGTAGGTCTTGCCGGCCGAGCGCAGCGTCTGCACGTGACCACGGTTAGCGCCGAGGAGCGCGGAGCTACTGCGGATGCGAACGTTACCTGATGGTAGAGGTTCTCCCAATAGTCCTGAGTCATGAGTCGGAAGAGCGACAGGAAGGCCCAGCCGAAGGAGTCGAAACTGGTGTAGCCATAGTTGGGGTTGCGTCCTGCCTTCAGGCACTCAAAACCATCTGGGCACTTTCTGCGGTACGACAAGATTGAATTGGCTGATGATGATTTGTGATATTCATCCATCCATTTTCTAATCCGCTTTACCCTCACGAGGGTCGCGGGGGGTGCTGGAGCCTATCCCAGCTATTTTTGGGTCGTATGCGGGGTACACCCTGAACCGGTTGACAGCCAATCACAGGGCATACAGTACATGGACGAATAAACATTCACGCTCACAATCACAGCTAGTGACAAAGTGTTCCATTAACCTTCCATGCGTGTTTTTGGAATGTGGGAGGAAACCGTAGTACCCGGAGAAAAGCCGCGCAGGCACGGGAAGAACATGCAAACTCCACACGGGAAGGCCAGAAGCGGACTCGAACCCCGCACCTCTGCACTCTGAGGCGGACGTGCTATAACGGTGTCACTATTTTTGTGAAATGTTAGCGCGCCAACTGCTAGCACGTTAGCATTTAATCAGCTGTCATTAGCTGATGGTGATCAACGGCGGCAGGATGTTATGTAACCAAGAAGAGCAGAGCACACGCAGGAAGTGGGCGGACAGCATCCCCGCCCTCCATCTTCTCCTGACACAAACAACAGCAACGCATCCTCGTTAGGCTCGTAAGTGCCGTGTGACCGGGACCCGCCCACACATGTCACCGTGAGATGGAACATACGGCCAAAATTGATATTCCACATTCGGATCCTATCGCATCCATCGCGGCCCACACAGATGGGCCAACAACATCAGCAAGATGCAGAAAGCTTTAAAACAGCGGTTGGACCATTTTGCAAAACAGACTGCTTTCGAATTGTTGCAATGTGTATTTTCAGGAAAAAAAAAACTTTATAAACACCGACAATAATGACACAACTAAACAGTTTTTGTCACACTGCATCAATGCTCCTCCTTCTGTTGTGCCCGCCTTGGTTACGTAATGGCAGCTCATCAGCTTATCAGTACGGCACAAATATTAGTCATTCTATGCACGGTATAAATAATATAACAGACTAAGTACTTTTATATTGTCTGTCGCTGTCTGTTGCTGAGAGGCTTATTACACCGCAACATACAGTCGATGCTATTTAGCATTAGCATAATGTTAGCAAAGTTTGAGGGCAAAGTTCAACTGGGACTAAAATCCGGTTAACAAAAGCCTCGCTTCACGCCTCTCCACCTTTCACGAGATATGAAAAAAAAATGCTCAAACGGCTCACAGACGTGTGTGGATCGTTGTTGTTTGCGAGACGGGAGTACTGCTGAGGCCTGCCAGTAATAGGCAGTCCTTCTTGATGTGATAATAAAAAGCTGAGCAGCAATCAATGCAAATGTACTTTCAAAGTGCTACTAACACAAACATCACAACGTCGATGCTAACACAATACGCTAACTTGCACATTGTGCTGATTTTTACAAACGTGGCGTCCGCTCACAAAGGGGGCGGGGGAGGGGCGGGGGGGAGTGACGCGTGCACAGACAGACACACACACACGCAATGTGATTAATCAGTCGTCAGCTGTCATCTTGACGGCGCCTCGACTGACACCCACCCTGAGCAAGGCCGTGCCGTCTCACACACGCATAGACCCGTACGCGTGAACACACACACACACATACGTCACCCTTCCATGTATCCATCTCATACAAGTGAGTCAACATGGTGGCATGTGAGTGTGTCTGATGGCTCCAGTGTGTGTGTGTGTGTGTGAGTGTTGGTGTGCTTAAGGACCTCGAGGACACCCAGAGTGTGTGAGAGATCTGGAAAATGCAGACGGGAGGGCGTGTCCACGTGCGTGCGTGTGCGAGCGTGAGAGGTGTGAGAGCGCGAGAGCCCGCAGTTATCTCTCACACACACCTCGGCCTGCATTAATGGAGGGACGCCACTTCAGCCGCCCGGTCACGCTAGAAGGGCCCTCACTTTGTCTCTCACTCACACACATACACAAAGTTGTTTGTGCTGGTGGAGTGTCTCGGATCAAACAATGTTTTGGACTTCATGGAAATAGGGGAGCGCGCACACGCACACGCGCATGCGCATGCGTCTGTTCCCCTGCCATTCCATTTGGTTTCCCGTCTCTCTTTCTCTCTCTCACACACACAGACACACACACACACACACACCTTCAATTATAACAGGTAAACTGAGGCCTGGAAGGAAGCCAATCCTTAGCATCACTATGGCAACCGTATCCCTGTGGTGGTTGCCGAGGGAGATTGTTTTGTGCCACCTCTGTTGGGAGAAGCGTGGACATGTGTGTGTGTATCTGAGTACACTGTATGCAAGCGCACGTGTGTGTATCTCAATGTTTATTTGTGCGCGTGCATGTGTGTTAGCTTGCGTGTGCTGTCTGCTTGTATGCAATTGTGAGTACATGAATGCATGCAATCGTGCATGTATTCACGCGTTTGTGTGTGTGTGTGTATCCTTGGACATTAGTGTGTTGCACGTGCACTTAAATGATACGTGTGCGCAAGGTGTGGCACATGATGACATTGAAAAAGAAGACATGTCGTGACCCTGGTGTCAGGTGAAGCTTCAAACTTTCTTGATTTTCACCTCCCGGCTCAGCAGTTTCCAAGGGGTCAGAGGTCATCAATCTCTTAGTGAACTGGGTACAGCGGGGTCGACGGTCGACCTGGGTGGAGGTTAAAAGTGGCCTCGGTGGAGGTCAGAGTGGTTTCTACTTGTGTTGAATGTCTGACAAGTGACATCACCAGGGGGCTCCTGAAATAGCCTCTGGAGCCAGGGGGGGCGGAGTCAGACACTTGTTAGCGATGACTGCAGCGCTTTGATGGCTAACGCTAACACTAATGAGCGAGCGACACACATGAACAATCACACTCGGCTAGAGTCTGCAAGCTTGGGAACAAACGGCCTGACGACTGAGAACAAACACACACACAAAGACACAAAACGAGTGTGTACGTGCACGCACACACACACACACACACACACACACACACACACAGGGCAAAGCATGCTGGGAACGTCAAGGACAAATAAGATAAGGTTTCAGTTCGTCTCGCTCAGAAAAATCAAATCAAATTTGCCGTCGGATGGCGAAGCTTTAAAGCGTTTAAATGTAACTTAAAACTTTAAGTGGCATCCCGTCTTTGGCCAACAAATCACACGTGTCCTTGGATTGGATGCCAAAGTGCAGATGTGGTCTGGAACATGTTGGTTGGATGTGCTTGGTGTGGAGAAAACACTCCCCAAATCTTGTAGAAGATTTTCCCAGAGGAGGCACCGCTGTCCCGATACTTTTGTCCACTTGGGGTATTTAAAGTTCGGCATGCGACAGCTGGACTGAAACAACATGCTAACCAATTAGCGCTTAGCTGGCGGAGTGGCGGCAACATCAGGAGGCTGTGTTTGTCTGCGTGTGTGTGTGTGTGTGTGTGTGTGCGCGCGCGTGTGTGTGTTTCAGTTGATCAAAAGCAATGACATACACAATCAGAGGGTCTGAGTGGCTCAAATGTCAGTGGGCAGAAAAGGTCAGAAACAGTTTCTGCTGTCAGACATCTTGCTCGTCAAGTTGATCCTTTAGCTTTAGCAATTAGCATCAACGCACAAACGTCCATTCAGACTCGGTCGTGTGATCGAGCGGCCTGGCCGCCTCCAAGGCAGTGCCAAGGACAAGGGCGGCAGGCTGTCAATCATTATGCCAGCATGAAGGTGATTGGCTGCAATCAAACTGTGCGGGCGGGACTAAACCACAACAGACCTTCGGACGCTCTCACAACGTGGCGGCAAAAAACGTCAACCCAACAACTACAACATATACTCCAGTACTGGTGCTACAACACTGAGAATGATACTGACACTGATACTGATAAAAGTACAGATATTGATACTGCTAGTGGTACGGGTATTCACACTGGTGTTCTTATTGATACTGGTACGCCTACTGATACCACTATGCCTACTGGTATTGCTGTTATATTGGTACTGATATTGATTCTGGGACTGCTTCTACTTTTAATAAGTTTGATACTGGTACTTCTAATATTATGATACTGGGACTCTTGCTAATACGGATACTTTTATAGCTACTGGTACTGACAACGATGCCAGTTCTAGTACTTGTACTTTTTTGGTATGAGTATTTCTACTTGTAACTGAAATTGACACTAGTGCTTTCACTAGCATTGGTACTCATCCCCAGGACTGCTATTGTCGCTTGTGGAGGTACCGATATTGGTGCTAGTACTGTACGGGTACTGGTCTAGAATGTGACAAATGCTAATGAGAAGGATTCTAATATTAGCTGAATGGATGTCCAGCGAAAAAGGTGAAATGAATACATAATAATAATAATCTTATTTCTATTTTTTTCCATGGTTCAATTTTTTTTGGTATTGTTTTGTTTGGTTTTTTTTGTGCGCGTGCAGACAAACGCACACACACACGCACGCGCGCGCGCCCACAGTACCCCCATGCAGCTTGGTGGAAGCCTCTTTGGCATGTTTGGCTGTACATGTAAGAGACATCACATGGTTAGACTCCCGCAAAGCTCGCAGTGGGCACCCAGTACACAAACACACACACACACACACACACGCGCACACTAAAAATAAACAACCATTTAGAAAAATGTTTTGGTGTTGTTGCATTTGAGCTATTGATCTGTGTAGCTTTTAACATAATGTTGTATGGTACAAGTGCAAACTAGGAACAAACGCACACACACACCCCAGCCCCCACACGCAAACTGGAGTGGCGACCACCAGCAGAGAAGGCGGCTAATGGAATAACGAACATGGTCCATACGACGCTCATTCCAGGAACGTCAACCCCCCTTCGGCCATAATTCTCTTCAAACTGCTGGCATGGCAGCTCACCGCACAAAACCAGAAAGAGCGGTCGCTACACATCATTTGTGTTCTGTGATTGGAAAGCGACCAGTCCGTGGTGCATACCTCTCTCCCATAGTCCGCCATGATGGACTCGAGCTCACCCAGTGACCCTAAGCAGGACAAGTGCTATAGAAAATGCATGGACGGATGCTCATTTACGTAATAACGATGATGATGATGAATTAGTGCCGAGCTCAGCGAGCGATCGCAGCAAGTATGTCGCAGCGGCTTAGCTCAGTGACCTTTGCCCCCGGGGACGGCCGTAGCGACCTGGTGCGTGCGGCGCCCGGTCGCAGGGAGCCAGCAGCGGCGGCGGCATCAGCGTCACTGTCAGCGCCGGTCGTGTGCGACGACACGCGACACAGCAAGTGCAGGGGAACGCTTTTGCAACACCTGCAACTACACCACCGGGTTGATGACTGGCATCGCCATGGTGACCGCAACCAACACATCCCTCAGTTAGGAGGCTGCTGCTGCTTTCATCATGTGGCCGATGGAAAGCGTTTCTCAGTTTTTGTTTGTATCTCCATACGTTGGACTTTTCCACCATTTTTGGAGAGATCGATCTTGGTCTCATTAGTACATAAAACTTCCCATATCTGTACTTTTTTTTTTTAAGCCTTCCACTTGTTTTTGCTGATGAGTGGTTTGCATCTCATAATGGTCGCAGCAGAATGAATCCAGAAGTCTATAAAACATAACGTACATCAGCACGAATTCAAAGTGGGATTTTAGAACTGTGAGACCGATAAGCTCGCGTGCTGCTCGGGCATCTCTCCCTTGAAGGCAAGTGAAGTTTTCCCTGCCACTTTTCGCTTGTTTGCACGTTTTCATTCACTTGTATTCATTCAATCCCCTTTTGTTCTTTTTTTTCACTCCATCTGTTTGCTCCGCTTCCTGCCATCTGCTCCTCTTCCTCTTCACCTTCACGTTAGCTGGTTGTTGCTCCTTCATCTCCTTCGCTATTTTGCTTCCTTCTCGTCTTTTCTCAACTCAAGCCCGCCCCCCCCCATAGCCGTCTTCTACTTCATCATGTTCTCCGTCCATCCTCCTTTACGCCTCACCTCACCTGAACCTCCATCCTCTCCTAACTCTCCCGTGGCAAGCTCGTGTTAGCCTGCGAGCTACGTGTTAGCATTCTGAAATGGTTTCATGCGGCGCGGTTGGTCGGCTAGCTGGAGGCTAATACACGCACGCGCACACATTTTCATACACGCACACGTGCATGATGCTGTTCTGATAGCGGTGTCATTCAGAGTGTCAGCTTCCCGCTCTCAGCGTCAACACTGAGCGTCGATTCTGCGTCCGTCCTAAAGCCGCATGTCACATGAACCCGCGGCGTGGCACGCTCGCACTTGGTCGGCGCAAAATTGACTTACTTTATTTTCGTGATTATTTTGACTGACGGGATGCCGCTGCCGAGGTGGACTCACCCTGCGTCGCTGCTGTTGCCGCAGATTAAGGCATCCTTGGCACCTTCCACCTTGTAAAAGTTTTCTGCAAGAGAGAATAACAACAAAATTAATCAAATACACTTTTATAATACATAATAACATAATTATGGTTAAAAAAATAACTAAAAAATAGCAATATCGTATGACTGTAACTTTTATGCTCATTTACGGCCCATCAACTGCATTTTCCATTATACGTTAGCATTAAGCTAGCAGCTAGCTTTCGTCATCTTAATAGACTACCATTTCTTGATGACAAAAAGAGAACAGGTGCTAAGAAATGCATTTAAAAAGGTCTCTTCCAAAAATGTAGAAGTGTTAAAGTTTTCTTCCAGCAAGCGGCAATGTGAAAGCCACGCACGGAGATGGTGCCTAACATTGTCTCCAGTCACTTCCCCTTGAGTGGCAGCCGGTTCGCGTGAGTGGGCGGCTCAGACGCGGAGGATGCCGCCGATAGCGGGATGAAAGCCGGTGTTTTATTGTGAAAAGTAATTCCCGTGTGAGGCGGAGTTGCATAAGAAGACGCCAAACTCTGACCTTAAAAGCTAGCTTGACATTTTCATCCACTTGCCTCATGGGAACAACTTTCAGCACGCTCATCTTTTATTCAGCACACGAACTCACCACATACACATGAACAACACAACATTCATCCCACACATAAGTAATCAGGAAGGCGAAAGACACTTTCTGCAAAATAATTTTTTCCCAACACCAACATGTTAACTACTTTACAATGAGTTTAATTGTGGTGGGGCATGTGGTATATCAAAAACTGCAAAATGCTTAAAAGGACTAGTTTTATTGTGGCAGGACAGATGTGATGTAGAATCAAACTTTACATAAAAGCTACTAGGTTACTTTAATTGTTGTAGGACAGGTGCCGCGTCAAAAACAAACTACGTGACCCTAAAAGATGAGTTTTATGGCACTGAAAAGAGGTATATCTATTGTTACGGGAAAACTTTTATTCTGTCGGGACAGGCAAGGTAGATGATGCTGGGCTATTGATCAACATAGTGACTGGGCTCTCGGGTTTCACGGCAGCTTTTAGAGGGTCGATCGAGCAGGAAAGCATCCCCGCAGGCGTCTCTTTTGTTTGTTGGTTTGTTTGCTTGCTTTGTTGGTTTGTGACGGGTGGAGACACAAATAGCAGCAGCATTAGCATCCAGCTACATTAGCATCTGGCGCCATGCGCACACGAAGTCGGGAAGGCGAGCGCAAGGGCCAGGAAAATCGAACACTAGGGTTGTGGTTATTTCACAATAAAATAAAAGAAGCTGAAGTACAATGCGCCTTTTGCAAAGTACAAAGTAACAAAACTGCACATTGACGGTAAAATGAACATTGTTAGCTAATTTAACATAGCATACCAATGCTAATTAGAGTGAATTTATATCCTTCCACAAGATAGACACAGCCACTGGTCCACTTTCAATCCCTTCGAACAAGGGTTACAAAATACCAAAAAAACAAGCCCATTCTTTGACGACCTGCTAATCACCTCAACTGACGGCATCAACATTTAGCCAGTTAACAGCTAGCCAATTTTAACATTCTCATTTGCTGACTTTCATGTTATTCAACAGGGCAGGCCCACCTTTTCAAGACACACAAACGATGTCACAGATACTACGGTGGCGAAAAAGAGGACGGTGACCGCACATGAACAAAAAAATAACACCTGCGCTCACATGCATATATAGCATTTTGCTATTACTTTGGAAAGCTGGGCACTCACCCTCGTCGCTGGTGAAGTGTCTAATGGATGTCCACGTCTTGTTGTTGCAGAAGAAGGACGCGTTGGCGGGCAGGCTGTCGTTGACGCAGTGCGCCGTGCTGCGGACGCACTTCTGACGAAGGTTTCCCATGAAGAGCTGCAGGCCGATTAGCGCGAACACGCTCAGGCAGAAGACGGTCAAGATCATGACATCGGCCAGTTTCTTCACCGACTGGATCAGGGCGCCCACGATGGTCTTCAGGCCTTATGGAGGGAACGCGGGGTTAGAATGCTGCCCATAGCTAACGGCGAAGAGCAACAGAACAATTGAAAACAAATGCTCACGTACAATTCTAGTCGTGCAACAAAGAAAAAGGCTGTGGATGGAATCACTCTCTGTCCTCATAAAAAAAAAAAATAAATATCCCAATATGGTGATTAGGGAGTAGGAATGAGTGAATGGTTCCAACATAGCCCAAAGACTAGCAAGCTAAGAAAACCAAAAGTTGAATGGAGGCAACTGGACTGTTTTTGGTTGATTTTTTTTACCTTTAATAGGGGGACTACGCGCTTAAAATTTCAATGTGAACAATTTTTGGGGAGTTAAAAATGAAACCTCTACAACAAACAACCCTGCCGTTGCCTCCATTAATTTTTGGGGTCGATTTCCATGACTGAAAAATCAATACAGACAAGCTAGCAAAAGCGCTTTGGACAGATGCAACATGAAGAAGGAAAGGAAATACGCAGGAAGAAAACATGGAGGAAGAATCCTGATCAGAGTCAAGCACATGCACTTTTATTCTGGGCATTTTGAATCAAAAGATGCGCTTAGATGCCAACAAATCTCAAAAGTGTAGCGCTCGTAACTTTTTTGAGGTCGCACAATGATGTGTCGCTACTACTTTTGTTATTTAGCACGGGGTATAGTAGACTTCATGCCCTTAATGCGACGTGCTAACACTACGTGCTAACGCTACGTGCTAACATATTAAGCAGAGGCACACGAAGGTAAGCTAGCGTTGGTGTGCACGTTTTTTTTAAACGTACATTTTGACGTACGTCGTTACATAGGTGAGGGGAGGGGCGCGCTCACCTGGGATGACTGAGATGGTTTTGAGCGCTCGCAGCACCCTGAACGTCCGCAAGGCCGACACATTACCAAGGTCGACAAACTCAGTGACATATCTGCAACAAGGCCAGACGACACAAAGACACACAAGAAGGCGTCACGCACGGACACACAAACACGCACACACCAGTGGACAATCCGCCGACGAGACGGACGTGTGCGCGGGACGCCGCTTGGAGGGCTGACATCATGGAAAGCCCAGCTTAATTGAGGACTAATAGCCCGAGGAGGCAGTAGTAGTCGAAAAAAAAAATTCTACTATGCTAGCGCTGAGTCTCACTACTATTGACTAAAAGCGGACTAGTACAGGGACCGTGACCTGGATTTCAAGGATGTGGTTATAAATGCTCATCTCGGCTCTTCGTAAAACGCGCATGGCGCGACTATGTTTGGCTACAAACATCCTCCGGCTGACTTCCTGTTTTCAGCTCCCTGCTGTGATTCTTCTTCGGTTGTCCTGCGGCCGTGGGGGAAACGGTGAGGGTACGGGGACTGAACACACAGACACGGGGGGGCTGGGACATGGGAAGACGTTTACGACCACACTGCGATGGCGAGCGTTTCCTTGGTAGGTGTGGACCCCCAACCCGCCCGTCCGGTTGGGTGGGCTGTCGGGCTCCGGTGGTGATCTTACCTGGGATGACCGAGATGGTTTTCAGGGCTCTCAGGACTCGAAAGGTTCTCAGCGCCTGCAGGTTTCCTACTCTGATAAACTCTGTTAACAGCCTGCAGGGGGCAGTGTGGCGCGTGCAGCAGCGACAATGATGACAACAGAAGAAGACAAAACAGAACGTCTCTATTGGACACACTCGGTTAATTGTATCAGTTGTAGAAATGACGGACAGCGAGCGCCGTTTTTTAAGAGTTGCCCTAAAATGAACAAATTAGAATTAATACGATATTATTGATCGGGTGAATAGCGACGGAAGTGTATTCTGAAGCAATCCGAACACCGATTGCTGCGTGGCCTTCTGGTCTGGCGAGTGCAAACGGCACCGGAGAGAGCTCATCCAGTATTTCTCCCTCTTGACAGCAGATTGATTGAATTAGTGCGGTGGGGGGGTTGGGCGTGCTGATGCCAGCGGTGCTGTGGCAGTAAAAGCTTCACTTTGAATTTTTTATTTTATTTTTTGTAAGTCTTACGCAAACGTGTCATATGTGACTTTTACTTTGACTTCGGGGCACTTTTGTCACCTCATCATTGTTGAGGTCTTCTTTCGACTCAGTTTTCTCTTTCAACTTTACCGGCACATACACGAGAACTCCATATATGAAAAAAAAAAGACATGTCATGTGACACTACCGTTACGTGATAAGATCATGTGACTGCTGTCATGTCAAGGTTTCATGTGGCATGGTCACAAAATGTCACGTGACACTGACCGACGTCACGTGGCACAGTCGTGACATTGACGACGGTCATGTGATGCCCCGCCTTATGTGTTGGTGTCACGAGACGGTCATGTGACCCCACCGTGTTAACGCAAACCACCGCGCTGTTACTGCCAGCCATGTAACGGCTCCGTTACGGCGGCGGCGAAGGGGCGGAGCAATGTGTGTTGATTGAAGGGGGGGAAGAAGGGTGTTCATTAACGCTGTTGCGGTAGCGATTGTGACTCATCGGGAAGGGACGAAAGCATCGTTCGGTCTGTATGAGCGCGCGTTGGTGTGTGCATGTCCGTGTCCAGAGGGGTGTGTCTATTTACTGACCATCACTCTGCTTTTAATAAAGCTTGAGGTGACGTTTCAGGGGCACAGAGTGTATGTGTGTGTGTGTGCGTGCGTGCTAATATGTGACTTATGTGTCCCTGTACCAGTAAAGATCCATCTGACTGCAGTATGGCCCACGGGTCAAGGACGTGCATCCGCTGACATTGTGTGCTTGTGTGTGTGTACGCAGTGTGCGCATGTGTGTGTGTGTGTGTTCCTGATGAAATAAGAGCGGACGATGGAGAGTCATTTAAGCTCGAAGTGAGGTTGGACATTACCCAGAATTCTAGTTCATTACGCTACGTTTTGTGAACTTTTGTCACGGGTTTGATGACAAATCAAAGTGATTTTGTAATATCGACTCAAACTTTGCTTGATTTACATCCCCAAGTGATTTTATTGATGTCTTTTCCGTCTCTTATCCGGGATGAATGGTTACATGTCATAAAGAAGGCGGCAGATGTGATGTTAATAGCGGGTTTGTCCTTTAGGAGCGTCCGTTTTTCGATGGAGGGGGGATCGGCGCGGGCGGTCTCGGGGGAGGGGGGGGGGCGGTAGCCTGATGCGGGAGCGCGGGGTCACGAGGGCAACTTTATCAAGACACTTTGATTTAGCCAGCGGAGGCGGTGGTGATCCTTTTGACGCGCAAACCCTGGGCTTAGTACGGTGGGGGTCAACTATTGATCCTATCACCTGGTTGTGATCGTTTATCTTCCAGGTGGCGGCAGTGGTGGCCGCGGTGGGTCTCGCGCTTGCTTGGCCTCTCTCGTTTGACTGATTGCCACCCGATCACCGAAGCAAGCCGATGGATTATCCATCAGTCACTCAATTAGCGAAGTGGAAGGGTGGTGCTCTTCTTCTTTTGCGGGCCTACGCTGGAACGTATCCAAGTGGAAATATTTCAATTTATGTATGAGTCGATCGAAGGGGTCTAAAGCAAGGTTAAAAGAGTGTTGGATTTTTTATTACAGTTATTAATTTTTTTTCCCTGCTTTGACTTTGGGTTAGTTTGTTTTTTAAAGCGGGTTAGATTTAAAAAAAAAAAAAAAGGTCATTCCCCACGTTGAATTGTGATAGGGAAAACAATGGCGTTGGCGTGAATTTTTACAGTCCAAATCAAAATGTAGCAGACTCAAACACATTTCAAAATGTCACATAAAACTTTGAATTCAAATTGTAAATGAAGTTATCAGGCAATCCCATAATTCAACAACTGGACTTATGTTGTTTGGTAAAGATGTTTCACCTGGCATGAGGTCATTGTGCGACCAATGTGAGGCCATTGTGTTACCATGACGACAGTATGTATGTAATTCCACTTGAGTACATTCGTCCCCTCTGGCCATGGCCAGTGCTCAGCTGACTCAACCTCATTAAAAGTTTTCCCTGCTGACAGCCGACTTCTTCCCGACGCTGTAAACATGCCCGCGCCGGGATTCACGAGGTTTAAAGCTAGCCGCTTGACACAACTCAACTATTTAGAGCTCAATTTTGAATGAGTGTCGCAAACACCGGGCAGAATGGTTTGGTGTGCGTGCCTCCAACTGATTAAAAAATATATATATAAAGCCATGGCTTTCATTGGCCACGGTTGTGACCATCCCCACAATTGCGCAGCCCTCCATTTTGCAGATGTGCTGCCACGTAGAAGGGTTGAGTGTGGTGACGTTGCATAAGTTACTCACGCCATAACGATGACGCTGAAGTCCAGCCAGTTCCAAGGGTCCCGCAGGAAGGTGAAGCGTCCCACGCAGAAACCCCTCGCCAAGATCTTGATGAGAGACTCAAAGGTGTAGATACCCGTGAAAGTGTACCTGGAGGTCGGGGGGGGGGGGGGAACCATTTGAGACGACACTTGAAAGAAGACTCATCCAGAGCAGTGGTTCTCAAACTGGGGTCAGCTGCTAGTTACTAAAGAACCGACAGCTAAGGTTTTTGTTTGTGGGGAAAAAAGTCTTAGCTAGGTTTTTTTTTGGGTCGCTTCTGTGCTTATATTGTCAGTCAAAATGTCGGGCAATCTGTGAAACGCCGCTTTGAAAATGGCCGTTCGTGAATACAATATTGGGATTTTTATATTATGGACTGACATAGTTCCCTAAAATCAACTTGATCGCAAGAGTTTGAGAACCTCTGGTCTATGGAATATCATGTTCGGGTCACATGTACTCACTCGACATATTTGGCCCAGGTGGCGGGCTCGGACATGGCCATGAAGCAGCAGTTGGTCAGGATGGTGCACATGATGAACAAACTGAACAACGTGACGCACTTAAGGAACAAAACAAAATGGCCGTCCTATCATTCGGGTATGTCATCCGCAATCCTCGATATCCAGCTTGTAGTCCGGGAACTACGACATAACTGTCTTTCTAGTCAGACTTTTTCCCTACTGAACGACATTTCACACAGTTTGGCATATGAACAGCGCAGTTAAATGTTACTAGTGAGGCAAAATTGTGTACCAGTTGACATTTGTGTGCCACTTGTGCTACAAGTGAAGCGCAAGTTAACTTTAGCTAAATTTAGCTAGCACCTCGCTGGTGGTTTATTGGATACTAGTAAAGTAGAACAAATGATACAAACAAATGCGAAATGACTTACTAGTACACAGATCTGAAGGATTTCGACTCAATGTTCGTTTGTGTTTTCCACGTCGGCAGCGAAATGCCACCTCCACCTGCCTTGTTGTGGAGGAAGTGGGCGGGGGCGGGCCGAGCTGTCAATCAGGCTAAAAATGAATCTTAATTACGGTCATTTAGCGCGAGGAACAAACTCCTCGCGTGAGACTTTGAGCGGCGGCCGGTCACATAAACCACGCGGGTGGCTAATTAGGGTAATGACAGGTCGCCGTCAAGGACTTCCCGGGCCACCGTAGCTGTGATGTCGTTACGCCGCCCACGGCCCTCCACAGGAGCAATCTTTCTTTCTCTGCCCTATTCTGAAGGAGGACTTCCTAACCAGCAGTCTGGAAGTCAGCATTTGTCTGTATATGCGTGCTGATGTTGACTGGCGACCATTCCTTTCTTTGGGTATATGTGCCGTGCGCTGTGGCGTCGGGTGGTGCCACATGCTGCCAGGCGTCTGACCTAAGGGCCCGTCGTCTGATGCCCTACGAGGCCTCATGGGGCGCCAGGATCAAAGGTGACACTTGAGTGCGACATGAAGCACACAATCGCCTAATAACTGTGCGTGTGTGTGTGTCACAGAACAGCTTGTCATGGTGGCGCCGCGCCGGTGGGCCAAAATCCAAAAGGCTCTTGGTCACACACAGACACTCATAAAAAACTCCGAGCATCCACTTCATCAGGACACCCCCCGGCCCCCCATCCCTCGCTCTGCCTTCTCCCTATCCCCCGCCACCCCCCACTCCCCTACCCACACAAAATCAGCAGTGCCGCACCTCGTCCGACGACCTCTTCACCCGATTATCCCCGACAACAGCAGCGTGTCTGCCGACTCGCCATCTCTCAACGGCAGCAGCCGCCGCGCTGGCTAAAAATATCAGAGTGTGAGGTGAGGACATTGGGTGGGTGGGTGGGGGGGGGGCACGCTCGGGGGGCATTTGGAGGGTGGTGCATTTGGGAATGGGGGTGAAGGGGTGTTCGGTGTGAAGCCATGACTGTCATGTTTGCTGTCAGCTGACTGTAAAGTTTCAAATACGTTTTGCAACTTGCAAAAAAGTCCAATTTTATTAGCTTAACATTTTGTGGGAACTACACTTGACTTTCTTGAATTTTGGTGAGGAGACAAATCAAGTTGGAGTACCCACTAAATTTGTAGCGCCTCAACCCGAGTCCCCCATTCAACTGGAAGCGAGTCGAGGTTGCACTCAATTTCAAGAAACTCGAATAGAATTCTCACTCAGTTTGAAGCAAATCGAGTCAAGTTGCCACCAAATTTGAGGAGAGCTGCCACAAAATTTTGGTTTGCTCACTTGTGAAGTTAACATAGCTGTCCCTGTTGGTTTTATAGTGACGGACCCTCCGTGACACTTGCTTCATGCTTCACTCGGAATCATCGCACAAGAGGGTGTCAAAACCAAAAATTGCCCTGGAGAAGAAAGGTTTTCCCAGTGCTGCTCTCCAAACATCGCAAGGTGTTGACAAGGATATGAGTGCACCAAAATCCTGATGGCGACAGTCCGCACGGGATGGAAGGGACTGAAGAAGTAGAGCGCGGATGTGGCGTTGAAGCGGAAGATGGCTTTGCCTTTGTTCAGAACTATGAAGGTCTGTCAACAAAAACGATGACAACAATTAAAGGCATTTTTATACATCGGAAGTATTTTGTTCACGACGATAATAGGTTCGCTTCCCGCAGCTGCTTTTAAGGGATTATAGGGTGGTTTAACAGTAACTCATGGGGCTAATTAAAATCTATATAGGAGTGTGTTTATTCATGTTTCATGCTGTGGTGAACAAATCGAGGCCTTTTTTTTTAAGCATCCAGGGGAGCAGTGTGGCAGATTTTTGTAGGGAATGAGGTCCAGAGAAAGGGGCTCTTACTATTAGAATTAATTCAACACAATATCTATACAATTAAAGATTGCAGCGTTCCATTTTTCAATACATGGCTCTCAGAGAAAAAAAAAAGTTAATACGCTCCCGGCGTAGAAGATAAATGATCATTTTTCCCGCAGCCTCGCCTGTTTTTATTTTTTCCCCCTTTTTGGCTTCACTCTGCTAAACTGGCACAGCAAACGCAAAGCCAAACACAAACATGTGATGTTGCAAACGGCGCAGAGCCGAGAGAGGGGGGGAGGCCGGCGAGGAAAGTCCCTCAAGAGGAGGCGATGCGATGTGAGGCTGGCAAGCGATGTGTCGCCGTCACCCTCCCCGTCCCTCGCCAGCCTCACATCGCGCCGGCGCCGCGTTCCTGCTCTTCCACTTTTTGCCTCCCGCGGCGGCGCTCGGGCAAGTCGAGTCACTTTTGCACGACGACACCAACGAGGAAATTCAGCTCCCCTGCTTACCAATATTCCAACAAACGCGTCTGTGTTCATTTAAAAAAAATACACTTACTCATCGACCATTAGCATATCAATAGCGTTTCTCACGACAGTGAAACTCCTCTACAACAAAATCCTGTTTGCAGCAAGAAATTTTTCACAAGGGGCTTTTCATTGGAGCAAATTTTATCTCAGATGTAAACACTCACACACACACGCACAAAACGTACAGTATGTGTGTATTCTTTATTTTTTTTCTTTTCTTAAATCCTTGGTCTGCAAAGGCCCGTTTCGTAGCCCTTTTAGCAATGTTACATTCGTGCTGCGTTTGAAACCAACAATAACAAATACTTCGTGTACTACTGCGCATGTATAAACCAGTGTGGTGGTTGCTGTCTTTGTTTCCGAGCTAAGCAGTAGAGGTGGCTGTGGCAGGCTGAGGATGGATTAGACTTTTGCGGAAGGCATTTTTTTCACTGCAGTGAATCTCGTTGCGAGGCAAGAGCAGAGAAAAATATTTCGTATAACGGAACACGGGGACTTTTCGTCGCAGTGGGAGAAGAATAGTGGGAATGGCTTTCATGAATGAACATTTTTTCACATTAGGGGGTATTTTCACCCCTGCAGGTTTTGTTGAAGAGGAGTTTCACTGTATATGCTAGCATGAAGCTGCATTTGGTTGCTTGAAAAACACAACATGTAAATCTCTTTATTTTCTAGAAAGGGCCTGAAACGTTTTAACTATGAAGTCAGGGTCACTCGTATCTCAAGGCAGCATGATTTGCATACCCTCTGGTCTCTGAAGTAGTACGGGTCGATATCCTCCAGGGGCACTCCCACCAGGTGAGAGGGGATGTCGGCGTAGATGCGCGGCAGCTGTTTTCCCGCCTCCAGGTCGGCCCGAGGCCGAGGGACCTCCACGTCGCCAAGGTCCTGCCGCACACGAATTTGAAGAAAAAGTTCCTCTATGCGGGGATGGCAATGGCTAGTGATGAAAAAAGTGGAAAGGGGCGTGGCCTGGACAGGGCGACCAATCACAACAAGTAAGACATCATACACGTCCAATCGCAGGGCTGTTTACAATCGGAAACTGATCAGGAGAGCTCGTGAAAACTCGACGATAAGGTACCTCACCCCCCTAAAATTTTCTCAACGGATTTAGATGATTCACAAAAATGATCAATTTAAGAAATAAAATGGCGGATTTCCGCGTATCCGCGGAAAATTGCCATCCCTCTCTATGTCAGCGGCCATGTTGTTCATGGAAGCAGTGCATATCAGCTAACGATAATGGGTACCGGTAAATGTAAATTCATTCAAGAAATATCGGTCATGAATATTTAGGTAGGAAAAATGAATCATTGGAAAAATGTCTGCACTGTCAAAAGGAGCACCGGATGATTTGAGACCCGCCCCAGTTTAGAGTGCCGGCTACCTCCTGGTAGTGTTTGTTGCGTCGGGCCTCCTCCTTGGCGATGCGCTGCTCGATGGCCGCCAGGGAGTCCGGCGTGAAGCGCTGAAAGCTCTCTGGTCCCATTGGAAACACACAGCCAGCCATCTTGTCATCCTGATCCTGCTGCTGACTGGCCCAAGCTACCAGCTGGACAGAAACACAACATCGAGTACCCATGAGGAAAAAAACAAAAAAACTTTATATTTATAATAATAAATTTAAAAAAAGAAATAAAATAAAATAAACCCATGCTATATCAGCATTTACTGATTTTTATATGATATTTTTTAATGGGTTTTCACAATACACAATAATTGAAACAATATAATAATAATTTAAAAACAATATACAATAATTGAAATAATTTACTGGGGAAAAAAAAAATGTTTGTTTGAGCAACCGATCACAATGGCGTACGGCCTCTGGCTCAATCCGAGCCAGGAAAAACCCGGATTAGTCTAAACGCAAGAAAGTGAAGTGCTTGTGAGGGATCCTGGGGAAAGTCTGAGAGCAATTAGAGCGCTCGTGCTTGTGACACGAGGAGCGTTTGATTGGAGGATCTCTGAGCGTCGTGATTGAGCGTGATGAAGACGCGGCTGGCGCTGAAGACGCGGCTCAGGTCGGCCCTAGAACTCTCCACGCAATCAAGCGGACTGGACGCAATCAGCCCCCGCTTCGGGCCTGGCCAACCCTCAAAGGCACACAACCGACAAGCTTACTGTCATAGTTCTTTCACCGCAGGTGCGGTTTTGCCGCTTTTTTGCACTGAACCTTAGTTACCTTGGTGGGAGGAGCTTTCTATGTACACATGCTGACAAGTGCAATCGGTTCACCTGAATGTTGTTGGGTTGGTTTTTTTGGGGGGCATTTCCTTCCGTCTTGACGAATGTAAATACTTCTGAAAACGATTTCTTTAGCCTTGGAGTTCCTGTCTCACTTCCTGTCTGCCTCACTTAATCGGACTCTCGACGACTATGAGAAAGTATAACGAGGATGACAGACTACCATGGAAAGAACACGGATTACGAAATGTATAATATAAACACTGAATCAATGGGACAACAGCGAATGCAATGGCAAAAAAAACAAACAAACAAAAAAATTACAGAAACGATGTGTTTGTGCGTGTGTGTTCTGTGTGTGTTTGTGTATACGTGGACCATCTGCATGGCGTCTTAATTGAATGATCAGACAGGAGTCATTTTTCAAGCCTTCATGCATTTATTCTTCACAGCTCCCAAATCAGATTTCTGAAAAGCGTGTACGTGATTTTGTGTGTGTGTGTGCGCGTGTGTGACCGACGTGTGGATGACAGCTTTTGATAAGTATGGAAACAGAGCTAGATTTTCCTTTGATGTGGTCACGTAGGCGCTTGCTGCTGTTGCTTGCGTGTCAATCATGTGACATGAAATATGACACGCTAACAGTTAGCGAGCTAGCTCCACGAAAAAAAAAAATCAAGTTGGTGTGGAGAGACAAGTGTGTGTAATCAACATGGGACAGGAAAGGGCATTGTCATGGCGTCATTTGCAGCTAATCTGCGATGCAATTAGCATGTTAGCTAGGAAACGTACATTTTTGAGCATATCTTTTGAACGTTTTTTTTTTACAGCATACAAACAACCCTGAATTCGAAGTTGTGAACTTTTTAGAGCAGCACCACGTTGTGCCACAACATGCCAGGGCACCACTGATGACTACCGGTCGATATACGAACGGCGGGCGGCTGTCAGCGAGCGTGATGACGACGAGGATGAAGGCGTCCCTCGCTAGCTCAGTTCAATTAGCTTGAAAGGAGGAAACACGCATTGTCGCTGCCATTCAAAGATGGCGGGGCAGCGAGCCAAGCCAGCTGCAAGGCAACAACCAGGAAAGTTTGGCTCTGGGACAGCAAGGGACTTAGGACGGAACCCTGAATGACATGACATGATGACAATATTCAAAACCCGGCCAGCCCCGACGGACGCCGGTCGTAGAATTATTCACCGGGACTACGTACATAGCAAATCAAATGTGAAGCATCTCCAGAAACGTCCACTTACTGGCCCGTGCTCCTCAGGAGTGTCAACTGCTCCAAATGATGTCTCTTAGTAAGAAAATCAATAATCTACCCCGTATGCTACGATGCTGAGTGCAGAGGCCATAAAGCAAAGTACCAAGAGGGGAATTCCCAAGATTATTACATTTGATTCAAGGCAAGGATCCAGAGCAACATTTATTTATTTTTAAACTTGGGAGTAAAGTGGCACCTAGCTGAATATTCAGCAGGCAACTGTGCTGAAGTGAGGAGCAGAAGCAAAATATCTACTAAATTTCCTGGTCGCACATGCAGTGTGTGTGACCGTTTTTAGTCGCAGGCGAGAGCCCCCGAATTCAAGGATGCCGTTTTTGGAAAAAAATCAGGAGACACAACAGCAACAGCGTCGACAAGAACACCGGCCAAGCTAACAATGTTAGCGTCACAGTGTAGCATACTACTAGCTGGTTAAACATGATCTAAGCTTCAATTGTCTTGTTTGTTTTAAGTCATGTATGCTTGGCTTGAAAGTGTACATTTTTATACCATGTTTTAAAGTGTCTTTGAGTACGATGAAAAGTGATTTCAAAATAAATGTATTATTAATATTAATGGAGAAGACAAGAAAGTAATCAATAATACAGAGACCGTTTTGAGACCACTACAATGGCTTAACCCAAGTCTTGACTTGACACGACTTCAGCGGCAACTTAACTTTTTTATTTTTATTTTGACCACATTCACCCTCACATGCACCCCTGTAACCTGATAGCTTGATAATCTGTCCACTAAAGTAACCGCCATTAACCGCCTGAAACGGTTAACTGGGGGACTTTTTGAAATTTAAACTTTCTTAAGACTTGCACATCTGCGACCAACTTCTGATACGCTCGAGTACAGCTTTTAAAACTACAAGCACGTCATTCGCAATTAGATCCAGGGTACATTGTTCTCATTACTCTATAACCTTGACAAAAACAATAATAATAATAATAATTGAAGGTGATGTATAAATTAAAAAAAACAAAGGGATTTCATTACATTACATTTCATTACTCGTGTGCTTGAGCCCTCATGATGACCAAGCGGACTCTGTAAGAGTCCCAGAGACGATGATGATGTGTGATGAGGAGGAAGCTGACAGGAAGGTGATGAGGAAGACTCAAACTCACGACACCCAAGACACACACAGACGCAGACGCACATCATGTACTCTTATCATTTCCATATTAGCTATCAAGCGTCTCACTCAGTGTCCGATTGCCAAGACTTGCCACGAAGACGTGCGCGCGCACGCTGGGCGACGGCGTCGGGAGCGCGCCGAGTTCATATGGTGGTCAAGGTCGCATCGGAGATAAAATGTTTTATGGGCGTCGTCAAACGGCCATCAGACAGTAACGGAAGCCTCGAGCCTCCAACGGCAAGCCATCAAGCTTGAAACAACATTTCAACAGCAAATTAAAGTGAAATACGCCGCGCCGCGACACGGCCGCTGTGCCGCCGCGACACCGACGCGTCCTCGCAAAGTCAAAAAACATATGCAGACACAAAACTAATACTTGATTCTCATTCTGATACACGCCTACTGTTAAATGTTTAGAGATGCCAATTAAGTGCGAAAGTTAAGTCGGTGTAATACCATGTTGCGCCACAACATGCCAGAGCAGTACTGAGCTCTACTACATCGATTTATCTGCTATTACTGTGCGCTCTCTGTATGCGTTTGCTGCTCAACGTGTGTTCAAGTAGCACTTGTCTGAAAGTTTAGAATTACACTACTGCAACATGGACGCTAATTTCCACATTATAAATTAGCATTAGGCTAGCACACTTTTGTCTAATAAAATGATATGGTTCAAAATTGTGGTGTTTTAAGATACAGTTTGATTTCATTTGTAAACAGTAACATGAAAGAGTGAGAGTGCACAAATGAATACATTAATAAGTGTCAAATAAGTTTAATTGTGCTTAAAAAGTGTCGCAAGGTTAACAATTAAAAAAAATGTTTTTTATATGATCTCGTTATTTTGCTCATTATTTCTCGCATCCTTCCTAATAAACGCGGGTCACGGCCACACTTTGAAAGACTTACTAGCCCACAAAAATGAATTCAACACCAGACACTTTTAACCAGTTTGCCCGCATGTCTCCCGGCTTGTTAGCCCGCTAGCTCGCTTTTGTTAGCACGCTAGCTGGCGTTGAGCGCAGTCGCCCGCGTGAGTCACGGCGATTTTATTCGTCTTGACTTTGTCGCTGCATCTTTTAGCGCTTTTGGCATCAAGAGTGCGAAGATGAATCATCAATTGGTTTTAAAACATATAAATCAAAGCAAGGTGAGTCAGCAAGACTCTACAGCTAGCAAGCGCAAAATATTTTTCCCGGTAAAACTGGACACATGTTACACTGACTGTATGGATCGCGTCTTCGTGTTGACATCAAATCTTCCAAATGGATATACGTAGATATATATTTCGTAGAATGTAGCACGTATGTTTATGATACGGTGAAGCCTAAATTATCACGCAAGTTAAAATTTAGAGGAACCCTGAAAATCGGTAAGAGATAGGTAGAATGTGTTCTTAAAAAAACAAAAATCGACCCACACGCGCACACACACAAACACATGCATTTATTATTCACACACACTCAGGTAGCAGCAAGGTGTTTAGTGAGTTTTCAGTGTGTTTGTCCCACCGAAAAATGGTTGTCGGTCCGTCATTCAAACAATTACTTCCTGTGTGTTCGTTGTGATGCTATCACGCTAACATTAGCGCGCACACGCACGCACGCACACACGATCCTACATCATGCCAGTCATTGCCATGGAAACACTGAGTTTATCTCGTCAAAAAGAAGACACTCACTTCCTGTCTGCTCTGCATATCCCTGCTTTTTTGCACACACACACTCACACACACACAAGACAGCTGGTTCATTACAATGACTCGTGTAAACAACTGCAGGTGGAATGCATATTTGTTTAAATATGTGTATGTACACACAGCATGAAAACCTCCTAAGTGACAAAAAAAAAAAAAAAAGAACTCTCACGCCCCAAGAACCTCTCTCACAAAACCCCCCAAAAAGTCACACGTCAAAAGAACCCCCACCAAAAAAAAAATTCAAAAGTCTCTCACAGGATAGAAAATCCGCCCTAAGATTCTCACGTTAAAACTCTCACGTTGAACCAAAAAATTCACACACCCAAAAAATGCTCACATATACAGTACGTTAAAATTAAAAGAAGTAATGATAATCTTACACACCGCCGAAATCTCACACAACAAAAAACTCGCACGCAAAATAGACCTCTCTCACACACACACACCAAAAACAACTCACACGCTCACACACCCACACACACACACACATGCCAAATGTCAGCATTCAACATGTGAGATGGCTCCCATTTACAGTTTTAAACATCCTTCCTTACGTTTGCAAATTTTGACTCTCTCGAACAATTTTTCGCTCTCACTTAACAAAGAAGGACAAATTGTTGAGCGTGAACAACAGAACCTTTGTGTTGTGCGTGCGCGTAACTCTTATTCTGGCTTCTTTCTGTCTCGTCATCGCTCACTGTCTCGCACACGCAAGCACAGTGACGCCCTTGCACACACACACACACACACACACACACAAACTCCTTTATTCGGCGTCAATATTCAGGTTCATTTTAATTTAGCACCAAAGGAGGTCAGACGAGACGCTCGTCAGCCTCTTATAGCTTCGCCGGGCCATCTAACTCTGTGTGTGTGTGTGTGTGTGTGCGTCCCCTCGCTGTGGTTGAAAGGTGTCAGTTATGCTCGAGTGCGTCCCTTGATAATTTTTTTTTTTTAAACATAAAGACTTTTATTTTGTTGAATGTGAAGGGTTGCGACCCTGAAGCTGACGCCACATCCCGCCCTTGGCAACTTTCATCTTCACCTACACTGCGTTCTTCTTACTCTTATTATGACGCGTCCTCACCTCTTCGCACCCTTACGATTGCAAATTGTCACCTCGTGACAGTCTTACGATACGGACTCACCTGCTTTCAATTCGGCCCGCTGCGATACGTTGCGGCACACCACGTTATTATTATTTGTTTCTGATTACATAAAGTGTATTCTTAAGAGAGAAAATTTACGACATTACCTTCCACTCAAATGAAAAGACGCTAACGTGTGTGTGCGTGTGTGTGTGTCCACAGCGACCCACTTACATTTATCTTACTTCCTTCTCTCTGCCTCCCATCTCTTCCATTCTGTTATTTTTCCTGTGTGTGCATGTGTGTGTGTGTGTGTGTGTGATGCTGTTCTCTCGCTCCCCGGTGGTTGATTAAATAATTTTCCATTAACTCGTTTGTGACACAGCTGACACTGTCGGTACTGTAAAGGCTCTCTAACATGGCATCTTTTATAGACCGTGTACCTTGTTCGCCTGCTATATTTCAGATGTGTGTGTGTGTGTGTGTGTGTGTGTGTGTGTGTGTGCTACCATAATTGCAAGTAGATGAAAAAGAGAGAATACAGAGGAGAATTTTTGTTTATGGAAACGTCGCCGCTACTGCGCGTGCTAAAATATGACATTGAATGCTAACGTCCGTTAGCCCGTCTATGGCATTTTGCACTGCGCTGGCCGACTTTTGCGAAATCGAAGGAGATGGTTGGTTTGGTAGCACGCGATTGTTTAAATTGTGCTTTATATAATGTATGAGTCTCACGGTGAAGTTCCATTAAGTGAGAGAGAGAGAAAAAGGGGGGTGTACCGCAAGCCGCAGCTACAAGCTAACCATTCCTTTGTGTGCTTTGGGCCAAGGCCACACCCCGAATCCACACACACACACACACACACACATGCACAGTGATCCATCTGATGGATGACGAGCAGGAGTCAAGAGTGACGGAGTGTTTCCTGTCTGTTGCGCTGCTCTTGAACCACTAAACTGATGAAGCCGCGGCACAAGGACAACGCACGCACACACACACACACACACACACACACACACACGCACGCACACACGTGCACACACACGCGGCGGCCTTGTCCATCCCGTGCGCGCTTGTCTGTCATCGATCTGTGTCTCTCACTGCACTGACTATTCCATCATTTCCTGCAGGAACAACGCCAACTTCCTGTTGGGCTCACGCGATCGCTTTCTTCGCTCCTCGACCATTATCGGCAAACAAGCACAACAACATTTTTAGTGCGCGTGTGTCTGCATCACCAACCCCCCCGCACCCCCCACCCAAATGTCATATCTGGGGCTGCTTAATGCCGTGCTTGTATGTTGGGAAAGACAAATTTGCCACACGGGTGAAGCACTCAGCTGATCGGTATCACCTGAGAGTCCTCGTTAGCGCTCTAAACGACGACTGGGGGTGACGCCAAACGGCTCGCCAGAGAAGAAGAAAAGTAAAGTGGGCCAGCGCTCGGAGCCAGCACTGACACCCCCCCCCCCCTCTGCCACACACACACACACACACCCCAACCACACAGACATGTCTGGATTGCTTCCACTGTCACTGTAGTTTGAGTGTTGCAAAATTGTGATGATGAGGATGGTTCCTCTTCATCATTTCTTGACAACAAACAACATGAGAAGCTTCCAGAAACTTGTGCTATTACAAACCGGGATCATGAGGCGAGCATGCGAAACACAAACCCTGAAAACAAACATCATGGCGGCTTTTGAAAAGAAGTGGAAAAGCCTCTGTGACGGGAGCGTCATCCGACGGGCACCGAGATGGAGGATGAAGGACGGCGAAGGCGACGAGCGCTGACAGGAAGTGGCCAGGGTGACATGGCCGCCCCTCATCAAAATAAATCATCAGGCACTAAAGTGTTTTAACATGTCGGATGGACGCCGCTGCTGATTTAGTGCGGCCCGCGGGACACTGGAGTCACATTTACCGTTGCAATGTCATCGAAAACTAAATCTCACTGCCAGTCAATGCGTTTTGTTTTTTTTAATGATGACTTTAAGCTTTATTTACCCTATTGTGCAAAAATGAGAAGCCACAAAATAAGCCCAAAAACTTGATCTGGATGAGATTCACATTGTCAGCAGTGTAAGTGACAAACGGGTAGAGGAGGGAGAGAGGATTGAGGTGGGGAGGAGGGGGGGGGGGGGGGGCATCAAGCTCAACCTCGGTCAAGACTCTCAACGTCGCTAGCATTTAGCTGCTAGCATCACGTGGAAGGTTTCGCTGTGTACTTTCCGCGTGTCGCTAATATTAGCACGACTGGGTCAACAAATGATGACGGGAGACAGAACCAATCAAATCAGATCCAATCGGGGGGGGGAATAAAACTTTTAAAAAGTAAATCAAATCAAGCACCCCTCACTTTTGCTGACCCCAAACCATTTAAAGGTCCAGTATGGGTCCAACTGTGTGTGTGTGTGTGTGTGTGTGTGCGCATATCCGCTTCCTTGGCTTCAACTGTTGCCATAGTAACAGATGCCACCCAGGAGACCAAAGTATAGCGTGCTGATGAACAGGTAGAAGCCGCGTGTCAGTGTGTGTGTGTGTGTGTGTGTGCGTGTATCATATTTCAATGACTGTGTGATGATTGAGAGGCAGGCGACTGACTCCACAAGGTGTGATTTATAACAACCCTCCTCCTTGCCCCCGACCATTACACACACACACACACACAAAAAGATATTCGAATATTTGTGAGGGCGTGAGATGAAGTGACGATGTGACATGAAGGAAGTGCGTCACTCAAGTGAAGTGTCACATGAAGTGCGGGGCAATGATATGAAGTGAGGGCGTTACGCAAAACGAGGGCCGTCACGTGAAGGTGAGGGGCACGTCCCAAAAGTGGAGGTGTCGCATGAAGTGACTGCGTTGCAAAAAAAAAAAAAAAAGAAAATGACGGCAAACGCCTCGTGGAAGTTTTTGAGGTTCGGGTTAGCCAAGCTGTAGCTAGCTAAACGTATGACGACGCGGTGCTCGTTCGTTTGGTTGTGTTGATGTCGTTACGAAACATTTGAAATGTTGGGGGGGGGGGGGGGGGGGGTGAAGCCAGGAAAAGCCGCAGCACGGCGAGGCGGTTAAGCGGGACGCGGAGGTGACACTTTGCAAAGCGGGCTTTTGCTTTCGCTTGCCGGACGCGCGCGCGGGCGCCGAGCACGCCGGGCGGCTTTGCTGACTCCGACGTCTGCGCGCAGAGTTGACGAGTTGGCTTTTAAGAGTCTTTTGAAGAGCGACAGCATCATTAAAGTGTCGGATTAGGAGAAGAATTCGGCAAGAACTGACGCGGCGTCACGCGCAATGCAACTTTGCGCGAGGGCATGTGTGTGCTTGCGAGTGTGTGTGTGTGTGTGTGTGCGCGCGTGCGTGCGTTGTGGGTGTGTGTGTGGCAAGTCATTTGAGCGTTTATTCGATTTCCTGTCCATGTACTAGTACACTCCATCCTCAAGAGTAAGACAATTCAGCGCACTCGTGGAGCGGCTAGACTAGGGTGTGTGTGTGCGTGTGCGTGTGTGTGTGTGTGTGTGTGTGTGTATTGTTTACCCCCCAATAAGTGTTTATACACACACACACACACATCAGGATGAAAACTTCAGGAGCTGCCTGTAGCCTTTTAGCTGTTTGTTGTCATCTGCCACTCTCTCTCTCTCTCTCTCTCTCACACACACACACACACACACACACAAACACGCACACACACACAACCGATAAACACAAAAACACACTCACTATGCACATAAAAACACACACACACAACTCCATATAGAAACACTCGCACAAATTTATGCTGACACCATCACAGAAAAGCAAAACCTACACCACAGACGACCTCACAAATACACACACCCGCGCACACACACACAAAAACATGCATAAACACACCACACACAAACACATACTAACAGACACACACACAAAATAAACACACTAACCAACACACACATCTACGCGCACACACACACACCGACTCAACTTTGATTTGATGGACGCTCGAAAAGAGGACGGATGTAAAGGCAACGCTGACAGCTGCTCTCGAGTTTTTCATACCTTCGACACGCACACGCGGGCACAGAATACGCGGAGGGGAGGGCGAGGTGGGGGCGGGGGGGTTCCTCGTCCGTCAAACAACGACTCATGTTGGAGAAAAGGTCATGCCCGCCGCCACCGCCGCTCTGAGCAAACAGCAGCCTCGGCGCACGCACGCACGCACGCACCAATGCGATGCATGCGGCGGCCACCTGTTGTGGTCGTGGTGTGTTGACAAGCGGCACAATGATCACGCCGTCTTCGCCGGGGAAGGGGAAAAAGACCTTTTGCACTTCAAGGTCGCAGCGTGACCCCCCACAGACCACCCTCGCCTCCCTTGATCTCTATCATCATCATCATTGCCAAAATCAAGTACAAATAATTTGTGAGCGTACGGAAGAGGAGAAGTGCTCAAGAAATTGAAAGGATGTTTATTAGCGTCTCTAAGTTAGTTTTTTTTTTTTTTGCTGTTGTTTTTCATTCTCACACCCCCCCCCCTAAAAAAAGGTCAGAGTGATATAATGGAGAACCAAGAAGAATGAACCGTCAAAGAAAAAGAAGATGATGATGACGAAGACAAAGGGCTCGGCGATTGATCCATTTTATCGTTTTTCTGTCAGGATGATCCCCCCCCCCCCCATCTTTTGTTATCGTTTTGTGTAATTTCAAGCTGGCTGAGCTAGTTTACAGAAGCACAGTCAGTGTTGCCAACTTGACGACTTTTCCGAGCAGCCATTTTCCCAGGTTGCATATACACGACTGAACACGAGCTGTTAGTTGAAGCCTTTGAGTCACCGCGACATCCATCGATGCTAATTTGTATTGGCCCATCTATGGCATTTCACGAGATACGTTAGCATTAAGCTAGCGGGCCCTATTGCTTGGTGTCAACATGATGGTATTTAAAGACGCCATTTTTGATTCTCTTTTGTCTTTGAAAGTGTGTGTTTAATAAGGTGTTTAAACTATTTTAAAAATGGGTTTCAGCTTGAAGTTTTCTTCCGAACATTATCATATGGGATCAACAGAAATTCACCGTCCTGCTACGCATGATCGGGTTGATGTCATATTTCATTAATCATCATCACACATGTGACAAATATTCCTCATCTTTCCTTCCCACAGTGAACCTCCTCCATGGGTTTCCTCATTTTCCTCACTGCGCCCGGCGCCGCCATACGCCACGCACGCAGCCACCAAAACGACGACGCTTCGCGAGGTTACGTGACCTCCACCAAGGCGCTTTCTGTGCAGACCAAGGATCAGATGACACTCTGAGGTCAAAGGTCCTTGCATTTATGTTAAGGTTGTGACCGTAACACTTTTGCTTATTGGCAAGGCGAAAGATGAAAGGTCAAAGTTCAGCGGGCAAATATTGTTTGTTTCTCTCTCTCTCTCTCTCACACACACACACACACACACGCACACATACACACACACACAAAGGGCTCCACCAAATTGTTTCAGTAGAGAAATGCATCATTAATATAATTATGAATAACCATAATTATTTTTGCAATTAGTTTTGCTTGCATGATGAGAGATTTTGATCAATGGAAATAATAATGATCATAATTTACATTGAAATATTCAGGTTGCAACGGAGAGGATCCTACCGACTGGACAGAATTATTATTATTTTTTTAATTATAATAATTATTATTGTTATGTATTATTATTAAAAATCAAACTGCAGGAGCATGGATGTTACAAAACGGAAAGAAGAATGTTATGTAAAGAATAATATTAACTGTCATAAGAATCCGGCTGCACTAAGACATTCCAAAAGAATGGAAAAAGTAATGTTAAAAAAAACAACTATGTCAATGATTATTATGGGAATAATTACGCCGCATGGCAAGGATGTTAATGAATGGAAAGAGTACAGGCAGGTTGCATAGGAACACAGGAAATGCTTGCATGTCCCCCAGGAGCCAAAGTGTCCCAACAAGCAAAGAAAAAAATAAAAATCTGACTTTCAATCAAACGTGTGAAAATATTTTTTTTAAAAGGTTGAAAAGCACAAACTCAGCATAAGTTCACCTTTCACATAAAAAAAAGTGCTACTCACGTGTCAAGTGTTTCTAAAGCAAAAAGTGTGCACGTCGTCGCCTTCACATCGCGTCGCGCGTGCACGTGCGCGCGCCTGCCCGAGCGCTTTTCAGTCTTTACATCCAGCCATGGAGAAGAGGACGATGTGAATCATGAAAAGGAGGATGAGGAGGTGGACAAGTGTCCCCGGACGACGAGCGTCTACAAAATCAATCAATCAATCAATCAATCAAAAGAAAAAGAAGTCCTCCAAGCGAGCGCGCGCCAGCTGTTGCTCGCGTGCACGAGCGCCTCAGGCAAAGATGAAGAAAAGAGAGGAAAAAACGACAGAAAGACCGAAAGAAAGAAAAGAGGAGTGGACAGTAAGTTGTTTGGAGGTCCGCGAGTCTGCTCTGCTCTCAATGGGCCGCCAGCCCGACTCAACACGAGCACCAACATCCACCCAGGACGCTTGATTGCCCCTGGACGCCGGGGAGCGAGCGAGAGAGAGCGAGAGAGAGAGAGAGAGAGAAAGGGGATAAGTATCGCGAGGTTACGCCTTGCACTCGTACACGCGCAAAGTCCCGCTTCCACAATATGACGTCAGAGCATAAAAAACCTATTTCGCACCAACTGCCAAAACGGTTCGAATCTATAATTAAAGAAGTGCAAGATAGCGGCGTATTAAGTAGTAAACTCTCGCCAAACGCCTAGAAACTAGACAACCGTCAGTTAAACTAGTTCCGGCAACTCTATTGGACGATAAACAAGTGCATGTGACGTCATCAACACGCGTAAACGAGCTAATTGTACAGGTACAAAGTAGCACGAGTTACCTGTATAAATTAGCATGAATTCTGAATGAGATATAAACGTGTCGAAAGGAATATAAACTAACCAAAGGTGTATCAAGTAAAAACTAATTAATGGTCTAAGTAACATAAACCCCATAAATACTACAAATTATCTTACTATATAAAGTAGCATGAACTTGCCAACTGTGTAGGAATTAACACAAGCGAGCTAATTCACGAAGACTTTCAAGAGATGATTTGGGAGAGGGAAAATGTTAAAGCAAAGAGTTTAAATTCAGCTCACCTTTCTGGTCCAGATAGTCTTTTTGTTTGGTCGTTTTTCAGCACCATGATTCACTTCCTGGCGGCACGGTGGTCAACTGGTTAGAACGTCCGTCTCACAGTGCCTTCCTGTGTGGAGTTTGCATGTTCTCCCCATGCCTGCGTGAGGTTTCTGCGCGTTCTCCAGTTTCCTCTCACAACGCCCCCCCCCCAAAAAAAACATGCACGCAGGTTAATTGTTTACTCTAAATTGTCAAGAGGTGTGAGTGAGAGCACGGGTGGTTGTTCGTCTATGCTGCCATGCGATTAGCTGGGAAGCAGTTCGAGGGGGAATGACCTACGACCCGAAGACACCTGGGATAAATAAATTAGATAATGGATGGATGGATTTACTTCCCAGCATGCAACTGTGTCAAGTGTACGACGATCTCCCCCTCGTGTTGACTGCCTATTATTTCTAGCACAATCGCTGCCTCTCATTCTTATGTAATACAGTACCTGTTTTTTTCTCCTCCACATTAATTGATTTGACACGCAGTGAAAACGATTAACATAGTAAGCCTCAGACTGTTTTTATTCCATTTAACAAACTATTCACACATTCGGGGGCTTTTAAAGCGGTTCGTGTTTGTGCGCGAGCGTGTGCTGATTGACTCTCCCAGGTGTGTTTGTTGTCCCGTTGTCATGGCAGCGAGGCGTCAACGATATCCCGCGAAGGCTGCTCAGCACCCTCGCCGCCTCCAGGGGGAGCTAAATCAAATCCAAATGATTGCTGCGGAAAGACGTGAAACCCTTGGAAGCGCAAAATAATAAAAAAAATAATCGACAACTTTTTTCTCCATGGCAGCATGTTGACTAAACGTGGTAAAAGTTTGAAAGGTGTGACTAGATTTCAAGACGTCACTCTTTGGTTATTACGAGGCACGAAAATCACCACCAGGGGGCAGTAATGTGAAGACAACATATTTTTTTAAATCCGTGTTTCCAAGTCTGTTACTGATTTTTTTTGTCAGGATCAAGAAAGAAACAAATATTTTTACCAGCTAATTCTTACTATGGTATAATTGGCTGGTTTTCGTGGCAGATGTGCCACATTCTGCCGACATACAGTATGTATCAATGGCAACCTGGTTTTCCTTACCATTGAACAAGCTTTTCTGCAAGACATTGGAAATGTTTGAAAATGTTAAAAACAGAATTAAACTCTGATTTTGGCCCCCATTGACACTCTAAAGTTGATTTTTTTTTTAATTTCGTAGAATATCAATGTGTGCCCTAAAGACTGAAGGTACACTGTTTTTTTTTTGGTTGTTTTGCCTTAACTATAAATGGTCGCTTCAAAAAAAATCCATGTATAAAATGCTTTTAATTTGTGAAAACATGTATTATTGTAAGTGTTTGGTTTTGGGGAAAAAACGACAAAAATGATTGTAGTTCACTGCCCAAAAAATAAATAAAAGACCAAGTAGTTGTTAACTCAGACTTTGTTGGGAAACTCAACTATCCATTGTGATCATTTTTTTTCTTTAAAAATTACGAATAAAGAACACAAGATGCAAATAAACCTTTATTTGCTGGACATTAAAAAGCAAATTAGAAAAGAAATAATGAACATAGCCCTTGACATAAAGGACAAAGTTCAATTCGGTACTTGTCTTCTGACACCCACATAAAAAAAAGGCAAGTCAGCAGTGTCGCCTCTAGTGGTAAAACAAACAATACACCCCACCCACACCAGAAATGTCTTTCCAATAAATTAGCTGACATTTTTGCTCCTGTGCATGCCAGTCAACAAATATCATCATCATCATCATCATCACCACCATCATCCTATTCAACTTGTCTTGAGTCATCAGTGCATCACATAAACACTAAAGAAAACAAAAGAGTGTTTTTGAAATTTTTTTTCATGACACTCTAGTGGAGAGCTGCAAACATTGAAATTTCCACGACGAATTGAAACCGGGGCAATTTAGAAAAAGTGCCAAATTGTACATTAATCATGAGACCTATGTGGATTTCCGAGGAAAGATCTGATATTCAAACATGAACCGTTTTGCTCGTCATAAGGTAAGTAAACATTGCGATGAAGGTCACGCTCATCGCATACATTTGAGGGAATTACACAAACTGAATTATGCACATTCTTATTCCAATCAATTCGCATGGAAACATTTCCAATTGGACAATCCTCGTCTCAGCTCTTCACTACAGCGACGTCAGCAGTTAAGCGTCTTCCAAAATTCATCTTGATTATCATCAGGATCAACACAACCATTCGGTTGAATCTGTGTCGTGTGGAAGAGCGTTCAGCATGTTAAAAAGTTTTTTTTTTGGGGGGGTGGGGGGAGCCCGGCATGATGACACTCGCAGTTACTGTCCTCGGTCGGCGACCACGTGAGGCGTTGCCGTCCTCGCCCTTCTCGTCGCGTTGGTGGCGGCACGCCGGGTCGCTTGCGACCCATTCACTCGTCAGACCCCCCTGAGCGTTTGTGGTTACGTTTGCGGGGAGACCGTCGGGGCGACGCTTTGTCTGGGGGGAGAGGGGGGGCAGACACAAAGAAATTGACGCAAGTGACGGACTGACGATACAACTTGAGATTATGTCGAGATGCTATCGGTCTCATCCGGTGCCTGTTCGACGTTCATAATTTCCTTCAAAACTTGACGGCGCATACCCGTGATTTGTGTGCGGGCATGACGGCAAACATTTGTGAAATATCAGTGGGAGTATTGTGGATGCAACGAGGCCTCACCTCTGCGACTTTGCACTGAAGGCGTGACCGGAAACGGGAAGCGGCGGGAGAAACCAGACAAGAAAGTGAGTGATCCCCATGCACAGAAAAGCTCAATCAGAAGGGGGGGGGGGGGGGGTGACAACTCCCGACAGAAAAAAACATACACTGTACATCGCCAAAAAGTGACTTGGAAAGATAATTAAAGACAGATGGATTTTTAGAGAGACGACGGCGGGACCGGGGGAAACTTTTATTGCTCAGGGCCAAAGAGGAGAAGAGTGGAAAGAAATGTTGAATAATAGGGAAGAATAGACAGACGAGAGCAAGGTGGAAAAATTACACTCAAGTCAAGAGCAAAGTGGAAAGTAGAAAGTAGAAGAGACCGGAAAAAACGTTTGTAGGGTTGCGCTTACTGATCTGGTTGAGGGTTTCTTGCGGGATCCAGCTGAGGTCGACGTTGTTGTGACTCGAGGTTCCCATTTCCACTTTCGGAGCCGGGCGCCTCCTCTGCTCGGAGGCGCAAAGTTACGTGTTTCAACGTATGTGCGGGGTGCATAAACACGCGCGTCGCGCTCCGCAGCGGCAGGGAGGCTACCTTTCGGGACTCGAGCAGCTGGTGAAGGCCGACGATGACGAGCAGGCCGAGGCCGGACAGGAAGATGTACATGAAGACGCTGGCGAGTACGGAAAGAAGCGTGACGGGGGTTGGGTGGCCAATTTTTTGAAAGGTTTCAAAGTAAAAGAACCCCCAAAATAGGAAGATGCTCACGTCTCTCCGTCGAGTCCGTCCTCCTTCTCAGTGATGGTGACCGTCTGGTTAAAGACGGCGTCCTGAAAGACGTTCCCCTGCGGGAGAAAGTCGCGTCATTAGACGGCGCGCGTCGCTGCGGCGCGCGTCGCTACGGCGGCACCGACGACAAGCGCTCACGTTGCCGTCCTTGTAGTTGAGGTTGATGACGAGGCCGAAGGGGCGCCCCCCCATGGGCTCCGCCGGGATGAAGGAATACTCGAAGGTGGCTTGGCGCCCGGGCGGCACCGCCGTCCCCAGCTGCAGGGCTGTAAAGTTCTGGATATGGAACTGGTAGTCCTGACGCCAACCGCAAGAACAACAGCACATCATGGCCGCCCTATGATGGATACTTTCATCCGATCCGGTTCTTACCTGCGGGTATCGGAACGAAGCGTCTAGGGAGTCCACCACGAAGTTCTCGGAACCTTTGTTGGTGAAGCCCAGCAGGAACTTGACGATGTCGTTGGCCGGGAAGTCTGAAACACACCATTGGATTGCGCCACTGGTACTACGCTAATTGACAGTGGCGTGCCTGTGACGGCTCACATTAAACGTTAGCATAAAGCGAGCGGCCTTTCATTATGATACGGTTTGGATGAACATGAGCTCTTTTCAAACACAGCAAAAGTCAGATCTGTGTTTGGTTGGTTTTTTTTTAGTACATTACAACATAAGTGGAAAAAAATGACAGTGGAACATCCATCGAAGCATTGTAAAACAGTCAAATTTCTGTTGTATCCATGCTAATATACATTAGCTCGTCCGTGGTGTCTCTTATTACTTGTTAGCATTAAGCTAGTTGTGTCATCTGGATTGGTTTAACATTTTGACGTTTTTATTTTAGCCTTTTTGTTGTTGTCTGCTCTGTTTGTATGTGTTGCTGCTCCGGGCAAGGAGCATATTAAAGAAGCACTTTTGAAGGTTTCCAATGACCGTGACGTCCATGCTAATTTACATAAGCCTGTCAATGGAGTTTCCCATGATATGTTAGCATTAAGCTAGTAGTCCAGTGTGATGCTATACGATCAGTCGATCATTTCTTGAGAACAAGCGAGAACAGACGAGAAAGAAGGATCCCCAACCTTCTCCTTTGACAAAAAGGATGGTGGTGTCGGCAAAAGGCGACGCCTTCATCTCCCCGACCAACGCCTCCTCCTCCTCGTCTTCATCATCCTCCTTTTCTTCCATCTACAAGCACAAATTGGATCGACGGTGTGAACTTGCATTCCTTTTCATGCCATTTTGTTTGCCTTTGATCATCTCACTAGTTCCGTATTCTCGTCATCTTCTACTTCCGCTTCATCGTCCTCGTCGTCAACCGCGCCGTCGTCGGCCATCCCGTCTTCGGCCATCCCGTCGTCTATGACGTCGTCCACGATGTCTTCCTCCATCTCCATCACGTCCATGTCATCGTCATCTCGCCGAATCTCGGCTCCCACCAGCGGCCCTGCATGCACAAATTGAGCAGTTTGAATTTCGGGCACCCCATTAACTTTTTTTTTTTTTAAATGACCAAAACATTGACACATGTTTTTCACAGGACAGAGATCATAGAAATGTTTTACTTATGTTTTATTTTACTTTTACTTATGATAAGGCCTCTCTGTGGTTACCGGTATGAAATCCAAATTGACTCACTTCCTCTCAGCATTTATCGGTTGTGCAGAGTGACGCAATGCTGAAACAACTCCAGTGGCAAACTTTGCACTTTTCTGCTGATTGTGTGCAACTGGTGGGGTAGGATAGTGACAAAAAAAAAAAGATAACAAGGGGGTAATTTATAAGCCGATGAATTACTATTATCAATTTGATCATTTTATATTATAAGTTTACAAGTTGTGTCAGAAAGGTAAGAAATTATACATTAGGGTACATGGAACATATTGTCTAAAGGATTTCTGTAATATAAGCGATCAATGCCAAGTGAAATTTTGTGCAGTTGTGATAGCATTTTTATGAGTGTATTTAATTAAGCGTGTTCCATTTTGATTTCTTGATTTAGTGCTCTGAAAGACACAGCACATGTAAGGATAGTGGCGTTATATTACATTCTTTTGATACATTCTCTTTCGAGTGACGCCAAGTTAACTAAAGAAAATGTACTGTAATGGCAAGCTAATCAAGCCACTCTGCTTGCAGCTAGCAGTAAGGACACGTCAGTCTAAGGAGGCGGACTGACTTCAAATGCACATTTCTCCGATTTTTCAGGGGATTTTGAAGCAAAAAAATCTCAGCCAATCTGTCGCAAAGTCGATATTTCAATGTAAGAATTGTTTCATTCGTGCGGCACATGTCAAACGGAGACTGAATGGCCTTCGTTTGAGTGGAAGCGACGAAGCTAAAATAAACTAAGCTAAGCTAACGCCGAGTTCAACGCCGCTCGTTTTTCCTACTCGCGGTGTAAAAAGGTGAAAAACATACAAACCCCTAAAAACGACGTGCGCCGGGAAAGCCAACAACGCCAGCAGAAGGAGTTTGGGAAGAAATGACATCATTTCTAACATCAAATCATTCATACAGCACAACACAGTCACACACGGGGACAGCCGTCACGCCAGCTTTTCTTCTTCTACGCTACTCCACTGCTTCTTCATTCGTACGAGACAAGCAACGTCGCAAGCAGCGCACTACCGCTACTTAGTGGCGCTACACCGCAAGTTCGACTGACTGGTAGTTTAATAGCGTCGTACGCCGAATTTGACACGAAGCCATTATTATTAAAACAATTAGCATCAGAGACAAATGTAATATTATGACGCTGTCTTTTTGCTATTTAATATTCATTATATATATATACATATATATAGGAGGTTTCCTTAGAGACCCCCTTACAGCATTTTTCATTAAAAACATTTTCGACACGTTGATCAGGTTTTTAAAAAAGATTATTTGGGGGGGCGGGTGAGTTACATGTTTGGAAGATGGATAACTCGATGTCTCCTTAACCAAACAATTTGAATTGCTATTTAGAGCATGAAGACGATTGACTGAAGATATTTGTGCTGACAAATGGTTTTATTTCTCTCACGTAATACCATGTGTATGCGTGTGATATGAGGCACAGCAAAATATACAGTAGGTGGTAAGTTATAAAGTGAAATAACATGCGATTACAGTTGAATCGAAGCTCAAAGAGTACGTGGTAATAAATTCAAATGATCCAAAACCAAAGAAAACAGTCGACTGCTATGAAACAATTCACAAAACTCACAATTTCATTGCATTTGTGAAATCTATCATAGAAAATACAAAGTCAGTCTTTCCAAAATATGTTGTGTGATCAAGTGATGTTAATGAAGAGTGGGGAAACAAACATACGCTCACATACATATACACGCATCCAAACACACACGTATCCCTCTGATAGATAAGAGTCTAGTTGCAACATTCCACGTAGTTGGCAGGCAACATTCCGGACTTTCCGGTGCGCTGCACGGTTCCGTACATCCAACCCTCGTCGATGGGCTGAGCGTTGACGATGACGTCACCGTCCCTGAAGGAGACCTCGTCGTGGTCCTGCGCCGCGTAGTCGTACAGCGCCCGGTAAACCCGCTACACACACACACAGGGGGGGGGGGAATCGCCCAATCCTCATATGTATGCCAACATTAAACACAGTGTTTGTAAATGCTAATGTTTGTTGCTTTGTGTAATTTCACATTCAGGTGTATTGAGTGGTGTGTGCAGTGATTTGCCATAGCCTGCAGAGGGCGCACTCACCATGGTGGATGAGTGTGGTGGCGAGGTGACGGAACGGACCGACGACATGCTGGTTTGATGCATGTAGCCGTGATACTGAGGTTGCGGCTGCATGTGCACGCCCTGGTGGTACGCTCCGGGAAGAACCGGGGCTGTGTGATACACACAACACGGACACACACCCACACGCACACACACCCACACGATAGGAGTGATGAGGCCATGTTGTGGAATTCAAGACGTATCAGTTGCGACTCGTAACCGTTAAAGTCCCAAACAATCCTTTCACACTGAGCTCATTGAGTAATTAAAATGCATGTATTCATTTTTTAAATCAGTTATTCATTCATTTATTTTATTTAAACACTTCTTAGTCAAATGCAATGACAACTCGCCTGTTTTGATATTATGTTTATGTTGTCATATTGCGCGTGATTTCAAAGTGTGTCCTTTTCAACCAATCACGTGACCGTGTGATTAGAGCGTGCATACCCCCCCACACACACACACTTGACATGTACCCTGTGTGTCGCAGCTGCTGCGTTCCCAGAGGTCAGAGGTCAACGAGCTGTGAGACTGCCGTGACTGAGGCCTGCTCAGCCTTCGCTCAGCCCGCTCTGACAACAGGGGGCGCCACCCGGCGCGTAAACACAGGAAGTAGGCAAAAGTCAACCAGAATGGACACAAGATGGATGCCGTCTGCTTACGTTACAAACATACTCATTTGAGGTCAGTTGTTAGGGGTAATACAGTGGACGGGTGGTTAGCATGATCGCCTAACAGTTCCGAGGGTTCCAGGTTTGAATTGCAGCCTGGTTAGCACATTGCTAACATGCTCATGTGGGTTTCACTGAATGCCAATAAATGGGACTGGTGGCGTGAAAATTAGTCTGTTGTTTTTAGGCCCCAACTCATCCACGTGTAACCGCGGAGAAAATGGCGGATGGCTTCAATGATCAGGGAGAAGATGACCAAAAGTGTGAGGTTTTCTTTTAGTTTGGGGGGGGGGTTAGGGCTAGGCTCTACCAGACATCCTGCGGAGGCTCTTGGACTGGACGTCATCCTCCAGGGGGTCAAAGTCAAAAATGGAGCCTGGATCTGTTCTCCATACCTTCAGGTCTTAAAAGACGACGGGAACAACATTGAGTCCACGTCACAAGAACCACCGATTGGTCTACACCGGGAGTGATGCCAAAATAAACCAATTGATATATATTTGTAAAAAATCAATAGTGATTTGAAGGCAGGATGTTTCCCCTTTAAAAATATGATTGGTGGTTGTGAATAATTTGAGCTTGCTGACCTACGATGATGCCGCCGGGTCGTCTGTCCGTGTCCATCACCTGGTTGGGACCCGGGTCTGTCATCATGTGATTGGCTCGCTGGTAGCGCTCCATGCCGGGTTCATCCAGGCCCGGCGTGCAACCTCGACCGCGGGCGCGCTCAAAGTCCTCGTGGTACTTGGCCTGCATGGCGGAACACAAAGAAATGGATCACATAAATGCATCAATAAATGAAATGAAACGTTAACGTCGAGAGTAGTGCTGGACCACGCAAAAAATAAAATAAAAATCAATAAATCAAAGTAAAGTAGAAATTAGAAATTATTTTAAATGTTAATATTAACCATATTAGAAAAAACAAAAATCGTTGTTAGTTTCACAAAACAGAATTTTTAAAAAATGGAACAAAATTTAGAAAATATAAAAAAATGCTACTTTCAAGATTATTGCCAAAGGCATAAAAATAAAATAGAATCAAACAAAATAATACCATAACAAATACTTCAATTATGTTCAAATCAAGACAAGTGAGTCACCCCCCAAAAAATACACACACACACACACGCACACACAAACGGTGCATTTTGTCAGTGAGCAAATAAAAGAAGCATGTTTGTTTTAAAATCTTTATTAATCACACACACACACGTCCCGATGTGGTCCGTGGGCATCAGTTAGTACGAGTGCCACGCTCACACACGCAGTGTCCCATTAGCCGGCACAACAGGCGAGGCGGGCAGGCCGCTACCATGGAAACCGAATCCTGAGACCGCCTGACCCGCCTGTACTCGGGGGTGTCCAGCTCCGTGCAGCTGCGGCCCCGCACCTCCTGCAGCCCGCGCTGATACTTCACCTGTACACACGCGTGCGCGAACACACCGTGTCTCCAACATCTCATGAACGTGCGCGCGTTGTGTATGAGGGCATGCTCACTGAGCTGATGTTCTCCTGGTTCCGCCGAACTCTTTTCATCTCAGGCGTCTCCATGACGGCGGTCCCGCAGCCCACCTGTTCTCTGTACTGCACCTGAATGCACGACTCAAACTTTTGAAACCAAGTTTCACCTCAAAGGTATAATCTATTTGTGTGTGTGTGTGTGTGTACATCACTGATCTTCTTGGTGTTCTCTCTAGCGAGCACGATCTCTGGCGTCTCGGTGACGGACGACATGAGACCTCTCATCAGCTTGGAGTCCCAGCAGTAGTGCATCTAGGGGGCGACAGAGAGTCATGAGCGCACGTCCCAAGTTCGAAAAAGTCATGTGACCGCTTCCCAATATCCTTGATCCACTCTGGGGCCTTTTAACATTTTTAAAGGCACCGGTGGGCCAGAGAAATTAAAAAAAAAAACACAAGAGTAAAAAGCGCTGAACGGAGGACGAGGGCGAGCGAGACGTGAGTGCGATCTCACCGAGCTGATGTGCCTTTGGTTGGCTTTCACTCGCTCCATCTCGGGAGTACGCGACGGCGCACTGTAGCGACCTCGCAGACGTTCGGCGTCATCTTTGTATTTCCTCTGGAATGACAGATTGGCTGAATGAATGGGTGGATGGAGAGAAGGACAGATGAATAGAAGAAAAAAAAGCAAACAGGAAGCCACCTGACTGTAGATATCTTTGAGGTAAGAGGCGTGCACAAGTTCTGGGGTGTCTGTGATGGTCCCGTACGAGTTCTCCCGAAGATGGTCTGTCTGTTTGTAGGATGTCTGTGACACACACAAAAACACACACACATGCATGTAATTGAACACACACACGGCGTGATGTGGGTCCAGTGAGGACAGGCGGCGAGATCCGGTTACCTGACTCTGGATCTCGGATGCCCTCTGGGCCCGTCGGACCTCCAGGACATCGGCGCTGAGCCGCATCCCTTTGCCCAGCACCTCCGTGTGCAGGTCCCTGCGGTACTCCTTCTGGTTCAGGATCTGATTGGCCTGTTTGACCCGCAGGAGCTCGGGTGTGTCCTCCAGGCCAAGCCCTGATAAGCCCCGCCCCTTCACTTCCTGTTCCAGGTCCTTCCTGTACTCTTTCTACGGGGGGCGTATGATAAACGTGACTACTAATTATTAAATAAAAGGTGTGTGTGGGGAGGCATGGGGGGGTGCACACTACCTCATTGAGCAAGTTGGTGGCCTGGCGAGCCGTCAGATACTCTGGCGTCTGCTCTACCTCCGCCAAGGCTTTCCCTTTCACATGCTCCTCGTAGTCCCGCTTGTACTCCCTCTGAAAAACACACACTTCACTTCCTGAAACTTCCTCTCTGCACTTCCTGTGCTCCCATTTAAGGACATCACTTCCTGTGGCTCCTCGATTGTGTTACCTGGGGGGGGGGGGGGGGGGGGGTTGCGTTACCTGGCTTTGCATCTTTTGCGCCTCCTTCTGCACTTTGTACGTTTGCGTGTCTGCAAATTCCACACTTGTGCGACCTTTGTTCTTTTCGTATTCCTCGCGGTACTTCACCTGCGAGCGCAGATGCACATCAAGGCTTTGTGTGTGTGCGTGTGTGCGTGTGTGTGTGTGTGTGTGCCATATGTGAGACCTGACTGTGCAGCACGGCGTTCTCTTTGTGGTGGCGCTGTTCAGCCGTGTCCAGAGCGAGGTGGTACTGAGCCTTGTTCTGCTCGTGCTTCTTCTTATACTCAACCTGGTGCCACACACACACACGCACACACACACGCACACACACACACAGGTTGGGAGTTTGGTCGCCACGAAGTGTTTTGCTCGTCCATGTGTACATACGTTACTCTGCAGTTTGCTGGCGTGCAGCACGTGCTCCAGCTGCAAGAGGTTGGGCAGGTCTGAAGAAGCTTCCAGTTTCTGGTTCCGGTTGCTTTTATACTTGACCTGCTCAACAACAACAACAACAAAAAACTTCTGTGACATTCTGAAGGATTTGAAAGACGCTTATTTCATCGCGTTTCGTTCTGATGGGATGATAAAAGTAGATGCGAGCAGCTCGGCGCGACACAAAAAAAGCTGTTATGTAAGGTTTTGGAACTGGAGCGCTTCCCTGCTGTGTGCGCGTGGGCGGAGGATGGACCAAATGTGTGCGTGAGCGTGTGTGTGTGTGTGTGTGTGTCTGTGTGTGTGTGTGGCGCCCTCTTCAACTTCGCCAGCTTTTCATCCAACATGCCTCCTCCTCCCTCACCTCCATTTGCTTGACAAATGTTGCCATGGTTACAACCCGCCTGTTGACAGAGTGTGTGTGTGTGTGTGTGTGTGTGTGTGTCATCTCACCTGGCTGGCGAGCGCGGCGGCGGCTTGTGTGTGCTTGAAAGACACACAATCCAGCGGGTTGTAGCAAGGTCGCCCGTGCACCTGCTTGTAGTTCGCCTGTGGGAGGAAAGGCGGTCAACTACAGAAAGCGTAATGCATGTGTGTGTGTGTGTGTGCGTGTGTGTGTGGGTGCGCGCGTGTAACCTGGCTAGCCAGTTTGGACACTTCCTTCGCATGATGGATGTCCGTGCGTGCGAGGAGAGAACCGTCACTCACAACCAGCTGCTTGGCCTTACTCTTATAAGCCACCTGGGGGCGCCACACAAATAATGTGCACGTGAATGTCAACACTCAAATGTGAACGAATGAAATGCGAGACATCATCGAAATAATCGCTGAAAGATTGTCTTTGGGGTTCTGGTGTTACGAGCCAAAATCTGACAAATTCATTAAACTGTTGCCACGGCGATGAAAATTGAGAACAAAAATGGCCGTCGTGGTTACGCAGAATCTCGCTCACGCACAGACTGACCTGGCTGGCCAGTTTGGCTGCGTTGGTGGCGCTGACGATATCGGCTCTGTCAGGCGCTGTGTTGTAGAGATGAAGCGCCTCTTTCCCTTTCCTGTAGCTGACCTGAGACCGTCACAGAAGACGCCATTAGCGTGGGCGTGAGTCCTCGACTGCTTATGTGACGTGTGCGCGCTTCTGGCTTACGTCGCTTTGCTTCTTATTGACCTCCATGGCGCGCTCCACCTCCGGCAGCGTCTTCATGTTGGCGTAGTCCGACTTCCCTTTCTCGTGATTGTACTTCTCCTTGTAGAACTTCTACACGGGGACAAAATTAAGCAGCGTGTTGAGATGAGTGTTCAAAGCACTGTTAGCGTTAGCATGTTAGCACGTTAGCACTCACGCCGCTTTGCGTCTTGCTGAGCTCTTTGGCAAAGACGGTCTCGATGGTTTGAGGCATTTGTGCGTACAAACTGCAGGCGGCTTCCTTCTTGCCGTCCTCTTTGTACAACTTCTGCAACACACACACACAAAATCGCACTCACAGACTCAAAGGCGAAGACGATGGCTTAGCACGTACCTGGCTGCGTAGCTGACTCTGCTGTTTGGCGTGCTGAGTGTCTTTGGTGTGAGGCAGCAGCGAGTACAAACTTTTGACCATCTCCTTCTTACTGGCGTCCTTGTACTTAGTCTGATGCCGCAACGACACAACATCAACACAAAAGCTCGTCGGCACGCTGAAACGGATCGGCGCGTCACCTGGCTGAACATGTCCGTCATGTCCTTCACAAAGCGAGTATCCAGAGTCTCGGGCAGCGAGGAGAACAACGACATGGCCAGTTCAGCTTTGTCCTTCTGGTACTTGCTCTGAAAACACACAACCACACACATGCGCAAACAAAACCAGCAAAAAAAAAAAAAAAAAAACATGCATATGAAAAATAAACACACACGGGGTAAATATTCAAGGAGCAACAAACGTATGCTTACGTTGCCATCTGACTGGATGTTGATGATGTCACGACTCACCTGACTTTGAATGCTTGTCAAGTGCTTGACGAATTCTGTCTGATTGGTGTCGGCCATCTTGTGAAAGGCGCTGATGCTGCTGCTCTCCTCTCGACCTTTCGCCTTGTATTTATTCTAACACACACATATGCACTTCTTCATAATGATTGGATGTCAAATTGTGCGTTTGCACAGCATGCGCTTTGCGTTTGTTCTTGCGTGCGCGCGTGTGTGAGCACCTGACTCTGTAGCTCCGTGACTGCTTTTGCAAAAGTGATCTCCTTCGTGCGGGACAGCTGAGAGTACAGACTGGCGCCTTGCGTCCTCAAAGCGTCCACCTTGTACTGGACCTGGAGACGTCACAGATGGGTCCGTTGGGCAACGTCAGGTTGTTGCTGTGCTGCGGCCCATGGAAAAAACGGCCATGCGCGAACGCGGCGGCAATTGCGCGGCGCGATGTGAGCCACCTGACTTTGCAGCCGCGTGGCCTCTTTGGCGTGTATCGTTTGCATGGTCTCTGGCAGGCGGTGGTAGAGGCTGCTGGCCGTCTCCTTCCTGCCGGCCTCTTTGTATTTGAACTGTGGAGAGGATTAGCCGTTATCATGTTGCTAGCCGACGCCTCGCTTGTAATTGTACAGGAAAGGTCGTCACGGGGGGACAGGGACAGAGTCATTTGGTAGTTACGGTAATTGATGAAAATTGCAAATGGTTTATAATTGCTTCTATATGCCACAAGATCGTGGCAAAGCACTATTCTTATCTTGAAACTTCTCAACTCACTTCAACATTGTTCCTTGTACGCCAAGATTCCACAAGATGGGGGGGGGGCGGTTAACTACGATTCTCACAATGAAAAACTCCTCAACTCACTTCAACATACAGTAGTTCCTTGACACCAAGATGCCACAAGCAAGCGGCAAAGCACTATATTTTGTCGAAATGAAACTCCTCACATCACCTCAATATACCTGTAGGTTTTTTTTGGACACCCCCAAAAAATGCCACAAAATGGTTCCAATTTTTTGGTGCAAGCATTTCAGTGTTGGGTTTGAACCCCAATATGCAAAAAAAGTGAATTTGCAAATCCGGAGTATGCAGTGTGGTTGGTTGAGTGTCGCCCCCCTCACCTCGCTATGCAGCTGGGAGAGCGCCTTGGCCAGCCGCGTCTCGGCGGTTTCTGCCAGCTGACTGTAGGAGCTGCGAACGAGGCTCTTGACGCTCTCCTGCTTGTACTTAAACTGCAAAGACAAGGCGAAGTCGGGAATGAGGCTCTGAAGCGAGAAGCGATGCTCTGGCCGCGCGCGCACTTACTTTGCTCAGGAGCTGCGACATCCTGGCGGCGAGCTGCGTCTCGGCCGTCTGCGGCAGCTGAGCGTACAGGCTGGACGCCATCACTTCCTTGCTACCGTGCTTGTACTTGTCCTGCCAGAGGGAGCTCAAAGTCAGTTTGTTTCATGACTGCTAAAAGGCACGACTGAAGAGTAGAATGCTGATTTCCGTGAGACAGTCGACGGCATTTGACATTCGTTGTTAGCATTAAGCTAGTAGACCTTAATTTGATTTTTTTTCATGGATCAGTTTGACGGTAATCGTCAAATTGGAGTGACAAATTAATAGCGTGAAGTGTTCCAAAAAGTGGGAATTTTACTGACTAATTAATTTATTTTTTGTAGTGGGGTTGTCTGGCACATTATTGTCATAAATGCTGTCATTCATTCACAATGGTTGCATAGACAGACAGGTGTTCATCCTGCGTCCATCACGGTGAGTGATTACTTGACTCTGCAGCTCGGAAAGTTGTTTGACATGAAGCGTCTCGGGCGTCTCGGGCAGCTGATGGTATAGAGCGCTGCTGGCTTCCTTCTTTCCTGCCTCCTTGTACTTCACCTGCGCGCACACGCACACGCATGGGCGATCACCAAAAGACTGTAGACATTGAGGATGGGTAATATGGCCTTAAATGAAAAATCTTGCCAATTTTGCACCAAAATCACAGGGTAATACATTTTTAGCAAATTACTTTTTTTTTTTTAAAGTTTTGCTTCGCTGTTTTTTTTCCCTTTCCGGTATTTGCATTATTTCTCCTGACACCTTGTTTTCCTCCATCAACTTCCATCAACTTCCACCGTACTGAAGAAGACCCGAGAGTCACATGACACCATGACGTCGTATAGCGCCACACAAGTAAGACGAAGCATCCGACTGCACTGATAAAGCGACCAGAATAGAGGGGCACTTTTGTCCGACATCGTGTCACAATGACTATAGACGAGTGGTGGGGAAGTTACCAAGTATAAATATATCCGCAATTAAAACTCATTCAGTACCAGCCAATTCTGGACCAAGTCTGAAAAGACGTTTAAAAACGTCTTTGGGACTGAATGAGTTAAGGACTTTTTTTTTCAACCTTGAGCTTGATTGAGATTAACACCGTGCGCAGGGTGGGGTTGGAGAATTGGCAGTAAAGCAGGCCAAAATGCAGATGTCAGGAGATGATTCAAGTGACTAATAAGTAGTCCCTGGTATCGAATATTTATTTGTCATTCTTCTCCCTACGTTCAGCCTGAAAAGCAGCTTCTGCAATTTTACATTTTATGATTCCACCCACAGATAGTTGAAGGTCAAGTGAAGGTGACACGTTTCTGACCTGACTGTGAGTTTCCGCCATGTCCTTCACAAAGCGAGTGTCCAGAGTTTCGGGCAGGACAGAGAACAACGAGTTGGCCAGTTCTTCTTTGTCCTTCTGGTACTTGTTCTGCAGACACACGGCAACGTCAACAAGCTCACCGAGAGAACATTAAGCAGAACGTGTGGCGTAAAAATATTTTATCGCAATTGTGGATTTGGTGGTGCATTCAGGCTCGTCACCTGGCTCTGTAACTCCGACATCTGTTTGGCAAAGTACGTCTCGGAGGTCTCGGGAAGGAGCGAGTACAAGTTTTTACTCATTTCTTTCTTGCCATCTTCTTTGTACTTCACCTGCAGCGCGCGCGCAGAGTTCAAATTTCCCAGCACTTTTTAGCGTGTGACTGTGTGAGTGAGTGTTGGATCACCTGACTGTATAATTCCATGAGCTGTTTCGCCGACGCTATGTGGGTGGTTTGAGGCATTTGGTGATAGAAAGTCTTGCTGGCGTCCTGCTTGTGCTCCTGCTTGTAGGCCACCTAAACAAAAGAAGAACTTGAAGAAGGGTTTTGTGCGTTTGATGGCCGCGGCTTACCGGGCGCTGACCTGACTCTGCAGCAGTGACGCGTCCAGAGCGTGCCGAGTCTCCAGAGTGTCGGGGAGCTTGGAGTAAAGGCAGTCGGATGCTTGTCTTCGGCCCGCTTCCTTGTACTTGTTCTGAAACGACGCGACGCAATATTGCCAAACGTATTTGATTGAATGGTCAACAAGGTCTACAAAGATGAAGATGAGATGAGTTGAATGAGAACGTAGAATACCTCGCTTTGGATCTCTGATACGCTTTTGGCAAAAAGGATGTCGTTGGTCTCCGGGAGCTGCGAGTAGAAGCTGACGCTCTGCGCCCGTTTGCCGCTCTCTTTGTATTTGTTCTGAAGACAACGAGAAGCTCGCTCCGGTCACAATGAGGATCCTTCAAAATCGATATTATTCCCGGAACGAGTCGCTACCTCGCTCTGGATCATCGCCAGCTCTCGGGCCAACTGCGTCTCTGGGGTGTCAGGGAGCTGCGAGTAGAGCGACGACGTCATCTGCTTCTTGCCCTCGGCTTTGTACTCTTTCTGGAGCAGGACGAGAACGGGAGCCCTCGTTTAAAGGGAGAGAAAGGTGACGGACTCCCCAGAAAGAGACCAAAAAAAAAAACACGTGGGACTGACTTGACTTTGCAGCGCGCTGGCTTCTTTGGCGTGTTTAGTCTCCAGGGTTTCGGGCAGTTTGGCGTACAACGACGCTGCCGACTGCTGCTTGGCCTCTTGCTTGTACTTGGCCTAAAACAAACACACACAGAGAAGAGGCATCTTATCAAACTGGCTTCCTATTGGCTGATATTTTAACCCTGTGTGACATCTACGGAAGGATTTGACCTTCTGGTGCGAACATGATGGTTCAACGCAACCCATCTCGCGGGTTCTGCAGTGCAGCAGTGGAGGATTCGATATTTTTTTTTTCTTGACCGGTTTTCTGTTCAATTTTAACTTTCACGAAAAGGTAAGGCTTGAAACTTAACAAGTGACTTGTACATGGCGACCGTCAGCCACATCTGCTTTGGTCTCACATGAAACTCACCTGGCTGTGCGTATCGGCCATGTCTTTAGCAAACTGAATGTCCGGCGTTTGGGGCATCAACGAGTACAAGGAGGTGGACATATCCTCTTTGTCTCGCTTGTACTTGGTCTGCAATGCCAAAAACCGTCACAAAGTGGAAGAACATCTGTGAGAAGATGGAAGAGAAACTGGACGGGACCTGACCTCGCTCTGGATCTCTGACACGTGTTTGGCAAACTGCGTCACCGGCGTCTCCGGAAGTAGGTGATACAGGGCTGAGGACAGATCCTTGTTGCACTCCTTATATTTTACCTGCATAGATCGAATACAAAGGAGGAGAAAATCGGCGTTGAGACATCAACGCGCTTGAAGTACCCATTTGTCTTTGGTGTCTAAAGTCAGCTTTTCATCGCGGCAGGAGGTTACCTGACTCTGGAGCTCGGTGAGCTCCTTGGCCCGTTGAGTGTGGAGCGTCTGCGGCAGGGTGGAGAACAGCGAGGACGACATCTCCTTCTGGGCGTCCTCCTTGTACTTCACCTGTAGGGGGGGCGACGATCGTACGAAGAAACGTATGGCACAAAAAGGTTGCCACCTGTCCCACAAAATACGCTATCATCCTTTAATTGGGAAATAAATGTGGGACTCGGTTCGTCCTGTATTTTCCTAACTGTCCCACACAAACCTTAACACTGAATAATAATTAAGAGACAGGAAATATTACACACAGCAATGTGGTATTGGCAGGGGCTACACACGATTTGATTAGAGTTGTACATATTATCGTAAAAGCTAACGGCTAACACATGAAACAAATGGAGTAACGAGTGTTGCAAGCCGTGTATGAGATCTGACCTCACTCTGCAGCTCTGTAACATTTTTAGCAAACTGAGTCTCGGCCGTTTGTGCCAACTGAGAGTAGAAACTCTGCGATAGGCTTCTCTTCCCGTCCTCCTTGTACTTGACCTGAAGGACACAACAGGAAGCTCTTTCAGGGCTTTTAGCATTAGGACCATCCATACAAATCCAATTTGTGTCACGCGATGGATGTCGGCGGCTATTAGCGTACACTCTGTATGTGTTGCTCCTCCATTTGTGTTGAAGGAGCAATTGTTTGAAGGGTGTTAATTAGCACAGCATCCATATGCTAATTTCATTAAGGAGCTTTTATTTACCTACCAGATTTACATTAAGATGATGTAGTCGTGAGATGAAATGTTAGGTTGAACATTTTAGTGTTTCATTATACAGCGTGTGAATATGCACGATGATCAAAACATCGACGCCGTGTCCCCGCGTGGAATTTTTCTGCACTTCATGGTTACTGAACACGAGGGAAAGACTGAGCGGCGTGTTTTCAAGGCACCTCGCTCTGCATGTCCGTCATGTCTCTGCTGAAGATGGTTTGAGAGGTGTCGGGTAAGGTGGCGTAGAGGCAGGTGGCCATCTCCTTCTTGCCGCTCTCCTTGTACTTGACCTGGCAAGGGACAACGCACCTTTGCCGCGGCGTGCTCACGCTCGTTGCCGACGTGGGGCGGCAAACAGGAAGTTACCTCACTGAGCAGCTCCGCAGCGTCTCGAGCATGCTGTGTCTCCATGGTGACGGGCAGGGCGGCGTACAGCGAGCTGTGAAGCTCCTGCTCACCTGCCGACTTGTACTTGCTCTGTAACGTTGAGGAGACGTCACAGTACGGGAGCAAGTCTCAATTCTTAACCTTCAAGTCGCAAGGAAGTCCCGAGTTATGTGTGTCTTGACCGTCCAGCCATCTTGGACCCCATAATTATGTCGAAATGAATTGAGGAGCTTTATTTGAACAAAACTAGTGCTTTGCCACCATCTTGGTCACAAGGAACTATGTGGAAGTCAGTTAAGGAGCTTCATTTGGACAAAAGTAGTGCCATCTTGTGGCATCTAGGTGGTGCTGCAGTGAATTGAGGAGTTTCGTTAAAACAGAAATTGAGCGTGGGCAGCAAGCCAGTTAAACCTTGGTGTCAAGGAACTGCAATGGAGTGGATTGAAAAATATAGTTTTAGCGCCATTTTTGGGGTAAGTGTAGGCAAATAATAACCTTTTTTAGGGGCAGTCTGGAGCTTTTCAGTATATTTGCAGTCAGAAGTCATCATCTCAAAGCAAATCTACACTGTGTCGTCTTCACTGGTCTTTACGGGGTTTTTTGTCAAGTCTAAAGACTTCAAAACTGGTTTCACTGTGCGATCTTCCGAAATATCAAATGTGGTGTGGAGTGTTGATTCCGCTGGTGGCACCTCACTCTGCAGCTGGGACATGTGCTTGGCCAGCTGAGTCTCCGGAGTTTCCGGGAGCTGATGATACAAACTGCTCTGCATCTGCTGCCGCACGCCCGCTTTGTACTTGACCTGCGATACACCAACACGCACGCAAATACTGAATCGCCCACGCGGGCAGCTTCTAAGTTTGGTTGCCGCAGCAACCGCAGTTATGACCCAATTGAGGAAATTCCCAAGTCAAGGTTCTGACAGGAAAAGAAACTTCCTCCCACACTCTGATAGCATCTTCGTTTCGTTTCTAATTTCCCTCCTCCCTTGTTATAATTTAATTAAAAAAGTGCTCATGTGTTTTCACACCCTGTAGAGAAGTATTTCTGAACGGCTGCGGGGCGTGTACCTGACTCTGCAGGTCCGAGATCTCTTTGGCGTGTTGCGTGTGGATGGTTTCAGGCATCAGCGAGTACAAGTTGACGCTCATCTCCTTCCTGCCGTCCTCTTTGTACTTCACCTGCCCAAGCCGAAATATTTTTACATGCATTTTACTTAGTTAACTCATTCAGTACCAATTCTGGACCAAGTCTGTCTTTGGGAGTGAAGGAGTTAGGAGTTCAGGAGATGCCCCCCGCCCCCAACCACCATCACCCCGTGAGAGAAACCCACCTGACTCAGAAGCTCCGAGACGTCTTTGGCGTGCGCCGTGTGAAGCGTTTCGGGCAGCAAGTGGAACAAAGTGGATTTAAGATCTTTCTTCTGAGCCTCCGCGTATTTGCGCTGAGGGGGGGGGGGTACAGGAGAGAGAACGTGAAACAAGACTGAGTGTGGATGGCGGAGTGTCTGCTCGACTTTACGTGACTCTGTAGGGCAGAGGCCTCTTTGGCGTGCAGCGTCTCCAGTGTGGCGGGCAGGGTGGAGTAAAGCGACTTGGACGCGTCCTTCTGTCCCTGCTTGTATTTCAGCTGCAAAGAGAAATTCTTTATTTGATACAACGTCACCACACACGGGGTGTCCATCAAGTCGAAACGTGTTCTGCGATGTCATCCATCTGTAATCTATATGAAATCTTCCACAAGCGTCTCGAAGAGCCTTTTGGAGCGCTCGCACCTCACTCTGCAGGTGGCAAAGGCTTTTAGCAAATTGCGTCTCCGCTGTGTCGGCCAGTCGGGAGTAGAGACTCTGAGAGAGCTGCTTCCTGCCGCTCTCCTTGTACTTCCTCTGTGACAAAGAGGAAGAGAAAATGTCACGTCGTTTGATCGAAAACACTTTGCTCTAATGGATCTCGAGGCAATGTCATCTCATGGAATCTCATCCCGCATCGAGCGCTTAAGTGTGATGAGTTTTAAAGAGAGCCTTCCTCAAAATGGGATTGTTATTCGGAAGCATCACCTCGCTCAGGATGTCCGTCGTCTCTTTAGCCAGCTTCATTTCTGACGTGTCGCTCAGGGTGGAGAAAAGGCTGCGGGACGTCGCCTTCTTCCCGTCCTCTTTGTACTTTTTCTGATCACACACAGCAGACACACGTGTCAGACACGCGACGTGCACCACGAGCGGCCGACGTCCGTCCGCGTACCTCGCTGAGCAGCTGCGTGGCGTCTCGAGCGTGTTGTGTGTCCAAAGTGTCGGGCAGAGTCGAGTAGAGGCATTGGTTCACCTCCTTCCTGCCGTCTTCCTTGTACTTCACCTGCAGGCAAAACAACGTCGCCACACTCTGATTTCCTTCTTTTTTTTTTGTTTCTTCCAGTTTGATTTCATTTGCATCCAGCTGAACATGAAACCGCGTTTTTTTTCCCCTGAGCCATGTTTGAGAATTAGAATTTAAAATAAATTTAAAAAAACAAAAAACAAAAAAACAAAAAAATAAAACTAATTCTAAAAAAAAATTATTTTTTTTGGGAAAAATAAAAACTCACCGAAAAACGAAAGTCAACCAAAAAAGTATTGTAGGACATGACCTGGCTCTGCAGCTGCGAGACTTCCTTGGCCAGTGCGGTTTCGGTGGTTTCAGCCATGTGATGGTACAAAGTGTTCTGGTTGTTTCGCTGAACGCCTTCTTTGTACTTGACCTGTGAAGCGACAGCGGCATGTTGTCGTACGCGCGCACGTCACGCTCAGCTGACGAGTCAACCGTGACGTGTGACTACCTGACTCTGAAGGTCTGAGAGTTCTTTGGCGTGTTGCGTGTGGATGGTTTCAGGCATCAGTGAGTACAAGTTGACGCTCATTTCCTTCCTGCCATCCTCTTTGTACTTTACCTGCGCAATGCGCACAAGACAACGTGAGCATTTATCAAATTCTGAAAAACAACTGACTCATAATTTCATGACGGCACTTTCAATATCTCTCGCTCTCTCTCCTCTTTTTTTTTTACCTCGCTGGCGAGCTCGGAGGCATCCTTGGCGTGGAGCGTCTCGAGAGTCTCCGGGAGCAGCGAGTACAAGGACGAGTCTCCGCCCTTCTGGCCCACTTCTTTATAGTGGCGCTGGTGGAGAGAAGACGTTTAAAGTGCGGACGGACTTTTTGGATCTGAGTACAGTTCAGAATAGAGTGAGCGGATGTTAGATGTGACGGAAGAGTAATCAGCAAAGTAAAAAGAAAAGCTGACAGTGTGACCAGACATATTGTAGTGTAAAGATAGAACAATCGTGGCGAGAACGCGAGAGAGGGAAAATTCGGACGTGAAGCGTCATGATCCTGTTCCTGCGTGTCTCCAGCAGGTGGCAGACGAGGGCTTTCCCTTCAGTGTGCACACCTGCTGCCGAATAGCATTAGCCACGTATCTGAGGGCTGACACGCTTTTGTTTTTGGAAATAAATATTTTTTCTTACGGAACCTGACGCTGTTGATGAAATGGGGCCAAAAGAGGGGATTTATGCATGTGGTGAAAAAAAGACTTTTCGGTGAGAGCGGAAGATGCTGACGACAAGGATTCGTTCATGCATGCATTCATTCCCATTGACGTCTGGAAAATGGGCGACAAGACGAACGTTTGGGCGTGAGGTGTGAAGAGCAGTCGCGGTCTCACCTCACTCTGCAACTCGGCGACATTCTTTGCAAACTCCGTCTGCATGGTGCGCGGCAGCTGAGAGTACGCCGTCCGACTCAGGTTCTTCCTGCTGTCCTCCTGGTACTTGAGCTGATGGGAGGACAAATACGCAGAAATGGTTTGTTGTCCGAACAGGTGAACAGTTGTAGCAGATAAATGCCAAAAGTTGCATGTTGGTTTGGTTCGGTATGAAAGTCAACTGAGCTGTACTGGAACAGGAACCGAACATGAAGCTGCGACTGCAGCAAGACAGTTTCTGAATCTGGAACCGTAACTAGAAGTTTCAATTCAACACGTGGTAGCGGTTGGTGGTACCTGGCTGTGCAGCTCGGTCATTTCCTTGGCAAACTGGATCTCCTTGGTGTCGGTGAGCTGAGAGTAGAGAGAAGACGGAGCTCCTTTCACCAGCACCTTTGGTCGATAATTCACCTGAAAGAGACGAGAAGGTGACAGGATCACACACCGGCTCGCAGCTTGTGACATGAGAGCCTGCGGAGGTGAAGTACGTCGCTTTGCAGGTGGGACATCTCCAGCGCATGTTGGATCTCGGGAGTGTCGGCCAGTTGGGAGTAGAGAGAGATGGAGGCTTTCCTCTTGCCGTCTTGCGTGTAGTTTTTCTACCAGGCACAGAGAGAGAGAGAGCGTGTCAAGATTTGACGAGGATGAAGGTTGTCCCGATGGAAGAGAAAAACGCCCGCACCTCACTCTGAAACTCGTGGACGCTCTTGGCCAGATGCATCTCGCTGGTCTCGGGAAGCTGCGAGTACAAAGTGCTGCTCAGTTCCTTCTTCACCTCCTCCTTGTACTTGTTCTGACGGGAGCGCAGAGAGGAAAGGGGACGCTTATCACCGTGTTATCTTTTCATACGTCCATTTGTGGGTGTTACCTGGCTGAGTATGTTGCTGAGTTCTTTGACAAAGTGAGTGTCGTTGGTCTCCGGCATGAGCGAGTACAGTGAGGAGGACGTCTTCATGTTTTCTTTGTATTTAACCTGGGAGGAAAAAAAAATAGTCATGTGTCAACAAGGTGTCGGTTCGGTTTTCCGTTCTGGTGTAAGCACCTCGCTCTGCAGCTGGCTCACTTCCCTGGCTCGTTGTATCTGCGGCGTGTCCGGAAGCAGCGAGTAAAGGGACAACGACGCCTCCTTACGGCCTTCCTGCTTGTATTTGGACTAAACGGGAGACGGCGACATGAGCGGGGCATGAGGACTAAGTTCGCCGGCGGTCGCGGTTCGAAATTTTGAAGTGAAAACGTGCCCACACCTCGGAAACAATTGCACTGATGTTCTTGGCGTGAATGAGTTCCGCTGCAGGGAGGTAGAGACTCTGACCTTTCATCTTCTCAAAATCCTCTTTGTACTTCACCTAGGAAGACATGAGAAGGCCCGGAACATTGTCCGTCCATTTTCTATTGCGCAATCGGCGCACATGTAAACGAAGAACAGACTCGCCAGTCATACTGGTAGGAAGCTAACCGCTAACGTGCTAACTGCTGCCATCATATCATCATCATCATCATCACCATCATCCTCCTCCTCAAGCCTCGCATGCGTTGTTTCCTTCTTTCAGCAGCTCGGCTTTGCGAAGCGGAGCGTCGCCGTGGCAACAGCAAAGCTCCGATCGGCAGAGCCGGCGTTAGCTTGGAAGTTGAGAACTTTGGGTTGAATGTGAAAGCTTTTGAAAGCGACCCGGCTGGCACCGAGCGGCATTAAATTTAGAAAGCGCTTGCCTGCTGGCGGCGTGATGGCTCACGCCCGAGTCTGAGCGGCGCTCGGCAGGTTCGAGAGAGCCGAGAGGATTTCAGAAAGCGGCTGATGAGTCACCGAGGATGTGTCGCCCTCCCACATATCAGTGAAAGATTCAGCGTTGCACGGCGCAGTGCCAATCCTTCTCTTGGATGCTTTTAGTGGACTCACGCGGGACATTTTGAGAGACGGTTGCCAACGGCAACGCTGGCTTCAGCTCACGGAATTCCACCTGCATCAAGCGTATCTTGCCACGTCTGTCACCAGCGATGACGCCAACATGCCGCGTTTGAATATTCGTGATTGTTACGTTCATGGCAGAACAAATGTTTCTTTTGACACATTTGGTTTTTTAAAAAGGGATGGATGGCCCATTTCTTGACGCTTAAAATGCAGATATAAAATAGCGGTATGTGGAATAGAATGATTTTTTTCCCAGCTCATTTACAGTTCATTTCATGAATAATAAATCAATTGTCTAATTATTCTTTTTCTAAATGCGTGGCATTCATTTTACAATATTATAATTCTTATGAATAGGCTCCAGCACCCCCCGCGACCCTAGTGAGGATGAAGCGGTTCGGAAGAAGAATGAATGAATGAATGAATAGTTCTTATGAATGAAAAAAATGTTTTAAATAAATGTTGGATATATAAATAAATATTATATATATATATATATATATATATATTTTTTTTTTAGGAAAAATAGAATTGCTGAATTTGTTTTCCTCAGAATTTTTGTTTCCTGCAGATGAGGAAAACAAATTCAGCAATTCTATTTTTCCTAAAAAAAAAAATTATATATATTTAAAATATTATTTGTACAAGAGATAATAAAAAGAAAATAATTCATGCCCATTTGTCTTGTATGCATAATTAACTTAATTATACATTTGATTACAAAAAAAAATAATTACCTCACTAGCCAGCAGGCTGCATCTCCTGTTGAACGCTGGGTCAGGAAGAACTGGGCGGGCACCACTTGAGGCCTGGAAACATGCACACACCCAAATATTATGAATAATAGTATGGTTTCTCATGCATTCAATGGGTGATCCTACATTTTTGGGTGATCCTCATCCTTCGTAGATCATCTGCTCATCCATTATCATCAATCATAGAAGGATCATCATCAACATCGTCGGCAAGCATCCATCCAACTCAGTCGCCTTCCAAGTGTCTTCTCACCTGTGGCTCCTTGGCTCCTCCTTGCTCGTCATCTCCCATTTCTTGCACTCGAACCCCTTCTTCTCCAGCCTCTTCTTCTTCTTCTTCCTTTTCGTCTTCAGTTGGCACGTTCTCATCAGGGTGCGGAGAACCCGACCCTCCGTTCGTGTCCCGGTGAGACGTGAAGGCAGTCACTGTCTCTTGGACAGTTTCTTCTTCTTTAGTCTCCACCTTCCCGACTTGTTGTGTCTTGAAAACCAACTCGGGAGTAGACGAGGCATTTTCTTCCTCCATGGTGGGCACCTCTAGAGAAAAAAAAAAACATTTCGGTTAAGACACTCACATGAGACAGACAAATTCAATAAGTGTGACGCTAATGTAGCTTTGTGGGTCAAGTTAGCTAGCTGCACTTAAGGCACTCACAATCTTTTGTCATCATTTTGTATTCTCAATTCTCAATTCAACGTTCATGTTTGACGATGGTGAGCTAAACCGTGAAGTTAGCGTAGTTTAGCCGTCTTTCTGGGTCAAGTTCAAATCAAAGTCAAGTGGAGTCTTTCCTAAGTCCCAAGTTGCCCCACTTGTGCTTATTTACCAGCGTGTCCTTTCAACGGTGCTCTCGGAGCTTCAATCCTCGGGCGATTGGCGAAGAGTTCTCCCGCAGCATCCAGCTTGAGCTCCCGTCAGGTCTCTGAAGGCACGGGCAGTCGGGTCCAGACCAACGACAGTCCAGACTCATGACAGGGCGTCGGTCATCGAGTACGTCTTATCGCGTACGAAGGCCACATTTAGCGCTCCACTTGGAACTTATCAGGGGCGACACCTTCAACCGCTTTTTTTAAATTTCAAGGCGATCGCCGTTGCGTATGCTGGAAAGAATGGATATTTGTTCCACATCGCGGGCTGGGGCCAAATGTTGGTGCTTCAGTTGACCTTGAGGCTGACGCCATGGAAGCCAAACCCAAAAAAGGTTTCCGATGAGAGCGCGTGTAAACAAAAGGAAGCTCCGCAAGTGCGCCGCCGCCGACGGCTGCCAGAACCGCGGGAAGCGGCTGCAGGTATGCCGGCGCCGACGGCGAGTGTCAGATGGCAGTTGAGGTAAACACCACGTTGAACTCGTTGGCCATCTGGTCACCACGCGGCAGACCGTGACCGACTACCGAGTCCGATTGTCTATTCCCGAATTGCTATTTTAGAATTTTTCGACAGTGGACTCGATAGTTGACTCTCTGGGCCTCATACAATTAATTGAATAGTGACTGCAACCTCCCCAATGACTAAAATGGGGTTAGCCCCAGTGGAGTTTTTAAGTGGCTCCACCAACTTGTCAAAGCTCAGATCGTGAAGCATCCGGCCTTGATGCTTTTTCTCAGGCTTGTGACATTCAGGAATGAATGAATTATTCTTGTGGATGTTACGTAATAGCAAAACTTCAAGAGCGAGGGGGGCGCTTTTCATCTGCATAAGCGTAAAAACAGCGCTTACGTAACATCCAACCGACACCATTCTCTGCCCTCATCCTCCTCCTCCCACGCCGCTTCCTCCTCCTCCTCCTTTTCCTCCCTTTCCGCCTCTTCATGGCGATCTGCGCGCAGCGAGTTCGGAGTTCGCAGCAGAGTGTGTCAGTCCAAATGAGAAGAAGAAGACAGGAGGCATTTGCTTACATCGTCTCCAGATGGTGGCTACAATTTTTTTTTTCACACTCATAAGGCAACACTTCATTTTAAAAACATACAGATTGGCCATTATGAATTCACAATTGATTAGCAAATAATCAACTCGTTTTCATTTATTCTAGTAATCAATCACATCTCACGGGCTTAGCATATTAGCATGCCTCAATGCTAACTCGCTGGGTGGTCAAAGTTCAAAACCAGAAGATTAATAAATAAATAAATAAGAGTTACTTACAATTTACCAGATGCTCCGCTTCGGTGCTTTTGTTGCCGCCATCTCGCAATTAGCGCAGACTGAATGTGTGTGTGTGTGTGTGTGTGTGTGCTCACTGACAAAACTGCACCACATCCATTCATCTCCTTTGCACCCCACTTATCGTATGCACATAAATACTGTGGGTTGAAAATGTCTACACACCCCTGTTCACCTCATATGATTGCTACATTTAAAATGAGACCACAAAGAATTTCAAAGCTTTTGTTTCACTCATTAATGTGATGATAAAAGACGGCTAGAACAGCTGAACTTTATTTGAGGTTAATCGCAGTAGTAGGAGAAGTATTTGTATCTAGGTAACCATAACTATGTAAAAGTAAACAATGTAAATTATTGGAGCTCTAACCAAGGAACGAACTTAAATTAAGTCAATAGATGTCAGGAAAAGCCGACAAGAACAGCTGAACTTTAATTTGAGGCATACAGTTTATAGGCTGTCGTGTTCATGTCCTGTTTGTTAATTCAGTGTCTGGAAAGAGTGGAGGGCGTTCCCCTCTAGAGCTGCACCTGTCGTTAATCTGCTTCATTTTGTGGGATCCTATCGGATTATTCCGGTGACGTAACATCGGTCATATTTGCAGTAGGAAAGGTTTTCAAATGCTTTATCTTGCTAAAACCACAACATTTTGAACAAGGGGGTGTAGACTTTTTATCATCACCGTCCCGTGTACGCGCGTGCGCTTTGTGTTTCCACCGCCGGCACATACGTTACTGATGTGTTCCTGCGTGCGTCTCAGTCGTTGCATCTCAGGCGTGTCGGACACGATGCTGAAGCCTCGACCTTTGCTCTCCTCAAAATCTTTCTTGTAATTCACCTGCGGCGGGTCAGGAAATGTTGCGGCACTCAAGATTGTGTTCATCATTCATCTTAATATTTCTGTAGGATATTTTACGGACCTGACTCTGCAGCTGACTTTGCTGCCTCAGTCGCAGGTTCTCCGGCGTATCAGCCACAGTGGTGAAGGATGTCTTGGGATAATGTCTGCATGTCATAAGCATGATTAGAAATGCATTTATTTATATGGCATGAACCAATTCTTGAATGACAAATACAGAAGTAACTTTTCTTAAAGGGGCCAAATATAAAGATTAAAAAAACATTTATTGAACGGTACAAGCAGCCTAATACCAAATGACAACACTCGCGAGGAGCTGCTGTAGGCCACGTCTCAACCTAAATGGTCACGCGCTCGCTATCTGGCCAAGTTCCGGACATCAGTCACTCGCCCACGCCACCGTACGTGCAAGAATTATACTTAATAAAGTTTATTTACACGATTGTGCTTGATGATGTGGACATAAAGCGCAATACAGGGCTGTATTTCTTTATTTATTAAAAAACATGTAAAAATATTATGTACCATATGTGAGTATCGGCAGTTTCAAAAAATGAATGCACGGATGCATGAAAAGTCACGTATGATGTCATGTGTAATGTCCGAGGTCGTTTTTTTCCCCGCCCCAAGTCTAATTTCAAGTCCGCTTTGATGATATCTCCAACCTGCGCACACAATGTGACAGGATGCTGCTTTGTATGCTGCTCTAAATAAAGTTACAGCATCAAAATGACGAGCGGCAGGACTTAAGGAAACAGCGGGTGTGCGCGCCGACAATTGTTCGGAAAAGGCCGAGAAACAAAAGAGTGTGCGTGTTAGCATAGGGGTCATTCCACTCGCATCGAAACCCGACGGGCCATTCCTTGGTGTACAATGAAGCTAACATGCTAACGCGGTTTTGGATCGTGGGAGGAAAGAAAGCCATTTGAGCATGGGGGCATCATGCAAATGACACGCGGGAAGGTCACACAGACAGGAAATCTGAACCGTGAACCTGAGAACTGTGAGGAGAACTTGCTAACCACTCTCCATTGTCCTGCCGTTCTCACTTTCATCATCGATTTCATTTTTCGAATGCGGCGTGTACATGCAAAAAAAGCTTGGACTGAGGGAGTGTTTTTGTCATTTGTAAGAGAATGCACGAGCACACCCACATACACACACACACACACACACACACACACACACACACACACACACACACACGCACACACACACACACACACACACACACACACACAATGGACGAGAGGGCCGACTCACGCGTTGCAGTAGGGCTTCTTGTCGTAACCTTTGTAGTTCTTCATGTTGAGGGTCATCTTGCAAACCTCGCAGTGGAAGCAGCCTTTGTGCCAGTTCTACATGCACATGCACACACACACACAGCCATCGTTTAGAAACACACGTTCTCCAATTTTCCATTCCCATGTGTGTGCAATTCTTCATACAAGGACCATTCTAGAGCAAGGCTGTACCAAGTCTAATTCAGAGGCCATTTGCCACCCGCCGCATATACTAATGAAAAATTAACATTAGAAAGTTAGGAGCAAATTTTGAAAATCTTGCCTATTTATTTATTTAAAATTCAACTCAGGAGAAAAACTTTGGACATCATTGTTCTAAAAACTTCCTGGCATGTTGTCATGACAACATGCTGAGCAGCAGTCAAAGCAACAGCTTGTTTATTTGTTGGACTCACTCTCAACCCCAGTGGTGTAAGGGCGTATTGCAAGATACACCTGCCTGTGTGAGAACAATTTCAGAATTTCTACATGAACGTGCTTAATGTTTGGTCGCCGACTCGGTGCTATTGTTGTGTCATCCGACGCCGTGCGCAGCAGACACTTGACGAGGCTTAATAATTCATCAACATGACGCCGCACGCCATCATTTATGTATGTGACACTCAATATGTAAGGACTTTTTAAAAAAAAATATTCATCCACTTCCAAAAGGCCTTTAAAATCAATTAAAAACACCCTCAAACCAGTGTTAACACCACAAAAAACATGCTTCTCAATGAGAGAAATAGCACTCGATAAAGTAACGATATAAAATACATATACAATCTGAAGAACTGAATTATTTTCGTCGCACTTTATACCTCCACCATGTTGATGCTCTTAGTTAGCCCGTCTATGGTGTTTCGGATTATGTTTTAGCATTAGGCTATTTGTTTCTTTTAAATACACAATATATAATTAGCTCTTTTTTTTATGTTCAGTTATCAAGCAACTGCCACCGACTCAGTGAAATAGGGCGTGTGTGTGTGTGTGTGTGTGTGTGTGTGTGTGTGTGTGTGTGTGTGTGTGTGTGTGTGCGCGAGCGCGTTGCAGCAGCATGTTGGAAAGGATTGTCCAATAATCTTAATCAGCTGATACACTGTAAGTACATTAGCAGTTAGAACGTAACCAAGATGTTTAAAGTTTGAAAACAATGTGGTTGTTTTTTAATGGTTTGGGAGAAAGAATTAGCAGCTGATGAAATCAAGTGTTTCTCTTAAAAGTAGAAAAAGTCTTGTTGATGAACATCCAGGCTTCTTCCATCTTTCAATCATCATCAATTTGCTCAGTTCACTATACCGAATATGTGATATTCCTTGTTTGGTTTTATTTGGGTTTCTGTGCAATGACACAATAAATTAGATTAAAAATTAAAATGTATATTTTGATAAACACATTTGGGCTGAAAAAAAGGCTAAATGATCTATTTCAACATGTTTATGGCTACCTATAGCTTGTATAACATATTTGGGGATAAAGAACACAAACTGTCTCAAAAGTGTAGGGAAATGTTTGACAAAAGAAGACTTTGGAGGGGAGATGACGAAATGATGATGCACGTTAATTATGATGAATGCACTTTGCTTCTTTTTCATTTTAACGTCTCAATTACTGGACCGGGAACGTCTTCGACATTTCAAACATTTGCAAATAAAAGCTTGTATGTTGAATTCAATAAGTGGACGTAAATCTATTTGGATGATAAGCAGAGTGTCCGAAAAAAAAAGTGCTCACCTTGTCCAGGCAGCTGACTTTCTCTGTCGGATAAACAACCTTCCCGCAGCGGGCACACTGGGGGTTCATCCTGGCGACCGGGAGGGGGTCCAATGTTGGGGTCCTGAGGCTTGTTATTATGTCACCAGGGAAGAGGATGCTGGAGCAGGGGTGGGCGGCTCCGAGTGGAAGCTGCTTGCCCGCTTTATGATCCGGGACCGAGTGAATAACGAGTGCAGCTCGAGTACAGTCCGACAAACAGAGCATCCAAGAGCGGCAAGCTCACAGCACTTAGCAAAGGGACCGGAAAAACGAACAACGGCTTTTTCCGGACCCGTTTCTTTCAAAGTAAAATAATTTATTAAGAGGGTACAGAGTACTGTATAACTTAAAGAGAGATATTTTTGTGAATAACAGCAGTTCAAAATAAATACGTATGTGTAAATCTGCCTTTGATGTGCATATTAAGCTCAACTCATCGAAATGAACAGGGGAAGGATCCAACATGCCCCCTTTGAGCTGCGTGCCTACGGCTACACTAAGCTCGTAGGAGCAAGGGCCTAAGTCTAAGACTTTCACTGTTCATCATCCTAAAGAAAAAGGTCAGACCTTAGAATGTGACCACTAGAATTCGAATTAAATAATTAAAGTTCTGCGTATGGAGCAGTCAATCCGGTTTGTCCACTCAGAAACGAAAGTAAATAGATCTCCAGGGAGAATATCTTGTGCTGATTTGTCCAAGACATTTTTTGGGTAACTATAGCTAAAAACGATCATCCATAGGTTCACCTTTCACGTCCTGCAACAGAAAAGACATTCGTTAAAAAATGGATTTTTTATCGAATAAAATATGGGTACGCATCTTTTTGGGTCACCCTCTAAGTGTGGGCCTAATTTTAAAGGTACATCTTCCAACTAAATCCAAAATCAAAATAATAAATCTAATAAAGTAAATTCGAACTTGGCACAGGATAATCACGCAGGATCAACTTGGCAGACACTGGATGATTGGCATTTGCTACCGCCTATTTTTGGGTTTACATTCTCATGTCACATGACTAAAAGAAAACAATAACTGGTTGCGCGCCTTTATAAAAATAACAAACACCTGCCTGGAACATCACATGAATGGAATGGAATGGAATGCTGCGGGTTTCTTTCCACTGAGCAAGTCACAATCTCAATGAAGATGAAGACATTTGCCTTGTTTTTAGCTCTCCACTCCATCCTGTGCCGTCTGGTCTGCGGCGGTAGGCAGAACCTTCACAACTGTGTGCCGTCTTTAAGGTTTTTGTGTTCTGTATCGAATGTCCTTGCTCACTTACTGTTCAGGTGTGCCGGGTGTTGTTTCGTTGACACTTTTGCTTTCGCTTGTAGATGGTTACCTTGTTAGAAGCTGTTACCGACTGGGTAAACAAAGTTAACAAGTAACTACAAAAAGAAAAAAATATATTCTCAACCACTACTATGCTATGGTCTGTTTTCTTAATCAGTGCCACAATGCGTAAGATTGATCTAGTGACTTCAAAATGATTTGAGATCATGCGAACGTGGTTTTACTCTGGCTGCAATCGATGTGAAATTTCAATTTTGGGTCCAATCAGCTTTACGTGGTGATGTTTTGCAGATGTCAGTGATGTTTGGTGCCGTTGGAATACGAGTTGTGTTTTAGCGGTGAGCTTCCCCGTTGGAGAGGACGTGGTTATTCACTGGATTCACCACGCACCTGGGGGTGTTCAGGTCCAGGTTCACTCCTTCTATTATAACGCAGATCAGCTGGTCAATCAGGGCAAGCGCTTCAGGGAAAGAACATCCTTGTTTAAGGAAAACATCACAGCGGGGAACGCATCTTTGCTGCTTAAGGACGTCGTGGTTGAAGATGAAGGGAGGTACAGGTGCTACGTCGGAACCCTCCAAGACACTCGGGAGGCCTTCATCAACCTCCATGTGGAAGGTGAGCCCACAAACAGTCTTGTGTACATCACAGATGTCAGCAAACAAAAACTATGGGTGTAAGCCTTCGTAATTCGGAGTCCTGCTTGGCTCTGGTGTTTTATGGCGTTCCACAGGGTTGAATTTTAGGGTCGCTGCTTTTTCTCACCTTTGGCAGCTGGCAGTGGTGAAGACTTTTCACACATAACAATACTTTGAAATGTGCTGAGGTGTTGTTGTCCGGGTATCAGCTCCGATCCAGGAGGTCCACATGGAGCTGAGTGACAAGGCCGTGTTCTGTCGGGCTGATGGCATCTACCCGGCGCCCACGCTGGACTGGTCCACTGACCCCGCCATGGACGGCGGGCTCTTCGACAACAAGACGAAGGTGGAGCAGACGCAGTCGGGCTTCTATAACGTGGAGAGCTGCATGCACCTGAAGGCTGACGGAAACATCCACGTGGACTTCACATGTGAGCTCAGCAGTAAGAGGAACAAAAATAGAGCTCGGCTCAGGATAGAAGGTACAGACGACTTCATCCAGACCCTCATCATTTAAATATGTTGATAATCTCATACAAACCTCCTGTGCAGATGCCATCCATGCAGTGTCTGGCAGTGAGGTGAAGGTTCCATGCAGTTTTCCACAAGATCTAAGCCACTTTGAGCTGATATGGAGGTTCCGTCATTTGGAGGACATCCTGTTTATGAAAGCGAGTGGCTTGCAGCACCAAGTTACGCTTTCGGATAAGTGGAAGATCCACGTGATAGACGGACGCTCGGCATGGCGACACCTCAAGTTGCCCAACGTGGTGCCCGACCACCAGGGCGTATATACCTGCGAAGTCCGAACACATCAGGTCACCTATGTCACGCAAACGGACGTCATCGTCACATCAGGTAACCAAACTAAACTTTTGAATGTGCGAGCCCAAACACAAGTCATAGTCGGTCCAAGTCATCCGTCAAACGGAACATCAGTGAGAGTTCAAATAAGAGTACCGACATTTTTTTTTTCCTCCATCAGATTCAAAGCTACGATCGCTGGTCGGCACAATCGCTGTGTTCGGATGCTTGCTGGTCATATCTGTCGGCATCGTGGGATTCTTGATCTATAAAGGTGAGTGAGTCGGGCTAAGACAAAATCAAAGCTGCAGTAAAGCACAACCTCACCCTTTGTCCAGTGAGGACGTTGCACAAATTCCAGAAGACACCAGAAGAAAACAAGTTAGTGAGAAAGATGCTGACACAAGAGGCGCAACCATGACTTCCTGTCTTTTAGTGTTATAAGGCAGAGATATAGTAAGTTTCTCATTACAAGAGCCACCATTTTACAGGGACTATTTCACGAGACCAACGGGAACGCTATGCAGTATGAAGCAAAATGTTGCTGATTTAGCTAATTCAAGATAAAGTCATAATATAGAAATAATCCTGCAATACATATTTTGTAATGTGTACTTAAAAAAAAAATCAACTTAATTCATTTGAGGATGTAAATGGGATGCTATGGTATGTCACATTCATAGTAGGAGGTAATTGTATGCACTTTTTAAAATGTGATATTTTTCTACAAATTATTTTTTTAATTACATTTGACAATCATGAGGGACAAAAATGAGATTCAACCCTGTTGATTTTCTGGAAAAAAAAGGAACATTACTTTGTTTTTCAACTTCATCCATACATTTTGTAAAATATCCTTGGGTATCTTGAAAAGAGTTCATAAATAAAATGTATTATTATTATAACTAATATGGCACCGCTTGTTGAAGCTAGACAATAAAACAATCAAATAAAAAGGCACTTCTGGGATGTTTCGATCTCATTGAATCCTAACATTTTCCCAGCAAATTGGGGACGAAAACTCATCCATAACACGTGATAAGAAAATTGGGCCTTCACCAACTTACGCAACAGAGGAAGGATCAGCTCATCATCGGCCCAATGATGAGATTGTAGAAGTTGTCCTGCAAACACTCGAGTCGCAGCATTCGGGGAAAAACAAAACCAAACCTTTAAGGCAGAGTTGAGAAGCTTTTAATGAGGGACTAGGAGAGTTGAACTTTAAAGAGGCACCTTACACCTTCGCTAATATTGATCCAATTTAACATTTGTGATTACTGAGGATTTTTTTTTCACATCTAACGAAAGGAAACAAGCCACACAAGGTCAAAGAAAGCAGAATGAGGTGTGTGTGTGTGTGTCTGTTTGTGTCTGTGTGTATGCGCGTGCGCGTTCACATCACAGCAACCGCGGATTTTCCTCCCTGTAGTCGTGAGTGTCTCCAGCAAAGGGCAGCGGCGGCGGGTGGTTGTAGAGACCCATCAGGAAGATGATTATGGTGCCGAAGGTCATCACAGGGGTAATGAGGAAGAGGCAGAGACGGTCCACGGTGCGGGCGATGCCGCTCCAGTTGTCCTTCTCCTGCGATGACAAAAAAAAAAACCAAAAAAAAAAAACGCGTGTTTGATACTTTCCAATCAGGTACTTGTATCATTGTGGGCGTAGAGCAGAAACTTTGTGTCGGTTGGCCAATGCAATTTCAGAATTTCAGTTAGTGAAACCGGGTTGCGCAGTACTTTGTTGTAGTTGGTGTTGACGACGACATGAGTAGGGTTCCAAATGAGCGGAACAGAAAATAACAAGCAACCACCGAGTTAAGAGTGTATGACATCATCACATGACCCACTCACCTCATTGTAGTCGTTTTTGTTTCGCATGTGTTTGATGATGTAGTTAGCTCCGTCCACTGCCGGCTTGATTTCCGCGTACAGCTGCTCGGTCACGCCGCCGTCATCCTGCAGCTTTTTCACTGAAGGATTAAAAAAAAAAAAAAAGAAAAAAAAAAGTAGTTTGCCGCCTAATGTTGCTGAACAAACGTTTGCATACCTGTTGCGTGGGTGGGTCGCGTCACGAGCCCGTGTCTCACCGACTGCTTCTCGAACATCAAGTCGCTGCGGGACTTGACGCTGTAGTACTCCTCGGCCGACGCAATGTAGCCCGCCGAGCTGGAGCGCCGCTGCAAAGCGCCGTCCCAGTACGGCTCGGTCTCCACCGGCCGGGACATGAGCAGGAGGCGAGGAAGTCGCTCTAGGAACAACTGTGACAAAAACGTGTTGGTTCGACTACAACCGAAATTCAAGCACTCGTGGTGCTGTTTATAAAAACAGAATGATAAGAGTGCACACAGTAATGAAGAACAATCGAGGCCTTTGACTGCTACTACTCAACGAGCTGCACGATTATGTTATTTTATCATAGAGGATAAAGAATATACGCCTGTGAGTATTGTTATATTTATCTCTCTTAATGAGTTGTTCAGCAATTTGTCATTAAACATGACTTTAACCGTTACTTAAAGGGTCGTAAAACCACACTATCGATGCTAACATTAGCATGTCAATGGGATTTTCTATCATACGTTAGCATTACGCGTATATACTTATTGTGACATTATTATTTGGTAACGGTGTGCGATTCTTTTTTAAAATTTAAAACACAATATGTGTCGTGCCTCAAGCAACACAAAACATGGGAAATGCAAAACTGTGTGTGTGAGTGTGTGTGTGTGTGTGTGTGTGTGTGTGTGTGTGTGTTCTACCCTCTTGGTCCACCCGGACATGACGTGTGTGCTGGGGCTCCTAAAGTGCAGGTTGAGGACCACCACGCAGTTTAAGACCACCACTGTCACCAGCACCATGATGAACATCAAGTACCTGAGGAACAATGTCAGCTTTAAAACAACAACAACAAAGAAATCAGGTACACAATGTGTGTGTGTGTGTGTCTTACTTCACAATGAGCGGGACAGAGAGGGAAGTCTCCGGAAGCCTTTGAGATATCAGCAACAGGAAGACCGACTGCGCCAGCAGCACAGAGATGGACAACGTCATCTTCTCACCACCTCACACACACACATTCAAAGCAATGACATGATTTAAAAGAGCCCAGGGCAAGACAGTAAAAGGAACTTTTCATTAGGCTCCTTCTGTTAGAGAAGCGTAGGTGTATAAATGCTAACTGACTGTCGGCGGGCAGGTAGTAGACGAGCGAGGCCAGGAAGGAGATGAGCACGCAGGGTATGATGATGTTGACGATGTAGAAAAGCGGCTTGCGTTTGATGACGAGGTAGAAAGTGATGTCCTGGTGCTTGTTGCTCTCCATGGGAATGTGTTTGTAGGTGTTCCTCTTAGCCGGACGGTGGATCACCTCCCATTCGCCGTTCTCTGACGGTCGATCATAGTGCGGGGTTTGGGGGTGTAGTGCGTGTCATGTCTACAGTAAATCGAATCCCGAGGCGTCGAGTACGAGGCGCTCACCTGTCCAGCTGGCCGGGTCGATGACGATCCACTCTACCGTCCACGTGATGTTGTCGTCCGTCTCCGTCTTCAGGAGCATTTGGATCTCTTTGGCGTTATACGTCAGGGAGCTACAAAGACACAGAGACGCACAACATCAGCTCAACAGAGACACAAGGACGGCCCAACACGGTATGCGCATAAAGTAAACCACCGTCCATCACTTTTGTTCATCCTGCACTTTACAGTATTTTAGCTGTAAATCCAATGTCGGCCGCTAGATGGTGGCACACGATTGTTTTGCACCAGTATTATGACTAGAAATGTCTTGTTGAAAATACTCGCATGCTTCCGCCTATGTTCCCTTTTAGACGTGTCCTATGATTTGCAATCAACGGCTCACTGTGAAAATATGTCTGAATAAATAAATTTGAGAAAGAAAAAAAAACATTTCACACCCGCGACGGAAATGGGTCTGCTGTATACATTAAAAAAACGCTGTTAGCAATCTCACGTAAACTTGAGGGTGCAGTTCTGCCAGTCGAACGGGAAATAGTTGACGTTGATGGAGCAGGACGAACGGAAGATGGCGGGGGGCAACCAGTAGCACAGCCCAGTGTAATCAACTAGCACATTGCAGTAGTAGGCCACCTGGAATTGGGCGTCGTTACTGGGTGAGGGGGAAAAGGGAGAACACGCTCATTCAGAACTCCTTAAAAATTGCTCTAAAGTGTTTCTTTTTATATATACACGAGGGAGCTAGACAGTTCCTTAAAACGTACACTAAAAAATCTCTCAATCGTGATTCGATAGTAGGAATTTTTGTATCGTGGACTATGTACTGTAGTTGACTCTCGAACTGAAATGATGATTCCAACACTCCCTGATGAGTGGCTAACGAGTGATTCCCAACCCAGCTCCCGCTCTCACTTGTTTTCCAGCACGATCTCGGGCAGCCACACCATCTTCGACGGCAGGCGCAGCATCTTGATGCCGTCGAACTCGCTCGTGTTCCACGTCAGCCGGTAGTCTATCCACGTCTGACGCGCGCGCACGCACAAAAACACAGGAATTGTACAGGTGCATTGGGCAGACGGTGCGACTGAGCGTCTTCGACGAGGAGAACTTACGTGCTCGATCCAGACGTTGGTGAGGAGGGTCTCGTCCACTTCTTTCTAGATAAACCAGCGGCATGAGAGGAAAACGCCATCTATTTCTTATGGTTGACGTCAAACTTCCAAACTTCCATCCAATTATTTACCCTAGCAATCCATCCAACACGTGTGTGTGTGTGTGTGTGTGTGTGTGGTTGTACCAAGGAGATGAGGTTTGAGAGCGTGAGCGCGAGGTAGACATCGACGGCGTCCTGTTGTCTCTCCACGGGGCGCAATTCCTTGTTGTAGCCGCGCTCCTTCAACAGGTAGTTGATCAGGCGCTCTTCCTCGTTCCGGCACCAGCACACTACATTCATACACGCTTAAAGGTTAATAGAAAGTAACACACACAAGAACACAATCTGAATGTGACTAATGAACAACATGGTATGTTTGATGCGGCCTTTCACAAATCGTGTACTCGGGGGGGTTAAAACGCTGCCTATTATCAGGAAAAATAATAAATCACAATCACTTGTACCACACTTTGAGTACTCAATGATAGCGAATACTAATACCTCAAGTACTTTTAAATTTTAATTTAACACAAGGATAAAAAGTTGGGAAGGCTTTTCTTTCTGAAGCAGCTAATGATTTGCTGAGTTATAGCGCCAACTACTGCCAAGGAGGACTTACTCAGTGGACACATTTTTTGGGGGGGTTGAAGTATCGGTGGCTCATATCGGCAGCCTCCAGTTTTTTTTTCCCAGAGTACTCAATACCGTAAATTGAGGCCGTTATACCCCTGTACTCGGCCATCTCTAAACAAAATCATATAAATAAAGCATCAACCTATATTTTGTGGTTGACTTTCTGACACAGCCGTAAAACTATTTTTATCCCCCTCAAAGTGGAAAAGACACAGATGTTATTTTCAATGAGGCACCAGCCCCCACTTGCAGCGATGCACTTTTTTAAAACGATTCCACTTCATTTATTGTGACGATTTTTTTGTGTGGGCCCCCAGTTTGAGAAAATGATGTTCCCAAAGAGCCTCGGGCACGTTCTAGCTCTCCAATTTCACACAACAGCTGCTTCCTCCTCCCTGACTTCTAAAGCCAGACTCTAAACCGCCGCCAAGGCAGACATTTGGCACCAAGAGAAACAAACGAAAGTCGCGACATAAATGTGCTGAACATGTTACATTTCAACAGTCACTAATGTTTACACTGCCACCTAATTTGAATCCAATCTGGATTCATCTCAGTTTGACAGCCCAGGATCCACATTACATTCTTCGCTCGACCAGACACAATTTGACAATTATTAGCATCAACGTAGGTTAATAATTCTAAAAGTGGACCCAAAAAAAAAAGCAGATTAAACACGCAAAACGGTTCCAATGTAACAACAAATGACGTCATGATGAGAGAACAATTTCAAAAATGTAAACTGACCAGGCAAGAGCAGCGCAAGCAGGAGCACACCGACGGGCTTCATGTTGCGCTGGTGTTTTGTGAGGAAGAACGTGTTCGTCCGTCTTCTTTCTGACCTTATGCCAAAGTCCCTTAGATTGACAGTCGGCAGCTGCAGAAACACGGATGGCAAAAAATAGAAAGCAGCACCACTTGGTCGCCCTGTACTGCAAAACACAACAGTTGCATCAAAACTCATTGAATGTCACACCCATTTTTGTTTTGCACAAGTACACATTTATTTGCCAAATATTATTATTATTTAAATACAATAAAGAGTCGTTTTCATTAAAAATCATTTTGGGCCAGGGCTGAGTTGCCATTGTTGTAGCTGTGTCTGCTGCATTTGGTGTTGGTGGCCATCACAACGAGAGGTTGACGTCGTTCTTCTTGCCGCTGCTCAGGCTGTGGATCATGGCGATCATGGCCGAGTGCTTGTTGAGCTCGTCCTCGCACTGCTTGAGCTTGGTCTCCACCTGACTCTTCTGCAGCTCCAGAGAAGAAGCCTGCGCACGGGCACGATTGTTGGACGGAGAAGCTCGGCGGGAAGGCCGGGTGTGTCGCGGTTTACCTTGATGCTGGCGTCCTTCCTGGCCTGCTCCGTCTTGCTCAGCTCCTTCCTCAAAGCATCCAGCATGTCCTCCAGCTCCCGCCTCTGCTGCTCACTCTCCCTCCCTTTGTCCGCTGCCACCCGGAGGTCACCTCGCAGAGCTGGCGCCCAAGCACAACTTGCATGAAGGGAAATCGTAATGCTACCGCTAATATGCTACATGTTAGCGTAAAGGCAGATCTGACCTGCTATGTCCTCGTCCTTTGACCGCATGTCTGAATGCAGCGACTTGATCTCATCCTCCTTCTCCTTCAACAGCGAGACGCTCCTGACAAGAACAAGCCGCAAACACAAATGCTAACAAGGGAAACCAAAACGCTACAATGCTAACATAAGAACCAACATGCTACATTCTAACGCATCAAGTCAAATGGTAGCATGAGAAGCAAAACGCCAAAAGCTAACACGTGATACCGAATACTGTCATATTGCCATGTGAATATTTGGCCATATTGCCGACTTGTCGTGCTGCAGCTGCAGAGTTTGGTGGTTCTTCTTCAGCGCGTCGTTGTGTTTGCTGAGGTTGGCGTGGGCCGATTGAAGCTCCTTCAGAAGAGACTCGCTCTCGTCGAACCTGACAAGCACATCATTTTGTACATCAATGCGTTTAGCTTTACAACAGAGAGAAAAGAGAGCTCATGAAGGGCCGATTAGATCAGATCGCTGATGAATAATCAGGCCGTGTTATTAATCGGGAATGAATGAATGATTCCTGCAACTTCGTTTGGAATCATTCCCTCACTCCGGAATCACTAAACACTTTTATATATAGTGAGCTATTTAGAAAATGACCGGTGGAGCAGGGAGTTGTAGGCGCCTTTGAGGGTCTGGTGCTCCTCCGAGTCCAGTTGAAGCCTGGCGTTGTGATGCAGCAGCTCCTCCGCGTCGGCCTTGGAGCGTCGCGCCTCCTCCAGCTGCACGCCAAGCTCGCCCTGAAGGACTTCGCGCCGCCGCTCCGCCTCCTTGAGCAGGCTGGCCAGCTTGCGAGCCTTCACGTCGCGGACGCCGAATTAAACTTCATCGCCATCAACGGCGGCTTCTTTCTCCCGACGGACGAAAGCGCTCACCTCGGCCTCGGCCTGCGCTCGTTGAAAGTGATACTGTGAGATGAGGCGGTCGGCCTGAGACAGGGCCACGGCTTTTGCTTCCAGCAGGTCCTGAAGGCGACTCTCCTCAGACTGAGGGTTAGATCAGGACGATGATGTTAAAACCAGAGGGTAAGCAGAGCTGCGTCATGTTTTGTCGGATGCATGATTGCTACCTGCGCAGTGTGATTCGGCATCTTGGTGAATGAGACATTTGACATTTTTTTTGTGAAAATAATAAGAACGATGCATGGACCCGGCGCTCAAGATACAGCCCTACAAGCCCAAGTTGTCATGGGAACAAAATCCACACCAGCAACAGGATTCTTTTGACTTACGGCGAGGGCGCTGAGCTTCTGCTCGTAGACGTCGATGATGTCAGACAAGTGCATGTCCTTGGCTGGCTCCTGCAGCTACAAACCATATGCACTCAGCTCGCAGTCATGCTCTCAAGAACAGTCAGAAAGTGGACAGGACATGGCGTTAAAGACCTCCAAGCCGCCGTGGAGCTTCTCCACCAGGCTGTGGATGCCGCTGGAAGCGCCGGACATATCCAGTCCGTTGACGTTTGTCCGAGGAGGCGGCAATTCCTGCACGGGAATACGCTTGACGGGCACCTCGGTTTCCCTCTGCCGGTAAGCGTTGTTGGCGGCCATGCTGTCCCCGAGCCTGGAGGAAGACCGCAGCACACTTCAGAGGAGACATCATTTATGGCGTATTTATTGGAAAATAACCGATGTGGAGTTTTTATATTCTACCTGTTCCTGCCTTTGTCTACAAACTATGAACATCAACCTATGACAAATGCTCCCGTTGCGGGCCTAATAAATGTCATCTTATCTTAAAAAGTCCCTCTTCCAAAATATGTCCCCTTTGAACCCGGCTGAGACTCACGTCAGCGACGGGAAGTCCGGGAGTGGCGTGGCCTCTAAGAGCAGAGCGAGGCCAGTCTGCACGTGCGCTCTGTGATGCGAGGTCAGGGCCAGAGCGAGGGGTGTGGCTATCCTCTGGTCCTATACATATGGGATGGGGGCGGGTGGTCCGGGGGGTGAGTAAAAAGTGAGGATGAGGAGGAAAAACGTCACAGAGGCGACGAGCAGTAAGACAGCGGTCACCTGCAGCGTACGGTAGAAGCCCGTCTCCATGTCCTTGACCAGCTGCCGCAGTTTGCTCATCAGTACCAAAGTGCTGAGCAGAGCCTCCGCGCACACCTGACTACAATCGCACGTGCGCACACGTTGTCGTTATTTATCATACGGTGTCATGGAAAACGACGGTGGCGGCTGATTGGCTGACCTGAGGCTGTTGTCTGCGCCCGGGGGCAGACAGGCCGTGGCGTTGTTGCCATGACAACAAGCAAGAAGCGTTTCCACCTGCAAAAGGCACTGCCGGGCGCTCACCTGGTTTGATACCAGTGCCTGTGTGACGTCTTTGCTGCACATGAGTGGACTGGTTAAGTGTTTTTGGAGCAACCAAACAACGCGCGTAAGGTGACACAAAGACGGCATAACGGCGACAAGTGGTGGAAGATCACGGCCAGGAAAGTCTTCCGCCGCCTCGAAATTAACAACGTCAAGGCATGGCGAGGATATCGAGCAGCACACTGTTGACGTGAGTGACGCACTCGCAGTGTTGTCTCAGTTGGGCTTCTCCTTGGGGGGGCGGGTCCAGGCCCTTGACAAAGTCCAGCAGGACAGGAAGTAGCATCTCCACAAAACTCTCTGTTGAGTCTGGCATGATGGCGGCGCCCAATGCCTCCTGGGGAAAGACAATTCAATTCATCGTCACTCTGGTACGCTTCCCGAATGAAATCTCACATTCGTCCACGAACATAAGATGTCAATGAATGGCACGATTCAAACCTCCAGCAGCTCCTTGAGCAGCTGCAGCGCCTTGAGCGAGCAGGCCTCAGCGCCCGCCACGGGCGAGCTGATCCACCGCACCAGCGCCAGCCCAGGATTGGCCTTGTGCTCCGACGCCGCCTTGAGTTTGGGTGTCGCCGGTTTGAAGAGTACACGGCAAAGCAGCGGCCGCAGACCCGACACGCCGCACATGGCGAGGAGTAGCTCCAGGACCTGGAGACCCATAAAATCCAAACTCCAGATGATGCGCTTCTGTAACGCACGTAGGTACAGATACACAACTCACCTTGGCTGCTGAGTCGGCATCTTTTGACTGCAACAGTCCTAAAATCTGATCCACGCACGCCGACAAGTGCCGGTACCTGCGGACCGCGACAAAGCAAACTTAAGACACGGCATACACGCATAGGCGAATGCGCGTGTGTAATTACCGAGTGAGATAATCCGCAATTTTCGGGTTCTGCAACAAATCAACCAGAAGATCAACAGAGTACTTTCGGGTCAGCGTGCCGTCGCCGTTGACGATGATGTTAAAGACCAGCTGGAAGGTCTGGTGGATGTTTTTGGCATCGAAGAGCTGTGGCAGGAGCACACACAGACATATCATGAATCTTACACAAACACAAGGAAGCGCACAGGAAAACACAAATTCCCACGAAAACAAAACCAGAGACACATAAACACGCTCACAAAAACAGACTAATACACACATGAAAAAGTTTGAAACAAAAACACAAATGAACGCGCAAAGCACACAATCAACAAATCACCACGGCAACTGTTGCCACACCCACCTTCTCTCCGACCTTCTCGTTGAGGGTCAGGCTGGCCAGGATGGACAACGTGAAGACCACCACGGTCAGACTGTTGTGGGCCAGGAAGCGGATCAGCGTCCGATAAAACGGCTTCACGGTGTCCTGTTTTTGTGCATTTTGAAAAAAAACAAACAACAGTTGTATTTTACTCCTCCCTCCTCAATCCATGTCGAACTCTACCAAGGAAACACACGACACAATGGGCCACTCACCAGAGACTTGATGTGACTCTGCACGGCAGGGTTATCTCGACAAAGGTTGGCCAGCAGGCCCAAGCACGGCATGATGATGTCATCGCTATCCGACTGGCTGCCAGGAAAGATGCAGCTCGGTGTGACTGGCCGAAACTTGAACTACATGTGTGTGTATGTGCATGTAAGGTGCATTAAAATGCCAAAAAGTGAAACTTAGTATATACACTATATTAGATTTACACACAGACAGACAAAGTGAAACATTTTGTTTTTATAATTTTGCTGGCTGTATCTAATCGTGGACGAAAACCTTGTAGAACATTACTACTGAATTTTATAACAGAAATTAGGTCAGGATTAGCTTTTGTTGAAACCGTTGAGATGCGCCTGTGGAAGTCCGTCTTACATGTTGGACATGAGGAAGCCGATGAGCTCGTGGACGTGGCTCGAGGATGGGAAGATGCGAGTGCTGTAGGTTAGCTTCTGCAGCAACTGTAAACTCTTCGCACACACATAAATGCATTAAGGTACCCCCACAGAACCTGTGACACAGTGAGCAATATATATACTGTATGTGTGTGTGTAAAACACACAGTCCCAAGAATACAAAATATACCAGTGAGGTGTGGGTATTATTTCTGTCCACTTGGGGTCGCCATCCTCACGTTCTGCACTGTATTATCTGTGACTCGTGTGTGGCTTTAAAATGTGTTTTAAAAATCTGCCCATATAGTGAATCCACACAACATCAACCACAATAGGGCAAGGACGACTACACTGGAGATCTTCACTTATTGCCGGAGCAGATAAAACTGTAATACGTACCGTGGATTGAAAAAAAACTAACCTGCAGTATCAAAGGGTCTCCGGGGGTGGCACTGTGGCGATGCACAAGCAGGGCCAGAATGCTGGTGAGGTTGAAGTGAGAGTGTAGGATCTTCCTGCTGTCATCATCACAAGCTGCAAGGAGATGACATGGTGAATATGATCAACTCCGTGAGAAGTTTATTTCAAACAAATAAAGATAATATATCCTTTATTTGTCCCACACTGGGGAAATTTATAGCCTCCAGCAACAAGAAGGCTGTAAATGAAGAAGTGTATAGTACCAAGCTGCGCCAGTAGGGATAAGATGGCACCGGCCACGGCGGGACAGGTGTTTGCATTGCCGGTGAGCTCCACAAGCCCACGGACACACTCTATGGGCAGCAGCTGACCCGAAGAAAGCAGCTGGTCACATTTGAGGGAGGAAACCTCCTGCAAACATTAAAAACTGTTTAATAAAAGTGGCTTTGATTTCTTTTAGTCAAAGTTCATTTGAAAAAGTCTTTCTAGTTGAATGTCAGATATGCAGTGAAAACTATATTTGATATGTATTAATGTCTCGATTAATGTCTAAATTCAGTGCTTAGGACTTGCAGTCCACATGTTAACATATCACTTTTTCATCCATCCGCAATCTGAGCCGCTTATCCTCATGAGGGTCACGGGCATGCTGGAGACAATCTCAGCCGATTTCGGGCAACAGGCGGGGTCCACCCCAACCCAGGTAGTCAAGGGGAGAACATGCAAACACCACACAGGAAGGCTGGAGCACGGTATCAAACCCGAGACCGTTGCACTATGAGGCAGACGCGCGAACCAGTGACCCAAAGTGCTTGCATCACTGTTACACGAAAATTTGTAGGGTCAAAGTCCCAGATGTGCGCATTGTGATTTATGACTTCCTGATTTATGCTCACAACACACTTTGGGGGTAAAATTTTGTGAAGTAGTCGTAGTGAACACGTAGAAGTCCAAGTTAACGCAAATCGAAGCAGATAAACAATCTTTCGCATAAATCTTGGTTTATTTGAACTGGGGGGGGGGGGGACAATCTAGAAGAAAATCGCAATTTGATGATTTTTCAAAATCGTTCTGACCTTGCAGGTAGCACATTGAATACTGTACAGTCACGTGATTCTCGAGTCAGTGTAATACTGAATCCACCTTAAAATCAATTTACAGCAAGAAATAGAACAATTATATATTTCCAAAAAATTACATAAGAGGTTTAAAAGTGAGTCACCTCCACTTGTTTAAGAAGCTGCGCCGCATTTTGAGCGCTCCTGCCGCCTTCATACTGCTGCGTGGCGAGCAGCAGAGACTTCAAACAAGTCGACGCGTCCATTCCGTGAAGGGAAAAAAAGACTTATCAATGTAAAATAATAACTTAAGCGATTATTTACTGTAACGCTGTGTGTGTGAAAGAGTGAGACAGGACGAGAGTGAGAGATTCAAACACGAAGCTCGACGATTTTCAAGTCCGACAATGTTGGAAAGTCGCAGCCAAAGCTAAGCTAGCAAGATTTAAAACCAACGTATCTCCATATTTAATAGTTTTCGTCGCCGTTATGAAATGAAAAAACGAAAGACTTATTGTGGGTCATTTATGCTTATTTTCAGTCCCAAAACGTCAACTTCCGACAACACAACAGCAACACAGGGGAAAACTCCTCCCGCTCGGAGCTTCAAACTGGAGTGGAACAAACCAAGTCCAAGGGAGGGAGGGGTGCCGAAGTGAAATAATACAATAAAATAATTACACTCTTCACATAGGTTATGGTGAAAAATAAGCACAAACATGTCTTTCTCAGTATAATTTACTTTTTATTATTTTTAAAGATTTAACCTCAGACGTTTTATTTCAAATATTGTTGAACATTAAAATTAGAAGCCCCGCCTTAAAAAATGGAAGGGAATAGCGAAACTCAACTAACAAGAGAATATTACAGAAAAAATGTTTTATTATTAATTATTTGCTTGTTTTATTTTGTAATTTAGTCAACATCCGTCCACCGACACTTGTTTTAATATTTGTCAAATAGATTCAGCATTCACATTCACCATGACGTCACACAATTTCCGGGTCGCAAAAGCTGAAACATTTCGGGTGGCATCCAAAGTACAGTTTTTCACTATAAGGCTGATATTGACAGAATTTATACTCTCTCTAAGATAATTTCATTCTGCCAAATTATTTTACACCGAAAAGGTGCATTTTAATTTCATCCTGCAATTTCACCAAAAAAGCCTAATATAATTAGTTTGTGTGTAGTGTTCTACAAATATCAAGCAAAGGTACAACGACTTAAAAAATAATGGGTATTTAAGATAAAGCAATTAAGTGGGCAGTGATTATGATAATTAATTACAATCCAACGAATTGTCAGATTCAACATTGTACTAAGCAAATCCGCTTGCTGTTTCGGTTTCTTTCTCCAGGGGACACTGCAAACTCATAATTTGCAAGAGACATACCAGGAGATTTGAGTGGCGTCTCTATGTTTCATAAACATATACCAATCATTTAAATCTAACAATTAGATTAGAATTAATACATTAGATTCTTGTGCATGAATTCAAACTACATAAATTACTGTCTTATGATATCATTTGGATTCAATATTTGTCATTCATGCTCTCAAAGGGGAAGTCAAGCCAAAACAATGTTTGTTTTTCACAATGTTATCTGCATCCCCACTAGTGTAAACATGGTATTCTGATTAATATTGCATTTTTGAAATATTAATTATAAAAATATTAATTTCCAGAGGCTGCCATTTTGGTCTTGTACTATCACTTGAAAATGATATCATAGTGCCAAAGGGGTCAAGTGACTACAGTCACGGCTCAACTGTTTTTTTGGTTTTGGTCATGTGATGTTGGCAATCAGTGCCACGGGGGTCAACTGGTTAGCACGTCCGCCTCACAGTACAGAGGTGAAGGGTTCAAAGCAAGCTTGGTTTTCATACAATTCCTAGTCAGACTTTGTGAGGAAGAACGTGTAAGGTCATGGGGGATTGGACTGTTGGACTCATTAGAAGAGCGCCGGGGAAGTTCATTTCAGTTTTTATGATGTCCCGCGAGGGCCACTGAGCGCACTCCATACTTGACTTGATATGTTTTGGAGGAAGACAATATTCTTTATGGGGGGAATTAAGTCAGGAAGTGGTGGACGTCTCTGGCTTGCATTGGCTAGCACGTTGTAGTCAGATCTCAAACATCTGCACACTCAAGAGACTTTCCAATTGGACACATGAGCTTTCTAATCTTTTTTCCCCCCACCATCACTTCCTTGTCTGACACTTTACATCTGGCACAGCTGCTTGCAATTTGGACAGGCCGCAGTATTCAAAATGTGCTCTTTTACCTTCTTTTTAACTCTCAAGCATTTCGGGATTTCGATTTTGCTGGACGGAACAACCATGTGACCAGTTAAATATGTGTGCCATGTTAGTGTCCAGGTAACCAATCCTTAGAGGTGGGAGTAAGTTAGACCGCCCCCATAGCCTTTGACCTGTTACCTTGGGGTTCAGGAGCTTTGCTGAAACTATGGGGGAATATACACTTCCAGAGGCGGGGAGGGGGGGGATCCTTCATCTGCCAACAACTGGGCCACTAGTAACTTAAGTCAAAGTGGAATCAAGTCATGTAAATGGAGTCCTCCACCACAACCCCTCTGCACTGCTTTTGACTGCTTGCCTTCTAATTGCGTCCACATGTCGGGATGAGTCACGTCTGCGATTATAATTTGGAAAATAGGAGTTGTGATTAGGACTCGGAGGAACTATCGCGTCACCATCTCGACGTGTAAAAAATATACTGCTTCTTTCATTCTTTCATGCAACCTCTAGAAAAATTGAGCTCATTTGCATATTCTTTTAATGCTTTGTTCGGCAACGGATATAAAAAATAAATATGACCACACGTCCAATAACGTCTTTTGTTTTGTTCAACTGTCGTATTGTAAATCAATGTTTTATATCCAGCATAAAACCAATAACAATATTTTTGAAAAATGTGCTGGAATGGAAGGATAATCATATGCACATAGGAAATAATACACGCACACGCACACACACGCGCACACACGCGCACACACACAAGAAAATTTGGTCACCGCTCAAGTAGCCGAAGTACCTCAAACAAAACCAGTACTTTCACAGTAAATTATACAAAGGCGACATTTTAAAAACATGACATTATTTGGACAAGTTGAATGGAGGCAACAGGAATCTCGTTGGGTGATAAAGATGTTTCACCCCCCCGTAATCCGAAAGTCTTCTTTATTTCCAGTTATGTGTCATCTGCGTAGCTGCGAAAGCGGATGTTGTATTTGTGAAGGATTTTACTGATTTAAATTAAGAGTGGGCGGAGAACAGAGCCCTGGGGCTTACCTGTGGCAACCGGGCATAGCTGGGAGGTCAATGATTTTAGATGAGTGAACTGAGTGTACAAAACTTAGGTGGCGAATTCTCTTGGAAACATGAATTGGTCAACAGAGAACTGAAGAAGCATTTTTAGATGAAACATCTCCAACAACCAAGAGGAGTCCAGTCCTCCCCGCATCCCCATTTAAGTTTTCTGGATTACTAGGACCTGGATAACAGAGATTCTACACAGTCATAGAACATCATTCTTATCATACCAAGGCAACCATGTGCAAAAAGGAAAAAAAAAAGTCTGCTCCGGCTCACACAGCAACCCAAAGGATGGAGATGCTGGTGCCGCCCTCGTACGAGATCTGGTTGATGCGTCCGCGGATGCAGTCCAGAGTGATGTAGACGGCGGTGCCATTGCGGACATGGAAGGAGGCCCTCAGGCCCACGCTGGCCCACTCACTGCCTTCCGGCATGTGTCCCGAAACTTGCTGAGCCACGGGATCGGTCCCCCCAGGACCTGGATTGCCGGCTTGGTGGAGAGTCACCTTAACGACGTTACATGAGTGAATGAGCCTCAAGTTCAGGGCGACGTTAGCGGTGCCTTCTTCCAGGAACACAAAGTTCTTGCGGCCATTTGGTTCGCCGGAACCGGCCAGGCGGATCTGCTGTGAGTTTGGAGAAATCTGCTGGAAGGAGAGCGGCTTATTGCGGACCGCTCCGAAGGGGAGGCCAAGCTTGGCCACCGTGGCGGTCAACGTGGAAGCAACGGCTGAGGGAAGCCAGACCAGGCTGAGCGTGCTGATCCCGGTGCCGTCACCAAAGTAGCGGACGATGCACTGCGGCGGTGTCGTGATCTCAAAGCTGAGCGTGTCGCCAGCGCCTACGGCCACAGCTCCCGCCAAGGTGATGGAGGTGTCTCTGTAGTTCACGCCTGTCTTAAAGGCGCGCATGACCTCCTGGCCTGTGCCGTTGCGGCTGGTGTAGGCGATCAGGAAGAAACCCTCGCGGACGCAAGTGTGCCCCATGGCGTAGAGCGCCTGCTGGAGGACGAACTTGACCACGCCGCTCTCCGTGAAGCGCACGCCGCGGTTGTCGTGCGTCAAGCCTATTATGTAAGGGTCGGATAATGAACTTGCACGAAACGTCGGGGAGTAGCTGGACTGATATTGCGCTAACAGGGACATCTCGGCGGTCATTGCCACGGCACCCGTGTCGTGCGACAACCAGAGCAAGCTGAAGTTCGGCGCGGCCGTGTCGTAGACGTGAACGTCTGTGCTCTGGTTGCAGTACTGGTTGGGGCTCCTCAGGAGAAGACTCACGGTGTCATTGGGCTCCACCTCCACCCCGCCGCTGACGCTTACGCCCTGGAAGTACTTGCCCTCAGGCTGCTCCACGCGTACCCCGCTCAGCTCCCGATCCTCCTCCTCCTGGCTACTGTTGAACCTCAAGCCCACCTGGAGGAAATTCCTGCAGCTGTGCTTGATGGCAAAGTTGTAGTCCAGCCACAGGAGTCCGTGCTGCCGGAAGGTCACCTGGCCACCCTCGCTGGACAGAATATCACTATGTTCCTTGCCTCGCACGCTGAGCTGAAGCCCGGCGAAGATGTGGCCTCCGGACTTCTGGGCTAAGGGGACAGTGATGCTAGCACTCCAGGACTCGGAGAGATGAGCCCCCGGGGGAGAGCCGCAGACAGTGTCGGTGACGGCCGTGCAGGGGAAGGCGACGGGATGGCCTTCGCAGTCGGAGCAGGCCTGACATTCCTGCAGCTCCTGATTGTAGAAGTAGGCGTGGCCGCACAAGCCCGTTTCCGCTTCTTTCTGGGACACTCCCAGACACCGGAAGCCTCCTGAGGCCGCAGGATAAAATAGTATCAAGACATCAGAAAACAGTTGCTGGTGATTGTCGGCGGTTCACAAACCTGGAGTGTTCAGACACTTGACTCGCTCGCCGCAGATGTTTGCTAGTTCGAGACATTCATCTCTGTCCTGTGAAACAAAAAGTCAAGAGGAGACATTAGGAAGACACACTTCTACAATTCCTCGTGTAGCGTTCCATTGTGAGCAGACGTGTTCAATAAAGATTTTTTTGTAACTCATTCAGTACCAGCCAATTCTGAACCAAGTCTGAAAAGACGTTTAAAAACGTCTTTGGGAATGAATGAGTTAAAAGAGCGTGGTTTTCGAACAGCCTTCTGGAACGGATTCTGGTCGAAACCCGAGGTATGACTATACTTGTTACCAATGCTGCCGAACTGCAAATGGAAAAAAATAAATGCTGTACATGTTTTGAAAACTTGCAGGAGGTTTGTCAGCTCAGTGACTACCTGGCACATGGTGTCCATGGTCGGCGAGCACTGTGAGATAAGGAAAAACCCTGGCGGACACACGGTGCACTTGTGGCACTGCGGTGGATCGCTCTGGAAGTCACAATAGTGGTCTGGCTGGCAAGCAGCGGCGCATCCCATCAGCAGTTGGGGGAAATGAGCTTCGCCCACTACATCCATCACCTTAGCGTCCGTGTCCACCTTATGGACGGCGTTGTGCATATGGCCGCGGGCCTGACTTTGGAGACCAACCAGGTGACTCTGGAAGTAGTTCTGCAGCTCCCCGTGGAGGCCCTGGAAGGACGCCTGCTTGAGCACGTCCGTCAGGAGGCCGTACTGGGCCTTGACCGTGTCCATCTGCTCGTACATACGATGTTGCTGCGTCAAGACGTCGCGCTGCTGCGACAGCAGCGCCTCCTGCTGGTCAGCCAGCTTCTGCTGCAGCTCGCTGATGAGAAGCTGCTGCGCCCGCAGGGCCTCAACAAGTTTCTCCTGACCCTTGGCCAGCTGGAGATGGAGGATGAGGGCGTCCTCTGAGGGGACTTCATTTTCTCCTGGAACAGGAACGTTGTTGAAATTGCTTTACAGGATGCATAATTGAAGAAGTTAACGCTGACCTGGTTTGACGTCACAGGTGAGCTGGACCCCCAGAGGGGCACCACCGAGTTCCGAAGACGGGGGCCCGAACTCGGGGATATCTCCTAGGAACTGCGCAGCTCTGTCAGCCAGATGAACTGGAGGAGGCTGCACGGCCGCAGGAGAGGGCGGCGAGCTCCGCGCCCCATCCCTGGTGCGCTCTTTGGGTCTGATGATCCTCAGCGGGAGTCGGCACTCAAAGCCTTTACAGTCCCGCGTTTGGTTGCTTGTCTTGGGCGCCCTTGCGCAGTCCGCATCGGTGCACGCCGGTGCGACGGCCGCGCCGAAGCTCCTCAGACGAGGGCTTCCCGAGGATGACGCGGAATGTCGGTTGCCGGGCTGAGCGTGACGCGGCGGTCTGTTCGACCTGCCTGAGGGACAGTGGTCGCCGGTGCACGGTCGTGGGTCTCCGGTGCTAGAACCGGAGCAATGGCCCCCCTTGCACCAGTCAGAGTGCACAGACGAAAGGACCAGGAGCAACAGCAGCGATGACTTCAACATCTTGCGTCATATACTGTAAAAGCAAAAATCCAACAATTTACACTGAACTATAATTGCTTAAAGATGCCATATGATGGTGGCAAATAACTACTTTTATCTAAATGAAGCCCCTCAATTCACTTCAGCATTAGGATCCCACCAGAGCATTTTTTTCAGTGAATAATGGAGCATAGCTTCACAAAAAAAAGAACCGGAAAAAGGTGCACTGTAAGATGAAGAGGCTAAGTTTGACAATCATGATATTTTTTTTTTGGGTGACAGAGCAACGATATGGGAGCACCTGCTGGTCCGGCAACTTAACCGTTCAATTTTAAAAATCTGATCTTTACTTGAATTTAAAAACAAAAATACAGCGAAAGGTCACCGCTCAGGTCATATTTTAACAAGTCTGTAAAAGTGAAAAAAAAAAAAAGTCTGAACTATTAGACCCCGGCCAAAGCTATATGGTACTACAACGCAAGTACAGCAAAACCTATTCAATGAAACTAATCAACATATACAATCAATAATGTGCATCTAGTATTTATATACCGATTGTGATGTTTGATTAGCTGGATTTATGTCGGCAGCTGTCCCTTTTTTTACTCCCGAGACAAATTTCTTCTCAGCAAGACAAATAAAGAGAGAAACTCTGGAACCTTTGTATCCCTGCAACAACAACAACAACAATGGCAGCCAAAAGTAGCTCAACGTTGACTTTGACCTCAGAGTTGCTATTTACCTTTCTTGTCTCGGCTCTTTGTTCAGACTCTTCCACATGAAATGGAGCATCCTGCACAACGCGCCTTCCAGCCAGAGCCCCTCTCGAGCTCCTCTGAGCAGCGGACTCCCAAACTCTGCAACGTCTGCGTGTGATGATGGCATTCCTGCAGCTTAATTAGCATCAGGTTTCACGGCGTCTGTTAACCCCTCGCCTGCCAATAGCTACCAGCGACCAGAATCTAAACCGAATCCCCTCCACAAAGAAATCGAGCCTCATAAATGATGTCAGAGTTTGTCCATGACAGACACAATCTGCCAAAATACTTGTCGAGCGCTAGACTTCCCTGCAAAAGCAAACTTGACTTAAATTAGCTGCAGGTTAAAATTAGTATCTGGAGGGAAAGTATCTTGTCGAGTTATTAGAAAAATGGGTTCATTACATTGCTAACTAGCCAGCAGGGGTGTTTGAAATGCTCAATTCACGGTTTTGAGAAAATTCCACAAAGACCGTGGCCACTCACGTTGCTACAAAAAAAAAAGTTAGTAACAGTTACACATCAAAAACAAGTAAATATTGTTCACAAAACAATAATATATAAATATAATATATAATAAATAGATCCTCGGAAAGAGACAATTTACAAGCTAACTGGCCCAATTTAATTGTCTGAGCTAACGAGCAACGACCAAGTGAGCAACAATTTTTTTGTTTGTTCTCACTTTTTGCTGGCTCTTTGTTTCCTCTGTTGTACTTTTGTCGCTTTTGCATTTATTTGTAAATAAATATATATTTTTTCTTATCTGTGTCTGCGATTGTGGAATCCCAATTCTGTCCGGAACTTTTCCGGAAAGCCGACGCTAGCTTGACCAAGTTGACAAAGTTAGTTGAATGGCCTGGCCAAATTAAGTTACCGGTAAGTAAAAATGCATACTGTATTTATTGTATGCTAACTAGATAAATAGATCAGTAGAGGGCAGAATCTTGTTGTTTAGGTTTTTTCCCCCCTAGACTGTCACTTTTCATTTGATTCACTGTTGACTTTCCTGTGAACCTCGCGCTCCCTTTAGTTGTTTTTTTCCCCCCTTATTCTTCTTGTGTTTTTCAGCAACGCCTGAATGTTGAGACAGCTGCTAGTCCTTAAACGCGGTTACTGTCGTGTTGTCAACACCTAGCCCCCCTTGTACACGGATACACATCTAACTACGGCACAAAGCAGGAATACAAAAGGACTAGTGGGGCTATCGCGACGGTAAGAAATACCGCTAAAGACATTTTTCAAAAGCGTGCACTCGGCGCAGCTTCCCTCAACTAGATTCGCTGTCAAGAAATGGGAGACCATCCTAGCGCATGTCCACTGTTCCTAAAGACATTAAAATAGAAAATCTTCAACCATCCTATATCATCCAATAAATCTCAGCTATGTTAGGGGTGAAGTCAGGTATACTTCCCCTCCAGGGCTATTTCCTTATTTACGCCCACAGGAGGAATGAGTGGACCCAAACTCAGGTAGTGGTTTTCTCCATGCTATCTTTCCCTTGCGCTTGGTAGCCGCCCAGTGAGTTCAATGCCAAACGGCTTGCGTGTCAAGGCCTAGTACAAAGAAAAACACCCCACGTTTCACATCACACTTTGACAAATGGGATATTGTATTCAACGCTCCCCGCTGCTTTTGCCATTATCGGCCCCGTTTTATTTCTTTGAAAGCACCGTAAAAGAGCAAACTAAAAAGGCACGCCGGGATTGAACGTGACCAATGGTTCTGGAAGTATGTAGCCTCACAGCTTGCCATCTGAGCTTAAATAAAAGGCCAATGGGCTCCTTTGTTTGGTTTCTTTATTGCCAAGTAACTCCTGCTCGGCATCAAACGTTCATAATTAACTCATTCAGTACCAGCCAATTCTAGACCAAGTCTGAAAAGACGTTTAAAAACGTCTTTGGGAGTGAATGAGTTAATAAAGCTGCTGAGCTATACAGAGCTTTTATTGTTTGGGCCACCCTGACTGTGACAGATGAATAATTGCGACTTCCGTTTTGCTGTCTGTCTCTGAGCATTTATCAGGGTGTTAAATGGCTGCTAATGGAGGACATGTTGGCAGCTGAATTTGCATCATTCAAAAGGTGATCCGAGAGGGCTTTGGACATCTTCAATTCGCAATCCAGAAAATGTAAAATGCACGGTCTCAAATTTAGTCCCTCCAAGACGGACTAAATGAGGTGAACCAGCCTCTCAAAAATCCTGTCTCGCCTTATTTTTTTTCTTTTCATGGCAACCTGCTTCTTCCTTGACAACCGCTCGATGTTTTTGTGGTTCAATAAAACGAATATAGGACACTACACTGAAAGAGGAGCAATTTTTGTGTTGATGTGACGGTAGTTGGAGTCACCTATTTTTCCACAATGGTCTATTCCAATCGCACTTTGTGTTGCGTCATCGACTTTGTATTTGGAGGGCTATTTTGGGGGGGGGGGGGGGGGGCGGTACTTGGTGCAAAAAAGATTGACAACCACTGCCTTGGACCATATGCATGGATGATATTCAGGAATGTGGTGGCCGGATTCCTGAAGCACAGATGAAAACAGAGCAGAGGTAGCTCCCGCCCCCACCAAAGGAAAAAAAACATAGTGGGGTGAAGTGTCCTGCTGAGATCCAAGTGTAGTAACATGAAAGTCATATCACGGCTGCTGATGGGCCTCCCAAGTTGACTCAAGAAGAGATGCAAATAAAGCAGTCATCCGAACCCCCCACCCCCACCCGCCACTCAGATAAGAGTTTCCTCTGCAACTCAGAACTCTATAGCCCGCCTCTGCTCGCTGTACCCCCCGCCATACTTTTGACCTGGCCCCACCGCAAGATATTCTCTGCTGATTGGAAGCACCGCAGGAAGAAAAATGTCTTGTCAATCAAAGAAAGCGGTTTGTGTTAGCAGCACAAACTTGGAGGACCAACGCCGTACCAGTCAATCCAAAAGGCACGTAAAGAAAGGCAAGCGTTAAAGTCCAACCTCACTGTTGGTTACTTCGCAGGAATGGAGGTCAGCCGTGTGAACAGTTACACTACGATGCCAGCGAGCTTCCTCCTGCGGCGCTTGCCACGCCCCGCGTACTGGCAAATCTGCAAGGGGGATGACAGATTGTGTGCAATCCATTTTTTTTTGACTGAGGGTCAATTATTAACAGCAACACTCGGTATTGTTGAGCAAACTCTCGGGAACAGGCTGTCGGTTGGTCGCGGGCCCAGACACGAGTGTTGTGAAAGTGTTGTGCAGGAATGTAGCGGCAGGTCTGGACGTGAACTTCCGCATTGGGCAGGAAGGAGGCTGTCAAAAAAGAAAAAGAAAAAAAGAAGCAGCGGATGAGCTAACGCTCGGCAACACACCCGAAAAATAACGCTCGCCGCTATTGAGAGGCCTTGTTTTGCTGGACAACTTTTCTTTTTTTTTTTTTTAAACTGATGTCCATGACGGCTTTTTCGTGACGGATATATACATCCACCCTTATTTATATACAGTATATTTACACACACACGCAGATTGGAAAAGGTGAGTTCAAGTGATTTGTTAGTAGCGCTTCTGCTTTTCTGTCCTTTTGTTATTCATTGCGACAATTTTGAAATTATTGACATTGGAACATTTGGTGGCAAGAAGATGCGCTTTTATTCAAAACATGTTGGAAATTTTTATCGAAAGGTTTAAAAAGATCAAAAGCATTGCATAGACAAAGGACAGACATTTTGTGTGTGTGTGTGTGTGTGTGTGTGTGTGTGTGTGTGTGTGTGGACCCTTCTTGCACATGTGAGTCCTACGTTATATAAAAAGATAAAGTCGAAGCGAGCAGGGATAACGTAAATGCAGAAGTCACACGCCCGCCTGTGGTTTATTTTACATTTCTCTTAACCCATTTAATCCCACCGGTCACATTTGTGAAGGACAATAATGATTTAATTTACAGGGCTCTAAAATTTTTTCATTACTGGTAACTTAAAAGGGCTCCCAATGACACCTGATTTTGATTTTTAAATGTCTGGGAAATTTTTTTGATTAAATGGGTGAATGCCAGAAGTGGTTAGTTTTTTCTTTCGTGTTGTATCTTTTTTTAATTTATTTTTAAACTGACCCATAGCGTATTGCTGAGCGGAAAAGGGGCCCAATGGTGCAAAGAGACACATGGGCAGAACGCAGACATAATCATAATCATGCAAAAATAATACCTGTCGGACTGAAAAGTCATTTGGTTCACTGGCTGCAATTGAAGGACAAAAAATATCGGGACAAGTACTTTTGTGCTTTGAAGCGTATAAAATGCGCACTAAAACTGGGTGTCGGCTTTCACACATTTCTACCGAGTGTGACTTTGACATGATGACATCACGTTTCTGTACGCCACTTGATGACTGGCAAAGTGAAGTCGCGAAAGGGGGCGGGGCGATTAGGTTTAGTTTATAACAACAATGACATTTCTGTGCACACAAATTTTTTTCTGTCTTTTATGAATTTGCAAAATGTGTTCTGGGGAAGAAGACAAACACTGGACTTACTTTCAAAGTGTGTTCCCAAAGCTTTGCCAAAATTTTGTGGTAATCAAAAACAAAACAAATACACATTACCGGTACTTGTATGGTTGTGACTTTGTCGTCATTTGCTTAAGCATTACAACATAGCGAGTGCTAAATAGCAACCACTTCCTCTTCCTCAGAGGTGAAGTTGTTTTGGTGTGGAAGTGATACGAACCTAAAAGCAGTGACACAAGCACGTTCCGATGAGAATTGAAGAGGATTTTGTTAAAAAAAAAAGTGAGGCCTTTAAAATGTAGCATACCTTTGCTTTGGAAATGATTACATTGGCTTGAATTCTGCTCCAGATCAAAAAGTAACCATGACCTCCGCGAGCCCAAACAAGCCTGTGAAGAGAGAGACACCATGAAAAGAAAAACATGGCCGCGGGTTATTGAAAACAAAAGCTAACTTTTGATCCCGTCCTGTTTTGCGTGGAGCCTGGGTGATTGTGTTGCGTGTCTGTTTAACGCGGTCTCTGGACCCCGCATGCAAATGTAATGTCAGCGAAGGCGTTCAAAAGCCACAGAAAATGTCACGTGTGTTTCACGCATCGTACGATCCTTTCAAATGGATTTGCTCGGCTCCTTCCGCACATTCCTCGCCTGCCGTTTGTCACATGTGTGTTGTTTCATCGTGTGGACCTGATATGGACTGTTTTCAGCGCTTTTTGGCCACGACATTCGTCAAAGGAGCAGTATCTGTGCTTGGTGGTTGCGCCTTCTCGGCAGCACGCCTGTACCAGCACAGATTTTGATTGGGAGGAATGTCGGCGCCATTGACTGTTGGTGCTGGACAGACCTGGGGCGCTTGTGTTTTTTGCGCCAGTAATGGGCAGCATTTTTCACAACCCCGATTTGTTCAGTGGCTATGTCAGCGCTGTTGGACAGTTGGCGTTGGTGCGGCTGGATGGATGGCCGCTGAAGTTGAGGATGAGGAGAGAGGAGCGTTGGCGAAGAGCGCCGATGCGTATTTGGAACCGTGAGTCGCCGCTTGGAATTGAAATGGATTTCCATGGGACAGGAGAAGTGAACCAATCTCTTTTTTCGTCAATGGATGCTACAGCTTCTTGTTGACTTTGAAACTTAGCTTGTAGCCGACGTGTGCACATTTTGAGCATGACGTCTCTGATCCACTGGTTAAAAGACACTTTGATTCTCTCCTCTTTCATCTCAAACTGCTTCAAACAACAAAGCGTGTGACGGAAAAGTGGTTAGGACTGCACGACTGTCCGTGTTTTATGTTATGTGTTATGTTTATTATTTTACTTTATGTTAACTGTTTTGTAAAGCGCTTTGTTACAGCTGCCGCTGTTGTGAAAGCGCTATATAAATCAGCATGTATTGTATTGTATTGTATTGTATAACAGCTCCATCCAGCTTACACTCGGCAGATATTAACATACATGCTAACATGCTAACCCTCCACGATTTTATTTTTAAGTATACAATATTCACAACATTTCAAAATTGCATTATATTACCATGACACAAACTTACATTTTCAAAGCTACAATTGACAATAAAAGCATTTTCACTTGAGCCGGCAGCACTTCACACATGTCAATTACTATGGCGATTGTAAATGTGGCGCATGTAGCTTTCCCTCTCACCGTCACCACTTTGACAACTTCACGCAGCAATCAAGTCTGTGCTGCTTATCACGAAGCTAATGTCATTAGCTAACACCAATCTGAGCATTAACTGAAACTCAACGCAGCTCTGCTTACCCTTTGACTTGGTTGTTCAATCTCAGACTTAGTTGATGCAACTGCACTGCAACTATTTGTAACGTGTCATTAAAAAGTCACTTTTCCGTGATTTGTCCCCTTTTCTGTGACAGATGGACGACATCGACGCCATGTTCAGCGACCTGCTGGGCGAGATGGACCTCCTGACGCAGGTCAGCCCCGCCCCCTCACCATGACAACTGATATAGGAATTTCCCTTCTCTATGTTTTCAAATCAGATTGGAATCGACAAGTTGCATGTGTTTGTTTTTAAGTGAATTAACTGAAAAAATAATGCGTTATAGGCCCCAAGTGTTTTCTCCAGGCTGCCGTTAGCTAACTGAACGCCATCAAAAATGGGAAGGGGTGATAAATACAAGAAGTACATGAGGGGGGCTCAGAGAGGGCGGGGGGGCGTTTGGTGAAATGTAAGCTCCAGATAAGAGTTGAGTCGTTGGTGAGAACGTTGGCATGTCAGTTAGGCTTTTAGTCAGTCGTGTAATGCGCGATGGTAGTGGACCCCAAAAAAACAGGGAGGCAGGAGAACCAGGGAGTACTGATCAAAATCTATGAACAGAAACACTTCCAGTAACTATCACCATGATGACCAACAGGTGCGATGCTGGAGGAGAATCCCTCTAGTGCCACCTATAGTTCACAAACAGAACAAAACCATGACAGTCAACTGTGAAACAAAACCAAATCTGATCTAAAAACAAAAAACAGAATCATAACCTAATCGTTCGACAAGCAAATTGGCCTGGCTTCAATTTTTATAGCGCGCTTCAGAGCACTCGCCAATGTGTTGCTGATTAGCTGACAGTGCACTGTGCGCATATATGTAACAACACACACTGACTGTTTTTCTCTCCCTGGCAGAGTTTGGGACAAGAATCAGCGCCGCCCCCCTCATCTCCACCCGAAGCCGAGCAAGAAGTCAACCTCTCCATCGGCTTCACGGACCTCAATGGTGATGTTGTGTTCACTGTTGTTCTTTATTAGTTCACCTGCACAGCATTGGCATGACGCAAAATAGCTAAAGGTCAAACCTTTGCTATGTGTTAGTCCACAATCCATAATAAAAATTGTTGTTTGTGTTCCTTAAATCATTCAATGTCCACCCAATTTCAAATTGGGTTAGTCAACTAGTATCGGGGACCGACTGGCTTTTATAGTTAGAGCCTTGGAATTCACCTGAAATGGCAGTTTCAAACCAAAATGGCCAACCGACTACCCCTTTGACTTTTGTCATCGGTCCTTGAGGCTTGTTCAAGTGTTCACCAAATTTGGTGTTGTTTGGCAAAACTTGGCCCGTGACAGCCCTGGAATTATATTTTGAACTAAAATGATTGACTTCCTGCTCAATTTCCAGCAAAGATCTTCCTGCCTTGGCACTACGGCTGAAAACGAGCATTCATGCTAAATCCAGCGCAATTACACTGTTTAGTCTTGTGTTGATTAATGTGCACTGTCCCAATGAAACAAAATAAAGAAATAAATCCTGCTTCCTGTCACGATAGACATGTCCACCAAATTTCATTTTTATCGGTAAAATTGGCGTCTCAGCTCTCTGCTGTGAAATTTACCTGAAATGGCTGCTTCTAACCAAAATGGCCGACTCCCTGTTCACTTTCTTACATGGGGCCTTCAGACTTTTTTGTGTCCAACCAATTTTGTGTCAATTAGTGAAATTGGTATCAGGGGCTGATTCTTCCTTTGCAAGAAGCATTCACGGTACTAAGCGAGTACAACTATTAGATTTCGGTTATCATCCTAATGGGGTACATGGGTATATTTTTTGAGTGGAGGGACCGACTGTCCTGTTTGTCTCGTTGTGGCCCGCATGTGGAGAAGTATTTCAAGTTGCTTGGCAGCACATGTGGTAGCTGTTAAAAGCGGGACAAAGATTAAATTGTGCGTCGGGGCCCGAATAACTTGACGTCCGCCTCTGAAGCTGTAAAACAAGGCCTCAGCTATAACAATAAAACAATGATAAGAATAAGTATTAAAATGAGATCAAGCCACTTTTTGGGTCACGGGAAGCGCAAAAGTGTTGACTCTGTGTTCATCGGGGTGAGTGGAAGGTTACGAAAGGACACGAGTCCACTTCTGCTACAGTTGGGAAGGGTTCATAAAACAAATTAAGCAACAATACAGGACATCTATTGACTCCAAGCAGACAAAGAGGCTTTTGATTTACTTTCAGGAAGTGAGCATGCTCATAAATACACCATATTTAATAGCTGCTGGGCCTCATTGTGCCCTATTTTTGTTCCTTCATATGTCATGTATGGATTTAATGGTCTACCTAACTTCTAATGTTGCAACTGTACAGAATTATTTATCGATTTATTTATTTACCTTTGTTTCATATTTACACCTTATCAAGGACAGCGGTTACTACCATCAGGTTACAGGTTAGCATTATTGGTGCATGAAAGGGTTCATGTGGAAACCTCTGTCAAACGTGAGCATCATATTTATTGTTCTGTAATATTTCTTCTTTATATCATATTTATTGTACCATATTGACATACGAAATGTAAAAATGTATATGTTTGGTGTACAGGTAAACGAGAGCGGTCATGTCCGCTACTGACCTGATATTTGCCTTGATTTGATGACAGCGTCTCTGAATGAGCTGGAGGACAACGACTTGGATGCTCTGATGGCCGACTTGGTGGCCGACCTCAACGCCACAGAGGAGAAGCTGGCGGCCGAGATTGGGGGTCTGAAGGAGCCTCAGCCCGAGCCTTTTCCGCCTCCGAGCGTCGGCCCCGCCTCCTCAAACCCTCCGCTCTCCAGCGACTCGTCCACCGCCTTCCCCTCGTCCACCGCGTCCACTTTACCGCCTCCACCCCCGCAATCTAGCAAACCTACGATGGTGAGTCCACAACAGCTTCTGATTCTTTTTTTCTCCACACACACACACAAAAAAAGCCAAACAGCTGGAACACATCATACTCATGCAGAGTGGAACATAGTTTATGATCTGCAATGTTCCATATTTACATCAAATTTGATGTTCTGCACACCTCTAAGGTAGCTTGTTTACATTGTACTTAATGAGATCCAGTAGAAGAACTGTTCCACTCATGCATTCTTCATAAAAAAGGGGAATTCTGAGCTCTGACTAGGGGAAAAAAAAACTACTCTGGGTTACAAATTATGGTCTCATATTTTGGTGATTGCTTCTTTGGTGGCTTCATAGGAGGAGATTGAAGCTCAGATTAAGGCAGACAAAATCAAGCTGGCTCTGGAGAAGCTCAAAGAAGCAAAAGTGAAAAAGGTAAAGCAGGCACTGATTATCAATGGTCATCAGAAAAAAAAATGGACTGGTTTTCTAAGTAACACTTTGTTGTGTGCTTTAGCTCGTGGTGAAGGTGTGCATGAACGACGGCAGCTCCAAAACGTTGATGGTGGATGAGAGGCAGAACGTCAGAGAGGTGCTGGACAACCTCTGCGAGAAGACGCACTGCGACTACAACGTAGACTGGAGCCTATACGAGACCAACCCAGAACTGCAGCTTGGTCAGCAGATGCACATTTCCTTTAATAGCACTAGCGCCAGCTATCATTCATTCCCGCTTATTTTTAACATTAGCTGATGTCCTGTCCTCATTCAAAAGAAAATGAGGAAACGAGAATTTCCGTCTTGCCCGCATGATTGTTAAATTTAGCCGATCTGACGCGCGCGATGCTAATTGTAGCATTGCTACATGTCAACGTTTTGTGTGAGTTAGCCTGGCATGGTCGGAAAACAACATGAATGTTTGTCTAGAGTGAAGACAAAGACGGAGGGAGGCTTCCTCCAACTTTTGTTCAAGACAGATGACATTAAATAATCTCCACCAACACGACCCTAACACCCGACTAGCTTAACCTTTAAAGCCCGCCATGTGTCGGCTCTGCACCCGCCGCGGTTCAAAGTACAGTTGCGTGCTGCTTCCTGCTTCGCGTCCGACTAAATGCCTCAGGAAGGTGGCTATATACCACAACCGTGCCGGCCATTTCTCTGGTGCTCAGCTGTGATTGCTCAAGTGCACATAAGCACATGGTGTGTCTGTGTGAGGGCGTCTAAAGCGGCTTTTGATGGTCGAATTAGTCCTATTGGAAGACTTTGTACTTTTTGGACATCTTCCCATATTCCTTCAAGCCCATTCGGAACAGACAATGGTGCAATTGTATTGAAACTAGAACACTTTAAATGAAACAGATGCCAGGGTTTCACAAAAAGGTAAATACTTTAAATGAGACTTTTGAGTCAACCTTTCAAATGATGGTTTACAACCTGGGTTAAGGTTTCAAGACCAAATTATAGTTCATTGCTTCTATTTATTTATTTATTGTTGTGGTGCTAGAGAGGACCTTTGAGGATCACGAACACCTTGTAGAGCCCCTCCTGGCTTGGACCAGGGACAGCGAGAACCAAATCCTCTTTCAGGAGAGTTCAGACAAGTATGAAGTCTTCAAAAACCCGCAGGTCAGTACCGTCAATGTAGAGCTCAATCCATGGATACAGTAGACTGATTGATAGGCCAGATCGTATTTCCACTGAGTGTCTTCTGTGTGCAGAAATTCTACTTGTGGAAGAAGGACAAGAAGGTGCTGAAAGACATGAAGGACAAAGACAAGGAGATTTTGATCAAGGTACGTTGTTCTCTCGGTCATTATTTTTGAATTTGGACGTACTGTTGGTGTCACATTTGACCCATTTTGACAACAATTAAAAAAATATATTTTTAAACCTGAAATTTGATGACTTAAAGTGATCCAAAATACATCCATCCATCTGTTTTCTATTCCGCTTATCCTCATAAGGGGAGGCGGGCACGCTGGAGCCTATCCCAGCTGTCTTTGGGGCAGTAGGCAGGGGAAACCCTAAACTGGTTGCCAGCCAATTGCAGGGCACACGTAGACGAACAACCATTCGCGCTCACAATCACACCTAGCGACAATTTAGTGTTCCTAAACCTGCCATGCATGTATTTGGAATGTGGGAGGAAACTGAAATACCCGCAGAAAACCCACGCAAGCACAGGGAGAACATGCAAACTCCACACAGGAAGGGCGGACGCGGAATCGAACCCTGCATCCCTGTACTGTGAGCCTGACGTGCAAACCAATTTCACCGCCGTGACGCCCACCAACAGAAAATACACGTTCCCTTTTATCTTCAACATGAAGGATTAATCGTCCATTTAAAATCAGACAGCCAAATAAGAATTTTGAAAAAATCTATCGCTAATTTGATATAGTCAATTATGATAAGGATATTCTTGAACTGAAGCATACTATGTACACGAACAGTATGTAAAGTTGTCTCTCTCACCCCCCCCCCCCACCCCCCAACCCCTCTCTGTAAACAGGAGAACTTCTGTGGGACGTCCATTATGGTGCCCGACTTAGAAGGGGTCCTGCACCTCAAAGAGGATGGCAAGAAGTCGTGGAAGCCCCGCCTCTTCCAGCTCAGAGCCTCCGGAATTTATTACGTGCCCAAAGGCAAGACCAAGGTCAGGGTTCAAAGGCCTGGGAATCAGTCACCCATTTTCTACTCGCCTACCACTACATATTGATTTTTATATACTGGACCGAGACAGCTCACTAAAATGTCCACTAATCACTATCGAGTCATAAATCATTTGTAAGAAATGTTTAATCCCGAGCGAGGGATTATTATCACAAGGATTATATGACATAGATCTGTTGTCTTTTTTTTTCCTCCTCCTCAGTCGTCTCGTGACCTGGTGTGCTTCGTGCAGTTCGACAACGTCAACGTTTACTACGGAAAAGACTTCCGAGCAAAGCATAAAGCGCCCAGTGACTTTTGCTTTGTGCTCAAAGTAAGGCAAACGACCCCAAACGACCGATGTACAAAAAGTGTATCACGTGAATGTCAGGTTTACGAATGGAAAATAGTGAGCTATTTATTTCTGGTACTTTGTATTCAGGAATGTTTGTTTGTGTGTAGCATCCGCAGATCCAGAAGGACTCTGAGTACATTAAGTATTTGTGCTGCGACGACGCCTGGACCATGAACCTGTGGGTCACTGGAATACGCATTGCAAAGGTATTTCTTCTTATGACGACGATGATGTCATCAACATTGTTCATTATATGAAACGCGTGTCTCGCAGTACGGCTCCAACTTGTTTGAAAACTTCAAAACAGCCGAGAAGAAGGCGGCCGTCGGTTCCGCGTGGGCAAGCTGCAGCGTTACGTCAGGCCAAAGTAAACGCACGCGCACACCCGCAACATGTGCACGGGTCACCTTTTAACATTTTTTTAAATTCTGGTTTCACAGAACAATCGCAAAGCCAGGTCGCCAACGGCCACGCAAACAACATGTCACCTTCTCCTCCTCCTCCTCCACCCCCACAAGGCGAAGACTTCCCCCCACCACCGCCTCCTCCTCCTCAACTTGGCCATACCCTCCCCCCAGCACCTCCCCCTCTTGCCGCAACACTCCCGCCACCCCCTCACCCACTTGGTGGAACCTTCCCCCCTCCTCCTCCTCTTGGCGCAACCCTACCGCCACCCCCTCCCCCACTTGGCGCAACCCTACCGCCACCCCCTCCCCCACTTGGCGGAAGCCTACCCCCACCACCTCCCCCACTTATCGGAACTCAACCCCCTCCGCCGCCTCCTCCTCCTCCTCTACCAGCTCCCAACTGTGCATTCGCTTGTCCTCCTCTTCCAAACAAATCTTCCCCCAAACCTGCCCCCCAAACACGACGTCCAACGACTAAACTCCCGCTGCCTCCCCGGGCCGCAGATAACCTTCCCCCTCCGCCTCCCCCTCCGCCACCCGTCGACGACTCCCCGCCGGACTTCCTCCCTCCACCTCCTCCGGCGGCCAACTTTGGCTCGCATCCACCTCCTCCGCCACCTGTGAAGACCCTACCGCCTCCCCCGCCTCACATGAAAACCCTACCGCCTGCTCGTCCAAGTTTCAAGAGCACGAACCTGCCGCCGCCACCTCCCGATCCGGGATTTTTACCGCCTCCGCTCACGGGGGTGCCGCCTCCACCACCACCTCCTCCGCCCCCTCCCACAATGGCTGCCGCTGCCCCACAAAGGGCTCCGGTGAGGCCTTCTGGGTCGTTGAAAAAGATGCCGCCACCTCCGCCTAAGAGGTCTACGCCTTCTCTTCATGGAAGAAGAGATGGCGATAGAAGAGATGGCGATAGAGGAGATGGCGATGGAGGAGGTGGCGGTGACTTTATGTCAGAACTGATGCGCGCCATGCAAAAGAAGCGTGACCCCCATTAAGTTTACAGTTTGAAATTTGAAGCCAACATTGTGTGCAAGAGGTGTATATATATTCTGGCATCAGGTTTACATGCATGTAAGTAGTCTTAAAAATAAAATGCTGAATCTAAAAAACTGTAAATAAAGTTATATTTGGTGATGACTAAAATCCTGAAAAAATGTGAATAGCTAATGAAAATGGCACCAGTCAAAGCATTTGGTAGCAGCTACGTATCTAAAAAATATTAGGTGTTTACGTAAATTTTTTTACTAAATACTGTACATAAGCAAAAAATAGATATTAGACCGGAATGTAAATTAGAAAAATGACACATAAAGCAAAGATAACAAAATACTAGACACCCCAAATTTCTTTTCAGCCACTGAACCTTTGACACCAAGTTTTTTTTTAATTGGGAATTCAGCCGGAAAAAAAAGTGTAATACAGTACTGTACTCATATGTATTTAGGGAAAAAATGGACAAAAAAATAAATAGACACAGCGATGACGTTAAATTGTATTTTTTTTTTCACCTGCATACTGCATACTGCGACTCATGAGGAGCAGCTGACTTTCAATTGGTGGGCCCACCAGGGAGGTTTGTCTGCATAGCCCGCCTGCTCTGCTGCCTCTTGTGTCAGGAAAGGCTGCCTCAGAATGTCATAAAGCACCGCCACCTAGTGGGCACAAGCAACAACAACCAACCCACGCACACAAAACAACAAAGCTGAAGATAAAGGAGACAATATTTATAGTCCGTTTTTTGTTTAAGCCATTGGTTTTTCAATTAATTTGAAAACACATTTTAAAAAATATAAAATATATTTTTGTACGGTTTCTAAAATAATTGTATTTTTTTTTTAACATTTCATTTAAATGCCCACTCTTACCTCTTAGTAGCACCAAATGTAAAAAATTACCTCTGAAAAATCATCCTTCTCTGCTTTGCGAATGGCCGACTCTGCCATCCAGTTCCTCAGCACGTATCTCGGGTTCACACCTGCGACAGAGTTGTTACACCACTTTGTCACGACACAAACTCACAAGGATACCTGCGCACCCACCGGCAATTAAGAGACACCATTCTTAGCATAACAGCATATGTGCCTAAGTCATATTTGAATGTTTTAGGAAAACATGGATTTTTGTCATTGTTGTTGAAAACGACTTCCACAATGATGCTATTTGGCTATCACTATCATACCAAGACATTTTTTTCTGAAGAGTTTTATCTAAAAGTGTCCCATTCGAGTATGTTACCAGAGGCCAATCACAGCTGATCTGCATTCATGTGGTGTAGTGTTGCATGCGTATTGTATTGCAGTTGTGTGCTTACTTTTCATCCTAGCTTGACGATCCTCATCTTCATCATGCGTCTCCCTGCGCAACAATAAATTGACGCGTGACACCACAATCATTCTACGCTGTTTATATACTGTTATGGACATGTCAAGTTGTTGTGATGGATTTATATTTAAAAGAACTGTGTGGATCTTTTCTACTGTGATTCTACGCTGTTTATATACTGTTATGGACATGTCAAGTTGTTGTGATGGATTTATATTTAAAAGAACTGTGTGGATCTTTTCTACTGTGTTTGTGGCTTGCCTGCCGAGGCGCAGCAGGTACGCGTTCAGCCAATCTGAGAAGCGCCCGTGCGAGGCCAAATCCTGGAGAGCCCAGGCCTAAAAAAGAAGAAAAAAATAAAATAAAAGGAGACATTATTCCAGCACGGAGTTAGATGCTGAGAGAGCAGCGGGCGTCGCACTTGTGTGAAGTTCCTGCGGCGCAGTTGATGAGCTGAAGCCTCGCTCAGCTGCCTGAAGGTCATCGTGAAGTCTGCTCGGGTGTCCTCCATCAACTGGATGAACCGCAAACATATTCCGTCTTTTAGCAACATTCTCCTGCTGTTTGTAATATTTTGACCCTCGTGAATGAGATAAGTAAGCACATGAAAACAGACATTGTTAATTAAATTAACTATTTGACCGGATCATTCAAATGTGAGACTTGTTTGTTAGTGAAGACGTCTTTTTTTTATGTAGCTCTTGTTTACGATCTTAAATTCATATTAATACAGTATTTCTGTATTTTATGTTTTAGCTATTTTTTAAGAATTACTTAAAAGTCCCCCCTTCTATTGGATTTACGTATATAATCCATGTGTATTTAGAGTTGAAGAATATTTTTGCATTGCTTCGACAAATTTTTATTATCATCCGATTTCTTTGTATTTTTCATAAAATAGTTTTCGGGTCAATTATCCTACTTTTCTGTTTTCATAAAATGTTTGATTTTTTTGGAGGGAGGGGTGATTTTTTCAATTTTTGTATTTGTTAGATTTTCTATTTCTTTTCATGTATCGATGTACTTCTTTAATACTTTTGTTTTGTTTTATTTATTTTTCAGCGAAAAACTTTTTTTTTTTGGTATCATATTTTGTGTCATTGCATGTGTTGTGTGGCGCGTGCGAGTAAAAACTGGCCTGAAGCAGGTGCTCCACCAGATGTTGATCTTCCGTGTTCTCCCCAAGAAGGCCCAACTTGGCTTTGAAGAGCTGCTGCATCCTAGAAGCAGATACATTTCAGAAATAAATATGTATTACCGTATGAAAGTATTCCAGTAGTTGACATGGAGAGTTCACTTTACCTCGTTTGGTAAATGTCAAGAAATGTCTTTAAAACCATCTCAGCCCTGTAAATAAAGAACAAACTCCTTTTGAAGGCCAGCATTGATTTTATGTTGCAGCCCCTGCAAGTGGAAGTTGAGGAATAATTATAAAATAACAAGCTTACTTACACTTCTTGCTGAGCTGCAGAAAGCAGCGGCCTGAGAGCATCTAATAGTTTCTCCATGTTGAAGAGTCCAGCGTGGACCTGAGCTCCGTAACTGTACCTTCCCTCGTCGTCTGACGTGTTCGGCACAAAATCTGCAACCATTTCGAAAATCAAACAGCTTTCATCGGCGGACGAACGCGTAATTGACAAAGGTCCGCAAACGCACCTGGGTCATACGCTTCCATGAAGCCGAACGGGCCGTAATCGATGGTGACGGACAGCAGGCTGAAGTTGTCGGTGTTGCAGACGCCTTCGGGGACGGATGGCAAATTTCAAGTCGTCCGCGGACAAACGTCCGAGGGAGGCGCTTGAGCTTCTTACCGTGCGCAAACCCCACTGACATCCATTCAGCCATTAGACGGGCTGTGTCATTCACCAACGATGTATAAAACGCCTGGGGAAAAAAGCAAAAATATTAAGGGGAAAAAAAGGGATATTATATGATGAGCGAAAAAAAAAATGCAAAAAACAATACACCCAAAAAGTAAAAGATTTTGGAAAAAATACCAAAATGTGAGACAAAAATATAAAACTTTCATATACTTTTGTGGATGGACGGTTCAACGCAACATTTTATACAATCGCTCACCAAATACTTATCAGACTTGTTGGTATGGATGGAAGGAAAATATTTGGCAATGACAAAGTTTAGCAGCTTTCTGAAATACAAAAAAATAATAATAATTTAAAAAACTATTGATGGAATTTTTTTTTTCTTAAAAAGTGTCATTTTTTTTGGTTTTGCTCACCTGAGAAGATCCAACTCCCCACTTTGAGACAAAATCTCTAAGGAGCCGATTCGGAACCAAGATTTGGCTAAGCGCAGCACCACGGCCCCTGATGACGCAACACGACATTACACGACATACGGTCTGTTGTCCAGGAGATGTGCTAATCACAATTCCCACAAAAAAATCCAAATCCAAGTCACCTCTCTCTGTCTTCACATTGCCATTGTAGAACTGATCCCTCCAAACGGGCTCGTCACTCACAACTAAGCTGAGAACAACAAAAAAAGCGTTATGGGGTGAGACAAGGATTATATATTTTGATTCTCTGTTTTTTCTGCAATGCATGACATTTTCTAAAATTAAAATCTATAACTTTTATTGAATATTTTTCATCAGAATCGACTACTTTTATCGACTAAATTCTCAAATATACTGTACAAAATATTTTTATCTTATTTTATTTACTTATCTCCTCCAACATTTACGATTTTCTTTATTTGAAAATATTCAACCATCTTATATTACATTTGAAAACTTTTTTTTCTTTCACTTATTCAAAAATGTAGAATTTGTTCTTGAATTCAAAATGTTTTTTGACAACAAGCTATTTTTAGTCACACATTAACAGCTTTTTTTTAAAATTTAAAATTGATTTTCAAATTGAAACTGCAACTTTACAGTTTACAATTCCTTCCTTTTTTGCAGCTTTTCTCACCTGGCGGCTCTGCTGGTAGGGATACCAAGGAAATACATTGCCTCGCTACACAGGAACTCCCTGACCGAAGAGCGAACAACTGCTCGGCCGTCACCGGACCTTACGAGGAATGCTGATGTCAATCATTTGTCTCATCCTGGCAGATTTCCCATGATGAACCCAAAACAGCAACCAAGTACCTTGAATACGGGGTTTTTCCAGAACCTTTGAGCTGCAGTTCCCACGTTTCTCCTTTTCTGGAAATATGTTGTCATACATTCATCTCGACTCTTTGACAAAACAGACATACAATTCAATTATACAGTATTTCTATTCTAATATTCTCTTACCTGTTTGTGTAATGACCAAGAAGATGTGCGCGACCATCACCCAGCTGACCTGCCCAGTAGCCAAACTAATGACAGATGAACATAGGGACCCACAATTTCTTTAGAATTACAACAGGTTTATTTTGCTTCTCAAAAATGGTTGAGAAATGTGTGAAAAGTGTACCTGATGGCCTCCATATCTGTGTGCCAGAGGCTCAGAGCCAGGAAAAAGTTTTCCTCCGCTGACGTACTGTCTGAATTTGTCAGATACGATCACAGCCACATCCAAATCCAAGAGCCCTTCCAAGGCATCCTATAAATCGAGGGCGGTAAACAAGTTTAATGTACAACATACAGGTATAGACATACATACTCATGGAATAAAATTATAATATACGTTAGTGGTTTTAAAAAGGAGGCACTGTAGTAGTAACCTTCGAAACTGCAGCCAGTCTTATTGGACCTTTCAGCGGAGTCGGAAAGGCTTCAGAGAAAATGCAGTTCGTCACAGAACGAATGAAATTCCCTCGAGCTTGGTCAATTGGAAAAGCTCCTACAAGAAGGACGTCAGGACATAAGGGTCATGTTGATGACGAGCAGCTTGAGTCTGTGTTATTTTTACCCTTGAGCTTTTCACAGGAAACTCTGAAATGGTCCAAGTTGCGTTTGAGGTTCAAAATACTCGTGTTCCACCTGGAATTGATCATGTGGGATGACGGAGATGTGTCTTGACCTTGACAGTCGGGCTCATCCTTTTGGCAGAACTCAAGCATGTGTACACTTATGATGATCATATTTGAAGTTACTCCAGTAAAGAGTAACACTTTTTGAAGGCTCCACATTTTGAGATCCGCACTGTACGTCTCTATCTATAATTAAATGAAATTTTGAGCATGGAGGAAAAACGCATCGACTGGAGTTTGTGCATACATATATGGTGTAAAAACAGCTAACTCACTGTTATGTACTTTATACCACAAACAGCTATGTATAGTTACCATTTTAACCAAATTAAAACGTATAACTAGAAGTTTCACCAGTGAAATAAAATTAGGTGGACCATTATAGTTGACAACTACAGTGGTGCTAGGCTGCTGTCAGCAACAAAGCTAGCGTGACAGACCTCGCCACAATAAAAAGTAAACTAAAGAGCTTATTGGAAGCTTAATTACGTTTCGAAGCCTATATAAATTCTGCCGCCTAAGGGAGTCCGGTCAGAATTGGCTTACAATGAGCGAGCTTATAGAATTAGACAGTTAGCAGGCTTGTAGTTTTTAGTAGAGCTAACTCTGGTACGATGTTAGCACTGCAGGAGACTTGGCGTTGGGCGTTGTATTTGACGTCACTCCGCTGCCATATTAGATGAGGCAAAATGAGCAATATATTTATGTAATCATCACAGTAACAACTTAACACGCATTGCTAGCAATAAACAACAACCATTCAATCTTTTTTTTTTCATTTTAAAGCAGTCCCGTAAACAAAATGACATGCCAACTTCCGCTTCCGAGTCGCACGCGGTCGCTGGCTCCCCTCCTCTTCCTGCCGCCGTTCTCGCCACGGCAAACATGGCGGGCCCACTGTGGCGGCAATGCCAGAGGTGGACCGTCGGTCGCGCCGCTGCGACTGTCCGAGAAGCTCAGTGGCACTTCTTCAGTTTCGAGCCCGCGTCCGCCGGGCGGACGCCCTCGAACTCGTGGCGGGGTGACGAGGTGAGTGTGCGGCGGTGGCGGTGGGAGTCGCTGTCACACCGGTAAGGGGAAACAGGGAAGGAAGGAAGGTCATCTGGTTACATAGTGTGAAATGCGGCTGTCAGTCATCTAGGTAGAAATAATTTCCTGTTCAGATATAATGTTCAACATTTCTCACTATAATTTAGATTAGTGGTCATAAACTTGACTTGATACACGTCATTCATTAATTGACATTTACAAAAAATAATAATAATAATCACCTTGTCACTTGCGAAATTGTTGCCAATGAATGCAAAGTCCTATACTATATATATATATATATATATGTGTGTGTGTGTATATATGTATATATATATATATATATATATATATATATATGTAATAGCACTGCGACCTTATCCATATTTGTATTTATATTGCACTTAATTGAACAGTGTTTTTTTTCTTCTTCTTTCTACCCACAATCTTGCTGCTGTAGACTGTAAATTTCCCCAGTGCGGGGGAAATAAAGGATATCTTAATACTCAAATGTCCTTTTCCCCCCACATATTTATTTTGTTAGATTTTACCTTACATTTCACATGATATCTATAGCTATATATAATATGTACAGTATATGTGTGTGTGTGTGGGGCGGGGGGTTTATCACACGTTTTTCATTGAGACAAGTGCCTGATGACTTTTATTTATTTTATTTTTTTAGGCACCACCATCGTTTCAATTAAACCAGAATTTCCATCAGAGGTCCACAACGTTATCTCTTGCCAGGTGACACTCGTGATTCTATTGTGATTTTATTTTATTGTATTTGTAATATTGTCTGTGTTCCCAATGCAGACACAAGTATCCAGCGTGTTCCTGTAGGAAGATTCACAGCGATGCCAAACCCAAAGACCCCTTCACCCTTGCTCAGAAAGACTTGATGAGCCTATACGATGACATCAAAAAGGTAAATAACGTAAATGGATTTGAGCCACTTGATTCGGAAATCCTGCTCACTCTCACGCATGTTTTCTATATTGTCGCAGGAGCTGTTTGTGTCTAAAGAAGAGCTCAAGTCTTTATGTGATTATTACTTTGACGGGAAGGGCAAAGCCATTCGGCCAATGATCGTCATCCTGATGGCCCGCGCCCTCAACATCCACAGCAACGGGGCAGGGTATTTAACGCCCCCCCCCCCCCCCCCCGCACATTTGGCTGTTCATTAGGCGTGAGTAGCGTATGACATGTCCTCCATTCCGTCATCCAGAGACTTACTTCCCGGCCAGCGTGCCGTGGCCATGATCTCAGAAATGATCCACACGGCCAGCCTGGTGCACGATGATGTGATCGACGGCTCGGACAAGCGGCGAGGGAAGAGGACCATCAACGACCTGTGGGGCGAAAGGAAGGTATGCAGGAAATAGCGCTCGCTCTGGTCACAGTCTATCACGTCGTGTTATTTTGACTGTGTCGTGTCCTTGTAGGCCATCTTAGCAGGAGACTTCATTCTGTCAACTGCCTCAATGGCCCTGGCTCGCATCGGCAACATCACCGTGGTTAAAGTGTTGGCGCAGGTCATTGAGGACCTAGTCAGAGGTAATAAGTCCTTAACAAAAGTGTGCGTATACTGTATTCACTTTTGTTTGTTTCGAAAAAAAACATACATAGGAAGCGGACCTTGAAAAAAAATTATCACATTAAATTGCAATTATTGCGACGCAGGCGAATTCATGCAGCTGGGCTCAAAAGAGAACGAAAGCGAGCGCTTCAAGCACTACCTGGAGAAAACCTTCAAGAAGACGGCCAGCCTCATCGCCAACAGTTGCAAAGCAGTATGTACGTTCTGTCTGCACCACACCCGTGAGCGCACGCAGACAGACCCCTCCTTTTCATTCTCTTCTTTTTGTCACAGGTGTCCATTCTGGTCAATGCGGACCCTGACGTTCACGAGATCGCTTACCAGTACGGAAGGAATGTTGGCATCGCCTTTCAGGTGTTGAAAATCAATGCAAAAGTCGCACACAATTACAAGTTAAATAACATTCATATCTATAGGATTTCAACATTATCGCGAGCACCTAAAAGTGTGTGTGCGTTTAAAAAAAGCAGATAAAATTAATCGAGTTGTCCCATTTCCCCTGGAAATAGAAAAGTAGTCAAAATGAAGTAATTAATGTGTGCATAGCTGGTGGATGACGTGCTGGACTTCACGGCGGGAGCCAGTCAGTTGGGCAAACCGTCGGCCGCCGATCTCAAGTTGGGCTTGGCCACGGGACCCGTTTTATTCGCTTGTCAGCAGGTTAGTTTCTATAAACTACACGACCCATAAGCAAATAGTTTTTTTTCTTCCTAATAAAAAAATTATCATTCAATTTGTCAGTTTCCGGAGTTGCACGCCATGATCATGAGACGCTTCAGCTCCAAAGGGGACGTCGACCGAGCCTGGCAGTACGTCGTGCAGGTACCACAAATCGGCTACACTTTTTAAAATTAATTTTAAATTAATTTTTTCAAGTCTATTCATCTGATTAAATAATTGTTTTATTTATTAGAAATCAAATCTTAGTCAAATAAACCATTTAGATATGCACTGAACTGAGTAAATTGGTTAATTTGAAATACAATTTCAAGCAAAATGAATTATTTGACTACATAGAAGAAACTGTTACATCTGCATTATTATTATTATTATTTTTTTTTTTGTGCGAGCAGAGTGATGGCGTGCAGCAGACCAACTTCCTCGCCCGGCGTTACTGCCAAGAAGCCATCAGGCACATCAGCAGGTTGCGGCCGTCGGCTGAGAGGGACGCCCTCATCGCGCTCACTCACATGGTGCTTGCTAGGGACAAGTAACGGACACCCCCCAGACATGAGAAACCCCATCAATGACGTCTGTTTCTACCTCGACACAAAGAGCGAGTCGCATCATGTTTGACAGCTACACACTATTTAGGCAGTTTATTAGGTACCTTTATGTACAGTGTTGTATATAACTTGCATAATTATTGCTGAGATACCTAACAAACTCGCAACTGTACAAAGCCCCACACATGTAAATGTGGCCACAGTATGTTTGGTGTGCATATTATAGCTATTTTCTGTGTTCATAATTTTAAAAAAATCATGTTTGGGGCTCTGTATGAGTGTGTTGTGGAGGTTTTTTTTTTTTAATGCTCTGCATGGAAGTGAAGCACTGAGCAAAGTATGTCACTACGTACTGTACTATGTAGTCATTCCTTCTCCGGATCCGTCCGTACTTGAAATCTTACTGAAGGGTGACAAGTGTCCCAAGTGTAACAAATCATGGCCTTAACATCTGCAACCACTGCTCAATAAAAACATTTAGTTTTTTTTATTTTATTGCAAAACATACCGTGTGTTCTTGAATCATCACGTGCTTGTCGTACACAGAATTGTTTATTATAAAAGACTGTACATTAGTTGTTTTTTTAAAATCAACATAATTTACATACAATGAAGGGCAGAGTTGACTAGAGGAGCCACATTTTCTTGTTGATGCACAAGCAAATTTGAAGGAACAAAAGAAAATACCTAATCAGAGAACTCATTGAGTTTACATCTGAATGATAATTAGGACGTGGGTGCTCATCAATGGATAAGAAAAAGTTGGTCATATATACATATATATATTTTTTAAACTTTCAGTTCATAAGCGTTAAGTTGAATGTGGAATGTTTGGTTTTCAAACTGCCAGTCCACCCTGCTCGGCTTCTTGTTGCAAATCAGCGTGTACTGTACAATACTTGAATGCGTTACGACTAAACACAGGAGTCTTCTCTCGTCTCTGGTCAATGCAAACAAAGTGTACGGCTGAGTTAAGGCAAAAGCGATATGCAACGCCTCGCCCCGATTTTTATTTTTTTTAGACGGCTTTTGACGATATCGAGCATCGTGCAAACCACAGTACACCAGAAAACAACCGAGAATGCACTTGTTGGGCCAATTATTCCCCTGAACAGGGTGAAAAGACGACATGCTGATGCGCTAACGGCATACGTGCTAAATCCGAAGACGAGTTCAGTGATGGTGCGTTCAAGGCAACTGGGAGATCGGAAACATGCGCCGGCTGCACCCTTTGTGAACGTTAACGCCTCGATTGAAAAATCGAAACTATCATTTTAGCTATTGATCTGGTTATGCCCGATGCCCTAGTTCCACGCAGCTGCATTCCGAAGCAACATCCGTGTATTTTGTAAAATACCTCCCACACCCCCCCAAAAAAGCAAAAGAAACAGGGATGCCATCAAAACAATGTTGTTGGCATCCTCATTTCTTTTACAATTTAATGTACGGTACATATGCTTAGCAACTCATCTAATCCTCGTTTGTGGAGCACTTCAATTTGACAATGTCATTGGTCATTTAGTCATACATGCAGCATGGCACCACCAAATCCATCGGGAACCTGAAGGTAAACGTTGCATGGCAGGATTTTGTTTTTTTCGTTTTTGCATTAAAGGATGTAAATGCATGAATGTGCCAAATGTGTTTAATTTCTGAGGTCCCGAAATCTGCATTTTCTGCAAGTTCAGTGATTCAACAGTAATACAAAAAAAAAAGGTGAATACATTTACAAACGTAAGGTCAATAAACTGAAGGTAATATTTTTTGTCTTCTAAATTGCTCTTTTCTCAGGGAAGAAGTTTTGAGTTGGACAAATTACAGCACAGAGAGAGAATACCGCCGACTGGAAGAAAAAAAAAATCCACAAAATTTTTAAAAGAAATCATTCCCATCGAACCCCTTTAAAGCAGTCGGCCATATTCCCCACATCCTTCAACTGTTGATGTCGCCCGTGCGCCCACCCAGGAAAAAAAAATACAGTGGACCCCGCTATACATTTCAGTTTACCGTTCATGCAAACCGTATATTTGCGGGCTGTTAAGCAACTGTTTTTTAATGGGTGTGTGTTGTTTGTATGCGTTGCTGCACCACGTGTGCAAAGTAGCAGTTGATTGGGAAGAGAGAGAGAGAGAGAAAAAAATAATGCGCATTGTCCTCCCCATAGCGCGGGTGGGACTACAACGTATCTCCACAATCAACAGGGGTTCCAATATAGACCAAATTGTTTGTCATCTTACTTATAAATTGTTCTGGTTTAGTCGGCGTAATGTATGATGCTCTCTACGTAGTTTCCGGGGAAGAGGCCGGTGACGCCGCTGCTGACACCTTCGTACCAGCCGTCGTCATTCTTCTTCACCACATAGATGATGGCGCCTTCCATGAAGGACAGCTCGTCGTCCTTATCTTTGCTGTAGTCATAGATAGCCACCACTGGCGGGAAGAGGTGGAGACACACATGACATTTCAGCTTCTTCGGTTTACGTATAAGTGTGCGAGGTGATGTTTTTCATTTCATACAAAATAAACCTCGACATGGTTCAAGTTGCAGTTGTTGAAAGGGTTCAAATCACTGCAACACCTATGCTAGTTTTCATAAACGTTGTCATTTCCTATCACATGCTAGCATTAAGCTAGTAGACTTTCATGAAGCAAAAATCAAGTGGTTTGATTGAGCATTTTGGTGTTGAAAATTTGCAACACCAACCTTTCTCAATGTAGTTCTTGGGTGCCCAATGGGGGTCTCCGTCAGCATAGGGGTCATTGTAGTGCACCACCGAGGCGTCCTCCTCCTCATAGTCCACCGGGGGAGGGGGCGGAGGTGGCGGGGACTCGTCGAACATGGCCATGTCATCCGGAGGCGGAGGCGGGGGCGGAGTCGGAGTGTCGGAGACTGGAGGGAGAACGACACGCCGTCAATGTCTTGTGGACTTTGAGGTTAGCGGCACGACGATGTGCATGCACAATTGACACATGCAAATTTGAGGGATAACAGCCACAGTTTGTATTATTATTTTTTTCCTTTTGACAAAGAAAAAAAACCCATACACAAGCTGAACATGCATGTTTTTCATTGGACGGGAACAAAACACTACTGAAACCATGACAACTAATCATGCAGCTACCATGCAAGGACAATACAGTAGTTGGTTAAATAATTTTTTTTGCACCATTGCACTAAATGGGCAAAGCCTTCCCAGGATTTTACAATGTACTCTAAATGTTTTAAATGAAGCCAGAATAACTACTTTATTTCAACACACACCTATTCAGTCTTACAGGTATGTATTTGCGAATTGACATTTGCAGATTTTTAGAAACTATCACTTACCTTTATGCTCATTGGTGCTCAGGCCAAAGGGGAAAAAATCTTGGAAATTCCAAAAATCTGGAATCACTCTTCAAGTGATTCCAGAATCTTTCAAATTATAAACTTATTTTTGGGGGGAGTGGAGGCACTCGCAGTGGATCAGAATCAGAAGCAATTTAAATTATTTTTAAAAATACATCAATTAACAAGATTTGTATCAATCTTTTGACATGTATTTATTCACAGGTCCCTGGTAAGCAACACATGCCCAGATCGTTCGGCACACTTACACTGAGAATTTGATGCTATCAAATATAACAATTCTTTTTATTGATGGGATGATTATCTCTAATTTGGATCTCAGTGTACTGTACGAGTGTACCCAGTGTTTTGGACTGTGCACGAGATGTACTTTTGCTTACACCACCAGGTGGTGACACATTTTACTTCTTTCTCAGCCCGGTCTAGCATAATACACTTGACGTCCACAACATTGCTGCGGCAAATAGATTACAAGTGTGAGCCTGGGAAAACCATTGGTTTAAGTTAGTCACATAGTTGCAGAGTGCTGGAGAGGAGCTACGTGACACTTGTGAGTGACGAGAAAGAGAGAGCGAGGGAGGGAGAGCAATGCATGCTGGGAGTTGGGAACACAGACTACGATGATGATGGAGAGGGGTGGTGGTGGTGGTGGTAGGGGGGGGGGGGGGGTGAATCAATGATGGGCTTCACACTTACTGCTCTCCTGCATCCTGGCCACAAAGCCAGTCAGGGGGATCTGTGGCGTCAGCTGGGGCATGGGGGGAGGAGGAGCGGGGGCCACGCACACTGAAGAAGGGCACGCACGCGGAAAGAAACAAAGAGAAAGAAAACGAAATGGAAAAGAAAGAGCATCAGTCACCCAAAGTGGAAAAGAAAAGGCTGCCCCACCCTGACTCAAGACGACAGGCGTCCAATCCATTGAAGAGGTGCGTCTCCAATCAAAGTTTGTACTTTTCTGGCGCTCGCTTCAAACGACTGAATATGCCCAATGACATTTTGCCGCCATCTTGGAACTCACCTCTTCTTTTTCAGAAAGCACCCGACTTCCTATGTTCTGCGTGGGAACGCAATATGGCACAGAGGCATCCCCAAGTACTTGCCCGACACGGTAAAAATAGTTCACATGACTAATTCGTACGAAGCCGTACGTAGACTATCACGACACTACGCTAACAGAGTGGTTAAGTAAATCTTTGGATAAGAAGTCCTGAACCTCGAGTGGAGTATTATTTACACTCACTAAACTACACTGGCCTTACTCTGGCGGGGGCCTTACTTGAGTTGTGGCTGTAAGTGGGCGTGCCCCCGTTAACATGAGGCTGTTGTTGTTGAAGCTGCTGCTGCTGCTGCTGCAAAGAGAACTGCGAGGTGACGGACGGAGCCCGGCGGTAGGTGCCGGTGGCCGACACCATGGAGACGGACGAGTTGGCGGGGTTGTGCCGCGAAATCTGCCGCGAGATGGTGCCGAACTGCGACATTGGGGCGGGGCCTAAGCCGGGCCCTGGAGCCACCGCTGGCGAGGGAAGGATCGGTCGGGTGGGGAATGCCCGGAAAGCAAGCGGGAAGATGAAAGAAGGAAGGACAGAGACAAAGAGACCCCAAAACAGTGAACAAGCTGATTAGAATCAGATGCGGACAATCAAAAGGAAGCAGCGCGGGTGCTTAGATGACATTTCAGGAGAGAAATAAAAATTGTAAAAGGAAAAAAAATCTCTTCCTTGTCATGTTTATGTCATTTCAAGTATTCTCAAAGAAAATGATGCTTCTCAACCTTCTCAACCAGCATTGCTTCATCAGAAAAAGATAACTAATCGGTTATACATTCGTGTGCCAACAGACAGAAAGTAGAGTCAACCAGCAGCACCAGCACCAGCACCACCACCACCAAGATTGAGAGAACTGGTTTGAGGGCCTGGCTCCATCCGACTGACCGACGAATACCGTGAGCCAGGTATGACGACTGGCACACTTGAGGGTCTCACCTATGGGAGGAGGTGGAGGTGGTGGTGGCGGTGGACCGAGCCCAGCTGGAGGAAGAGGAGGTGGCGGAGGAGGCGCACCCGGGGGGGAGGTCATGAACGGTACTGTGGAAAGGTTTTTGTTTTTTTTACTTTTTTTTTGAAGCAGCAGGAGACTTGGGGCCCCGATTTACTAAAGTTAACTTGTGTTGCGAGCGAACGTCAGATAGGCTGCTGCATGAGTGAAAAGGAATGAGATTAGCAGTCGCACAAAAGCTGCTGCGGAGCGCACTTTCGTAGCCTGCGTCCACTGTTCTTCTACGATGCTGTACCATGTGACTGCAGCTACTGATGTCACTCAATAGGCAGTGCCCATTTAACCCTTTCATGCACCCTGTAACCTGATAACTTGATAAGCTGTCCACTGTAGGAAGCGACTAATGACTTTAAGTTTAGACTAAACTCATTCACTCCCAAAGACGTTTTTAAACGTCTTTTCAGACTTGGTCCAGAATTGTCTGGTACTGAATGAGTTAATGACACTTCCCAGTTTCTTATAATATGTGACGATAGTCCACTTCAGTCAAGTCAAAGTGCATTTTTCATTTGCGATGCGCTCAAATTTCCTGCATTTTTATTTGACACAAGCCGCTTATTTGGGATAGTCGTCACTCAGCCCCATGTTCCTTCTTGGGGCCACTGTTTCCATGGTGACACTTCCTTCCTGCGCTGGCGAGGTCGAAAAGCTGCCGCGCAAACTCTCAAAGGGTCTCTGAGCGACAGACACGGAGCGCGGGAATGTGATGAAACGACCCCCGGGTGCGATTCGATGTGCGGCGCCGCTGCTTTAATGCAGCTTTGGCCTATTTACACTGACTGTCACACATCCACGACGCGCGGCTCTCCGAACACAATGGGACTCCGCATAATCCCTGTCGGGTAAACAGGCTTTACGCAACACATTATGATCGTACATCATATTGGCGTGTGTGTGTGTTTGTGGGCAGGGGGGGGGGGGGGGGCGCCTATCATGGCACCATACTGAAGTTGAAATCTCAAACAGTCCAATGACATATTAAAGCATTTTGCCTTGTCGAAATCACAAACAAGCTCACCTGATCCTGAGTTGGGAATGGACGGCGTCGGCACGGCGATGGGAATGCCGATGCCGCTGCTGCCGCTGTTCTCCCGGCTGCTGCTCCCTCCGCTGCTGCCACTGAGACACACCACACACACTCGCATTAGAAGGGTTCACTTTTTCCCCCCCACAAAGGGTTCACAAACTTTTTCCTCTCACTGCGTTTGGACTTCAACCACTGGTGACGAGAAACTTCCACATGGGGCCACAATGAAAAGCACTAAATATATCCGAGCCAGGTGGATTTTCTCTCAGTTTATGGGGGGGGGTTGTGGTGGTTACTCCCGCCTGCTGTCCCAATTTGAACACCGAAAATTCCGTCCAAAATGTGGGGATGACATGAACATTGTGGTCAAGCACATGAATTCGATCAATGGAAGCAGAGGACATCAAAGTGTCACATTTGCGTCAGCACAAATGAGTATGACCCTGGGTTGGGTCACCCTTGATCCTCCTCTACCTCCTCTTCTACTTTCGTCGCGCTTTGAACTGATGACCCCGCCCCCTACCTCCCCCATCTCTCTGCCTCACTGTCAACTAACATGCCCCTGAAACCCCTCAAGCACCTTCCATCGCAGTAAACCAGGCCCCCTCGCCCCAAACTCTTCCATCTATGTAACCACCCCCCCTGATCCATGTCAGTGGAGCCCCGGGGCACTCATGACACAAAAAGCAGGGTTTTACCCTCCGCAGGCTGCACAATAAAAACGCCAACACTTTTTTTTTTGTTCAGTCCAATTTTCATCTCACTCCTTCGCTCATTGTGTTTAAGCGCTTCCCCCTAGCCTCCTTATTTGTTGCAAAAAACAACAACAACAAAAAAACCCATAAAAACGGCAGGCTTGGATGCTCGTTAATATTTTAAACGAGCATCCATGCCTGCCGCCTTCCTTCGCTAACGAGCCCATACTTCAAACGAGACGAGTGTTTCGCTCTCGACGGAGGTGTGGCAGCAAAACATGCATGCATCACTGTGTCCTAGTGGTTGCTGGCATGTCTGCCCCGCAGTTCGGAGGTTCAGGGTTTGAATCTGGCTTCCAGAACTTCCTCTGCAACGTTCGCAATTCATCCTTGTGTTAGCATTGCAACTGATACAAAGCTTTTTTTCCCCCTCAGTTGAGAGGTTTCACTTCACGGCACCAATGTGCTAATTGGCTATTAGGCTGCGTTTTGGTGCCCGCTTGTTTTATTATGTTGCAGAAAGAGAAAGCCAAAACCAACAATGTTAGACCCCTACCTGTGTGTGCGCTGCCTCTGGTTGAGTGAGGCCGTGCGTCCGGGACTGTGCTGCGCGCCATGCTGGTTGCCCAGGCGGGCCGGGCTGGTCATGTAGTCGTTGGGCACCGTTGGGGGCTTCACAGGCTCCAAAGTTTTGTAGGATGCGTTGCGACTGAAAAAGCCCCCACCAAAAAATAAATGCTTTAAAAAAATAATAATAATCAAGCAGCAAGTGGTGTGTTCAGGGAGGGTGTCTTTAATCTTAGCATTTCATACAATTACTGCATTTGTGACTACCGAGAAGGACAAATAAAAAGCTTGAAGCAAGCACGCTTCGCACCGCCTCGTATTTGGGAAAAACGCGTGAGTGGGCGTTTTTGTTTGCTCGGACAGATGTCATAGGAAGGAGCAAGAGGGTGAGAGGTGGTGCTGAGGAATACTTTCTAAAGTATCTTTTCATAACTTTAAATGTTTCAAGTGTGTGGAAAGAATTTCACTGATGCTGGGTAGGTCTGGAACCAATATGCCACCAATATAAACTTCACATGAGCTACTTAAAAGACGATGGGATTATGTTGTGTTCCACAGTGACTAACAGTGTCTTACCCGAGCGTGCCGCGCCCTGACATGGGCGGGCTCGGTGGTTTCTGCGTTGGCGGGTTGGTCCGCGATAGCGTTCCGACTCGGATTGACTGATTGTTTCCGTGCTGCTGTGGTTGACGGGGGAAAAAAAATACAAGTAAAAATAAAAATAAAGAAAGAGTAACACACCTTTCGAGCAGACTACTGGTTCATTTTAGGCCAACTCTTCAGCAGCAAGCACAGTTTGACAGCTGCACTTGTTTCAGCCTTCCAAAGCTTCTGATGAAACAAGTGCATCCAAACAAGCAGATCATTATTACCACCAACAAGGAAGTTTTGCACTGTGCTAGCGTTCGTTGTCAGGATAAAGCAATCAAAGTACAACTTAATTTACAAGGTCTGTGAATCCAAATTAATTAGACATAAGACATTTCCTGAAATAGTGGCCACCGCTGTAATAAATGCATTTTAATTCATCTGAAATTACATTAGCACTCGCCTGGGCGGCTGAATAATCAACCACCCTTTGCCGATATTTGAGGAAGTCTGGCATGCTGGTGGAATAAAACGTGTTTGTTTGGCCTTGTCTGGGTCGTCTATGCTCATCGTGGGTGTGCGAGCTGAGTTTAAAAAATATATATATTTTTTTTTTTTTAAATTACTAAACTACGTGGCATCTAAGGACGACAACAACACATTGTGAATGACAAGGGTTGAGGGTTGTGGCGTTCAGGGGGTGGGAAAGGGGGGTTGTTTGTCATTATCAAGAGGTTGATTAATGGGGAAACACAAGGACTACATGACAAGAATTGTGATATGGTGTTCTATAGTCCACGTGAAAAGGAGAATCTATTTTTTTTTAAAATGCAGGATGGAAAAATGGGTCACGTGACAGACGACTTACCTTGGCTTTCATCCACTTAGTGTGGGCAAATGGTGAGGTGGAGTGGTGGAAAAACAGGAGAGAGACAGAAAGAAGGCATGTCAAAACGGCCAGAAAGGAACAAGGATATACAGAGCTCAGAGCGAACTTCGCCGCCGCATCCGCATGCATCAAGAAGGGTTCACCTTCAAATGCCGGCAAGGCGTCGGTAAATATCACCGAGAGACAGCAAAGAGAGGCCACGGAGCGGCGGGTGCGACAGAAAAAAGGTTAGGGACCACTGCTGTGACGTGACGAGCTCTCACCTTGACTCCGTGTCCGACGTCATCCAGCAGCGCGTAGTCGATCGGCTTCCTGATGTAGCGCACAGGCCGCTCCACGTTGGCCGGCGCAATAATCTTGTGGGTCCTCGCCGTGTTCTTGTTCGTCGTCAGGATGCCGATCTCCCGCCGCGCCACCTTCTCTTTGTGGATGTCCACCGTCTGCGGATGACATCGGTGGGTACTTGGTGAGGGTGGTGATCAGAGGGGAAGCCGTCATTCAGTTCGCAACGCCGGCTTTCTCTGGGCAATCGATCCAATGTTTTATTTGTTTCAAACGGTCCCGTATTAAATCCCTCTCGTGTTTGGATTGCTTCACTAACAGTACAGAAATTTGGTGCAGAATAACTCAAAGCCGGGCGGCCCGGTAGTCCAGTGGTTAGCGCGTCGGCTTCACAGTGCAGAGGTACCGGGTTCGATTCCAGCTCCGGCCTCCCTGTGTGGAGTTTGCCTGTTCTCCCCGGGCCTGCGTGGGTTTTCTCCGGGTGCTCCGGTTTCCTCCCACATTCCAAAAATATGCGTGGCAGGCTGATTGAACACTCTAAATTGTCCCAAGGTGTGAGTGAGAGCGTGGATGGTTGTTCGTCTATGTGTGCCCTGCGATTGGCTGGCAACCGATTCAGGGTGTCCCCCGCCTACTGCCCGGAGACGGCTGGGATAGGCTCCAGCACCCCCCGCGACCCTAGTGAGGATCAAGCGGTTCGGAAGATGAGTGAATGAATTAATGAATAACTCAAAGCCCACATGAGCTCCAAAAGACGTCCATCCCTAGTCGAAATAGGTGCCCCCCAAGATTAATGGCGGAGGGGAGCGAGGGGGCTCGTTGGGAAAACGGGTCAGGCTGCTGATGGATGGATGCGCACACACCAGTAGCAGCTAGAGGCCATAAATCTTAGACCAATCAAAAGGCCGGGAGCGGAATGTCGAAACCTTGAGCAAACCTAACTTGACAGCGTACGACCAGACGAAATACGCGCACCCGCAGTGCTTTGGAAATTGAGGTCAGTAAGGACAGGAGTAAAATGCCGCGAGACTCTGAGATGGGTTTCACTCAGCGGCGGTCGCCTCCACGCCATCAGAAGCATCGACTTCCATTTTCAAAGCTTAAGTCTTGATACTCGCTCAAGAAAAAAAATTGTGTCTGGGCGACGGATTCTACACATTCTTCTGTAGCAAAATGTAGCCACAGGATCAAAATCATTTTTAGCTAATAAAAACCACAAACAGGAAATGATTCAGGCACGCTCGGCGGGATTATAAGGACAGAATTGAGCAAATCCTCTCGGTTTGTTTAGAATGCCGGTGAAGGTGTTCCAACGAACGACAGTTCCAATCCTATTTTGGGCTTTCAACAATTACTTTGAGGGGCATCATTCAAAAGGAAGCTCATTCATGTTGTGCTTTTTTTTTTCTTTCTCCCCCCCTCCCTCCTCAACATCCGGAGACTGACTCACTTCTTCCTGCCCCGGTTTCACATCGTGTCACAAGACGCATACCCGGACAAATGGCTCACGTCTCATGTTTATTCTTGCCATCAAAAGCCCTGAGGGTTTTTTTTTTTGGCCTGCGAGTACCTCGCAGACAAAAGACATTCGCCTTCAATTTCTTGACCATTCCTGGTGTTGTTCACAGTGACTCAGACGGAGGAGTCCCGGCATGTGTGGCCTCTGTAAAGCTGCCGGTTACGATTTAAATCGAGAGCGCCACAGTCACAGACGTCCATTTTTCAGCGAAGGCATGTTTTAAGTCCAATTATATTTGACATGACATCAAATCGATTAATTTTGGACACTTCAACTATTTAAGTGTCACAATACTTCTCCACTTCTTCACTTTTGGGGGGGCGGGGGGGAAATAATTGGCACAGGAGCCGCATGATGGACACATGCACGCACACGTGTGGTCGATGGCGGTGTCACAAGCGAGGTTTTTGGTGTGAGGAGTCGGCCTCCGCTGCGCACACAAAGCTCTCCCTGTTGGCGGCCTCTTAGCAGCCACTTCACACGCAAGTCAAAGTGGAAGATTAGCTTTTTTTTTTTTTTTTAAACCCCCCGCTCCCCACCTCTTCCTCTTCCATCACCGCTGCAGCTCGTGGAACACAAGAGTGGACGAAAACATTTCCCTACAGTCCAAAAAAGTCTTTTCGTTTCTCTTGCTTAAAAAAACACGGATAACGATTGAACCAATCTTGAGCTGCGTTTTATATTCTTGCCCTAGGCTGACCCGGGTTGTTGCCATGGTAACACAACAAGTCGGAGGACCTTGGTGTTGGCTTCGAAACTATTCACTGAAATGAAAGTGAACAATTGAGATTTTTTTCTTTCTTTCAAGGTCTTTGGTTTATTCGCTTGCCAACTTCCTCATTCCACTGCACTTCTGCCCTCGAGTCCCACCAAGTGCATTTTTGCCTCCATTAGGATGAAAAACTGACCTTCGGTGTATCGCGGGGAAAATAAAAAATCCTGACGCGATACACAATGATGAAGGAAAAAAAAACATAAGATAGCTAACGTGGGAAAAGCACAACCCATACTGCAATGAGGCGGGACAAGAAACTTGTGTTTGGACCCAACGGGACAACAACACATGTAAAAGACGTTTACATCATGTTTTTAAATCAACAGGCACAAAGGTACTTGTGGGGCAAGTCTTTCTTCCACGCCTAGCCATTGAAAAAAACAAATAACTAATGAGCTAATCCCCAAATAATCACGATAACTGTCAAAATTTCCGACAGATCTCTTTCTCGGTCACCTTGTTCAAATATACCGTAATTTGGTCTCCCTTCAAAATAAGTTACTTCCCTCAATATCGATTCAGGCGACACGTCATACGTTGAAATTAGGTTTTGAATCCTTATTCAAGCCATTTGTGCAGTTTTCTCAATGCCATCGGAGTTCCTCCCACCCGGAAAAGTACGCGTGTGATGTCATGGTGAAACTTCTATTGACCGCAGCTCACTTTTTTTTTTTTTTAAACTTGTCTGAGCTCTCAATACCTTCATTGGTACTACCTGCACGTGCACGAGTGCTGCTTCTGCAGAAAAGGGAAAGGTTCAGAGAGATCTGCGATATACCTTCAAACTCGTGGGGCCTTATTACAGCTCCAAGTAGGACTCCAATGATGGTGGGGGGAGCGCAGACCTCCGCCAAGGCTGATAAATTGCAATTTGGAACTGCACAAATTGTACGCAGTCACCCATGTGCATGTTCCTGAATTTGGTCAGTCTCATTGACCCCAAAAAATGGCTTTGCCCCGCCCGTGTCTGCCACATCAATAGTGAGCTGCAGTTTGCCCCCTGAATCCTTAACTAAGGTCCCGCACACCTTCAGAGGAGGATTAAATGCTCAAACGCCGATGGATTACCCTGTGGAGAGAGCGTGCGGCCACCTTCTTCTCCACCGGGATTAATTTGCTTGACCCTCTCATGGCGCTGTGCCGTCAGGAGACTTTTTAAAGGAACGATCCTCAAGTACAGAGATGGTTCTTCCGAATAGCAACGAACTGACAGCGCAGCTCGACGCTGATGGTCGAACAGGTTTCTTTCTAGGCTTGTGCCAAAAGCTGCACCGATGTGTCGTGGCGTGTTTGCAAACACCGGGTGGTGTGTTTGTACTCGCAAAACAAAAGAAGCGCAGTCATTCAAACAAGACGGTAAAGGAAACCGCGACGGTGCGACGCTGTGGTTCAAAATAACAATTTGAGAAGCGAAAAGCAGAAGTGGGTACTCTGGTTGCACAACGGTGGTCAATGTGTGGGCTCGTATGACCTGAGAGATGTGGTTGATGGAGGATTCCATGCGCCGCAGCTGCGAGGCCTGGATGTCCAGCAGCTGCAGCACATTGTTGGCTAAGGCGTTGATCTGGTAAGCCACGCTGGCCAGGGACTGCGTGGTGTAGGCTTTGGTCTCCTCCAGAGCTTTCCTCTTGTCCTGGGCCTACAGGGCACACAAAAGACAGGAGGAGAAGAAAAACGTGAATCCAAACGAGCTTCTGGTCGGCATTGCCAGGATATCCCATACCGCCCCCGACACCTCCTGATCCAAAGACGGCAACTCCCTGGGGGCGGCGGGGTTAAGTGTTCACACCTGTTGATGTGCTGCTTCTGAATGTGTGTTAGGATGTATAATTAGTGCGACATTGAAAGAAGCGACTGTGGGTAACTGTGGGTGTCACTGTACCTCAGTGACAAAAAAAGAAATAAAATAAAAAGAGAAAGAAGCAGATTCAGCCTGCGCAAGCACATGACTCTTAAATCCCGCTTGTCAGTGCACAAGTGCTGGCCTACATTTTCCCGCTCAGACAATGTTTATTCTCTTCCAGCTACACTTCACAAAATGGGTCAACGCCTCCCCGGTCGGTACAGTAGATAGCGACGCGTCATTGGCTGGCCTCAAAAATATCGGGTCAACATAATTCCTCCTTGTAGAACAATAATTGGGATTTAAAAGGAAACACCACCGAATCTTCCAGAATTTCTTTGCTGAACTGATTCAAAACTGGCCCGCCCCAAAATTACATTTGACACAAAAGATGATCAATAACTATTTTCCCCAATCGTCAGCTGTCTATTCTCCATCTTAAGGAGACTGCAAAAAGTGGAGGAAAAGTGGGAATGGAATAGAACGCAGGATGATTCCATAATTTTCATTTGCCGGGTTACGCTGAGGTTAACGCATGGGCCTCGTGTTAATCGTGCGGCCGACATCAACCATCCAATCCCATTCAACCTGGAAGCGTCGCTCCGCTTTCTATCTTGAGGAAGCTTTTTGTTTCTGCTTTTCTGCCGCTAAATTTCCCATGAAAACTTAACACAAGTTTTCCACCCTTTTGCAACGCTCAATGAGGAACAAGCGTCTCGTTCTGGCGTCAAAAGGGCGACCACCCACTCCGTCACTCACGCTCAACGGACACGCTCGGTTAACTCAAACATCTGGAGGCATCACGGTTGCTGTATCCACCGGCTCGCAAAGTAGAGTGACTCTTGTGGACTTTTTCGCAGAGCTCCCGGCGTACTTTTGTCTTTCGTTTTGGAGTAGACAAAAGACGCGGCAGAGCGCCGCGGCTGTCGACGCCTCATCTGGTTTGAAAAGCAAAAAGAAGAGAGGAATGCGAGACGTGCGTGTGTGTGTACGCTCCCAATAAACCTGCCACTGGGAGCTGAGGTAGGCAGGATAAGAATCTAATTATATGGCAAGAAGAATGAAGTGAAATTTTGGAGCGTGTGCACAATCTCGCAGGTACAGCACATTTATATCACAAGAAGATACGCTCACACTTCATATTTCGCTGCCCTGCTCCAAATTTAGAGCTGCCTGCTGTCAGTGTCGTACAATGTTTCACCCCACAACATGCCAGGCAGAGAAACCATCATCTCCGGACGGGGGCGGGAGAGGAGGAAAAGTTGAGACTTCCTCTCATGGGACCCAAAACTGTCCAAGAGTCTCCACCCAGATGCCTGAGCAGAAAGAGGAAACGGACCTCCTGACATAATGACATCACTCAAGACACCACATAGAAAGAAACTCGAGGGTGCATATCACCTCCCCCCCTTCCTCATCCTTATTGTGTGCGTTTTTTTTTCAATACACTGGCCTCAAATCACACAAGATTCAATTTTGACACTCCGTACAGCGTGCGGGCATGTTGAAAGGTCTTGACACCGCAGCAACGTCTTCCCACACATATAGAGAGAGGGCCCGACCGACGACGAGGAAATCTCAGGAATGTCTGGAATCCATCTCAAGTTGTTGAAGTGCGGATGGTCGGGTTGTCATGGACGACCGCGACAAGAAAATAAACACTCAGGATGAGGAAGAGGAGACCGTGTTGTGTTTTGTCTGTTTTAACTCGGCAGCTCCTAACAAATGCCAAATCTCGACACAAAATATCTTCAGGAAACGGCTCAGAGGTCAAACATACATCGAAAGCGGGGGAAGGAGCGCTTGGCGATCTCACGAAGCTCTTGGCCACACGAAAACGCACGCACGGCTGATTGCTGCCAACTATAATCTCGGCCGGACAGCTGTTGAACTCGGATTGATGTAACCGTCTGAAATCCGGAAGCTCATTAGGACGACCAATCACATGAGATTACAGCGCGGCTTCACACCGACTCGCATTCGAGGCCTTGTGCTTCGCCGTATCGCATGGAAGGAGGCTCCTAGCAAGGAAATCCAAACAAAAGTGTGATTATTTTTTGCATTTATGCTTAGCATTCGAAACTAAATTCTTCCTTGACTTTGATAAGAAGCAGCTCGGGTTGGAAATGACGACATGCTGTTTTTTTTTTTTAATGACGTCAAAGGACAGACACCTGTTGCCATGTAGAGTTACTCTCTCATATTTTTTTGTAGTTGTAAATTGTAATGTAATTAAAGGGCCGGGACTCAGTGTAGAAATAAAAGGTATGTAATTGATTGCCCCAACTTTTTAAAATGGCCACCCCTCAAAGTGATTGCACATTTTCATAGCTTAAGTATCAGTGGCTGGCATCGGGAGCATCAAAGAGTACCTGATACTTTAAAATGAGGCAGGTATCGACTCGATACGATCCCCGGTATCGGTATTTGCCCATCACTATTTGTGTCAGGACCGTATTTAGCGTTTTTTTCGTCAGACCAAACAAATTAATAAAGAAGAACACGCAAACTGTTGAAAAAGACGACAAACTAACAAGACAATGCGGAAGTTACAGCACTACGAATTTGAAGACAAAGTCGCTAACAACCAAGAGTACAAATGCAGAAGAATGAAGAAGTCAGACAAAAGAAAACAATGACAAAGGCAGCAACAAAGATGACGACAGTGGCAAAACGATGAAGAAAACGGCAAAGAAAATGACGCCAAAGACAAGAAACGCATGTTATGATGCGACCAATTTAGAGTTTGGATAGTAGTTCTTCCGCAACAACAAATACGGAATGAAAAATACCGTAAGCAAACTGTAGATAAAGGACACATAAGACGGAAAACAAACGTCAAAAGGTAACAACTAAGATGGAGACCAAGAAGACCAAAACATATCTTATGGGACGACGAAAATGTGACAGCAATACTTTTCTCCTAACAAAAGGACTTTGGGAGAAATCTGCAGAAAAATACTAAACAGGGAAACAGAGGACAAGGACAGCTGGAAGAACAAACAACATGAAGGCAGATGGCGGACAACTGCAAGGCCAGAAGGCCTCCGCGACCTTAAAGGATTGCCGGAGCGCAATTAAAAACTCCTTAGGTGTGTCACAAAAGGAGAACTTGGCCTTGCCTCAAACTTATTAACCTTTGCCGAGTGACTTTGGAATTGGACGGTCCCGCTCCCAGCAGGAAGGAAGCCACACACTTTGTCGGAACACAGTAGATGTGGGCCAAGGAGTGTAAAGGCCACGCAGTCAGGGAAAATTAGACACGGATAACGGAGCGGGAATTTTTTTTAAGTCTGTCAGGAATATTATAAGAATATTCAAAATTTTCTCATGTTCGTGGAAAATTTCGAACAGTCACGATTTTATTCGTGTAAGATGAAAAGTAATCTTCGTTTGACCTCACGTAACCTTTTGAAGGCACATGAAATGGCTTATTGTTTCAGTATCGTTGGCACAGTTTGATGTTCGACAACAAGGAAGTGAATGGCAAAATTCACAACAGGTGTTTGATGCGTAAACATTTCCAGGGGAGCCTGGCTTTTTGTCTTTCAATGACTCTTCCAGTCTCTGATGCAACCTGCTGATGACTTTGGGGCTCTCGAGCTCGGCTTCCTGTTTGAAGCGCAGCCAACTGTCAGGCGTCGTCTTGGGTCTCGTGATGTCAAAAGTTCAACAGCGTGACGAGGAGGACGGTTTAAATACTACAACCATTTCACCCCAGTCCTGCTTGCTTTTTGGGAGTAGCGTAAATCATTCCCGGGGATCATTTCCAACTTTGAAGATTCCTGACATTTTGGAACCACAGTTGACCCCCATTTTGTGATCGGCGTGACACATTCAAACTAAGACTCAAATCGAAAAATAAATATATAAAAATGTTAAGCTCCTCGGCTTGCGATGTGATGTGCCGGGACTAAAAATGCACTTTCCATAAGATCCCTCTGTCGGTCTGTTCCAAATCCACAATGACGGGCACACGCGTGCTGACACATCGACACGCCTCAGCTTGAAGCGACTTGTCACTGCAAACCTTTACAACGGCGTAACTTCCTCCCACTCCTCTTCTTCTTCTATACTCCCGGCGTGTCACCAGCAGCGCTCAAATAAGACGATGAAGAGCGAGCATTTAGAAGGATGCGGCGATGACTGTGCCGCACTCTTTGTCTTTGCCGTCTTGACTCGCGTTTCCTCAGGAAGTGTCCCAATAATCGAGCCAGCGTGGCCCCGTATTAATCGCCTGCTTTTGTCCTTGACGGCTTTCCTGTTTGTTCACATTCAAGAGATAAAAAAAGGACCATGTCTCTGTGCTGTTTACATTTTTTTAACCATTAGTACTGTATGTAGCGTGACAGGTCTGCAACAGCAAATATAGGGAGAAAGAAGAAGACAGTGGCGATGAGATGACCAAGACGCCTAGTGCTAGCCTAACTAAGCCTTGTCGCATGAAACGAAGCCTGCTTGAATGAAAAGCAAAACGTCTTCTAAAACAAACAAAAAAAAAGTTTCTAGAAAGGACACATTATCCGCAAAGACGTCAAAGTGGACCAGAGAACACTTTAGCTGGTCGTCAAGGGCTATAATTGGCACAAATGTTCCTCGCAGCGGTGCCTCCACGCTGCCAAATCTTATAGCAAGCAGGCCTAGGAAGAAAACGAAATTACAGGGAATCCTGAGGGGGAGTGCAGCTGGAATAGACACACCCTCCCTTGGTTGATAATGGTGCCTCTTCTTCCTGCTGTTACTTGCTCACTGAACAAAACTGTCACATTTTTAAAAACAAACCCCCAGTGTCACTCATGCGCCAAATGGCCCTAAAAGCTATACAGTGGAAGCTAAATGAAGTCAAACTAAATGGGCAGCTGTGCAGCCATGAAGGGATGAAAGCTACCAAGAAGTTTGTTGGGGGAGAAGAGGGGAGAGAAGGGGGAGAGAGAAAATCAATAGCACCAAGCTTTATTGACCAGGCTACACATTCCTCAAGCTTGCAGATAAATTACAGTGCATTCCGCAGATTACCACGCATGTGTCTCATCATAAACGAGCTAATGGATTGAAGATAACAACAGCAACAACAACCCAAGTGGGACGCTGGAGTTCACTTGTTGCCACTGAACGCTCCACTACAACACGCATCGTTTTTGTGGGACGATGAGGTGATTTTAAAGCGGTCCGTTGGTTAGCAGAGTGTTTAGAAAGGGTTCTGCTGGCACTGCGTCGCATAAATGTGAGATTAAACGATTTCTTTGAAGGGGCTCCATGTGAAATAAAAACAAGTTTAACAGCTGAGACGCGTTCACTGACCGGCTGTAAAACAGGCCTCCAAAGCGTCGGCAGTTTTTAACCGACACGGCGTGTTATTATTCGAAGAAGGGGGAAAGTAGACACACCCTTCGTGTAAACACGTCAAATATCCCCACCGCGGCTCGTTACGAGGCGCCAAGTGAGCAGTAGGTTAACACGGCCCCGCGAGCCACTTTCTTTATCGACATTTCCGGTGCCAACCAGCATTCGAATCCTCAGCCTTTTTCGCCACAAAAGGCGGCAGGAGTTAGCTGCGCTTTAGCTTACCTGTACATAATTGTTTTCACAGTAGTCCGCGACTCGGGTCAGGTTCTGGTAACTCTCGACGAGCGCTTTCTTGCCGGCCGGGATCTCCTCATCGAGCAACATTTGTAGCTCTGCCATCTTTACATGTCTCCACCGAGCGACGTTATCCCTTTGCCGACTTCCCTTACGAGTGAAGCCGCCACCAGCTCTGCCTCAGCCCAGGGAGCGGCCCCTCCCTCTCCTGATATTTGCGGTCGACTAGCCCATTGACTCCTGAAGGAGCATGCTGGGAATTGTGGTCCTTCTCATTGTCTGGTCGCCAAACCTGCACCGATCTACCATTTTCAGCACGTTTGCCTTTACGAACATCTATTTATATAATAGTTCAGTCTCATTCTCATTTTCGTTGTATTGAACACGAGTGTCCACGACGACGTTTTATAGCGGATGACGGGACCTTTCGGAAGTAACCAAGGAGAAACGACATTTCCCAGGGTGCACCTCTACTTGTTTGACACTGTAGCGTTCATGGCGTCGAATCGAGGTCTTGGGTCTGCTCCTATTTTGATACACAGATAAACTGTCACAGTTTTAACGGTGAGCGACATTAGTTCGTCGAACCTTTTCCTGAATGTTCTGGAATATCTGCGTTATATTCGGCGGGAACGGTGTTACTAACGATTTGTCCAAGTAAATTCGTCGTGTGTTGACACTCCACTGCTTAATAACAACGCGATCTTGCCTCGGTGTTGAGTGTGGCTTCGATTGTTCAGAGGACAACATGACGACATAATCCAACATTGTTTGTCTTTGGGTGCAGCAACTTGTCGCGATGGAAGTGGCCCAGTCACTCGGTGCGGACGAGCAGACGCGTTTGACCCAGTTGAGGTTCGACGCCGCCGTCAAAGTCATCAAGAGTTTGCCTCCGGATGGTGAGTCGAACTGGAGGGAGCGGTTTGGTCCAGTCTAACCAGTTGACCTGTGTTTCAACACGACTGTAAAAACAAAGTACGAGACGACGCCGTCGAAGCCACGGCTTTGCATTGCACTGGATTTAAAAGGGCCTAATCCACTTTGCATAGCAGACTTTGGCAACACCTCGCTGTAGAAACCACACTGATAGTCTGCAACACAGTTGATATAAATACAGTCTGCAACACAGTTGATATAAATACAGTATAAAAACCCGTTTATCACGTGCCCATGTTCCACGTCCACCCTCGTTGCATTGTTTTACTGTCAATCTGCAGTGTGTGTGTGAAACGTGCAATGGAAATTTCATTCTCAAGGGTCCGCGGTCTGAAAAAAGTGACATAAACCAAAAACATGTTTGAAATAGTTCTAGTTCAGAGAGTAGGACAATGAAGTCTTGTTTCACCTGTGCAGGAGAGAAGTCAAAATCACAGCATGGAATGGCATCACTCAAGTTTGCTCCAAACTAAGTTTAAAAGTAAACAAGTAAATGTAGTGTCTGTTGGCGAGTAACCTACATGCAGTACATGCAGAAAGTATCGTTTCTAAAGAAAAGTGTATTCACAATTGAATAACGTCTTAATATGTCTTTTTTTCTCCTAGGTTCTTTTCAGCCATCCAACGACATGATGCTCAAATTCTACAGTTACTACAAGCAAGCCACCGTGGGCAAGTGCAACATAGCGCGGCCCGGATTCTGGGACGCTGTCGGCAAAGCCAAATGGTAGGACAGCCATAATCAGTCATCACACTATTTTATATATGTAAGGCAACGGTAGCATATGACATAAGTACAAAAATAACAGACCTTGCTAAGATCTTATTGTCATTATACTGTTTTGTGCTGGTGTCGGTCTCAGTGACTGCACCAGGCTTTGGTTTGTGTGCATTGCACAACACGTCGCCCTGTCCCTGAGATGACACGCGTTGTTCATTCACCGAGCTTGCTGACCTGTGGACTCGAGGCCCTGTTGGCCAATTCTACACCACACATCCACCTAGCCAGTTGCAAAACGAGTTGAAAAAGCTACTCTTAGCCACATTTTCTCGTGACATTTTGGAGGAAGTCCTGCAAGGCTATCAGGAAATTGTAACAATTATTTTGGGAGTGCTCGCCGCCATTGGGAGCAGGCTGACCTATAATGAAAATAAACAGAGCCAATCCATGTGAGCACTCACATTGTCAGAGCTTATGCAAGAATGATGCAATTAACACTGATTTTGTGTACCTTCACTAATCAAGGGACGCATGGAACTCCCTGGGTGAAATGACTAAAGAGGAAGCAATGACAGCCTACGTTGATGAAATGAAGCTGGTGTGTTTACTTCCTCAAAGTGTCCTTTTTTTTCTTCGACAAGTTGAAGTTAATTATTCATTTCTGCATGCAGATTCTGGAGGGTATGCCAATGACAGGCGAGGTGGAGGAACTCCTGCGGATCCTTGGACCCTTTTATGAACTGGTGGACGAGAGGAAAAAAATCACGCAGATATCCGACCTCGGCACAGGTTGGCCTTCTCTATTTATTACAGGGACTACGTTCCAGACCCAGAGGCCGTAGCAAAGCTTCCTTGAAGCAGTTTATTTGGTCACTCCAAGTTGAAATCAAACAAAAGACAATTTCAGATAATATGTTTAAACACAACATAAGTCTGCCAACTGAATCCCAGCGTTGCTGTGATAAAGATGGGGTGCGAAGGATATTACGGAGTTTCACTGATTTGCAATCTTTAGTCATTGTGTTTGTCTTGTTTTTTTTGTTTATTTCCCTTTTAATGCAATTCGTCTCCTCACGTGCACGCTCAGCCCGTTTGACACAGTTTGCTAGGCAGCTGGAAGGCAAGTACACGCAAACTGTAAACTGTTTATTTTTTTATTTTTATTTTTTTAACCGAATAGCTTTCAGTGCAAGTTCGCCACAAGTACTAGGTAGCGTCGCAGACCTTATAGCTTGGAGTGTTTTTGTGCTGTTGTCGCTTCACGGATGCACAGTCGAACCTCTGAGATCAGATGCAAAGAAAACAAAAGAAAAAAAGTGACAGCAATGTCTTGTGACTTAACAAGCATATTTTCTCACTTGGCAAAATGCAGCTTTTTAGTTCACTATAATGATGTAACAATTTTTTTTCTTAACTTGACTGTTTATTGTTCAAAAAAGTGCAAATGTGATTTCAATTTTAGGGATAAAAAACATCCAAATGAATGTGATAAATTGTGATTCTTGATCATGTCAATGCTTGTTGGGCTTGATGAAAGCAAGAAAAAGCCGATTTTTCCTGCGACGTTCCAGGCATATTTTTCCAAAAATAATCATGAGGCGTTTTGGTGTTTAGAGGTTCCACTGTAGAATTCTGATCTAGCCTGCAACCTTGCAAAGCAATGGCCGACTCAAAAAGTGTTTTGTCGTTATGATTTGTCGGAAAGTGTTCGACCGACGGTTTGTTGTGCGGCGGCAGGCTTCAGCACAACTCTGAGCAGCGTGTCGTCAAAGAACATGGCCAAGAGCATCGTGAGGACCATGGAAATGAATGGCACGCTGGACGCCGGGCCCGCCAAGCCCGCCCCTAAGGACAACAAAGAAACATCCGAGGAAGAAGACGAAGACGATGAGGTCAGCAAAGGTAATTCAACTGAAGCTACCTGAGAAATGTTTGTTTCGCTTGGAGCTGATCAGCTTTATTGGCAGCCTCTCAACCGAAGAAGAAAGCGTCGCCGAGAGCGCACAAAGCTCAGAATGGCAAAATGGCCAACGGCGTGTCACATTTGACAAACGGCGACCACTCGCTTACACCTCAGGACGTACTGGATGCTCAACCGCTGCTCAACGGCCACCCCGCCCGTAAGGAAGCTTTTATGGTGTATTTTGAAAACAGTGGTACTTTGACTGCCTCATATTTTGTGTCTTGTTAGCCTTTCGCCGAGTTTTTTATATTTTTGTTTTGTTTGAAAAAAACTTTCACCCATTTATTGAATGATTTCAAAAAGTCAATCACAGCGCAAAAAAAATACGCTGATAAGCGCACATAAAATGCATTTTGTTGTTGTTGTTTTTTTTAAAATTTTACCCAAAGAATTAGCGAATCGGGCGCTGATGCTTCCGTTTTTAGAAGCAGAATGGTAGCATTTCACACCAGCTGATTCCCTTCCCCTGCAAATGATCAGGCTTTTAATGACACGTGGCAGACTGACCTTTTTGCGTTGACCTTTAGCTCCCCCCACTTCAGAGGCCAGCGAGGATGTGACCGGCCCCGCCCAGCTTGCCAGCGACTCGGACAGCGAAGTCTATTGTGACTCAGTGGACCAGTTAGGGCAGGACGAGGCAAGAAAGAACAACTACTGTGCATCAGGCTTTAATTGCTTGAGGAAATACTGCACATGTACAACCGTGACATTCCGAACACGTATTTTATTATTCTTGTTTATGAATAAAAGAGCACCGAGCAGACTCGGTCTCTGGAAGACCTGGATGAGGAGGTGGAGGAGGATAAAGAGGAACCTGTGGACCGTGAGGATCTGCAGGGAGTGCCGCAGGGCATCAGGTGTGGCGGAGAGGACAGTGACGCCGGCGGGAGCGTGACGCAGAGGTCCAGGCTCAACGTGGAAATGCCAAACTCCGCCGTTGGAGGCGGCAGAGGTAAATGCACTGCACTCCCCATTTTCGGATCGGGCAGCTCACCGTGATGACACGCCTATTTCCACGTGGCGAAAGCCAAAAGCGATCTGTCGAATTGAGCGCAGCACATATACTGTAACGCCTGAGTGTGTTTTTTTTGGCTCCATTCACAATATACTGTACTGTATTTTATTTTAAAAATGTTATCAAACCACAAAATCATGGCATGATTGTCAAAAAAAGCGGGGGGAAAACGAGCGAGTGGAAATTTTCAGAGGCTGTTTGCATGACAGAGACTCTCCACGATTTGTTTTCTAGTCACAGATCCATGTTTTATAAAACACAATGTGCATGTAAACTAAATATTCGTGCTGATTAGTTTCCACCGTGGCTTAATGACTACTTCTTGTTTCTTGTTGCAATTGGGTTGATGATGATGTTTTGTTTTTCGCCAGGCTCCAGGTCCCACGGCCGTGGCCTCGGTGCGCTGAAGCCCACCCACGGCAGCGGCGGAGACGACAACGCCGGCGGCGGTGGCGGTGGCGGTGAGCGGCGGGCTGGAGCGGGCACGCCGGTGGGCAACCTGAACGAGCAGATCGTGGCGGCGCTGGCCCAACTGCAGGAGGACATGCAAAGTGTCCTGGAGAGGCTCCACACGCTCGAGGCTCTCGCCGCCACGCAGGTCAGCCAATGGGGACCTGCCACCGTCTTGCAACTCGACTACAGTTGCAAAGGGTTGCGACATTTCCTGTAAATTTCAATGGGGAATTTTAAAAAGACTCCACCTTTTGTAATTATGGTAACTGAATGAAAAGGATTTGGTTGAAAGCAAAATACCCCCCGCCCCCCGCATCCATATAAAATATTATGAATTGAATTATTGTGAATTGTACACGAAGCAAACTCTGAATGAGAATAATGACGCTAAAAGATAGAGCGCAACAGTTCTGATCACAAGCTGCAATTGCAGACTGATGAGATGATTAGGGTGCAGTGTACATTAACACACAAATATATATTATTAACATGTACAAAGACACACAAATGGTTGGTTTTTTTTTTCTCCTCGACACTCCTCGGATCTATTGGGACCTGTCTTAGATCTACCGGTAGATCAGGATCTACCTAATGAGCACCCCTGCGCTAAAACAACCGGTAATATCGGGAAACTCTGCTTTGAAAATGATTAAACAGTTGTCCTTTTTCTTTCCAGGCCAGGTCAACAGTCATGTCTCCTGTTCATCCCTCTACGCCACCGAATAAGAACAGTCTGGTAAAAACACGCATGCATCGACACGCACGCGTCTTGTAATGTAACAGAATTCAAATCCTTCATTACCGCACTTCTGTTTTCTGTCTGTGGTATCTGTGCACTTCAGCATTTATAGTCCTGGCAACTTTTAATCCACTACATTTCCGAAATAAAATACTTTTCCTCTTTTGTGTGATGTTGTAGAGACCATCGTGGTGGCCTTTTGACATTTCTCCCAGCAGTCTGGCCTTTGGCGTCATGTGGCCCTTTGTGGTGCACTGGCTCATCGGCCTCTACGTGCAGAGGAGGAGAAGGTACTCTGCTCCTTCTTCATCATCACCACAATAGTCTTATTTGCTTTTTTTTTCCGTTTAATTTAGCCTCAGATGAAGATGATGACTTATTTCAACACCAGCTAGCTTAATGCTAACATACAATGAGAAACACCCTAGACTGGCTAACAGACATTAGCATGCCACACATGGAGCAACCCAATACTCACAAGCACATTTTTTCTCTCTTGTCTTTCTCCCCCTGAAGACGACTGAACTGAAACAAATGAGGACGACCGTGAAGAATAGTTGACTTTCATGTGGTTTTGCCTAAACCGCTTGCTTTTGCACTAAGGAACGAGAAAGAAATCCTGTGAGGAAACATGCATACTGAAGAATGTGATCATGCAATACATTGTATGTTGTTAAGGCGGTTTCTATAGCAACTCGGGCTTAACCTGTACAAAGCGGGCCTGATACTGTCTTGAGCTTGATGTGATTTCAATCTTTGACTTTAGTCGCCCGGAGCCATGCTGCTAAAACACAGACAGAGAAAAAAATGTTAAGAATTTAGTAGCGTAAAAGGAAGATGCATAAATACTGTACCGTGTGACATTCTTTGTAATTATGGCGTTGGTAGAGTTGCAAAAAACATTTCCATTCGATTTCCATGAGAAGTCAAATGGAGGAGTTTTGGAAATAGTCCGAAGTGGGAGACATTTCATGGGAACTGACGGCAGTTAATTTAGACAGTATCATATTCAAGCGTGAACATTACAATGCATGTAGTTTTGGAGTGAAATTGTATCAAATACTCACCAACCAATTCCCATCATGTTGAGTTAAGAAAATCAGAAATTACACCCCCCCACCCCCCATCCAAAAAAATACCAACAAAGTCCCATTCAAAAATGTCTTAAGATAAGATAAGATATCCTTTATTTGTCCCACAATGGGGAAATTTACAGCCTCCAGCAGCAAGAATGTATGTAGAAAGAAGAGAAAAAAAAAACAACAACAAACATCTTTCAATTAAATACAATATGAACACAAATGGATAAATCACATAATAAATAAATCTTTATTCCCATGGGATGTTTCTGCCTTTGAAATTGTTGTCAGCCCTAAATGTTAGTAATTTAATATTTATTGCTTTTAGCAGCTAAACAATCGTGCAGCATTTAAGTTCATCCTGCTGGTCTCCACATACAAGTGCCTCGACACATCATTAGGTGCACATGTAGCAAATGGACCAAATCATATATACGAATACAGTACATCCAGTCAACCCCAGCAAAATCTCATTTGCTTGCACTGCTACTAGAAACTGTTTTTATGTCTCGTGTGTTCTAATATAGTGACAACTCTTCAGTTTGCAGGTTCAAATGTAATATTTTTTAATTGCATTATCGAAAAGTATATTTACCGAGATTGGCGTGGGCAAAAGCGCTCATCTTTAGAAGAGACATTTATGTTTCAGTAAGAAAAAAGTATTACGTGATAGTTTCTACTGAATTATATGGCCGAGTGTTTGTATGTCATAATCCAAGCCTCAAATAAAAGTTTCATAAGGCACAACTTAATGGCTTTCTTTTTGTTGTTGTTTTAATGATGCAGAAGGGCAGCCTTTCTGTTTTTATATTTTATTTGCTTTTCTCTTTCAATGGATACTTACAATAAAAGCAGCAGGTTTGTATTTGGAAGCAGCATTGACCATCTTAACAAGAACACTTGACACATAAAATACAGAATTGTTGAATATATTATTAGCGTTCTTGGGAAGCGCCGCCTTTACTAACTTAAAACAAATGCCACTAAAGAAAAAAAAACCAAAACAATACTTGAATGGAAAGCTGAAAAACATCAGGTTCCATGACATAAAAAGACAATACCTCCATCAAATAAGTAGTTATTGCACATAAAACTTTTTTTTTTTGGGAGGACACTTTACTGTAGTTAACGATAATGAGTTTTGACTTGACTAGAAACTGAAGGCTGACACGACGATGTCCTGCGCGTTGTTCCTGGCCTCGAAGTAGGATGTGTCCGTCTCATCCTCCGGCTGCGGGATGAAAGGCATGGGCTGCGTGTGAAGGTTCTCCCAGTCGTAGCCCTCGAACAACTGGTGGCGTTTCAGCTCTGTTTGAATGGGGGAAGATGTGATTATTAAATTACAAAGGCAAGCCATGGAGAAGTCTGGATGAAGTGTGACATATAGCCCGTAGAAGCCAGAGTATGGCTGTCGTGCGCAACTTTTGTCTTCAGTGAAGTTACCTCAACTCAATTCAACAGTATTGGCTCCGAGATTTGGGCCATGCACCGTTTTTGTCGAACATTAGTGCATTGCTGCAGTATTTTGTTTGCCACTAGAGGGCACTAAAGCACTACTTATGCCTATATGAAAATCCTCAACTCTTTTCCCCCAACATAGTTCCTTTATGCGAAGATGCAATCAGATGGTGGCAAAGCACCACTTTTGTCTAAACAAAGCTCCTCAATTCATTTCAGAGTCAGACAGCTATGAATATGACAAGCAACTGAAGGTAGTTTGCACCTTTAAATCCCGCCCGCTTGGTCTTATCCATGGTCAGGAGGATTTCAATGGCGTTCCTGGCATTGTCTGACAGCTCCTCATCTCCTCTGGGCCAGGGGATGTCTTAAAAGAGTTTTTTCAAAAAGTGACAATTTACAGTGATTCTTCCGGAACTTGATATGAACAGGTGGCTCAAAAAAAAAAAAAAGAAAACATTGCAGCCACCTCTGTTGAGAATATTCTCAAAGACCAGTTGCGGCGTCTCATCGTTGAAGGGCGGCACGCCGGTGAGGAACTCGAACAGGCACACGCCCAGCGCCCACCAGTCCACCATGCAGTCTGAAAAAAAATCAATCCAAAAAGTCTTTCTGTGACTCTTCCAGTCACTCTGATGCAACCTGCTGATGACACTACAAGCCCAGTGCCAAATGGTGAGGCTTCAAATAGGATGTTATCAAAGGGGCGTGGCCACTGAGCTACGAGTGTCACAGAACGTCCTCAGCAGGTTCCAACAGAGAGAATGGAAGAGTCACAGAAAGGCATCTGTAGAAATGTTCATGTCGCCTCAAACACCTATGGTGAATTTTGTAGCGAATTCTGTGAAAAGTACTGAAACATCAAATAGTTTAACAAGTGAGGCTACAAGTTCACCTGTACAAATTCTGGAGCGTTATAGGCTCATCCTGAAATTTCACCGGGAGCTGACAAACAGCAATGACACTCAACAATAACAATAAGGGGGGGGAGTATCATGATTGTTATTGTAGGGAGATGCTACGTTGAATTTCTTGTGGAATCAACAATAAAATCAAAAAGCCCAGCTTTGTTGTGCTTAGGGAGAGAACTGCCACCCAAAGCCATTCATGCCATCGCTTGACTCTTTGTGAATCAAAATAGCAACGACGAAAAGCCATTTAACAGCTGATAGTCACACCACAGTCAAATGAAATAGATTTTACAAGATAAAAAGGTGTTTTCTATCAGTGGCTAAATGTCCCCCCCCCCACTTTGAACTATGTAGACGAGCAGAAACGATAGAAACTTGCAACTTTGCCACTGTATTTGTGTGAGCTCCATGTTAGAAGATCTAAACGGCCCAGACGTTTGCAACCTGCTCAAGCCGAGGCAAAAATCACAGGGCAGAATTAAACAATGTGTGTTAGCAGGCCGACGGATGATGATGAGGGCGCATGCGGGCACAAACATGATTTTGCTTGCACACTTACCGCATCGACACCTCCCTGAAACTCACAAAGAAGTCCTGTGAGATCAGTAAAAGCAGCAGGACACAACGGTACAAGTACAGTGAATCCCCCAAACCCACCGGCTATAATCCATACATATACCGCCCACTCAGGAATCCCCACCATTAAGTCATTCTTTGCAGAGGACAAAGAATATATGCCGCCATTTCAAAGAAAGCTGCATTCACTCTTACCGTGAGAGGCCCGCAAAAGCAGCTCCGGGGCCAAATAGTCCGGAGTCCCTAAAATGGGCGCCCCCTCTGCGGGCGGCGGCCCCCGTCGCACACTTTTGGGAGTACGGTAAGGGGTGTGCGAGGTGGACATGGTCTGAGGAGTCTACAAGGGAAAAGACATCAAGTAAAATACAAATTGAAGGGAGAAAGTCGAGTTATAGCGGCGTAAACACCGCAATGAGCATGTCCCACCTGGTAGAGCGAGCTTCCAGAGCTGATCCTCCTCTGAACCGGTGTGGCGAGGCAGACGGCGGGCGAAGACGCGTCCAAGGCGGAACCTACGCTGAGCCTCGACACATTGGAGCGATTGATGGAGCTGCAGTAGCTCCGGAACGCCACCACGTTCTTGGGCCGCAGGAAGGAGCACTCGGGTCGGCCGAGGGACACCGGTGTTGTCGTGGCGCGGGGCGATGAGGAAGAGCAGCGGGTCTGGCGACGGGACGACGCGGCGCCTTTCTCGGGGGAAGGTGAGGCGCTATTTTCGGCAGCTCTGATGTGGTCTGCTGGATTATGGCTGTCGGTTGTGGGCGAGGTTTCACCGCTGGAGACGTCAGAGTCCAGACTCAAACTGCGGCAAACCCCGCTGCTAGAGAGAGAGATGCGTCCATTAATATCGATCGTGCGGCACCTTGGTGCAGGCGAACTATGTTGAAGTGACTTTGAGGAGCTTCATATGGTGCTTCCCCGCCATCTTGTGACGCTTCTTGTGGTGTCGTCAATTTCTTGTGAGCTTTCTAACGATGGCTAATAATATAAGAGTGTCTGGGATGTTGGTTATGAGCATAATTACCTGCCCAGCGGCGACGTGAAGCTGCACTTTAGCGCCGATTCTCCCATTTCGGAAAAGAGGCTCTTGGCCACCGTGACCGGACTGGAGCGCGTGAGGGAGAGGGCGCCGTTGTCGCTGGCGATGGTGATCCCCACACCGGAGAAGGCTCCGGTGAGGCCGGTGTGAACGGCGAAGGTCTCGTCGGGAACGTGGTAGCATCGTTTGTAGTGCTCGTTGCTCTTCTTAGCGAGGCTCTCCACTGCCTCGGGGCTAACCTGCACGTCGGAAAATGGCCGTTTGGACGACGGCGGAAGGTCTGGTGGCACCGGGGTGGTCCGAGGACCAGTTTTTGGTTGGCCGCACGCGTGGAGCTTCACAGGGGACTCCAAATGTCCTCTTGTCTTCTCTTTGTTTGGCTCATTTTCCTTCTAAGTAGCACAGGAAAGAGAAATCAATGTATTTATATTATGCATTTCACACACTAATGTAACTCAACGTGCTTCATAGTTACAAAATATTTAGAATCAAAAGAATTTAAGAGATTAAAAAAAATGGAAAACTTTAAGACATTTAATTAAAAGCAAAATGGAGAAATAAAAAGCAGTTTACTAACAACACATACAGCGCGAGAAGATGACTTTTGACATTTTTTTTGGTAGAAATGACCTGAATCGTGGGGATGACTGAATTGAAAAGCATTCACTCATGGGGCTAACTTCAATTCTGTTGGCAACTTCTCCCATTTGCACGGTGCATCCCGAGTCTGCTGAGCTCCTGGGTTTATTTTTCATGAGCATTTCAAAAATATAACCAGAAGCTAAGCCGTTCAGTGATATCATATCATTCAAGCGATTATTTGCATTATCTGACCTCCTCAAACTCCCACAGGGGGCTGATGCCTCCCTCCGTGTCGGTGGTGCTGTCCGCACTCATGGTCTCGAAGCGCTTCCTGGTTTTCAACAGCGAGGGCGTCAGATTGACTCCCAGGTTATGCGGGCTGAACATGAAGCTGCACAGCCCTGTGAAGCCACAGTGAAGGATACGTTGAACAGACAATGGAGATCTCTTGACGGCGAGAGAGTGAGAACCGAGACTGAGGATAATCAATACGTTGGGAGCACCACCTTTTTTCCAGGGGGGGTGCGCTGGGGAGCTCATGGTCTCCTTTGTCATCAGAGACGGGGAGCCCAGAGAGTTATTCGTCCGCGTCATTTTGCCACAGGAGACGGCCGAAGTGCTGCAGTGGCGTTTAGTTTCTGCCGCCGGGGTGTTCTGCGTTTCAAGGAATGATAAATCAATAAACAGACAAACGGGACTATCGAGTGACAAACAAAAAGGAAGGAATTGACTCACAAAACCAAATGAGCTGATCAAGGACATGACTTGACCTGGCGTGCGGGAGTAATTTGTGGGCTTGTGCACGGAGGGGGTGTTTAGGATATCAGTCAGTTTCAGTTCTGAAAAAAAGGAATGGGAAGAGGAGATACAGTGTATACAATACAATACATGCTGATCTATATAGCGCTTTCACAACAGCGGCAGCTGTAACAAAGCGCTTAACAAAATAGTTAACATAAAGTAAAATAATAAATACAACACATTACATAAAACACAGACAGTCTTAACCACTTTTCTCTCACACGCTATGTTGTTTGAAGCAGTTTGAGATGAAAGAGGAGAGAATCAAAGTGTCCTTTCACCAGTGGAGCGGAGACGTCATGCTCAAAATGTCGGCTACAAGGTGCTACAACAATATATGCACATTTTCTCATAATTTACAGATGACATAGTGGAAATTTGACCTTTTAGTTGCTTGAGCAAGCATCTTCTCCTAAATGTCATGCCCCCTCATTGTGTCCCATGTCTTGACATCGAGCGAGAACAGGCATTAACAAATACTTTTTTTTTTAAATTGTGTGTTTTTTTTTAAAATCTGGTCTCTCTATAGTTACATATTTTCATCAATCGTAGGAGGTGAGGTCAGGAATGTATGCCCCATGATAAACAGCGGTTCACTGCACAAGCAATAGTCAACTTTCCATATGTACCCTTTAAATAGGTTTTCTGTAAATCTGCTGGGACTTACCTCTGTCAAATTTCACCTTGGACAGCCCAAAGTCGGTTAATTTAATGTGGCCCTCATTGGAAATGAGCATGTTGTCTGGCTTTAGATCCCTAAAGAGGCAAAAGTGACACTATGCAGTGAAGGGAGTCTCCAGAGGATAAACCGCCTCACACTTGTACATACATCACCCCAGCGGTTCAACCGGTTTGTACCTGTGGATGATGCCATGGTGGTGGAGATAGTCCAAAGCAAGTGCAACCTCTGAGACGTATTTGACTGCCATGTCCTGGTCAAAATATCCACAAATGTGAAGGAGAGACTTCACATCTCCTCCAATGAGGTACTCCATCACCTTCAATGGAAAAAGTCTGTGGTCAGAGAAACCGCGGAGTGATTTGCGAATTTGGTGCCTTACCAGGTAGATTTTGGTGGCTGTCTGGAGAGAATAAAACAGGTGAACCACGAAGGGACTTTTGCTCAAAGCCAGTGCATCTCTCTCTGCTTTCATTTGGCCCGTCATGTTTTTATCGACCATGTCCGCTTTATTCATGACCTAGAAGCAGTCAATTGCAACTTAATAAGTCAGCTGTAAATAGGTTCGATGAAGTCAATATACACGAACCTTAATGGCATATAATCGGGAGTTGCATTTCTTCCGTGCAAGGTAAACTTTGCCAAAAGCACCGCGGCTGATAGGTTTCAAACTAAGGAAATCTTCAATCTTCGGCAGCTGAACAGACCCCGTAACTCTAGAATTGGGAACAGATTTGTGCTTTTCCTCTGGATCCATCTTTTTAGGTTCTTACCTACGTGCGATCGTGCCTTTAAATGCTACCAACTAGCGTAAAATAAACACTTGCATGTTGAATCAACAGTTGAAGTTTGTTTTGAAATTTGAATTCAGCAGCGTTCTCTTAGGGTCCTCTCACCTCTATTGAGGTAGACATAGCAGTGCCTGTTCATAAAGTTACTGGAATTTTTGTGCCTTCGAATGTTATCGGAAATGTTCCCAATTAAAGTTACATTTTAGTTTGACGCGTGTATCCTTACAGTACTATTTGTTTCATTTAAAAAGAACGTTGAAAACCTTTTTACGCAGGCAAATTGGCAAGACAAGAGTTTCCCTTGTGAAATTAAAGTTTATCTTAAACAAATACAAAAACACGCTATTTTGGACTGTTAAAATCCATCCATCCATCCATTTTCCGATCAACTTCATCCTCACAAGGGTCGCGAGCGTGCTGGAGCCTATTCCAGCTGTCTGCGGGCAGTAGGCGGGGGACAACCTGAACCGGTTGCCAGCCAATCACAGGGCACACAGAGACGAACAACCATCCACGATCGCACTCACACCTAGAGACAATTTAGAATGTTGAATCAGCCTGCCATGCATGTTTTGGGAATGTGGGAGGAAACCGGAGTACCCGGAGAAAACCCACGCAGGCCAGGGGAGAACATTCCACCGTTATATAACGGTAAATGCCGTTATTAAAAATCTTTATCAAAATCATCTTAAATGTATGACCGTGAAAATCATAGATCAAAGAAGGATGCCATCTTTGCTTTGTTGCTTTTACATCTGTCACAGTGAAATTTTAAAACGTCTTTTAAATTAATTATATTTTTTATACTAATTCAACAGTTTAATTTTAAACTATCAACTCTTCGAAGAACATAGAACGTGAATGAAAATTCTCATTTTTTCCTTTTGATTAATTTCACTTTACTGTACAATGTAGTTTGAGTGACGTCATTTTCTAAATTCTTTTCATCAACAGTGAATGCCGAAGGGGGTGGTCGTTCGGTGTTTTAGCTAAAGGCAGCCGAAAGTTTTGGAGCAACAAAAACAACAGGACACCGACTCGGGATTACGCATTTCCTTAAAAGCACGTGGATTTTTCATTTTCGTTCTACATTTGTGTTTTAATTCAGCCAAAATGTTTTCCCTGTCGTCGTTTCAGCCACAGCAGGTACGTGAAATGCTGCCTTTTGCCTTCACGAGTTAGCTCATATCTCATACCTATAATATCGTGTGAATATCTTTGTGGTCGCCCGGAGACGAATTATTTGCTGCTATAATATCTGTACCGCTGTGTATACTTGTTAAATTGTCAGGGCTATTGTTGCTGTTTGGCTAATGTTAGCATTAGCGCGTGGGCTCTTGTCAGGGTCAGACCATGCATACGTCACCGCGCTGTCGGTTTTGACAAAATCGGGGTCTCGGGCTTGATTTTTACACCTGTCAAGTTTACCCAAACAGGGCAATAATAACTTTAAGTAAAATGATGGTCGCCAACTTAAGGTTACACAACTGTCATTAGTGGACGAAGAGTGACGTAGAAAACTGTATGATGTAATTTCATGCAGGAAGTACTCACACGCCCTATTTACTTAAAAGTATAAATGGTGCACAAAAAAAGTCGTTAAGGAAGTATTGATTGAACTTCTTTACTTGAGTTTTTTTTGAGTACATATTCTCGTACAATAAGTATTTGTACTCTGTATTAAAGAGTGTTAAATAAGATGACAGGTGCCCACTTAAAGGTTACCCAACCACCAGCAATTGCTGTGAAGTCACTAATTAAAGTTCTTAACGTGACATGTAATGTAGTTCCATGTGTGTTTACACTGTTTTGAGTATTTCATTTCTTTCCAACCCCCCCACCAGATGATTGTGCCCCTCAACCAGCTCATTAGTGCCCTCCACTCACTGAAGAACACAGCCATGGCATCAGTGCCGACCTTGCACAAAGACTTCAGCCCAGAGCACACTGCACATGGAAAAGAGGTTAGTTTGGAATTGTGGGTGCACCTTGATCACAGTAATGAGATCACAATATTTGCTTCATAAGGAGAACATTTTCTTCCCCCTCTTGTAGCCCAACGCGAGTCTTCGTGATCTGGGTGTGTCAGACATTCGAGGCCACCACCTAGACGAGCTGCTGGACAGGTTGCTGCCCACACTGGGCATGGAGGGCGCACCTAACATCCCTTCGACTTGGAGCACGAGTTACGTTTCCGCACACAGCTTCTTTCACAACAAGCACGGTTAGTTTCTTAGTGCTGATGGAGTGACCCTCTCTGGCTCCCCTTTTGTCCACATTAAAACAATATATATGATATGATCCAATTATTTTGGTCTATCACAGGGTTTGCACAGAGAAAACTTTTTGGTTCGCCAATATTCCACGGGCAAAACCACAGACCTCTACAAGACGTTTGCGCCAAGCTTCCGTTTTTACCCTGTAGGTAACACGTCGCCATCGGTGCAATACGGAGGCAAGGATTTTATTTATACTTTTGTCATTTGTTGTGTTGTGCTTGTGGCTTCGTTCAGTGTGGCTCCAGAGTCGAGGTTTCAAGACTCTTAGAACAAAGAGCAGACGGACGGCGTCTGGGGATGATGTTCTGACTGAGTCGGATCCCTATACACCGGCTTTCATGAAGGTCAGGATCCCTCGCATTTTATTCATCCCTTTTTAGTAGATTTATTTTCTTACATGATTGTAGTCTTGATTTATATTTAGCCTCCTTGAAGGACATCAACTGATTTAGGTGGGTCTAAAAAGAGGCGTTTTTGCATGATTCATATCCCTTGTGTTTCCTTGAAGGGTTTTCTGACGAGGGAAAAGACAGCAGAGGCTCAGTCACTGGACCAACTGACGAAAAGCAGGAAACTTCCGCAGAACCAGGAGGAGACATTCAAGTTGGGCTTCTCCGAGGGCTTCATGCGATCGCAGGCCTTCACGCAGAGGACGCAAGGCAGGCCGCTGACTCCTTTTGCTCAGCGTATGCCCATTTCTTACATGTTTGTTTGTGCTCTGTTTGCAGATTCCTTGAGGAGAACCAGGCTGGTCCTGTTAGTGCTTCTCCTGGTGGGCATCTATGGTCTGTCCAGAGCCCCCTTTCTCTCGGGTAAAGGCTCCTTTTCTGATGCTGGTTTGTCCCTTTTACTCCTCTCAAATTATCTGACAGTCACACACAAACAATGAGTAGGGCTGAGCAATTACGATGTATAAGCAGCAACAGACGGTTTTAATGTTAATTGATTTTTTTTAAATTGGTATTTTATATAACATTATTTTTATTTGGTTGTAATTAATTTTCTGGGTGAATTTTGGTAGTTGAATGACTACTAAGTTTTGAAATCAATTAATAATTGTGTCTGTTAATTGTGGTTTCAACATCGCATCGATCAAAATAATTGATGATTATTATTTTTTTTTTCATCACTGTCCCATCCTAGTAGTTACATTCTATGTAAATATTACAAAACACTGAGCAGGTTTGTGTTGTCGTAGTGAGATTCCGCACCACTTCCGGCCTGGACTCTGCGATCGACCCCATCCAGATGAAGAATGTGACGTTTGAGCATGTCAAGGGAGTGGAGGAGGCGAAGAATGAGCTGCAGGATGTCGTGGAATTCCTCAGGAACCCCAGCAAGTTCACTGTTCTGGGTGGAAAGCTGCCCAAAGGTATTTCTGGTTACATTTTCCATCACGTTCTTCCCTTTTCTCGTTAATTTGTTGTTCTCAGAGATCCGATCTTCCTGCAGGGATCCTCCTGGTCGGGCCGCCCGGCACCGGGAAGACGCTACTAGCCCGGGCGGTCGCCGGTGAGGCGGACGTGCCGTTCTACTATGCCTCGGGGTCAGAGTTTGACGAGATGTTTGTGGGTGTTGGCGCCAGCCGCATCAGGAACCTGTTCAGTGAGTTTCAGGGAAAGCTATTGACCGCCATACGAACCCACCACACCACACATATGTAACATACACATACTTCCAGAGGGGTAAAGCTCAAGCGATCTCTGATGGTAGTACGAGTAAACAGTCCTCTGAATGTCATGTCACAAAGCAGAGCCATTGGAAAAGAATGGAAAATTACTTCACTGGTGATTTTAAAAGTTGCCCACAAAGGGCCAGATACAACCTAAAGATCAAAGTATCAAAGTAATGAAATGTAGTTCAGGTCAGACAGAGCCTCTCACTTTTCTGCCTATCCAGGCGTAATCCTGCTGCCTACGGTTTCGAAACATTATCGAATGGCCTATTCTCTCTTGTGTTTTTATTTCCAGAGGAGGCCAAAGCCAACGCACCTTGCGTCATCTTCATCGATGAGCTGGACAGCGTCGGTGGGAAGAGGATCGAGTCTCCCATGCATCCGTACTCAAGGCAAACTATCAACCAGCTGCTGGCTGAAATGGACGGGTCAGTTAACGCCTCGAGTGGTCATCCCCTGAAGGATGTTTTATTTCCAACGGAGGAATTATATTCTACTCAGCACATGCTTTCGTTAAAATATTCACGTCCACTTTCATTTCCAATGAAATTGTGTCAATGTGGTTGTGTTTTATGTTTGTTTGATAGGTTTAAGGCAAATGAGGGCGTCATCGTCATCGGTGCTACCAACTTTGCGGAGGCTCTGGATAAGTACGGTTGCAGTTTTAAAAATGTTCATTCCCATAATTTTTTTTTTCAATCATTAATCTTCTTTTGCTCGCCCTCAGTGCTCTGGTGCGCCCGGGCAGGTTCGACATGCAGGTGACAGTCCCCCGGCCCGACGTGAAGGGACGGACAGAGATCCTCAACTGGTACCTGACCAAGATCAAAGTGGACTCTGGTAAGTGGACTGCACGTTTGGTGGGCATCGAGCAGTGAGAGAACCCGTGATCTGAGATTCTAACAAACGTTAAGTAACAAGGCTCTTTGTTGTGTTGCAGCGGTGAAGCCTGAAATTATTGCCCGAGGCACCGTGGGTTTCTCGGGCGCCGAGCTGGAAAACCTGGTCAACCAGGCCGCCTTGAAGGCGGCGGTGGACGGGAAAGAGATGGTTACCATGAAGGACCTGGAATTCGCCAAGGACAAGATCCTCATGGGTGAGTGAGCGAGGAAGTGGCGTGGGTGGTTTATAGGGGGGTATGAAACGGGGGTCTTAATGGTGCATTGTTCATTGTAGGCCCCGAGAGGAGGAGCGTGGAGATCGACAAGAAGAACAAGACCATCACAGCCTATCACGAGTCAGGACACGCCATCGTGGCTTACTACACCAAGGACGCCATGCCCATCAACAAAGCTACCATTATGCCACGGGGACCCACACTTGGACATGTCAGTCAGAAAAAAATGACACTGTCTTTCCGCATGTCTTTTGTGCCTTTTTGATGAGTGACGTCATTAGTCATTTATATTTAAAAGCGTTGTCTATGATAATCGAGAACAAAGGTGCCCAACTTGTTCTGACCAAAAATCTACTTTGTAAGAAACCAACTCTCGCGATCGACCCGATACCGCATGTGCACGGATCAGCGAGCAAGCGCGCATTCCAACGCACACGGACACGCGTGCCATGATGAGCAACAGCCATGACGGCCCCTATCATAAGCAAAACAGAAAACTAGAGTAGAATAGTTTGTGAAAAGGAAATCACTGCCTACTTTAGTAGAAACCGGACACGAAGGCATGAGACGCACTTTTGCAGTGTGTTAAATGTATGAAGTGTACTCTTCTTTTTTTTTTTGTCCTCGTTTTCTCATTATCCTTAAATGTTCTCCTCCCCTCCACTTGTCCTTATGTCCTCTCGTTTTCGCCTCGCATCTCTTCTTGTCACTGTCCCCCAGGTGTCCCTGCTCCCAGAAAATGACCGCTGGAGCGAGACCAGGGCGCAGTTGCTGGCCCAGATGGATGTCAATATGGGCGGGCGAGTGGCGGAGGAGCTCATCTTCGGAGACGACTACATCACCACAGGCGGGCAGACCCGGACACTTGTCATGTTAGGCCCTCCTGGCCACCTGCTCCATAAAGGACACCTCCAATGACATCTCATTTGAATCCTCCCATTTCAGGTGCATCCAGCGACTTTGATGGGGCGACCAAAATTGCTAATCTGATGGTGACCAGGTTTGGCATGAGTGACAAGGTCAATTCATCAGTCAGCATTTTCATAAGCAGCCTATTAAGTGGATGATAAATGTCACAAGTGTGCCTGTTTTTTTTTTTCTTTCCCTAACAGCTCGGCGTGATGACTTATGGTGATGTTTCCAAACAAAGTCCCGAGACGCAAGCCGCCATCGAACAGGAAGTTAGGATGCTGTTGAAGGTGTGTGGCTTTAACAGAAGTCAAAATTTAAATATTTTTTGGTTCTCCACTTTTGGATGAAAGTGCTTGAAATGTTTAACATAAGTAGCTCTATGATTGCTGCAGGCTATTCCCAATACATTCAAGTCAAATCAAGTCAACAGTATTTATAGAGCACTTTCAAACAGCCATCGCTGCATACAAACAAACATTGATTGAACATGGTTAACTAGCATTGCTAACAACATTAAGCCTGTATAATTTCATTTGCCTTGTATTTACCTAGATATTAATATTTCAATTGATTTTCCCTTTTTTGGAATGCCCTGTATTTGTTTTGTCAAACCTGTTGTCCAAAGCCCCTTACAAATCAAAATCTGGCTGTTATTACAGGACTCATACGAGCGGGCCAAGAGCCTACTGAAGATGTATAAAAAGGAGCACGAGAAGCTCGCCGACGCCCTCCTCAGGTATGAGACTTTGGACGCCAAAGAGATCCAAATGGTTCTGGAGGGAAAACCACTGGACCAGTAAGATACCAACATACCTCCCACCTCCTTGAACTGTACGGTCATCATGTTGTGGGCAGTACAGCGAGGTGGCACTGTATATAACAGCACGCTGGATTTCATTCACAACTCCCGGCTGCTTTTTCTAGTCTTATTTTTTAGATTTAATTCCATGAAATGTTGGGGTTGGATTGAATGACAAAGTAACCTCATTTCAAGGACAATGAACAACAAAACACACACGTTCTGATAAACGGTGCTTCTGTTTCTTCGCCACGCAAGCTTCGCGTACCTCGACTAGAAGGCACAATTTTGGATAGACCGGGGTGCTTTCGCAACATCATACTTTAGAAAAGCTACTTTTATTTATTGAAGTGCCCTCCATTTCCCCCTGGATTGGTGATTATATGAGTTGCTCAAATAAAGGTCACTGTTACTCCCAACTGACTATGGTCGTTCATCTTGAATTGAAGGTATCATTCATGACACGTAATTGACTGTCATTAGTGACCCCACGATTAGTTCCACTGCCACACATAAGCACATTGTTGAGTTCTCTTTAGTTGCCCCGCCTCTTGAGAGTTTATAAGTGGGGGAAAAAATGAGCACTTCTTCTGACATGAAGATTGAAGCTTCACATGTAAAAAAAGGAACATAATGGATGCCGAAGATGATGTTGCCGTCATCGGGATTGGATGCAATTTCCCTGGAGGTACTCTGATGGATTTATAGTCTCTTTTTTAGCTGTGTTCATGCAAATGTGATGAAACTGCACCTTTTATTTTTTGTTTGATTGTTGTGTAATTTACAACTTCTGCTCCTTCGGTATATCAATTTAAAATCATTCACATCAAATTGTACCTTTTGATTGAATAGTGGCCACTTTTGACCCGTGAATATTACTTTTTGTTAACCGTATGGCATCACAGCAAGAACAAAAACTACGTAATTCAAATTACTTTGACCAGGATCGAATTGACTGATATGCACTGAGATAAAGAAAAAATTGGCAAAATTTTGATTTTTTTTTTTAACTGACGTAAATAAAAAAGTTACTTGGGATTTTTTTTAAATTCCACCAACATGAATCATACAATTTGGTTGAAATGGGTTTCAGTCAAGGCTCAGACAAATTTGGTGATTGGTTGATTTTATGTTTTCCACCTGATTGCTCCTTTTCATAAATGGTTTTAAATTAGGGAGCAATTTCATGTAATATTCTAAAATAGACATTTGATGCATTACTGGAATCCAATGCAGCCAATGAATGAATTTTGAATTTCATAAGTGGAGATACTACCCTCTGCAGACCATGGAGAAGAAATACATTTTGGTATAAGGATTGGAGTGTTAAAAAAACCCAAAACAACACACTGGACAATTCATGCTAATGGCAAGAATTGATGCGATTTAAAAAAAAACGTTTTCTTTGAAATATATTCAAATTGGGGTGATGAACGGCTATTAAAATCCTTTAAGTCCATGCTGAAAGTTGACGTTTTTGATCATGCTTTATTTGTCGTTGACGTGGTTTTTAGGCGAAGGCTTGGATAATTTTTGGAGGGTTCTGTCAGAAGGAGAGAACTGTGTTGTTGATATTCCACCCGAGAGGTTTGACAAGGATTACTGGTATGATCCTGATGACAGCAAACCCGGAAAGATACAAACCACCAAAGCGGCTCTTATAGACGGGTGAGGAGAAGAATATTTGTAATTATAATCACATTCATGGCTCAACTTTGTCCACTTTGACCAAATGTGCAAATAATGTTTGCCCATGATGAGATCAGGAGATGATGACTGCCGGTGTCCCATTTCAGGTTGAACGAGTTCGACCACAATTTTTTTGGTATTGCCGAGGCAGAGGCGGATGTCATGGACCCTCAGCACAAACTGCTCCTTCAGTGCACCTTCAGGGCCTTGGAGGATGCTGGCGTCCCTATGGAAGGCATCAGTGGAAGCAGAACTGGTGTTTATATCGGTGACCACGCCAAGGAGCTCATAAGACACTCAGATGGACAAATACAGTATCTCACAAAAGTGACTTGCACTCCACATTAAAAAAAAAAAGATCCATTCACGGCGTGACATCAAAGAAATGACACTTTGCTGCAATTAAAACAGTGGACTGCTTGTATAATAGTCATGCACATTTACTTTCCAATTCAAATAACCCGACACACAACTATATTTATTAAAACCTCTGTCAACAAAAGTATAACGCTAAGTGAAAAAAAAATCCCGATTGTGCCCATTGAACCATTTTTAATCCCGATTTTAATCCCTGACTGAAGTGTGATTGTGCAGCATGATTTGTTAAATTTGCTGCTATGCCTCCCACATTCTCATATATATTCCACTGAAAATTTCAATTTAATCGGCCAAGAACTGGATGTAAAAACTCCACTTTTGTGAAATACTCTACAGTAGATACTTTATTAATCCCACGAGGGAACAGTAAATTGTCAGCAGCAATTTTCACGCAAAGTACAACAAAAATACAAGCGCACAATTTGAACAACGGATCCGACTGCGTTGCAGGTCTAATGAACCGAGACTTCGAGATGCTGCTAAGTAACAGCCCCGCCTCCATAAATCACTACAACGCCACGGGAACGGCCATGAGCCTGGCAGCCAACAGGATCTCCTTTGTCTTCAATCTCACCGGGCCGTCATTTGCCTTGGACAGTGCATGTTCCTCTTCCCTGGTGGCTCTGCATGTAGCTTGTCAGGCGATAAGACAAGGTATACTGTATGTATTAATACTCTTGTTACGATACTCGTGTAGATTTTTCAGACCTCTCGACTTATTTATTATGAACTCATTCAGTACCAGGCAATTCTAGACTAAGTCTGAAAAGACGTTAAAAAACGTCTTTGGGAGTGAATGAGATAAACACGAGATAGTTAATGTACTTTTTCATTATATTAAAATAGTTGAATCAGTACTTCTTTATATGTTTTGTTGCAGGGGATTGTGAGATGGCACTGTGCGGAGGGGTCAACTGCATTTTGGAGCCCCGAGTGTTTGTGGCCCTCAGCAAGGCAAGGATGATTTCACCCGAAGGCACCAGTAAGCCCTTCTCCAGCCGAGCAGATGGCTACGGCAGAGGCGAGGGCTGTGGCGTCGTTCTTCTTAAGCCGCTCAAAAATGTGAGTTTTAAAAAGCGTCCTTACCGAGTCAAGATTACACCTGATCTGACTTTTTGTAGATGTTCTCAGTCTGTGCTTCACTTTTAGGCGTCCTTAAAAAAAAAAATAGATGAGAATATACCTGAGCAAAATACACTGATGCGAAAAGTACTGGGTGTCAACTGAGATTGTTCACATGGGGCTTGTGTGGTTGAGGTAAAACATGTTCCACAGCCCAGGAGGCTCCATTTGTCTCCACTCTCATCTCTTACGATGATCATATCCTACATGACAGAAAGTCTATCTTAGAATATTTAGCATTGTGTAATTTACAGGCGTTACAGGACTGCAACAAAATCTGGGGTATCATCGCCAAAACGGCCGTTAACCAAGATGGACATTCGGTGTCACCCATCACCAAGCCATCCTTGAATCAACAAAAGGAGCTGCTGCACCAAATATACTCAGAGTGTGACCTAGCCGATGTCCAGTATATCGAGGCTCATGGAACTGGAACCCCTGTGGGAGATCTGACAGAGGCAACAAGCATCGCAAACGCGGTCTCCCAATCCAGACACGGCGGTATCGACTTTCTGCGGATCGGCTCTGTGAAGGGAAATATCGGACACACAGAATCTGCAGCCGGGGTGGCTGGACTCATCAAGGTGCTCCTCATGATGAAGTACCAAACCATCGTTCCGTCTGTTTTCTACTCCCAAGACCGTTCTGGCATAGATGTTGAGGTCATGAGAATTAGTATTCCGACAAAAGCTGAAAAGTGGTGGAGCAATGGTTTGTGGAAAAGAGTAGCTGGGATCAACAGCTTTGGGTTTGGAGGCACAAATGCTCACGTCATTGTACGAGAGTTTAAGCAGACAACACATCTCGCACAGATCCCAAAAGATGGACCCAGCCTTTTTGTAACATCAGCAGCCTCTGAGAAATCCTTGATCCGATGCCTCGCTGATATCCACAAAAGGCTTCTCGACGGCCAAACGGCTGACGCGCAGGCATTATGCTACACCTCAGCCTGCGGACGGAGCCACGCAAAGCACAAATACCGCAGGGCTATTGTCATGTCATCCCTCGACGATTTACAGCATCTGCTGGCGTCTTCATTGAAAGTAAAAGTGGCGCCGACAAAGTCAAGTGAGGTGGTGTTTGTGTTCAGTGGAAACGGCGTTGCCTTTAAAGGCATGTGCGGACAGCTCTTTAGTACCATTCCTCTTTTCAAAGACAAGGTGCAAGAGGTGGAGGTCCTCTTTCAGAAGAGGAACCAACATATCAGAATCAGTCAGTGGCTTTCTGGAGAGTGTGACATGAATGCCCTGGGTCAGCCGGACGTTGTCCAGCCTCTACTTTTTGCTCTCCAGGTGGCCATAGCAGCTCTCTTGAAGCACTGGGGCATCAAACCCGACACGGTTCTAGGGCACTCCTTAGGTGAGGTCGCTGCTGCTCACTGCTCTGGTCTCTTGTGTCTTGAAGATGCTGTCAAAGTCGTGTACCACCGCAGTGTGCTTCAAAGTAGGGCCGCCGTTGGAAAGATGCTTGTGGTGGGGAACATACTTGTGGAAAAGGTGCTGAGAATCCTTCAGGATTTCTCAGAGAGTGTTTGCGTGGCTGCCTTCAACAGCCCGGAGTTTTGCACTTTGTCTGGAGATGAGGAAACTGTCGAGGTCCTCCATGACAAACTCACTAGGACGTACGTCGATGAGAATATCTTTCTTCATATCTTAGATGTTCCAGCGGCGTATCACAGTCATCTAATGGATCCTATCCTTGAAGACATTCGGAGTAATTTAGATTGTTTGGCTGTCAACAACATGGAATGCAAGCTATTTTCCACCGTGACAGGAGAAAAGTACGTGTGTGGTGACTTTGTAACTGGTAGCTACTGGGCAAAGAACATCAGGGAACCAGTTTTGTTTGAGCGAACGCTGCATGCTGTCACAAGGGATAAGCAGTTAAGGAGAAGCATGGTTTTTGTGGAGATTGGACCTCGCAGGGCTCTTCAAAGACACATCCACGAAACTTTAGGAAAGGACATTATCGTTCTCCCCTCTGTTGAACCGCAGAAAGAACATCAAACCATCTTGTCTACAGTGGGGAAACTATTCGAACTGGGTGTCAACATGCACTGGCAGGAGTTTTACCAAGGCTATAAAACGCCACCCACGGTGTTCCCAGTCTATCATTTTGACAACACAAAGAAAGAGATGAACTTTGAGGATGTCAGACAAGGATATGACTGGTCCTCTTCACCACATCCGCTGATATCCCAGATAAGGGAGAACAACAACGAGTACGTATGCAATCTGACGGTGGAGACCGCGCCATATCTCTTGGAACACAAACACAATGGCGTTGCCATCGTGCCCGGCGCTTTCTACGTGGAGCTGGCTTTCGCTTCTGTGGTGGCCCATTTGAAACCCAAGAGGCCCATCTCCTTCATCCAGCTCAGTGTTGCATTCCACAATCTGCTTATCACTAACAATCACCAATTGAAAGTGAGGCTCGAAGAAACTAGCGGTGTCTTTACGATAAACTCCCCGGCTGCTACTCACGCCTCAGGTACCTTCAGGTGCACAGATGGACCGGCTGTATTTGAGGAACCAAATATTTGTCCGGAGGGAATCTTTAAAAGGTGCAGTTTGATTGTAACAACCACAGAATTTTACTCCATTCTTTCTAAAGCGGGATTTGATTATGGTCCTATTTTCAAACAGCTGGATCATGTGCATTTTGGTGATGAATTTAAAGAAGCTGTGACAGCAATCCATGTCCCAAAAGAACTCTTGAAGCATCTCCACGATTTCTTCATCCATCCCGTATTGTTGGACTACTTCTTGCAAATGACTGCTGTTGGAGCCATGAGGCGTCTCTCAGTCAAGCGGGGATTCCCATCGGCTATTGGCAGCATTGTCATTTCAGGACCACCTCAAGAGGAGATGTTAATTTACATGCGTGCAACTGAAGAGAAGCCAGACTTCCTGAAATTGTGCGGTTGCTTTGCTTCTAAAGATGGGAAAGTCCTGGTGGAACTTCAGGAGGTACGGATCACGTTTTTGGGTGGTGATTTGCCTGCTCTGCAATCAGTGTTTTTCCACAATGAAATCGTCCCCATCACAAGTAAGATAAATGTTGACAGGAAGATAAGGGCATTGGTTTTTTCAGACAAGCTCGGCATTGCTGAAGCACTTGAGCCATACTTGGACCCGGAGTCGTCCTTCGTGAAGGACAGAAATCACTGGACACCAGGCCAACTCCGAGACCTTCTTGGCAACAGCATGAGAGATGTTGTCTTCATCTGGGCCGCGGAAGATCTCAGTCACTTATCAGCTGATAGAACGCTGGACCGCTTGGTGGACTGCTGCGATTCATTCCGACAGGTTATTTTAACTTTAAAGGAAAGCCAACATTCTTGCACCGTACGTGTTATCACCTACAGGTCCACGGAGATGATTGTAGACTATGTGAGTTCTGGTTTTGTGCTGTCCGGTATGATGAGAGCTTGTGCAGCAGAAGTGCCCGGTATCTCTTTTCAGCTCATTGACCTAATGTCTCTAACCAGAACGGATATTGAATCTTTAGTTGGCGTCATCAACTCTTGCGCACAATCGGAAGTCATTGTTGGTCACGGGCAGGTGTCGATAGCAAGGCTGACTCGTACGAACATAGCCGACAGAGTATCATTTTCGGGAGACATGCAATCAGTGAGAGGTTTTGTCCTGCAGACCAGTCATCCTTACAGAGTGGAAGGCTTGACAGCTTGCCCCAATGACACAAATGACAGCATCGTTCTGGATAAATCGGTTGAGGTACAGTTAACAAATATATGTGTCCATTCATCAGATTACTTCCCGGTGACACTTTCACACCTGGATTTTGGAGAGACGTTGTATTGGAACAATTGCACTGCGCACCATCACACACTGCTTGCTCTCGACTATAGCGGCATTGTGACGGCTGTCGGGAAAGATGTGTGCAGCCTGAAAGTGGGTGACCGCATTACGACAAGTTACCCGTCTGCATCAGCAACGAGGGTCGTCATTCCAGAATCTGTGTGTTATGAAACCAAGAAACTTCCGTTCCTGGAAGAATGTCCAAGCGTGTCCTTCTTCATCCTGGCATGGGAGCTTCTACAGCGCACTCTTCCCACTGTGAAACCACAACAACAGAACAAATTGGCCGTCATCACTCCACACTTAGCTTCTGTATTGATGAAAGTTCTCGCATTGACAGCAAACAGGTCGGGCTGGAATGTGTCCTGTTTACCCCATTTGTCAAAGCAAAAGATGAGTCCGGATCCATTCCGAGCCTTTGTCTTCCTGCCTCCGTATGACTACTCTTGGCAAGACATAAACGAAGATGACGGCCAAGAGCGACATGCTGTGTTTGTGTGCGGAACGTACCAGTCATCTCCACGCTGGACAAACGGGTTTGCGTTCAAGAGTGACTTCCTCCACGTGCATGTTCTCCACGTGACTCATGTTCTTCAAAGAGTTTACCTCAAAGCGCAAGGAGCGTCCATCTTGAAGTGGCTCACAACGCTCGGCTTTGATCGAGCGTCTCTGCCTGTTAAAAGGGATACCTTTCAGATCTCAAGCACAGCAAAAGCTCAAGCTGACGAGTCGTACTTTGCCTCCAAGACGGTGCGCCAAGTGGTTTTGGATCAGACAACGCCTCACTGCAAGTTGTCTGACATTGTGCTGCTGAGCAAACCGAGGCAGCTCTTTAAAAAAGACTGTACTTACATCGTAACCGGAGGCCTCACCGGTTTGGGTCTCGAGACCGTTAAGTTCATCGCCTGCAACGGCGGCGGTTATATTGTGACGCTGTCCCGACGCATGCCAACACGGGAAACGCATTCTGAACTGGATCTCATCCAGAAGAGGTACAACATCACCATCATGAACCTTCAGTGTGATGTTTCAGTGTTGCAGGAATTGGTGGAAGCCATCTCAAAGACTGAAATGAGTTGTTGTCCCATCAAAGGAATTTTTCACAGCGCTGCAGTGCTCCACGATGCGCCCATAGAAATTCTTAATGCGTCCCTCCTGCAGAAAGTACTGCAGCCCAAAGTGAGCGGCGCCCTGAACCTTCACAATGCCACGCTCCACAAAAAACTTGACTTCTTTGTGTGTTACTCCTCCATCTCATCACTTCTTGGCAATGAGTCGCAGTCCAACTATGCAGCAGCCAATTCGTTCCTTGACACCTTTTGTCTTTACCGGAGGAATCTCGGTCTGGCCGGACAGTCCATCAACTGGGGTCCTCTGAACCTCGGCCTCCTGTTCAACAAAAAACATGTCCAAAAACATCTGGAGAGCAAAGGGCTGATGCTCATGAATGTGGGAGAGATTCACGAAGCTCTCGCCAAGGTCCTTCTCACCAACAGACCTCAGCAACTCGTATGCAAGTTTAACTTTAAAAACGCCTCCCTCAGGGAACGACTCTCAGCCTTGGTGGAAGTAGAGCTAAAGGACACTGGGAGCATTGAGTCACCAGTTCGGCAATCGTCTTCCCCACATGCAAGCGTGAGAAGGATCATCGGCGACATTAGAAACCTTGCTGAGGACGAGTTGGATGACAATGCCACTCTGGATGCGCTAGGCGTTGACTCGATGTTGGCCATGACACTTCAGAATAAGATATTTCAAGAGACGAGTGTAACTATGCCATTGGTTAGGCTACTGGACCCAAACATGACAGTGGCAGCCGTGGAAAGTTTTGTGATAAGTAATAAATAATGTCATGAGGAATAAGTATTTTTCTCATCAAGATTAGAATAAGGTGTAACCATAATATATTTGCTGCAAAACTCACATTGTTCACTGTTTTTGTATTCAGGCCAGCATTTTTGAGACCCGTGTTTAACTTTTGTTAAAAACTTTGGTTTGGAATGTATAAATGCAAAAAGCAATGATGACTGAGTGAACAGTTCTTTAATCTGATTGTAATTAAAGCGATAAGTGCAAAGATTTGATCATACTGTGACCTCGAAAACATATCCATGACAATCAGAAGTTTATTTCTCTCCTATTCTTTCATGGCAATCAAGTGCTTGAATGTTTTTAATCAATCAACTTGACTGGCACGTAAATCATTTGCTGATCTATTGTTTTTGGTATGGCGGGAAAAAAAAGCTATGTGAACTCAAGTATTATTCATGACTTTATTCTCTCTGCCTGCTATTTAACTCTAATGTCTTGTGCCATGCCTCGTGATTGGTCACTACTGAATGTGACAAAATGCAGCGACAATCCACTGACTGTTGCTTCAATACACCACAGACACTCCGGTTTGACTGACCGCTGGTCTTTTTATTGAGACACTGAGCAGTTGGCAACGCACACAACACAGGAATGATTGTAAAAGTTCATACTCAACTTGGACATTTGGTCACTTTGCATTCCTCGCGGCGCTGACTGACTCTACCAAAAAATAAATCGCATATTACGACAGTGTAAGCAACTTTTATAAACAGGTACCACATGAATCAAAGACCACATTGATTTTGAAAGCAAAAAAGTAGACTCGTGCGTGACCTTCAGACACTCCACCATATGGCGGATGCATACTTCATCAGTGACTTCGTGAATACCTCGCAGTGAAAGTGCAGGTATCTGTTCTGTTTTGCACTTGCATTGTCATTTTGGGTGTAGATTTTTTGCCAAATGAACCTGTCCTAGGAAAGTGAGTCCTGCTCTGGAATGTATTCATGGCATTTTCATTCACCTCAATAGAGAACGTTAATTTGGGATATAAATAATGTATGACCACGGATCCAGTTAAGGTACTGCTACATCGAATAAAAAAATATCTGCATTGATCTTGCTCAAAATCTTGTTGTAGTGCTGGTATTATCAGATGAAAAAGTGTTGTGGTCATGAGTTCCACAGTCATGCCCCTCATTCAGGATGGCCACCACAGTGGCTAGTGTGGCATTGGGATCCAATAGTTTGACCAGTGGCACATTGACGCCTCGGTCCTGGTAGATGAGGTTTTGCAGCGTCATGGCCTGCATGGAGTCCGTGCCGAGAGACAAAAGCGGCGTGTCATCTTTCAATTCGCTGACGTCCATGCCAACGGTTTTGCTGAACAGCGAGATGACGTAATCTCTTGCCGGCACTTCCTCAGTGTTATTGCTTTGAGAATTCAACTCTCTGGACTTTTGGAGGGCTTGCTCCACCAGCGCTGACAGCCGCATGGTCAGAGCAACGTTTTGTGAGAGGATGTTAAAGCGGATGTTCCGAAAGTGAAAGCGGCAAATAGCTTGCTGCGGTCGGTTGAGCAGCAAGCATTGCTCCAGACTTTTGTGGATCTCAGCCACCATCAGCACCATTATGCCCTTGGCCTCCAGGAAGCGATGGAACGACTCTTTGTTCAAGAGGAGTCCCAAGTTCAGAGCTCCCCAGTTGATTGACTGCGCTGGCAGGCCGAGCTTGCGCCTGTACTGACAGAATAAGTCCAGGAACGTGTTTGCTGCTGCATAGTTTGTTTGTGACGCGTTTCCCAGAAAGGCTGATATGGAGGAATAACAAACAAAATAATCTAACTGGCAGCTCAGTGTCGCCTTGTGCAAGTTGAGCACGCCGTTGACTTTTGGCTTTAGAACTTCTTCATAGATGGATCTGTCAAGGGACTCGATCAGCGCGTCATGCAGGACAACGGCACTGTGGAACACACCTCTGATCGGATAACCTTGGAACTTAAGCTGAATGTCGCGGATGACCTTGTGCACTTGCTCATACACTGCAATGTCACATTGCATGCTGACAACTTTGTTCCCACACTGCTTCATTATGTTTTGGATCTCCTGCTGCACTTCCGCCGAGGGCTTGCTCCTCGAGAGGGTGATGACAACCTCGCCACCCTTTTGTGAGATGAACTTCACTGTTTCGAAGCCCAGTCCGGTCAGACCACCTACTATAATGTACACTGATCTCTTTCGGAAAAGCTGCTTTTTTGAGCACAGAAGTGGAATGTTTGATGTCGCGGTCGTCTGACCTTTTTCCAGGGTCACAACAGCCAATTTTTTTGCATGGAAGTAAGATTCTGGCTTCTCTGAGGAAAGGCTTTGGATTTTGTCACCTGTGCTGGACTGAAAGGTGAAGCTTTCGAGGGAAAACTTTTTGCTCAGATTGAAGGACTTAAGCCAGTGATAAACACCTAGCCTTCGAGCACTCAGGGATCCTTTTTGCAAAAGAACCGGAATATCGATTTTTTGCACATGGACACTTTCTTTTACATTCTGGAGGTCATCCTGGACAAGCAAGTGCTGTGTCTGAGATCCTTGAACAAGGACAACATTCTTGACACCAGGAAAGTTGTAGACTTCTGCAATCAAACTTTTGTTGTATGGAGGCAGGATGATCAATGCATCAATTAGAATGGCATCTTTAAATGAGCCGTGGGTTCCAACAATCACGTTCCAACCAGCCTTTTGAGAGGCAATTGTCAAAACCTTGACCAGAACGGAATCAAGAATAGGAGATATGATGCCGAGAAGATGCTTGGCTTTTGGCAAGACCCGACAAAGGATTTCCCTCGCCAGTACAAAGAAGGATACACAAGGCGTTGTTTGAAGGAAGGGAAGTTGTTTGGTTGTGTAACACACATCCTGTGGAACTCTGACCCGACTGGCTGCTCCCACAGGGTAACAGGAAGCCACAGAATCTCCCACTTTTAATTTCCTGACATCCTTTCCAACCTTGGTAACGATTCCACTGAAGTCAAGCATGAGGAGCTTGTGGTTCTGTGAAGAGTGTTTGTTCCAGTACAGAGTCTGGCCAAAGTTCAGATGTGAGGCACTGACAGGGAAATACTCTGATGAATGGACACACAATTTCGTGGGGGAAATTTCAACTGACGTATCACTCATTGGTCCCGCGTCAGCATGGACAGGAACGGCACTCAAGCGACTCATTTTAAAAGCGTCCGCAGTCTGAAAGATGCAAGGTTCAGAAGTGTTGGACTCAAAAGTTTCTTCAGATTTGTCAGTCAGTTCAAGTGGGGTACGTGCAATGGAGGGTTTTAAAATCACCCCGTCTCTGACCACCAGTTCTGGGTATTTGCTGCAAGGATAAGCTCTGAGGACCTCGGACAGAGCCGCAATGTCCTTTGCACAGCTGGAGCTTATGTCAACCAATTGGAATGAGAGCTCTGCTATTTCTGCGGCAAGGGACCTTGTCATGCCTACAATGGCAAAGCCTGGATTGATATGATCAACTGTGAGCTCGGATGAACAGTAAGTTACTGCTCGGATGGAGTTGGGGAAGTGGATTTGCTTGAGCTCGAGGACCACCTGGCGGAAACTTTCACAGCAACTTGATAGATTCTGCAGGATATCATCAGGTGTGAACGAGTTTAGGTTTTCTTTGCCCCAAATGAACAAGACCTCAGCAAATGTCTCTTTAATGTCTGTTACATTGAGTTTTGCCAAGAGATATGGAAATCCATGGCTCAAGATATCTTTTGCATGTGTGATCGAAATGTAGCAAGAGCGCGAGTCCAAGTAGGGCTGTAGGGCTTTTGCGATTCCTATGTTGTCAGAGAAGACCAAGGCCATTGGAGGTGGCTCATTAGTAATCCCCTCGGACATCACACTGAATTCATTGTGGTAGAAGTATTCGTCAACAACATGAGAGCGACTGCCAAGGTATTTGATCAACACATGCTTAACCTCAACCAAGGTCCGACCATGCCGATCAGCATAGCATCCGCAGACCTCAAAATGGTCTTCCCCGACATCGGTTGCCCTCAGGTAGACTGTCATCTCCTCTTGTAAGGGTTCTAACACGGTCAAACTTCCAATCTTGGCAGGGAATCCTGGCCTACCAGCAAAAATATGCTCTACTGTGACTGGGAGGAGCTGCATAAGGAAGTCCAGCAATACCGGATGAACATAGTAGTCGTGCAGCTGAGACCGTAGTGCCTCAGGAACTGTGACCAAGGCAAAAGCCTCTTTCAGATCTTCCCCGTAGTGTACATTCGCCTTATTTGTGAAAACCTCTCCATATTGAAAGCCTCCTTGGGCAAGGTAACCGTAAAATTCCTGATAGGTCACGACAGATGTGCATCTTTTATAGATGCTTTTCAGGTCAATGCGCTGCTCTTCGACTGGTCGATCTTTCTTTAAGACAACCGCGCCTGATGCGTATGTGGCTGATGAGGAAAACACAGTGAAAATAGCTTCATTCTCCTTTTGATCCAGCTGCACCTTCATCTCTAGGGGGTTTGGGGTTATGACAAATGGGCTGTGAAAATTGACATTCAGCTGCAGTGAGTTGAGAGGGACTTTTGGTTTGGCGCAGGCCATGAATGCGGCCAAACCCAACTCGGCATAGAAGGCCCCGGGGATGATGGGTACTTTGTTGTGTTTGTGCTCTTTCAGGTAGAAGGTGGAGTCAGACATCAAGTCGCAGCTGAAAGTGTTGCTCTCATTGCCTCTGACACAGAGAACAGGGTGATTACTTCCTGTGCTTTTTTGAGCCCCTTTGATGATGACATCCCTGTCTGAGGAATCAAACTGGTATCTCGGGAAAGGCAGCGGTGGCGCCTCATAGCCTGCGTAAAAGCTGTTCCAGTCTATGTGTACACCAAGCTCAAAGAGCTTTGAAACGACAGACGCGAGTGTCTCGTGCTCTTTATCTGGCTGCAGCGAGGCTATGACAGCTGTGTCATTTCCTAGAGTTTCCATGATGTTCCTCTGGAGGGCTCGTCTTGGACCTATTTCCACAAAGACTGCGCTTTTTTTCCCCTGACTGGCTGATCTGACTGCCGGATCGAAAGCGACGGGCTCACGCACATTTCTGGCCCAGTAATCACCTGAGCAAAAATCTCCCATCTGTGCCTCCTCACCAGTCACGGTTGAGAATAACTGGGCACTGAGTTCGTTCCCCACCAAGCAGCCAATCGCCTTTCTGATTTTTGGCAGAATCGGATCCATCATATGGCTGTGGTAAGCAGCGGGGACCTCGAGAACACGGATGAAGAGGTTCTCGCTGTTAGCTGTGCTGCTCAGCTTAGCCTGAAGCCTCTGGATTGCGTCGGCATCCCCTGAGAGAGTGCATGACTGTGGGCTATTAAAAGCAGCAAGGCAAACTCTTCCGGAGTATTGAGGGAGAAGAGCAGTGACCTCTGATACGGCCATGTTGCTGATTACCAGCATCTTCCCCCCTGTCACTTCACCCTGGAGAACGCTGCGGAAGTAGATGACTTTGAGGGCATCCTCTAGGGCCAGGAGGCCCGAGCAGTGAGCCGCTGCCACCTCGCCAACAGAGTGTCCCAGCATGGCGTCGGCTTTGACACCCCAGTGCTCAAGCAAGGTGGCGATGCCCACTTGCAGGGCAAAGAGGAGAGGCTGGACCACGTCCACAGCATTGTAATCACTCGGCTCGCTCTCGCTCTCAAGCGTGTCCAGGATGTTGAGGCTGCTCAGCTGCTGGTAGGCTCGGGAAATCTGCTCAATTTTGTCTCTGAAGACTGTCTCGTATCGGAGCAACTGCTTGCCCATGCCGTGGTAAGTGAGACCATTACCGCAGAAGACAAACACTAACTTTGGATCTTGGAGTGATGGGCTTGTTGTGTTTTTGTTCACAGCAGCCTGGAGTTTCTCTTTGAGGTCAGTTATGGATGAAACCACGCAGGCCCGTCTGTATTTGTGTTTGAGGTGGCTCCTCCTGCATGCCGCTGTGTACAAAAGGTGATCAAGATCAATGTCGGTGTCCAGACGTTTAATGGTGTCTTCTAGCGTGAGCGTGAGAGATTTTGGGGAATTTGCTGACATGACAAAATATTTGATCCTCCTGTTCTCCTTCTTGTTCATTCTATGCGACTGCGTGTGCTGGGTGACAATAGCATGGGCGTTTGTACCCCCAAAGCCAAAATTGTTGATACCTGCAACCCGCTCACCACTTGCTTCCCATTTTTCCACTTCTGTAGGAACTTGCATGTTCAGAGCCTTGAAGTCTACGCTGGCCGTCTTCTCCGAGAAGAAAACCGAAGGAACAATGGTCCCATGCTTCATCATAAGAAGCACCTTGATAAGTCCGGCCACTCCAGCGGCAGATTCCGTGTGTCCGATATTGCTCTTGACCGAGCCGATCCGCAGAGTCTGTCCATCCAAAGCCCTGATTTTAGCAATGACGTTCGAGAGGCTCATCGTCTCCGTTGCGTCACCGATTGGTGTTCCGGTGCCGTGAGCCTCGATGTACTGGACATTAGCAAGGTCACACTCAGTGTAGATCATCCGCAGAAGCTCCTCCTGCTGAGTCATGGAGGGCTTGGTGATGGGTGACACGGAGCGTCCGTCTTGGTTGACGACGGTCTTGCTGATGATCCCCCAGATGTGATCCTGGTCTTGTAAGGCCTGTCAAGGTACAGCCAGGATACCATGAAAGTGAAGGTGCCAGTGCCAGGAAAACACTGGTCTGAGTATATATTTGATATTAGCCACTTTGCATTCTGTATCTGTTCAGCGTCACCTTTGTCAGTGGTTTAAGGAGAACCACACCACATCCTTCGCCTCGGCCGTAACCGTTGGCCTTGTTAGAGAAAGGCTTGCAGGTCCCGTCCGGGGAAATCATCTTGGCCTTGCTGAGGGCCACAAAGACTCTGGGCTCGGTGATGCAGTTGACGCCGCCACACACCGCCATGCCACAGTCCCCTGAAAAAGGTGACACACAAACTATGTTCTCTTTTTTCTCTCAAGATCACCTCCGACAGAATGGACGCCACATCGGAGCACCTTGTTTGATGGCCTGGCACGCGAGATGGAGCGCGACCAGGGATGACGAACATGCGCAGTCGATGGCTAACGACGGCCCGGTGAAGTTGAAGATATATGACACTCTGTTAGCGGCGATACTCATGGCCAACCCTGCCCCGGTCCAGTGATTGATGATGCTGGGATGAACGTGTGCCGCGTTGGTTTCATAGTCTCGGTTCATGAGTCCTGCCAGGAAAGAAAAGCTTTAATCTCCCGTCATTGTGATGTATTTATTTATTTATTTATTTCATTATTTTACCAAAATACACTCCAGTTCTGGTCCCGCTAGCCTTTTCCATAGGTATGCCAGCATTTTCCAGAGCTCTGTAGACGCATTGAAGCAGCTGCTTCTGCTGAGGGTCCATTTGTTCGACCTCACTGTCGCTGATGCCAAAGAATTTGTGATCAAACTGGTTGAAACTGGGGGCGTGATAAAAGTCCAACTCCAGTTAGTAGTTGCATGAGCCACCAAGTCATTACTATAGAGCAGTGGTTCTCAAACTTTGTACACCAAGTATCCCCTGAAAATCTTCGAACCGCCGATCCTCACTGGAAGCCTCTCCTAGCTTTCATTGGGCAGTAGACGGGGTACACCCTGAACTGTTTGTGAGCCAATCGCAGAGCACACATCGACAAACAACCATTTGCGCTCAGAATTACACCTCGTGACAATTTGGAGTGTTCCATTAACCTGCCATGCCTGTTTTTGGAATGTGGCAGCAATCCGGAGTACCCGAAGAAAACCCAGGCAGGCACGGGGCGAACATGCAAACTCCACACAGGAAGGCCGGAGCTGGAATCGAGCGCTGCACCTCTGCGCTGTGAGGCTTGCCGCTCAGGTGAAAAATAGTATATTCCAAATCAACGACTCTATATTTCGCGGTCTTTGCACATATTTTCAGCAAACGTATGAACCCATTTTGAAACAAATCTCTGGCACACTGAAGCGCACTCTACATCCACTTTTTAGCACGTTTTCCTGAGGTGAAATATGAGTCTGGGTGCTCTGGTGCAATAAAGATTGGTAAACACTGCCGTAGTGTAGATGTAGAGTGAGATGTTCTACCCGTCAATGAGGGCGGCGGTGGCTGTGCGGGATTTGCCCGCCTTGTTGTCGTCGGGGTCATACCAAGCGGATAAGTCGAACCGCTCCTTGGGAATCGGCATAGAACAATTCTGGCCACTCACCAGAACCTTCCAGAAGTTTTCCAGACCCTCTCCTGCATGAAAAACCCCTTCCAATGTTACAATTTTTTTTTCTAGTCTTGTAAGTACTCAATGTCAATCATTCATTTGCATGTCTTTGAAAATATATATATTTTTAAGTATTTACAATTTATTGTATTCAATTATAAGACATGAAAGTTGGTTTTAATTGATTTGAATATGAATCAAAATGTCAGGAATTTCAAAATAATTAGAATAAAAGAAAATACTTTTTAAAGACGTTTCTGACGGTAAAGACAAATGCATGGAATTTCATTTCTTAAAGTCATAATGTTGTAACAAATGTAATGCAATCTTAACATTAAAATGTATAAATGTAATAAAACGATTTAATTTGGATTTTCTTTCCGTACTCATTCAGTACCAGCCAATTCTAGACCAATTCTGAAAAGACGTTTAAATACGTCTTTGGGAGTGAATTAGTTAATAAAGTCATTTTTATTATTGTATAATATTTAAAAGAGTATCTTCATTTAATTGAATTGATGAATTTTAATGTTAAGACAAACATTTATCAGAACTATTTCTTTATAGCATGAATTTATTATAATTACTGATACATTCATATTCACTTTCGATAAAAATGTAATGTACATAAGTGTAATAGATTTTATTTTAAACATAACATATTAACATTTATTTATATACAATGTATACCTGATTAATCTTTTTTTTTGTAAGACTATCGAAATTGCATCCATATTTAATTTCAATTAAAATATCAAGTCGTGTTAGGATATTTAGTTTTATTTTTAATTTAATTCATTTTGAATACTTTTGTGTTCATGTAGTTGCAGAAGTTTCTCTGATTGCACTGTTTATAGATTCTGTCGTAAAATTTCAAAAACTGCAGCATAACGCTCAAACTAATATTTTCATTCAGATAATTTGTTTATAAAAATGGTCAATATTTATAAAAGAAAAAAAAACAGCCCAGTATTTTCATTTTTCCCACTTGATCTGTATTTTATGTTTTATTGGTATATGAATATCAATAGGATTTTTAAATTTTGTGGTGGGGGTTGTAAAAGCAGGTTGTAAAATGCATTACCGCCTGGAAAGTTGCAGCCGATGCCCACCACGGCGATGTCGTCTTCAGCCCGCTCCATCCTCGCGGAGCACACCTTGACGAGCACAAAAACCAAACCAAAATCAAGTCCTTCCTCCCCTTTTGCGTCCTCAACGCGCACGCGTAACTAGTCCCCTTGGCCCATCGTCGCTCATCCAAACTAAACCTCGGCAGATGTGCTCCGGCCTCTTTATAGGCCGCCCTTCATCAAACATTAACAATGAATTGTATAGACGTGGCCATGGCGACCAAGGAGCACGCCCTTTATGAAGCCTCCCAACTGATTAGAGGCAGTTTAATAAGTAAATCAATATGTTATCCAACAATGAGCTGCTGTCATTGAATCTTATCCAAGATCAATGCCGTCACCTCGATGAATATCCCCAATTCAAAGACTCAATGGAGATGGGGCCTCACCAACTTTTTTGTGATCTTAGAGGGACATTTTACCCATTCCGCTGTTTATTTTGTTATGATGTGGTGGATTTCGCCAACTTAATCGATCTCTGAATTGCGCCTTATCTATTTATTTGTCTGTCTATCTATACTACCTACGCGAAGACGATTTGTATGGTTGGCCAGCATGTACGACAAATAAGATCGTGCCATTATGTCAAGCAGAGGGAGGGTGAAGGTACAGAAGGGTATAAAGTAGGGGTTGAAAATTCGTTATGGTTTCAAAGTAGGGGTTTAATCTATGGTGGTAGGGTTTCATTACAAAATCAAATTTGAGGTCTTAGTTCAGGGCCATCATCGTGACCACAATCAAAGCGAGAGCAGCCGCAATAGTAGCTCTTGAAGACTGCTGTTCTTCTGAAGCAACCAGATGTCGACCCAGAGAGTTTCTGTAACTATAGGCCTGTTTCAATTCTCGCGTTTATTGCGAAAAGTCTTGAAAAATTTGAAACGCAAGAACTCAATGAGGACATGGTCTCGAACAACCGATTTGAACAGTTTCAGAGGGTTAAAGGCCCTCTGTTCGACTGAAACGACCCTTGTGGAAGTGACCAATGATCTTCCCGACCTATAGACTCTGACTCCTCATCAATATGATGATTATGATACTGTATTTTAAGCGTTTTAATTATGAAAAAAACGCCGATGTCTCGTAAGGCGTTTTTAGCCGAAAAAAACGACCATGTATACTAAGGCATTTTTGCCGAAAAAAAAACGACCATGTATAGTAAGACGTTTTTGACCCGAAAAAACGACGATGTCTCGTAAGGCGTTTTTAGCCGAAAAAAATGACCATGTATAGTGAGGCGTTTTTAACCCCCAACAAACTACCATGTATATTAAGGCGTTTTTAGCCGAAAAAAACCAACCATGTATAGTAAGGTGTTTTTGCCGAAAAAAAAACGACCATATATAGTAAGACGTTTTTGACCCGAAAAAAACGACCATGTAATATTAAGGCGTTTTTAGCCGAAAAAAATGACCTTGTATAGTAAGGCGTTTTTAGCCGAAAAAAAACAACCATGTATAGTGAGGCGTTTTTAGCCCCCCCCCCCCCCCCCCAATGAACGACCATGTATAGTAAGGCTTTTTTGACTCGAATAAACGACTGTCTCGTAAGGCGTTTTAGCCGAAAGAAATGACCATGTAAGGTGGCCCGGTAGTCCAGTGGTTAGCACGTTGGCTTCACAGTGCAGAGGTATCGGGTTCGATTCCAGCTCCGGCCTCCCTGTGTGGAGCTTTTAGTTGAAAAAAAACTACCATGTATATTAAGGCGTTTTTAGCCGAAAAAAAACGACCATGTATAGTAAGGCGCTTTTGCCGAAAAAAACGACCATATATAGTAAGATGTTTTTAGCCCCCGCAAAAAACGACCATGTATAGTAAGGCTTTTTTGACCCGAAAAAACGACGAGGTCTCGTAAGGCGTTTCAGCCGAAAGAAACAACCATGTGAGGCGGCCCGGTAGTCCAATGGTTAGCACGTTGGCTTCACAGTGCAGAGGTACCGGGTTGGATTCCACCTCCGGCCTCCCTGTGTGGAGTTTTGAGTTGAAAAAAAAACTACCATGTATATTAAGGCTTTTTTGCCAAAAAAAACAACCATGTATAGTAAGACGTTTTTAGCCCCCCCAAAAAACGACCATGTATAATAAGGCTTTTTTGACCCGAAAAAACGATGATGTCTCGTAAGACGTTTCAGCCAAAAGAAACGACCATGTAAGGCGGCCCGGTAGTCCAATGGTTAGCACGTTGGCTTCACAGTGCAGAGGTACCGGGTTCGATTCCAGCTCCGGCCTCCCTATGTGGAGCTTTTAGTTGAAAAAAAACTACCATGTATATTAAGGCGTTTTTAGCCGAAAAAAAACGACCATGTATAGTAAGGCGCTTTTGCCGAAAAAAACCGACCATATATAGTAAGATGTTTTTAGCCCCCGCAAAAAACGACCATGTATAGTAAGGCTTTTTTGACCCGAAAAAACGACGAGGTCTCGTAAGGCGTTTCAGCCGAAAGAAACAACCATGTAAGGTGGCCCGGTAGTCCAATGGTTAGCACGTTGGCTTCACAGTGCAGAGGTACCGGGTTCGATTCCAGCTCCGGCCTCCCTGTGTGGAGCTTTTAGTTGAAAAAAAACTACCATGTATATTAAGGCGTTTTTAGGCGAAAAAAACCAACCATGTATAGTAAGGCGTTTTTGCCGAAAAAAAAACGACCATGTATATATAGTAAGACGTTTTTGACCCGAAAAAACGACGATGTCTCGTAAGGCGTTTTTAGCCGAAAGAAACGTCCATGTAAGGCTGCCCGTTAGTCCAAAGTGGTTAGCACGTTGGCTTCACAGTGCAGAGGTACTGCACCGGGTTCGATTCCAGCTCCGGCCTCCCTGTGTGGAGTTTTTAGTTGAAAAAAAACTACCATGTATAGTAAGGCGTTTTTAGTTGAAAAAAACCTACCATGTATAGAAAGGCGTTTTTTCCGGCATAAAACACCTTACAATACATGGTCGTTTTTTTCGGGCAAAAACACGCTAAAAAAGCCTTACTATACATAGTTGTTTTTTCGGCAAAAAACGCCCTACTATACATGGCCATTTTATTGGCCCAAAAAACGCCTTACTATACATGGTCGTTTTTTTCAGCAAAAAAAGGCATTCTATACATGGTCGTTTTTTTCGGTAAAAAACACCTTACTATACATGGTTGTTTTTTTCGGCCCAAAAACACGCTAAAAAAGCCTTACTATACATAGTCGGTTTTTTCGGCAAAAAAGGCCTTACTATACATGGTCGTTTTTTTTCAGCAAAAAATGGCATTCTATACATGGTTGTTTTTTCGGCCCCAAAACACCTTAATATATGGTATTTTTTTCGGCAAAAAACGCCTTACTATACATGGTCGATTTTTTTCGGCAAAAAACGCCTTACTATACATGGTCGTTTTTTTGGCCAAAAAACGCTTTACTATACATAGTTGTTTTTTTCAGTAGAAAAAGCCTTATTTTACATGGCCGTTTTTTTCGGCCAAAAAAAGCCTTACTATACATGGTTGTTTTTTTCAGCAAAAAACGGATTCTATACATGGTCGGTTTTTTTGGCCCCAAAACGCCTTACTATATATGGTTGTTTTTTTCGGCCCAAAAACACCTTACTACTGTGCCTTACTTATGCCATGGTCGATTTTTTTCGCAAAAAACGCCTTACTATACATGGTCGATTTTTTTCGGCAAAAAACGCCTTACTACACATGGTCGTTTTTTTTTCAGCAAAAAACGCCATACTATACCTGGTCGTTTTTTTCGGCCAAAAAATGCCTTACTATACATGGTCGGGGTTTTTTTTGCAAAAAAGGCCTTACTATACATGGTCGTTTTTTTCAGCAAAAAACGGATTCTATACATGGTCGGTTTTTTTGGCCCCAAAACGCCTTACTATATATGGTCGTTTTTTCGGCCCAAAAACACCTTACTACTGTGCCTTACTTATGCCATGGTCGATTTTTTTCGGCAAAAAACGCCTTACTATACATGGTCGTTTTTTTCAGTAGAAAAAGCCTTATTTTACATGGCCGTTTTTTTCGGCCAAAAAAAGCCTTACTATACATGGTTGTTTTTTTCAGCAAAAAACGGATTCTATACATGGTCGGTTTTTTTGGCCCCAAAACGCCTTACTATATATGGTTGTTTTTTTCGGCCCAAAAACACCTTACTACTGTGCCTTACTTATGCCATGGTCGATTTTTTTCGCAAAAAACGCCTTACTATACATGGTCGATTTTTTTCGGCAAAAAACGCCTTACTACACATGGTCGTTTTTTTTTCAGCAAAAAACGCCATACTATACCTGGTCATTTTTTTCGGCCAAAAAATGCCTTACTATACATGGTCGGGTTTTTTTTTGCAAAAAAGGCCTTACTATACATGGTCGTTTTTTTCAGCAAAAAACGGATTCTATACATGGTCGGTTTTTTTGGCCCCAAAACGCCTTACTATATATGGTCGTTTTTTTCGGCCCAAAAACACCTTACTACTGTGCCTTACTTATGCCATGGTCGATTTTTTTCGGCAAAAAACGCCTTACTATACATGGTCGTTTTTTTTCGGCCAAAAAAAGCCTTACTATACATAGTCTTTTTTTTGGCAAAAAACGCCTTACTATACATAGTTGATTTTTTCGGCCAAAACGCCTTATTATACATGGTCGTTTTGTTCAGCAAAAAACGCCATACTATATTTACATGGTCGTTTTTTTTCGGCCAAAAAACGCCTTACTATACATGGTCGTTTTTTTTTCGGTAAAAAACACCTTACTATACATGGTCGTTTTTTTCGGCCCAAAAACACCTTACTATACATGGTCCTTTTTTTTCCGGCACAAAACGCCTTACTATACATGATCGATTTTTTTCGGCAAAAAACGCCTTACTATACATGGTCGTTTTTTTCGGCCAAAAAACGCCTTAATATACATCGTTGTTTTTTTCCGTAGAAAAAGCCTTATTTTACATGGCCGTTTTTTTTTTGGCCAAAAAAAGCCTTACTATAAATGGTCTTTTTTTCGGGCAAAAAACAGGTTAAAAAAGCCTTACTATACATAGTGGGTTTTTTCGGCAAAATACGCCTTACTATACATGGTCGATTTTTTTTTGGCAAAAAACGCCTTACTACATACATGGTCGATTTTTTCGGCAAAAAAATCCTTACTATACATGGTCGATTTTTTTTGGCAAAAAACGCCTTACTATACATGGTCGATTTTTTTCGGCAAAAAACGCCTTACTATACATGGTCGTTTTTTTCCGGTAAAAAACACCTTACTATACAGTACATGGTCGTTTTTTTCGGCCCAAAAACACCTTACTATACATGGTCGATTTTTTTCGGCAAAAAACACCTTACTATATATAGTCGTTTTTTTTCAGCAAAAAATGCCTTACTATACATGGTCGATTTTTTCAGCAAAAAACGGCTTACTACATACATGGTCGATTTTTTCGGCAAAAAACTCCTTACTATACATGGTCGATTTTTTTTGGCAAAAAACGCCTTACTATACATGGTCGATTTTTTTCGGCAAAAAACGCCTTACTATACATGGTCGTTTTTTTCCGGTAAAAAACACCTTACTATACATGGTCGTTTTTTTCGGCCCCAAAACGCCTTACTATACATGGTCTTTTTTTCGGCAAAAAACTCCTTACTATACATGGTCGTTTTTTTCGGGCAAAAAACAGGCTAAAAAACCCTTACTACACATAGTGGGGTTTTTTGGCAAAATACGCCTTACTATACATGGTCGATTTTTTTTTGGCAAAAAACGCCTTACTACATACATGGTCGATTTTTTCGGCAAAAAACTCCTTACTATACATGGTCGATTTTTTTCGGCAAAAAACGCCTTACTATACATGGTCGTTTTTTTCCGGTAAAAAACACCTTACTATACATGGTCGTTTTTTTCGGCCCAAAAACACCTTACTATACATGGTCGATTTTTTTCGGCAAAAAACGCCTTACTACATATAGTCGTTTTTTTCAGCAAAAAATGCCTTACTATACATGATCGATTTTTTTCGGCAAAAAACGCCTTACTATACATGGTCGTTTTTTTCGGCCAAAAAAACGCCTTACTATACATCGTTGTTTTTTTCAGTAGAAAAAGCCTTATTTTACATGGCCGTTTTTTTTTTCGGCCAAAAAAAGCCTTACTATACATGGTCCTTTTTTTCGGCCAAAAAAAGCCTTACTATACATGGTCGTTTTTTTCAGCAAAAAACGGCATTCTATACATGGTTGTTTTTTTCGGTAGAAAAAGCCTTATTATACATGGTAGGTTTTTTTCGGCCAAAAAAAGCCTTACTATATGGTCTTTTTTTTCGGGCAAAAAACAGGCTAAAAAAGCCTTACTATACATAGTCGTTTTTTTCGGCAAAAAAACGCCTTGCTACACATGGTCGTTTTTTTCGGCTAAAAACACCTTAGCATGGTCGTTTCGTGGGGGGCTAAAAACGCCTTACTATACACGGTCGTTTTTTTCGGCTAAAAACGCCTTCCTATACATGGTCTTTTTTTCGGCTAAAAACGCCTTACTATACATGGTTGTTTTGTGGGGGGCTAAAAACACCTTTCTATACATGGTCGTTTTTGTTCGGCCAAAAAAAGCCTTACTATACATGGTCGTTTTTTTCGGCAAAAAACGTCTTACTATAGTAAGGCGGTTTTTTTCGGGATTCTTCAGGATAAGTAGTGATTTTTTTAAAAAAAATTTCTTTCCCTATCCTCATTTTTTTTCTCTGCAAGAATGAAGACTTTTTTTTTTCTTTTCTTCCTCTGTTGCCTTCCCACGGATTGCTTCTGCAGTCTGGCACTTTTGTATTCCAGTCTCCTTCTGTCATCTTCTTGCAGAGTTTTTAAATGTCATCCTCAAAAGAGGAACAGATAATCAAGAGATCTATGACAATTCAGATTTTATTTCTAGCATGTTTTTTTTTTAATGCCGTCTATCTTAACGTTCCTGTAAATGGCTCTTTCGAGCAAGCGTGAGTGGAGCTTACCTCAGTTCGGCGTCCTGTCCCGTGTGTTCCCGCCGCGAGACAAATGAGATCAGTGTATCAAGACCAGCTATTTTTTTGTTTTGGATTTAACTTAGGTTCCATGTGCCCAAACCGGACTGGAAGATGGAATGAAATTAGCTCATGGCAGAACAATTTGATGCATCTTATCGGTCATACAGCAAGTATTTATTTACTTCCTCTTCTGTCAGTATGATCTCATCCTTAAAATTATATTGAGCCTGTTCATTACTCCCACACACAATGCAAGAAAATCAACATAATTTTTTTTGTCCGCCATTATGCAAGACTGCGTTCATTTTGATCCGATGTGTTTGAGTCTTAACACTGACGTTTGATCGTTCATCAGCGATTGTTTTATCAGGTGTGCGGAAAGGCCGTAAACAAGCAGGCAGGTTTACACTTATTAATCTTCAATCTTTTATATGACCTTTGTGGATGCACCGCGCACCCGTCACGTTATGAACTTTGATGCTCAGGTGGGGAGGATGACACCAGATTAGACGAGGACGCCGAGACAGCACAAATGGAACATCAACAATTAAAAAAAAATAATCATGCAAAAACATCTGCAAGCATGCAGCTAAAATTGTAGTAAATTCCAACAAGGATTGAAGGTTAAACCTATGCGCCATATTTATTAGAAGAAAAATATTCAGTACAAAGTCGATAACATGACAACTCCAAACAAGAAAAGCCGAGTTACGAATATAAAAAAAATCGGAAGCCGGCAAAACAGGAAGTGCGCGCGGAAGTCATTCCCACGTGATGTTGAGCATCCGACAGCTGAGCTCCCACAACTTCTGCGCCAGCTCGTCATCCTTGCCTGCCGCCGAGCAGTTGGCGGCGGCGCAGTCACTGCGGCGAAGGAGCAAACAAGCGTGATTGAGCAGGCGCCCTAGCAAACCCCCCCCCCCCCGAGCTGGCGATTTGGGCGCTTGCTTACCTGTAATATCCGCCGCTCTCCTGGTCCAGCGCGGGTTCCACGGCGCAGTAGATAGTGGTGCGTGCGCCCTGCGCCGACGTCTTGGTGAAGGGGCTGACCATCTTCATCACGAAGCGCTGAGGCCCGTTCAGGTGGCGCCACAGGTCCGTCTGGACCACGCCCGGGTGAAGAGAGTATGCCGTCACGCCTGTGCCTGGCCAGCACATCGAGACACGGTCCGGTGGTTAAAACAAAACTTCATCGTTGCAAATCAGGGATTCAAGTCTGGGTTCGGTTTTCAAGGTTCAGCTTTAACAGTGTTTAAAGTTTCAAATTAGGTTTTATGTTTGGGTTAAGCCAAAAATGTGCGCCGACCTTGCAAGCGTTTGGCGAGGGAGCGCGTGAAGAGGACGTTGGCCAGCTTGCTCTGCGCGTATGCTTTGTTCTTGTCGTAGGCGTGCTCGCTGTTGATGTCGTCCAAGTTTATGGAGCCCCAAGAGTGAGCCATGGAGGACACCGTCACAATGCGGGCGGGAGATGAACGCTTCAGGAGATCCAGCAGGAGGTACGTCAGCAGGAAGTGACCTGGGGGGGGTGAGCGAATTGGGACAAAATCAATAAGGACACTCAAAAAGGGCAAGTTTCGAATTACTCTTTCAAACAAGGGGTAGGGTTTTAAGATAGGATAAAGGTTTTCAAGACCAGGTTTAAAACGTGCTACAATTTAAAAATTAACAATTCAAGAACGGTTTTGGGTTTTTAAATAGGGTTTCAATTCCAGGTTCAAAGGCTGGATTATGGTTTCAAGGCAGGGTAAGGTTTTAAATTCGGCCTTGAAGCCTGGTGTAGTGTTTACAGCCAGATTAAAAGGTTTTCAAGACAGTGTTCAGGTTTCTAGATGGGATACGTTTTCTTGGGTTAATAAAAGCTAACAAGTAACAACACCTTGGTTAGCAAAAGCTAAATCAGTGTTTGTGGCCACTTTTATAAACTGGAGTGACCCAGGCATCTTATCACACTAATAATAAACAAATGCAATCAAATGTGATATAACAAATAATCAAGCATGATGCAACATTAAAAGTTATCATCATAAAAGTGGCCGTAAGAACAGAGTCATAAAAGCCGCATTTACCTTGGCCGTAATCTCCTCACGCTGTTGAACAACCTGACCACTTGCTAGCAGGATGCTAACCAATGCTAAAAGCATTCACTTGTTGTGAAGTGTTTGTTTTTAAACATTCAAAGAACTCACACAAACTTCAGGATGTTGCCAATTTCATATTTTTTAAAAAATCCCAAATTTAAGATATTTTACATATTGACTTCCTCTTTCCAAATTGCATGATTGAAACTGAAGTCTCACATAGCACAATTCAGTAAATTGCACGGATAAAATAAAATAAATACTAGTTCACCCATGTGATTGACTCCAATCTGCATCTCAAAGCCATCGACAGTTTTGCTGTATGGACACACCATCACACCAGCATTGTTGATTAGGATGTTCAGTTTGGACTCCCCTAGAAGGAAAAAAAAAAGATCATAGGAACATTTGGCAGTGATAATTAAAGAGGATTCTGGGCGCATCTCGGGACAACTCACCTTCATTGATGGCCTGCGCAAACTCTCGGATAGATTTGGTGTCAGCTAGGTCAAGTTTCATGCACACCACGTTTTCATTAAGGGACCGGTCCTTAACCTCTTGGATGGCCACCTGAGCTTTCTCCATGTCCCTGCATGCCATGATCACCCTGGCCCCTTCAAAACATCACAGCATTATTGAAATCTCACAAATAACTAAATTGTAGTCAAGTGCCATTATTATTATTATTATTATTATTATTATTATTTAATGGAAACTTTCAAAAACTTTGCACCCGTTAGTGGTTTGTGATTATAAACTTTGATGAGGGAATCGAAATCAAGTGGAACTACAGTACTACACAAGCGGGCCCCCTAGTGACAAAATTAAGAAATTAACACGTTGAATAATATTGTGGTTGAGTTACGTCACCGTGAGAGATGTTCCTAATATTCTGGCAGAAGAAACCACTAAACTACAACACCCAAAACAAAATTACAAAACAATGCTGACGGCGAATAAAACAATGTTGTCAGCAAAATATTAGAAAGCACGAAATAAACCAAACGCATTGAAAACAATGGTAAATGTCGTGTTTACGAATTCAGAGAAAGTCGACGATTTGATTAAAACCGTGAACACGGCAGACAACAGTTGGAAGTGGTGGATGGGCAAAAATGAGTTACAGTCGCTAAATCACTGAGGCAGTCCGTCAACGTTTTCCCCTACGTCATGGTGCACTCACGTGATGTAGCTGCAACGGGTCAATATTTGATGAATGGGTACCTAATACAACCAGTAAATGCATAACAAGAGTGACTCGGGATCCCACCCAACCTCTCCACCCAAAAGAAATAATAATAATAATAATAATAATCCGGAAGCATCCCAGGTGTGTTTGATTTGCTCACACTGACCTCTGGTGGCCAGGTCGGCCGCCGCCTCCTTGCCGATGCCAGTGTTGGCCCCTGTAATGAGCACAGTTTTGCCCTCGAGCCTGACGTCGCTGGCCCAAGGAGCGCGGAAGAGGTTCCTGCCACATAATTGAGCAATCACGTCAGAGTGACTCAACCGGTAAAGTGGCTGTGCCGTCGCGGACAAGCAAACTAACTATCGTGATAAAACGTGTGCAAAAGGCCACAGAAAACTCCCAAGTACCAACTTTACGAGAAATCGTTTAATCGATTACTTTGTCGCTTGTCAATTAGACACAACAAGAAATTATGCAGAGGTTTAGCTCGAGTCGTCGTTCACTTGCTAATGTCCTCACCTTATAGACTGCATGGTCCTTTCTTGAAGCCGGCAGGAAAAGAAACAACAACTAATTCGCAAAAACTCACGCAGAAAGTTATAAAAACGCCGTCATCAACTTTAAACGCCAAAACCCGCGACGGAGAAGTGGCGTCCTTAAACTTGACCGACTCACAATTGAGCCAATTAGCGAGGGATTTAACACGCTTGCTCACGGGCAATTGGTTAAGATCACGAGAGTCCGCCCACTTACTAGAGTGCGTTCCATTTAAGACTCACGCCGTGCCGACATGTTTTGCATTTCTTGAAAATGTTCGAAAAACGCTGAGACGTCATGGGTATTTTAGTGAGCAGAAATCATTATCAAGTTTATAATGTACATTTTATTAATGTTCATAGTTACGTTTTACTTAGGGCTTGTTATTAAGCTGAGCAAAATTACGAGGTGTAGGCTAAATTGACTGACTGTCACATAAGCCAATCGGCGGTGGGTATAACACCCCTACATGAATGTCGATTGGTTAAAATGAATCACATGGGTCCTCCGCCTCCTCGCTAGCGTGCGTTCAATTTCGGAAATTATTTAGGCCGAGAGCATTTTTCTTTGGAAATGTTTAAAATGCTTACCGGTTGGAGTTGTTCAGCATGTGAGGTGCGATTAAAATATTTAACAAAATATAAGGGCGATTAGTGATGTTTTTATTATTTGTGAAGTAACCATCAACATCCAAGCACCTAACAATGCGCGCATAGAGCTGTCCAACAGAGGGCAGCAAATGCTGACAGACCAACCGTTATTTTTTATTTTTTTTAAACTCTCTGGAGGTTGTGCCCATTTAAAGATTAACTGGGTCCGTGTGTTTTTTGGCAACTGGATATTATATACTCTCTCATTCATTAACAAAGGGGTACCAAGAATTTTCTCCACGTGTGTATAGTGAGCGTTGATGGAATTTAAGCCACGCTGTTTCCATCTCATGGTCAATACTAGAAATGCTGACGGAAATCCCCAAATTAAACTGTTATTATTTTTCATACTCGTGTCAAACAACAAACAAGAAAACCAAGCTCTACTTCAGTTTTGCTGCTTCTTTAATAAGGATTATTCTTTATTTTTAACATCTGTTTCAAAACCAAAAGAGAGACTGGCCGTTGAGGCCTCCGTTTCTCTCTGGCTAATCAGCCGTACAATGGAAGCTAAATTTAGCTTGTTGCTTTATTTACACTTTGAATTATGCCTGCGTATTTATTTTTTCCTTGATTTGTTGTGCTTGTGCATTTTTTCAATGACCTACTGGAGGATTTTGCACACAAGGTCACAAGAAGAGGAAACTCAGCATCTGATTGCGCGTCAGCAAACACAGACTTCCCATTTTTTCGCTTAATCAGTCAGAAAAGGAGTGTTTGTGTATGTGTGGGAGTAGGCGCGTGTGTGTGCGTGGAAGAGTAAAGTCTGGCATTGTGAAATACACTTGGAACGATTCTGTCAACGTGTGTGAACTGTTGAACAAATGAGGAAAACATGAATGTGAAATGAAACACAAAGAATGACCGAAATAGTCTATCAGGAGAGAATTAGATCAATATCATGGAACGTAGACTTGAATTTAAGTTGCATTAAAAAATGAGTAAAGATTCAACTTGAACAGGAGATCATATTGTTTGTGTTCATCCATGCATGCATGATGATGATGATGATGATGATGACTTGATTCTTTAGGAAGGATGTTTGGGTCACCTGTAAAAATAATCAGACTTTATTTGACCCCGAGCAGTGGCGCCACATTTGCAAATTCCCAGAGGCCCCAAAACAATGGGGCAGAGGGAGGATGCGCTGAATAAACCATGAGAACAATCCATTACTTACAACTTAGAGCGCCGCCGTTGCTCGATGGGACGCACATTCTCTTATTTTGGCACAGACGGGAAGTCAACACAAACAAACAAACGGCATCCTGCGTGGGTGGAACTGGAACAAACACGTTCCATATGACCTGCAAGTGTACAAACGGAGAAGTGCAAGTCGAAAGTTTCCACATACAAAAACCGACAAAATCAGATCAGATACCTGTTGAAAGTTGTTAAGTGTATGCCACAACACTAGGTGGTGCTCTAAGCCCAAACGCTATCGTCATTGTGAGCCCAAGACTGGAATTGCTCATATGAATACTGTGCAAAGAAAAAATTGTGAGCGCGAATGGTTGTTTGTCTCTGTGTGCCCTGCGATTGGCTAGCAACCAGTTCAGGGTGTACTCCGCCTACGGCCCGAGGACAGCCGGGATAGGCTCCAGCACGCCCGCGAGTCTTGTAAGGAAAAAGTGGGTTAGAAAATAGATGGATGGATACTGTTACATCAAATATTACGATTACTACTACTCCTAGTAATAATAACAACAACAACCAATCCATAACAAATGTACATTTAATTTTTTTAAAAATCACAATTACATTTAAATGAAATCCATACTACGATTACAAAACAACTACTACTGCTGCTGCTACGACTAATATCAACAAGTCAGGTCAGTAAAAAGCAAATTAAAGAAGGCCTAACAATATGCCGAGAGAAAAAAAAACTACTGAGAGTATCTTGCCACAGAGGTCACGCACGAGTCAATCTTGTAGAAGAACAGGAAAGTACGAGACATGTTTACATTACAACCAAAGTCCTTTCAAGGTCGCGTCTCTCTTGGGCCAAATGATAAACATCGTCATTATCATCATCCGTTGCCACCTTTCATGCTACACTTAACGTCAATCGGGCGGTTGGCGCCCAGCTTGTGTGCGCGCGTGTGTGAAACAACACGCGTGCGCGCACGCACAAACCAATGTCCTTGAGATCACAATCATTCCAGCGTACGCGCGCACGCACACACACATTACCTTACGTCTGCAAGCAAACTCACATTTTAGCGGTGAAGTCCTCCCAAGCTGGACGTGTGTCGAAGCCGCGCACATTTTCCCAGGCAAGACGAATGTTCAATGTGGAATGTTTCTTCCCTGGATGCTCATAAAGGTTATTTATGTGGGCTTGTTATATTATCAGAGCATCTGCTAAAATGCTTTGATCCAAGGTTCACTTAAATACAATTTTCTAAATATTAGGTTACACATTCGCGAAAGAAAAAGAACAACAAAAGTTCTTTTAATGCATTGTGAAACACAATCATATTATTTTCAAACAAGTGAGCACAAAACGCGTTCGACGAGCATCTTGTTCGTCCTTTATCTTCTTCTGTGGTGTCAATTGGCGGTTCGCAAAGCAGTTCATTGGTACAATAGCGCCCCCAACTGGTAGTACCCCCCCACGCAAGAATACAATGTTGGTTGACGGCGGCCAGATGTTGCGAATTTCGTGGCGTCACCTAGCGGTTGCATCTGGCGTGCAGTGACAGAAAAATCAGAATGATTTTAAAATTGATGGGAAAAAAAATCGCAATATGCATAAAAAGTATGAGTGTGTTAGCATTTTTTTTTCTTGATGTCATTAAGCTAACGGCACAAAACCGAGACAAGTGTATGTTTCTTACGCGTCGTGTTTTTCGTGTTTCCCTAAAAATGTTACAAATAAGACAGAGGCAACGCTGTAATTAGGTGAACGAAATGATCCATTTGATTCTGTTTTATTTCCATCTGGAGAGTAAAAACAGGCCCCTCGCTGCTCTTGGTAGAGCAGCGCAGGGGTCTGCATTCAGTCAATTTGGATGGCTGGCTGAGCAAACTCCAGAATTGTCTCGTGTACAAAATGTGCTTCCGTCTTTCAGTGGATATTTTTAAAATATTCAAAAATGTCATCATTGTGTCCTCTATATGATTGTCATTTTTATTATATATTTATTTTAGAATGTATTCAATACTTATTTCTAAATTATTTTGTTTGGGGGTTTTATTTATATTTAACTATGACAAAATTCCAAGATTACATTTAAATTATTTTAGCATCATTTATTATCAGGAAGCTCCTTAATCATATACCCATGCAATGCACTTTGCACAAATAATTTTTTAATATACCAACAATAATGTGAAAAATATTTAAAATATAAAAAATAGGCTTTAAAATGTTTCACAATATTTTAAATATATATTTTTTTGATTCTATGATTCTATTTTTACGACAGCCTTTCCAATACCCTATCGAGATTGTCAACGGTGCAAAACTTTTCCCAGACTAACTCACAATACTTTTCAAGCTCAAAGTGAAGCATTTGCTGTTCTTTTGGAACGGTGTGTAAATAACAGTCCCGATTGAAATTCAATTGCCTGGAACACAATTAGGGTGTGTAACCGCATCATGTCCAACACACCCTTTAAGTTTATTTGTTCATGTACTTACTGTACACTCCGTGTGTTTCCGTGTCTTTGTGTGCAGTTCCAAAGAGGGAATCAGAGGTGAAGACGAGCCTGACGTTGAGAAATGGACACTTGGCTAGCAAAAACAACCAGCGGTCCAATTCTGGATGTCTCGCGTCACAAATTTGAAAGAACTTTAATTCACGTGTAATCACCGTGAAAGCATTCAAGGGAGTTGTCGTGAGTCGTAGCTCCCTTCGGAGGTTTTATTTTATGGATGAAGGGGCAACCTTGAGTGTCAACTTTCTGCACATAGTGTGTTTGCGGGAGTAATTGTTTCACAAAACTAACACTCCCCAAAATTCCTGAATTCATTTTGTTATTTAGTTATGTAAGACTTGAAACGGCCCCCATTTCTATTCGGTGCTGCTAAAACGCTCATGAATGAACTTGTGAGAAGATGCGACATTTGGTCGGAATAGTCTTGGGGAGTGGGGCGTAATTTGCAATGGATCATACTGAGCGCCGTTGAAGCATACAATGACAAGAATTACACCAAGTGTATTTAACCGAACAAAAAAAACTCAAAAAAGTGCGCTAGCACAATGCTAACGGCGAAGCTCTTGAAACTGATCAATTCCGCATTCGTCTTATAACTTTATAACGGATATTTCAAACAAACAACAACAGAGTTGTACAAACCATGTCATTTCATTTGATGAAAGTCAGCTAGCTTAATGCTAAAATATCAGCCAATCACCATTGACAGGCTATTAGCATAAAAAGTCATACACAACACAACTGTAAATAACCGAAAAATTGCAGGTGTATCTAATGCTGCGTCCAGCAGTGAATGTAAGGGTGTTTTTTGGGTGTTTTGGGGGGGTGCCTGGCGAGGGGGGGGGGCAATGTATTATTCCCAGAGATACTTGCAACGCAAGAGTGCAACGATAAACAAGAATAGACTCATCGTCGTGCTCAATGTTGCCTGGCAACACAGTCTCCAAAAATGGGAGACTTCACACAAACTGGCCTTTGGAGGGTGTCGTGGGGTGGGGGGCTCTATGGTGGAAAGAACCTGCAGTGTGTGAGCATGTCAAATGAAAGAAAAGTTTCCAATGGAAGCGACTGCCAGGTGGTGGTGGGGGTGTCGTGGGGGGGGGGGGGGGCATATGCATGTGAATGAAAACTCTGATGAGAGCCGTTAATATTCCCGTGGTGTCCCAGATGCTTCACATCACCAAGGAAGCAGCGCAACAATTTGGCCCCCTTCTACTATTCTTCCGGGAGAATGCCGGCGCTGACCTCCTTCAAGGCTGACTGACTGACTAGCTAATAAACTGAATAACTTGACAAGCTACCCGATTGTCTGAGCCAAAAGAGTAGGCTACGAGCTGGCGCGCTAGCTAGCTAACAAGTTACTTGTAAATAACAAGCTGGGTGTGTGTACTTTGCTAACTACCTAACTAACCAACTGACTAGCTAACAAAGTCAAGTCAAGTCAAGTCAACAGTATTTATAGAGCACTTTCAAACAGCCATCGCTGCATACAAAGTGCTGTACATGGAGCGATTTAACATATACAATAAACAGTAAGACGAATCAGTAATAAGTAATAAGGCGGTAGAAAGCACCAAGCAGTAAAAACAATAGCAAATCTAAGTCATGCTGAGTCAAACGCCAAAGAATACAAGTGAGTTTTGAGGAGGGATTTAAACCGACCGACCCACCAAAAGTTAATATAAGATAAAGAAAGAGCCCACTGGCCATCTGCCCAACTGACTGAACGCTAAAGTTCTTAGCCAACGAAAAACTAACGAGTCTGACAGTAGCCGCATGTGAGCAATTTTTAGGCAATACTTTTTTGAAAGAGTTCTGACAATGTCGAGGCTCGATGTAACATCCACGCTAATAACTGTAAGCCCGACAATGGCATTTCTTTTGTTGTATTTTAGCACTAGCTAGCACTCGACGGTTAGCACAACATTTGGTTGACACTTTTGGTATTTAAATATCCAATGTTTAATTATTATTTTTTTCCACAAAGGCATCTGGAAGAGGATTACAAACGCCTTCCGGCGCTAATGAGATCTCCTTCCCTCGACCGGCGACCTTTACACGCCAATGAGTGCGAGACACCCTCCCGATTAAGCCGCGACCACACGCCACATTGCCCGTAAGACTCAGGTGCAAAGCCGCTCGAGCTGAGCGCACGCAAAAAAAAACAAAAAAAAAACGATACAAGCGCTTATTGATCCGCGGTCCGCACACACTCTGGCCTTTGTTTACTGGAAGGTGTTAGTAGGAATCGGGTGCCTGTAATCCTCACGGAGCCGCCAAGGCGTCTTGTTATGACTCCAAACAGGACCGCTTGACCCTTATTTATCAGCCGCTCGTCTGTTTCGACAGCAGGGCATTATTTGGGCGCACCGAGAGCATTCAGGAAGTGACACCAAATTCAAAATGAATTCTTTCTTGTACCAATAAGGAGAACCTGTAACCTGATCACATGACGCGCTGTCCACTGTAGTGACCGCTGTCCCTGAAAAGGGTTCAGAAGACTTGTTTACACACCCTTATTTCATAACAGTGCCCGTAACACTGCTGAACAGGAGGTTATGTGCTACATTTACTCCACTACACAGTAGTTTTAATGCAACATACTTTTTACTTTTTATTTTGGTCCCCAGTCGAACCTCACACTGAACTTCTCAGAGATCAATTGAGGTCCCCAAAGAGGACCAGATCCTGTTTGTGTGTGAAATGATTTTCAAAAGGAACTGCATTCCATCAATGATCATGATTTAGGAAGGCACTTCTCTGGGCGACTTGACGTCACCGTGCTGATCTTTGCCAGATCAGAACAAGAACAAGGCATTTTATTGGCCTCCGTTTTGGTGGAGCGCTAACGCTCAGTTACAAGACAATTTGTGGCTGCTCTGCCGAACGCACGAGAAAAGGAAAACGTGAATTAGCAGGAAGTCAGGCTGTTGTACTTTTGAACCTGTGGACTCTCGGGGGGCCACTACAGCACACACGCACATACATACCCACACACACACACACACACACACGCACGGTTATTTACGCGATCACCAATTTTGTGGCCAAAGCTGCTCTGGTGTGTGTTTGTATGTGTGTGTGTCTCAATGTTGGCAAAGCAAACACACAAGCCTCCATCATCTTCTAGTCTAAACACACCGCGCACACACACTAATTAAGCTGTTGATTGAGGTGGAATTGCACTCATGCAAAAAGGGACTGAACCGGACTTATGCAAGCAGGACGAGGACAGAATGTGTGTGCATGTGTGTGTGTCTTGCATGCAGCTGCTGCACACACACACACACACACACACAGTCGAGGGACAAGGAGCAGCACAACTTTGCTTTGCAAGGCACTTGATGAGCCACAATCATTCTTATCTACAAACAGCAGCTCGTGAAAGCAGCACACACACACTCACACACACACACACACACACACACACACACACGTACACACACACCCACACCCACATATTGTTACGTCATTTCAATGCCCCAAATTTGAAATGCTTGTCCAAAATGCAAAGAGTGAAGTAATTGATCATGAATGTCACGTTTGCTTTTCTCATGCATCTTTTTCTCATTGCTTCCACTTTTTATTTTTTTATTTCTTTATTATCGCCATCACTATGACAATTTAACTGCCCACACCCGTATCCGATAAGCTTGTCGCCATCCGAAATGACACACCGCGCAGCATTGCCCAACCTTCACCGATAATGCTAATTTCTTTGAACGCTTCCATAATGGGTCATTTTGAAAAAACGTTTTTTTGTTTTTTAATGCTTTTCACTGCTTGTTTTTGTATTTTAAAAAATTATATTTGGTATTTCACTGTTTTTAAGATACCCCCATTACACTTCACTTATAATTGCTGTTTAAAAAAAACAACTATACAAAACAATGGTAATAATCTGTGGAATATTTTGAATCATTTTACATGAAGCCACAAAATTTCAAGGTGAAAGAAGTAAACGAAAGTACCGACTGTTTAACGAGAAAATACCCGATCCCGAGGCCTGATCACCATGCGGTGTACGGCGCCAATGTCGACCGGACCCAACGGAAAACACCGCGGCCACACGCTCCTGTCCCACAAAATGTTCTGCGAGAAAAAAATTTCCCACCCCTGTTATCGCCACGTTTAAAAATTAACCCTTTGCCCGAGATGCTAACCGGTCAACGATTAACCACCGCCTGAAATGTATGCAAAATTTTTGGGTCATCCGCGGAAGGTGGAAAAAAAATGTTTCCTCTTGTTTTGGATAGTCAATGCTAACCCACTTTAAAAACTGATTCATAAAAACTATATTTGAACAACCAAAGTCAAATATGACCTAAAAAAATGGACGACGATGCAAAACTATGACCCTCCCCCCCCACTCCCGAGCCACAGAGTCAACACGATTGATGTGGAAACATAAATTTTGAAACAATTGGGTGAGGCCGATGAGGAAATCAGGACGGGCGTTTATCAGAAAGATGATTTACTAAGCGAGAAGGTCGCTGCAGTTGACTTGACTTCCTCCTGATGAGGTGTTAAACGTCAGCGCGCCTGATACCGTCCGCGAATGATCGCTTAATGATAAATAAGAGCATATGCTCTGGCTTGCAAATCACTGATCAATGGCCTGATTGACACTTCCTGCTCGCTTTTATTGCTTATGGCGCCATTAGCAAAAAAAAAAAAAAAGCCTCAAACAAAGCTCGATTGTTTCAAACCGATCATGCGCCATTCTTTTAGTTTGATGTTTACTTTGACCCTCAACCTCAGATTCAACTGATATTTCCCAAATGAAAGATTTGGTTACGAGATGCGGCATCGGGGGAGCGCGCCAGGGCTTTCGGTAGCCCGACGTGCGACGCGGTGGTGAAAATGTTTTAGAACAGTCGTGTGTTATCATTGCAAAACAAATAAATAAATAATCACACGAGGGGAGCGAGGAGGCTGCAAGATGGCGGCACACGATGCTGCGACAAGATGTTGGTGCCGATGCTGGTGATGTAACGCCTTATGTAAGATGCCCCCTCGCCCTCACCCCCCCAAAAAAAAATCATCAGAGTTGAGGCTGAGCTGATGCTCCCAAAAGACGAGGCAATGTGGATGTTGAGATGATTTTTTTTTTTTTGTCAATAGGAATAAAAATGCATGCAAAAATAATACAGGCAAAACAGAATAACTCTTTTCATTTAAAAAATAAAATAATTGAACATGAATAAATTTGGGACTATCACATTAAAAAATCCCTCATACTCCCCCGCCCCCAACTCTTCCAATTTCAAACTGTTCAGATTATTCAGAGCATTTCCCAAATTGCCACGCAGGCCGCTTATGTAACGAGAGACCACGGGAAGAACCGAGTGGCGCAAATTCCCCCTACGGACGAGCGCTTGGGACGGCGCCCTGATGCAGTGCGCAGGAAATTCCTCGTTTGCACACACGTCACTCTCAAGACAAGATGGCGGCCGCGATTGGCAAAAGAAGCCATAATAGGATGTGCTTGATGACGGGATAAAATCTGTCACCCCCATCCCCGCCTTCGCCCTCCTCACCCCTCCACCCCCTCCACGGGCACAAGATGCTGAACGCTGACAACAGAGATGGCAGATAGAAGAATGAGTCTGTCATGTGTATTTTAACGTCCCCTGGGTGACCCGATACCTTTGCTCACCTCCCGCAAAAATAAAAGCATTACCGTTGACACTAAATAATTTCATTTTAGTTTAAGTAGGTTTCTGAATAGTTTTGATGGGAGGTCAAGTGGGCTATGAATAGTTACTTCAAAATAAAAGTATGACTGCAGATTTTTCAGATTTGATTTTTTTTAGCTTCCTGTAGGTGTGCTTACACGCGCATTCATCTCACACAGGTGGGTAGCCGATAGCTTTCCAAAATAAAAGTATCACTAAAGCCGCTGTATTTATTTCACTTAGCGTAGATGTCCCAATACTTTTAAGACATATGCCACAGGTGGGCCAAATGGTCGCATTACAATATAAAAGCATAATCGTGAACATGATATGCATTTTTTTCACACCCCCCCCCCACTTTCTGTGAGTGTCTTCATCCTTTTGTGAACAGAGCACATTGGGTAAAAGCTTTATTCAACGTCCTTCTACTTTAGTCCGCGTTATTTTCACCTGCTAATTGACAGAATACGGTTTTGCCACCCTGCAGGCATCTCAATATTTTTGAAAAACGTGTGGCCAATGCCACCGCACCGTTTCCACGTGGTAATGTCAGAGTAGTGACCTTGTGTGTGCGCGCACGTGTGTGTGTGTGTGTGTGAACAGGAAACTCTACTCCCGTGAGTAATGCGATCTGTCCTGCTTAGCAACCGATGGAGCCCAGGACACAAATCTGACCCACTCTCGGACGCACTGACTCGCGGCTAATCAAGTGTCGGTCAATGAGTGGGATTGTTCGTCCTCTTTTAATGGTTGCACAAAAAAAAGAAAAGAAAGGGATGCTAACAATGGGTAGAGCTGCTGAAAGGAAGCTTTCATGTTCAAAACGCTTCCCTGCCTTGATTATCGGGCTAACATGCTAACATATTAGCATACAGTCCAGGGGTGCCCAAACTTTTTGGATCGAAGATCTACTTTTTGATCAACTAACCTCACGGGATCTACCCTTACCGGCGCGCGCACGCACACACACACACAAATTTAAGATTTACCTGCTTTATTTTATTTATTTATTTTTTTTGAAAATGAGACTGATTAGTGTGCAGTGTATATTAACACAAAAAATATATTACTAACATGTACAAAGACACACAAATGGTTGTTTGTTTGCTTTCTTCTCGACACTCCTCGGATCTACTTGGGACCTGTCTTAGATCTACCGGTAGATCAGGATCTACCTAATGGGCACCCCTGCCATACACATTGGAGGACAAAATGAGTGCAATGAAATTCTGCTCATATTCTCCTCCAGATGAAAAACAAACCCACTTGTGCGCCTGCTCTGATCACGTCAACAGGAGTCAATATGACATGCGCGGTGGTCTGCGATACAAAATAGTCAGACAGCGGATAATGTTAAGAAATGAACATACTGCTCGTTTGCAGTCTTGAGACCTTTCTGCGCGGCGACGTTGTGCCCTTTCGCCCGATGACACCGCGGAGATTGGACACACACACGCGCTTCGACAACGAGGAGATACGGAATCAAACATGTACCCCTTTACGTTATCTCAATGCTGCGACTGAAAACATGCCGAGATAGCATCCGCGTGTGAGAATACGCTTTGTGCCGCGATGACAATTGTCTTTTCACGACCGTACAAAACTCAAATACAAAAAAAACCCCAAACAAAAAAGCAACAGGAGAATGCATATTGTATATACTTAGAGTGTATGTGAGTAAAACACAAAAGGAAATATTATTTATGCTCTCCCTCTCGTGGGATTTTTCTACTGATAATCACACACAAGTGCAACATCTCATTTGACAATCATACACACACACACACACACACACAAATGCTCCATGTGGGCAAGCGAGGCTACTGTCCACCAGATTATGCAACAGGATGGGGGGGAAAGCCCACAGGGTCCGTGTGTGACAGAATAATGAATAAAATCTATGCCAACAGTTCTAGTTCGGCGCGTCAGGCCATCGCCACTGTTGCCATTGATTTCATCTTGAAATGAAAAAGAATGAAATGAAAAAAGGCATTACAAAAATAAAGAGGACACGTGTGTGCGTGTGTGTGCATGTGTCACATGACGGGCCCCAGCAAGGTCATCCAGCTGTCACAACAGATTAAAAACAAAAACACGCGCACATTCATGAAACGCAGTGTCATGGTGACAGCTAGTCTGTCGACGAAACGAGCTCCTGAATTAATTCAGCCCCTCCAAATTAAATTGATTAGAAAAATAATAAAAATTTAATTTCAATTGAAACGGTAATATTTATTTTTGCAAAGAACAATTGCTTCCTGATCAAATATTTTCACCAGCCTAGCGCTTAGCTAAGCGTCTGCTAGCAATTTTTAAGCTGCATTCACAAAAATTCTATTAATCAGCGACTTAGGTGGACATCTCACACCCAAATAGTCACAGCAGACTGAGAAAATGCCAGCCAGGCTAGAAATGTTATGTCTCATGAGTCTCCTTACAGGAGTTGATCAACAAGGTCATAGCTTGTTCCAGCTCCGAATGGAAGCATCTTCCTTTTTTACAATGTTACTTCCTGTCAATTTTCTTACTGTAAATGTTTATATGTTCAATAAACAATACCCCCCCCCCCCACCCCCACTACCAATAATACAAGCTTTTGGGGTCCCCGGGGTACCCAAACGGTCACATTTTCAACTACACTCAACAAAGGATTAGCATTATTAGCTTCAGCAATGTTAGCTTTTACGCTACATTCTTAAGCTATTCAATGGTTAACAAAAAGGAAAACGCGCTTAGAGAGAGGTTATCCAAGCATTAGTGCTAAAATTTCAAACTTTTTAAACAATTATATGAAGAGAAAGTGTAAACATCGTGCTTGTATAGGCTAGCTTAGCTTTTACGCTAGGTTACTATGGTTTTTAAATAACTGCTTACAAGTAAAATACATGAATTAGAGTTCTTAGACTGTTCTTGCACTTGGAGAGATGTTAGCTTAGCTCTAATGTTAAAGGGCCAAGTTTTTTAAAGATTACACAAAGATAAAATTTTACCGGTAACTACATCTCCGGTAACTACCTCAAAACTCGGAAGCGCAGAGAGGATAATGTAGCCTTAATACGCATGACAAAACGTGTTCATTGGCAGGTTTAGCTTGAATGGTGAGCTGTCAAATGCTTTCAAGAATATGAAAAGAAAAACGAGCTCTCTTGTTGCTCTTGTAGCGAGGTTAGAATAGCGTTTAATACTTTTTTTAAAAAACCTTTTAGCATCTTATTTAAAAAAAAACGTTATTTGGCATTAATACAGAAATTATTCATTAGCTCTTTTTTATCCGATGTTCGACCTCTGTTTGGAGCTTTTTCACAAATTACACAAAGTGGCGAGTTGCACCTGCTAGCTTGTAAATAGGCTAGCATTAGCCTTTATACAAAGTCCCAACGACCTCATTGGCTTCTGTAATCAAATAAATTTGTGATCGATCCTGACAAGTTATCTTCGATTTAATGTAACAAACCACTCAGCAGAGATCACATTTTTCGAATAGATTTATTCAACTGGTCAGAGGTCCACTTTCTATATTTGGAATAACAAGAAGACATCCAACTTCTGGACGGGGATCGACAACCACTGGCATGATTTTAAAATAACAATAAGGCATCTAATTTGTCCTTTTTAAAAAATGAATTACAATCTGTCTTGAGTACATTGGTGCAGAAATACAGAGACAAAGATGAGCTTCGAAAATAGTTCATTTGAATGATTTCAGTGCAACTGTGTCGGCGTGAACGTCTCATCTCATGGCAGCTTCTTGTCGTCGTCTTGGCATTTTTTTAAAATCATCTCAATTGCACATTCTCTTTTGACACAGAACATTTCATTCCATTTTTTTCCAGAGGAGGATACACAGAGTAGTACTTGGTTTGCATACATTTTAAAAACACACACGAGGAGGACGGCACATCAAAAGGGTTCGTGGCTCGTGTTTAGCCGGCCTGGTGTTCTGGCGCAGTCGTCACGGCGGTTCATCCAGAAGCCAGATAGGGGTGGATTTGCAGCGTTAAATGGCACAAATGATGGCAGATGGCTTCTTTCGCTGGCCGGTTCGGTGCACGTTGACAAAAGTGACGCCTGCCAACTGCTCCACGGGGCAGGAATAATTCCATGAAGGAATATTGGAAGGACGGGAGACACGTGACGAGCTTTGGAGCGCACTGCCATTCCGCGGCTAAAAGGAGGTATGAGAAAGGGCAACCGTGGCGGGATCGGGGGAAGGGAATCGGGGTTGGAAGTATATCTGTGCCATCAGAGCTTGGATTTGAATGTGGAACAGTGATGTTTTTTTTCTCTCGTTCATTCAGTGTCAAACACTTCAACATGGACGGGACAAAAAAAATCTGTCAAAAATTCAATCTCTCTTTTCAAAATGGAGTTTGAATCTCCAACAGATTTTTTTTTCGCGTCAAAAAAAATCAATTGACATGACGTAAAGAACGGAAGGCTGAGCTAGCCCCGTTTCCGACTTCCAATTCCGATGGCGCAGTTATACTTGACAGCTGACGGGAAGCTAGCGGCCGGCGTTCACTTGAAGCACGCGCGCACTTGGCGGCCTTTGAGTGGCTGCGGGGGGCGGTAGTTGTCCACCATGCAGCACTCGGGCTCACCCTCGGCTGAGAACAGCAGACTGCGGAATTTGCCCATCTGCGGAGAGAAGAGACGCCGCGTTGGTGTCTGCCTCGTACTGCTGTCAAGCGACGCCACTGCCATGTCGACGATGATCATCACTTTCCCGGTGCGGAGAATATGCCTGGTACTATTAGACTTTTTGTTGCGCATAAGTGGTGGGAGGCATTGTGGAATTTATTGTTTTGTTTTTAGTGTAGTACAGGGGTGTCCAAACTTTTTGCCAAGGGGGCCAGATTTTATGTGGTAAAATGTCGGGGGGCCGACCTTGGCTGACATTCTTTACATTGAACAACAATATTGTTCAAGAAATTTTAGTAAGCCAGTCTGTTTCACGTTTCCATTTTTATTTGAATTTCAACAATCTTAAGAATTTCTTTTGGTTCATTTGAAACAGGAATTTGAAATATGACATATCAGTCAATATAAACACGGAGTGATGTCTTGTTAACTCGTGAGTGATGCCCTCTAGTGTCTAAATGCTATTACTCATTTAGTGAATGCTATTACTCATTTAGCCACTAGAGGGAAGCAGTACTCTATGAAACATCACTCACCAGTCTACGAGACCTCAGTCAATGCAACACGTGTTCCATTGCGCCCAACCTGCGGGGCAGACGGCACTGATTTTATGACAGGGGCCGAGGGCCGGATGAAATTCGACCGCGGGCCGGATTTGGCCCGCGGGCCGGACTTTGGACATGCCTGGTGTAGTACCACTTTGTGCCATGTCGGCGTGCACCATCATAGAGGGCGAGAATAGGAGGCAGGGAAGGCCCCCTACCAGGTAATAGTCATTGTTCCCAGAGAGCACAGAGAACATAAATCTGTATTGTTGCATTGGTTTGAAGGTACCTTAACATCTATGCTAATTTCCATTAGCCCGTCTATGGGGTTTCACGTTGTATGTTAGCATTCAGCTAGCAGACTTCTAGACAAAATAATATGGCTTGGATGAACAATGCTTCTTCGCAACGCTAACCTAACAACGAGGCGTTTGTACGGCTGACGCTACCTGAGTCGAGCTGACGCTGATGGGATCCTTGCACACGATCCAGGTGACGCTCTCCAGCAGAGGGGGCGTGGTCAAGGAGCCGTCGTACGTCCAGTAGTCCAGGCAGGCGGGTAGCAAGCTGCTCGGGTCGAAGCCCTTGAACGTCGTCTGCTTACCCTGAGCAGGAAAAAAAAAAGCTATTAGCGTCACTTGATGCAAACTCAAGTTTCGAAAATCAAGTTGCCATGGAAACGTACTTTGTTCTTGATAGCACCAAAGGCATCCAGAACCTTCTGGAGACTGGCATTTTCATTACCAATCTAAAAGGGAAAAATGATGAGTCATTGTTAACGACCCCATTTCAGAAGGTGAATTGTGGGGGGGTTTCCGCCCCCCTGCTTCTCATACGAACCTGCAAGAAAACTCCCACCACGGCAAGTCCGTCAGGTTTGCCCGCCGCCTCGCCGAAGTTGGCGTATTTGGTGTTCCAGTGCACCAGATGGAGCTGAGAAAACAAGTCCAAGGATTTAACAGGTCACACCAAAAGTATTTTAAAACAGTGGAAAGGGGAGGGGAAAAAAACCCCCCCACCAACCCCAGACTGAGCGCAGGGGGAGCACAGTATGGCTTTCGGGGGTGAAGGGGGGGGCGCAACTCAGTTAACTGGCATAAATGAATACAAGACAGCCAGACTAGCACATGTGGAGTATCGAGAAAGAATGTTCCAGTCCACCTGGAGAGGGGAGGCTTCGGAGCCATTCCGGGCGCCACCACATCCAATTCTACAGGTGCGCCATAATAGAGGGAGGGGGGCGTTTCTCTTTCGTATCCAGAAAACAAAGTCAGCCTTACCTCTGCGGGATACTTGTTCCCGGCCACCGTGTGCTCCGAGCCCCTGTCGTCGGAAGCCCCCCAGTGGAAGTGGAACTGCTTGAGCCGATACGTCCCCGAGATGGGACCGCCGGTCAGAACTGCTCGTGGGGAGACAAGAGACGGATGGAGTGTTGTTGACGTATTTTTTTTTTTTTTTGCTCTCCCTGCTTCTCCTTCTAATAAAAGTGCACCACCAAAACATTGTCCGCTGTTTTGGGGCTCTACATTTCGCAACGAATTAGCGCCTATCTTAACTGCTTCATTGTCTTCTGCTTTGCTTGTTTTATCAAGCTCTACTTGTTCTCCTTGAGTGACAGCAAAACCTGTCAAAAGTTTCTCCGATTAGCTGAGACTGAGGTGAGGGTTCAACAAGACTTGGAGGAGCATCTACGCGTGTGTTTAGCTAGCCCCGTAGCGGCTCGTAGCCGGAGCAGCGGTTAGCTTATGGGCTAGCATTCCCCAAATCTCCCTTGCATGTGCTGAATTTTGTGATTATTTTAAAGTTAGAAAAATGGGAAATGACTGAGAACTTTGGAAAGGGGTACCATTAAAAAATGTAGGGAGGCATTGATTTTTAAAAAAATGTTATTTTGGGAGCACGGTAATGTGCGTAATCATGGCAGCGCTTCTGTCGGGATGCGTCATCTTCTTCTTAGAACACAGGATGCATGACTAAATGTCACAAAACCAACACGCAGGTGGAAACAGTCACAGCGACAGACGGGACGCACTTTTCAGTTTGTATTCTCTCACGTATTTGCACCAGAGCGGCTGGCCGGAATAGATTACGTAACCCTAATCTCAATTGGCAAGCACACATGTAATCTGGATAAGAAGTGGTTTTAAAATACGCACAAATGATCTATTTGCATCTCTACAAAAGCGATACTCGAGCCAGGCGGAAAATAATATTGTATTTTTTATGTATAACATCTATTTTAAAGAGATTAAAAATAGTCATTTTACCAAAATGATGTTGATTTATTGTCCGTGTATTACTTTGCGCTCTCATTAAAAATAACAAATTTTTTCCAACATTAGACCACATTTTTCACAATTTTATGACTTGATTCTCGTGACGTGACAGCCTTATTCTTGCATGCAGGTTCAATTACAATTGAAATGTTTATTAGTTTATCACCAGAATTTATTGTTTTTTTCTTTTACAAAAAAGGTAAGGACAAATGTTAGATAATCATCGCGGTAAATTCATCGACAACGTTCCTATGAAAATCCTTTTTTTGGGGGGGGGGGTGCGTTTTCACCTTGTTAGCAGCGTTCGTGTTGGGTAAGGTTTACTTGAGGTGACATTAACAATTCAGTTACACATGCACACATGCACTGTCCACATGCAAGCTAAGGGGGGGTGGTGAGGGGCTAAAATGAAGCCCCCTCCCCTGCAGTCTATTCAACCCTCCAGCAGGAAGAATGAGCTCTTATTGTACTCATATAGGGTGACAAAATACAATGAAGCCATAGAGTACATTTTATCTGAATGTTAAAAAAAAAAAAAGACAAAATGAATCTTAAGTGAAATATCCTGTCTGCAGCGATCAATACAGGATCTCAGTGATTTAAAAATAAATCACAGCTCGGCGATGTCATAAATAAAACGTGACAATTAAAAAATAGTGTGTTGTACTCACCAGAGCTGTCCGTGTCATCGAGGAAGGTCACCTGGAAGGAGTGTCCGTTGTTGAGGATGTCCAGGCAGGTGGCCGGGTCGTACTTGAGGTTGAGCGGCTTGAGCGCGCCGTCGTACGACGCCAGGCCGGGATTGATGTCGATGGGCGACTGGCGCGGACCGTCGGCGATGGGGAAACTGGCGGCCCACTTGTCCGGACCTGGGAGGGAGTGGGACACACACACACATACACGCAAAAACATGAATCCGCACACAGGCGTTGAAAGCAAATGCGTGCAATTTTGCGCGTTCTCCACACACAGATGAGGAGCTGTGCGCGCAAATGAGGCCGGCGGAAGGGCGAATTGCGGCGCATCAGGATGAAAGTCGGAGCTCACCGTTATTGGCGGCGTAACCCCAAGCGTGAGCCATGTCACTATTGAGTGGATGCGTAGTTTCTCTTAATAATCCTGAAAACAGAGCGCTGGTGCCCCCCCGACACCTGACAGCTGCGCGTCGCCTTATATATAAATACACGCGGATCCCCCCCACGCCCCCTTACTCTTCCTCCTCCTCCTCATGCACGGGCTTCCAAGTGTGCTGCAGCAATCTTCTCTCTCTTTCTCGCCCCCACCCGCCCACACCCCCTCTCGTGCACCTAATCCAATCCAACGGTGCTACCCGAGCCGAACCCGACGCTCGGCTCGTTCCGTGGCCACGAACGCAGGCGGTACCCCCATGTCCTCGTCCGCTCCATTCAGAAAGACATTTTTAAGTGTCTTTTATCTCATCGTCCTCTTTATAACGTCTCGTCTGCAACCAACGTATACGTTAAAAGAGCCGCAGCGATCATAAAATAAACAATGAAAATGAAAAGAATTGAAGCAGTCAAGATGTCAATTCGGAACAGAACCGGGAGGAGGTCAAGTCAAATCCAAACCCGGAGTACTCAAACGCCCCGAAATCATGACCTTCAATTCAGACTGAAGCATGGCGGATAGATTGTATAGGTTCGCAAAGCAATATACAGCCCAAGCAACCGTTCGGCAAGCGTTTCTGCTGTCCAGGGGCGCCACCTGTAGGCATCTCGTGAAAATACAGGCTTGGAGGAACGTCGATGCCCGTTTCGGAAGTACCGTACTATGAACGTGAGCTGAAAAGTTCGAAATGACTCGCCAAGTATCACAAAAAACAAAACAAAACAAAAGGTTTAAGATATTAAATAAATAATTTAAAGCCGCGCAGCCCAAACGTTTACGACAAACCTTACCTTTCATTGTGAAGGCCACGCACCCAAAACGAAAACCGTAATTTTAACTTCCTGCACACGATACTCTTGCAACTTTACACAAATTAAAGCCGCCGACATTAAAAAAAAAACGTTTTCTAGGCATTAAAGCGTAAGAACACACAAATGTCCGTGTAACCTGTGTATTTAAAAGCAATAACACAGGAACGTAATATCTAACTCATTGTGTGTGATAGCTAGTGGAACGGAAAGCCAGATAAGTTTATTTTTGTATCCACTAAAAACGAATTGGAGTACTTTACCTCGCCGTCGACGCGTCTCATATTGATGATGTCATCAAGAACGGACGCTGCTCGCTGGGGAATATAAACAGAACAACGTGTCGACAAACGCACGGTACGCAAGAGTTTTGGGGCATTTAAATGGATTATTGCACTATTTCCGTTTAACGACACACCAAACTTGCTCGATAAAACATGTATTAAAATGCACTTACGTGTACTTTTTGTGTGTAGCCATATCATTTGTCTAGTTGTGTGTGTTCCTGGAATAGCATCAGTTATATTCTTGGTAACAGCATAAGAAAACCAATTGGCAGTTATCGTATAATAGCTATTATATGAATCACAAGGCAAAATATTCTGTCTAAGCCAATGCATCACACAATCAGCTGTCATTTTGTTTGGAATTCCTGTTGTGACAATGACAATGATTTTGTGATCGCAGGTAAAATGGGTAAAAACAAACAGAAAGGCAAAAAACAGACAAATGTCTTCCAAGTGGCAGCGAACAAGCACTTGAAGGCGAAAAACAAAGCCAAACCTATCCGGACGACACTCAAACATGTAAGATCCCGCCTTCGTCGCAACCCCGTTTTTAAAATCAGGATATTAAATGTATTCTCATCATCTCAGATCAACGCTGTGAAGAATGAGAAAGTGGAGAACCTCAACCAGATGTTCTCGGAAGTTCATCGGGACGTCAGCGTTTCCAAACCGGTCGCTGCAGAAGCAGAGAAACCAGCACAGCAGGTGAAGTCGAACACACGTTCCACGAATCATCCAACCTCACATTCAGAATTATTTTTTTGTCTCGTTAGATCGTCAAAGAGCCGCCAAAGGAGCCGGTGAATGTCGACAACGCTACCCAGCTCTTCTCTCAGCTTTGATGGTTTCAGTTTTCGTATGCATGTGATTAATTATTTTCACCTGTCGTTAGTCTGTACAGTAGCCCGAACTGCCTTTAATCATGTAATCGTGAACGTATATACATGGGGGGGGGGGGGGGGGGGGTATAATATACAGTTTAATTGACGCTTAAATTCTGGTAAAGGTTGTTTTTTTGTCTCATGTGGTTTGAAAATATTTTGAAATTGCTCAGTCGTTTTGGGTTTTACATAACACAATAAAGACTCAATCCTGGTCTGCAAAACTTGTATGTCCAACTATTTCATTTCCTTCTGCTTTTAAGATTGTTTTGGTTGTTTGGGAAATTTAAAAACACATTTTTTGCAATTAAGTCAATATTTTGAGGCTGGACAGTTTACACTGTAGGTGCTGCAAAAGCTTGAACATGAAGCAATACTGCGGCGCGTTTATAAAAAAAATAAAGAAAAAAGCTTTCGGGAACAGTTGAAATTAAAAGGTAAAACGGCTACAACAATACAGTATTTGAACTGGTGTAATTCAACATTTCGAATGTTTTACTTGTGCATTATTCATCACTGGCCACCAGGTGGTGCTGCGGGCGCGGTTAACATACAGAAGTGAGAAGTGCGCGCCATTCATTCGTTGTGAGAGAGTACCGGTTAGTCTCTTGCTGTGTGAAATCACACCAAACTGGACATTCTGTTTTATATATTTGTTTGTCTCTCTGTTGTAAGTGATAACTATTCATATCAATGCTATTTTAAAACAAAAGTGTGGGAATGCTTTCAAATTGAATAGCAGTCTATTTGCTGTCGGGAGATGCTTTGTTACTGCCATCATGTAAATGCACAATGATGAGATTCTTATTTGGATTCAGCACAAGTTTTGCAACTCGGCTGCTTTCAAAAATCCACAAATTACATCTTTAGCTGAGCACAAATTGATTTGAGTTCAGAGTGATGTTTTTTTTTTTCATGGAAAGTCTTACAGGAAAGGAGCAATCGCCTTCAACTCTGTTGAGTATTTTCAAAAGTATTGATCCCATCGCCCCCCCATCCAGCAGATTGGTTCAGCCCTGCTGCCCGGCCACGCTGCTGAGATATGTGGTGGTATTAGCCCGGTCAGCCATTTTGTTCATACAAGGGTGCCTCCGCTTAAAATGACAAAGATCGATAGCCTGGCGGACCTTGGGACTGCCCTGCCCGTTGATTACATTTCTCTCTTCTGCAAGAGTCGGGTGAGATTTGGGAGGAAAACAAAGCAAAACGGCTGACTTCCTGTTCAATTTCAGGCATGTGTCCCTGAGACCTTTTTTTTTAACCCTTATAGGGGGCACTATTGAGGTCTAGGGGCTCCTGTTGAGGACCAATAAAGTAGTAACACGTTTGTGAAAACTGGTGAGTTCCACACATGTTGAGGGCAACCTTGCCAAAACCAACGCGACAATTTGACAGCATTTTGCAATTCAAAAGACAAAAGTGAAAAATAGCATTTGAAGATGGTTGGACTGTGTAAATAAGAAAGGCATATTGAAAATAAATGTGACACAAACTTTATTGACTTCATAGGAACACAAATCTTTATATATACAATAAATAGCAATGAACTTTCCTTTCCCCTTGGAACACCTTTCATATACTGTGTATATATATATTTATATATATATATACACATATACCTGTATATATACAGTATATATATAAATATATATATATATATAGTGCACAATATTTCTTTCCTCTCCTTTTTTGTAGGTAAACTGAAACATGCCTTTGATAAAAATATTTGTACAAAAAAAATGTAATTTTTTTAAAAAACGGTTGTCTGCTCACAACAAACTGGTCATTGAAGAGCTCGTCATCGCGCTGCTGTTGCCATGGTAACCACCGCCACATCCAGCGTATGAAAAATTGAACGAAAGTAAGAAATGATTGCTAAAAGCCTTTTTTTTTTATTCTTGATTTTTGAGTTTGTGATGGTGCCTGTGTGATTTAAAGCACACAAATCACCCAACACAGCCTTTTTTTTTTTTGTCTGTCTGGATTTGTCATTTTTCATCTCCAAGAAGAACAATTTCTTCTGAGGACATACCGTACTCAGTTCACAGTTGAAAACAAATGTACCACATATCTTTTTTTTTTCATTCTTTTTTTTCTCCCCCATCTTGGCATTTAAAAAGTGGGATTCAATTTGCGCAGCCATTTTCAATCTGTGGCGTTCAAATCACAAGTGTCGTATACTGTCCTGTATAGTAATGACATACTGCCATTTTTTTCTTTTCGCAAAAATAAGAAGCATTAAGAGTCATGAGCTTGGTGATTCACAGTTTCATGTCGAGAGCTAAAGTATATGTATTTTTTTAAACAAATGCACAAAATGTAAAGAAATAAAAGGACCCTGCATGGTTACCGCATTTTTTTGGGGGACTTTTCATCGTTTGGTTGACCCGGCGACTGATATGCAGGTGCGACATGGGAAAGCCATTTTAACCCTTTCATGCACCCTGTCACCTAATAACATAATGAGCTGTCCACTGTAGTGACCGCTGGTCCCCCAAACGGGTTCAACTCAAAGAAAAACTTTTCCATAACATGAAGTGGAAATTACATCCTACCGGAACTTGTTTGCCGACATCAACACGAGGTGCTCTCTTGACGGCGTGACAAAATTCACTCTTGACGCCGTGACATCAACTGTGCGTGTGTTCAGAGAGTCTGAAAAAATACGGTATGTATTTTTGTACAAAGTAAATGAAGACAAAAATGTGGACCCGTAAGGCTTACAGATCCAGAAGACGTCAGTCAGGTTTCACAGTGGTCGCCGACAGACACTTTCATTTAGATAAAAAAAACAAAATGAACGCACAAATTGAAAAGAAACCCGTCCAAAAATTTAAGAAAACAAAAAATATGAGCTGTTAGATTAGCAATGTTGGCTATCCCCCCCCAAAAACACGTGAAGGGGAAAAAAAATCTCCATCTGCAACGACAATGAATCCCATCAAGTAGTGAATTTGGTGGGGTTTTTTTGGCACGCATGTATTATCATAGCCACAGAAAATGTAAACAAAGCTCATACGCACACAAAAACACATGAATTCATCATCAAATAGCGACATTTGGCTAGTTGAGCAAAAAACAGCAGAGGGGTGGAAAAAAACAAACAATCCTACAGCTGTAGACGACCAACATGTATCCCGGCAGAGCATAAAAATGGTCCAAACGTTCTGTCGGACATTCCATTTTGCAGCGCAAAATGGAGGACAAAAACGTAGAGTGCAAAGTAGTGTCCGACTCTTGCTTGCTTTTTCAAAATGATGATTCTTTTTTTCTTTTTAAATACATACTATACATCACATTTTGATCCAGCGTCGCTTCCAGTCGCGACTCGTTATCCTTTCCCCGTCCGGTTGAAGGGAATTGAGAATTCCTTGGCATCCTGCAGTGACAAAGAGCAAACTCATTTTCCTAGCTCTCAGAAAATGGCAGAAAAACTTCGGAAACGGTGAGCATCTATAGGGCCATCGAAAACAAAAAATATATATATACTTGAACACAAACAGTTCAGCAACACATGTAGACAGAAAATATAAAAAATATTCTTTATCCTGTCAAAAGTGACAAATGTCGTTTCCCCGAGTCACTTTATTGTGAAAGTCTTCTTCGTTTGTAGCTTTGTGAATGTGTTGTACTGCCCCCAGTGGCCATGTCATACACAACTGTTGAATTCTTTATATTCTGTTCAAGCACGTCATTAGAAGAGTTCTACTTTTTTTAATTTTTATTTTTGGCAGTACCACATTGCCCCACAACATGCAAGGCAGGACTGAGCTGGAAAAGCCGCCACAACTGAGAAAGTGCAAAGAAATGCGCTTACCTCAGTTGTCGATGTCGGATACGTGGTTCTCCATCTGCAAAAAGAGAAGCAGACCAGTTTAAAAGTAGCCCGCCGTTTCACACGGAAACAATCCATTCATATGAGCGTACCGAAAAATAAATGAGTAAGCGTGCGTAAAGAATGTCCCTCATTAGCGTTGCCGTGCGCTTAATGGCTAATAAATGTTGCATGACGGCAGGCTGGCACGGCTCAACCTGTGATTTCTGCTTTGGGATAACGACCCAAAACCGATTTATATCATTGCTGACTTGAAAGCCAGTACGTAGACACTTGCCGATTTTTGTTCTTTTTAATCATTCAAAGTTGGCAGGGTTGACTGAAGTTTGTCAGAAACCGAAACTTGAGCCCCTTGTGGATCCTTTGACTTCTATTGCAATCAACCTCTTATGCACCCCCAACCCTCCGCTGGGTTCTCTGACCCTGCGCTTCAATCACTGCCCCCAATTGTGAGTGAGTGCATGTGTGTGCGTGTGCGCGCGCCGCCAACTGCGTGGGTGCGTTTGATACGAGGTCGTCAGGGAGGATGTGTCAGTCCGGGCGCCCTAGCTCTCGGATGTCGGGCCATGAATAATTTCGTTGCCTTTTTACTTGAGGAGGAGACAAAGACTTCCTCTTTTTTTGGGGGGAAAATACCAGATGATGGGCACCCTCCTGCTCCTCCTCGTCGTAGTCGCCCTCGACGCCATCGCTCATCTCTCCGGCTTCGGCGTCCATCAGTGCGTCTTCGCCGCCCTCCTCGCCGGAGTTATCCGCCGCCTCTGATGCCGACTCGTCGTGCAGCGAGTCGCAGTTGTCCTCGTACTTCCTCTGAGACTCTGGGAGTAGAAATCACCCACCCGCCCCAATTTTCTTTCTAATAAATAAACAATTCTAGTTGCTAATGCTGAGACATTGCAAAGAAAAATAGAAAACAATAGAATGTTTTAATGTATTGGTTTGGTTTTTCCTATAGTGCAGATTTTCATCCCCCCGCAGGAGTGTGTGGGCGTGTCCCCGTGCGGACGGCGTTCTCTCACCGGTCTCGCCTCGCTGCTGCATCTCGATCTTGTCCAGGCGTACGAGCAAGGAGTCAATTTTGGTCTTGATCTGCGTCAGCTCCCTCTTGATGGTCTGCAGCTGCTCCGTCTTCACTGCTGAGCACCGCAACGAGGGACAAGGCCTCACGCACAACGTACATGTAGTGGCACAAACAAAATGCTACCATAGCTAGCTTAGATGCTAAGATCACTAAAGCCTAAATATCTTGCTGGCCCCCCTCCCCCGCTAGGAATAGATTAATTAGAACAAAGTGTTCATTCTTGGTTGCGCTTGCTCGGGAGTAAAATATTCACAACTTGCCAATCATGTAGCTTGTGTTTACGCTAGGTTGGCTAATGTTTGTGCGACGGGTGTGCATTTGACTTAATTTCTTCAATAATTTTTTTTTTATAGTTAAAATTGACTACGTTATGAATAAGCCATAAAAAAAACTATACTTGGAGCAGTACAAGCTAGGCCGCTCCGTTTTCAAATGGCGGCTAGCAGGCTATAGCTAATGCTAACACGTGCCGTGGTGGATAAGCAAACAACAAATGACAAAATGAGTGACAAAGTGGCACGAAATTGGGATTGGACACTTAGGAAACAGTTTTACCTGATGATTCTTGAAAAACAAAAAACAAAAAATAAAATCCAAATATTCCCCCCTCGCAAATACTTCATTGATACACTTTATTCATCTATATTGTTTGTTCATTTGTCAAGTGTGGTTTAATATTTCAAATGGATGTCTCGAGGGACACTTTAAAAAGAGTGTTTTAATAAATTTAAGCATGTCAATAAGATGAACTATGTAGAATGATTAAAACTATGAAAATGTTTTCTTTTTCTCTGTACAGTCTCTTTAGAATGCAGATTTTGATGCCACGTTTTCTCCTGTTCACTTCCTGCGTGACAAACAAGGAGAGATTTGCGTCTGTTTACTGAATCCTGCTCTTCTTTTTCATGACACCTAACACAAGTAATTTTTTTTTCTTCAGGCGAGGAGAAGAGAGACGTTTTAATTGCGGAGCCCATCAGCAGATCGCACGCTTAAGGACTATAAATTAATGAGCGGTGTGTTACCCCCCCCCAGCTTTTTGCTTCTGCCGCACTGCGAGAGCCGCCGACATGGCGGCCTCTCGCAGATGAGCGGTAATGGTCTTTGACATCCATCAGATTGTGTCAGCGCTGCGGAGAAGATGCCCAGAGCTTTCGGAAAACAAACCTAAGAGAGTTTTCCTGGGCGGAGCGATGCGCTCGGAATCCAAACTTCCTTTTCACGCCATTATTCACGCATCGCCAACGCGTGCGCCATGAATAAAAAATAAACCACACGCTCTCCAGCGAGGACTTTTTAATCCCTCACTAGGGCTTATTGCGGAAAAAGAACAACCTTGGCCACACAAGTAGCAAACGGTGAATAATGGGATAGCAACTTGTTAAAATGCAGCGGGATGATTTATGTGATGCTCGGTACGGAAAATGACCAATTTACACTTTGTTGTTTCCTCGTTATTACGTTGTCCGAGGGCCTCTTTCGACTTGACCAGTGGTGATAAGTAGAAAACGTCTCAACAGGAAAATATTGCCTCGTTACGAAAAAAAAATTCAAGATACGAAAAGGTAAAAATACAGTATGGCCCGATAGTTTTACGTAAATGTGAATCACCCAGAAAAAGTGTTCACCAGTCGGGCGATGGGTCCTTGGATCAGTTCTTTATAAAACGCCAGGGGAAAACCACTTGTGAGCGTGAACATGGACCGAAGAGGGCAAAAAAAAAACAATGAGCATGCAGTTAAAAGTTAAATGACCATCATTTTTATTTTATCCTGTCGTTTATTGTGCAATAATTTAATTGCACATGCATTTGTAACATATTTTGATGCATTTACATTTATGTCTGAATTGGAGGGGCGGGGGGGGGTCTTGGAAAGGATTTGGGTATTTACATGGAAAACGCGTCTTAAAACTGCTACTTACATTAGTTTTTTGGTTAAGATATTTCTTCCAGAACCAATTCATTTCGGAAGTAGAGGTGTACTACTGTACATAAAACAATCACTTGCTAAGTACAGTACAGTTGGATTTCATTTATAAAGGGAAGGTCAAGTCAGAAAATTAATTAGATTAGCAGGACCGCAAAAAACATGGATCATTTTTCACTTGACTTCCCCTTCAAGCAACCACCATGTGCGAGTAAGAGAGAGAAAGTGTGCTGTCGATTCTTCAGTAATTATGACATCACTCGTGCGCGCAGACTATGACGTGTTAGGACTCGGTTTTACATAAGTCCACTTTCTAGACTGAGAGTATAGTTGGATTCAGATCAGATACAGGAGACTGCTGTCACAAAGATTGATGTCGGGCAATATGATTTATTGCTCTTTTAGCTGACTAGCTTCCCGCTCACTGGATTAGCTTTTCCATTTGGCGGTCAAAGTAATTCATCAAAAGCATCCGGAGGCGGCACACGATTACAGTCATGTCAAACAAAAAGAATACACTTTTCCTTCTTTCTGAATCATTGGTGAAGCAATATGTAAGGCTCAAAAATGCCCCTCCCTACTCTTTCTCTCTGACAAAATACGCTTTTGTAGATTTGCATTCAGCCTTCAGCTTTTCAGAAGGAACAAAATTGCATTAGTGCGATTAAAGCCTTGGCGCGGCTGCACAAAGAAAGAAAAAAAGAAAGCGTCGCATCGTACGTACGTTTGACGCCGGCAGAGCAGGAGGAGGAGGTGGGCGGTCTGGAGGACGAGGACGAGGAGGACGATGACGTCTTGGCGGGGAAGGAGGTCTTGATGCGGCGGGAGGAGGCCGCCAGCACCCGGGAGCGTTTCAGGGGGATCACGGATCGCGGGGGTGGCGCCACTCGGCCGTGGTAGTCGAAAAGCCTAAAAAGAAAAGAATATTACATTTTAGTCGTGCAAAGCGACAGATGCAGAGTTTTTTTTTTTTTGTTACACAACACTGTTAACGCTCGGGTTAACAGCGAGGAGGCCGACAAGAGGAAAGTCAATGTCAAACGGAGGTGTCGTCTTCCGCTTGGGATGACGCTCACGACAAGTTTGACATTTCCGAGGGGGAAAACAACCGCGGCAACAAGAGAGGGGCCGAGTGCTCCCTCTCTCTGTCTCGCTTCAGCAAGACGTAAAGAAAAAGATCATTGCGTTCGTTGCAAATCTGAAAACCTTATGGAAAATGACATCGTATTGTCTCCGGAGTGCCTCAAATGAAATGACCGAGCGGGAGAAGGTGGCGAGCTGAGCAATGAGTTTAACTGGCTGCTGGTTGTGCCATAAAATAATTTGTTCTCCTTTTGTGTATTTTCACCGCAGAAATTGATAAGGCATTAAGACACATGGTATCTGTTTTAAATTGTGTGAGTGTGTGTGTGCGGGTGTATTATTTCTCCTTTCAGCCGCCTTAGGGGCAGCTTTCCAACAGTCGCCTAGCAACAGTGCAGATTTGCATTCAAGCCAATGTTTTCCCAATCAGACCCGTTTATTTTCAAATAAAGTGTCGCTGTTACACCGCGGTCCATTTTGAAACTTTTTTTTTCATGGGCTTTTACAGTGTACAGGCAAGTCCAAATTTCATTGTATTTGAATCGCAAATCATCGTTTACCAGTGAACTGGATGGGAATGCGGTTAAGCCGTTCCAAACCATTCCAAAAAACAACACACACTTTCTGGAGTGTTTTTTTTTTCTCAATGAAAATGTCGATCTATGATACTGCACTTTATAAATTGTTGCAGCGATGGGGGCTCTAAAATAGTTGTTTCGATGGATTTTACACCGACGGCAGGTCGGTCACTGAATATCAGCGATATTGAACTGGGTTAGCAGCAAAGTTAGCGACGTGGTGAAACGTACCTGGCGTAGAAGTCATCTCTGTAGTACTCATAGTCAAACTCGTAACCACTGCGAAAGAGAGAAAAAAGATGGCTACTTTTCCCAAGGTCCAATAACAGATTTTTGCCATGCATTAGCGCTTTCCTTTCATGCACAAAGTGAGTCTTCACACATCATTTTAGAGAGGACCTAAAAAAATTATTTATTGAAATAAGACAACCAAATATAAAGATAAAACGAATAAAAAAAATAAACAAATACAAATTTGAATGCGAAAAAAATTCATTTGAATGACTCATTTCACAATTCGTAACGAATGTCATGATAAATCCGCAACGGGCGGCTCATTGCGACGTAATCAGAGGACGAGAAGGAAATTGTGTGCATTGACGGCGATCATACCTGTAGACCGCCGAGAGGGGCCTCTTGGAGACGCCTTTGGGTCGGTAAGGCTTCGGCTCGCCGGCCATGTTGATGTCTGAAGACACACACACACACAGACACACACTCATGTCCGTTAACGTCTTGACTTCAGTGAGGCATCAGCGTCTTGTCAACGTTGCGTTTTTTGTTCTCTTCACGTAGCCAGTGCGGTGAACCAAACAGCAATCGTGTACCAAACTGACTTTTCGACTACTTCGTAATCCATTTGAGCAGATTGGATTCATGATGACGGCACACTCCAAAAAGTCTTCCGATGGAATAAGGCGAATAAATAATTCAACGGTGGAAAAAAAAACACAAATATTCCTGACACTGAAGTGCAACAAGAAAGTGACTTTGTAACATAAAAACAATGCTAATGACGCTCCGACGGAGTGCCACTTCATGATACGGCGATGGGACGCTGTCGGGGCTCAAAGCAGTCGGCGTTAAAAGAGAAAACATCTGACGCCCTCGCATGCGTTGGTGGGTTGGGGGGGACTACTTGTGGAAAAGTTGCGCGACCACACGGCTTGACTGATGCGGAATTGTTTCTCGACGGGTCGGGCAAAGGTCGTCAATAGGTCCTTTAAACTTTTGCAGTTCCTGGGAGGCAGGCCAAATCAACCGGAAATGAAAGCGGCGGATGCCGAGTCAAAGCGCCGGAACTTGGAAGGAAAACCAACTCAAACTCCGAGCCGACGATCAAACTTGGATGCCTGCATTATACAGCGAAGGCAAAAAAATAAAAAATAAAAAGAATAAAATGCTTGGAATAGGGGTGTGACACTCAAAATAATATCATGTCGCAAGTGGTCAGCAAAAATGAGAGGGAGGCTTTAATCTTAAAATGAGATCACTATCAAAACATCAAAAATCATCACGTGGATTTTCACGTCAAATTGCGATAATACTTGCTGATGATGTTCGACAATAAAGACGACCTTGACCTTGATGGCATCATCGGCACTCGTCAGACCAAAGAGCTGCAAAAGCTGCCTGCCATTTACGGCGAAACAGTCGGCCATCCTCTTGGGAACTACTGGGAGAAGCTAAATGCTAACCTATCCTTTGCCACACTGCGCCGAGGTGGCTAACCGCTGTCCTTTCAAAAAGAAAACGTGCAATCGCTGCCATCTACTGGTGGGTGTGCATCATTTAGATTGGGTCCAAGCTGGAAATTCACAGAACGGGCAGTACCAGACTCTCCACACACCTATCCCGATTGAAAGAATGCAATTGACGGGTAAACGCGAACCAAACCATTAGCTTAGCTTAACCCTTTCATGCTATCAGGTTACGGGGCGCATGAAAGGGTGAATGCTGAATTGTCATGTGAAATGCTACCGACTGACATGCGTGAACAGCGTGGAAAAAGCGCAATATCGTGGGGTTCAGCGTTTCTACCCGACGTCGACTCACAACGGTGAGGAGAAACTTTCAGGGACGCCAATTGTCACGGCGAAAACTCCACATGAATAAGTCATAACGATTTTGGGCTGCTGATGAACGAGTCATCTCGCAAAGGGGCGCGCCATCGATCGCCTTGCAACGTTGGGCGAATACAAACGAGTTATTTTGCCGCGCCAGGCGGAGTGGTCCCGTCTCTCCCTCTCCGACCTTGGACTGACCCGAGAGCGCTCTGCTGTTACGCCGCAGGCTGTTAGACCATCCATCGCCGCCACCCCGCGGTCGACCCGCCTTCCCGTGGGAAGACAGTCAACGAGATTGCGGTGCACAATGCGGAGTGTTTGGAATCCATTTCAGAAAGATTACACCCCCCCACCCCCGCCACCAGTCCCCTTTGCGCTTTAACTTGAGTGTTCTACCACCCCGCCAGATTCCCCGTGCGTTATTTCGCAATATGTCGCGATATGTCACAGCTTCCAAACTGGATTCGTTTAAAACCCGCCTCGCACGTCGAGTTATGCTGGCGTGAGATGCGAGTTACATGGTAGCTGAAATTTATTTGTCATGCTAACGTCTATGACAGACATTAAAGAAGGGGTGGGAAAAGCATGGGTGTGTACGTCACATACGGCCCATTGACATTACCGACATCAAGAAACCTGTAATGCTTGATGTACCGTATATCAAAATGCGGCGATTGGATATCACCTTTTCCACAAGATCACCGTTATTCACTTACAGAGTATCAATACTTCTGATACCTTTTGATAACATTTCAGTTAACACAATGACAAATTGTGAACAAATACTTTCCTTTCTTTCTGACTGACATGACAATTTGCGTCCGCACTGCAGTTTATTGCCAAATACCTGCAAGGAGTAGTGGATTTATTCATATTTTTTTTTTGCCTTATCGGTATCGGTTGTTGGTATCGGCAGCATTCAAAAGAGCAGGATAAATTGCAATAAGGCTTATTCCCAAAATTAAGCATTTTATTTACTTCACATAGAAATTTAAAATTTTTTTTTTTGGCTTTTCCCTGGACTTAAACGGTGACGAATACTGTCAATTTTGGTCGTGCATGAAACTAGCGCAGGGAGAGGACACGCAGCTCGAGTTTTAATCCCGTCTCTCTCTGGAAAGACGCCGCTGGGAGAGGTCGCCGACAGCTCGTTTCCGCAGCGACGATTCCGCTCGCTGCGTGTCGGATTGGGAGAATGTCGTCTCCACCTTCTGTTGCGGGCACTCGTGTTGAGGAGGAATGGCGACGATGGCCTTAAAAAAAATTGGGGGGGGGGTGGGTTGAGACGTTTCCATGGCAAGACTGTAACCCGCTGTAGAGTGAACTCTGATGCAAAACAGAATTTTCATTTTCATGCATCCTGTAACCTGAAAACATGATAAGATGTCCACTGTAGTGACCGCCGTACCTGAAATGGTTAATGAAAAATCAATCAACCCCTCCGCCCCCCCCCAAAAAAAATACATCTGTCCTCACGATTGTGATACCCGCAACAACAAAGTGCCAAGATTGGGAGAACGAGAAAACGAGATCGCTTTGTTTACCTGGCACTAGCAACAGGATAGTTTTGGCAGGCAAAAGGCCCCGCCCTCCCTGCTGGGGAGAGCATATCGAGGCGACAGGAGGCAACCTTCCCGTTGCGGGGGGTCAAGTAGGGGGGCCGCATCTGCATTTCAAAGGAGCGGTTCGAGGCGCAAAAACATCAAACGCTACCGCTGTCAACATTTTGTTTGGATACACAGTCGGGGTTGGCACCAGCCTCTTCACCAACAAAGAAGTCATCACCGCCGTGAAACATTTTCACAATGTTCCATAACTCAAAGAGCTTACAATAGAGAGTTTGAAGATGTCGCAATTAGGCGCAGGGCAAATGATTTGTTCGCTGCGGGCAACAAACTGACATGAAAGCTGACGTTTGAACAAAAACAAGAGTGACATTTGCTTTGTTTAGTTGTAGTTTGGAATGGATTATTCATTAGAAGCACGGTTCGACGGCACAGCGATTATTTTTTAGGGTTGGTTACGTGTCGATTTCAGAGTCAACTTCGACTTGGTGGCATTTGTGAGGAAATTTAGAACTGAGCTGATAGGAAAATGAAGCAGCCATAAAGTCCTATCAAGCTCAAACGGCACGTCGGACAACGCCCCCCCCCCCCCGCCCCCCCATGCCTCTGTCGCCGCGTGCATCCTCAGAGGGATCAGCTCATAATCCGCGGCCCCTTCAGCGCAGATAAGACGCGGCGGACGCTTTTGTGTGAGCCGCAAAAACCCAGCTAGGATCAACTGTGAAAAGCAGAACAATTTTCCCACTGTTGGGATAAACATCGACAGAGCGGGTAGGAAAAACAAGTAGTCGGAGATACAAATATTTGTCTGCTTATGCTAATAATAATCAGATCTAGCAACGACTGCGGGGCATCTGGAAAGTACTCATAGTGCTTCACTTTGTCTATATTTTGTTTGTATTCACAGCAGTGGTGCGCAAACCTTTTACACCAAGTAGACCTTAAACAATAGAAAAATAATAATAATTTAAAAAAAAAACAGAACGAAATGATTTCATTACAACATTCATCCATTATCTGAGTCGCTTATCTACGCGTGGGTCGCGGGGATTCGGGAGCCTATCCCAGCTGTCTTCGGGTTGAAAAACAAAAACTTCTGGAAGATTAAATGCAGCAATTACTTAAAAATTGAACAAAAATGAACAGTACTTTGGCAGGAATTATTGTATGTAGCACTAGAGGAAGCACATACACAACACAGTGAGAATTCCAATTTGGGTCATTTCATTTTCCCCAATAAAAAAACAAACCAAAGACAAAACTATCATTTTTATATTAACAACGGTTTGCTTATTTTTACATTTGTATGACAGCAACTGTTAAAAAATTACACCTTACATTTTATTGACAGGGGTTAACTTACTCTTGTATGAAAGTATTAAAAACTGTTCACTTAAATGTGCTTTTATGCAAGTTATTTAAGATGAAATTTGTGTTTATTTTGTATTTGATATTTGGATGATATTAAAAAATGAGATCCATTGAACGCGTTTACTCTTAATATTGAACAGTAGAGTAGTTGACAAATGTTTACGTTTAAATACTAAAAAGTGAAATGTATTTGACATTTTTATATGAACAATGGTTCACTTATTCTTACGTTGATGTGTATAATATTTATTTCACAATATAAAATGATCTTGAGAAATGTATGTCACCACACATCTAATGTGATTGACATCTCAACACGGGCGCGCACTCATTATCTCACAAAAATGCCATTGATTTTTTTTTTTTAACTCACAGCGATGGTTGCGACGCTTGCTCTTGTACATGGTCATTTTGAACCACTCCAGCTTTCCTCGGCTCCGATTGGAAAGCAAAAATGACGGCTGGTCTCGACAGACGGAGTGAAAAATGAGAGAACGATTTCCTGACTGGAGAGAAATTGAACCGAATTGTTTGGCTGCTCGCACACTGAGAACTGGAGCCGCTTCTTTTTGGAGCATACCAAGCGGGGAGAGGGAAAGGTAGGGGCGGGGGATGCCCTTATCTCGATGCGTGCAAGTTAGAGGGCAAACAGCGGCTTTGCAGCGAAACCGAATGGTTCTTCAATCAACATTAAATTGGTTTGATGACCAAAAAGAAGTTAAAGCAAGTCATGTGACGTATTTCAAGCACAGTGGAATGTTCCACCAGCAAGGCAAATGGTAGCGTCCAGGTCGCTTCGAAATAAATAAATAAATAAATAAAATACACTTGGCGTTAGTAATTACATCAAATCGGATATTTTTGGGCTTCACTGTTTTATTAGGTAAACTATAAATATATACAAAATAGATGAACTCACAACATATTTGATTTCATGTTCGGTGAACATGATGCAATCTGAGAGCATTATGCTAACATGCGAGCAATGTACACGCTAGCATGGCATTTGAAAAACACACATTCACCTTGTTGCATTCCAATAATTTCGTTTTTTTCGAAAGTGTAACAGCGCCACCTGCCGTCCATGGTACAGTAACAAACCGCAAAAGTGGGGGCAAGAGCATCATAAAAAAAGGCAATTTAAATGAGAAAAAAACCAGGGGAAATTTGAAAAACTGTGACCTCTAGTGCACCAAGTAAGGCAGCACAGAACAGATGCATGAAATTAACAATGAACGCTGATATAATGCTTGCATAGGTAAATCGCTGTAAATCAATACATACCTAGTTAGCTTCGTTTAGCCTTGAATGTACCCTCCAAAGGCTCCTTCCCTGTGCATGGCATCGCATCAGGACATATTTGAGGAGCAGCATGTAGGAATTCCTATTCTCGACATAATAAAAAGAAGTGCGCATGCGGCTAGAGAAATTCCAATAAAGCGATGATCATGTCTGTGGAACGTAATGGAGCCACAAATGATGAAGGCACAGACCCAAAGAAGTGGAATTAAAGCAGAGGCAGCCAGGATGGATTGTAAAAAAAAAAAAAAAAGGTGTGGGGGGGGATTTTGTGTGACATAAAAAGGCCTAATATCAGTATTTTGATATCATAGTAATCCGAAAGGAAAAATAGAAATGGTTATATAGGAGCTTGCTGCTACTGGTTGCATAAATGGAGAATTAAGGCAGTGCAAAGAGGTGGTATGCTTCACACCCCCAAAACACACTAAAGGCGAAGAAAATCTGCTCTAATAAACACATTTAAATGTATTAAAACATATCTACTTTAAAAAAATAACTTTTCAAAAAGTGTTCCTTCGTGCCTGTTCTAACTCTTGCTCAGTTTGTTCTCCAAAATAAGAGGCCCATTGGGCTTGCTTCAAGCTATTGACTTTTCACTCACAGGTGAAGTAGACTGTAAAACTGACACACAAAATAAAATTGAATTGAAATTGGTGCATTTCAAAACACTATTATTCAACCAATGAATTCCACTTTCTAAAGAACCTTAACTTGCATAATGCTAACATGCAGTACAACGCCTAATGGAAATGAGCACAATTCTGCAGGCTAAATTCTACATATTATGTTGTCACTTTTCCTTGCTGGTAATTCATTTGCATATTTTCCAGTAGGGCTCAGCGCTATCTCGGGACGTTTTGGCACGTGAGCCTCGCCGCGGTCACTTGGGAATCTAATCTAGCAGGGGGATGCAAAGGCAGAACTGCAAAGTACTCTGTTGACTGTATTATTACGAGCATGGCAGCCGCAAGCGAGTGACAGGTCCGCAAATTAACTGCTGTCAGAGGACTGAAAAAGGAAGCACACAACCCCCTCAAGCCAACATCAGCCACCCGTACAGCTCCCTTAATTGCTGGTCGCCTTGTCACTGTCACAGGCACCCCGCTATGTTATATGTAACGCCGCCATTTCTTTGCATGGCTGCTTGCTGGCCCGCAATCAAAGTTCACAGTTTTCCATCCTGAAAAAAAATAAGCTTTTGTTGACTTGTATGAAAAAAAACAGACCCAACGGTCTACTCGCTTTTTTGGGGCGTTAAAATGCCCGAATATTGACGTCCAATCGTTGATTGTTATACTGTACTTGACGCACGTGAACTGTCATTCGATGAAGTGTCCACGGCCTTGTGATAACAGCCGGCGTCCACTAGGTGGCACGTGGTGATCACAGAGTGGGGAAACTGGCGCTTGTATGAAAAAAAAATATACACTCAAATTTGGCCCAACTGTCGACTCGCTTTTATTTTGGGCATTAAAATGCCCGAATACTAACGTCCAATCGTTGATTTTTATACTCGACACGCACGTGAACTGTCATTCGATGTGTACCTAATGAAGTGTCCACAGCCTTGTAATACCAGCCGGCGTCCACTAGGTGACACCCCGTGATCACAAAGGGGGGAAACTGGCGCGTCACGTTCCCACCCACCCAAATACGTCTGCGCGATGATGTGCTGGATGATGTGATGCCAAGACAGAACTGAGAGTGAGCTCGTCTTGTGACGTCATTTCAGTCCGAATGACGACTGGACGGACACAAGCGCTTTATACCAAACGCGCTCAAAGAAGAGCAGGTTCTTCCTTTTGTTTTCCTCGTTGGAAGCCTGAAATGACTAATTTCCCGGTTGCTAGGGTTCAGCGAGCAGCCAATGTGGTGTTCTAATCAAATCAATGCGATGGCGAAAAACACTCCACAAACTAGGTCAAGTGCAAGGTCTCCCGCCTACCCAGAGGCCAAGGCGGTCACATTTAGAGCGACCGCACGCACGGGCGGGATGTATCCGGCCGCTGCGTCCAGCGGGCGTCAGGAAAAAGGCCACCTGAGGCGACGCGACGTGTCATGACGCCGACCTTTACTGGACAGCCAGGTCCTGGGGGCCGAGTTCCCCCCGCCTGGCACAGGCGGTGATTCAGCCGCCTGAAGCGAGGCGGCGTAATTGGCCATGCAGGATCACTACGAGCGTGAGAGGCGAGCGAAGAAGTGGCGGCGGGCGGAGCGCGGCCCGGGGCAAGCTTGCGGGGCTCTTTGGAACATTCTTCGATTTATTTTTTTCATCTTCACTCAAGTGGTGCGTCACACTGATTCCGAATTTGCACACTAAGCAGGAGAGGCAGCGAGGTTGCTGAAAAGACTTGGTGAGAGGGTGGGGTGAGGAGGGGGGGGGGGGGGGGTATTTAGCATCTCATGCGGAATCAGCCTCGGTGGGAAGGCGGGGTGAATGATTTTGAAAAATAAATTGCGATTCCCCTCCTCTGGCCCGTCAGCATCACAATTGCGATTTAATGAACACATTTTTTTTTTCAAGGCCCCACACCCCCCATTTATTTTTTAACAGCAATTAACGACAATGTTCAGCTCTATGGGGAGTACAAATACTTCTACTTAAGTGCACTAACCAATTACAAATACGATACACATAAGTATCTGCATTTGTACTACCAAGCGTGAGTGCTTTCACCGCCTCTGGTCAGAGCAGCCAGAAAGCATTCCGTCACGCCGGCATTTATCCTGCCATCATGGCGCCTTCGGGGGGAGGGAGGGTGAAAGAGGAGCAGCCGTGTCTCCTGTCTTCATTCACGCCGTGACTGGATCAATTATGATCAAGTGTGAAAGGGCACCTTCCTCCTTCCTCCCACCCCCACCCCCGGGTTGGCCTCGTTGTGACGCTCCGTGATGGAAAAAAGGTCATGTTGCCCGCATCACAGCCAGGCGGAACACCTGCCGTTCGTACTGTTGTTTTTGCCATCGACCGTGTGCTGAGTCGGCACCGGATGGCCTGTCGATAGTATGAGAGGAACATGCTTTTGATTAGCTGTCAGTGATGAATATGATATGGAACGAGAGATTGTGCGTTTGAGACAAATCCCTTCTGCACCAAACGGAAAACTCGGATTTGCCTGCGTTTCTGCGTCATGTCGACGATCGAGTAAAAATGCCTAGCTGATCACTGCGATCGACCTGAAATGTATCACAATCGTTAATTGTGATTATATTATGGCCCGGTGTGTTACATGGAATATTAGGTCTTTTTTTTGGGGGGGGGGGGGGGGGGTTAAAGCGCTGCTCGGAATATCAGATTGTTCTATTACGAGGCCCGGCCAGCGGTTTTAATTGGATGCTATTGGCTCTGCTAAAAACAATTTTGTGGATGATGTTTTTTTTAAATGACGTTAACATAAGACAAACAATGCCATTTTAAGATTCGCCCCAAATCGTCCGATTTTTTGCCGATCCTTCTCACCATCGTTAAGTGACATAATGTAAATACCAAAATATAATTCATTTATTCATTCATTCATCTTCCTAACCGCTTGATCCTCACTAGGGTCGCGGGGGGTGCTGTCCCAGCTGTCTCCGGGCAGTAGGCGGGGGACACCCTGAATCGGTGGCCAGCCAATCGCAGGGCACACAGAGACGAACAACCATTCGCACTCACACTCACATCTAGGGACAATTTAGAGCGTCCAATCAGCCTGCCACACGTGTTTTTGGAATGTGGGAGGAAACCGGAGCACCCGGAGAAAACCCACACAGGCCCGGGGAGAACATGCAAACTCCACACAAGGAGGCCGGAGCTGGAATCGAACCCAGTACCTCTGCACTGTGAAGCCGACGTGCTAACCACTGGACTACCGGGCTACCAAAATATAACGTTTTGCAAAACACTCACATGAGCAGGCGGGCAAAAAGTTTTATTTAAATTTTATTCATTTGTGATATATTTTCTTTAACTCATCAACTGCTTCAACCGGTTATCGGAATCTGATTCCAGCAAATCTCGAAATCATCGTCGGGGGCCCGACTTTGCAGGCTTTTAAAGAATGACTGGCTGTTAAATGCAAGAAGTGGAATATCAGGTAGTCATGTAGAATAATGAGGATGTTAGACCGAGGCGTCGTATGTGAAAATCACGCTCGCCGTAGTCTATTGCAACCCCCCCCCCCCCCGCATGAGGTGGAAACATACTGGTTCGACTGTGGCACAAATTGCTGGCTGGAGCAAGTGTGTCATACAAGCGTGGAAAGAAATCCACACACTGAAGCAATTGTTTCTCACACTGACAGACGTGAGCATATGCACACGCCCACGCACACACACACACAAAAACGCCGGCACACGCGCTGACGCATCCTCACATAGACACAGCGAGCTCGGCGCTCGGGCTTGATTCACGGCTCAGCGTTTCTCTGGCGTCGGGAAGTGCGGCTTTCTAATCAGAGAATTAGCTGCGCTTATACGCTGCCAACATGCACACTGTCATCCATCTCACTTTGTCCACATTGCGCCTCGTGGCCCACTAATGCACTCGCAGGGGCGGGGTGGGGCAGAGCCAAGCCGAGGGGATGGAAAGAGATACCGGCGGCACAATCAAGGCACTCTGGGGGTGGGGGGGGGGGGGGGGGGGAGTGTGTGTGTGTGTGTGTGTGTGTGGGGGGGGGGTTCTGGGTATCTTGCATCAAATTCATTTTCCATGCGCGCGTGGGCCAAGAACATCCTCCTCATTGTTGTTTGTATCAAATTTGGGACTCCAGATATTTTCCAAATGTATTCAAAGCTCATCTGACATAAATGAATAGACAAATACTTGATCAATAATTCAAAGAAAGGGGAATGAGCTCATGTTTTACACCACACGTTTTTTTAAGAGAACATCCACGATCAAGTAATGCGATGGCACCATCTGACCTCTGCGTGCCTTCCATTCCTTGTGCTTAGTATGTATGATCATTCTTATGCCGTTTTATTCCTCCGCCGTTTGAAAATTCCCCCATGACCCTTCAAAGACCGAGAGAGCGCTCGGTATCGGGGCCGTTTCAAGCCGCCTCTTGAAGACTCTCACCATTCTTGCCCAACTCCAAAAATTTCACGTTGTTGTCAATATTTTCTTGGATCGTTCATGTGACAGCGGTGAAAAAAAAATTAATGGACCCTTGGCTACAATGTCAGTATCACAATGAACATTTACTGCCTCCTCAAAATAACAACACAAAGGTGTTCATTGTCAAAACGACTGGTAACAAAAGTGAGCACACCCCGAAGAGAAAATTCATTTGGCCAAATGGGCCAACTCATTTGGCCGACATTGGGCCAAATGAGGCATTTTCTCTTCCTGGTGTAACGTGACTCAAAAGTGTTTCAAGGTTTCAGCAGAGTACGACACCTTAAACCTGGTGGGCCGCAGTTCGGAAATGTTTCTCTTAGGGGGGTGTACTCACTTTTGTTGTCAGCGGTTTGAGCATTAACGGGCTGAGTGTCAAATTATTTCGAGCAGAGTACATCTAAAACTGACTTTTTGACATTGTAGCAAAGTGGCTTAAAAGTTGTTCAATGGGGAGATAGAAGAAAAAAAATTGACGGGTGCAGTCGCTTTTGTAAGCCACTTCAACTTAAAAGTTAAATACAACAGAACTGCACTCAGGCAGTGATTCTCTTGCGTACCACTAGAGGGAACTAGTGTACCTCTATTGCATCAAATTTGAAGAAACACTGATCTAGACACACCCAAAAAAAGATATTCAGCATCCACTCCGCTGAAAAGAACTGACGAATGACATCACATCAACGCCACCGTGCCTCGTCATCACAGCCGGGCACCATTTCGTCTCCTCCCTCATACCCCGCTCGCGCTCGGGCGCAGCGGTCCTGCATGCGAGCTGCTTGCTATGCATCGCATTGGCCCGCAATGACGATTGATTGCGACACTGTCTGTAATCCGCTTACGATGGATTTTGCATCTAAATCAGGTTATTATTTATGTGGCCCGGCTTTCGCCCGGTGCCATTTGGAGGCGCGATGATTGGTGATCCATCACGCGTTATCCTTCAGTGTGGCCCATTAATGTTGTAATGGGATGGACCTTCAGCTCCTGGCAGAGGCTGCCGCAAGGCAAAAGCCAAATAAGCACCTGCTTAGCGTCTCCGCCCACTCGGGGGCCCATGAGAATAATTAACAGAGTAATATTGAGTTAGGAAATGGGCAACTTAATTGCTGGAGGGGGTGGGGGCACAATTTTTCATCTGTGAAACTGGTGGGGGAGGCACATAAGACCAGGGACTTCCAAACTAGATGAGTGCCAAAAATGACAAAAGACATGCTCTTAACATATTTCATTTTTTCATCATGTATTTCTCAACGCAAGCGAAAAAAAGATTCTAACCCAACAAGAAAGGGTTTGAGGCAAACATCAAAATAAGCGCACACTGTTCCAAGTAGAATATCTGTTAGCTAAAGTGAGCGAGTTGACTTCAACTTCCAAATACAACCAAATTCACCAAAATGGTGACCGGTTTCAGCCTGCCCGATTCCAATCAATCTAAAATAATTAACCCAAACTTGGTTAAAAGTAACCAAATTAGCTCAAAGTCCAAAGCTCAAGGCCCCAAGGGGGGGGGGGGGGGGGTGTCCTAGCAATGCAAAGCGGGGAGGGAGGGTGAGGGGGGAGTGTCAACACATATAGGATGGCCATGATGCGTGTTCACCCTCCACCTTCTCCTCCCCCCCAAAAACCCCAACTTTGACTGCCCTTCCCCGACAGCGGCTGCCAATGGCGCACATCTGCTGCCTCCAGAGGCAAAAACATGCTCGCGCCGCCGTGTCACGTCAGGACGCCGCTCAAATCGCTTTCTCTCACTGGAGATGAGAGGCAAAAAAAAAAAAAAAAGACAAGAAAATAAAAGAGGGAAGGTTGGGGGGGGGGTCGGAAGGAATGACACGCTCCGAAGCTGTCAGGGCTACTACATCAAATCATCTTATGTAAAACCCCCCCTACAGAAAAGCCCCTAAAAGCAGCGGTTGGGATTTTAAACGGCTGCAATTTGTACGCAGCAAATGTGAAGTCAAGAATGTCAATCACGACTGCCAAAGCTGCCGTACCGAGCGTACGCTATGCAAAATGAAAGCGTGGAGCACAAAAAAAAAAAAGATCATACAATGCCACGACAAGCATAAAAAATGCAGCCTGTAGCCTGATTATGAAACATTTAGCAAGTAGGACAAAGTACAACGTATGAAGCTTGAACCAAAAAGCACTCAGCATGAAGCAGGTGGCATGTAGCAACAAATATCAACCATGAAAAATGCTATTAGTAGCACTGAGCTTCCCTTATTTTAAAGGAAAACAGCACTTGATGCAGTAATACGACTTTCTAAAAACTAATAACAATATAACTTAATAGAATGAAAATGTGTGCATCGCGATTCAATGCCACAGTACAATTCTTTGTGCTGCTCCTTCTGATGTGCTCGCCTTAGCCACCGGGGGCAGCGTTGTGTAATAGAGTCGAAGAGACATAAATAAAGAAGAAAAGACTTCTGCTACCACGACTTAGTCAGGTAATAGCGGCCATTTTTCTCAAAGGGTTAAACAAATATAAATGCCTGTGAGTATTTTTTTTTTCTGGCTTCATTTATGTTTCATATATATCCGCCGCTTGAAAGATTGTCGAACTGCAATGATCGTTGCTAACTGTTAGCATGCCATTTTCCGTTTGGTTTATTTATCTGAAGGAACCACTGGATCAAGACACTGGTCGGAGCTTCCGCGGACGCCACCGTTCATCATGCCGCGTCGCCGCCAACATCTCGGGCCCGGCGTGCGGCCGGCTAAGGGGTCAAAGGGCACACGTCATGGGGGCAGAGACTGAGACAGCTGCTCCCCATGCACACGGATTCCCGGGACACAAGAAGTGAAATTGGTGCTGATTTCAGGACCACGGACAGCTCCAAAAATGCAACAAGTTGTAATAGATTAAAAAGGACTGAGTCGATGAGTTTTTGACTAAAGTGAGACATCGTTATTTCCGTACGTTGTTTGGAATATACACACTGACATTTTTGTGGGTGGGGGTCACGAAACCACTGGCGCCGAACCACAACATCTCCGCAGAACTCAGTTGCAATAATTGATCCACTCGCACCGTGGGCAAAGGCCGAGCATGCAACTTTCTAGATTTTCGACTTAGTTTGTGTACTTCCAACGACACTCCGACCTCACAGAGTTGTCAAACATGTCCGACATTTTTGTCGGTTACGACCTCACAGCGGGACAAACATTCCCACAGGCACGCGCCGACATCCTGCGGAACGTCTGACAAAAAGATGGAAGAAATGCTCAGACAACAGAAACTAAGATGTGTCTCGTTATTTTGTCCAAAATGTGAAATTTTACTCGGGTCGACATAGTTGATACGATTATGAAGTATTCACGCTTGCATCCTTAATTTATTCAGTCCCGAAGACGTTTTTAAACGTCTTTTCAGACTTGGACCAGAATTGGCTGGTATTAAATGAGTTAATCGACGATTAATCCGACTCTGGCCCCGGGCGATCTCAAGCTGACACTTTCCCGATTAGCACATTAGCCACGGGTCCCGACACCTTCACCCGAAAGTAGACTCAATGTGACACTCCACCAGTCACCACCGCAGAACCCCCCAACCCCCCACCCCCCCAGCAAACTCACCGAGAGGCTGTCCGGCGATGACCCGGGTGTTCTCGCCCGCCACGGCTGCCCGGGCGTTGCGCTCGTTGATGTACTGCACGAAGGCGTAGCCCTTGTGCACGGAGCAGCCCACGATCTTGCCGTACTTGGCGAAGATCACCTCGATGTCGGTCTTCTTGACGATCGCCGTGTTGAGGTTGCCGATGAAGACGCGGGAGTTGAGCGAGCGAGGGTCATTCTTGTTGGTCACGTTGCTGGTCTGGGTTTTGCCAGTCATCCTCCACCAGGCGCACTCCTGGCAAACACCAACAAAGTCACGTGAAAAACACGCATCGATACTTCGGCGATCATTTGGTAAACCACGTACTGTAGGTATCATTCGATACTGTCCACAAGTGGGTTATGACAAGTGATGTGATAATGAAGCTTCAAAATGCTTCATGTTGTTTTTATTAAGCCCTGTCGATGGTGCTCTCTGTTCAACATAGGGCTGAAGCACACCGACTTGTCATTTTTTTTGAAACCCCTTTTTTCAAATCAACAGTGCCATCTACAGGAGTCACAGAAAAATACAACACCTGGCTAATGAAGCTTCATTTTCCTCTTCTCTCATTATAATAGTTAGTTTTGACTTGGAAAGGAAGTAAAGTAAACTTCAGTTCACAAAGAGCATCCTTTTCTGGCCTGGTACAGTCAGCAATACTGAAAAAATGAACTTGAAAATGAATGAAAGCTTATTTAGGATATTAATGGACAATGACGAAAACAAATGATATTTTCGCTATAATTAAAGTTCATTTTAGTTAGTTTTAGAAACAAAACACATGAGTCAGTTTTCACTTTTTGTAAAATTATTTTCGCGTTTTATATTTTTTATAATTTTTTATAATTTAATTTTATACCGACCACACCATGTAGACTTCATATAGAATTTAGTCCCATCCAGACTCTCTGAAGTGTCCATTTGTGGTGTGTTTTTACAGCACAGTTTGCAATGAAACCATTTTTTGGGGGGGGGGGGCTTACTAAATTTAGCACGGCAGACTATGTTTTTAAAAGCTTGCGCTCCAGCTACCGGCTTCACCTTGGGCGCATTCCAACACGGCTGCTAAAATGCTAATAGCAGACGGGCGAGTGGGAGAATTTTTTTTTTGGGGGGTGCACGTGTCACAACAGTTTTACCCGCGCTTCGCGACCACGCTAACTGTGAGCGGGAGCACTTTGTCGTCCCGCTTAGCCGCGTTGTCGCGTGCCTAATGGCTCCCGCGGGCTCGCCGGCCCGTCTCATTTGCTTGCCGCTTTTTATTCAGATTTTTTCCCTGCTACTAAGTCCTCGCACGCCACACAAGCGCCCTCCCATGTACGACGAACATTTGCATGAACCACACACAAAAACTACTTGTTGTGGAGTGGGGGTGGGGGTGGACCATGAAAAGCACAGTGGAAGCAAGCTACCTGTAGACCTTAAATCCAAACCAAATGTATTTTTGCCACATTTAAAAACAACAAGTGCTGTTGACTGGGGATCATTCTCGTATGTTGACGTGCAGCACTCCTCGGTAAATGTTTGGACGGATAAGACCTTCGCTCCTCCATGTCGTCGTTTCGTGGCGATGTCAACAAAAGGTGACCTGTGTCACAACTCGCCATGTGTAAATCAATTACTCGGGCTGCTTTTGAAAAATAATAAACTTAATGTGTGCTGATTGTTTTCAAGGTCCTCTTCGCATTCATTGTTACACAAACAAGAACTTCGGGAAAACCTACCAAGCGTGGGGTAAATCTAAGTCGATAAGTCATAAATGAAATTACAAAAACGCAAACAAATCAACATTATCATTTTTCATGCACTATATTTAATTCTAAATTATAAGTCAACAAAATATACATGAATAAAAAAATAAAGCTAATTTACCGAATAAAATGAAGCTTTCCCCCCCAAAATTGCAGCATTTGTGATTTGAAAACGGCATTCTCCTACATTGTGATTCCGATTAAACAAACATTTGCAGTGGGTTTTATGGAGGCCAGAACGGATTAACGAAATTTCCATTCATTCCAATGGGGTAAGATGATTTGAGTTACAACCCTCCCGGGTCACCGTCAAAGCATTGAGGAGCTGAGAGTGTTGTTGCAATTAAGAGCCGTGAGATCCACCCTGAGTGCGCGTGTGTGTCTGCAGCCGTGACATTTATCAGCAGCGCTGACAATTACACACACACACACTCAAGCTAATTGCAAAGCCGCACTCGGCATTGATGTTCACAGCGTCAACGTGACGAATGAGAGGTGAAGGATTAAATTGTGCGCGCGTGCGTGTCGTCACACCGTCCCCACAGTTGTGTTGTTTTCTTTCTTTTGGTGTAATTTATTCCGTCCTGGTCTGGACGTTTATTTACAGCCTCCAGTGAGCTGGGAAAACGCCGGAAAATGACAAGCACCCGAGTGTCTCATTTGCGAAAAAATATCACATTGTTAGAGGCCCAAATAAATAAATAAATCGCCTTACTTTTCAGAATGCCAACCGCTTTGGGGGGGATGGGGGGGGGGGGGGGTGGAATGGCAATCTGATGCTAAGAGGCTGCTATTTTTATGAATGTATGTTTTCACACAGATTTATTATTATTATTTTAGATAAGGCCTCATTTTCACTGATATCTGGCTGTGTACCTTAACTTACAAGTGCCCCAACTTATGGGGTTTTCAAGTTACCAAAAAAAAATAAAAGATCAGGGTCCTCTATAATCAATACAGAGACGCGGTCGAGGTCATGCGAGGGAAGGGACAAAACGGCGGACAAAGGGAGGAGACGATGTCAAGGAGACAAAAAAGAAACGAGGCGCATTAGTGAACTGCACTTTTTCTCGCAATGCCTCCTTAAGAGGTCATTGCTCACATGCAGCCACCTGCCTGATTCTTAAGACATTCTGCAACTGCACAGGAAGGGCCTTGTATTGATTTTTTTTTTTTATGGATGATTTTTTTGGGGGGGTCATTTGCGACCACTCTTAGACTCGTTTCTACATGGATGGGGGTCTGCTAGCTGAGACAAACGAGCCCCGTGCGACTTCGTTGTTGTTTGCCTTGGAGGAAAAAAATTGAAGGCCGCATTCCTTCCATGTGTAGCTTGTTTCAAAAAAGAAAAAAGTCAAAGTGAGCAAGAAGCAGGGATGGGAACATAATGCAACACTAAACTCTGTGCTATAGATGCCGCAACCACACTAGACATACTTTCACACTACAAAAAGGACAGAGGTATAGAAAGCAAAGTGAACGTGCCAAACATTCCGCCCACCGGCCTCCTCGGTCTTACTCCACTGCACGGTCGAATAAAGCCCACAGGCATCCACCTGAGTGGGTTAGCACAAACAGAGCACACCTTTGCTTAAGTGAAGTACAAAGTAGCATGAGCACTCCATCATTCTCGCCTAACCACTCAAAGGAGGCCACGCTGGGGTTGCCATGGCGATGGCAGAGATGCTTTTCTCCTCTCCCGACGGTTCCGTGTTTGAAATCACTACCTGGCCACTGCCGTGCGCCCGACGGTTAGATTTGTAGCGCTGTTGGAATGTGTCGTGCAATTTTGCGCCCTCACCATGTATGATCATTCATCTTGAAAAGTGTATCATTTGTTGACTTTATTGCAGAAGAATATATGAGTGAGTGCTGTTAGAGGGTTAGAGTTGAGTTTCCGATTACGGCATGTGTTAGCATTAGCAAATGCAAGCGGGCTGAAGGCTAAACTCTTGGATGTGATTTGATCTAATAACACAATATGCTATCGAAAAGGTGCCATCAACTAAAATATGAGGTAAGCCATTGTCAAGAAGTCAAACCTGGTGGTTAGGTGAGCAGTTTTACGCCAGGAATGGCGCCACATTTTTTTTTTTTGCCATGGACGGGCGCGCTTCAACTGCGTCGACAGAATTTCATCATGTCTCTGCCGCTCGCATGCAGCTGCACGGAGAAGACCAAACTAATCTGGTCAAAGAGTGGAGCCCGCATGAGCGCCAAATAGATCAATCCCTCTGGGCTCCTAATCCAATTTGATTGGCGAGGATAGCACCAGGTGTTTTATGGCATCAACCCACTCTGCGTGATTGTTGTGAAAGCATCCTCTCCGTGGAACCGGGTCTCTTTAAAAAGCTCTTTCTGCACACACTGAGGCTTTTATTCCGTCGTCCGCAGACAAATGAGGACTTGTGACTCATCTGGGAGTGAAAAAAACAATCATCTTTGGGGGATAACATCAACACGGAGCCTCATGCTTCACCTGCGTCCTAAAGCAACACCAAATTGAAAACACTCGAGGTTCGTGGGGAATACTGAACCCACCGGTTACTATTGCGACGACTTACAATTCTTCTGGATCTGTTTCGCTTGACAGTGTCAACCTGGCATCGAAACGCAAACGGCAGGTGGTAAGAAGAAATTAGATCATCGGGAAAAGGAACACGGGCGTCAATAGAGACCCAAAGTCAATACTCAGCAGAAGGAAGCTAACGTTTGCTAAGGCTAACGCGGCAAAATCGAGCATGTCGGCTCCATTGTCAAATCTACAAAATTCTATTTCATCAACACAAGATGTAAGCATGAGGATGGTTTAAAAAAAATCCAACTTGACAAGCGTGTGCTAAGTTAGCATTTCCTTTGACCAGCAATGCTAGCGAATCATGTTTGTCCCCCACGTGAAATCTACTGAAATGTATGCTAACAGTTTTAACAATTACACAATGTTTCGTTGAATTGAAAGGCAGTTGGACTTCAGCTTTGCCAAATCAAGCTCATGTATGGAACTGAACTGCAGAGAAGAGAGAGAGAGAGTAGAATGCAGTTTTTTGGTTTGTTTGTATTTGGATGCTAGCCATCATGTGCTGGCCATTTACAACACTGGCATCCAAATGGAGGCGTTATGCTATTTTAAAAAATGCCACATCAAAAGAAACCATTTTCCAAACATGCTGTGACAATAGGGAATACTCAAGTGTTTTTCTTTTGCCCACGCTTGGCTACATTAGCACTAGTTAGCATTCGCTCAAAGCTCCGCAGCAGCGCCAGAATGTTTTGTCAGGAGACATTTCGATTCATCTCGTTCCGAGTCGGCCGCAATTAGCAGTTTTACAGGCCGCAGCAGCGTCTCCCCTATTTTATTTATGCGTGCGCCGCGTTCCATTGTCGGGCAATGACAGGCAATTTTTGTGGCTTCAAAAGTCTGGAAAGCGGCTCTGCGGGGAATTTAAGTGCGCAACTCGCCACTTTATTTCACGGCGTCATAATGCCGAGGCAGCAAGGATATAATGTATGTCATGCTGCCAAAACAGGACGCTTCTTCAAACCCCGGTCGCCTGCGGGAGGGCTTCGTGGGGCCTGGAGAAATACAAGCTTCCGCATACAAACTTGGGAACGGCTGACTTTTTAGTGTGGTTGACAAATAGATGTCGGGTAGGAGAGATGTTTAGATGGCTCGGTCTGGAGGTTGGTAATTACGATGCTGAGTTAGCGGCAGGTCAGTACATCGGTGGTTAGATAAATCGTTGGTTGGACGGTCAGCAAGTATTTTGGTAGGGTTGCAGATGGCTTGGTCAGTCGGTAGGGATGTAGGTTACTTGGTATGTCACTAGGAAGGTAAGGGGTTAGGTTTATGATTGTGGTAAAGAAGTAGATTGGTCTGTACAGTAAGGTTAGTAGGCCAGCAGGTAGAAAGATTTGGTGGGTAACTATGTAAGTTTGTTAGTAGGTTGGTCAGTCGGTCGGTCAATATAGAGATAGGTCATTTGGTCGGTTGGTAGGTATGTAAGTACGATATGTTGATCGGTCAGGGCAAGCAGGTCAGCAGGTAGGAATGGTTGCTAGTTAGGAAAGTATGTCGGTTGGTTGGTGACTGGGTAGGTAGGTCAGTAGGTAGCTTTGTTGTTTGGGAACGTGATCGGCAGCTCGGTATGGTTGGTTGCTTGGTCAGTAGCAAGGTGGGAAGTTGCTCGGTTGGGAGGTAGATAGGTATGTAGTTAGGTCAGTTGATTGGAAGACAAGTTGTAGCTATCTTGATTAGTCAGTAGGTCGTTGGATAGGTTACCCCTTTCATACACCGTGTAACCTGATAACACGATAAGCTGCCCACTGAAGTAACCGCTGCCCCTGAAAGGGGTTAATTCGGCTGGCAGGTTGGTCTTAGAGTCCATAGGTTGGTTGGTCAGTTGGTAGATAGGTCAGAGGGTTGATCGGCAAGTTGGTCGGTTGGCAGGATGGTAGGTGCGGTAGATGTCACTCACAAGCTAATAAGTGAGTGGAACGTACAGTATGCTGCTGGAAAGTGAAAATCAGTGAAAGCCTTCATTTGAGACACAGCAGCCAGTCATTCCTGGAGCCAAGAAAATGTTGGCAGAGATTCCTCTATAAGGCCATCAGCCTTCCATGAGATTCCCCTTTCATCCACACGGGGATGGGGGCGGGGAGGGGGGTGGGGGGGTGGTGGGGGGCGGTTGTTACACCACCACCCACCTCCCCATTTTGCCGCAGTCATTGGCAGAAATCACTGGCTTCTCTTTTCTTGAGAGGGGCTTGGCGCTGCCCTTCGAAAGCTCCTGTTATTATAGTAACTGCGGCAACGGCGTCGCCACGCTCTGCGGCGGGAAATGTTGACCGCCTGACCACGCACGTGGGCATCGGCGGATAATAGCCGCACGGGAATATTTTTTCAGTCCAGGCGGAACAGAAACATTCACTCTCAAACAGACTAACTGTAAAATGTATTACATCTATTTATGTCCGTAATAGTGGCAAAGCTTAATGTAATTAAAAGATTGCATTTATTTAAAAAAACGTATTTCCCCCTTAATAAAACAATTTGACATCATATACAACGGAGGTGTTTAACCCTTTCAGGGACAGTGGACAGCTTACCATGTTATCGTGTTACAGGGTGCATGAAAGGGTTCAGTGGGGGTGAGGGTTTTTTTTTCCACAAGTAGGCGATATTTCCTTTTGGTGCACACATACAGAGAGAATGAGCTATTTTCATCACATTTTTATTGCACTTTTGGAAAGCAACAGAGCTCCTTTTGTGTTTTTTAATGAGGCATCCGTTTCATTTGCTGGCTGTGCATTAAAGTGGACGCTGCCTTACACTCCGTTCTTTGCTCTCGGGTCTTTTTGATCTTCCGCCTACTGAATACTTTGAAAAGAAGAGAAATATAGTTGATGTTAACAGCAAGGTAAACGTGGGGACTATTAATCCCATTAATAACTCTTATTTGGTATTTAAATGGCAGGAGGCTTTCCTCCCGTGGCGCTATGTCACGTTTAATTTGACTTTAATTGCAGTGGCGCTGCGTTATTCAAGCAGAATTTAGAGAGTCACGATATTTGCTTGCAATCTAAATCATTTAGAAGGGCTGATGATACAAAGGTTTCAAATGAGGGGAAAAAAATCAGCAGGTTATTACTGTAATTGTACCTAACTATACAAAGAGTGGTAATCAAGTTGCAATTGAACCTGTAAAGAACCTGTAAAGTGAATTCAGAGAATTTCCACTAAATATGTCGTACACGTTTGAATATAATTATACAATATAATACAGCTGTATTTATTTAGCGCGTTCACAACAGCTGCGGCTGTAAAGGTGCTGAAAAGGGTTCAAATCCTGAGAACTACGTCGTACTCCAATGTGGAGATACAGCGTGAATCTGTTTCGGTTCCCCAGATTTTTTGGGAGGCGGTGGCTAAAAAAACGGTACCCCATGTCGCACTCGGAAATCCTGCGACGCCTTCATTTTTCTTTCTTTTTTTTTTTTTGCGACATGCAGCTAGCTAGCTAGCTAGCAGTAGCAGTACCTGTATCAGAGTATTAGGCTTAGCTAGCTAGCTAGCTAGCAGTAGTAGTACTTGTATCAGCTAGCTAGCTAGCTAAGCCTACACTCTGATGCTACTACAGTACTTTACTTTGGATAGCCCTATGGGGTGGCCACTTTAGAAGGCCTCGTTGTTCGCCCTGAGTGTGCACATGACACGGGGAAGAAAGCGAAAATGACAGGTACTACCTTGTTAAATTTTACAGTCTTGGTTAAACACAATGGAAACACTGAAAATGGATATCATAAAAAAAAACACTTATCCCAAAAAAAACGCAGAAAGGAAGTTAGTCACAATAAATAATCAAAATTGATGCAGGCTGTTGACAACGTGACCTCCTTGGCAGAGGTAACCAACGTTAAAAATAGAGCGCTATCAGTGTTTTGAAAAAGATCCGTCAAACGCTAAACGGGGCGCGAGGTGAAGTCTTTTTCCATCTTTTGACGGCGCGTCTGCACGACACGCGACGCAGGAAAGGCAAAGGGGTCGCCGGCAGATCAAAGCGTCGGCGTCAAAGCGCTGACAGACGAGGCGACGTCAGGCCTTCCAAATAGTCACGTAAACAGCTTTTTCCTGCTCATTTGCCAAGTATTACTCGTAAGCTTCCCCTCTCGTCGGCCTTGAAGTGGAATCACCTGAAACTAAAACCCTGCTTATTTTAAAGTTAGGGCTTTACTTTAATACAATTATAAGCGCAGCCGCGCCATAATCAAAGCCGACTTTTTGCTTTTGCCCGGCGGAGCTGGATCGGATTGAGGCCGGGCTCCCTTCACGGGATAACCTCGTCATGGTAGAACGGCGCTTGAGGCTCACTGGCTCTTTGCCCGCCCATGTTCCCTCCCCCTCACCTTTGCACTCCATCTATCATCGACGCTATTTGCCATCGTGACATCCGTCATCCAACATCCACCCTGTTTACCATCGGCGCATCCATCAACCTGGCGTCCACATTATTTACCTTCAGCCCTGCGCGGATGTGACAGCTGTGCTAGCATATGAAAGGCCTTTCCTTGACTTATGACACAGCCATTACATTAGCATTGTCTTAGGAGTCAGAATATGGGATTTAAAAAAAAAAAGCCAGGAAATAAATCGTAAACCAATTTTCAACGTGAAGCCAATGTTATTCTGGAAATATGTCATGTCAGCATGCTTGGAAGTCTTTTCAAGTTTTGTTTACAACTCCAGTGTGGCTGGATGTTAAATTCCATCCATCCAACTAGAACTCCATCCATTTTCTAATCCTCACAAGGATTGCGGGCGTGCTGGAGCCGATCCCTGCTGTCTTCGGGCAACACACTGAACTGGTTCATTTAGCATTTTAGCATTTTTTAGCATCAAAGGCCTTTCCTTGAGATTCAACACTGCATGGTCAAAGTATGCAAATATATCAATTGTCATACTCTTAGCTAAAGCTTTTGATTTAATTTGTTTGTACAAGTAGTTATCTTTTTTTCCGCTCCTGTGTGTCGGTATGCTAATTTTATTTAGCATTTTAGCATTTAGCTGGCATGAAAGGTCGGTCACTGACCTATTATCGAGACTCTGCACAGCTCTGACATTAACATTGTCATAGGAGTTTAAGTATGTGATTAAAAAAAAGCAGAAATAATTATAAGGTCAATGGTGGAAGCGTAAATCCTCTTGCTGTTTCACTTGACGCACATGCTAAAGCAGTTAGCGGGCGACTCAGAAAAGAGGACAAGACGATCTTTTGCACTATTTATTATGTTAACAAGTCATCCAAAACATTTTTAGCGCTTTTTATTAGTTTTATTTTGTACCAGTGGTCTTTTTACCACTCCATGTTATATTATAATTTTTAGCATTTAGGCTTCAGCTAGCATGAATTGACGTGCTGTCATAACTCAACACTGGTTAATTACCATGAAAATTATTTTACATTGTCATGGGAGTTGGAATATGTGACAAAAACAAGCGCAAATAAATATTAAAGCTCAACAGATGAAGCGTAAATCAATTGTCAAAAAATGTTAAGGAAGTGAACATTAGGCTAGCATGAAAGACACCGACACTTGACACTTTGACATGACAACATTGCTGAATTAAAATCTTGAAAAACATTTTTTAAAGCACATAAATAAATATAAAAGTTAACTTCCAGTCCATGCTAAAGTAGTTAGCCCACCTAGTTTCCTTCCGACTTTCTATCCCTTCCTCCCTTCTGTCCTGCTCATTGTGGAATTAAGAATTCAAGAAATGGAACAGAATCTTTAGCCACCGTGTCTACAATAAACATCCATTTGGATGCCAGAACCAGTATAAGAAGTAATTCATTCATCTAATTTTTTTTCTTGTGTATTTGCGCATGATTGGCCTAACATGATGAGGCATCACCTGGGAAAACTTCCAGTGTGACAAAGATCTCTCGTCTGCGTGATGAGAGTGAACATGTCACGTGGCCCATGGCCACGCACGCTTTCCACGCTTGTGCAGCACACGGGAACAAAGACGTTGTGGCATTGCATCCAAAGATTTTCAATCAGTGGGGGGTTGGGGGTGCGCCAGTGCCTTCCGTTGGGTGCGCTCGACAAAATACTGTATATAATGATGGTTTGGTATAGCGTAATAATTTACCCTTTGCTTTTGTCTTTGTTTAGATGTATTTATTTATTTATCGCTTCATTAATTTTTTTGCAAGAGTGTGTCCAAAAAAGGTGCGGTGCACCAACTCTGACGATGCAGAAAGGGGTGTGTAGCTTTAAATGTCTGGGAATGGCCGCCCTGTCTTACGATAACTAACAATTTGTTTTCATTCCGTTGATTGAGGTTAATTAGAGCAGTGCGGAATAGATGTGAATTAGCATTAGCATTAAGCTAGCGGACTGAAAGGCGGAGCTATGATTGTTTTAAATACACAATGTGTAATTCTTCTTGTTTTAAGTGACAGGATTATTTTAACTAGGGGTGGTATTAAAAAATGCCTGCAACATCTGCGTTATGGATTTTAAAAGTGGTCTGTTGTCTCGCAACGCTAACTCGCTGTAGTCTTTAAAAAAGGCGGCCAAGGACAAGGAGAGAAATGAACGCTTTCGATTGAGACGGAATGAGCCATGCGTATCGCGTCTTCGCCAGAAACTTCATGAGGAGCAGATGTCGCTAAAATGGCCCACAAAGTGAATATGCCGTGCACGTTTTGGGGGCGGGGGAAGATTTCACAAGATATTTTCATGAGGACAACAATGAACACATTCAGGACGTTTTCACTTTGGGGTGTACTCGCTTTTGTTGCCGGCGGTTTTGACAATGAGTCGTTCTGAGAGGACACTTACGATGGACACGGAATACTTGACATTGTAGCAAGGTTTTCAAATTTTGTAATGGAAAGATGGCAAAAATTGTCAAGGTTGTAATCCCTTTTTTGATTTGCGATATTTCTAATACAAAAACAAAGCCCGTCTCCCTCAGGATAAAGTTCTATTTTGATTGCTACGCTTGGTATAATATCACACCGGGAGCTGCTCCGAATATTTTAACTTTGTGTTTTTGCATTTTATGGAAATCTCGATGACGGCCGAGAATTGCCTCTTGGCCACTCAACAGATTTGCCTTTTGTGCAATATTTTGAACCTCGCGTCAAAGTTTGGTGACCGTTTCGAGAAGTCGCCATAACAAAAAAAAAACAGAAAAAAAAGCGCTCAGGAATAGCCAATAAAGTGTCCAGTGAGTGCGCAAGTCATTACAGTAGTGCCGCAGGGTAAGTTTGTATATTTCTTTTGGGGGGCGGGGGGGGGGGGGGGGGGGGTGCAGGGAAAAAAACTCCTCCGGGCGCTCATGAAATATTGACGTCGGCGCGCAAACAACAGGACGTGTAATTATCATCAAACGCCAGCGTACACAAGGACTGCAATCAAGCTCCCGGTGACGGCGTCCACCCCGTCTGTCCATCTTGTAAGCTGGCTGCCGCCTCCGTCGCCCAAAAGGTTGCGCAGACGCCCCCAAACCACCCCCGCGTGCGCCGCTAATTTCAACTGACTCTTTTGCACGGATTGAAAGCCGCACCAAAAACTAAAACAAACAAAACTAAAAGGGAGATCCCGAAACGGGGCAGCGCAGTTGATGAGTGGTTAGCAAATATCGGTGTCGGAATGTGATGAATCTGGAAAGTAGTACAGTACCCCCCCGGCCCCCTCGCCTCCATTGCGGGTTCCGGTTTTGCGGTATTTGAAGCTCAGCCTCATTTTTTTTGGGCCAAGATTAGAAGTCCTCTACCCATTTGCTACCATATAACATTTACAGGTGACCTTAATTTTGACTCTCGATAAATGTTTTTTCTAAGCTTTTACTTTTAAAAGTATACATTTTTTACGTGTACGGAGTCCGTAGTGCAAACAAAATAAAAGAAGGTCAGTGAGTGCCAGCCTCTCGACGATAAAAATCAGCGTGCGGCCCGTCTAAAAATAAAAAAGCTCGTGGAAGGCTCGGCAACGAAAAGAAGCGAGGAAAAGCGACGTGGAGTGTTGATAGCGTTTTGATTTCCCCCGATGACGTGGCTGACGTGACTCAGCGGCACTTTTTTTTTTTTGCATTCGGGGGGTGGGGGGGGGGGCCTTTAAGAGGCGCTTTGTCGGGGAAATGAGCTATCGGCGGCGAAAAAAATGAGGACGGCGCACAATTGCCATCTCTAATCACAAGGGGGGCCCGGCTGCAATGAACACGCTTCAGCACGCAGACGAGCAGCACTCGCTCCATTTGCGTGACTTATATAAGACAACAAAGGCACTTTTTTATGTGGAGCACTGCCCCCCCCCCCCAAAAAATGCCTTCAATGCTAATTTACACACCTGTCACATTCCTAATTACTCCCAAAGGGCAATGGTGTGAAGTAATCAAATTACTGTACTTAACGCTTACATCCTGCTCAGTTACTATGGTGGCGTCCTATTTTACTTCTTTTTTTTTTTCCATTTTGATTTTTGAGCGGCCGGCAGGAAATAATGATCTGGGCGAGTAATAAAAAAGGAAATATGGAATTAATCTTCTGGTCATGGGACATCTTTACGATAAAATTAATGCTGATGGAACAATCACCTTATACACGTTTTGCCATGATTGGATTTGAGATGAGATGGGAAAAGAAAGGCAATAAGAGGGGGGAGGGGGCCGGGAGGGGGGTTGAAGATGAGTCGGGCACAATGACGTCTTGCAGGAATAATTTCGCCTTTTTTTGACATTATAAAATTTTGCTCCAAACAACACATGACATTTTGGGAGTGTTGAAGTGAGGCTGCAAAAAAAGTAATTCACATAAAACTTTTTTTTTTTTACCTCAGGATTATTTTTCCCTTCTGGATGTAATGATTTTTAGAGTTGTTTTTTGTTTTTTGGACACAATGAAATTTCAGATAAAGATTCAACTCAAAGATTTCAAATTAACAAAATGGAATTTATGTGGGACATTTCATTTGAGATGAGAGCGAAATGAGAATTATGTTTTCTGCATGATGACAGCAGCGTAGAATTGAGCCTTCTGTGACCTTATTGCGCAACCGAATCGAAAACATCCAAATCAACTCCAAAATAATGCAAGCGGTTCTCAAAACAAAGTTAAATTGAGTACATATCATCTGTATTTGGTTTCCGGCTTGGCTTAAGTGTTTTGTTTTGTCTCAGCAAGGTTGTGTACAAGTGTCTCTTGTAATACTCCCTATAGCAAAACCCACTCACAAACACACGCACTCTGTAAAAATATTCCACATGAATCATGCTTCGGGTTTCACAGAGGATTTGCTGTTTTAGGACGTGTCCTTGTCATGTGTTTTGCTCCCCAAATTCCTTTCCTGCCTGTCCTCTGCGGAGAAAGAAAACCGAGCCGAAATTGCTTTTGAAATTGTTTGAAGGCACGGCGGCGGCGGTGGAGCTAATTAGCGGCGTGATTACGCTCGCTGGGACGGGAGCCACCCGGCCAAATGGAAGCGCTAATTTGGCAAAATATTCCAGAACCCGTGTCCGCAATTACCACCCATTTGCATGTGTAATATGAGCGCCGTAATGGGCATGATTACGTTTGAATTCCCCAACATGATGCTGAAAACAATCACGACGGCACTTTTTTTTCCATTTGTGATTATTGCCCCGTTGAACTGTATTATCACGCAGGGTCATTTTAATCATGTCAAAGATGTTCAAGTCAAGTTTTCCATTCATTTAATTGTGTGGATGACAAACATCATAAACTAACTAAAGTCTACCGTGGTTAAATCAGAAGTGATGAAAGTAAGATGTGGGGATCCGCAGGGATCAATTCTCAGACCAGTATGATTTATCTTGTATATAAATGATATCCGGAAGGTTTCAAAGTAAACCAAATGTGTTCTTTATGCTGATAATATGACTGCTTTATTCTGCGTCTGATTTAACCGAGCTTCTGAAAATAGTAACAAGTAAAAGTAAACACTATGAAATGATGGTTTTGACCTCAAGAAACATATCATCACATCATAATTCATAAATTCACATATTCTTAAATTCTCCACTCTGGTGTCTTTTAAAACTGCTGCGTTTATGTTGAAAGTAAATAATATGCTCCCTTACTGTGTTCAGAGGCTCTTCCAGAATCAGAATCATGTTTATTGGCCAAGTATGTTGAACACACAAGGAATTTGTCTCCGGTATAACACGCAGCATTAGTATCATCATAAACAAGCACATGACAGATAAGTATGGAAAAGTTAAGTATGGAAGGACATTTCATAAGCTACTATGAACTGAAAAACCAGAACATCAGTATGAAAATAAACAACCAATTTAAAATTGAATGAGAAAAAAAGATTCTTCCTCTCAGATGTCAAAACTGGATGGGAAAACCAAGAGGAGAAAAAAAATCAATAGGGAGGATGAAGCAATGACTGAATCATTTCGTGTGGCCGCGAGACGTCAACAAGCTCATTGGACATGGCGGCTGAAAACTGCGTCTAATTGTTGCCCGAAAACATTAGCGGGGTTCAACTTTAGTGAGGCAGATGTTTTTGTCCTTTAATGCAGATTAAGTTCAGAGGGCCAGCGGACATAAACACACACACGCACACACACACATACACACAGACACACACTTGTCAAAAATGTCCTCACTACGTAGGTCTTAAAATCACAGTGGTCCTCACAAGAATAGTCATACAAACACACACACACGGACACACGGACACACAAGGCATCACGGGATGCACAAGTGTGTTCCGCTTCCCCACTGTGGCACTCGAAACAAACTTCTAGACGTCACCATCCTTGCCAAATCTTTTTGAGGGGAAAACATGTTTTTGCCCCCGGAGGGGTGCGCACAGCCACAGTGCTAGCCAGCTAGCTAGCGTCGCACTGGCACAAATTGAAGTAGGGACCTTCCCATGTGTTGGGTTGGAAACTGAAGTCAACAATGTTTTAGGATCCCAGAATCTTACCCTGCTAAAAAAAAATGTTGAATCGGCCTTTCACAATCTCTTGAAGCTTCTCACAAAGGAAAAACGACTAGCCTTTCACCAAGTAATACGCCCCCTTTCAACATTTGGACAACAGCTGACACTTTTTGGGCCCTACACCCCCCTTCAACAACTTTAAATCAGTCGGTGCACCCCCGGTCAAGAGTTGACACACCCCTTCTCACGCAAAAAACGGCGATCATAGCCTTTCTCAATCTTATTAAGCCATGCATCCCCTTCAACATCTGGACATTTGGTGCGCTACCGCTATCCCGAAAACACCCCCTTCCCAAAAACTATTGTCAAAACAAACCTGCCAACCTTCCACAAACTTTTGAAGCGGCGCGCCCTCGATCTGGACAAGAGTTGGCACAACACTTCACAGGGAGCTTTCTGGGAAGGTGGCGCTTGCAGCTGGTTGCAAACAGCGGATCCCCGTGGGAGCGTTTTGGCAGGCGCCCCCGAGAGCTTTGCGGAGTTCCCCCTCGAGGAAGTTCACGTCAGGCGCGTTATTTTTTTCTTCTCCCCCCCATTCCAAAGCTATGCCGACACCTGCCTGCGAAAACACTTAAAGCTTGTCATGCTGGACGACGTCGAGGATGACGCTGTTACCTCGGCAACCCTGCGTGCGTCATCTCCGGTAACGCCATCGCTCCATAGCAACAATCAATATTAATTATAGCACAGCCTTTTATATGTTCACACAACACACACACACACACGCACGTACCCACACAAACACACAGTTTATAGGTGGGTGTGAATGCATCACACTACAATCAACAGTTGAAAATGAACCCTGCTACATTTTTTTTGTGATCGTTTTTAGGAGTTATCATCACAGAAGAAAAAAAAATCCCAATTTTGAGCCGTTCGCCTCCACTGTAGTACCACGATGTGCCACAACATGGCCAGTAGCACTGAGCGTGAGATATAACGTCATTAAAACTTTATACAATGCTCACCTTATTTTTATTTTTATTTTTGGTCATATGCTGTTTATATGTTTTGCTGCACCGTGTGTGTAAAGAAGCGATCGTTTGAAGATTGAGAATTACAGTCACAGCTACGCTAATTGAGCCATTCAATGGCGTTTCACAATATATGTTAGCGTTAAGCTAGTGGCCGTTTCTTAGTTTTTGTTGTCGGCTCTGAATGTGTGAAGTTGCCATTTGTGTGACGGTTTTGGAGTTATCGTACCAACTGCGCTCATTTCTGTTAGCCCCTCTATAGTATTTCTCATTACGTTAGCGTTAAGCTAGTGATATTACAGGGTTTGGTTGAACGGTTTGATATTTAAATCGACAATGTTGAACTGTTTTTGTTCACGAATCAACCACTTGAAGCAAGCACGTTTTGCAGCTTAATTGGAGAAGCCTGAGCGCGAGTCTTTTCACTTCCTTCAAGTGATGTTATGTGACAGGCTTGTATTACTTGACAGTAACTGGAACATACCCCCCCCCCCTTCCCCTGCGATGAATGGGAGTTCACTGCGTTTGGTTTAATAGTGCCTCCTATTGAGCATCTTATTAAATAGTGACCACAAATGAGCTTCTTTGGGTTAAATATGTGTAAGATAATAGATGTTTATGGGTAACAAACAGTAAACTGTGGTTCGCTGCTAATCTGCATATCGCAGTTAAACTTTTATGACGCCACTCAGCTCATGCATACAGAAACACAGGCGGGGGGATGGAGGGAGAAGCCACAAATGTGAATGATTCCAGTTTAAGTCAACAACACAGCCACAATGGAAGCAGAGAGGGTCGGATCAATAGGTGACGCCGGGGAAACTAATTTTCTTTTTTTTTTAACGCCGCTACTCAACATAATGTGATGAACGGCGCGATTAGAGGAGCGCACTGAATAAATGCACGGTGCTTCATAAGCGGGCCGAAGTGGCCCCGTTGCAGGAAGCCGTCAGCTCGACCGGTTCGATTATGCGCGTGGACTCGCTGAACCCGTTGCAAGCGGTGCATGGGACTGCATCACAAAAGTATTGGGACAGCAACAGGAAGTACCTCATCGCAGGGCACACAACGACGAACAATGTTTCGCGCTCACCTTCACACCTAAAGACAATTTAGAGTGTTCCATTAACTTGCCGTGCATGTTTTTGGAAAGTGGGAGGAAAACGGAACATGCAAAGTCCACACAGGAAGCACCTGAGCCGGAATCGAACCCTGCATCCCTGCACTGTGAGCCCGACGTGCAAACCAGTCACCCACCGTGCCGCCCGCATCTCCACTTATTCAACTCAAAAATGTCCTCCATTCAAGCGCAGTGAGCATTGCAGCCCTCTTTTGGAAACAATGAATATGATATTGTGCAAAATTTGACACAGCATCTGCATCTAGAATGAAAACCATTTCCCCCAAAAGTGGATGAGTCATGGCCTAACAATGGCAACAATAGAGCCAAAAGGTAACATTTGACGTAAATAGCATAGAGCAGGTGTGTCAAAATCATTTTTGTCGCAGGCCACATTTTAGTTATCGTTTTTCTTGCAGGGCCGTTGTTACTGAAACCATATAAAGAAGTGCGGAAAAAATGTTTATTCATCCATTGTTTAAGTGACTGAAATAAAAGGGTTTGGTAGCAAGAAAATGCTGATGGTATTACAAATGAGGATTTCAAATTTTGGTAGCGATTTTAGCAAGCATCAAGAAAGTTGCCATCTTTGATTTGCTTTCGCGGGCCACATAGAATGATATGGCGGGCCAGATCTGGCCCCCGGGCCTTGAGTTTGACACCCGTGGTATAGAGTGACACAACTAAAGAACTGAAGTTATTCTTTAAAAAAAATCAAATAAAATAAATTAAAAAACACAGATGGAAACCTTCATTACATTGACATTAAAGCAGCTAAAATGGTTCTGAAAAAAATATATCACGCGGGGAGCCTCGAGGTATAATCGAGTCAAAACGACCTCACCGCTGGCCACCAAATACACCCGCAGCCTTTTTTCAAAGCAGAGTTCCACAACACTGGCAGCCATTTGGGTTGCGAAACGGTTGATGAATTCAAACCGTCCACGGCAGTGAAAGAAATAATTCCGACTCACAATGAAGGTGTGATGCGAAGCATACATATTGTCCTTGCGTTACTACACACAGGAACACACACACACACACACGCACACACACACACACACAGGCTAAAACACATCTCGCGCAACAAGCTGGGGTTCTCTAGATGTTTTATTCATACAAGTGGAGGGGTGGAGCTGGCGGGGGCACATATAGGCTATATCTTATTTCTCCCGACGGGCGCCGGGCTCGGCCCGGATAACAAGGAAGCGGTCCGGAGAGAGGAGAAGTGGTGGGGGAGCTTGTAATAAAAGCTATGACAATGTTTCGCTGACCAGAAATGATGACATTTCGGCCTGCCAAATGTGACTAATTGGCCCGTGTGGACCAGGCCAAGGGAGGCCACGGGCGGCCGGGAGAGGGGGGGGGGGGGGGGGGGTGGCGCCCCTTTGAGTCCAGCTAGTGGCTCCCAAAAGACAAAACAAAATCTCTTTTGCTCTTAAATTACAAGCAAGAAGAGGCGGCGAGTGTGTGAGGGTCTACATTGCTGCGCCGTGTGTTAAAGTTGTTGTAAGGCTTGGAACTGCAACACACACACACACATTTTGTCTTATATGGTGTTTTGCATGATATGTTAACCTTAAGCTTTCGTTAGATGAAATGAACACGTTGAGCTCTCTTTTGTGTGTCAGTCGTACAATAAACGTGACGAGTCCGGTGTTTGAAGCAAGCACGCTTGGGTTCTTTTGGGTGTGTGTGTGTGTGTCACTGTCGCGAGAGTGAGAGCAGGAATCACCAAGTGGGGGGGAAACAAAAAAAAAAACATAGCACGAAGCCAGTCAATATAGCGGGAGAGTGTCATGATCTCTTCACGCATTCGCGCAAAAACCTCATCGTGACACCTGGTAAAAAAAACAAAATCACAAAGGAGAAGGTGATTTGACTCAACAAAAAAAAAAAACCAAAAAAGAAAACATACGATTTGGAACATCTGTTTGTTGAAAAATAATCAGATTTCAGCAACAGGTTGTCGTTCAAGCTGATTAAACACTGCTAACACACACACACACACACGCACACTCAAACGAAGAAAGATTTCCATCAAGGCTTATAGCAGCCATCACGAGATTTATTTACATTGTGTAGCTACTCGTGTTTTCATATTGACTTGATATTTAGGTCGCGCAGGAGCCGGAGCCTATCGAGGAAGGTTTTTGGCGCACCCCAGACTTGGTTGCCACAGTCAACAATTGCAGGACATCTCGCCTCTGTTCTACAAAAGTGATTCTCAAACCACAAAGTACCACCTAAAAAAATAAAAAATTCCAGAAGGGTCCAAGTAAGCACCGTGAAGACCCGCATTCAAATACACATAGCGAAGAATTGGACTAAAATGTTCAAGACGACTATTTGGGCAGTGATTTTTGGCCAGTGAGCCCTCCAGGGCCGTAGCTACTCTCTGTCGAGGACACGTTTGGGGGCAAAAAAATTCCGGGAAACTCTCCAGCCATTTTGAAAAGAATCCGCCTTGGATTCTTACGGTCAATGTCAATCCAAATTATAAACTTTCTCACCATGATAAATGCTGTGTCAGTTTGGCCACCCCATTGAAAAAAATGCTGGGCTACGCCCCCTGGAACCCTTTGGAGAATCAATGGGTACACCCTGGACTGGTAGCCAGACAATCTCAATGTAATAACAACAAACATTTGGAATTTGGAACACCTGACTCCGGGGTGAACATGCAAACTCCTGTCGAGCCGAGATTTGCTCATCACGTTCGCACTGTCCAAGTTCATATCCCAAGACGAGACAAAAGTATTTCGGAGTGCCGGTCCACTGAGACGCGTAGCCAAATTTCGTCCCAAAAATGATGGCCACCTTATGAAAATATTACAAATTAACCCTATGAAGTGAGCATGATTATCTTTTACAACGTTTGTATCGGGTATAATGCGGTGTACCTAATGACATGTCCACGAGCTCTGCCCGCGTGTGCTGATCCCGACGTTCACGCAGTTGCAGACGTCAATCATCCCTGTCAAGGCAATCTTCCAGACAAAATAAAAGCCTCTGCAGCTCGCCTTACAAAATAAAAGCCACAGGTGCGGTTTGGTTGTGTTTGCGCCACCTCCTTTTAATTGTTCAAATATTAACAGTGGTAACCTGCATGGGGCGGCGGGAGGAGTGTGTGTGTGTGTGTGGGGGGGGGGGGGGGATGGGGGGGTCTTTTCATCCGTGTGGCCACGCAAAAGAAAAACAGCCCGCTCAGCAGCAAATATTCCAAAAAGAGAAGAAAAAAAAAACACTACAAAACAAGACAAGAAAGAGAAAGCACAAACCTGCGAGCTCGGCTGCAAGAAAAGTCCCTGAACGTCCCCTAAAAAGCAAAAAAAAAAAAAAAAAAAAGGGAACAAAAAGGACTGCTAAGAAATCCACTGCACACCTAAAGCAAAAGAGCCACAAAGAAATCAAAATAAAGACAGAAAAATACAAGAAAACAGGAAAGTAAAACACCCCCACCCTTCCCCCCCCCTAAAAAAAAAGACCACAAGACACTAAAAACGTCTGCAGGCTGTCGAGCCTGGAAAGCAAAGTGTGGCGAGGCAGCAGAACAAGTGCATGCTGGAAACTTGGAGAGGGGGGAAAAAGGAAAAAAAAAAAAAAAAACACCACCGCCACTAGTATGCCAGCCAGCGCTTCATTCACACAACACCAGCGGCAGAAGGAAGAATGAAAAAAAAAAAAAAAGACAAGGCAAAAAAAAAAAAATGTACTCACCGAGCGTCGGGAGTAAAAGCTGGCTGTTGAAAAAGCAGCTGAAAAGCGAGTGGCTGGCTCCGCGATGGCGTGTGCGTGTGCTCTGCTGTCATGTGACCCCCGCTTGGCTTGCGTCGGGGAGCTGAAGCAGCTAGTCCTTATCGCGCCATATCTCAGCACCGCTCCGCCCGCCCGCCTGGATGCGTGTTACTGCGCGCTACGGATGACGCCGACGTCCTCGCCCTCTCTCGCTTTCATCCGCGCCAGGCATCGCTCCATCCGCCGGATGCGCTTTTCTCCCGTGCGTTCTCGGGGGACCTGATTGGACAGGAGGCGAGGAAAGGGGGTTTGGGGGGGGGGGGGGTGAGAAGGAGAAGAGGGTGTTACATTTGAGGGAGCGGTGGGGGGGGGTTGTGGAAAGATGAGGTACCAACGTGCAGACGTTTGCACACTACCGAAGGGGTTGGCAGGGGGGGGGGGGAGCTATCCCTGGTCCTGATGCTGATAGGACTCAATGTGCAGCGGAAGAAATACGTCAAGTGGTTGTTATGCGGGAATCGGAAAAGGAAAAACGGGACTTGTTCTTTGGGTGAGCGGTTGCAAGTCTTAACGCAACAAAAACAAAGAAAAAGGAATAAATTAAACGGGGGCACGGACGGATTAAGAGCACTGCGTTATGGAAAATTAAGTTGCTTTGGTGAAGTAAATTGAGTGCCGTGTCTGCGGCGCGTTTATTATTTCCGTTTTCAACTGGTTATTGAAAAAAAAATCATTGTGGAGAGTCCCAGAGCAGTGAAAGTCGCTTGAGTAAATGATCATTAATCACGCGGGGAGCACCACAGGGCGCGTTGCTCAGACCTCATTTGTTTGGCTCATTCTCCATTCGGGCTCGACGCTGTTAAAAAAAAACGAACAATTCAAATGAGTTTCGATTCTCTAGGGTGCGATTGAATTTGATTTAAATGTGCCGATTCAGGCAGAAGTAAAAATACACCAATCGGGGTCAATTTTACAATGGAACATCTGGAAATGAAAATTTGCGATGAACTCATTTGTGCACAAGTTGTGACCTCGAAAGTTGCGTATTGCACTCAAAAAGTGAAGAGTAAAGCACGCAAACTTGGAAAATGTAATGAAAACTTCTTCGCACACATGACGTACATTCTTTAAAATATATATATAAAAATCAATTTACGTGAAGTGAAAAGTGATCACTCTTTTTATGAGTATGAAACAGTTTAATTTCATTTCCTTCGAGGGATGAATAAATTGTCATCTATCCATTCAAGTCTCCTCTCTCCTCATCATTTTAATTATGATTGCATTTTGTTTAATGACATGCTGCATCGCCATTATCTCGCTCCGAGGGCGCCGGCCAATGGAGAGGCGGCATTACAATCCGAGATGGAGTTGTGATGACGGTTGAAGGGTGACCCCGACACGTCAGGGGGCTCCCGTGTGCGACAAGTGCAGTCAGAGGCCGGGGGGGCATCAATAACACATGATTACCTCCTTTAGCGCTCCCCGCATGCTATCTCACAAATGCGACACCATGTGCATCCCGGGTGAGTTTGTTTCATAAATGAGTCAGACGATTGCATGGAACCGCTGAGCCGTCACAAATTCAAAATGCCGTTAAAAAGCCGTGACACGAGGACAATTCTTCACAAGAGTAAAAACACGATGGATGAATGCATGTAGAGTTGAACTACTGTTGTAGCGGATTGGTGACTAAAAGTGGAGTACCCGAGTGTCGGGAAGTAGAGAGCAAGGCATGGAATTTGTTACCCCCCCAAAAATTTAAAATACAAAGGTGCTACAGCAAAAGCAAAACTATTGAAGTAAAGGTCCAAACATCGTTAAAAAATAATAATAATAATAATAATTTAATGACGACGAAGATATATCCCAGCGGGTAATGACAGGGTTTTTCCACATCGTGACAACGAGGCACTCTAAACCGACCACGCTAACCAGAAACTTACGGTCCTCACGCTGGCTGTCAAGCAAGACTTAAAACAAAAAGAATAATATCCAGCCATTCTCTTGTGTTTTGTGCAGTCACTCACTGCCAACAATGAGGCACTCTAAAGTGGCCATGCCAGCAGAATACGAAAAAGAAAAACATTTTTTGAGAGTGCAGGGATAGCTCTGTGTTTAACTGAACATTGCAACTGCTCATGTTCTTATTTAGTAAAGAAAAAGGAAAGAATGCTAGAATCCAAAGGACCCCCCCCCCCCGAAAAAAGTCTAAACTTTAAGCTATTTGTCAGCCATCTCTTTATTTAGCTGTTTTCCAGCCAGAATGAAACAGTCAACAATGATTTATTCCCGCCACTTTATTTCTGAAATATAATTATCGAGCGCTAACGTCGTCCCGGGCGGCGGCCAAACAACAAAAAAAGTCAGAATGAAGGCAAAGTGATTCTTGAAGTAAACTCCACTTCACACGTGTAGCATCTAATTAAGATCAGCCTCATTTATTATTAATTACTACGCACAGGCGGGCTTAATGAGTGAGCAGCGACACACACGTACGGGCACGCACACAAACGCGCACTTAATCAACATCAGCCAGCCAAACGACAAAAATCAAAACGACAAATATAGAACAACGAAAAAAAAAAAGTTTAACATTTTTTTTCCCGATTAATCAGTGATTGGTTTAATTGCAAAATTGTTTGCCGATGACGAGACGGCACTAATGAGCCGAGCTAAGGCATAAAATAGACAAGACGTTAGCTCACCGGGGGGGGATTTGCAAGCTTATATGCTTTATGATGCCAATATCAAATCAGCTGATTACTTGGCCGGGATTCCTGCACCCAAGGAAATTATGTAGCTATCAGTAGAAATGATCAAATGAATCTCCCTCCTTTTGATCCTGTAGAGCTCGTCTCAGCGATTAGTTTGCGCAGAGTCGAGCGTTTGGATTTGTCTGCATTTGTTAGCTGGTTGGCTGTACAAATTGGCGGCAAGTCAAAATGTTTGTTACATGTCATGTACAGTCAAAACATATGCTTGTGTGTGACTATTTTGTTTATCAGGAATTTCCAAAGGTTTTCGTAACGCCAGTAAAAGACCAAAACAAAATTACCGTATTTTCCGCACTCTAGGGCACTAAATGCATTCAATTTTCTCAAAAGCCGACAGTGAGCCTTATAATCCAATGCACCTTATATACGGATAAATATTTTGATTTCTTGGCCGTAGTATTTTAAATGTTCTGTAAAGTGCGTTGTTGCGGCTGCAGCGGTTTTGAAGGCTTGCTATAAATAAATCTGTATTGTATTGTATTCCCTATAGCATAGCTCCATCTAGTGGAGGCATAACGCAACTGCAGCCACCTTGTAGCTTCTATTCTGTGCGCCTTATAATGCGGTGCGCCTGATCTATGAAAACAGTTTTAAAATAGGCCGTTCGTTAAACGTACGCGTTTTACTCCGAAGCGCCTTATAGCGCGGAAAATACGGTAGTCTGGAGCCCTGCGCTGCCTTGCCTAAAGATATGATGCATGAAAATACGACGAAGACAGTGTCACGAGACCATCTAGTACAGGGTAGGGTTGTCAAAAAAACATTTTGTGGGCCAGATTTTAGTTACCGTTCCCCTTGGAGGGCCGTTATCACTGAAACCGTATGTCAATAATAACGGTTTCTTCAACTATTCTTTCAGTTACTGTAAGGAGTTTTTTGGGAAACAAGAAACATGCTTACTATATGTCTCTTATTTATTACATTCCATATGAGACTTTCAAATTTTGGCCGAGATTTTTGCAAGCATCGTGGAAGTTGACATGTTTGATTTGCTTTCGCGGGTCACATAAAATGATGTGGCGGGCCAGATCTGGCCCCCCAGGCCTTGAGTTTGACACCTTTGATCTAGTAGGTATAAAAAAATAAATAAAAAATGACAGACGTTTTCAAAGCCCACGGATATTTTTTGGTGATAAATTCCAACCCTCCCATAGTAGCTTTGCAGGGAGCAAAAATCATTCGCATGGTAGGCGACTCTATAATATGCAAATAGCCAACAACGTGTCATTATTGTGCACGCAGTAAGCGCCACGAACGGCAAGTGGGCTAAATGACGCAACCATTCAGAGTGGAATTTTTATAGAGCCTTGTTCAATACTGAGGTCTTTTTTTTAACTGCATATTAATCACGGAATTTGAGCATGTTTTTTCAATTTCCATATCTTATATTTTGGGGTGAGGCAGGGTGACTCGCATGCGTCGAGCTTCGGTCAGCCCATCAAGTGCCGTTGCGACGTGCCTGCGCCTCCAACAATGTTATGATGATGTGTTTTTTTTTTTTCCCCCTCGTTTATGAAATCCTAATTAGTCCCGTTGGCAATGGACGGACGGCGGTGAAGACGTGAACATCATCTGACCTTGACAGAACAAGTGAGACTCAAATATGCGCATCGTTAGAGAGAGAGAGAGAGACTCTCGCTGTGCGCTTCATTAGTCAAGGTGCACTCGACAATGAAAACTAGGCATACATATTTTCCAATTATTCTTTCAGCTGACCATTTGAACTTTAATTTCCCATTTCAAATCTATAAATGATGTTTGCCCAATCCCATCATTTCAGTTATTTTTTTTTTGCCTGAGTGTAAGGTCACATTTTTGTTCTTTTATTTTAAGTTTCTTATGACCATGACTCCTGCAGAACTTCACGACATCACACTGGATGCTGTTCCAATTACTTTGGCTGCCTTCATTTGCGACACGCGCCCATATTTAGCCCGCCTGAAAGACGTGTAGGCGTAAGCACATTTCCATACTTTCTATATACATTAAGATTACCAAAAGAGGACGCTCATTTAATGTTAATCTCCTGAATTAAAAAAAATGTGTTAAAAGATTTTCTGTTAAATTTGGACATTTGTTGGCTGCGGCTGCCAGCGCGCATTGCAACCGGCTGCTCGAATGCGTCACATGAAGGCGTCATGTTGAATTGAAACATCATATGGAAATGGATCTTTTTCAAAAAAAATTTCTTTTCAGAGAAAAAAAAAAACTTTTCTCAAGGACAAAGATGAAACAATTAGCATGGGCGAGTCAAGCCAACGTGGAGATGCACAATGAATTCATCTTTTGCCGCCTAGTGACACGTTGTCCCTTTATTAGTTTGCCATTAAGGACATCTCGCTATCAATCACGACGCTGCTTCATTATCTCACCGCCCTCTGCCGTGACTCATTGTTTGGGATAAATGAAGGTCGCCCGGGGTACAAGAGAAGAACGGCACGCCACCAATTTCTTGACAGTCGACGATAGAAAAAAAACTAAAACATTTTTTAAGTAGTAGAGTGGTAATAAAGTAGTGGTAAATTGAACAACTCGATGGAGTAAAAACATCAGTATGGTGGTGGAAGCTGGAAGAAGTAAATTATATAATGCTTTTCACAAAAGTGGGTATATTTCCATCAAATATTTTTGATATACATTTTTTTCACGGGACAACACTGAGGAAATGACACTCAGTGTGAAATGTCAAAATGGTGAGGCCAACGGAAAAATATTTTGACATGTATGCCAACACTGGTTCGGATGGTTGTAATCCACTTCCTAGATTATAAGTATGATGATATAACATTTGGATTGTGCCATTTTGGATTCTGGGGCGGAGGGGAATGTTCCATTTTGAAAGTATTATTATGATTTTCTTTTTTTTTGAAACCCAAACAATTTTTCCAAAAAACACAAACATTCACTATATGTTTTCCGCCAAAAAAATGGGGGTAAATATTTTGGGGGAGAAAAATCAGTAACAAAGTGAATCCATGGGTGCCTAACCGCGAATATGCAGGCATCAAGTGTAGTTTGAACTTGAAATATCATCAATCACCACGAGAAGGTAAACAGTGCAGATATGGAATGATGCACAGTACTGCAATACTTTTAAATTTTGTGTACGTTGGTTTTTTTTTTGCCCCCCAAAAATTGTTCAATATGAGTTCTTGCACTTTATGTTGGCTTCTTGTTTACTAGTTTCGTGCTGTCCTTGAATGGAATATTTTTTTATGCAAGAAAGCCCGTTGCAAAGGAAAAATAAATATATATTTGGTATTGTTTGCTTCAAACCCTTTGCTTTTGGGTCACAATAAAAAAAACTTTAAAAAATTTTTTAAAAAGATATTAATTCATTCAGTACCAGCCAATTCTGGACCAAGTCTGAAAAGACGTTTAAAAACGTCTTTGGGAGTGAATGAGTTAATAGCACATATTTTATCCATATTGAAAGGAGCATTTTTGACACTCATCTCATTCAGGAAGTTATGTGCCCATCCCTGTTATAGACAGACTTGATCTCAAAGGATTATTTTGCACGAGCAGCAATCAGAGTTATTGTGTGGCAAGCGTCTTCAGTTGGCGCTCATTCACGCTCCATTGACGCTCAAAACTCTGGAGCCCCGGCGCCCGCTTTCTTTGCACACAGCCGTGGCGGAATGCGTGAGCAAAGCATGCTGGGAACGCCACTGGTGCCGGCAAACAAAATTAGCAGCTCTTTACGCCGACAAACCTAATTAACATCCAGAATCTGACAGCACACCTGTTCGCTTCCTCAAAAGATCCCCCTGGCCCGGGGAAGAAAATCTGCTCCTAGCGCGCCACTCACGACTATGTGCCATTCCCTGCGATATTCGACAACACTATGCAACCATTTTTAATGGTCCTCGCACACTTATGTTGTTGCTGCGCCTGTGACGCATGACCTGCATCTTAACGTGTGCTCAACTCCACTATAACAAGCTGGTGGAATCGTGCGGCCGGCTCCAATGGACTCATTCTCTAAGCCGTATCCCCGGGCTCAAGGCCCAAAGCCAACTTATCGGCTAGATGGCGGACAAGCGAGATGCCACACGGGTCAACGTGCCTCATCTCGGCTCGGCCATTACCCGACGACGTGAGAATGGGGACGAAAGTGGGGTTGAACCTGAATGGATCACCCCCGGGGAGAGAGTTTGCGTCTCATTTGACGGCAATTATGAGTGACTTCCTGTGAAGGAACAGAAGATGGCCTCTGAGGAGAAGACACCTGTTGTGAATTTTCCAGCACAGCTGCTTGTTAGAGAAGAGGAAGTTGTACAAAATCAGACTAAAACATTCGGCAGATGGACATTGTAAATTTGGCTTGTATCAAACACAATATTAAAAAAAAAAAAATAACGCATAGACAGCTAAAGGAAATGAGCATAAATTTTCACGGGTAACGTCTCGTTACTTCTTTTTAACGCTAACCGTTTGATCCAAATTTCTGAAATAACAAATGGGCTCAAATCCCCTTTAATTACAGTGGCACCTTGAGATAGGAGTTGAATTTGTTCCATGATCCGGTGTGTAACTCAAAACATTCCGAACTCAAGTTATCTTTCCCCATTGAAATGAATGGAAATGCTATTAATCGGTTCCAGCCTGCACGCAAAAATGACAAAAAATTCAAATGTTTTTTTTTTTTTTTAGAGAAAAACAGCACTTGATAATGATAAAATACTGTATAGAAACATAAGACAGACGTATACGAATAAACTGTACTGGAAGCTCAGCTCCTCACTTGTCAGATATGCAACGTAAAGAATACATGCCCGCGAGTAATGTTATATCGTCTGCTGATATTCGTCCTAAATTACCCCCGCCCCTCCAAAAAAATAACAACACAACACAAAGAAATCGCTACCTGATAGAAATTTCTGCCTGCCGTCTTCTGAATCAATGGAGCTAGTATAAACCGTGTATATGGACGTTTGTTTGTGTTACCACCTCTGAAAATGTCGCAGCTCATTAGTACCAAGCGTCCGGCCGGATGCAAAACATAAGCTGTGATTCAGGCTGATGTATACGCTTGGGTGGGTGTTGTTGGATTAGTGGCCTGTTGGACGAGTCACTTGCGGGCTTTATTAAAAGCGGATTTGCAAAGCAAGAGGTTGACTAAATAGCACAGCACCGACGGAATGCATCGTTTTCCCTCTTCTATCAAATGACAAAATTGGCTGGCTAGCTGTGAATGTGCTTTAGCATGTTTATCAAAAAATATTACGCCACCCTGAAAATTCTTCCACATTCCACAAGTGATCTTAACCATTCAGATTTTTTAACTCAGGCTTGTATTTTTCAAGTTCCAAAAATTCTATTCCCCAAACTCTTCTATTTAACAGATACACTTCCTCCTCTCACATTTCTCCGACGATTCTAACAACGCCGGGCACACAAGACATGGAACGATTTATAAACTCTGCAAATTCTCACCCTGTCAAATTCAACCGAATAATAATTGTATACAGTGTATTCAAACTCAAATCCTGCATTTGTACAGCATGCCACTCACGAAACAGCCAATTAAAGCGCCATTAAAACATTTCACCGTGTCACTCTTGGACCATTAAAGCAGACTTACAAAAGGAGAATTAAACAGAGTCATAAAAATGCTTAACCTTCTAAAAACTAATCGGCTCCATCTCATCGCGCAATATTTAATCTTCTTGAGTGCCGGGACGATCGATCGGCACCAAAATGGTGCTGATGGCGGCGTGAAACAATCAAGCGCAATTAGATTGATTGGATGACCAGCTCACGGGGCCTCTGGGCGCCGATATTTGTCTGCGCCGTTGCTCCGTAAGGTATTAAAAGATTTTGTATTAAACGTAACAATGATGCTAGTTTTCATTCGCCGATCTATGGTTTTTCGCATGTTAGCGTTAAGCTAGCGGACGAGTGGGTGTGGGATGAAGGTTGAGTGTACTGCGCTAAGATTTCCTGATGTGCAAATTTGTGATCTTATCGTCGGCGACGGTCGTCCTCTGCTTGTGTGAAGCAACAAGTCAGCGGTTGCGCCCTTCAGCTCGGCCTTTGCTCCCCGTAAACGAGCCAATCAGGCTTGATTAACCTTTAGCATGAGTGCCGCCGGACGCGTTTGTCACGCCTGATGTTTTTGCACATTGCTAATGGAAAGAGAAAACGGGCCGAGAGAGAGATGCTGAGCAAAGACTTTTTACGACTCTGATAAGTCACATGTGATTGCTTCATCTTCACAAGCGCTGCTACATAACCTCTGCTCATTACACACCGCGTATATGTTTACCATGTAAGATAAGTGTGTGTTTGTGTCTGTGCGTGCGTGTCATTGGTTATACAAATTGGGGAATTTTCATGATATCAATTTGTCTTGACTTGCTTTTTTAAAATTTAGTTTGTTTTTATATTTTGGAGAACGCTTTCAGATTTTATTAGCTTCAGTATTATTTACTTTTTTGGGGGGGACGAAGATTATTATTATTATTTTTTTTTACTAATGCAAGACAAAAAACATTCTTCTGTTGCTGTTGTTGTACAGTAATACCAAAATAAATACAAAAATCAACCCCAGAGGCTCATGATATGAATTGACCAAGGCAATTTTGCCATAATTTGAGTTACTTTCAGCGAGTTTTCTGAATGTAAGATAGTTTTAAAAGCTTTTTTTGCTTTTAATTTGTTTCAGTAAGGAAATGGGTTTTTTTTCGATTTTAATTTTCAGATTTTTTTTCATTAACTATAATAAGCTTAGTGTGGGATGGGGGGTGCTATGTCTTATCTTTTCCCTGCCTATTTGGCAGTCCAAATAAAAGCGTCGCACAGGTCAAGGTGATTTTGAAGGTGATGCGGCATTTGGATGCAGTACACGCGTTTGTCCACTAGGGCTTCCATTTGGCCAAGGTTGCGGCGGCACATCTGCACAATTGGTGGGAGGCAACAGGCGCTGATGTTCCCCATCCAGCTGGAAGGATTGAAGTGAGTCAAAGCCATCTAAAAAAAAAAAAGAGGGTAACGGGGATTTTTGGAAGAGGAGAACGGTAGCGCCTGATATCTGTGCCGAGCTCCGATTGGCCGACAGGCTGGCTGGCATTGAGCGGCGAACAGGTGCGCGGCTCCCTATCTCGATTGTTGTGCCGATGCATAAACCGAGGCCATCCAGATGCGAGTTGTTTGTTCTCCTCGTGTGCATATTTGGAATGTCTCGGTGTAGGCGTCGTTATGACAACTAATGTGTCATCGACACTTGCTTAGGAGAATATTGCGGCTTTCATTTAAGTCACGCCGAAGGTAATTGTCGCCGTCGTGCTTCCAGTAATAAGCACTCACGAAAGGACAAAGGCTTGAACGGAAGCTGCTTTTGCGGGATTGCCACTAAATCAAGATTTACTGCGCTTGGTGTTCACTGATGTGGCGCAACAAAGACACAATTCCCAAACACCCAGCAGCAATCAACCCCTTTCTTGCCGAGATGTTTTCCATAACGTATCAATTCATTTTAGGAGACTTTTTAAAAATATATATTCTTTATCCACTGCAAAGAACGGCTAGTATTTGTGCCGTACTGGTTGGCAATTTTGGACTGTTGGTAGATCACATCTTCAAATCCCGGTACGAAGGTTAATTTGGACTCTTCCCACTCACAACTAGCAGGTGAATATTTTCACTTCAAAAACCCCAAAACGTGTTGCGGGCCGCGGGAAGTCAAGTCGGCGTTGTGGGAAGGAAAACTCACAACCCGCCATCAGCTTGTGTTTGTTCTGCGCGGCACCCCGAGTGGCAATTTGGGCCTGCGTTGCCTTTCCTGCTCGCACGTCTCGAATGACACTACCGGATGGCGAGAGGCGGCACGTCTCGGTGAACATGATGGTTTTGATCCTCGCGCACGCTCACACAGGCACGCGAACACACACTTTAATCCTATTGTGGCTGGTGTTCATTCCTGATATGAACTGGGCTCAACCATTGGAAATGTCAGGGTTTATTTTGTTTATTTGTTTGCATCCGCCCAGTCAACAAACCAATATTATTTTATAACCCATTTTTCATGCTGTAAGTGCCACCTGGGCGCACCTGACGATTTGGTGACACAAAGTCGATTGCACTTTAGATTAGGTGAAAACGGGTCAAAGTTGTGGCGCACGCGTTGCGACGCAATCTTGGCGGCTCCGCTGATATATCGAGACCATGTCACCGTATTTCGTTCATGAATTCAGTATTATTATTATCATCCTGAATATATAAATCAGCATGTATTGTATTGTATTGTAATATGTTTTTAAAAGCATCCCCATATTGGAGCATACTGGTGTGTGTGTGTGTGTGTGTGGCTACGTATCAGAATGGCCCATCCTAACTGTGCCCCTCACCAAAAATGCTAAAAGAAAACTCCACCCATTTTTTTTTTTTTGAAGAAGAAAAAGATCTTCTCTTGGCATCAACTATTTGTCATCACTAGCAACAGGGCCACTTTGACCTCTTCATCAGGACCTCAAGGCAGAAAAAGCTGCGGCTCCTCCATTAAAAAGGCCAGAGTGCCACAGGCGACACATCAAAGGTAGAGAAAAAAAAAATAAAGAATCCTCGGCGAGGTGGGCGGCCGGAGGATGGAGGAGAAGGCCATCAAATAATTTCCAGGTTGCCATCAAAGTGTTCTTGGTGTTAACGCGGAGCTGAAAGCAATTAAGAGCGCCGAGCTGTCCGTCAAGCGCCGAGCGGCGAGTGGTGCAAAGTGCTGCCAATAACCCACAAATGGCAACGTGTCTGGTTCCCCCCCCCCCACTCTCATTCAGATGCAAAAAGTGCAGCGGCAGCGTTATTAGAATACGTCTCTGCTGCTGAAAGGCGTTCAAAACGGAGTGCACAGACGCCACTTCCTTACAGTGACGATTTGTGCGCATCCGCGCAAATTGCTAGCCACGTCCACTTCATTCTAGCAATCGTTACACAAGTTACACACCGTGTCCGAATCGTCCTTTGAAGCCTGGAATGATTATTTCTGGCACTGTAGGTAGGGCTTCAAGCAAACAACTCAAATTAGACATTTCAAACAAGGCCAGGATTTCGAATAGGGGTTAAGGTGTCAAATTAGGTTTTCAAGCAAGGTTAGGGATTTAGATTGATGCTACATTTATGTCTATGGTTTCAAATAAGAGTTTGGCTTGCAAATTAGGCCGATGAGGTCAAGGTAAAGGTGTTTCACATTACATGTAAGCATTAAGCTAGTGGATTTTTGTAGCAAATCCTTGCAAACTGATGATTTTGGCGCAGAGATGAATCAAAGTTCCCACACTCATCATCTACTGTATATTAAATAATTTTCATATTGCTTCCAATGAATGAATCAGGTTTACGATTAACAACTCATCTATGCTACCCATTTTTCTCTCCCATGCTAAATAATGAATAATCATTTAATAAAATAATATAATTTATATAATAATATAAATAATAAATAAAATAATATAATTTAATAAAATAATATAAAATAAAATAATCAAAATTTTTTCCCCAAGATGGCGCCCGAGTAGGCAGCCTTCGGCAAGTGCTTTTCAAGAGCCTTGCTTTTTTGTTCTTTTTTGCTGTTTTTGTCTTTTGTTTTGTCACATGTTGTTTGTTGTTTGATCGTGTGGACCTGATATGGACTGTTTTCAGCGCTTTTTGGCCACGACATTCGTCAAAGGAGCAGTATCTGTGCTTGGTGGTTGCGCCTTCTCGGCAGCACGCCTGTACCAGCACAGATTTTGATTGGGACGAATGTCGGCGCCATTGACTGTCGGTGCTGGACAGACCTGGGGCGCTTGTGTTTTTTGCGCCAGTAATGGGCAGCATTTTTCACAACCCCGATTTGTTCAGTGGCTATGTCAGCGCTGTTGGACAGTTGGCGTCGGTGCGGCTGGATGGATGGCCGCTGAAGTTGAGGATGAGGAGAGAGGAGCGTTGGCGAAGAGCGCCGATGCGTATTTGGAACCGTGAGTCGCCGCTTGGAATTGAAATGGATTTCCATGGGACAGGAGAAGTGAACCAATCTCTTTTTTCGTCAATGGATGCTACAGCTTCTTGTTGACTTTGAAACTTAGCTTGTAGCCGACGTGTGCACATTTTGAGCATGACGTCTCTGATCCACTGGTTAAAGGACACTTTGATTCTCTCCTCTTTCATCTCAAACCGCTTCAAACAACAAAGCGTGTGACGGAAAAGTGGTTAGGACTGCACGACTGTTTGTGTTTTATGTTATGTGTTGTGTTTATTATTTTACTTTATGTTAACTGTTTTGTAAAGCGCTTTGTTACAGCTGCCGCTGTTGTGAAAGCGCTATATAAATCAGAATGTATTGTATTGTATTGTATTGTATCAATACATCAAAGAATATTTTGTTCAAATATGTAATCATTTTATTTATTCTTCTAATTTTTTAAAATATTCCTGAATATAATATTTTTTTTACAAACGCTACCCGGCGACCAGAATCATTCACATATTTGCCTTTTTTTTCTATTTTCTTCATTTTTTTAAAAATTTTTTTTAAAAGCTCTTTAGATTCCACGGTGACTCGACCAAGTCGGCCGTCTGATTTGTAAGCGCTCTGACACCGGCCATCACTTTAATTGGACTAAAGGGCTGGATTTCTGCCTCTCCCATCACCTCTATTAATCCCAACTTGTTGTGCGTCTGTTTGCTCAAATTGGGGGAACGACGGCCAGGCGAGGAATTGCGATCGACACGCTAACTCTGATGGCTCGCCCCCGCGGGATACGTGACAATTAGAAAGTGGGCGGTTGCTGAGGAGAGGACTTAACAGGACTTGGTTCGGAATACTGATGTGATGGCAAAGTATCGCGGGGAAAGATGTGGTGAAGCAGCATGTGGCGTTTTGTTTTGAGCACCTCGGGAGACTATTTGATAACATTCCTTTAAAGGAAATGGGGAAAAAAAGACTGTCCTGAGTGACAATAACAATTCAGGGGGATATAATCGGTAAGTTTGAACGAAATACTTGTCATACTTTGGCCCTCGCTAGCATCGACACAATGCCGCCAAAAATAATCAAAACGGTATGAGGTACTTGAGCACATCCAGTGTGCACAGAGTGAACTCAAATACAAGCAAACACACATCCTAATTGTTATGTTACACGTGCAAACACGCACGCATGAGTGCTTCTTTGCCTTGGAGCCTGACAGCCAACTTCCTGTTTGTGGTTTCCCGCCTTGTAGTTTGCGTCGCCTTGACACGACTATATATAAACACAACTTAAACGCTCTCCACACAACGCGTGGCAGGTTCTCGACGCGGCAAACGGAGCCTCTGAAGACCGCGCAGGCAGATCTTTAAAACAGGCACGTGTCAAGACGAGATTTTGGTGGGGCAGCACCGAGAGCGACGAGAAGCGATGACGCATGATGTATAGCAAGAAGAAGAGGCAGAGAAGGTCCCCAACTGGGCTCGAGGGAGTATTACGCGTGCTGTTAGCATGTGTTGCTGTGCCTTGTATGTCAAAATTTTTGAAAAGGTTCAAATATCGTAACATCTACGCTCATTTCTGTTTGCCCCGCCATGACATATTGCATTATCTGTGAACGATAAGCTAGCAGATTCACAGATGCCATGATTGGTGCCGCGTTGATTTTTCATTTCATCGGAAACAAAAGCGCAATGACAAACTGCCGAGAAGCGACAACGGCTCTCGGGCAGGAAAGCTGATTGGGGAGGTCGGGGGGAGGCACACATCAAGACGCAATCAGGACGCGAGCAGGAAAACGGGTTGCCGTTCTTTGCTAGCCACGCCATTAACTTCCAGAACAAAACAATAACACGCTAACATCTACATTGCGACGGGGTGCAATCTTTTGAGTTCCAAGGCCGATAGGTTATTGTCTTGTCTTTAACGTGACTACGTTTTAATTAATAGTGAATTTAAAAATAGTCTTAGTCCACGGAGAAATGAGAATAATATTATGTGCTCTGTTTTTATGTTTGTTATCACGTCTATGCTAGGTTCCATTAGACGGAAACTATAGGGTTTTGCCTGCTAGCGTTGAGCATAAGAGACCCCGTGGCCTTGGCGGAGTTCGCGGTTGGACTGACGGGCGTTCGAGTCGATGATGTGTTCTTTTCCGCCATTCTCCTATTGAATCGAAATTAAAGATCCATCCCCCGCCTTTTTTTTCTCGCTGCCCGTCCTTGAGGGAGGTAACGAACGCTGCGGCATTGATGGCTCTTGGCCTCCTCACCCGCGCCTGGCGAGAAAAGGTAAACATGGTGAATAAATAAATGCTTTAAAAAAATGCAAAGGTAAGTCTGACAAGTCATTGCCATGCCGCTCGCCGCCTCTGTCGCTTATTCCCGGAGAGGCGGGAGAAATCCAATTGATCTCTGCCAAATGACGCCTCCACGCCACTTTTGTGCGCCCGTTGCGCCTTTGAAGTCACCTTGATGTACAAGGGGCACTTCATTAGGGACGCCCAAACTATCTATTAACCACTCTGATAGAATTTAACACCTCATATTTCCTAAATGAGACCACGGAATGTAATTTGACGTGGCTGCAACATGAGATCAGATCCGCAGCCTGCGGTTCCCTTCCCAAAGTTATTCTTCTGCGCGCTTTTGCATCGTGATGTTTGTAAATAGTCGCTGATGGTGTAGTGGTACACTCGCCAGGACTTGTGAGCGGGCAGCGTGGGATCGGTTCCAATGGGCTTTCCGTGCGAACCTCAGGTACTAGAAGCGGCACCCCTTGTGTTTACAGAATAAGGCATGAAGTCTTTGGAGTCATTTAGTCATGCTTTAAGCAGCATCACTTTATATTGTAAATAATAAATCAGTCAATGTAACGCATTACCTGTCCAGGAAATCATTATCTCACCCACGGCGTGGCGTTGTTATGTAAATATTGTGCTTCAGCTTGATTTTTTTTTTGGGACTATTTTAAACCGAGAATACAAGCTTTCATTGGCATCAGAGTGGATAATTCTGAATTCCGACAGCAACAAAAGAAATAAAGCTCTTTAGTGAGTCTCCAAATGACAGGAAGTCGAGAAAATTAGGGCTAAAAGTATGTCACTGTCGGACGTATTTTTCTCGACGCACGGCGGGGAGAAAAAAAATGGCATTCAAATGCAAATATTTGTTGGGGAGTTGCCACAATAAGCGCCATCTAACATCGCCTTTGTTGCCGCCACGCTAATCTGACGTTCGCTGCGTCGCTTCCTCTTTTTGCCTCATTAGCATATTTGAATATGCAAAGTCTCCTTGAGACAACAAACTGATGACAAGGAAGTGATAAATGGAAGTCACGTTGCATCGTTTTTTTTTTTAATGATTATTTTTTTGGTCCTGGAACAGCCAAATGTCAGTGCGCCAATAATATTGAAGCCATCATTTTGGAGCTATTTAATGAACGTCAGCAGGATTGGAAAAAAAATTTGATTTTTAGGAAGCCTGACTTCAGAAAAAACTGTTTCTGCTGTGTGGTTGGCGTTCCCTGCGAGGTTAACAGAGTTGAATGAACCTTGAAAATACTCCCCGGGAGCATCCCAAACTAGGATTCACGTCTTCCCTTCAACGATGCAACAATATATGCGACGGCAAGGCTCGAACCATGTCAATTTGCAATAACAGGATGGCGTTTGTCATTCAACGAGTCTTTTCTGGATGAATTTGACGCAACATGCTCAACGACTGATGTTGTAGGATTACCGTTTGACCTCAATTTGGTATTCAGCATGGAAAGCAGAGGCCCCGGGACAAAGCAAAGCACATGCGATCCATGCACGGGCGACAAACGCTCGTCCGTTAAGATTAAGATATCCTTTATTTGTCCCGCAATGGGGAAATTACAATCAGAATTCAGAAAGGAAAAACGCTGAATAGAGAGAGGGGAAAAAAAATGATGATGCGAACCGACAGGGTGCCCACTTAGGCGCCGAGATGCCTGAGTAGATCTTTTTTTCAGTTTTCTCTTTGAGTTTAAGCCTAGCTAGTCCAACTTTTCTTTCGTCCGGGAGTGACACGCGAGGCTGCGGAAATGGAAGGCACCTATTATCCTGAAAATCTCACGGCCGGAATATCATCGGAGCGAAACTATTAGCCGTAGCTGCACGGTTATTTATTCATGCGGCCGACTCGACTTGTACAGGAATTGTCTCAGCGGGATAATGTTTCACCAAGCAGAAGACGACGATGGCATGGCTGCTGCAGAATGAAAGAAAGAAAAAAAATGAAAGGATTTTATAAGATAGATAAATAAATAAATACAAGGCCGCCGAAAAGGGAACAGCGACCCCAACAAGCGAGAATGCCAGCGGATGCTATGCTGAAGTCAGCGCATTTGAAGCCGCCGTGGGAATACAAGGCAAGGGAGAGGTGGGATCAAGCGCGGGAGAATTGAGAACGCCGGTCCTTGGATCCAGTCTGCCAACTCAACTCCAGGGATTACCGAGGGAGAATACGATGCTGCTCACTCACACGTGTGAGCCAGTTTGGAGCAAGCGCAAAGCTCTGAGGACGCCTGGGGAAAATCAATGGGATTTTTCGAAATGAAAACCAATTGGTCTTATTTTTATCGTATCGTTAAAAATAATAATAATAATGCTCCACAAAATTATAAAGTTGCTTCTCAAATGAAGTTATTTATTTGAAAAAAAATAATAATAATTAAATGGGCGGAGCTTTGTCGAGACTTGCATGCATTCTGTGATGATGCGCGTGTCTACCCAATTTCGTGTTAATTGATTAGCTCCTTTAACTTTCCGGGTGGGTGACTGATGCATATTTTTCAGAAACACAAAAATGCCATATTATATTCGGAATATGCTTGTCAGTTCTTTGCTCGTGAACCGAGTGACGCGACAATGGGAAAAAAAGGGTAAAAAAAAAAAAATCACGTCACGGTTGGTGAATGAGGCCTATTACAAGGAAGAGGAGATAAGGTTGCTCTTTCAATTTGCTGCAAAATGTTGTTGAGCTCAAATGAAGAAAAACAAAAAACAATCGATCCAGCAGCATTGGTCTTGATTTATATCCCGACGCTTCGCACTTCCTTTCCGGATGTCGTTTGGCTGTGGCGTCGCGAGCCGATTGGTGTGACCGCTACTTGCTGCTACTAAGTTAATGAGCGCTCACGTTAGAAGTCCTGGCCGAGGGGCATTATCGGTTAAAAAATAAAGCCCGGGCGCGTTAACGGCTTCCATTTGGAGAGGTCCGAACGCTCCTGAGTGAGCATCAGTCTTCTGCCGTAAATATCAAGGTCGCGGGCAAAGTCGCATACGTGCGCTAATATAAAAAGTGCAAGAGGCCGTTTGTCACTGCGATGCATTATTGCATTATGGAGGCCGGGCGTCAAACTACGTGTCCCGGTGACTAACATCGGAGTATCTTCTCAGTGCTCCTCCCAATGCTGCTTTGATGCTACAGTTTTATGCAAATGAGGTCAATGGTGCTCATATCTTACCAGCCAATGGGGTAAAAGCTCGAAACATTCTGGTCACAGAAACGAGTCTGTGCTTTTTTTTTTTAAGTATATTCGGTGCTCATGATGTTGTCACAGGACACGTAATTCTTGCAATTTCCACCCACTCACGGATTGGAAAGCCCACATTTGATGTCAGGTACGAGTCGGCAATCTGCAGGTGTCAAAGCCAAAAGGATGTCAACGGCATTTGCGTAGTAATAAAAATGATCTCCCGAGCCGTATCTGCCGGGCCGCTCGCGCTAATCTGCCACCAAAAGATGACCTTTGATGGCGCCGACAGCTTCTCCGGGCCGTCAGCGCCCTCATCCTTCGCCTCTTATCTGCGCTCGCTCTGATGTCGACTTAAGTCTCCTTCAGGATCGGGAAGTTCTTATTCATACAGCGACAGTGAACATTTAATAGCGGAAATGGTTGAAAAGGATCTTATTATTATACGTGCCTCTTGTTGGTAATCCTTTTTTGAGAGGACTGCCTTGAAGACGTCATTTACCGTACGACGCTTTAAGAGATTCGAAGCAGGTTCTGAGCTCCCTATTGTTCGTTTCGGATTGTCTTGTGTAATCTGGTATCGAGCAAATTCGTGAAAGGAGAACCGCAATACAGCCAATGAAAGACAAACCAATGCTGTAGAGGGCAGTAAAGTGTCAAAGGTCCCAGCTGGGGAGGCTGCTCGTTTCGCAGACGACAGCGCGAGGTGCCAACAGCATGCCCGTGCCATATGCTACGCTCATTAGTCATTTAATGAGTTTACAAATCATCCGTGTGTCTGGAACGGCTGGGGAAATGTGACAATATACCCTGACCTCATAAACGGCTAGGCCTAATCTAAACAACGACATCGTTGATTGAAATACAACGCTACCTTGACTTGTGAGTTGAATTTGTTCTGAGACCACGCTCGTAACTCGCACTTGTTGTACCTCAAAACACTTTTCCCCATTGAAATGAATGGAAATGCCGTTAATCCGTTCCGGACGTTAGCTTTAGCATTCAAACGATCAGATTTTCGCCTTAATATACATCGGGGGGAATTGTCTTTGGTTTCTCATCACGGCCACCTTGAGTCCTGCATTCTGTGTATCTGCTGTGTGCAAACCGCTTCCGGGAAGAAACCAGATAGACGTTTTCAATCGATTGAGCGACGATGATGCATGACTCGGCATTGCTTTTGACGCAATCTCACTGTACCACATCTGGCCTTATCACTAGTGTGTGTTTGTGTGTGTGTGTTATTGAGAGATGGAGGACTTTTGGGTTGTAATGTTCCGATTTGGTCCCGGTAGGAAGTGACAGCAGCTGTAAAGCATGGTGAGGCAGGATAAATGTGTTCAGGGGGGAAATGGCAGGGTAATAAAACACACACAAACACACACGCACGTAAGGGTGTTTAAAAGTGCAATACACTTAGTCTCGTTTCGCTCAAGTCACATGACGTGTGCGCTCACCTCCTCCTCCGCCTAGCTACATCCTCAAGTTTCCCCCCGAGAGCACTTGGCGAACGCTGAACTTTTTGGAGTAGAAATGAGGCATTCTTCAAGGAAACGAAGCGTCTCCTTGGTTTGAGGCGTGCGCAGTTGTGTTCTCAGAGTTACATAACGTTCGGCACGACATTCAACTGACCGTTTATCGCGCGAGTTGGGGGTGGGGGGTGTTGGGCCCACCGGCATGCTTGGGAAAATTTGCGATACAGAGAGAGCACATGAACAAACTGTTTCACACCTCCTGCGTTCTTTAAACTTTTGACAACACACTGACGGGAAATCTTCCTTCACATCTGGTCTCGCACTGTCGCTGTTGGAGACGATTGTTTAACATCACTTTGAGGAAATGAAAATATGTCTCTCAGTCGCACGGTCACTCCCGGGTGAAAAGCTTCCACTTTGCTAGGAGGAAAAAATATATATATTTGAGGCTAAAAGAGGCGGCCCGGTAGCCCAGTGGTTAGCACGTGGGCTTCACAGTGAAGAGGTACCGGGTTCGATTCCAGCTCCGGCCTCCCTGTGTGGAGTTTGCATGTTCTTCCCGGGCCTGCGTGGGTTTTCTCCGGGTGCTCCGGTTTCCTCCCACATTCCAAAAAACATGCGTGGCAGGCTGATTGAACGCTCTAAATTGTCCCTAGGTGTGAGTGTGAGTGCGAATGGTTGTTCGTTTCTGTGTGCCCTGCGATTGGCTGGCATCCGATTCAGGGTGTCCCCTGCCTACTGCCCAAAGACAGCTGGGATAGGCTCCAGCACCCCCCATGACCCTAGTGAGGATCAAGCGGTTAGGAAGATGAATGAATGAATGAATGAATGAGGCTAAAAGAATCTTTTACGATTTAGCTTTTTTGTTTTTGCGAACCCTGGCATTAGCAACACAGTCAGGATTCTACCGTTTGAATTCAAGAATGGGCAGTGGGATCGGGGGAATATAATATAATATATTTATCCAGACTTGGCAGAGGTAATTCCACTGGATGGAACGTGCTAGAGTAAGTCGTTCATCCCTGAATAAGTCATGACGCTGCCGCCTCTGTCAGCCGCGATTAAGTCAAATGACAAGCCCGTGAATCTGATCAACGCATTTTTTGCCTCCTGACTCGGCATGCAGCAGATTGATTCTTTCATTTCATGTCACACAGCTCCTTGCTGACTGAGGAGAGTCAGAAAAGCTTACGGCAAACCTCTGGAGCGGTTCGGACGCAACCGGGGAACGAAAGACGAAATGATGCAGCGCACACGGACGGCCGTTCATTCACACGTTGTTCAATATTCAGGGGACGTTTCGTTAAGGCACACAATCCGATGAGATTCGGGAGGAGACTACGGGCGGGTTATCCTTTTCAGCGTCAATACGGCTGTGCCACGAATACGAAAAAGAGAAAAGTCAGATAACGGAAAACAGAGCATCTGGCATACAGGAAGAGATGGGAAGTCAAACGGTATCAGTCAACAAACAACCGCTCAAAGTTAGACGGCGATAATTCACAAATGTCGATAGCATGCTAGCCTCCATGCTAAATCTACCATCACCAAAATTCTGGTATGTTTTTTACTGCAATCTCCCGGATGAATTAGCCAGTCCCTCGGTGAGTGTTTTAAAACTCATTCAGTACCAACCAATTCTGGACCAAGTCTGAAAAGACGTTTAAAAACGTCTTTGGGAGTGAATGATAAATACGATAATTTATAATTGCTCAACTGTTACATTTTGATCTGGTACATTGTTGTCTGTTGTTTTGAAGTCCGCAGTATGTGGTGTTGCAGTATTGCATATTGTAATAACACGGTGTTGGGTTGCGGTATCTTGAGTGGGAGTATGTCGGTTTATGTTGCACGAGGCAATGTTGGGTTGTATCACGGCTGGTTGAGAGGTGGTGAGGTATGTTGGGTTATTCTGAATTTAGCCGCGTCGTGCTACGTTGGGCTACGCGGCATGATGTTATATCTGGTTAAGCTATATTGGGGTACGTTGGCATCGTCTTACTTTGTGTTGAGGTTATGTTGCGTTGTGCTCGGTTGGGTTACGTCGGATTGGGTTACACTGAACTGAGTTGGGTTGCCTTTTGTTTTGCAGATTAAGATAAGATAAGATAATATAAGATATCCTTTATTTGTCCCACACTGGGGAAATTTATGCTGTGTTGGTAATGTTGGGTTATGCTGCCTTGAATTGCACTTTGTTGGGTCGCACTGCATTGACTAATACTGTGCTGGGTTCCATTACGTCGAGTTCTGTTGCGGTATGCTGGGTTACCTTACGTAGGGTGCTGGGTTATGACGTACCGGGCTATAGGGTGGTGAGTTACATTGAACTGAGTGATAAGGTTAGGTTACATCGCATTGGGGTACCCTGGCCCAGCATTGGGCCACTGGGGTGCATTATGTTGAGGCGTGTCATATTCATTCATTCATTCATCTTCCGTACCGCTTGATCCTCACTAGGGTCGCGGGGGGTGCTGGAGCCTATCCCAGCTGTCTCCGGGCAGTAGGCGGGGGACACCCTGAATCGGTTGCCAGCCAATCGCAGGGCACACATAGACGAACAACCATCCACGCTCACACTCACACCTAGGGACAATTTAGAGTGTTCAATCAGCCTGCCATGCATATTTTTGGAATGTGGGAGGAAACTGGAGCACCCGGAGAAAACCCACGCAGGCCCGGGGAGAACATGCAAACTCCACACAGGGAGGCCTGAGCTGGAATCGAACCCGGTACCTCTGCACTGTGAAGCCGACATGCTAACCACTGGACTACCGGGCTGCCCGCGTGTCATATTGTGCTCTGATAATTTACTTTATTTGCACCAAGGTATTTTTAGGTGCATAGTGCTGGGTTATGTTATGATACACAACAGTCTTGCGTTGCAATATCGCATTATGTTTTAATACGACATTTTACATGCTCGATTCTGCCCGAGTGCCGGTGCCAATCTGTCAAAGGAAGGAGAGTCGCGTGTGTCTATCTCGAGAGCGTCGCCCGCTGAGAATCTCATCAAGTAGGAGCAAAAAACACATTAGCCGCGGTTACACGTCGACCTGGTGTGAAACCGCAGCAGGATGCAGAAATGGCTCGTTATTTTGCCGCAAAAGCCCTAAAAGGTGACACGCGGTGACTCGCCTCGGCATCACCCAAACTCGACTGTGAAGTGACTTGAGTTTAGCGGCGCGCTTTTGTGAATAATGCAGGCACGATGCCAGTAATGTGGAGGGAAGGGGGGGGCGGGAGCAGATGACGGCGGTATCGGGCCGCGAACAGCAGGTGCCCTTCATCATCGTGACACAAGAAAGTTGCCAGACACAGCAGGTGGGTGATGCCGATGGAGGACGGGCGGCGTTTGTTCAGCACAAAGACAAATAAAGCGCAAAAGCATGTAAGCACGCATGTCTCGAGGGTGTGTGTGTGTGTGTGTGTGTGTGTGTGTGTGTGTGTGTGTGTGCAGAGGTGAGTCTTATCCATGAGGGAAATTACCTTCAAAATGTGCTATTTGAGGGCACTTTACTAACGGAAAAACGTCACTGGAGTGGAACTGAAGAGCGTGTGGTTTCAATGGCACACACACACACGCACACACACACACACGCACGCACACGCACACACACACACACACACACACTCCAAAATGACAAAATTGACCTATCAACAATCCTCACAACACAAACAATCCCAATTCCGTCAGCACCTTCAGTGAGATGACCATTCTCGGCCCGGATGGTGAAATTCAGACTTCAGGCTTCATGTATCATTCATAAAATTGCCAAAAATAAAACCCCCAAAAACAAAACACTATGCAGAGAAATTGGCTGGATCTACACAAAAATAGTCAAATGTGGATACACTGGCGTAGACAATATACCCCAATCCCTAGAAAAGCACCCATTGGGAAGCAGGTTGGAGCGCCCGATTTCTTTGCCCCGCGACAAGACGTGAGCAGAATGTGCCCGGACAAGCTCAAGGCAGGAGATGGAATTGAATGGAGATTGATGTGAAGTCTGACCAAATAGATGGACTGGCAATTTTCTCCCGGCTGCAGCAGAACCGCCGTTTGCAAAAAGAAAACAAATGGTTCTCATTTGATTTCCATACTATCCCGTACTTGGGCATGATGTACCACCTTTTTTTTTTGGGGGGGGGGGTATGTTGGGTTGCACTGTATTAGGTTTGGATACGTTGGGTTGCTAAATTGTGTTGAGATTTGGGACCTGGAGTGGCCTTGAGTTTATTTACAATACGGTGCATTTGGGTTTTGGTATCTGCACTGCGCTAGGTTTGGGTACATTAGGTTATGCGTCAATTTCCTGCTTTGGGATGTACTATCCCAGGAGTATCAGTCAAGGGTGGCAAAGATGGAAGCGTGACGTCAAACAGCCGACGCGGATTTCTCCCCATTGAAACAATTTGACACATCTCCCTGTGAAAGAGGCTCACGTTTACAGGATTAGTTCGGTTTGAGTCCGACATCCTAGCAAGAGTTGCTCCGAACATTTGATTCATGACGAGAGGTCAAGCAAGAAGCGCGGCGGCAAACAAAAGTTTGCAAACATCTTGCTTTCTAAGGACGTCAAATCACCTAGCAGGTCGCCCTCCTCCTCCTTTTCCACCCCTGTGGACTTTATACTTTATTAAGCCCCGCCAAATCAAATGAATGACCACGAGAATAGCTCCTTTCCGTCTGTTGCCACGGAAACCAAAAGGGCTGCGATGGCGACGACGGCGAGCAGTCTGAAGTAAAAGGACAAGCGCGGCTGCGACGGCCGGTAAGTAAGTCAAATGTCACCGGCGCAATCTTCTCGCGCATGTCGGGCTGCGCGAGGACGAGGGCGGTCGATAGCCGCGAGCGGGAGCCGCGGCTAATTGGTCGAGTCGTCAGCCGCTGAATGGGAATCCTGGACCTGGACGTCCGTCTCTGAGGAGCACTCGAGAAGATAAGTGAGTGCATGAGCACAGCGCTAATTACCCGTCGAGAGTTAGGAGGCTTGAAATGAGTTTTCTTTTTTTCAGCAAATTAGGGGCAAGTGCTAAAAGCTGTAATCACACATTGACAAACTGACTTGACTTTTCGCTTTTAAAACAGGCCAAAGTGGTGATTCAACATTGAGGAAAGGTCTGATGAAAAAGGAAAAAATGTTTAAAAAGTCTCCATCACACTCATTTTAAAGGCGTCACTTGAAGGGAATATCCGTTTTCATTTTGAAATGTATTTTCCCATTTTTTAATTCTGATTGTTTCATTTCTGTGTAAAATTGGAATGGCAGGCGTGTATTTTTTTTCTTTTCAAAAGCATTTTTCGTTGAGATCCAAGTTTTTGTTTTTTGCAATTGTCTTTTCTCAAATCATATATGAAGTATTTTTTTAAATTAAAATTAATTATCAATTATTAATTCATTCACCTTGATGTAAATAAATATTTGAAATTGTCAGTTGCTTTAGTTGAATGAGTTGACATTTAAAATTTGGAATTGATTGCGCTATTTGCTATCTTTGGGGTATTTTTAATTGATATTTTCCGAATTTCTTTACATTTATTAATTACCCCCCCACACACACACACACACACACACACACAAATTCTAAAGCAAGTCGGACGGACATGAGAATTACGGAAATTTTCCACAACAGGCTGCGGTATGTGCGCAGATGGAAAAAAAAAGGCACAGTGAAGCAGCATGTGGCTTTGGTAATATTTCTTTTCAACTCTTCTTTGCAAGCAACTGTAGATGAATTGGAATGATGAAGTGGCTCGCGAAAAAGTTTCCACTACGATGATGTAAACGCTGCAGCCATAAATGAAATTATGTTAACGCATTTGATGGGTTTTTTTTCTCTCAATGTGTACAGTGAGACTTTGTAATCAGACATCAAGTGGCACATGAATCCTTGTGTTGATGAGATGCTGTACTCAAAGGAATAACAAAAGCAGTGAATGCATTATTTTAACTTCAGTTTTTTTTTTGTTTTTTTTTGTGGGGAGAGAAATCAGTGTGCGGCGTCCCCACAAAGAAGCTAAAAATACAAGCCAAGTGGCACTAGTTACCTCACTCCTGTGTTAACGTTTGATTATATTCAAGGTACTTCGCTCTTATTTGCCTCCTGCCGACTGCTTCGCCAACTCGGAGCGGGCATAAGTGAGTACGCCTCAATAAAATGACACATACTTTATCTATTTATTTATTTTTAACCGCCTGCTGCTGTGAACGAAAAATTGACGCATATTTGTGGCTTGTGAAGAAGCTAAGTGATGGCGCAGGCCCTTCATCATTTATTCACAATATACTGTATATTTACCGTATCCGAGCAGGTCAGGAGGTATGGCGGTTTGGAAATACTACTATTCTAATGTTATATTTGCCTTTGGGTAGAATTTTCAAAATTAAGATGTGACCGTCACAGGTGAGCCTCATTTGAAAACTTTTGCCACTCAAAACCTCTTGAATCCTCGACATTGTGAGCTAAAAGCATCACTTGTTTTTTTACCTTATCACATAAGACAAGTTCTTTAAATACCTTTGACTTTGGGATTTCAAAAGAAGAAAAAAAAAACAGACGATGTGAAATAAAAGAGAATTATGGTGTCAAAAGGCCTGGAGCAAATTTCTGATTTGAATGCACTGAATGAAAGGACAAAGTGTCTTTGAATGTGCTGCAAAGACAGGGGAGAAAGTAAAATTTGGGCCCGTTGTCATGTGACAGCCTGTCATGTTTTATATTTTTACCTGGCTGAGCCCGAAAGGCGAGTCTGCTCCAGACAAAAGAGGACACATCCTTTGTCCTCAAACACATTCTTGCGGCTTTGAAATGCCAGGAGACGCCAACTAGTCGGGTTTGAAGGCTAATCAACACGCTGATAAATAATAAATTCACAGTTAAAAACACGGTGTTCACCTGGCTTTCAAGGACAAAACAACATTGTCTATGCTGTCAGAATATATATATATATATATATATATATATATAAGACTTTTAATGGTGCATTATAGTCGTGAAAATACGGTGTATATATATATATATATATATAGATATATATATATATATACACATATATATTTATTTTTTTTCACCCCGCAATTCAAGAGTTTTTTTTTAAGCCAAGAACATTCTGTTCTGGCCGGGAGCATTCCAATTGGTGGGTTTTATCGTGTCAGATCAATAAGCGTCAAAAATGAGGACAAATCACTTTCAGAACTCAGTCGATGCCTCGTTGAAAAGGACACAAATTCCTCCTCAACTTAACCCAGAAGAAGCCCAAGTGCTGCAATGACAAAACCAGTGACCCAAGCTCCAATGTGCTTCTTCGAGTCCTATTGAACAAACGGTACACAAAAGGTATTTTTTTTCTCTTTTTTTTTCTTTTTTTGCAATGTGTTCTAGGCAGCAACGGATGAATAGATGTTCTTCTCTTACATGTTTTCCCTGAAGGCCGCGGGTATTTAAGACAAGTGACAATAGCGTTATGACAGTGTGGCTGAATAGCAGTTGACATTTAGGCTTACGGGTGAGTGAAATCCTTGGAAACTTTGTTACATAAGCATCTTTTTCAACCGTGGCAATGTAATAATTATTTCTTTCAACGGTCAATCCTAATCATCTAATTACAACAAACCACTAAAAAAGAAAAGAAAAAATCTGATGGCTTCTACCCTGACCCATGGTCAACACTACAAAATCTGGTGAAGCAGTTTTTTTGCTCACTAAAAATCACGCACAAAACTCCTTTGTATGGGTAACACTTACTAGATTTAGCATGCTAGTGGTCGCCAAATTGTCACAGAAATCAGCAAGTTAGCCTTACATGTGATATTTTTTAATGTGGATCAGAGAATTAGTTGTCTCACGAGTTAGCTTGGAAGCGCTATCATTTACCTTTCCGTTTAGTCATACATTACAATGTGCCAGCTAACTTATCAGACTATGTCATGTATTCAAGAATTTAAAATTCTCTCGATCCATAGAACAAAAGTAGAGGCGTTCTCAAAAACTCTCTCTGTACGAGTCATATTATCCATAATTCTAGTTAGCTTACAACACAAGTTACTGTATGACATCTATTAGGACAAAGTCGCAGCAACGTTAGCTTGTCATGCTAGTCCATTTAGTTGTACATTCTCTATCTCAATGAACAGGCTTACTAATGCATTTTACCGATGAATGTATTCATCTATCAAACAAAGTAGTACCTTGTGCTTGTAGGGTTCGCAAACGTAGGAGCTCTCAAAACTAGCTTGATTATCTAGCACAGTAGTTATGTGATAATGCTGGCTAGTATATCAACTCGAATGTAGCAAAATTGTTAGTAGTCGTAGATTTTCTAGTCAGGTTAGCTTCTTAAACTAGTTAGCCCTTCTAACTACCTATCAAGCTGTAGTTATCGTAGTTCTACTTTCAGGTTCCTTGTTTCTTTCCTAAGTCATCTGTCGTCTCAAATAACTATCAATTAAAAGCATATAGCCGAAGAAGAAAATATAATGGCTTCTTCCTTGTTTTGTGAAGCACTCTTTGCTTCACAATTCAAATGCAAGCGTCTTTGTGTTGATAAGTCGCACATGGCCAAATTGCTACAAAAATGAACTAATAAGGCTTCCAAATTACTTTTAGTGGGTGGACAATCGAGGCGGCATGAGGGACGTCTTAAGAATCCCCAAAGCCGGGCCGCGTGTCACATTTGTTTTGTCGTCGTCGAGTAGACGGCGAGCGACTAATCCCACTTTCATGCCTCCCTCGGCAAATGAAGCCGTACTCTCCGCGGGCCGCCACGGAAAACAATTATTAGCTTCGAATGATGTTACGCGGGCGATCTGTCACGGCAAGAGCCGACTATGTTCTGCGTTTGATGGCGCTTTAGAAACATAACTTTGTGGTTTGGATTAGATAAATCTCAGCGGCCGGTGGTCACGGCCAGCAAAGCCTTCTCTGCTTGCCTAAACGTCTAAAAGCACTTTTTCCCATCTCCATCCAATCAATTGAAATTTGTCCTCACAGGACCAGTGCGTTGGCCCTCAACGATGTCAACAATTTTCCATCCTCTGGCTGGCTAGCAAATTAGACTAGCAAAACACTTGCTTGGCAATCTGCACATATTCCTACGTTGATTAACCCGGATGTCTCGTGAGAATGACATGTTTTATTGGAATGTTTTGTTTCGATCACGCTATGAGATATATATCGATTGTGAACTTCTACACAGGTGCCTAATGTAACATTGGCTTTTTGTGTAACGTTGATGTTTTCTATAATGACAACGTGATAGCGGTGGCATGAAGAGTCAGGGTGATTCAGGTAAGTCCTCACTGCGAGGCCCAGGTTCCAAACGCACGGCCCACCGCTGATAAGGCTCGACGTGCCATACACCTTCTTGCGGTTCTCGTCGGAACTCTGGAAGGCTGGTTCAGGGTAGATTAACGATGTCTTTTCAATACACGTTTGACTGGATCGCCGGTCACGTCGTTGGCAGCGATTAACTAAGCAGATGCCCTTTCGCACGCCCGAAGAAAAAGCGGCGGAGATAGCGCCTGGTTGGCTTTTCTCTATTGGCTCAGATAATATGATGATTTTGGAACCCGGCGGCAGCTGCTAGGCTAATATCTGTCCTCTGTAATTCATCTCCATGCATTGCACCTTTTGTACTCTTTCTAGCTAGAGATGAAATATAAAATATTTGATTTGGGTGGGTTGGAGACTCAAGACTGGACTTGAGCGATGACTACAAATTGGATTGTTGTTCATTTGATATTTTCTGTTTGAAGGCAAAAAAAAACCTAACAAAATGAATTAGCTAATTAGCTGAATTAGCAAGTGATGCTCACTTTTCATGAGCTCCTAGCTACGGCGATGCGATTCAAAACATGGAAATAACCGACACGTCATCTCTAGGTGCATCACGGAATCTTGTTCTTCCTCGGCCTCTTTGTGGCCTAATAAGGTAGCCCAACCTTGTGCGTGCACGTGCATACACCAAAGACAGATGGTTGTGGGACGACCCAGTGGGCTGATTCTGCCCTCAGCACCAGAGACTGCAAATGACCACCCTGCCAAACGGAGTTATGTCTCTTAGCATATGCTCCCTCATATTAGGAAAAAAACTGATTAGCCGCTGCTTTCGGGACCAATCAAACATATTATTCGGTATTGAGTTTGACAATATTTGCCCGTCAAGGTCAAGTAAGAGTTGTGGGCAGCACGCTGCTCAAACAGGACAGGCTCAAACATCTGGGCTCAGATGGCTTTAGTTTAACCCAGTGACCTTCAGTGATGACTTTTTCCTGAATTAAAGTACCTTTTAACTCATTCACTCCCAAATACGTTTATAAACGTAATTTCAGAATTGGTTGAGAATTGAACCGGTACAGAATGAGTTTTAACAGCACCATGATCACATCGCTGTTGTAGAAACTTTCAATACTAAGCAAAACGCTAAAAACGGTGCCACGTATATCATCTGGAGCGGCCCACCCCTCGTTTGACCGGTGCGCGCCCTGGGAGGACAACAAAAAAAAAATCAAATAAAAATCACTGGCGGTGTAGAAAATGTAGAAATTGAGCTGCGAAATAACCCAACTGGTGCACTTATGGCCGCAGGGGCCAAGTGTTCCATTTTTGGGGAGTTTCTCACTCTGTGTCGCATAACTGAAGCGTGCGAGCGGCATCAGACCCCTCGAGTCATCGCCGGTCAGCGAGAGCCTCCAGTGCCTCTCTGGTGGCGTGACTGCAACACCAAATGAACAATGAGATTCAGTCATGTGCGCACTATTATTATTTCGAAGCCAAGACACCGCGTTGGTGTGCACATCGATGCGCTCGGATGCCTCGCGACAACGTTCAACGATACGGAGCGAAAAGGGAATCTGGCGGAAGGACGCGAGGAAAATATAACTCCAGATGATCCTCAAAAAGGGTGCGGGGCTAGTCCTGATGGCGCTTATGCCTATTTTCCATCTATCCTTGGCTCTGAAACCCGTCACACAATGAAAATGTATTATTTGAGCGCAACGTTGGGGGGTTCGGGGGGGGGGGGAGGGGGGGTCATTTTTAACGGTAATTAAAATGCATCCAAATACCTCACAGTTTGTTTGAGCCCAGGTGGTGGTGCAGGCAAATAAAACAAAATGGTCAATTCGAGCCAAAGAAAAAAACCCTCGCGAGCAAACTAATAAACACGCGCGGCACAAAACCAAAAGGCGATACGGAAATATGTGGAAATGCCAAATTTATGGAGAAGCATCTCAATCTCTCATGTTCACCCTCGCTCTTATCAGACCCGCTGGAAGCTTCGCTCAGGTGTGCGGCGTCTCGATATGGAGCGTCGAATCCCCCGCCAGCCCCCCACCTCTCCTTGTCGGGTGTTATGACGGCCTCCGGTGGTGTCGCGCGACGACCGACCCCTCCCCCCCACCCTCACTCCACCCCACCCCAGGTGGCTTCTCCGTTATCAGGACTCGGCCAGGCTTCGGTTGAGGAGGAGCGTTATAAAACTGGCGCTGAGAAACTCGATAGCTGACTTGTGTGCGGCCATACACTACCTTTACTCTCCTGAATAAAACATGAGCAAGTATCAGCCGCTGGGGCTGCGAAAAACGTCTCGGTGTTACAACACTGACTTGCATCCGTGTTGCACTTTGTCCGCATTTCTTCAATATCAGACTGTCATTTTGTAACAAGACGCAAACATCCGAAAACCAGAGTGTACATGTCGCTTATAAAAGTCCTCCGGCGGGATATCATGTCTGTGGAAATAGTCAAGCCGTTCAAATTAATCAGTCAGTGGCTGTTTGACTGATGATTTTCGGATTGCTTCCTCTGATCAGCGTACCGTATTTTCCGCACTAAAAGGTGCACTGGATTATCAGGCGCACGTTCAATGAATGGCCTACTTTGTAATTTATTTTTTCATACATTGGGCGCATCGCGTTATAAGACGCAATCTACAATGCATCCACTAGAGGGAGCTGCGCACAAAAAAACACCAACAGAACGATCGAATGTCAGTATTTTTTTTTTTAATAAAGCAGCGATAAAGTTCACTTAACCGACAGTAAGTTATAACATTGACTCGTTAATGTCAAACTCTTTTGCCGCTGCTCTATTTCTGTTTCTATCTAAGTTTGAACTCTGCGTTGTCTGCATGTCTCGAGCAAGAAGCCATTTTGGGGTCGAAATATTACCGTAATGATGATACACAAGGCGCATCAGATTTTAAGGCGCGCTTGTGAGCTTTTAAGAAAATGGAAGGCTTTTCGGTGCGCCTTTTAGTGCGGAAAATACGGTAGTGGTCGTAACTTGCGTTCTGCCACCTGGGAGTTACCCTGGCGCTAGATCGCACCGAACACTCGAGAAAAAAACCTCTCTCGATGGTTCCATTTCGAGCAAAAATAAATAAATGACACAACTAAATTCCGACATGCTCAATTGTCCAATTGTTGACAAAGCTGCTCTTCCTGGCCTTTTTGTCGCGCGCATTTTTGTTGACGGCCTTCCTGATAATCCTTGCCAACTCACCTCGTGATGACATCACACACACAATTAAACACAGAAAAAGAAAGACGACTCCCGTAGGGCTCCAAATGCCAAATGGCCACAAGCCTTTGACTCCATGCACCGACACGCTGATTAACACGAGGTTTTGCGCGCCGCAGCTTTTCACAAAACGGAATGAAAGCATGACACAAACATGAATTTGAATAGACTTGAAAGACAGAAATTTTGCACGCGAGCAGGCATCCAACCAAGCCTGCGTGCCTCTCGAATGTCATTAAAGAGCTTTTTGGACCCAGATCAGAAATTTCCGGTGTTTTGTTTTGTTTTTTTTCTCCCCGCCGGAGTGATTTATCCTCGCGACGAGCCACCTTGTTTTTGCGAGGTGAGATGAGCTCCTGATTCACTCGGTGGAAATCAATTTCACACTGTATGGTGGCGGCTTCCCCTTGGAAGTGGAAGGGTTTTTTTGGGGGGGAGTGACGGGGTGGCGATGATTTGTCTCACTCGAGCATTTCCTGTGTCGCTCACCTGCGCGGCTCGGCTTATCCTGTTTGCCAGAGGAACGTCTTTAACCGGCCGGCTAAGCGGTCGTGTTTAAGGCTTACGCAGCGGGGATCTCGAGGGAGCAACAGCTGCAACAACGGCGAGCTTGTTCGCATTCGCTGGCATTGACAGACGATGATCCATCGGCAGAGAGTAGAGTATAAATAAGGGATGGGGGAATGGGGGGGGGGCAAAAAACAAGGGCGGCTGTTTATTCTTTCCGGACTGATCCGTAACACTGACTGACTGGTTGTTTTGACACATTCGGGGGGTTTTTGACAGTTATTATGCCGTCGCGCCTGTCACCTGCGCTGTGATGATGACAAGTGCATTGACTGCACTCTTTTTCTGGCTTGTGCTTACCAAACAAAGACATTCCAAGCCCGATGACACATTGCATTCAAATATGTAGATGTCGACGCATAGGGATGTTTTTTTTTGGGGGGGGGGGGGGGGATTCCTCAACATCGCCCAAAAAGAGCCAATGTTGGGGCAACTGTAATTGAGAAAGTTACAAGACCATGGTTGTGGTAAATGAGCAAAAATAGGCACAGAGGTGCAATTAGCTGAGGTTAGAGGTGGGGGGAAAATCATGAACAGGTGAGTGGAGATGTGCCAAAGATGCTTTTCTTTAACCCTCTCATCAAGTATCAAGTACAACTTTTTTTGGTCAAATGTGCTGAATGTGGCGGCCCGGTAGTCCAGTGGGTAGCACGTCGGCTTCACAGTGCAGAGGTACCGGGTTCGATTCCAGCTGCGGCCTCCCTGTGTGGAGTTTGCATGTTCTCCCCGGGCCTGCGTGGGTTTTCTCCGGGTGCTCCGGTTTCCTCCCACATTCCAAAAATATGCATGGCAGGCTGATTGAACACTCTAAATTGTCCCTAGGTGTGAGTGTGAGCGTGGATGGTTGTTCGTCTATGTGTGCCCTGCGATTGGCTGGCAACAGATTCAGGGTGTCCCCCGCCTACTGCCCGGAGACGGCTGGGATGGGCTCCAGCACCCCCCGCGACCCTAGTGAGGATCAAGCGGTACGGAAGATGAATGAATGTGCTGAATGTGCACCATACGGCACAGATGACATTTCTTTCCTCTCACAACAAGAGGAGCCGCTGCGGGTGCCCGCGCCGCCATCAAAAGAAAAATTCACGTAAAATGACAAAATCATCCAAGACAACACATCAGACAGAGACAACCGTGCAATCGTAACCACTTTCCTGCTTACACTTTGTTGTCTGAAGCAGTTCTAGACCCTGTAACCTGCTAACACGACAAGATGTCCACGGTAGCAACCGCTGTCGCTCAAAGGGGTTCATTGATTCCTCAACTTCTAAGGACGAACGGATGGACTTTCAGACTCGGAAAAGGTTGCTCGGGTGAGTTTTCCCTTCCGTGAAAACGTGGCTTTTTAGTCTTTTCAAACCATCTTCAAGAACATTCGGCTTGCTTCGTTCGCCTCGGGAGACAAGAGATCAACGGAAACTCCTTCAGTGAGTAAACACAGTTGGTGTCAAGAAGAACTCATTTGACTCATTGCTCACTTCACCAGGAAAATACCAAACGAAATGATCCGCACCGAGGCTTCTGCTGTGGCGTTGCAGAAAAAAAAAGGGATATGAGAGGACTCGAGAGAGGGGTTGGTGGGGGGGGCGTGGGGGGTGATGAAGCAATTTAACGACCGATTCACCACAAGAGAACCTTAAGTCTGTCAATGCCTGGGACATCATCTTGAAGGATTCTGATGATGTCATCGGCGGCAACAAGCTTGGCGAGCGATACGATCTAAAATCGAATTTGAACAAGGGCTATTTACACAAGACCGTGTGAGAGGCTTGGCGGGATTAAAGCCTGCAGCGTTGCTCCTCTTGGCCTTTTATTTGTCGTGCGGCCTTCCTGATAGTTCCTTCGCGTTTCCTGCCAGGTGTTGCCATAGTTGCCGCGTCGAGTTGCTAATGAGTGGCGGCAAAGACCTCGCAGTTGCCATCTTTGGATAAACACTTGAATAGCGAACCATCTGCCGACTCGGGATGTGCATCCTGCACGCCTACAATGGCGGCGAGCTTCACAAATGCAAATGAAGAGAGGCTCGCAAATAAACGTAATCAACAACTAATAACGCAGCTGTTTCAAAGAGCAAGCGCGGCAGCCTCAAATCGTCTTTCCGCCGCTTTAATTGGAGCAAATTAATGATTTAGCCCGGCGTTCCGCGACAAAAAAGGCTTTCATTGTGACCAATCAAGCGCCGCGCTGATGGATGCGGGAATTGAAGAGCACAGAGGAATGGATGGGATCTGCGCGGGAAACATTTCCCGCATCGCGTCTCGGCACGCCGTCTGCTTTGTAATTCCGTTTGATTTATGGCTCGGCCGATGCCATGCTCCCCGGCTGCGATATTGGAAGCTCGGAGCTAATTGAAAGGAGTTGTAAATCGTTATTTTCTTCCAGCGAAGCGACAGTACTTCCTTAAAGAACGAATTCCGAGTGGAAGTTTAGCCTCCGCGGCTTTTTAATCAGTCAGCGTGAGCTGGGGCGGCGCTTTTTAGCGGCCGTGTACTCGCACTTTAATGGCTGTGATGCAACAGATCGATGCGCCAGTAGTGCAACACATCGGCGTGAATTTACTACGAAGCCGGTCAATGTCAATGAAGAGGAAATCATTCTTGCGATTGTCATTCAACGGCACGCGTTTAAGATCACGGACAATCACAGCGATTGTGAGAAAAGCCCGCCGAGATGACCGTCGACGACTAGCCTACCAAGTAACACACTGACAAATCACTAAGTATGCAAACGGGACGGATCCTTTTGGCCATAATCGTTCACAGGATGTTTTTACGCCAGCATCGGTCACAGGCAGGAACAAAGCACAGACTCTTGATTGCTTATAGCGTGATGAAAAAAAAAAAAAAAACGCAACTAAAGATAATGTGACCAACGCTACGTGACAGATAACAGCAACGAGAACAATCCGACACAGGCGGACGGACAACGAGGCACACCTAGCCAAGACACAACTGGCTGGAGGGAGCCGATTGGTGGACACAAGAAACAGGTTTGACAAGGCTTCTTTTCCTATCTAATAAATGTGGCTCACTTTGAACTTTGGTCACAGAGTCACCGTCTGATTCCCACGGAGAAACATTGCATCCTTTAACCCTAAAAAGTCACGTCCACGCCTCGGAGAGTCTCACACTTCAACTAACGAATCGTCTGATTCTGCCATTTGAACTCCATTCCATTCCATTGTCCCGCAGGAAAAGACGCTAGGGACATTGAGGACGCACTGGCGCAGCGTCTCGCATTCATTGCTTCTAAGTAGAAGGAAAAGACACGTGAGAGTGCTCTCTGCCCTGTGGCGGTACTCGCTTAATAGCCACTTGATCACACGCAACGTCTTTTTTGGAGGAATAATCACTTCTGCGGGCCTGCCACAAAAAAAAAAAAACAAAAAAAAACAGAGTTCCACATTGGGGACAGTCGGAGCCCGTGGGTCCGCTTTTGCCCGTCGAGGTCGAGAGTTCAAAGCCGACCAGCTCGCAGAGCAATGCGATCGGCGGGGCTCAGCCGTGTGGCGGCGCCAGTGCCCTTGAGCCAGACGTCCGATGGCGGTCGCCTTCAGAGTGAGGATAACCTTTGCTGAGGAAAGCGCAGCTCGTGTGCTCAGCTAAACCTTCACCCGCGCTAATTAAGGCTTGAACGCTAACAAGCTTGGGGGAGGTGGAGGGGGGGGGCTGGTGTTGGTGTTACTGGGTGGGTGAAACGCCCGGAAAACTTTAAATCAGTCTTTAAGGAGAGCCTTGATATTAACATGCATAACACACAGAGAAAAGAACAGCAGCAATGCTGTTAACACTTTAAAAAAATAAATTATAATTTACTACAAAATGATTTTTTTTAAACAGAGCTGTGTACATAAATGGCAGACACACGCTTTTATTTTAAAAATCAATTTCTCAGATCACAAGGAGTTACATAAACACATATGCCACTGCTTGATTGGCAGTCCCGCTGCGGATTAGGCTAATCGCTGGAAATCCAAGAAACCAAGCCTTGGAAATGCACCATGGTGACACTTGGCAAACAGACCAGAGTATTTGAACAGAGCCCTTAATCAATTAATTGATCAAGCAGATGTTGGACTCCATCTGAATCTTAAATCTTTGCTTGAATAAGACATTTGGACATTTGCACGCTCCTAACATTGCAGAACAAGTTAGGATAAAGCCATTTTTCCAAAAGCCAAATTCCGACAGGCACGCATAAGCGATGATGTCTTTTCCGGCAACAAATCCACAAAGTGACGACGCTGAGCCGCCTAGCCATAGCAGCGCAGCAATATCTGATCCATCCATCCAAAAAAAAAAACGTAACTTGCGTTAAACGTGAATGAAAATCAGTGCTTTTTCCTCCCATGCATATTCAATGGGCAAAAACACATATATTGATGTGACGCCCAGATGAGTTGCCCCGCGGCGGCGTCTGGAGGAAGCACTCGGAGAGAAAACTGATTTGAAGCTTGAGTCTTAATTGGGTTTCTTGCCCAGGGAAGCTTCTATAATGGAAGCGGCTGCGGCGCAATGTTTGTTGTTTTATGCTTGAAATATTTACAAGGAAATCGCACGGCCACGGGCGAATTTTCAAAAAGAATAACGCTGCTCAATCAAAACCTTGTCCATGTATACGTTGTGGATTGAGAAATCGTTTCAATGAAACATTGATGATGTCGTAAAGACTTTTTTTTTTGTGCGGGGGGAGCTCTGGCTGGTGAACAACAGCAAAACAAATTAAAGCCGCAAGCCTTTTTTGTCACGACCTGACCTGGAGTTTGTTTCATTCAAATATTGGCCATCATGCAAGGACAAAAAGTCAAATGTTTTGCTCCATCCGTCTGTCTAGCGTAACCTACACAGTGAAAATTTGGTTGCAAAATATTTTGGAAATGTGTCATTGATTCGCGGAGCCAAAAACTGGTTGCTTGAAACAAATTGGTCGACTTTCTTTTCATTTTACACAATATGTTTTTAACGCTTTTTTGATGGGCCTACACATTATATACACACCTACCAAAACTCAAAGTAGTTATGTACAAACTGGCTTCAAGGGCTGATTTTTTTTCCTAAACATTTTGCTGTTCTATGCCAATTCCTCAAAATTGGCCCCACGCAGACTGCCTACATGGAATGATAAAAATGCAAACACTTCAGTTTAACATCAATCAACTATCATCTATTCTTCTATTTATTATTTGTGACTCAAATTTGGTAAAAAACTGTGTAATTAATCTATGACACAGCCCTGGAAATTGGCAAAAAATGACCCCAAAAACGTCAGTTTTCAACAAAAAAAATTGGCAGATTTGCAATGCATTTTGGAGTATGAATTCTTGAGACTCTTTTTGCGGTTCAACTTATGAAGGACACATTTAACAAATTTCACGCTGGTAAATAAAACATCTGCCGTTTGACAAGTTTGTCATTTCACGCCATGTAGAAATTGCAAAAATAAGCTCAAGTGGCTACTTCGAACCAATATAGCATCTTTCAGTGTCTTTTGGAGCTTTTTTTGTGGGTGTACTCGTGATGTACCAAGCCAATATTCAGGGGTTACGCCCAACAAGCATTTTCCCATTGCGGGACAAATAAAGGATATCTTATCTTATGAACACACCAAAAATATATATTTTGGGGGGGTGGGGGTGTTTGGCAAACCCCTAAAGGTGCCAATTTATTTGGTCCCAAGAGGCCTCTGATCCCCAGCAGTAAATTGCGGACATGAGATCTCGTGCTGGTCACTGTGCGTTTCATCAGCGCCTCCCAGAAGTGTCCTGACGCCTTCCAACAGCAGGATGCTCATTTCCAGACACCTGGGGGCTGATTGTGCCAAATTTGACACATGGGCCTTTGCTCGCACAAGCCCAACATGACTGCAAGTAATAATAGGAACAGTGATGGTTGTTGCCTGCTGTCTGTTGTCTGCTGACTGATTGCTGCAATTTATTCTATTGTATGTTGGGGTCCAACGTCACCAAGGCAACGTTTCTCTTATCACCTCATATCGCCGGATGGCTTTACCCTCGAGTTCCACCCACAATCAGACGACGCAATGTGCTCGAACTATTCAGGATGCTTCTCAATAGTGTGGAAAAATGAAGGAATGAAATGCCATGAATATGTTCCATCCTTCTCATGGACATGTTCTCATTTTCAGCAGTTGCCAAGTCCAAGTTTGCTCTTCAAGCTTTAATTCAAAGGGTGTGACTTCTTCTCAGCAATCACACTTGCATTGTTTGGAACAGCGAGTCGGCACAAAACCAGTCGACCCGTACTTTTTTCCACTGAGAAGTAATCAACGTGAACTGACGGAGGCCGGGTGTTGGGTTGTCGGGTTCACTGCTGCCATCTAGTGGCCGGGTGTTACTCCGGCGACAGCTGATTGACGACTCATCGCTTGAACTCAAGGCCACTTGTAACTCAAGGCACCATCATATGTAAGGGTTACTTTGAGTCCAACGATAGTGGGTGGAGCTTAGAAGTGTAGCGGAAGTCAAATGAACATAAAAATAACAAGTAAATGTTGTGCTGTGGGTGTAACTAAAGAGCATCCCTATTTTTAATTGAAAGCCATCTATTGAGCCCTTGCTCCACCATTCAGTCACCTCAAAGGAAGTTGCTGATAAAGGGAGGGGGCGGAAAAAAAGCCTGACTCAAAGAAAAGTTTCACGAAGGACTGAAATTAGGCAGCGAGGCGTTAAAAGTTTGAACGTAAACAGTTTTTTAGCACAAGGAAGAGGCAACGGAACTTTTGTTTTTGTTTTTTTCCCCAAGAAGTCTGCACGAGTGAAAAGGTGAATGAATAACTTCATCTTCACAGGCGTGGGGATAAACAAGCGGTGGCGTGGCACATTAATAACGGACGGGAGAACTCATTACGTCTCCGCGTCGCGCTGAATAATTGAAGAGAATACAAACAAAATATGAAATCAGCAGTCGCATTAATCAGGACATGAGAACAATGGCGAGCATTCCACACTCGGCGTTCCTGCAAACGCATTTTCATTTGAAAATGGTGGACAAATACTTGAGTGGATTTCTTTTAAGATGTCTGTAGGTTACTACTGTTTGTGTTTTGATTGGTTTTATTCATCGTATTAAGACATGACAAGAATTGAAAGAAAAAAGGTCAAGAAATGTGATAGTTCAGCACAGTCTGCATCTTAAATTTGAAATCGACTTCTCAACTCTTTATTTTACTTCTTTATTCCGCTTTAAATGTCTTCCGTTCGTCCGGATGCGTTTTTCGCTTTTAGATGAATTCTAAATGCTGCGGTCTTGATGATATGAAGCACATTGAGTTACCTTGTGTATAAAGTTGCCATGTCTAATTCTACTTTAATTTTTTTTTACTTTAATTTTCTCCTCTTTTATTTTTTTTACCTCCGTTGATGGTGATGCAACATAAAAAAAAGTCAAAGAGAGATAGCTAATGTCAGCAGCGGTTAAAGTTTTAAGCGATTGATTGTTTACAGTGCAAATGCTACCTTAGCATTGCTAGCGCTAATATTGTCTAATCTTACCAGCGGTTTTAACGCTGAAAACGCTGCTTTTGCTCCTTCTATTATTCGGACAAGTGGACTCAATGTGACATTGTTCAGCGGTCACCTTTTGCACCCCGTTGCTCGACTTCATGAATCAGGCGGCACGGCACGCAGGCGGACTTTTACACTCATTCGGTTCGTTAGGGGTCACGTTATCGATGATGAGAATAAAAGGCAGGGGCTTTTGACGTGCTGCTGTTATTCACAAGGGCAATTTTTTATTTTATTTTTTTTAAAATGAGCTACCGAACAAAAGCTATTTTTCACTGGCGACGCAGCCTTGGAGCAAAAGGCTATCTGCGTGTATGTGCTGAATGTAGACGACCTAGCGGTTAACGTAAACAGTCATGTTTCATGCAGGCGGGTACGCGACACCAGTGAAAAATGTGCGCAACCTCGGCTATTCGGTTAAACGAATGCCGTACGAGGCGTTCGTTGGGACAACAAAAGGAGAGAATGGTTCAGTGCTGCTGCTTTTGGGGGAATGTTTACAGACTGTCAAATGGAAAAGATGCACGAGAGCGACGAAGGTCAGCATCTGTCATTAAGAAATATTACGAGTGGACGGATTGATTGTGCTTTCCATGTCACAAGCCTGTACAATAGCTCCATATTTTTGTTTATTTATCTGAAAGAAATGTTATTGTTGATTTGGAGTGTTGGTGGTGGGGGGGCAATCAACACAAAAATGTGAAAAGAAAAACTAGACCGTGAGAACAGTGACGAAAACAGGTTGCCGTCGCAATGAACTCATTCAGAAACCAGCCAATTCTGGACCAAGTCTGAAAAGACGTTTAAAAACGTCTTTGGGAGTGAATGAGTTAAAAATTAAAGTTTTTTTTTTAAACTGAAATTGCAATGGACTGGAATCATAAAATCCACAATGAAAAAGATAACTGATCCTCAAAATGAGTATGTTAAAATCGAACCGAGACAAATATATCAATGACTTTGACATGATAGGAAAATGGACCAGACGTTGAGCGCACCCCACAAACTTGGACAGAAGACGGGCCAAAAAAAAAATTCTTTACAGAAAGACGAAGGACAGACAAAGTATCAAAAAAAAAAATCCGGAAAAAGCCACTAAGAACAAAAAAAAAGGTAATTTTGATACCCGAAAAAGCAAAACACGCAATGGCAAAAAGTTCAATTACTCCAAACTTGAAATAATCCAAGAACAAGAAATCCCAAAATACTAAACAAGAAAACAAATCGAAACAAGAGCGACAATAACCACGAATGAGGCGTCGAGAAAATTTCTCTCAAGCAAACAGCAAGCAAGGTCAATAACCCGACTCAGCAGCCTCACAAAAAAAATAGAACATGAAAACATCACAGCACAAAAAAAAAACCAAGACGCTGAACTGAAAAAATAAAATAAAAATCAGAATAAAATGTTCAGCACCGTTTGAGGTCTGAGATGACTCTAGCCGTCAAAGCAACCGCCTCACCTGCTTCGAACCGTGACGTGACGACGCCATGACGTTTTTGTCTTTCATCTTTTTTTGGTACGCGTACGTGCTTGGCTTTCAAGCAATTTGAACTCCCCGCTGAGCCCCCCATTGAGAAATCCAATGAGGCACATGCAAGGATTTTTAATGACAACTTTTCAAAGAGAGCGTCAATGGGGTTTGGAGTTCGCCAAAAGACGAATATTTGCACCGAAGTGTCTGCGGCACTGCAGCTAACATCAACATACCAGTCCGTTGCTATTTTGGCAATAGTATTTGTGCCCGAGTGCCGTTGGTTCAAGCAAATAAGATTGTTTTAAAAGAGAACTCGCAGTGCAGATGAAAGAATGGGGGCATGTCGGAAATGTCGAGCAACGTGCGCCGCTGCACTCATGACAGACTTGATTACAGATGCTTTTTTTTTTAAACACTAATATATACCAAAAGAAGAAAAAAAGAGGAGAGGAGGAAGACGGCGAGATCCTACAGGGCCTTGTAGCGAGTGACAGGACTGTTTAAAATGAAATCATCAGCTTGCCATGCATGTTTTTTTGGGGAATGTGGGGGGAGACTGGAGAAAACCCACGCACTAACCACTGAACCACCGGGCCGTGAAAATATATCAAAAAAATTAAATTAAAAAAAGGTTAGGGCAGTATTCAAATAATTTGAGAAAAAGTCTTCCAAATTATGAGAAGCAACAGAGAATAAATGCAAAAACAAAATTGGAATAGTTGAAAAAATGAATTTGGAATTAAAAACTCAAAGTCAGACCATTGCAATTATAAAGAGCTGATTTGTCATATTAAATGAAGTACAACCTTCGTAACTGTGTAAATGTCTTTTGTAATCATCTACCAAAAGAGTTTTGGAATCAGCGCCTCAAGTGGCCAGACGGGGGAAACGCATGCCTCAAATAATCATCTCCAACTCTGTGGCCTTTCGACAGTTTTGCCTTTTTGCCATACTGCATTTTCACATGATTCATAGCTGATACCTTTCATCCCATCTGCCCGCATTACGGCGCATCTGAATGCTCTCTCCATAAAATAATAGACACACCTTGTAAAGGGACGCGCCGGTCCTTTCCGGCGAACCGTTTCTCTAATAAACACCGAGATTTTGCAGGTGATTTCACAACACATTGCAGTCCTGGCATTTTTTTTTATCCTCCCCCAGCACTGGCAATTACCTCTGAGTCGCTTGTTCCATACTTTGCTGTCACCGCGATAGGAAGCCATCTGATAACACTTTTTAAAAGAAAGGGGGCTGGGGGGGAAAGAAGAAAAAAAACACGGCTGACATTTGGACCCAGATGGCCGATAAAGCTGTGCAGCCGCGTTTCCATTTGTGCCTTTTCCAGCGTCTTAAGGGTGATGTCACAGGGAGAAAAATAATAAATGGCCCCTTAGCAGCGCGGCATTGCGGAAACATAACGTACTTTATTTTTTATCAACGAGACAGCAAGTCACTCCCGTAACTTGCAGCAATGTTGAAAGCAACTGCCCGTTAAACGACATTTGTGCTCGTTTTCCTTTGTTTACAGTTTGTTTGGCCCATTTCTTTTTTTTTTTATTCGACGCAGTGAACTCACAGAATAAAGGCAGAACGTAAAGAGAATAAAGTCAACAATTATCAAATTGCCTGAAAGACCAGAACCCAGCGCCCCAAAAAGGGGGTTCGTCGTGCAATGTTTTTCCCACTGTGGTCTGCGACAGCGCAAAACGACGAATCGGCAAAGCATCAACACCATGCATCTAGCATGTACGCCATCATGAAGCCATGTTACATAAATGACGGAATTAAATCATACAATCGTACAGCGAGCTAGCACAAACTGATGTGACATCACACATAGGCAAACCCGGCTTTGCTGGCATTACGGAAGCACTACAAATAAAAAAAAATGCTCACGGATAAATGAAAAAAACAAACAAATCCAAAACAAACCGTTTACTTGTATGCGTTTTATTTTGGTCTTTCAGATTGGATGAAGAATTTTTGTGAGTGGCAGGAGCTTGTGATTTTTAGGACTGGATCACATTAAACAATTCTCTTCATGAAATAAGGCCATGGAGAGTCTATATTTTGCTTCTCCGAATCTGTCCCCTTCATTTTGAAGTCCTCAAGATCTCAGTTAACCAATATCACAACCACGGTTGACTTCACCGCACGCTATTCACTTCACAATCTAGCGTGCCCGCGTCCTTGCAGCTTGAAAGACGGTTGTTTACAGTTTGTTTTCCTTCACTTTCATTAACTCAAATGGCATTTGACAAAATGTGATTCTTTTTTGCCTCCCTAACTGGCGACGCCTAAGGAAGAACACGCTCATTTGTGTTGGGCCAAATTAAGTCACGTTCCAACAAGATAATTATTGGTGTACGCCACCGCGCGCTAATATACGCCGTGGCCTGGGGGGACTTTTATTCGGAACAGTGGAAATGCTATAAACGGTTGAGAATTAATTGGAAGTCACGTTTTGGGATGCTTCTCTGGGCCGGGATTAATATTTTGTCTTCGAGCAAAGATTTGCCCAAGTAAATAATTTAAAAAAAACATAACGCAGGTATAAAATAAGTAACAAATGAGAGTAAAGTTACGATGATGCAACATCGTTGAGAAATGATTGCACAAGGTTTCAATTTTAGCTTGATTTTTTTGAAGATTGATGGAAAGGATAAACTTTTCTTTGTCAAATTCCCACATCACTTTGTAGTTGCCACTCCGCCTCCCGAGCAGCGCGTAGGGAACCGGCAGGAAACGACTGTGGACATTCTCATCGACATTCACCATCCCGCAGCGGAGGCGGCGAGTTCACCCCGAGTGTTAAGTCGTCATAGTTTATGATGGCTGTGAAATGTTACTTTTGCTTTCAACCACCGCCCCCTCCCCGCATCCCCCCTGAACGGCTTTCTTCTTATTCTCCGTCTTCTGTTTACGCTCAGCCATCGTGCTCGGCTTCAGCAGTCATTAATTATCTTTTTCTACCGCTCCAAAATAATCACTGTGGGTAATGTAACGGCGTAAAACGTCGTATATCAATTATGGCGTTGTTATGCTTTGCGAGCTGGCGAGATAAGATAATCCTTTATTAGGGTTACTATTGGGAAATTAACAACATTAAGAGTTGTCAAGATGGTGAAATATTAATTCGTCTTGCCAGGCATCAAACACCATGACCACCGACCGACAGATAAGACTCTCCGTATCAAACCAATCACTTTGTTCAATAATTTGTAAAAGGAACTGACCCACTTGGGCCCTGACCAACAGTACTGATTTGTATAACAATATCAAATTAACCATAGTTGGACACTAAAAGACGTCCGCCTTATGAATACAATATATCATAAATATAACTTCACATCTGAATTTCATCCACCGAAAGAAAATGATAGACATGTTTCATTTGAGCGTGAATGTGGGCGTACCTCAGGGCTCCATTTGCGCCCCATTTCCATTTATATTGCTATCATTGCACCGCCGCGCGTTAAAAAGCCATCATTTAACTTTCATTTGCCAAAGAAAATGACAGCCAATTCGCGCGCAGGTATATTGAAAGTGGGAATCGCAGGTGAAATGGTTAAAAAAAAAAAGTTTTCATATTGTAGCTTGCAAGCAAACTAGTTGTGTGATTTGGGGGAAATAGACTGCCTCCAGCTCACAAAGGGCACGTGTTAATGAAAATCTGAGAACAATATACTCCAGTGACGGTTAACGGAGCTCCAGGGATCCATAACCTCGCTCAGCTGCATACAAAACCTCATAAACATTTTCCACTGTTCCGCCTGCGAGGCATTGATCAGCACTCTCGGGTATGGCGGCGGGACCGAGTAAACAGCCCGTCGAGTGCTTTGCATCAAAAGCAAGGTGGGATGGGGAGGGCGGAATAATGGAATTGGTTTAGGGCGCAAGTAAGACAAAATAATTAGCGCGCGCCGCGAGTATACGTGACAAGCACTTAACGCGGGAGCGGGATTCAACCATCTGTTAACCCTCCTGTTATGTTTCTTTTGCTACAGCTGTCTTCCCGCTCAATTTCAGCGATGGGTGATTGAGACTTTTTGTTCGTCGTGTTACGACAGACATGTCCACCTAATTTCGTGTCCATTGGAAAAACGGCGAGAAACTTTCTGTGTGAGTGCAGGATGGTTGCTTCCAACTAAAACAGTTCTTGAGACTCTTTCATACATCTCATTAAGCTGGACATGTCACGGGCTGACTCTTATTTTCTCCTGGTCAAAGCGATGGAATTCACCTGCAATGGCTGCTTCCTAAAAAAATTAAAAATGGCTGACTTCTTGTTCAATTTATCTTGCGTAGGGCCTCCAGACTTTTCTTATTTCTTGTAAAATGAGTGCCTGTCTTTCAACACTGACCTGGCAAAATCCCACTAAAGTTCAACGCAAGCCAGAATCTGGCAACCGCTCTCCAAGCCCGCATTTATCCACGAGCGTCTTTCGCTCAGAGCGTGTGGGCACACAGGCAGCGGCTGAGCCCCCGGCAGGATTTAGACGAGCTCTGGGTGCAGCCGTGGGCGCCAATTAAACAAAGAGTACAACTCGTTTTGTACTTTTGCAGGGCTGGCTCGACAAATGGCTGATGTTCGCCCTGTTGGGCATCGTCGTTGGTAGTCTGAAACGCCCGCGAGTGGGGATGAAACGGTTCTAGTGCTTAAACACGCAAGTACGATACTGACGTTTCAATTGAGCGTGCGTGCGTTAAAATAAATTAATAAATAAAATAATTCTTGTCATATCACTAAAACTATTGCAGGTGGGGCTGGAATGTAGCCCCGATTTATTAACTCATTTTTCAATGAACGTGGCCAAGTCTCAATGGAAAAACATTTTCAGTGTAATGGCGAGCTCATATTAGAGCGCTGACCCTCGTTTTCCATCCCGCTGCCCACCATCTGCCAACGCTTCAAGAAATACGGCCGCGGCATGGAGGCTTTTGTAAAGGTGTGGGGGGGGGGGTGTTTACAGTGGCTAATAGACGGGGAAACGGGCCAAGAAGGCGGTGGTGGTCTGCCCCTGGATATGCGGTGAGGGTCACTTAACATTGATATTTAGTCACAGGGTGCGTCTGTGAATACAAAGAGTTGAGGACTGATGGATTTTCAAGTGATAGTTTGCCAAGCTTTTCACAATAGACAGGCAAGTCCAAATTTAGAGTTGCGTGCAGTACCAAGTTCTGCCACAACATGCTGGGCACCACTGAGCTCGACAGGAAGAGACCCAGCGTAATCGAGAGCAAGAATAAGAGAGAATGTATTTTTGTTGCTGCTCTGCGTGTCTTGAATTAGCTGATGTTTAAATGTTTCAAGTTACTGTAACATCAATGCTAATGTCTGTTAGCCTGCCGATGTCACTTTACATTGCTAGCATAAAGCTTTCAGGGGTATACGTTTCAGAAAATCCTCCACATAGCTCGAAAAGACCGCTCGTTTTACCGCTCCCACACATTGGCAACATTTGTAAAGTGTTCCTTGATGCCTGTTCTCCGTCTTTCCAGGTCAAGAAATTGGAGACGATCTCTGCCTCTTCTTCTTGCTCTGAATTAGGGCACATCTCTTCCATTAGCTTTCAGTGCTGCCCGGCACGTCGTGGCACAAAGACGCACTCAACTTCTTCTACATCCTCGGTGTTTATTTTCCGCTGTGAACAATTTGCATGCTGTCCACCGTAAATCCCTCCAAGCCACAATTAAGTGGCGGCCAGCCTCTCGACTGATTGCCCCCCCCCCCCTGCGCGGGTGATGTGCCAACGTGAGAGATAACTCCATTAGCTTCCTATAGCTAATTGGATTAGCGCTCAAGGCGCAACAATAGCATCTGAATTACGGTGGCAAGTGGAAAGAATGGAGGAACTGAGGGGGGAACAGAGGGGATTGGGGAGTTGGGTGGTAAGGAGGCGGGATGAGGAAGGTGGCGAACGCTAAAGCCAATTTTCCAGCAAAATGAGTTTTGCTACAGGTAAAGAGGCAAAATTCCTGCAGGAAGGAATAAAAGAAAGAGGCCATTTTTATGCTAGCCGATGGTAATGTGGCGTAAAAGCTGAGCGGTGCGCTAAATTTACGCCACGGCAAACAATGCATTAATTACACGTCGGAGCGGGAGTCGATTGCGGCCTTGAGCCGGCGATCCGATGAGTTCGAGAGCAGGAATGGTTTCACATTTACACTCAGGCGTCAGCCTTAGCCTCTCGCTACGTTGTGAATTCAGAGTAGGGATTATGTACATGCGTGCGGCAAGCGTGAGACTCGATGACGCAGTTGACGGAGTGATGGAGTGAATAGCAAACGGCATGTAAAAAAAAAAAGGCACACTTGAGCCGTGTGGTGAATCCCATTCGCTCAAACCGTGTTTCATTTGCTGTTTATCTGTAAATAAACTATTGAAAATGACTGAAGTCCATAATTACATTTCGAGTCATACAGTGGCATCAGGTTGTAACAGAGAGACTGGAAGAGTCACAGAAAGGTATCGAAGTGAATGTCTTGGGAAATTCTCATGGATCAAACGTCCGATGTAATTTTTGCTGTTCAGCTGCTTTGAGTTGTGCAAGCGCATACATTCAAAACTTTACAGAAGATCAAATGAAGTTCACCCGTAAGAGTGAATTTTAGCTTCATTTAAAATTTTCACTCCAAACCAAATTTTTGACATTTTTGGTGAGCAGTGGCAGTCAACAGTTGCAAAAAAAAAAAAAGGACGCAAAAATACTGGCTTTGACGCATGCCGTCAAAAGTGCTGAGCGGCACCACGCAGGACAGAGACAAATGAGCGTCACTCTGATTTATCCCAGTGGAGGGCGTTTGCTTTAACACATGCACCGTGATTTGTGCCCCCCCTCCCCCCGGGGGCCGGCGGAACCCCCTCCCGCTTCCGGGTCCACCGCGATCAATACGCCCGTCAGAGTTATGGCCTTAAATTACTGTCCGCTTGCTCATTACCAGCTCAAGATCGATGGGAGTGTGGTTGGCGCGTCATTGTGGAGCACCTGCCGATAAACGGCCGAGGGCACGCCGCTGCGCTGAGGCAAGGGGGGACATAAATCTCCCTGATGTCGTCCTGGGCAAACAGTGTCGGACAGAGAAGGAAAACGTGACCCCCCCCCCCCCCCCCCCCCCCCGCCTGTCCAGTGCGAGACCATAAAACCGTAAAACAAACGTCTCTCCATCAGTGCCGGGAAGAGGTTCGGTTTGAGACTATTACAGTTTTAGGACACACTTAAGAGAAAGGGTTGGGCTTAAAACCAGGGTAAGGGTATCAACTCAGTCACTCCCAAAGACGTTTTTAAACGTTTTTTCAGACTTGGTCCAGAATTGGCTGGTACTGAACGAGTTAAGTGAGCGTTTGAAACAAGAGTGAGGGTTCTATAAAACGAAGATTCGGGTTTCAAAGTGAGTTTGCAAAGCAAAGTTTGCGTTTTAAACAAGGGTTGAGGTCTGGAGACAAGATGACATCTCAAATGAGGGTGTCAAGTCTGGATTCCGGGTTTTGAATTGGAGTTTCAAGGCGGCGGTAGGATTTCAATTTCAAAGCCATCATCTTTAAAGTGGGACTTTACGCAAGAGTCGAGGTTCAAATTGGGGTTTTGAGCCTGGGTTAAGGTTTTAAATTAGGGTTTTGAAACCGGGGTTAGGGTGTGAAAGCGGAGCGCGTCCGGCTTTATTAGCATTGACGACGTTGGACGGCACTGCTGGTGTGCCTAATCGAACGGCCCCAAACAAACAACAACCTGGCTGTCATCTGTTGTTTTGGGTTTTTTTTTTTCTCTTTGCTTTTTCTTTGTCTTGTCGTCGTCGCTGGTGCATCGTCAAAAACAGATCAGAGCGCTTCATGTCGTAACATTTTGTAGACACACACACACAGACGCAGTGCGTGCAACTTAATTAGAATTTTGTTTGGCAGCGTCTCCAAAGCTTCGCAGCCTCTGTGGAGAATGTATAGAGACGTGCGCACGCGCACACACGCACACAAGTATTTGTTTGAGGTGACAACAACAACAAGAAAAGGAACAAACGCCCACAACAGATCGCAAGCACTCCCCCCCTCCCCCCGCCCCCCAAACGGGTTCAAGCGGCTCACGTCGAAAGGTTTAAGCCTGGCTCAGGGTTTCTAACAAAAGGTTCCGGTTCAAAATCACCCTTTGGAGTGTAAGGTTTGACTCGGGTGAGGGGTTTTGATTTGTTAGGGTTTCAAATTGTGTTTTGGAGGTCAGGTCAGAGTTTCGAGCAAATGTTTGGCTTTCCACGAGATGTTTGAAGAGGGAGGTTGACAATTACGGTTTCATGACGAGGTTCGGGTACCAGATTAGGATTTTAGGACTCACCAACACGTCTTGGAAGGGACCATGGAAAGCAAACATTCCAGTTTCCTCCTCTTCAACAGTTTGGGTCTTGGCTGAGGTCCCTCGGCGTGCTTTTCTTTTGATCTTCCAATCTGTGCGCAGAAACAGAGGCAAGTGTCACATTTAGCCGTCGACGAGCCTTCTTCTCCCGCCGTAGGTCGGCCGGACAGAAACGTGGCCGAGGCCTCGTGGAATGTGGCGGTCGAGCGGGACGGCATCGGTGATAAGAAGCGCTTTGGAGCCGCAAGGGGCCGGCGGATAAATATTTCTTTTTATTCATCGCTTTGGGCCAAATCTAGGGCCCCGCTCTCCATAGATGAGCCGCAGGACAAATACGAGCCGCGGGGGCAACCGCTTTAATGACAAATAAAAAAGGAACGCTTCACAGGACCAATCGGTTTCAAAAGACGTCTCAGCAACTTCCAAACGTTTAAGTTGACGTTTTTATTGAGATTTGCTCACTTTCACTTGGAAGTCTCGCTGGATAGTTGACTTTATTTCATCAAATACGTCACTGCACATTCCACTGAATGTTTTCAGTATTCAGCTGATGGTTGAGTAAATGTCACACGAGATCACTGGTGTCAAACTCAAGGCCCGGGGGCCAGATCTGGCCCACCACATCATTTTATGTGGCCCGCGATCGCAAATCAAACATGTCAACTTCTCATATGTAATAAATAAGAGAGCCATTGTAAGCATTTTCTTGCCACCAATTCCCTCATTACAGTAACTTAAACAATTGTTGAATCAAGCATTATTCTTGACTTCTTTAAATGCTTTCGCAGTCAAAACGGCCCTCCAAGGAAAACGGTCACTTCAATGAATTTGACACCCCTGCACTAGATCATGGGTGGGCACAATTTTTCGGCAGTGCTACTGGGGTGCTCACGCACTTCTGAACCAGAAATATGGATCAAATATGTGCTGTCCAAGAAAGAGCAAAAATCCACGTGATTGACAGCCATTGACATGAGCTGGAAAATGGAATGAATTCTGAAGTCTACAAAACCAGACCTTAACCTAATCGAGTAGGCATTTGATCTCTTGAAGAGGGGAGTGAAAGGAGAAACCCCCAGCGGCTAACAAGAACTGAACGAGGCTGCGGTAAAGGCCTGGAAAATCCATTTGAATGAAGACCGCATCGGTGGAGTCGGCCGACTCGCCATGGACAAGGCAGCGGGTTTTTCACTGGATGTTTTCTTTCAATCGAACGCTCCGGGGCGGGGGGACTCGTTAAAAAGTGCCACTCGCGGAGGGAAAGTTGTCATATCACCGAATGTTGACGTGTCCTACTCACACACGTCCAAGTGTACAGGAAGTGCTCATTCGCGGCGTGAGTCACGCTCTCTGGATGGAATAAGAGAGCAACTTGACGCTAATGAGCCGTGACGCCAAGTCGGAGCAAAGTCACCCGTGGCCTGGTTACCACGGTTACCAACAGCAGCACCGCCGCCGAGTCGGCGTATGTGCCAGTTCCCGGGCCGGCTTGTAGGAAAACATCCAAAGTTGCGCCGTGTTTGATACCGTTTTCCGCCGGAGGAACTCTACTTGCTTTTTAACGCTTGAGTGAGAGCTGGCCGATTTAAAAAAAAAATTCGGTTTTTATAAAGCTTGCCCAAACAAAGGATCAACGCTATGAAAGGGGCATTGACACAGAGGCATGTGCGAGTGCGCGCGTGTCTCCAGGTAGGCGTGCGGGTGTGCGCGACAAGGTCGGTTCATCTGTCAGTCGGTGCGACGCAACCTTGCAATCTGAAATGCAAATTGGCACAAAAGCCACAGGGGCGTTTTGGGGTAAAATAAATTAATCAAACAACCAAAAGGCAAAAAAAAAAAAAAAAAAAGTTCTATTACTAGGCCATCAAATATGGATGGCCCTCTAGAACAGGGGTGTCCAAACTTTTTGCCAAGGGGGCCAGATTTTATGTGGTAAAATGTCGGGGGACCGACCTTGGCTGACATTCTTTACATTGAACAACAATATTGTTCAACAAATTTTAGTAAGCCAGTCTGTTTCATATTTCCATTTTTATTTTAATTTCAACAATCTTAAGAATTTCTTTTGGTTCATTTGAAACAGATATATCACATGCAACTGCTTATTCACTTGACTTTTTCTTAAACAGAAGTCTCCTGAGTGCAAATTGATTGATTTGAAACATAAAATGTATCACCATGACTTTTCAATAGTCACAAAACCTTTGACTCGAACAACAGGGAAATGAACAAGCAATACACATATCCACAACTGCAAGGATCATTTGAAATATGACATATCAGTCAATATAAACACGGAGTGATGTCTTGTTAACTCGTGAGTGATGCCCTCTAGTGTCTAAATGCTATTACTCATTTAGTGAATGCTATTACTCATTTAGCCACTAGAGGGAAGCAGTACTCTATGAAACATCACTCACCAGTCTACGAGACCTCAGTCAATGCAACACGTGTTCCATTGCGCCCAACCTGCGGGCCAGACGGCACTGATTTTATGACAGGGGCCGAGGGCCGGATGAAATTCGACCGCGGGCCGGATTTGGCCCCCGGGCCGGACTTTGGACATGCCTGCTCTAGAAGATTGCATTTTTGAAACGAAACTCCACTTTGTTGTGGAGATGTGCGAGGTTCGTACATTTTTAAAAAATGCATGTTCCAACACACATTTTCATTCGCTGTGTGGTTTCGTGGGTGTTCCGGCACATTATAGTTAACGAAAGAAAAAAAACTATGACTGGGGGGGGGGGGGACAACGTAAAAAACAAAACAAAAATGCTTTTATAAATACCAAAAAAAAAAAACATGTCTTATGTTTGGAAAAACTAACTACGCTTGTCCTTCGTAGTCGTCTCTGTCGCTTCGTATCCAACATTGGTGGGTTCATTTTCAAATGCATTTATTTCAGCCTTGCTTCACACCCACACAGAAGCCGGAATTAACGACAACAACAAAAAAATTCCCCAAATTTGACTCACGCCGCTGCACGTTCAACTGCGTGCGTCGGTGGATTTCCACAAAGCGTTTCTCGGGATGTTTTCCGAAAGCGCTTCCTTTGAGGAATCTCTGCGTTGCTCCCATGGATGTTCCAAGCCGTGTTTGAGTCACGCCGGTTGTGGAAAACGCGATTCATGATCGCACTTGTTCATCCGTCATCTATTTGAGCTCAAATTATCACCTCGGCGATTTCTCGCGACGAATACAAACTAATACGCTGCATCAATCAAAATTAGATTTATAGTGTTGTGTCCAAATTCCAAATATCAAATAAACATGACCCGAGAGGAATTAGTCTCAAAATTCTTTTCGTGTTCTGAGAATCAACTGCCGTTTCTCAGTCGTGATATTTTGGATCGATGCAATCTCGACGATCGCTCGCATATTCTTCTCCCCCAACGCTCACTTCACCTCTCGCTGCAGGTCGATTCTCATGCAGATGATCTGAAGGGCCCAAGGACGATCACGCTTGGCCGTCTTCGTCCTTGGAGATTCACGTTTCGAGCTTGCCTTTAGCTGGGGAAGAAAAAGAAAAAAGAAAAAAAAGATTATGAGGGGAAAAATAAGAGTAAATGACTTATGCCGAGCATGAAAGGAGCGAAAGGCATCAATTATTCATCAGAAAGATTTGAGTACGTGCATCCGGGGGGCGTTCTTGTCCAAATCCACAGAGTTAGTGGCAGGCTGGTAGCCTTTCAGGAATGCTCTTTTTCATCCCCCCCCCCCTCCAACCCCCACAATCACCACCCCCAAAACATCATCGTGCGATCACAGACTTCTGCCAGCATGGCGGATGCGGAGCGCCGCGTCTTTAATCCCCGGTGTTATTTTACACCGTGCGGCATCTGAGCTCTGAAAGCATCAGCGTCAAAGTTTGCGAGGAAGCCCTCGAAAGGCCTCGCGGTGCAAACTCGGCCCCTATCCGAATTCACTTGTACATTCCCCGTGCCTGCGGTGCACATGCCCAAACACGCATCGTAAAAAAAAAAAAAGAAAATAAATAAAAATACATAAAATAAAAAAACTGGATGGAAGCTGGCGAGTTCACTTTCCATCCCCTCGCGGTTATCTGTTTTCAGGTGAAGCGCATGCAGGTATCACAAACTATTACATAAAGCCACAAAAAAGTTACATTCAAAGTCCGCCCGGTGTCTCTTTTGCTTATTTGACAAAACTTTTGGCTCTGCTTGCAACTTCACTTTGTTTCCATTTGACTGGATTAGCGCTAACACCCTTAGCAACGCTCCCGTTAAAAGTTGTTTTTAAACAGCCAATTTGCAGTCTGGGGGGGAACAAGGATCTAATTTAGTAACAGCAACAGACAATGCTGAAGATCCTGTTAAGCTGCTAGCATAAAAATGTAGCCAAATCCTTGGCTAATGATTTTTTTAAATTACTTGTCAACTGGTATCCGATTCAGTTGAGTGAATGAATTGGGGTGCCGTTTAGTTAGCCAATTGGTGTGCTAGGTGAGTGACTCACTGTTCAGGAAGTTCCAAAGAGGCTTTTTTTTTTAAAATTCCCAAACGAAATGTGGCTAATCCACTCAGGGTTTAAACACACCCGCATGTAATTGCGATTCTGTCTGTATTTCACTTGGTTGACGAGCTTGTGTTTGACTCAAGGGCGAGCGCAGTATTTGCTTATTGTGTAAATTGGCTGGATGCGACGAGGACACGCGTGTGATGAATTGACGACGACGTCGGAGACAAATGGCACCACAAAGCATCGGGGGCGTGAATAACAAACTGAATCAAATATGAAATGCATTCAAAAGGCGGGATAACGTTGCAGCTGACAGCATAATCAATCCGCATTTGGGTCTGATCTATTGCCTGCAGCTACAGACACAGGCGCAGGAAGAGAAAAAAAAATTCACACACACAAAAAAAAAGGGGGGGGGGGAGACTATTTTTTTCTGCACTTTATCACTCATTTCCTGGCGTGCTCACACTCTAGCTTACTTGCTAGTGTCTTTCCACAACAATATTGCAGGTGTTAGCCCTGGTGCTTCAGCTTTTATCGATGAGTTGATTGACTATGCTGTCTTTTTTTTTTCATAATTTTGATAAGTTAGCACTATGGAACAAAAATGTTTCCATTGGTCATTTGGTTAGTTAGTCAGTTTGTCTTTTTTTTTTGAGTGAGTTTTTTTGTTTGTTTAGTTCGTAATCGAATTTGCGCTAGCTCATTGGTCAGTTAGCAAATGACCGAAGACTTTGTTTCAGTTTTTCTGCCAATCAGGAAACTAATTTGTGCCGTTTTTGGAGTGACGCGAGTTGGCCAGCTTGTCGTTGACTTCGTTATATTTGTCATTTACTGAGTGAATGTTTTGTTGAGTAAGTGAGCAAAGACGTCATGTTGCAAGTTGGCTAGTTTGTCATTGGTAGCTAGCTAATTCTTCATTTTGTGAGGGAGTGACTAAGTCTTTTTCTTATGCTCGTTATTATTTCACACGTGAGCCTGGCGTTTATGGATTAGCGGCGCTGACATGTTTGGGAGTCGACTTATCCATCTTTCTTCCACATTGCTGGCAAAATAGGAAGCAATAGCGAAAAGGTCAGTGCGCTAATGCGCAAAGCGACAGCAGATACATCACCTCAACCCGCGTTGACTTTTGGCAACGCATCCCTCAAGCCGACATTTCTGTTTCCAAGGCCAAGATAACGGTGGCCATGGCAAAGTGGATATGCCAGCACGGCGGCTGAACGGAAACGTGAGAAGTTGCTGGCTAAAACTTCTTTGTTCGTTTATGAGGCAGGAAAAATTAATTGTCTCTTTGAATGGTTGCGTGTAACTATATTTTATAATATATATTTTAACTATATATAGACTATAAAGTCTCAAATATAACTATTAAATGTAACTATAATATGATATTTAGCTGAGGAAAGAACAATTTACCCGTATTTCGTTAATGAGCTAATTTCTTGGTTAGCGAGTTTATCGTTTCGTTAACAGTTAGCTAATTTTTAATTTGGTGAACGAGTTTGCTAACGAATGGAACATGACTAATAACATTTATTTCTTAGTTTAGTTTGCAGGGTAATGAATTGGTTTGTTAGTGAGAGTTTGTCACGTAGTAAGAGCGCCAATAAATCTCTAAGCATGTTTGTCATCTCGTTAGTCAGACAGTAAAGTCGTTAATTCATTCATTGGTGGGTGAGTTTGATCTTACGTTAGCACAGTTAGTACGTACTAATTCAGTGGTGTGTGCAAGTGTGTAAAGAAGCTAAATTGTTATTTTGTTTGTTCGTTCAGTCAGAAAGCTATGCGTTTGTGAGTGAGTGAGTTAAGCTAGTTTGAACTTTAGTTTATTTGGTGAGTTAGCTGGATGGCTTATCATCTTTGTTTAGTTATGTATTTAGCTGGCTAGCAACTTGATCTGTTAGCTGGTTTGTTGGTAGGTTAGCAAGCTAATTAGTTGATTATAAATATTTTGGAAATGATAAAGCAGAAAATTAAATAAATGTTAATTATAGAGCACAAATCAGGGTTATTCATCCCTTGGTATGATATTCTTATAACGTTTTCCAGGATACAATTTATCCATCCATCCGTTTTTTGATGCACTTATCCTCACAGGGGACGCGGTGGGTGCTGGAGCCTATCCCAGCCGTCTTCGGGCAGTCGGCGGGGGACACCCTGGACTGGTTGCCAGCCAATCACAGGGCACACAGAGACGAACAACCATCTGCGCTCACACTCACACCCCGGGACAATTTGGAGTGTTCAATCAGCCTGCCATTCATGTTTTTGGAATGTGGGAGGAAACTGGAGTACCCGGAGAAAACCCACACAGGGACAGGGAGAACATGCAAACTCTACACAGGGAGGACGGAGATGGAATTGAACCCGGTACCTCCGCAATGTGAGGTCCACAAGCTAACCACTGGCGCACCGGGCTGAATTTTAAATTCAATTATACAATATGTTAACCCCCAAGAATATTTTTTTTTTGCATCCGTTTCAGACTATTTACAGTGTTTATGGTCCAGGACATAATGAGGTTTCGCTCGGGGCATAAAAATGAAGCACCTCTTGTCTCGGTTAACGTTCCCACTAGAGACTTAACGTATGGAGCAGAGTTAAATTTCACGCTCCTGCGCATGGATTTCCTATAAGTAGTCAATTAAATTTCCTCCGGATGGTTTGCGTGTGGTCCGAAGCTCATCTTCTTCGTGGTTTCCATCACTTGGCGTCCTTGTGGTTGATTGGAATACAGCCCGCTTGTCCGTCTGTGCGCTCGTTAATCACACAACAAGGCGTCAGAACACACACACGCTATGTCAGCAAAAAGGCAGTCAATGACCAATAAAGGTGGTGTCCATCCCATGAAAAATGTAAGAAAAATCGAGATGGAATTTCTTTTGCTGGCCCCACTTGTGCTCTTTTTCCTACGTTTCGTTTTCTTTGATTCTTTTGGTAAACCTGCCCTCATGCTAAATTATGCATTCCTTGTGCTCGCACGAGGAGCCAAGAGTAGGCGCTGCATGAATAAGCACCAAACGGAGGGTTGGTCGTGACATAGTTTGTCACAATTGCCTAAAACACATTTCCTGAATGTCCCACCCATTTTCTCAGAACCTCAAACACAAAGTCCCCAAAATTCAAGCTAGGTTCAAAACACACCAGACTTTTCCATCCCAACCAAACGACCATCTCAAAATCAAAACCATTCACCCGTGTAGTCACGATTAGCACATCAATGCAACCTCGGGCCATTTCCATCCACCTGGAGACAATAACAAAACACCCACACACCCACACCCGCACACAATCGATAGATACCTGTACTGTGGTTCAACAGTCGCATCAACGTGACCAAATAAAAATTCTGTTTCCACATTCACAATGTCTCAAACGTACCGAATCGTTACGAGACGACAGCGCGGTTCTCTCTGTGCGTTCTTGTTATTGATCCCAGTCCACGAACGCGAGACAGATTTAATTAAGCTAATTGGTGATGTCACAAATCCTCCCCTCGGGGTCCGACCTTCAACAAATTGGATTCCGTTTCAAAGTTTTGTCAATGATTGTGAGCGTGTGCATAAGTATGTGTGTGTGTGTGTGTGTGTTATTTTACACAAGGAACACTGAACTGTGGGTAGATGAAAGCCGACATGTTTGTGACCAGAGGGCGGAGGTTGGGGTTGTAAACGTGATTTTACCAGACAGCCAGAGCCAGACGGAGAGGCACCGAAGGACGTATAGGGCCCATGACGACAACCACCCACCCGCCTCCCCAACCCCGATTTTATGAAAGCACATATGGAAGCGGAGCAATGATGAACGTCTGCCGCTTTGACGACTGACCCAACAAACATCCTTTCATCAAACGTTAACCCGTTGAGAAGTGGAGCGTGACATTTCAAGCGTCTTGCCGCGATCGCTCACAGGGAATACGGCAGGAATCAGAAGTAGCTCAGCAAAGGCGGGAAACAAAACATACGGTGAATCCATTGTACATCCACACACAAGCTTTAAAGGGAATTAAAATGGAACAAGACCTGACGGCTAAGGAGCACATTGCACACAATGCGTCACTGACTGTTAGATTGTAATTTTTAGATGTTAATTAACGCAAATGAGTCCTCATAGGAACTTGTGAAAACAAAACAAAACAAAAACGTCAACAAATGAAAACAAAGTCCAATGAGGGGGCGACCATTGGGATCCATTAGCTGCTTTGCCTGACTCACCACTTGTGAGGCCCGAGGCGTGGTGACTGATGCATTGTGGGTCGCCAACTGTTACGCCGGCGAAAAGGTTAATTCATATGCACCACTTTAAATCCTCCAATAAATCACCCTTAACTCCTAATTAATGCTCCGGATTTGACCCGTTCGACAGCAGAGACAAGATGGCGCAGTAACTAGCTTATGAGCAGAGATGTTCAAAATTGACTCCGGTCCATTTTAAACACTGGAAATCTCAAAGACTACATTAGAAACAATTTTAAAAAACATATGAAGGGACTAAGCCCTGCAAATATTGAGAATCTACCAACAGTTTTATAACTGCCCATAGATGTCACAAAATGGCTGCAAAGCATTGCTTTTGTCCAAAATTGAGCCTCTCAACTCCTTGGAACCAATTACAGCACCAAAATAGCTAAATTTGGTTTGTTAATTAATATAACAGGGGATAGGTTAAAAAAAAATCTATGGCTCCTTGTGCGGAACGAGTTTACGAGTACACGCATATTAAGATGAATATAAAAGGTAAAATGTTCAAACATGCCTCCAACTTGGGCCTGGTAGTGTGACTGTCTCAACACAATAGTTTACCTAAGCAAGATTTTCTGTGAAATTGGTTCCTGAATTAGTTTACCAGAATTGATTTGAACGAAACAAATCAATTAAAAGCGCATTGCGTCAACATAGCGTCGTTCGTTTCAATGTGACATACAGCATAGTATGGAATGTTTACCTTATTGTCACTCCTCCAGGTAAACATTTCCAACTTGCTCTCTGTATTTGGGGCGAATCCAAACGATACACACTCAACGAGAAAGTCCTAAATGGCCAAAAAGACCAAATAAAACTTTCCAAACTAGCCTCGAACAATCAGCGTCTGTCAGCGTCTGTCACCAAACAAATGTGTGTGTGCTCCGTTTAAGAGACGACATGCTGCCCTCTAACGACGCTATGGCTGAATTACAAGGTGCTAACTTTGTTGTGGTTTGTCGAAATGCTAGAAAATAACTACTGTATTTATTTTAATCGTATGGTTGAACGTGTATTATTGGACATTGTTATTAAAAATACGAATCATAGATGCTAGCCTGTTGTGAATCCTAAAAGTAATATGTGAAGACACAATACAGAGCCTAAAATGCATTATGCGGTATGCCTCAAAAGTCCAACAAAATATAAAAAGAAAGGACCAAAAAAAACCTAACACAAATACTAATTAGCTAAGTATTATATTTGGAACTGACAGGAATACATTTTAAGATGCCAGTTTGTTCTGATTTGCATAAATGTTTCATCTTATATTCTTCAATGTGTGATACAGCTATTAAATGTCTTGGTCTCTGCTTGGTATGTTTTTGTTGAAATAGTTTGTTGCATTTCCACACCTTGTAATTTCTTTCCACAGATCTCTATGGCTGCACAATTTTTAAATCACACAACTAAGGTGATGGTGTCTTTATTCCTTCTTGCGTGTCATTCTGACAACACACTGGATGTTATACTTGATGACTGCCAAAGACAAAAATTTGGCATTGCGTTACTGAATCATATTATAATTACCATCAAAAAAGGCTTCTTAAGATCTTTTAACAAACCACAGAAGCACTTTAAAGTTGCTGCTTACAGCAAACCATTCATGGAGCTGACTAAATAAAACAAAAAGCAAGAATAATTCCATGGATGGTTTGCATATTTTACTTTTCCAAATCATTTGTGTCATAGTCATTAACTCTCTCTGGAATCCAAATACTTCCATAATCTCATCAGCCACGAAGGTGAACACAAAGTAACAAGTATAATTTTAAGTGCTAACTGAAAAGAAATCGCTAAATATTCCAATGAAGACCACATACAGAAATAAGTATTTGTACTTCACGATTGTCAACCAGTGTTCAAGGTAAACTACTGTTGTAGTAACCACGTGGCAGTGGTAAATGTACTGAATGGCACTTTTGTCTTCATTTAAAGACATAATAGTGGAAACTCATTTTTACAAAATGGTGCCACCCAGTGGTTGCATAGGACACATACAGCCAAACGCAGCAAGAAAAGACATTGAAAAATAATCTTTATAGTAACTGAAGACACATTATACACAGTGGCATTTCTTTAATAATAAACAATTGCCAAAAGGAAAAAAATATGTGGTCAAGATTTTTACTAATACAAAAAAAAAGAGAAAGGGCAAGAGAAAGAGAAAGAAAAAAAACACTTGGTGTCATTTTTTTGTGTTGGATCACTATACAACTTTGATGTTTGCTCCAGAGTCTCACTGTCAAATTTGCTCAACCAAATGCCAGAAGTCAAGGAGCATTTTATAAAAGAAAAAAAAATACACACAAAGAGAGAGCACAAGAGATGGGGGTAACATGATGTGTTGTTCTTGTGCTGCTAAAAGTGTTTTTGAACCTACTTCAGTCAGTAGTGCAAAACATGACTACGACACTGAAGTTCAGTATAAGAAGTCACGGGAAGCATAAGAATGTACCAGAAGGTTAATTCAGAGTCCACCCCCCAAAAAAAAGTTTAATTTAAAAGATTTGTAGAACAAATTACAAAAAAAAATATGAAAAATGGTCTGAGAAAAGCTCCTCTGACTAGGTCTGCCGTCTTGTAAAGGAGGTGGTGGGGGCAGGCGGAGGTCTGCAAGTCACAACATGTCGCTTCCAGGTGGTTTAGAAGGGCAGCCCTCGTCCTCGAATGGTGGAGTTGATGTGAGGGGCGAAGGCGAGGGGCACCTGCGAAGAGGGCGAGGCCCAAGCGTGGCCCGGTGCTGGGATGGGTGGTGGCGGGAGAGGGTGTATGCCGTCCTTCCGGACCAGAGCGTGGTTGTACAGGTGGAGGGCGCCTGGGTTGGGCTGGCCCTCCACTGATAGGGGGCTGTATTCAAAGCGGTGGTCCTTGTCCCCAGCGAACATCATCCCCGGGGGGCCAGTGGAGGGGGGGGCCGGCGGCGGGGGAAAGGGCTCCAAGGGCGGAGCCTGGCCCGGCCCACTAAACACTTCTCTCAGAGAGTGAGGCGGTAACCCCGCGCCCAACATGTGACCCATGAAGCTGTCCCCGAAGCCCGTCGGCGTGAAGTGAGGCGGCGGCAGCGGGTGGCTGAAGTCGCCCCCGTAGCCCGGGCCTTCCGCGGTAGGGAGGGGCGGGTAGTCGGGCTCGGGGGGGCGGGCGCCACCGTCGCCTCCGCCGGCCGACGCTATGGGCGGGGCGTGGCCGGGCTTAGGTTCAGGTGGCGGCCGCCTGTAGTCCAGATCGGCGTGCGGAGGCGGTTCTGGAGGCTCGGGCGGTCTCTGGTCTGGGGGCAGGATGGGGACGCCTGTCATGTCCAGCGCTGTCGGTCGAATAAAAACAAACAATGCGCTAAAACAAGGTCCATAGCAACATGTGATTCTTACTGAACTCATTCACTCCCAAAGACGTTTTTAAACGTCTTTTCAGACTTGGTCTAGAATTGACTGGTACTGAATGAGTTAATGACAAAATTTAAAAAGGATTACCAGGTGAGACCGGACTGGATTCTGGAGCTTGTTTGTTCTCGAGAGGGGGCACGGGTGCACCCACCCCCAGGTTGTTGGCGGGAGCCTCCGCCGCGTCACCCCCGTCCCCAACCTCCTGCCTCTGAGCCTGCAGCAGCTGAGCCAGCAGCATGGTGACGGCCGTCTGGGTGGCGGCCGCCGCGTCCCCCTCGGGCGGAGGAGGAGAAGGCGGCTTGGGCATGGGCGGGGTGCGCGGCACGCCGGCCGGGACGGCGGGCTGCGGGGGTTTGGCGGGCGGCGGGGGCTGAGCAGGGGGCTCGACCGCATCGGGGGGCGGCAACGCTTTGGAGAGCTGCTGGAGTGTCTCCTGGTTGACTTTGGAGTTCACCGCTTGGAAGAACTGGGCCGTGTTGGCGGCGGTGCTGTTGGGCGGGCCGAGGAGGTTCAGGAGGACGGCGAGCTGCTCCTGGGTCAACTGAGCGTTCGCACCTTTGGGGTCTGCGGCTGGAACAGTATCAGAGTGGATGAGGAGGTTTGACACCTCTGCAATGTGAGTCTAATATTAACAGTGAGAGTTACTCAAAATATCAGAATGTCGATTGTAGAGTAGATTCCTGTTCTCACCCAGCAGTGATGAAGCCGCCGCACTCGGGGCTTTGATGCCGGCAGAAGCCGGGAAGCCCTGAGGAGTGTTACTGCGACTGTCGTCCAAGCCCAGCTCCTTGCGCGGCGCCTTCGGGGGGCCGGCCAGCTCCTCGGGCATCTGCTTCTGACGCCGACGCTTCTTGCTCCACAGCTCGTGACAGTCTTGCCATAATGGAAGACTGTGGATATTCAAGCGGGGGGGGGGGGGGGGGGGGTCAAGGCAAAAAGAAGGAGACATAAAAAGGAAAATTGACTTTTTTTAAATGCCTTGTGGGCAAATAGTTGTCATCTCTGGAGTGCCAGCACGGCCATCATGTGTGAAATGCAACAACAAAGTGAGCGGCCTCTTTTTGAAAATGTGCGTTTTTACGATAGTTTGGGAATGTTCACGATAGTTAGTTTAGAATTCCTATATAAATATGTGCGAGCGTGTTACACACATTAACACACATCCTTTCAACATGTCGAAATCGATAAAGCTAACATACTCTGGCGGGGGCATTTTGTCCGGGTCCACATCCTTGAGGAACTCGCAGCCCAGCGCCTGCTCGGCCGTGCAGCGCTTGCTGGGGTCAAGGTTCAGCATGTGGTCAAACAAGTCCAGGGCAGTCGAAGGAATGCTGAACAACAAGCCCACAAAATTATTCACAAGAAAAAAAATTTTTTTTTTAAATTACAGCGCACGTACAAGTCAAAAATGAACACGTTTCATGTTTCCAAATTTCAAGAGAAATATTTTGAAAATAAAATTCTGGATAAAAGCCTCCTTGGGTATTTAATTTTATTTATTTATATTTTGGAAATTATTCAGTATTAACTTTCATGTTATTTTTTTCGTTTTTGTTTCATACCAAGGACACAAACCTAACAGGAGAGTTACAAATGCATCCGACGTGACGCCGACGAGAACTCACAAGGCAAATTCCTCCCGCAGTCGTCGCCTGTACTGCTTCTTTGGTTTCATGGTGTTGAAGAAGGGAAGCTTGATGACGTCCGGCCACACCGCGGGACACGGACTACCGCATATCCGACTGGAAGACACCGAAACACTCAAATAAGCCAAGTATTAATAAGCAAGAAAGGAGCAATTGTTTAACGCTCTGAATTCATCGCGTAACTGATGCTAATTTTTGTTAGCAAAATGCCAAATTTCTTGTACCTGATTAGCTCCAACTGGGCCAGCTCCTGGTTAGCTTGAAAGATTGGCTTCTTTGTGAACAATTCGCCCAGGATGCATCTGTGAACGGTGTCAGAGAGATTTTGTTTTTTTTTAAACTTTTTTTCCCCCCCACCCCGCCAAAATAAAATTTTCTTTCCGACTTCTTACCCGCAGCTCCACACGTCGATGGCAGGCGTGTACCTCTCTTCGCCCAGCAGGAGCTCCGGGGGGCGGTACCACAGCGTGATGACTTTGTTGGTGTATGGTCGACTGCGAATGAGATGCAGACATTGAAGGGAACAAAAAAAGAAAAATATGGAAAAGAATTTGGATGCGGACGAATACGTGACCGCTTGAATCAATCAAGAAACGTCGGCTCACCTCTCTTCAGAGTTGTACAAGCGAGCGAGGCCAAAGTCCGCCAGTTTGATTTTGCCTCTGATGGGATGAGCGAAGACGGACGGGGGAGAGAGGGAAAAACAAAAACCGTCAAAACGCGAAGCGGCGAGGGGCTTTACGAAGAGCTCAGACTTCCGTACTTGTTGTTGAGCAGGATGTTGGAGCACTTGATGTCACGGTGCAGGAAGTTCTTCTTGTGGCAGTAATCCAGCCCCTCCAGCAGCTGCCTCATGAACGACTTGATGTGGCTCTCGTTGAAGTGCACCAGGCCCGACTCCAGCAGGCCCATCAGGTCGTGGTCCATGTATTCAAACACCAAATAGAAAGCACCTGCCGGTAAAAAGAGGACGAAGCGACACATTTGTATGGCAAAAAATAAAAATGAAAAAAAAAAATCGCTGTCATTGTAAATCTGGGGAGATGGCACGAAAAAGCACCTTTATCGTTTTTGAAGTCCAGCGCGTCCTCCTTATCGGTGACGATCTCCTTCATGTTGATGATGCTCTTGTGGTTGAGCTGCCGCAAAATTTTGATCTCTCGGATGGCCGTGATTGGGAAGCCCTCCTTTTCGTTGTCCAGGCGAACCTTCTTCAGAGCCACCATCTCCGCTGTTTAGATAAAATGACGACGACGTGGCTCTGAACAGCAGCTTCACAAAAGGGAGCTTTTTTTTCTTTTCTGAAATGAGTGTTTCCCACCTGTGTCTTTATCTTTGGCCTTGTAGACCTGGCCATACGTGCCTTCACCCGTAATGCCGATGATCTCAAACTTATCCACGCAACGCTTCCCCCAGTCGATCTCTGTCTCTTTTATTTCGCCGTATCTCGGACCGCACATTCTGGAAACGGGAAGGAAACGTGTTTTTTTTTGTGTGCTTTTTATACAAATAGTTGGGTCTCCAAAGCAGTATTTGCAACCGCATATATTTTAGATGGGAACAATCTCACAGCACGGCAAAGCTTGACAACCATGAAAAATGAAGCTGTACTAACTTGGGCCTTTTACGCGGCGTTTGGCCCTTTTTCTCGTCGGCCGGGCTGTGCGGGGAAGATGTGCGGCTGGAAAGGAGCGGCGGGAGGGGCAGGTCGGTGAGCAGCTTTCGATCGGATTTCTTCTTCTTCGCCGACGTGTCCTTTGCGCTGATGAATGAAAAACAACAATTTATTAGATGGCTATTTGCGTAATTAAGTTGAACGACACTACTCACGGGAAATAAAGGGCAAGCCATCCAGTGAGTCATTTACACCCTCTCGGAAAAACATTTAGGATTGCGTTGATATCATTTCAAAGTCCTCTTGTTATATTACCCATACTTATAAATGGCTTTGAGGTTATTTTAGGCACCGTCACATGGTGTTCCACTGGGTTCAACTTTGGGCCTCCTGCTATTTTCATTGCATTTGCTGCCCGTAGGTTTCGTCTTAAGAAAGCGTGGTATTTCCTTCGACAGCCATGCGGATGAAAGTGAAATCGATGTGCCGGCAAGCAAAAAGGACGTTTTCTCCTCCAGGCTAGTTTTGTCTTGACTGGAGGAAATCACGGCCTGGATGGGACTCCAATTCTTAAATTTCAATTAAATTAAAACAGAAGTGATGGTGTTTGGTCCAAGTCGCCCTTTTACATCCCACCCTGCTGATTTGGGCTCTCTGGCGCCTTATAAAATCCAACCATCTCAAATTTGCGTTTTAAATTGGACAGTGATTTTCAAATAAGCCGGCAGATCCGTGTCCATTTTTAAAACTTTTCTCATATCTGATTTTTATTCTTTGGCTCTTGACTCAACGTGAGACTTAGTTTCGTGTTTTAGGGTGTTGACTATTTTTTATGTTATTAATTTATTGACTTTAAGGTGCTCAATAAATAAAGTTGAGTTGAGTCGCCACTCAGCGAACTACATAAAAGAAAATTATTTTTTTTCTTCAATTCCTGTGGAATTTGCCAGGGACCTACCTCTCTCCTTTATCAATTTGCTCAAGAAAACTCAGGGGAAGGGGCAGGGACGGGACACCAGAGATGAAGGTCCCGCTGGCTCGTTCCTTATCTTTACTCGGCCCGCTTGCCGCCGCCGCTTTCCTCTTGGAGTCATCCTTCGCCTTGCCGTCTTTTTCCCGACTGACGGGCTGCTCTGAACTCTTCTTCGAGGAGCAGTCCGAGGGCGACTGGGGCTGGCTGGACGTGGGTGTGCGCGGCCCTTTCTCCGCTGCTGCCGTTGCTGGAGGGGCAGGCGGTGAAGGCAGGCGTCCCTTCCTGGGCGCGTGGTTGGTCTTGGGACTGGGCTGGTGGGCGGCGGCATTCTTAGTCGGCGTGGAAACTTTGCCGGCACCTTTGGCTTTGGCCGCCTCGGCGGCTTTGGCTTTCTTCTGCTTGCTGAGCTCGGCCGCCAGGCTGCTCTTGAAGGTGAGCGTGCTCGGCGAGAGGCTGGAGGGTCGGCTGCGGGAGCGAGAGTGGCGGTGGCGGCTGCGGGAGCGAGAATGTCTGGAGGAAGAATACGGGCTGCGACTCCGAGACCTGACCGATCGCCTGGGAAGAAATATTGAGCATGTTTAGGATCACTTCAGACATTGCGGGAGAAGAGCGGAGTTTTAGGGCTGACGTTTCTTGACGTTTGACAAAAAGATATCTCAGAGACTTTGCAGCACCTGGGAACAATTATAAATTGTGAAAAGAAATACATATTGCAGCTCCCCTGAAACTAAAGCTAGCAGGAATAATATAAAAATAATATCTAACCTCAAAAAGGGAGGAACAGAAACTTGGTGGTTAACTCGGCAGTCCCACTTCAAAGATTACAATCTGAGCAGTAAACGTTTGAAACAAAACCGTAGTCTTTGCCAAAAAAAAAAAAAACGGGTTTCCATTTCAAAGTAAATAGAAGTAAAGAATAACAGTTCTGCAAAGCCACATTAAGATGCATGTCCTAGATTTGTTGCCACTTGTGACAGCGTAAACAATAACAAAAAAAGCCAAATATGTTGTCAATGCAGCAGAGTTAATTCAGACGCATAATGACGGTTATAAATAATATCGCAATGGAACATTCACCTCCATGTGCCTTTTGACAAGGATCTGAACTTTCTGAATCATCTTTAGTGGTTAAAGGTCAAAATGATCTATGACTGCAATGATGGTTGCATCATAAAATCTTAATTCTAACATCATGATACTTTTGTGCCATGCGCTTGCATCTATAGCCAATTGCAAACCTGCAAATCAATCCCTGGAGCTCATCCTCGCACCTCACCTGACATCTGGACTCGGGCTGAGAGATTTCCTGTAGGGACTGCGAGATCTCCTCCGTCCTGCGTAGGGACTGGTGACAAACTCCCCCTGCTCGTACGGGCTGTGTCTGCTGTAACTGGGAGATCGGCGCCAGTTGGCTGGACTGGTCGGTGATCGCTTCCTCTTGCTGCCCGAATACGAGCTGGGTGACTTGGCCACGCCGTAAGCACCGTACACGTCAGCATCTCGACCGTAATAGTTGGGCGCGGGAGATGTTCTTTTGCTTGGGTAAGGGGGGCTTCGTCTTGATGTCATCTGGTTGTAACCGGACGGAGACTGGTAACTGTAAGGGTAGGACGTCCCATAGGGACTTTCAGCTTTGAATCCCGGGCTTCTCCTGTAGGCCCTCAGCTCTTCATCTCGATAGGACTGCGGAGGAACGTCTCTGTACGCAGACGGCGGTTCTTTATCTGCTCTCGTTTTATTCCGTTGCCTTGCGGAGTCCCGTTTGTCTGCAGACTGTGACGACTGACTGGAGGACGCTCTTTTGCCGTTTTTGTCGTTAGTCTTCACTACGTCTCGCTGGTTTTTAGAGCTGCTCGGGCTGAGTCCGCCACGAACTTTGGCATTTCTCTCACGATTAGGACGTTCCTTCTTCCGGCCAGGGTCCTTGCTCCTTTCTGCTGGTCCTTTGGCATGCACGTCCTTGTTAAGGAAGACGGCCTGGCGGTCCCTCGTCGGAGCGTTATACTCCTCAAAGTCGCCCAATCGGTCCATGGGGAACCGATCTACCTGGTGGTCCAGCTTGGGCGATGGGCTCCCGGAAAAGCGCTCAGACTGGGAGCTCACGTCATCATACTCCACCAGTGTCCGAAGTTCAGCCTCCTTGCCAAAAGTGCCATGTCGGTCACTGACCGTACCTTCCGTTGCACCGATGTGCCACAAGTCCCTGTCCTTGGCCTGTCTGCGTTTCTTCCGGCGAGAAGCCGACGATCGTCTCTTGTCTCGATGTCTGTCCCGCTGAGCCGCACTACTTCCCGGCTTACTCGCGTTTCGTCGGTCCTGCCTGTTAGCATTTCTCTGTGCGGGGGGACTCCGGCCGCGGCCATCCCTAAGTAAATCTGAATTCGGCATTTATCCACACGGTTACACCTACTGCCACCTTCACTAAGAAATAACCTTTAAATACTATTATGCTATGCTATGCTCCTTGCTTTGCGGGTGGAACATAATAACATTGGGCTAGTTAGCATCATAACTCACGTTTGGAATGCCCTGACTGGCGAGATCACGAGCTTAACGTTAGCATCACAGAGCTAACTGGATCGGGGTTTTTTCCACTTCAATTTTGTTACTAATCAATTCTTACACACTCACACACAAAATGACATTCAGCTACCAAGAGACGATTAACGACCCGGACTCTATAGTGTGCATAATTACGGATTCGCTAGCAAATGCTAAGTCAATGAAAGCTAGGTTAGCCTCGGGCGGCTAAAGCTACCAGACGACACATCGCATTCGTGGACAAACGTGCAAGCCCGAGGCCCGTCCGGATTTAAAGCCCCGGTTCCGTGGAGGCAGCGCGGCCGGTGCGAGTATTTCCATCCACGGGTTGGTGTTCGAAGTCAAAAGCAAAGTTGTCAGCCTCCCATTTGACACTGCCGTAGCGCAATAGGGAAGTGGAGCGGCACGCGAGCTTGCCCAGTTAGCCGCCTAGCCGCTAGCCAGCTGGGAAGCTTTCTTGTCTCTCTCTCCGCTCTCGGTGTTGACTTCCAGCCCCCCAGAAAAGGCGTCAAAAAGCCGCTTCCTCCATCGTATAATCCGCCAAGAGGCTTGCTCCCGCAGGTGGCGTCATCGTCCCTGAAGGCACCCCGCTTACTTTCGGGGACCAAAGCGAGCGGAACGTTTGGTTGGAATCAAGTTGCCAAACGGCGTTAACTTAGTTGGTGGTGTGAGGCAGGCTATAGTGCTACTTTACACTTTTGGGCCCCAGACGAGCTTTCAAACTACAGGCCTCGTGCGCCGGCGTCAGCCAATCACAGGAAAGTGCGTAACGACGTGCCCTGTGACGTCAGCGCTGAGGGAACCCCTGAGTCGCACCACCGGAATGGACAACTAATACAAACGGTGCTTTAATGTTAAACATGCAAGTGCTGCGTTCAGGTAATTTATTCGCACATTATTTTAGCTAATGTTAATAAAAAATTCTACAGTTAAAAAAATCCTTCTAAGTACTTGCAAGGACGTATTTGAACTGTATAGGTTGCGTCCCACCGCTGATAATGATTTGAATGTACCCTTCCACATACTGGACACAACAGCAACTCACTTGCATTAGTCATATCACCTTTATTTGCCATTTCCAAATCACAGACACACGCACGCACGCTCACAAAAATTGAAATGTAAGCATCATCTCTTGCACACGAACAGACAGGTAGAGGCTACATTAGTGGCTATGTTTCAAAAAGAAAAAGTAAACATGAAGTGAGCATTTCAATCGTGGCAAACATCCCCACCACCCACCAAAAACAGACGTATACTAGATACATTATTTTAGTACTTTTTTTTAGAGCATGAATATAAAAAGGCAATACATTTTCTTTGAATTGGCTGTCTCGCCACAGTCTTAGGAGGAAATAGAAATCATTTCAGAGGCTCATGGCGGACATTTGCTTTTTTTGTTTTCTTTTTTTTAAATACCCTAACAATGATTCAACTCTGAAGCCAATAACAGCAAGCACAACGGTGGTAATTTTTTTTGTGATTATTATTTTAGCAACAAGAGCACACTGCGACCATGGAGGAGGTACACTATTCAGTCCTTACTGTTAAAAATGTGACATTTGACTCTTAGGGGTGGGGGTGGCGTCATATGCTGGAGGTTAGCCCTTAAAAAAAAAAATCCTATCTTTCTCTTACTTTCCTTCTCATACATTTAACTAAATGATTGGCTTCACCTCAACACATAAAAGCTTCAAAACACTCCCACCACCGTGTGTGCTTTTCAATCAATATATACCGGAGGCATTCTTTAGCATTTTGGGTGACATGAGCGCAATAAAAAGATATTTTTTAACGTGAACCGGAAATGGGAAACATTGTTCCGTGCTTTGTCCTTAGACCAGTTTTTGTTGCTATTGTTGTTGCATAGTCTCCAGTAGTGGCCATCCATTTTGTTTATTGTCGAAAATGGTGGAACGTAGTCATAGCTGTGGCTCAGTTCTTCGCAAAAGAAGGGAACGAAGCGGCAATTTGATGCTTTTTTTTTAAGTACACAACTTTCAAAAAGCGATGGATATCGGGCTTTAAAGGCAGAAATGCACACCCGAAATTGTAATGAATGTGAATTATGTTGATTGAGCACTTTGTTAAACACCAGCAAGTCATGCGCAAAGTAGTTCCATTGAACAAGTCATCATTTGGGATTCATCCTGAAATATCGGCCAAGAAATGGGCAGGCATTTAGGCAGCTGCGTGCGCAAAAGCTCGTCTCCGTCTGCTTTTTTTTTTTTGGTCCAGATTGACTTCAATTGAAAACAACGGCACTTTTGCAAATACTAGCGAGGATTTTTTTTCTTTGGTGACAGAGAGAAACTCTCGTTTGTACGTGTCCCACAATATTTTGATTGAATGGGGGACTGAAAATTGGAGGCGTTTTTTTTTTAAATTTTATTAATGTCTTACGTGCATTTCCGGTTTCAGCTTTTCAGTTCTCAAGGTGTAAATGCTCTCGGGGACATATCTGTTGATTAGAGGTCAGCCCAATTAGGAAACAAATAAAGCAAAGAGAAGGTTAAGCAAGATTATTTTGTTCCAAAAAAAAAAAAAACAGTCAGTTTGGTCAAACAGGCATGAACGCAATCCTTTGTGGACCTTGATGATGCCAGCTTAGTGCGATTCGACTGGCCTGTTGAAGCACCAAAAATTACTAGATCACAGAAACAAAGTCATCAGTCGCAGTAATAATAACTTAAATAATAAAGTTAATGACAATCATAACGCGTGAGGTTAGAGGGGGAAAAAATGGTTGAAATGTGCCAGGACTGAGAATTATTTGTCTTTGAGAGGATTCCGGCAAAGAAAAACAGGAAAGTTAGTGCGCTTTTTTTCATGAAGGGAAAATAGAAGAACATGAGTACGGAAAAAAAAATAGTCCAGGTAAATATGGGCGACAAAATTAGTGGTGGTGAAGAAAAAAAAAGACCAAAAAAATCATTAAAATGATTCTCATTTGCCTGGCAGGACTGAATTGAAACTGCCAAATAACTTTTTGGGGGATCATTTCCAAGTTGCTGTAGTGACTTTGAGGTGTGTTTTCGGCTAAAGCGGAGTACACACAACGACCGGCCCAACTTTGAGCACCGACTAATCTGCTCCCACAGAACAGAGAATCTCCCGCCTCCGAATCTCGTTTGAAGAGTTGCACGTGTTGCGGATCTTTAGTAGCACTTGTGTCAAAGTTTAGTCTGAGCAGTTCTGCTAATTTCCCTTGGCCCCTCGATGGCGTTTTGCATTCTGCGTTAGCATCACGGTAGCAGCTTTTCATTTGCTTGGTGCGTCATTGTTTTTTACAAGAAACGGCTGGCAGGCGCACTTTGCCTCTCATTCGAAAAAACTGCGCCCGTCTTTTTTCCCAAAGTGATGTTATACGATCAGCTCCCATTTCTTGACGGCAACGGAGTGAGTCCAGGCACTAAGGCGTACTTTTGCAAACGTGGGTTTTAAGTTTCAATGTGATCCTTTTTTGTTTTGGGAGTGTGATCTCTCTAAATCGGGGATTTTCATCCCCCCCCCCCCGATATTTTACCACACCCATCAGCCTCACGCCTGCCTATTTTCTTTCACTCATCACGCGCACGCTCTCACATTTGACGCATCGGTTCTCAATCTGCATAAATGTGTGTACCCCACCAAAGCTTCTTTTGGCTTGATTTAAACAAGCGAAGGAGGAGACGGTCGACGTGAACAATTTGGAGTGTGAGCGCGTTAGGAAGTTACCGAGTGGATGAAGCGCTGCCTGGCGACTCCCCCAGACGCATGGATAAGGAGCAGCGAGTTGCGGGGGGCGCTTGAAATTAAAAGTCTGAGGAAATGTATATGTACACAAACAGCTCTCTGGCGTAATTTTTTTTTTTTTTTAGGGTAGCTGTTTGGCCACTATAAAATACAACACCTCTCCCGGATTCTCTTGGCCAAACTTTTACTTTTCTTCTTGCCGTTCTTCTCTTTGCTGTCTTCCATCTTCCTCGCCCGGATCTCCCTCATTAAATCAAAGAACACCTGCGGGGGATGGGGTGGGGGGGGGCAAAATTCAATAAATGAAGGTTACTTTTTTCCCCATTCATCAAAGGTTAAGGGGCGGGGGGGACGCAGATCAGACAGACCTTGTCTACGTTGGCTCGGGTCTTGGCTGAGGTCTCCACGTAGCACACCCCCCACTGCTCGGCGCGGGCCTTGGCCTCATCCGCATTCACCTGCCGCCTGTCATCCAGGTCCGACTTGTTGCCCACCAGCAGGAAGGGAACGTTCTCGTCCTCCTTCACTCGTAGGATTTGCTCTCTGCCGAGGACGAGGTGTTGGACGGGGGACTCAAAGCCGACTGTCACCCAATTCCCACGCGATTTTCTCGTCTTCAGCCATACCTGAAGTCGACCGTCGCCGCAAAAGACTCCAACTCCGTGATGGAGAAAACGCAAAGAAAGCCCTCGCCGCTGCGGAAGTAGTTGTCACGGATGGCCGCGTAGTCCTCCTGCCCGGCCGTGTCCAGGATGTCGATCTGCACCTCTTCGCCGTCCAGCACCACCTTCTTCCTGTAGCTGTCCGCTTTGGTGGGCTCGTAGTCTTCCACAAACTAAGACACAAAAGCAGACGGGAACAGCGGTGGGGGCTGGGAATTTGAACGACGCCCACACCTAAATCCTACAGGCGCGCTTACCTCGTCATACATGAACTGAAGCGTGAGCGCCGACTTCCCCACTCCGCCGCTGCCCACCATAATCACTTTGTGGAGGGCTAAAGAATTCTGCCCTTTGGGTTTAGCAGCTGCCATGGCACTGGGTAGCGAGGGATCCGATCGGGGAGGGATTGTGAAATGAAGGCCGGACGACTTAGATCAACACCAGATGCAGCAGCGGGGGCTTTAAATCCCTGAAACAAACAAAACAAAAAAAAGAAAAATCGGTGGATTTGGGGCCTTCTTTTGTTTTCCGACATTTCATCACAAAAGGTGTGACGATACTTCCAGGTAGCAAAAAAACTGGCAAAATATCAAGACCTTTTAACAGTTATTATTTAACCACGCCCCTTGACAGTCAACATAAATGTTTGATGCGTTTGTGTGCACCCACAAGCCAGGATAAACCAATAAAAAGCCACTAGTTCATGGAATCAGTCCTGTACATACTTTACAAGGCAGTCATTTTATTGTACTATTCGTCCATTTTCTATTGCACACATCCTGTTCGGGGTCATGGGAGCTCCAGAGCACTTGCGGAGCACATAAACAACCCTTTCCACTCGCATTCACACCTGTGGACAATTCAGAGTCCCCAGTGAGGCTAACGTTTGTTTTTGGAATGTTGGGGGGGAAGTTGGAGTACCTGGGAAAAACACACACACACACACAAAGGTCGGAGCTGGGATTGACGCTCTGAATGTCAGAGCTACGAGGCAGATGAGCAAACCACTGCGCCATTGCGCTGCAGAATCAAATAAGTAACTGCAATGTTTTACACAAATTAATATGTTCTTTCCAGAGAGCTATAAAACGCGAAATCTGAAAAAAACAAGACCCCGGTAAGCCACACGAAAGCAGGAAAAGCCCCCCAAGTCGCAAGATCCTGCTGAAACTTGAATGACTACCAAGTTTTGGAAGAACAAATCGAACGGCTGTGTTGGACACTATCAAGAACCACAAAACGTGACGTAATGCAATCCATTATTATTATCTTTAACGATTATAGTGACAACTGGGTTATTAGAACATCGCTCCAACCTTCAAATTTGTTCGATACGGGGAGTAACAGCGTTAAAACGCCAAAGAATTGGAACGTTAAGTATTAGTAGTTCTATTGGCAACTTAACAATCCACAGCTGCAGATCAATAGAATACAAGTCTAAGAAAATAAACTAGCTCGCTGTTTGATGCACAGTGGGCGGTGTTGCGACTAAAATGACCCTCAGCCTTACCAGTGAGATGAGTGTTCATACATTTTAACATTCACACACCAAAAAAAAAGACAGAGCGAGAGAGCGACACTGGTAGTTATGACTGACAAAACCGAGGAGAAAATACCATACACAGCAACAGATGTTCGCTCGGATCCTCCCTGGCCGCCCGGTCAGGACGGCGGCGGCCACTCGGGCAATTCAACAGCAGGCTAACCAGCAGCTAATACCAAGTGAACGATGCTAAGCGACGAAGCACATCGTGAAAGAAACATCACCTTCCAGAGTTGTTGAAAGCTTTCACGCGGGTACCGCCTCGGGCGAGGTTTTGAGTTGCTGTTGATAAAAAAAGGGGGAAAAAAGACTTCTTGGCGAGCTCGTCGTTAGCTCATGGCTAGTTCCCCAACCTAGCTCGAGCTGTTAGCAAGTAGGGATGTGATCGGCAGGCAGCGGGCTGGGCACGACTCGACTCGACTCGGGTTTACTCGGCTACACTCGGCTACACTCGGCTTTGTAGCCCCCTCCCTGCGTCCATAGAGCCCCGACGGTTCGTCCCACATTCGGCTCCGCTCGGCTTCGTGAACTTCCGCCCTCTCCCCGAATACCAATGAGCTCATTTGTAATTTAAAAAAAAAGCATATATTCGCCTGCTTTTTCGCCTGTCGCTATTATTATTAGTTTCAAAACGCGTTAATATCTATCAAATTAATAAAAGACTTCTAAACTTACCGACCCGTTTTAATTGGCCCACCGCTACAAAAGGCTCGCACGCCTGAACAGAAAAAAAAAATCTTAACAGTGCAGGTAATTATGAGAAAATGTGCATCAAATTGTGCTATTTACAGAGTGCCGGAAAATAAGAATTAACCCTGTTCAGAGCGATGAGCTCCATCTTATCACAGCTGCACACCAAGTATGCATCCAAGATTTGGAATGAGACTTTCCAGCTGGTTAGAAAATGCATGGTAAGTCATTTTGAAAGTTGGCTATTCACTTCCCTGACGGTGCTCAACTTGTGAGACAGATTCGGACAACTGTAAAATGTTTACAGTTTAGGGAAGGCCATTTAGGATTATCCTGCACATTACAATGAATAAACAGGTGCATGGAAAGCCCATCCCACTGTCAATATTCTTGTATATGCTTTGTGTAGCGGGCGGGGAAGCCAAATGTGTTTACACAAAGATGCCTTTGTCACACAACTACAGTACTCCATTGTGGCGCTTGTTTGTATACTCACTCTCCACATACAGACTTCCCCTTTATTTTGCCGTAGGACAAATCCAGAGATGACTCCGCACCCTGCCAACCGTTCGTTGCGGCTCTGGAAAGGCTCCAGGAGGAGTTTAAGGGTAAGAAAAAAAAAGAGTAATAAACTGTGTTGGCTAAATGCAGCTGATGTTGCACGTGTATGCGCTTTAGTGTCCTCCATCAACGCCATGAGATCTCGTTTGGAGCTGGCGGCTCAACGACAAGGGTAATAAGGAAAATTCCTGGCCATTAATTTTTTTCTGAATGTGCACGTTATCACTTTCAATCTGAGTTTGTGAACAGATTTATAGGTTCACAAAACTAAACCCCCGCAACCTTTGGAATGACTGTTGCTGAAATGCTGTCACGCTAACAGCTGTGATGCTAACACATTAGCATTGCTGAGTACAGAACACAAAAGACGGCTTGATAAGAATGTCACATGCCCCGTGGATATTTTTCTTGAGCTTCAAATACGACTCGCAGGATGGGCTTCCACTTCACAGAGGCCACATGCTACCTGACGGCTGACTTGTTCTACGTGGAGGCGGCGCTGCTGCCGTGCGGCGGCGTGGACGAGGTCAAGGTGGCGCCGCACGGGGGAGACCCTTCGGTACGTGTCGCCAAATCGATTCTTTATGCATCACTATTTCTACTAAAACACTAAAAAAAATGTCTTGCAGAAGAGCGTGGTCCTCCTGCAGCCTCTCAGGTGAGCCGGGACCACTTTGTTGGATCTCTTAAATAGGTGTAGCTCGTAAACTGGCTTAAAAAGCTCTTAATATGCTTTGTTTGCCCACAACAGGTCAAAAGACTTTTCAGAGTTCTCCGCCAGGCTAAAAGACCTTGCGAGCCAGTATGACATCCCTGGAGACAAGTACTACTAGCAATAGTTTTTTTTCCTTTTTTCTAGTGCTGTCAGTTTAACTCGTTATTATCGGCATTAATTTAAAACGATTTTAACTCGGTTAATTTTTTTTATTGCGAGATTAATGCAGCACCACGTCACAGCGGATGTTACGTTGCTCTAAAATAATGAAATGTGCTACAGGTTTGAATGGCTGCCCCAACTGAAAAATGTTAATGTAAAATTGAAAATCAAAATTGTTGTTTCAGTCAGTATTACCATTTTGCACAAAGAAAACTGATGTGCGATTCCATGTTGACGAGAGCATTAAAATGGGGAAAACGGGTGAAAAAGAAATCAAATAAAATTGAGAATAGATAAAAATCTGTGATTAATTACGGCTAATTCTGAGTTAACTATGAAATTATACAATTGATCGCAATTAAATATTTTAATCGTTTGACAGCACTAGTTTTTTTCATGAAATACTTGAATGCGTCTTATAACCGCCTTGTGAATTTCCCCTTCAGCGATGTAAAATTCAAACTATTCACGGCTTTCCAACACCTCGGGAAAGACATGCAAGCCATTTCGCATTTGCCCAGGTGAGTGATTCAAGTTGTTTGAAGGGGGCCCGTTGGCATGCGAATGAATTGCACATTTCACGTGGGGACATGCTTTTGAATTTGCTTCCAGAGTGGCCAGCGGCAACGGCAGCCGGCAGATGGACGATATTATTAATGACAGCTTGTTTGGCTTTCTCCTCGCTGAACAAGCAGGTGAACGATGACAAATGACGGGAATAAAAATTCTCCCATTTGACGCAAAGATTTCTCTTCTTCCAGATGGCCCTTTGACCATCCATTTCTACTCGCCACCAACCGGCGAAGCGAACAGAAGCGACAGAGTGAATTTAGCGGACAAGCAGGCGGCCCGGGTGGCTGTGCGCTCCAGTCGCGTCTCACACAAACTTCAGATGGCGTCAGTCGTCCCGCTGCCTTTACAACTTCACCCCGAGGGGTAAAGTCGGATTTAGTTCCGTGTGCCATTATCGCTCTTCCAAATGTATCTGGAATCTGTGAAAACTCAGGATGTACGGAGACCATGAAACTATATCGTTTTCATCGTCTTACCCTCGTCCACAGGCTTTAAATTTACTAAAATGCATGTTTTTGAAGAACTTTGTGGATATCGCAGGAGTAATTTACTGCTTTCCTGTCAGTTTTCCCATCTTATCCCCAACGAGCGAAGTAGCGCACGAGATGTTTCCTGCCTGCTTTGTGCTCCGCCTAAAGCCAACCATACCCACGCTGAGGTCTTTTGTAGACAAGATCAACCAGGTTACCGGTTTGTACACTTTTAATGGTCTCATACCAGGCGATCTTATACCCGATAGTTGGTCCGTATTTACTGACCACTTCATTAGGTACTCCGACAGTCTTAAAAATGTCAAATGATTTTTTTTTACAAAAGATAATAATGAAAGTTTGCTGAAACTGCTTTCCATTTGGGTACCTCAAGTTGTGTCCGTTCTTTGCCAGGAGTTGCAGTACCAGACCACGACGTGCAGTGGGCGCAATTTCACAATCTTCTGGCTCGAGACTCGATAAATCACTGCAGTCCGGATGATGAATTGGATCGTTTTAGCGCTGCGGCAAGTACAGTCGAAAAAAGATTTTTCCTCCCCATGTTAACATTGCATTGTTAAAGAGAGCAAGCCACTTTCCATTGCTCAACACGAACACGCATGAACTGACCAATAATGTAATTTTGTTGAAAAAAAAAGAAGATATTTACCAAATTTTGGCCCGTGCCAGTGATATGGTCTCTCCATCTCTCCGACTTGGTTTCAGTCGCCGTGTATGATGCGTCTGTATGTACAGCTTCTTCCTGGCGATGTCACGCACACCTACGTCTTCCCAGCAGAGGCGTGGGAAGCGGCCTCTCACGCGGGCATCGCGATGGACGCCGTTCCCTTCACCCACGCCGCCCACGTTCCGCGCCTGGTGGAGTTGCTGCGACATCAGTGCGCCATCAACACATTGCTGAAGAGCTGCATGTCCCAAGGTCCAGGTAGGCAGGATGGCGCAAAATCTCCTTGGCAGAGGTTTATAAAGCATATTATGGTTAAGTTTCAGATTGCGATCACCATTTTGAGGTACGGCCGGCGGCTGACACCGACTTCTCTGTGACATTCCAGCAGCCAGACAAAGACTCACTTGCCATTTGTAAGCGGGTTTTTATCAAGGCACATCTTAAAGTCATCATTTTGCATACAAGGTGAACTTTAATCTAACAATATTCTGCTTGACAGTGCTGGTGGGCATTCCAGATTCTCAGAATATTACATGCAGATTATACGGAGCTGGGATTGGCGATTCCTCCCTGGATGAGTACGTCGCCGGGATCTTGAAGAGGTATCTGCTTGGAGGACAAAAATGCAGAATTTCAGAATCCACTTTATTATTATTTTATTTTTATTTATTTTTTGTAACTCCAGCACAGAGGTTGACTACATGAAGCTCCTCCTTTTACTTCAACATAGAGAAGCAAATATATATATTTGTGACTATGACCTGAGCACTAAAACTATTTGACTTTTTTTTTTTCTAGGTGCATGTCCATCCCTCTGAGCCTCCACGCGTTGTACGAAAAGATGAAACTCACTGCCGCCGCCCCTCCTGACTCCGAAAAGGACTCCACGACTTCCCCGTGCGTACCTATGAAAGACTGCTGCTCATTGTCATCGACCCAGTTGCTTGCCAACATGACTCGCAACGCCCCCGCAGGCACCTCGCCACATTGACTGACTACTTACACTACTTTTACTCCATCTCGAGTCCATATATTTTCCATTTTCAATAAAGAATTAGACTGCATTGACATCTATGGTCGCTGGTTACAGTTAAGCGTGCGCACATCCAGTACCGATAATTGGGCTGATTTTGAGCCAGGCTTGATTATCAGATGTCTCTTAATTATTTGTTGTGACGTTTAAGAGTCAGTCTTAGCACTGGAACGGTAAGAGCATTTGGCACAAAAAAAAAAATAAGCCTTTATAAAGATAATCTCAGCATTCCACCCTTGCTACTCATCTACCAATGCAAACACAAGGTTTCTGGATAAAAATGAGTCTATAGTGCTGTCTGCATGGATTCATTACGTCACCCACCACCAGACCTCTGCAGAGGTATCCAATGACCTGTGCGGCACCTATTAATAGAAACATTCCAAAACGTGCGGTAAAACCATTCTCCACTTATAGTCGAACACCACCCACCTCCCCAGTGTTGGTGTGGGAATCCAACAAATGACAGTGGCATTCTTATGTGAAGGATAATCGGTGGGGGCACCACTAAGGAAGACAAGGCAGTGAACCCGATTTACCTCGAGGGGATGCTTTTGTTTCAGAACCACCTGCAATAAATGAAGTCAATAAGTGAGGAAGTCAACACTATAGAACATAAAACATTTTGTTTGTCTAGATTGGGCCATTTAATGAAACATGACGTCATGGTGAAACATTTTATCCAATTACTGTTTAGAATAAGCAACTTTTAAGAAAAGGTTGGCTCCGCCCCACAGCGCCATCTGCAGGATTTACCCCTCAAATCACATTTCACTTTGTGACTCGCAACAAACATCTATTTATAACCGCATTTTTTATATTCAAATGACCACTCTCTTGCCGCAGTCCTTCAAATTATGATGTTCGCCTCATTGTTTGCAGACTCGCACTCGGGCGGTTTTTGCGCGCTGCGGTCCCTTTAAATCCAGACGACGCGAGGCTCGTACACGCCGCGGAGTCGGACCTCATGCGCGTGCACGACGTCCTGGACGTTATTATCGGGTAAGGCGGACGACAACAGCTGCTTACCATTTAGGACACCTACAGAACTTTTTTTTTGTTCCTGCCCAGTGTTCTGTCGTCGAGGCTAGTGCGCATGCGCAGAAACGGGGAACGCGAGGAGCGAAAAGGAGGAGGGAGGATGTAGACGCGCCGTGCACCGCTGGAAGAAGGAGGAGGAGAAGGAGAAGAAGAAGAAGAGGAGGAAGAAGAAGAGGCTGAAGGCCGGGCCGTGAGGCGTCCTTCTCGCGTCCACATCTGGATTAACTATTTGGATTTTTTAAAAATCAACGCTCGAGTTTTGGGTGCTCGACTATGTGTCCTCTCAAATGGGTTCCAACAACGGAAAACTGTATGGAAGCGAGGGTGAGTTGCTCCCAAGTTGCGCCAACAACTTGAAGAATACTTTCCTGTGTGTGTGCGTGTGTGTGTGTGTGTGCGTACGCCCGAAATGACTAAAATGAAACTTAATGTGTAGTTACACCAACGAAGCAGGCATAGTACCTTACTGCAAAGGAATATTCTTCTGGGCATATTTTTCCCTCTGACAGCCACATAAAAACACCTTTCATTCTCGTAAAAGAGAATACAACTCGACTGCAATGCAAATTGCCCTATTAAAACCAAGTCAACGGTACACTGACAGACACATTTCAATGTCACCCTCAAGGGAAAAAGGCGAACACGCTTTAGCCATTTAATACAACACCACGGCAAAATTGATTTTATGTGCCTTTTGCCGTGTCCTGAATACACATTTCAATGTCTCTCATCGTAAAGTGGCCGAGTCCGTTTTAAAGCAAAAAAAAAAAAAAAAGACGTTTTTGGCACTTAAGCATCTATGGATAAAAATTAAAATTAAAAAAAATCTAGCATAAAAATAAATGTAAGGAACTCAAAGTACAATCGACACCAATTAATTGGGCGGACGTCCCATTTCAGTTTCAAGAAAGGCTTTTCAAGCATTAAAAGTCAAGTGTCAAGGTTGCAAAAGTTACTCTGTTAGCTTTATGCTAACATGCCGTGCAAAATGCCTTAGATGGGCTAACAGCAATTAGCATCCTTCAGTCATCCCAACAATTCAAACAACTGCTTCTTGAACCAACCTGAACATGGCAGAGGGCGGGTTCAAAGGGCACGAGTGACTCATGAGAAAACAATTCCTGACATTTCTTTACTCGCCGCTATCGTTTGAATGCCACATGCAAAACAACAAAACACCAGAGGAATTCAGTCTGGCAAAGTGAGACTTTCATCCCTACGCAGGCAGTGGTCGGGTCTCTAAATGTGCAGAGTTAGCAGAGGTTGGTTCAAATTTGACTAAAACACACTTAAAAAAAAAATTCTTAGTTGCCCGTTCATGCTCTTTTGCTGGAAGGAAATGAACGACAATTGTATAACATCACTTTCAGGAAATGAAGACTCTCGGGTTGCATGCTTGCTTCAATCCGTTTGTCAATCCCAGTCACTTTGGCGCCAATATATATTTTTTTGCTTTCATTTCACCTGAAACTATAAAACGACAAAAACAAGACTGAGGAAGGGTTTTTGAAGTCAAAGTAATTATTTCCAGCCACACGACTTAGAAACACACCATGAGCGACGCTGACTCATTGCAAGGCTCAAACTGAACGTTGGTGGCTTTTTTTTTTTTTTACATGCTGTTCGCTATTCAATGACACCTTCTCTGTTTCTACCATAATTCGAACATCATCAATCATTTTTTTTTTCATTCGAGCATCAGCTTACTAAACTTGTCCAACTTCCAACGGGTTGGCATTTCTCTCCTGTATAATGTGTCGATTCACCCCCCTAATCTTTATCCTCAACTCAAAAGCTGTGCTGATCTTATCAACTTTTCCACAAATCAGTTCTTGTGGTCGGGGAATGATGCCGTTTCGTGCGACTTAAGATGACCCGAGAGAATTTTCTCCAACGTGCAGATAAACAGAGGGAAAGTGCTTCACCTAAATGGAATGCAGCCCAAATCTAGGGAGCGACTCGAAACTGTTTTTTTTTTTTTGTAAGCGTGGATTTTGTGATAACTCCAATACCAGACTCCCATTCCACAACAGCGATACAATCTCCCAACCTGAAATGTCAGCCTCACCTCCACGTTATTATCTCAAAGGCCTAATCTTCCAAACGTAGACTCACTTCCCCCAAAATGTCGAGCCGCGTTATTTCTGTCCGCCCAGCCAAAATATTTGGATAAATAACATTCCAGCGTGATCCCGTCCTAAGTCAATATCGGCGGAGAAAAAGATTGGAAGTTGTGATGTTTAAAATAACAGCGCGGCCACACAGTGTTCCCAAGGAACTGGCCCGGCCCGGAGAGTCGCCCAAAACTGGACTCGATCCCCGCCAAGTCCAGTTACGACATGACCCGTTTATGAGCCGATGCTCGCTTCGTGAGTTTAAAAATCCGAAAAGCCACAGAGAGCAATCCATCAAAGCACGTGTCAACAAGTGTAAACCCGTGCGCAGCTCTCAGTTTGGCAGCCTCGCCTGCAGTCTAAAAATGGGCCGCCTTACCAAAGCGGCGGCAAAAGGAGTACAGGGGATGGACGCCAGCCATGATGATGTCAGACCTGGTGTCCCCATTTGGGATATTTCCACTTAAAAACTGCGACTCCTTCAAGATAACTTTCGGAGAGATGACGTCACCATGTCATAGAAAGCTGAATGTCGCTTGTTGAAGTTTACTGTGCAACTGACACACACACACACCAAAAAAAAAAAAGTCTGCTAGCTTAATGCTAACCTATAATGTGAAACACCATAGAAAGGCTAAAGGAAATTAGCAACCGGTACTTTTTGTGTTTTAGTGTAATCCTGTTATTAAATGTGTGTGACATTTACCGTTGTCCGACATCAAAATGACTAATGTCATGAGTGACGGGCGAAGGAAGGAATGAGTTCTCGTTATCATCATAACACTTTAAGGGCTCCGAAGCTGACTGTCCACATCTGTTCTCAAGTGCGACTCGGCAATTAATCATCCTTGTCAACGGCTCTGCTACACCGGAACGCGCTACACATACAATATCTCGTGAAAGTGAGTACACACCCCTCTCACATTTATTTTTTAATTTTTTTTTAATGAGAGCACCAAAGTCTGAGTGGTGTACCGTCTTTTGTGAGCTAAAAGCAACTTTTCTCCCGGCCCCCTCCCTCCTTCGACAACGAAACGACACACGCTCAACAATCGGTTTTGTCACGAATCCGCAAAGCCACAAGCTCCGAGCAGAGCTCCTCGCTGCAGGGCGGAGAAAAGTCATACTGGGCGAAAATATTAGAAAAAGTTTTCTCTGGTTGCATCATTTCTGCCTGGATGTGACCACAAAAAAAAAAAGGGGGGGGGGGGTGGCCGTGCCTATTTGAGTCGCAGCTGGACTCAAGTGCGGCAGGCAACATGTTCCTTGTCCTGTGATGTCACTGCGAGAGGCAGTTCATCTCAACACCTTTTTTTGTCTTCTTGCTTTCATCATCGAGCGTTGGGAGGCACATTTTCTTTCCTCGGGTTTAGTTTACGGGCAACAATCAACAGGCCTCAGCTGACTTGGTACCACCAACAGAAAGCCCAAATTTGCAGTCCAACCGGCGCGCCCCTTGGGAGCATCGCTTTGCTTTCAGGGCCCGGTCCTGGGGCCGAACGTCACCAGCCTGTCGTGCCGGCAGAGAGGCACGTACTCCGTGTCGGGAAAGCCACAGGGCTGCATTTATGATCCCGCCAGAGGAATGAAATCCCATAAACAACAAGCTGACAGACAGACAGGGAGTCTGCAGTCTGCGCGGTGGACAAAGTCTCCTCGTCCACGCGTTTGAAGAGCTTGGGCTAAAGCAGCACAATACAAGCTAAGCTCAAAAGAGGTGGCAAAAGAAGTACAACTACTCCTGTTAGAAAAAACAAACAAACTAAAAAAAAAAGACATTCCCCATTTAAGAAGTCATAATGTACGGACAGAAAGTGCACAGTCGTGATAAATTGTCACGGAGAATGAATATCCAGCTTTCACAAAATTAGCCAAAATAACTAGCAAGACTGTACTAGCATTAGCAGAGTAAACAAGCCGACGTTAGCCACGGCAGCCACGTTCATAGCGTGAGTGACGAATTTGTCATGGAATGGTAATATAACATTTAAGTGTTATGGATTAGATTTTTTTTTTTGGTAAACGTACATGCCGAGTACAAATTTCTAATTCCACGCCACTTCTTCGCTGTGCTTCCGTTTTCTAGCCTTATGCTAAGCTGTTGGCAAACATGACATGACCTTTTTTTTTTTACTGGGGGGGGGGTGAATATTCCGCCATAGTATTCAAGGGGGTGTGCCCGCTATGAGTGTAGTGTAAATTTTGACATGATTTTTTTGACTTCACAATGACAAAGTACAATGACAAAGTCATTCAACTTGGTTGCGGCTCCGAGCTGTAAATTCCAAAGGACGTGATGTGAAGCACTTCCATCTGGTAGAAGGACTGCGTGAGCTAAAAAGTACCACAATCATCTTTTTTTTTTTTTGAACACATTGATTGATCTTGAGGATGGCTGAAAGGCATTCAACCGGTTTGTTTTCTGCTTCCAAGTATCAAATTTGGCCGCGAGTAGAAAGCCAAGCCGACGTGACATAGGTGTCACAAAAGCGATAAAACAAGCAGGCGGACATGACAAGACCAGAAAGTGGTTTGTCATCCTCAAGCTGTCACTCTGCTCTGTTTCCTCCGACAGGCAAAGGGAGCTCCAGCATCTCGTCTGACATAAGTTCCAGCACCGATCACACGCCCACCAAAGCTCCCAAGAATGCGACTCCCAGCGAAGGTAAAGCATCTGGTGCTCATTAAACCCCGCTCCCCTCCTTCTTCTGCTTCTTCTTCTATACCTCCTCCCACCGGCCCTCTCTTTCCTCCTCATCCACGTTTGGCGCTGCCTATTTTGGGAAGAGGAACCCAGGTGTTCCTGGGATGACCCTCATTCAAACACACACTCGCAGGAATTTGTTAGTCCGAGGACTTCAATCGCAATACTGACTTTGTAAACGGACACGGGAATGGTAACTCAAGGAAAATATCACAAACACGGAACGGTCACTGCTTTCTCAGGGTACTCCGGCTTCCTCCCACATTGCCAAAAACATGCACGATAGCTTCAGTGAAGAGAGTGCAACCCAACCTATGGTCCGGGGGCCATTTGCGGCCCGTCCTCCACGGGTCAGTATCAATATGAAATAGGGCTGCAGCTATGAAATATTTTGGAATTAACTGCAACTGCGTCGGCCTCTCAGCAAACACACGCGGAATCACTTTTGCCTATTAAGTCATTAAGTAGTCCGTCAGCTCTTGCCGGCGTTTGGGATGCGCCCTTAGCGGCTAGCTAGATGCTAACACTGGCACCGTCTAAGTCGACGGGATTAATTAGTTCGTTTTTTTTAACTTAGCGTCCTTAATTCAGAACGATGTCACGTTGATATAGGCGGCAGCAGTATGAGACTGCAAAATAAACTGCCCACCCCCACACTGCTCAATACAGTTTGTGTGTTAATAAGTCGTTAAATCAGGGGCCACTCGCGGGCACTCAACAGCCCCCCTACAAGGACCCCATCGGTACCCCGCAGGACCAGATGGTTCCCACTTACCGAGCGATAGCATTTTGCTGATGGTCACCTATCAAGGGATGGTCGGGTACGTATAGCCCACGAGAAACGGGGGTTTCGCCGTACTTGTGGATGTGTCCACGGGGAGATTCCAGTCCATCAACCATTTAGCGAAAGATTCAGGAGCACCGTTCCCCTCTTGAGTTATGACTGAAAGTGTTATTTTGTTCTCCACGCTAAGTGGCAGTAATTACATGGTCTGCAACCACCGCTGCCGCAGTCGCCCCCTCCCACCCTCCTCACTCCCCCCCTTGTTAAGAACATACACACAGTGTTCCGAGAGTAGACGCACATGCGTGCGGATCGCACAGTATGTCGCCCACACAGTACTGTGGTCCCCTAAATTTTTGAGCGAGTTGGAGTTCACATTGGGTTGCTAATGGACCCGAAAAAGCTTCTCATCGGGATTCGAGGTAATGGTTTGTACCTTTACTTGGTCTCAAAAATTCAGTTGTGTTCTTACCTTTGAGGGTACGATAAATGGTAAGATGGTGTTCCCCTAGGAGTACTATTTGGTCATTTATGTTTCCACCATTGAAAGGTCTCTATGATCACCCTTTGATTGAGCGATATACGATCGAAAAAAAATCCCTGGATGGGAAGGCGTTTGGGACCAAAGACTATGGAAATGCGACTTTTCGCGGTTTCACCAGGAGGTCCGCATCTGCCTCCATGTTGAGCCTCCGAGCGTGACAAATGCGTCTTTGTGGAGTGGAACTTAATGCGCGTTCGCATGTGTTCCGCTGGGCTCGCAGCTGTGCGGCCAAATTGTCACAGAGGCGTCAGCGTCGATGAAGTGGCTGTTACCGAAGGACGGCTGTCGCCAGGTGTTTGGTTAGAACGTTCATTTTGGTGCGACTTCCGCATCATCCGCTTCCTCCTTTTTCTTGTAATTTGGTAAGAACTGTCGTGCCCATGGTTCATTTGAAATCACTTGCCAGGGAAGGAGTGAGAACAGGCACAATGAGTACTAAAAAAAAAAAAGATTTACGATTTTTTTAATGTGGTTGAAGGACCGGGATAAAACCATTTCAAAAGGATTTTATTTGGTCTTTCTATTCATTTATTTTGAATGGTTCTGGAACCTGTCCCGCTTGCAATAAACGGGGATTGACTGTACTGTCAATTTGAATTTGAGTTACCAAATGCTTAAGAAGGAATCGTGATGTCGACTCCATTCTCTTGATTTGAAGCCACAAAATTATTATGCCCATCATTCCGAGAATTTGCTTCGAAAACGTTTTTGGAAAGTTGGTGTCCAGAGAACGCAGAAAGAAATGAAACCCAACGTTACACCCCCCCCCCCCACCCCCCGCTCCCCAACCCCCCCGGGCCTCTCAAGATTTTCTCCCATCAGCTTTGCTCGCTTCCACTGGAGAAGTCAGAGCAAAGAAGGAAGAAGCAAGGAAAAACAGAAGAGGAGAGAAGTTGTTTTTGTGAAAGAGGAGGAGTAGCACTAAGTCTTGTTGAAGAAGAGGCGGCCTTGGTGTTTTGTAGTCCCATTTTTCACGTCAGTGACAAGAGGGGAGCTGGGAAAGGCACCTCTGACTGTAATTCTCGCCGGTCTCTTTTCAGATTTGGTCTGTGGAGCACCTGCGTTGTTTTGGCTGCTACGCACAAGCTAAACGGACTGTTAAGACCCCCCCCCCCCACCCCCCATCTTAAATTCCGTATTTACACGACCATACGGCGCACCATATTAAAAGGCGCAGTGTCGGTTGCGGGTGCTATTTCTGTATTTAGTACATACACTGTATCATTGGACAAAGGCATGGTAAAATGTAGGCTAGCTTAAAAAAAATAAGCTAGCATGCAGGGATTCTAACCCATGTTTTAAAATGTATGCTAGCTTAAAAATGACATTAGCATGCAGGGAGGCTATAAAAATGACATTAGCACGCAGGGAGGCTTGCCCATGTTTTTAAAAAGGCAACGAAAGCAAAACTGAGTTCGGGGGTACTTGGGAGGACTTAACATTGTACTCACATGACTTTTTGGGCTCAATCCTCCTCCACAAATCCATCCAGGTCCTCATCTTCTGTATCTGAAATGAACATGTCTGCGTAAGAACAGATAGTCAAGCGCTCGTGGAAGTCACCTAGCAACATTCACAGGTTTTATAACGAGATGAGGCGTCCATTTTGGAGGAAATTTCACATTTTTCCGTGCGCCCTATAGTCGTGAAAATAGGCTAATGTACTATTTAACACTCGGCACGCAACCTGTGTTAAGGACCAACTGGGAGACATTTGTTCTCGTCGTCAGGGCAGTTTCAGCCCTTGTCGCGATTGATTGACACCTCCCGGGCTTGATGACGTGACAGAAGCTACATCTTGTAATTAGCTTAACACGCATTTCCCCAAACAGGGCTCCCAAATGTTTACGAGTTGAATGCATATTAAATCTTTTTACAGCCCCACCAGAACCGCCGTGGGGTTTGTAATTAGGCGCGGCGGTGCCGAGGAGCAAAGTGCTAGCGTGTCATTACCTCCGACGGAGGAGGTTATATTTTTTTGATGCCGTAGAGCTCTTGACATTATTTTTTTCGAGCGAGGACACGGTTGGTGACGTCGCAAACGTTACAAAGCTCTTTTTTGACTTCTTCTTTTGGTTGGGGGTTGAACGAGTGTGAGAATTGTGGCCCGGGTGAAGGTCAGGGGATGTGGGGGTTGCGCGAAGCAAGAACCAGGTCCGCTTCCTGTCCGAGCGCCGGCATTCAGCGGCGCCTATTGTCCTCCGACTTGTGCGGTGACCTAAGCGCTTCCTGTCGTGAAGGCTTTGCTGATAGCGCGGCCGCACGCACTGCATGCTAACATGGACTTCCACGTATTCAATTAAAATCCAAGGCAGGCCGTAGGGGTTTGTTTTGCATGCCAGGGGTCCCCGCTGCATGTTTTCTTTCCCAACCTTCGCCGAATGTTTGTTTTGACAGAAATCGGCGCCTCATTTTCACACATGGGTTGAAAATGAGTCACGCCGGTTATCGCGCGAACCGCCTTGTACATGGTACAGCGGTTTTTCCCTGCTCGCTTTGCTATCCTCTTGGACATTTTTATTTTTCTCCAACCTTCCTGTCGGAATGGAAGTTTTATTTTGAAGGGCAGGCTGAAAAGGAAAACTGGCTGACTTGACAACACACGGCGATACAGTTTTGGGAAAAAGATCACAGATAACCCGGTTGAAGTTTAAGAATTGAGTAGCGATTTGTTTGTGATGAGATTTTATTAGATAATTTTTTTTTTCTTTTTTGGAGTCGAGTTGTACGGACTAACGGGAGTTTAGCTTGTTTTATTTTCTCGCTCTTATGGTCCAAGATGTTCGCAATTGTCAGTCAAATCCCGGGTGGATCTCCGGCAAAGTGAAACGATTTCTTCCTTGATCGAAGCTTGACCCCCCTCCGCGAGTTGCTCCAAGTCCTTTTTTTTTTTTTTTTTTTTAAACAAGAGAGCCGAAAACTTCCCACCTGGCAGCTCCGTCTACTTGACTCCGCTGGCCGGGCCTGAAAAGAATCCCTGTAGTTTGGCTTTGCAGTCCCACTGCCTGTGCACTTGTCTCCGTCTCTGCTAAAATCTGCAAGCGAGCCTGCCAACTTAGCTTCCTTCCTTTTCCTCTCACGTCTTTTATGACAACCGCAAACAATCCCGACCATCTTCTTCATTCGTCGCCATTTTTTTTAGACATTTCACCGAAATAAAATTACGTCAATGCAATCCCCCCCCACCTTGAAATTTGATTCGGTTGTGATCCCAAAATTCACTCAAAAGAAGGTTTTTAAATGTGTATCTTATCGAGAGGTGCCGCAAAGTATTTTTAGGAATTTGAAAAAAGATCTGTCGCTTACAATTAGCAATTAGCATCGACAACTCCAAATTGATCTGGGACTTTGCGTAGCCAGAAAATGAACAGTTCCGAAGGGGTTAAAAATCCAAATTTCCTGCTGCACTTCTTCAGCGATCACCCCCCCCCCCCCCGGATTGATTTACACAAGACCCCCGAGTGTATCAAAGAGCCATCCAGATGGCGCTGCCAAGCGGCGGCAAACTTGACGCTAATCGACTCCTGCTGCCTCGCGCGACGCCGCAGATCCGATTTGAGTGGGCAAATGGTTCCAGCTTCTCTCCCCCCCACCCCCACGTCCCCTCCTCCCCAACCCGAGCATGCCTTCGTGTGGCTTCACGCACATTGAGAAAGCACGCCAAGCGGCCCTTTTCATTCCACCGCCGCCGCCCGCCCGCCCGCTTCCGCGTCCAAGGTAAAGACCAGATGTTTGACTCGTTCTCCTCCGATTTCCTGCTGCACGTTGAGCGGTCCAGCATGTGCGTCAACACACTTTTTTTTTTTTGCAACGCTACGACAGCCCCGCGCGCGGATTCCAGCGAGTTTATTCCTGAATGAAGTCAACGTCCTCTCGGCCGCATCACATGTTCCTCATCAGTCGTCGTTATGGAGACCAAAAAAAACGAAAACCGTCTTGTGAAAACTTTGCTCGTCTGTTCATCCCATTTGGGGCTTTTCGTCTTGCCGTCGGCTTTCATTGACATGCGGATAAGTAGCGACGGATCTTATTAAAAGGACATTGGGATGACTTGGGCGGCCCGGTGGGCCAGTGGTTAGCGCGTTGACCTCGCAGTGCGCGGGTTCAATTCCAGCTCCGGCCTCCCTATGTGGAGTTTACATGTTCTCCCCGGGCTTGCGTGGGTTTTCTTCGGGTACTCCCGGTTTACTCCCAAATTCCCAAAGCATGCATGGCAGGCTGATTGAACACCCCCCCCCCCCCCCACCCTCACCCGATTCATCGTCAGGTTTATCAGAGCTCCCTAATGAGCTGATCATGGTAGACATGTAAAACAGGCTGGAGGGAGACTCTCAAGGACTAGGACTTGGACTTGCCTGAGCAAATGTTACACCTTCTTGGTCGACTTTGCCCATTTTCTAAGAATCCGTATAAAAGTGATCAGAGCACACTTTGCCAACACTTGGACATGAGATTTAAAGCTCAGCGGAGATCTTTTTTTTAAAATGTGTTTTCAAAGGTAGCCTCGAATCAGGTAACTTGTTCCAGAAGAGTCTGCGGATGTCATCAGACGCCGAGATGGAGTCCGGGTCTGGAATAGCGATCTGGCAAGAAGTATGTCGCTGTCCCGCTGACAGTACCGACACACAAATCCACATTAGGGCCAGCGTGGCGTCCATCCGTCAGGCGGACGCTGACACGCGGCGTACAACCCGGAGGCCCGCAACGCCGTCGGGTCTCTGATGACTTAATCGCTCAAATCCCAATCAGCTTTTGGTGGTCGAGTGTTTGAAAACACACAAGGAAATTTCCCACCCGCGGAAGGCTTTGTCTACTCTTGTGTTGAATATCCAAACAATGTTGATGATCGGTTTCGTCGTCTCCACGTGGTCTCTGCGGTTCAGGTTTGGACTCCAGCACGAGGACTCTGAGCACACCCAGTCCGGGCCTCAAGTCGTCGTCTCTGTCCTCCCCGGCGCTGTCCAGCAACGGCCATGACACCAACTCCACCTCGTCGTCCTCGTCGGCCGCCGCTTCAGAGACGGTGGCCGTGGTCCACCCTCAGCCGGGCGCCCGCACCCACGCCCGCGTCTCCAGGGGCCACTCCCCCGCCGAGCTCCTCCCCGACGGCGTCCTGCTGCAGATCTTTTCGCACCTTCCCACCAACCAGCTGTGCCGCTGCGCCCGCGTGTGCCGCCGCTGGTACAACCTGGCGTGGGACCCGCGGCTGTGGCGCAGCGTGCGGCTCGCCGGCGAGCTGCTGCACGCCGACCGCGCCGTGCGGGTGCTGACCCACCGGCTGTGCCAGGACACGCCCAACGTGTGCCTCACCCTGGAGACGGTGGTGGTGAGCGGCTGCAAGCGGCTCACCGACCGCGGGCTGCACGTGCTGGCCCAGTGCTGCCCCGAACTGCGCCGCCTGGAAGTGGCCGGCTGCTACAACGTCTCCAACGAGGCCGTGTTCGAAGTGGTGTCGCAGTGCCCCAACTTGGAGCACCTCGACCTCTCAGGTAGTCCCGACGCTCATCGGACGATTCGTTAGGTACACCCGCGCAAGCGTCTTATTGCGAGCTATCCGAAAATGTCCGCCTTGATCGTAATTCCACATTATTTTCACCTTCTGTGGTGCTATTGCACCGGTGTCAAACTCAAGGCCCCAGGGCCAAATCTGGCCCGCCAGGTCATTTTATGTGGCCCGCGAAAGCAAATCATGTGCGTCGACTTGCTAAAATCTGTACCGAAATGTCAAATTGCCATGTGTAATAAATCACGTTGAGATTGTTGCAATAATTTTGTTATCCTTGAACAATAATTGAACAAGCTATTAGAATTGACTTGACTGTTTTCATAATTTGTAATCTATGAATTTGTTGCGTACAAGTAATCATTTTGCGCTTTCACTGTCATACCGGCCCTCCGAGGGAAGATGTAACTCCAAATTATTTTTACAACTTTAAAAATTACATTTTTACAAATTATTATTACCGATTCGTCTTACTGTTTAGTGTGTATGTTAAATCGCTCCATGTACAGCACTTTGTATGCAGCGATGGCTGTTTGAAAGTGCTCTATAAATACTGTTGACATGACAAATTGGCCCATTACTAAAATGAGTTTGACACCCCTTTCCTATTGTATTCCGCACTTTTCCGTTAATTTTTTACATTTTTATTCCAACACATTTAAAATGGGCGTCAAAAGTTGCGTTTTAAAACACTTAGTTTTAAATACTAGTTTCGCGTTCCAAAGTGTGTTTTTACAAGTGTGTTGGTCTTGGCACTCTGTGTCGAAAGCCACACTATGTTCGCACACATCGAACCTTGCCAGGCAGCAATAGCTGTTGGCACTTTGCTTAGTCAGGTCCCACCAATGCACCCGTGTAAAAAAAAACAACACAATTGAGCATTGTCTCATTTGCACCCCCTACAGGCTGCTCCAAGGTGACATGCATCAGCCTCACAGAGGAGGCGTCGCTGCAGCTGTCCCCACTGCACGGCCAGCAGATTTCCATCCACTACCTGGACATGACCGACTGCTTCTGCCTGGAGGACGAAGGCCTGCGCATCATCGCCACACACTGCCCCCGCCTGACGCACCTCTACCTGCGGCGCTGCACGCGGCTGAGCGACGAGGCGCTCCGCCACCTGGCCCTGCACTGCCCGTCCATCCGAGAGCTCAGCCTGAGCGACTGCCGCCTGGTGGGCGACTTCGGACTGCGCGAGGTGGCCCGCTTGGAGGGCTGCCTGCGCTACCTGAGCGTGGCCCACTGCGCGCGCATCACTGACGTGGGGGTGCGCTACGTGGCGCGCTACTGCCCCAAGCTGCGTTACCTGAACGCCCGCGGTTGCGAGGGGCTAACGGACCACGGGCTGGGGCATTTGGCGCGCAGCTGCCCCAAACTCAAATCCCTGGACGTCGGCAAGTGCCCGCTGGTGTCGGACGCCGGGTTGGAGCAACTCGCCCTGTACTGTGGCGGTCTGCGCCGCGTCAGCCTGCGGGCGTGCGAGAGCGTGACGGGGCGCGGCCTGCAGGCACTGGCCGCCAACTGCTGCCAGCTGCAGCTGCTCAACGTGCAGGAGTGCGAGGTGTCGCCGGAGGCGCTGCGCTTCGTGCGACGCCACTGCCGTAAATGCGTCATTGAGCACACCAATCCCGCCTTCTATTGACAAACTCCTGCTACGTGACTGAACGCAGCCTCGCAGAATGTATTTAACATATTTATCTGTACAAAAGAGAAGCAAGTGGTGCCTTGAGATATGAGTGACCTATTGTCATTTTTTTTTTTTGTGCTTGGACTTCAGGCGTAAACTTGACAGACTTGTTAAACCCAACATTTTGTGTGCACGTTATACCTATTGTGTGGTCACTGCAATTTCATTTTTTCCCACTCGTGTCCAGTAAGGGTGTCCCTTGTGTCTACACTTCAGGGGCCACCTTGTTCATAAACATCACATTTGTGCAACAGCTTACTATAGGACACTTTTGTAAATTATTCTGTTTTGGAATGAGCATCCTTCGAAATCCAACGGGACTATTTATGGTGCAAAAAAAAAAAGCGCTCCTGTACAGTACACTTAATACAATCACCGTGCTTGTGACAATCATCACGCAATTAAAGGACTATCACATTGAAGTACACAAACACTTTGCTGCTCAAATTGTGCCAATAAAGTCCATGAATGCTTTGGTAAGCAGTTTGTTTCATAGCAGTCCATCTAGTAACATTCCCCTTAATTTTACAAGCGTCTGAGCATACACACAAACCCTTGAGAATTCTGTGGACCACTGTGAGTAGCACCAGTATCACACTTGTATGCTTTGTCTCGAAAAATATAATTGCACCGCTTTTATAGTCAGAGTGCCAACAGAAAATAGTGGAAATTTCCTACTATTCAGAATCTAAGCATGTAATGACGAATGCCCATTTTACCTTATTTTTCCTGGCCGTCCTCACTTCTCCAAGTGGTTAGACACTTTGTCCATCCGGATTGGTGGTTCCGTCTGCTTCTTTCTTGGACTTTAATCCACATCGGACGCTCCAAATGTACCACTTCAAAATGATGTCCGGGTGCCGCTTTGAGTCATTTCTTTAACACTGAAAGCGTTTTCACAATTCGCTCTGGCTGCTTTAAATGGATAGCACAAATATCCACAAGATGTTAGACGTCCCTTTAGTTCCTCAGAAACACGTGTTGTCATTTGACAGAAAAAAAGATTCTCTCAGTTTGACGTCACTTTCGTCGATTCGCACATACGTACTCCTACAACCATTCCATTAAAGAACCATGTTTTTTTTTAACTATGCCTTGGTGTTGGGATGTGTTCGTTTGGCCAACGTAATGTGTTAAGTTAGCACAATTGACCTGCTAGCTAACCGACGCATACGTACTCCGCAAAGTACTGTAACGTTAAATTTGATTGGCTGCGTAAGTAAACACCTGTAAAGCGCTTTATCTGATTGGCTGGAAAGTTACCACTTATTGTCGCTTGTCGCACCCACAACAATAATAACAAAACAATAAAGGAAATGGACCGATTTAATTGGTTTTTATGGCGGAAATTGCCTTCCATACAACAAACATACAAATAAATATTGTCCGCAGAGAAAGAATGACGCTAATGCACAAGATTTGTTGTGAGGTAGAAAGAAAATATCTTTATTTCTGTTTGAGGGCAGTGAAAAGGTTATAAATTGTGTTATTGACACATTGTACAAATAAACTGCTAACACGTGCATGTTCGGTCAGTGCTACATTTGAAGGTTTAAAAAAATGCAATTCACATTAAACGCCTCTAGAGGACGCCAGAGATTTTCCCCAAATTGCTCTGCTTCCTGCCTTGCTGTCGTCATTGCATGTCCTTCAGACAGTTGGGCACAGAAATTCATTTAGGCCAAATCCGATTCCGAAGACGTGACTCGGGACTCTGAGGCCAATGATTTGCAGCGAGGCGTCCTGTCTTCACACATGGGTCTATTTCTTATGGACGCGGGCGTTGCGCTGCTCGGCCCACTTGCAATTGCAGTCCACCACGGGCTGCAAGATGCGGGTCCAACTGGCCTAAACAAAATAGTCATTCATTGTCAGGAAACATGTTATAATTAAGACAAAATAATTGTTTTTGAGGCGTTTAAATGCCTCAAAAACAGTCCTTGAATTTTCCTGAAATGACTGCTTTTACGTAAAATGGCTGAATAAATGGTGGAAATGTTGCCGTAAAATATGTATACCTGTGATTTAATAAAGTGCAGCTCATCTTGGACTTTGCTCAGTTTTTTCTGCAGCTCGCCGTATTTGTGATGGAGCATCTCTCTGTCCCCTCGCTCCTTCAGGAAGTCCTCCTTGAAGACTTCCGCCTGGACAAGGACACGTACACGTGAAGATACATACACACACACATACATACAGTATATATGCAGTATACGCAGTATTCCGTCGACGATAGCTAACCTGATGTTTCCAGAGGTCGTCTGGAGGTCCGCTGCTTTCCTCGAGGGTCTGAACAGGATGGAGTCGCTCCTCTAGAGCCTTTGGACGTAAACAAAGCACCCATGATTCAAATCGCCACTTATACAAATAAATTAAAGGAAAAAAATGTTTTGGGAGACTCAATTTTGGACTGACTTTATTGAGCCGGTTGATCTCCTCTTGTTGATGCTGCCCCCTTCTGGTAAGAACGCTGTTCTGCGCCCGCAGGTCTTTGGCTTCCGTCACTGCTGTGTGGAGTTCTGAATTTACAGTCTAAAATGTGATATAAATACAATAAAAATATAGCGAGGGTCGACCGTAACGCTAATAAATAATAAATCACTACAAACATATATTTGGTGAAATATTTGGAGTTTCTGACTGCACTTACCTGAGTTTTTGGTTGGCGTTTCTCTTGTTGAACATCGCTGTGGTTTCGTTGTGAAGCCTGGAGACTCAGAAGCTGTCAAAAATCACCATGAAAATGTTTGCTTTCCTTCAATGTCCAAAGATTATTTAACCATTCTTTAAATAGTAAAAAATAAAATAAAATAACAAATAGATTTAACACATTCTAACAGCTTTTATTTAAAAAAAAAAGGAAATAAAATTTGGGGGACAATTCAATGTAGAAATTCAATTGAAAGACTTCATATTGCTATCATAGTACAGTACAGTCACTTCTATTAACCTTGTTTTGGTAGAATGCCACCATGGTGTTGTACTCTCTGGCCCATTTCTCATTGATGGTCAGCAGCTGAGGCAAAAAAAAAAAAGAAAATAATTCATTGACCCCTTTCATGCACCCTGTAAACCTGATAACATGATAAGCTGTCCACTGTAATTAAAACTGTGGCTCAAAGGGTTAATGTACACATTACAATTACAATTCATCTGTAAAAAATACGTTTCCCTCACAAACTATTTTTCTTCCTAGGAACCCAGAGAATAGGCTTGTGTTATGACTGAGTCACATTCTGCTTCACAAGCTACACATTGTTTGTTTTTTTTTGCTCACCTCTCGCCGTTGCCTCTCCAGAATGAAAATCTGCTCTCGCATGCTGGCGTCCTGGCTCGAAAGAAGAAAAAACGATTCATAAAGAAAATCTATAGACCTAAGCGTTGAAAACGCGAAGCTTTACGGGACGTGATGAAGTCACGTCCGCGTTTTGGACTTCCTTTTTTTTTCACACTCTTGGAAGTTCTTTTTGAGATGCGTTCCGGTAAAAACAGGAAAAAAACGCATCTTACATTATCAGCCCGGCTGTTTTATGACATCACACACATTTTGATGTTTGGAAACGAACTAAATATTGTATATGCAACATTTGTTTTTAAGAATATTTATAAAAGAAATATAAAATACGATTTTATTTTAGCAATGACAACATTCAAGTATTTTCTGACAACTGGCTAATCTTAGAATTTTTTAATGGTCATTTTCTGTATTTTGAGGGAAATTTTGACTTTGAATGGTTTTTAAAACTTTTTTTCCCGTATTTGTCCACAGTGCCCACGTGAGTCTACATTTTTTTGGGGGGACAAATTCCATGTTTTCGAAAACGTGTTGAAAATGGCTGCAACGGGAGTTGGCCGTTGCTTTTGGAGATGCGAGGATTCTGCCTGACTATTTTCTGGAAAGAAAAAAAAAGACTTTTTTTCGGCAATACTCAAAATTGATTAAAAAAATTAAATCCTTAAAATATAGATATTATTATCACAAGACGAGGACTGATTGTTGAAAAGGTTCGACGATACGTTAATTTCAATGCGTACCTTCGTTGAAAAAGATCAATCAAAACGCTCACCATCATGTGTAGGGAGTGTAGTTGCTCACGTGCGGAGTGCAAAGACGCCTTTTGACTTTTTATACTAAGGATTCCCTCCGCCTCCGCCTCCGCCTCCGCCTCCGCCTCCGCCAACCCCCTGTTGACCCACTTTGTGGAAAGAACGTACAGTGGGGCAATAAACATCACTTTTACGGGACCAATCGTGACTAAGACAGAAACGATACGCGACAGGAAGATTAAAAAAAACTCCAAGCGGTACTATAGTTTAATAAGAATCACGTTTCACCTACAAATCCACAAGGAAACCTGAACACACACACACACACTATATAACAATAAAATATGATCGATTTTTCAAAGGCTGCATTGCAAACGTGACGTCACACGAAGTAACGGTCGTCAATAAGCGAGTGTGTTCCTTCAACAAGTGTGTTGCCAGGGTGTTGGCTTCATTCTCATGAATGAGCCGAGTGTCAGCCCCCCCCCCCCCCCACACACACCCCCAGTGAGAACACCTTGTGCTTTTTAACCTTGGGAAAATCACACCATCTTTCACAATCTTTTGTTCTGAGACGCCGTGTGAGTCAGCGAGCCTCGTTAGTTACAGGAAGCTAGCCGTGGAGGCAGCACGAAGGGGGGAAACACACAGCGGCCAAGAAAAAAAAGAAGAGCTTGCTATATGGTGGCGCTTATTTAAGCAAGTGTTATTTGACGGGTTTTACGGTACGCGCACAAGTTCCAATTTTGAGTCACGTACCTTCGGTGTCGTACAATGTTGCATCACAACATGCCGGGCAGCGCTGAGGAAGCGAGGCAGCATATTCGACAGCAAGAAGAAAATTGGAAGTTATATGATAGCCACACAATTATTGATGGCGAAAAAATAAAAAATAAAAGTTATTTAAGTGACAGTGGTTATTACAGTGGACAGCTTCTCGTGTTATTAGGTTACAGGGTGCATGAAAGGGTTAAACAATACGTTTAAAAATGTCTTTCTATAAATTATAATATGTTTGAAGAGTGACGAATACCGCACACCGCCAAAGAGTTGACACACCACAACCCCCCGCTTACGGGACATAAGAACGACTTTTGGTTTTAGTTTCCAATCTGCAGAATGATAGAAGCAAAATAGAAACTTTTCATGCGTCTTTAGACTCTAGCTTGGGTCGGGGGGGGGGGGTGATGAATGAAGGTGGAAAGAAAATTTCAAGATTGGCAATCCTTAACGTAAAAAAGAAAAAAAATACACATATTAAACGTACATTTGTCGAGAACACAAATTCAAAATTTCTCATGACATCCCAAAATCATGAGGACCATCAAAGATTCTTTAAGCTGAACTGATGTTGTAATGTCAGGTAAATTTTAGCTTCTTGTCTTCCAACGTATATTGACGGTTCATACTTACGTTGCACTTTCCTGACTCGACATAGCATCCAATCACAGTGCTGCACGGCAGCTCCCATCTACAACTTAAGTGGGATTCATTCGGCTGTTCTTTGCAGATGATAAAGAATACCATATATTACTATGAATACCGTTACCTTGTCTACATGTGTTGTGTTCAAATACTTAAAGGCCTACAAAAGAGCCACGTAGAAGCTAGTCATTGCCCGTGTTAGCGTTAACCTTAAGCTAGCAGACAAAAGACTGCGTTCTGTTGTTGTTTTTAATACGCAAAGCGTAATCGTCTTTGTTTCAACCGAGCGGCAATAAACAGCTAGAACCCTTTTTTTCTGAAAAATGTTTACAGAAAGACAGGTAGATCAATATTTCTTTCGTTACTTACAATATTTATTTATATATTTCTTCCCCAAAGAGTAACACATAGTTCAGGACAAAAATGAACGTTAACTCCGGCACAGCACTTTACAGAAGATACATTTGCACCATCTAGCATCAATGAAGGCTTATTGATTGCTTACGTTTGCAAAGAATGAGCATTTGATCAAGACTTATTGGTTGGAGGGCAGACCAAAAGTAGGGAAAAAAACAAACATCCAATACGGCCAAACAAGACTCGAACGGCGGGTCAACTGCAGCCAGAGGGCCCCCCCACCCCCTTCGGGCAAATAGAGAGAGGTTAAATACGGAGGCGGAGCGCGGGCAGGGGAACATGCGGCGAGAATATATGACACTCAGGCAGAAGCAGCGGAAAAAAGCAGAAGAACAACACAGAGGAGGAGAAGAAGGAGAAGACAGAGCAGAGAGGCGAGGTCAGCATGCTGGCGCTACAGAGACATTTTTTTTGTATGTTTTTTTTTTTGAAACTCCAAAGCCCAAAGACAACAATCATATGCTGGACGTTAACACCGAAGCTAATTACAAAGCCCAACACTGACTTTAATAGCGATAATATACGGATAGATACTGTATAGACGTGGATATACATGTAGAGGTATAAATATATAGCTATACGTGTGTGCATATATAGGAGGCGCTACATCACATACAATAAAAGCAGAGGCAAGGCTAACAAAGCGCATGCATGCACGTGCAAAGGGGGCCGGGATGGATGCAGCGAACCAACGCCGTCGTTTAGCCGCTCTGGGGCCAAGCATTGTGAATGTTTCACTTTGGCGATTCCGGAGTCTTTAAATAAATAAATAGATGATCAATAAACACATTGCTGTCGATTAAACATTCAAGGTTACTTTTGAACACTTTTGTCACCCTCATTCAGGAACAAGGACATTGCACATCATTGGCTTGTGTGTGTGTGTGTGTGTGTGTGTGTGTGTCTGTGTGTGTGTGTCTGTGTGTGTGTGCGTGTGTGCGATTGTGTTTGTGTGTAGGCTAAAGTGCACACCCACCCCACAAGAGAGCATGAGGGTGTCAGGTGGTAGAATGTACAGACGATACCAGCAACATTGGACTACAGTATAAGGCAGCCAAAATACACCACAACAGACACACAAACGTCACACGCCAGTCACGTATCGCAACAGAAAAGTGCTTCCGGCTCACAAAAGGTCACCACGAGGAATAACGCGCACGCGTGCACCCCTTTATGAGTTACGCGCACGTGTTGAAAAATACATTCAAGTTGACACACGATACCTTGGGGAGGGGAGCGGCAAAGTTTGGAGCGCGAGGGATAGTTAGGACAGCTTATTTAAAAAATAATCATAATAATGTACTGCAATTCATATTCCCGATGTAAAAGATAAAACTGGGATTGATTCTCAATTTTAATGCTATCATTTATAATTAACCCAATTGTAATTATTTAGCCGATTATTGACCAGGTTTAATAACAGGAACTATATCTCAAATTGTTAATCAAAGAAAACGCTAACAATACATCAATCTGTGATAAAATAGAATTTAAAAAAAAATCAATATTACAGGATTGCTTAATGGGTCATAGGTGTCCCAAGGACCAGACTTTGCCCACCCCTGCTCTACACTGAGGAAAAATATGAGTTACCATCACAAATAATCTCTGGTTATACGTCTTATGTACATGTATGTATACGACCCCAGCGCTATTTACACGATACCGTCAAAAAGTGATTGTGGAGCTAATTGTGCTTTTCTTGCGACCATTCACATCATCAGTATTGCTGTCGAATGAATCAAGGAGGAACTAGTATACTGGTGCTTTTTTTCGCAAACATATTCGATATATAATTCTCTTAATATCTTGAGCTGAGAAGAACCGTATAAGGTTGTGGTGCCAGGAAGTAGTCTGTGCCGCAAGCGTTCATATCAAAGCATTCAGTGGCTACAATATGAACTGGAACTCTTATTTTGTTTTGATCATGAATTTCATTGCATAAATCCATGATATTATACTTTTGCCAACTTGTGTCCGAAATAAATTCTGTAATTTGGAACAAAGTATTAAGGGCAAACATGGCCATTCTTTGTACAACAGCACCCCCTGCGGGGTTGCTTTAAGATCACAGCCACCTGTTTTGATTTTGAGTCCTTTCTTCTAAATTAGAATACCATTTCTACATTTCTTAATTTTGACCTTTTACACAATGTGTTAATATTAGCTGAACGTTAGCTGCAATATTTGCAATATTTGAATTCATACATCGGTGGTGAAGCTAATTGCGAGCTAAAATTCTTGCCTACGGCCACTTGAAAGATTCTGGATTCCCTCGGTTCCTAATTGGATGTCGTCACTTAAAGCAGCAAAGTTGCAAGCGGTAAATTAGTACAGTATTGCCGAATTGGTCGCATGAGATGTGAAAACATTTAGCATTTCTGAGCTGGGTAATTCTCAAACCAATTTTATCAACTCAGAGAAATAGTATTAAAAAAAATAGCTTAACGTTCGCCACCGGGATTAGATATTTACATTAGCAGGGAAGGTATATCGCAAACTAAAATTCTGACATTCGTTTAAAAACCTCGATGTAATTGGTCATTACGTAAAGCAGCCAAGTCACGATTGTTAAATTAGCATTAGCAAATTAATCATAGAGATAGCACAAATGTGAAATATGAAAGTAGTTTATCCCGCATTTTTTTGAGCGACCTACTCAGTCTTAGAAGTAGCCTCAAATTTGCCCAAAAAGAGTTTTAGAAGCGAAAGTAGCTGAATTTCATAAGTCATAACCTGTGCTGGGACGCTAATCAGGTCATGGTTATCAATCAGTTCTTTTCGCTGAGGTAAAGACGTTGAAATGGTTTTTGTAGCTAGTTCTGGAACCAGTGCCTGCTAATTCTTTAGTGTTAGCCAACATGTTTAGCTCTCACATTAGCCAGGAAGCAAACTCTGTATACTTGTTTCACAACAGTGAGTCACTCGGGTCGCATTTTACATGATCACTTTTTGGCAGTTGATGTCATGGGGGCTTCATTAGCATTAGCAAATTAGCCATGGGGGCTAGAACAAGGGCAGGATCCGATGGAAGTAGATTATGCCGAGGCAAGGAAGGCTAGGTGCTTTGTTTAAAAATGACTTACAAATGGCATTTACGCTAAAGAACACGGACACTTTGGCACGTCATCACATCGTCGTCATAAATGATTATAAAACAATCAGAGTATTAATAATTGTGGACTTATTGCACGTTATCACATATTAGCACAGTTTAAGTTACACCGATTGGCACGTTTTTGGTCGGGACAACACTAGCGGAAAAAGGCGGACAAGCACTTGTACAAAGCTTTGGACCGCATAAGTCCACAACAAAGCTAGCATACGTAATATAGAGATATATGTACAGTATATGTACACATATTTATATATCTATACAGTGTACCCCCAGTAAACCGCAGTTGGTTTGCGCCCCCAGTTGTATCCCAGATTGTGAAGCAATCGCTTTTGCAGTATGCAGGCAAGTCCAAATTTTTGGTACTTCAGTGTAGTACCACTTTGTGCCACAAGTGGTGCAACACTCGTCCAGTGACACAGTGTGAAGCGTGATTAGGCCGTCGATTGTGTTTCTTATATGTTAGCATTAAACCAGTGGACTTTTAATGTTTTTTTAAGCTTGAAACGTTTTTTTTGGGGGGGGGGGGGGTTATGTCTACATTTTATAAAGTGCGGGAGTGGTGAACAATAGGACGTACACATCTCCATATTGCAAATGTCGACCGATCGCAATTGGGTCTGGAACATGGCCGCAGTAAACAGGTGGGGAGGGGGGTTCACTGTATATACCGGTAATGTGAAAATGGCAAATATAATTTTTGTTTGAGAGGAAATAAAATGGAGCAAGTTACATTGAGGATGGTGAATTGCAGCCAGTTCTTTTATAGATCCTGACCCAGACGCTCGATTTCTTCGATGAGGAAGTCGATGTCCTCGAAGGTGGCGGCTGGATTGGAGATGACCATGCGGAAGAAGTTGACCTTGTCGCCCTGCGGCTGGTAGCTCACCATGGTGGTCCCGTACTCCATCATACGCGCCTTAATCACAGGCGCCACCTGGAATCAAAATCAAAACAACGTAGCATCTTTCTGATGTCTGAATTGCCAATGATTAGGTTCCAAATGCCAACTCCCTCCCACTCTGACCTTGATATGTATTCCATTTTACATTATTTAGATTATTATTTCTGACTCGCTACGCGACTTGTGTTCTCCACTTCAGTCACCTTGTGCAAGCGTTTCTTCTTCTCCTCTATGTCGTCCATGTAGCGCATGCCGGGCGGCAAATACCAGAAGCATACGTTGGTGTGTTGAGGCTGCACGCAAATCAAACAAGTACATGTCTCAAAATCAAATGACTCCAATCCAACACGACGGGACCATGAAAGAAATAAAACCTAATTATTATTGAATGAAATGCAAATGAGTGCCCGGAGGCATCTTATGAGATGGCCCTCTCGTCATATTTTGGCACTCTTTTGTTCTCCTCGTGTTCAATGGAGCATATTTGTGACACTGCGGCATTCATATGCAGATGAGCAATTAATTGTGCTTTTGTTACACATAATAGCGGCGGGAGGTCCAAATTGCCTTTTCAGCTAAAGCCAGAGTACACGCATGAGAAACGACCAGCATTTTGTCCGTTTTACATCTCATACACAACACACATGACACACTTCTCGAAAAGCGCCCACAATTTTCTTTCAGTGCGCCATCAGAACCCCAGACGGCGCTCTTTCACCCATTACTTTCCAATGTAAAAATAATATTTAAGCACAGCCAGACAATAATCCATCATAACCAGCAGAGGGTGCTATTTTGTCTCTTTCCGATTTTACAAAGTGCGACTGTCCTTTTCTTCCCTCTATGTTTTTAAGATTGAATACAGCGCACATGTAAGATACAAGCGAGTATAACCAGAGTAATATAAAATATAATACTTTTGTCATTTAAGGTGTTGTGGCTGGTCGATACAAGCGAGTATAACCATAGTAATATAAAATATAATACTTTTGTCATTTAAGGTGTTGTGGCTGGTCAATTCCATTTTGTTGTTGTTGTTGGCCCGAGGATGAATTCTGCCTCGCAACAAGGGGCAAACATGATGAAAAGTGAACATTTTCAGAACACGACAGGAACTTTTCAATTCCAACATGCTAATCAAACGATCAAAAAAACTTGGACATACTTTCCCGTCGAAGACCATCTGGTAGCCTTCCCTGTCCTTGATTTTGTTGTACAGATACTCGGATAGCTCCAGACATTTGTCGATCTGCGCCTCAAACCCGATGGTGCCCTGTGAAACGTGGTTATGTAGATTCCCACGATGCATTGCTCATCAAAGGTCCCTGTGCGGTTGGTCGGTCCTCACCTTTGCTCTCCACATGAGCCACAGTTTGAAGATGTCCACGTGGCGTCCGCACTGCAGCGCCTTGTCTCCGGTGTCGTAGGACAGGTCGTATTGCTTGTCTTGCTGGAACAGGTAGCAGGCGTGCATCTGGTTGCAGTTCTGCATCAGGCCCTATGGGCGGGGCCGCAAGAGGGGAGGGGCTTCGTCAGTTGCCCAATGCCATGAAGTCCAAATATTTGGTTTTGGGACTTAAGTTTCACCGTAAAATTTGAAAGCAAATATTTAAAAATAAGGTACGTGAATACTTTTGCCACCTCTGTGTTTAGTTCAGAGTCTGAAAAGATTGCACAAAATTTACTAAACTTACCTCCTCGCGCACCAGTAGGGCAGAACACTGTAGCGGCACCGACATCATCTTGTGTGGGTTCCAAGTCACCGAATTGGCTCTGTGGTAACAACCGATATTATGTTAGCATTGAAAATGTGTCATGGTTGCCTGGACTTGAGTCACATGACTTGACTCAAGTCTCCCATTTCAGGACTTGCTGATAACAAATGTGACTTACTCCCAATTCTGCCGTTTACACCAACCATGTCAGGTTATATGCAGATTTTTGTTGATTAGTATCATGAAAGGGACTGAATTAAGTGATCATTTTGGTACCCTTCTTTGGGCGTGTAACAAACTTGCCTTTCGACACCATCCAGCTTCCATCGGTGTCTCCGGGACATGAGCAGACTTCCTCCCCACGCACCCTGATGTGACAAAAATGCACAATTAAAACTGAAGCATGTTTATTTATTTATTTATTTTGGTGTTCCAGTTACAATTCAATTTTGTTGGTCATTTTTGTGTGTAAAGTTTTGCTCAATCCGTATGGGAAATGTCTTTGGGACTGTAAATTTATCGAAAATATTCTTTGCAACGCCTGATTGAGACGTTGCTGTCCATGCTAAATCATCTATCGGGGGGGTGAAAGAAGAAGATGAGAAGGAGGAGGAGGTCACTAATGGCCATTGAGAGAGGGGAGGAGATGATTTATAACCTGTGTTCACATTTGTGTGTGTGTGTGTGTATGCGTAGCTGTGAAGTAGGTCACAGCAAAGCCGTCGCACGCATTTGTCACACTCAACATTGAGCACTTTATTCCCGATGACGAACGAGCGGGCGACTCACGTCCACATGCATCCAGATGTTGTACTTCCTACAAATGTCAGAAATGGCGATGAGCGGGTCGAAGGCGCCGTACACCGTCGTGCCCGCCGTGGCGCTCACGAAAAATGGCACGAAACCCTGCGTGGAATTCAGACATCGGGCGATCAGATAAGGTTTGGTTTTACAGCGTCATCGACGGGCATTGGAAGGGGCGCGTCACCTTCTGTTTGGCCTCCAGGATTCGCCGCTCGAGGTCTGCGGGAATCAACTTACCACTGGGGAAAAAAATGCGGTTGTTTTAAATACACAACATAAATTGAGAGTGGTATGAAACAGCTTGAAGCATTTTTTTTCAGCGTAAAAGTATGCATGATGCCGAATAAAATGATTGCGTTACCTTTGGTCAGCCTTGATGCAGATGACGCTCTCGGTGCCGATCCCAAGAGCTGCTGCTCCCTTCTTGATGGAGAAATGACTCTGTGGAATATGAAAAGAAGGAAGGTGACATCAGCGATGTATACCATGTCACAGTATGAACATCCGAATAGGCATGGTTTGAAAACATGAGCGATTTCTAGTCATAATAATATTTTTTTTTAATCATTGAGTATGATCAGAGCTGTTACATGTTCGGAGGTAAAGGCCACCAGCCGGGGAACGGATGACATTCCTTTCTCCTTGACTTCAGGGAACATCTTGAAACGGGCCAGAAGCATGGCGTACATGTTGGAAATGGCTCCACCTGGAGGACATATCAAGAACTGCAAATGATGACTTGTCAGCATTTAAAATAAACGAAAATGTTACGCACACCACGACAAGTTTTTTCCCCCCTCGTCTATACGAAAATGACGAAAAGTCGGGTGCTCGTGCGTGCGCACCGGGGGAGAAGATGCCGTCGCCGCGGCCCTCGTGCCAGCCGATGATCTCGCGCATTTTCTTGAGCGTCACGTACTCCAACAGGACGAAGACCGGAGCCACCTCGTACGTGAACCTGCGTGGTGACATCACACGCAACGCACACACGTCACAATCCATCCCCCCCGAATCTGGCGGACACTGCATTAAGCACACAACCCAATGCACCCAACACCACGAGAGCGGCACTAAACATCGACAAAGGCTCACTTTATCGTTATTATTATTGTTATTATTATTATTATTATTGTTATTATTATTATTATTATTATTATTATTATTGAGTCCAAATATTAAACACAATTCTCAGTTCAGTTTTGGTGTGTGAGACTTAATACAATGTTTTAATCGCAAGTGTCCCTAATAAAGTGTCTAATGAATTGACAACCACTTCTTTTTATGAATGTAAAAATATTGTAGCCCTCTAGACAGCTAGGAATAATTTAACCAGAACGAAAAATTGATTACACCAGAAAGAAGAACAATGATTTGATTTTAAAAACCGTACCAAAAAAAAGCAGCAACCGTAAAATGTCGCCACAGTAATAAAAATGAATTTGAACGTATTTCAGTGAGTGACAGTTGATATTTCTATGCGCAAAGAGGCCATAAAAAGTACATTTTCACTCATGTCCACATGTCTAAACTAGAGGCTCTAATTAATTGCCCACAGCCTTTTTTTAGGTCACTGTTGGACAAGCGGCACGAAGCTTTATCAGCCCCAAAGCAGACGCACACTAAATGGAGCCGCTGGATTTAATTTCACAGCCAATTTTCTCCCTCCCTTGTTCCCATGGGGATGCAAGGAGGGAGGAAGGGGGCACAAAATAGAAAAAGAGAGCGTGAGTGAGTGAGTGAGGGGTTGGGGGGGGGGGAGTTGAAGGGGGGTGGCTAATTCCCTTCTTATTGTTCATTTGGCAGGAAAAGGGGCAAGAGAAGCATTCGCACGTGCGCATGTCGAACCGGAAATGCAATGGATGATGATGATGATGATGATCGGAGGCAAGAACTTACATGTTGGTGTTGGCGGTGGACGTCAGCCAATCAGCAGCCAGGCCCACCATGTCCAAGCCAGTAGACAGCTGGTTGAAGTACCTGGGGTGGGCTGAAGGGGGGGGGGGGGTGTGAAATAATGACCTTTTTTTCACACGAATGGTCACATCTTAACGAAGCTGTGAAATTAAACGAAAGACAATGTCAATTCATAATGGTTAAAACAAAAAAGATTCTTCATTCAAATCAAATTCTTCATTGTGGTTTTTGCAGTAGCAGCATCAAAACTAAAATTTTCTCCAAGATTATATTAAAAAAAAGGTTGATTCTGCAAATAATCACATTATACAACAAAAAGTGCAAAGATAAACAAGAAAAAAAACCATAGGAAATGATGAGTAGGAACAAAAGAAGATAATTTGACGTGGAGCGCAACAAGGCACAAAGCTTGTTCCCTATTTGTTTGTATAGGCACAGTTTCTCTCAAAATGGACAGAACAATAGAATAAATGAATAGACACACCCATCTATTTATTCACTGTGTACGAATCTTTTATTGCGGATTTGCGTGGAAATTAATGGCCTTTATGTTCAGTCTCCTTAATTCAGATATAATTACAACAGTAAATTAAGGCATGTATTGTATTTTTATCTTTATCAAATGCTAAAAAATGGATTTTTTCTTTTTTCTTTTTTTTTGTGGGGGCGGCATGAAGAGATAAAGCACGCAAAAATCTATTGTGTGTTTTATTTTACAAAATCGACCTGCGACGGTGTAATCTGCCGATCATTATCTTTGCAGCAGAGGAAGGAGGCGGAGGCCCCATTTTATATTTCATTGGGGGCGGGGGGATAGAAAAGAAACACGTATCGTTTTTTTTCCTCACATCAAATAATTTGTTTTGAGCGTTTGCTGCTATTTTTTTTACCATCAACTCGCACATATGAAGCAACCATGCAAGGCAGACGCCACCCCCCCGCCCCCCCGCCCCGCTTTTCGCTCACCTGTCTTGATGGCGTACTTGAGGGTGGCGCGGCAGCTGATCAAGATGTCGTCCAGGGTGCTGGGCTCGTGCTGCAACTCCCAGTTGTTCATCTGCAGCAGCTCGCTGGGGTAGTGGAAGTCGATCACCTTGGTGTCGCGATCGAACGACTCCACGATGTAGGCCAGCAAGATGTCCACCACCTCCTGCAGGAAGCTCAGAGTCTTGGCGTCGCCGTCCATGGCCGGGAGGAGGTCTGGGGAACAAAAAACGCGAGGGCTTTTTTTTAACGTCTCTATCATTTTTCGGAGGTGAGCCGATCGGTATATTTTTTTTTTGCAGCAAATCCCCCCCCCCCAAAAAAATCAAGGTGACCTCTGCAGCATCAACAATCGCTTTCAGGGTGTGTTTCATTTTTCACACGGTAAAATAAACAATTTAAATCATGAATTCCATGCATTTCAGTGCATGGTCGATTACATAACCGTTCTGTGATTATTTTACAATAAAGAAATGCAGAAAAAAAGAGGCTTGGCAATCGTGCTTATTTGAGAAAAAAATAGTAGCCACACAGTCGTCGTTGATTTTTTTTTTTTTTTGCAGCGTGTGTATGTGTGGTGCACCTGTTGAGTAAAGGTCGGAGAAGCCATGCACGGCGGCTTTAGTGCAGTTGCAGTCTTTGGTGCATCCGCAGCTGCCCTCCGCCGCGTGAGGTTGCTGCTTGGCGGCTGGGGGATCGGCTGCACCTTTGTCCCCTTCGTTCACGTTCAGGAGCGCTCCATAAAACAAACGGCACAATTCAATTCAAGAAAGGAAATTAAAAAAAAAAAGTTTTCCACCCCTAAAAAATAATCAGCGTAAAATTACCACATAATTTGGATCCCAGCCCTCCGGAGAGTTTCTGGGCCGCTGCCTGGCACCAAGCCCGGGCTGCGAGACAATTCATTGCATGCAACTTTTAACAAATGCACCCAAAACGTCACGCGACTTCACGTGAAGCAAGATGATGATCGAAATTTGGTTAGGAATAATTAAAAAAAATGTGATGCAAGGCCTTGCGTGATAGAATGCAAGATGTACTCACGCGTGTTGGGGCTCCGGCTGCCCGAATTGTCCCCGGCACCGAGGGACCAGAAACCCGGGGACGCCATGGCTCAGGAGCACGGCGAGTGTGGCGTCCTGGTTGTACTCGACGTCGTCGGACGCGCGCACATCCAAGCACACGCGGGGAGGAAACAAAAAAAAGAAGGGCGGCGGGGGGGGGGGCAATTACGACGATGCGCGGTTACAGAATGTAAATTCTCTCACATGCATTCTCTGGAAATTCTGTTGTCCAGGGGGAAAAAAGTGTCCTTTACATCCCTTAGAAAAAAACCCCAAGTGGATTATAAAGCAGCGTGTGGGTGTGGGGGGTGCAGGGATGACATCCAATCTCACGTCACCCGAAAAAAAAAACAAAAAAGGAAAAAAAAAACTAAATCGTGGTGCATTCACTTGCGAGTCATGCCGAGCTGCGTGGCGTCGTGACTCGCACGCAAACACCAACGCGGTTGTTCCACTTCAGCCTCCAAATGAGCACCGAATGCCAACCGAGACGTCTGCCCGGGAGGGCGTCTCATAGGGCGGCTGCGAGCTGAGCCTGCCCCCGCCCACCCCTTCCGGAGCTGGGGGACAAGAGAGAGGACAGAAGGAGGATCTCTCGCTCTCTTTCCTCTCTCTCTCTCTCTCTCTCTGCAGCGTCACAGCTCGTTACTCAAACAGTATTTCATACTCGTTACTTGAATGCTTGTACTTATGGTAACTTTTTCATACTCTTGACTGCGGAGGAAGCACAAAATGAAATGCTGAAAGCAAAGCATTGGGAAACCGTTGTCCTGTTAAAGGCAAGACAAAATTTATGAAAATTGGGAGACAAATGTTTTAATATTTCCTTTGATGGTTTCTTTTCAGAATACATGGCGGGCCCATCGGTTGCACAATCTGGTTTTAAAAATATAATACAAACGAGCCTCCCCCAAATAAAATATACATCATATATATACTTATTTTCCCTTTAAAATCAAAGTAATTCAAGCAGGTGGAGAAACCCAAGGCTCACAACTTGATCCCCATTTGTTTTATTCTAATATTTATATCCAAAATAGACTTTAAAACATAAGTTTTATGCTTCATCTTACTTTAATTGTAGTATTTTTTGTACCAGTTAAAAATATGTCAGATTTTAGTCATTAAAAATATTTCCAATAAACAATAGCTCAGAGTTTGGTGTGGGGATGGTAACAACTGCAAAATGGAGAAATGTGAGTACTGATTATGTATGAATAAACTGGTGAATAAAAACTAAAATCATAGTGTAGAATTGGTGAACTTGTGTGCCTGACGGTTCAGAAAATTCATGCAGGTACAGCTTTTCTTTGGGTACTTTTATGTCCTCTCACGTTTCAGAAACATGCATGTTAGCTTTTTTGACGACGTTAACTTTTCACTGTGGTGTGAATGTTTGTCATCTGGAGCACCCCAAAGCACACAACTTGGTCCCTAGTAGTTTGTCTTGATGTTAGATTTACATCTTGCCCAAAACTGAAAATTTAAAGGGTGCATCTGCTGGAATATATTCAAAGGTTGATGTGCCATACGTCTCTTTTTGATCAAGTAGATATTTTCGGTTGTGTACAGACTTACGTTTTTTTTTATTCATATAAACCAACTGAAAAAAGAAGAAAAATACAAAATGAAAATAAAGAGACTAAATTGCAAGGCTTTTATTTACAGGCTCTTTTTAAAGTAAAGCTTATTTGTTATTCACAGATGTGGTCATCTTGTCTAAAAAGCTCTCATAGGTCAGTTTTGTTTTAGTGCAAATTTATGATAAGAAACAATTTCTTGTCATTGTCACCATTGTTTTGATTTAAAAAAAAAAAAAAAAAAAAGTTCAGTCCTTTGCTCGGTACTGTCTGATGAGTCTTCGTCTCTGCGAGGTCTTCCTCAGCAGGTGCCTGAAGTCATAGGGGTTGTCGTCGGTGCGACTGCTGGCAGACAGCATTCTGGCCACGGAGCGACTGTGGACGACGCAAAAAATATATATATACTGTATACACATTGCACACTTGCAGCATGGAGGAGAAACGGTTTTAAAAAAAAGAAGCAAACCCTTCACAGACGTGAGGAAAGCTGCGGGCGTCCTCGCTACGACGAATCTCCCGTAATTAGCTTGGCTTTAAATCTCCACCTAAACGCTCGCAGCCAAACGACGGCACGGAACGCGGTGCGGCATCTGCGCTCTCATTTGAGAGCGCGGCCTCGGGGTTGTTGTTTCTTTTTAAGTCGATTCCCTGGATAAACAAGTTAATTTGTTTCAAGTGTTTTTTTTTTTTTAATGAGAGAAAATGTGTATGGGCAGAAGCTACGAGTGATGAAATGTTTTTTTTTCTCCAAACGCTTTGTTACGGTGATTACCAAACTTTACAGGGCTCAGTATAATAGTGACCCACCAACCCTCTTTGCAGTATTGCTGATTTTGAAGCAATCATTTTTTAAAAATGCGCTCATACCACTTTAGAGTAGCACCCCTTTGATGTAGTACCACGGAGTGCCACAATATGTCAGGCAGCACACAGCTTTCATGGAAAAGCATTGAATTGTTTTGTCCATCACTAAACGCTACTGGCATAGATAGATGAACAAAGACACCTTTTGTTTTTGGCAGGTTTGGCCTCTGGCTTGGATTCTTCTGGCTGTCTGGTCTCGGCAGGTTCTGGCTTGGTCTCCACGGGGTGTCTCTGGTCCTCGGAAACCATGCGCTGGAGACTGCTTTCGGACGACATTTCTTCGGAAGCAATGGCCGGCATAGACTTGCTGGTGGGCAAAGCCTGGTAGTAGTGCTGGTCCACATCCACAAGCTTACCCGGACTACGAGGACGGACGAGCAAGAGTCAATGCCAAAAAGTTTGTGTTGATGTTCAGTTCGTACGTAAGTGATCTGCACGATAATAATTGTGCTGGCTGTAGAGAAAGATTCCCAAATATCTTTCTGGAGTCCCACAGGGCTGTGTTTTAAGTCCCCTCATACCCACTATTCGCCCACATTCCTTTTTATAAAACATACACCGAGGTTTCAGAGGCGATGAGATTCATCGGTTTGATTTATTTTGGGCACGCACACACGACATGACCATCTATTGACTCCTCCCCCTTCAGTCAAAGTCTCTTGATGGCCTCTCTTCCTTCCTAATGGCGCGTGTAAAATGTTCCCATCCATCGCATGATTACGAACCTTGAGCCCTTTTCGTGTTCACTCGGTTGTATAATGTGAACCTGTGCTCACAATGTCCCTTCTCTCAGCACCTTCCATGTCCTGCAAAGGCGGCCAGCCACATTTTATATTTCGTATCATAAAACGTCACTGAACATGTCCGGCGTGTGGACGCCACACAAGATGACGCTCGTAAAAACTGGACACGGCGTGTCGTTAAGTCCGCCATGAGGCGTCACTGCGCGTCGGCGGTTAAGAGGATGTTAAATGCACTTACTCCTCTTTCCTCGGCTTGCGTTTGTCATCCTGGACGGAGCGCTGCGGGGAAGAGCGAACACGTCGGCCATCATCATTCTTCAGTGTAAACATGCTCTCTCGGCACAGTTAGTTCAATGTAAACCTTTTTTCAGTTCGCACCATAAAGCTACCCGAAGTTGAGGAAATGCCACGGTGCTCAGCCACACCGCGAAAAGGATGAAAGGAATGAGCCTCTGTTTTTAGCCCCAACATTTTTTAATATGAGAATATCTTTCAGGCCACTCACGTGGATCAACGTGTAGTAGGTGGAGTCCTCGGGAGTGTTGAGGGTTTTTGGCTGCAGGGTCCGGCGGGGGGGCCGCGACAGTCTCTTGTCGGCTGAAAGAGTGGGAAACGACGACGTTTGACGAGAAGCCATCATACAGTTACAGGGAGAAAACGCTCATCCATGAATATACACAACTTTGTGTAACGTTCTCGTGTGGAAAGCTGCGAGGCTAGCGTGCTAACCAGTCGTCCCACCGCGCCGCACTTTGAGGCAAAGTTGATTAATTCCGGCCGAGCGGCTCACCGCACAGTTGACCCGGCAGCGACCGTTGTCCCATTGAGCTGACCTCCATCCGCACGGGCAGTTTAACCTCAGGCCTTGCCAACGCTTTGAATTTTCCAATAGTAGCCCTCTATACCATACTGTTACTTTCAGACATTTCAGAACTTTAGCCACCGGCAAGGTTTTGGAGCATCTGGAGAACCATTTCACGATGATTGATCATTTTTGTCGGCCGTTAACACTCTTGCAAATACATCACACGTTGACCTTCCCACGCTACTTCTTATTAATCACGTTCGCACGAGACCGAACAGGTGAATAAAAAACTAGCCAGAGCAAGAAGAGCAAGCGTAAAGTTTACAATATCATTGAAAAGGTCATTTGGTATTGGCGCAAACAATTCTACACTTCCGCCAATTAATTCCCCGTTGCAATTGTCACACAACGCGATTAAGCTTTGACGACCTTTCCCGTGAGGAGCATTGCAACCGACGTGTTTATTGCGCAATGATGATGATGGAGTTGATGATTACGGGCATGAATATGAACTTGGGGAAATAAAGCGCGTTTACAGGAGACCTGGGGCCATGTGTTCCGCGCAGGAAAAGTCAGTAAAGGGCAACTAGATGTGATGACGTAATACGTTAAAAAGCAGTCGAATTTTTCGCGTGTTGCTGGATGCTTTGTTTGTATGCGTTGCTGGTCCGTGTGTATTAAAATAGCATTTGTATTATTGCTGTAAACTGAAGCCCATCTATGTTTTGCATAATGTGCTGTTAGCATTAAGCTAGCATACTTTGGTCAGAGAAAATATGGCGTTTGTCGGTGTTTAATTATAATTACATGGTGTTAAATTATTTTTTGTTGTATGCTCTGTTGTGTTTTTGCTTTATGTGTTTTACGGTAGCACTTTGAGTCCATATGCTAATCTCCATGAGCTTGTCAATGCTTTTCCGCAGTATATGTTAGCATTAAACTAGCTAACTTTCATTTGATGAAATTATATGGTTTGGTTGTATTTGTTGGTATTTAAATATACAATGTTAAATTGTCTTTTGTTGTACAAGTTGTGTTTGAATAGCACAGCTTGAGAAAGTGAATATTAATGTCCGTGTGATTGCCAGCTGATGATTCATCCAAAAAAAAAAAAAAAACTTATCCTGAAATATCGCGGCATGAACAAATCTAATTGAAATGTGAAAAACATTCCCAAACACGTCAGCCCTCCATGATTATTTCCCATTATAATTTGAAAAGAGAGTGACAGATGAGCCAACGGCATCATTAGCGTCCCGTGAGCATCCACGGTGAACTTTGCGTTTGCCGCCTGTCGCCGCTCACCTTCCCAAAAAGTAATTACTTATTTTTGATGACACGTCGGATAGAGAAGTGCTTCCTGCCTGGCCACTTGACTTTCAACGGCTACCCGATCTAATCAAGCCTCGTGGGAACGGCCGCGCAGATAGCATCGTGTTCCTTGCCGCAAAAGGCGGAAATAAAAGCTCACGCTCGCGGAGTCAAAATATCCTCGACTGTTCCTGGATTGTGGGCGCAACCGAAATATTTGCAAATCAAATCCCGACATCTCCGCAGGAAACAACTCGGACGCATCTCACTGAATGATGGATGAGCTTGAAAGGGGGGGGGGGGGTATATGTGCTGTTTGGACAAATGAAAGGCTGAAAATAAGAGTTGTCCAATATTTAAAAAATCAGTTCAATTTATGACTTTTTAGGCCCTTTCGAAGGCCGCTTTGATCATATGTAAGACTTTACAATAAAAGAATGACCAGAACATCGGAATAACATCTTATTCTATTTTACACAAGATACCTGTGACATCATTCTTGAAGATTAAACACAATACAAATGTGTCAATCTCTTACGTGATTTGTGCATCGGGGAAGCAAAGCCATTGATTGGTTTCTCCTTGACAAACATGCCGTTCCTCTCCGGGTTTGATTGATGGGCCTGGATAATGTCCGTCAATTTCTGCTGCAGGGCCACAAATTTGTGAGAAGTCTTTGCGATCTGCGGAGGATGTAGAGCAGTTGTGTGAGTGAGCTGGGGAATGAACGGTGGGGACAACTCACATGCACCGTATCAGGTTAAATAATCAAGAATAATCGTACTCACATCAACATAGTTCGCTATTTGATACCTTGGGAAAACAAGCATCAAATGTGTGTTTGTAAGTGACCTGTTTGGAGAAGGTCTCCAGCTGCTGGGCTTCCTCCTGTGCCACCTGCTTGCTGGCCTTCGTCTTCTTGCGCTGCTTATGGCCTCGGAAGTGACTTTGGATCCTTAACGCGGCCTCTTCCTCCCGCCATTTCTCAGCGTCACATTCCAACAGAACATCAGAGGCATCCAGAGCATCCAGGGTTAATTCGAGCTCCACATCGTCGGGGGATAAAGGTTTCTCGGTCGCCTCTTCTCCATCCAGGACCACAAGGTTCTCAAAGGATTCTGGCACCACTATGAGCTCTTCTGTCCTACTCTCGGTGGTCTTCCCTTCCTTTTCAAGTCGTTTGCGTTCTTGGTGGACCCTGAAGTTACTCTGAAGGACCGTGGCAGCCTTGGTCTCTTCCGGGTCTGCGCTGTCCTGCTCCACGGCATGTTCGTCGGAAGTTTCCTGCTCATAGCGGTTCTTTAGGTTGCTCTTGGCTTCCTCCTGAAGCCCCTTCCTCTCCTCGTGGCTGCTGAAATTACTCTGGAGAACCGTGGCAGCTTCGGACTCCTCCTGCGGGATCGAGGAGTCTCTGTTCTCTTCGGGCGGGGCTTCTTCCCCGGATCCAACCACCAGCTCATCCGCCACTTCGATGTTGTCTTCATCGTCCGGCACCTGCGTGTGATCGCTGTCTCCGTTCTCCTCCGCTTCATATGTATCTTCGTCCTCCTCCTCGGGGCTCTTGGCACCTCGCGCTTCTTCTTGGCCACATTCAGCTTCCGGCAGTGACACGGGTGGCAGCTGCAGCTCGGATCCGGCCATGGTCTTCTTTCTCTCCTTAAACTTCTTCCTCTCCTTGTAGCCTCGGAAGTTGGTCTGCAGGACCACGGCAGCCTTGGCTTCCTCGTCTTCAGTTCGGGTTTCGGCACTTGAAGGTGGACAAATGTCCTCGGCGATGCTCTGGTCCGGTTCAGTCGGCTTCTCCTGATCGGCGTTCGGAGCGTTCTCTCCTTTCACCTTCTCCAAGGCTTCTCTGAAAACGAGAGGGCCAACTTAATATTGTGGATTAAGGAGCATAGTTTGCCTCTCCTACCGTTTCCTTTTGAAATTCTTCCTCTCCCTGTGGCCTCTGTAGTGCGCCTGAATCTTGCTTGCCGCTCTATGCTTCTCCTCCACCAATTCCTTGAACTTCTTCTTGGCAAGATACCCCCTGCAGACTGACAACAGCGACGCCAACAGGTGTCATTCGAAAACAAACCGCACTTTCTTCCATCCCAGTCCGAGCGGCTCTCACCAGTTTGAAACCGGACGACAAAGGCTTCCAGCTTCTTCTTGTCGTCGGAGATCCTCTTCCGCACTTGATAGCCTCTGTAAGCTGGGCATGGAAGCAAAAAAAATGTCGCAGTTCGGTGCTAGCGGGGTTGCGCTCAACGTGGCATGGCTGACTCACCGGCCTGCAGCACCAGAGCGCCGCGCTGTCGCTCCTTCAGCAGCCTGCGGTAGCGTCTGGAGCCTAGCCAGCCTCGCACGGAGGCTTGGAGCAGCACGATGCGCTGCGTGGCCTGCTGCACCATCAGATTCAGATGCTCCACGTGGTAGTACTTGAGGAAAACCTGGACGAACCAAATTCGCTGAAAGTAAACCTGTGTTCAGTCCTTCCAGTCGAAGCCGCGACAGGTGGAAATGTGTGATTTACATGACCAACATTTTCAATCAAACCATATAATTTCTTCTTCAAAAAAGAAATATATATATATAGCTTTATGCTAACATATAATGTGGAATCCCATAGACTGCCTAACACAAATTAGCATAGATGTCACAATAATTGTATTGGTCATAGGTGGGAACGGCATTTCTTGAATAGATGAAAAATAACATGAGACGAAACAACAATAAAAACAGAATAGAAGAAATTTAAAGTCACGATCTGATTTGAATGCACATCATCTTATCCACATAAATCAAATAACGCAAGGGTGATTTCTTCCCACCTTTGTCTTGCCCATGGCCCAGTTCTCCAGCTCGGCTTTTTCCAGAATGGTCGCGCATGTCTCCGGAGTCACCGCGGGCTCCTCGTCAGCATGGAACGCCACAATGTGATACCTGGAACAACCAATCGTCAGCGGTTTGAACGAAAACGAGCACAAAAACCTGTCTGAAAAATCGACGTCAATGAAAACCTCTTGAGGAAATTAGCAAAGGGGACGCGATGAGAATAGCCCTGCCGCCGGATCTTGGCCGTCTCCAGGATTCCCGTGTAGCGCAGCTGGACCAGAACCTTCTCCCGGTCAAACTTGTTGGGTTGCCTGTCATTGTTGGGTTTGATGCAGCGCACAAAGTGGGGCTGCCCCGCCACCATTTTGGACAGCAGATCCATTAGGGAGTACTAGTAGGAGCACAAGGGCTTAATATTTGACGCGGTTCGTTTTTGTATAATATTCTTAGTACAGTACCACTTAAAAAATCTTTTTACAGTCAGTGAAGGGTTTTCTTCACTTCATCAAATCAAAATTGGGCCACTCATTGGCTCCATTTCACTTTCAGGAACGACTGCACCCTTTGTCTAAAAATGTCTCGTGTCGAGAATGAACAAACATTTTGAAAAAGACGTTATTCAACATGAACATAGTTTTCATGGGTTTGAATTGCTCAAAGTGGCCAAATAATGGCAAAAGGTTACCATTTGATGTCAACAATATCTCTTACTCGGAAGTAGGACGCCACCGTCTGGGTTCTCATGTTGGTGGTTTCTCGAGGATGGTAGGGTGTGTCTGTGTCAAACGGCTAGACAAAAAAAAAAAAAAAAAAAGGTCAAAAACGACCACATGTACAGTTGTCCCTTATGCATTTTTATACCTTCCAGGTGAATGTGTAAAAAAAAATAATAATAAATCGGCATTTTATAATGATAATAGGAATGCATCATTGGACTGTGTCAGCAAGAGGCGCATCGAAAAAACTTTTTTAAAATTTATTATTTTTTTTGGTCAGCCGTCAGCTCTAAATCTCAGCTGCAAAACAGATGCCCAAAATGCAGAAACCAAACAACAAAGGAGCCGATTTGCTTTTCGGAAATCGAAAGTGAACTAACATGCAAGCTAAACATGACATTGAGCTCGATGAGTGTACATTGATTGCTCTTTAATGACAAAGAATGTTAAGTCCTGGGCGCAATTTGGAAGCATGTAGCAAGAAAGAGACTCGACTGGAGCAGAGGCAAGGGTTATAAATAGAAAGGAAAAACAAGTGAAATATAATGGTTACCTCGATGAAAGCAAAGGAACTGTACAAGGTAAGCACTCCCATCTTTACCACAGACACGCAGCAAAAGAAGGGGAAGAAACAAATGAGAGGGTTTCACCTTTAGTTTGGAAAATAAAAGCTAATGGCTGAGAAGTAAAAAACAAAAATAGCCTTTGTGGAAAGAAACGTGCAGAGGTGAGTGTGCAGAGTACCTTGGCGAAGGTGAGGGTGCGAGTGGGGGTGCGGGGGGTGAGGAGCGTGTTGATGGCTTTGCCTTTCGTGTGGGCAAGGTTGCCTGAGGGGGGAAAAAAAGGGTGATTTTGGACACATGTCTCAAACCATTTTTTATGATCACGATATGGTTCGTCATACAATTTTTTAAGCGATTATCTTTATTGGGTTTTTTGGCCTTTGAGTGCAGTACCATGTTGTGCCACAACATGCCGGGCAGCACTGAGCTCCACAGGAAGAGATGCAGCAGAATTATCGCATCACATGCTAGCATTAGGCTAGCGGACGTTTTGGTTGAATTTTGCTCTTCTTACACACGGCATTTGTATGTGTTGATGTTCTATGTGTATGAAAGTAGCAGCTGCTTGAAAGTTTATAATCACTCTACTAACATCTATGCTCATTTATATTAGCCCGGCTGATTTATTTATTTTTTTAAATTAGGTTTTCCTATATTGAAGACTTTAATGGCGATAAACATAATGGCTGATAGGAAAGTAGTAACTGGTCATACATGTCAGCGTCCATTTTGGGGGTATATTTAGGATTAAAACAAAATTCTAAACAAATTTGTTGGTGAGGAATAGCAACCAGGGTTGACGGTACTCACCTGTTTTGGTGAGGGGATGGGTGACAAGTTTACGAACAAGCTCATTCTCCGAGGACCTCAGCAGAAGGACGATGTCCGCCGACAACATGTCTCGATTTTTGGACAGGAATCCCGCGGCGTTGTAGATCACCTGAGAGTTTCAATCATAGTTGTCAAAGTCCGGGGAGCCAGGTGAGGCCCGCCACAGCGTTGCTATGACCCGTTAAAGCAAATTATGTGCATCTACTTTTTTTCTTGCTAAAATCTGGATCGTAAAATAGTCTTCACTCCTGATGATTGGGGATGAATAATCATTTAATCATGTGGAGCACCACACGGCACCAGGCTAGGTCCCCATTTGTTCGTTTCAATATTTACAGACATTTCCCTAAAACTAACACGAAAAAGACACTGCTGCTATATTTTATTGGCTAATGTTTTCTTTTCGAATCACTGGATGAAAAAAGTATTTCACTAACTCAAATCCTCTTAACCCATTCACTCCCAAAGACGTTTTTATACGTCTTTTCAGACTTGGTCCAGAATTGGCTGGTACTGAATGAGTTAAGGAGAGAAGATACCTTTCCAGCGTAGTGATTAATACCAAATCCCAGGTCGATCCTCTTTGGCCTCCAAAAGCTTTTGGTCTTCAGGTTATCTTGAAATTTCTCTAAAATATCACACAGTCATGGTTACAACATGACGAGAAACTGAGAAGTTTCCAAAGATGTGAGAAGAAACCCACCGACGAGCGTCTGATCGGTGGCCTGTGGGAAGCGACTCTCCTCGTCCAAGAGGGACAGCATGCCCATTGGCTTCTGCAGGAACAGGTCCAGCAGTGGCCGGTTGTCCTCGTACTCAATCATGCGAGCGTCCACGTCCTCATTCAGGTACTCATCCTGCACACAAGCTACAGTTAGGAAGTGGGGAATTTAGTGGTCCAAATTCAAGTCTTCTCCCTATTTGCGGCAGGACTTGTTACCCAAAATGGGAATGGATTTACCGTAGAACCACAAAATGCACATCAAATCTGCTTCAATCACGATAAAGGTCAAAATGTTTGACGCAGCACAGCTTGTACACATGAGCAATGCATTTAAAATGAACCTGGGAACAACTCCCGTCTGCTCAAGTGTATATGGTGGCAGTATAGGACAAATGTATGTCTGGGCCTGGTGCCAACAAGAACTCCCAAGAGTCGATTTTAAATCTAATGCTGAGAAGTGTCCACCCCCCCCCCCACCCCCTTCCTAATTGAGCCTCGTTTAGGCTGATTTATGACTGCTCTCCATGGGTGAGAGCAAATAATTTAACATTAACAAACCATTCTCTGCACCCCCCTGGGGACGCAACCCCCCACCCGCCCTCACCCCTCCAAGAGGATCGCTTAAAGGAAGAAAAGTGAATCCCACTCTGCTGTGAATGAAGGTGACGGCTTTGGATGGACGATGCAACTCTAACACAGCAGTACGACCAGATTTGAACCTCATGACCTCTCAACTGAATTTACAGTACATGCATATTTTCTTTAGGTGAAAATTTTAAAAATTATTACTGCAGCTTATTGAGTCATGAAACATTTGGTGTATTATATATGTCTGGATTACACTGTCTCTTTGGCATTGAAGAGTGAAATCATAATTCAGAGCTTTTTTTTTTACTTTCTGTATATTTATTTTAGAACTATAACTTTTTATCAAGTACAACAATGTGGAGTGCTATTTATCCTTATTAAAAAAGACGGTACATTTTTTTTGTTGGTGTTTTCTATGTCGCTGAAACGCATTAATGACATTTCCATTCCTTTCAATGGGCTGAGACGATTTGGAATTGCTTGTTCGCATTTAGAAGAAAGACAGTATGCACCTCGTTATGGATGGAAGTTACCTGCTCCCAGGCGAAGATGTGCTGGTTGAAATAAAACTGAATCTGCTCATTAGCAATGTTGATGCAGAGCTGCTCGAAGGAGTTCCTCTTGAAGTTCTCGAAGCCGAAAATGTCCAGGATGCCGATGTTCAAGCCCTTGTCGTCCTCTCTGGAGGATGAAGCCCAGTCAGTGGATGATGTCAGGTCAAACCGCACCGCGGGTGCGTAGCGCCCTCACCCGAGTTGGCCGTCGGGCCGGAGCAGCGAGTTGATGCGATTGACGATCCAGTTGAAGAGGCGGCCGTACAGAGCTTTGCTCATGGCGTCCCTCACCTCTGTCGCCTTCTCCACCGTGTTGGGCCGCACGATGGTCTCGCCCCGGGCCACCACGCAGTGGGAGGTCAAGGCTTCTTGGAGCTCATCGGAGCGGATGCACAGCAAGGATGCCACTGAGGTGAGAGGAGGGGAGTGGGGGAAAAAAACAGTCAATAACTGCACCCATGCATCCACCCACAAAGAGCAAAAATATCAAATTGTGAAGATGACAAAATATGTATGTATGTATAAGTAGTGCCTCTACTCCAGACGAGAAAAAAAAATTAATGAGAGAAATAGCACTCTGCAGCATTGTACTTTACAAAAACATACAGTCATAACATACTGTATATACAAAGAAGTTAAGAGTTCAACACTTTGTGCATTATTATTCATCAATGGGCGTTGTGGTGTTCCTTCTGGTGTACATGTGCCGGCCACTCAGGGGGCCGTATAATGCATACATCAAAGACCAAGACCAAGAAGGCAGTCACATCGACTCAGTAATGAGCATTCATGGAGGGTTTTTCTTCTCGCAGAGGATAAAGAATGTACGCAATGGAGTATTATGAAATTATGTTCACACGAGGTTCTTCTTGGCCCACAACTTAGGCGTGCATGGGAAACGAACAGTAGAGTACTTCTCTCACCGTTTTCCAGGATGGACATGTTGGCGATGTTGCTCTTGTCGGTCTGGTGCTCCGAAAACACTGCAGAGAACTCGATGTCGCCCGCGTTGAGGATGGCCGTCAGGGTGCTGTACACGCTGCCCAGCTCCTGCAAATGCAAATTTCATTTGAAACGAGCACTGGGAAAAGAATAGACGACTTGTAAACTCGAACAGTGGTTCTCAAACTTAGGTCCCCCTGAACTCCAGGGGATCTGAGGAGCTTCATTTGGACAAAAGTAGGGCTTCAGTGCTATCCTGTAACATCAACTGGCGTCTCTAAAAATTTGGAGGGGGTGTCGATTACAGGCAAGTGTTGGTCCCCATTTCCCATTCACTGTAACTGGGGGGTAAGAAATGCTTTATTTAAAAAAATATGACAAAGGTTTTGCTTGAAAATGGCCAACTTTTTGACTCCTATCGCATTGAATTTCTCTCCTGTCACCAGAAAGGCTTCTCCTCGAGTGCAGCTTGCATTGACAAGAATAAGTGCTATTGACGGCCAGATCCCACAGGGCATCATCGCTTCATTAGCCAGCACAGCGATGATGAAGAGACTCTGCGGTTTGTCCTTTTTGAGGTGCCTCGTCGCACGGAGTGGGGGTAGGGACTCGGCCGACGATTGGCATCAAGGTGATGTGGGCGAGCAGTGCTTTACCTCCAGGGAAAATCCGATGACTTTGAAACACTGCTCCACGGCGTCAAACTGCTCCTTGAGGCGGGCATTGCTCACAATGTCGGGCCCCAGTTTAACATGCTCGTTACACAGATACCTGCGCGTCACACGGGAAGCACGAGAGGGTTGGATTGGGAAATCACAATGAGCTGCGTGCTATCAATTTGCGTCCGCCTCCATTTTTTTTTTTTTTTTTTTTGCATGCTTACTGCAAATGTCATGAAGCATCCCAAGGCGGGAGGTTTTGATTCCGCGGCTCTTTACATGTACAGGCTCTACCAAAGCCAGCATAATATTTTACTTTCTTGGTTACTGGATTGAATAATACAATTTTGGGGAAAAAATGGTTTGAATCGAAACTCAACACTTGTTTTTTTTCCCCTCATAATTTTTTGTGCTGTTAGAGGAAGCAAGAGTGTTTGCTCGTGTGCATTCGAGCTACTTTGGCGTTTTGCTTTCAGACAGCTTGTAGTGGGCCAGCTTCTTCCTGTCGGCCAGGCCAGCGTAGATGTAGTAGAAGATGTGGAAGTTCTTCTCCCCCCTGTGGAAACATACAAGCGCCATAAATTTCGACAGACATCCATCCAATTATTCTTCATATAATAATACGAATAACAATAATGTATGAACAGGTGATATTTACACAGCCTGATGGATCACCCTGGACTTCTCCAGGAGATACTCGGATATCTTGGCGCCCACCACCGTGCCTCCAGCGGTGAACTTCATTTCCAGGTACTTGCCGAAGCGACTGGAGTTGTCGTTGATGGCCGTGCAGGCGTTTCCAAAAGCTTCCACCAGGCTGTTAACCAGCAGGATCTTCTCCTGGAGGGACTGGTTGTTGGCCTGCGAGATACAACACGGTGATGGCAAACTTCTTACTCAATTAATTTCACCACAGAGGGAGCGGGGGGTTGAGGGGGGGCATGGCGGTATGAAGTACAAGAGTACTGAATGTCGAGTACTTTTGCTAGCTCCATTTCTGACCTTGCCCAAGACGGTGAGCTGCTGCACGAGCAGGTGAGCGCTTTCCGTTTTCCCCGCTCCGCTCTCGCCGCTGATCACGATGCACTGCATGCGGGTGGATGGGGCGGGTTAGTAACGGTCCCCTCAGTTCAAACGACAAACGTTCAAAAAGAAGGCAGAATAAATGAAGCGTCACCTGATCGGAATTGTATGACACCATGGATTGGTAGGCGATGTCGGCCACGGCAAAGATGTGCGGCGGGTTGGCCGTCCGCTTTGCACCCACGTATATTTTACTGTACTATCCCGGACACAAATGGGGAAACTTTGATCAAGTGATGAAAAACAAGGGCCACTACTATATTTCAAAAACATCTGCAGTTGATAATTTGAAAGAGACAAATGTGATTGAGGATATTTTCATCGAGAATATGGGCGCATGAAAAGCCACTTGGCCCGGAACGAACCTGAGGAGCGTAAATGTGCATCTTGTGGAAAGGGTTGACGGCGATGAGGATGTCGCCCACGTAGGTGTAGATCTGATCCCTGCCGTAGCGCTCCTGCAGCTGCTCGCTCACAGAATCCTGCCAAAAAAAAAAAAAAAAAGGGAAATACTTAACTTTTGATCACATCCTGCTTCAAGTCAAGGCTAGAGTCAAAACGTCAGTATCTGCCCACGCCTTCTTCAATTTAACTTTGGAGCTTTCTTAACATTCATTGAGCAATTGAGCAACAGTATATAATCATTTAGGAAGGCACGTTGAAAGATTTGCTTGCCACAAATATTAATTTCTGATTTCAAATTCTAACTATTGATATTTTTATATACTGTCCATACAAAAAGTAGCAAAAATAAATCATTATTCTGTGCATTTTACTGTGAAAGTGTTTCTAATGTTTGACAATTTTTTAAAAAATAAAAAATGCGTAGTGAAGAACCACAATAATGTGCATCAACAAATAGAGCCACTTAAAGATAGAAAAAATAACTTGAAATGTCCACATGGATGAGTGAATTGATTAAACAAGAAAAGATCTCGCAAATAAACCGACACAAGGTGACAAAAAATAAATAAAAATCAAGATAATTAGGCCTTAAAACTATGTAAAAATATTCAGACGCTTTCATTTAAAAAAAAATAAAAATAAATTCTCAAACAAGACTACTATTAATCCTGCATGATGTTACTCAAGGGTCTTCACCAAGTGTGGGCTCTCTGCAATACATTGTCCTCCATTCCACAACAATAACACTAACGACGATGACAACGCCATGGCGTCCCGCAGCGCAGCCTCTCGCAGTGAAGGATGGCGGCAATATCCGCCGGCCCATAGAACCAGGGGCAGCAGCATTCGCCGTCATGATGAATGGCCCGAGTTTCAAGGACGACGCTTGGAATATTGACATTGTTTACGCCGAAAGTTACACTCGGCACCGACAATCTTTACAGATGCAAACGAGATCTCATGCGTCACGGTGACAGGGAAACGATCGCAATCGCGCTCGTTGTAAAACGACTTGAGGCTTGCTCTGCTCAAGATTCTTTTTTGTCACTACCTCGTCCAGAACTTCCAAAGCGGCGAGATCGTCGCCCTCATCTCGGTCCGTCTTCATGTTGCTTCCTTTTTTGGTGTGGATGCGTTCACGCCTGCAATAGGAGCCAAAATTGCAATAAAATAAATTCAAATGAATAATAAAATTACTCTGAGAAATATACAAAGAAATGTACACGCAAAAGCAGCTTACATTTTGCATTCGCTACGTTAAATAATATTTTTGGAATGGGCTCCGAATACAGTTCCACATTTTTCATTTTTCTTTTCGTTGGACAAGACTGAAGAAATGACACATGCCGCAATGTACAGATTCTACAGTGTTCATTTATTGTCCCCTAAAAGTAAAGCATTGCTGGGAACTTGTTGCCAGCAAAGATCGAAAAGCCACTCCAGGTTATAGAGACGATACAAAAAGCTGAGGGACGTAGAAAAGCAGACGTCTGTATGAGTCAGACCACCAATAATGACGCGACGGCACAAAAATAAACTAGCTAAAACGAGGTCAAGCTTCTCGTCTCACTAGTGCAGCATCTGCGGTTTCTACGTCCGTGGGACATCAAGGTTTCTATCGGGGAGTGCGTGCGACGCATTATGAGGGCCACATCAACAGTAGGAGTTTTGTTTACCTGTCATTACTGTCTCTGCTTCTGTCGGTTTTTCCGTGATGGCTTAAAATGACAGCAATGGGATCAACAATTGGGGCAAAAACGTCAGCATTTGAATACTAAGTCGAATAAAACTAATTACATTTCACGGACAGGTACATCAATTAGAATATCACAGAAATTTTTCTCCCCAGTAATTCAGTTCCTGAAACTCATAAATTACAGTATATAGATGAATGAAATATGTATATAGGTACGTTCAACGGTAACAATAAAAAAAAAATCCTTTATTCTGTCTTGCAATATTCTAATTTCTTGAGGCCAATCATAAATTATAAATCCATGATGTATATCAAAGTGTTGTTTTTTTTCTTTCCCATATAATTTATTTCGATGGACAGTACCTTCACATTGTGCAATGTTTGGATTGTGTTGGTGTACCTAATATTCTGGCCAGTGAGTTCCAGTGTTTTTCACCGATGTACACATTTGTTTTTTTGCGTCGAAAATCTCTGCTTTGTTTGATCGCGCTCAGGTCAAAGCCCTGTTTAATATAAAAGTATTGCTTTGACGCCATATTTATCTCTGTTGAAAAGAGTAATAGCGCTTCATTTCTTTAGGCCATAGCCCTGTCTAACAGTTGAAAGTGGAGTTTCTGACGCCCTCTTGTGTTGTCTACAGGCAATTCTAATTATTCGCAGACTTCAGCGGTAGCAACAGGAGCACTGTATGGGCTGTGTGTGTGTGTGTGTGTACATCGTGAATCGTGGACATTACCTGGTCTTCTCAATGACCCCTATTTGCTGGTTGAGATCGATAAGTTCAATGAGTTGTTTCTGAAGCATTTTCTCCTTGCCAACAGTCTGTCTAATGAAGACATGCTGGAGGAGGTCCGCCACGTTCGGGCGCAGCTCGAAGTCCTTGATGAGACACCTAAGCGATGAACGGCATGTGGAAAACTAGTGCCTGAGATGACGCTTCGGGTGACCGTCGGGAGGACGTAGCGCGCTCACTCACTTGCAGATGAAGTCGTTAAAGTCGCATGACCACAACTCTGGCTGCTGAAGGGTGGGTGGAGGGTTTCTGTCAAAAGAAATGATAAGTCATCATGTTAAACGGTGAAACTGTACCACCACGTATAGTGCAGTAAATCCTGAGCATAACATTTGTGATTTTTTTTTTTTATTCGCATAACATCGCATGGCATAGCATCGGCGTGGAAGACGACATTATCTACCTCCTCCACTCAGTGCTGTCACACTTGGAGAAGGCTGGGAGCACTGTGAGAATCATGTTCTTTGATTTCTCCAGTGCCTTCAACACCATCCAGCCCAATTTGCTGGGAGGCAAACTGCAGAACGCCGGAGTGGACCACCATCTCACAGCATGGATCATAGACTACCTCAAAAATCGGCCGCAGTACGTGAGATTGCAGAGCTGTGAGTCGGACCGGCTTCTCTGCAGCACTGGAGCGCCGCAGGGGACTGTTCTGGCTCCATTCCTGTTCATCCTCTACACCTCGGACTTCAGACACGTCACTCCAAACTGCCACCTTCAGAAGTTCTCCGATAACTCTGCGATTGTTGGCCTCATTACAGAAGGGGACGATCGGGAGTACAGGGGACTGACAAAGGACTTTGTGGACTGGTGCCAGCAGAATCTCCTCCAGATCAACCCTAGGAAAACTAAGGAGTTGGTTGTGGATTTCTGCAGGAAAAAGTCCTCACCAGCAACGATGAACATCCAGGGTATGGACATAGAGAGGGTGACCTCCTACAAGTACCTTGGTGTTCTTCTGAACAACAAACTGGACTGGTCTACAAACACGGACACCCTAATTAGGAAAGGACAGACCGACTCTTCCTACTCAGGAAACTGAGGTCTTTTGGGGTCCAGGGGTCACTCCTTAAGACGTTCTATAACTCGGTGGTGGCCTCGGCCATCCATTATGGCATTGTCTGCTGGTCAGGCAGCATCTCAGCCCGGGACAGAAAGAGACTGGAGCGACTGGTCAGGAAGGCCAGTTCTGTCCTGGGTTGCTCCCTTGACACTCTGGAAGAGGTGGGCAACAGAAGGATGCTAACTAAGCTAAAAGCTATGATGGCCAGTCCCTCCCACACCCTCCAGCCCGCCCTGACAGCACTTGGTACCTCCTTCAGCCAGAGACTGTTACACCCGCGCTGCAAGAAGGAGATATACCGACGCTCGTTCCTACCGACTGCTGTCAGGCTGATGAATAAAAAATAACAATCATAATAATAAAAATAATTAAATGAGGTGAAGGAAAATTGTAAATAGTACTGCGATTTATCCATTTTGTGTTCATATTGCATTTAATTGAAAGATGTTTGTTGTTTTTTTTCTCTTTCTTCTTTCTACATACATTCTTGCTGCTGGAGGCTGTAAATTTCCCCAGTGTGGGACGAATAAAGGATATCTTATCTTATCTTATCTATGCTAATTCTTTTAGCTCATCAAAGGCATTCCACATTACATGTTAGCATTTAGCTAGCGGACTTTCATTCGACGGAATGATGACAATCATTATTTGTCTTTAGTTTTATGCGTGACTTTTACAGTAAACTTGAACTGACATGTTGAAAATTATGTGATACTTTTTTAAACAAGTGTTTTTTTTCATACATTTCAATATGTTGAATTAAAAAGTGTCCGAAGAGTAACATTAAGAGTGACAAAAAAAATTGTGTGGAGAAAGGGAAGCTACTTTGCAGTAATTTCTACATAGCAACAAGGAGTGCAGGTGCCGCCATAGTGCAGGTGGGGAGCCTTTTTCACCTCGCCCGCGATGGGGATAAATTGGCCTAATGAGCGGACGCACTGCTTCTATTGAATCGCACAACATGCCCAACAAAGACGTCACAGCTCTTAAGAGTTCCCCTTTTATCTGCAGGACAAATGTGCGCCAGTGGAAGATATTTGGCAGCCTTCTTGTCTTCACAGCCGCCAATCACAATACTCCAATAATTTACTTTGCGCAGCATGCCGGGCAGAAGCACACACGCTAATGTTGCTAAAAGCTAAAAGCCATGCGCAGGGATTAGCATTACAAATTATTTTCTTGTAAATTTCCATTGCCTGATAAGAACATTTTTTTTGCTTCTTTCAAAGAAAATCGAATAGAAAGTGAATCACACAAACAGAGAGGGGGGGAAAAAAGTGCGTCAATTAAGCAGGACGAGCGTTGGTGCAGACGTGAATGCCTCAAGTGTGTCCACATTAACGCTTGATCAAATAAAACCAGAGAGGTGACGAGCTGGAGCTTGAGGGTCCAATGCAGCCGTCACAGAGACTCGGCGAAAAGCTGCGTGACAAGCGGGAGCCCCGCAGCAAGCACCTTTGTGTGTGTGTGTGTGTGTGTGTGTGAGCTATGTGACATCGTGCTGCACCGTTAAACAGACAGTGATGGGAAAGTGCTTGTGGCGGCTTTTCACACAGACACCGTCAAATCACCAGTGGTGAAAACTAACCAATTACACTGTACTTAAGTTGATGTCTGAGGTATCAGTGACTGAGTATTTGATTTTGTGACCACCAGTCAATTTCTCCCCATGAACGTGACCGCGTCAAAGATAATCCCAAGGGACGCAGCTAAAGGGTTGAAGCTATTCGAATTATGACGTCAACAGGAGGTGTGGGGGTCTCACCGGGGTATTTTAAAGAGCGCTCTCATTGGATGGAGCTCCGAGAGGGGCGGATCTCCATCGCCCAGCTCGATGGCGGTGATGCCCAGGGACCAAACGTCGCAGCGGGCGTCGTAGGTGGAGTCCAGCTGCTGCTCGCACGCTATCACCTAAAAAAAATAAAATAAATACATTAATGACTTCCGCACATTACTCATTTGTGATTTTGTGTGTCTGTGTGTGTGTGTGTGTGAATAAGTGAGTTTTTAATAGCTGGTTTCCAAAATGGGGGGGAAGAAAGAAAACCGATTTGGCAAATTTGTGAAAACTAATTCTTTAGCAGCCTCACAATGGTGATTGTTACAAAAAACATATTTACACTATAATTCGTGCTTTTACAAATGGGCATTGTGTAATTATTTGTGTTGCAAATTTAAGCCTCTTGTATTGTAGAAGACTTACCTCAGAAGATTAAAAGTTAAGCAAAGCAAATCAATGCTGCCGTACTCCACAAGACGGTGGAATTAATCCTGCGTCTGCAGCCGGACTTCATCCCGCACTTTCTTCGAGGCTTTGTGGTGGACGAGCGTCCGATTCAAATCAGACTAAAATCTGGCAAAGGCGGCGTCACGCAGGGCTTGTGTTGTGACGCAACATTTGCACAGCATGCAAAATCGCCTTACAACGTACACAAAAAAAAGCCTATTTGTTTAATGGTAAGATTTGATGGGAAATATGCGGACGCTAGAAGTACTTTTTTGTTGCACTTTGTGCCAGTGCGTTGATGCTCCATGTGGGTTGATTGAGCTAATTAGTTTCGCATTAGCCTGTTAATGGTGTTTCCACATTACAGGTTACCATTAAGCTAGCAGACTTTCATCCGACCAAATGAAATGGTTTGGTTGAACATTTGTCTTTAAATATACATTGTTGAACTATTTTTAAGTTCATTTGGTGTGTTGTTGCGGCATGTTCAAGTAGCAACAGATGGAAAGTCTACCATTACTGTAAACGATGCTAACGCTGTTAGCGTGTCTGCAATGCTAGCAATGTTAGCATTCCTGAAATGCGAACAGTGTTAGCACAATGAGAGCAGGTTGTAGGCAAAATGACAAGGTGTGGTTGAGCATATTCATGTTGTAAACATACAACGTTGAATTATCTTTGTGTGTCAGTTTAACAGAGAACTTCAACGAGTAGTGAATGCTAACAGCTGTTCTAGCTAGCGAATGAGTGGCAATACATTCTAGTTATTCAATAGTATAAAAATAGTATTAAGATTTTATAATGTGGATTTCCACTACACGCGGGTGGGTGCGGAACAAAACCCCCATGATAAACAATGTTCCACTGTCCAATCGAACGAGTGGCTAAAAAGGCAATTTAGCTTCAACCGTTTAAGCCGTCACACACAAAGTGTGACTGCTTCTGCGTCGTAAAGCCACCGGAGGCCTGCTAGGCTTGATTAGACGAGTGAAGAGCGATGACGAGAGCGCGCTATGGCGAGATGTCGACGATTCACTGCGGCCCACCTGCGACACGCTCCGCAAGCTAATGTGACAGAAAGCTGGGGCAGCGGGGGGCAACGCACCTCCGGCGCCATCCAGAAGGGCGTTCCCACGGAGGTATTCCTCCTCAGGCGAGTGTTGGTCAGCTGGGCAGAAACACCTGCAGCAAACACACACACACACACACAAAAATGGTTTACACAGAAAAGGGAAATCAGTCACGATGGCAACAGAGACTAAAAAAGCGAATGAAAGCATTGCGAAGGAATATTTGACATGCAAATGTGATCTTGCTTTAAATTGCAAAAGGTGACGATATTTTCGGGTACACAGAAAAACCAAATGTGGTGTAGTTCTTTCATAAGGTCAGAGTCTACCTTGATTGGCATGACATAAATGCGTCATAAGAATAATCGTGAAATGAATATGTTCTGTTTCGTTTGGTACGAACTGCATGTGAAAATATTTACCGCATTTCTATTTTGTGCGTTTGCTGGTGATGAGTCACAACGGGGGCTTTATCCGCTCAGCGTAGCAGAAGCCCCTCCGCCGATGTCGGGCGGGGGTGGGAGGATTAATCCATTCGTGACGCAGTTCGGCACCCGCCCGACCGAACACGTTTTCCTTCAACGCTTTGCTCAGGCCGCGCGTTTGCCTTCTCCTTGCTGACTCCGAATGTCCTGCCTGGCTGTGATTGGCCGCGACTGAGAGCTGATAAGCGTCAGCGCTGTCAGCTTCTCTGGCCGCACGACCGACGCCGCTCAGTTTCCTACGGCCTCGCAGGTACGAGAAAAATCCCGGGGATGCGCCGCCTTATCGGCCCACTTGACTGCCTGACGGCGACCTTGCCGAAGGACGACGCATTGAAGGGGTCGGAATTGCGACGCACAACTGTAGTGGAGGTTTTTCCTGTCTCCCATAAAATCCATTTTATTCCTGCGCTTTGACCTGAATACTAATGCCAGATAAAGTGCTGAAATGCTAGCACAAAATGTACTTTTACACATCAAAACAAATGCTGAAATATTTCACAAACAATTCCCATACTCTCACACCATTAACTCGCCGTAGTTTTACTTTTACCACCAAAGCCTAAAATAACGTCAGCTAGCTTAATGGTAGCATGAAATGCTAACACCGCGGACAGCCTGATGGAAACTAGTATCGTTGCTACGGCAATGATAAACCTTTAAACGGTTGATACTTGAACACCTACAAGCAGTACTCTTGCTCTAATTGTGTTGAACGGAACTCCGCTAGCTTATCGCTAACATATAATGCAAAACAGCATAGACGAGCGCACGGAATGTGCATACAGTTATCAGTAATTATAACGCTTCAAACAACTACTACACAAAGTATACAACAAAACTCTAACCTGGTATTTTGTATCACTATACTGAAGACGCAAAAAAAAAAATCCATGAACTCAATTTTATTTTTTATTTCTTTAAAAAAAATAAAAACATTGCTCAACAATTCTGCTACACAGTTTGCGCGCAAAAAAAACTGCGACATTGCAGAGCTTCACTGCACTTCAAGATGAGTGAATGCAAAACTGGTGAGAAACATTTTTTTCCCCCCGCGAGCTTTTGAGAGGAGGACGAGTGACTCTCGGAAAAGGCTCTTTTGCAGCAACTTCACGTATTTACAGATTCCATTAAGCCCCGCTTACACGCGCGCGCACGCACCCACGGCACCCTTGTCCTCATCTTCATAAGAGAGACATGCACTTCACTGTTGTGGTGGGGGTGGGGGGGAAGCTTTTAAGAGAAGCGCAGGCTAAATGCAAACCTACACATGTTTCCAAATGGAGAGCTTTTACTTATAATGAAAACGGGCAGCTTGTTGTTATTTCTTGGCAGTCGGTGTGTGTTTTGATTGAAAACGGTCAAATCTTAGCACGCAGCTTCCGGAAGGTGGAACATTTTTGACAGACTTGCGTAAGAAGCGCATCCGAACAAAATGATTAGAAAAATTTGGATGAAAGTCGTCATATTTAATGGGAGCGCTTGACCCCGCCCCCATGTGATGAATTTGCCTTTGAGGTGCGTCACGTACCAAAGTCGACCAGTTTGATGCCTCCATGCGTGGTCAGCAGGATGTTGTTGCCTTTCACGTCCCTGTGGATGGTGTGGTTGACATGCAGGTGCTGGAGTCCCTAAAACAAAACAAAAAATAAATTGGAGGCACAACTTTTTGAAGCATCTGATGATGGAAACAAAAGCCAGTTGGGCATTAATTCCAGATTGCTCGTATTCACATTGACATAACAAAACCGCTAGCAAGAAATTGGCAACTAGTGCGCAGGTGTGCCTCGCCAGTAACATACGATTGTCTCCTCTTTCATCTCAAACTGCTTCAAACAACAACGCGTGTGACGGAAAAGTGGTTAGGACTGCACGACTGTCCGTGTTTTATGTTATGTGTTGTGGTTATTATTTTACTTTATGTTAACGGTTTTGTTAAGCGCTTTGTTACAGCTGCCGCTGTTGTGAAAGCGCTATATAAATCAGCATGTATTGTATTGTATACGTACGTCATACTGTTCAAGTTATTTGACAAGTGAGGACAAAGCGTGCGCTAGTATAAGCCGACTATTTACTATGACAGCACCTACTATTCTAGCTTAGGTATCGGTGGCTCGTATTGGAGTATTGGCCCCCCTCTAGAAGTACCCGATAACCTTAAAATAAGGACTTAAAATAAGTCCCGATACGTATACCTCATACTGTTATTAGTGTGGCACAGTAGTTTACCTGTCCATACAAGTGGACCAAAACTGGCATTCTGAGACGAGAGAACATCTACTAGTGTGCAGAAATGTCACAGAGCAGCGGAAGGCAGAAGTGTGTGTGTGTGGGGGGTGACTAAAAGTGCACGTGAGTCATTCTACTAGTGCGTTGGATTGTCCTACTAATGAAGACGGACGTTCAAAGTCTTTCCAAGCTCACCATGAGGGCCTGATGCAGGATGAAGGCAATAATGCCTTCGTCCATGCGCTCCCCCCTCTTCAACATGCCTTTGGCCAAATCTGTCACCGAGCCGCCGTTGCAGAGCTAGAAAAGACAGACAAGAATTGAAATAAATAAATAAAACGTGCAATTGGGGACTTCTGGGGAAATCTGGGCCGTCATTCGGGTGGGACCTGAGCGGGCGGTTTTGATGGCAAGATTGGATAAGAGTCGTTCATGCGCATGCTTATCTTTTTTACAGGCGGCTTCGTGGGAGGATAAGAAAGGGAACGCGGCGGACGCTCATTTCTAATTCTGATGACGGGCTCAATATTCGGCACGCGCAAGACGCCAAGAGTTCCTCCCCGCCGTTTGTGCCAGCTGTGCAACTGCAACTGTCAGAAGGGGAGCCAGGCACCCGTTCACAAAAACGACAAAAAAAATGACCCACTCGGTTGCCATGGAAACGATAATACCCCTCCATTTAATGCTTTTTCTTGAAACATTCCGAAGGGGTGGGGGGTACAAGGGGGGGTTAAATTAGACGCTTCAGTCGCGTCGCTCGTAGGCGGAACAGAAACGGCAGGAAAAAAAAAGAAGAATTTGACATTTGTTTGTCAACATGGCGACGTGTGCGCTTCGCCTTTCAATGCGCATCCATCACTGCGGTCGGGTGGCAAACGGCAAAATATATTCCAAGCGCGCCGTGTCTTCTTTTATAATTACACCCATTTCCCAGCTCTTGAAAAACAAAAGCCTAATTGGGCCATACATGTGCTCGCTGAGGTTCTTCTAGGGGGAAAATCTGCTCCCCCGGAGCGCTTGTACAAAGCAGATCGAGCAAAACCAAGACAGAAGAGCGCAGACCTCCTCCAAGGCAGAAAACCACAAATGCATTCAGATCAGTGCATCAATTTTAAACCATAACCACCCATTTGGAAAACCTGATTTCCAACAAATCCATGTCTTCATAAAATAGTTTGAAAATCCAAATCTTGGCTTTTGGAACCTTAACGTGAAAGTGTAACAATATGTAGAAACCATAACCCAGTTTTGAAACCCTAACCATGGCTTAAAACCCAAATTTGAAAACCTAGCCCTTGTTTGAAACCTCAATATAAAAACCACAACAGTATCTTGAAACCCAAACTCCAGTGGCCCAATATTTGGCACATCTTAAACGTGATCTTTCCCGCCGTTCTCATCCTGCGTTAAAATGTGTCGGGGGTTCGTTTAGTCACGCAAATAAACGACAGATCGATCAAAGAAGCCCCAAGCGGATGAAACGCGGCGCTGACTCATCCAACTTTTGATGACTGCAGACAAACACTATTTTTTTTTTAAACCGTCAGTCCCAACCATGACGTGAGGGGCGCAACAGGAAAAGGCCCATAGTTCAATTTCATTGCGTTACTTTTTTTTTTTTTTGCCACGCGCCTTTTCAAAACTCGTCTCTCAAAACGTTTGCCTCCTTTGTGATGTGCGCATGCAAATCAATCTTTTTTTTCTGATTACAAAATAAAAGAAGGGGGGCCCAGCGGTGGCCCGCTTTCTTTGAAGCACTTTGCAGCTGCCCGCCTGCTTAAATTGGTGCGCGCGGGGCCACATGAAAGTGTCCTCTCATCACGCTTCATGAATGGGGAAAAGAAAAGAGGAGGATGCAGCTTGTTGTTAATGAGCAGGCTTCTTTGGGCTGCGCTCAGGGGAGTAGGAGGGGGGAGGAATTACTGTTGAGAGGAAAAAAAAAAGAGGAAGGGGACAGAATCCGTGGAGAGGGAACAGATCCTCATCATCGGTAAACGTCACGTGCATGTACTCTTAACAACTCGATCTCTCCACCAGCCACATTGGTACAGGGAATCGGACTTTTTTTCAATGGCTTTTCTGTGCTTGAATATCTGATTAAAATAATTCAACCTACTGTTCAAAAAAAAAAAAAACAAGAAAAAATTTACAATGAAATGCACTTTTTTAAAATGAATCATCACTAATTCATTCAATGTGTTTACGGTGAAAATTCGCAAACATTTCCACCCCACTCCCCCCCCCCCCCTCCAAAAAAAGATCAGATCCTCGATGAAAGCGCAACCAAAACAGTGATCGAGACATTTATCATTCAAAATTCACGCCGTGTGAATCATGTTTACGTGGCGTCATATTTACGGGCTTCATCAATCAAGTCGAGCGGACGCCTGGAGGTTGATTTATCCCAGCACAAACACAAGCGCTTACAAGAAGAAAAGAAAAAGACAAATAAAACCAATATCTCCCTCGCTGTGTGTGTGTGTGTGTGTGTTTACGCTGCGAGCTTGACCTCCATTACAGGTCTGACATTTCGCCGGCGGCGACACGGCAGGGGGATGAAATATGAGAGATGAAGACGTGCAGGGCGGGAGCTACTTCTCTTTTAGATGTGCACAGCACGGCACAAACGTCACAAGTATTGTTCTCTTGGATCTGATTACATTACCCAAAATGAAGTATTTTCTTACCATTTAACCGAAGTAGTTCTATGGTACGTCCAAACTGTCTAAACTCCAACTTCCACATCACTTGCCTGGTGTTCAACATTTGACCCGAGGCAGCAGGAATAGAGCCAAGCAGCTGTATCATTTAATTTAATTGTCCGGGAGGCGACTTTGTACACAAAAGCAGGCAGCCTGTGACACGCGAGAGGACCATCTTCTTTGGAAACACTGCCACCATGCCAACTGGCTTGCAAACAAATCCCCCAGGTGGCCTACGGGTCAACTCTGCCACTGTCATCCTCACCGCGCCATTCTCCACTTCCACCTCCCGCCGGGTTTAGCGTTACGTAATCCGCAGCCAGATTTAAGCACCGCAGTGCAAAGTTGGCCAGACGCAGCACGAGGAACAATCGGACCTTTAAATCGGCACGCTCGCACGCTTTCATCTGCGCGGCGCCCGGTAAAACGACATGGCGGGATGCAAACTGATCGAGGCCACGGTCGTGTGCCGAATCTCTGCCAAGAGGCGGGTTAGATCTTATGTTCGTATTTTCGCCGATGAGCGCAAATCGGCATATTTGAAAATGGGAAGGCTGCGCTGCTGTGGGAGTGATCACAGATGGCTTCAATCATAGTCATTTGAAGCGGATTCTTTCGTTCCCCTTAAATGCAACGTGCTAGTCAAGCACTAGCATATTGCGTTAAACCAGCTGCATTGTATCTATGTTCTGGCAAGTTTAGACAGACTTTCAGCGGAGACCACTTTGCCAAACTCAGTATCCGCCGGCATTTGAGCCATACCACAAAAGCACCGCCCGTGAAAATAGATTTCTGAGCTTTCTTAGATTTTTTTGACAAACTAGCCAACCAAAAAATACTTTTCACCTCCAATACGAGCCACAGCTGATCCCCACATTTGACGTCCTTCTTGTAAAACATCCCATAGAATTTGACAACATTGCAGTGGTCGGAAAGAGCCTTGAGGATGTTGTACTCGGCCTCGATTTCCTCGTCGATGTCCTGCAAAAAAGCGCGAGCAGTCAAAACTTTAAAACATGACAAAGACGGTAACCGGGCACAGGTGGTAACACTCACATGAATGGGATCCAGTATCTTCACCGCCGCTTTGCTTCCGTCCACCTTGTTGAGCACCTTGTACACTTTGCCGTAAGTCCCTTTCCCGATGGTCTCGATAATTTCCCAAGTGTCAGTGGGGTCCGGAAAGTTGTCAAAGACAATCGATTTCCCAGATTGTGGAAACATTTTGAGGAGGGATCTCCTGCGGAAGGACACCAAGTGGAGGGAAAAAAAAAATCATCAAATACAAATCTTGTATTTGTATGTTGCCAAGTGAATGACATCAGGAGCCAGGTCAGGTTGGCTGTTTAGCACACGGTTAGTTCAGCATCTGCGCCATGCTCCGTAAGAGTTTTCATTTTGTATTTGTGGGTTTGAATGAATGCAAGTGTGTCAGGGACTGGCCAAAAGTTGTCTTTGGAAAATGCCGGAATGTTGTCATTGGGGAAACGCATGTTGTCATGCAGTTGTGTTTGGGTAATTAACCTGGAAGCACATCATCTGAAAATAGAGGATAATCCCAAGGCAGTGGCACAGTTGGGGGTGACACGCTTCCAACCCTTTTATTCCGTAGGTGAGCACGACAATGACAAAAGGTGCAGACGACTAACACGAGAACATGGTCAGGTCACCAAGCTTTTGGAAGCCGAGAGCTACTTCTTAGGTAGCGCTGAGGGCGAAGGGCTGCCAGTCTGAAACACACTTATGAAAAAACAAATCTGATCACATTAAATAATATGATTATTAAAACACGTTCTAAAATACCTTTGAAGCTAGCAAATTGCTCGTGCTAATGCTAAATTCAAAATGCCTGGTATTCGGTTTACAATGCAGTCCCTTTCCAAATTTACACCGACGAAAGTGTGATTAAAAAAGTATATGACCTATATAAAATAGAGCAACGCTCGTTTGTGGTTTAAGAAGGATGTGTGATGTCAACTATGTTGACAATTTTTTTTAAAAAGGGAAAAAAAACAGCCGAACAGGTTCCTCGGGTGGCCCAACCTTGTGACTTTATCGCAAATGTGCGAATTAAATCCAAGTAAAGACAAGGCCGCCTTTCATTTTGGCAGCTGAAAGGCAACTCAATGACAAAAAAATACTAAGTGTAAAAGTAGCACAAAGTGGAAAAAGTCACTTACATGGTTGTCTGAACAGCACCATTGGGACAGAGAGCGAGCCCATTCCTGGCGGCGGCCCGGTCCGGGAGCGAGTAAACGAGCTAATCTGACGGCGAGGCCACCATTGGAAAACTGCTCTCTTCGTTAGTCGGAGCCCCCACTGGGATTAGCGGGAATTAGCCGCAGTTGCGGCATGAGCCTTTCCCCATATAGACACCCATTCATTCCCGAAGGAAAGCTGGTTAGGCTGGCTCACAGCAGCGGTTATTTAGGCCTTGTCACACAGCAAAAGGAACATTTTTACGGCGTTTCTGTCCTGGAGCACTTTTGTAGTTTTTACGCCAATGTTTTAAGCATCTGAGCCAAAACGCATTGAGTGGTACCTTGATTTTTTTGCACGAGTTGAATTAATTCCGGGACCAAGATCAGTCTCCCACCCCAAAAAAATCAATCAAACAAACAAAACAAAAACTATATTGGCTTTTCCTATTTACCTCAAACTGCAGTGAGAGTCGTCGTTTAAACAGAGCAGCGAGAATACAAACCTGCTTGCAAGGGGGCGGGGCTAGGTGATGGCCACGGGTGACCGGAAACACTTTACTCTATAATGAACACCTCGCAAACCATTTTGTCTCCATCCTCAGAAGTATAACGAAAATTTACTTACTTTACATCACACATTACTACAGACACTGACGTCAGTACGAGAATCACTTTTTTTTTGTTTTTTGGCATGCATGCTCAGACAACTATCAGGAGAGAGCGATCTGCAGACGTCGTCAATTATGCATCGTCGTCGGCCGTGCAAGTGACAGCTGCGGTGACGCACGAGAGCGAAATCCAAGGACTCGCACCGTCCTTCTGTGATCGAAGCTTTGCATTTTTCTTACTAAATTACACCGATGTACTCCTTTTGATTTTTTTGTTGTATTTTGTTTAAGATCCACTGCAAAGTCAAAAGCCATTAAATGCTTTAAACTTATAACGACAATGATTAAAAATACATTTTTTAAAAAAAATAAACATGAATGATTATTTTGACATTTTTCATTACTGAAAGAAACTGCTTTCCATATTTCCATATGGCCGTGGGAATAAGGTTTGCCCGCAGTTTTCACAATTATAAGTGTATAAATCACCAGCAACTCGCCAAATACATTTAATATATATTATATATAGAATATTTTATATGTATAATATATATATATATATATATATATATATATATATATATATATATATATATACTGTATATTAATTAATAGTAATAAAAATGTATATTCTGACCTTTGAGGACTGGCGGCGGGAGCAGTGGAGAGACAAGAAACACATGAAACACACGAGCAGTGATTTGCACATATGTGCACTGAAACACAATGCACTTAAATCAACACACACACACACACACACACACGGACAGACACACACGGACACACACACACGCACACCCTGTAGGTTTTCAAGCAATTTGTTTTTCTTTTATGGGCTTTTACAGTACACAGGGTTGGCCCAATTTAGAGTTGTGTAGTACCTGATTGTGCCACAACGTGCCTTGGCAGCACTGAGGTCTAGGGGAAATTTGAAGAATTCTGAAGAAGAGGCAGAGAAGGTCCCAGGTATCGTTGCCGCCGATGGAAAGCTTACAATTACCGTAACTTTGATGCTGAATTCCATTAGCCCACCTATGGAGTGTCGCATTTTAAGTTAGCATTAAGCTAGCTGACTTTTATTAGACAAAGTGATACGCGTTGGTTGAATATGTTGTTGTTGAAATATAAAAAAAGTTAATTCACTTTGGTTTTATGCGTGAGTTAGATAGTAAACAGCTAGGAGTGACATACAAACACTTGAAGTAAGCAAACTTATTTGGGAAAACTGTGTGAGACCTGAACGGTCTTCTTTGTGTTGTTATACGATGGTCCCCATTTCTTGCGTGAGAAAGTGCTCAGTAATATTTAAATATATATTCTCAATTATGAACATCTATTAGTCTTACTTTGAAAACATCTCACCTTACGTGCTCATCGAGGCGCCTCCACACAACAAACGGGGGCGGGGGAGCCTGGTCAGTCACATCCTCCGGGCAGCAAACTCATTTCTTGCTCCATCGCCTCACAGATGATTCCCAGGATGGTCCTAAAGAGCCGTGGGATTGGCGCGGATGGGGTCCAAGCCCACGCCGGACCCAGGTCGCAGTCTGTCCCCGTACACAACAACAATAGTAAATGTCAGCATGAGTTTGGCAAAAAGTATTTCTGGTGCACTTACACAATCCAATCGTAAAAACATTTATTTCCATATCCCGTTTTGTGAAAGCTGACACTTTGCTGCCTCATTATGATAATTGCGCCCCCCTGCTGGAAAGGCGCCACATCACGCTAATTTGAGTGTCCATCATTCAGCGAGTCAATTTGGCCCTGCCTGAAATATCTCAACATCTGCTCCGACAACTACTCGCAGGATGAGGACATTTTTTGGTGAGTGGATCACCACCTTCAGGCCGATACCAATTTTCTTGCAAGCCATTCGGAGCTATTTAATGTGTGCTTATTTGTACAAGATTGGCGATGCTACAGGGTTATAATTCAGTTTTTTTTTTTTTATCAGTGAATTTATTTTTTATTTTTGTTTGGCTTTTCTTTATTCAATTCACTTAGTTTAGATTCGTTTTCAGAACAAGTTTATTCGTTTTTATTATTTTTTAAAAAGCTGTTTTTAGTGAGTTTTGATTTGCTTTAGTATTAGTTTTAGCTTTTTTGAAAGCTCATGTATGAAATTAATTGACAAAGAGGAAAACAAAGGATATTTTTGGTATGATTGTCGTTAATTTTATCAACCTAAGATGCAGGTTCATTTTCATTTTATTTTGTAACGTTAACAAAAGAAATAGGGTTTTGTTTTATTTTTTGGGTCATTTTTCATTAATTTGTTACTTTTCATGAACTATAGTAACCTTGCTGTGCTATTTACTGTCCAACAGTATATTCCAAGCATTTGTAAAAATGTGTGAGGAACATCCAGCTCCCAATGAAAATCTCATCATGGCAGGTATGAAAAATTGGATGAGATGTGTCTCAACTAAAAAAGTGTGACGCCTCACATAAGCCGCTAATAGGCTTAATTTCCCCGACAGGTAACCTACATACGGCTCTGCGCCTCGCACACAGATCATCCTCTTTGATTGACACGACATATTTTGGGAATTATTATTACTAGTATGTTATAGAGCTGTGAAGTTGAACTAATTTTCTATTTCGGGCCTTGTATGTTGTGACTGACCTCACAGGGACACTGTGAACCACTACAAATATATTGAGATTCATTAAAAAAAATGTGATTCAGTAATAGTTCATTAACATCATCATAGAATGTTGTGTTAAATGTCATGTTAAAAAATAGTGTCCTTGAGCAGGAAAGGCTGCTATTAAAAAAAAAAAAAGACAATGTGCAAGCATTCACGGTGAGGCTAGAGTGACTGATTGACCAAAGTATGGATCGCCTCTTGCTCTTTGTGCGAATGCTCCAATCAATACAGGCCACCACGTTTACAAGAAACAACAGCCAGCAAAAAAATGGATTAAAAAAAAACTCACGTCTTCACGCTCGACAAATACGACACGGACAAAGGGGGTTGCTGATTTTTACGATGTAGCTGCAAGGCGAGCGATGATGAGGGAGAGAGGTTATTACACGCCGTGCATGAATGGAGTCCCGCGTCTGGCTTGCTATTGTGTGCGGGCAGCGGGCCATGACCAACCCCACCGCCCCCCAGAGCTGTGGGACAGACCCCATCATGAGCCTCTTAAATGATAAAACGAAGGATAAAAAGATCATTAGGCTAATATCGCCGCGACACAAGCTGCGGCCGAGCTGGCATTGGTCAGGTGTGCTAGCTTAGCATTTAGTAGAACTAATTGTGAGGCGGTGCTAGCATGCTGCTAATACATTAGCTTAAAAGTCACGTGAAATGTACACATTAGGGCAAGGCAGCTTTATTAACATAGCGTATTTTATCATTTCACCAGCAACAAATCATTATCAAAATGAATCCTATTGTTGCCATTTACTGCACAGTATCATTAGAACAGCAGTGTTTATCGATATAGTGACAAAAAGGCAGTTAGCTTGATGATACATCCTGATTCATATCGCACTCTCAAAACACCTTATCATTAAACTAGAATAAAGTATAACTAAACCATTTAAACATTTTGGGATATTGGACAATAAAGTATCATAATAGAACTATTATGAATCACAAAATATCCTATCATTGTTTCGCATTCACTTCCAAAGGCAGATTTATATGTCTGTTCAGACTCCACACATTCAATCTCATGCACTTTTTTATGTTTAGTAAAAATTTATTTCAAGACTCAGGGTAATAAGTAGGGTTTGAAAATGGCTGGTGCTGAATTAAATAGCATTACAAGAGCATCAAATGCTAATCTTTCACTGAAAGCCTGAACTCAATATTGTATTAGGTTTGTGCCTGATCACATGAGGTGCTTTTAACTTGACGAGAAGGCCTTTCAGATGCTTCTGGACAGACAATCCTTCAAAAGCTGGACTTTCCCCCTACTGCTTTGCTTGCCAGGGAAAGTCAAGACGCCTGTGGCAGAGGAGGAAATAGAGCATTCCTAATATCCTTTGTCAATTCCTCCGCCTCCCCGCCCAAAAAATAAATACATTTAAAAAATCGGACTTCACATTGTTCACCTTGCACTTTGATTGAAAATCCACAACTCCAAACAGTATAAGACAGACGGATATTCTATCCAATGATCTGTAACGTTACATTGCCTGTCTACGGGCCAGGTCAATCAATTGCTTCAAGGGTTACAGCACTGTAACATAGATGCTATTTAGCTTTAGCATCAAGCTAGTGGACTGGAAGGCTAAGCTACACGGTTGGAAAACAGCACTTGGATGAAATCACGCAGGTGAAGCAACTATTGGGGACCATGTGCTTTTGTTTGCCTCCACAGTTTATTTTTAGCATATATATATATATATATATACACACACACTGTATATTTTTTTTCACATTTCTCCTGCACAGTCTGCATTGTGACACATGCTCACGTCACGAACATGAAGAACCAACAGCATCCGAGGGCATCGTCGTCGTCTTTGTCGCGTCATACGTCAGCCGCCTTCCGGCACGTCTCTGAGGCGGGCGCCGAATGGGTTGGGCTTATTTGGGGAAGCTTGTGTCACGACGATACCCGACTGTCTCTGCAATGTGACGCCACCCTCCACACACACACACACACACAATCGGACTGACATCACTTGGGGGTCAACACAAGCCCACAGTTGTCTGGTTTAGTTAGCACACCCCTCCCCTGAAAAAAATACATTACAGTCCCCCACTCACCCCCTTTTTTTGATTTTAAGACCGCCTGTGCGTGCGTGTAGCGATTACCCAGCAACCCCCTCTCCTGCCCTCCCATGATAAGTTGTTATCAGTGCCAGGCAGATGGAGAGCAGAAAGCGCTTCCCGTGGACGGCTTGATGGCGGCAAGCGAGATTAGGATCGCCGCCACTCCTCTCCTGTGTTATAATTACCCAGATAAATCTGTTTAATGAGGATTATTTTGGCGCCGTGATTTATTTCAATGCCTCCGCGACAGGGCCATCCAAACTTTTTCGGCCGAGGGCGACTGCCATTTCTTCACCTTTGATATGTTGATCATGCTAAAACCAATTCAGCAGTGAATGGAAAGATGTGTGAAGCAATTTTTTGATATTTAGCGAATTTCTTTTGTCATTCTATTAATTGAGGTGTTGGTACTGAGTATCGGTGAGTACTTACTAGTCTCGACCCGAACAAAAGTGGTATCAAACATCCCAAAAGTATACTATCTTTCATGAACACCATTTTGAAAAAAAATACTTGCATCTGTTTTTAACCTTTTTTTCCAGTTTTTATTTGTACTTCTTTGTCGACATGCCAATATCGGAAATGAGATTCTGCTGAATTGCTGATAAATAAACATGCAGGAAAAAATATTTAAAATTACATATTTTCAGATTTTGTTGTGTTTTGAAACAATATTTTTGAGACCCACAAAAAAATATTTTTCCCATTTCTTTGTGTAAAATCAATTGTTCCTCCTTCCAAGCCTTGTCATCTTTTATGTTGCACATAGCCAAGATAACAACTACAGTCTAACACATAACACCGTCCTACATTGTATGTGTGTGTATGCGCGCACGCGACGGCTATGCAGATGCTCTTTTTTTCAAGGTCAGGACGAGGGTCTCATCGAGGAGGAGGAGTTTGGATTTGTGTGGCTGAGCACCTGCAATCGCAAAATGGAGTCCCAGCTGCACCGAGATCAGTTTGAGCCAATTGAGGCTCACATCCTTTCACCTCATTTGGGTCATTGGGAGTCCATACTGGAACCTTTTCACCATCAAGTGCACTCGTTGTCCTCCTCTGTATCACCGGAAAAATACACTGCCTCTTTACATCCAAGCCCCCTCCTCCCCTCTCACTGGGAGGACCTGCATGCACCTGTCCCCCCTGGCCATCAAGCCACACGAAAAAAAAATCCCCCCCCCCTCATGAGCGCCATCATCGCTGATGATGGCGAGGTGATGAGACGTGACGGAATGGGTTCACATCACATACACGGGTGGTGATGCTTATTTGGGTGGGTGGGCTTGGTTGATGGACAATGTGCAAATAGCTGGTTTGGGGTGGGAGGGGCAGGAAGGAAATGCGACAATTTCTGCTGGTACCCGGACTCCCACTAGTGGAATACAGAAGAACGAATGCCCAAGTATAATTCAGTTGTATTTAACTTTGGAGTTCAAGAAATTTGCACTTAATCGACACTGAATGACACTTTTATGTCCAAACGATGTTCAAACACCGTTACAAAATAGGTAACGTTTTTCAGCTAGTGGGAGATTCAATGGAGGAAAACATTCGGTAGAAATGCTTACTTAACGACTGAACCCACGCGGAGCTTCTGAATCACAAATCACTTCCTCCAATAGATCAAAGTAATTTGGAATAAAACGTTGTCGAAAAATATTGTACGGAAGGACAGGCAAGCATCATGCTAATGTGCTGCCACATGCTGCCTGTGTCTAAGATCGCACTCCTTGGCTTCAATGATTACAATAAAAACATGAATTTGAAGCAAAAGGGCACTTACAATCGGGCTGAATGTGATGATTTTCCGCTTTCCTAGTGGCTCGTGTGAATATGAACGCAGAGCAACCTGTTATAATGAAGTCTGTGGCACCCCCTTGTGGTTAGGAGTGAGAATGCCAAATCGCGTGTCCAATTTTAAAACCTACTATAATGTAGTCTGTGCCTCCCCCTTGTGGTTGGGGTTGAGAATGACAAAACGCGTCCCATTTTACATAATTCTAAAAATGGCGAAAAAGCATAAAAACAACATTCAAACAAAGCATATGCTGACGCTGCCTTTACAGACATGTATGCCTGAGAAACGAGTGCAATTAATAGGGAATTTTTATTTTCTGCTACATTTCCGTGGCAATATCAAGGCAAATACAGTGAAATATTTGGACTTTAAGATGACATCACCCACCGATATTATCATCGAACATCGAACGTTTTACACGAGCAGTACTTGAACGCATGTCAGCTGCCACACGGGCACATTAATCGAAATGGCCTTTATCATTCATCTACAGCAGGCATGTCCAAAGTCCGGCCCGCGGGCCAAATACGGCCCGCGGTCGAATTTCATCCGGCCCTCGGCCCCTGTCATAAAATCAGCGCCGTCTGGCCCGCAGGTTGGGCGCAATGGAACACGTGTTGCATTGACTGAGGTCTCGTAGACTGGTGAGTGATGCTTCATATAGTACTGCTTCCCTCTAGTGGCTAAATGAGTAATAGCATTCACTAATAAATGAGTAATAGCATTTAGACACTAGAGGGCATCACTCACGAGTTAACAAGACATCACTCCGTGTTTATATTGACTGATATGTCATATTTCAAATGATCCTTGCAGTTGTGGTTATGTGTATTGCTTGTTCATTTCCCTGTTGTTCGAGTCAAAGGTTTTGTGACTATTGAAAAGTCATGGTGATACATTTTATGTTTCAAATCAATCAATTTGCACTCAGGAGACTTCTGTTTAAGAAAAAGTCAAGTGAATAAGCAGTTGCATGTGCTATACATGTTTCAAATGAACCAAAAGAAATTCTTAAGATTGTTGAAATTAAAATAAAAATGGAAATGTGAAACAGACTGGCTTACTAAAATTTGTTGAACAATATTGTTGTTCAATGTAAAGAATGTCAGCCAAGGTCGGCCCCCCGACATTTTACCACATAAAATCTGGCCCCCTTGGCAAAAAGTTTGGACACCCCTGATCTACAGCGTGGTACTCCAAATGTGTCATACAACAGTAAGCTGTTAGTCGTGTAATGAATCTTAAAAAAATAGAATATAAGATGAGGTGTCTGTCAAGTCTTGGTGTGTTATTATTGGACAAATGTACAAATTTCTGTAAATCAATACATAGTTTCTTACGACAAAAATAAACAAACTAAATCCATCTATCCTCCCGTTGTCTGCGCCGCTTATCCTCACGAGGGTCGCTCTTCAATTCTCTTCATTTAACTCGTCATAAAGCGGTCTTTCATCAAATGCACTTCCAGGACTGGTAAAATGTTCAAGAAATCTCCACTCCATATTTCTCCACTTCTTCACTTCACATTTAACTTTCTACTGAAAGATTCAGCAGTTTGTTAGTTAGTCTTGTCCACAAAACAGCTTTACTGGCAGTTTGTCATCCCCTTTTAACTGCGCTGCTTGAAAGTGCATAAAAATGGGGAAAAAGTGTGAATTCCATCACATCTGCACCGCGGTTTGATTTCAAGTCACGAGTAGCGAGCGTAGTTTACAATCAGCGGCGCGTTGCGTGTGGAGGGAAGAAACAACAGTGAGAAATGTACAAACAGCAATGTGTCGCTTGTTCAGTGCATGTCGCAGTAGTACACAAAAGTGAGGTCGTTATTTTAGCACGGATGTACCTCAGTCTAGGGATACTGGCTTTCATCTTGTGCACAAAATTGTTAACCAGAAAAGTCAGCAGCAAAAAAGAACTGACTTGTTATCAGTAGTTGGAGAATAAGAGATTTGTGTGTTTTCCTTGTGCTGTATCCTATCCAACTCTCGAACACGTCCAGGCCTTTTCACTTTCGACATAAATGCCGTAAAATGGTTTAAAAATGAACCGGGGGATCAGTTGGTTAGTAACTACGTGCTCAAAGATTAAGGTCAGGTTAAAAAACAAACAAACAAAAAAAAAAAAGACAAGAAGCAACCTAAAGTCACAGTAAGTTTGAGGGTAAATATTTGAGCAGGGAGGGAGGGGGGTGGGGGGGGGTGGGGGGGGGGTCCTCAGTGGCAGATGGCAAGCAGGAGGCGCTTAAAGTCACCGCTGCACTCGTCCCTCAGTGCGTCCTTCAGGGACACATCGTACTTCTCCAGGTACAGGTCCTTGATGGTCTCCAGGTCAAACTGGGTGACACAACCAAAAAAAAAATGATTATGAGAATTTACGGGTGATTAATCAGCAGGCTCTGGATAAAAAAAAATAATAATAATAATTTTAAATCCGGGTTAATGCAAAAGAAAAAAAAGACACAAGAAATTGAATCGTGACGTCAACACAACCTTGATAGAGGTAAAAAATAAAAATCTTACCTCAGAGCGGCATACGATGATGCGTATGAGTGTGTCCTCGTCAGTCCCCGCCCCCTTCATGGCGTCATTTAGACGTCTGGCAAAGTAGAGCTGTGGGTTCTTGGCGACTCTCACTGGACGTTTACATAGAAGGACACATTTATTATTATTTTTTTTTTGGAACACACATAACCTCAGTCCGTCTGGCGTTTTGATGTACACCCACCAAGAGCCACGTAGCATCTCTTCAGCGTGCCTGAAGTTTCGTTCTCGATGGCGTCTAGGATTTCGGTGCCGGACAGCTGCAGGAAAAACAAATCAACATTCAAGTCATCAATCAAGTTAACATTAACGTTTAAAAAAATAAGCACAGTTCCACCTAACAATATAATTGGTCGGCGCGTCTGAGCGGACCTACAAAACAAAAACAGGAAATCTGCCATTTTGTTTTCAAGGGGCAGCCATTTTAGGCTCATTTTGGTCATTGCCGCTCGCCCTTGAAAGATAATTTGAAAATTTAGCCCCCAACGCCAGTTTCCCTTAGTCACATGAAATTTGGTGAACATGTTTATCATGAGCTGACCCACAAAAAAGTCTCAAGAAGCCATGCCTGAAAACACACGTAAAGTCTACCACTTTGGTTTGAAGGGTCAGCCATTTTAAGGTCACTTCGCTCCTTGCCACGAGGCCTTCAAAAACCTTTTGAAAATTCAGCCCATTGAGCCAATTTCACTTAGCAACATCAAATTAATATCATGAGTTGACCCACCCCCCCCAAAAAAAAGACACAGCAAGTCTGCCATTTTAGTTTGATGGGTCATCCTTGAAAATAACTCACCTGCTCATACATCTTGAATGTGGCCTGGAGTTGGAGATAGTTCCTCGAGGCCAGAATGAAACTAAAGGCAGACTCGTCCGTCCCGAAGCGACCCTCGCCCGCCTGCGTCAAAACGATAACTGCATTGGAATCGACAACCACGCCAAAAACGCAACTACACACAATTGGAAGTCACCTCAAAGAGAGAAGTGGCGTCCTGCTCTGCCAGCTCTTCGTCCACCTCGTAGCTCTCGTCTCGGTTACCCTGCGACACAAAATGTGATTCAGATGCCCTGACCGGACCATGAATATTCTTAAAGTAAGTGATGTGAGATCGCTATGGCAACAACGGAGCTGCAATTTCACAAATGATTCTGAACGTCTAATTTATGACTGTGGAGTGGCATGGTTACCTGCATGAGAGCCATGAGCAAGTTCCTCACGTCACCGCTCGTGTCTCCCTCGATGTCGGCGTCCAGATCGCGTTCGTGTACTGACAACGGAGGGGACGATGCATTAAGATTTATACCGCCCACAAATATATATGCGGCCATTTTATGGTGTGTTGTTTTTTTTTTGCCATTTCAGACATATTGTTCCGGATTTAACAGCCTGTGACCGAATGTGCTTTTATTCAGCAAATGAGTCAACCATTAAAAGTAAACACAAGGAAGGAAAATATCAATGAACTGCTCCGTGAAAAAAAAAAACAACAACCAAAATGACAATGTGTCCTCACCTTGAAAGTAGCATTCCCTGAACAAGGCAATATCCTGAGAAAAAAAAAGCAAAAAAACCCAATGAGCGCAATTTAATCAATGAAGTCTGTTCTTTTTTGAGGCGGGTGTACGTAGCAAAGCAACTGACAGAATTTGTGGCGGTGCACAGGAGCTCCACCAGCACGTCCTCGTCGGTGCCCGCCCCCTTCATTGCCCTTCTTAACTCCTTGACGGCGTAGATAACGGGCGGGTCTAGCATAGCCAGGATGGCCTTCTCAAAGTTTCCCGATAGCTCTCTCTTTAGCACATCCACCAACTCCTATGCCAAAAAAAGACATCATAAACATCTCATTTTACAGCGAACCCTCGTTACGCTAAATTACGTCATACATTTAAATGCTAAACTATTTACCCAATTCATAAAATTACATGTTTAGTTATTAGTTGAGTTATGAGTTAAATGTTAGCATTACTAACATAATGCTAACATTTTACGTGAAACAAAACAAAAGACAGGTGCGCGGCAATTAGCATAGATGTTACGCAAATTCCAAACGTCTGCTACTTTACACGCACGGCGCAGCAACACATCCAAACAGAGCAGACAAAACAGAATTCAGCCTTGTATATTTTACCGCTAAAATGTTCAACCCAACCAAAGAAAGTCTGCTAATTCAATGCTAGCGGCGAATACAAAACGACTACTATAATACAAAGCGCATGGAAGTCACAATCATTCCCAAGCTTCAAACTACTGCGACTTCATACATGCAGAGCAGCAACACATACAAACAAAATGAAATGTATTATGATTATTTTTACGCATCGAAAAATCCAGAAAGTGCTACTCACGTCATCGTACTTGTCACAGTACGCCTGTTTGATTTCTTGCCGCTGATCTGAGCTGCGGTTGGCCAGGATGTCGATGATGGCCTGCTCGTCGGTGCCTGCAAATGTATATCGTCATCAATCAGGGTGTTCCAAAGCAGACTTGATGCTTACCAAGTCCCTTGCAGGCTTTTCGGATGGCCTTGATGTCAGCGAGAACGTCAAAGTCCTCATAGGGCACAATGGTGGGCTGCAAGTAAGAGAGAGAGACACACACACCCCTTAAGGAACTTTTTTTAATTCAATAAAAATTGCATTATGGCCACACATTTATAAATATTCTTTACTCTTTGTTGAAAATAACAAGAGCATGGTGTTCCATGTCAAGTTGTGTGTGTCGTGTGTGTTGTTTTGCAGTAAGTTCAGTCAAATTAATCCAATTAAAACAATCACAGAGGAAGTGTATGACAGGCATGCGGAGGGGGTGGGGGGTTAATATGTGTGGTGAGTAGGGTAGAGCGTCAGGTGGCCGAGGGGGGGGAGGCGAGAGCACAAAGCTCCACTGGAAAAATTCCAGGCCCTAAATTCTAAACAAACATGAATGAGTTATGCTGGTAGAGGGTCAGTGACGCCCTCCCCCACTCTTCCATTCACTTTCCCACCGCCTCTGAAAGATCCACTGTCATTGACTTCCCTTGAAAAGTACTGGCTGGATTTTAAACAACCATGCAGCTTAACCACCCAGTATGCTATCTTAATGCTAATGCTAACAGTATTTAGGGTGACGTGCTGTTATGCAGCGGATAACTGAACACAAACAGTACCACAATTCGTGCAAACATGATACAACAGTACTAAGTCACATTTTCTTTATCCTCTGCGTAGACCAACCAATATTAGCTCTGTACTGATGAGGTGAGAGTAGAGTTGTGATGTCTCAATGAACTGTCCATCCGTCTGTATCCATCTTAGACTGCACCCAGTATACTGTATGTACAATATTATGGTTCGTAAGACGATGACGGACGGATGGACAGACAGATGGGATCTTCTCAAACGTGCACATGCATTTACTTGCTATCGCACCAGTATCAAGTCTTGCAGTATCGAGTATCATTGACTAATCTAATTTCTTCGTCCACCTTCCAAGTGCTCTGGAAGTATTTTGCCCAAATAATGTGCTGGTTTTTGCCGCAACGATTTTGTGCACGATGAATGGAGGTTTTTAGTGCGGGTAAGTGGAGTGACCGTGAAGGCATCACGACCCCCCCACCACTGAGCAAGTAACGGGGGCTGCCATGAATTGCGCATGGGCGTGGCCTGCTGCTCCACTAAACGTCGTCATAATTCCACTAAAATGAGCCAGAAACAAGACAAATCCCGACAATCCAGCGGCAAAATATAGCGAAAAGTAGTTTGTTTGAGGGCTTTTTTTTGTTGGCGAAAGCAGGAATGAGAACGTTAAGAAATTTAGGTTAAAAAAAACAGGCATTTGGCAGGATTTGAAGGCAAACAACACCAACCTGGCAGTTCCCCATGACTGGAGCTGAAAATTCGGCTGGTGATGATTTGAGGTCGAAGTTCGTCTGAATCTGAACAATCTGTCCGGTCAGGTCCAAGATGAGAAGGAGGAGTAGGTGGCTGCGGCGTGTGACGTAATTACGCACCGCCGTGATTTAACTGTTTGCGCTCCCACCATTTAACGTATTTAATTTTAAATAAATTAGAAATACAGCTATGTTTTTGTTATTATTATCATGCTTGATTTATTCTAATAAATAAGAATAATATAAATACATTGGATTGAAATCCACAAAATTATAAACATAAATTTAAATTTGAAGATCTGTTTTTCCTTTTTTGAATTAAAAGGCCACAAAATGTATTTTTTTGTTTTTATAAACACAATTTTTAAAAGGAAGTGAGTATGTCATAGTGAGTGAGTGAAGTTGAGAAGACAAATGCAAATGTACACGATTACGACGTAACATTACTGGCATTGTGTTGGTGATTTTCTGAATGTGATTTGTTTATAGATAAACTCATGAAAAAAGACTTTGTCAACAGTCGTCATCAAACAGTTACTACACTGTGTATAGTGCAAGCGCAATTGGTGTTTTAATCATATGTAATGAAAAAATCAATTTTCGCCGTGCACCTCCTCTTTCCATCACCAATGCCTCTGTTTTCAATAGATAAATGTGGTAATCTGGTCTTGAAGCATAAGTACAGTACTATATTTAGTTTTTATATTGACTGTTAATTTGTAAATTATAAATGCTGATTAAGGAAAAAAATGCAAAATTAAATTGAACGGGAAAAAAATTAAACACTCATTTCAGTGCTGCACCTTCTGGTGTTCCCATTTTAGCCACTAGAGGGGAATATTATGCAGTCATGTATACACAAACGAATTGAATTTCTGCTATTCTATTCGTAGTCTGTAGTATTCTAGTAGTAGTATTTTTTTCATATAAAATTAAGAATATTTGCCTATGAGTAAATATTTATTGCTTTGAAAACCGCAAATATCGATGCAAACTATTAACATGTCATTCTTCTCCTCAGTTGCCCCTCACACTATCCAACTGCCATGTGTCAACCGTCGAGACCTTCAAGTTCCTGGGAATCACAGTCTCCCAGGATATGAAGTTGGAAGTCAACAGCATCTCCATCCTGAAAAGGGCCCGGCAGCAGATGTACTTCCTGAGGCTGCTGAGGAAGCATGGCCTGCCACAGGAGGTGCTACGACAGTTCTACACGGCAGTCATCGAATCAATCCTGTGTTCTTCCATCACGGTTTGGTTTGGGGCCGCCACAAAAAAGGACAAAATCCGACTTCAACGGACAGTTAGGACGGCAGAAAAAATCGTTGGCACCGCCCTACCCACTCTTGAGGACTTGCACACTGCAAGAATCAAGACAAGGGCACGGAAAATCCTCCTGGATCCCCCCGCACCCTGCCCACCACCTTTTTCAGCCACTCCCCTCAGGCAGACGCTACAGAACCATGCGCACCAAATCCAGTAGACACTTAAACAGCTTCTTCCCTCTAGCCATTAACTCCTTAAACAGTCACTGACATAGTCAATCTTCTTGCACCACAAAATGGTACTACAAAACTACTGGTTACTCTAAAATGGTTCAATGATTTTGTTGTTTACGATGATACTAGTGCAGCGTGTTATACCGGAGACAAATTCCTTGTGTGTTCTACATACTTGGCCAATAAAGATGATTCTGATTCTGATTCTGATTCTGATTGACATTTCTTCACTCGCATTAAGCTTGCGGGACACAAGGTGAATTCTTGTTGGGTGAGACAATCAACTTCAACTAGGAATGGAATTAAACGGGTTGATTTTTTTAGATGAATAATTTTTAAAAAATTATGTTCTCTTTTGTCAAGAGATCAAGTTGTGTACATGTATCAGGTGGTTTAATAACTCTTGATGTCTTTACTTCACATTCCAGTACGAATTACACACTCAAGTGAATCATGGTGTGTCCATCAACCTGCAATTTCTTTAATTTTTTTCATTCTTCAGGCAGACGTTGTACAGCCAGAGGAGAAGACAAAGAGATGCTATAATTAGCCGCTGACGTCAAAGCAAAATGCTTCTCTTTTTTTTCATCTTTCTGAATGAACGCTTGAGTGGTGTGACTCACTGGCATCGTAGCTTAGGGCTTTGTGACTCTGGTGTGCGTGTGCACTTGTTGGGAGGTAAAAAACAAAGTACAAGTAATTGTATGCTGTACTTGTGTATTCATTTTTCCAATTACTTTTTACTTCTAGCCCCAGCATTTGAAAAACAGATGTCAGTTCTTTCAAAATAAGAGTTGTTGTTTTGCAACCTCGGCAGGTGTCGACGTAACGTAAAAAAGTAATGAGAGAAAGTCAACTATGGTTGAAGTTGGCTAGCTCGCTCTTGGTTGAAATAACAATTTCTTTGGGTAAATTACAAATGTTAATGTAACGTTCTGACTCTGTTCTTGTAAAATTCGGACAAATTGCGACATGATGATGGACTGCTTTGTCTCAGTGAATCTCCTCAACTCACTTGGGCGTCAAGACGCCACCAGGTGGCGCCAAAGAAATACGACTCACTAATTTGGCCTGAAAATACAAAACTGAATAGGAGTTGTTTTTTAAATCAAATATTGGCGGACAGGTTCCCCTCCCAAAAAAATGCAAATAAGACGATCTGATCGGAACATTTTATTCGCGGGAAGCAGCAACAAGCACAATCTCAAGTGTTATCTGACACACTTAAGTGCTTATAAAAGAGCTGAGCTCACAGCCTCACACATACCCGACCCCCACTCTCACCAAAAGGAGAGTTATGACTCACTGCACGGACGTGTGCTAGCTTCAAAGTCATGCAGGAAATATGAGGAGCAAGGCCTGGTAAGAAAGACTACAAAGATGGCCGCCAGTGACGCCCCCTCATTCACTGCAGCAAAAACAACCAAGAAATCGGTAACGTGCATTTTTGTCATCCGTCCACCCCCCCCCCCCCCCCCGACACACACATTTTATATATATACAGAATATAGTTCTCTGCCATACATACTGTATCTTCCTTCCAAACTGAATAGATGTTGTCATATCTCTTGTCTTTGGCTTGGCAGTCACCTTATTGATTTTTTCCCCCTCCCAAATCAATGCTAACAATATGTTTGCGATGCTGTGCCGCCGCTTACCTTGCTTTTTTCTCGATGCCAAAGCGCCGACCGTGCAACAATGTAAAAGAGCTGCTACGGTGGCGTCTTTTGCTTGTAATGACCATAACCCGATTGAAAAGTGATGACAAAAGTTTAGCAGTCAATGTAGCGAGAAGAATAGTTTTCAAAAAGTCCGTGTGGGAATTTTGGCATCATTTCGTATTCATCCATTGTTGGAGAGGTTTGTAAGTTTGTTTTAGGTGAAGGTATTCAATAAAAATAATTTGTAATTTTGAAAGTGGCTGACATCTATTTTTAAATTTATATTTGCCCTTTCTTGGCGTCGCTCCCAAAAGAGCCGACGTAAAAGCATTTCGGGAAGTTGGCCAAGACGCCGATGGCTGTTGGATGCAGGACACTTTAAAAAGGGCCTGCTCGTCCTAATCGTCATCATCATTGACACTGGAGATTAAACTCGAGCACTAGCACACAAAATGAATTGGATTTTTTTGCGTAATGTACTCATCACATATTTTTCTCAGAAAAAATCTACCCCTTTTATCATTACGACTTTTTTCTTGTTACATTTCCACTTTTTTGCCACATTATGGACTTTATTTGGGCTGACTTTTTTTCTTGTCACAGTATGCCCCCCCCCCCCCATAATATTACTTTATTCTTGAACGACTATTTTCAGACGAAGTTTCACATTCGTCCCGTGTCCTTGTTCTTTTTTCCTTATGTTGCGACGAGAGCACACGTCACATTAAAAACTCGTCCGTGACGTTCCTTTTGTCTCGACTTTCGGATCTGGATATGAGGAACGGCATCCAATTGTTTTTTTTCATATAAATATTTATTGCAGAGGAGGTAATCTTTTTTTTCTTTCCTGTACATGCTATCACAATAAGAACACAATAGAAATCTACCAAAGTTTTGCCATATATGGATGCTATAAGCTTGTCGTCGTCACAACAAGCACATAATACAGTGGGTCAGAGACACAGTCACTCACTATACAACTCGTAACAGTCCATAAACATCTTTTTTTTCTATCCAGGGCAGTGAAACATTGGTCCGACTAATTTCTCGAATTCATGCAGAAGCCACAAGATTTACGACGTTACAGCATTGTATAGTAAGAGTAGTAGTAGTAGTAGTAGTACTCGTAATAGTAGGAGTAGTAGTGGTAGCAAGAGGAGGCGTGGTCAGATTTTGATTGACAACGGGGTTCTTCGGTCTGATTGGTGGATGACGCGCTACAAGGGAAGTCGACGTCTACGTCTACCCTCCCAGGATGTGAAAGACGAAATACCGCGGCGTTATTACGTGTTGTCGCTCTCATCTGGAAACACGGCGTTATATATTTGAAATAATTTCTAACTGTTGACCATGCATTTAGTTATTTATTTTCAAACGTCGATGGCGGTCCATCGAAGTTCAACGTCAGACAGCAAATCTCAAGCGTCGAAATCAAACCAATGACGACGCATTTCCAAAATAGGGCAACTTCTTTTTAAAAACGTACGGCTGGCCGGTGATCGCCGGGGCAGTACAAGTCAACATGGCAGTGCTGCTTCTTCTTCGCAAGACGTCAAAAAAATAAATAAATACAATAAATAAAGGTATGTTTGCGTTGAACACGATCCCGTGGATGTTTAGTGTTTTAGGTTGGCATAGCAGGACACGATTATTGATGTTTGTTGCCGAGCAGGACGCCGCTGGCTCGCGATGGCGTCGGGACGAAGGATGAGGCGAGGAGGCTAGTTCCTCACTTTAGGCACATACAGTACATCAGAACGTCAATCGAATCGATAGCAAACTAGAAGAGAAGAAAGGATGTGAGAAGATGAAGAGTCGGTGAATGGAGTTGGCTAAAGTGCTTTAGACGTGACTGGATTCCGAAACGCTGAACACCGACGTGCCTCTGTGCGGCCTTGAATCTTCTTGAGCTTTCGTAATTCCTCTGTGACTTCATAAAACAACTCCTCTGATTCGGGTACAGACACACAAAACTGCTTCGGTGAAGAATGGAAACTTGCATAATTGGTCTACGAGTAGGATTCAGGATTTCCCTGCGATCGTCTGGAATGCTCATCGGTGTCGTTTGTAAAAGGTGTGGTCGTCAAAAGTACGCAAAACAGGAACCGAACGTCGTTAAGGAAGGCAACTCGTGGAACAGAATTGACTTTTTTTTTTTTGTAAGTCACCTACGAAGAGTCAAAGGTCAGATGACCACCCGTGCCACCCTCGGAGGGCATCACTGGTCCGTTCAGGCTGAGTGTCACGCCGTCTTATCGTCAAAGTCCCAGGGACAAACGTCGGCCTTCTTCGCCGGATCGGGATTGCTCCTCCTGGCTGCGGCGGATTTGTCCGAGCCGCTTTTCTCCGACACGTCTTCAAAGTCCCACGGACAAACCTCAGCCTTCTTGACTTTGGCCGCCCCGACGTTTGCGCTTTTGCGTTTCTCGACGACGGCCGCCTCCTGATGACCGTCGGCGTCCCAGGGACAAACCTCGGCTAATTTCTGTCGTTTCTCGGGAGATTTACTCTTGTCCTTGGCTGTCGTTCGACTCTTCTCGCCTTGGCCATCTTTTGATTTGTCCTTCTCAAGCGTCCGCGTGGATCGGCTTCCCTTCTTTTTGGAAGGGGATTCCTTGGGTTTGGAACTCCGAGATGGGCTGGGCATGCCCTCAGAACTAGGGGACGCAGGATTGTCCCACGGGCAAACTTCGACTTTAAGCGAGCTAGCCGTCTTGGAGACATCTGGGATTGTGTTCCTTCCTGGAGTGTACACAGTCATTGCGGGAAAAATCCCTACCGTTGGCTCTCCAAAGTCCCAAGGACAAACCTCGGCCCGGTTGCTTTTGGCGTTTTCCGCTTTGGACGGAGGTTCCCCGTCTGTCTTATTTGGACTGAAAGCCGGACCGCTTTGGCTCTCGGTTCCTCCCGCCTCCCAAGGACAGACGTCCGCTCTTGCGGTGTTGGTCCACTGAGCTTCCTTGGAATGTTTGATGCCGGAGGAATTGGGATCCGAGAGCGTCTGCTTTTGGGCTTTGCCTCCCTTGATGTTGCCCCCGTGTACCGTGGTGGTTTCTTCCGGCGCTATCGACACATGTTTTTGGACCTTGTTCTCCGAAGGTGTCGGGAGGTCTTCCACCTCCCAGGGACACACCTCGGAGACATTGTAAAGGTCTTTCCCCTTGACCGGATCGGAGGAGACGGCGGGTTGTTTGACGTTTCTGCTTTTGGCACTGAGGTTCTTGGATTCGCTCTCATCTTTGCTTCTCGGCTGAGCCTTCTTGGGACCGTCCTCGGCACTTTGGGTTTTTCCGGCCAAGCCCAGCGTCTTCTCCTTGGCGGTGGCGATGACGCTGAGGGATTTCTGCAGCATTGAGGCTCGAGGGTGGAGGGGTTTCTTGTCGGCGGTCAGGTTGTGGGCGCTGGCCGATTTACAGACCAGAGGCACTGACTCCGTGGACTCGCTGGGGGCGTTGAGGTTCTCCCGGGACTTTTTCTTGACCAGTTTTTTGCCCATCAGGGCATCCAGCAGGGAGCCTTCCATGGCACTCACCTCCGTCTTGTCCGTCGCCGAGCTGCTCGAGTCTTCGCTCGGGTCTCGGACGTGATCGTAGCTACTGTGTGACTTCTTCAAGGAGAACACCTTGTTTTTCGGGGTCTCTTCCTTGGCCTGTTTGGCGGGGTGCGTTTGATCGAAGGGGTTTTTCTTCAGAACGCAGATGCTGTTCCGATTGCTGCCGTGCTCCCCGCCGTCCTTTTCCTCACGGCTGCACTGGCGGTGCACCGACTCGGGGATCTCGGTGATGCGTCTCATCAGGGAGCGTCCCAGGCCCTTTTTGGAGCTTCGCTTCTTCTGCAGGTGGGGGTTGTTGGCCAGCATCTTCTTCCTCTTGTAAATCTCCAGCTGGGAGTAGAGTTTCTTCAGCTCCTCCTGCGTGTCGGAGGGGAAAACAGGAGAGCAAAGCGGTCAGGCGCCGTTTCCGAAAATCCGACACAACAACAGATACAGTGGTACCTTGACTTGACGGGTTGAATTTGTTCTGTGGCCGAGCTGCTAACGAATGAATCCGTTCCAACTGCCGAAACCCCCCCCCCCCCCCCCCCCACCCCGTCATGGTTTTTAATACATTTTCATGTTCTGTGCCCTCACGACTGAAGCGGTTGTGGAAGAAGAATCAAAGTGTCCTCGGGCTCGCATTGACAATGTCACGTGACCCGAACTCCGAAAACAAGGTGACAGCCGTCGACAATCCCAATGCGAGCCCGAAGGCATCCATTTTAGTCGACGCAAATTATAATCAAACCTGTCACAACTACTCTTAACTCATTCACTCCCAAAGACGTTTTTAAACGACTTTTCAGATTTGGTCCAGAATTGGCTGGTTTCTGAATGAGTTAAGTTGGGGCACTCATAAGTCAAGGTGCCATTGTATTATCTACTGAGGGGCGGGAGGTGCGAGCAGACGTTCTACTGCACATGCGATACAAGTTCATGACACGTGACTACAAACAGTCCTCCATTGATGCACTACAGAATTTGGCATGCGTGCTTAAAAGACAAAAAAAAGACACAACAGTTGAGGACAACTGAGGAAACGTACGAATGGAGTCAGCGTTAGCTCTGAAACAGCCTCTGAGCTCTCTTCCCGAATGATCAAGTCTGTGATGGAGCGAACGGCATCGAGCGAGCGTCAACAGACAGTGGCGTCAATATGCATTTATGTTTGTACGTCGCTCGCGAAACAGAGGTGGGAGTCAAGTCACATGTGTGCAAGTCATACAGTAGGTGCGTCGCACGTAGCCAGTCTAAGATTCCGTGTTGTATCACATGATCTTTCATGGCCAAAAAAAAAATGAGGCAATACAATCGACTATTAAATATAATGACGACATGATGAAGTGGAATACAAAAAAAATTCAACGGACTTTGTGGATATACGGACGGATGTACGTGAAGCCGGTCAAAACTCCTCAGTTAAGGCGGGGTGATCATATTTGTGCATTGCAGATGATAAAGAATATGTGACTGCGAAGATGGGCTATGTTGTCTACAAATATCCATTTGCGATAGAATAAATAAATAAATACAATTTGGACATATGATATCAAAGATTTGAAGTTCTTAAAAGTGAAATGAGATGGTGAGGGATGACTGCAGTTACAGTGCCAAGGCAATTCACAGAACAACAAGGGGTTGCAGTTTTTCTGTGTGCAGCAGGGGGGGGGGGTCACCAATTGGAATTTGTTTTTCGGTTGTTCAGTTCAGTCGTGTTTGGTCAAGCGATGTTTCATGAAGGCCAAGTCAAAGTCAAACCAAGTCGATCCTAACTTTTAGCCAGGTGCCCAAAATTGCAGACGTAAGAGTCGAGTCATGTGACTGCAGCCGCCCCACCTCAGTGCATCCTAAACAAGGTTAGCAAGAGAGACTTCTTCAGCTCTAACAGACAAACAGAAACCTCTGCTCACGTTGGTACGTTTTTCCCAAAGACTGTCGCATGATCTTACGCCACAGCCATTAATAGAACTGAGAGGGCCCGTTTCCTCTGGCGTCTGCAATAATAAAAAACTGCCATGGCTCAGTACTGCTGCGGGAGCGCACAGGCAAGGTTAGAAACAGTCAAGAGCAGCAGCGGAAGGGCAAAAAGGTCCAGGTGACACGCCCCCAAAGCTCACCCGAATGTCTTCAGGGTCCAGGCTGTGTTCGCTCCACGCCGACGTGATGCTGCTGTTCAGGTAGGAGCCCGAGCGACCCATGTCCAGCTCGTCCTCGTACGCCTCCGAGGCAATGTCGTCTCGCATTTGCGTGCCCGCGAACAGGAACTGTGCGCACATGGTCGAAAAGATAACAGTGTGGATGAGCATCTCACATGGAGTGGGGAAAAAAAAATACATATTATTATTCTTGTGGATTGCCGGTTCATTTTTGCAGTCTACCACAAGAAAACAAAAAAAATAAAATAAAATAAAAACAAAATGATATTCTATAGATGTAAAAAAAAATCATGTCAGTGTATTTGGGTAAAAAACAGACCGATCCATTTCTTCAGATAATTTGACTCAAGAAATTGGGTCAAGTAGTGGATTGGTCCATTTTTCACCCAAATTTTTTTGTTTACGACAAAATGACCCTAATTATCTGTGTTGTTTTGTAAAACAACCTAAAACGTTGGGTCAAATTGTGCCAAATAATGGATAGGCCCTTTTTTGATCCAAACTGGATTATTTTTGATCTGACAGTTTTAAGAGCTTAGCATATCATAGCATAGCATCACATAGTAGTAACAACAAGCTATCCCGTAAGGCAAGTGTGTCAAACTCATTTTTGTCGCAGCCCACATTGTAGTTACAAACCGGTTTGCCTTGGAAGGCCGTTATGAATTTTGGGAAACCATATAATTGCTTAATCACCTCCACATATTACATACACGCGCATAACAAATTTATGAACAACTAGTTTTCAAATCAGAAATCAAGAATAATGACTGTTAATTCTGGATTACATGTGACAATTAGAAATTTTGATTCAGACTTTAGTAAGCAGCATGGAACTTGACATGCTTGGATTCCTTTTGCGGGCCACATAAAATTATGTGGCGGGCCAGATCTGGCCCACGGGCCTCGACTTTGACACCTGTCCCGTAAGGAATCAATAATGAAGCGCCAAAGTGTACACCGATGTAACCTGACGTAAACCAACCTTAGGAATGAGCAGCAGGCCCAGCGTGACCGTAACGGTCAGGTGCGTGTGCGTGAAGAAGAGCAGAAGCATCCAGTCGGGATGGAGCTCCGGAGCCAGCGTGAACCTGTCGGGGCAGGAAGTAGGAAACAGGAAGCAGAAGAGACTAAATTACAGCCGTCTTCCAAAATTCATTAAGGTGCGTGGCCTATAACGGTCTCTTTTGTCGACACTATGAATGTTAGTGGGCTTTCGAGTACCTTAATTTCTCAATTTTTGTTCCTAATTCACTCAAGCGGGAGGCTCATGAGCAGCTTTTGCGACAAATGAATGCCCAAGCGTGTTTTCTTTTTCATTTCAAGTTGCCAGCACTGTCGTCTCCTCTCTGCCTGTTTTTTTTTTTCTTTTTTTTTTTTTTTACAGCCCTCCCACCTGGACATGATGGCGGGCTAACAAGAGGTGACCAGATTTAGCGGGCCACCCCCAGGCTCCCACAGGAGGTGCAAATGGAGGCCGGATGCCTTCTAACAAGCCCCGACGTATACTGCATAGGGCCCTGCTCCCTTGTGGCAACGAGTCAGAGTCAACACACCGTTCCAATTAGGCCCGAGTCTCCTATGGAAGCTATTCTCTTGCAGTGTGGCGGGCTTGAAGCCTCACAAGATGCCATGCATGCATTTTTTTTCCATCAATCACCTCAAGGCGCACCGCAGTATTTGGTCCATAAAATTGTATTCATTTATTCCCAACAGTCTAATGTCTTCATATGATAATGTTTCTCTTGGCTGCACTTTTTCCTTTAAATGTATGTGGATGGTAGATTTTTTTTGTCCAATCAGATTTCAGCTTTACTGTGTTGCCATGTCAGTCTGATCGGATTCCTAATTCAGACAGCAATGGACCCTTGCGATTGTGATTTAATATCATTTTTTTCTAAGTTCTCTTCCCATTATTTTTATTTCATAAACAAAAGCAATTAATGTATCTGTTTTACAATAAATAATGTCTGATTAATTACATTTACCGTATTTTCCGCACCATAAGGCGCTTCGCAGTATAAGGCGCACCGTGAATAATGGCATATTCTAAATCTGTTTTCATATATTGGGCGCATAGAGTAGGCGCTACAGTAGTGGGTGCGCTTGCGTTATGTATCCACTGGATGGAGCTACACTAAAGGGAATACAATACAATACAGCTTTATTTATGTCGAGCCTTCACAATCGCTGGAGCTGTAACAAAGTGCACGGAACATTTAAAATACTATGTCTAAAAAACTCATAATATAGATCCTTATATAAGGCGCATCGGATTATTAGCCGCACTGTGGGCTTGTGAGAAAATGGAATACTTTTAGGTGTGCCTTATCGTGCAGAAAATACAGTACATTTATTTGGTATTTAGCTTTTATTTTAGCTTATGCTAAAATAAAGGCAAATAGTCCTAAAAGACAAAAGACATTTAAAGCGATGTTCATTCCTGGTCCTAACCATTAATCCGATTTACCTGATGACGTAGAAGATGGCCGACAGGATGAGCTCGTTGTGGACGGCGATGGCCATGTAGCGAGGCTCGTGGAAGGCGGACGGCACCGTCCTCACAGCGTAGCACAGGTACACCGCCCACAGCAGGAACAGGAACTCGGCTGAATGCCAGAAAAGGATCGCATCACTTATGCAAATTAACTCCTTCCCACGCATTGCGGACAACAATATGTATACACACACCAGCAAAGAAAATGTCTAAAATGTCTCGATACGCTTGGAAAACATTTCTGGTCAAATCCTATGGAAAGTTTCCAAACTTTGAAAATTCCGATAATTTTGCAATGCCTGTTGCCATGAAAGAACATCCGACTTGCATAACAAATAGTCGCAATAAATGTCCTGGTCTGTGAGTGTCAGAGACGTATGAGTGTGTGCAAGGCAGATGGAGATTATGCAGAGTGAAACGAATTCAGACGAAATGGACACAGTGTCGCTGACGTTGCACTTTAGCTGTGTCGTCGTCAATCTTTTCGGGTGGGAATAAAATGAACAAACCGATGCAGGTGCGCTGTTTACGAAATGGGAGAGATTTATGGCGAGTGTGTAATTTATGAGCGTCAGATGTAACCCCCATGCGTCCTTATTAAACTCTACATGCATGCACAAACACACACACACATACTGGTAGGGAGGCTGCGGGGTTCTATCTGTTTTTCAAGTGAGACAAAAGCCTTTTATTCATGTTGCTTGAGTCAGCAAATGTAAAAACCATATGCAAATCATCCACTGGATCAGCACCATCCTTACTTCTCAACTCTGTTTTAGATTTTCCTGTACTACTCCCTGTAGGTGTCTCAATACTTTTGCACGGATGCCACATTGACGTCATTTCCTTTAGGCATCCCAGTAAATTTTGTCCCAGCTTCCTGTCAATGTCCCAATGCATTTGTCGGGGATGACGGTGGGTGTCCCAATACTTTTGTTGGAACTTCTTGCGCGTGTCCCAGTATTTTTGTTCAAACTTCCCGTCTCTGATATAGATAATTCCCTTTTATCAAAATATATTTGATAAACAGACAAGAAATCAAAGTATTTGTCGTACCGACGGCCATCATGTAGTCCCATCGATCCAGCAGGCACATGCTGAACTGCAGTCCGTTGGGCGTGTAGCCAACGTCGATCAGCGCCAACTTTCTGTCGGCGACTTGGCACACGGCCGACGTCCAGGCTACCAGGAACCAGCAGACTATCAGGAGGATGATGGCCAGCAGACGCAGAACCCGCCAGCTGGTCAGGTAGGGAATCCTCTGAGCCGTGCGCGACAGGAAAACCTTCAGGACCCTGCACACAGAGCGGTTTGGTTTCGTTAGGTCTCGTTAACCTCAGTAGCCCAAAATTAAAAGATACCAACATATTGTTTGGTTTACGGTGCGCTCCAATGTGGGTGAGGCTAAGGCAGGAAAGAGTTGGAATAATTTTGGAGAGGGCAGACCTTCTTCCGCATCTGTTAGAAAAGGGCTTTGCGACTGTGTCACTTTTGAGTTTGAAATCATTTGTAATTTTATTTGTCATTTTACAACAACGAGCTGCTCCAGACGACGGCGGCTTTTAAGGATGAGTGTCAATAAAATAAGAGACATGGTGATTTCCAAAGGCATCATCATTCAAACACAAACACACGCACAAACACACGCTGCTATTATTAGTCTGTGCCCTTCATGCGCATTGCTAAAGCAGCATCGGACGGCGCTAATGAGCCCCCTCCTCACTCACCGTGTCCTCCCTCCCCCATGAAAAATGGATTCATGTAATATATTGTCAACCAAAGGTTTTTTGTACAGCGCAGCACGGTGGACGACTGGTTAGCTATGTCCGGCTCACAGTGCAGAGGTCATGTGTTCGAATCTGGCCTTCCTCAAGACAGCTGTGATAGGTTCCAGCGCGCCCGTGACTCTTTCTCTTCATCACCCAAAAAGTCATACAGATGAAGAAAAACCTCAGTGAGGTCACTTGCTGTGTCGTGTGTGTTAACCTGTACAACTTGAGGGTGAGTGTTCCGTAGACGGTGGCGTAGCCCAGCAGTCGAACCCAGCGCAGCAGGATGCAGCGGAACACACTGGGCTGGAAGTAGAGGATGCCCACCTGGACGCACAAGCCAGAAGAGATAAGTGATTATTCGTAATCTGCAAGTTGGCTGTCATCCGTATAGTCGTGAAAGGAACTACCATGCTTTCTTAAGGTGGACCCCAAAATACAAAGAAAACAGCAAGGGCCCCAAGATTGAACCCAGTGGAACACCATACAACAGTGAGGCAGAGGCAGGCAACTAAGAGAGAGTAAGGCAACTAAGGCTGGCACAAAAAGTCCTCCTCATGTTGCGGTGATGCTCTTTACACTATGCCTTTTAAGGTCACGCTTGTAAAATACAACGTATTAGATTTGGGAATTGAATCGTTATTTCATTACGGTTCGACTTTCCGTAATGTAAGCGTGCCATTGTGCAGGAGTACCACCCAATGAGGGCCATGCGACGACAATGTGCAGAGTCATCGGGCAGAGATAACGTGATCAGTGGTGCAATACAAATTAAAAAGTTCACGATTCAGTGTTTAAGTAGCTTGGGAAACATATTTGGTAACAGAAGCGAGGGTTTATAACGTCGCCCCTCACATGCACTTCCAAGGGGTCCTGATACCAAATAACACACCCGGGGCATTACAAAGGCATCAAAATAGATTTGTTTTTTAAATGGCAATGATTATCATTGCGCTGCAGATGTGCTGAGATTTCCCCTCGTGGGATTGTTAATCGGATTAGCTGAGGCACTAATAGATTCCCGCAGGCGGGACGCGAAATGTGGATTTTGAAGTCGGTCGGAGTCATTTAAGGGACAAGCACAAGTCTAAACAATGCGCATGTGGACTTCACACGCAGTGCTCGAGTGTGACTTTGCGAATGGTACTTCGACTCCGTTTCAGACGTTTTAGGGATGCTCCTGAATATACGGCAACATGCTGGGCTTTCCTCACGGCACAGGAGAGGTTGGCGGGGGCCCGTTTGGCGCTAGGCAGCTTGCTGACGCATTTTCATCTTTGCGGGGAGTGCGAGAATGAGACGAGGGAAAAGGCAGCTGGGGAGAAAAACTCGTCACTCCCCTTATTAAGAGGAAAAAAAACATGTGGCTAGTAACGTGGTACTTGAGTAACGTTTTGGGTACAATTATCAGAGTAGTTTCTCATGCAGTTATTTTTTTCATCTTCAGTTGTTCAGTTCAGCTAAGGAAAGGTAGTCAAAAGGCTAAACACTACTATTGGAGCACAGATCACATAGCATGACATAACCGCTCAAGCACCAGCTAAGTGTCCTCGGTGTTAGGTACGAAACAGAAAGCGAGGTCAATAATCTGACAGAGAAGAGGCATCTTGGCAGTCCTGAAATAGTGGGCCAGGCTTTCAGTGGGAACAAGAAACAGGTGAGCCTGCTGGAGGGAAACGCCCTCCACTCCAGCTGGAGCTGGAGCTGGAACAAAAACAAAGACAGACATGACAACTCGGGGGAGGTCAGAGGTCATCTTCCGGGACAGACAGTGCATTTCCCAGAAGAGGACCAAGATGACGTTGTCCTTTCAAGGTTTTCATCAATAATCCATGCTAAGTGCTGTTGAGTGTTGGGGATGGAGCGCCGTTGCGGAATGCGTATGGAGTATTGTACATTCTTTTAACGATAGCTTAAAGCTATTTAGCAGCATGCTAAATAGCTTTAGTGTGAATATTTCCCATTCAGGATTCAACCAATTCAAATCTGTCACAATCTCAACATTGGCACAGTAGCATCAACGCTAGTGACCAAGCGAGGGTGACACAAACATCCAAACAGGCATCTGTCATTTGCAGCTGCCGTTTACCGCTCACCACGTTTTGCATCAGCTCTCAGCTGGCTGCATGCTGAGATACGGCCACCGGGGACGTTGCCGTGACGCACGCCGACCGGCTGCGTCGACGGCAGCTGGCGAGCTCTTTGATTATACCGGAACATTTATTTTATTTTTATTTTTTTAAAAGAAGCATGCTCGAGGTTTGCCATCAATTTAGACGAGCACAAAGTCAATCGGCTTATTCGAAGAAACACAACAAATCGAATTGAAATGCACGTTACGTCTTCCGGATCGGCCATCGAAGCTCGCGAGCGCGTTAGATACTCGTGCCGGATAGAAGATTGGGTTGAAATCAACGATTAAATCGATTGTGTTGAGCTGAGTGACACCATGGTCATTTCTTCACGATTGTCTGAGAGCTACTTTCAGGACATGAGATGAGCACAAGGGACCTAAACCCAATAGAGAACTTTTAAAAAATTGTGGATTGCCATGGCCAAGATGGGCGAAAATCTACCAAGTAATCCATCATCTTCTGCTCATCCCTGGCTTGCTTCCAACCTGCACTTCTTGTCTATTTTGACGATGAATGTCTGTTTCGCAGCATATTTGTCATCAGTTTTTCTTCGGAACCCAACGTGTGACAAAACCGACTGTGAGTCACAGGCGTCTCGATATACAAGGTGACGTTGTCCGCCTCCTCTGTTCATCATCGCCTGTTCATTCCGGGCTTGCTTCTTTAACCTGCACTTCCTGTTTGAGCGAGCAGGAGGCAGGAGCAGGAAGAAGAGAGGTGGCGGAGGATGGGGGGTTGGGGGGGGGGGCAAAAGAGGAGGAGAGTAATTGCGATTGATCCATTTTTATATGAAAGCCGACACTGGCTGCCACGCGGGAGGGGCGGGGTGTCTTGGGGAGTCATTTCGGAGAGGAGGTAATGGTTTCTGCACCCCCCGCCACCCCCTACCGAGGTGGGCCGAGTGTAAATTACACCCGGCTCGGTCCCGACGCCCGCCTTCCACTGTTCACTTCACTCCCCATCGCCTGCGAGACACTCCTCGTGGGTTGATGAAAGAAAATGTCGGTCTCAACACCAAGCGGAGGCAAGGGCTTGGGAAGCCAGGTGGCGAGTTCACCTCAATCTGGTAGTGGGATGGGGGGGCGGGTGCCAGTAGCGCTTAGAAGAGCCGAGCTACGACCCAGCGGGTTTCATGATCTGTCAGCTCAGGTGACATCGTGGTCTCAGACGACGACACATTTTTCGCATTAGACCGGAAGTGGACCATGGTTTTGGTCTGGTCATGAAGACTTGTTGTTAATCGACCAAAAGACAATTCACAAAAGACCCTTGGGAAAAGGATCATCTCACACCTGCTCACATTGAACCCTTTTGGATTTTGGACCATTCTTGTCTTCACACTATTCTCAACACTTTAAACCAGGGGTGTCAAACTCATTTTTGTCACCTTATGACAAGAAGCATACAGTTTACTCCACTGTTGTTTAAGTTACTGTCATAAGGGGTTTCGTAACAAGAAATATTATTATAAATATTATTATTTAGTACATCAAAGAATTTTTGGGAGAGATTTTCACGGGCCACAGAAAATGATGTGGCAGACCAGATCTGGCCCCCAAGCCTCGACTTTGACACCTGTGCTTTAAACCAATAGTACTTGTTTGTGAAGAAATAGGACATTGCACATATATGGACATAAGAACTACAATATAGCAAGCGTTCACTGGAACTGTTTTTTAGCCACCTTGTGGATTCCCAAAAAACAGAAACAACAACAAAAAAGAAATGCTGATACGAAATGCAACACAAGAAGAGGATCTCATTATCAAGTCAGACACAAATAGCTCCTTGTGTATCCTACACCATCTTGGGGGGCGGGGGCGGCAAGTTATTGGATGGATGAGACACAATCCTGGGGGAAGAAAAAAAAAAATCTGTGTGCTTCATAAAGCCACGGGAACAGGATGTAATGTGTCTCCAGCTGTTAAATAAGAGCGGAATTATTGCAAATAGAAGCGTCGGTGGGCGTCTATTTTTAGACCGGCAGCGATGCATCTCAACATGGCAGCCGACTGAGTCTCTTGTGGGATTCGCGACGTGGAAACGCTACGGGCGGGGCGGAGAGATCAATCTCTGCATCATTGCTGCATATGAGGAGATGCGTTTTTTTTTCTCACCCCCCAAACCCCTTTTCTTTACCTTGTTCTCCAGATCACAGCCGGTTACCTGCGCCGAGGTTGCATTACCTGACTAAATTACTGCAGAATTTGACGATTTGGCCTTTTGTTCCATCATTTGTAAGCGTCTATTTTTAGCAGTGGGCGCCATCATCACTGCAGCGGCTTTACACACAGGACCCCCGCCCCCCCCCCCCCCCAACCATCCCTACCCCTCCATTCCCCTCTTCCTCAGCCAATAATACACCGCCGGTCCAAATGCCTTGTTCTCATTTATATCGCCTACACGGTGTTCCCAGGCTATATTGCAGACTGATTTTCTTTGTCATGGGGTTTTACAGTATACAGGCAAGTCAAAATCTCAAGTTACGTGCTATCAGTGTAGTACCATATTGCACCATAACATGCCCGGCAGCACTGAGCTACACCGAAAGACCTGCAGCATGATTAAAGACAAAAGAAGAGGCAGAGAAGGACCCCTATGACATAAGTCCCAGTAATAGTCATATTTTGGTTTCTGAGCTGCACAATAGTGTCAAAATATTAGAAAGGGCATGACTAGATAGATAGATAGATAGATAGATAGATAGATAGATAGATAGATAGATAGATAGATAGATAGATAGATAGATAGATAGATAGATAGATAGATAGATAGATAGATAGATAGATAGATAGATAGATAGATAGATAGATAGATAGATAGATAGATAGATAGATAGATAGATAGATAGATAGATAGATAGATATTGCGGAAGATCAAAATCACCCCTATTTACGATTGCAAACGAACTGTCGCCGGTTCGAATTAGTTTAATTATTAAGTTGAATGCATCTTCCGAAATGTCTCGAAGTGGGGGAAATTTTTTTTTTTAAATAACAACAACAAAAAAAGTGAGCATCTGAAGCAGCATGACCACCTTCTCAACAGATGGTCGTCCCGACAGGCTGCCGCCTTTACGGGCCAACTATGTGTGCACTTAGCAGGCGGCCAACAGACACTTCGTCACACACACGAACACGCACACACCTTGGCTGCGAAAGGCATGCGTATGTCAGCTCCATGCAGCTGCCCAAAAGCTAATTTACAGAGACTGTTTTGTAACCCGGCACGTTCACATGCGGAACTTTGAGTTGCATCTCAGTAAGTTGCCTGGGTCAACGTCACACAACGTTAAATGCGGCGACATCAGCTCGGAATTCTAATGTCTACTCCATGCTCCTTGCCAGTGTTTTCATTTTGTATCGATCTGTTTGGATGCCTGTCCCGCAAAATAAAAGCCCGTTGGTTATATTGGCGTGTAAAGTAATGGCCAACAGCCCCCCGAGCAAATCTACCTGAAATCAACTTGCTATTAAATCTGCTCGGCAACAAGGATTCACAAATTCTGACCTTGAGTGAACCCGAGAGAAACTTGAAAGATTTCTCGTAATTACACACACGTGTGCACACATAGAAAAAGATTAGCAAGAACGTGTGTGAAGAGAGGCTTTACCGGGAAATAGAGAAGCAGCGTTCCGCACAAGATGGCCTCCAGCAGGACGAGCCCCGACGCTCGGATACTCTGCGTACAAACGAAGCGTGCGCCGTCTCATTTATGAGTCGCAAACATGCACAAATTCACGTTTTTGCGACACAGGAGATGTGTCGACTCTTAACACGTGAACCGCATTACCTTGTTCCTTCGGAAGTGGTACACCAGCATCATGCTGACGAAGACCACCAGGACGCAGAGGCTTTGGAAGGAGATGACGGCGGTGCGCAGCGTTTCGTCCTTGCCGGCCGCGCACGGCGTGTCGTCCTTGCAGTAGGCGCAGCCCGGCCGGCATGGCAGGCAGTCGCTGGAGGGTGACTCGTCCATGTTTGGCCCACTGTCCCTCCCGCCAGCCCCTGGGGGGGGGGGGGGACACTCGCCGGTCAGATGGGGTTAAGAACGAATGGAAGGGCTTGTGTGAACACGGAGAGACAACGGGGCTCTCTTAGGCCACGACCGTGAGGACGCACACCGAACGAGGATCACAAATGTTAGCTCAGGAAAGATGATGATGATATGCTGAATATACAAATGATAAAAGATTAATTCACCGAGCCCCTTCAAAGAGTCTACGTTTACATGCCAGCTATTTTTTTTTGTCTTACAGGGGGCGCTGGTGAGTACATTTGGAGTACGCCGGCGGACTTATTTACCAGTGACGGCCAATCGGTTGGGGTGGTAGAAGCCTTTTTTGCAGTGACACTTGTACTTGTCCAGGACGAAGCCGTGGCCACGCGTCGGCAAGCACTGCAAAGTAAAAATTAAATATTTTAAAAAATAATACTAACAATCATCATTCTGTAAAATAATTATGGAGGTTGTAATCGTTTTTCTTCTTCCGTCAGCTCCATTTATGACTTGCTACCATGAATATTTTTCCCCGTGTTCCTCACAAGGCTACATACATGATCATGTGATTGTTATGCCACACAGCTTTGACAGCGATTGTCTTGGCAACGCGTGAGACCCACTAGCCGCACATGAAGTAGCTGCAAGGGTGGTTGTTATGCCACCATTTTGAGAGCAGTCACCTTGACAACACAAGGGTGCGTGATTGTCATGCCACAAATTTTTATGAGAGCAATATTCTTCACTATTGAGTTTGTTATGACTCATAAGATTTGAGAGTGATTGTTTTGACTACACGAGCGTGTGATTGTTAAGTCACAAATTACTTCGAGAACCATCGTCCTGATAAAACAAATGTGAGATTTTCAAGCCGGACAATGCGAGAGTAATTGTCTTGATGACACAAACTTACGATTGTTATGCCACAAACTGCTTTGAGTGAAACTGATTTAACGACAGAAGTATCTAATTGTTAGGCCACGCGGAGCTTTATTTATGAAAGGCAAAAGTCTTTTCTCAAGAAATTATTACTCCATTGCGGAAATCCCACAATAAAGGTAATTTAGGTCACTATTTAGGTCAATGAGAGACCGGAAGAAGGAATTAAATGTCGCATGTGATGGACAAAAAGGTTAAGTAATTTAACTTTCTATCCGGCCCTAATAAATGAGCAACAGCCTCTTCCGTGTGATTTCAGCACCGCTGAGATGCACTCTGGGTTTGTCCTCGCCTGACTCCGCTGCATCAGCCGCCAAATTACAAGCCATAACTCATATCTAATTTAAGAAACGGCTCATTTGCATGAGAGCCATTGGTCTTATTTCTCATGAGACACCGCGGTCATCTTCGGCCGTCGCTTCGCAGCAAACCGGACACCTTAAGAGGAACTTCTGACCTCTATCTGCATGCAGGCAATCACCAAGCCCAAATCATAATTTCAAAAAGTGCGTTTGAGAAACAGAAATTCTCACAATAATGTACTACTCCAGTTCCACAGGTGGCGCCAATCCACATTACGTGTTGGTTAACTTTACGATTTCTGTTTATACTTGGTCAGTCGTTCGTCTTTCTATCAATATTTTTGGTTCATAGTTTGTCTGAGTCTGCATTTGTGGGATCCGCACCCCATCTGCTTCATTCCTGAACCTTGTCATAGTATATTATGTTAAAAAAAAATTAAAAGTGATAATGCATTGTAAGCAATTTCAGTTCGAAACAATTGTGTCATAGATCATAAAATTTTTCTATAAGAAAAAAATTGCATCACAATTAAAAATAACAAAAAAATACTTCTCTTAATCTTCTAATGTGGGCCATGTTTTAATTATGGGCCCCCCAAAAAAACATAAATAGAACAATAGCAATAATAATAGCGGTCATCCTAATAGTAAGGCGCTACCGGTAGGACACGTGCGACGCAGGCAGTGACCTACTTTTTAGTGGGCGGCATACAGCACTGTTAATTAGATTCGATGGGTTTCCGTTGACAGCAAGCAAGTGATATTATTCGGAGAGCCATGCATTAACATATTGTTAAGTCCATATATGATGAAGAATAAAGAGTTAGGACACGGACTGCGTTTGCATTCAATTAACATGTTTGCAGGAGCGGTTGCTAACAATTTGCCACCCTTGTTTGAAGCTACGGGGGTGTCGAAATATTCAAAATGGCAGCTCAGTCGCACTCGCGGCGTCCTCGTCTGCATCCCAGCTGTGGCGGCTGTCAATCAAAACGGCCACGGATTCGCGGGTTGCCATAGCGACGTGTATGTGCATTTCTGTTTGTGTGTGAGACCGTGAGTGAGAGTGTTTTTATCAGAGTGCTTCACGCTGTCGCACAAGCTCTATTTCAGCAGAAATTGTTCACCGAAAGAAATATGAACACATTTCCCAGAATGCACCAGTCAGACAATGCCTTGCTTTGTTGTCCATCAATTCCACGCGCACAAAGACTTAAGTCAAGTCTTTGTGTTTTTTAGTGTCCACATGACGTAAAGTGATGTTTTTTTTTTTTTAAATATTTTTTTTAAAAAACATCACGACTTTTTTGAAGTCTAAAAATGCATGTCGAGTTTCTTCACCCTAGGACCCTTAGCCTAAACATATATATATATGATTTTTTTTTTTCGGTCTAGCACAGCAGCTAATCAAGCTCTAATAGGCCTCTGTAGATATTTGTAATCTTCCACACAAACCCTGAGGATCTTGCGTTAATTACAGCAGGCATGACAGCACACACAAAAAGAGGTGAAAAGGAGAACGTGTGTGTGTTTTGTGCGTGTACACAACCTGTGAAGTGCCAGCTCAGGATGTGCATATAGGCACTAGGGAAATTAACTGGTGTTTATTTTAAAGGGGGTGTACATGTTCTGGTAAAGTGTGCAGTCGCAGCATACAGGCGCTCTTCTCATGACACCTCATTAGATGCGCACACGCACGCACATCGTACTAATACCGTACTTTGGTTATATGAGGGGTGGTTGTGAAATAATAATTCCCGCTGATACCGCGCTTGATTTGAACATCAGCCAATGTGAGGATTTTTTTCAGGCATGGATGATGTTGACACCGTGGAGAGAGTGGAAGTATTTTTGTGGAAGTATTTTTGCCACATGTGCACAAGGCTGCGGCCTAGCGTTAAAGCGCTATTGACTCCCTTTCGGGAATGGCGGCCGCTGCCATCCTGTTTGTGCAGTGGGAAATTCCCCAGACGGCAAAAAGAACATATTTACTGTATCTCGCAAAGGCACTGGCGGGCTGAGCAGATTTTTGCCGAATAAGTGACGAGGGAATACGCCACTGTTGGAGAGTTACAAAACACACACACAGACTATGGCATGGCTAATGTTGCTAAGCTAACAGAGCAAAAATGAAGACTTGTCCAGCACATTATGATGTTAAAAAAAAAACAACACGTAGCTTAACCCTTTCATGTTAGCTTGATGCTAACAAGGCAAAAGGTCGGAGATGTCTTCGTAAAAGACACAGACACCAGCATATTTGATTGATTGTAACAGATTAATGGCATTTCCCTCCATTTCAATTGAGAAAACATGTAAACTTGTCACAGGCATTGAGTCAAATGTGAAGGAAAGCGATCATATTTGCTGGACTGAAGCAGCCAAGATGCAGACAGTTCCTCGGGTTGTCGACTGGTGTGTAAAAAAACAACAACAACACAAAAAAAGCATCCTATAAATAGAATTTATTTCCGTCTTCTGGAATAAATTACTGGCTAAATGTAAATTTAGCACGTTAGGTAACAAAGACCTTGTGTTCCAGGCCGAGTGCTAAAAATGGGTAATGACGGGGCACAATTGGGATCAAAATCTCTGCATTCTCAATACGCTAAAGTCAATGCATGTGTGACTGCCTGTGTTCTGTTTGCTCTGCGGATAAAGGCAAAAAGAAAAAAAACTAACAAAAAAATGAGCAGGCGTCATTTGTGTTCTTATCGAGTTAAAGGAAGCAGCCGGCAGAGGTTACAAAGACGAGAAGACAATAAGATGTAAATCCCGCAATAGAAAGCGAGAGACAAGGTGCCCTGGGTCGCCTTGTGTCGATTTGTTTTCCGTGTTACAGGGTGGGATGGCCGCAAAATCTGCAGTTTTAGTCTTCTATGTGTTTACAGTACAGCGTTTGTGCTTTATTGATTGTGCTACTTGATACCCAATCGACTTATGTTTTGTAGCAATAAAAATAAATCGACAATTCCCATTGAAATGAAAAGAAATACCGTTCATCTTTTACAGACCCCAACCCCTCCCAATATAATATTATCCTTTATGAAAACATTGCATGATAATGAGTGTGAGTACTGTTACAGAGCTGAACCGCTAAGATTCAAATATCATATGCTTAAAAGGTCATAGATGCGCGTTCCGTTATGTGTTAGCATTAGCATTAAGCCAGTGGACGAAAGGCTAACCTATATGTAAATACAAAAGGTGTCATTGCTTGAGTTTTACGTTTTGTTTGAGAGTAAACTTAAATGGGAAGTGATGTTAAACAGCTTAACTCCTTTTATTTTGAAATAATTTTCCAAAGTGCCGCTAATTATGACACTAATTGAGTTCGCTACCACCGAGCAGCTACCTAGCTACAAACGACATTAGCCATGAAAAACTAAGCTAGCATTCACCTCATAACACAACGAAAAAAAAAAATAAAATGAACTTGGATAATATTGTTATCATGGCCGTAAATATGACTAAATACTCCCACTTCTAGTTGAGTGTCATATTGAGCATGTTGTGGGAGCAGATCCAACGTTAACGAGCGCGTTCAGCATTTTGAAGCTGTCAGGCGCCGCACGACGCGTCTCGTCTCGCAAGAGCGACGCCTTTCACCACGCCGGCTGTAAGCAAAGCGCACTCCTGACACTCTGGCGCACAATCTACTTCCTCTTCTTCTCTTTTTTTGGACTGTACACACGCGCACAGCACTGTCATTGACTGTCCACAGAGAGGTGGAAGTACTCAGACAAAGGGGTGGGCGATGAATTATTGAAAGGGGGCTCGCTGAAATCCATCACATCACATGCATTATGAAGCATCTGATCTACAGCGAGGCCGAAAATTTCCAGCCTCGAATCACGGCGCGGCAGATTGGACGGAAAAGAGGAGCGATCGCGAGGATGTGCATATATAATGAAAACAAATGTCAAAAGAATCTGTAAATGGTTGGACAGAGCTTTACTTTTTTTGCTTTCCCTCCCATTTAATTTGGGTGTAATTGCACTGTCGGCCACTAGAAGGCGACACAGTATTGTGTTTGACAGTGCAAATTTGCAGTGTCAAAGTAGATCAAACTCCGAATGTCAAATCCCTTTTAATCCTGCTTTTTACGCCGAAAGCAAGCAAAGGCTCTTGGTTAATTTTGTAACTGACATTTTTGAGCATGACTATTGATGTCTATTGCAAGATCATAAGTTTGCTATTTTTACCTTTACTTTTATCGCAATCGTTAATATCTCTGACTGTGTCAAGAAAGGGTTTGTTTAAGAGTGCCACCTGAGATTTAACCACCCATATCATCATGAAAATGTCTTGAACCAGAAGACCTACTTGGATTCGAATGAGGCATTCACACGCATGTATGAGACAGCTGATAGCGTTTGTTTAAGTGGCATTTGGCGTGTAATGGGATCGCGCAGGAAGAACGATCCGGACACTTCTCGGGTTTTACCGCCTCGGTGTCATTTAGTGGAGCGGGGACTGAGTGTGTGTGTGTTTGCCAAGGTTCCGCTTTCAGAGAGAGAGCGAGGATCAATGTTCCGTCTGTTACGCGCATGCACACGCGCACGGGCACGCTTACCTCCATAGTGGTCAGGTTGCAGCCGTGGGTTCCAGCAAACCAGCCATCAGTGGCGCACTGGTCGATATCAACATCCTGGAGATTAATGTCCACTCGCACCACGCCCCTGCAACACAGGAGGCCAGCGTCAACCTGACTGCGTCCACTTGAGATGAAATGCTATGAAACAAAAAAAAAAAGCAGCAAACCTATCAAAATGCAAGACCCCCCAAAATGCCATTGTGTAATAACAGTTGTGTGACCCTCACGCTACACCACACAAAGATATCAGCACCATGTTGTGTTCCTAGCGGTCGAGCGGAGCCAGGTAAGTGCCTCTCAGCTCCACTCAAACCTCTTTTAAGCCATGGCAGTGTAATAACAATGTAATAATGCTAGCCCTCATTGCCATGTTATGTTACTGCAGGTGTACGGCAGCCAGTTAACTGCGGCCGGTTCCCGGCGGACACCAGGCGACTCGGAGGTCAGCTTGTGAGTGTTATTAATAACTGCAGCTGCCAGGGGCCACTATGACCTCGCTCTATTCCAACACACCACTGCTTGCCTGCCTTCTTGCTTGCTTGTTTTTTTTTCCTACATTCCCAGAGAAATTACACCTCTTTCTTTTCGCCATTTTGCAATAACAGGAGTAGACGCCGAAAACTGTCTGTGCTGCCAAAGACAACAACACCTTTAAGCAACACCGAGGATGCACGCCAATGTGTTGTGCACCGTGGCCGCCGTTTCCATATGTTCGTGTATTTAATACAGAGCAGTGGCGTTTTACTTTCTTTAAGTGCATCCATCCATCTGGTCTCCAATTTGACTCTGACAAAGGCAGGGGGGTAAATGTCTTGTAGTGATAGGTGTGGAACACTTCCCGACAGGAATGCAAGCCATAAATCCACTTTAGAAGTTGGCAACTTGGCAAACAAGGGATGGGAAGCGAGAACCATCCTCACTTGATTTTAAGACACATCACAGGATCAGTCACTGAATAAGTACAGTGTAGTACTTCCAAGTCTTTTTTCGTTACCACACAATATTGACCGTGATGTTTTCTTTTGCAACTCTTCAAAAAAATGTGTATATATATATATATATATATAGAGGGTATATATCTAGAAAAAATAAATCTAAGTAAAATGAAGAAAAACTAAAAGAAAGCATATTGGGGGGGGGGTCATAAATAAATAAAAAACATGCTCTGAAAACTAAACAAAAGTAACTAAAAAAAGTCAAAACGAAATAAAATGAAAATTCCCAAACTATAGCAATTACTGTAGGAACATTCGATAAGCTGGAGGTGCCCCCACAGGGGAAAAAAAAGAACATTCATTCCTCTCATCCAGCATTCTTTGAGGCTGTAAAATGTCAAGGCCGAGTTGAGGAGAGGTGTGAGAAAATCAAGCCTTTTCGGATGGCCCAGTCAGCCTTGGCTAATGTTTTCCCTACCATTCGGGAGGCCGGCATACTCCTATCTGGGTACAGTAATTGCTTTTAGCCTCCAAAGGGATCTTAATCAAAACATGCCCAGTCCGCAGGTCTTTGTACAACGTCGGACTTTGGTGTAAATCTTCTGACCAGCAAACCTTTGAGTGAATCTTCTGATTGGCAAAGTCATGGGTGAATAGTGTGAGATTAGGGTTCAATTGAGCTGCAGTTCGTTTCTTAGCTTGTTGGCTGTTAAAGGTTGACACATGGGCCAAGAAAGAAGCCATTTACTGCCCTTTGAGTCACTAGTGGGAGAACCGTAATGTCCGACCTTATCAATAATGAACCAGGCAGCATGATGAAGGAAATGCTAATTGACCAGAAACCAGGGAGGGCTTTGAGATCTGCAGAATCGGGTCGAGTAGTGGAGCCCAAGTTTCAAAGCAAACACGGTGAAGCGGCATTTGGCTTTTATGTTGCACACAAACGGATTAAGCTTTTTTAACCCTTTCATGCACAAATAATAACAAGTGGCCTGATAACTTGATAAGCTGTCCACTGTAGTAACCGCTATCCCTGAAAGGGTGATAATAAAGTTAACAATTTGGTCTTTCGAGTAATTTCAAAAAGCTTTTTTTTGTTCTCTCTGCTTTGCCTTTGACTGTCTCGAGCTGTTCTGTTTGTCAAATGCTTTTCGGTGTTGGGCTTTTGCTTGTGTGAAGCACATTGAGTTGCCTTGCATATGAAATGTGCAATAAAAATAAAGTTAATTCCATGACCATGAAGAGGTTTGCTATTCCCGTCCGGGCTTGGCCCCCCCTTTTGCATGTCCATGGCAAGTGAATGACCGGCAGAACCATAAAAGCCTCATCACCCGGTGAACATTGACAAGACAAGAATGTGAATGTGGTGCATTACGCCACAAAGCAATTTCCACGCCCAAAAATAAATACGTAAAACTATATTTGTGTGTGTGTGTCTTCCCTGAGGAAAATGTCTCTTAAGTGACAGAAATGCATTACACCGACAAGAGGAAGAGAAACTAATGCGCAGTCTGGCTGCCGGGCAAGTCGCCGCCATTACAACAGTGACCCGGGTCCTTTTATTGAGTCCTGTCGCCGCTAATCAAAGAGGACATGCGTGCCCGTGGCTATGACGCCGTCAAAGCAAAGAAAATAAAGACGGCCTTCTCCTTTTGATTCTTTCAGCTGCCACATGATGTCATATTCCTTGACGCTCATTACAAATTCCTACCGCCAGGAGCCCCAAGCGTCATGACGGGAAATCGGGTCGGGAGCCACGTGACGTACTGACAAACGCGGCGCGACACTTAGGAGAAATCGCTCGGCTGATGGATAGCTTGACAGCGAGCGTTGACAAGGAAGAAAAAATAGAAAAAAATAAAGAAAAAAACAATATTCTCCGCAACGGTTAAAAAAAATCCATTTATCAATCAGCAACCCAACTACGGGTATGGGATTCATCTCAAAGTCAGTTTGGGATGTATTTTAGAGTGCATTATAAACTTTGAATTTTTCTTAACCTTAAAATGGGTCAATTTGACCCACAACTTGAGGTAGCGCATCAAATGCTTTTTGAATCCCTCCCAGAGAGTTGTGTTAATCCCTACAACGGGATAAAGCCTCCATAATAATATTACAGGTTGCTAATCCGTTAACGGGCAAAGCAAATGACATCAGCATCCGGTTTTACCGTCAGACCCCAAACAAATTACAAAAATCCCATTTGAAATATGGACAAAATAGGTGCTGTTATTTTTTTCTTCACAAACTAATACACATCATAAATATCTCACCTATTTTCTTTTTTTCTATGATCCATTTCTCAAATGCTTGTACAAAAGGTCCAACCGTCCAACAACAAGTTTCAACTGCAAAGAGCTGTCGCGCCTTAAAAACGACCATTCAAGGACGGAACAAAATCGCTAAACAGAAAACCAATATTAACTCATTCACTCCCAAAGACGTCATTAAACGTCTTTTCAGACTTGGTCCAGAATTGGCTGGTACTGTATGACTTTAAGTGCAACAACTCATTTTGCGTATTTTTTTTCCGCCCCCCACAAAAACTCACTCAAATTTTTTACATGATTATTGGTCCTGCATCTCACTACAAATCTGCAAAAAATCTATATATGTATATTGGGGGTATTCATGTTGTAGTATGGGGTCGTAAAACCCCCGGTGGAAGCACATTTAAGCCATCTTGTGGTAAACTGATATTACAAACGAAAACTATACTGTGGAATTATGCTCACAGCTGGTTACCGATTGACCGGAAATGTATCACGATCGCAAATAACGATCATAATAACAGCAATACTTCAGATTTGGCTGTATACGATCCAAATCGGCAATGGTTTCTGAAATATGCTAATGCTCAAGCCTGGGGGGCTTGTGGGGTTTCCATCTGATTTGCTTCTGGATGGCATCCACCACCAGAACAGATGCTGCTGACGGCCCCTCCCGCAGTCGGGGCCTCCCCGCTCTGGCGCTCCCCGCACCGCAAAGGCTTCGCAGACAACTTCGCGGCAAAGTCAAGCGTGAGGGAAGACGATTCCGCCAACTAATTAAACAAAAGTTTGACTCGGCGCCGGTCTCACCGGATGTTTTAAGCGGATTTTAAATGATTTTGGGTTGTAGGTGTGCCCGCGTGGCCGCATGGATTTGTCTGAACATCGACACCCGGAGTCTGCACGGGTGCGTCAATATTTCATGTTTGTAGACAGGATTCATTGAGCAATATGATATATTGAACCCTCAATTTGCAAGAGCGTCTGGAGACGTGAGGTTTAAAAAAAAAAAAAAAGTCACCTTGCACACTGCAGCATCATCACAAACAACAGGAAGGCATTAAATAGCCGAAATCAAGATGGCTCGTGCGAGGTTGTTGTTGTACATCTTTCATTATTAATTCATTGTCGCATTGATTGCGCATTCAGCCGCAGGGGAGCGAGCGAGCGAGCTGCTGTCTGAACGGGGGACCATCTTGCAGCACTCATACAAACACGCCGGACATCCAAGAATTGTTCACATGACTCCACTAAAACGTGGCGGGAGCATGCCATTTGTAGACACAGTTTTGGTCTCGTGATTTTAATTAAATAACACGTTGTGACATTGTACGTTATCAGAACATACAATACAGGCATCACAAAATGAAATTAAAAAAAAAATCGAGAGGGTTTGTCACACTGTATCGAGTGAATGGCACTAATATGAGTCGTTCGTCGCGGAGGATAAAGAACATATGACATCGAGTACCGTTGGAATGTCTTTGCGCATGCGCGTCTTCACGGTTTGGGTTCACTCCGTTGCTCCGAGGGTTATCAGGGTGCAACATAGATGCGATTTAGTTAGCTATTTAGTGTTAGCATTAAGATAGCAGGCGAACATGCTGAGCTCTGTGATTGTTTGAAACGCATCAGGTATGACTGCGCCACAACTTACATGAGATGCAGTGACTCTTACTCTCATGCAAAAAATAAAATAAAAATAAAAATTCGAATCGTCTGTAATTGATGACATACAGACTCAAAGACACTTTTATCTCGATCCTCACCATAATGTAACTTACCGAGTATTTCACAAAGTCCAAATGACTTTTTCACCCAACCAAATATCTCGTTTGTGTCCGCATTACGTCGTTAAGGACAACGTGATGATTTCAGTGTCTTGAGAAAAAAAAAAAAAAAACAGTCTTGATGCTTCTGCTACTCTGGATGCGCAATGGTGCAGGAGGAGGGCGAAGGGGGGGTGGGGGGGTATAAAACAATACAAAACGCCATCTTCGTGTCTCTCACCATCGATCTACAGTAGTTGGCGGAGTCATCAACAACAACAACAATCCAACTCTCCTTTGGTAAAAGTGCGAAAAGACACAATGGAGGGATGTTGAAGGCGCCGATGTAATTCAAACGGCGCTTTCATAAATGAGCCGGCGTGAAAACGGTCGCACTTTTAGGCAATGGCGCGCGGGGCTAATTAAGCATCCGATTAGTCGGCGAGCAAAGTGAAGCTGCTGCGATTGGAACTATAATGGTGTGTACCTATTACGGTACAATCACGGCAGGTTGGGACTCATTTGCAATCTGTGCCTGCCTGCCTGCAAGCCAGCCAGAGGTGTATCAATTAAACATTCATTGAAGACCCCCCCCCCACACACACACACAACTAGTGATGTGGATTAATTATTCATTGAGAAGATGATGTTGGTCAGGGTTCTGTGGAGCTCTCACACTTGACTCTTGCGGCACGCAGCAGCAGCACTGGCGTAAACATCACACGTTACACCAGAGCCAAAGGGGAAAATACATGAAGCGATTTTTTTTTTTTACATTTGCAAATGTGTGACTCATCCCTTTATTGCAAAAAGGCTTTTATGTGAGAAGCAAGGTTTTTTTTTTCATTTAATCACGCCTGCAGCCAGAGGTTTCCACAGTGGCTTGGGCTATTTATAGACTTCAGTTCCAACCCCTTCCGTTTGGGGTAGGTTGGTGTGTGTGTGTGTGGGGGGGGGGGGGGGTTGCGGGAGGGGAGGAGGTGGGGGTAATGGTAAGTGGTGCTATGTTTTAGGAGACGTATTCCCGTGTGAGTTTTGGATTGCTGGATTGATAAAGCACAGGGGTCATTTTAGGTGGAGAAGTTGCCTGAGAGTCAAGATTATAGTGAATGAAGGCTAAAAAAAAAAATCTTATGTTAATGGGATCAAATAACAACGAAAAGACTTTTAAAAAATGAAAACAAATTGACACTAGTTTATAAAAAGGTCAGTCGTTTGAGAATTGTACTTCATCTTGGTTTACACAGAATTAATGGCCTTTTTTTTTAATCTTACACTCAGCTCGTGTTAAAAAAACTAAAACTAAGACTAAAAAGACTAAAGATTTTTGCTCTTTGTTTTATTATTTGCTCTTGGTTGTAAAGCGTCCTTGAGTGTTGTGAAAGGCGCTTACAATAAAATGTATTATTATTATTATTATTATTAACCTAAAACAAAACATTTTCTAAAAAATAAATAAATAAAAAGCTAATAAAATTAACAAACATCCACTTAAAATGAATTGAATTATTGAAAAAAATAATCTAGATTAAATAAAAACTAACGATAATAAAAAATCCTAAATTATTATATCTCTGCTGAGAATGGCTTGCAGGATGACGAGACAGACACAAACACTGGATGCAAAAGTTATAAACCTGAGAGAAGACATTTTAGTCCCACAGCAGGCTTACCAAAAGTTAGTGCCAGAACCCAAAATGGTTCCCATGGCAAATTTGGAGCATCAGTGACAAGTGGTTGACTTTCGGATTGGTTTTTGTCCAACTAAATTAAATCTCTGCTGTAAGACTGCGTCAACTTGGCTCCCAGGGAGCCCTTGAAAGTATTACATCATGAACCTAAATATCTGACAGACGGGTGAGTTCTTCTTACCTGAACTCCGGAGCCATGTTAGGCCTGAGACCATAGAACGCAGCCGACAATGTCAACAACCAGCGAGGGACAAAGTTCCCATTGTCGCACTCCAGGTATGGCGCCGACCACTTGACGTGAGTCTTGTCCGGGATCAAACTTTCACCTCTCCTCAGGGAGTTGTGCACGGCTGCGAAATCCTGGCTCAGCATCTTCTTCTGGAAGGTGGTCTTCCTCCTGTGCTTGACGCCGTGGTACCACTCGCCGTCCCTCGAGCGGTTGTGCAGGCCGGAGAGGTCCCGGAGTACGATCTCACCTCCGGCCCTGGTGGCCTGGAGGTGCACCCCGGGCCCGTCCGATGAGAAGGCGACCACAGCCCGGTGGATCTTCTGCTCCCCGAGGAGGAGGCTCCGCACCAGGGCATGGTACCACTCCACGTCTCGCCGCACGCTCTGCTCCCTGGACCTGTTGGCTTGCAGCACCAAGCTGAGGAAGTTGGCGGCGTGCAGCACCGCATCCAGCGCGGAGCGATGCGGGTTCTCAGGTGACCTCCCCCCGCGCAGCAGCTCGAACCTGCGCGAGCAATTGGCCTGCTCCAGGGCGCTCGAGTCGCCCGTATGCAGGAAGTCGGCGACCGCGGCGGGGAGGCGCTGGCGCTCCTCGTTGTCGCCGCGGAGGTGCGCCAGCCGGTGGCCGCCGAGTTGCGCCGCGCCGCCTCCGTGCACCGCCGCCGCGATGGCGAGGCCGACGTGCAGCAGCAACGCCATCCGGAAGATAGCCTCCATCTCCCTCCAGGTCGCGTCCCCCGATGTGGATGGGATGATGGATTTTTGCTGGCAGGTCGTGCGGGCGGCAAAGATTCGAACCGGTGGCAACGCTAAACCATCGCTCGGCCACTTGTGGGATCTTCTAATACTCCCTTGTTTTATTTTTTTTCCTCCTTCACCCCCGGGTAAAATCCAAAGAAGGAAGCCCCCTCCTCCCCCTTCCTCGGTCGTCTCCTCGCAAACCCCTTCCCGACGTTTCTTGGAGTCTCCGCGGAGGATGGAGGAAGGATGTCTGTCTGCGGCGGCGTCCTCTCCTGCTTGCAGACTGAATCCAAACCAGGAGGAGGGAGGGAGGAGGTTATTGTTATATTTATATATTTTCTGCAGGCGATGATCCAGTTGGGAGCCTCAAACGCACTTCGCCCTCTTCCGACCACAACACGCATTAAAAACTGACCCTGAGAAGACGGAGAGAAAGACTCACCGCCGGGGAACCGGGCGCTCCGAAAGCCCGTCGTCCTTGTTCCTCTCTAGGGGCGGTGCTAGGTGGTGGTCGGGGGTGGCCATTGCCACCCCCGACACCTAGGAGAACATTTTTATATGTGTGATTTGTCTGCCATTTTTACATGGTTGCAGAATTCTTACAGACCTTTGATACTCTCCCATGAGTTATTTGTATTAACGGCATATTGAAAAGATAAATATGCTAATGATTTGAATGCAACCTCGTTAAAATCTGTACTTTGAAGAACATTTCAATTCTTTAAGTCAACCAGTAGTCAAAATCATTAACTCAGGGCAAGCAAACAACATGAGAGAGAGAAGTCATCGTTTATCACACTATCCACACTCAGTATCAGAATTACAAAATATTAATACGACAAATCAAATAAATAAATGGCACTACCAAACACAAAGGCATTTATTAAAAACGCAATTTACATAAGGGGAATAATAATTCCTAATTAGATGACCAAATGAATGACAATAATATTTCAATACATAAAACTAAAAACAATATTCTGAACAAAGCAATACCTAACCCAGGGGTGGGCAAACTACGGCCCACGGGCCGAATCCGGCCCATTGGTCTTTTTAATCCGGCCCACCGAAGATTGGTGCACAATTAAGGTTTGATTGCATTCATTTTGTTTGAACTTGTAATGTCAGTTATTTCAACACCAGGTGGCGCAGTTAAAGTTGCAGAGCACAGGGAGGGAGGGGAAGACGAAGAAAGAGGGAGAAAGTAATGACCACGGAGTGGAAAGTGAAATGTATCTGATTAAACAAAGCGGGTAACAAAGTACGAAACATTCAGGAGACGCCTGGAGTCGGAAAGACTCAAATCTACGAGTCTTTAAAAAACAAGGAAGCTATTCTTACTCGGTCCGCTTCTGGCAATTTCCACACTCAGAGTGAATTGCTTGCAGCTCGAGTAAATGAACATTTCCTAGAATGGTTTGTTATCATGTTAAAAACTTTCCGCAAACTGGACCGCTAATAAGAGTCGGGGAGCACTCAAATGTGTAGAGCGTGAACAACAGGGGGCTCAGTACACATCCTTGAGGAGAACGGGTGCTGAGTGTGATGGTGGAGGAGAATGTTACATTATTACTGGCATACAAAGACATTGTGCTATCTACTTTATTTTCTATTTCTAACTTTTGGCCCGGCCCTCCACATTATTTTCTGCTTCTCATTTGGCCCCCGCCTCCCGGGAAAACAATTGCCCACCCCTGACCTAACCAATCAAAAGGCCCAATTGAGTCAAACAATATATTGAGAACAAAATAGCTGCTTTTTATTAGTTTCTCAATGCTTTCAACTACAGACATGAATGTTTAAAACGAACGATAAACTCACCAGGGGCATTGTGTAGTTCCACCTTGTGCCACAACACACATTACTTGTTATGTTGCTTTTAATATCGCAATGAAATGAACCTTCAGTCTCCCTTCTTCTTGACACTTGATGGAACTTGCACATCTCCTTCTGGATTTCATTCCCCCGGAAGGTGGTTGAGGACGGCGCATGGGCATCCAGATCTGCAGGCAAGGGTGGCCAGTGGGCCGACAGGCGTGACCGAAGGTTGGCGTCAGGCATGGCCAAGTCTACGGGGGCGGGAGGGGAAAAGGGGTGGCGGGGGGGGGGGGGGGGGGGTGCCTGGCGCACGCGTCCTCGGGAACAGCCCGTGACATCCAAGGGAGGGGGAGTAGACAGGAGGCCATGCGGAAAGGGGGGTGGGGGGGTAGTATGTGGGGCAATTCATTAAGAAATACTGATCTCTTAAAACCGCAATCGTGTCTCACGGCGTTCAGATTCAACCGGCTGCGGAGGAAGCGGCGAGTTTTCGAAAGCGTCGGATCTGAAATGTGTCCCCTCATGATTGGCCTTGTGCAATTCATTAATAGTCATCGGCTTCTGATGACACGAGCATGTATAAAAGCCAACAAGTTATACGGCGTGTCCGCATCGACGCACGGCGTGTAATAGGATGCAAATACAGCGCATTGGGCGAAAACATCAGGCTGATTGATGATGGACTTCGCACCTTCTCTGCCAGTGTGAGCCATCTGGCTTGTCAAACGCTCACGCGCTGAGAGCGTCACAAATAAATTATCCTCGGACGATCTGGAGATGGGGGACAGTTGCGAGTTGGAGAGAAGAAACAATGTCTTGGGGAAATTTGGTGTGGGGGGGGGGGGATGCTTGTAATGTTTGTCTAAAGTGAAGATAAATTCATTTCAGAGCAGATTTGGAGCCAGAATGAAAAGAACAAAAAAAAAAAAAAAGGAGACAAAAGATGCTGGCGGGTGAAATCGGGCCAATGAGACTTTGGGTTTGACACCAGCGTCCTACAAGGAGCGGACAGTTTAGAAAATGCAGTGAGTTGGATAGTTTTCACTCTTCTGGGAAGACTTGACAAGCTGTGCCTGTCAGAGAGAGCCTTCGATCGTACCAATGTCATCCAAGCATGACTTTACACAAATGACGCGACGCAGTTGGAAACAGAAAAGTTTTGGTCTTCACCGCATCCGCGGTGTGAGATTTCTTGACAAGACGTGCCCCCGTTCGTCTAAAAACAGGACTGTGATTAATTTCGCATTTGTGCAATATTAATTAAAGCATTAGTCGTCTCGCGGGGCGGCCATTTTGCCTTTGGCTCCAACAAATTGTCGACCGAAAACGACATCACAGTGCATAACAACCAACACGGCTCACCTGTTTTCGGGGTTTTGGAATGTGACGTACGCAAAGGTGAACCCCTCCGCATTCGTGATGTCGTTTTCAATCAAAGGGCAAAACGGCCGCACCCTGAAATGGACAAAAATGAAGGCGTGAATGGCAGATTTGCTCCAAATCTTGCAGTTTTTTTTTTGTTGAAAACGTGAGTGAGGCCCTCTCAAATATTTGCCGATTGCGATGTCACAAATTCATGATTTGTCCCCTTCAATATCCGTTGCCCTCGTGCTTGAGACGAGCCTTCGTTGTTGTGTTGGAGGAAGAGGAGGAGGAACAGGCTGCTACCTGCAATTTTCCCTGCTCAGCCGGCCGTGCGCCGCCATGATGCTCAGCAACAGCTGGCTGCTTCTCTCCTCACCGCATGCACATTCATTTCCTCACTCAAATACACTCACATTCGTACACAGTCTCAAACCCTCAGCTGTTTCCCTTCAAATATAACCAAGATAGATTTCAGTCAGTTTGGAACATTTTCACTCATTATTTTTCAAGGAAATAAACCTCAAAGGACTTTTCTTGAGTGCACACATTCAACCTGACTTTACGCACAGCTAGTCAGTCACACCATCTCGTTTCACCTGCACTTCCTGCCTGGATGCATCAGCCAATCATAACACAGCGGGGGGGGGGGGGGGGGGTTGCATCATCACGCCTCACTTTCAGTCACTCGCGCGCAGACTCTTCTTTCCTCTTCTCCTGATGAGCAGCATGACGACGTAGCCATTCGTGGATGTTGAGTTACATCTTGGTCAACATAATACATGGACCTAAAAAAAAAAAAGCTAATAGATCAGTCAGCATGAGCTTTTCGAGTTGAACAAGTGCAGTGATGAGTAGTCCTGCCTTGGGTGAAACTTCATCCTCCCGCGTCCTCCGGTCGCAGCTGCTGAGGCAGCACCTGGTTTTAAATGACTCACCCCGCAGCCCCCTACAGGCAAATAGATAGGATTCTTGCTGAGGGGGGCAAAAATGTACCCCCCCAAACACCGTGTACACTCCCTGCCTGCGTTCCATTATGTAACGCTTGGTTTCACATTTGCCAAAAACAGCAAAGTGCCACTGGGATGAGGAGCACTTTATCTGCACACTGGACACTACAATAGGTACACAGCCTACCGAAAGCCAACAACCAACCTGTATTGGTAGTGGTAAAGGTTTACATGACTTTCAGAAAGGAGTCCTGGATCACGCTCTCCACTTGTTCTTTTAACACACCATAATCTGCGTGTTCCCGTCTGTTTCTGTCTTTGAGGCATTCCATCACATCCCTGCGCTTTTCCGGTTTTGGGGGTAGCACACTGCAGCATCCTCAGCTGTTCCATAGTATCCTCGGAATGTTCTTGGAAGGTTAAATTGTCACTCCTTGTCAAAACACGCAAACAAGTACCTGACGGGCAGGCCGTCACCACCCGGGACGTGATAGATGAATCTTTCCAGGTTGGACGATTTCAGGATGTCGATGGCCGGGGAGCAGCTGGGGCTCTGAGATGGTGTTGATGACGTCCGACACGACCCGGCTGCGGTTGGACGCGTAGATGACTTTTTTATACATACACACTGCAAAAAAAATAAAAAATAAAATGCGTGAGCTCAAAGTTTCAAGGAAACAATCTGATTATATTTTAAATTGGGCAATTCATCCAAATATTTGAAGTTTCGCTGTTGTGAAAATCGGCTGTCCTGATTTCACAACAAAGAAATAAGATGTCACAGAGTTGTTCGTCTCTATACATGCCTTGCTACATACTGGCGACCAATTCAGGGTGTTGTCCACCTTCCGCCCGAAGTCAGCAGTCCAGCAACCCCACCGCTACTCTATTCATAATAAGCGGTGTTGAAAATGGATGGATGGATTTGCCAGTACGTACTTTTAGATTGTCTTTGAGGTCTAGCTAGCGACGCTGTCCGTAAATGTTCTACCACTTTCACCAAGTGGCATCAAAATATAAACTTCTCAAATGTATACTCACGTCAAATGTAGCATTTGTAGGGACTCAATTTATACTTTAGAACACTCCGTAGTAGAAACACATTTTTGTTCAGTTTGGCGCCATATTGCCATTTCAAAACAACTACGGTACCTTGGGAGGAACAAAATTAACGACACGCACTCCTGGGTGGAAACAGGATCAATCGACCTGAAGTATAATTTGTTAATGGTTTGAACACCGACAACAAATTAAAAACCGACATATAATGCACGCTGATGTCTTACTTTGTCTCTCAATTTTCCCTTTCATGCCAAGTTATGTTATATTCGAATATTGTCATGACTAAATTTAAAACTTAGTTCCATTTACGACTTATTTTCAGGAGGATGTCACGATGTAATCGGATGGTTACAAATCCTTATTGAGACAAATAATAATTTGACTGTACGCAAGTCATTCGTAGGTTAAACTTCTATTTATAACAAGTTTCATACAGCATGTTCCCTTTAGAATGCTCTTATAAATACCAACAGACTGAAAAAAACTCGATCCGATATAATCATATTAATGATTTAGTAATTAACGCCTGCACCTGAAGGCAACTCACGGTCCAGGCAGGTTGCTTAGCAACAAGCCAACGCAGAATCCTCCGAGAACTTTCCAGCAAACGTTAGTTAGCGCGGCTAATTTACGACATTTAACGGATTACTTACGACATTCAACGGCTTCATCTCGACCATTCTACTTTTCAATATGGCTAAGACGATTTCCCCCCAGGAGAGCATCTACAATTATTTACCTGATCAGGTTCACACTGAAAAGCCAAAGTAAGTTTGAGAAAAACACAAGCTAAGCTAATTAGTATGTCAGCTGTGCATTTTTAGACATTGCGCTCTCTCTCGTTCCATATTTGACTATATTCGGTAAGATTTCACTGATGATTTAATAAGAAATTTGTATTATTGCTGTGCTGTTTCTTCAGGTCCAAGTCCAAGTTTAGACCAGTGCTTATTCTGAAGGACAAGACGCTCAAGGATGCAATGAAAACTATGGGACCTGCAAAAGTAGCCACTCCATCTCCAGATAAATACCTCAAGAAACATTCCAAAGAGCCCAAACTGCCCCAAAGTGAGTTGCCTAACTAGGAATAAATGTCTGATTACTTTTGGTCAGATTGTCTCTCCTTTTTGTCTCGCAGTCAAAGAGCGTTGTCATCGCATGTGCACTACAAAGAAACCAGCTGTCCCCTTGAGGTCAGAACACCCACCTATGGACCTCCACAGCAAGAGAAGCCTCATCAAGCCGACCACACCCGTCCCGACGAAACAGCTGGTAGCGTCTGTTGACAGCAGTCGAGGCCACAAGGAGCTCCTGGAACATTCCGGACTGGTCCCCAAGTACGTCAACAAAAAGGTAAAGCTTATAAACAGCCATGTGACAAACATCTGAGACCTTCATACCTCTTCATCTGTTTCGCCGGCACCATTTTGTTTTTAGGACAATGAAAATGGCATCAACAGAGTAAAAAGGCATCCGTGTTTGCACAGTGTTTCATTTGTCTTGATCCCTCCCTCCCCCTCCTTTTGTGAGTAACTTCTCACCCCTCCCCTCTCTGCCCATGAAGATGTAGGAGAAATAAAGTTAATTGGAAGTATGGGGATCCATAATCTGTGTCTCGGCCGCTTTCAGAGTTACGGCAAAGTGCCCGAGTACCTGCAGCATCGCAACGAGGAAGTGCACAGATCTGTGGACGAGTACAACAAGTATCTGAAGGAGCAGATGGAACAAGGTGCCATGAGGCAGCTGTCAGAAGAGGAGCGACAAGCCAATCTGGAGGTACGTCCAGAGTAACTCTGTGCTGAAAAAGCAACAACAACAAAAATCTCTGAAGTTGTATTCTTTCCCGGGAAGCGTCTGAGGACCACCTTGGCCGAGCTGCACAACAAGTACAACCGTCTGCCAGTGGTCATGGACACTCCGACGCGCAAGAATCGCAAGGACCAACTTGAGGACGAGATCAAGCAGCTGGAGAGCGACATCGGCCTTTTTGAGAGATTCAAGACCATCTACATTGCTAAATAGACCTCCATCTTAAGTTGTCTTTACCACCCACCTTTTACACTTTCAGAAATGCTTCATGTCATTGAGGACTTCAAGGAAAAGCAAAATTTCCCTGAGACCTCCTTGATTAAAAACTTTTGGTAGTTTTTATGTTCATTCTGCTAAGTAACAACCACTTTGCTAACGTTTGTGAAAAGCAAAAATTACATTTAAGACATGAAGGTCTAAAATATATCAGTGTTATTCAATGTTGTCCGTCCTGCTGGAAAGTAGAACTTCAGTCACACCATTGCACGAAAAAAATGCTTCAACCAGCAAAGTACAATTACTCTAAAATGTTTCATACTTCCTCAGTATAGTACTGCAAAAATAATATTACAAAACTTCTTCAAAAACTAAATTCCTCCCAAGATGAATGCAAATCATCCAAGTGTATGTATTTCATTCATTCCTTTTGTTATGAGACAATAAAGCACAAAATATTTGTCAAAAGTTGCTGTCTTAATGTATTGATTGGTCAGCAGCAGCGGGCCTGAATGGTGTCACATGAAGTCCATTATCCTCTCACATTCTCCACGAGTGGAATGGAGAAAAAAAAAAAAAGACAAATGACTGAAGCGTGATCGCGCAGCGCATGTGGCCCCAGAAAGACTGCACTGTTTTTACTCTTCTTGACAAGAAATCAGGAAACGCGGTGAGTAGCCATATCTCTGTCGCTTAAAGCAAACGGCACATTCACGATAACGTTTGTGCACATTTCATCTTGTCTTTTTATCTGAATGTTTTCACCCAGAGACCACAACTGCTGCTGAGATATTTCTGTGAACTCTGACCGCCAGCAGGACTATTTTGCCCTCTGATATGGAGCTCGCCGGGAAGAAAAGAGGAATTGTGGTAACGTCTAATACAAACGGTCACGCGATCAGATGCGGCTACAAAAGTATTGCAAATTCCTTTTAATGACACTGTAAGAGAAAGACCTGTTTAAAATGTTTTGGTTACATTATTTTTACCTGATTGGTGAAGTAAAATAGTTGCAATGTCCTCCTACATTTACATATATTTGCATTATACTCACCAGAGGGAAAGCTCACATATTCATCGTTCAGCATTTGCAAATTTGATTTTTATTTATTTTTTTGCTGATATTAAAAAGAAACATCATATGTAAGCAGTTTTTGTACTCGGGTGAAAGTCATTTCTCACTTGAAAATATTACCGCCATCTTGGGGCCAGTGAAATATGTTGAAGCGAGAGGAGGAGCTTCATTTAGTCAAAAGTAGTCTCGTGCAGTAAAAATAGTGAATTTCCTACACGACATTAAAACCAGTTTTGTTTTTAATGAAAATGCTTAGTTTTAGTATTGATTTCATTTGTTTTTCATACATAGTGTATTTATTGGGCGAACTATGGAAAAAAAAAGTTCGCTTCGTGTTGCCCCCGACGGCGGCGGCCCGGTAGCCCAGTGGTTAGCACGTCGGCTTCACAGTGCAGAGGTACCGGGTTCGATTCCAGCTCCGGCCTCGCTGTGTGGAGTTTGCATGTTCTCCCCGGGGCTGCGTGGGTTTTCTCCGGGTGCTCCGGTTTCCTCCCACATTCCAAAAACATGCATGACAGGCTGATTGAACACTCTAAATTGTCCCTAGTAAATTGTGAGTGTGAGCGTGGATGGTTGTTCGTCTCTGTGTGCCCTGCGATTGGCTGGCAACCGATTCAGGGTGTCCCCCGCCTACTGCCCGGAGACAGCTGGGATAGGCTCCAGCACCCCCCGCGACCCTAGTGAGGATCAAGCGGTACGGAAGATGAATGAATGAATGAATGTTATAAAGCCACAAAGACAGTTTGCTTGTCAAATGTCACTTCCTCTAACTAACCAATAAAAATACAGAAACATTGTGACGTCATCGTAGGCCGGCTCGTTGGCGAATTTGCATTAAAAACAGTACAATTGCTAATAAGTGACGTAGCATTGGCAAGCGCTACAGATTGTGATGGACTTTGGTAGTTTAGCTGGCATGGCAACACAGAATTTTAAATCTAATTGCCCCACACCCCACCCCAGAAAAAAATCGTGCATTTACATGCAGTTGCCGTAACCTTGCAGCCAAAACAAACGCGATGAAATGTCGCGAAAAAAACTCGTTGGGCATTAATGATTACAATTTCATGGACCAAATATGACAGTTTGATTTTGGAGAAGGAAGTCAATGCTTCTTGACGTAGAGACGATCGTCCTGTCGTCGCAGATTAAAGACGACTGGCCGGGATACAGTCTGGATTTGTTCACCTACCCGGAGCACTACCATGACGACATCGACAACGTTTACATTCCACACGGCGTGGTCATGAACAGGTGTGATGCGCAACACAAGCAACACGCATTCATTCATTCACACCCCCCCCCTCAAAAGTCTCCATCACCTGGTTGACGTCATCCGTTTTACCCCCCACGTAGAATCGAACGGCTGGCCCGCTACATCGTGGATGATTTTGTGGATGACAACATTATGGTGCTATGCGTGTTGAAGGGTGGCTACAAGTTCTGCGCCGACCTGGTGGAGTGCATCAAGGTGTTGGGATGCAACTCCAACAAATACCTGGAGACCCGCGTGGAGTTCATCCGACTCAAGAGCTACCTGGTGCGTGAAACGTCACAAGAACAATTCACTCACGCCCTAGCCAATGGGGTGTCCAAACCCGCAAATAAAAAAAAAGACAATTGCCATGTCGTGTCTCTGCCACTCGATGTCAGCGTTTCTCGTGTTTTCACGAGGCCGACGCAACGTTTAGGCAGTACACTCCAAGGACACAGGAAATACTCGAGGCCTCACATCATCATCATCATATGACAACATGAGAGCCCAGCCTTGTGTGGAGGATAATAACACAATACACCTTGAATGTTTACATGCGGAGTAACTCACTCTGTACTTGGTGTGAGCAGATAGTATTCAACCGTCAGGAGTATTACAGCAGTGGTAAGCTAACTGAGCACTCTAAATTGTCCTGAGGTGTGATTATGACATCTCCTCCGAAGGACGCATTTTTCAGCCACCTGACGTCACTCGACCGCACGTGGTTTCAGAATTCACATTAAGCCTGTTTTAATTCACCCCCCCCCCCTCCCCCCGAACATGAGCCACTGAAGACCTGCGAATTGTCTTTCTCGAATTTGGAAACGACGTGTGTTGACGCCGGAAGTGACGTCACGTGTCCGGAAAAAGATGCCGCCGTAAATATGACAGTCTGTGTAGTGTGTGTGTCCTGTAATTGGCTGGCACAGCCACGGACCTCGTGAGATGGTAATGAATTACAGCGGTGAGGTTTTTAAAAGGCGATAATGCGCCGGAAATATGTTGTTATCGTTCCAAACGGAGATCTTTCAGATGTAATCTTAAAATGACGGATTGCCGTTGTAACTTTACAAGCTTGTGGGTCATCACGGACTCATATGACTACCCCCAACCCACCCCACCCGAGGCAGTGATGACATCCACATTACAAGCCATGTGATGCTTTCCCAGTGGATTCTCTGCTTTCTGCTTACAGGTTGCCGCAAATCGAGTTCCATTTCCTGATGAAAAATTGACTTATCCTCTCTTGTCCAGAATGACCAATCGACAGAGGATCTGCACATCATCGGCAGCCGAGACCTGTCCTTCTTACGTGGAAAGGTGTTTTTTTGGGGGGGACACACTTGATACATACTCAAAATTAAACAGCAAGGGGGCCATTTTGGTTTGAATCAACTATTGGGGATGCATTCCAATTCGTACAAATGGAGGACGCTTATGTTGCATAACTTTTTTTTTTGGTCTCATTTATTTTCTGTATAACTACCTCATTTAGTTTTGGAAACCTTTTGGAAACCTGGAAAAAAATATAGCTCCATTTCAGTGAGAATGTCTGTGCCATTCATTTGAGCAACAGAAAAGTCAACGAATTAGCCAGACTCTCAAGGACAAAATTAAATCTGTCTGAATTACTGCCAGCGTTCCATTTCCTTTCCAAGTAGTTTACCTCATGTAACATCATCTTTTTCGACAGACACTTCATTTATTTCACCTACCAAGGCTAAAATTGTCTTTCAAGTGGAAAATTCCATATTCTGTCACCTGGACGTACAGTACGTGTGACATCATAGCGAAAAGGTTTTTCATACAAATGCCCGTCTTGTTCTTCCCGCCCTTTTTTGTAGCGGTGGTCAAATGCGAGACCGTTTGGCAACCTCGCCCCGAATTCCCTCCGTTCTCGACGACGGGACTCACAAAGAACCCGTTGGGGGAACAAGGGCGCGTTTGAAGCCCTGCCTTAGGGGGAAAAAAAATTGTCCACACAGATGTTCACCACCGGTCAGAATAGAAACGATTCTCCACATCGTTGCCATGGATACCCTTTTTTTCCCCAAACATTCCACATGTATGCAAAAACAATGCAAATGTGCCTAATGTGAGCCTGTTTCCTCTTTTTGCATGTTGCCAAGAGCGTGCTCATCGTTGAGGTGAGTTAAGATAAGATAAGATAAGATAAGATAAGATAATAATAAGACCTTTATTCGTCCCACAATGGGGAAATTTACAGCCTCCAGCAGCAAGAATGTATGTGGAAAGAAGAAAGGAGAAAGAGAAAAAAAAAACAACAAACATCTTTCAATTAAATACAATATGAACACAAATGGATAAAAATTATTATTATTATTATGATTGTTATTTTTTATTCATCAGCCATTGTTTGCCCTGCTGGTCCATGTTATTTGTGCACTCCTCTCTTTGAATATTCCTAATTTTTTTGGAATTTCTCCATCGTGAGACGAATAGAGGTTTTCTTATCTTACCTTAATTTCACTTGTAACACCCTTGGGTGGGGTTTAAGATAAGGTAAGAAAATATGTATTTGTCCCACACTGGGGAAATTTGCATTTTGATATGCAGTTTAGTAACAAGAAAATGTTGATAATATCTCACTTATTTCTTACAATATGAGAAGGTGAAATTTTGGCGCAGATTTTAGCAATCATCGTTGAAGTTAACATTTGATTTACTTTCACGGGCCACATAAAATGATGTGGCGGGCTAGCTCTGGCCCCTGGGCCTTGAGTTTGACACCTGTGGGTTAAAGAGTCCGATTCTTGTTAGCTTCTGAAAAGTGCTGATTATTTTGTACATTTTTTTAAAATGTCCTTAAATTGAATCCTGCCCCCCCCCCCCCCCTCCCCAAGGCCATTGTTGATACCGGCAAGACAATGAAGACCCTTCGGAAGCATGTGGAGACTTTCCAACCCAAGATGGTCAAGGTCGCGGGGTGAGTGGGGCCTCTCTCGGGCGTTTTCGTGTATTTGTCCACCCACTCCTCCTCCCTCGCGGCAGGAAATGCCAACGGTGTGATGGAAGACGCTGTCGACGTCTCCCGTGTCGTCTGCTTGTCATTTACGATATGTAGACAAAAGTATTGGGACACTGTGATTGGTTTTAAAAAGCTAACTTGTAACATCGCAGTCTGCTGGTGAAGAGGGCTCCCAACATGGACGAGAACCTGACGGATTGTGAGTAGTACAAAGCGACACACCCGCTCCAGCCTTGCCCGTTTTTTTTTTTTTTTTTAAACCCTCCACCTCTTGTGTCCCCACCCCGCCCCCTGCAGATGTGGGATTCGAAATCCCCAACCGCTTCGTGGTGGGCTACGCTTTGGATTACAACGAGTACTTCCGCGACCTGAACGTAAGGGCGCGCGCCGTCCTTTTGAAGGTCTGAGAGGAAATGAGGGATGAAAGACGTGGAGGGAGGGAAGAGAGTAAATCAAAGAGAGATGACCCACTCCCCCTCCTCCACCCACTCGCCTTCCCCTGAAACCTAAACTCACCTAGCAGGTTTCTTCCCCTTTCTCCCTCCCTTTATCTTCCACACAACATGGTACAGCTGCATCTGTTATGTAATGCTGTCATTTTCCCTTCAGCCTCATTCATAAGCGGCTACGGAGCAGCAACGACTGCGCATGGAAAAGATGTTTTGACATCATTGTAAATTCAAATCAGAAAACTAATTCATAAAGACGAGTAACGTGAAACTGATATTTTCCAAATAAGCCTGACGGTGTGCGTTTGCTTTGTGTGAGTGACTCTTCCACATTATTTGGAACGGGAGGGTGCATTTATCACACGCGAGGGAGGGTTAACCAGTGGAATGTCAGGTTTCATTATCAGTCCAGCTGAAGCATCCTCTCTTATCTGCTCTTCTTCTAAAAACCAAGAAATATGACTCGGGCAGACCCAGGGAAATTCATATCCGTGCGTGTAATGGTTTTAAAACTCCAGCGTGATTATAACTCACACTGACAAGCAGACATGTTGAGTTGCCTCCTCTAGTAAATTATGTCATTTTCCTGTAAATGACACGTTACGAAGTTTGCGGCTTTTTTGAGTCACTGTCAGTCAAAGGTGACCCCGCCCCTCCCAAGCGGGATTTCTTTCAAGTGGCTTTTTTTAATCTGTTTTTTTTCTCCTTTCAGCATATCTGTGTCATCAGCAAGAGCGGCAAGCAGAAGTACAAGGTTTGATTCAACATCCCAATGGAAATAAATTCTGTGTCCAAACCACAAAATATATACATTTGTCCATCTTTGAATGTTCTTGTCAGCCTTAACTTTATCTGTGTGTGTGTGTGTGCGTGTGTGTGTGAGCGTGTGTGTGAGACCGACACAAAAGACATTAACACGCGCAAGGAAAAGTGGAGCAGGCGAGGACGTTGGTGGCAGATGGCGAGAGTTTATTAAAGTTGGCATCATCCAGAGTCCGCTCTGACTCATGGAAAACACAGACACACACACACACACACACGCACACACAGTGTGGGCGCAGTGTGTGTCGGTTATACACACTCACACAAACATGATATGCTTGTTCAGTTATGAGCAGGCGCCTGCCAATCTGATCACATTGGACAACAGTGTTATATTGTGCTTCAAAAGAATTCCATGTCCCATGTTTTTGAATTTGGACACGCATTCAGTGGGCAAAAACATTCTTTATTGAGAAAAAAAACAAACAAACAAAAAACAGCATACCTAAGAGTAGAGCGAAGATTGTGGCCACATCATGCTTTGCTAGTGTTCGAATTATGAACAGTTCAAAATAGCAGTCGCTATTCTGCTAAAATGAAAATAAAAAAAGTCAGGAAAAGCCAACAAGAGTCCAAATCTGAACTTTATTCCGAGTTAAATCAAAAGCACTTTAAATATTGGAGCTTGTGCTGACTTCATTTGAATGCGACTGGGTCTTTCTGAACACAGCTACATCCTCACTTGTAAGAGGGTGTGCACACTTATGCAACCACTTTATTTCAGCTGATTCTTTTTACACCCCCTCTCAAAAAGGGGTCTAAATTAAAAAATTGAATCCAGAACAGAATGAAATGGGGGAAAAAAGAATTTCCACAGCAGTGGCACATGGTTGGGGAATGACCTCTCTAAGCAAACAAAGTGTGGCGTTGTGGAGTCTTTTGTTGTCGCTTCGCCTCTTGCGGGGGTGCGTAACCCCTCAGAAGAGGACCCTAAGTGGACATGAAAAGAATGCAAACACGCTTCAAATGTCTGAAGAATGTTTTGTTTCAGTCTCCGCGGCGACTGAGAGGCACTGGCGCGCGGCATCCGTACACTTTGTGATTCTTAATCACCTAAAAAGTGTGCAATGAGGCCAGCCTGCCCTTCGGATCGCCGCGATTGCGCTCGCTCATTTGTTGTTATTTTGTGGCTTATGGGTCAATAACAATTGCAACCAAAAAAAACAAAACACTGCAAAGCGCATTAATCAGGCTGCCAGATGACTTGTTGCTTGGCTGACACCAGCGAGCACGTACAAAAGAGATGCGGGGAGGCGATTCGTGGAAATCTTTACATTCCTTCTTTGGCTCCAAACTTGGGAGTGTGAGCGATAAGAAAAAGAGGCAAAAACTCCTGTGTCCTTATCATAAAACATCAGACTGCAACGGCGGCCGTGGCGGTTAAAAGGGGGGGCATTTACCAGACTTGAAACGATGAACTTTTAACAGATTGTATATGGATTTTCCAAGTGCTGTTAAATTTGATATACAAAGAGCTGCAGATATGCTAAAATTGACATTTAAAAAGTTCCTTCGGGCTCGCACTGTCACAGCTCACGTGTTTTGGGGTTGTTTGGTCATATTATTGTCAAGAAAAATTAGGACTTGACTTCCCCAAACTATCAAAATAGCGTGTTGAAACTATAGAGGCGCATCTTTTGACTTGAATTTGTCTTCATATTGTGAAACAACTATCGCCCCAGTGTGCCTCCTTTAGCCTAGCGCAGCGCTAATGCTCGCCGCACAGCCATGGGAACATGCAGGCACCATTGTGTCGGCCGAGTGAGGTGAAAGAGAGCCGACGCGGCATTCACAATCAGCCGCGGAGGCTTTGTCGGCGAGAGAATAGGAAGAAGGCCGCAGGTAAACTCCTGCCCCCATCGCACAAAGGGAACAAAACAGCAATTGTACATTTGAATGAAGAGTTTGTCATCCGAAGCCGACCGTTTGCCGGAGGATTTAATTTCCTGACGCTCGTTTTAGCTGCTATTCACTGCACTGTTACCCTCTGCCAAAGGCAGGCAAATTTTTCATTTGGAGGCAGTTCAAAGTCCTTCTTGGAGTTGCCTTCATCGTTCTATGTAATATATAAAATTCACTAACTTTGTGTATTTGGATGGTTTTGGGGGGGTTCAGAACATCGATCAAAACAAAATTGTGGGGATAGCCTATCATAACAGAAAGCACAAAAAAACTCTCAAAGACCCAATCATTAAATTCAACAGGCAGTCAGCCATTTTAGTTTGAAACAGCCATTTTGAAAAAATTCAAAGACTCAAACTATTTAAAAAAAATTCTGCCCCTCATGAAAGTTTTACCTAAATACCAATTTTGGTGGACATGTCGCTCATGAAGTGCACCAAAAAGTCTTGAGGACCACTCCCTGAATTTGAACAGTAAGTCAGCCATTTTGCTTTGAAGCAGCCATTTTAGGATGAATTCCAGGACACTAATAAGAAAATATTGTCTGTTATTTGGACAATAGTGCAAACAAAAGTCTTGGAGATAAAATAGACCAGATGCTGAGAATACATTAAAAAGTGTGTTTTAATACGTTAAAAAATGCACTTCTTCAAATAAACAAAGTTTCTTTCAGTTGGCGACCAGTGAAACATATGCAAACTTTTATCCCTCAGTACTCTGATCACATCTGTCATTTTCAAGTGTACTACGCCCCAGAGCGCCCCAGAGCCACATGCGCTCCTCTTCGCTCTAAATACAGTTTGGCTCGAGTGTGTTGTGACACAAATAGAAAGTACATCCCCTCCAGCATTGACTGCGTTCCAGCGATGGACTCGATGGATCCGACAGCCAGCGCTGCTACCGCTGGTGCTGTTGGGTCGGTTCCAGTCGGCAAACTGGACTGCAGATGCACTCGGGCAACACAGCAACTTGAAGTGGGCTGTGACCCTCGTCTTCTTACGCCATCTTTCATTTGTCTCGTGCAATGTCAAGTCAAGCCAAAATTCATTGTAAGTCTCCTCTAAAAAGGAAAGTAGTACTTAAGTAGGAATATATTTACAAAGGATGAAATCTAGTAACACAATGCTATGAATAACCTGGCCCATCTATCCGCCTTAAAAATCAATAATAATCATTTACCCCCCAATTAAATGAAAGTGGATATTTTTCCACAACATACATAATGATCTTTCATAGCATGGGCTAATGATTGGCATGCCGGCCAACCTATTTTGGGCACTTTTGCTGTGTTTAGCATCACTTGTTGCTCACATGGCTTTAAGTTGTCCATTGTAGAAAAATTGGGTCTTTTTTTTTTTAGACAATAGCGATCTAGCCCCCCTGAAACTGGGTGGAGGGGAGGTGTTATCCTGGAGTAGTGTGGGTCAAAGGAGGTCCTATTGTCCCGCCGTCTATTGTGCTAGCTGAGGAGCCTGCAAACAGAACACTGTCAGCCTTTGTTTTTGTCTGCATCAGCTGTGTGCAGCACCACTTCGATCACCATCACCACACCCACCTCCACCTCCACCACTACCCTTTTTTCTTTTAGGCTCCCCGGATTCCCATGCGGCCGCTGTGCCCTACATGTCATCATAATAAAGTTAAAAACTCTGCTATTGCACTTGCTAATGGCTGGGCAAACATGTCCCATTGTTTGATGGACAACATGGAGGCGGGCAAGGGGGGGCCTGATTCGATTTGCTCTCCTTTGAATGCAGTGAAGAGCACTCAAATGCTGTGTTTGTTACTTTATTGGGGGAAAGTCAAAAGCATTTACATCTTTTTTGGGGGGGGGATGAAGGGACCTCTGCAAAATTATTACTTTCTCTGATTATTCTTTTGACAGGTATAAGTATGATTAAAATTAATTTTGTTTTCAGAGTAAGATGTGATGCTCACTTATGCCAACGGCTATTTTTTTGGTCCCCTGAATTTGCAGCTTGTAGATAGCGGGCAGTTTTGTAAATGGAAGATTTTTTTAAAGCTTTAATTCCCCTCATGCATACCTCATCTTGTTTCCCCCTCTCCTTGGTCAGATCAGGGGACGTTGTTAATATTTGTCAACTGTAGACATGCAAAGCCCTTTGAGACTTTTTGTGATGAAGGAATACTGTATATAAATTAAACTTGACGACAGATTCCACAAAATGGTATCAAAGTTAGTCCGCATCAAAGTCCGTAGATGCCCATGTTGCCATGGGTTAATGTGCTGTCTTCTGCGCTTTATAGCAACTGTTATGTAACACTGCGTCCGATTGGTTTGTCGGAAAAAAAATTCCAAAATTAAAATGGCCATCCGATTGGCCGCCATCAAGTGAGGGGCGGGCGAAAAGGCGGGGCTTCATCAAGCCAGTTGTCCGTCTCCGCACAGATGGTCGCGCCGCCAACTGGAAACTCGCAGGAGTACGCACTTCTCTCCATATTTTTTTGTCTTTTTCTGTTTTTAATGTTCGGTCGCGGTGGAGATGAATGAACACTGGAGGTTACATTGTCGCCCCGTCGCCGTGAGGAATGAGTGCCCGCCGAGGGGCGTCTCTCGCTGCTCTTCCCGCCGCTTTTTCTCCAGCCGAGCAGGTACCGAGCGGCTCCAGCGGGCCGCGGTCGCCGGAGGAGCTCCACTGGCGGGCTGAGCGCCTCGCAGCCTCCCGCTCTCCTCTCCGGAGCCCCCATCGACCTAACATGGATCAAAGGCTCTGCCCGTCGCCTGGCCGTTGTTCTCTGGATTAATAACAGGTAGGCTCGCGAACACCCGCACAACTTGTCGTCATGTGTGTGTATTTTAATTCTTAAAACACTACTCTTTGAATATTTGAAAATGTCAAGACAATGTTTTTATTCGGCTTGTGGCAGGAGCACATCAACACGACGAGTCGTCGACTTCACGTGCACCTAATATCGAGGAGAAACGTCATCCGTTTTTACCCTTTGAAAAAAATGTCAAACATATCAGCATCACTACAAAGCAACACTGTGCAAGGTTAACTGTGACGTAAATGTCACTCCTCGGTGTATGTGTGTGTGTGTGTGTGTGTGTGTCTGCTGTGTTTATATACTCAGTCACGCATTTCAAACTCAATGACAGGTGACATCAAAACAGATGACTTTCATGCTAATGCGGTCTGCAAATATTTGTACATGAAAACTATCTCATCACTCAATGATTCACATTGTTTATAACACTCGGTACACCTGCGACCTATACACGAGTGCATCACAGAATTTGTGGTTTCACGTTGCCCCGGATCCCACCGCCAGCTGTTCCGAATATTTTTCTCCTTTTAAACGTTAAAGTGAGGTCACCATCACCTGAGCAAAACGTCTCTCAGTAGGATGGCATTGCGCTTTTACACTGACAACCATAATGGACGTAATGCTAAACTGATATATTTATGACAGGGTTAATCAGTGGTGCAATACCTTCATATTTTTGTATGGAATTCCATTAAAATCAAATGTGCATTATTCCCGTTCAGATTCCCACCTCGACTGGACATGAGGAAGGAGGCGGGTGTGGATTAGAACTTTTTTTTTTCTTTTTCTGTTTTTTTCCCCCCTGCCATCACCCACCTGAGCTCCATGCAGCCCCCCATGGACTTGAGTGTTTTGACGTGATCATGATGCATCGACTCCGAGATGCACCGCGTGAGGTAGGTCACTCAAGTAGTGAGAGAGACTGAGTTATTTTTTTGCAATGTGGCGCAAGTTGTTGATTTCTCGTTGCTTAAGTGTCATCCATGTGGGCCTAATCACACTGCGCTCACATTTTTCCCTCCTGCCCCTCCAAACATGCGCGCGGGTGCACACACAAACACACACACAATCCCAGCATTCTCATTCCAGGGGAAATGTCCACGCGCATAGCTCACCAGCGTGTGATGCGGCCTGTGTGTCCGGGTTGACCGGGTTCAGACCTTCCCCTCCATGACAACTGTTTAAGAGCAAAAAAAGAGCCGCACAAAGAGACATTTATGTTCCCGCCCCTAATCTTTCTTTTTTGGGAAAAGTTTCTGCGCTTACATCACTGCAATCATCATCACGCTGCCGCTTGGACCAAGTGCATGTCATGACAGACCAGTGGTGCTGCCATGTTTTGGATTATCATCAGAAAATGGAATCAAGTGTGTGTGTGTGTTTGTGTGTTTGTGTGCGCCGTAATCCTCTTAGTAGGACTGGGCGATATGGCTTTAGAACAAAATCTCAGTCCACGTCAATAAAAAAGAAGCAAGTGACATTGTTTCAATCAAGTTTTTGATCGAATCGAACGCGTATCTGCCTCGCAGTTTTGTGTTGGGGGGGGGGGGGGTTTGAATCCAGACCCCGGCCTTCCTGTGGGTAGTTTTCAGCCCGGTTGAATTTATCAAATATTTTTATAATTGCTAAGTATTTGCCGGCAAATTGAGTTTAAATTATGAAGCAACAATACCAGCTCTCCAGTGAAAAACACGCATGTCAAATTTTTGGTCATTTTTAACATTTTTACATGAATGTGGTGTCCCCATTTCGGACACAAATGGACATTTGTGTTTTTCACAGGACAGCGACGACATAAAACAATAACTAATATTCATGTGCTGTGCAGTTGTTGTTTTTTGTTCACTTGAGGTCGCCATACATATTTCATTTTCTACACTGTGGTATCTGTGTGTCTGAGTGTGTGGATGTGGGTTCAAAAGCCTGGTCTGGTGAGTGACATGGGAGTCGGCAAGTCACAGTGGAGTTAGCCGGCTGTTAACCGGATAACCGCGATGATGTCAATAATGAATGGTGAGTGACTGGGTGTCATTTTTAGCCGGAGAAACTCATGTATGCATTTGGTGCCTCACATGGGTTTGGTTGATGATTGTCAATAAAATGGAGCTTAATAAGTAGCGAGGGAGCCGTTTTACATCAATAACGTTCAGCGTGGACAGCAAACGAGAGTCAGAATATGAGCTTTCTCTCTCTTAAGTGCACCACAGACACAAATCTAATATTTCCTTTGGCGGCACTTCTGCCTGGCGACAAGCTGGAACCTTCATTAAGGATCATCATTCAGCTTTGTTAAAATACTGACAGCGCTCTCGGTATTCATGCCAGGGCAGGAGTTTGCGTTGCTTAAATGTGAGTGAAATCAACTACCGCGGTTACACAATTTTTATTGGGAACATTCTCTGCCTCTTCCTCTATAACGCTGCAAAATATAATGTGGTATTTTTTTTACTGGGGATGTCACCAGCCAAGTGCGGCGATCTACCGGCAATGGCGTGACATCATCTGGTTGTTTACGCCGTCACGCTCAAACTTTCAAGGTTCACTGAGTGACCCCCACCCCTTCCTTAATAACACATCCCAAGCGGGATAAAGCGCCCCTCCCTCTGCTTCCCATCTCGCCTCATTAATGAGGAAAGGGCGTCATCTCTAAGCCCCCCCGCGCACACCCACACCCAGCCTCCCTACTTTTGCATTTATACACACACAGACCGCCGCCCAAGCCGTGAAAACACAGCTGCCCCCCGTCATGCTGAGAAAAACACCCCGCGTGTGCCACGTCTGTTTTGGACTCTCTCACCCGGCGCTCGCTTGACCCTCGTCAGCGGATTATTATTTACATTTCGTGGCGGTTGGAAGAAAGCAAGGGTTGTTGTTTTAATGAAGGTCACCTACATGGATACAGTCAACCCCCGTTGGTCGCTGGGGGGCAGGTTCCAGAGCCACTCGCAATAGGTGAAAATAAAAATGTGGTAGAGCATGTCAAAAAACATTTTAAAATAGTTTGACCCCTTCCACCTACCTTACCACTTTTCCGGCAGGTTTCTATACGTGGTCCAACACATTTGAATATTCACATCAACGATATCACCCATGACGAGACCTCCTCCAGTGTAACACTTTGCCCTCAAACTCCAGTGTAGTGCACACAAAATGGTTGCCGGGCAACCAAAGGGCGTCACATTGAGATTCGCCTTGACTCCCATCATGTATCGCATTTATGCTCTGGTGTTTTGGTCTAACTTTAGCTCAGCTAGCCTGATAACCTCATTCTCTGTTCCTTTTATTCCTGCCTCGTCTTTTGATGGTGCTATATTTAGCCTGGATAAAGATGGAAGCTTGGCAGAAGGCGTGCACGGTCAGAATCTGGCATCTTCAAGCTATTGTTGCCTTTTTCTCCGAAAAGGAGAAAAGGGGAAATCCGCCTGTCCGCACGAAAGGTCATCCAATTTGTGACAACGGTAAATCTGGTGCTCGTGTGGAGGAGCGACGCTGGTAGCCCAAATGAGCCCAAATAAAGAGCCATTAGGAGGGCTTTCACTGGTAGGATTTGGTAGTATAAAAAATTTGGTTGATGTGCCGATCATGAGGAGACCCACAAAAAATAAATCTACCATTTTGTAGTCACTTCATTTCAATCTTTTGGCATTTCCACTGGGGGTGAAAGCCTGTCTTGTCCCACCTCGAGCAGCCAGTTTTACCCACGAATGTGAAATATGGTAACCATATATTTCATGAGGAGACCCACAAAAAAAACATGAACCGAAAAGACCCCCCCAGGGTCATCCAATTTGTGACAACTGTAAATCTGGTGCTCGTGTGGAGGAGCGACGCTGGTAGCCCAAATGAGCCCAAATAAAGAGCCATTTGGAGGGCTTTCACTGGTAGGATTTGGTAGTATAAAAAATTTGGTTGATGTGCCGATCATGAGGAGACCCACAAAAAATAAATCTACCATTTTGTAGTCACTTCATTTCAATCTTTTGGCATTTCCACTGGGGGTGAAAGCCTGTCTTGTCCCACCTCGAGCAGCCAGTTTTACCCACGAATGTAAAATATGGTAACCATATATTTCACGAGGAGACCCACAAAAAAAACATGCACCGAAAAGACCCCCCCAGGGTCATCCAATTTGTGACAACTGTAAATCTGGTGCTCGTGTGGAGGAGCGACGCTGGTAGCCCAAATGAGCCCAAATAAAGAGCCATTAGGAGGGCTTTCACTGGTAGGATTTGGTAGTATAAAAAATTTGGTTGATGTGCCGATCATGAGGAGACCCACAAAAAATAAATCTACCATTTTGTAGTCACTTCATTTCAATCTTTTGGCATTTCCACTGGGGGTGAAAGCCTGTCTTGTCCCACCTCGAGCAGCCAGTTTTACCCACGAATGTAAAATATAGTAACCATATATTTCATGAGGAGACCCACAAAAAAAAACATGCACCGAAAAGACCCCCCCAGGGTCATCCAATTTGTGACAACTGTAAATCTGGTGCTCGTGTGGAGGAGCGACGCTGGTAGCCCAAATGAGCCCAAATAAAGAGCCATTTGGAGGGCTTTCACTGGTAGGATTTGGTAGTATAAAAAATTTGGTTGATGTGCCGATCATGAGGAGACCCACAAAAAATAAATCTACCATTTTGTAGTCACTTCATTTCAATCTTTTGGCATTTCCACTGGGGGTGAAAGCCTGTCTTGTCCCACCTCGAGCAGCCAGTTTTACCCACGAATGTAAAATATGGTAACCATATATTTCATGAGGAGACCCACAAAAAAAACATGCACCGAAAAGACCCCCCCAGGGTCATCCAATTTGTGACAACTGTAAATCTGGTGCTCGTGTGGAGGAGCGACGCTGGTAGCCCAAATGAGCCCAAATAAAGAGCCATTTGGAGGGCTTTCACTGGTAGGATTTTTTAGTATAAAAAATTTGGTTGATGTGCCGATCATGAGGAGACCCACAAAAAATAAATCTACCATTTTGTAGTCACTTCATTTCAATCTTTTGGCATTTCCACTGGGGGAGAAAGCCTGTCTTGTCCCACCTCGAGCAGCCAGTTTTACCCACGAATGTAAAATATGGTAACCATATATTTCACGAGGAGACCCACAAAAAAAACATGCACCGAAAAGACCCCCCCAGGGTCATCCAATTTGTGACAACTGTAAATCTGGTGCTCGTGTGGAGGAGCGACGCTAGTAGCCCAAAAGAGCCCAAATAAAGAGCCATTCGAAGGGCTTTCACTGGTAGGATTTGGTTGATGTGTCGATCATGAGGAGACCCACAAAAAAGAAATCTACCATTTTGTAGTCACTTCATTGTAATCTTTTGGCATTTCCACTGGGGGTGAAAGCCTGACTTGTTCCACCTCGAGCAGCCAGTTTTACCTACGAATGTAAAATATGGTAACCATATCTATCATGAGGAGACCCATAAAAAAACATGCACCGAAAAGACACTTTGAGCTCATTTTGGCCATTTCCAGGTGTCCTCAAATGACAAACCCGTCCCAGACCCAGAAGCCTCTTTTATTTAACAACTTGAAATTTGCTGGACATGTCTATCATAAGTTGACCCAAAATACATAAATAAATACAATCTCAAGATGCCATGCCAGAAAAGACACAGGGGGCCATTTTAGGCTCCTTTTGGACATTTCCAGGGGTCCTTCACGAAGTTGTGCGGTGTTGCAAGATGTTGGGCAGACAGGCAGAAGAGATGCAGTCTAATGTTCAGTGAGGCTGAGGGACTATCTCTTCCACACGCCCAAGGCATCTTTGGCAACACGGGCTGCCTCCAATCTTTGGCAGCATGCAGCGAGTTATGCTCATCCTGCCTCCAATCCATTCATATATTTCACCCTTTAGCTCCCCCCCCCCCCCCCATCCCCACCCGGCAGGCGGCATGACCTTATTGATGCGAGTGTGACATTTAACCACGTGTGTGAGTTTGTCGTTTAGGTGCAGCTTTATGCCACCAGCCGCTATCGGCACCGAGCCTAAACTGCTAACACCGTGTGAGCTTTGGAGGTCCTGGCAGGAAACCACATAATTTCCGGAATCTGTCACCGCTCTTAAGTTAGCAGTGGGGGCACCGTGATGATGAAGGGATGATTTTATTGATGATTTGCGAAGTTGTGGCATTATGTGCTTATCTGCACAAATAAATAAATAAAAATAAAACATGATACAATAAACTCAACTCTTGTTGCAGCTTTCCAGCAACCACCACCTCGGCCATTTGAAGCCAGAGTGCACGTGTTGTTTTGGGACGGAGTGCCGTGCCTGTGCACAGAAAGACACGAGATCCATGATTCACGTTTGATTGGATTATATTGAGTGTGTGCTCGGGGGGTAGGGGGGGTTGTGTTGGGCATTGTGCGTTTTCATGGATCTCTGTAGGGCTTAATGCTGATTGGTGCAGACATGGGAGTTGAGCTGAGTCAGTTGAGCTGGGCCCCGAGGGCACATCATTTATGTAAAGCAGTGAGAAATAAAGGGGTAAGACTTAATTTGGGTTTTGGGTTATTGTTAGTTGGTCCTAAGGGTTGGATTTAGTTTGAGTTTAGGGTCAGGCAAATTTTGTGTTGGTCACATTTGTTTGTTTGTTTTATTGAGCGTATATAGTACACACAATAACAGGTTGACAAAGGTCAAACAAAAATTATAAAAGGAAAATTAGAAATAGTTAAAAGAGAAAAAAACACACATCATCACAGTTGTATGCTCAAAGGAGTAGGAAGAAATAAATAACTTATCTAGTCCTACCCCTTATTATGTAACTGAATTGTTCGTTTTTCAAAACAATGAAGAAATGAAAAACTACATATCATTAAATATTTTTACCCTTGTGTATACTATACTATTCTATTTCTACACCTTTTGGTTTGTATATATATAGAGTTATTCTTTCTTCTTTTGTATTTCAATTTTCTGATTTTCATTATAATTAGCATTCCTTGAATATAATTGTTAAGTTGATCAAAATTCTTAAAATTCTTCAGAATGTACCGTAAAGTACATTTTACAAATCATGCTGTGTGCAACACTCATAAATGCGCTCCATCGACATTGCGGTCCTTTTTGTCATTTTCCATTTGGAGATTGCCGAGCCTGCGCTAGCGAACGGAAACTGTGGTTTTGACTGTCATTCCCAGATAAGCTCTTCCGATTGCCCCTGAAACTGTTTAGCCAACGCGGGCAATCTCAAAACAGCCGGCTGGATCTGACCGACGTTACTAACTGAAAGTCCTCAAATAAGAGTTACGTTGAGCCGCTTGTTGGCCGACCCGAAGAGGGTTAGTTTAGCAGGGGTGCCCAAACTTTTTGGATCGAAGATCTACTTTTCGATCAACTAACCTCCCAGGATCTACCTTACCGGCGCACATGCGCACAAACACAAACACACACACACAGACACACACACGCCATGATGAGAAACAGCCTGAAACAGAGGCATGCCACGCACTTTTTCAGCCTGTTAACTATCGTAGCTCACACGTACCGTTTTAAAGTGCTTCCCTAGATTCCTATTCTTTGCTCGTGCCCTCGGTGAATTCTACAAGACGCAAACTCTGAATGAGAATCATGACAATAAAAGATAGAGCGCAACAGCTCTGATCACAAGCTGCAATTGCAAACTGCTGAGAGCTAACAACTTCCGGTGAGGTAATCACGCGCCACCGTAAATTTACGTTTTACCTGCTTTATTTTATTTTTTAAAAATAGTGAAAATGAGACTGATAAGATGATCAGGGTGCAGTGTATATTAACACAAAAAATATATTACTAACATGTACAAAGACACACAAATGGTTGTTTGTTTGTTTTCTTCTTGACACTCCTCGGATCTACTTGGGACCTGTCTTAGATCTACTGGTAGATCAGGATCTACCTAATGGGCACCCCTGGTTTAAAGGGTTGAGGAGCCTGAGGCTGCCCGTGTCTGGTCTTTCAACTGTGTAGCCTCTTAAACCTCAAACAAGATTCCGTGTGATCACTCATTCCATTTTCACCGCTGCGAGATATAGCGCTCACAAAAGACCACCAGTGCTACTCTCGCTATCCCTACGGTGCTATCTTGGGAATCGGAAGAAAGACCTAAGTCTCAGGTTCTCGATCTTTTCTCCATGACATCACATGTACGCGTTGCAAAAGATCCGATGGCACCACTCGTAAGGGAATCCTTTGATGTCAGCGATTAAGAAAAAAAAAAAAAACCCTGAATGTCTATTCAATTGAATGAACGTCTTAAACTCTGCCCCCCGGGCTAGCTCCGCGCTGCTAATTGGTGGCAGCACTTCGCATCAGCGTTTCTGACGATGCCTCAATCGCAACCATCTGGGTGTTGTAGTGCCTCAAAGGGAGGCAACAGGAACGTAAACAATCCCGGACAACTGTTTACTGGCCCCCGGTAGTTCTGAAATGAGTTTCCGGGATCTTCTTCCGACATCCCGCAGTGAGGAAGCCACTTGATGTTTGGTTTACGTTCTGGAGGTGACTTTCCCAGTAGTGGGGGCTGTGGCATGCCTCTTCTAGGCAGTCAAAGATTCTTGTTTCATTCTTAGAAGAGTCTCGCAGGGGGGGGGGGGGCGGATAGGAGCGAACGTTTGAACAAGCTAAAAATCACGACACCTGCATTGTATGTGTACCCTTTAAGGGGCGTGGCCAAGTGGGTGATTTGGCTGGCCTGCGAGTAAGCGTCTGAGTGCGTGTTATCGAGTCTTTCTGCTTCAACGTAGTATATAGTATGTATAGTATATGTTAGAGCCATAAGGAAAATTTGGTTAAATTATAAATGCAGCCTTTTGAATAATTAGAATGTAATAGATGCAAGGCGTTTGGTTTGTATTTGATATTTTATTAGAACAAATTTATTAAGAACATCGAAGTATCTGGGCTTTGTTTTGTTGTCCTGTTTTTAGTCTGTTAAGAGGCTAGATTTATGTAAACATCATTAGGAAGACAGTAGGGCATGGGGCAACACCTTTTTTTTGACCGTACTTCGTGTTTGGTTATTTCGTACTTCGTGTTTTGCTTATTTCGTACTTTATGGGAACTGATTTCGTATTTCGTTTAAGTGTATTGTAGAAGTTTTATCAATCCATTTGATAAAGCCTTAAATTGTGTTCAAGAAAATGAAGTGATTCTTTTTTTTGGATCAACGATGGCGGCCTAGTGTATTCCTTGTCGTCGCCGTGGGAAGGAAAAGCGTGTCGAAGAAAAGCACGAGTCAAAAACCTACATGCCCTGCTGACGTAGCGACAAAAGGATAGTAAGTTGCCGCTACAGTATATCAAAATACTGCGTCACGGCTTTACTGCACGTGGCGCGGATGAGGACAAGCTAAACGTGTGAGATTCCGGGAGAGAGGAGGTTAAAAGTCCACCCGAGATGAAGTCCTGCATTGCGGCCGCGCTCATTTCAGAGCGAACCGCTGCGACACAACTGCAGAGACGAGCCCCTGGGAGGTACATCCCTCGCACCGCAGATGCAGACTGGCGGTGCAGGGCTCTCTGTAACCATGGCGATGCCTCTCCCGCATTTCAAATGGACAATCCTTTTTCTTCCACAAAAGTTGCTTTGGAATATGTGATCAAATCATTAACATACATTAATTGACGTGCATCTCGGTGAAACAGCCGAAGCTGGCAGGGTGCCCGCCGGGCTCACAGATGGGTCTGGAGATGCCCCCCAACGTTGCCCGTGCCTCCTGGCACCCTCCCGTCTGTCGGCGTGGCCTGGAGTGGCGCCGTCACGGCATTGTTTGTGAGTCAAAGCTGAAGACCGGTGTTGTGGGGTGGGGGGTACCGCTCCTTCAGAGGAACGCAAGATGTCTCGTATGAAAATTCTGGACTGTATGCTTAACAACAACTGGAGCCTGGTCTGTGATCTCTACTGTGCCTGGAACAGTCAGGTCTGTAGCATCCGTGTATAACAAGCCATGTGTAGCTTTTGCTCGCCTCACTGTCCCCGGGGGGTTTCCAGGAATGCCATCCTCTGATATCTGCGGTATTAATAGACGGCATTCATTGAGCCGCACGGCGTGGAAGTGGAAACTGCGGCGCGCCTGGCATGCTGACCTCCGAGTGTCCCTTAGCTCGCAGCCCCCTTGCGTGCCTGCCGCTGTCTCCGGGGCACGGGGTTGAAGGGGAGGCTTTGGACACAATTGGATTTGACAAAATGTGCCTTGTTAAGTTATTTCCTGAAATATCTTTGGCTTGACTCCATTCGGAATGCCGAAGAGTGTCCCTGAGTTTCATCTCGGTGTTGGAAAAAAAAGGAATATTGTATATGGGGGGGGTTTACTGTCCAAGGGTGAAAAGGTTGAAATCTGTCCAGTTTCCACATTGGATGGATACTGTAAGCCATGAATGAGGATGTCTCATACAGTGCTCTTTGTGCTCTAGTGTATGCCTCATCTGTGTGTACATGCTCCGAAGTCCTTTCCTCTGTGCTCTTTTGGTCCTTTGACTCGACATTCATACAAGGCAGCTCATTGTAGCCTTCCTTTCTTTTTTTCCCAGACCACGAATGCTTGATGTGAGCCGCAAAGAAAGGCTCCGTCGGCCGCGCCGCTCTCCGGCCGGCCCCGATTCAATTTCGGCAAAATTGTTTGCGTGGAGGGTGGCCTGGTAGTCCAGTGGTTAGCACGTCAGTGCAGAGGTACCGGGTTCGATTCCAGCTCCGACCTCCCTGTGTGGAGTTTGCATGTTCTCCCCGGGCCTGCGTGGGTTTTCTCCGGGTGCTCCGGTTTCCTCCCACATCCCAAAAAACATGCATGGTAGGCTGATTGGACGCTCTAAATTTTCCCTAGGTGTGAATGTGAGCGTGGATGGTTGTTTGTCTCTGTGTGCCCTGCGATTGGCTGGCAACTGATCCAGGGTGTCCCCCGCCTACTGCCCGAAGACGGCTGGGATAGGCTCCAGCACCACCCGCGACCCTAGTGAGGATTAAGCGGTTCAGAAAATGGATGGATGGATGGATGTTTGCGTGGAACTGATAGGCTTCTTGTGTTGTGGCCGGCCAACTGCTGTCTGAGGTGCTGAAGACGGCCCTTTTGTGTGGAGGAGGTCTTGTGAAATACTTATGAGGAAACACCCGGCGGGAGAGGGCGAGGCAGGCTAACGACGGTGGCACCTGTCGCATGTATACAGACGGGCTCACGTTGGCTCAAAGGTGCCGGTGCTCGCATTCTCATCTGCGAGAATAGCACTCATTGAACCGTTTCGGGGACAGCGGTTACTGCAGTGGACAGCTTATCGTGTTATCAGGTGAGCGTTCAGGCCTGATTCTTTTGCAGTTGTACTGAAAGACTGAAAAAAACGTTTTCTCATGATCAGTGAAAAAAGTTTTCTCATGATCAGTCTGAAAGAATTGCCCGTTCACACCTAAAGTGGAGTTACACAGAGCTAGAGAGAGGCCCCCCCCCCCCCCCCCATGAGGATGAGTTGAAACATGACACCGGAGGGGGCTGCCATGCCACATGGGTGCTGACATCAATTCACTTCTGTCAAAAAAACTCCAAAGAGTGACAAGGATTAATAATTCATAGATGAAGAGACCAATTATGTGAAGCATCCAGGCGGGGGGGGGGGGGGGGGGTGTGGGCGAACCCCGGGGGACCCTAATTGGCGCACCTGCTCCAGGTCCCCAAAGGGGCGGGATGGTCGTACGGGTGTAAGTGAGTCCTCTTTGTCTGCCGACCTCTAAACTCAGAATGCCAGCGGGACGACTCGCTAGTGCTTTGCACGTCACCTCATCATCCTGACGAGGACCCCGCCCATCTCGGTGGGAAACCACTCCAAGCACCCCAGCCCCCACCGCCTCCTCTGTGGGCCCCTCAATGCTCTGTGAATGCCAGATTCAAATGAGTGAAAGTGATTTTAATGTCCATTACTGTCCTGTGTTCTTGTGGTCATCTTTGGGGGCAAGTTAGGAATGAAAATGTGAAGGATTTTGTCCTTCAGGGACTCGGCTTCAGGTGCGCGTCAGCCCAGCGTTGTGGATTTCGTGCCTCCTTCCATTTCATTTCTCCTTTGTTGGAGAAGCATTCCAGTCTGTTGGCCCGCACAATCGCGCCGACCATTTGCATATGAAAGCGGCCCAATGGCGGTGAATACCGCAGTAGAGGGAAAAAAAGGAAGAAAGAAAGGGAGGGAAGAAGTGTCATAAAGCTTCCAACGCACTCACAGGAAGAATGTTCGCGAGCCTCATCGTAGCACATGTGGCGGATATTTCCCTTTTCACCGTGATCCAAAAAGTTCTTGGCGCCTTGTCTTCTTTTCTGAAATTGCTCAATGTTGAATCGCGTCGCTAAATTTGTTAACCGGATCGTGGAGCGGTGTTCCCACTTGAGTTTTTCAAGTCCAAGCCACCATCACTTGCTGAAACACACTTTCCCCAAAGTCTTTCTTTGCACCTTTTCGCCTCTTTGAAATGTCAGATAACATCGCCTTGAGGAAAAAGGAACCTCTCCGAAGAATACTTGCTTCACGCTATTTTATACTTTGCGTATATTCTGTAAAAAAAATAAAATCATAATAATCTCGGGTACAGTGTGAATCATATGCCGTGACTGTACCATGTAGCATTAGCATTAGCCTCCCAAGTGTAGCTCAGCACTCCCTCCTGCGATAATGTTGACACACAGCCACCAAGCGCGTTTAACCTGGCTGTGGATTAGACACAAGCAGGTCACACGTGATACCCCCGCCGGAGGAACTGAAAGAAATCCTCCTTTTTGGGAGTTGTGGGGGGGGGGGGGGGGGGGCTCTGCATGAATTTGAGCTCAGCAGTTCGGCTCGTGAGCAGAATGCTGATTCACCTCGTACTGTCACCGTAACCCCCTTCCCCCCTCGTTTTTCCCCGCATGTAAATCCCTCTGACATATGTGCATGAGTGGGGGGTTGCAGCAAACAGAAGGCGCTTGCTTATTTGTAAAAAAAAAAAAAAACAAATGTGCACCGCCACGCCACCGCCTTGTGTCCTCGAAGCGCGTCGCCTTGGGAATGACACAGACCGGCGCTTCTTCCGTCATTTAGCGGCGGGAAAGAATCTTGGGAGAAAACGCAGCACCGTGCATCCCCTTTGGTGCAATGCAGACGTGTCGGGGAGGAGCTTCGACTGGCTCGACGTGTTACGTTGTCTGAAAGCGCCCCCCCACGCCCCCTCTCGTGCACACTTGTTCGTATTGCAATTATCAGATGGCGCCTTGATTTTTGAATACCCTGACATACATTTTTTTTCCCCTCGCAAAAATTTGGCTAACCTCACATATGCCGCAGCTCAAGGGTTGAGCTGCAGTCGTGTACCACCTTAAAATAATTTTCAATCATCTAAAGGTGCCACTGATTTCTGCTGTTTAGAATATATTAAATATATCAATCATGCATTTGCAGGCAACAGTGGAATTATGACTTTTATTCTTCATTTTTTGAATCTCCTCCCTTGGTGGCGCATCATTCACCTTCCGCGTTCATAATCTTCCATCATTTGATGAGGCCTGGGGCTGACGTCACCGTTGTTTGGTGCCCTTCTGCTGTCCTTCCTCCTACACGCCGCCCACCCCCCTCCTCCATTCCGGTATGAGGGGTGGTGATTGGACGCCTGAACGCCAGAGCACGTGAATGGACGCTGCTAAATTGCATCCCTCCACTCGCTTTTGTCACCACGGTGTCTCCACACCTCGCCAAGGGTGATGAATTGAGCCCAAAAGCAATCTGGCAGCCTCAGAAGTGGAGGTTGCCGGGACAAAATGCTGCCAAATGTTTTCGGGTGAGTAATTGAGAATCACATCCATCTGTTTCTTCCCGGCTTCCCAGTTGTGTTTTCCCAAAAAAGAAAAGCCCCCGCGTTATTGTGTCACCGAATGCCTCACCAGTGGTTGAGTGTTGATTGCGGTGAGTGAGAATGCACCGGTCACTCCCTTCGCCATGTTACGTGGAGGGGGGGGCCCCCCTCGAAAACAAAAGGAGGAGGGTGTGGCCCAGAAGGAGGTCCATATGTTGAGGAGGTGCAAACAGAAGGGGAGAAGAGATGCAGCAGAGAAGGAAAAGATGAGGAGTTCTTATTGTTTCCAGCTGGTTCCGGGTGTGGCTGCTGTAGAATCTTCTAGTCTCTGACCTGTCAGCCAAATGTAGTTTTTTTTTTTTTCATCGGGTCATGAAAATGTCCCAAATAATGGTGATCTAATATATTTTCCGAAATGGTTGGCAGCTTTCGCTAACGTTGGTGCTTAAAGTGTCGCGATGACTTTATGGTCGCACCGGACGAGCATTTTTGTCAAAGCCTTGTCCAACTTCACAAACAGCTAAAGGAAGGAAACAGGCCAGCCAAACTCATATTCGCTCAAATTACTGGGATTTGGCTGCTGTAGCACAGTGGACTCGCGGTTGGCACGTCTGCCTCGCACTTGAGTTCTGAGGTTTGGCGTTGAAATCTCGACTCAGGCCTTCCTGGATTTGGACCCCCAACTTGGACCCCAATTGAGTCCAAGTTGCAAAACCATCCTTTTTTAACGAAGCATTTAGAAAATAAATACTTTATCATTTAAGAGAAAAAAACAGTACAAAGTATGTTGTGTGCACACTCAAATGCAGTTATTCAGATGACAGTGCCTTGAGGTACTCCCAATTTGGCACTTCTAAAAAAGATAATAAAAGTGTCACTGACAGACCCGAGGCCACACGGCCTAGAATAAAAAACAAACCACTTAACTCTTAACCGCGCTGTCCTTTATTATTTATTTATTTTGCAGGGGGGGGGCAACTTTCTCCCACTCAGCTCATCATTGAATTAGGCAGTAAAACACAAGCTTGACATGAACCGCATGGTGCATCATCCCCAGTTGGGCTGGACAGCAGTGAAGATCATCTGTGGGATGGTCCGTCAGCAGCCATTAGGATCCCCGGCCTGGTTTCCATTTAGATGATGATGATGCCACTCGACGGGATTTGGTGGAATGTAAGAAATCTTGGGATTCCCACGTGTGGAACACACAGGATGGTGCCGTACGGAAAACATTTCACCAACGTAAATGCTTGACTTGTTTAATGTTGCCGTCTAATATCGTTATTCTCCAACGAAATGAAATGGCCTACCAGTCTGAGGTTACAGCGCCATCTGTTGCTCTGGCATGCACACGACAGCTTGTAAAATGTCTCCACATGGACGGAGATGGAGAATTCCGGTGTAAAAATACACCCAACCCGTGTACGTAATGGAGTCAAACCAGATTAGGAGTCCCTATTCATCAACCGGTATCAAGAATTTTATTCTTAGGTGATTGATGACCGGGGGTGGAGCTAAACGAGCCATGCGGCCGCACACATGCACAGATTCGGAGGCAACGTGCAACGCCGCATACCTCCTCGACGCATTTTATTCCGGGCCTTTCCACACTCCCAACATTCCAGCGTCCGTATCTCACCGTGAGCCCCAACTGCTTTCAATCAGTCGGGTCACGAGGCTCTCCAGATGGGCCTCAGCTTTGGGCGGGACTACCACGGAACGTGGTAGAAGGAGTCGAGTTGGAAGGGGGTTTGAGGGGGGGGGGGTTGATGGGGGGCTCCACTAGTCAACATACTTGTGCCCCTCTTCTCCATTCTCAGCCCAGCCCATTCAGCTTGAATTGCGTCACCTTCTTCCTCGGAGACCGGTGCTGGACGTCTGGCCACCGCGCACAAATTTATTTCTGAGCCTCACACTGGTCCAATTATTATTTTTATTTTTTTTTTTTACTAGCTGACATTTTCCACCGGTGCTTGTGTTTTGAAAAGACCACTGTGTGCTTTTTGGACATCCGCATAACAGGATGTGTGTTTTTTTTTTTTTTAAAGGCTGACGAAGAAGAAAAATAAATAAATTAGGCCAGCGTTTATAATTTAGCGAAAGCCGAGGGTCATCTGTTTTCACTTGTGCCGCTGAGTACTTGACACGCGGAGCGTAAATAAAAATATGCATCTTTTTGGAGTCGTGAAGTGGAGTATTTCATCGTCGTCGTGCTCGGCAGTCGACATCCTATCCGGTCATGGCTGCGAAAAGAGGAGGGAGAACAAGGAGATATTGACTCCTAATGTGCTAACGCAATCAGTCCACGAGACTGTTAGCGAGAGGAATCAGTTGGCCCTGCTCATCACCTCTCATCGAGGCCAAAATTCCACACAGCAGAATGAGCATTTCTGGAGTAATTTTGTTACTCTGGTTCTTTTCATAGCCGGAAATCCACTCTTGTGTCAGCTGGTTAGGACATAGCCTTCGATTCTTAATTTGCTCCACGTTCCCTTTTGCTTTGACTTTGTTTGCGAGCGTTACCTGGTGACGGTTAAAAAAAAAAGCATCTCCTCTTTCCTCCCTGTCGTCATCGTCCCCCTACTCTCTGTCACGGCGGTCTCGCATTACTTGGTCTCATTCTCGGAGCGGAGACCCGCTCGCTTAGTCCTGGAGTGTTGGCCGCTAGACCTCGGTTGAAAAATTGCGTGGATTTGAGCGCAAAGCGCGAGTCATTCCTCGAAGCTCATCTTGGCACCTGAAACGTTGGCCAGGATGGTCGAGTCAGGTTGGCCGAACGATTCAACGATTTGGGCTCGTTTCATTCATTTTTGAAAGATGGAACCTCACATCAGAGGTTAATCAATCAGGCTAATCTGGTAGAGCCCCCCCCCCCCCCCCCACAATCTGATTGACTTTAATCCGAGGGGGATCCTAGATTTGTCACAATGTTTTTACTGTACCCCGCTTTAAGCGCAGCAAAGAGTGTCTTTTGAGCCTCCCCCCCTGACGCCGTGGTGAAACAATCCAGTCAAAGGGATTGACTGAGTGTGGTTTGCTTAGTTTAGTCACTGATCTCTGCTCCGCTAACAGGATTAGAATGGCTGCGGTGATTGCTGTGGACCGACCGGGCTCGCCCGCCCTTGTCCACTCTCACTTTGTCCTCTTACCGATTTAACCTCGTCTGTTTGCTGAACTAATGAGGTGTATATTTATCCCGATTTGTCAGTGTGTCATTTGACCTTTTTCGAATTGTTTAACCCAGAGGTGTCAAACATACGGCCCGCGGGCCGGAACCAGCTCCCGAGGAGATTCAATTAGGCCCACGGGATATTTTAAAAGTGAAAAAAATACATCAAAGACACGGAATGAATATTTTAATAAGCTGCAATTCATGGATCATCCGCTAGGGGGAACACTGTGTTGATCAGAGTAGAAGACAAAATTGTTTTGATCAGAGAAGAAGACAACAGCAGTCTCACAGTCTGTCACTGAGACGGGACCCACCACAGCAGTCAAAGCAGTCCTAGTTTCTGTTTGATTCAATCAGAGTATGACAACGTCAGACAAGATGGCGGCGCGGGCACCCGCAGCGGCTCCTCTTGTTGTCTGTTTAATCCATTATCTGTAGCAGTCTTCAGAACAAAGAGGCGACAGAGGGTTGATTTGTAACTATACCAATAAAAAACAAGGGAAACATGACACGGGTTTTAAATGTCGTATGTCGGGCTTGCAATAAACCAAGACCCCCTGTCGAGTTATTTGGAAAGCTATAGTTACATAATCATCTCTTGTCATGTGTGTCACAAAAGGCGGTCATTGAAATTGTCAATATTTGGACATGTTTTGCAGCAGGACATTTTCGACCGAAGAGTTTCCCAACCCGTCTACCGTAAACTTAAACCCTGCTGGGTCTTGGCGGTCTCCCGGACTAAATCCGGGAGAAAAAACATTCCAGAGAACCACCGAGCTGTTGCGTGCTCATCGCAAAGATGTCTTGTCTTCAGCTCGTCTGCCGCAGGTCCTCGGTTGCATAACCGTGTTCTGCTGGGAGACATATGGCAAGCACAGGGCCGAAAAGGGGAAGAAAAAAAAAAAAAGCAACGATTGTTGTTCTTGTAACGAGCGCCTCAAGTCAGCCGTTAAGACGGGCGACTCAATGAATGCTTTGATCCAGGCAGATTCCTCCTCGAAACGCGCTCTCAGAATGTAACGGAAGATGTCTCACGTCCCACTTTTTGAAAGCGTTGAGCCTGGCCTGCTCGCTGAACGTAACCGCCCAGCTCAAAGGCGACATTCTTTTCTCCTCATCCACTTCAGGACATCGCCGAATCCCCCAGAGGACAGTGACTATTGGTTCTCCACTTTCTTTTTCCAAGAATCTGAAGTCATCTTCTCCAACGTTCAACAACCGCTTCTTAAACACCATCATTATCTTCCCATTTCCACCAAAGCCCGACCCTGCCGTAGCGCTTCGATGTTTACATTGAATCCCGACGTTCCATAACAGAACCGTGACATCATCGGCGTGGGGATCCGACAATCAATGGCCCTCGTCGTCGCAGCTGTCCGCGCTTTCCGGAGCGTCGACTCGACGGACGGTGATTTGATACAACGGCATCCAGCTGTGTGGGGGCGGGGCCACGTTTCCGTCAGCTTTGTTGTGGAATGCGGCAATTTAAGTCTTTGCTCACCAACAAAAGCACGCTGGCCCCCAAAATTCTGTCTTGCCTACCGCTGCGACGCCAATTGAAGGGAAAATATGGACTGTCGTTCGCTTGAGCGTGTCAGGAATATTCTCCAAAAGCTTTTGGATTTTTTTTACATTTTATTTACAGAGGCCATGACTTTTAATTTATGACTGGCTCCATCAAAATTGATACCATGGCTCATCCTCGCCGTCCTACAGTCACCAATGTCAGGTTTACAGGGATCGAACGTTGAAATGATTTGTAAGATTTTGCCACTGAGTCACGAGGGTACCCTGGAAAAAGAGAGGGGAGTCAAGGCTCACCCTTGGATTGATTGGATATGGCGCTTCTAGTGTTTTCCGGTCTCCCATTCCTGCCACTCAACACGCTGCTTTGTAAAAGCGGCATCATTTCCAAGCGCGCCCATCGCTTACGTTCCATCAAGCAGTCCAATTCCATCACAATAACGGTATAAACAAATGAGGCGGAGCCTATCCTAGCTGATCATAGATGAAAGGCGGAGTACACCCTGGACTGGTCACCGGCCAATCGCAGGACAACGGTAACAGTAGGAGTGCAAAAAAAAAAATGTTCAAAAATAAATCTCTGCTGGATTGTCGTGCTTCGTGGAAATAATGTTTGTGTTGGACGAAGGGTGTGTCCCACAGCAGAGAATTTCTCCTAACCAACTCCAGACCAGTTCGCACCACTGAAACCGAGATGCAAATCCTATCCTCAGGGTGCGGACGGTGTGACTCTTTCGTAAAAAGCTGTCATGAGAATGGCAGCTGCTTGCTCGCCTTGTTGGGCTTGCACGCGTTCTTGTCAGCCGGCACACTTGAGGGATGCGAACTATGGGGAATGCCAGACGTGGCCAAAGCCCGCTCGCTCTCGGATGAATGTTTCAAGTTCCGTCACGTTGCGAAAGTGTATTTTGGGGTGGGGGGTGGGGGGGTGTTCATCTCTCCTGTCCTGTCTGAATTTTTCAAATGGCTACTGTGAATATTTCACAGAGCGGAGCTGCAAGCTGCGAAATGAGATTGCTGTTTTGGTTCTTTGATTGCGCTAGGAAGCTGTCGTTTTGCGGTATTATTTTTTTATGGAAAACAGATGCCACCATTCTCATATTGTTCGTAACGCATTTCACCTGTTCAACCGAGTTGACTTCTTACCGTAAGCCCGCCCGACAGGTTGAATCAAAATAAAAATTCAAATAAAATTAAATAAAAGGCTCATTTTGTCAGGCATCGTGACGGCTTTGTCGAGTTCGCATCTCCGGCTAGGCGCCGTTTCCTCACTTACATCCGGCAGGTATGCAGTAAGAATGCGTGTTCCCCTCATCCTCTTGAGCGTACGGTGGTCCCACCTCAAACCTCAGCCGTTGATTTCCGAGATCGTCTTACACTCGCTCTATATAGGCTCTTTTGTGAAACCCGTGTTTGGCCCAAAAGGAGTCTTTCAGAATTTCAACGTTTACATTCAAGACAGACTGCATGACAGTCTGTAACGGCTTTGCGTCTTGAATCAGGTGTTTGTGTGCATACTTCGAATTGCCGAAGTCTCCAGACGTGGGCGGCGTCTAACGGAGCTTGAATCCTACCTTTGTTTGTTTTGTTTTTTTTGGGGGAGGTGGCACCGCAGACCCATCAAATCCCAACTGGTTTGCTTTCCCCCAAAAATGTTATTTTTGGCTTTTGTTGCGTCGGAGTTTCAATGTGTGTGTATCATACCGACAACCACCATCTGGACAAGTTGTGTGAGAAAACCTCACTTATCGATTTATTTCAGTGATTCGGTGTTGGTCTGGACCTCTCAATCGTTTTGGACTGCTGTGAGAACACGCGCTGTAGCGTAGTCGTGTATTTGTGTGTTGATGTTTTTCTTTTCATGAGGGGTGGCCTTAGCGAGTGACATCGGGAGTATTGATTCCAGCACCGATTGGCAATTTTCCGCCTGGTAAAATCTGCACCACGTTCCTTGCAAGTGTTTTCATTTTTCAGTTGTGTGTTTTTGGCCGCTCGTCCCGCTCAATAAAATGTCTGAAAGTAATCAACGCTGAAATTATGACCTCTCACTCCCAAAGACGTTTTTAAACGTCTTTTCAGACTTGATCTAAAATTGGCTAGTACTGAATGAGTTAAAATTCAACCGAGCTACGTGGGGCACGCATGAAGTTGAGGTACCACTGCACCGATTTGAGGTGTCTTGAGTTGGGAACTTCACAACACCACAAAGACGTGTTTCTTTTGTCGTTTGTTTGAGAGCAGCTGCTCACGAGTGAATGAGCCGGCGACTGAATGCTTGATTGGCAGAAGCATTTGTGTGGCTGGAGTCAGAGGTCATTCGCGTACAATTGTCCATACCGGGCAGAGATCCGTAACTGTGGATCTCGCTCATGTGTGCAAGGTTCATGCAGACACCCACACACACACAGAAACACGTACCATTTTCCTCCGCTCTGTTTTTGGGTGAGCGTCCAACCCAAATTCTCTGCAACCGCGGTGAAGGAAATCCCCTTTCTCCCCCCGCCCCCCACCCTCACACCCCCACCACGATATTGGATGGTATGTTTCTTTCTGCGTGCAGCTCATCTGGTCTCCACAGCAAACTGTGATCCGTCCAGTCTTGTTTTTGCCAATGGAATCGATGTGACGCACTGGCTCGTTAAAGCGCCGTGGACAGGAGGCACGGGGTGTTACAGCGATAACATTTCGAGTTGTTGGATGGTGACTCATGTTTGAGTAGGACGCTTGTCAGAATGAAAACACAGCTGGTGACATGTTCCTCCTCCCGACGCCAGGACGAGGCGGTCCCATTGTGTTTCTGCAAAGGATTCAGTCGTAGAGGGGGGGGGGGGGGGGAGTCAAGAAGTACCCACTGCAGGCGTATTTACGGCAACTCACTAGACATTGTGTTGGTCCTTCCCGTGTGCCTCGGCCACTAACAGACATAAGAACGTACGTATGATGATATACTGCTAATTAAAAAATCCAAAGAGAAGGTTGGAAGGTCAACCTGAACTCAGTGGATTTTATTCATTCATTTCAATGCAGAAAGTTGATTTGAGATACCGTTTTGAGTCATCTCAACTCCAGTTGAGTCACAGACTGAATGAAATTCGTAAACCAAGGCGCCGCTGTACTCCATAATAAGCTCGCCGCACCTCTCCCGTCGACCGTGGGATTTGTGTCCATTGATCGTACCCACATAGCGGGAACAGTCTGTTGGCCGGCCCTCATTAGCCGTCCCTTTTGTTACAGTAAGCCTCACCTCGCGGAGGCCAGATGCAGCGTGTCCAGATTAGATCCCACACCCGCTAGGAGTCTTGAAAAGCCACCCCTGAATCAAGCCTAATCCGCGCAGCAAGACTTTCTCTTGTCTTCATCTGTTTTTTCTCTCTGCGGCGCACAGCTGCAGATGCATATGTTAGTCACAGACAAGCCGAGGAATTGGTCATTTTAGCTTTGAGGGCTCGGAACCCCAGAGGCGGGTCATGCATCGGTAGCAGGGCCATTAATTGAGACTTTTATTTTGGAAAACAAAGATCCCGACTCACCTGAGAAGCTGATTAGGAAATATAATGTGGGCAGATAGCGAGAGATTGGTTTTGCTCCTCGAATTTGGCCGTAGCAAGTTTTGTTCAGGTCAGCCAATCAGAAGACGGAAAAGTGAAAAAGGGAGAACCAATTTGAAATTTATTAGGTTAAATAAACAGTCCCAAGTTATGATAAAGTCGAAGTCCCACAGGCCAGCATGACTGGTTCTGAAAGCCCTGGGCAGATTACAATGACATGGCGACACATAGATGCTGAAATCTGATTGGACAAAAAAACGTAACATGTCCTTGAAGCTTTCCAGCCAAGAGAAAGTCTCGGAACTAAAAAGAATAGACAATTGGGAATTACTTTAACAATTTACAATTGTAAGAAACACATATTAGGTTTGAGGTTGTGCTTCTTCTGGCCGGCAGAGAAGACTCACAACAGTCTGAACTTGTGTGGCGGGTGGTTTGTATTATTACACAAAGCAGAGTCGCAGATAATCATTTAATAATGTTCAATCTGGTTTTCCTCTTCGAGATGAGTTCCGTTACTCTGATAACGCCATTTCGTGTTAGTTTGAAAGAATGTTCCAAGCTTGTTAAACTGGGAAAAAGTATTCCGACTTGTCCATGGGAAGACTTGCTCTAAAATTTATGAGTGTGTCTGCGGGGAATTTTTTTCTCCATTCAACCAGAAGAGTGTTTTTGTTTAGGGCAAAATATGGCTCAATTTCTTTTTTTATTTTTTTGTAGTTCATCCCCGTGGTGTTTAATAGGCTTCTTCAACAAAAAACAAACAAACAAACAAACAAAAAACAACCTAACAAAAAAAAAAAGTTTGTGGATTTCCCCTGTGTTATCTTAATTTTGACACAGCTGCAGTCTGCATGTTGTCTTTGGCCCTGCCGCTCGTGTTGCGGTCATTTACAGAAAGATCAGGCAGGGATTCCAGGATCCAAACTGCACTGTTTTGGGTCTGACCACAAGCCGGACCCCGTGCGGCGCGAGATAACAACGAGGGAGTTTGACGAGACCTCCCAAAAAGTTGCGACACCAACTTGAATGTGTTGTTTCTGTAATTCAGAGGCAACAGCCCCGCTCACCTGGGGGTAGGTCGCAAATTGCAGCGCTGCGCTCTCGCGTTATTTATTCTGCATGATCGAGCTTTTCTTGGCCCGCGCTTTTACACCTCAACGGCATCCCATAAAGTTTTTTTAGAAGAATTTAAACAGCTGGTGTTAAAGAGCCGCAGACATTTTTACTGTGCATTGAAACGCGTCCTTCCGTCATCCTTTTTAACCCGTCGCCGTGCTTGTGATAAATTAAAGTACACACCGGTGGGTTTTAATTGTCTTTCAGCATATTCCAGACTCTTTCCGGCTGCATTATCTTTGAGCGCTCGTTGGCATCACAGGTCGCCAAACAGGCTGAGTCAGAAGAGCGATTCAAGTAAAATAGTCCAACTCAAATCTTGCGCTTGGACAGTGATGAGAAGTAACAAATATTGTACATGAGCAGGTTTCCTGTACATTACTTGAGTATTTATTTTCTTCCTACTTCAAGACCTTGCGTTTGAAAACAGATGTCTGTCCTTTTAACTATTTGTCAAAACAGGAGTGTTTTTAAAAAAAAAAATTATCCTTGACTGAGAGCAACATCAAAAAGGCGTGCATAGAGAGGGTGATTATGGTCTTTGGGTCTTAGACTAAAACAAAAACAAAAATAAACAGCTAATTTCTTACACTGCTATCTGGAAAGAAAAGAGCACCAAAAAAGCTAATTTAGCATTTCGTCTTAGCTAGTTCAGTGTTCACCAAGCTACGGGAACATGTTTATAACATAAAAATTGAGTCAACGCTAGCTAGTAGAAGAGAACGTATGTTGTATTTGTACATTGCGGACAGTACAAATAAAGTTTTGCTTTTGTACCTTTACGTACATTTCAGATTCTGTACATGCTAACTTTTACACTTGTCTCGTGTGGTATTTTTACACAAGTATCTGTACTCGTGAAGTACTTATTTGCTAACACTTAGTCGACAGTGTTTGAAGTACTTTTTTGCTAACACTTAGTCGACAGTGTTAACTGGAATAGCTAAGATGACCCCAATGATCCGCAAAGCTTTAGCAACCCTTTTGCGAGGGCATTAAAACATGACCTACTTTTCCCACTTGTAGCGTAAACAGACAGTGGCCACATCCAATACACACACACACACACACACACTTCACTTTCTGCTGTGCATTTGAACTTGGAACCAATTGCAGTCCATCCTCACCTCCCAAGTGTGTGGTGCCCATTCAGTGGAAGCTGAAATGCAACCATGTCCACTAACCGCTATGGAATCACATGGAAGTCAGCGGTCCAGTGGTTGATAATTGTTGTGATCGAGTTTGTTGCTGTGACAACGCTGGGTGTCATATTTCTTAGCGTCGGCATAGCTAAAAGCGACATTAGGGGAGTTTTTTGCCACAAGACTCCTGCTGATCATGTGTTTCGGATTTGACGGAATCTCAATGAACTGACAAGGTAGCACGGTGGGTTCTGATTGGAAGTGGTCATTGTGAAATTTGCATTAAAAATATGGAAACAGCCTGTGGTGTTTTTCCAAATTCCTTTTTGAATGCAGCAGTTCCAAAAGAAAAAAAACAACAACATTCTTTTGGATCTAAATCACGCTAAGATGACAGATGGGCCTTTTTCTATTTCGACCGTCTTTTCCATAAAGAATATCACGTGCTATTTCGGGCCCAAAGCGGGAACCAGATTCCGCTAAACCAAGCTCTGCGAGGGGAACATTCCACCACTGGGGTTCCTGTTGTTGTTGTTCACGGTCGCGCCGCCGTCTCAAATATTCCCCTCCAATCGAAACACAAACGCTTTTTACATTCGCACCGCGTATGCTAGCGCTAGGCTAAGCAGGCCGCCAAACCGCAGGGCTTGTTGATGGACGCGCGTTGGCCGCAGTTGAATCACGAGCCTGTCCCCACCGCGGCTGTTAATTACAGCGGGGCCACGGGGGAAAGTGTGATGAAGCGTCACGTCGGATCCTTTGGGCCACCGGAGAGGGGAGACCCATCTGCTCCAGTACTATCGGTCCAGTAGCAAGCTTCAACTTCAAAGCTAACCCATCGTACTGTTGATCAACAAAACTCGTTTGTCACGGCTTCGTTGAAAAGCATCGTAACATTTGTGGATTATTACATCCCTACGAACACGTTCTCAACCACAGCATTTTTTTTGGTCTGTTGTTCATGACTGAATTTCTCAATCAAACGCAGAACCGACGTGAAACTTAGCTCACGTTAGCCTAGCTAAACGACCTCTTACCTGTCTGCGTTAGCTCGATGTCATAGCTGTCTCTTACCTATGAGTTGAGTTGTTGCCATTTTGCTGTTTCACAATTTTATTGCAACGTCATCCTTGAATACAAATTTCAACTTTATGGTATTAATTGATTCCCACTGAAGAGTGATAAAAGCATCTATTTGGCAAAGCTAAAGAAGCATTTCCGAGTTTGCAAAAATCTTCTACCAATTACAGATGTGTTTAGTTGTGTCTGCACAAAAAAAAAAAATGTATGAAATAATCTTGATCGGGTCGAATCTTTTTATTGTATTGTGCCGTTACTAATTCCACCTGTGTCGGTCTGCCTGTAGCGTCAGGACCGGGAGTGAGCAATGTGGAGATGGAGGAGACAGGAAAAGGAAAGAGGCAGCCTGGGTGTATGCGAGTGTATGTTTGTGTGTGCATACCTCAAGAGTTGTGTGTGGCCAGTGGGTGGGTGCGTCAGTCAGCCGTTCAGTCGGTCCGTCCCGGCTCTGCGCAGCACACTCGGCTGCTGAGTGGAAGCATCAGCATGTGTCTGCGGGATGTCCAGAAGAAGGAGCTTGAGGAAGGATGGACTAGCTAAGGACGACCGGGATCGTATTTTTGGATACATTTAATCCTACCACGCCGACTTGGCTATGCCATGCTGGCCCAGAGGAACGGGCTTCCCGCGGGCTGCAAGCCGGTTCCTCCCCGGGATCTCGCCGACTTGAGGGAGGTGGACTCCGAGGGCTGCTGCTCCCTCTCGGCGTCGCCCTCCTCCGGAAGGTGTCCCTGGGCTCGGCTAGCCGGCGTGGATTGCTGCTTGTCGGAGCCGTACTGCCTCTGGTTCCAGCTTTTGGCCAGAGCCTACTGGGGCGAATTAGAATTGGGTCTCAAGAGTTCCACCCGTGGCATCTCCTGGGCTCGGCTGCGGGAAGCCTCGAGGAAGAACTGCGTGCGATCGCGGGTAAGCCGCGCGGGAATCTGAAAGCATCCCTCTGCGATTTGACATTGCGAAGGAGGCGCGAGGTAGAAATTCCTGGATGTGTGCTTACTTGAGGCTTTGAGGAACACTCCGGCGTATAGGTTTACATAGGAGGCATTCAGAGGGGAGGAGACTTTGTTGTGCTGTCTGAGGAATTTTCTGTGCGTCATTCCGGTCTCTTGTGGCAGTGCGGTCCCGCTTTATTGACCGATATCTTTAATTGTGGATTCATTCGGTTGCACTAAATGACACCGGAAAATCTCAAAATGCATCTTCTTCGATCTAAAATGACCGTGCTTTATATTCCGCTGGGGCTGGAAGCGAGTCAGTCATTGTTCAAGCTGTATTTCAAGTGCATATTTTCCTGCGATAAAGTGAATGCCGGTGACTAATGTTAAAATGTCTGCGGTCGGAGAGCTTTGGAAAGGAAAAGTGCGAGGGAGTCGCGAGAGGTAGATGGATGACGTCAGCCGCTTCGCGGCTGACTCAGGCTAAGAAAAACATACTTTTGTGGTCAAAGTGGACCAGCGTTGACATTCACACTCAAGTCACGATGCTGCCCTCATATAGATAAGGTGTGCAAATCTGTCGGGTCCATGCTAACATCCCAGAGCCAACGCAAAGCGTCCATCTTGAACCTTATTGGGGTCAGTTTCCTGAACTCACCTGTGATGTAGGCGCCATCTATATATTTAAAAAAAATGATTTTACCCTACCTACACACTTCCAAATCTCTCTCAGTATCTATAATTCACATCATTTTAGCGGAAAACAAAGACGATTCTCTGGCTTGCGCAGTTCTCCAAATGAGAAGCCCAGCGTGCTTTCTTCAAGATGTCGATTGGTCACTCACAGTTGAAGTGTTTTGGAGATTTCAAGAGACAAAAGATAATCCGTATCTTCAAACAGCGAAATGTTCAACCCCAAAGCAAAGTCACCTAGCTTAATGCTAACATGTCATTTGAATTGTCATAGACGGGCTAAAGAAAAGTTTCAAACGACTGCCTCTTTACTAGCGACAGAAGCGAACACGCACCAACACTCACAGGCATTTATTCTCCGTTCTGCGAGAATGCTTTTTTGCTGCCCCTTCTTGCTCTTCATGACGCTGCCTCTCTTTCAGAGTGGCGCTCAGTGGCTCTTCTTTCATAATTCATCACATTTGCTATATGGAGAGACCCCCTAAGCCTCACCGGGCCAAATAGCTCATCTCTTACATAATACGGCGTTCATTTTTTTTAAAGCCTGAAACCAAACAAACAGCAGAGCAAGATGACGTCAGCTGAGTATTGCTGACGATTTCAGCCGTCAGAGCGTGAAGCCCACACCCATCCGTCTCCCAGAGGACCTCCGACATCTGCTCCTCCCAGATAGCCCGAGCGGGAACTGTGGATCGAAAAGCCGGGCGGTGGAGAGGATGTCATTGTTTTGGAGTCAGACTGAGGGCTTGTATTTTTGTAGATGCGAGACTCTCGGCTAATCGTCATGATGTTAGCTTTAGCCGCAAGAGATGTCCTCCTCCAACGTTATTTAATGTCACTCTCGGGATTGGTATTTAAGCATTATGTAAATGAGACAACTCCCGACGTCATCATTCGGGCTCCTGGCCACGTTCCCAGAAGTAAGCAGACTCCCAAAAAGATTGACTTAGTCATGTCATTTCTCTCTTGGGGCGGGCAGGCGGTGCAGACGCGCCACTGTTTGTATACAAGCCATTAAAAAGTCCATATTTCATCATATAGTTGCAATTCAGTCTGACGTCGGGCACGCACACGTGCATCGCTCACGCATTCACGTTCAAGCGTTGTTGTCGCCCCGCCCGAGTCGCTGTAGGAATGCGTGAGATAAGTCTCTCATCAGCCAAATGCGCCGGAGAGCCCCGCAAAGCCCCTGAATGTGCAATAACGAGAGCCACATGTGTGCATGTGTGAAGCCCAAGGCAAAAAAAAGGAACAAAAAACAAACAAACACGGTCTTAATGGCGAGGCTTATTATTTTGACAGATACTGTTTTCTCCAAGTCCAATCACAGTTAAGAAATACAAGTGTGTGTGCGTGTGTGTGTTTGGCCTCATCCCCGGAATGCCAGACATTCCTCACTAAGCGCAATGACGGATGTTGAGCGCCTCTTGTCTCCATGTCAATCTCAAGAGTCGTTTAAGTCCACTAGGAGAATCGAGCACTGTCTCTGAATGACAGTTGCTAGCGTAGCAGCGCAATAACGTCTTCATTTTTTTTTTTTCGGGATGCCTAATAGTCTACTTGACGTCAAGATGAAGCTCTCCGCCTTTTGAAGTTTGCTATTATCGAGCTCACAATTATATTGCAGGTATTTGTTTTCGGAAACAAATCGGCAACTTGGGCAGGGTTTGGTAACGTACATTGCAGGTTGGGATGAATATTCTTTGCTCCAAAAATTTATTCATTTATTTTTTTTTCTCTCTCTTTTTTTATTTAATTTAATTTTATTTAATTTTTTATTTTTTTGAGAATTGACCCCTGACTTTTGTATTTTATCCAGGCCAAGCAGAAGGATGGGCCCGACCACAGCGATAAGTCGGCAGTGGCCTCCCCCGGGCCGGAGGAGGAGCCGTTCTCCTGGCCCGGTCCCAAGACGCTTTGCCTACGCCGGACCTCTCAAGGCTTCGGCTTCACTCTGCGCCACTTCATCGTCTACCCGCCCGAGTCTGCCGTGCACAACTCTCTCAAGGTAACGGGGAGCTTTCGCTGTGACCGCTGAGCTTTTAGTGTGTCGCTGTGTCATCAGCAAGTTGCAGCGCATAGACTGGAAGAGTTACAGAAAGGCATAGAAGTGGGCGGATCAAACACCATTTAATCCGCCCATGATTTTTTTTACCATTCATCACCTTGTCCCAAAAGTCGTGAAACGTTCAACAATTCAAAAGTTGAATTAAGTTCCCCTGTCCAAGTTATACCGCAACTTTAGATTTATTCTAAAATGTGAGCCCAAAGCCCAATATCCCAATTTTTTTTGTCATGACGATTTGAAATATCTACTTTCAAAATGGGTTGGCGAGAACTCACATGGGTCACTCGCAAGTTAAGGTGGCCATCTTATTTCATTTTCCCTGAATGGGAGTTAAAAAGCAATTCCCATTGACGGGACGCGGAACGGGAACAACAACAAGGCTATGTGACGGAAATCGCTAGACTTAAGTAATGGCATGCAGATGGGCGGAACAGCAGACGGGGCGGAGAGCCGATTGGCTGACGGGAGCAGGTGGAACTAATGACACGGACAGACAGGAAGTCCCGCTGACAAACAAGGATGGAATGCTCCCAGAACAAAACACGCATCACTTGATCTTTTCAACGGCTGCCAGTCTTGTGGCTGTCAGTCATGTGTCCAATTGAAATCAGGCATATTGTGCTCTTTGGGTTTTTTTTGTTTTTTTTTCACAATTTAAAACAGTTCTCCAGAGCGGCTCGGGGGATATATGGTGTGACTATTACGAAATCTTCCCATAAGACTTACAAACAGATCAAAACGACAACACTCGCAGGCTTTCCGACACCCTCCGAAAATAATTGCCTCCGTCATGTTTTGAGCAAAGTTTTCAGATGACTCCATTTCACCACAGAAATTAAATTATTCAAATCGAATGTTGTATTCCGTATTTGGTTCTAAAACCATTGTGGGCAATTCAGTGCCGTTCATGAAACTCCACGCAGAATCTACAGAAATACACAAATAAGATGATTTAAAATCTGACACATCATACCTGCAGTCCTAGAAGAAAAATACAGAAATATCCAAAATTAAATATAAAAATAGTGGGTGAAAAATAAACAAAGAAAGATGCACAAATATAACTGAAATATTAGAAAATAATACAAGTATAGATATATACTTGCAATATTTACCCTTGCTTTGAAAGATACAGAAATGTTAGCAAAAAAACCCAAAATTAATTTAAGCAGTGACTTCATCGAGTACTAAGGAGGGCATGCAGAGGTCTCCGCTTGATCCCACCCGGGACAACTGCCAGTCGTCCTCTTGATCGCCCGTTGCCAATCTGCTTTTCTTTTCCTTTTTTTTGTTGAGGTACTTATCCTGATGTGCCAGGCAGCGTTCGGCTCCACTGATGCGCAAAGGCTTTAAGTTCATAAATAGGCCAACGCTTCAATGGGAACACATCACTGGCCTCAGAGGGGTCTTTTAGTGGCCACATGCCAAGTCCAAACTCACGCCAAGTCCGAGCTTGATGAAATGAAATGAACTTTATTACCTACAGCAGGCAAGGGCGAGTTAAAATTCGTCCACTACGAGCGACTTTTTTAAGATGGGAGCCGTGGATTTGGGGCTCATCTCAAAGGCAATCAAAAAGAAAATCCGGGATGTGCAAGTGACTGCGGGCTTTTTCTCAACATTGGCTTAGGGTGGTGATGTTTTTATTGTTGCATTGGCAGCACTTGTGTCGCCACACACTTTGAGAAATGGGGTGTTTTCCTCAAGGGATGCAGGTAGCGCTTTGTGTTTGTGTGGAGCGCAGGCCTGTTTCGGGAGTTTAGTGGCGTGGCCGTTCTGCTGAGTGAGGGGAAATGGTCGCATTCGCCCAATGAAAGGAATGGCTGTGTTGCTTTGGCTCGAGTTTTACGATGTTGTTGAACTTTACCGTGTTTTTTTGAGAGGTAATAACACAAAATGGAGATGAAAAAATAAAACACTCATTTTTTTCCCCTCTCTCTGTTTTCTTCTCTAGGATGAAGAGAATGGTAGCCGAGGTGAGTGTGAAAAAACTGTTATTAAGGAAAAGAAATACGAAATATTCCGGGGGGGACAAACACAAGCAATAATAAAATATATAAAGCAAAATTTAGAATTTTTCCCACATGAGTTCCACATGAAAAATGTACAAATGTGGCACATAAAAAAAAGAAAATATTGTGGGGGTGCAGGGATTACACGAAAACGGAAATTAGGGCAAAAGACAAATGTTAGATTTTACAACCAAAAAAAGAGAGAAATTGGAACGACAAAAATATTACCTGAAAACAGACAAACAATAAATAATATATTGCAATCCATAAATAAGCAAACAAGTTAAAAAGAAAAAAAGCTATATGTCAAAAATACGCAAATATCGAAAAAAATTGATTGATAAATAGCTAGCCAGCTAGCTAGCTAGCCCTAACTAGCTAAATAGATAGATATTCCTCCTGTGTGTGTGTGTGTGTGTGTATAATTTTTTTTAATGTGAGCAGTATTAAATGAAGAGTGACAGTCGATTAGCTGTACGACATTCTCACACGCCTTCTTCGTTACGGCCGCAAGATGCATCCAATTAAATCTCTTAGTTGCTTGTCGCTTCTGCCAGGCCCGCCGTCCAATATATTCCCATTCGCGCCCTGTCTCATACGTTGGCTGATTTCCCTCGGGACGCGCCGCTTTGCAGACTGTCAACAGACGCGTCCATCATTCAAAGCGCGTCACGGACCTGTCACATCCTCAACGTCGCCATTTCTGATTTCGTGGGAACTGACTGGGAATATATGCAAGCATAAAAATGAAGATTTCGTTTTGTCATAGGCAGACTTTTATGAAAAATAGGCACATCTCCTTGCCCACATGCAAGGGAATTACAGTCCCTTAATTGCGCCATTTTGTTCCTTACATTACATAGCGGTTTGCAGGAACTAGCATGTGCGCTAATGCGCCTCACTTGGACAGCGCAAGTTTCTTTTTGAACCGCCTCCTCGCAGGAAATTAAGGTAGCATTAATTGGCAGCCGCAACGCACGCTGATGTCATGACGTCGCGAGAACGATCGGTGCGCTTGGCGTGCTTCCAGGCAGGTCGTAAATCCTTCTCGTGGGAGGGTGACATGTTGGGACTGAAGGCAATGAAAAGCTTTTAAAAGTATGACATCACCATCAGTTGTTCCCACTGCTCTGTTCAGATCTTGGTGACAGCATTCTTGTTCAAAGTTGGGAGTGTGTCAAGATCTACGGTCAAATAACTGTTGCAAATATGCGGATAGAATGCCACACTTGAATACATCTCGACTGCCCAGCCAGCCCCCGAAACTAAATGAAGGAAAAACATTTGACCGTCCGACACGTCAAGAGCCATATTTTAATGTCGTCTTGGAAAATGGGAAGAGAGCGCACGATATGTCGCTCACTGCTTACGACGTGCTATTGTGACAGGGAATCTGCTCGTGTCATCATAAAATGGAGACGTACATCTGGACACATTTTCTTGAATCGGGAGGAAGGAATGTGTTTTTCATTGAAGCCCTCATTCTTCACGGAACCTCGGGCCAAGCCTTGACAGCTGATGACAGGAAATAAAAGGCAACCACAAAGCAATAAGGCTCGGAATACCTCAAGAAGTACTCAAAAAAAAAAAGAGAATGAGACCAAAATATTCTTATTTGAAAAAATGCACATTAATTTTGAAAAATAATACACAAACATGATTTTCTCCAATCATGAGGATTATCTGTTTTTATTAAACACATCTAAAAGAATTACACAAATATTATGAAAAATACATATATTACAAGAGTTAGTGTGTGTATGCGTGTGTGTTTGTGTGTGTGTGGGGGTGTGTGTGGGTGTGTGTGTGTGTCTTTTTCCATTTTGTTGTTCTGCTAAACTGACCTGGATGTATGAATCCTTTTTAGTGCTACAGTGAGCACTCTGAACCTGCAATATATAGAAACCTTTTTTAAAACATACACACACACACACACACACACACACACACACACACACACACACACATTTGTCACTCTCAGTTCAAGTTTACTGTAAAACAGACACATGAAAGAGATTTCGACATTGTATTTGAACACTAATCCATATCATTTCATCTAACGACACTCAGCTAGCTTAATGCTTAATGCTAACATTACAGGCTATCACAACGGGTGAGCACAAATTTGTATATATGTCAGCGTGAACGTTAGCATAAATGTTAGCTTAATTCCACTGCTGCTACTTTAACGCGTACGACGTACGGCGCGTGCAACAAAATAATGTATTTAAAATGGTCAACCAAACCATGGCGTTTTGTCTCGTTCAAGTATGCTAGCTTAAAGCTTACATATCGGCTGGCAACCTCAAGATCATCTTTCCAAAGTTTCAAAGGGCCGCTGAGGTCAAGCATTATGTGGCATCACCTTCAAAGAGGTTTGCAAATAAAGCTTTGCGACATAGATGCGAATTACTAAAGAATACATGTCATGTACCCGCCCCTCCCTCCCCTCACATATTCTGCCACTTGTCATTTATGTGGTGAAAATCAAGCATGTTGGTGATTTTTTTTCATGGGCTAGTGCAAAAAAAGGACATGGCGCGGTCTCTTCAGGAGGTCCGACTCATGCAGGTGTTTCTATCGCGTCCCGCTTCCCAAAGTAAAGTTGTGCTTGGACCGCTGCGCGTGTGAACCTCCCGCTCTGTCTTCATGGGAACTTAAACGCATGATTGCGCTTTTTATTTTCATTTCGTTCGTTCGTCTCTTCCAGTTTTGAGTGGACAATAGGACACGCAGGGATTTGCAAAAGCTGCGCGCGGGGGTGGGCTTGAATGTAGAAGTCAAATATTTGCAAACACTGTAAATAAAATGGCTTGTCGTTGAGTTCAAACGTGTTCATCGTCGTCGGTGTGCTGTGTGGTCGGCAGGGAGACAGCGAGGCCGCCTTGAGCCCATGGACACCATTTTTGTCAAACAAGTGAAGGACGGCGGCCCCGCGCACGGAGCTGGACTCTGTACAGGTACACACACACTCACACACACACACACACAGATTACATTAGTCTGTTTCTTAACGTTTGTGCCATTCAAGCACTTTTACTCCATTTATTTATTAATGGCGCTTTTATTCCATTTGTGTGCGCAGGCGATCGTATCGTGAAGGTGAACGGCGAGAGCATCATCGGGAAGACGTACTCGCAGGTCATCGCCTTGATCCAGAACAGGTGAGCCGCTCGCCCCGGCGGCGCCGTCGACGTTGCCGCGCCCCGTTTCTCTCCTCACGTTTTCCTCCCGTTTGCTTCCACGTCGCCTCCCGCCATCGTCATGGCGATGCAGCGATGCCTCGCTGGAACTCTGCGTGATGCCAAAAGATGAGGACATTCTGCAGCTGGTAACAATCGTTTTTTCCATCCTAATTCTGTTTGGCTTTGATTTTATAGTACTCGGCTTGATTAATTAATTTGACTGGTTTGATGAATTGTTCGGGGTATTATTCGGGTAAAATAAACCATGAATGACAAAGTTAGAATGTCAGCACCTATTACGGAATAGGTCTAATTTTTTCTTGTGGCTTGCTGCTTTCTGTTTCAGCGCCACTCAAAGAAAAAGCGATCTGAGTCACGAGTGACATTCAGCTAAAAGGCGGGTGTCAGGTTATTTCCGTCGAATCCGCGATCCTCGACGATGCCGTTGGCGTTCTTCTGACAATCGAGTCAGATCTTCCTCAGCGATGCCAAATAAGTCAACTCTTGAGCTGTCTGTCAAAAAGGCGCCGTTATCAGAGCTTGGATGTGAAGCTCCTCCGTCTGCACTATGTGCCTCGTCGCGTTGCTGCACAAGACCACACAAAGTCGCCTGTGGCCCTTCTTCAAAATTGTCAGTTGTCGATAGTTGTGAGATGCGGTTCGGATGTGCTACGTCTGCTGTATGCTTGGCTCACGTCATGTACATCCGTCTCACTTCAAATGTGATCATCCAGTAAAGCGTAGTCGCTACTCGTTAATTCACCCAAAAATTGGGTGGCAGTGACTTTTATGCTATTCACAGCAGTGATCAGCCATCCTCCCAATCGACGGAAATTGTGTTCCTTGATTTGAAAGCCTCTTCTTTCGTCTCACCACACTGCGGTTTATTTTTATCCTGCCTCACAAATTGGGTGGCGTTTTTTTTCCCATGTCTTTGTTCTTACCTGTCAACTTGTTTTAACTCCTTTTACTTCCTTGCCCTTCTTTTGCCTGCCGACTGCAGTTTTCCAGGGACATCACCGCTCTGGTAAGACGGGAACTATGCTAACTAACTAACTAACCTCTTTGCTTATTTTTCCTCCTTCCTCGTTTGGGTTATCGGGACTTCAGTCAGGAGCTGTGGTTGTTCATCTTGCAATTAAAAAAATAATAATAATGTAGCTTTGCCAGCTACACTAAGCCACGTGAAATTTTGTGAGCAGATCTAATCACGGGTAGACCCACAAAATCTTCTCAAAAACCCATCCCCAAAATGATGAAGTAAGTTTGGACATTCTGGTTCAAGTTGCCTTTTTAGGCTAATTTTGGCTAATTTTCAGGTGTCTTTTAAAAGCTTTATGAAAATTCAGCCCCTGAAGCAACTTGGTAGGTGTGTCGATGATGATCGCAACTGCGAATCTGAAAGAAAGGAAGTCTGCCGTTTTGGTGTGAATTTGCCATTTCAGGGTCATTTTAACAATTCCCAGGAGTTGTTCAGAAACTTTTTTTTTAAAATCTGCTCTAAAAGCTTGTCTAATTTAGGACCATGAAATTTGATAAATTTGTCTATCATGAGCAGACCCACAAAAAAGTCTCCAGAAAGCGTGTCTGCAAAGACAAAATGCCATTTTACTTTGAAGTAGCAGTGCCAAGGTATCCTTAAAGGAGGAACTCAACTATTTTATTTTTTTAATCCATTGGCTACCAAATTTGATTTGCCGTAAAATGCAAAAACTCTTCACAATTCTTTCTTGTCCCAGTTTGAACACTGCTCGCAAATTGCGTGGCCCTCTAATGACATTGAAATGAAAAGGGAAAGCAGCAAGCATCAGACCTCACGCTGCCGTCTGCCTCACACAACAGTAACCCGAGAGCACTTGGGAAGAATGCCATCAATGAGAATCCAACCCCGCAAGTCTTTCCCTTTCATTTTCTCAAGAGCAACCCGAGGTAGAGTCCAATATTGAGTGTTAGCTGAAGCCGTTCGCTTGAATCGAATAGCACAAGAGGAAGTGGTGATTTCAAGTGTTTTGGATAGAATCTTTAGTTGCATGGACAGTCATGTTGGCAGACGCGGCGTTAGTAGCCAGCGGCAAAAACAGGCGTCCTCTTTTTGAATTCTCACGCCTCGGGGCATATTTTGCATCCAAAAAGGTGGGTAACGCCTTACCTTCCTCATCCTCAATCCTTTCACTCCTTGCTAGATGATTTGATTCCTTTTAGTGCATTTCCGCGCCGAAAAATTGACAAATGTAAGAGTTGCTTCGTCTGATTTTTGGTCGTTTTAAAACTAGCAGCTAGCCTGCTGTTTATGCTCAGCGCAAAACGTCCATCTTGTAACTCTTTCACCGGTTGACCGCAAAATGTTTGCAACCGTGAGGCACATCGTGAGTTTTGTGGGATTGCGGCGTTGTAAATCAACTGGCAAAGCGCCACCTATCAGAGCCTTAAAGGAGATGCGTTTAAGTCAGGTGTAAGGGCGCACGTCTGAAACTCACTGCCTACGAATTATTGAAATGCATAAAGCCGCTATAACGACCGTCCGTCTGGAAAGGTCACTCACCTCCAGACCGTTTGAAAGGCATCAACAGCGTCTTGTCTCTGGTGTTCGGTGACATCCTGCCCCGTATATTCTCTTGCAGGCGTATTCTCAGGACGCGTACCTTAAAGGAAACGCGGCATACAGCGGAAATGCCCAAAACATCCCCGAGCCGCCTCCCATATGCTACCCTCGGATAGAGATTAAAGCTGCTAGCAAGGTGACGGAGGCAAGCGACGAAGGTACCAACGCCCCCCGAGAGGCAGCTCAGGGTGCAGTAAGACAAGGAGGGCCAACAGAGAAGAGCTACCGAGTGGAAATTCCCGTCCCCCCTTCACCCCAACCGCCTCAGACGGCGGTCTGCGCCTGTAAGGACAACTCGAGGACAGCGGCCGAAACCCCTGCGCGGTTGACCCGGGCGGGTCAGAGGACTGAGGAAAACCGATGCTGTCCTTCAGGTTCTCCTATAGCCATACCTCTGGTTTCTTCACCTCTAGGAGGTGCGCCGTCGCAGCATCCTTCTTCTCGTGCCGCAGCGACCCCCGTGCACTCCCCGCCCCCGAGCACACAACCTCGCCCGAGCCGTCTCGACAAATCCGCGGTACGAGCGTCCCTCACTACCGCTTTACCGGACACGTTGTCGCCCAAAGCCAGCCACCACTCGCCCTCGCCGACAGCCTCGCCGTCCCCACACCAGAACATCGACTGGAGGAACTACACCACCTACAAGGACTACATCGACGCCAAGAGGCTCCACACGTACGGCTGCCGCACAATCCAAGAGCGCTTGGATAGTTTGCGGGCAGCCGCCAACTGCAGCTCCGCCTACGGTCAGCAGCGCTCGTACTCTCCGTGTAGTGTTCAGAGAGGACTGAGTGCCTCTCAGGTCAGATGGAGGAGCACGTCGACGGACCGGGGGGTGAACGGCGGGAACCACGGCACTCCTTTACGAAGCGCCTCCCAGGAGAGGCTCGGAGGGTCGGAGCGGAGCAGGAATTGGCCGCGGAGCGCTTCCCAAGACGCTCTGCCGTTCTCCAGCCCTGTGGGCGTGGCCAAATCTCGAGCGTGTTCTTTTGACTTCCTGGGCCAGAAGCCCGGAGAGCCTCGAGGTCTTGGCGCGGCAGACCGGACAGGTTTGGAGGACCGTCTTCTGCTTTGCCAAGGGGAGGAAGCCCGAGCCAGCAGGCAGGGGGCAGCCTCAAGAGCTTTACCTCATCTCAATCGCGGTGTCGCCGGACAGGACGCCGACGGAACAGGAAGTGGATTATCAAACTCCTCTTTGGCGGATCGAATGTGTAGCAAACCCCCATTAAGGGCAGACGGCAACATGATGAGGCCCTCTCGGCTACCTGTTAAAAATTCCATCCCAGATGCATCATCTGCCACTAAAACCACAGACTCGCTGAAAGACCAAAGAACTCACATCACTGGAAACCACGTAGGCTACCCGTCACCTCCTCACTTGCAGCTCAGGACTCGGGCTGACAGTCTAAAGACGGAGAGCAGGTCCGAAGCCAGTTTGGTGGCCAGGTCTTCGTCTTGCTCGGGTCCCTCGTGTAAAACACCCACGCAGAGACCGATACAAAGTGGCACCGTCTCGTCTTCCAACCCGAATGGAGCTGCGAACCTCAAGGCCGAGCCCTCCGTACGGACCAACGGCGGTCTGACGGAAGGTGTCGAGGGACTGGACGCGACGGTCGTCGTCCTGAGAAAGGACAAAAACTCATCAGCTGCTCGTGCGCGTCCACCGTCTTACGTCTTTGCCGTTTGTGACGAGCAAGGCGGCGTGGGCTATAAGTCGCCGTCCTTGATCAAGGCTGGTTCCGCGGACGCCGTGGCGTGTTGGACTAATAGCTGCAGGGAGATGCATCTCAGGAGGCTGGGAGGCACTCGGCAAAAGAGTGCATCCAAAAACCTGGATGACTCCTTGGACTCTATCCCCTTTATAGGTGATCACATTCATTCCGTGTCTGAGCACGCTAACGCTAGTTGTGTTTGATGACTCCGACTCCATATTTGAAGGGCTGTACTGTTACGCGTGTGCCCTCAGATGAACCCTCCAGTCCGAGCATGGATCTGGACACGGTCAACATTCCGGCCTCGGCTGTCATCTCCGCAACGCCCGTCATCACCACCATACCACCCAGCCCAACCGCTACGTCACCCCTTATGCGCCGCCACATGTCGCACGACCACGGTATTGATTCAGACAATTGAGTTTACTCACAAAAGTTTTGGGGTTTTTTTTTTTCACGAGGCAAATCTGATTGACTGACTGAATGTTAATGATGTCACGCTCCGAACAGATTCCCTGAGGCTCACCATCATCGAGTCGGACTCCGGGGGCAAAACGGAGCGTTCGTTGTCATACGACGAAGGCTTGGATAACTACCGGGAAGATGGCGGAGGGTGAGTGTGAGCGCTGATGAAAATTCTGAATTAAAAAAAGAAAAAAAAAATACACATTTCAGGCTCACGGTTGGACATTTTGTCGTCATGTAGGAGATCCTTGATAGCCGGGCTTAAAGGTCTCAGGAAGGTGAGGCCAGCTTGTCCATCAGCACAAGCAAAGATGGAATCAATACCTGCAGACTCTAAAAGAGAAATTCTGTTCCTTGCAGGCGATGGACAGGTCATCTGAGGATTCCGGATCCAGGAGGGATTCCTCTTCGGACATTTTTTGCGACGCCACCCGGGAGGGTCTGCTGCATTTCAAGCAGCTGAATACTGACAAGGGAAAGGTACGTCATGAAAAATGGTCTCACTCGGTGTCAATAAGTTTAAAAAAATGTATTGAGACAAACTCTGTTTCAAGTATTCCTTAACAAATGGTACCTGTACGCTATCATACGAAAATAAAACTCGCTCACATTGTTCTCTGAAGAGACCCAGTGTGTGTGTTGAAGCTCTTTTTGTCACTCCCAGTTAAAGTTGACTCTAACACTGACACATAAAACCTAAGCCGAATAAGCCAAAATGTTCAACAAAACTACAGCATTTCACCCCCCCAAAGTCCCCTAGCTTAATGCTAACATATAATGTGTAACACCATTGATGGGCTAACAGAAATTAGCATGGATGTGCTACTTTGCCGCACGTGGAGCAGCAAACACATGATGAACCATCTCTAGCGACAGTTTAGCCTCTCACATCATTGTGTCCAACTCTTTTGGCAGCGCGTGGGCGGCGGCATGCGCACCTGGAAGCAGATGTACGCCGTGCTGAGAGGTCACTACCTGTGCCTGTACAAGGACAAGAAGGAGGGGCAGGCGCACGCCACCTGCCAGACGTCGGACGAGCCGCTGCCCATCAGCGTGCGGGCCTGCCTCATCGACATCTCTTACAGCGACACGAAGCGCAAGAACGTGCTGCGCCTCACCACGTCCGACTGCGAGTACCTGTTTCAGGCCGAAGACCGCGAGGACATGCTGGCCTGGATCCGAGTCATCCAGGAGAGCAGCGACCTGGACGAGGAGGTGAGAATGAGAACTCCGCGCGGTCTGCTGTTGAAATTGCAACAAAGATTGACATCTAACGCCCTCCCAAAATACGGACGTTAGCATAGCGATATATTAGCGGACAGCGGGGAATGGCGGTTTCCGTCTGCTTGCACCTTCATCCTTGGTTCTTATCTTCTTTTAGAACGCGGCCTTTACCAGCCATGACCTCATCAGCCGGAAGATCCGGGAATACAACACCTTGATGAGGTAAGAGACGGTGGGGGTCGGGGGGATTTGAGCAATCGGAGAGGAACGAGCTCTCCTCAGATGTTCTCCAGATGGGTCCGACTGAGGACGTTTGGTTTCTTCCACAGTCCGACGGGCGGCAAGACGGAGCCGTCGCCCCGGTCGTCTCGGCAGTCGCTGAGCATCCGCCAGACCCTGCTGGGGGGCAAAGGAGACGCCAAAACTCCCAGTCCGCACTCGCCTAAGCCGGAGCAGGAGAAGAAGAATGCGCACAAAGGTCAGCAGTGTGGGAGATGGGAGTATTTTTTTGACCTGTCCTTTTTAACGAACAGTTTTTTTTGTTGCATCAGGGGATATTGATATACCCCCTCTGTGGTTATTTGTACTGTGCTGGATATTTTTGGTGAACGTAGTCATGCTGAATGAAGGGAACAGAGAACAATTGGGGTGAAAAAATGGCATTTGATGATTATGTTAAAAAATGGCATTTGATGTTATTATGTTAGGGCTGCGCGACAAGGGTTTAAAATAAAATGTCCCCTCAACGATAATCCAAGATCTGATTTTGGTCAATTCTTTTTCCCCTTCGATAGACAAGGATAATGCCAATATTCAAATGAAGTTTGATTTTTTTTCCCCCTCCTGATTGACTATTCTTCCATTTCAAGAATAGAATTTTCATAAGCGTTAACGACAAAATAAAAGCGCAAATCCTCTTGAAGGAAACTTTCAACACACTCCCTAATACCGTTTCATAAAACCTTTTGAATATTCAAAAATCTGACAGATGACACGAGCCCCCCCAAAGACAAAGGCACGTGGAGGAAGGGCATCCCGAACCTGATGAGGAAACCTTTCGAGAGGAAACCGTCGCCTGGAGTCACCTTCGGAGTGAGACTGGACGACTGTCCTCCAGCGCAGAACAATAAGGTCTCAGAATCATCCCTCCGTCATTCCACACATCATTGATTTTCCTTCCTGGTATTCCCTGAAAAAGTTAATTGTTTTAAAGACGGTTTGTTTCATTTGGCCCGCTTGTAGTTTGTGCCGCTGATCGTGGAGGTGTGCTGCAAGTTGGTGGAGGAGCGAGGCCTGGAGTACACGGGCATCTACAGGGTGCCGGGGAATAACGCCGCCATCTCCAACATGCAGGAGGAGCTCAACAACAAGGGCATGAACGACATCGATATCCAGGATGATGTACGTCACCTTGAATGTTTACTTCTTACTTAGCGAGCTGACCAATTTTTAGCTCTATTTTCCCATCGCTCATTTGTCCCTGTGGTGGGTTTTTTTTTTCCAGAAATGGCGGGATCTCAATGTGATCAGCAGTTTGCTCAAATCGTTCTTTCGAAAGCTGCCTGAGCCGCTCTTCACCAACGGTGTGACGCTTTTCGAATGCTTTTACTGGCCTCTAGTGGACACATTTGGAAGTAACTTTATTATTATTTTCTTTTTTTTTTTAATGTGGACCTGCAGATCGGTACGCGGACTTTATCGAGGCCAATAGAATAGAAGACCCCGTGGAGAGGCTCAAAGTTCTCAAGAGGCTGGTGGGTTCTTTTTGCTCACTTCTAACGAACGCCCCGGCGAGATCTCGCTTCACCGGATTCTGAAGCGATCGATTGTCTGTCTTCTTCTGTCTTATTTCAGCTTCACGAGCTGCCCGATCATCACTACGAAACCCTCAAGTTTCTCTCAGCTCATCTGAAAACCGTCGCGGAGAACTCGGAGAAGAACAAAGCATGTTTTTTTTTCTTCTTCTTCCGTTTCTTCTACCAGATAAATAAATAATAAGACGCTCGTTTTTCTAGATGGAACCGAGGAACCTGGCCATCGTGTTTGGTCCCACCCTGGTGCGTACCACAGAGGACAACATGACCCACATGGTTACGCACATGCCTGACCAGTATAAAATCGTTGAGACCCTCATTCAGAATGTGAGTAAACTGCCTCCCAACCTCAAAAAAATTTTTTTTTTAATTATTATATTTTGTTTATTCAAAAATTCTGCTTTCGTTACTGTGCAGTACCATTGGTTCTTCACTGAAGAAGGCAATGGAGATCCCGTGGTGAGCATTATTCATTCTTATCTAGATCATGAAAATCTGGGCAGCGCAGTGCTGCAGTGGTTGCATTGTCTGCCTCATAGCCAAGAGATTCTGTATTCGAAACCCACCATATCGTTTCAGTTTTGCAATAGTCGATTATTTTCCTGCTGCCCAAAGTCACCCGGGCGCCTTTCGTGTACAAACCTGGTGAAATCACGTGTCGGTTTTAGTTGACTCTTCTTCTCGCCGCAGACGGTTTCGCACGAGGAGAGCGCCGTGGAGTCGCAGCCGGTCCCCAACATCGACCACCTGCTCACCAACATCGGTCGCACGGGCACGTCGCAGGGCGAAGTATCGGGTAAGGGCGCCGCCCCGTCGCAATGGCGCCAACTAATGAACCTTTTCCCTCTGATGGGTCCGCTGGCACCGCAATATATACTTTTGAAGACATTTTTGTTTGATAGCATGTGCAAACTGTGCCTTGGTTCACCGAAAGTTGGGAACCCTCTGCGTTTGCAGCGTGGGCGGGCCTGTGTGGCGTTCAATTTATTAGCATCTGACAGTGGCGAGATGTGATAAATTGCGGCTTCTTGATTTGTTTTGGGAGGTTTGCTTCTGTTGAGCTGCTGCTGCTGCTGCTGTTGTGACTAATGTTGTTTGCAGTGTTCCCAGTCAAAAGGCCACTTCTCGATCCCTCTGTCTCTACTAGTGAAGCTCTGTCGGGTGTCCTAAAGGCTTTCCCACCATTCACACATACTGATCTTGACACAGGCCAAGTGGGCGGAGTCTATCACGCCGTGATGTCACTGATGGACTCTATAATGTCCGTGATGGACAGCTGGAACTGTAGGAAGAAGGAGGATTGTTGCCCGCGGTGTAGCTGCCTAGTCTGCCGGAACCCGCAGTTCTTTTAAGACGGCACGAAAAAAAAAGGGGTAACAGAAAAAAAAAGCGCGAGGGGCGAAAACCCCCCCCAAAAAGAAAGCAGCTACACGGTACAGTACAGCATCCCCTGTGGTGGGTATTCTGTCAGCATTTACCCGCTGCGACTGTCTGAAAACGGCTCTCCGCTGTCTCTCCTCACTGTTTCATAGCTGGCCCGCAGGGGAGATGGCACGGTATGGTCTCCGTGTGCACCCGACCGTCTTACCGTCATCTTATACTGCAGGGGGTGCAGAGGGGCACATTATGCGCACGTTTCAATACATAAACCCACGAGCACGTGAGGTGGACACCAGGACCCATTCGAGGCTCCCCCCGCCCCCCTCCCCGGATACCCCCATACCCTACACCCTCCGACACTTCCTGTCCCGTGTGGTGTCCTCTCTTCTCATAGGGATGGGCCCCTCTGTGACCCCCACCACATCACATCACTGTTATCATGGCAACTTGTTTACATTGTTGTGTGTGAGCTTTCCAGGGAGGGATTTGTGTATTGGCCGCATCATCTGTAGAGGTAGATGTATGTAGCTCTGGAGGGAAAAAAAACGACGAGACCACAACAATAAACACCGGACTGTATTTTGACCATTTTTCAGTTCCTGCCCGAAATGACAATATTTATATTTGAGGGTAATGTCAGTCGTTTTATAGCTAGCTAGCTAGCTAGCTAGCTAGCCGGATGGATGGATGGATGGATGTGTGGGTAGATAGATAGATAGATAGATAGATAGATAGATAGATAGATAGATAGATAGATAGATAGATAGATAGATAGATAGATAGATAGATAGATAGATAGATAGATAGATAGATAGATAGATAGATAGATAGATAGATAGATAGATAGATAGATAGATAGATAGATAGATAGATAGATAGATAGATAGATAGAATTTTGACAATTTTACCCTTCCTGCCCTAAATGACAACGGTAATTTGAGGGTAATGTCAGTAGTTTATAGAGCTAACTAACGACCTAGCTAGCTAGATAGAGAGCTAGATATAGTTTTATGTGTTTTTATTTTTGGGGAGGGGTTATTGTTGCTGTCCAAACACCCGAGAAAGTCTGCGCAAAGGCAAATACGTGGGTGATAAAAATTAGCGCAACATGTTTTCGTACTTTTTGTCCATTCCGCACCTCGTACACTTTTCACGCTCTGCGCTTGATTTTGCCTTCACGTGCTTCGACTTGTCTCACACCAGGGGGCGCTCTCTCTCCCTGTCACACTTTTTTGGAGTCTCCGGCATGAGCTGCGTGTGTGTGTGTGTGTGTGTGTGTGTGTGTGTGTGCGTGTGCGTGCTCACGCTTGTGTCTCACGCCATCGTGCGCGCTCCCATCACTCCCATCAACTTGCTTCTTCTCTTACACTACCACAATTATATTCCAGTATGCCCTCCTAATGTTTTTTTGTTTTGTCCTGTTTTCTCCCGCAGATTCTCCCACCAGTGACTCGGCCAAGTCAAAGGTGAGTGGTGACTTCCTGCGCAAGTATATGATGACAGGAGGGTAGTGAAGATGAGGACATTGGCACCACGGGACACTTCATTAGGAACAGCCAACGTCATCTAAAAAGACAGTTTATGGCATACTGCATCGTGCATCAGCACAAGCTGTTTGTACTATTTTTCTTTTTCAAGCGTGTCAAAACATTACACAAATGACTCATCGCTAATTTTGTGTCACTCAAGCGTTTTTGTTGTCGTTTTTTTTTTTTAAATGTAAGTGAGACGGTACGGAGAATGAGAAGTAAGAGGAGGTGCAAATTCAGAGCCGCACAAGGTAGGCAAGGGAGTGCAAAGCCAGGAGAGTGACAAGTAGGCTTAGTGCTGTGAAGTGAGCGTAAAAGGTAGGTTGCAGTACAGATGGCTGTTTACAGGCCTGAAAAGCGCGCCGATTGCATGCGTGTTGATCAGATATGTCGTGTGCGCAGGGTTCCTGGGGCTCAGGGAAGGACCAATCCAGCCGAGAGCTCCTGGTCTCCTCCATCTTTGCTGTAGCCAGTCGCAAAAGAAAGAAATCCAAGGAGAAAATGCAACCCAGCAGCTCAGATGACGACCTGGATGCGGTTTTCCCCAAGAAGGAACTTCCCGGGCAGAAGGGGGACCTCGAAGGGGACGTCCGAAGCGGCGTCAAGGCCAAAGCGGGCACCAAGAAAGACCAGGAGAACGGCAGAAGTGTTGAGTCGACACCCAAAGCCAAGAGGGATTTGAGGCACCCCTCCCCGGACACCGGCTGCCGAAGCGTCCCTCGAGGAAAGGCCTCCTCCTCCGACCCGCCGTCATCGGACCTCGGTACCCTTGACTCCGGAGCGTCGGTGAAGCCGAAAGCGTCGAAAGCGGGAGCCTCCGCCGAGGTGGACGTGAGCTCCATCACCTCGGACTACTCCACCACATCGTCCATCACCTTCCTGACCGGCGCCGAGTCCCTGGTGCTGAGCCCCGAGCTGCAGGGCGGCGAGGAGGCGGACGACGAGCGCAGCGAGCTGGTCAGTGAGGGCCGGCCCATGGAAACGGACAGCGAGAGCGACTTCCCGGTCTTTGTGCCGGGCGCCGGTAGCCAGTCGACACCTTGCCTCGAGAAGGACGGCGAGGGCGGCAGAAACAAGATGGAGGGGCGGCGTCTCTTCCCCACACAGAAGATGATGGAATGCGACACGCTTTCTCGCCGCCGTTCGCTGCGGAACAAGACGGACAGCGAGTCGTCGGCAGAGGCGGCGGGTGGCGAGGGCCGCGCGGAAGCCAGCACGCGGCTGGCGCGGGTCCTGGAGGTGATGAAGAAGGGCCGGTCCACCGGCAGCCTCAGCTCGTCGTCTCGCAGCGAGTCGGAGCGCCCGGAACCGCCAGCCTGGCACCTCAAGATCACCGAGCGCCTCATGGTCAGGCTGCGCGCCTCCTCCGACGACATGATCCTTCCAAAGAGCCGCGCCTCCGACGGCCGACGCAAGAATAACATTCGGCGGCGCCACACCATGGGAGGCCAGAGGGATTTTCCCGAGCTGGCAGCCATGCACGACTGGCGGGAGCAAGGCGGCGCCGACCGCACAGCTGAGCCATCGCTGCTGGACCGGTTGAAACCTCGACGGGCCTCACAGGACTTTAGCATCCGTGACTGGCTCGGCGGAGAGCGCAGCCGACGGGGCGGTGGCGACGGCACCCCGGGAGAATCCGGCCCAGTAGGAGGCGGCCAAGCTATGCCGCCGTCGCCGCCGAACATCGAGGCGGCGCCCATGGCCGTCCCAGAGAACGTCGACCCCCAGGATGCCGTAGCCCCGAACGGCAAAAGCAAGTCGCCGCTCGGAGACGACGCGCACCCTCACAAACTGTCGGGGGCGCATGTGGTGCGCTCACGCTTCTACCAGTACCTCTGACCCCTCGCCCCCCCCCACTCCCCCGTCCCCGCCTCCAACCCAAGGCCAGGATGAATGTGTTATCGTACGAACGTGCACTCTGAGCTGCACAGTAATTTTTTTGTTTAGTTATTTTTTTTACAAAGTTTATGTGTAAATAACATGTATAGTTGCCATCTTTGTGACTGGCACAATGGATAATGCGCATCGCTGGCCAGACTGGAACTCAACCTCCCCTGCACTCTCCCTTCCATTATTATTTTTATCTTTAGAAGAATGTACAACTTTCATACTTGGAGTAACGCAAGTCGCAGTGAACGGTGTTCCTCCCAATATTTGCAGGGGGATGGGTACTACCCAAAAAGATTTGTAATTGCCTATAGATGCCACAAGATGGCAGAAAAGCACTACTTTTCTCCTGGGGCGGAGCAATTGTCTGTCTGAATACATCGCCCCCCTTCTTCACTTCTACAAAGTTCTCTGGGACTGAGATGCCACATCAAAATTGTCATGGTAAGCATGGCAGATGGACAGGTCCTCACCCAAAAATCTCCAAACGGGGGAATTTGTGATTGCTAAACCTTTGGGGGCGGGGAGACCAAACAGTACCACAAATGGCACGAAATCTGCAGGTAATTTGTAAAAAAAAGAATAAATAAATAAATAATTGCAATTACCTATAGTTCCCACAAGATGTCGACAAAGCACTATTATCTAAATGAATATTTGTTTCTACGAACGCAATATACGTCTATGCCACTAGATGGCGCTTAAGTATTTTTTGTTGCTCGGGAAAAATCATATTTGCAATTTTTAAACCGCGAATAATCGGGGATTCAATGTACTTGAAGACATAATGTGTAGGCATAACTATTGGGATGCACTTGTTGGTCCATCAGTGGCTAAAACTGGAGCCTTAATCCCACATCAGAAAAAAAAATGTACCTTGTTCACATGGTACACGCAGGGAGCGTGCTGTGGGAATGCCTCATTTGTTGGGTTTGTTTTTGCCGCACAGACGCAACAGCCAGAGATTAGCTTGACAAATATATTGTAATTTTATCAAATAAAATGAAAAGTAATGATGATGACGTACGAGTATGTAATACTTTTGTGTATGGTCATTTTTTTTCTATTTACAATCTCTGTCTAGTTATTGTCCCAAATGGACATTTTATATCTGTTTTTCACCCCAAAATGGAAAATAGTGCCTCTTTTTTCCCCCATTTTGTGACTCTTTCTACGAGCAGTTGTGTTTAAGAAGAATTTTGAAGGTGAGCATTCCAACAGGTTAAACTCCAGTTTATTTCTTCACCCGTCAAGTTTCTCCGGAGACGTGAAGCGGTTGCATGTGTTGGCACTGACGTCAGTGCAATGTTTCCCCCCCCCCCACCCCCCCTCGAAGAACACTGGAAATAAATCATCTTAAATACTATGAGTCGTGTGTCTCTCTTTAGTACACGGCTGGCGAGTGCACTACTTAAAAAAACTACATTGACCATTAAATACATTTCCTCGATTAAAATCGAAAAAAAAATTATTCTGACGTCATCAACGTGCGTAAGTCCTCGTCGATTTCGTTTCGAAGCACAATTTTTTACGACGCAAATACATTTCACGGTAGCGTTGCAGTTGCCATTGGTGACGCGAAAATATTTTTTAAGTAGGTTCAAACGATGTTGTAATCGATATGTGAATGTTTGTGACATCCAGGGCAGAAGCTGGACATGTCGTTATTTACGACGTTATCCTTGAGTAACTTGAATTTGATAGAAACAAAGTGTGCGCCGGGAAAGCAATGAAGACGATCCCGGAATGTCCTATTAACGTCTACTAGTGACGTAATCAACGCGACCGCACAGCCAAGTTACCATTCAGACGCCGAGGAGAAGTCAGCCCGGAGGGTCAGGATTTGATGTCATCAAGGTAAGCGGCTCGCACCCCGCCTATGATAAGAATTATATGCTATTTTAAATATTTTCCTTGAATGAATGAATGAATGAATTAAATATTTTCAAAATTATGCTTACCTTCTTTGAAAATCATTGTATTTAAACTACGCGCCTGTATGCGCGTGTATAAACAGTAATATTGAAGACAATAAGCAGTAAAGTTAAGTCGAAGTATTGTATCTTAAAAAGAGATTGTAAATATGATGTATGAATGATAAATGTGCAGATTTGTAGAGAACAATTGTCATTATCATGTAAGGCAGCTCCCGCTCACGTTACACAACTTGTTCAACCTGCTTAACCAGTTGGTTGTTGACAAGCAAACAATGTACACGTGAAGAACAATGTGGCATCGCAGATACATCGATGTGTTTGTGTGGAAGAGAATTGCGGAATGCCGATATTGTGCAAGTTTAGTCCGAGTTCAAGAGACCACACAGGAGAATTTTCCCAAGTAGGTTTTATGTGCACGTTACCATCACTTCTCCATCTTTAGAAGGTAGCATCAGAGATGGCACTGCACATGTTCAGGAAAACAATTGCAGGTGTCCATTTTTTTTTTTTTACACAGCTTCTTATCCATCTCGGTTTCTATCCTTGGGAAAGAAGCATGTTGGTGTTGTGCGTCCTCCTGGCGTTATTGTCTCCTCTGACCTCGGCACAGACGTACCGCTGGGGGGCCTGTCCCATCCCCAAGGTGCAGCCTAACTTCCAGCTCCAAAAGGTAACGAGGATGGCGTCACCGCTCACCTGGCCGTCACTAACACCGCCTTCTCCTGTCATTGCGGATGTCAGTATTTGGGGAGGTGGTACGAGATCGCCAAACTGCCCGCCAGCTTCGCGAGGGGGAAGTGCATCGAGGCCAACTACGCCATACGACCGGATGGAACCATCCGAGTGTTAAACTCTCAGTTCTAGTGAGTACAGAATTGTCTTTCTTTCATCCGTAGATCCAAGGAACCATATTAAAAGTACTATCCCACAAAGCAAAGTCTTCTAGTGGCAAAGATAAAATACCTCAGAACTAAATTTGTTCCGAAATTTCCTTAACTTCTTTGGTTATCCACCGTTCTTCGTAACAAAATTCATTCAGACAATTATTTTGTGATCGTCCATTGAGCAATTTTGCTTTCGTGTGTGTTTGTAGTAAAGAAAAAGTACGGACAGCAGAGGGCACAGCAGTGGTCCCGGACCTGAGAAACCCGGCCCGAATTGGAGTCAGCTTCTCCTACTGTAAGTCATTTCTAAATAATACAGAAGAGCATTGTTGCTGTCTAAATTCAATCGTGGTGGACCTCGTGTGTGATGACAAAAGACACGCAATAACAAAAACGCACAATCCGCTTTTTTGGGGTTTTCTTGTTAGTGTTGACAATGGAGGCCTGTTTGGTCATGTGCAGTCTGGTCTCGTAGTCTCTCAGTGGTCATCACTGTCCTGCTTAAATAGATCCTGTGAGGACATCATCACATGCTTCTGATTTTCACGGAGAATGGCCCTGTGATAGAGACACTTTATTTTTGTTTTCTTTTTTTTTTTTAAACTATACCTTGGAATTTCAGTGGTTTGTGGTTGACTTATATGGCCACTGGAACCACTTACTGTGCTTCATTTCATTTCCGTATGAGTTAGCTTGTCCCTAGCTAGTCACCGGCTTAGCTCACATGCTAGCATCATAGCAGTTGAAGAAAACCTGCCAAAATATAAAATGCTACTTTTTGTTTATGTCGTCATTTGCTGCCTAAGTTCTGAGTTGAATCATAGTAGCTTTTCTATCTAGCTAGCTAGCTAGCTGGCTATCATACCTAACGCTACCAGGCCACCTAGTTAATAAAATAGAAAGACAAATATGTGCATTTCACCAAAATTAGCATGCTTGCCCTGTCTTTCCAACTCATCAGGTTACCATTGGTTCCTTGTTTGGTGGCTCCAAATTAGAGCTTTTCCAACTAAGCGGCTAAGCTAGCTACCGGCTAATGTGAAGCATGAAGGAGAACGGATTTTGCTTGGGGATATTCTCAGTCGTCCAGATCATTTCTTTCTCAGGGCATTGAATCACCTGGAACTGGAATGGTCTGGTTTCTGGTCGGTCCTAACAAAGCCTCGTTGCATGACCTGATGAAGTCTTCTTAGATTAAACATCTTCTAAGTCAACCTTTCGCAGCCCAGTTGCGATTCACTGCCTTGCGAAAGGTTACTGAGTCATAATAATAATTTGTGTCTGCCTCTGTCCGCAGTCACACCCTACAGTCCCTATTGGATCCTGAGCACGGACTACACCAGTGTAGCCGTGGTCTACTCGTGCACCGACATCCTGCGCATATTCCACGTCGAGTACGCTTGGATCCTGGGCCGCTCGCGCTTCCTGCCGCCCGAGACTGTGCGCTATGCTCAGGACCTGTTATTGACTGAGGGCGTGGACCTCTTTCGGATGACCGCCACTGACCAGACGGGTTGCAAGGACGACGAGCACGTCACCGCTACATGCTAACGACAGAATATCTTAATCATTTGGCTTAATAGGCCTTTTTAGCATGCCGTCACATGTCCTTCCAACAATTAACGCACACAGAGCAGCATACGACAATACAGGCATGTTGTACATGTGACATGCTAACGCTAAGCTAGCTTTTATACATCACCCCTCTTTTGTGATTGATTTCAAATTCATTGAGCTGCTTCTTATTAAAAGGGGAAAATCAACCAATAATTGAATAATAATATGGTGTATAATAGTATTTATGCTACATTTTGTACTAGAGAGTAGCCTACCTATGATTAAAATAAATACTATGTGAGTTTGAAAAATGTTATATGTTGTCCTCACTGTATGAGTATATGTATGTATGTATGTGCACAAACAGTTTAATGTGCATGCAGTACATCCAATTCCACAAGTGGGCATTTGGAGGCGTGTGTGTGCGTGTTTGCATGGGAGGTGGTGTTCTTCTTACTCCCCTCAGTCACTAGCCGTGCAGCAGAAGACCAACGCCAAACAGCAGATCAACAGCAACACTCCTTAACAGGTACATTACAAAAAAAAAAAACATTCATACTTTTACTGAAAGGACATTTGAAAACTCGTAATGTGCGTTGGGTGCTAAAATGCGTTCTGATCTCGAACAAACATTCCAGTCTGACTTTAATTGTGTTTGTGTTTATTTCAAGGCAGCGAGATGAAGAGTTTGCTTTGCGTCACTGTTATACTTTGTGTCTTTGTCTTCCACGTCAGCGGTAAGTATGTGAGACTCACTTGGCTTTTTATTATTGTCAAAATGGATGTGGAGTTTGTACAAAAGTGCAATGATACAGTAAGTTTGATATGCACCAATCAATGCATCAATAATGATGTTTTTTTTTGGGTGGGGGGGCACAAAGACACTTCTGTCTGCAGTGTGTTGAATTCCTTCACTTTGAGTGTGTGTGTGTGTGTGTGTCTTGTCAGTGGTCAGCAACATTATTTGGAGAAGCTCGCAGGTCCCCTAAAAGTCTGTCCGGGCTGAATACTGTCTTTGTGTGTGGCAATACTTGGAATGCTTGCTAAATGTTTATCTTTCTCCACTCTCTCTCTCTCCTGCTCCACAGAGGCCAGAGTCATTCCAGAGGGGGGTAAAGCACAAATATAACTATTCTATGATATAGGTCTTAATATTATTTGCAGCTTGATAAAAATGAAGACAAAAAATAAACATTGAACATGTGGCCTTCTTCGTCTTCAGTGCCGTACGATGAACCCCCAGCTGTCCCGTACTGGCCATACTCCACCTCGGACTTCTGGAACTATGTGGAGTACTTCAGGTCCATTGGGGCCTACAACCACATCAACGAGATGGCGCGGGCGTTCTTTGCCCACCAGCAACTGGGGGACACCCTGGGCTACGACAGCATCGCCGGACATGAGCACTGAGGGGCCAAGATGGACTGGGAGACCCGAGAAGTTTTAGAAAAAGGCAAAGAAATTACTAAAGTAATTGTAGCACAGCCATACTTGTATAGAGAGATGTAGGTTTTACTGTAGTTATAGTAGCATTTTTTTGCATGACGCTTTCATGTAATTAATTTAAAATAAATCCACGGTGTTTCAATTCTGTTGACTTTTTTGATTATTCTGTTCCGCATTAAATTTAATGTGAGTTATTCATGATTGAAATGAAACAATTATTTGGGAAGTTATGAAAGGGGGGGGGGGGTAACCAGAAACATGTATTTTGGACAATTTCAATGAATATATTTTAAAAACATGTTATTTGTGAGTAGAAATACCTTCAATAATAACAAAATTCCATGTTTTATTTTTTAAAATATTTATTAATGATGGCAACGGTTCGCTTCGGATTTTTTTTTGGACAGAAACTGGTTTGAAGCCGAGCACATTTTCACGTCACACGCGCTTTTTTTGTTCCAGCAACATTTGTTGAACACTGTTATTCAAGTTAAAAGAACCAGGCATATATTTTTGGTACAGTATGTAAAAAAATACAGTACATAGTAACAGTAGCATTAAAATACAAAATGGCGAAAGTCCATTTCGAAAAGGTCGTCGACAGAGGATCGAGTTTGAAGCCGAGGACATTTCAGCGTCGGACGTGCTTTGTTTTGCTCCTAGCACCCAGCACAACCTGATAGAGTCAGTCAACTCAAGTTAGTCAAAAAGACTGCTATTGAAAAAAATGAAGCCTGCCGTGGACGAGATGTTTCCGGAAGGAGCAGGACCGTATGTGGATCTGGATGAGGTTTGTTCGCCTGTTTTTGTTTTGAAATAAACACGGCTAAAGCTGGTTAGCTTGCTAGCCAAAGGATACCTGCCGCTGCCTGCGTTGTAATCGTTTCACTCGGTTATCTAGTACTTACTACGAATGAATTCGCTACATATCTTTGTGACACTAACATCAATATAGTCCTTTTTAAAATCACAAATTGCTCGATTTAAGTGTTTGAATAGTGAAACTGTTGAAAAGATTTTAATGCGCTGCACTGTCGTATGCCTGCAGGCAGGAGGCAGCAGCGGCCTTCTGATGGACCTGGCTGCTAATGAGAAGGCAGTTCACTTGGACTTCTTCAATGGTAAACGTTCCAACACGTGGCATGCATTTTAAAAAGTCAATTTTGTGTAAGATATATAATATATGGCAGGATTCGGCAAAGTCTGGCTCCATCTGTTCTTTAAGAAACAATTTGTCACTGTTTTGTATATCAAGAATGTTTGTTGCCTCCATTTAGCATTTCCCTCAATAAAACCTTAGTGGAATATACGATTTTTTTTTCCTCTAGCTTTTTTATGTTCAGAGTAGTAAAATTAGAACTAAATTTTAAAAAATGCTAAATACATCCAGCTGTTCAACTTAATGTATTCCTGTTGATTGAAAAGTTACATTTCCGTACCTTTGGCACACTCATACAAGACATTTCAAAAACCCCAAAAGTAACAAACTCAGTTAATGTGTTTTGTTTCCCGCGGTGCTTGGCCACCGGCTCAAAACAAGGCTGCGCAGCACAGGAGCAGGGCGAAAAGCGCTGATTGTTAAAACAAAGCGATGCTTTATGGCGGAAACGCAGCACGGCGCCTTCCCACTCAGCTGCATTTAGCGTGCACGCCAGCGAGCGCATATGGCGCTTGTTAAACGGCGCTTGTACACGCTAAGTCGCGACTAGCTCGGGAGATGAGAACTGGCATCGTGGCTCATAGGAAATGGCGTGGATTTGCAGCCTCTACTTGACTAGATTTTAGCAGAAATGAATACAATTGTACAAAAAGGGAGAATAAATACAAACAAATACATTTGACAATAAATTGTGAAAATGTACGCATGTAAGATTTACCCTGCAAATCACGCTGGCCCCCTTGGCGCTTCAACTTGTCTTTCTTGCTGTCTAATGTGTTTTTGTTTTGTTTTTTAAACCTATGAAGGCCTCATCTGACCTCGTCCTCACCCTCGTCTCCTCCTTGCAATAACAGCATTTACTCAATCTAATTTGCAGCTTGTTTTTGTGAAGAGAGCACCTAAAATAAAACTTTGAGGACGAGGAAAGATTTTTTTTTGATGGGGGGGGGTGCGCAAAGGTTGACTGGCATATTATAACACCAAATTCATTCAACTCATTGTCTTCCCACTTTGTCTTTCTTGTTTCCGCCTATAGACTTTGAGGACCTTTTTGATGACGATGACCTGCAGTGACTCCACAACCCCGCACCCCCACACGCACTCACCTTCATGAACATGTCCATATGAATGAAACGTGTCCCTCTCAAATAAAACTCGGTTTCAAAAGCAGCCAAAGAACCAGCCCCCACCCCAACGCCCCCATCCTCAATCCTGAGAATGACTGACATTCCAGCGTGGAGAAAATTATGCGTATGTGTTTTTCTGGAGATTTGCGGGCAGCCACGAACACCTGTTAGCCAAACGTAATTACACACGAGATGCGAGCCGAGCATCAAAACAGCCGGCAGGACGGGAGACGTCGAGAAACGCCGGCGGGTCAGATGCGGCTGCTGGTTGGCACGTAAGGGGGGTGGAATGCCCACGCGACACATTAGCACAAATTAGCGTCACAGTGGCTGTGAAGGTCACATTGTTACCATGGGAACAAAAGTCAGTCCAAACAAAACAAGATTGAAACCTTGAGCGTCCCTGCGTCTTTGGAAACAAAACATTCAACCTTCCCTTCAAGTCCAATTAGAATTTCAGCCTCTCCCGCATTCCCACACAATTTCCGCCGCACCATAACTGGGATTCACCGGATGCCGGTTTCCACTCCCTGAGGAGCACCGTCCGCCTCAATGCTGAGAGATAGACAGTCAGCCATTGATCATGTCTCCTATGAAAGACGCTCGAACAAACAATTGTTTCTCCGGCAAGAAAGGTTGGCAGTTGCGGATTTGCGCTTGAGCGGCGGCAATCCTCGGGCGGCCGGTGCTCTCCAAGGGAGGGGAGGGATGAGGCTACCATGCGCTGATGGGACCAAACGGAAAAAGCATAGATAGCTTTTTGAACATTTAGATTTTTTTTTTGGCAAACATAACACTAAGTAGCCTAAAAAACAATTTGTAGTAGTCTTTAACCCCTTCAGGGACAGCGGTTACTACAGTGGACAGCTAATCAGGTTACAGGGTGCATGAGACGTTACCATCGCAGTTTTTCGCATTCGGTCCCAAAAAAGTCAGAGTTTGTCTCTAAAAAGGCCAACGTGCCTCAACACGGCGCCTGTGTGCAGGAAACCGAAGATTAGCAGATTCCTCATGTGCCGAACAGCTGTCACTCTGCGCAATCGCGAGTGCGCATTTTCGTTCACGTTGAGCTTCCGAGTGCTGTTTGCGGGCTTTAGGCAGCAGCCTCCGAGAAGTGCTTATGTGGCACCTCATTAGTGTCTCGTGTCTTCGGGCACCTCGTCGACGTTGCGGCACCCGAATGCATCCCGAGTATCACGGAAGGCTGAAATAGGTTGTGCGAATGCTTAGAGATGACATTAACAAGAAGTAAAGCAAGGACTCTTCGTTCGAGGTTAGCGGCAATCCCCAGGTGGCCCGGCGTGGCTGTAATCGCAACAACTCTTGATTGAATACTTTCTTGAAAGCTTTTAACTATATTCAGAAAAAAATATTGGCAAAAGTGTGAATGCTCATTTCTCAGCATTGCCACAAAAAGAAGCGAAATGGATTTTCAAATACTGGCACGATGAAGGCATGACTTGTGCGAATACTCGTCTCTCAGCAGCCATGCAATTTGATATATTTTCTTGTGTCATACAGCCTGAGTGTGAAAGTCGATCTTTCAGCATTGAAAACAAAACAATTTGTGTGAATGCTCATCTTTCAGCATTCATACCATCAGAAGCAAAATATACGCATCCCCGCCCCCTTCAGATGACTCTGTCCTAATTTTATAGGTACGTGTTTTTTTGTTGCGAAACTGCATTCATTTTAATGCATGCCTCTGCATTCATATAATAATCACCAAAATAGAGATTTTAAGATGACAACGAATTTTCGCGAATGCACAGGGAGAGGTATTGGCACAAGAAGTAACAGTTAATCAGTAACCGACCTGTTTGCATGACCATGCCTAATGACTCGGATGCGAATGCTCGTCATTCACGTGTCGAGAAGATAAATCTGTTCACTGGCACAAGCGAGCGCATGAGTGAGAATGCGTGTCTCTCAGCATCCGCGTGATCTCCCATCATCAAACAACTGTGTGACTTGTTTGGCTCGCTGCATTTCCAAGGACTTCTGTCCCCATTCATTTTTGACCAGCTTTTTTTGTACTACATGCTTGAAATAAAAATGTCCACGCACATTATTAGAGTGAGCGCTCATCTTTCAGCATTCCCCTGAAAAAGAGAAAAAAAAGCCCTCCCACCTTTTTGCATCCTGCTTTTAATTACACTTCCTCTCATTGGTTCGACTTTTGGAAGCCCTTGGCCAATCGGAGCCTCTGTTGAGGTGGCCCTCCACTCTGTGTGTGTGTGTGTGTGTCAATGAATACCTGTTGTGCATTTGTGATGACGGGCCTGGTTTAAAATCTGCCCCAAGTTTTTGTGCGAGGCAGTCTGTCTCAGGGAAGTCTGCTTCACAGTCGTATTCACACACTCGGTGTTCCGCAAGAGTCTATCTCGGACCCCCAGTCAGTGTTGTCGCCAAGGGGAACCTCAGGTAAGAAGAAAATGTTTTGCCCTGTGGAGTGGTTCAAAAACAACTTTTTGTGACTCTTTTTTTTCCAACCTGGTAGGAGACCAGACAAGACGAGCTAAGTAATGGCTGCCCATAGGAGGACCGGCCTCTCCGGCGTGCTTGTCGCCGCCACGCTGGCCGTGGTCATCGTGCTGCTGCTGCTTCCCGGTGAGTTGTCAACAACGCAGCGAGGATCATCCAAGTCCTTGCTGGCAAAAGTGCTGACGAGACTCGCCGAGAAGCTTTTGAAAAGTCAAACTGTAAACATCCTTCACAGGAGGCGGCAAAGGTACTCGCGCTCCGTGCTTCGGTAGGAGAACAGATACTTGTGTGGAAAAAACAAATCTTGAAGTAAAAGTAGAGGTACTGATTAAACTCATTCAACCAAAGTAAAAAAATATCCTTTTTTACTTTCATGCACAAATAATAATAACTTAAATCCGGATTTTTTTTTTCCTCAAGTGTGATTGTCTTTAGGCGTGAAAAAAAAAAACAATAGTGGCAGTGGACGGCAATACGCTAAAAGGGATACAAATGTTTATAACCAAAATATATACATTCACATGCTGTATTTCTTTTACATTATTCATTCATTCATTTCATTCATCTTCCAAGCCGCTTGATCCTCACTAGGGTCGCGGGGGTGCTGGAGCCTATCCCAGCTGTCTTCGGGCAGTAGGCGGGGGACACCCTGAATCGGTTGCCAGCCAATCGCAGGGCACACATAGACAAACAACCATCCACGCTCACACTCACACCTAGGGACAATTTAGAGTGTTCAGTCAGCCTGCCATGCATATTTTTGGAATGTGGGAGGAAACCGGAGCACCCGGAGAAAACCCACGCAGGCCCGGGGAGAACATGCAAACTCCACACAGGGAGGCCTGAGCTGGACTCGAACCCGGTAACCTCTGCACTGTGAAGTCGACGTGCTAACCACTGGACTACCGGGCCGCCACTCTTTTACATTAATGTCATAAAAATATCTGTACAAACATATTTAATAGAGTCAATCAGAAATGTATAGCAACATAATTCAGCTTCCCTCACTGGATGAATTATCTATCGATGGATCGCTCGATCTATCTATCTAGTCTATCGATCGAGGACATTTCGAGTTGGAATGGATATGCATTAACATTTCTTCTGAGGTGCCTCATTGTCAAAAAATGATTACGCAACACAGCCATGAATCGCCCGAGGTGATGAAAAGGACGTTTATTCTGCTCACGCCGTGATGGCAAGTGGCTCTCAAGTTGCGTCTTAATCATAATAATCATCCTCCCGTCCATAAAATGTGCTCGAGTTCCCTGTGCCTCCGCACACCTGCTTCTCATCCCGCAAAGGTAGGAGGTGATTGGCAGCTTTACAAGCCGTGCCCCCGACCCCCAGCACCCCCCCCCTATCCATTTTCTCGCTCGGTGCTGTTTAGCTCCTGTGTAAAAATAACTACCTGTCAGCATCACGTCTTCAAAGTGACGCTCCGCTATCAAATGTGATGGACACTTTTTTTAAATTGGCTTGTAAAAAAAAAAAAATAATAATAAATTACACGAAGGAATCATTTATTCTCATTAAATATAATGTATAGAGGCTTGGAAAAAATGTGTCTTAAAAATCCTTTTTTGCATTTACTGTAATCACTTGTTCTGAAGCATTTTAGTTGCTAAAAAATAATTCATTCATTCATTCATCTTCCTAACCACTTGATCCTCACTAGGGTCGCGGGGGGTGCTGGAGCCTGTCTTCGGGCACTAGGCGGGGGACACCCTGAATCGGTTGCCAGCCAATCGCAGGGCACACAGAAACGAACAACCATTCGCACTCACACTCACACCTAGGGACAATTTAGAGCAGGGGTGTCCAAACTTTTTGCCAAGGGGGCCAGATTATATGTGGTAAAATGTCGGGGGGCCGACCTTGGCTGACATTCTTTACATTGAACAACAATATTGTTCAACAAATTTTAGTAAGCCAGTCTGTTTCACATTTCCATTTTTATTTTAATTTCAACAATCTTAAGAATTTCTTTGCGATTGGCTGGCAACCGATTCAGGGTGTCCCCCGCCTACTGCCCGAAGACAGCTGGGATAGCCTCCAGCACCGCCCGCGACCTTAGTGAGGATCAAGCGGCTCGGAAGATGAATGAATGAATGAATAAGAATTTCTTTTGGTTCATTTGAAACAGGTATATCACATACAACTGCTTATTCACTTGACTTTTTCTTAAACAGAAGTCTCCTGAGTGCAAATTGATTGATTTGAAACATAAAATGTATCACCATGACTTTTCAATAGTCACAAAACCTTTGACTCGAACAACAGGGAAATGAACAAGCAATACACATATCCACAACTGCAAGGATCATTTGAAATATGACATATCAGTCAATATAAACACGGAGTGATGTCTTGTTAACTCGTGAGTGATGCCCTCTAGTGTCTAAATGCTATTACTCATTTAGTGAATGCTATTACTCATTTAGCCACTAGAGGGAAGCAGTACTCTATGAAACATCACTCACCAGTCTATGAGACCTCAGTCAATGCAACACGTGTTCCATTGCACCCAACCTGCGGGCCAGACGGCACTGATTTTATGACAGGGGCCGAGGGCCGGATGAAATTCGACCGCGGGCCAAATCCGGCCCGCGGGCCGGACTTTGGACACGCCTGATTTAGAGTGTTCAATCAGCCTGCCATGCATATTTTTGGAATGTGGGAGGAAACCGGAGCACCCGGAGAAAACCCACGCAGGCCCGGGGAGAACATGCAAACTCCACACAGGGAGGCCGGAGCTGGAATCGAACCCGGTAACTCTGCACTGTGAAGCCGACGTGCTAACCACTGGACTACCGGGCGGCCCGGTAGTCCAGTGGTTAGCACATCGGCTAAAAAATAATTATAAATGATAAATAATTTAGTTGCATAAAAAAAATGCTGAGCTCTCCCAGTGTCATTCATCAAGGGCAGCGGTTACGACAGTGGACAGTTTGTCATGTTATCAGGTTACAGGGTGCATGAAAGGGTTAAAAAAATTAAACAATGATTCAATTCAAAATGGAAATGTACAGAACTGCAATCAAAGTTTCAAAACAGAAACTTGAAGTGAAAAGCCGCCCCCGAATTGTGTGCGCGAAATTGATTCCTGCCACACTTTTACGAGTCTCTGCTCAAGAAGAATCAAACATTTTACTCCAAATTCTCCCTGGTATCAGCAAAATCGGAGGGCTGACAATTCTACAGTTGTCTGTTCACCCCCCCACCCCCCCAAGTAGTATATTTTTCACTTAACAACTTCCCGCCGTAAAACCCATTCACGCTTCCTTTGAATTCACCCGAGTGATGTTTTGCCTCAGCCTCCCATCGCCCCTCCTGGTCGTCTTCGTCGTCCTCCTCCTCCTCCTCTCCTTCTGGAAGGCATTAACACCTTTTCCCCATGGAGATGAAAGAAAAGCTGAATTCACTGTTCCTTCATGCACGCACACGCAGATTTTGAGGCACAGCGTGCGGTCCAGTATCCCGGGCCCGCCTATAAAAATGTACAAAGAGCCGCAGTCAGAAAAAGCCCCGCAGGGGCCGATGCGAGCAACCGTTGACAAGAATGTGCGGCCGTAAGCGTTCGAGCGGCATCGTGGGGAAGCGTGGCGCAGAAGCACCATCCAGGTTGCAAAGGGCTCGTGATTTTTTAATTTTTTCCTGACGGATCTCATCTTTCCTCTCTTTTGTGTGTTGCAGCCGACGTCTCAGCAGGACCAGTCGCCGGCAAGGCCACACCAGACGGTAAAAGTTGGACTCTTACTAGTAGTAGAAGTAGTTTGAGTGTCCTGCATTTCCCTTACTGATTGACATCAAAGAGTTTGACTTTCAAGTCTTTTGACGTGAGCCGTGCAAGCGATTTAGTTAAAGCCGGCGGAATTAACGGCGTCTTTTGCCTTCCCTTCAGCCGGGGAGAGCATCCGGGCGAGGGCGGAGGCGGCGGCGGCCCACAGAAGGCTGAGCCGGAACCGCAGGAACATCAGCTGGTACAAGCAGCACTCGGATTTCTGGAGCTGGTACAAGTACTTCACCGACAACGGCAACCAGGAGGCGGTGAGTCGATGAACCCCCCCCACCCACCCACCCCCTGAAATGATCCAAAGTAAGGTGACATTGCAACTACTGTATTGGCCCGAATGTAAGAAGGTGTTTTTTTTTGCATTGAAATGTGGCGTCTTATATTCGGGATCCAGACGTTATACCCATTCGCGACGCTAGGTGGCGCCAGACATCATTGACGCGAATGCTGAACTTGACTCCCCACGCCAAAGTGAACCCATGTCACGAAGAAGACAAATAAAAATAGTGGTAGCACGAAGAAGAAAAATAAAAAATACCAGTAAGAAAGAAACGAGAAGAAAATAATAGAAGAGCTAACAGAAAATGGAGACGCATAGCGACAATCTGGAGAAAATTTACGTTTCAAAAACCAGAAGCCATTCATTTACGAATGTGATTGCATTGGAGTTTACATATTTAAATGTTCAGATATTAAGATTTGAATGAGGCTAAATAAGATGCTTTTTCTCCCAAATATATTGTTAGAATCATTAGTTTCAGATGTACTGTAATTATTTTCTGTATAAAAAATTAATTTGGTGTTCAAAAAGTCTTTTTTCAAACTTGAGTGTTGAAAAAGAGGGGGTCTTCTTATAATCAGGGCCGTCTTATATTCAGCCCAAGACGGTAAATGGAAACTCGGCCCCCTTCAGGTTCAGGAGCTGGACCGCATCTACCTAACCTACCTCCAGAACAAGAACCGCGCCGAAGGCCGTCGCTCTTACAAAGCCTACCTGCGCCACCTGGGTGAGATCTACAAGTCCTGCGCCGACTCGGATGACCCCAACTGCGTGGCATCCTACACCAGTAGGGCCAAGCCTGAGCCCCCCAAGCCGGCGCCGGTCAAAACCTGTGACCCCACCAAGGACGCCTACTGCCTGTACGCCGCCTTGGTGGCTCGGAAGAGTCCCTACATGCCACTGGTGCTGCCTGCCCAGGCCCCGGCTCCGGTGAAGTCCCCCGCCCCTCTTTTTGTACGACCTGCCGCCGCAGCCAAAGAACCTCAGTCGGGTTACTACTACTATGCACCGTCGTCAGTTTCTTTCCTCTCCAAGGTATGACATCTCACCGCCTTTACAGTGTTTTCCAACCGTCATGGAGCGAAGGCCCAGTGGAGTCCAAGTGTTTCTCGTTTTCAGGAGCAGAAGGCGGAGCTGCTGCGCGTCTGCGGGGCAGAGGACGTTGAGTGTTTGCAGTACCACCTGAGGGCCGCCTACGGCTACCCGCCCACCGGCGGGAGCTCACCGGCTTACGCCCACCTGGGCTGTGACCCGACAGTGGACCCCACCTGCAAGCCTCAGAAGGCCTCGTCTGGGCTCTACCAGTACCCCAACTGTGACCCGCTCAGGGACCCATACTGCGCCTACCTTGCCTCCCCGATGGTGAGTTTTAATGTACTTGAAATGTCCTGTCAAGTAACCAAGTATTTGTACTTGGTTGGCAAAATTCCCATGTAATCAGCATTTTTCCTTCCAGGCTCCCCGAGTGACCAACCCCCCTTCTGGCTCGGGATCCTGCAACCCCATCTTTGAGGACGGTTGCAACCCCCTCACCGCCACCAAATTCGTCACACCTCAAGAGGCATACAAAACGGAGCCGAGCGAGGAAGCGGCCGCCATCCGGGTTCCCCCTCCCGCCGCCGACCACTACAGCGACCCCTATGGCATGTATAGAGATGCTAACGCTAATGCTAACAGGGTGACTGACCCTTACGCCACGTACCGCCAGGCTAGCGCCCCGGCCGCGCCGCCCGCCGATGATCAGTACGCAGTGCTGCGGCGCTTCATGGCACAGGCGCAGGGCAGCGACCCATATGCGCCCCGCATGGAGTCGATGCCCGAGTCCAACCCCAATGATCCCTTCTCTGCCATGAGAGACACCGCCTCCGCTACCATGCACCGCCACAGTGCCCGTCAACACTACCTGTTCTCACCCCCAACTTACGAGGAGCCTACCAGGGAGGAGCGCCATCCTCTGGGCCCGCCAGGAAAAACCAAAGAGGGCTACGACTGCTTCATCGGGTATGACCGCGATTGCTTCCCGCTGCAGCCGGCCGAGCCCCGATCCAGCGCCCACCGCCGCATCCCTCATCCCGCCGAGGCCTATGAGCCCCACCTGAAAGCCGACGGCACCCGCGACGGCGTCCTGGAGCCGCCGAACCCGCACTGCGATCCAGAGTTTGACCGCGACTGCCGCCTGCGCCGCCGCGAACCCGAGCAGCCCCGCCACGAGGACCCCAAGGCCCAACCGGAGGTGCCGGAACAGGACCCTTACGAGGCCGAGCCCTACCAAAGCGGCCAGGAGGAGCCTCACGTGTCCAACGTGCCGACGCCCCCTCAGGGAATGCCCAGCCTACAGGACATACTGAGGAGCTACGGCGACCACTTCTCCGAGCAGGAAGACTACCGCAAGAAGTAAAGTCCAGACACATGCCAGCTTGTTGGTGCACAAATGCCCTCAAAGCTTTCCATCTCACCAGACCCCCACGCGATGCCAGTCCATGGACACAATGAACACGAAAGCATCCTAAGGTCATTCGCTTTTGATTTGGGGCGCTCGGGTATCACTCGCAAGACCTCAGTCCTCCTCCAATCAATACATTGTGACTTGCCAATGCTCTGCTTGGCTTCGCCATCTCGCCACTGACAACTTCTGTAAAGTTTTTTTTCTCCCTGCTTTGGAATGTTCGAATAAAAAGCTCTTGAAAGCTGTCTTTTTTTAGCCATTTTTCATTCCTCAGTAACATTTTGTCATACACATATTTTGCGCACTTTGCAAAGCCATAATGGTGATGTTGGACATTTCAAAATAATTTTAGTCAATTTTTGAGAACTGGATTTTTCCAAATAGGTTGTGCTTCCTCGTGTGTGTGTGTGTGTGTGTGTGTCTGTGTGCGCTCAAGCAACTTGTGTCCTGACTATCGTCATTGCATCGCATTGAGTTAATTATGGCGTCTCCAAAATGGTTGCAAAATGCCTGCACTTTATCTTCAGCCTGGAAGGATAAACTTCCAGTCTAATTTGAGTCAAGTTAGGTAACGGAATGACGTTGCCATAGCAACACAACAGCATGAAAACATGACGACATTAAACACTTCGCAGGCGCTCTCCAACGTTATGAAATCGGTTTCCTTGTTAATTCGGGATGTATTTTTACACAGTGCCTTCCAAATATAGTAACTTTAAGAGTCACTTCACCCCCCCCCCTACCCCCACACACTCACTTTTGTGTTACATTAGTGATTATTAATTTAAAATTACATTTAAAATACAATTAATTTCCTAATTTATAGGGAATCAAATTTTAAAAGATGCATAACCTGCGACCCACAAAATTTAGCTTCAAAGCAGAAGTGTATGATGGTAGAGGGCATAACATCACCGCGTGGGGTGATGATGCCAGTAGCGATTGTCTTCCTGTAATATTTATTGATTCCCAGGGTTGAACAAGTGAGTCACAAAGCTTCTGACTCCCTGCCAACATCTAATTGGTGGGCTCATGCAGCGCAAGGAGCTGGAGGCGGAAAAACGACTTCCTGCGGCGTTGATGAGACGCGGTGCCGTGCGTACGTGTGACTTCATCTCCCAGGAGGAAGTGAGTAAGAGGAAGTGAGTTTGTATCCCAAAATACACAATTGGGCTCATCAGAGCTGTCGTTGACATCCGTACGACATTGCGTGATTCACTGTGGAGCACCACACTGCTATCAACACAATCCCAGTCATTGGAATTGGAAGTTGAAGTCACATACAAAACTGATATTTGAGTTTACGCTAATTCAACCCTCACCCTACCATAACTTCCAAGAATGGTATCTCATAAATTGTAGTACCATATACTACTCATTTCAATATTCTCATTTCTTGGACGTAGTATTTGAAATGTTCTGTAAAGCACTTTGTTACAGCTGCAGCGCTTACAAAGAGTATATAAATGAAGCTGTATTGTATTGTGTTGTATTGTAGTCCCCTTTGCGTGGATCTATCAAGTGCAGACCCGGGCATTTTTTACGGCCCGCGGCCCGGCTCTTATTGGGCCGTAGAGGGTTGCTTGGTTTTAATAAAATAAAAGCTAAAGTACATTCAAAATATTTGATGATGCGTGTTGGGCCGTGGCCCGGCTCTTACTGGCCTGTGAAAAGCTGGTTGGAATTAAAATAATAATAACTATTTTCAACATTTTGCATCGTGCGTGGACTAAAACAGTAGAACTTTTACTTTGAAACGTGCGGGTGCGGGCGTCGTTTACGTACAGGTACTCTGGATTAATCCGCGTGATTAGCAACAAGTCACGGTAATGGTAACCCTTCAAAATGTTCGCCCACGCCCCCTCCCCCACCCCCATAAAACCTGTAAGTGGACGCTGAATGCCGTGGTTTCAAGAAAATACCGACTGTTAATATTTATTGACCGAAGTCAGGCGTAAACCCGTGTGTTAAGGTTGTGGTGAGCCGGGCGCCATCTTGAAAGAGTATAACGTGAGTCGGCGTGACGAGACAAATCATTCGAATTTTTTTTTCGACATTTGGCTGAGGCTGAGTGAGCGCAGATAATCGAAGATTTGCTCGCGAAACTCGATAATCAATAACAAGCTACACCGAGCCCGGGAAGCAGCAACCAAGACCAGCTTTGTGACAGCCAACAACATCGCGAAGAACACGAAGCCATTTTCCGGAGGGGGAATTCGTTCAAGATTGCTTGTAAGACTCTGCAGAAAAAAAGAAGTTGACCAAATCCAGGTACAGACCCTCTCTTACTGATGTTCATCTGTCATGTGTGCTTCACATCTCCACCTCAAATATTCAACCTGCTTGGATGCACTTTCGAAGCTCAACAGAGGCGAGATTTAGCTCACTGAAAACTGAGATTTTTTTTTAAACTGCATTTTTGGCAGTTGGGATAAAAAAATGTTACGTTATTATTGACATACAAAAACATTATGGTATCTTCATAGAAAAGAATAAATCAGAAAGCGTTGTCGTGTTCATGTTCCTGAAAAAGAGTTACAAATATTGCACAATTTCAATTGACTTGCATAATTTCACTGAATAAGTTTTTGGAAAAACAATCGCTTTCTCATGATCTAACAATCATACTCATCAGCTTCTGTAAACAATGTCACTGACTTATTTCAATGCAGAAATAAAAACGATAACCAGAGTAGATTTCAAACTTTTGTCCCGGCCCCCCACAACATTTTCTGCTTTGCATTTGGCTCCCCGGGGAAAAAATAATTGCCAACTCCTGATGACTTTTGTAGCTTCTCTACTATGCACCTTATCATGCGGTACGTCCAAAAAAAAAGAAAAGTTTTAAAATAGATTGTTCATTAAAAGTGCGCATTACACCCTGAAGTGCTTACTAGTGTGGAAAATATCGTAAATTTTTTGGGGGTACTGCCAAACCTCTAAAGCTTAATCACATCCTTGGCAATAGATAAAACTGGAACACTCATTTGGGAACGGAGCATGCAGAGCTGCACTATAATTCCATTCTGAGCGTCACATGTTGTTCTTCAACTCGAGGGGGAGGTCAGTAGGACCGGAGTCAGCAGTTTTCCTTCCGGGAGAGCAACTTGGCTGGATTAGAAGGACGGGTGGTACTCCATAATGTCAAGGAAACTAGCCGGCGAGCCGCTCTTTGCATCCCCTTGTCGTGGCTTATTCACGGCGTGACTTTCAGGTGCTCTTCACACCTTCACTCTTCAAGTGAATTTTTGGACTCGCATTAAAGTCTTCCGAACTCATGTAGGACAAACACAACTCTGCAATGTCACTTTCTCTTGGATGTTTCTCCCCCGGGAGGGGGGGGGGGGGGGGGGGGATATGAGTGCAAATTTGATATTGTCCTGCTCATTTTGAAAACATCTGACATGACTTCCTCCTGACGGAATGGCGCAAATGAAATATACGCGACATGTAAATGCACTCTGTTTTGCCGTTCGAAATGAAATAAAACTCGAAATTGAGGTGGAAATGGCTGCTATTTAATTAGCATCGGAAGCTATTTGGCATGTCGTCCAATGTGTCGACTTGGAGGTGGCGGCTGCGGGGCGTCTCTTTGTGTCCACATTCAGTCACTTGTGACAACCCCGGGAACGAAACTCAGCCAGGCGATGTGGAAACAGCTGCCCTGGGTTGTCGTGGAAACCTCGCAGTGATAAGATACCCTCAACCCCCGCACCCTTGTGCTGTCTTGGCGGTAAACTGTGTTTATCTTGCCATCCACCCTCATCCGTCAAGCCGCCGCTCTGAGGGGCCACGTCCCTCATTTACTGTGCATCTGATTAAATATTAATCTTCTTTGAAATCTCTGCCAGCCATCTCGCTCTCTCTTAATTTGTGTCGTGTCTCTTAGCCAAATTTAGGGCAGCACATCGGGGCCCCCCACGGCCCTCTATTTATGCCCTACAATTGAATTAAAAACAAAATAATAAAAACACTTTGGAATTATTATAATTTTTTTTTTTATTTCAGAAGCCGCACTCGCACCCAGATCCTCTCTCGGGATTTGGAGGTTTTCATAACCTGCTACAAATAACACATAATGGTTTAGATATGGGACACTTTCAGCCTCATTATTAATCTTTCCTCATTTTTCAGTGTGCTCGGGGACGAGAGAAATCCTTTTCACACTGTTAATGACCCAAACCAATTCAATGGCGCTATTTTGTGATGTAAGCCAATTAAGTTCTTGTGTTTGTGCCCGCGTTATCAGTGTCTGAGGTGGCGTCAGGCAAAAGTCTCTCAACACATTGACCAGGCGAGCTCACATGTTCTCGACACTTTTTTTTTTTTTTTTGCCGGTCTGCGACATGAAAATGGATTTGAGGGCTGAATGTTTTTGAAGGACTTCTGGAAAATGCCAAATATTATCCTCCAAATTGTGCTTAACATTTCCTGTCTTTTCAGACATGGTTTCTTCAGATATTTTTCAAGATTTTAATTTGTGGGTCAAAAAAAAATGGTACAGCATATTTTTTTGCGGAGCCTGAAATGCAATACAGCGTTCGGTTTTCGCTCTGGTGGATGTGCGGTGCTCAGGTGCTTGGTGTGCGGTGAAGAGTTGCTACGTGTTATTTTTTATATATTTTTTTCAGTTGGGCCATCCAAATCAAAAATTTTACTTTGACTGTAATTTCTCTGGCGGTTTGGCCATTGTCATGCGGCTCATGTAAGTAAGATCTTTGCGATGTAAGAAGTGAACGCTGCTTTTATCGATTTATTGCAGCCCCTCAGGTCATTGTTCATCCGCGCTGCGTTAATATTGCCTTTCCATCTCGACAAGCGTGACTTGTTTGGCGGCGTTCACAACGCTAATCTTCGGCTCCTGTTGGATAACGCTTCTGATAATAATAATAAGTGGCGCCACGGAGGGCGAGGGAGGAAAAACAGTGAGAAATTGGGGCGACGGGACATGCTTGTTAACTCATTCACTCCCAAAGACGTTTTTAAACGTCGTTTCAGACTTGGTCCAGAATTGGCTGGTACCGAATGAGTTAATAACTGCTGAATTAGTCGAATATATTAGTTTTGTTGTGAGTCATTCCAGAATTGCAGGACGATTTAGGCACGAGCGTTTTTGAAAAACAGACCATTTATTAGCATACCATTTTTTTTTGTTTCCCCCCCCCCCCCCCCCCCCCCCCCATACCATATTTTCAGAGACTTTCGCTTAACTCATTTAGCTCACTTTTTTCTGCCCTTCTTGTCTACAAGGTTTTTGGAAACAAACGGGCTTGCTTGTTTGTCAGTCGGGGGGGGCGTTGTCATATTAGCTAACATGCTAATCGAGCGTTGTGGCTTCATTGGCTTCCGTCTGTGCTAACAGGTGTGCTAGTTGAAGGAAAGTGGCTTTCTTTTTGTAAATGAAGGGTCATTAGCAAACGTTAAAAAAATTATCAGGCCCATGTAACTGCAAAAAAAAAGGCACAAGGAGAGGTTTTAGCGTTGTGACTGTACATTGCTAATATGAAAATGAGAAGGATTGTAGCTTTCTTTCACACTTGTTCGAAAACATCTGACATGTCTGCACAAGTTTAGCTTTTTACTAACTGAGCAACTTGGCAACATGTGTCTTCAAGGTGCTTTCACGCATGATGCTAACAATAGAAGGATTACGGCTTCCTTTTGGCTCTCATCCGCGTCTCTGCTACTTAACTTGGCAAACGGGAGGCTTTTGTCGTGAGTAACAATGTACGATTCATCATTGCCACCTTTTAGCGTACCACCCGTGAAGATTTCAATCATATTTCCACAAAGTGTACACCAACCAACAAAAGTTTTATTACATCCGAGTCGTATCCTTTATCGGAATGTTCATCGGAGAAGATCTTCTGGGAAACACTTGTACTCTTGTGTGGTTACGAATTGCCAATGGCAGTTTGTGTTCAAGTCACACTGGGTTCAAGTCCAGTTTTTCTGGCTACTCATCGAACATCCACCAAAAAAAAAGAATGTTTGAGATATGATGGGATTTATAATTGGACGCGGAAACATTTGGAGAAGACCAAATCGAGTCACACAGTCTAAAACCATCTCCAGTCAAGACGTGTAGTCACTCTCTGTAATGAGCCACCAGAGTCAATTTCGGCTTCGGACCGTTTGTCAGGCCGGGTGGTCGACTGTCCAGCTCGGAGGACCGGTGTACGGACCGCGGCGTGACGTGAGCGGAGGACGCAGCGGCGGTGGCGGACACGTGGTGATCGCCGAGCTCCGGCTGGACGCTGCGCAGCATCTTAGTCACCCTGGAGAAGGTCTTGAGGGTGGAGCCTCGTTCTACCGCAGAGCATCGGAAGAAGGCTCTGAAACAGCGGTAGAACTACACACACACACACACACACACACATGCACGCGATTGGTACACAGTTTATTGAATCTCTGACACCGACGACAAAACGGTGCCTGGCTCATATCAGCCAAACTCAACTTCTCGAAATTGATGACAGCAGGCAGCGATACAGAAATCCTCATCTGATACGAAATTCGCATCGGAAGGCTTCAAAAGATGCGTTCAAGTTGTCTCGGCGGTCCCCATGGATAAATGTAGTGTACTTAGTATACTCTCCTGTTCCACACGTATACTTGAAGTCTACTACATTTCCCCAGGGGGCCGCGTAAGTACTAGGATTTCGTTTTCTGTTGTTCTGGATGGCGGGGGGGGGTCGTGTGTTCTGTTTCCCCCGGGCGAGGCGTGACTTTGATTGGGAATGCCAAAGCATCTTCCAAATTGATTCGTCGGTCGGGCACTTTCAACGGCGGTTCCGGACGTCGACGTGCTGTGTGGCGATTGAAGTCTTCAACTCGCCTCAACGCATGGCGGCCATATTGATGGGCTGGGAGGAACTGAAGACTGAAACCGACACGCAGCGCCGACCCCCGAATGTCGGCCGGTCGGCTTTTCATCAAAAGTAAAAAAAAAAAAAAACACCCACCCCAGAGGCGGGAGAGAAACCGGGAGATCAAGTGAGGTGACGGAAGACGCAAAGAGATGAAATTGCGGCGCGAGAAAATCGGAAATCTGCTCTCTTTCCGGAGATCATAAGAAAAGTCACCGATGCACTTTCAACTGCGGATATTCCTTTCATCTGTTGTACGTCGGTTTCCTTCCATCTGCTCTTTTCTTTGGCTCACGCCTCGTTTTTCCTTTTCCTTTTCCATCAATCGAGAATGAAATGTTGAGGAAAAAAATATATATTGTTCCATTTATGGGTCTTTTACTTTGCTTTTTTTTTGTTGGCGCGCGAAACTGCACCCCTGTCTATAAGTCTGCTTTCTCATTAAGATCACTGACGTCAAACCCGCGAGACAAATAGCAGTCCAAATAAAAGTCCAGCAATAAATAGCAATACCTTATTAATTCCACCCCAGAAGCCAGCAAATGCCATTGATCTGCCGACTCACGCCGTGCGCAGTGCAAAAAAAAAAAAAAAAAATCGGTAAAATAGCAGAGTGACGTCGAGGTTGATGAAATATTCCCGTAACTCCTGATAAAATGGCGAATATTGCATCTTGCTTCATTAAGAAAAGATCGAAAAAGGATGGAATGATACTTTCACAGCAAGCGCACAAAAGCTATGGTTCGGTATTGTGATTTCTTGGACGTAGTATTTTAAATGTTCTGTCAAGCGCTTTTAACGCCACTTGGTAGCAGACTTTTTGTTGTTGGGATTTCCACCCACCCCCATCCACTAAAAGTACAATCTGGACCACAGAGATGTATTGAAATGCGAATGTATGAAAATTGTCGAAATGTCACGGCAGTAAGAAATAATGCAGCTGAGTCAGACCGGCTTTCGCAAGACAAATCCATTGCTGGGTGGATACACGCAGCTTAAGGTCTCTTGTGGAATATAAAAACAGGAATTTGGGCCAGTGCGAAGATTGACCAGCACAATGAATGGACACGACACACAATTATGTCACACAAAGAGAAGAAAAACAACACATACAGTATAGCTCAAAGCAAACAATTCGGTTATGACAACCATGACATGAACTGTTGATTGCCGCATCTATTTTTATTTCTTGTAATCGCTTGCAATATATTTGTATTTCTAGCCAATATGCTAATGCTAACACGTTAAACTCCTGTGATTTAAAAAAAATGTTACTGTGTTCGTTTCATGATACTCTAGCTTTAGCTTTTAGCATAGCAATTAGCTTGGCTTGCTACGGTATGGCGTGTGCCATTTTCAGACCTTTCTTCATCCTACCACGTGTTTTTTTTTTCAAAGTTACAAAAGGCCGTTGTTGGGTTTGAATGCCTGGATTCTTAAAAAAAAAAAGCCAAAAATCGTCCTTGGCATTGAACGAGGTACCATGTGGCTGCAAATGGCTAGCTGAACCTTAGCCGAGCTTAGCTTCTGCCATGTGCTTATATTGTATGGTGGGATGAATAGCGGTGCTATTTCTTAGCTAATTAACCCTTTCATGCACCCTGTAACCTGATAACATGCTAACCTGTCCACCGTAGTAACCTGAAAGGGTTAAAATGTTGTGAATTTTTGGTCATCAAAATTTCAAGGTGAAGGAAATTACCTTGAGGTCATTGGTGTTGCTCAAATTTGACCCAAAACAGTACTTATAGGTGAAGGAGCCCACCTGCTTGTTCATGAAGATGTAGATGAAGGGGTTGACCACGGTGGACGACTTGGCCAGCAGCGAGGGCATAATACTGGCCTCCGGGCTGAGGGGCTCTTCGGAGCCGAAGGTGGCCATCAGGGCCACCACGCCGTAGGGCAGCCAGCAAACCAGGTAGCAGACCACCATGGTCACCACCATGAGCAGCACCCGCTGCTCTCGCCGCCGCGTCACCACTGAACTAGCGCTGCGCACCTGGAAGGAGGGCAAACGGAACCAAATCATTTTCTTCGTAAAGACTGTCAGAAAAAGTGGACCGTATCGCAATATAATTATCCAAAAAAGATAAATAATAGGTCAGCACAGCGGTTGACTGTTTCGGACGCCTCAGGATAGCCTGCCGGTGTAATTGGCATTTCGTCGTCCTTTTCTGTGCATTGAATTGATTTATCACCGGTTAATTTGTTGACTAGTGTTCCCAGGAAATTACCCGGTACAAGTGGCGCCAATATGCCGCTCGCTGCGATTAAAAAGTGGCCACAATCGATCCGAGTCAGGGCAGAGGATCGCGCCACCGATTGATTGATGGACGGATAATTGCTGCACAACAGAGAAAAGCAAACGGTCCAGAAACGGAAACATTCCGAGTTTCAGTCCAAACAACAACAAAATGTTATGATATCAACAGATGGTTGTGTGTTTAAATTGGACAAACACTGTAAGTTGTTACAGACGGTAATAATATAAGTGAACCGCGTTTTTATGCAAAACGAAGTTATCAACTATCAACAACACATCATTGAACAATTCAAGCCCAGCACCTTTGTTCCCATTCACCACAAACCCCTCTGTGAATTACTTTTGCAATCAAATCCAACCGAGATTGTTGTCATTTTGTTTTCAATGGTGCCGAAGAGCAGAAAATCCCTCACAGCAAGTTCAACAAAGAGTACGGAACCAAAAAAATGTTAAAATAGGCAAGGTGTTTTTTGTCTGCGCTGTCTTATCGCGCTCAAGCGGTGGACAAAGGAGACAAAGAACGCAAAAAATTAAGACATGAACTGAAATGAAAAATTGCTCATGCTCATACTTCAAACAGATAACGGATATAAACGTGCATAGGAGAGAAAAAAATAAGACGACAAGAAATATCCGTATCTTGGGTGGCTGGCTAAGCTAGCAGCCATATTTGTGTTGAAAGGGCTATCTGTGATAGTATTCAAATCAAATGGTATGTCTTCTTCTGTAATCATTTCAACTCAGACGAACAAAACCACGAACTAACTCACAAACTACTGAACAAGCTCTCAAATTAACTAATTTTGGTGGCTGAAGACTGACTACTGTGTGGTTATGATGTTTGATGAATAAAAGCCTCAACACATGACCTGAAGCCATATTTTTAATTGTTTTATCCCCCCCAAAAAAACAAAGAAAAAGCTAATTCGGCCGTTCAACACCGTGGCTTCAAATGAGCCTCAAAGCCCGCAAGTTTCCATCAACAAATCAGCGCCTTGGTATTGTTATTCTGCTCTCCCTTCGGTCTGGATGTGTTCAGACAAACGAGGCAATTTAGACCTCCACCGCCATTTTAGCAACATTTGACCATGTCAAAATGTCATCTGACGCCCTGACGAGAAAGTCCCCCTGAAGACATTAAATCTAAGTCTGTTCTTGCACGAATCGACCTAGAAAAGTGTATATCGACAGTACAGCTCTCTAATCTGCTCATATTTTGTCCACAGGCAGGCGCTTATCTGATGAAGTTGAAATCTGCTTATTGTTTACATGCAGTACACCACATGGTCTGCAGGCAATAGCTTTCGGGACATAAAACAGCAAAGGCCTTTTATCCATTTAACGCAAATTAAAATAAAGCCCCCAAAACATTCAGCAGTAATCCGCAATCGCTCAGAATATATAAGCGCTGCGTCACATTTTCCTCGGAGGAAATAATTGACTTCATGTGGCCCAAATAGGTGCCAGAGACGATTCATGAACAAATAATTACATTCCGTATGGCCCCCAAACGATATTCGCAGCTCATCAAGCACTTAATTAGAATATTAGTTTATGTGAAGCTACTTTCATATTTGGCTCAATTATGCCCCATCTGCACAAATTAGTCAAACGTACCAAGTAACGTTGTCAATACAGTTTGCTTACATTTTACTGAAGGAAAAAAAAATTGCACATGAAAAATCACCAAAGATGCCATGTTTTTTTTAAACTTTTTTTTTTTAAATCCCGTAGATAAACTCTCAAAGGGTGTTTTGTTGGTTTTTCTCAACTCAACTGTATTTATAGAGCGCTTTAAAACAACCACCGCTGTATACAAAGTGCTGAACAAATCATAAAAGGCGAGTTTTAAAGCTGGGCATGCCGAACATTCAGTGGAAGCTCATTTCAAAGAAAGGGACCTGCAACAAAAAAGGCTCGATCCCCTCTGAGCCTCCGCTTAGTTCTCTGTATTTTTAATAATGTCCGCGTCGCAGTCCTTAGGGAGGCCATTTAAAGCTTTGAAAACAAATAATAGTATCGTAAAAAAGAACTCAAAAACGTATAAGGAGCCAGTGAAGTGATGCCAGAGTAGGAGTAATGTGCTCCCTCTTACGAGTACCAGTCAAGAGGCGAGCAGCAGCATTTTGGACCAACTGGAGATGCTTAATGGAGGATTGGCTGATTCCAAAGTAAAGTGCCTTATGGTAATCCAGCCGAGCTGTGACAAAGGCAGCCTTTACTTTCTCCAGCTGCCCAAGATGAAAGACGCTGGATTTAACAATTTTAAATCATTGTCCGGTTTTAAGACTGTTGCCTTAAGATAAGGAGACATTTAGTTCCCCACACAAAGATCAAAAACTAACAGTATCTAAGACCCCTTGAGTTGAAATTGGGGTCAGACATAAGAATTGTATGACCCAGACTTCCTTTTCAAACATGTTAAATTCATTCGGCGCGGAACTCGCTAGTTATACAAAGAGAGCAAAAATGACGAAAGCATATTTGGACAATTTCCATGGGTCGTAGACTGCAAACGCATCAAAGCCAACTCTGTAATCCGCTTCCAAGTAAAAAGACACATTCCTCACATTGGAATCTTTGTCAGACCAACAAAAGCTTAACCGGCAGGGATTAGCGTTGTCTCACTAGCCAGAATGTAAAATCAAGTTCAAGGTGGCCAACGTGAGATCATTCAGCAAGCAAGCATCTTCCTCTTTTGAAGTTTGAATTCTTCCAAACTGCATCCCAAAAACTAATAACATGGTGGTGAAAATAATTTTCTAAAAGCCAAATAGTAATCCAAATAATAATATTCCTACTAGCGGTACATTCAGTTTTTTCTTCAAAAAATGAGGCACAAGAAACCCACAAACATTTGACTGAAGACAAGCAGACGATGGTCCGATGAGACCCGAACTAAACGTACTTGGTTAAGATGGTGCTGACGGTTACGATTCATACTCTGGTTGAAGAGAGGAAGGCTCTAGCCACTCACAGACGCATTCCTGTACAATGAATATGAGACTTCCTGTACACGATGGCGAAATGTCGTATAGAAATCCGAATAGGCGGTTTCTTCGAAGAGATTCAATGAACCAATGTCGCATGTTCCGCCAGTTTACGACAAGCCGTTTGGCCCTCACCTGTCTCATGGCGTGCAGCAGCTTTCCGTAGGAGAACACGATGACGCCGAAGGGCAGCACCAGGCAGAAGGCAAACAGGCACACCACGTACGAGACGTTATTGGCCGTTTGCGAGCGCCAGTCCACCGAGCACGAGGTGCCGGGACCCTCGGGGCCGTAACGACTCCAGCCCAGCAAGGGGGGCACCGTCCAAGCTATGGAGTAGAACCAGGAGAAGCAGATGCCGCCCAGCGCCGGACGGAAGTTGCGGCCGTCTGCCATGTTGGGTACCATTATGGTGCAGTAGCGCTCGTACGACAGCACGGCCAGAGAGATGAGCGACACGATGCCTGAGAAGGAGAAAGATCATCACCGTTGGCATACCACGCTCCCGAGATGATCCTTCGGACCCCCTTCCCACGTATACTTTTCCATCCATTAAAAGCAATTGTAGTGGTACTTGGTACAGACTCGGGGAGAACTAATTGACGTCTGATTCAACCTCTCACTGATGAAGTGATTGTGCTGCTGTTCTCTGTGTACGACAAAATGACCAAACGTGCCTTGATTACTTTTGTTCCGCTGAAAATTATTCAAATGTCAAGGCCCAATGTGGGGAAAATTACCCGAAGTGACAAAAAAAAAATCGGAATCAATCAGAACTAATGAGCTCAAGAGCTTTTCCAGAACCCCCTTGACCCCACTCGGATGCAAACGTTCTGATTAGAGGTCAACACGGCCTCCTGATTGGTTGAGGACACAGACTTTCTGATCCAGCGCTTCCATAGAATCGGCGGGATATCAGCCCTCCTGGTCAGAGCTCTTTTGTATTTCCTTGGTTCTATACCGGATTTTGTATGCCAGACACTAGACCCTACTCTAGAATCCAAAAGGTCATTTTTGGTTTATTTTTGCCTCGACTGTTCACTGGTAGAGCGAAACAAGACTGTAAAATACATTTGGGCAAACATTTTGCAGTTATTCATTAAACCCCCAAATGTGGGTCAAATAACCCACGAAACAACCCAAAAGCAACTTTTTTTTAAAGGAAACAACTGAATTCAAGAAGTTATTTATTTGACAGTCGGCTTCGTTTTGACCGAATTTGGCCTTTTTTATTTTTTTTTAATTGCTTGCTATTTAGAGCACTGTATCAAACGCAAGGCCCGAGGGCCAGATCTGGCCCACCACATCATTTTATGTGGCCCGTGAAAGCAGCTCAAACATGTCAACTTCCATGATCCTTTCTAAAATGTCTACCAAAATGTTAAATTCTTGTGTGTTATGCATAAGAGATATATCCTACGCATTTTATTGTTCCCAAACCCCTCATGATCGTAACTTAAAGTGCCATCGTTTATGTTGTTTGTATTGTCTACACTGTTTATACTGTTCACATTACATGACATTAGCTGCTATCTTGTCTTAGCTGTGTGTGTGTTCACAGCATGTTAGCACTGAGGACTGAGAGGACGAAATTTAATTTATTCTGCATGTCATACATAAAGCATATTTGACAATAAACATGACCTTGACCTTAAACAATAGTAGAATCAACAGTTATTTGTGACTTCTTGATATGGTTTCAGTCATAACGGCCCCCAAAGTGAAACGGTAACTAAAATGTGGCCCAAAACAAAAAAATGAGTTTGACAGCCCTGATTTAGAGTGAAGCAATCCAGTACGATTTCCGTCTTCCGAGCCTCTTGATCCTCACTAGGGTCGCGGGGGGTGCTGGAGCCTATCCCAGCCGTCTTCGGGCAGTAGGGGACACCCTGAATCGGTTGCCAGCCAATCGCAGGGCACACAGAAACGAACAACCATTCGCACTCACACTCACACCCAGGGACAATTTAGAGTGTTCAATCAGCCTGCCAAGCATGTTTTTGGAATGTGGGAGGAAACCGGAGCACCCGGAGAAAACCCACGCAGGCCCGGGGAGAACATGCAAACTCCACACAGGGAGGCTGGAGCTGGAATCGAACCCGGTACCTCTGCACTGTGAAGCCGACGTGCTAACCACTGGACTACCGGGTCGCCCACTCCAGTACGATTTATTTGGGTAAAAAATAACCCAAACTGGGTCAAAGAGGGGCCAACTCAACTTTTTGAGGTTATTCGTGAAACCCAAAAGGTTAGGCCAAATAACTCACCAAACAGCCCGTATAATATACACAGTTACACACCCACCATGCAGTTGGTTGGCAACCTTTCGATTTGTTTCTGCATGAGGAGAGCCGCAGCACCACGACGCCCCATCTCAACTTATGAAAGCTAAAAAGTCTCCCAAGTTGAGCCGACGCATACGAACGCCCTTCATTCTTTCTCCTCCCGGTGTGTCTAATGGGATTACATCACAGGTGCTGGCAGCGACTCAAACACGTCACATTTTGATCCCTCGCTGGGGTCAATTTTAACCCTTTCACAGAACGGCGGTCACTACAGCGGACAGCTTATCATGTTACAGGTTATCATTCTTGGTGTATGAAATGGCTTAATGGGCTTTGCATCTGAATCTCAATTCTTTCAGAACCCATCTGCCCTCGCCCCACTTTCCGGAGGGGCTAAATGAAGTAGGCCGGGGGGGCCAGCATCCCTCTGCTGAGTCAACAGAAGGCCTCATCACGGCTCAGCGTCCAATGTGTGTACAGTTCTCTTAATGAATCACAGGTTTTCCTGCACCACCTCCCACTGCTGTCGCTGCTTCTTCTTTTTGCCATCTTGTTGCACATCTTACAGACAAGCCACAAGTTGGCGGCGTCACTCAATTAAACGGTCATTTGGTTCTCATTTGGAAAACACACAAACAAGAGCCTTGCTTCCTGTAATTAGGAGGTGAGCAGCTTCCCAAACTTTTTTGTTGTTGTTGTTTTTGTGTATCCAAGAGGAACAAGTGCAAGAGAATGGCAACCAGACGCGTGTGGTGACAGCAATGTTCCAAAAACTTTGATTTAAAGCACATTGACTTTTTTTTTTAATGGTATATTACTTCAAAAGGTTTTCGGATCAAAAAAAGTCACAGCGCATGTTCTTACCTGCTTTCATATTACATTATTTGACAAACGCATTGGTTTTTCCACGTTTTAAGATTTGAATGTAATTGATTCTAATTATTTTGCGAAAATATCGTTTTGGGGTTTGTTAGCATTCAAGTGCTAGCATTCAATTACTGCACGATCAGTTGGGACATTGTTTTTTTTTTTTTGGGTATAACTTATTTTGTTTTTTTAAAGCAAACTAGCAGTCCCTGTGTAGCAAATTAGTTTATGGCCATGCCTGAATGCCAGTCCAGCATGTCTTTGTACTTTTTTTTTCTGCTTCTATTCCACGAAAAAGTGTACAACACGACTCCAATAAGTGCAAATGAAGTCAACGCTGCAGCAGTTTTTGGTTGACAAAACTAGATTCATGATGCCCTCTCAGTGCATGTCTCGAACAAATCATCAATGATGAATGAGATTTGCTGTTTGCGTACCAACACAAAAATGTGCTTTTTCTTAAAAAAAAAAAGTTTTAAATGCTGCTACAAGTCCTCAACCAAACTATGGCTTCCACTGTAAACTTGTCAAGTGGCAAAAAAGTGTCCTTTGGCATTAGCACCGTTCATGGAACGACTTTTCCACACTATTGTATTAGGCCTGTACAGGTAAGTGTTATTATACAATACAAATTTAGCTTGATGAATGAAAAACACTAATTTCTCAATCTTTTAACATTATTTGAGGGCAAAAAGGACTTCATACCAAACTGCATTTTAAACTACAGAACCCAAGCACAAGTGAGTCTCATCCTTGTGTTGACTGAGAAATTGATTTTTCTACCTTTTTTTGCAGTGCACACCTGTGCAGGAAATTCCCCACTGTCATGTTTTCTTGGTGGATTTAAAATAAAAAAAAAGAAAAGGAAAGACTTAAAAGTGAAGCTGTTCTCACCCAAGCAGGCGTTAACGAAGCCGTACCACACGCAGCCCGCCCGTCCGATCAGCCATCGTCCGTGGATGCTGGCCGCGAAGCTGAAGGGCGTCCCCAGCACGCTGACAAGCAAGTCGCTGAGCGAGATGCTTACCAGCATCAAGTTCATGGGCGTGCGCAGGGCCCGGTAGCGCAAGAACATGGCCAGCACCACCAAGTTGCACAGAAAGCCCAGCGTGCCGATCAAGCCCAGGCACGCCGCCACCAGCAGGTGACCCGTCGGGCTCAGCGTCGGAGGCGGCGGGGATCCGGACACCTCCTCGTACTTGGCAGTGTTGGCGACGGCGGCGGCGCCTCCCACCGTCGGGCAGTGCGCGCAGGTAATGCTCACGTTGGATTCGATCATGTCGCCCGGTTCGGATCCGAGCCGAGTTGGCAAGCATCCGGTTCGCTCGGTCAATCAAGCCATCTGGAAAGAGCAGGAGAAGGCGGAGGGTCGCGCGGCCGGCTCGCGTCCTATGCGCCTCCTTTTACGCACGGACTCGGCATGGGGTGGGCGTAGTAGGGGAGACGTTCGGGGTCGTTTGGCTGCTGAGCGACTCGAGTGTCGGCGCAGGTGTGACAGCGGCGGCTACTCCGCCTGCTGAGCGCTCGCCCCTTCCTCGCTTGACTGCGCTTTTTATCGACCGCTGAGCCGCGAACAATCGACACCCCCCCCCACCACCCCCCGCCCCAGTAAGTCGCCAGTGCAGCCAATCACAGTCAGCGGGCCTTTGTCGGGAAGCCGTTCAACGTTTATTCCATATCCTTCAAATCCAGTCAGGTCCATATATACTACGGTCTTTGTCCTCACTACATTTAAAAAAAAAAAAAAAAAGTTGAGTGGACGCAAAATTTTGAGGCAACAAATTTACATTAAAATGTTTGTTCATGTTAAAATAATATTTTATGCATTTTCAACAGATTGACACAACTGGCATGATACTCCGCTTCTATGATGATTTTTCAATCTGGTCTCGTTTTTTTTTTAATTATTACAGTCATCCCTCATTTATCGCGGTTAATGGGACCCAAAACCACCCACGATAAACGAAAATCCGCGAACTAGCGACCCTCCCCCCGGATAGGTAAATGTACATGTGTATGAGTGTAAAAAATATTTATAAGGCAAAATGTAATGGTATACATGCATGTAGAAGTAAAATTTGTCGTAATTAACATTACTTAATGCTGTATACTAATAGATTTAAACGTGTAAGTTAGGTTAGTGTATGAATAACAAAATACAGTAAACGTACAGTACATGTTGTACTTTATATGTTGCTCTATATGACTCACTGCTGTTTTGCTGACTTTTGCTGCTTCTCGTGGACCGTTTGCGGACTTACAATCCACTGAAGCCGCGATGAACGAAAAGCGAAATGGCGAGGGATCACTGTATTATTTTCTTAAAAATAATAATGTCCACAAGCCGGTTCTAAGTGTACTTGCTAGCCCAAACGTTACCGGGAGGCGCTCACGTTGGAAATTGAATTAATTTCCCGGAATCGTCAGGTCCCCAAAATGAGCAATTAATATGTAGAGAAAAAAAAAACAGGACGAGTCAAAGAGGCACTAATCATTATTCATTGAATATCTCTCAAATGGAGAATCATCTTTAATGCAAATGTTCTTTTCCATTGCAACGAAAGACACGTGTGCTCAACATTCACAGATTCCATTAGCGGACATGTGATTCGCTGAGAGGCAAATTTACATTTGTTTCGCCTGTAATATCAGACATAACCCGAATGCATTCTTTACAACCCGGCGGAGCACAATGTCATTAAAACGGAAAACAAAAAAAAACTGCACTGCCTGACCTGAGATGTCTTTCAGTCAAACTCAAAACTTTGAAATATGTGGTCCCTGGCAACCAAAGCACGTTGTCCTCCTTGCTAATGCTGCTTAACACGACTCACACAAGGCCCAACAAACTTGAGGAGACTTTTATTAAAAATGGGGAGGGGGGGGGGAACTCTCCAGCAAAAACTTGGACATCATCTCAGTTCAATTTCTCACAATTGGCCTCCAAAGTCCTTCAGCCATTAGGAGTAGAAGTGTGAAACGACCAGGGAAAACCCGATGTTAACATCCTTTCCGCCTCCTCATCCATTCAAAATCGTTCCGTCGTGAAGTAGCGCAAGCGCCTCAACCTCGGCTATTCGCCAAAACACCTCAAGAGGGTCAAGGTGGGGGGAGGGCGCGCGAAACAACAGGACACGTGAGCCGCCTCCTCCTCGCTTGTCGAAAACACACCCTGGACTTCGTTAATCCAGACTAATTGCATATTAACGGATAACAAAAAGCACACATACTGATGACCTCTTGACCTGGCATTGATTCTTTTCATTGAGTTGTACAGACTGGAACAAATTGCATTTCAAAATCCAGCGCAGGGGGCAGACACAGGTGAAAAGACGGCAGCGGAGAAGGAGGATGGAGAAAAAGAAGACGAGGCCAAAGGTGCTGATCGGTTCGACGTGAGAGAGAAGGAATTGACACTCTGATATTTTGGTTCGGCAGTTGCGGCGCACAATGATTTGATACAAGTGAGACACAGGCGGGACGTATGAGAAGGCGAGTATGCACCGGTTTGGCCACAATTTTGACAAACAAGGGCAAGGAATGAATTTTTCTTATTTATTTTTTTGGACACAGGTGCCATACTCCAAAATCCGTCCCGTTTCGACACAGGGCATGTAAGCAAGGGAGATGAATGATTCTACACAGCCGGCTTGGCGACAGGAAAGCGGATGAGGAATCCAATGGTTTTGACACAGGTGTCCGACACAAGCCTAGGTAAACCCTTCTGGCGCTAAATGTGATTTCCGGTTCGACTCAGGTGTTAAAAATCGAGGCTAGAAAGCACTTGGAATGATGAGACACGGGCGGGTAACAAGAAAGGTAAAGAGATGCTAGCTAAAGAATCGCTAGTTCCGATAAAGGTGCCAGGTACGCGAGGAAGAAGGGGAACAGAGTTGTGAAAATGTCGTCTGTGGCTCGACGCGGGTGTTAAAAGTCGAGCCTAGGAAGGCTTGATTATTTGACACCAGGCGGGAGATAACAAGACGAATTTCATCAGACGTCAGCGCGAGTCGTGACGAAACGTCGTGCTTTTAATCTCACCCCGTGTCATTTTTCACATGCCACCCACCTGCGCTGCTTTGTTCCCGCTCACTTGTTGGGTTCCTTTGACGGTTCCGCCGCGCCACAGGTCCCCAAAATAACCACCGCCGCATGGTTCAAGTGTGTTTTTAGCATGTAAATAGACAGGGGATGCGCGGCGACGTCACTTCTTGCGCCGTGATGGCGGCTGTTACATGACTTATAGTTCAAGTCTTTAAGTTCAAGTCCGGGGGGGTGACAAAGCCGTTGTTTCGCACCTTTGTACTTTCCTTGTTGTTGGCAGGGTGTCGAATTGAGTCTTGCAAGTTTTGTGAAAAGTGCCCTGAAGCTATTTTCTTTTCAGCAGACTCCATCTCTCTCACAATTAAACTTTTGGTTGCCTTAATGCTACCTTATGAATTAATCACAAGCCTCACAGACTTGAAAAAAAAAAAAATGTCGACCCTACTGGCTATGTCGTTAATAATAGATACAGGAGATCGTCCCCTTTCCGCCTGATTGTCAAGTGCTTTTACGACCTGCTTTTCAAATCCCTGAATTCCTCTTTGGCCTCTTCTCCCCCCCCCCCCCCCCCCCCACCCCCCTCAGCCCGATATTTTTGTGATGAGGGTGGTCGCTTCAGGAATCTTTTTTGAGCATCACTCTTGGAAAAAAATGAGCTTACCTTTTTTTTTCTTTATAAAATCAAGTCCCAAAAAGCGCTCGTTGTGAATGCAATCAGGAGAAGTATTCTGAATAATCGTTCACAAAGCACCTTGGATGGCGACGTGAACGACGTGATATGCCGGTTTGCAAAGTCAGTACAAACGATCAAAACTTGGATAATATTTGGTGTATACATTTAGCTGCATTTTTTTCCCCAAAAATTCTAAATTCAAAATTGGGAGTTGGTTGTACACTGTAAAACAAAAAACACCACACATGTCTCCATGTGGTCACTTAAAAATCAGTAGGTGTCCCACGAAACGATGGGAACGAACTGTATCATCCGTCCTGCTTAAGTCCTAATGAGCGCAATTGTTCATCCGCTGACAGAAAAAGATGGGATGAAGAAAAGACCATCCCCACCAGGTCGCTGAGTTGGCACATGGTTTGAGGCACCTGTGAAAAGTCAACAACCCGGCGCTGGCACACACACACTCGGAATGACGAAGGGACGCTGACCTGACAGGAGGCGATTTATTTGTCTCGCTTTGTTCGCCCCATTAGCCACCCGGGCCTTGACCGGACGAGACAGGCGTTGCACGCTGGGGTTTTTTTTCTTTGCAGAAAGCGCAACGGCACACTGTAAACACAAAAGTGCAAAAAAGGACATGAGAAGTTGGGGGTGGGCTACCAAGTGCAGGGAAACGTGGCTGAAGGACAAAATTTAGCTCTGTAAATAGCATTAGCGTGACATTGTCATGGGGTGTCGTGGCAGGACATTAAAGTGTGACATCGCGTATCGTCGTCGTGGCACGACATGGCACTGTGACGACGTCGCGGGACATCGTAGCTTCACAACTTAATGTGACTTTGTAGTTTGACATGCTAGCGTGACGCCGTAGCACCACCTAATAGCATAACATTTGACTATGTATCAGTTCGTAGTAGCTTAACAGGGTAGTTTGAAGTCCTAGCGTGCCGTTGAAGGTTAGCTTGACGTCCTAGCATGACATTAACGTTACATTGGAATGCCGCGTTAGCATGACGTCGTAGCGTTAGAGTGACATTGTTGTTTGACATGCCGTGGGGAGCTTGACGTTGTCGTGTGACGCTAGCGTGACATTAAAAATTTACGTTTATTGTGACGTCAGGGCATCACATTGTAGTGGGTCGTTGTTTTTTTGACAACGTAGCTTCGCCCTTCGCATCGTTCTTTTGAAATGCGTGACATCGTAGCATGAGATCAGTGATGTCATAGCGTGAAGTCAGAGTGGGATGTTGTAGTTTGACATCGTAGTGTGTCCGATTATTATTATTATTATAACGATTATTACTCAAATAAATTGTATATGTCTGATACTTGTCTCGATCTTTTTGGACAATGGGAAAGTTGGGTCAGGATTTCCTGAGGAACTTCGAGGTGTGAGTCTGAGGAACGGCGACATCGTCGAGGGACAACTGATGGAGCTCCAGAAAGTCAACAAGGAGTTGGACTTGAAAAAGTGGCTCGGCCTTCAACGCATCCATAATGGTGAAAAATCTCAGCCCGTCCTCTTTTTGTTTCTGAGGAGGAGCTCTTGCTCCTCGTCTTCCTGTGGTGCTTTTACTGAGTCCCCTGAGGGGGGAACGAACATTTCTCTTCTCTCACTTGACACTATCGATCGCTCGACAGTTCACAGATGAGTCACTTGGTCTTGGCCGCCGCCTTTTTCTCCCACGCTCTCGCTTAGTGTAAATATTCATATTCTTGTCTTATTACTTCGAAACACCCGATCATTGTCAATAAGGATGTCAATCTCGGTGGGAATGAAAATGATTAAGGAGAATGAATCAATTGAGAGCATACTTGGGCATTAAAAAAAAAAATTAAAGTGGATCCCATAGTTTCAAGAAAATACGGACTGTTAATATTTATTGATTGACATCAGGCTTAAACCCGTGTGTTTAGTTTATGTTGAGCCGTGCGCCATCGTGAAGGGGTATAACGTGAGTCGGCATTACGAGAGGAAGCGTGTGAAAAAATTAGACATTTGACTGAGGTTGAGAGTGCAGATATCCAAAGATTTGCTCACGAAGCTCAATAAACAAGGCTATTTTACCAAACAGCAACCAAGACCAGCTTTGTGACAGCCCACAACATTGCAAAGAACACAAAGCCATTTTCCGAAGGGGAATTCGTTCAAGAGTGCTTGGAGGTCCCTGCAGCGCCGCTATGTCCGGAGCAACAAAAGAAGTTCAACAAATCCAGGTACAGACCCTCTCTGACTGATGTTCATCTGTCATGTGTGCTTCACATCTCCACCTCAAATCTTCAACCTGAAATTTGATTTTTTTTTTGACATGCACATTCCTATAAAATCAAAATTTTGAAAGATAAATGTGTGAATCTACCATATTGATATGTGTGTTTGTGTATGCATGTTGGATGGATGGAAGAAGGCCTTCTCGGTGGCAACAAAAAGAAAAGGAATTGAAAAGTTGTCCACAAGAGTGGCTAAGTTCAACCCACAAAAAAAAAAGTGTAGGACCAAAAAGACAAAAAGCAAGGCTGTCATTATCAAGCAGCCTTCAAATGTGTTTTGAAAATTCAACTACGGGCAGTTCATCATATACTTGAAATTGGGTAGAGATGTCTCGCATTAGTACACCCCCACCAAAAAAAAATACAATCTCTTGACGCCGTGTCTGAAACAGCGCAGCAAGCCTGTCGTTTTGGCTTAAAATGGCCTTTTTAAGACTCATTTTACAAGATTGCTTCAAATATTTTTGAGAAAAATCAGCCCCAAAGGCAGTTTCGCTAAACACAAAATTTGGTAGGCATATATTCCACGAATAGACACACACAAAAACCCCTGCTTTATTTTATTAGTAGTATTTTATTCTTTTTTTACATTCAAGCATGTCACATGTTAGGGTCCTTTTGGCCATTATGGATTCCATTATATTGTCCGAGATACCGATCCATTACATCACTGTTTTTGTCCCACTAATGCAATTTAACAGACTGCTCCACTCAATCTTTCAATTTTTTTGCATGTGTGATCAAGTGTTACCCTCTTAACCTCTGACTATGCCCCGATGTATTCCAGCGATAGACACACTTAATTTACACGCAATTGATTCCAGCAAGGCCAATTGGAAATAAATTTCAAAGTTTCTATTCAGCCTGCAGTCAAGAAGCAGAGGAGGAGGATCTTTCACTCACACACGAATCGTATTTGAATGTTTGGCTCTTCTTTCAAAAGCCATCGAGGTTAAATGGAATCGACTGGCTGGGAGAAAATGAGAATATCTTTATAGATTATGTTTGCATCAGGCAAGGTCGCATGTGGCTGAAAGGTGAGTGCGGAAAAATAGAGCATTCACGAAGCAGATAAGCTCAACGAGTGGCTCTGAAAAGACACAAACACTTTCTTTTGTCATTATCGTCAGGGTCAAAAAGTCTTGTGCCACACGGGTGGCGGAAGCTGCGATGTCTGCACAAACGCACGCTCACCAAGGTCACTTTTAAGAAAAAATAATAATTCAAAAGCCTCTCCTGCTCCTGCCTCACATTCAAGGCTCACCCTTTATTTATGTATTTGTTTTCCCCATTAAATCAATAGGCCTCCAAACACTCATTCTTCTATTTTTATTTTTTTATTGTTCCTTCCCAGCTTTTGTGTGACGGCTATGTCAAGTCGAGACAGATTACAAGTACCGTAGTTGTCTGAAACAAAATAATCATCAGGATACCTGCACATGTTCATTGCGGTCGCTGTTCATGCCATCTTGCAAAGTAGAAATGAACAAAACTACGTGAGATAATCGGTGGGGGGTTAAGTAGTGTCACATGTGCACGCAACGTACATGACATGACCCTGGAAGTTTGAGGAGCATTTTGTTTCCTCCTCTTTGCTAATCACAAGCATGCGATTTGAGAAATTCACTTTATTGAATCAGTCAAGTGAGGTTCATATGAACCGTCTCGCTTGTTTCCATCTGCGTCGAAGTAGTGTTGCACAAACAATTTCTATTTTTGTATAATACCGTTATTTCTTTTTTTCTGTAAATCACTGTGTGTTTGAGGATGTGTGTCACAGTGCCAGTGAGCGCTGCGGAGTGCTTCGTGCTGTTGCGGATCAGAAAGGCTTTACAGGGATCACACTGATCCAACGCCGCAACCATGCTCTGCGATCAATGAGAGCCAGGCTGAGATTGTTGTCCTGTCATGGAAAGGTCACAGCTTTGACCCCACGGGGGTGCTTCAGACAAGACTCCCCCCCCCCCGCAGAGTTCTTGCATGAAGTGACACACATCATTCTCTCACATCACTTTTATTTCCACCTTTGTTGAATGGCGCTTTACAGTGTTGTCTGAAATGAATGAAAATAAATAAGCAGTTCCATTGTGGAATAATGCACAAACAGGAGGCGCGAGCAGCGCGTCACAGTACAGATATGCAAGAGATGAACATTCTCTGGTCCTTCGGTGGATGAGTCATCCTCGCCATGTGCTGCTGTCATTTCCTGCCAGGAAAACAAAATGGTTTAGGTCTAAGCAAGGACGCAAAGGATTTGAAACAAAACTGAAGGGGTCCTACGACAGATCCCTGAGGTACTCAATCTGACTGTCTGAAACACCAACGTCCCTCCTCTAGGCGAGCTGTTGCTAATTTTCACAAGTCGGGACCACCCCCTGAAAACAAGCTCCATTCCGAGAGCCTGGTGGGGAAAGAAAAAAAAATTGGTGATACCTGTTGCAGTGTGGTCCATATGTGTCCAGCATCAGCGAGCTGGCCTCTTCCAGGTTCCACTGGCAGCGCCGCAGTAGTGCCTCGCAGGAGCGTCGAGAGCGCAGGCCCACGCGGAACAACTGCTCCACCTTTGTCGTCAGACAAAAATAAAACCATCACATGGCATCTGTAAAGCTACCATTGTGCGAGGCAGTACCTTCAAGTGGTTGATGGCCTGCTGCACTTCCCCGTGATGAGCTTGCAATGCGGCCTGACACTCGTCCAACGTGACACCGTGGACGGCTTCTCGGATCTGATGAAGATCCAGTCAATCAATCATATCATTCAGCAAGCCAGGACGATCCCGGCGCTCGGTTTCTCACCTGTGCGACGCTCAGCTCCTGCTGGGCGGGGGCGGTCGCAGCGCGCCCGGTGTTGTTGTTGGAGGATGAGTTGGGCTTGGCTCTGGCGGGATGCTGAATCATGGGTTTGACCGTTGCCATATTGGCAGCTCCGTATCTGATCAACAAAATTAGATTAAATAGACGCTATTGCAGCGGACATTTAGCAGATTCTGCTTATCTATTGAAAATTCAATCTTTCAGTTAGCTGGTTAGTAAATCCTTTTTTTTTGTTATTATGCCCGCAGGCTGGCGACGCTACTCACAAAATGTTTGGGCTTATTTGGTTTTGGGATGAGCCTCAAATTTAAATGCACTGTCACCTTAACTCATTCACCCCCAAAGACGTTTTTAAACGTCTTTTCAGACTTGGTCTAGAGTTGGCTGGTACTGAATGTTAACAGGTGCACATGGTTTTTTTTTTAGGTTGAGCCGGCATTTACTGGCGTGTTTCTCCCAGTTGTGGTCAAAATTAAAATGATTAATCAATAATAATTTTCACTTCAATGTACAGTATACACATTTGCTTAGTTGTCCACCTCTCCTATGAGTCAGTGCAAAGTCGATAAATACCTATCCAGTAGTGCCGGTCGCTCTGGCAACGGTGTGCGGGCGGAGCTCTGTGAGCCATCAATCGCCGAGGAAGGTCCATGAGCCTCGTGCATGGCCAGAGGGTCCAAAGAGGAGCCGGGCAAGTACGATGGCACCACTTTGGGAGGCGAGGCCGAGGAGGACAGTAGAGGACCCAGGAGGCCTGAGGCCCGACGAGGGGATACTGAGAGTGGCGGCGGAGGGAGCACCACGGGTGGCGAGGACGGCAGCGGCGGTGCCAGAGTGAGTGGCGAAGATGAGCGGGAGCCCGGTTGGGAGAGGGCTCGGTCCCGCGGCGGCAGCTGAGGGGGCGCGTCTTCCAGCTCCAGGGAGATGGAGCTGTGCCGCGGGTGGGTGGTGCCCGCTGCGGGGCCGTGTTTGACGTGGCGCAACGGCGGTGCCGGGCTGCGGGGTGGGAGAATAGGCCGATCCTCCGAGCTGGAGGAGGGCGGCGGCAGGCAGATCTGCCGGTGAGGTGTCAGGGGGGCCAGCGGCAGGGGCAGTGGGGAAGAGGGCAGCGAGCGTCCTGTCGCCATGGGAACCTGGAGCTTCACCATCACCTTCGTCAGACACAAAAAAAACAAATAGGAGCACAGCGTGACGCCCGAGTCTTAACCTTCAGGCCTTGTTGAAATTTTCTACCTTTTGAGTCAGACGAAGAAGATTCGTAACATGTACATGAAAACAGCTAAAATGCTTATGGGTACATGGAGTCAACATGATTCACCGTCCAATAAATGCATTTGGCACCTCTCGCTGGAGTTCTTGGAAGATGTCGGCCGACTGCGACTCGTTCCGAGCCAACGTGGCGCCGGGTGTGGGAGTGGCCATGAGCTCTTCAGCCAGCCCCTTGTTGATGGAGCGCACCTCCTGGTCCTCGGATTGGTCCTGCAGCTCTGCCGCCACTTCGTCGTAGGCCGGCTGCGGGAGGGGCCAGTCCAGGATGGAAGGCGTGTCCTAAATTATGATGTACACGTAATGACAACATAAGGACTCAGAATATTCCAGATTGATCTAGAATGACAGAAAATCTGCAATATAGAGAAATCATTTTTAAAAATGAGCGCGAGTCTGTTATTCAAGCATATTTGCTCTTGGCAATGTGAACAGCGAGGGTTAGCTGTATTTCATTTGAGGTGATTGCGCAAAAAAACCCAAGGATGACGTCTTTGCTGTCAGAAATAGAATACACTAGAAATCCATTAGTTCCCCTTCATGTCCAATCTACAGGGTGACTGTTTGCACTTTCTGCAGGGCCTCCGGGGCCCCAAATGGTCCCCTGTCAAGTGTCAAGAGTATTTAAGCACCCCAAGCAACAAGATAGTGCACCCTGAAAAGCACATCCAAGGTTTACTGTTTTGTTTTTGTTTTTTTGGGTGCTGATGTAAGGCCCGTGCAAATAGCGCGAGACAAAATGAAGCATCGAAGCGTGAAGGAGTGCCACGCCAATCAATGACCGCCATCTTGTCACATCGTGTTCATCCGAGTAGAAGAAGGCGCCATACGACATTTCCAGGCCAAACAGTGGGGGTGGGGGGTGTATGTGTGTGGGGCAGGGGGGCGAACACAGACCCCAGTGGGATCCCGGAATATGTTTTTGCTCAGATTTAACCTTCTTTCGTTTGTTTTGGTTTTTTTTTGTCTTTCAGCTTAGCATGAAGATGTTTTCAGGGGAAGGCTTTAGTGAGGGGTAACGATGACTTTGGTGGATGAAATATACATTCAGGTATGACCATACCATAAAAGTGCAGAAGAGTGAAGCACCTTATTGTTTCTCTATTTAATTTTTTGTCATGACGATTACACGGGCCAGATTTTGAGAATCGGATACTCAGGTGGTGGTTGGGGTGGGGATGAGGTGCTATAATCATAAAAAAAAACATTTCATTTCAAATAAGAATAAATATAGAGTTGGAGAAGAGCCGAAAAGTCCACTTAAGGACTCAAGAAGGTGCGGCAACTGGTCTTAAGCGCACCTTGAGCGTATCCTGGTCGAGTGGCAAGGTCTCAGTGAGCGGTGAGGGCGTAGTGGTGGAGCTGAAGCTGTCGTCCGTGAAGTCGATGAGCGACACCTCGCTGGCGTCCGTCCGGCCGGTGCCGCAGCTCTCCCACGGGCGGAGCTTCAGGCCCAGCGACACGCCTAGCCGCTTGGCGCCGGTCCGAGTGCAGGATACCGGGGCGGCGGCGGTGGCGTCTTCCTCGTTGTCGTCGTAGTCCTCCATCACCGAGTCGTAGAAGGGCTCTGAGCAAACACGCTGAGCGTCATGACATGGCGGCCATCCTCACATGTGGGGCGAGGGGACACTTACTCTTGAGAAGGACCGCGGGCTGAGGAGGACGAGGCGGGGGTTGTTCTGTCAAAGTAAATTCATTGGTGTCTGACAATTGGCTACCCAAAAAAAATAAATACATAAATGCTGCCAAAAATGGTGGTTTAGTTTTACTCTTGGCCCGGTTGGGGAGCTTGGTCGGCCTCGAGGTGCAAGGATCCATTCCGAGGACATCAGGGGGCTTCATGGGGTTCCCCAAATAGAGACTGAATAACACACGTTATAACATACAGTACATGATCACAAAACCGCCGTTCTTGACTACAAACCTCCAAATGTGCACCTAATTATGTGATCAACGGTATATTGTTGTCTATGGCGCAACACTGCACTCTAGTGGATATTCAATGTAACTGCATAGGAACAGGACGGCGCATTTAATCCATAAATATACAGAATACATCAATATAGCTATTGCAAATTTTCCCATCGTGGCAATATAAGGAAGGTTATCCAGTCAAAAAAAAAACAACAAAATAAAGTTCTCCACAGAATGAGTGCATAGGGACAATTTTAGAGTCTTCAACAAAGACCCACCCCCTTGTCAATCAGATGTGCCGCCCCATTGTAATTTCGATTTCATTGTAATTTCATCCCATCAAAGAATTTGACGAATAATCCCGACCTGTCGATGCGGTCTGCGTGGCCCCAGCTCCTGTGCGGATTGGTGTCGCCGTGGCCCGTGTGGATGAACGAGTGCTTTAACGGTTTGCTGATGTCGTCCGCCGACAAGCCGGTCACCGCCGTCACCACATGGCGAGGGAATTGGCCCACGCGCAGTGTTCGCCGGTTTTGGCCTCGCCACCAGTAATGCTCAGCCCTGGAAACACAGACACAGTGCGTCCGCAAAACTTGATTCAATGAGCACAAAAGAATCTAAAAAGAACAATTAAAAAAAAAGAAACAACTGTGAACTGACCTTCCCTCAATGATGGTGATGACATCATTCATCTGAATGAGGAGCTTGTTGTCCTCCGCAGAGTCCTGCAGGGCCCTCATTTCGGCAGGCGTACTCTGAACGGCCACAACGTTCCCGTTAGCACTGCAGACAAAAAGAATCCAAGGACACCCAAACCTTGTCGCCGCACCTCCATTAGGAATTCCCTGAGGGCCACGAAGGTGGGCCTGTCCTCGGGTTTGGGGCTCCAGCACTGCAGCATGACGTTGTAGATGTCCTGAGGACAGTCATCCGGCTTGCAGAGCCTCTCCGCTTCCACGTCCACCTTGTGGAGGATCTGCCAGAGGTCAGAAAAGTTCAAGTCGTCGCCTCATCGGAAGCGTTGGGTTGAGTTTTCAGCAGGATGTCTTCCCACTTGATGTGTTCATTTGATTATTCCCGATACCTGACTCCCATTCAGGCCAAGCCATGGCTCCTGCCCGTGGGTGAACATCTCCCACAGAGTGACCCCGAACATCCAGGTGTCGGACGCATGCGAGAAAGTGCGAGTCTTCAAGGACTCTGGAGCGCACCTGCAGGGAAATCGCAGAAGAAACCCCTGCACGGTTTTCTTCAGGTGAGGATGGTCTGACCCATACAGATGTACTAGAACAGCTGAACTTTATTAGAAGTTGAGCAGATGTCCTTTGAGCGGTGTGCTCTCCACAAGTACGTGACCGTAAAAAAGGGTGGCCAATCTCACCAAGGGAAAGGGACTTTATGGCCCTCCTCCATGACGTAATGGTCGGCGTGAGACGGCAGCGCCCTCATCAGGCCGAAGTCGCCGATCTTGACTGTCTCGTTGGTGGAGAGCAGCACGTTGCGGGCTGCCAGGTCGCGGTGGAGGAAGCGCCGTTGCTCCAGGTAGGCCATGCCGCACGCCACCTGCACAGCAGGGACCCTTTAGTTTTGCCTTCACTAAGTCATCATGTTGTGCTGCAGTACTAGATATGACCACTAGGAGGAGTATATACCTCCCGCAACTAAATAATTGCTGACAGCCGCATTCATTCGAAATCTAAACATACGGCAGACTAAAGTCAATTTGTCATGGAAGGATGAAGGTTTTGGACCATGAACCTAAAAATAATCTCTGTTGTGCTAAAATAAGAAATACATATTTGTTTATCTCTTTAAAGACACCCTGAGTAAAGACAGCGTGCCCATCGTCCTATGATTGAAAGAATGAAATACTCCAAAGTGTTTAAAAAGTAAAGCAGCAGAAAGAGGGTAAATGAGTGAGTTCATCACCAAACCTGCACGGCGTAGTTGCAGAGCGAAGAGATCAGGATGTGACCCTGACGCTTCCTCAGCCGGTCCAACAAGGAGCCCAGAGGAGCCAGCTCCGTCACCTGGGCACAGCAGAACCGCAGTTTCGGTTTGAAAACAACTGGAATATTTGAACTAAAAATAAACAATGTGCCTATTTGTTGTCTTTGCAGGGATATGCATTCTCCCTTGGTTGCTGAATCCCTTTTGTGCAGCGCTCACCATCTTCATGGGCTGCGTCAGGACGATCCCGTAGAGGCGGATGAGGTTCTGGTGGCTGAGGGAGTGCATGGCGTTCACCTCCCTGATGAAGTCGTCCAGGCCGTCCGACTCCAGCACGCCGGCCTTCAGACACTTCACCGCCACAGACAGCTGCCAGATCAATAAACGAAGGTGGGTTGGTTGCTGTTTTTCATCGTCCATTATGAGCGGACGAGACACACTAAAATGTACTTAAGGACAAAAGGTGCTTGAGTGAGTTGAGCTTTAGATAAAAGTAGTGCTTCGGCGCCATTTTCCGGCATCTTTATGCCAAGGAACTATGTTGAATTGAATTGTGGCGCTTCAGTTCATCCATCTTGTAGCATCTTAGTACCAAGGAACTGTGTTGAAGTTGGTTGGATAGCTTCAATTAGATGAAAGTCGTGCTTTGGCGTCGCAATGGTGCTAAAGTACTGGAGTAGGAAAAGCTTCATTTCGATAAAAGCAGTACTTTGATGCCATCTTGTTGTATTTATCGAAAACAATCTTTTTACAAGGGCTTTCAATTACAAATTTTTGCTCTTTTCCTCAGGGGCTCTGTTCCCATTACACCTAAAAAAAATTTTTAAATCCACTAATGAAGGCCTTCCACCACTGATTGTAAGTTTGTGTCTCACCACTTGACTGCTGGGGGCGCTCCACTCGCCGCGGCGCACCACCCCGAAGGTACCATCGCCGAGACGCTCAAACAGCTGCAGCTCAGCCTCTCGTATAAGGCAGGTGAGTGAGGCCGCCGATTCCCCTGCGGACGAAGACCCGCCGGACGCCGTTGCCCCGAGCGTGGGGGTCGGCTGGGAGTCGGTGTCGGGACGCTTCACAGGAAACACCTGTCGAGTCGGTTGGCCAATCAGAATCTGAACCTGATTCCACTTGATTCGAAACAGCTTCTGCCTTACATTCCCATTGCGGTACAATCTGAATCTGATCCCGATCATAGTCAGTATGACAGTAGCGCTCGTTTTTTACATTAACAAATTTACTTGTCATTCGAGCTTACATTTACATCCCGACACAATCTGTATCCAGTCCTGATAAAACTTGACATTAGAACTTCTAGTATGTTACATTTACCTTACTGTGCATTGCGGATCAGATCCCGATTAAAATTTGACCGGACATTCCAGATTCTACATGACATCTACCTCGGGACACGATCTGAATCAAATCCTAATCAAATTTGTTTCGACATTAGCGCTTGAACATAACATCTACTTTGCAGCGCTATTTGGATCAGATCCCGATTAAACCTGATTCCAGTTAGTATTGCAATATGTACTCCAGTTCAGTATCCTTCCCAAACTTAGAAGAGGTGGGGCAATGTGAACCGGACTGTTCTCCTTAGGTACTGCGTTTGTCTGTTGTACTGAACCTTGCTCATCCAGGATTTGCGTTTGTAAAGCGCTCGCCTCCTCTTGACGGCTTCCCACAGCCTCCTCTGACCTAAAAACAGACGAAGCATACCACTGTGAAAAATACACGGGGTACGCGGCGGGTGGGTGTCTGCGGCCTGACCTGGGCGCCCCATGCCAATTTTCTCCAGGTCTTCGTTCTTGACATAGTCGAAGTGCGATAGCCGCGTGACGTTGAGTTCGTCGCGGATGCGCAAGTAGTACTGTTGCAGCTGAACATCCGTCAGCAGCTCCAGAAGCCATTCCGTGCCCTCCTCGCCCTGCATCTACACACAATCGCACACGTTGTAGTAAATGTTACATTTACATTGCTGTACAATATGGCTCTCATCCAGATTCGGTTTGATTTTATATTAGAAGTTCTGTTGCATTTACATTGTTTTGCATTCTGAATCCAATGGTGGTCCAATGTGATTTGACTTCCGAATTTCTATGCTACAGACCCTAACCAAACTTCATTTTACATTGGAGTGCCTGAGTGACATTTACACTGCCGTATAATCTCGCTCAGATCCTGATCCAATTGGATTTGACATCAGCGTTTCCAAGTTGCATTTAGATTGCCGCCCAATTTGGATCAGATCCCAACAAAACTCGGTGTAATATCACTGCTTCATATTCCAGAAGGCGCGACCACAAGAGGAAGAAAAGTGGATGTCACTCAAATCGATAAAATGCCGTCTGACATCGAGAGCAAATGGACAAAGCCCTGCTGATAAAAACCTCCTTGGTGGAGGTAACTACTGGAAAGACACACACACACACATGACACACACACACACGCATCGTGTGCATCCGCCACCACGTTTACCATTTGTCTCCCGGCATTCTCAGGCATCCTCGCTCTCCCCTCCGCGTCCTCCTCGTCGGCCTCCTCTCCTCCCCTGGCGTAGGGGAGTCTCCGATACACGTAGCTGTCCCCCATCTGCCGCTCGACTTCTAATCTCAAGATACAGGCATCCACCTAAAGACAAATTTGCGTCCCCCCTCTCTCGCCGCGCCCTCTCATCAAAATGCTGGCCGTTGCTGAGTCACGACGTCCCACTGCCACCTCCATTGCTTCCCCCTTGGCCGCCTCGCTAAATAATTCAGGAGAGCTATTGAGGAGGATGAGGAGGAGGAGGCAAATGAGGATGCAAACGGATGGATGGAGAGAAGGACACTTCCCAGGATGCACTTAAGAGACGCGGCGAGCGACAAGCAGCAAGTGCAGCACATCCAGGTGGATGTTACACACACAACGATGTTATGAAATGTGTGATACAGTACTGGAATCTAGTTCTCTCTCATACAGAACACCACCCCCTCCTCACCCCCACAGTTACCATGGCGACCACGGCTGGAGGCTCCCTCGTGCATGAACGCATCTGCACCCTCAAATGAGGTTTGAAATAGGCCAAAGCTCTAAATATAGCAGCCCTGGATAAATTGGCCATATGTTGCTCATCGATATATATATATATATAATATATATATACAAACACATAATATATATACTGTATATATAACTGTTCAAGTGTGTAGAAATGAATGAACTCAGATGCAAATAGTACCCTTCACTAGCATTGCGTTCATGAATAAATACTAAAATGATTAAAAACTATTCTGTAATTCTTATACATTTGTCGAGTTTTCGACGTCATTTCAGAAGCCACGCCCCCTCGCTGCCAAACAGAAGCTGCTACTGTGTGATTTTCAAGTTCGGCGTGTTCATGATTCTTGAATGTATGAATCAGTCAAACTGTTTTTATTGATCGAGCGCTTTTCATACCTGACAATATAACAGTGTCCGCGTTCTCAATGTTTTTAGTAATTATATTTTAATAGAAACGTCAAATAAATGTATTTTGGGGGTGGGGCTACAACGGCCGAATGAAATCTTTCCACTTCATTTCAATGTGGGAAATTATTTCTTGATACGATCTTATTTCCACTGTATTGCAGGTTAGTGCAGTACCGCATGTTGTAACACGTCTGTTCTCCAAGGCGACTAACGCTAATTGTTTAATCTTTAAATTACTCCCGAGCCGCCAGTGTCTGAAGCGTCCATGCGTTTTAACTCGGGAGGCACCAATATGCTTCTGCGTCCCCAGAAAGACAAAACACGATTAGTCTGGTGTAACCTTGCACACACGCTCTTGTATTAAAACTGTATCGCAACTCGATTAAGAGTCACAAGAGGTCAGTGTGGCTGAAGGCGGGACCGTTGTAAAATACTACGAATAATAAACAAACGAGCACATATAATGTGCATGTAACACATTTATTTTATTTTCATGTGGTTTAATGAAAATATCACAGGGGAACTTACCACATCGCACCGGTCACGTTGTTGTCATCATTTTGTCTTTATTTCTATTGGTTTAGTAATCCGTGGTCGGAAAGGGCATCAACCGACCAGTGTGGATGGGCTTCAAGACCACTCGACGCGGTCGTTTATCTTTCCCAGCGGCATCTTTCAAGCAGGACGCGGTGGTTTATCAGCAAATGAGAGGAAATTGAACGGGACTGTCGCCACCCTCCTCCGCCGGCACCGCGAGTCGTGCGTCGTCGCTCGCTGCAAAACCCGGTGAGCCTCAGCACCACACTCAAGATTCATCCGCGGCGCAAAACCACCCGGGAATGTCAAAACGACTGAGCGTCAAATTGCTAACAAACAAGAACATACTTTCATGTAAAACACGTATTGATTAATAATAAAGACGACAAATATCAACTTGATGCAAAGCTCGGGATTTTAATTGCAATTAATCAGAGGACAGAAAACCCGAATCCAACATTAATTCAGTTGCGGCAAGATATTTTTGACAAACCATGAAAACCTTTTTTCCACAATCAAGTGCCAGAAATCCCCCCTCCCAAATCTAACAAATTGATGTAAGGTGACTGGATGTTTTTTCTCTCAAGTGTAAAATCGTTGATGACCCGATGTAACAAGTTAACTTGTGTAACAATACTCTTGTTTGTTTTGGAGATATGCTTACATTTATGCATTATCGCTGGCACTGTTGCTAAATAGCAATAGGGGGAAACATCACTGCAAGGCTCCCCTGATTTTATTTGGTGTAACATTTATTTTCTTTCTAACCAACATAACCCCTCAATTTTCATTACAACTCTTGTCATTTCAACATTTCAGTTGCAAAAAAAAACGTCATGTTTTTTTAAGGGCCTCAAATTTCCCCCAGAGCTGCACATAGGACAGATCCATTTATTGACACACCAATGTTAATCTAGATGCCAAAAATTGCCACCAGACGGAAACCTTACTTGGACATTAATGTCATCTTAAAGATTGTTGTTGCACAACACCTCAATCAGAATGGACAAAACGCCAATAATTCTAATACAGAAGAAAAAAATTTTTGCACCAGGCGTGAAAGATAGCAAGGAGCAAAATGTCTACTAAGAGGAAATTCAGTGAGAAAGAAATAACTACCACAAAGCAAAACCGTCATAAATACGTATAAAACTCTGGGAAACACTGTCCCCGATAAGTCGTTCCACCTTTCGAGTGAAATATGAGAGGCGCTGCTCCCGATAAATACACATGTAAAAAAAAAAAAAAAAAGACAAACCGCGCATGCACACACACAAACATACGCACATGCACTGGTAGATAAAAACTACCGTCACTTGTTATTATGGGAGACACTGCCCCCGATAATAGATTTGATTATGGGAGACACTGCCCCCGATAACTCGCCAACTGCTCCAAAAATGGACAAAAACGCTCCAAATTGCTCGTCAATTTCCCCCTCAGGGAACACTTTTGTCTGCTTTACTTCGGATGTTCCTTTTTTGAGTGGTTTTCTTGCTGTGATCAGCTTCATGTTTTTTTTTAAATTTAATTAAGCCTTATTTAGTTTATAAATTCGATCTGCAAGAGCGTTTTGTCCACTTGAATTAATTTGAGTTTTTCAATTCGTTTGCGGCTCTATTTGATTCCCCCCTTTTTTCCCAATGTTTTTTTTTCTTCGAATTGTATCCGCTTTAGTTATATTCAGACTTTTTGAAAGCTTCTTGGCTGCCTCCAATTCGGTGCCAACAGTTGAGTTTCGAGTTCACCAAGCAGATACTGCTATCAGATGAGACAGTATAACCGTCATAATTATGGAAGGCACTGCTTCCGATAATGTCATAAAAAAAAAAAAAAGTTAAATAAGGTCCTCAGTGTTTGGATGGCAAAAAAGTGGGGGGGTTGTCAGTAGCATTCAAGGTTTTCAAGTATCAGGATGGGATGTAGACCCCCCCCCAAAAAAAAGGCCTGCTAAGGGGTCGACTTAATAACCAAGACAGCATTTCCTTCATTCTGACCATTTGATTAGGAGTGTCAAATTGAACTTATACCTTGATAAAAGAAAAGGGCAGGACTGAGAACTGTGATTGACAGCCTTTGAAGTGCATTTCCCCCCTCCCCCCCGAAATTGCTTTTCCCTTAATGCACTTTCCGCTCGCACACGCACGCTCTAAACTAGATTGTCGTTTCTCCAGATGTCATTGACCATGGCGTTGGCGCACATCTTCAGGTTCCAGGTGGCCAAGGCCAGCTGGGTGTGGAGCTCCCGGGGGTCCGTGGTCTGAGCCAGCGCCCCCAGCGTGTGCTTGCCCCGGCCAAACAGGAGGTGGCGGAAGGGGGTTTCCACGGGGGACACGTACGGCGAGAGGAGGTTGCGTTCCACCTGGCGAAGAATGGGAAAGAGCACCCTAAGATGGCCATAGGTGAGGATAGATTTTTTTTTTCCCTTACAGATTTTTGGGGTTACAAACACCAAGTCTAATTTAAATATTGCTTTGGTGCCGCCTGGTAGTAAGTGAACAATTTTGAAGTGAGGGAAGGAGATTCATTTAATCGGGCAACAAGCCGTGTCCGATTGACGGACGGCCATCTTGTAGCATCGAAATGCAATTCAAAGAAATAAAGGGAGCGGTCCTTCTTACGCTCATGAGCTTCTCGTTGGCACGACGACAGCCGCGCTGTTCGGTCTTGTCGGTGTTCTGGATAAATGTGTTCAAGTTGGCCATCGCTCGCATCAAGGAACCTAATGCGCTGCTCAGCCAATCGGGGTCCACGCCCACCAGCTCACCGCTCTGCCCCCACGCAAAAGTAAAGATAAGGTCATTTTTAAGCTGCTTGCCGTTTCCGTGACAACAGTCGCGCGCATTCAGAACCACATAAATGGCCTCACCTTGACGAGCTCTCGGACGTGAACATAGAGCACGTTGACAGCTTTGGAGACTTCCTTGCGGTACCTGCTCACGTCCAAACTGAGCAGGTGGTCGTGGGTCAGGCGGAGGGCCATGCGGCCGGCCAACTGCGCAGCCCGTGCAGTCATTTCGCCGGTCTTATGGCCCGTGTTGTAGTTGAGGTGGTCCATGTTGTCCATTGAGGTGCCGTAGTAAGTGTAAGTCTCCGCCTTCAGACACGGGAAAACAAAAAAAGTGATCATCGTGTCCCCCCAAAAAAAAGGAAACGTGGTCTTGTCGACTCACCTTGGGGGTTATGAAATGGAAGGAGATGGAGGGGATGCCAGCAGTGGTCAAGAAGGGATACGCCGGGTCGTCTATGGACATGGGCCTCAGGCTACAAAAAAAAAAAAAAAAGTCCCGTTTCCTACTGCACAATCCCTCATATCGTCGGCCCACCTTCGGACATCGGGGCTGTGTGAACTTACACGTTGGCCTCCCATTTTGTCTTTCCTGCCATATCGTATACGGTGCCGGTATTGAGCGGACTCTTCACCTGGGAGTGACATTTTTTTTAAATGGCGTGCGTGGAGGTGCATATTGTCTCATTTAGTGACGAGTCAAGTGGGCGCCGTTACCTGTTTCATGGTGTCTTGCAGCAGGTTGTACAGCAGCGGGCTGGCTGAGGCAACAAAGCCACCGCGACCTTGAGAGACGACACGCGCGGTCAACAGTCAAGCCTCGGCGCTAATTCTGCGCGCTTTCACTTCATACGTACCCATGACCACCCCATCCAGGCTTATGTAAGTGACGAGCTTTCTGTCGATGGATGACAGATAACCCTAAAAAAACACAGATTTTTTGTTTGGTTGTTTGTTCGAAAACATTCTCAAAAAGCATTTTCCATTGGCGCTAACCTCCAAAAATTCCGTGGCCCCAACGCTTCCGTATTCTCCGGCACTCCAGCTCGCAAACACCAGGCTTCTCCTGGGCCGGACACCATCTGGAATGCGGGCATTCCACATCAATCAGAAAACTAATTTGTCCCCATGGTATAATTCCACGGTTGGCACGGTTACATGTAATAGGAAATATGTTTTTACCCCTCTCCACCAAGTTTTTAAAGGCCTTGGCCAGTTCCATGAGAACGGAGGAGCCGACAGCGGCGCGGGCGTAGCCTTTACCCCACGCGTCCCTCTGCGCTCCCAGGACCACATACTCGTCTGCCGCACACAAACGCACAATTCGTGACTTCCATGTGACCCCAATCTTTTTTTTTTTTCCCACCACAGGTGTGTACGCATACCGGAATCGATGAATCCTTCAATGACACCAAACACATTGTGGATCTCCGTGTTGACCAGCACGTTATTGACCTCCACGCTGATCTTCTCCACACCACCCATCTGCTTTGGGCCGCCGATTCGCCTGCACAAAGAGGTACCGGTTCAATATACGGCTTGCGCCTTGATGGAAAGCAACAAAGTGACTTGCTGGGCTTACTCTTGGAGGGTTTTCGCCATGTTGAGCGTGATGGTCTGAGCCGGGATGCCGGGGAGGGCCGACGAGCGGGTGGGCGGGAACTGGGTGTGGTTCAAGGAGGGGAACCCCGGTGTGTAGGGGTCGCCCGAGCCAAGGTGGACCTGAACGAAGGGAGGCAGACGCAAAGTGAGTCGCGACACCTAATGTGAAACCGGATAGCTCGCCAGTGGCACCCACGTGGCCGTAAAGTGCCGTGTCGGCGCGGAAGCTGAAATCTTCCGCGTCGGCGTAGATGAGGACGGCGACGGCTCCTTGGGACTCGGCATTAGCCACCTGAAGACATGAAAAGACGGGAAGGTGCATCTCAATAAATCTAGTATGGTGGAAAAAAAAATCATCTCAGGAGCTCAATTGCGAAAGCCGAACTTGGATCGATTCATTGAACGTATGAAGGTTGCCCTTCACCTGCTCGGCATAGCTCTGTTGTCCCGCTTTGAGCAGCACCACGCTGCCTCTCACTTCCACGTTTTCCTTCTTCACGGCGTCAAAATCCTCACGGCTGCCATAGGCGGCGTACACCAGCTTGCCCTGACAAACACAGACAGTATACGTACTTGCGTTTAGTCATTTACAATCCTCGCGTAAATCTTGGCGAATGGCTTGCCCGCCGCCGCTCACCTCGACCTTCCCGGTGGCGCTGTAGGCGAGATAACCGGTCGGCTTGAAGACGTCGGCGCCGAAAGTGACCACGTTGGGACGCTCGCTGCCCGTGACAAAATAAGATTGTGAGCTTCAAAATAATATACGGGGAGGTGAAAACGGCAGCATTAAAAATAGCAACCTGTCGGGCTTCTGCAGCTGAACGTAGTGAATGTCCACCCAGCTCTCCAGGTTGAGAGCCTTGAATTCGTCGGAGATCATGGTCGCCAGTTGGACGTCGCCCTCGCTGCCCGCCGAGCGTGACGGCACATCGAAGGTCCTGAGGCCAGATTTCATTTTAGCCATTTCCCTCCCCCTCTCCTTCATTCAAACATGATCTCATTCGGTTCGATAGGAAAGCGGATTCAGACTATCAAGTTTGGCCAGACAGAATGTTATACTCAACAGTTGATGCTGTTTTGTAGGGTGGGGTGGGGGGGAAATAATAATTGTTAAGCGTTTTCTTGCATGGAGTTATTACCAATTTTTTTTGCGCCATTTGGAGAGGTGGTGTTTTCTGATCACATCACATTTCTTGGCATATGAAAGTCTTTTGAAAACGTTAAAAAAAAAAGCCACCCATCACTGAAAGTCTTGACTTTTTTTTTTTTTTAATGCAGTTCATTTTGGTTTTAGTTGTGATTGAATGCTAAAGCCACCCGACTACAGTAGCGACTGTGCTTTGTAAGGCAGGCAGGCGAAAGGTTTACTTGAGACGCTCGTCGAAAGCGACGTCCGTGAGTTTGTCGTCGAGGAGCTGGCTGATGGCGTTCCAGCTGCTTGGGGTTTCATCATGCGCTATAATCTCGTCGTCATCCTGTCCCTGTTCCTGTTCCTGCTTCACTTGGTCTGCTGCACCCTCAGTCAGTACCGACTGAGTCGAACAGTCGGCAGGCTCCACGTCGGGCTTCTTCGAGGTGAGGTTCCCAACAAAGTAGCCTGCAAAAAAATAAAAAATACCTCCCTCTCGTCAGCAACGTGTTGCGTGTGACATCGGAACATGAAACAGAACATGCCAAAACACTACAAAGTAAGTATGTACTTTTATTCTCACACTGTAAAGAAAATCTCTTTGAAAAATGAATAGCAGCTTATGTTGGATGAAAAAAAAAAGTCTGCAATTTAATTTTAAGGTCAAATGCCACGACGCTTGCAAAAATGCCCAAGTGTATTCTTACCCACGATGAAGGCGAGCAGGAATCCCAGCGCCAGGATGACGAGGAGGCGCTTGCTGCCGGAGCCGCCGCGAGGGGCCGGGCGGAAGCTGGGGGAGCCGTCGGCCTGCGCGACCTGAGCGTTCTCGCCGACATCGGCGTCGTCCGAAAGCTTGATCTCAACATGCCGGTCGGCCTCCTCGTCACGCTGCAAGGTGAACCGGCTGTACTGAACGCTTTTAATCTGAGGGAACAAGGAATTATAATCAAGTCTGTTTTTTTAACGACAGCAATTTTATATTTAGGGGCAAAAATTAAATATCGGTGACGAGGAAACAAAAAAAAAAAACATTGGCGACAATGTGAGACGGAAACTTTGGTGACTGACGCTACCGGTTATTTTACATCAATGTTCCTTCCTGGTCATGGTCAATGCTTCTGACAACAACGTAGTTTGGGGGTTGGTAAACGTCTGTGTTCAAGAGTCACATTTCCAGTTTTAAAACATTAACAGGCGGAACAAGTGGTTTATGGGGCAAAACGGCCTATATTTTGATTCAAACAATTCATTCAGCAAAAAAAATAAAAATAAAAATACTGCCCGTTTGAACGTCTCTTCCCTAGACAGCAAGGTTTGCAATAATGGCCACAAGTCAAGAAAATGTTGAAGTGACAAAACACTTACCATGTTATTAAACGTAGACTTCACTCGATCCATTTTGATTCTGAAACGGACAACCACAAACCACTTGTGAAAATCATTTGACACTTAATATTCTTACAAATACACACTTTCTAGCCTCTGCTCCCTCTCAGCCACTTATTTTGACGTCAACGTGAACATTAAACCGTCAGTTGCTTCCTTGCAGACGGCAGTCTTGGCAGCAATGTTTGCATTCTAAACAATTAACGACCTAACGCTTCATTTTGTGCTGCACTTCCTTACTCTCAGTAGTAAAGCAAAAGCCGGTGCAAAAAAAAAAAAAAACATTGAAACCGGTTTCCCATATCGCGCTACACGCATGGGGGCGGGCGTGTATCTTTGCCGTCATAATTCGTTTTTGGAAGCGCTTCGCCTTTTCCAAACCGTTCAATACGTCATAAAGAAATGCACACTAGGATGTGCCATGGCTTCAAAGACATATAGCCGTTCTTAACGTTTGGTGTGCGGTTGTAATTTCTCAATCGGTCAGGCAATCGTTGCAGCCACACAGCTGGTTTTTCGTCAGACACTAATATGTAAAGTGTCACACGTTAAATGCTAGTGCTGCATTTGCAAACCCTTGCACTCGTTGAACTCCAGCTCATCTTCGGGGACGCGAGCACGATTTGGACACCTCCGCGCAAAGATCGAGGCATTCAAATTGATGGCATTTGACTAAAGAGGAAGCGCTTACAACATTAGGTGAGCGTTAAATAACGCAAAGGGAATTGTTTCATCACCCTGGCCTCGCACATGGCCACGCTTCACGGAAGTGACATTCGCGCCAACGACTTATGAATCCAATATCAAATCCTCTTTATGTCTAAAACATGAACTTTATATTCATACACAACACGCACGTTTCTAAAAGGTGTAAACGTTTTGCTCGCATTTTTAATTACTAAGGGAAGAGATGTCGTGTGGCGTTAGTACAAGAAAATGTTCCTAAGCAACAAAAACGAATTAATTAATTAAAATTAAATTGGAGCTTGCGCATAATAATCAAAGTCGGTAATTATCGAGCATAAATGTGTTTTTTGTTTCAATCTTAGTCATGCACGCACATGGCCGGCGAGCGGATGTACGTGACATTGCAATTTGTCCGTCGGCCGGCCCAGTGAAAATGGCGAAAACGCCAAAGGCTGCACTACCGTATAAGGTATTAAAATACATTAATAGATTAAAAATATGCATCTCTCAATTCGTTTTCTCTCACCTTGAGCAAAGCTTTCGCTCTACCGCCACCAAGGAACACTTGTCGAAATATGTCCTCTTGTCCTGCCCTTACTTAAAGAAGCCGTGCCAGTACTTCCGTGTACGTCATGATTATATTCTGACGACCTACCTCAGCTAGTTCGGCCCGAAACGAAAAGCTGTGAAAACATATAATTATTGCAAACTTTACAATATAATTTAACTTGGTTTATGCTATATTCTGATTGGTACTTAAGGACTTTGTGAAGTTGTATACATTTCTTTAATTGAATTTTCTTATCGTCGTCATCATCATCATAAAATACATTCTGATTTATATAGCGCTTTCACAACTGCTGCATCTGTAACACAGCGCTTTACAAAACTGTTAACATAAAATAAATATTATTATTATTATTACAGTGTTATTATTTCGTTCAATCACAAGCCAAACAGCCACAAAAGGCTGTCCAGTTATAAGATGCGGATGCCCAACACTAGTTGTTTCAAGGCACGTTACATAAGGAGTGGAAAATGAATAATTAATGAACAAAAATGTAATCTTCATGTCACAATGTTAAACAGTACTGTCCAGCAGCGTGAGTCCTTCAAACTGACAAAATGTATTCATCGCGAGAATTAAGGACAGTTGCGAGGTTTGGTCGTCACTCCACAGCTGCTTTCAATGGGAATCGGAGATGCCGCAAACAGCGAGTCCGACAATTGCCTTACAGCGACGTGTAGATCGTAGCTCATACCAATATCTTGATTTCCACCGCCTTAGAATCACTTGCACAATATAATGAGATCCATATAAAGTCACTCGTTGGATTGACACCTTTAGATTGATATTAATTCAACAATAAAGCTTTGTAATATTGAGGTAGACTGTACTGTAGTTTGTAGTACAGTACTACATCATAATGGGAGCTGTTCCGAATATTTCGGTTACCTTAGCTTATTTGGCTACATGAAACATTAAAAAATCAACTCAAACATCACGTTAAAAGTTGCGTGAAACGCTTGCTGTGATCCAAAGTCATTTTACAGCCACCTGCGTCACAGAGCGCAATTTTGGGAGAGGGTTTGTTTTTTTCCCGAGGGTACACGAAGGCACCAGAAGAGCCAGCTTGCTTCCCGTTTTAAAACGGCCACACGCTCTCTGACTCTTCTGTGGTGCGTCGGTGTTCGGGGGTGGGGTGGGGGGGAGAAGGAAAAAAAAAGAGGAAGGAATATGGTTTCATGTGACGCTCCACCCGCTCTAGCGGATCTCTGGTAGCGCGGAGGAGGAGGAGGCTGCGTGGCTCGGCACTCTACAAAGCCGTTGGATACCTGAAACGACTGCCTGGTACGGTACCGAACCAAGCCCGAGGAGCACCGAGGAGACATAAATGGGTGAGGTGCACCCCCCCCCCCCCCCCCATTTTGGGAGTTCTCCCCTCTCTCCTGTGTCTTCCCTCCTTCCTCCTTGCCCGCTGTCTTCTAGAATATCCCCCACAGTGCATCTGGATGAGCAGGAGCGGAAAGCCCAGGTCCATGGGCTGGGTGCTCCCAATTCCACCCCCCCCCCGCCCCCCTCTGTCATGGGTGCCCAAATGTGTGCATGTGTGTGTATTATCTTGTCTTATCTCGCCATGCTCGATCGTGGATGTGCGTGAGTGGTTTCATGAGATGATGAGTTGCAGATGTTGACACGTTTGCATTCACTCTCACTATCCCTTCTTTCGTTGGTGTGTGTGTGCTGACCGTAACATTCCACATTAGGTGGATCCCCAGGGTGCACAGAGGGGCTGATGGCCGAGTCATCAATCGTTAAATCGCCAATTATTCAATCGATAGGACACATGTGGACTGGCAGCAGAGGCCTCTGATATTTTCAGTTTCCTTTTTCAGTTTATTTCAAAACATGAAAGAGATAACATGTTGCTCCTTGTGATGTGTTTAAACAAACAAACAAAGCCGAGCTTGGTGGTTAGCTTCGCGGCTGAACACTGAGCTGAAAAACAGATAAAAGTGTGTACAGGCAACCATCACTTATTGGGGATTTGCAAATTCACCCATCCTCCGTTATTCTGTTTTCGTGGCTTAGTCCAAAGCCATGTCTAATCAAGAAAACTGCTTTGTCACCATCTTGTGTATCCATAGGCAATTACAAACTTTTTCGGGCTGTGTTGTGAACGGACTGCGCACACTGCACTTTTGCGTCAGGTGGCATGCTAACTTCCGTTTGGCATATAAAACGCAGCGACAAACCGTCAACATATTACGAGTTGATTTTGAACTGTTGGTTGGAGGATGTCCTTGAAAATTAGAGGGGGAAAAAACGGACACCATTTTGATCTCGAAAAGTATTACCGCTGAACTATTGGATATAATCTAACTGACATGACGCTGGGTTATGACAGGTTCTTTTGGAACCCTTGTCGGTGGTATCGCCCGACAGCGGCATGAGTGTAAGACGCAAAGTGTTAACGTGTGAAAGGGAATGACGTGCATGTCTTGACTGTGCCTACGTAAAATGTTAGTTGCGTGGGAGCGTGCGAAAAGCATTTCATGTCGCGCAAGAGCTCCCTTTCACACGCATACGACGCAGACGGAGGGAGATGAACAGCAGAGTGATGAGCTTCCAGTGCGCGGATACGTTCCTTCTTTACGTGGGAGAATATTGTGGAAGTCGGATCCACGCTTTTGAGTGGGTTTGACGCCAACCCCCCACCCTACCGTGGCTTTCGCGAGCCACTTCCGCAGAATGGCGGGAACACGCAAGCGCTGTCGCCAAGCGCACACGTCAGCATGTCTTGTCTGTGTGAGTTAGAACCCGGGTAGGGCGCAGCTGTTCGCGGGACACTGCGGTGCCCCCCCTTGCCGAGTGTAAAGTGTGATGCTTCGCAGCCCGAGTGGGAGTTTTGTTTGGTCTGCAGGCGCTTGTTATCACCGCCTCTTTGTCTCTTTATCGCGCCTTTTAAACGTTCGCTACATTAGCATCAGTTCTCACCAGGCTCAGAGTCATTGGTATCAAAGGGCCTTGGCACATTGCAGCAAAGAACCCTGTCAATGTGAATAATATTCATCTCATACGACATCGCCGCCGCCATCATTGCGATACAAACTAGACCTGAGGTCAAAGGTCATCAATAATCCAATCAATGACCGACGTGAGCCGTCCCGTCAATAACCAGTCCTTTCATACAAGACAGAAACTCTCCTCTTCTGCTCTCGTTTTTATTCATGCGACTTTTAAACTGGGCTCATTTAGTGGCAGTGCTGCAGGCGCATTTAAAAAAAAAAAAAGCCTTGAAGTTTTATGTTGATGATTATGGTTCGCTTTACATCTCCCAAAGAGCGGCAGAGAGTCAAAAGCCGAAGAATGTGATGCATCTCTCGGCAAATGTTTGACCTTTTTACTTCGACACGCCAACACGCTCACACTCTTGACTCGCACCGGCTTTCTTTTCCGCCTTTAGTGGAGGCCGTGGTGGAGTTTGACTATGAGGCCCAGCAGGACGACGAGTTGAGCCTGAGCGTGGGCGACGTCATCGTGAACATACGGCGAGACGACGGAGGATGGTGGGAGGGCGAGCTGGCGGGGCGCCGGGGCTTGTTCCCCGACAACTTTGTGCGGGTGAGTAAGCTAGCTGATGGTAGCACCCAAATGGGAAGTACCGGTAAACAAATACAAATACTTTTTTAGTTACGGTTTTGTTTTTGTTTTTTTTACCTGTTTGGATAACAAAAAGCATAGCATATATAATTGGTAGCAAAAATCCATTTTGACTTTCATTTTTAAGTTCTGGTACTTTTGTCAACTTCACTTGACCATTATGGTGATCTGACTGTGCATGATTTGGCAGGAAGTGAAAAATGTCACAATAATGCATTTCGACAGCTTTTAGGCCTTGTTTTGTGCTTTATTAGTGCTGAGCCGCTCTCACAGCACTCATTCACTGTCATCCAGCAGGACAATGGCCGTGTGTGTGTGCGTCTATGTGCGCATGTGGGGACTCGGTAATACCACACTGGTGTGTCACAAGACTGCACTTAATGGGAATGTGTGGCATTCGGCCGTTGAATGTGTGCGCTTCGGGAGAAAGGGAGAATGTCCATAGTGGGATTGCAAAAGACACAGGAAGGCATGCAACACAATAACAACAGGATATGATTCAATATGTTATGAGAGTGATGTTGATAATCGTTCAATATTTGATATGTTGGAGAAAAGCCGCATACCTGCCACATACAGCCTCCCCCGTTCTTGAATCTGCATCACCCAGCATTTAGATTACTAAGAATCCTTTAATGTGACATTGATTTAGCTGTTTTTTTTATTTCCTCCCCTAAAGAGACTTAGCTTATCAAGTTTGTTAGCTAAGCTGTGGCTCTAGCTCAGTAAGCTAGCTAGCAAGTCATCAGTTCTTCCGCTTAAGCGTGATTGGTTAGCAATGGGTCTATTTGTCCATTAACCATATCCAGTCTGAGCGAGTTATCCCATCTATCACCTCGAGTAATTGAGCTAGGTCTAACTTGAATAGCTAACAAGCTAGTTGTCAGTTCTTCATGTTTTATCGCCGTAATCCGTTATAGTTAGCTCAAAGTCGTTAGCTTATACGCAAACTCGCTACCAATGTCTACTCATTGACCTGAGCCAGTGCGTCCATGTATACAGTTCATAGTACTGTAGTTTTCATTTTTCAAGATCCCACAGAAGTGCGTACATGCCTCATTTTATTGCAAATCTTTTATCATGTCGTTTCACGGCACAACAGTGGAGAGATTAGACTATGCTACAATGTACAATCGTCAGTGTCCATTTTGGAAGTTTAGTGTCTCCATTAATCCCATAACTGGCAACAAATGTAGTTCACGACTGAGTGAAAGATTGCAGATTTTGGTTCCATTTAATGCAGTCAAGGCTAGTTCGCGAGGCAACAAATTTGCGGATGCTAGCATGTGCTGACTGATCATGTGCCGGCAAATCAAACTCACATGATGCGACTCAGTGTGAGCGCTTTACTTAAACCAGGGCTGTGCTGAACCTTTTTCTCCCGAGGGCTGCACACACACACACAAAAAAGGAAGAATGCGAGAGCCACTTTAAATATTAGCATGCTAGCACCCACTCATCAAGCAATCACATAAATCAATTCAGGCACTAGTTTTCTTATTTTTTTGGGGTGGGGGGCTGGAATAGATCAACTATTTTTCAGTTCTTCGTCAGTTTAAAAAAAGAGGGGGGGGGAACGCAACACAACACAATACACGCAGCTGTTTCCTGTTCAGATATGACGAATCATGTTTTCTTCCTCATTTCATCTGCCTTTCCTTTAAGTCGCCACGGCCTCACGATTTCTACCCCAGGGGTCCGCTGAACCCACAGACGAGTTAAAAAAAACAACAAAATGGGATCTTTTGGAAGTTCTAATGTCTAACACATGTATTGTGTACCTTCCCTTTCCACTTGAACGTAAATACCACGTGTCCCTCAGCCCTCGTAAAGGAAGAGGAAGCTGGAGGCCCGTAAATGGCCGCTGCGGATTTTGCGTGGGCCCGCGTGTGGTCTGTGTGTTTGTGTGAATGTGCAGGCATGCAGAGTCAATCGATGGTTGACTTTCCCGCTCGGCTGCCGCTTGTGTTGACTTTGTCCAAACGCAGCGAACACGGAACTCAGCTCAGAGTACGAGAGTGTCCTTATGTTCTGGTTTTGTATTATTGATTTGTTTTGAGTGCTTTTGCATCTAAATGATTTAATGATTTAACTCTTTCTAGTATATGCAGGAAATCAATCATCAGAAGCATGAATTTATTCAAATAGCGGTGGTGTTACAGTAATTGCCCCGGCATAGACGAAATCCACAGTCACAACCAATTTTTAATTAAAAAAAAAATATATATTTATATATTAACCAATCATTGAGTTCACACCAAAATATATGCAAGTGAGGTACAGGTATTATTTTGGGGTCACCATCCTCACGTTGAACACTGTAGTATCTGTGATGTTGAATGTGCGCGTTTTATTTCCCCCAAGTGCTTTTGTCTTCCTCGTTTAAAAAAAAAAAAATCATCTGTTCTTGTCATCCGGGTCCCTTGGGTCAACCAATCGGCTCTCTCAACCCTTTGGGTCATGTCCAGGTATTCCTTGTCGTCTCGTAAGTTTGCTTGTTTTTTTCATTCCCTGGGTTCTGTTAGTCTTTGTTGGATTGTTGTGTTGATGTGACGTTGTTTTGATACTGTTTATGTTTTGATTAATTTTTTACTTTGTTTGTTTTTTCAGGAATTTGTTTGTGTTTTGGGTTTAGTTTTTCTTTTTCCATTATACCCCTGCAAGTGTTTTTTTGTGTGTGTGTGTGTTAATATATTTTGTTCAGGACTCCCTAGTTCTCCCGCCTCCCTACTTTTTTTTGGGGGGGGGGGCACGACCAACACGCACACTTGACAGCGCGTGTTTTTTAAAAAGTGGGCCCGCTCTGTTGAGTGATGTCAGCGAACGAGTGTCGAGTCGGTCGTTAAATGGCCGAACTGTTAAGCCATAATGCGCGTTCAGTGAAGGCGTCAATTGAGATACCGTTGTTCAACCACCTGGATTACAATTTGTTCGAACTTGCGGTTTATCATTGAAGACGGTTGTCATTTGCGTCAGTCACATTGGACGTTCCTTTTATGAAGTGTAAAAGATTAAATTTATTGCAAGTGAAATGAAAGAAATATGTTGCAATTCAGGGATTGTTGTTGTTGTTTTTTTTTTTGTTTAATGGCGTCAGTCTTTTTTTATTTGTTAAATAAATACAGTGCAAGCTATGCAATGTTATTTTCCTTTCTTATGAACAAACTTGACCAAAAAATGGAGGACTGGAATGGATTAACGTCATTTTCATTCATTTCAATGGGGAATTAGATAAGAGATTCAACTGATGTTTCCTATCACGTAGATGACTATTCATTTTTTTTCCTCCCCATTTTTTGAATCTTTAGTGCGGGTGCTGACATTTTATCCATGTTTGTGTTCCTTTGACCAAGATGAAGCGGGGTCACTGTTGTCTTGGAAACTGGTATTTTTGGACCTTGTGGCTCATTAAGGCTTCAATGCCGTGTGTGTGTGTGTCAGTTCAACCGGCTTGTCTGCTTGACTAGGCCGTCTTGGCCACAGGCCGAGTTGCTTATGAAACAGCGTCGCTATGGTTGTGGCAGCGGACATGTGAGCCGTCATGTTCACTTTCTCTGCTTGTCCCGCTTCCCGCGCTCCCTTTGCGCCATATTTGTTGTCTCGTGCTCCTTTCTTTGGCTTTGCTGCGGATAGCAAGGCAACGCGTTCGTTCTCCGTTTGCATCCGTGCACAGGCAAACGTGTGAATTTTAATGCTCGAAAATATTGTTTGAATATGACGGTGTACTTGGGTTTTTACCTTGGTTTTCTCGTCTTTAAAAGGCCGTTTTGCAATAAGGCGTGTTTTATAGCCACATCGGGGAAAAAAAATGACCTGCAAACTGAAAGCAAAATTTTTCTGAAAAAAGAGAAAGGGGTTTTTATTTTTGTTTTTAAGAAAATGTCTTACATTTTGAGAGAAGTCAACTATTTTGAAATTAAAGTGATATATTTTTTTTGTTGAAATGTAATGACAATGAGCCATATTAATTCAGAAAAATATATATGTGAGGAAAAAAATGTACGGTATGTATTTTGTTACGACAAGAAAATACAAGGGAACTTTTCTGTGTGTGTCTTTTGTTTTGAAACATGTCTCTTTTTTTAGTTGAAATTTTGTTGAAATGTTTTGGGTTTTATTTTATTTTTTTAGAAAAAAGTAGATTTCTTTCTGGGGGGTGGTAAATGAGCATATTTTCCAGATTGAAGACATTGTAGTCCCAAAAATATATAAAGTTGCAAATTTTTCAGAATTAAGGTGTACATTTGGAAGATTAGTCATCTTCTGAATCGAAATTGTACAGTGTCGAGAAAAAAAAGTCAATCGGTCATATAACAGTGAATGTCAAAATCTAATCTGACTCAAACACCTATTTATCATCAGGCCAACAATCACTTCAAAGTCTCGATATTGAGGACGTGATGTGCCTGAATACTGCCAACGGTGTTGCATCATTATCTAACGAAAGCACTATTGTCTCTCCTCTTCTTCCTTGCAGGAGATCAAGAAGGAGGGCAAGCGAGATGGAGGACAGGCCAGCGTGGCGGTTAAAGTGGACCTCTCCAACGGCCGGACGAGTCCCGTGTCCGAGCCCAGCACCAGACCGGCCAAGAAGGGTACGACCATAATAAGCCCCGCTTGTGAAAAGATGTCAAATCCATATGACGCTTATCGCTTTTGTCATTAGAAGGACGAAACCTTGTGGACGAAAAGAGAACAGCAGGCCATAGCGATATGGTGATACGGTGGCCAATTGTATGCTTCCAAAGTTCCATGGCCTTATTTAAAATTATTATTTAGTTACTGTAAACATCGGGGGTGGCGCGGGGGGGGGGGGTTACAACTTGCTAATGTACCTAGGACCAAAGTCTCCTTTGCACGACTGCTAGTACCGAGTGTGAGCATGTTTGCCACCTGTTGCACTGACATGTCTCTAAGCTTTATGAGCAAACCGCTTTGGAGTCGATGTCATCGGGCTAAAGCGCAAATGGTCTACGGGGCGTCCTGAGCCAAAGTGGGATTCGTGTCCTTAACGTGTGTCGCAATGTCCATTGCAGCGGAGCAGATTCGTAAGCGGCGGTGCAAAGCGGCCTTCAGCTATGCGCCTCAGCACGAAGATGAGCTGGAGCTGAAAATAGGCGACATCATCGAAATTGTAGCCGAGGTAAGAGAAAAGTCGTCGTGGAGAACAAGTGGTGCGTTCTAATCAAGCTGATTACACTGACCCCGCTTGCGAAAATATGTAAGTCTTAAAACGGTTTATAATTGGTCACGTATGCCACAAGATGGCGGCAAAGCATTACTTTAATCCAAATTAATATCCTCAATTCATTTCAGTATTTTGTTTTTTTTTTCTCCCAGCCAATAAAAAAGGAGCAGATAAAAAAAAAATATTTGAAAATCCCAAATGTCTCTGAAGTTTCACCTCAGAAAAATGTTTTGATGAAATGTGTCCACTAGAGGGCACCAATTTCCTCATAAGAGTATTTTAAAGTGCGCTTGGTATTTTGTGCTGTGTGCAGGTGGAGGAGGGCTGGTGGGAGGGTGTCTTAAATGGCAAAAGTGGGATGTTCCCCTCCAATTTCACCAAAGAGATCCTGCTTGAGGCCGACGGGACCTCCTCCGACACTTCCGCCTCGCAGGAGGAACCGCACAGCGCCCGCAACAGTGAGACTCAGCCAATCAAGACGGCGCGGATGGCAACCCATTTGATAGTTTATGATATAGTTTGTTTGTTTCTTTTTTGGTGTGTGTATGTGTGCAGGTAAGAACAGTCCAGGGAGTGAGAGCGATGGAGCCGACACTCGATCCGAAGGGGGCTCTGTTGAAATCCAGCCCAAAAAGGTAATCCTTGTTCCCATCTGTACACGCAGTTCGCAACTCATAGATTCACAGATCCCAAAAAGTGACAGGTTCAAAAATGCAGCACATTTTTGAAAGACACCCCCGTTAGCTGCATTGCAAAAGCTGAAGGTGTGACGCTTTCTGTGTCTCCAATGTAGGTGAGGGGCTTCGGCTTTGGCGACATCTTCAAAGACCAGCCCATCAAGCTCCGCCCTCGCTCCATGGACGTCGACGCTGAGGGCGACAAGGTGAATCAACTCCCAAACTGTATTTGTCGAGCTGCCCCTTCTTGTACACCCGCATTTCCAGGCGTTGAGTGCCGACTTAAAGAGTGACTGTGACCCCGTAAGGGGGCGGGGGGGCTCACGGTTGCTTGTAGATAGCAGAAAGCCAAGCTCCTCAACTCACTTCAACAAAAAGTGCCTTGGCCCCAAAATTGCCACAACATAATACTCTTAAAATATCCATCAAAAGAAGGTGCACCGTCAAATTGATTCTTTCATTGTTTTCGTTTTGGGTGAAGGAAGTCTGGTGTTGGCTCCTCCTCTTCCTGTGTATCACTTTTACAGCACAGGAAGTGCATTTATGCTCACACACCCACACATACACACACACACTCTCTGAAGGGATATGACGAGGGAGAGAGAGCCGCGAGAGGAAGGTGAGGGGAAAAAAAAAGGAAAACTCTTTTTCACAGCCGCTCACAGTCACACAGTCTCCTGCTGCTGGCGCGGGTGTAGCAAAGTGTCTGCCTTTGTCTGCGAGCCGACAGGAAGGTAGGATCAATGATGAATCCGTTTCTCCACCCTTGACTGTTCTTAAATCTTGTCCTGTTTTTTTTTTTTTTTTAATGCGAGGTGACTAAATGAGCGTTGTGCTTTCAACGATGCCGACGTGAAGTTTTGACAGTTATTCTGAATTCCTCCCTCCCAAAAAAGCTTCTCTGCTGCTTAAAACCTGTCCAACACAAGCGTTTAATGACTTAAAAGATGGAGGTGCTGTATTCTTCTTAACTTTGTTTCAGAAAATAGAACAGGGGTTAGTCATCAATTCATTTTCCTGACATTGGCATTAATCAAATTAGACTTTTCAATTTGTAGTTTTTCTGAAAACGTCTTTCAATTTGCAATTTTATGCATACAATACATATTATGCATATAGACAGTTTTACACAATGTACATAGTTTCCATCCATCCACATTCTACACCACTTAACCTCAGTAGGGGGCGCTGGTATTTCTTACTAATGCATTTGTTTTTTACGTTTTGGGTGATTCTATATTATTGATACGACTGTATTTGTGTAAAAATTGCTGCTTTTACCAAGACCATATGTCGATTGATGTATTTATTTACTTTATCGCTAGTTAGCTCAACAAGCTAATTAAAATGTCTGTCCATCAACTGTAGTTAATTTGAAGGTAGTTAGCTCATTTACAAAATCTTGGCCATTTCTGTATTTTTGAGAGAATTCAGTTAGCCCAATTCGAAATGTCGCTCGGGTATCTTGTCTATCCAGGAGAATATATGTAAGCTACTTAGCTCAAGCTAGCAACCTATGTACAATATTGCTAAAACGTGTTAGCTTAGCAAGCTAATCACCAAAATGTCTATTTGTCCATCAATTGGAGACATCGCTTGCGAGCTAGTTAGTCCATCTATTTTGTCCGTTCAGGAACTTAGCCTATCAGAGGAGTAAGCCCATTTAATCAAACCTAAGAAACTCAGTTTACAGATTCACACGCGGAACATGAGACTTTGAAGCAGAGGATGTTGAGCAGCCTCCCTCCCGCCGTGTGTGATTTTATGGGCTTGTCTCGTGAGGCAACAGACCCAGCCGACATCTCGGTACTGCTTGCAAGGGTGCGGTGTGGGGTGGGGGGGTTGGATCCTTTGAAGGCAGAGGGATTTAGCGGGGGCTGGGGGGGGGGGGGGTGGCGCTGGTGCTTCTGCTGAGTCACCCAAAGCCACGTCAGCCCTCTGCAAAATGCAACTTCTGTTGGAGAGAAGATGCTAAATGCCAGTGGTGGGAAGTGACCACGTACAAATACTTTGTGATTGTATACCTTGCAAATCCGTTTATTTTCCTTTTACATCAACATTTGTACGTAGAGCGAATGTTTTTCATGCTGCCTGTAGTTTGTGTGGATAAATGTGATGTGTGTGCACCTTTTTACTCGATCTCTGTACGACTGAGCACACAAACATTTGCACATGACGGTCAGCGGTGAGGTTGTCACTGAGTCAGTGTCAGTCTGTGGTCAGATGATCAAAACATGAGCACGTTCACTTTTAGATCTTCAACACCAATTACTGTCCTACTTTGCGAATCAGACCGTGCTTTGATGGAATCTCTGAGGGCATTGCAGAAAACCCACAAAAGCGTGACGAAGTGAGTTTTTCAGCAAATGGCGACGTAATAAATGAAGCTACTCTTCTCACTCCTAAACTCAATGAGTCTCCTGCACCCACTGGGCTCTTCTTAGCAATCAGATGACTTGACACTGAGGGTGGGGTGACTTTGGAGGGAGGAGCAGTGGCGGGTAGACACGGATCTGGCTACGAACAGAGCGGCGCGTGTGTGTTAGGGACAGAAGCGGCCCTGTGATGGTTTTCCATGTGGAAGATGCCTCCTCCCCGCTTTTGCAAATACTGCGGAGGGGATCCTCATGGTTTTGCCAAACTCATCTTCTCAAAACTTAGCCGTGGGAGAGCTGCCCTAAGGCCTTCCTGGTGATGCCGAGTGAATAATCGAAGCAGGGTGCCTCCCCAGTTCAAGCAACGTGACCGTTGATGTCTTCCAGGTCGCTGAGTGTAAGACGGCGAGCTCGCCGGCCCCCGACAACATGAAGAGCGACCCTGACAGCAGAGGAAAAGGTCAACCTGAGCTCATCCGCCCGGCCGTTTTTTCCGTCAAGCGAAGATTTTAATCTGACGCCGCGTTTTTTGAAATCTGCTTCCAGGCCGAGAGCTGTGCAAAGTCCTCTTTCCGTACGAGGCGCAGAACGAAGACGAGCTGACGATAAAAGAGGGTGAAATCATCGCCATAATCACCAAGGTGTGTGTGTGTGTATATACGTTCATATTGGCAGTTTTTCGATTGGACCTCACCAAGCGTGTTTGTGTGTAGGAATGCGCCGACACAGGCTGGTGGATGGGCGAGGTCGGCGGTCGCCAAGGCGTCTTCCCAGATAATTTTGTCAAACTGCTGGAAGCCGAGAAAGAGGTAATCACAAAAAGTTGAACGGAAATGTACTGACACTATGCAAGTACATGGGCAGTGATTCTTTTGCATACCACTAGTGGGTGCCGTCGTACAAATAAGCTCCAAATGCCCTGATACAGTGAAACTCCTCTACAATGAAACCTACATGGTCAAAAATACCCCCTAGTGTGAAAAAAATGTTCATGCATTAAAACCATTCCCACTTTTCTGCTCCCCTTACGATGAAAAATCCCCCTGTTCCATTATACGAAACCTTTTTCTCAAGATTCACAACAATAAGAGATTCACAACAACAAACATGATTTCGTTGAAGAGGAGTTTCACTGCAGTGATTAACAATAAACTTTTCGACCCACTCCTTGATTGATCCATTGATTCTGATGGCGGTCCCATTACTTTTGTCCATAGTCTAAATCTTTTTTTTTTTTTTTGCAGAGACCAAAGAAGCCGCCGCCTCCCAGCGCACCGTCGGCCAAGCACACGACAGCAGGTGAGAAAATGTCCTTCCTTCCTCCTGTGGTTTACATGCTGATGGTCCTGAGCGAGTGTGAGAGCGTGAGAAAATGACGGCGAGACAAAACTGTGACCTTTAGAGAAAAAGTCAGACGGCAAGAAGGTTCCTCCAGAGCGGCCCGAGCACCTGCCGCACCGAGACCAGGATCGAGGTACCCCCGTGTTGGTCCTGCCTGCTCTCGCTTCAACTGCTAACTATCTGAACTGTCCACCTTTTTTTTCTGAATTAGTTCAGGGTGCACCCCACCCTGCCTACTGCCCGAATGACAATACCTGACTCATATGAACAGTCATGAGCTTTTCTTCCTATAGCTTCACTTGAATTCATTCTCTTCCTGTGCTTCTACCTGAACTTCCCGTTTCCCCTGTTTCCGTTTGTTCTGAATTGGACTGCCCTCCCCCAGTGGAACACAAATAGTCATGTTTGTGTGTGCGTGTAGGTGACGAGATCCTCAAGCCCTCCCTCCCGACTGTCCTCCCCAAGAAACTTTTCCCTCCAAAGACGTCGACTTCCTCCTCCACTTCCCAACAACCCCCAAGGCGCCCTGAGAGACCGCCCGCTCTGGCGTCAGTACGCACTCTTCAGAACATCTCGTGTGTCCCTCCCAGCCCATCCTAACGTTTATATTATGTGTGGTTTGACTGTTCAGGTGTGAAAGCCCCAAATCCGATGTGGGGTCTTCGACACCTGAATCCGCTCCTGACAGGTCCCACAACGCCGGTGAGGATGGAGCGGGACAATCGGCATGCTGTTGTTGCGTCTTTTGATATGTGTGTTTGTCTCTGTGTGTGTATGTGTGTGTGTAGACCTGGACCTGGATTCGGTGGTGCCGTCGGCGGAGAAGCTGAGCCACCCGACGGCGTCGCGGCCAAGAGTCACGGACCGCCGGCCTCGCTCGCAAATTATCACATCGGTGAGAACATCGTGATTCTTTATGATTTTATCTACATGTCACCATTTACTGATTGATTTCTTGACTTCACAGTCCTCACTGACCAGCAGCGATGTGGACCACCCGGTACCAGAGCGAGCCAAGGAGAGCCCAGAACCGGTCCAGTCCAGACCTGTGGAGGTTTCCGCAAAGAAGGGAGCTCCTGTTGTTTCAGTAAGCACTAAACTACGCAATCCTTGTGTCATTCCTTCTTCCCATTTTTAACTCATTCACTCCCAAAGACGTTTTTAAACGTCTTTTCAGACTTGGTCTAGAATTGGCTGGTACTGAATGAATTAATTGGCAATCGAAAAGTGGCTCCCTGAAGTATTTGAATCGGTACTTCCATTCATGACCAGTAGAGGTCGCCAAACTGTACGTAACTGTGATGCCAGGTACCTGAGAGTAAACCCCAGCCGGCCGCCAAGTCGTCCTCGTCTTTGAACCCGCCCACTGGCCCCAGCCATCGTCCCGCCTCTCCGTCTTCCTCCTCGTCGTGCCCCCCCGTGAGTCCCGGCCCCGCTCCGGAGGCGCAGCTCACGGCACCCGCGGCGGCGCCCACGCTCGAGGACTTGAGGAGGCAGATGCGGGAGCTACGGAGCGCGGTGGAGCTGCTGAAGTGTCAGCACAGGCAGGAGATGAAGCAGCTGGCCGGCACGCTGGATGAAGAGAAGAGGATACGACTCAGTTTACAAGTGAGATGAGGTGTTCGTTTGCTGGGCCTTTCAGTGGGGGACTCTTAATAGTTGCACCACGATCACGTCGCATTTCGACAAAAAAATTGCATGGACACCACTATGAACTCATGTTGCACAAACAATTTTACAGAACAGGTAAAATTTTCAACACTTCACATAGTCGCTGAATATTATCCTAATTCGCTTTTGATGGTGCCACGAGGCGCAGTCCAGGACAAATCAGAAACGCTGATGAAAAAAAAACACAAAAATTCCACCAGGGGGTGCCAAAGTAATGTTTGTATTGAAAAATGGAGGCTCGTTTCTCAAATAAGGGGGTTCACCGGAACTGCGTTAGCACCATCTTATGGCGTCTGAGGGGATCAACATATTTAAAGTAACAAAACGTTCTGTTACATGCCTTTCGGTGGGTAGTAAATAAACTACACTTCGAAAAGTTTAAAATAGTGCCTTGAAGAACATGTCGGAACCCTTTCACATCATACGTGTCGTCAATAATAGATGAACTCGTGTCATTTGTGTTTGCCGTGACAGATGGAAGTGGAGCACATCAAGAAGATCTTGTCCAAATGAGCCCAGGCCAAAACAACGTTTGTGCCAAATGATCATGACGATCGCCATCAGCAGCGAGCATCGTGGACTCAAACAATGTGACCCCCAGCCCCCACCCCTTTTCTCCTGCATCGTTGCCTTCCCTTGTGTTTATTTCACTCCGTTCTGTTCATTTCTAACCACAGCACCCCCCCCCCCCCTGCTATTTTCTCTCCTGGCGCCTGCCGGGCTCACCGGTACTGGCGGGTGGCTGCTGTGTTGCCGTGGCGACACATCACTCAAGAGGTACTTGCGAGAAAAGAATGGCGAAGGCACATTGGAACCCCGCAGGTCGGTCGGTTCGGACCGCGGTGGCGCCGTCGCTCGTCCACGCTGCGGCCTTCCCGCCTCTTAGCTCTCCTTGCGTGCGTGCGCGAGACAGTTTTACAAGCGGCACATTTAGCTCCAAACTTGGTAGCACACGGTTAAAATCAGGACTGATGTTTGTATCGTTGTTTCGCATTCATATGTTGCCGATGCTAATTTGCCAACTTTTAATTCTGAGATTTCAATTGGCTGTTGTCCATATGATACACTATGCACAAAAATTGGGCAATATTTTGGGTGACATTTTTTTTTTTGGATGAATCTAAAATGAATGACAGAAAAACCTTGACCGGTGAACTCAAGTTGTGACAGAAGCTAAACTAAAACCTATTCTTGATTTTTGACTTGGATGCGACTTGACAAGCCTTGCCCGAGTTTGTTTCCGTGATCTGATGGTTAGCTTAGCGCTCACGACAAAAAAACGGGGTTCACTGGACTGTACAATTCCATTGAAAAAAGTAATGACCATCGAAATAGTGAGTGAGCCCCCCCAGCCCCCTGGCACAATTAGATTCAGCCTCTTTTGCACATCATTAGATGGATGACAAAATAATACTCCAGAGCTATGATGATACAGTGGTTATTATTCTGCGTTGTTGCAATCCGGGTCATGGCACCAATTGAAAAGTCCGGGGGCGGGGGGGGTGTTTCACTGATCCTTTTATCTTTAATGCTCTCAGTATTATATTAACAGTAAGTACCAGAGAACTGCATATTCTCAGTTCAAGTATTTAATGGATGCCAGAAAGATCACGACAGAACCAATTCTGCCAGATGCGGAAGGTGGTCCAAAGTGGTTCCTCCGTTCTCTTACCCTGTCTTGGGTGCCTGCCCCCCCCCCACACACACAGGTGAGCAACACTATATGAATGTGTGTGTGAACCCCCACGATCTGAACTAGTTTCAACTGGTAAGGGTGCAAAAGAATGAGAAGTTTGCCGAAGCCAGGCGCAAAGGTCACAGCGACACAATAGCCGAGCTCAAGTCACCGATTTCGCGATGTGCCGAAGAGGCCCGAATGTCACACGAGCGACAGTACCAGGCCATCCCACATAAAGCCGCAAATGGTAGCTTTAAATCGAATTTGCCTCCCAGTGCGCGCGCTAATGCATGAGCACATTTGTGTATTTGACGACGATGTCATGTCGTTTGCCTTGACGCACACACAAAAGTGTATTTGCAAATGGTGTGATGTACGGTTGCATCGAGTTAGCATTGGCGCTTTATTTTATTTTATTTTTTTTAAGCCAGTAGTCAATGTTCGCGACAGGGTAGAGGCAGAGGGAATGTAGGCAGTGAAGGTGTGTGCGTGTGTGCTGACATGCACGGCTGTTTGCTTCCTCCTCTTACGACGTATGTGCACAGAATCTATGGCAACACATCACTGTGGCCTTCCTCTTTCACTTTTTTTTTTTCTTTGTCACACAAACTACAAGAAAACAACACACACAAAAAAACTGGCTGCAAATTGTTTTCTTGACTTGGTCTTCTCTTTCTCCAAGATAGCGATCATAAGAAAATCTATAAATATATATATTCTTTTATATTTCAGTGGAATAAAGATGCTATTATGTACTGTATGAGTTTCATTAATTATTTTGAATGCGGGAAACGACAAAACGTGTCTGCAAAGTTGAGAAATTGTCAGCAAAATGTCAGGAATGAACCAAAAGACCAAAATGCTTCTGACTACATCGCAACAGGTGACAGTTGCCCAGTGGCTGTTCACAGTATTAAGACGATGCCAGATCTAAACATTTCTCAATTCATATCAACATAGTTGCCAAGATACCTTAAGATGGTGGCAAGTCATTTAGTCTAAAATGAAGCTTTTCAACACCAAAGCCCTACTTTTGTCTCACTGAAGCTCCTCGCCACATTTCAAGATAGCTCCTTGACATTAACGTGCGGCAAAGCACCGCTTTTGTCTTAATGGTAAACTCTGCAACTCACTTCAATGTAGTTGCTTGGCACCAAAGTGCCACTTGATGGCGCCAAATTGCAAGACTACATACCCCAAAAAACGGAACATCAAACGACTAACACGAATCAAATATTCTGCAAACTCTATCGACGGCGATCACAAAAATTTTGTGGCCAACGAGAAGTCCCATTTTTTTATTCGTGTGCGCGCGTGGACTCACTTTATGAGCGGCTCATAATTCGTGATGAACTTTCCCACTGCTCCCCAAACAAGTGAAAGCGCTCAGTGTGTGCTCATAAACTACCGAATTGCGCGTTTCAGTCGTCATGTCACTTCCACGCACCACCTCCTCACAGGGGAGATCTAGTCGGAACCGGTCCGGGAGCAAACGGGGGTCCCTTGGTGCGAGATAATGAGCCGTTGATGCGACTTAATGAGGCGGAGATGCGCAGGGACAACCTCAGACGCGCTCCTCTCCTCCCCGAGACTTCAGGTGCTCGTCAGGTGAGGAGCAGGGCGAGCCACAGCGGGGAAGAAGCGCTCTTGACTGGAAGCCAAGGCGGGGGAGGAGGAGGAGGAGGAGGAGGAGGAGGCGGCGCGGCGACATGGAAGCCGGCCAGAGCGCGCAGGCGGCGGACTGCATGGCGGGCGAGCACTCGGCCGGCATGTGCGTCCTGGAACGGGACCGGGAGAGGGCCGAGCTGTCCAGTCCCAGTCCGCCGGCCAAGCAGCGCTCCCTGCGGGTGGTGTACGTACTGAACGACGGGCTGAAAGCGGTGATGGCCAGCAGCCCGGAATCCGGCGCGCTGCAGTGTCTGCAGCGGGCGTGCGACGCCGAGAGCGCCCTGCTCACCACCGTCACCTTCGGGAGGCTCGATTTTGGGGAGACATCCGTGCTGGACAGCTTCTACGACGCAGGTACCGAGTCTTGCTTTGCGAATCTTGACACGTGTTCACCCCGTTGTTGTTGTTTGACGTTCGGCTCAAGTCGCTATTAGTCGCAACGTGTTGCAAGCGAATGTTGTTCTTGACTTTCTAGTATTGAATAAGGCTTTCGCAGGTGTGTTCAGGGGTGCAAAAAGTTCCCACACTGCACACGGATTGAAGTGAGAGCAAACAAGGAGAGGCTCCAAAGTACAAAAGTAGACATGCAAAAGACCTGTTTTGATAACTTGATACACCAACTGAAAAAAGAGCCCAACCCCCCCCCCCCCCCCCCCAACAACTTAAGTTTTGTTACTTTCCAATAATATAACTCATGTAAAAAAAAAAAAAACATGCTCCTTTTAACGTCTTCTTGTCCGTGCAGACATCGCCGTGCTGGACATGAGCGATGTCTTCCGCCAGCCGTCTTTGTTCTATCACCTGGGCGTGAGGGAAAGCTTCGACATGGCCAACAACGTCATCTTGTACCACGACACCGACCCCGACACGGCCCAGTCGCTCAAGGTCAACCCACGGGCACCCCCCCTTTTTTTTTTCTCTCTCTCGACACAAAACTTCATTTTTTTTTTGTTATTTTGCTTTTTGAATCAGCTTTGAAAACTCATGTTTGCGTTGTGCTTTCAGGATATGGTTGCTCAGAAGAACACAGTAAGTGTCCGCGCAACGTGACAGTACACAACACTCGCGTGCACGCGCATACAATGTCTTGGGCTATTTTTGTGCGCGGCTTTCGCTCCGTCCCAATCACCACCCACGCGCTCTCCTAGAAATAGAATCCCACGAAATATTCGCGGCTGTTCTTTCAAGCAAACGATTTTCATGTCTGAATAGTGTTTGTTGTTTTTTTTTGTGGAGAAGGCAGTTCATCTTCCAGGGTTGGGTTTCCCCTGGGTCCAGCTGCCTCCTGAGTACAGAGGCTCTGGCAATAAAGTAAGTTACAATCGAGCAGCAAAAGCATGCGGGGAGATTGTGCTCTGGAACAGTGACGAAGGAGGAACAGGAAGTTGCATTGGCCTCTTTGGCGCAAAAAAAATTTTAAAAATTGCGCAACTCGCAAAATGCTGAGAGGCCAAATGTGAGCTTACGAAATTTAACTTTCCAGTGTGCTGACAAACCACAGAAACCTCGTCGCCTGATCTTGTTCCAACATAGTCTGGTCCGATCCTGTTCCGGTCAGTCGGGGAATACGGCATTGCCTTACGTTTGACGTGGTTCTTTCTTGAGCGTTTGTGCTCACACTTGGTGTTGTTGGCATGACGCTGACCAACTGTCACACTCATGACTCTTATTCTATTACCCCCCCCCCCCCCCGGTTCCCTCCCTTCCGCCTACATGCACCCCGCCTTGCTAATTACTATACAGTAAACCCTCAGAACTTGAATGGTGCTAAAATGTTTGGGACTCTGGTCCGTCTTCTGTTTTTGTGGGTCTACTTTTTTGGGGGGAGCGGGGGGTCCACTGTACAAACCCCCCCACACATACAGAGTGCAGTCTGTATGTGTATAATGGATTTTGTTGCATGTTTTGGTACAAGAGATGGAATGAGGAAATTAGCATTTGAGAGACAACTAATGGGGTCATCTGGATCCAGACCCTGCTGGGGGAGCTTCATCTGATTCTGCCGCGGCTTACAAACTCCAAAGCTGCCTGGCATTCTTTTTTTTTTCTGTGGAAAGCTTTGGTGACAAACACAAAGGGCAAGTCTCCTTTTAACCCTTTAAGGGACAGCGGTGACTAGAGTGGACGGCTATTCACGTGTTGTTTTCTTTCTTTAATGTCACCTTTGTGCATTGTTGCCATCCACCGCCATTATTAATTTTTTTTAGACTATTAAAAAAAAATCCCCCAAAAAATCCTGCTGGAGATTGTTGTCCGCGTTAAGGTAGCTTTCTCTGTCGACCTCCAGGCATCCAGCGGCAACTACTACTTCATCCCTTACATTGTGACCCCCAACCACGAGTACACCTGCTGCGAGAGCGACGCCCAGCGGAGGGCCAGCGAGTACATGCAGCCCAGTTGGGACAACCTCCTGGGGCCCCTCTGCGTCCCCCTCATGGACCGCTTCACCAGCCTGCTGAAGGATATCCACGTCACATCCTGGTTAGACTCAAACAGGAAAAAAAAATGTCACGTCTCAATGGATAAATAGTCCTCAAATCATTGATGGTCATTTACGTTCAATGCCGATGGTTCTTAGTGTCCACCGTGTCTATTTCCAGCGCCTCCTTTAAGGACACCTTGCTCAACGACATCCGCAAGGCCAGGGAGAAGTACCAAGGCGAGGAGCTGGCCAAGGAGCTCTCCCGCATCAAGCTCCGCATCGACAACACCGAAGTCCTCACGCAGGACATCGTCATGAATTTGCTCTTCTCTTACAGGGACATCCAGGTCTGCCGGCGCGCGCGTTACCGAAACCGTTCCTAACCAATCGGACGCGAGTCACGCATCACGTTTCTTTGGTTCATCAGGACTACGACGCCATGGTCAAACTGGTGCAAACGTTGGAAATGCTGCCGACTTGCGACCTGGCAACGCAGCCCATGATCCAGTTCCACTACGCCTTCGCATTAAACAGGTGACGCGGAGGAACGCCATTTCGCGCAGTTTCAGGTCATCTCAAATGTGGCCATGTTTGCAGGAGGAACAGTCCCGGTGACAGGGAGCAGGCTTTACGCGTGATGCTGCACGTCCTGCAGTCGTGCGAACACCCGGCTCCCGACATGTTCTGCCTGTGCGGGAGAATCTACAAGGACATTTTCCTGGACTCTGATTGCAAGGACACCAAAAACAGAGACAACGCTATACAGTGGTGAGAATATACTTCCAGCCCTTAACTCATTCACTCCCAAAGACGTTTTTAAACGTCTTTTCAGACTCAGTCTAAGAATTGTCTGGTACTGAATGAGTTTTAACAGGAATGTGAATTCTCGAGAGACGTCTGTTGATGTTGAGACCCCAACCTCCGCCTCAAAAATAAATGTTCCAGGTACAGAAAGGGGTTTGAGCTGCAGCCGACCCTCTACTCGGGTATTAATCTGGCCGTTCTCCTCATCGTCGCCGGCCAACAGTTCGAGAGCTCCATGGAACTAAGGAAAATCGGTAAGGGGATTTCGGACTTGACATCCGATCACCAGCAACCAGGTTCAAGTTTTTACACAGTAGCATCTGGAGACTTCAGAATTTTTTTTTTCTCGCTGACTGGGGTGTAACCAAACGATTCCCAGGACTCAAATCGGTCTTCAAAAAGACAATTTAAAAAAATCAAATGTATTGCTGTCGTTTTCAGGTGTTAGATTGAACAGTCTGTTAGGACGGAAAGGGTCCCTGGAGAAAATGAACAACTACTGGGATGTGGGTCAGTTCTTCACCGTTAGCATGCTAGCTAGCGACATCCCCAAAGCCACCCAAGCTGCCGAGAAACTCTTCAAACTGAAGCCGCCTCTCTGGTAAAATCCGATGTCCTTCTAAGAACCGATCCAGGATTGGATGGTAACACCTGTACCTGGTTTAGTTTGTCAACGGTTTACGGTTTCCGTCTTGGCAGGTACCTGCGCTCGGTGGTGCAGAACCTGCAGCTGATTCAACGCTTTAAAAAGCAGTTGGTGGAACATTCCCCCCAGCGCGACAGACTCAACTTCTGGATGGACATCATTGTGGAGGCCACGCAGGGAACCACCAACCGGCTACGTTTTCCCGTACGGACGTGAAAATGCGTATCCCGGCTGGATCCGGCATCCCAAAACCGTTCGCCGACGTCTTCCCGTTCCAGGTCCTGATTCTGGAGCCCACGAAAGTGTACCAGCCCTCGTACGTGTCCATCAACAACGAAGCGGAAGAGAAGAACGTCTCCATCTGGCACGTGTCGCCCGCCGAAACGGTCCGTGGTGTCTTTCCCCCCCAAGTGAAAGCGAAAGCTTCCTCGTTCTTCTCGGTGACCTTCCGTTGCGTTCGTGTGTTGCAGAAAGGCATCCACGAGTGGAATTTCACCGCCATGTCCATCAAAGGCATCAGGTATGAATGAAAGCGCATACTTAAGACATTTGAACCTAATTTTTAATAATGGCTTTCGGATGCTAACGGATCATGCGAAATGCCATAGATGGGCGAGTAGAAATTAGCTTTGATGTTCAAAAATGCTCAAATCTTCATTGAGAAGCTTTTTTTTTTCCCTACAGCATCAGCAAGTTTGACGAACGTTGCTGCTTCCTCTATGTCCACGACAACTCCGACGACTTCCAGATTTATTTCTCCACCGAGGAGCAGTGTGCTAGGTAAGGTAGCCATTTTGTGTTTCGGCGAGATTGCGCATTAACGTGCGAATGCACATACGCTCAGGTTTTGCTCCATGGTGAAGGAAATGATATCGGACGGCACCGGCAACGCCGTGGAATTGGAGGGCGAAGGAGACGGAGACACCCTGGAGGTGAGTGTGAAGATTTCCACTGACTGGACTGTCCGGTGGTACCTTGACTTCAGATTTTTTTTTAGATTTATACTTGTAAGTCAAAGTCGGAACATACTTTGAGTCTTCCGCTGTTTGCACCGCTGCAGTACGAGTACGACACCGACGAGACGGGCGACCGGGTGGTGTTGGGTCGAGGCACCTACGGGGTGGTGTACGCCGGGAGGGACGTCAGCAACCAGGTCCGAATTGCCATCAAGGAGATCCCGGAGAGAGACAGCAGGTGGATGATGCGCTAAGCGGCAATTCAGAAGTCACGGCAAACAAGTTAGCTTCAACAAAGATTTACGAAACAAACACCGCATACTCAAGTTGACTTTTTTTTTAATGGACAAAAAATCCTCCAAACTGGAATTTAGCGCTAACTAGGGTGGCAAAAGACCGCACAAAATCCAAATTGACTATTGTTGTCTTTGTAAAGGAGAAGCTGAAATGCTCCCGTTAGCATGTAGCATCAGCAATATCCGGGTCAGCAGAAGAACCGTTCGCGGTCGACGCGGTTTGTGTCTTTGACGATGACCATTTTTGAGGTTGATACTTTACCTGTTACGGGGTTATAGCACAGTTGCAGTATTTTTTTTTGACGCTTGAAATGCATAGCACGTCGCCATAGCTGATGTTAGCTAGCGGGCTAGCTATTCGGTTTAGCTAAATTGTCCAAAGACAATCCACAAACCTGATGATGGGCGGTTTGGTTCCCACTCGGTCCCTTTCAAAGTAGCTATGATCTATTCTTTAGGAAAAAAAATATATTTGCTGATAATCAGTAAACATGAAGAAACACACTTTTTTTTTCAATCAGGTACTCGCAGCCTCTTCACGAAGAGATCGCCCTGCACAAGTATCTCAAGCACAGGAACATCGTCCAGTATTTGGGCTCCGTTTCAGAGAACGGATACATCAAGATCTTCATGGAGCAAGTCCCTGGAGGTGTGTGAGTCACAAGAGGAAAAAAAAAGACAAAAAAATCAAAGTCCCCCTCTGGTTCCTCCTCCAGGGAGCTTGTCGGCATTGCTGCGTTCCAAATGGGGTCCCCTGAAGGAGGCCACCATCATCTTCTACACCCGGCAGATCCTGGAGGGCCTTCGCTACCTGCATGAGAACCAGATCGTCCACAGGGACATCAAGGTCCCACGATGAGAAGTCCTTTTTTTCCTTTTTTTTTATTTTTTGTTAACTCTTGACTCATGTTTTCCTGTTTTTGCCAGGGTGACAACGTGCTGGTCAACACCTACAGCGGCGTTTTGAAAATTTCCGACTTCGGGACTTCCAAGCGGCTGGCGGGAGTCAACCCTTGCACCGAGACCTTCACGGGTAAATTTGGGAAATTGCGTGCGAGTCGAATGGAATTTGATTGATGTTTAAAGCCCAACATCGTTTCGCTAGCTATGGAAACCGCTCCGAGGTGGCGTGCTGGAGTATGCGGTGACATTCGGGCGACCATCTGGCATCTTCCGTCGGTCGGAGGCGTGTGCAATTAGATTAGCTAATCAAGCGGAGGCAGAACTGTGTTGATCTTTCATTAGTAGGCGTATCCGTGCGCGTCCTTATCGCCTCCATCTCGCTTTTATTGTCCCCATGTCGTCACTCTGTCGGGGAAATTCCTCATCTGCCGAAGACAACCCCCCCCCCCCCTCTCCCCCCGCCCAGAGGATAAACTATGTCTCTACGAGCAGGCACTTTGCAGTACATGGCCCCTGAGATCATCGATAAGGGTCCCCGGGGGTACGGAGCCCCGGCCGACATCTGGTCCCTAGGTTGTACCATCATCGAAATGGCCACCGGGAAACCTCCCTTTCACGAGCTGGGCGAGCCGCAAGCCGCCATGTTTAAGGTCGGCGACCGCTTTGACTTCCTTCGGGGTTCTAAGGAAGCCCGTAAAAGGTTTGACGTATGCGAAACATACACAGGTGGGCATGTTTAAGATCCACCCGGAGATCCCGGAGTCTTTGTCGCTGGAGGCCAAGTCGTTCATCCTACGCTGCTTCGAGCCCGACCCTCACAAGCGGGCCTTGGCCTGCGACCTCCTCAGGGACACGTTTGTGCGACACAACGCCAAGGGCAAGAAGAGCAAGATCGCTTTCAAGCCGTCAGGTGTGACGCTTAAATAAATCCCAAAATGTATTCTTACAGTTCAGTTGTATTTCACTTTGGACACCAATGCATTTTCATTTACTCAAATGTCCATCCCTGCCACACCCGCATTTTGCCAGACTACATCCACGTTTCGCTGCCCGTGCAGCTGCAGTGCGAGGCCACGGGGAGCAGTAGCAGCGAACACGGCTCCATGAGTCCCGACTGCGACTCCAAACACGACGTCTTCTTCCAGAAAAAGAAAAGCTCCGGCTCGGAGAATCTGCTCAAGCCGCCCAACTCCAACTACCTGAGGTGTGCCACGCTTCCATACTCACGTGCGAGTACCACTCTGAACTCGAGCGGACATTCCCGTCCGCTCTGCCATCCACTTTTCGACTCTCTATCTATCCAAGTGACATACAGTGAAAGGTAGAACAATTCAAGACACTTCCACTAGATGGCAGCAGGTACAATTTTGTTCATCTACCCGTTGATATTCATGCAACAGATCCCTTAATCAGGTCATGCAGTCGCATACCCCACCAAAAGGGTATGCGAGTGCCGATAGATGCCACCGGGTGGCTGCAAAGCACTACCTTTGTCGAAATGAAACGACTCAACTCACTCCGACGTAGTTCCTGGGCACCAAGATGCTGCATGATTACTTTTGCCTCCCCTCGGTTCAACATAGCGCCCTCGGCGGCACGGTGGTGCCAAAAGCACTACTTTTGTCTAAACAAAGCTCCTCAACTCGTTTGGACGCAGTTTCCTCGACGGTCGAAACGCGCAGCGAGATAAATGTCACTCAGCGGAACCTTCCTAGCTTGGCGGCGATAACATTGCGCCTGTTCCTGACGTGAAAACAATGTGAATGAATGAATGAGTGTGTGTGTGTGTGTGTGTGTGTGTGTGTGTGTGTGTGTGTGTGTGTGTGTGTGTGTTTGGGTGGCAGGTGGCCTTATTGTGATCCCAGCATGCACCGCTACCTTTTACAGCCCTGATATAATGAAGCTTGATTACATTACAAGCTGCTGCTGATGGCTTAGCACACACACACATACTCGCATATATCTGTGTGTGTGTGTTTGTGCGTGTTGACTCCGCTGCGCACACACCGTAGCCAGGAGAGGCTTGCATTTGCAAACGTTAAAAAAAATAAAAAATAAAAAGCTGTATCGAGCCAACAGTGTTTATTTGTGTGTGTGTGTGTGTGTGTGTGTGTGTGTATGTGCGCGGCAGCGTTCCAGACGAGGGTTCGGTGTCGGAGGACCGTAGCGGGGCCCCCCCCTCGCCAGAGGACCGGGACGGCGGCCTCTTTCTGCTCAAGAAGGACAGCGAGAGGAGAGCCATTTTGTTCAAGGTCCTCAACGAGGACCAGGAGAAGGTCATCTCCAATCTGAAGGAGAACTACATCCAGGTGCGCCCGCGCAAACGTCTTCCTGAAACGCCAACGTGAAAGGTGAGCGAGTTTTTTTTTTTTTTTTACGCTCGCTCGCTGTCCGGCCGCACTTCAGGGCAGCGAAGAGCTGCAGCTGTCGGTGGAGCACATCAAGCAGATCATCTGCATCCTGCGAGACTTCATCCATTCCCCGGAGAGGCGCGTCATGGCCGCCACCATCTCCAAACTCAAGCTGGACCTGGACTTTGACTCCACCTCCATCAACCAAATCCAGCTGGTGCTCTTCGGCTTCCAAGACTCTGTGAGTCCGGCGGATATTTGACGTCTATAGCAGTCAATGGTGGTGAATTACACCAAAGCGGTGCTTTGGCGCCAAGGAAGGAATATTTGACGTCTATAGCAGTCAATGGCGGTGAATTACACGCAAGCAGTGCTTTGGCGCCACGGAAGGGATATTTGACGTCTTTAGCAGTCAATGGCGGTGAATTACACCAAAGCGGTGCTTTGGCGCCAAGGAAGGGATATTTGACGTCTATAGCAGTCAATGGCAGTGAATTACACGCAAGCGGTGCTTTGGCGCCAAGGAAGGAATATTTGACGTCTATAGCAGTCAATGGCGGTGAATTACACACAAGCGGTGCTTTGGCGCCACGGAAGGGATATTTGACGTCTATAGCAGTCAATGGCGGTGAATTACACACAAGCGGTGCTTTGGCGCCACGGAAGGGATATTTGACGTCTATAGCAGTCAATGGCAGTGAATTACACACAAGGGGTGCTTTGGCGCCAAGGAAGGAATATTTGACGTCTATAGCAGTCAATGGCAGTGAATTACACACAAGCGGTGCTTTGGCGCCACAGAAGGGATATTTGACGTCTATAGCAGTCAATGACAGTGAATTAAAATCAGGCCGGGTCTTGACATCAGTACTCGCCAATCCAACCATCAGTTTTATGAAAATATCTTTTGCTTGTGTCAGGTGAACAAGGTGCTGAGGAATCATCACATCAAACCTCACTGGATGTTCGCCATGGACAACATCATCCGCAGGGCCGTGCAGGCCGCCATCACCATCCTCATCCCTGGTGGGATCAGTTTTCGACCGTTGGACGGTTTCATTCGAGCGGTTCGGAAACGTGATCCGATTCCTGCCGTTCCGCAGAGCTGCAGACGCACTTCGGCCCGGCGTCAGAGTGCGAGGGCGCCGAGAAGGAGGATGAGGTGGACGAGGAGGAGGCCGACTTTGGTCCCGTCTTGGCGTCGGCCGCCACCGAGCCGGGGACCCCCGCCGACCCGGCGCTGCATTCGACTGTGGCCGCGCTGCACCCGACCCACGCCCACGAGCACCAACGTTTGCATCACCACCAGATGGGGGCGCAGTTGGGCCGCCTCAAGCAGGAGACCAGCAGGTAGGTACAAATACGAGGAGTATTTTTCATGTTTGGAATATGATATACAGTATATTTTTTTTGATAAAGGTATAAACTTTTTTTTTTCCTCCTGACAATTAATCTGAAAATAAAAGAAATGCTTCTTTTTTCAGAATGAAGTCGTATTATTACAGGAATTGACTCCTATTTATTTTTTCATGACCAAAAAGAGATTTTTATGAATAAAGATATATTTCCCCGAAAATAAAATGCACATTAATTCTGTATTAAAGTCATATTTCTTCAGAACATCGTCCTATTTTTTGTTATTAGAGAATAAAGGCATCTTTTCCAGGCTCACAGCAATTGTCTTTTTTTTTTTTTAATTAACAAAATGGTTTACAACTAGCTTTGAAAAACATAACTTAGTTCTTTTCATATCATTCCCCGCAAAAAAAAAATAATCGTCATTACATGACAATATAAATTATGATAAATTTGATGTTTTTTTTTTTGCTTTAGTTTTCCAAACACTTTTTTTTGGACAAGTTTATTGTGGAAACGCACCCGTAGGAAATTGCTTTCCAGACCTGCAAGTGCGACTTTTGTTTGTTGATGTGACGCAGGCCAAGGGAGTGTCACTTGGTGGAGCGTTTGCCACCTGAGGTTGCATAAGACACACACCATCAACATTCCACTTCGAGTGTGTGTGTGTGCAAAGTCAGAATGCGGCCACACACAAGATGACAAGATCGTTTTGAGAGCTTCCAACAGCTCGTAACGTGCCGTTTTTGTTACGCTAAGTCATCAACACGGCTACTGGAAAGAAGAGTTAAAATTCATTTTTACTTTCATATTACTTTTTTTGGGGGGCGGGGGGGGGGCGCTTTCAGTAAAATTTGGTCGAATAAGAACAGAAGTTTTTTCCACTTCTGCCCCCGCACGAGCACACCCGCACGCATTGCTGTGGGACAAAAGATGTCATCACTGTACAAAGTCTGGTCTCGTGTCGCTGCCTCAATGATTGACTTCGCGCTCTCTTGCCCCCCCCCCCCCAATCCCCCCGACAGGCTTCTGGAGGAACTACTCCACAAGGAGCGAGAATACCAACAGGTCCTGAAGGCCACGCTGCAGCAGCGCACGCAAGACCTGGACCTGGTTCGAGTCCGTCACAGACCGCCAGGTGAAAGCCCGACATTTCGCTTTAGCTCAGGATGGTCCAAACTTGTTTTTAGAAGGGCCACATACAGAACCCCCCCCCCCCGACAGGTGGTTATTTAAGACACAAAAACAATCTAGTGGGGATAGGGACAAAACACAGTCACATTATGTGCATTTAAAACAAGCAAATGACTTCTTGCGAGTGATGCCCCCACTAGCTTAAATTACTTCTTGCGAGTGATGCCCCCATTAGCTTAATGCTAACACGTAATGAAGAACCCAATTGACTGGCTAGAATTATTAGCAGGGCTGTAGTTTCTGTTTTTTAAAATCCACAAAGCTCCTCTGAACTGACATTTGATTGTTTTCTGCAGACATTTCACCTCCGTCCATCTTCCACATTCCGGCGGACCACGAGCCGGACAAGCAGCTCACCGATTGGCTGAAGGAACAGGGGGCGGACCCAGACACTATCGATAAGGTGACAACAGCATTAGGGACCGAGCCCTGTCGCGAATAGTAACAATATGGGATTAACTCACACCCCAGTAAAAGGTTACGTTTTGATATCGCAAAAATATGAAACTCCTCAAATCACTTCGACATAGTTCACGCATTTAAACAATGCTGTCTGTCCGTGTAGTTTGCGCTTGAAGAATACACACTGACCGACGTCCTGAACGACGTCACCAAAGATGATTTACGCTGTCTCCGTCTCAGGTAAAACGTATTTGCACGGCCATTAAAAAAAATGAAAAATTGAACTCCTCGCCAAAGCCCCGCCTTCTTCCTTCCTGCATCCTCAGGGGCGGCGTCCTCTGCCGAATCTGGCGGGCGGTCCAGAGGCACCGGGAGCGAACGAGGCTGAGGGAAGACGAGCGCTCGGAGGACGAAGCGTGACGCTCGCCAACTTAAAATTGCCCAAAGTGCCTTTGTGCCCTTTATTTTTTTTTTTTCGCTGCTCAATTTGACCAAAGCGCTTTGGCGCAGGCACGCCGCACTGCGTTGATGCAATAATTGATATATCGGAAGAAAATGAGCTTTGCTGCACTGTTACAGAAAAAAAGGAAACCCGCCAATTGAGCTTAAATCTATCAAAAGAAATGGAAGTCGTCAAAATAAATCGCTTATCGATCTCACGTCAATGTTTGTCGCAGTCACCGTCAAGCTCGTAAAGAATTTCATTGTGGAGCACCAACATCGTGTCGCCTTTTTGTCTTACCTTTTTTGAAAACCGAAACTTTCCTTTTCTGCAAAATGTATCGACCATTAAAGCACGCCACTTCTGTTTTATTTATGGAATGTTTTCAACCCAAGACCAAACTTGCTGCGAGTTTCTCTTTACGTATAGACGATGTCATCCATCAGCTTAGACAATAACGCCTCCATGTTCTCTTTTTGTGTGCCTCAGTTGTTATTTGTATGCTTTGCAATAAACCTGGAAAAGACGCGTGCACCTGGTTTCCCTTTTCGGGCTTTTTGTGAATCTTTATCAGAGGTACCAAAAGTATGAACACTCTACTAAAGTAGAAATACAGATTAAAAACAAAGACTGGTAAAACTAGAAGTACTCATTCAACTTTTACTAGGATTAAAAAAATACAGTGAAAGGTACTTCAGGTACAAAAAAAAAATTACAATGTGGGTGATAAGGATCGAGCCTTAAATAGCAAAATATAATCGTTTACAAATGCCAAGAGATGGCGCAAAGCACTTCTTTCAGTTAGACGAGGCTATGGCCTGACAAAATTAAGCTCCTCCCCTCACTTCGACATAATCCCAAAACAATATTTGAACTAATCCAAATATTTTCGCTTTGACCAGAACACCAAAATTGCAAAAAGAGGAATTATTCAGTGAATGACCGAGAACGGGATATTTTCTTTCAAAAGTAGTTCATAATTCATTCATTCATTTATCTTCCGAGCCGCTTGATCCTGTAGTTCATAATTGTTTGCAAAAAAAAATTGGAAAAAGACTGAAGTTGTTTTTAAAAAAATTCCTACGAATCGCAAATATTTACACTTGTTTGAAAGTGCTCTATAAATACTGTTGACTTGACTTGACTTGTTACCTCCCACCACCGGATTTTGTCGTCATTAATCCCGATGACATTCCAGATATTGCTCAAACTGGTCCATTTCCCATCACGTGCGCATTATCAGAACGGTTCAGACGGCGGATTTAGAGTGAGTAATTTAGATAAACGAGGTGGCAAGGTTTACAATCTCAAGTGCCTCCGGCTCACGTCACGAGACGTCAAACTTTCCCTCTCATAAATCAAGCGGGTGATGAAAGGAGCAAATTTCCCTGACGCGCGTGAAGTTAATGTATACAAGTTTGCATTGTGGACGACCTTTGGAAAAGCGGATTTTATCCAGTCAACTTGTCTGGTAGAACAGCTGAACTTGAACCTGAATTTGAGCCCAAATTTAAGGTTCTTGTGTCCTGACACTCATCTAACATCAATTTGAATGTGATTGGCTAATACTGCCACTGAATGATTTTGATTTTGGTCACATTTTTGGGGCGTACCACAACAAAAAAATATTTGAAATGGGGGTGTGTAGACTTTTTATATCCACTAGAGGTGAGCCAGTTACATTTTTTCTTTGTTAGAGTTGAGCAGAATGTGCAACGCCTACATGGAGTCAAATGCGGTCATCCCAAACCTAGTTTCAATCCAGATCTGACCCAGATTGCACAGATAAGATAAGATATCCTTTATTTGTCCCACACTTTGGAAATTTACAGCCTACAGCAGCAAGAATGTAGAATAGATTTTTTTTTTGATAGGTCTGTACTTGTATCTAACAGAGCTAACATGCACATTTGCGGAATGTGTGAGGAAGCCAAAGTACCCAAGAAGGCCCGATCCCGGATTTGAACCCACTCACTCTGTACTGTGAGGCAGACATGGCAAACCACTAGGTACAGAAAAAAATTTGCCATCATTTTGAAAATGGTTCACGAGTGAATGAGTGAATACAAACGGCTATTAAAGCGACCCATCCTCTGTTTTCTCATCTCAATTCAATCTCAAACATTAACCAAGACATAGTGAGAGTCATGAGATGTCATCGTGTTGACAAGTTGAAGCAGGGCCCGCGCAGGACGCCCCACTCTCCTCAATACGTCATCACGCGTCACTTCTACTGGACTCAGTCCAGAGCAATCGAGAGCTACAGCTGTCATGAATCACTGCCAAAAAAGATGACAATGATCTTTTTTTGGTGATATTTGTGGGCAACGTCTGAATTCTCACATTCCTAAAAAAATATTTCAAAGCTGCTCACCTGTTACTCAGCACCTGAATCTGTTTTTTTCTTCATTAAATGAAACTTCCGAATCAGAATTAAATCGTTACTCCTTGTATTTTTTTCCCGAAGTGAAGACGTCACAGTTGAACAAATTCAGATTTGCACATTTGAAAACTTATCTTTTGAACCACAAAACGCAGCCTCGGTTACACATTCAAATGCGATATTTGCGTACATCGACAATGTTTCATTTGATTTTTTTTTTCTTTTCAAAACAATGGACGGCAGTAATTCAGTGAGAAAAAAAACAAAACAGAGCTGGAGCAGTTTACAAATCTCGAAACTGGATGAAAACGTGTTAAAGTAGAAAAGGTGAAGCAAAAAATAATAATTTACTGCCACACTGATCCAATGCGTTGTTTTTTTTTTGTTTTTTTGTGTGTGTGTATGATTTACGATTCACGACTCCGCCTTCTTCGTTTTTTTTCGCTTTGTTTTAGGCCTCTGACGTCTGCAGTTTAAAAATAGATTCCAATTGAGGTGTCAGGTGATCAAAGACATTCTTTATCTTGGCATGCAACCCCCCCGCCCCGCCCCGCAGGAGAAAGTACAGTCCTGACACCCGCCCACCTCACTGAAGATGATCAATGTTTCCGCTTGGCTGCAAATGTCATTGCACAAGCGCCGGCACTCCTCCCCATGGAGTGGGAAAGCCCGGCAAAGTGAGCAATCCTATTTAAAGGTGCGAGGTGGCCGCTCTCTGACACATTTCCAACAAACACCCCTCAAGGCAACAAAAAAACGACGACCCCTGTCAGAAAAAGAAGCATGGAAGGCCGCACCGTTTATCTCCTCACTGCACTCCTCATCCTCACCACCTTCACCACCAGCACGCATTCAGGTGAGTTGTTGTTTTTTAATTATTTTTTTTTTTGTAAAATCACAAATGACTTTTCGAGCAGCTATCAACAACGTACCTGTTGCGATGTGTGTGTGTTTTTTTTTTTTTTTGCAGCCAGCTGCTGTTTGAGGTACATGAAGCGGAAGTTGCCATGCCAAAAGGTGTCGGACTACAGCTTGCAGTCCATTGGCAAGTCCTGTGACATCAACGCTGTCATGTGAGTTTATTTCATGGCACATAACAGTCACACACGCGCCGATGGGTTCACCGACAAGCCGGAGTTCCTCCAGGATGCTCATTCTCATGCTGGCTCCTGTGTTTTTTTTTCAGCTTTCACCTCCCTGGAAGGTTTTTGTGCGCCAACCCCATTGCGAGCTGGACCCAGCGAGTGATGCAGTGTATCGAGTGAGTGTGACTCGATATGAGACGGTTTTGTGTCTTTCTTGAAGTCATATCTGTGTCTAATCAATGTTATTTTGTATGTGTGTAGCGAGCGCAAGAGGAAGAGCGAAAAGGCCCTCATCCAGCAATCTGTCAACAGCATAGCAGCAGCATAAACTCGAACATCTGCGTTTTGTTTTGTTCTCCATTCAATTGTGCTTCGATACTTTTGATTCGATTTGAAGGCGAATGTAAGCTCTGTTTTATAAACAGCAAAGAGTAGTATTGTAAATACGTATGTACGGCACGCGCTTTGGGAAGTTCTCGCATTTTCATTTTTTTATGATTGATGTTGAAAGCACGACCCATTGAGTTCTCAAATGTATCGCAGGTTGGGTTTGGTTGCCTGTTTTATTTATTAAAGAGTTTGCTTTTTAATATCATGTAACGTCGTGATTATTTTGGGTTGACAATGCATTTAGTTTATTCTGTTTAAAAAATGAAGAAGGTATAACTAATCTTTAAAAACAAATTCACCAAGTTATTAATATTAGTAGGATAAATATAGAGGCGATTGTGTTGTATTAAAAATCCCATTTGGAAAACATTCCTTGTATTTGAAAGAAAAATTTGCATCTGGCATGTATTTTCATTGCACCTGGCTCACCGTCGAAGAAGAGAATCAACGAGAGTGAATGGAAAACAGTTGGAGAGGGAGAGCGCATGTGCGGTAACGTGTGTTAGGTTGAAAAGCGATGATCAAAAAACCTGACGAATGTTTGTTCAGGGAAGCCTTATAATAGACAAGTGAAGGCATATTGATAAGAAGGGGACACTATAAGAACGTCTGCGGAGCGTTCCTATCTATTGGCGTGATCGTAGTCGTTCGTAGTGGCTGCTAACGGCTAGTTAGCTAACGTGGTTAGCATATCAGGCTATTTAGCCACAGCTCGCCACGTTCCTGGCTTGTTAGCTGGAGTAGCTCATGTTGGGAGTTACGTCAGAGGAGTGAACAAGGGCTTTGGATAGCCAAGGAAGTTGGATTATAAATGACTGCACTTCAAAAATGTGGAGCGTTCAGTTGGAATACAGCATCATTCCGGAATGTGAGTGTCTTCTCAAACGTGAGTAGTGAGTACACGTTTCCTTTGACGAGGACGCCACCTACTGGACGTCGTGAGAACAGGCCTGCAACGTGTCTTTTGGATTAGGGTTTTCGTTCAGAAATTGTCGGCATAGATCGTAAAATATTGGTTGTGCTTTGGTATAATTGGTAAAACAAATTACAGTGGTTTTCTAAGAAGTTATTTTTTTACTCCAATTTGAATGTCTGTCCCCCCCCTTTTATAAGGTGACTTAATTGTATTTTTCTTTTCTCTCAATCGTAAATTTTATAACAAACTAATTTGATATTTTCATTATTGTCTATTTTGGCTACAAGTAATCAATCGTTGAGCTCTGGATTTACAACAGTAGTATTTTTTAAAGTATTCTTTCGTCTTCACTCTCTCAATCGCATCGTTCACCAAATAAGAGGGACAGCCTGTTTGCGTCGAGCTTTTTATTTTTCCACACTGGGTCCAAGTTTACTGTGAAACTGACAAAACACATAAAACAATTAAACATTGAACACCAAAATGTTCCACCAAACCATATATTAATAAACGTTTTCTTAGTCGAGGCACATGAAGGCTCTCTTTCTAGGTATTATATCAAAATCAGCCTTGTGAACTTGCCATGTCACTCCAGACTAAGGGAATAGAAAAGCCAGGGCCCCATCCGCCTTCATTACCTTCTTCTTATCATGTTCATCATCCTTTGTCCTCCACGGTGAGGAGTAATAGTTCCCCGTCTGCGTTGTCTGTGGTCTGCAGAGCCTGCCGCAGCTTCTCCCAGAAAAGTTCGGTGCACTGGACTGCCCGGGGCCAGCTCAAGAAGGTCCGCTTGTTCACCATCTTCCTCATGCGGTAGTAAGGAGAGAGCTCCCAGATGGGAATGTCCTCCAGGAAGACCAGGATGAGAACGTCCATGTGCTCATCAAACAGACGGAAGCTGTCAGGACAGAGAAATGTGAAAATCTTTCCTGTGGCATGGTTATTAGCAGAGATGGCAAAAGTACTCACGCTCTGCCCAAGTAAAAGTACTCGTGGAAAAAAAACAACAAAAATGCATAGTTCTTACCCGGCCACCTGAATCTCTCTTGAGCACCACTCACTCTCCAGGTATTTGCGACTGATGACGCAGATGGTTTTTCTGCTGGCATAGATGGCCTCTGTGATGTTGTCCATGATGGGTTTCCCTGTCGGTTGAATTAAAAATTAGCGCAGCAGCGACACCCTATGGAGAAAAGGTGATACTACAACGCGATCCCCACCTGGCTCAAAGTCACGGTGGTGCAGGCACAACCTCCAGCCCTGCTCTTCCTCAAGTTTGGGCAGCAGCTCCCTGTAGATCCAGTCCTCGTCGTGGGCGTTGAAAGAGACAAAGGCGTCATAGAGACATTTTGGTTGCCTGTTCCTGTATTGCCTGTTCCTGTATTTCCTCTCATACAGTCGAGCCAGCAAGAGGTGATAGGCATAAGCCAGTTGCCATCGCAGGAAGTGATAGGTGAACGCCGCCAGCTGAAACAGGAGTATGGCGCACGTGGTGGAGATGTAGTAGATGAACCCCACGTCTACAGAGCAGGATTGGATGTCAAGGTCCAGCAGCTTCATCCCTTTAAGGTTCAGGGGGTAGTTGCAGACAAAGTTATAAGCGTCATATACTTGGGTTGGCGTTTTGTTCATCCACCGGAGGAACCAGGAGTTGTCGCAGTCGCATAAGAAACCGTTCCCTTGAAGATCCAAATACATCAGAGAAGGAAGGGAGGACATTTGTTCCTCGGTGATGACTGAATACTGGTTCCTCCGGGCTTGTAGGAACTGTAATTTGGTCAGGTTGGCCTCCTTGAGGAAATCTAGCGACCGGAGAGAGGTTCTTGAAATGTAGAGGCTTAGGAGGTTGTGGATGGGATCAAACATCCTGGGAGAGATATCCGTGAGCTCATTTGTACTGATGTCAAGCTTCTGAAGGGAAGGCGTGTGCTTGAATGTATCCTGGTGCAAGGAGACAATTTGGGCGTTCCTCATGTCAAAAATGAGAAGGTTGCTCAAACCCTGAAGAAAGTTGCGAGGTAGCTCGGACCTGCCTCTGCCGTGTTGCCCCGCCATGGCCAAAGTCTCCAGTTGAGAAAGGCGGGTGAACGGCGCCTCGGGCAATGCTGAACTGCTCCAGTACTTGATGTGATTGTCCAATAAATTCAACCTTCTTAAATTAATAAGATCATTGAACACGCTCGCGGTAATCTCGGTCCCTTCGAGCTGGTTGGATTGCAGCAGAATGTCGGTGAGCATCGTCAGGCCCACGAAAGAACCGCTTTCAAGCTTTTGGAGTTCATTCCTCTGCATTGATAAGTTCTGGAGAGACCGCAAGCCCTCAAACGCGCCCTTCTCGATGGTGGTAATTCGATTCTCATCCAGTTTCAGCTGCCTGAGATTTGGCAAGTATCTCGTGAAAACGCCGTTCAGTTTCGTGATCCGGTTGGTCTGCAATTTGAGGACCTGAAGGTTGGTCAGATCTTTGAAGACGCACAAATTGATAGTCGATATGTAGTTCCGATAAAGGCCGAGCACCCTGAGTTTGCGCAGCTCTGCAAAGTCTTCGCAACCGAGTGAGCTGATGTTGTTGGAGCTCAGGTCCAGTTCGAGAAGTCTCGTCAGATTCCTAACGGCGGGCGGGACCGACGATAGTCTGTTCTGGCTGAGAGTCAAGCTTTTCAGACCGTGTAGGGCTCGGAAGGCGTCGCTGAAAATGTTTCGCATGCGATTGTTGGCTAAATCCAACTCGGTGACGGAGGAGCACAATCGAAGCAAAGTGGAATCGAGCAGCTGAAGTCTGTTGCCTCTGAGTTGCAGCTGAGTCAGTGTCGGAATGGTGCAGGACATGTTGAGCAGTTCTCGGAGGTTGCCTTTCATCGCGTTCATCCGAAGCGTGCCGAGCGAAAAGTTGACGCTACGAAAAAGCGCCGCGGCGTCTCTGTGCTCCAAGTGAAGCCCGCCGATATCGAGCGTGGTCAGCCGTCTTAGCCCCGCCTCTTCGCCAATCTCACAGATCAACTTTCGCTTTCTCGGAGCGCCGCCGATGTTCAGCCAAGTGAGGTTCTGGAAAACGTCCGCGCTAATAGCAAAGACGTCGATGTTGTTTTGAGACAGATCGAGGTACGCCGGGCCCAGCGTGATGTTGGTCAGTTCCCAGGACCGGAAAATGGTGATGTCGATTTTTTTGATGAATAGATACTGCAGATTTGGTAGATGTTGGATCGCGTAGTGAACCTTTGTCAGGTGCCGCAGTTTGTTGTACGACAAGTCCAAGACGGTCAAATTCGTCAGTGGTTTCAAGGAGGAAGGGTTCACAGTTGTGATGTAATTGCTCGTTAGTCGCAGCTCGGTCAGGTTGCTCAAACCTTCAAAAAAATCTCCCAGTTGCACCAGACGGTTATTATTCAGATTTAACTTTTGGAGTGAGCGCAGGGCGGCAAAGGAACCCTTTTCGATCTGTGAAATGTTGTTGCGCTTCAGGTCCAGCTGCACCAGGACCGTGTGATTCACGAAATCGCCCACCCGGATGGCGGCTATTTTGTTCACCACCAAGTCAATGGTTTTGACCGATGCCGGAATGCCCCGAGGGACGGCACGCAGTTTGTTGGCCGAGCAAATGGCGTTGCCGTTGCTGATTCGACAGTCCTTCAGAATGTATCCGGCGCAACAGTTCACGCTCAGAGAAAAAACAAAACCAAAGATCAACCACCGCAATCGTCCATTTCCGAGCCCATCGTTATCCATCGCGGAAAAATACGGTCTTGAGCTTTGTGCCAAAAGTATGAATGAAGTTCACTCAGGCAATGACATTTTGAGATTAGTTTCAAAAGGAAGACGTTGAGGGTCTTCAGACTTACCACAAGGCCGGCGAGTATTATCTGCGACTGATACCAATGATCCGCTGCGAGACAGTTTTGAGTTTTGTTTGCCCGTGTGAGATTCCTGCTCGCTGCGGTGCGAGTGAAGAAGTGAGAGCGCGCAACTGGGTCGTTTCTTCACTTGGAAGCGGATCACATGGGCAGAGAAGCGAGAACGGTCAAGTTTACTTTCACTTTTCATGACAGGAGATAGTCTGAACCCAGCCGTCCACGGAATGTCAATTTCAACAGCGAAAGGAAATCCAAAAATGGAAATTTGCGTTTTCTTTTAATAACGAGGAGAGTGAATACAATTTGTTTTGGTTTAAAATTGGTTTTCAAGACGGATCATAAAATGCCTGAATTGTTGCGAATATGAGCACAGAGCAAATTTATATTTATATATATTCAACTTTTTTTGCCATTATTGTGAGCTCGGGGTGTAAAAAAAATACGTACAACAAATGAAAAGTCACAGGAAATCTTGCAATCTTGTAATTTTTTCTTGCCAGTTATTCCTGAAAATAAACAGAGGAAGTTGTACGTAATTTTAGTTTCCATAGTAACTAGGAATAAAACAGGAACCGTTCACTATTTACTCAGGTCCCGCTCTTGCGTTGGTTTGAATCTAAGTGTGGGGAAAAGGCTTTTCAAGTTCATGAGCCACTTCCACTTCACTTTAACCGTCAAAGGATCGTGTTTTTTTTTTTCTTTTTTTATGCGGCACGAGAACAAGGATTGTTTTAAGAAGGAGAAAAGAGAAGCAAGAATAAACAGGAAGTCACGTGAAGTAAGCCGCAATCCAGTCGCAAATCACCCCGGCGACTGACACCGCACACCATACCAAAGTTAAAATCGACTCTTTTATTATTATTTTTTGACCCCCCACTGCCCATCTCCCACATTCATTTAAAGTTCATGTAAACATGTGCGTTCCAATACTTTTGATCTCCAAATGTCTTCCTAAACAAGGCAATTGACTTTCCTTTTGGAGCATTCGGTGACTTTGAGCAAAACATTAACGGGCGGGGTATAAATCCAGGTGGGACTCCACACCATTCATGTTTACTGCACATTTGCACACCACATCTTGGTGCCAAGCAACTGCGCGAGACAGGCAAGATGCTTCATTTGGACAAAAGTAGTGCTTTGCCACCTCATGGCATCATTATTGATAAACATTTTGGATGGTGGGGCACGGGGAATCAGGCGGGAGGGGGGGGGTTGCAAATTATATTTGCAGTCAATCTTTATTAGGATTTTCACTCATTATGTGGCGTACGCCGCCGTAAAAGGGGACTTTGAAAATACCGTGATGGGAGTTCCCGACGGAGGAGGAGGTGGGAGGGGGGAGCGGGAGTTGAGCCACCGAAGCAACTCTCCTCTGCAGCCTGGAGGGTGAAAATCGAGCAATGAGGGAAGAAAGAGGAGGAGGTCAGCTGAGGATTCATTACGGTCGACCCCCAACCCCAGCGCAAGCTAGCTGAAGGAAACCAAAGTGGTGATTCCCTGCCTCTCATCCACACACGCCGAGAACCTCTGGAGGATGACATCTTCCCTCCATCCCATCTGCACCGCGGTACGTAGCCTCGTAGTCATGCACGGTCGTGCGCGCCGAACAACCCACGCGAGCGCGTGCGCCGCTTCAAAAGAGAGAAGGAGAGAGAGTCAAGAGAGAGAAGGAGCGCCCGTGCGCGACTTATATCTCCCGCTCTTGCACGCCGAGGCAAGGACGCGCACACTCGCGCCTCATCTCACTCTCTCCCGTTGCCAGGAGCCGAGCAGGACCAGCCCACGATGCCTGCGCGGAGACTCTTGTGACAGGCGAGCCAGCTCAGGAATGTACCGGAGCATCACCGGACGTCCGCAGCTGAACGCCACCCCGCTGCGCTAACGGGGAGTTACCCCGGAGGAGGCGCAAAGTTTACCCAATGGCGCTGGTGATGGAGCCGGTCAGCAAGTGGACTGCGAGCCAGGTGGTGGACTGGATGAAAGGTGCGTGACGGGCCAGGAGCGATGGCGGAGCATAAATCACCTTTGACGTCATCTTTCAGACAAGTCACGATTCGTTTACTGTACAGAGGATGGTGACGCGGTATTTTTTTTTTTCTCCTGCAAACAAAACGGAAAATATTTGCCTTTGCAATTTGGAGGCGACGTCGTCACGAGTCGATAGTTTAAAATGAGCCCGGTCAAACGCCTGAGGAGCAAAATCGGAGAAACCGATCATTTTGCGGTGCTGTCAATCCACATCGATGGATATCGCACTCTCAGCCAGCGTGCAATCGTCGAGTTTCAGTGTTTCATTGAACTCGTAAATGCGATACTTTCACGACGCAAATTAAACGATATTTCATCTGCGGTGTGTCTCTTTACTCATTCACTCCCAAAGACGTTTTTAAACGTCTTTTCAGACTTGGTCTAGAATTGGCTGGTACTGAATGAGTTAATAATGAATCCGTTCTTCTTTGTATATCACTGTCAGTAACATTCGTTGCCACTTAGCACTGGTTGGATAATCAAACTCGTTATTCTCAACATCTACATTGATGATGTCACAATGACAGCAGCGATCGGCAGGAAAACACTTGACTTGTTCTTTTTTTTTTTTTTTTCGTAGCAGCTATCCTGAGAGAACAAAGCTTGCTTCAGTCACATTTCGCAGCACTTGACAGCTCGCGCAGCCGTGCATAATTCAGTCGCCCGCAGCCGCAGGCGTGCGAACGCAGCGAAACTCTCCTCATGTGTACCTGTTGCCGCTGACAGGAGAGAAACGAACGTCTATGAGAGTGGAAAGGCGGAGAGGGGAAGTTGAATTTGTCGTGCTTTGGTTTTAGTCGCCTTATGCCAATGTTGGAGACATGCTTTGTAATGTAGCTTTTTTTTTTTTGTTTGTTTGTTTGAAACATTTTTTGCTTTTTTATTATTATTTTTTTTTACTCAATAACATTTTCAACAAAAATCGAGTCATTGAAGCGCAATAAGCCACGAAACAAAGAAGAGTCCACAAAATCGCGCAAGCTAGCTGAAGGAAACCAAAGTGGTGATTCCCTGCCTCTCATCCACACAAAATTTATTTCAACGTTTTTTTATTTGAAGCTTCCCAAAAGTCAAAACATTTTCAATCGTTGAGAATGCAGTCATGATTAAATCTCATGAATAGCAAAAAAACAAAAACAAAAAACAAAAACCATAGTTGTGAAGTGGCAATGACAAGTTTGTATTTTTCTACAAAAAAAAAAAAAAAGCTGAAATGTTACCCCAGTAAAGTAACATTTTCCACGTTAATCGCAATCGCAGGGCACAAAGAAACGAACAACCATTCACACTCACACCCCGGGACAATTTAGAGTGTTCAATCAGCCTGCCACGCATGTTTTTGGAATGTGGGAGGAAACCGGAGCACCCGGAGAAAACCCACGCAGGCCCGGGGAGAACATGCAAACTCCACACAGGGAGGCCGGAGCTGGAATCGAACCCGGTACCTCTGCACTGTGAAGCCCACGTGCTAACCACTGGGCTACCGGGCAGCCCATCAATCCTACAGTCGTTGCAAATTATTTTACGAACCCCCAAGTGATGGCCCGTGGATCCCGGAGCCATCCCACTTTCAGAAGCGCTGACCTACATAAAATGAAAAATAAATACCGGTAAATAAAAATGACCAATCGCATTGAATATTGATGGCTTGTTGCATAAAAATCAGGTCAAGGATGTCTCATTCGGTGACGCGCAGGCAACAATCGTGTTTGCGATTGTCACTTTCTCAGCGAGGGTGGTCATGTGCATATGGCGTGTGCTTCTTTGCGCATGTGTGTGTTTGCGCGCTCGCGCTTGGCATGCGGGCGGATGGCGAGTTGTTTGCTCTCAGAGCGTCTGTGCTCAACAGCTGACAAGAGCAACGGCGGCCCACCTGCCCCGAACGCAACAAAACACAACGCGGCAGAAGGGCATCGGCGCGCAATCCATGTTGGGCCTCTCGGGTGTGTCTGGCAACGCTGGAAAACATGATACAGTGTGTGTGTGTGTGTGTGTGTGTCCAGAGCATATGCCAACGGCGTTGGGGGGCCAAAAGGGTCCAGCTATTGTTGATTTGGCAACAGCGTCCACATTAGCGCTTCGGTCTCTAATATAAACATGTTGCTCGGGCGCCATTTTGTGGCCAAAGAACTGTGTTGAAGTGAGGGGGCGGAGCTTCACTTTGTTAGAAGCGGAGCCTTGTTTGCCAAAGTCGAAACCAAACGCACAAATGTGTCGGTGTGTTTTTTTTTCTAGGGGCGTGGCCTAGTGAGTGTTGTCAGGAGATGGATTCAGTCCTGTTGGCTGCTCAGTTCACGTGGGCTCCATGCTCCTTGCGAGTGTTTTCATTTTGTATGTTGACTGTTTGGCCTGTTCAGTCGACGACAGCGGCTCTCTCTTTTTTCCCGTAAATTGGAACCGACGTACGTCAAGAAACCACGGCTTGTTGACGTGAGGGGCGGAGCTAAGTTTAGCCTGGGTCGTTACTGGAATTTACAGACAGTCTTTGGCACATTAAATTATTAATATAGGCACTTTTGAATGCTTACTTCTTCCTCATTCTATTATCATATGAACAAAGAGGACAGTGATTAGTTTTATCCAAATAATCCAAAATCTTTTTCAAACGACAGCAGGGATTTAACCCATTCATGCACCTAACAACCTGATAACATGATAAGATGTCCACTGTAGGAACTGGAGGACTGTGTGTGCGTGCGCGTGCGTGTGTGGGAGTTTTGCTGGCCTGCTCTTGTGAAAAGTGTGCATCTGTGGGAGTCAAGTGCGTGAGTCAGCAATGAATCATGCATTTTTCGGTCGCACTCCAGCACACGCACGCATGCTTATTGAGGTCCGTTCGCAAATATTCCACCTTCGTTTTAATTTCGCCAAATCTCTGGCGACGCACACACGGCGCAGCAACACATATAAACAGAGCAGGCAACATCACACGTTCTCCCTGGTACGTGCGTCGTTCTTAACTCATTCAGTACCACACCCAATTCTAGATGTGGTACTGTGATATGAAAAGACGTTTAAAAACATCTTTGGGAGCGAATGAGTTTTAATTATGCAGCATTTCTTCCAGCGGAGCTCAGTGCTGCCCCGGCATGTTGTGTGGCAAGATGCGGTATTACATAAAGGTGGTCACAGTCTTCTCGAATGATGAAGACCAGCTAGGAGGTAAGGCCGCGACTGACATGTAACGTGCACTTGCATTTCGGCTGGATTTCCCACCCTCATAAGAATTCATTGAGAATTCACCGTAGCCTTTGAATGAACACCATTCTGGCTCTGATGCACAGAAGTAAATCTCTCCTCGGACCTTTAGCGTGATTGCCCCACTGCCAGTGTATATTAAATGCGCGTGCGTACACTCGGCGACGCCGCCCCCAATTGCCTTCATCCGTATTGGCCGGCGTTGGCGCCTCTGCGTTCCGCCAGCGATAACGGAGGGCAATTACGAGGCCAAACTTGGCCGCAAAGTGCATATTGCCCCCCCGCATCCCCTTCTACTCCTTCTGCTCGTGATCCTCCCTCGGCAGCAGAGTAACACTCTGCCCGTGAGAGACGACATTGTTTTAATCGGCTTCACGTCTACTGGGAGGTGCTATTAACACTCAATAAAACACTCGCTGGGAGTGCATTAAAAATAGCTGAGGAGTGGGGAAGGGGTGTGGTGGGGGGGGGGGGGGGGCACGAGCTACTTTGCATGAGCCTTTTATCGTGCTCAGGTTGAATTTGACCCGTTTTGACATTAAAACTATAGCGGACTATGTTTTTTTGTGATTAATTTGGCACAAAACAAACCATATGAAAACCAAAGCTATAATTCTAATAAGAGTTAATGGGAATATGATTAATCTGCTACAGACACCCTAAAATATGGACAAAAAACACTTGATAGATAACAGTGCCCCACCCAAAAAAATAACAAATAATTTCTTCAAAAATAGTTTTGTCACTCTGTTAGATTCAGGAAAATGGTGGCTGTCTTGAAATTGTACAGATTATAAGAAACACTGCTTCAGAAACACGAAACTGTTGGTCTCTGGAAGCTGCTGGGCAAATCTCAAAACAATGAAAAAAAAAAAAATCAAAACCAGATGTCAGATTTCCAATTAGGGTTTTGTTGATTGCGCTAAAATGTCAGAACAAAACAGGAGTGAAGAGTCAAATTGAAAAAATACTGTAATTTTTTTTCTTTTAAATACATGGACTGTCTGTATTGCGTTTAAGTCTGGAATTTAATGAGTGGCGAACACTGTCTTTGTACTTTCATTTAAGATGTAGTTGTAGAGGGGGACGTAAGAATTTGTGTGTGTTTGCAATATAACGGCTGCTTTCGGAAATTTCCTCCTGACTCTTTGCTTCCTTGTGTTTGCATCTATCTGGCTTGGAGCCGTTCTGACCGATGAGTTTATTGTGGAGCTCGGGCTTCCAGCGGCAGGGGAAATCAGTGCTTGCCTCTTCAGAGGAGTGTGTTTCTGTGTGTTTACCCTCCACCGGGGATGATTTGCTCGGAGTTTGTTTCGGCGGTCGGGCGGTGTCGCGCTGCAGCTCTGTGAGCTCTTTCCCGCCGCAACCGCACATACGCACACAAGAAAAAATGTTGCGTTGGCAAGAGACCAAATCGTACCCCGCTCGAGCGCTACAACGGCTGCTTGACCTTAGATACGACCAACCACAGCGTCGTCTTTCAGTCCCCTGGCTTCCTTCCAACGCTGATTAGTATTTATATTGCGCTGTTATAAATCTAGAAAGGCACAGACTGGGCACAAACAGAAAACTCAGCTGGAAGAAGTCTGAAGACAGTAGAACAATAGTCATATATTCTTTATCCTCTGTGTTCAGCAACCGATATTAATGCCGTACTGATGAGCTGGGAGGATTTGGGATGTTTTAATGGTACATCCGTCCGTCTGTCTTGTACACATTGGAAAGAGCAGCACAAAAGACAATATATATATATATATATATATATATATATATATTCATTCATTCATTCATTCATCTTCCGTACCGCTTGATCCTCACTAGGGTCGCGGGGGGTGCTGGAGCCCATCCCAACCGTCTCCGGGCAGTAGGCGGGGGACACCATGAATCGGTTGCCAGCCAATCACAGGGCACACAGAGACGAACAACTATTCGCACTCACACTCACACCTAGGGACAATTCAGAGTGTTCAATCAGCCTGCCATGCATATTTTTGGAATGTGGGAGGAAACCGGAGCACCCGGAGAAAACCCACGCAGGCCCGGGGAGAACATGCAAACTCCACACAGGGAGGCCGGAGCTGGAATCGAACCCGGTACCTCTGCACTGTGAAGCCCACGTGCTAACCACTGGACTACCGGGCTGCCCTATATATATATATATATATATATATATATATATACTGTATATATATATATATTTTTTTTTAATTCCCTCGCAATGTGTGTGTCGCAGGTTTGGATGACTGCCTGCAACAGTACGTGTGTGTGTTTGAGCGCGGCGGTGTGTGCGGCGAGAGGCTGCTGAGGATCAGCCACGCCGAACTGGAGGACCTTGGCGTGTCCCGCATCGGACATCAGGAGCTCATACTGGAGGCCGTCGACCTGCTCTGTGCACTGGTAAGGCGTCCAATGTGGGTGGGGGGGGGGCAAACTTGACGGCATTTGGTTTTTAAACAGTTTTAGGAGTTGTCACGGCAACAAAAAACAAATGGGCTCAGCGTTCGCTTAGCAGGATGGGGAGGAATGAGGGTTGCAGAAAAACGGTTGTTTGGGGGGACTCAAAATTTCAATACTTGGATACGATATGAAGTTTTGCAGTCCTACGAAAATATTTTAGGTTTTGATGTTGTGAAAATGGACTACACGGGCGCAGAACTCCGGCCTGGAGACGGAGAGCGTGAGAACGCTGGCCCACAAGCTGGGCGCCTCGGCTAAAAACCTGCAGAATTTCATCTCGGGCCGCCGCCGCAGCAGCCAATCGGAGAGCAGGACGTCCCGGCGGCTCCCCAACGACCTGCTCACTTCCGTGGTTGACCTCATCACCGCCGCCAAGAGTCTGCTGGCGTGGCTGGACAGGTGAGAGCAACCTTACAACCCAAGGGGGATTCCATTTCGTCAGGTCGTGGTGTTGTCAAATAGAGAGGAGAAAAAAAAAAGGTGCTTTGACGCCATCTTGTCCAGGCCATTACACTCGGCACGCGTTTCACTTTAAACTTACATCCTTCAACTTGATAGCGTCGCGCGCGACGTCGCTCAGCAACATCAGGTTCAAATCGATTTAATGCCCCCCGCCTTCTCCTCCCGGTCCGTACTGTCCTTCCATTTCATCAGGCCTCCACACAACAACAGACACACAGGGCGGAGGTCTCCAAATGCCAGACGGCCAACCGTGTCCTCCCGTCCTACGCGCACACACACACACACACACACACACACACACACACACACACACACACATCTGCATGCATGCACAGTGAGGCAAACGCGCACACACACACACATCTGCATGCATGCACAGTGAGGCAAACGCGCAGGCGGCCGCCCACGTAAAAGTGATGCAACCGCAAAGCGACAACGGAGCTCGCCGCTCTTCATTACCAAGGCGACCTTAAAGTCGGAGCGCGGCAGACTCTTTGGTCCGAAGTCTCGGTCAGTTAGGCGTCGGCTGAAGGCAACCGAAGAGGCGGATTCGGGCAATCGTTATTTCCAGGGCTTGTGTGCCGTCATTGCCGTCGTTCATCTGACGCAGCGAGCACATGATCCCCCCCCCCCCAAAAAAAACTAAAAACAACAACCCCCCAAAAATTTTTTCGCATCTGCCAGAGTGAGCAATATCACACCTCATCGATTTCCTTTTTATGTGCGCATTTGCAAGCACCTGCCTCTGAATTATTAACGTGACGCCGCAGCGCGTGGGAGAGATTTGCGGCCGCATGTGTTACGGAGCGACTGGCTGACAATCGTCAATGGTAATGCAAGTTTAATGGGGGAAATAGCTCATCCGCTCAAAGTGAATGAAGTTGGCTGCTTCGGGTTTTTAAATAAAGGGAGTGAGGATGAGGACTGTTGCCGTAGCAACAAGGCAAAGGAAGACTTTTAATCCATTCACGTAAAATACCCTGAGCGGGAATTAATCGAATGAAATCCAAGGAGAAGCGAGACAGCAAGACAGGTGTTGTGTATTCTGGTGTGAAGGCGGAGACAGCTTTCAACTGTTCAGCTTATCCCGAATGCAAAATTTGGTCAAATTTCAAAACAAAAGAGAAAAATCTTTTTTTATTTATTATTATTTTTTGGGGGGGGCGCGGGGGTCTCACAACTGATTTCTACATGTTTGGAGCGATTCAAACCGTTTCAAACTTTAACCTGTTCAGCTTATTCCGAATGCAAAATTTGGTCAAATTTCAAAACAAAAGAGAAAAATCTTTTTTATTTATTATTATTTTTTGGGGGGTGCGGGGGTCTCAGAACTAATTTCTACATGTTTGGAGCGATTGAAACCGTTTCAAACTTTAACCTGTTCAGCTTATCCCTAACGCAAAATTTGGTCGGTTATTTTTTGGGGGGTCAAAATTTCAAAATAAAAGCCCCCCAAATTAAAATGTTTTTGTTGCCTAAGTTCTACATTTTTGGCTGATTCAAACTGTTCCAACTTTAAACTGTTCATCTTCTCTCACTGTATTTTTGGCCAAAATTTCAAAATAAAACCAAAAATTATCCTTTCCTGCGTTTAAAATTTTTTGGACTGATTAGAACCATTCCAACTTCAACATGTACGCTCAGCGCCGCTTGTGTTGGCCCGTCGCTTGAAAAACCCGAGTTTTGGCGGCGCCATGCTTTCTCCAACAGACTGCGTAGCCGTCGGCCTTGCGTGTATATTTAGCGCACAACCTCAATCGCGATGACCCACATGGCACACGCGCACCGCAGACTTGACGGGGTGCGTGGGACTGCGCTCCAATGAGGAAAAACTGGGTCTTCAGAGCAGCCAAGTGTGCCTTTGTCCTCGTTTGAGTGTTTCACAAGTTTTTTGCTACTGTGGTATTGTTTTGTTTTGACTTGATCATCGTTGTCACTCCCGCACTTACTTTCACTTGTTGAATGCTCAAAATTTCAAGTGAATCACGCACTGCGACGATGCTGCTTTCTGTACCTAATCAGGTGGCCCTGGAGCGTTTTGCTAACTCCCTTTTACATCCCTCGTTCCACATGATTAAAGCATTTTTGAAGCGCCTCGCCTGCTTCTCGGCAGGTCTCCTTTCGCCGCGGTGGCGGACTACTCGGTGACCCGAAATAATGTCATCCAGCTCTGCCTGGAGCTCACCACCATCGTGCAGCAGGTTGGTGTCATTGTTGCTGTGGATATTTTGCGCCATCTGGTTTTCTGACTTCAAGCTTGTTGCGGTCTTTTCTCCCTCCCGGGGTAAAAGGCGGACTCGGATATTACCACTTGAGTAATATCGGATGGGCGGTCGCGGGCTCGGCTTCTTTTTAGGATGACCTTTGACCCCGGCGTGGAAATCGCATATTATCAAGGCGCAGATAGCGTATGGAGGTGTGATGTCACTGACATTGTGTTTGTGTGGTGCCCCTCAGGACTGTACGGTGTTTGAGACGGAGAATAAAATCCTGCACGTGGTGAGTCGGCGCGTCTCGGCCCGGGCCGCGCCTTGTTCGCACCGGCGTCCCATTTGAGTAAATGCTGAAAACTCCACATCTGTTTCTCGAGTGCCAAACCTCTCTCTAACTTCTCTGCTCCAGTGCAAGACTCTATCCGAAGTGTGTGAGCACATCGTGTGCGTGTCGTCGGACCCGCTGGTGTCTCAGTCGGCCCACCTGGAGCTGGTCCACCTCACCAACGTCAAAGCCTCCGAAGGCCTGGTAAGCAAAAATGACAATCAATCGAATACAAGAGCCAATCAGTCACTCCTACGGCTTATTATCACCCTGAGGCAGAGGTGTCAAACTCATTCTAGTCGCGGGCCAATTTGGAGTTACGTCTTCCAATGGAGGGCTGTCGTGACAGTGAAACCACAACATTACGTGTGCACAACAAATGAATAGGTTACTAGTTTTGAAATCAGTCAAGTCGATTAAAATGGTTTAATTATTATTTAGGTGAGGGTAAACAGGGTAACAAAATGATTACAAAAGCTCAACGTTATTTATTACAAATGACAATTTGACATTTTGGTACAGACCGTAGCTAGTTGACACACGTGATATGCTTTCGCGGACCACATAAATTGACCTGGCGGACCAGATCTGGCCCCCGGGCCTTGAGTTTGACACTGCACTATGCCAAAGGGTGTCCAAATCATTTTTGTCCTGGGCCACATTTCAGTTGCTGTTTCCCTTGGAGGGCCATCGGTCACTGAAACCATATGTCAATAATAACCGTTTCTTCAACTATTGTTTCAGTTACTGTACCAAGGGGTTTAGTTATGAGAACATGTTGATAATATTTAATTTATTACATATGAGAATTTTAAATTTCGGTCGAGATTTTAGCAAAGCATCATGGAAGTTGACATGTTTGGTTCGCTTTCGTGGGCCACATAAAATGATGTGGCGGGCCAGATCTGGCCCCCGGGCCGTGAGTTTGACACCAGTGCCCTAAGGGTTATATTTTGTGAAGCACTAATTGCATTGGAGCTCATTAACGCTTTCATGCAGCCTGTTAAACCTGATAACATGATCAGCTGTAGTATCCGCCGTACCCGAAATAGTTAAATTGGATGCGTGATGTACCAAAGGATCATTTGGTGTCCATTTGCTGTGTTCCTATGACTAGGGAATGTACATCAAGTCAACCTACGACGGCCTCCACGTGATCACGGGGACGACGGAAGGGGTGAGAAGCTCTTTGGATGAATCAATGAAACAAATACAGGACAGCCGAGAAAAGAATAGACCAAAGTGCGTCTCTGGCCGCCCGCCAGACATTGAAGAATGTTTGTAAAGCTGTTTCCAAGAATACCTGACATCATATTCGGTTGCATGGCGATAACATTAGAGCGCACGGTCGTTCGTGCGCCAAGCAGCGATCGATGCGCTCGCTGTCCGACTCACAACGTTTCGTATTTCTGCGTCTCCTCGGTGGGCGCTCGCAGTCACCGGCCGACCGCTGCAAGAAGATCCACGCCGGGGATGAAGTCATTCAAGTCAATCACCAGACTGTGGTGGGTTGCTGCCGTGCACGTCGATGCTTGTGTGTAGTGGAGAGCGAATGTGCGGAAAAAAATATTTTGTGGAGAGATGGACAGTACATTGGTATTGAATGTCATTAGCTTGCGCAGGTGTAGCCAGCGAGTGTATCGTCAAATTGAGGGCAGGTTACGTAACGGAAGATCTATAGATAGTCTCACCACCTCCAATCATCACGACTCGCAATTTCTGCCTCATGCCAAGCCGCCCCTTGTTTCTCCCCCGCGCCTTCCGCAGGTGGGCTGGCAACTCCGCAACCTGGTGGGCTCCCTGCGGGCCGACAAGGGCGTGGTATCGCTCACCCTGAAGAAGCGGCCTCAGAGCACGCTCAGCTCGGCGCCGGCCCTGCTCAAAAACATGCGCTGGAAACCCCTGGCCCTGCAGGTAGGACGCGCACGCACTCGCTACCTTTTATAGACTTTATCCAAATGAGGTGTTGCCCCACTTTGACCCCCCCCCCCCCCCACCCCCTCATCCGCGGGTCTGTATGAGCCTCGGCCAAAGTGTGTAATTAGGTCAGAGCGCTGGTTTGCTTTGCCGAATGGGCTACAGAGATAAGCCACCGTCCGTTGACATTTCCGCTATGGTCATGAATGAATGCAATGTAAATTCCTAATTAACTCGCAAACCCGACGGTGCGCTCCGTCAGACGGTTGCTTTTCGGAAATATGGCCCGTGACGTACAACTCGCCGCCAAAGTAGGGTTCGCTCTATTGAAAAAGAAGATCTTTTATGTTCTAAATTCATTATTTTGGTTTTGATTGCTCGTGGGCTTATATGCACCATGCTGAGAGTTTTACGGCCTCGGTAAATCCAACCCATGAAGCTGCCGATGGCACTAGCCACTAAAAGAAGACAGTAAAGATGAGCTGAACTGCAAAGCCGGAATCAAACAGGCTTTTTTTTGTTCGTGTATTAAAGTCAAGGAATTTGTGCGCCCAAAATGAACAGTTTGAAACTCATTCACTTCCAAAGACGTTTTTAAATGTCTTTTCAGACTCGGTCCAGAATCTCATTCAGGTACTGAATGAGTTCATCAGCAGGCAGCTGTTGCGGCATATCAGTCCTGTAGGTCGAAGTGTATGACGTCTGAACGGAGAGCAAAATTTCGAGGCTATTTTCCTTGACTCTTTTGGAAATGTCCATGAAAATTGCTCATCGTGCGTCAGCGGCCCGCCAAACATTCCTTTTCGGTCCTTTGCGATCTGTTTCCGATGACTTCTTTCCCATTTCCCAGCCAACCAGAAGCCCGGCTAGCGGCTCGGCCACACCATCGGGCACCCCCACCAAGACCTCCGCCCTCCAAGACCTGTACATTCCGCCTCCCCCCATGGAGCCATACGCACCAAGGTCCGTCAAGGGCGACTTTGAAGACCAACTGCAATTATTTAATGAAAAAGCCAATTTTCCTTCCTGTGACCTTGTTCTGGTGCTGCGGCGGCAGAGACGAGACGGTCACCTTGTCAGGAGAGGAGGCGTCTCGCGGCCACGGCGGCTTGGCAAAGCGAGCCGAGTCGCCCAACTCCTTCTTGGATCAAGAATCGCAGAGGCGAGAACAGGACGAGCCGGTTTACTGCACCACGCCGACATACGGTAAAGGGCTTCTGAATAGTTGTTGGATTATTGCAGCGCCACTGGACAAAAACCATCGCAAGGCTGCGAACGCTCAACGCCGATCTCACTTGCGGGGTGTGGCTGCTTGCAGGCAGGCTCCGGCCCATTTCCATGCCTGTGGAGTGCAACTGGGGGGGCGACTACGAAGACCCCGCCAAGCTTCACCGAGAAAGCCGCAGAGGTAAGTCAGTGTTTGCTCGCTTCCTTGGGAGGCCCGTCAGAGGTTCCCGTACTCGCGCGCGACAGGATTCGGAAATCGGGATTTCCATTTTTAGCAAACTGGAATTCAACAGTTTACTGCCATTGACGAATATATCCGTCAAGTTTGTTTTCTGTCAAATTATGGTTTTGAAACCACTGTAATGACTAGCTTGTAGACCCTGTAGATGCCACCACTGATCGGATTCTAGTCTTGTTGTCTTTGTTATGATGTAATTTGGGAAAAAAATATTTCTAAATATTAGCATCAAAATAATAAGCTGTGGTTTGAGTGAAAGTATTGATTCAACTCCTGTAAGTGAAGACTCTGCAGTGTGCAAAAGTCAACAGGATTTCTTGCTGTTTTTAAGACGCGGATGCTGTTGGTGCAAGATAACGCGTTGGGTATGAATCATAAAGTAGCCTAAAAAGGTTTTTGCGAAAATATGTTGGTCCATGTCGCTGCTATTTCAAAAAGTTCCATTAATTTTTTTCTAGTTATATCGTTTTGTCTGTGTGTGTGTTTTTTTTTAATGTGGTCTTGTCATGCAAAAAAAAAAAAGTAAGAAGCTTATTCGTATTATTTTTTTTTTACAAAGGAGTAGAAAATCGGATTTCAATTGTCGAGAGTCACCAAAACGTCAAATTCCGATACCCGAAAATTCTACCGAAGTCACAAAGGACTTTGAAGCTTTCCCGCCTTTGGGGATCAGTGCACCCCGGTCGATATTCTTTCATTCGCTCTGTGATTAGCGTGAGCCACAACATGGGAAAGAGGACGGGAGGTGGCTGCCACACAGGCAAAGAAAATCAAAGGCGGGCTCGGCTGGCTGCATGGGATCAAAATATAATCCGGACAAGCAGACAGAGGGATGAGAAGAACTGTAAAGAGCGGGGGGGGGGGGGGCGTTTGGGGAAAAAAAAAGGTACTATTCCTTCTGACCTCCACGTGAATCACTCACGCTGTTGCCACGGCAACGCTGACAGCAGCTCCCGTCGCCTCACTTGGCCGCCCGCTTGCTGCTTAGCAACCAGGCCACCACGGGGGAGGTTGAGAGGTATCGGAGAGGTAGCGAAGAGTCCCAACATCCTCTCCAGTGGCACCTTGAATAAAATTTAAAAAAAACAAAACACATTTAGGCCTGTGGCATCGGTTTATTTAGACTTCAAGATCTCACACAGGACTGTCGTTTATCCCTGCAGACCGTTCGTTTTCGGTACGGACGTCTCATCGTATGTTTGAGGCCAAGAATATAAAAATGGCCCACGTGAAATTTTAAAAGAACTTTCCTCCTCCGACGTGCGCTGTATTTGGTTTCCGCAGAGACGTCCCTGTTGCGGTACGTGGGCCTGATTGGCGGCGACGGCGCGGCGGAGCGGGCCGTGTCCGACGACTACGCCTCCCACACGGCGCGTCCGGGCAAGCGGAGCAACGACACGGCCAAGCGCGCCAAACGGCGCAGCCACCACAGTCAGAGCCCCTCTCACTACATCCTTCAAGCCAATCCGAGAGGGTCGCCGCCCAGAGACTCCGCCTCCGGTTACCACGTAGGTGGCTTTCTGCGTTTAATCCCTGATGGCAAGTGAAATGAAACAGATCCTGATTTAGCAAGGTGATATGCAAATTATGGGCGGCCCGGTAGTCCAGTGGTTAGCACGTTGGCTTCACAGTGCAGAGGTACCGGGTTCGATTCCAGCTCCGGCCTCCCTGTGTGGAGTTTGCATGTTCTCCCCGGGCCTGCGCGGGTTTTCTCCGGGTGCTCCGGTTTCCTCCCACAATCCAAAAATGTGCATAGCAGGCTGATTGAACACTCTAAATTGTCCCTAGGTGTGAGTGTGAGCGCGGATGGTTGTTCGTCTCTGTGTGCCCTGCGATTGGCTGGCAACCGATTCAGGGTGCCCCCTGCCTACTGCCCGCCCGGAGACGGCTGGGATAGGCTCCAGCACCCCCCGCGACCCTAGTGAGGATCAAGCAGCTCGGAAGATGAATGAATGAATGAATGAATGAATGAATGAATGAATATGCAAATTATGTCCGAGTGAAAAGTGCAATGAAGCGCTGACAGGAAAGTAGTAGTTGGTATTTTTTTACGGGTCGGTGTACTTGCACTTGCAGGGCATTTTTTTTTTTTTTTTAAGGATCTATCCCAAGCATGCTCTTCAGCAAGTGACCTTTGCAAACGCTGCCGCTTCGCCGAGAGTGATCTTATACGTCTTGACGGCATCTCCTTGAAAAGTCTTTTTTTTTTTTTTTTTTTTTTTGCACGCGCGGCCGCTGCGATGGCAGATGGCTCGCCAGTGGACGGGGGCGGACCCTTTGTCGTGAGCCCAGGCGGGCAGCGAACGGCTGAGCTCCTGTCAACGATATTTGCGGCTCGGTGACGTCGCCCGCCGTTCTGTTTTTCGATTTAAGGGCGTACTCGCACTCGGGGCGCTCAAACGGTGATTCACCGATGTGTGAAACGCCTGCGGTGTAGCACCAACTTAGTGGCAAGACAGACTTACTCGATGTCAGATTTTTTTTTTCTTAAGTATCGGTGGCATATATTGACATCATTCATCAGTATTCTATACCTTGATATAAAGCCAATACTGGTACCTAGTATCGGTACCTGCCCATCACTAGCCGATCCATATCACCTCTCAAAGACATTTTGGATACTTTTTGTGTCTCAGCTAAAATCAAAAAAGCCGTGCTACCAGAATATTTTCATTATATTATCATTCTGTTTTCTTTCTTTGATTGGTTGCAAATGGAAATGTGCCCTTTTTTTTTTTTTTTTACCCTTCCATGCACCCTGTAACCCGATAAGCTGTCCACTGTAGTGGTCGCTGTCCCTGAGAGGGTTAAAGACAATTTCCTGGAAAATAAATTCCTCCTGGTTTGCAAATGGAAAAATGATCCGTTCTTTGTGATACAGTGAAACAGCAAAACGTGAACGGCGTTGCTGAACTTTGCATGTCTGATATCCATCACGATCACGATCCAAGATGGCCGTCAGCCCAAAAAAAATATGTTAAAAAAGGGCACGGAGATAATCAACATCCTGACAGCCTCTTTTGCCCTCTCAGTCTCTCTTCTTCTTTTTTTTTCTTCTTGTTTTTCTCTTGACAGACATATCAACAGGCCTCCTCGCTGCAGACAAAGACCCGGAAGAAGAATAAAGGTAAGCCAAGACGCGGCTTTGTCCTTGTTCCCTCATAAACAAACTCAACATCACATTTATTAGCGCAAGGCACATTTTTTATTTTTTTTTTACACGACAAAAAACCCACGGCACACCACCAAAACCGCAGTACGACATTGTGTTTTGTGAACGATTTCGAAAATATTTTTATCATGTTTCTCCATTTTTTTTTCCCTTCAAAGCTACTCAGAACTGTCTAAAGCGTCATTTTAATTCATTTTTTTAATGTCTTGTATAGTAATTTTGAGAAGTCCCATGGAAATAAAATATCATTATTACTCTCCCTTTTTCCACTAAGCCTTTTGGTTCGTTTCGCCATCTGCTCGAAGCTCTATCTGCATATTTCGGCAGAGGCCGTGTTTGTTTACAAAAGTGGCGCGTCCAGCTTTCAACCGAACACGATCATGTCAACTCAACAGAACCGTCTTGAAATGTTTTGCAAACTCTCTTTTCTGTGCTTACAAGCTGGTTCGCATCACAATTTTTTTTTTTAATTTGTGCATTTCCATAAGCACAATCACAAACATGTCGATAAAATAATACTTCAAACCCGAGCGTGATCATCTCCGTAAAGCCGTTTGGCACCTCCTGTGTACTTTGCGCCGTACAAAATATTGCAATCTGCTCTTGAAATAAATGGAAGGTTGGCTCTGCGGCCCCTGCAGATCATAAAGAGGTGCCTGCTGTGAAAAATGCTTCTCAACTCTTACAGTGGCAGAAAAGCAACATTTTTTTTCGCCTTTCTGCGAGCCTTGGCTAACTGCAGTGCGGTGGTTTTATGTCAAATCAAAAAAAACAAAACGAGTAAGGACATCAGCAAACTCTCACACAGTATTTGTCCTCCGTGACTGTACTTCAGTCGATTTTTTTTTTTTAAACTTCACATCACTGATCATCTCTACATTTTTCCCCACCATGCTGTTCCAGGTCGAAGTTTAGCCAACCTGAGCCGCCGCCGCGTTTCCTGCAAGGCGCTTGGCCGAGGCGACTGCGAAGGCTGGCTGTGGCGCAAGAGGGATGCCAAAGGTTACTTTTCTCATAAATGGAAGAAGTACTGGTTCGTTCTAAAGGACAACTGCCTGTACTGGTACATCAACGAAGAGGTATCCGTACGCGGTGGGGGTGGGGGGGGGGGTACATTTGAGCTTCGCTGTCTTCTCCTTCTCATTCGGAGTCATCTCTCGTGTGTCAGGATGAGAAAGCCGAGGGCTTCGTCAGTCTCCCCGAGTTCAAAATCGATCGCGCCAGCGAATGCCGAAAGAAGTAGTAAGTGAGCGATGAAAAAAGACAGGGATGTGCATGCGTTGGGTGTCTCACCGCGCGTATGTCTGCTCCACAGTGCCTTCAAAGCTTGCCACCCCAAGGTCAAGAGCTTCTTCTTTGCGTCAGACGGCGTGGACGACATGAACAGGTCAAATCCCGACGCCAGTCAATTGTGTACCGCGTCAATCATGCGGGGCAAGGCGGAGCCATTGAGAAAAACCAAACCATTGTTTTCAAACATCACACGTCTCCGTTTGTCATCCTCTGTTGACGTTTGTGTGCACGTCTATGCTCAACCTGAACCCTTTTTTTTCTTTTTTTTCCTTTCTGACCCTCAGGTGGCTGAGTCGACTCAACATGGCCGCCGTGGGCTACGCGGAGAGAGAGAGGATTCGCCAAGAGCAGGGTGAGCCTTCATTTAGAAAGCGATGCGGTTCCCTCCAAGGCTCGAATGCTCAACTGATGACTGGCAGAGGACTCTGAATGGCCCCTCCATTCATTAAAAAAAAAAAAAAAGTAAATCAGGGCAACCGGGAGGAGAAAAATGCCTTATAAGCGCAGACAAAACATGCACACAAGAAGAAGATTGCAGATGCCAACAAGAAATCATTTTTTAAATCCAAAAAGCGATCATTGCAATTACCATAGGAGCCACAAGATGGCAGCACAAGACATCAAGCTTAGCTCTTCACTTTTCATTTTTGTGGGATTTGACTGACAGGTGTGATGAACCCTTTCACGCACCCCCGTTACCCGAGAGCATGATAAGCTGTCCACTGTCGTCCCCGCTGTCCCTAAAAGCGTTAAAAAGCCGAATATATTGTTTTTTCAATGCCGTAGGACTCATAGCTTATGGTCAGACGGTGTTCGACCAGAGCGCAATTGCAAGAAGATTCCAGAAGAATCGTGACCTTAAAGTCGCAGTTGTCCACCTGCGGCAAAGTGATCCAGTGCTTCGCGGAACCTAATGCGCGTCGGTTTTCCCGCAGATTACTGGAGCGAGAGCGAGCACGAGGATGACGCCACCTCCAGCCCCAAACAGGACAGCCCCCCGCCTCCGTACGATACCTACCCGCGGCCCCCGTCGGTGAGTCACCACTGGCACAAACACGCGCTACCGGCCGAGTGGGCCAAGATATGCCGGGCTGCTCTTCTGCAACCCACGTTCACATTTCAAAGTTAGCTCATTTAACCTTCAGCTACAAGCTTGGGGCTAAATTTGCCCCGTTGGAACTGCTTGACCCGCATTTAGCAAGCATGAATCGCATTAATTTTTTTTAAAAAGCCATGTGTGACCATATAAACATTTACTATCGCAGTAGTCACAGGTAGCTTTATCCTTCGCGTTTACACTATATTGACATCCATGCGATTTAATTTCTAGGAGGTGGAAATGAATTTATTCATTCATTCAATCCATTTCAATGGGAAATGAATTAATTTGATCCCAATCCATTTCAATGGGCAAAGGTGATTTGAGATCCAAGTGATGTGACTTCTATGCACCCAAACTTCCACGGATACGCGGAAATCCGCCATTTTATTTCCTAAATTGATCATTTTTGCGAATCGTCTAAATCCATTGAGAAAATTTTAGGGGGGGGGTCAGGTACCTTATCGTCGAGTTTTTACGAGCTCTCACGATCAGTCTTTCCATCTTCCGATTGTAAACAGCCCTGCGATTGGACGTGTATGATGTCTTACTTGTTGTGATTGGTCGCCCCGTCCAGGCCACGCCCCTTTCCGCTTTTTTTCATCACTAGCCATTGCCATCCCTGACCCAAAGCGAGTCAAAAGTGGTGCTTTGCCGCCATCTTGCCAACCTTCCTCTAGATGAGCGCTTACCTGGAAGGCCGAACGACGCGACTCTCCTCCACCGAGACGTCGCGCTCCCGCTCGTCCCAGGAGGACTTTCTTTGCGGCGAGCTGGCCGCCGCGGCCGCCGAGCCGCAGTATCACCCCGGCCCTCTTGGGGGCGGCACCATGCACAGCGGCAGGAGGCCGGGTGGCAGCAACAGCAGCGACGTGGCGTACCGATGTGACCCCGTGGAGGTGCGTCGGGTAAAAAGTCATTCATTTGACATTATTTTTACTGCTGTGACGCGAACAGCCTCGGTTGCATCAGCGCCTTCACGTCAAAGTTTAAAATTTTTCCTCTGCTGCTGTCAAAAATAACATAAATGCCATGCCTGAAGATACCAAGATCCATCCATCTTCGACCCTGCGTATCATAAGTGTCGTGGTACAAAATTTGAACTTGCACTCAAATTGACACGTACTGTATCCCGCAGTACCGCTCCAGTCCCGCAGGGGGCAGCAGCGAGACCGGCTCTCCTGGCCGATCATCCTCCTCTCAGCGACGTTCCTGGCAGGACTTGATCGAGACGCCGCTGACGGAAGCGGGGCTGCACTACCTGCAGACGGGACCACTTGGTAACGATCAATTATTCATTCATTCATTCATTTTCCGTACCGCTTGATCCTCACTAGGGTCGCGGGGGGTGCTGGAGCCCATCCCAGCCATCTCCGGGCAGTAGGCGGGGGACACCCTGAATCGGTTGCCAGCCAATCGCAGGGCACACAGAGACGAACAACCATTCACGCTCACACTCACACCTAGGGACAATTTAGAGTGTTCAATCAGCCTGCCACGCATGTTTTTGGAATGTGGGAGGAAACCGGAGCACCCGGAGAAAACCCACGCAGGCCCGGGGAGAACATGCAAACTCCACACAGGGAGGCCGGAGCTGGAATCGAACCCGGTACCTCTGCACTGTGAAGCCGACGTGCTAACCACTGGACTACCGGGCCGCCAACGATCAATTAATTTTAAAATTTTGTATTTTTTTAAATGAAGTTTATTGTTATCATAATTCAAGAGGGCGGAGCTATCAAATATCCCCCTTCAAACTTGTTTCTGATCTCCTTCTTCCAGAGGACGCCGTCTTCGCCGACCCGAGCCCGGCCAGCCCGACGCCCATGTCGGCCGGGGCCGTCTACACGCTTCCGGCGCCGAGGAACGTCCCGTTGCCCGTCACGATGCACAGGCTGATTCCTATGGCAACCCAAGGAGGGAAACCTCGCAGCTTCACGCTGCCACGCGACAGCAGCCTACACACGCTGCTGGCGCCGCCCGCCAGGGAGGAGCAACACACGCACAACAGTGAGGAGGAAGTCTTCTTGTGGGGGGGGAAAAAAAAAACAGACCTCTTGAATAAATGTTGTTTGTGCCCAAAGGTAGTAGCGAGGGGGCGTCTCTGGGTGACCTGTTCCGCGCTTGCGAGCAAGGCGGCGTGTCTCCCCTCGGCCGGGAGTGCGAGACCAAAGGCCAGTCCGAGTTCAGGCAGTCCTTCCTGCGACGGGCCGCCGACCCGCAGCTCAACGAGCGCCTGCACCGCCTCCGCATCCTTAGCTCCACGCTGAAGGTTGGTACACGCGGCGGCCGCACATCAGCAACAACGTGCGTCTCATGTTCTCGGTCAGGATTGGCCCCGCCCGCTCTCTTCTTTAATCGTCAAAACGAAAGGGCTAATTTAGTACAAGAAATTGTACAGGACGCTTGACTTATAATGTAAATTCAAGAGTCCTTCGTTTAAAAAAAAAAAGTTTTGACATAAAAAAATAAAAATCAAGAGTTACCTTTTTTTTTTTGGTTTAGCCTTAAATTTGTTCGCTGCAATGTGTTTATTCAGGTTTCCCTATTTATTCATATTCATTCCTCATGAAATAATTAGTTAATTCATTTTTGTGGATATTAAAAAAAAAAGCTTACATGCGCACTTATCTTTTTTAAAATTTTTATGTCTTGCATCAAATAAATGCGTCATTCATTAGAATGTGGAATTGCAAACGAGTCCTTTGCACAATTTCTGGAACATTTTCCAACAGTTTGCAATGAACCCGCAAAACGATAAGTCGCCCTTTTCGTGTTTGTTTATTAAAATATATCGATATGCTCTTCGGGAGTGTTCAACTGCATCCCTAAATGCAACGTATTCAATTTGCTGTTCCGGCGTGTTCTTTTTCCACGAGACTGTTTTGGCGAAACCAGCCTGATTGCGCAATCCATACGTGCGTTGAACAGCGCGTCACGAAACAACCGCCGTCAAATGTCCGTCGAGGTTATCGTGCGGAATGTTCACATCTCGGTGTGTCCGCCTCTCCTTGCTGAGCTGTTGTCCTGTCGCGGATTTGCATTTGTGTCGCCGGGCAGCGACGATTGTTGTTGTCCAGTTTACAGGCGCTTTGCTTGTCGGTCTTGTGGCTTCCCAATCTGTGGCTTTGGCTTGAGCTTCCATGTTAGTCTATTTGACATCTCTGCGAAAAGGGAATACAGTGGTAACTTGACTGAGAGTGATTTGAGGTGTGAGAATGCTCGTGGTACACGTTGGACTTGTAAGTCAAAGCACCACTGTAGTTTGGGGAAGTCTGCTCCAGTGAGTTATTTTCCCACGTCGTGTTGGGCTTCTTCCAAATACGACGTGTTGTTGTGGATCCGGTCAGAGCTGGGAGCTGTTCGTTTGACACGGTATGCTTCAGTTGCGGTGGAAACTGCCAAAAAAAAGGCACTGCGGTAAAACTGGAGTAAGGAGAAGCAACTCAGCACAACCAGACGTCCCCAAACGTTGTCTGTCTCGCTTTCAGTGTTGTCTGCGTTTTCAACGTTGGACCCCCCCCCCCCCGCCCCAAACCATGAATAAAAGTTCTCTCCGCTCCCCCGGCTGTGTTTGTGCGTAGGACAGAGAGGGGGAGGTAGCGCTGATTGACAGGCTCTTGGCCCGCCCCCAGCTATCGTCCGCAGAGTTCCAGGAGTGGAAGCGAGCTTATCGGGAGCACTTCTCGCAGACGCCAAACGAGGCCGACGAGCCCGAGGCCGAGCCCCAACCCGAGCCCCAAGCCGAGACCGAGCCCGACCCGGGGCCGCCCTTGACCCCCTCGCTCTCCCACACACACTCCTATATTGAAACGCACGTCTGATGCGCGCACACACACACACACACACACACACAGAAGTGAGGTCATTCAGCAGAGGAGTGGCCATCACGGAGTGCTTACTTCGCAGGAAGTGATGTCGTGAGGCTGGCAGCAGGCCCTCCCGTGATTGACAGACTTTAATGTGCGTCGTTCAGACGCAAGAGCAGAACAGGAAGAATTCGTTTTGAGCACCTTTGAGATGTCTTTTTTTTTTCTGTCGGTTTTCAATTGGCACTCAAAAATGAAACGTGAAAAAAGTATCACTTTCAAAGTTAAAAAATTACGGCCCATTTTTCAATGTCATATTTTTGGATCAGATCTTAATGATGAGAAATCAAAAAATAAATAATGACGCTTGTTCATTGTTTGGTTTTTGCTTGCCAGTTGAATATGGGAAAAAAATGCAAAGCAGGACTATTTACTGGACATTCTTTGTACAGCATATTTATAAATAGCCTCAGTGTTATGTAATCCGCCCCCGCCCAAAAAAAAATCAAAATGTAATCTCACCTGCCAGAATATTAGGCACACCCACACAATCTTACCACGTGTAATATTAGAACCATTGTGGATGCTCATGCTCATGTCATATAATCACCCTGAACACTTTTTATCATTTGTGGTTGTAGCCCCATCCAACGCTTTCTATATTGATCGACGACGAGATTGAATTTCAGGTGTTACGAATGTTCCGACCTTTGGGTTTGAATGGCAGACAGAAGCACCGCAAAAAAAGAAAAAAAAAAGCTTGGACTCTCGCTTCATGCCGCCGATGCTCGTAGTGAGTAGTAGCATGTCCTTGCTGAAAATACACACAAGATTATTTATTCTTATTCTAAAGTTTTGTGTTTTAAAGCACCTGATTTTCTTCGTCTTTTTTTTAAAAGAGTGTCAAGATAACCAAATGCCGAAATTAATATGATTATGACGACAGAAAAAAATATTTATGTGTGTGTTCTGTTGGACGATGCGGGTGGATCAATAAAGTTTGGTTGTATGGCCGACCGTCTATTTTGGTTGTGCCCAGTGGGCATCTGATGTCAATATCAATATCATATAAAAATCGAATCTTCAACATCAAATTGATGTCAGATGAGCACGGCATAAACATTTCTGCAAGGCAAAAAATGAGGACGATTCATATTTGCACTGGTTTATTTGAATATTTATTGTAGAAAGTTGTTTCGTGTTTTTTTTTCCCTCCATGTTGCAGCTTCATCAAAACCAAAAGTAAAAAAAAAAATACATGAATTCTATCTTGAAGTTCAATCAATAATCGCTTCTAAATTCTCATTGCATGTTCGTTTTCTTCTATACCTTCGCTTACAAATTCAGCCGGCGTTTCCCCGCTAAATCTCCTCACCTTGTCCTCACCTCGTCCTTAAACATTCCCGCTTCCCCTCGGCTCATCTTAAGCCGGGGATACGCTGTGCGGTTTTTAGATTTGTTGTACCCTCTCACACTGCAAGACTAAACCGCTCGCAATGGAAAGTCAACGCCTGTGCTTTTGGGTCTGTACTGTTGCCCTCCAGTCCTGTAGATGGCAGCAGTGCACATTTCTAGCTGTTTGTCAACTGAGACAAAAATACTTTTTGAACACGTCTGTCTGTCGTCTCGAGCTGGGTAATCCAGTTCTTGGTTTATTCGTACTTTGATTTGGAACGGTACTTGGGCCGCAACTGATGACGTCTCAAGAGATCACCAAAAAAGGCCAAGTGAGCGACGCCTTTAGCTTACCTGGTACCTACATTGTGATGGAAAACTTATTTCCTGGTCTTTTTTGGTGGTGAATGAAAGAATTTACCATCGTAGGTACCAAAAACGTCTTCCGAGCACTTTGTGAAGGAAAAATCTCTTTTAGCAGACCTCACGTCAGGGGAGAATTGCCCAGGAAAGTCTTTTAGACATTCCTTAGTTGGGCCTTTGCTGACTTTAACTCATTCAGTACCAGTCAATTCTGGACCAAGTCTGAAGAGACGTTTAAAAACGTCTTTGGGAGTGAATGAGTTTTTAATCAAACGGGGACGACATTGTCGAATTCTGAACAGGCTAAATTTCCAGAGTTTATCCCCGGCTACGGTATCTTCACTCAGGACTGAGACGACAAACTGACTGGAGCTTAGTTCAGCTAGCTAGCTCCTAATCTTAGCATTAAAATGTGCATGAAACACGACAGACCCAACTGTTGTGTCTTTTAGTCAGGCATCGGTAGTAACGTGCACTCGGTTCCTGTGAGGGGTCTTGGCAGCTGACAGATTTCCCTCCAGTGGTCTTTCTTGGGTTTGTACTCCAGCACGCTCTTCAGGACCACCTCCTGCCCGTTGCTCCACTTCCTCCCACCAAACACCAGGATGCTCCCACTCGGCATCGCCGCCATCCCGTAGCTGAAGGAAGCGGGGTGTAGCGGCCTGAGGCGAGTCCAATGGTCCGCTCCTGGATCGTAGCGCTCGATATCGCAATAGGGCTCGTACATCCCCAGTAGGGCGTAAAGGTAACCGTGGACGCTCGCCAGGCGATGCCCGAACCTGCCAATGGACATGGGTGCCACTTTCTGCCAGAGTCTACTCACACCGTCCCAGCACAGAACTTCCTTTCTGCTTTGGCTCTGGCCCGGGACCAGGTCAACGATGCTGTTGTCCGGGAGACCACCTGACACGTAAATTTTCTGTTCGAGCACGGCGCTCGCGTGACCGTGGAGCGGTCCGGGCATTGGTTGTCCCCGCCGCCAAGTGCCTGCCTCCAAGTCATAAAACTCCACGGAAGCCAACGTGGCGTGTGCGTTGCCGTCGGCGGTTGTGTGTTGTCCGCCAATGGCGTAGATGGAGTCGTCGGTGGCGCAGCAGGTGAACTTGGTTCTCTTCTGAAGCATGGACTCCACCTGCTGCCAACACTCAAAGCGGGGGTCGTACCTCCAAACCTGATTGGAGGTTTCCGCGACGACCGGTTTGCCGTCTGCCTTGCTCACCACCTCCCCGCCCACTACGAAGAGGAAGCCACCCAAGGAGCACACGCAGTGGTTCCTTAGTCTCTGCGGCAGGTAGGTCCTAAGGGACCCAAACGTCCTGGTTTTCGGATTGAACATCAACACCTGCTGCTCCGGATGATTTGGACTCGAGCTGCCGCCGACAAGTACTACACGAACGGCCGCCCTGAGCGTGGACTGTTTGTTCTGCTTGATTGGCCTTGCCGAACCCGTTCTGTGGTACTCCAGTGCCCTCGTCACCTGGCTCCTGATCAAAGGTGTGCCCATGGCTTTGCTGGCGTGGCTCAGGTGCGCAAGATCGTCCGGAGCGATCAATCCGAAGCGCAAGCGGCTTAGCAACTGGTTGGATTGCAGCAGCGGGAGAGGCCCGTTCTCACCCAACCAATCCAGTGCCAGCTTGACGAGCTCCACCTCCTTTACCGCTGGAATTTCATCAGCGTCCAGCACCGTCATCAGCGACTGGATGTTCAAGCCCAGGAGGTCGCCCCGTCTCTCTTGCAGAAGAACGGCCATCTCCGCGGCGATACTGTAGTTGGCCGCTTCCAACACGTCGGTAAGCGCATGGTACTCTGCTAAGTTAGCGTAGCAGCAGCAGTTCTCCGCGCTGAGCTCATCCGTGATGTAGCGTTCGCATATGGCAACAGCCGTGTCCACTTGCAGGTACCTCGCCGCCTCCAAAACATCAGGAAGTGTGCTCTCGGACACCCTGAGCCAACCGGAGTACAGGAAGTCTAAGATGACATCTAACCCTACAGGCGTTAGCGCCGGGAGCCTGATGCTGCACGCTAATCTCTCCGTCGTAGCTTCCCCGAATAGAGCCCAAAAATAATCGCTGGAACTGGCCAGGAGGGCCCGGTGGCACGGGAAGGAGACCCCCTCGGTCTCGAGCACCACGTCGCACATCCTCCCGGCCGAGCGAAGACGCTGGAAGCGGTCGAGCAGCTCGGTCCTGTGGCACGAGCTGTAAAGGATGGAGTAGCTATCCATTCTCTCCAAAAAAAATAACGATCAATTCCTACCGTGTTATTCTTCTGGCTTCCTGGTCGCCGTAGCATGCGTGCTAAAAAGTGACAAGAAAGTCAACCGATGACCGCCTCAAAGTCGGACCCTCCAACAATCTCCTGTCTGATTCGTGATGTCCTGAATCTGAACCTTCGCTTTTTGTCCGCTGCCTTTTGGTCTGCGCCTTGGGTGGGAGTAGGACCCAAATACCACACACCCACATGCACGCTCAGTCCTGCTGTACCACCTATAAAACAGACCCACCAAACCTCCTCCTGTGTTTCTCTGTGATGTTCCGAATGTGATCCGTCACTTTATGTCCGCTGCCCTTTGGTCTGCACCTGGGGTGGGAGTATCGGCCAAATACCACACGCACACATTGGCAGCCTGGCAGGCTTTAGTGTCAATCCCGACGGGTGAACTCATTGGTAAATACAGCTGCCCGTCTGAGTCCAAGGGCGCCGCGGCCGAGGCACTTAGGAGCTCTCATCGCCATGGCGACAGGAATAGAAAACAACTGACGCTTCGACCCTCGCTCGGCTCCAAACAGTCAGGCATCAAGACCTGTACCCGTTGGCCAAGATCGCCCGAGTGCCACGACAAGGGACGCTAAGCTCGTGCGCTTGTTTTGGTGCAGAGACCGCATCCCCCGTCTCGGATGTCAACGTGTTTATGGCCCGTTTGATTTATGGGCGGGCTTCTGAAAGTTGTTTGTGTGTTTTCGCTCCCGTCCGTCTGATGCTGAAAGACACGGTTGCAGTCACCCGCACGCGAGCGACTTGGTTTCATAGCGTGCCGCCCTCGGAGATGAACGTCCGCGTGCTTCTGCCCACGCTGCTAGGGTGTGCGTGCTTTCATTCCACTCGGAACATGAAAAGAACCATCGCGCCTCTTAGCGGCACGTTTTCTTCGTTCCCATACAAAGGCAGATTGTCCCATGTGGATGTTTATCATTGCACCCTGACCTGATGGAGGCTAAACTTAGCTACAGCTGCTCCGCATTGCTCCCCCTCTCTCTATTTGTGTGTGTGTGTGGCTTGGGAAGTGATGATGGATAGCGGGCCGATAAGAGAAGTACATTTGGATGGTACTTAAACACGGTGGATTTTGTGGCATAAGGAGGAGCTTAAGCCAACTCTTTTTGAACACAGTTAAATATACGTAACGCACTCTGGCTATATAACATTAGCGACCGTGCGCCTTATCATCCGATGCGCCTTATTGATGGATGAATATTCTGATTTCTTGGACGTAGTATTTGAAATATTCTGTAAAGCGCTTTGTTGCGGCTATATAAATAAAGCTGTATTGTATTGTACTCCCTTTAGTGTAGCTCCATCTAGTGGATGCCTAATGCAACCGCAGCCACTCTGGTAGCTTCTATTCTATGCACCTTATAATGCGGTGCGCCCTGTACATGAAAACGGTTTTAAAATAGGCCATTCATTGAAGGTGCGCCTTATACTCCGAAGCGCGGAAAATAATAATAATTGCACGGCGGCAAAAACTGATTGGTCCACGCTCACTTCTTTGGGATAATTAATACAATTAGAATAAAATGATTTATTGCCCCCGTGGATGAGAACAACACAAAAAGAATGCAAAAAAGTCGAACACGCTGACCTACAAGATATGACGTTGATGACCGTTGAATATTTTTCTAAGAACGGAGGAAGAAAGAGTCTCTTGTGGTTCATCTTCATAGACTGAAAAGGCCCACCCAAAAACTTGAGTTAGGCTTAACTCGCTCCATCTCCGCGACGGAAACGCATCACGTCGGTCTCTCGGTTGGGATCGCAGCGGATGAATTATGCTCGAGTTTAGCAGCAAGTCAACAACAACAGGCCAAACAAATTTGTTGATGTTATGATGCGATTGTGGTTTTGTAGCGCCGCCGCCGCCGCGGTAACCAGGAAGTGTCGTTCGTCCTTCGCCGCCACCTGGAAGCTCGTTCTAATGGACAAAAAATAATAATAATAATAATAATAATAAGACACCTTTACAAACATCTGAATGCTCATTTTTGATGTGGAATTCAATTCACGTACTTATTACATCACAGAGTCTTTCTTAATACTCGGCTGACCTTATTTAGTTGCAGCAGAGGGTCAAAACACACACTTTCATGTGACACGCTTGTTTTTTTTTTTGGGGAGCTACAAATAGCACCTGACTCAGCCTGGCCTGCCGCACAACGTGAAGCAAGTGGAACAGACCACACTGCTCCCGTGTGGAAAGGAACGTCACAGCAAACCCGTTTTTAGCTTATTATTGAAACCCTATGGGTCACTTTTGTCCAGTTTTGACACTTGACAAAAAAGATTTCAAAATGCCATACTGAGGCTGTTTATATGCTCCTCCTAAACTGGATTTTAGATTCACCAATGAAATTGGTTTTGCTTAACTCATTCAGTACCAGCCAATTCTGGACCAAGTCTGAAAAGACGTTTAAAAACGTCTTTGGGAGTGAATGAGTTAACGGTGGATTTGAAATGCTCTGGAGAACTGTCGTTGTGCCCCCACCGCATTTGCACTTGATTCTCGCAGAAATGTGCTGCTGACCTTTACGTTATTCTTTGGTGACCCATCGTAATTCGCTCTTGACGTTCTGGAGCTCCGACAGGTTGACGGCTGGTCCTGGCAATTTGACGGCGCCGGGCAAAATCTTTTTTTCTTCCTGCGCCGTGTGCGTGGCGTCGGTCGGCTGTTCCGTCGGCGAGTGGGCCTGGGGTGCGGGAGGAATGTAATCAGATTACTGTGCGCCTGGAAGAATGTTTGCGGCATCCAAATAGGATTGTTCGGCCTCGGTGGAAGTTAGATCCAAGTTCAGAATATACTGAGCTAATATTTGTGTGTGTGTGTGTAATACATTGCCTGACCTCAGGTGTGTCTGCCATCTCCTCTCTCCTCCTCACAGGATGTCCCGCCCCCGGACGCAGAGCTCCCATCGGGATGTTCAGATTAGCCTGACGGACAGCAAGAATGAGCCAATAAGAAACTGAGGTGTGTGTGTGTGTGCGTGTGTGTGTCAGCAGTCCTACACCTAAAAGGAGCTCGTGTCTGAGCGTCTCCAATTTGGCTTGGATGCGTTTGCGCGCGTCCATCAACGCGTGCGCAGTGTGACATTGTGAAAAGTGTTGCGACACGCGGGTTGGCTCACAGACGTTTTTTCTTATTCCTGTTTCGCGTCGGATGGAAGAAAGTCTTCCGAAGTCCATCCGCTGCATGTTTGCTTCAATTTATTCCACGTGCCGTTCGCGATCGTCGCTTAACATTCCGCCGGGGTGCAACCAAAGATGAACGGAGTCAAATGAACGCTGAAGGAAAATGACTTTGGGCCTTTAGGGTTGCTCATGGCAACACGTTTGATACAATTAAACGTACACGTGTTGTTGTTTTTTTTTTAGCTAAATAATTTGATCAAAAGGATACACTTGACAACCTGTTGCTTGTCTTGCCTAAATTAGCTTAAAAAGCTAGCGAAAGAGCTGCCCTGACAGCATTGATTTTATTTCCCTTGTGAATGCAGAACTTCATCAGCAATACACCAAATGCCATATTTTTTTTGGTCAACTTGGCCAATAATTGTTTACAAGCGATTAAAACGTCGATCGGGCGAACCCCCGTGTATTCAAATTTTGCCTTCCTGCCATCTTGTGTGTGGCATCTTGTTGAAGTGAACTGCGGAGCTTCAGTTCGAAATCTACATCTGATAAAAGATGAGACTTTTGAAGAGATTTTAAATCATGTCGCCTTTAACCCTTTCAGGCACAGCGGTTACTACAGTGGACACAAATGGTGTCTTCAAGACAAATTTTTAGTGTTGATGTAATCGGCGCACACTTTTGCATCGTCGTCGTTTATTTACTGTGGCATCGTTCTTTCCGTACGACTAAAACGACTAAAACAAACGGACTAAAACTCATGGTTAGACGAGCAAACGAGCACAAGCGGACGGAAGGCGAGACGAGAAGCCATCACCAGTCATCCAAACGCGTCAAAACATGACGCGACGACACGTGCCGTCCAAACTCTTTGGAGATAATACATTGCCATACGCGCTCTGCCTCGAAGAAACGCTGTTGCACTAAAAACTCTGAAAGCCTCTTTGCAACTCAATGTACAGTTTGCGAGTCGATGTGTTCTTGCCTTCGCTAATAAAGACTTAAACGCAAACACACTGACTGTTTTCTTTGAATACAATCACTGTGTTGAGTATTTAATTAATGAATTTATTTCTTAAGGGGTGGAGGGGGGTTGGTTTGTTTCTTCTTGTGATTTACTTAACGCTTAACTCATTCATTTTTTCATACTGCTGTTTGCTGCCGTATCTCCCTGTCCTTGATTTGGTGTGTGTGTGTGTTGGGGTGGGGGTGGGGTCGGGTGGGGGGGGGGGGATGTTCAGGGTAGCCCAATGCCCCAATTTGTTTTCAATAATCCTAAATGAGAGTAGCCAGAGATTGATAGAACGATATATCGCCAACATGAAATCTGCCTAGCAACAAGTGATGAGGTTAAACGGAGTGACCAGGAAAAAAAACATTTGATAAATTGATTGATTGATTGATTGATTGAGTTTGCTCAATTAGTCTAATATTTTAATCACTTTGGAAGCATGAAATCTGCCTAGCAACAAGTGATTCCAGAACATATATACTGTACCGGATTTTTATATACATATATATACATATAGATTTTTAATTATTGTAAAGGACATACAGACACACTCCTTTTTTTTTTTTTTTTTACCTGCAGGGCCTTTACGTTGGACGAACGTTTCGACATAATCACCTCTGACCTGTAGGATGCACAGAGAGAATATACAGTAGACATTGAGCTCTGGCTTTGTGACAGTGCGGATATGGGTGCGCATTGCTATCGCGAGCTTTCTCCGTCCCGGGATAGCATTTCAGTTGCCAAGCGACCGCCCCGCACATAGCGGCAGCTATAGAGGAACTGCCGTGTGCATCATTGATGAGAGGATGGGGAGACCAAACAATGAAAGAGCTCAGTTTCGGCACACCGGGTCAGGACACTTTCTTTGAATTTATTCGGCCATGCTGTATACAACACATGGACTAAAATAATGAGATAATCAATTATCCAATGAGAAATTTCACCACAGCCTTTTTTTTGGCTCTGAGTTGTGTACTTATAAAAAAAAAAAAACATTTTGGACAATTGTATGTTATCAGCTAAGTGGGAAGTCTTTCGCGAATTTCCTTTTCTGTTCCCAGTGCACAAAGAAAGAGCCAAAAAAAAAAAAAAAAAGGGATTCTTGGATGAGTTTGGTAATAAAGAACACACGCACATGCTTCCAAAATCTAGTAGAGAATCTTCCCAGATGAATCGAAGCTGTTACAGCTGCAAACTCTCAATGGCGAACTTCCTGTAGTTGTCCAAATACTTTTGTATTGACTGTTTTGCTAAAAATGTTCTTTTCATCTCAGCCATGCAGCACATTTTAAAAAGTATTTTTTTCCCCGAAGTTTATACAAAAGGCTATTTTAGAGTACGAACACCTGCTCAAGCAAATGTGTCAATCAAAAGTGAACTTTCCACTTTTGATTGAATATAGATGAGTAACTTGAGTTCTTAAATACTCAGCTCAGAAGTCCTCAGCTGACTTGGTAAAAACATTTAGTCATGACACAAATACAATGTGAATTGAATTGATCATTGTGCTAGTTGCTCTTCACAGAGGATACAGAATCCATGCCTTTGCAAAAAATTTTTTTGCCCCACTATTTGAGTTGTTTCCAGGTTTGAGGGTACCGCTACATAAATGATAGTTTCGTTGGCCGGTCTATGGATGTTAGCATTGTTTGTTAGCATTAAGCGACATTGGACTAGCCTAAGGCAAAGCTACGGGGTTGTTGTGTTTAGTTTAAAAGTAAAACCCGCACCTGCACACACATGAACCGGCGTGTAATCGTAGACGTTTCCATGCCCTATTTATCTTATCAAGCTGTGGCTTTTTTGGGGGTGGGGGGAGGGCAGCAGAAAGGCTCTCGCTCGCTGGGTTTCCAGGGTGCTGTTTGGTACCACAACAATACACACTCATCGCACACTTTGCCGCCCTTGACACGACACAGACGTACACACACATACTGTACACGTGAAATAATCCTCATGATGACCTTCATATGTTTTTTTTTTAATGTTCCCCAAATGACTTGTATGTTTATTTCTAATCCAAGAAATACCGCTAAGAACCGCCACTGATGCCAAGACGAGACAACACAAACTAGACGCAACGTACCTGCTGACGACACAAAAGTTGTATTGACTGAAGGCTGACTTTATGCGCACATGGGTGGACTCTTACACTTCCCATCAACCTCCTTCTCGCACTTTCTCTCTCTCTCTCTCTCCCCACCTCCTCACTCTTCCCTCCTGCCTCAAAGTGGCGGCAGGATTCCGCTCATATCTGGGATTTGTTCTCACTATAAATAGAAGAGTGATACACAGAAGGGACCTGCTTCGCATCTGCACACACACACGGTCACACTTGGAGACCAGATAGTCCAACAGGGCCACTCGCTTGCATTCGAATATGTCTTCATTGAAGTTTGTGAGCCCCCCAGAGAGTACAAACAGTTCTGGTAAAACCAGACTTCATTGACAAAAATGATGATTTAAAGCTCGGATCCCATTGAAAGACAACCTAGGATGCCCTGAAGCTTAAAATGGCACCGGCCTAGTTCTGCATGGACACACACTTCTGTATCGGCTCACGTGCGCACACACATGCATAACGTTGGCGCAGTCATCCACGGTGGTGGCATAAGTGAAGGTGTGTGGATGTTGTGTGTGCCCTCTTACCTCCTTGCTGCTCCGCTCTCTATGAGGTCCTCCTCGGCTACCTGACCTGTTTCCGCCTGTTCCCATTCGCTGAGAGAGACACCGAAGCTCCTCCTCTAATTCCAGTGTGAAACAAGAAGAATTTGTGTCAAAGAATACTTTATTTCTTTATTTGTTTGCTTATTCATATTGCAACTAAAATACTGTTAAGCACCCTGAGATCAGGGCTAGGTCAAGTTTCGTGCTCAAGGGCCATATTTTATTTTTTATAATAATATATGTGTTGCAATAATAATGTAATGGTTCATTTTATTTTTAATATTTTTTATTCATTAATTTATTACGTTTTCTGAATCTATGGGCCATATTATGCCCCCATCCCCGGCTTGGATATTAAAATATGTAATCGTCATTTAATTCTTTTTGAATACATTTGCAGTGCACTCTTGAAAACAAACAAATATTAATTTTGTTTCCGAGCCGCTTGATCCTCACTAGGGTTGCGGGGGGGGGGTGCTGGAGCCTATCCCAGCTGTCTTCGGGCAGTAGGCGGGGGACACCCTGAATCGGTTGCCAGCCAATCGCAGGGCAGACAGAAACGGACAACCATTCGCACTCACACTCACACCTAGGGACAACTTAGAGTGTTCAATCAGCCTGCCATGCATATTTTTGGAATGTGGGAGGAAACCAGAGCACCCGGAGAAAACCCACGCCAGCCCGGGGAGAACATGCAAACTCCACACAGGGAGGCCGGAGCTGGAATCGAACCCGGTACCTCTGCACTGTGAAGCCGACGTGCTAACCACTGGGCTACCGGGCCGCCCTAATTTTGTTTCCGCTAAAGTCAAATACATTTCCGAATGTAGTACCGCCGTTCGACTCCTGAGGGCAATAGCGACCTAATCGTCTGCACTCTTATCTTGACCGAAGAAGAAAAGGAACCCCGCAACCCGGAAATGTATACCAACCGTGTTTCAGTTTTCATCTCCTGACTCTTAGCAATATACCAGGGTTAGAATGGAGAACTTTTGAGACCTAGGGAGGTTTTCTCGTTGTCCTTAGACGCAAGTGCGGTGGTCGGACGCGTGGCAGGAGAGCCATGGAGGTGGCGAAGTACGTTTAATTGTCGGGACGGAGCTGCCGATGCACGATGATCCCTGTGTCACTGCTGGTGTGCGTGCTGGCTGGCTGGTGCGCCGTGTACCTAGCGGACACACTGCTCCGGGTAAAACAACAAAACAAAACGACTTTTATTTGCGCTCTTAAATACGACGTGGCCGCCACTGCGAGCTCTGAATTCAAACAGAAAACACCAACGGGAGACAAGCTTACCAGATAAGAAAGCTGCTTCGACCAAAAATACTCACGGTCGGTAATTAAGTTGTCGATAGGTACTCGCATGAACGCAGAACTGATTCAACTCATTTACTTAAAAACAACAGACCCTGACATGTATACAAGCTCATTTATTCAAACTGCGCGCGAAATTGATTCTCATTTTTATACCCTAGAGGTATAAAAAGGAACAAGATTCAGGTATAGAAACCTGAAAATGTGATTTAATTTGTTACTCTCTGGCTGGACTAACCCAATATTATATAAAAAGGGTGGTCAAGACAGCCAAAATGTACAATTTATTAATATATGTATACACCTGAATTTGGAAATGACAAAGTCAAACAAAAATCCAAGCATGTGTGATTATCATTATATTTGCATGAACAGCCAAAAATGGTTCAAAAGAGGATGCAAAGTTGACAAGAGAGGCCAGCGAAGAGCCCAGTGGGTTCGTTCATCTGATGTCATTACAATTAAAAAGTTAAATTGTCTTGCAGTCGTCACAGACGCATCGGTTTGGCTATGAGTCCTGGCTGGCCAGACGAGGTCTGATGCTGTCCCCGTTCCATGTGAGGTGGCAGACGACCATTTTCAACCGGCTGTTTGCATACTGCGCACGTATTCATCCGCGTGCGCTCTACCTGTGGTGAGTCACGAGCTGATTAGTCAGCAGGCATTGAGGCCAAGTGAGGCACTCAGACGTTTTGTGAGGTGCAATCCTGCCACTGACAGGACTGGTGTGTTACTGTATGGTCTTGTGCTATAAAAATAAACATCACCGGGGCGCATCTCCTCCAGGTTCAGCAGTGGTCTGGTGTTTGGTGTAGTGGCCATGCTGGCGTCGGTGGTGCTTCTGGTGAAGACGCTTCAGCAGACCCTTGCTCAGATGACCACAGACAATCCGCGCATCGGAGCGCAGCAGGCCCTGCAGGTGGTGGTACGTATCCTCAGAACCGGAATAGGGATTCATAAAGTAAGGACATGGTTCTTTCAACAGACCTTTGCAAATAAGCTTTTCTCCTACCATTTGAAATTTTGCTCTCAAAGAAAAAAATAATATTCTGCAGGTCCCTGGTGTCAACTTACCCACAAGTCATCTGGCGTACTTCTTCCTCGCTCTGTTGCTCAGCGGCGTCATACATGAGCTAGGCCACGCGGTGGCAGCACTGAGGTACACTCGTCTGTTGCCATGCCAACAAGCTAAAGTTCTTTAACTACCGGTAATTAACTAATTCATCATTTACTGGACTTTGAAGGACATTCTTGGCATTTCATGGGTCAACTATTTTGCATCTCAAATTTGTGAAAAGTCAATTCCATTTTTGCATCCACATTTGAAAGAGAGGCTCGTGTGCCCACAGGGAGCAGGTGCGCGTGAACGGCTTCGGCATGTTCGTGTTCGTGGTGTACCCCGGAGCCTTCGTGGACCTCTTCACCACGCACCTCAACATTGTGTCGCCCGCCCAGCAGTTGCGCATCTTCTGTGCCGGTGAGTTTATGGACGGGATTGCTTCAATTTCACTTCCACCAAATCACCTCAGCCTTCAATTCAGCAAATGAAAAGGAGGAAAGTTGGCACTGAATCGTACTCCAACTCAAAAGCATTTCTGTCCTCCGAAATGAAACTCTTTTGATCTTGTTTTGGAAATGTTGTCCCTAAAATTGCTTTGCAAAATGTGCGGTTGTAACTTAATTTACGCACTTAAATTGAAATGAATCGAAATAGCATTTATCCTGCACGTGGCTTTTGTTGGCTTATTATTATTCAAGCCTCCGGGGGGCAGCAAAGAGCAGCGAGTGAAGCTTTTCCCTGGGGTGAGTTATTTATTTATCCTCTGTGGTCTCAGCTGAGGTTTACTCAGCGTGCTTGTCACAACTGGATGTCTTTATTATTTACTCCCGTTGTGTCAAGCGCCACAACTTTTTAATGCTTTGTACATGTGCTCCAAATTCTCTTGCTGTTTTTTTTACCCCCTCCCCCGTAAGCAGCTGTATTGAATCCCAAAGGGGAGACGTTAAAAACAAAACACGCATCTTTATCCGAGAGCAAAGGAATCGTTTGCATTTTATAGTTAAAAGGCTGACAATGCTTTTCTTGTCTTAATTTTACGCAATTTACAAATGACTTGGCCCAACTGTTTATTTCTCAGAAATAAAAAATCAAAAGTGGCTTATGAGCTCAAATGTTTTACTGCTTTCTTCTCATAAACAAGTGAAAAGATGTTGTTTTTGTCTTCTTTCCTCAGGAGTGTGGCACAATTTTATGTTGTGCGTGCTGGCGTTGGCGTTCCTCTTTCTGTTGCCGCTTTTCCTGCTCCCGTTTTACTCGAGCGGCGGGGGGGCGCTGGTCACCGAGGTGGTGCAGGTCGGTGCGAAAATTCCCTCAATTTTCCAAGTGTTAGCATGACCGGGTTTAAGTGTGGACGTTTTGTGTGCGCGGCAGGGCTCGGCGGCCGACGGGCCAAGGGGCCTCTCGGTGGGGGATCTTGTGACGGGCCTGGAGGAGTGTCCCGTTGCGGTTGTGGAGGACTGGAACAGCTGCCTCTCTCACCTCGCTCACGCGCCACAGACGGGATACTGCGTGCCCGCCGCCAGCCTGCAGCCCAGTTGGGCCCACGGACGAGGTTCGTGTGTTCGTCACCTAAATTTGCTCAACACAACTCAACTTTATTGAAAAAGCACTTTCGGTGCCATCCAGGCTGTTATATCCTCCAGACAGAACAAAAGTGGCCTAAAGGAGAATTTGTCCTTTTTGCTTAGCCAGGACATAGATGTGACTGTCATCTATCTGCATAACAGTAAGAGGAAACCCTGTGCTTTCTGAAAATGGAACCCAGGGACAGCATAGAATGAAAACAGCAGGGGCTCTCAAATTCAACCCTGGGGAATACCGTGGGACAGAATGGGACTCAGAGCAACCAAGGCAAACACAAAACAACAACCATATTGTTTTCATCATCAGGGCTTGTTGAATTTCATAATTCTTTTAGATTTTTTTACACACGTAATTTTTAAGATGAAAAAATTTATGATTTTTGTACCTCAAAATGGATTTCTTGCAGCATTCAAGCGCCTGGACGGGACGATGGACTGCTGCAGCAACAATAGCCTGACGGACCTTTGCTTCTCTTACATCAAACCGCACACTTCTGAGAGAGAGGTCTCTCGCACACTCACACCCCTTCATTCACATCCTTTGAATTCAGTGTCATGTTTGGATTTTGAACTCCATTTCTGTCAGCAGTATGCCTGTATGCCGGTGCGCAAAATGGTGACGGGCACGCAGGTGTGCCGCAGCGACCGCGACTGCGACGCCGAAGGCGGCCCCGGCGTCTGCGTGACTCCCTCCCTGCAGAACCAGACCCGCTTCATCCGGGTGGCGCACCCACCTGAGGCCCACATGCTGTTTGTGGGCTACCCACCGCATCTCCAGCATGCCGGTATGAAGTTTCCCGTGTTATTTCAGTTTTTAACCTTGGCCGCACAGTAGCCTTTTGTGCAAATGTTTTAAATGACAAGCAAACCGGATAAATAATCTAGCTCTTGTTCTCACGACTATTCTTAAAAAAAGACAAAATATGAATAATAATGATTACTTATGTCTGTTTCATTTACTGCGGAAATAAGAGGTCGTTTTTACCTTGACCCCTCTAACACTTTTTTTTTCCATTGAGAAAATAATCATCCAGATCTGCACAAAAAATGTCATCAACAACCTTCATGTTGTTGTAACGGCTTTAAAAAAAGAATTAATATTCTTGTGTTATTTATGGAGAAATGAATAGTCTCCTGTAGCTTAAACAACCGCCAAAATTGACTCGTTTTACACTGACCAGAAAGTAACCCACACCCGCCACCCCCCTCCCTTCCTCAGTGAGTCTGACCAACTTTGTGCCTCGCGTTGGTTTCCTCCACTTTGACCTGCCCGTCTTCTTGGAGACATTCTGCAAGTATCCTTTTTTCTGTTGCATTCAAGAGACCTTTTTTTTTTTTTTTAAATAATAGGCACGAGCATACCCCTGGTGGTAGAAAGTTGATTGACAGCTGCTGACCCAAAATAAAAATCGATAGCCCAAAGTGAGAAAACTCTAACTCAAATATTTCGAGCTTGGATGTCCTTATCCATCCCCTGCCACCCAGGTACGTGTTTTCCCTTTCGGGCGCCTTGGCGGTGGTCAACTCGGTGCCGTGCTTCGCTCTGGATGGTCAGTGGATGCTCAATGCCTTGCTGGAGGCCACCCTGACGGGCCTGGTGCCGGACCGGCAGAAGCGCGAGCTGCTGGGCTTTTTCTTGCTGTTGGCCGGCAGCACCCTGCTGGCTGCCAACGTGGCGTTGGGTCTGTGGATGGTGACGGCGCGGTAACAAAGAAACTGAAATTGTGCCAGTTGGACCGGCAAACTGTGACGAGACTGCATTACTCCGGATGCCCTCCAGGTTTGCCTTTTAAGCTGTCACTCATCCACTTGAGACCAAAAAAAAGTGCACTCATAGTTGTTTACATCTGCTTGAACGATGTGAACTCATTATCATGTTTAATGAGGATGACCTGCTAATTTATACATGTATTGTTTTTTAAACTGGCACCAAGGATGTTAATTCTGGCTTTATGACTGGAGGTTGTTTTGCATCATATTTGACTGTTTGTGTACAAGTCCCTGTCAACACTTTTGGGTATGCAATGGCACCTTGAAAAATCACAGACACAAGCCACTGATAGGCCAAGATTATTTTCTCCCCCAATTTGACTTGTGAACGGTCACCATACGCGTGCTGTACGGTTGCCGGCGCCTCAATTCACTTCACCATAAGCTGCAGTTTGATAGATAGGAATTGTAAAGACAGTATTCTTGGGGTGGGGCTCAAAGTTGCTCATTGCCACTCTCCGCCGAATGCAACAGTAAAAAAAACAGAAAAATCATTCCATGTCACGTATTTTAAACAAACTACGTCGTCTCCGCTAGCTTAATGTTAACCCACACCAAGAAACGTGGGCTAACGGTTAGTAATGTGGCGGCGGTGTTAGTTTTTAAGCAACAGGCACCGAAAGATAACGTCACAACACTCAGCGGGATATATTCTTTATCTCCTGCGAAGAATAACTCCATATTAATGCCGCACTGAGAAGCAGAGAAAGGAGCTGACTCTCCACTACAATGTATCCATATGTCTGTCTTCTACTGGCCCCAGATGGCCAATGCAAACACCACCCCTGTATTAGATTTAATGGGCAAAAACAACAAAAAATAAACATATCTGTCAAGTTACAGTCAATTCAACAAACTGAATCAAGCGTTGCCAAATATTGCCAGCTCTCCTTTGAACGTGTAAAAATCCATTCCAATACACAAAATCTCAACAGTTCAGGTCGTCATTGCCAGAGTACACATTTGGAAACAGTTTTAGGCCCGGGATTGATTCCACAAACGGAAAAACGCCTTGACGGAAGTCTGCCCTCATTGAAGTCTGCGTGTACTGTGTTTTTTGCTGTTCAAAACCTGGAATAAAGTGCTGCCATTGTTTTCCAGTTGATGCGTGTGCACAGCTTTGACGCTCTCGGGTTTCACTTGATGGTGCTGCTTTCGGTGTGATTGATTGAAGTCTAAATATTTGTGCATCCTCCTGTTGACAGGTTTAAAAAAAAAAAGGAGGGGGAGAGATGAGGCCGCAGTTGAAGGATCCTGGTGTTTGTGTTGGAATAACATTTGAAGGCTGACTCCCTCCCAATCTTTGTGCATTTTTTACTTGTGTGTGTGTTTTTTTTTTTTTAATTTTCTCTTCTCGCCTGCGAAGTGTTTGGCCAAACAAGTACAAGAGGAGGAGGGCGCAAAGAAAACGAACAAAGTGTTGATGAAGCTTCTCAAATCTCAAGGTTGGCATCCTAAATGTTTCACCACACGTTTGGTTGTTTTCGAGTTGCCGTCTGCATCTATTCAATTTAAAATTGGTCGAGTGGCTGTCTCCCAAAAAACACCAATTTGAATAATACACCTGTGGGGAATAGAAAAATAGTGGACCAAAAATTTTGACTAAATTAGACAAAAAGAGCACTTCAATGACGGCACCCGTTTAAAGATGACGCACATTGTACATGATCATGTCAAAAGTATTAGACAACTCAACAACAACAAAAAAAAAATCATCTTACTGGACATAAATATGGGAACTAATATACAAAGAAATGAATCGGCTTATATCAATAAAAATATGACAAGAAATAAAATGGGGGGGGGGAAAAAGCAAAAATAATACACACATTGGATGAGAAATACAACAGTGTTACATGGAAAATTGAAAAATATGCGATTAAAAAACATGAAAAATATTAGTGTTTGGACATACAAAATCTGACAAAGTTGAACAAAAAAAGTTGAACAAAAGTATGAATGACTATATTTAATGGAGGGAAAAAATATTCTTGGTCTACAAAAAAAACGTCAACATTAAAACTCTCAAAACAAGATACTATCCTGAAACTGTATCACACTTTTATTGCCAAACTTGTTGCTGCAATCCCAAATCGTCACCTTGCCTGGCGTTTGACCCCCGCCGCCAATTCAACAAATGAACTTGAACAGACGTTTAACTTTGACACCCCCACTAATCCAAAGTAATTGATGATTTAAGAAGGAATTTTGCTCGCCATCACAAGCTCTTCCTTTTTTTGGGGGGGGGGGGGGTGTTTTGCTGCTATTGTGAGCAGTCACTCATTAAAAAGCCTTCACTCCCGTCATGTGAGCTTGATAAGCGATGACAACATCAAGAGTGCCGCGCGCGCTCATGTTTGACGACGACGGCAGCGGCTTGGCCTTTTTTGGCTGTGCAGGAAGTCTATAAAAGGACTGCGGCCGACGCCCCAAACCCTAATGAGCATGTGTGGAAACAGTTCTTCCCCCAGCGGCGGGTTCAGGAGAAGGGGAGGCAGCGGGAGGGTGGGGGGGCTGGTACCGGGTGAACCAATCATGGGAATCTTTAGCCTTGTGGTCCGCTGCCTTGCAGTAAAATGTGTTACGGCGAAGGCGCCGTCATCAGATTAGTGGAACAGTGTGTGTCCCTTTGTCAGTCAGTCAGCATGTCATCTGATGATTGCCACCAGTCGTGCGGGGTAGGAAGAAAAAAAAATGGAAAGGGCAAATATCATTAACGGGATAATCCAACCATCCATGATTGGTTGATGAGGAAAAAAAACGAAAATATCCTTCCGCCCCTAAAAAAATTGAGATCTTATGAAAAACAAGACAAATTCGGGGAAATAATAATGGGAAAAAGGGGAGAAGAAAATTTAAAATGATTTGCAATCTAAAAAAAATTAAATGTTAGGTCGGAAATGTAATCACAAAAGGCAAAATATAAGCAGAAAAAAATCCAACTATTTAGTAAATTAAAATTGAGGAAAATACTTTATTTTAAATATTAAAAAAATAAAGTGGGGGGAAAAAATACAAAAATATAGAATTGAAAAGTTGGAGAGAAAAATAAGGGAAAACAAAAATGACAAAATATAAACATACAAGATGAAACATTTTTAAAATGGTGATTTTTATTTTCGTTTTTAATGAAAACTACCCCCCAAAAAAAGGAAACAAATGAGGAGATGCAAAATATGTATTAAAAAAATGTCCAAGTGTGACTGGGCAACATATTAAAAATAACATTGGAAAAATTATTGGGAGAAATACAATTAAGATTAAAAAAAAATTAAAAATACTTAAAAATCCAATGGAAGATATCTTTGCTGCCTACCACCATGTTTAACTTATCTATTGTCGGAGTCCCCTGGAGGTGATCTTCAGCTGCCACACACACACACACACTACACGCACCGGGAGGGAGGAGTGACTCCGGGAGGGGCGAGCGAGCGGCTTGAAAAGGCCGACAGAAGTTTGAGGAGCTGCAGAGTGACACCGTAAAGCTGACCGGAAGGTAAGAGCAATCCCCTCACCATCACCTTCCAACTTCACCCTTCCACTCGCTAATATTTTTCTTTCTTTTCCAATTCATGTGTGAGCTTGTCAATCATGGAAGCGGAGCATTTAGGTGGCGGTGACGCCGGGGTCAAACCCGAGCGGGGCAACAGCCGGCGCTATAGGACTGCCTTGATTGCGTGTGCGTGTCTCTGCGGGATTCTGCTGCTTGCACTCATAGTGGGTGAGTCCACACACACACACACACACACACACACACACACACAACACACACTGGGCTTCATGCTGCATTATAATTTGCGAGGAATTCAAACTGTACAGAGAAGCGTACATTCATACTGGGTCAGGTCCTCACTCGTGTCAGCCTATTTCTGGTTGATATAAGGTTTCAAAACGCCAACGCGTGACACGTTACTTGCCCGGGGAGGCCTTTCGGGATGCCAAAAAACACGCAACACTGCTTTTTGGGTGTGCTCAATCAAGCATTACATACATGGGGAACCAACCATCCGAATTCGATCATCCCAACAAGATGAAAGCTTTTAGTGTGTTTCAAAAGCAAGCACCTCTGGTTTCATAATCTTCCCCAGTCTATTTAAAAAAAAAAACACGATGGATAATACAAATAAAACATTGAGTTGACAAAGTAGTGTCATAATTTGTACCGTGAAGTACCTTGGTGGCAAGCGTGCAAGAGAGTTGTTAGAGTTGCTTTCCAATACTTTCAACGCGTCAAAGTAACAGACGACGTGGGGGCAAGACCGCCCGTACCGCTCGAGTTGTGGAAACACAAAATTGTTGACCATATTTGGACAAACAAGATTTCCGTCACGATACGCCGCCGCTCAACATCATATATTTTGTAGTCCTGGAGCGGAACCAAATGTCTAATTTTATCCGAGAAAGTATGGAACTCATGTTTATCCAGTGCAAGTCCCACTTGGCATGTTGCAGTTTTTCTTCAAGGGCCGCCGTGTTGACATTTTCAACAAGCGGATTGAGTAACATTCACATCATCTCTAACAATTTGGCAGTTGTGTCTTATATTTAGCAACATTTTGCTTTTGGGTGTTTTGCTCAAGTACGGGTGCCCGTCACGCATTCTTGTGGCGGGCGCTGAAGTGTAATTAGGTGATGCGGCGCAATCAGACGCCCACGCCATCGCAAACCCCTCTTGTCTCCCGCCATGCGTGTGACCGCGCACAAGAATGCCAAGTGTTCCACGTTTTTTTTTTTTCTTGCTTGTTTTTTGAGCCGGTGTTCGCCGCTTCCTCTCCACTCGCAGTCAATGTCGTCAAAGGTCAACGACGCTGCGCTCCGCTCGTCCGGTTTGCTCTTTAAAAAGTCACCCGCCGGTCTTACTTGGCGGGTTGTTGCATTAGTGGCATCTTACTGTCAAGTCCAATCAATTAGGGGCGAGAAATGCTGGGAAAAGTTCTGCATTACTGCTCCTAACCAGGAGGTGGCAGTACAGTACTAGCAAGCTCCAAAACAGTTGGATGACATTCCACAGGTCGTGACATTGCAACATCCCAAAACGAAGCCAAATGCAGGAGTCAGAAAGCGGCCAAAAATGATGCATTGCGATCATGTGACGCAATTTTAGGGGGGGTTGGGGGGGCTTTTTACCGCCTTTGAAACACAAAAAAAACGTATTGTCTTGGAAAAACTAGCTCAATCATTTCGGCCATGAAATGATAGCAGGAGTTGAGAAAAACAGGCCAGGACATTACGTATACCTGCTTGTCTTCTGGGCCGTTTTATTTTGCGGAGAGCTTGTCCTCGAGCTTCTGGAGAGCAGAGTTAACCGGCATTCTTCGTCCTCAGTTTCCCAAAGAAGCAAAGAGCAAGAGTTCTGTCTGACCCCGGAGTGCATTGAAGCAGGTGAGAACAGAACAACTATTTAAAAAATGTTGAGCAGCCTTATTCTTGCAAGATAACTCAAAGTACAGGATTACAATGTCCATCAAGCTGGAGCCATTCTGAGCAAAATGGACAAATCGGTGGACCCCTGCGAGGACTTCTACACGTTCTCCTGCGGTGGTTGGCTGGAGAACAATCCCATTCCCGAAGACTCGTCCACGTACGGGATCTACCCGTGGCTTCGCCAGCAGGTGGACATGCGACTCAAAGGTGCTCAGGGTTCAGCCGCCGGTGGGGTGAAAAAAAATTTGTCTCAAAAATATGTTTGACCCTTTCATGCACCCTGTAACCCGATAACACGGTAAGCAGTCCACTGTAGTAACCGCTGACCCTGAAAGGGTTAAGATCCAAATTTTTGTCTCGTAGACTTACTGGAAGCTCCCGCTGAACCCGACGAGTTGGAGGCGGTGACCAAGGCCAAGATCCTCTACCGCTCCTGCATCAACGAGAGTGAGTCCCTCTCAAAAGCAGAAACTTGAATTAGAACAAGGACCCTAAAAATTCCGCCAAGGCCAAACTACTCCAATTGGCATCAGCAACACATTTTCGACCTCCTTCTGATGTCACATGACTCACAAATCAGGTTTACTGGAGGAGGTGGACGCACAGCCCGTGCTGAGGACGCTTCAGCAGCCCGACTTCCGCTGGCCCGTGTTGGGCGATGGCCTGGGCGGCGACTTCCGCTGGTCGGAGCAGGACTGGAACCTCCTGAGGACGCTGGCCCGCTTGAGGAACCAGCACAGCAAGAGCGTCCTCATACGGATCTTCGTCTCGCCCGACGACAAGAACTCCTCCAAATACATCATCAAGGTTAGACGCCCAGTTGAGTGTCGCGCCGGTGTGGCTTTACGGTCATTTTGTTGGCAACTGTACAAAAAGTTGACTATTTGCCAGCAATACAAGAGTCTTTACAAGCTCCATTCTACAAAAAATGGCATAGGAAACAAAAATGGTGGGCGTGGAAAATCGTCATATTATGGTGCAAAAAAAATTTTTTGGGGTGCCACTTTTTTGAAATTGCATGGTCACTCGGTCAGATAGTACTGAACCATTTTAAGATAAAATGTCATAAAGTTAACAAAAAATGCCACAAAAAAAATCTGTTTTGACTAAAACATTTGGTGGGAAGCAGCTATGGATTTATTGTTGTATGAAATCTTACAAGAAAAAGTGTTTTAAATAATTTTAAGTAATTTTCCTGACACCCCCCCCCCCCCCAAAAAAAAAATTGTAGTACATGGGGCAACTGTATTTTTATTTTAGTAATGCAAAAAAAATGCAATTTCTGCAGCATTTGCTTTTTTTTTGTCTCTTTTTGACAAGAAAAAAAATTTGGATCATTTTCATCACACCACATTAGACGTGCGGTCTGGGAGCGTTGCTTTGCCCCAAGATGATAAAAGCAGCCATGTGTACTCACGCGTGCAATCTATGATTGGAATGGACTGTCACTGTCAAACAAGCTGCATTATTATTATTTTTTTTTTAACGTTAACTAATGTTTTTTATTTTTTGTTTTTTTAACACAGCTGGATCAGGCCTCCTTGTCACTGCCATCTCGGGAGGACTACATCGCCAACTCTTCTGCTGCCCAGGCGGTGAGTATCTCAGCACAGATAAAAGGGTCTTACTTGGGCCGCGTAGAACAGCTGAACTTTATTATTCCTATTTGAGGTGAATCAGAAGCACTTCAATTGGTGGCAGTGATTCCTATTTAGCAGGGCTTCGAACATGGTTAGGAGAGGGTGTGCCTACTTTTGCACCGACATCTTGTTTTTCACTTGGGTTGTCCTGTTCACCAAAACTTGGCATTTGAAAAACGTCTATTGTGTTTTTTAATTCGCTGCAAAAAAATGTGTGTAGTGACGCTTTCTGTGCATGTGCGCGCAGTACCGTGCGGCCTTGCTGAGCTTGATGGTGGACACGGCCGTCATGCTGGGCGCTCCCCAGAAAGCGGCGCGGGTCCAGATGGAGAAAGCGCTCGACTTTGAGACCAAACTGGCTCACGTAAAAGACGGCGTTTGGAAACAAATACATGAAACACGGACCACGCGTGACAACAAAAGACATGTTTTGTTGTTGCTCCCGCAGATCATAATTCCCTACGAGAACCGCACGAGCGAGAACATGTACAACAGATACACGCTGTTCCGACTGCAACGGCAGTTACCACAAGTATGTTCATTTATTTCATTGTGTTGGCTAGAGACAAGAAAAAATGTCACTCCAGTCGCCTGAATTTAACTTTGTGGATTACTATGACATGGATTATAGCGAATCTATACAGACATGAGCAAAACCAATATTACTGATATCGATATTGTGACACAAAGTTAAAAATGACATTTACGGTCATTCTGCTCAAAATTTTTGTTTTTGTTCTTAAATAATACATACCGCCAAACACTGCAGAGTTTAACACCTCACTAAAGAGCTCTCAAATTTTGGTGGTGCTTGGATCCATTTTAGGGGTGCCCGAGTGCCCCCCCCCCAAAAATGGCCTAGACACGCCTATGATTTATACCTTTTCATAAAAAATACATTTTCTGCAACAGTTGGACTGGTTGTTCTTCGTTAAGTCGGTGGTGGAGTCCGACAGCGACCCATCTCGCGTCATCTCGTCCTCGGAACCAGTCATCGTACGAGCCCCGCAGTACTTCAGGGACCTTGTTAAGCTCATTAACGCCACAGACCCAAGGTACCGCGCGCACAGGCCCCTCCAGGGATTCCTGTCCCTCATTACCACCAATTACAGCGACTAATGAGGTTACGTGTAACCGCGTAATGAATCTCCGTCTTCCTGCAGGACCGTGGCTAACTACGTGCAGTGGAGAGCCGTTTTTTCCAAGCTCACCACCCTCAGCCGCCGTTTCCTGTACAGATACCTTGACTATGCGAGAGTGAGCGGCGTTGTTATGGCACTCGCGCGCACATTCTTTTGCACACTCACGCTGAGAATTCTGACCTCGGTTTGGCAGGTGACAACCGGAACCACTTCTCTGACGCCGCGTTGGGACAAGTGCATCAACTACATCGAAAACGCGCTGGTCTACGCCACGGGCCGCCTCTTTGTCGACAACTACTTCCAGGAAGATAAGAAACACATGGTTTGTGTGTGTGTGTGTGTGCGTGCGTGCAACTTTTTGGAAAGTATAACCTTAAAAGTCCTCTCCGTTAGATGGACAAGCTGATTGACGGCGTTCGCTGGGCCTTCATCGACATGTTGCAGAACGAGAACGACTGGATGGATGAGGCGACCAAGACGAGAGCCATCGAAAAGGTTCCGACACCAAAACCTTCTAGTCATTTTCCTCCATTCTTTCTTTGAAACGTTTTTAAGTCATGTCCGTCCGCCCCGCAGGCTCACGCCGTCCTGGCCAAAGTGGGCTACCCCGAATTCATTCGCAACGACACCTACCTCAACGACGACTTGAAGGAGGTCGGTAGGGCGACTCAAAAGCCCGTCATTTCTTTTTTTTTCTTCTCGTGAATGACAAATCATCACCGGAATCCCCGCCTTCAGCTGGATTTCAATGAGAACGACTACTACGGCAATGTGCTGCAGACGCTGAAGTTCATCGCTCAGGCTGACGTGGCCTGGCTTCGAAAGACGGTCCCGCGCACAGAGTGAGTTGCCAAACATTTTTTTGAGCTTGTCATGAACGTTCCCAAGATTCGGTCATTTACTGGATTGAATCTTAGAGTTTGGGGGAAATGGGTTTCATTCTTGACTCATTTAATTTTTTTAATGTTTTTACTTTATGACATCATTTATCACTCAGTCAAGGGAGCTTTTTTTAATGTACTCATCTCAAATGGGCATTTAATGGCTTTGTGCACTTTAACGGTGCAAATGAATGACATAATTTTGATTTAAATAATTAAACTGGAGTTGGCCAATACTCGACCCCGTTCCCATTAAAAAAAAAAGTAGCTTACTGCACTTGACATCGATGGCACTTAATTAAAAACAGCAATATAACTCAACTCATTTTGATTGATGGAGTCCTTTAAACCTCATCTGAAACAAAGTGCTCTTCATAAATCCAAAAATGAGCATGTAGGACACGAGACAATTGGATATTTTTCACTCATGAGCAAAGGAGCATTCAAAACATAATGGTCAGACCTTTTGGCCGCGTACAAGCTGAAAGGTGAGTGAAATGGAACACGAGGGGTTCTGATGCGTTTGTTTCACGCTGCAGGTGGTTCACCAACCCGACCACGGTCAACGCCTTCTACAGCTCCTCCACCAACCAGATCAGTAAGATTCATTTCAACTTGTATGGTAGAGGAAAGCTGGCTTGTTAGCGATGGAAGCTAACTATGTCAGGACCTAGAAATGCTAACATAACCCAAAACTGGCTCTCCGTAATGACAGAGGCGACAGTCGACGAAAAATATTGCCATTTCCTTCTCAGGGTTCCCTGCTGGCGAGCTCCAAAAACCCTTCTTTTGGGGGAAAGAGTATCCAAGGTGAGGTTAAATTACCATATTTAGGGTGCGTTAAGGTTGTATCAATAATTGAACTTGTTTCTCATCTCTGGCCAAACACATCTTGGCCACTAGAGGTCACCTGTGGGGCAAGCTTGACCAACCTTGTTCTTGTGGTGGTCTCGCAGGTCTTTGAGCTACGGCGCCATCGGCGTGATCGTCGGACACGAGTTGACGCACGGCTTCGACAACAACGGTGCCTGTGGCAAATCGAGCCAATAGCCGCAATGTGTCGGCGTCAATAACGCCTTCTCTCCCATCGTCTCCGGATCAGGGCGGAAGTACGACAAGGATGGCAACCTTGAACAGTGGTGGAGCAACTCGTCGGTGACGTCTTTCACAGACAAGACTCAGTGCATGGTGGAGCAGTATAACGACTACTACTGGGAGGAGGCGGGATTAAATGTAAGAACCGTCTGCAATTTTTGGAGTCAACAAATTCACAAGTAACACACACAAATTTATGTATTATGAAATGAATGCTTTCCGTGGGTGTAAAATGCAGGATCGAAGAGATTTGAGAAATTCAGTCATCTTTCTAATCTCTTTGTCAAAAATGACACTGAGCATGAAACACTTTTTCATTCTTCTTTCAATTTTACAGTATGAAAGACAATAGTATGCCTAGTGGCTTCAAGTGGAACTACGCCCAACACAATCAAATTGAATTGTAACGGGACAAAACAAATCAGGTGCACAAACCTGGCACCCGCATTGGAAGGATCTTTGCTGTAATATGTTGCTATTGTCTCGTGTCATTTTATAAATTACATCGGCTTGCAAATTTACAATTTTTTATTTTTATTTTTGGTGCAACCGAAGTTTGCAGCTATTTCCATATTTTTGTGCACTTTCTCTCATGCTCTATTCCACAAAAGGCCGACAAAGTACCTTTGACCAGTGAAAAAAAATTAAACCTTTTTAAATCAAACAAAAATTTGAGAGACTTTCTATTTTTTTCTATTTTTTAAGAAGGATTTACGCTCTTCATTTCTGATAACAGTTGAAGTTTGCTGTCAAACTAAATCGAAAATAATGAGAAACACTTGTTGCATTGATAAAACAAACCACATGACACTTCCTTTGAATTGTCCGCTAGCTTAATGCTAACACGCAAGGCAACATGCATTAGACAGGCTAACCGTTAGCATTGCTAATTGTTGCGGCTAACTCTGTCAGAAACTGCGCTGATCATGGCTGGTGTGTGTGTGTGTGTTGTGCAGGTCCGTGGTAAGAGGACGCTAGCAGAGAACATTGCAGACAACGGTGGAATAAGACAAGCGTTCAAGGTATGATCACATTAGCGTCGGCGTCACAGGTGAGGCGGATCCGATTGTTATTTCCTACGTCAGGCGTACCGGCGCTGGGTGGATGAGAGCCGAGGAGGGGTGGAGGAGCCTCTTCTACCCGGCGTGGGACTCGACAACAACCAGCTCTTCTTCCTGAGCTACTCACACGTAAGGACGGGCGCTTTCCAGCTGGAAACTCCGCTTGGGGTCTGACTCGTTCGCTCCGTGCGCCCGCAGGTCCGCTGCAACTCGTACAGAACGGAGGCCGCCAGGGACCAAGTACAAAGCGGTGCGCACAGTCCACCTAAGTACAGGTGAGGACATGAAGGCGAGCTCGGTTTACAGTGAGGCGGAGTCTATCCCAGTTGACTCCATCTCAGATTTTCCATAACGTCCATTTACAAAACAGGCAAAATGTCAGACGACGTCAGTTTCTCCGTCGAGATGTATCACTTCATCGTAATTTTTTGCCGCAAATATGACTTTAAGGGTCTCCTATGGCATCTTGGAGTGTTATAGAAACAGCACAAACGTTCTTTGGCAAGAAAATGTGTCACAAGATGACAGCAAAGCACTACTTTTATCGAAATGAAGATCCTCAACTCATTTCATGATAGTTGCGCCTCCCCACCGCAATGACAAAGAAGTGCTCTTGTGTAAATGAAGCTCCTTAACCCACTTTGACATAGTTCGTCTGCACCAAGATGGCAGTCAGCTACAACGTTTGTCCAAACGAAACTCCTGAACTCACGTCAACATAGTTCCTCGGCAGTTAGATTGTGGCAAAGTGCTATTTTGGTCCAAATGAGGCTCCTATCGTCAACAAGTTCCTCTGCTCAAAGATGCTGACAAAGCATGACTTTTGTTGATATTGAGCTCCTCCACCCACCTCAACGTAGTTCCTGTACCTTATTTACTTTGGCCTGAGCACAAAAAGAGCAGAGAATTTTTAAGTAACAAACATGAATATTATTTTTCATTTTTGGGGTTTCCCCCCCCCACCCCTGCAGGGTGATCGGAGCGATGAGTAACTTTCCCGAGTTCAGCAAGGCCTTCAGCTGCTCCGAATCGTCGGCGATGAACAGAGGCGCACAATCCTGCCGGGTGTGGTGACCTTTCACCTCAGCCTGATCCCCCCATCCCCCCCCCCCCCCCCCCCCGGCCTCTCCCCTCTCAACTGAGGCCTCGTGAGCTGGTGGGGAGGAGGGGCTAGATGGTGGCCGCCACTACCCCAACTTTTATGCATTCTTCACGGACATCTTTGGGTTTGTACAAGCGGAAGCTTCGACAGACTTGAACGTATTTTTACTTTTATTTTGGCGGCCGTTATGATGATGATTGTTTTGTTAGTTTTTTTACCTATATTTTAATTATCTTTACTTGCCTTACTTTTATTATACTTGAGACTTACCCGAATATATGACACTAATCATTGAGTGTTAAAAATATGAAGTCTACTTTTATTTATTTTTGAAATGACAAAAATAAATGTGATTATTATGATTATTTTTTAAATACATACAATACATACATAAATACATTTACGCACACAAACGCAGGCACGATCTCAGTCTTGTTGCCATGGTAACTCCCTTGTGTCGTCTCTCTTATCAGGGTCATCCTGAATGTGATCGTTTGAGTGGCAGGCGGGGTGGGGTCGCTAATGACCTGTATCTGTGGCAACCCTGGCGGGCGTCACAGCTATATGCGCTTATTCGAAAAACAATCCGTGCGGGTGCATGGAACCTGGTGTGCGGAAGTAAATAAGATGTTCAGCAATTGGTGTTGAGAGCAAATGTTGCCGTCTCGGACGCCATATTATCTGAATTTGTGAAGCAGTAGCGTTTAAGTTTGCAAATGTAGACGTGCGCTCTCCCCGCTGTGCGTTCACGAAACTCAAAGATAAGATTTGCAGCGTTAGGAAAGGCAACATAGTGCTGCACCAACGTTTAGGTCTTCTCTGTCCCAATCGCAACATTTTCCCGTCTGCTTTTTTTCTGGCCTGTAATCAAATTTTGACCACATCCTCCCTGTGACCAGCCCTTTCCGCAGCCTCCTTCCAGGCCTGTTGAGCGTTCTCTCTTTGTTCAGACGTTAAGAAATAATGGACGGTCACTTCACTCGGTAAACAGAGAGCTGGCAAATACGCAGCCATGTAGCAACTGTTCACGGGGATGCTCTAAAAGGCTCAATGTAAGTTCAATTAACGTTGCTGAATGTCAAACTGTTGTTAAATTAATGTGACCGGCTTCTAAAAAAAAAAAGCTGAACGCCATTTAGTGTCCCAAAACTCAAAACAATCATAACCAAAATGAATGTGCACATCTATACTCATGCCCACTTCAACCTCTGAAAATATGAAAACAATCATTCCAATGTTTCGGATTTTATAGCGGTCGAGATGTGCTTTCTCTTTTTTACATTCCTCATTCACGTCACAGTTCAGCCAAATTCCTCATTTCATGAGTTTGGACATTTCTTGCATATCTGGGTCGGAACGTGGACATATGGCGGGCATGTTTGGAGCGGTTCAGAGATGGATGATGTCATCAATTATACATGAGTGTGGGGCAGCGGGGCGTAAAGGGGACTCTTTATTAATGAACGAGCTGCACCGAAACATAGGGATGAGGAAGCACCGACGTGCGGCCTAAATAATGGACGTCACATCACCCAGGAAAAAAAAAATGCTTGTACGCACGATTCCGTTTGCTATAAATCTTTGACCTAATTATGACTTTGGTTCTCAGAAAAAATCCCCCCAGGGCGCCATGTCCACCACTCTCTTTCATTTCCTTTTCTGCACTCACTTCCTGCCTCGGGAGACACTCGCTCACTCATTGGCTCGCCCAAGCCTATTAAAAGCGAATTGGGTCTTAATTTAATCATGGTTTCAAACGTAAACAAACACAGGGGACGTCCACTTTGCGCCCAACTCCTCCATTAGCCTTCTACCAGGACTGATTACATCATTCAAATTTCCGCTATTGGGCCACCGCATTTGAGAATTCTCACTCCTTTATGAACAAAGTAAGAGCCAGATTGCTGGATGCCTCCGAAGCAGAATATGATGTAGCGATAATCGGGACAAATTTGAGAATTTACCTCACTCACGCTTAAAAAGAATTTTTTTTAAAGCATGCTTTTTATTTATTTATTTATTTATTTTTTTACTAAAGTGTATAATTTGTGATGTTTTATTTTAATGACCTACCAGCACTTATTGAGTCTGCCTGAAGCGCTTCGTTGTGGGCTTTTATTTTGAAATGGCACAACTGAAACTTCCTCTATGATGTGATGTTGGCTTGTATTTTTCCTGTTCTCATATTTTTTTTAAATTAATTGGTTCCTTTTCACACTTTGTCTCACTCCACGTCGTCCAATGAGGCGCTCTTATTTTGAAATCTTTCCTTCTACACCTGTAATACACGCATACGCACAGACTACTAAACAGCCGCGCTGGGCTGGGCTGAGCGTTCGGGGGTGCAGGTTCCGTCGGGGGGGCGGGGAAGATCCGCTCAAACACGCCGAAAGACGCAGCTTGTCTGTGGCGTTTTGAGCCGGGATGCCCGCTGCAGCATCAGGTAGGACGACTCGGGGGTTGGCTGAGCGGCGACTGTCTCACTAATTGTCACTCTCCCAATTTTTCAAGAGAGACTTCATGGCAGATGAGAGGAGGACAATAAACTGACACGAGACATCGCAGATGCGGAGAAGCGGGCCGTGAACCGATGCGCCCGGCTGCCCCTGATGCAGCTCGGCGCCGCCTCGGGGCTTTCCGCCGGTTGGGAGAGGCTGGAGCGGCCGCTGGAAGCTGGTCGGCCGCGCGCCGCCATGCTGCGCCAGGTGCTGCACGCCGGCCTGAGCGGCGGCTTCCGCGCGCTCGGCCGCTTCGTGGCGAGCCAGCCGGTGTTCTTCGCCTCCACGCCGGTGCTGCTCGCCGTGCTGCTGGGCGCCAGCTTCAGCCGCTACCACGTGGAGGAGGACGTGCAGAGCCTGCTGGCGCCCAAGCACAGCCTGGCTAAGATCGAAGGCAACCTGGTGGACAGCCTCTTCCCCATCAACCACTCCAAGCACGCCCTCTATTCGGACCTGCAGACGCCCGGCCGCTACGGCCGCGTCATCGTCACCGCCCGGCGGGGCAGCGTGCTGGAGCCGCCCAATCTGGACGCCGTACTCAAGGTAAGCAGCGGAGCGACCGCGCGAGGTGCAATATTTCAAAGGTCTCTCCCGAACCCTCCATTCAGTTTTTTTTGGTGTGTGTGTGAAAAATGTGTTGAATTTTTTCTTTTCTATTTTTATATTATTTGGTGAAAAGAACAAAACAAATGTTTAATTTTTATATTATATATATATATATATTTTTTTTTACATTGAAAAAGCATCCACTTTGACCTGTCGAGGCTGAATGAGGTCGCGGATTTTTTATTTAAATACGGGTTCACTTGACCTGCAACATACCACCGCCATTAAATTGGAAATATTGATCAAATCTATCACATATAATTATAAAAGTAACAAAAATAAGTCCAGTGCAAGAATTTTCATCCCCTTCTTTTCCCCTCCTTGCAAATGGGTCAAAGGGTATTACTGTTACATGATCATCATAAACTCTTTAAATATTTTAAACTTTAAAATGGTCCGTTCCGTTTTAAATCGAATTATGGCATCAAAATGAAAATTAGAATGCAGATATTAAAAAAACAAAACAAAAAACAGTTGGACAAAAAGAGAGCATTACCATCCTTGTGCAGGCGGTCTGTTTTTCTTTTCGTTTTTGCTCTTTATATTGGATCCCAATACTTGATGATGTGATTTTTTTCCCTTTTTTTAAAATCAGAGACACGAAACAAACCTGCCAGCACTTACTTAAATTGAGCAGAGACGGGACTGAACTGAATTGATGCTTCTTCGGTAACTTAAATCACTTTTGGAACAAAAGGGACAAACGTAGTTGTCATTTCACTGGCAGCGGTGGAAGTTTCTCATTCAGGTGATTGCGTGTTGACAAAGTGCGATCCTCGGTGAGCATAAATCAAAGCCGGAAAAACACCAAGCCGGCCAAAGTAAACGCTTGCTGTGAGAAAGGAGGACAAATTTACTGCCATATGCCACAATTATTTAATTGGGGTGTCGTTTGGCGAGTGAGCTAGTGTGAAAAGCCAGTTTACCGTAAAAAGGCAACAAATGCATTTGAGGTTTCAAGCCTGAAATGAAAAGCACTGGGGAAAAAAACTGTGGTTATAAAAGCAACCGCGGAATAACAGAAAAAAAGTGAAGTGTGCCTCGCATCTGGTTTGTTGCTAGGTAGCCGTGTGGATGTTGGCACCTCTTGATAACATGCTTGCAAGCACCCACGTGTGTGAAAGAATACTTCAAAAAAAAGTCAACCAATGCTCATTGCTGTTTTTTCCTTCTTCTGTGGAACCCATCCCCAGCAAATCCCTGAAAGAACTCGCTTCAACATAGTTTCCTCGGCACCGAAATTATGCCAAAGCACTGCTTTTGTCTACATGAGGCTCATCAACTCATCTCAAAGCAGTTCCTTTTCACAAAAATACCACAAGATGGCAGCAAATTATTACTTTTGTAGAAAGTGAAGCTCCTCTACTAATTTCAGCTTAGTTCCTTGTCCCCGAGATGCCACGGGGTCGTGCCAAAGCACTACTTTTGTCTAAATGGGGCTCCTCAACTCATTTTTAACATAGTTCGTTGTCATGAAGATGCTACTAGACAGCAGCCATTTACTACTCTAATGGACGGGAAACTCCTCAACCTCACTTTAACAAAGTTCTTCAGCCCCAAAAAGGCCACAAAATGGTGCCAAAGCACTAGTTTTGTCTAAGTGAAGTTCCTACTTGTATTACATAAAAAGTCACTACACCAACCTGTCAACATTTTTTGTGGGCGTGGCACTGTGATTGGTGGCAGGGTTTTCTCAGGGCCGTTTCCAATTTCCACTAAACGCGTCAATCCTTTCTTGCCAGCTGCACAGACTCATCTACCACATGCAGGTGACAGTGCCCCCGAACGGCCCCACCAGCTTCAACTACTCCTTCTCGCACCTGTGTCTCCCCGACGACAAGAACGTGTGCATCGTGGACGACATTATCCGCGCCATGGAGGAGATCCGGTCGGCCCAGGTCGCCAACCGCTCGGCGCCGGTGCTGCGCTACCCCATCACGCGGCTGGCCGACGGACGACAGGCCTACATCGGCCACCAGCTGGGCGGTGTCCAAATCTGGGCCCCCAACGGCGCGGCCCGAGGGCCCCGGGGCGAGGGCGTGCGGTCGGCTCGGGCGCTCCAGCTCACCTACTACCTGCAGGTGCGCGGCGGGCTCATGGAGGGCGTGGCCAGCCAATGGGAAAAGGCCTTCTGCGGCCACCTGCGGGAGTTTGCGGCGCTCCACCCCCAGCTGGGCCTCTACCCGGCCACGTCGTCGTCCCTCAGGACCGACTTCCAGTTCTCCTCCGTGCTGGCGCGGCGCCCCCTGTTGGCTAGCTTGGGGTTGTGCGGAGTTCTGGCCGTCCTGTGCTGCTCCATGCGGGACTGCGTCCGCTCCAAGCCGTGGTTGGGCATGCTGGCCTTGCTGTCCGTCACGCTGGCCGGACTGACGGCCGCCGGAATCCTCAACCTGAGCGGCTCCACTTACAACTCCACCTACCTGGGCATTCCTTTCGTCATGCTGGGTAAGTTGACCATAATTAATCATCGATTATTTATTGACATTCTGACCCACGTATGCATGTTATCAGGACCGTCTGAAGCTAGAAAAGAAGGGACAGATAACGGCAATGCTTGTAGGCATATTTTCTTTATCCTCAGTGAAGACTATGACAGCAGTTGACTGAGGAGCTGTGACTGTTTTGTGCAGTATGTATCGTTACCGCCCGCTGGTGGCAAAATCTGTAATGGATGAATAGCATCTCCATTCATTTCAATTGGGAAATTGATTTGCGACACTGAAATCTTTCAACTTTCCGTAGTTGATTTTTATTTTATTTTTTTCAATGTTTCAAAATGAGAAAAACAAATGTGAAGTCTTGGTAAAACTCATTTGATATCCAGTAGATCTGGCAACCCACCCCTCTGCACTCTCATCAACGCTTTGTTGATTTACTTGAAAGCTGATCGCTTTGTTTCCAGTCTTCCAGCATCCGGCCAATTGCTGAGCACAAAAAAACAAAACAAAAAAACAAACATGACCTCCACGCTGCAAAAAATGCTATCAAAGACAACAACAAAAAATCCGCCGCAAGGGTTGAGCGCGCTTAATGATTTTTGCCACACTGCCTGTGTTGACTGTCTGCTACATCTGATGCTTCCCTCCAGCGGGGTACAGAGGGCATCATTTGAAATGAGTGACAACGCGCAACCTTGACTTGCTCGGCTTATGCAGCTGACTTGACGTTTTACAGCCGACCGTAAAAACAATTCATCGGACGGAACGACAGCATAATGCGACAACACGAGAAAGAAACTTGTTCAAAGGCTGCTTAGCTCCTGCTCGTTGTCATCCAAAGTGTGAAGTGCATTGTCATGTCGAGGTCACCCAAATGCGGTGCCACTGCTGAATCACCGTGGCAACCAGAGATGTGGCGGCAAACACTGAGATGTACCCGCCCAGGCTCTGTTACTGCAATATGATCGTGCAGTATCTTTGTTATTTTTGGCTCTGTAATTGTCTTGTATCATTGCCCAAATTTTATAACCTTGACAGTGAAATTTCCTGTGATGTTGAGCGACCAGATTTAAAAAAAAAAAACATTCTGCCCTCCCACATCATGAACTCTTTGCCCACTTTTATTTATTTTTGTAACATTTTTAACGTTTTTTTTTTTCCCAGGTCACGGCCTCTTCGGCTCCTTCGAGATGCTGTCGTCGTGGCGACGCACCCGCGAGGACCAGCACGTGAAAGAGCGCGTGGCGAGCGTCTTCGAGGACGTCATGCTTCGCTTCTCGGCTTCCACCGCGCTCCACCTGATGACTTTAGGCTTGGCCGCCTCGCCGCTCACCAACATGGAGGCGGTGCGCCTCTTTTGCCGCACCGCCGCGCTAGCTGTGAGCGTCAGCTACGCCTACATGCTCTCCTTCTACAGCTCCTGCCTGGTCCTCACCGGTTACCTGGAAACCGGCTACAGACACGGCTGCTTTTGCCGACGAGTGCCCAAACAGGATCGGCTGAACTCTAAGCCGGCCTGGTACAGATGCCTGATGTACACCCGTTATCAGGACGAGGCGCAGACCGCCACCGGGACGCCACATGGCCTCGGACACCCGCCCCACCCGCCCAGCATGGAGCACACGCGCACTTACATTCACCCTCGGGCGGCCGACAACCACCTGATGAACACTCCCGTCCACCCTAACGCCTCGGACCCTTGTCCCCAGGACTCGCACCTTTTGCTAGGCTGTGTGAGGCGTTGCTACGGAGACTGGATCACCAATACTTATGTCAAGCCCTTTGTTGTGCTGCTCTACCTGGTCTACATCTCCTTTGGGCTCATGGGATTCCTGCAGGTGAGAAGACCTTTTCGCCATTATGTCAGGTGTGTGTGTGTGTGTGTGTGTGTGTGTGTGTGTGTGTGTGTGTGTGTGTGTGTGAGAAAGAGAGAGAGAATATATAATAAATTCTTCTGTTTTTAATTCTTCTCGGTAAGTCACATTGTCTCATAACTGCTGAGTTATTTTTTTTGAATAGGCAGCTGATGTACTTGTACATTTTTAAAAAATGAGTAAAACTGCATCCATGTTTGCAGTGCAATCATGCTCCCTCCCTCTTCCTCCATGCGTAACTGCTCACCCCTCCCCTCTCTGCTCGCCGTGAAGGACGAAAAGAAAGACATCGACGAAATTGCAGTTAGAAAATATGCGTAGTTTGTTACTAACCCAGCAGTAACTCATTTTGTGTCGTCAACAGGTAGCCCAGGGCTCGGAGCCCAGCTCGCTGGTCGCCATGGACACGGCCACGGCTTCGTACACCCGCGCCCAGCAGCGTTACTTCAGCTCCTACTCGCCCGTTATTGGCTTTTACATTTACGAGAGCGCCCCCTACTGGAACACCACGGTGCAACGCGACCTGCTGGAGTACGCCAAAGGCTTCCAGCGCATCAGTTGGCTGGAGGCCTACCTGGCCTACCTGTCCGAGCGCAACCAGTCCACCGGCTCGGCCCGGGAGAATTTCACCCACACCCTCCGCCACGGATTCCTGCGGGAACCTCGGTTTGCCCACTTTGCCGACGACATCATCTTCGCCGAGCGGGGTCCCGGCGAGGAGCCCGACGTGGCGGCGTCCCGCATCTTCCTGGTGGCCAAGACCACGGAGAACAAACGCGAGGAGATGTCGGTGCTGCTGGACACGCTCCGCCGCCTGTCGCTCACCTCCCGCGTGCGCTTCCTCATCTTCAACCCGTCCTTCGTTTACCTGGATCGCTACGCCGCCGCCGTCAGCTCGCCCTTGCGCCACTCCCTCCTGGCCGTCCTCTTCCTGTTGGGTCTGTCCTCCCTGGCCGTGGTGGAGCCCCTCGTGTCCGTGTGGCTGGGGCTCACCATGCTCTCGGTGCAGTTCGGCGTCCTGGGCTTCATGACCCTGTGGGGCGTGGAGCTGGACTGCGTGTCCGTGCTCTGTCTGATCCTGGCGTTGGGACACGCCGCCGACTGCAGCGGGCCGCTCCTGTGCGGCTTCGCGGCCGGCCGGGGCGACAGCAGGACCCGCTGGGTGAGGGTGGCTCTGGAGAGGCACGGCGTACCCTCGCTGCAGGCTTTCCTCTGTTACGGCGCCGCCTTGGCGCCGGTGGGCTCGGTGCGCTCCAACCTGACGCGCACGCTCTTCCGCTGCCTGGCGCTGACGGCCGGATGCTCCGCCCTCCACACGCTGGCCTTCCTGCCCACCCTGCTCACCTTCCTGCCTCCCTCCAAAAGCCGAGCCCACCGCCCCCAAGCCGGCGACGGGCCCCGGCAGGAAGTGGAGTGCGTGGAGATGAATGACAGCACTCGGGTGGTCGACCAAATCACTACGGTTTGACCACGGCGGTATGGCAACGCGTTTTCGAGACTTTGACGCCAGGGGTGGCCACGTCCCCCCCCCCCCCCCCCCCCCCCCCAAGAGTCCCCATCCAGCTTGTTTTCGATGCCTCCCTCCTCCAGCTCACCTGATTCAAGTGATAAGCTCATCATTATCACGGATCATTATCGAGCTTTGCAGAAGCCCGATAACGATCCGAATCATTTTAATCAAAGGGGTGTTGGAGGAGGACGACATCCGAAACGGGCTGCATGGGGTTGCCATGGAGCTCGCCGTATGGGAATGGGATCGCTGACTGCGAGACGAAGCTCGTGAAGGGCGAGGGAGAAAAAAAAACGGAGGGGAAAAGGTTAAGTAAATGCACATTTGACTGCGGAAAAGAAGCAAAGAGCTGGATGTCGCGTTTCCATGGCAACGGGCTGGTCCAAGACAAGCAAAGAGCCGAGCTCAGGCTTTTGGGGTCCAGTCGGCTGCTGCCTGCTGTTTGCCGTATGGAATCGAGCGGTACACAAAGTTGTCAAAAATTCTGGGACGCCCCTCTTAATCGATCGGCCAATTGATAATAGCACTGACTCTTAATTGATCATCCTATCCAGATGTTTTGGATGATTGTTTGCTTCTGAGGTTTCCTTTTCTGTTTCCAGCGCACAAAGCACGGATGTGATTTGAGACAAAGTAATACATTTAGCGGAAACCACATTGGAATATTTTTATTTGATTTTGATACAAAATTCAAACACACCCCACCCGATACAAAGTCTTCCCATCGCTGTCCCAATTCTTTTGTCCATTTAGTGTACTTTGCAGTGACAGCACAAGGAGGCAATCGTCTGTATTTGGACAAAAATGCTGAACAAATAAAGGCGCGGTGATTAAATTGGCGTCATCATGCCCTTGTCAATAAAAGGAGCTTCATTCCAGAAGAATGTTTTGCCCTTTTCTTTACTCTATCAAGGTCCTATTAGTCAACAAATCACATTAAGAATCCTCACGTAGTTGTCATCTTATGATTTATTTTTCTGTTTTGATTCCGAATGCTGAGAACTCTGCTGTTGTTGTGCTGTACAGCCACAACAACAACAACAACAACCTTACGGACTCAAATGAAAAAAAAAAAAAAACAACCTTTTAAAAGCCCAACTCAGGCACACGTGTTGTTGGATCACATTGTTGCACTTGTGGAATCATCTGATTTTGTTTTCTTTCCTCCCTCAGTGCTACCCAACAAAGCCCGCCTGTCACCCGAACAGTCAGCGGTCTTCGCTGCCTCCTTGTGTTCACACCCTCCACTGCAAAGAGCCTGTGCGGTTGTTTTTATCTGCTTTGAATTTGCAGCTACACACCTGTGTGTGTATGTGGGTGTGTGTGTGTGTGTGCACATTCCGGTGTGTTTCTGGAACATTTCTCTCACCGATATCCATTTCACTATTGAGCCTGGGGGATAATATTGCTCTTTTGTCAACAACCTTAGACAGTGCTAATATTTTACATACTTTCTTGTGTTTTGGCACCCAGACACACACACACACACACACACACACGTGCGCAGAGTGAGACGGATCAAATAAAGGCTAATACTCTGTCCAGGAACTGTCTGGACCTGCATCCTGTAGCACCAGCTGTTGCCCTCCAGTCATACCCGGCGAACGGATTGATGGATGGAGAGAGAGACGGAGGAACGGGAGGGATGGATTCAAGCACAGATTGACGGAAGGATGGATGAGAGGGCTTGGATGAACCGATAGACGAGCATGGTAAAGAGGACTCGGGAGGTCAGTTTGACTGATGGGTGGAAGTTTCCCGGCTCGATGGAAAGATGAGCGTGAATCGATCGCTCAGTGATGAATGGTGGATGTCCCCGATAGATGGAAGCAAAAATCAATATTGCAGCAAGGATGCATGTAAGGGGAGATGGGACAACCTGAAACACAGATTCAAAGACAGAAGATGCGGATGGATGGATGGATGGATGGAGGAAATGGTGGCGAGATTCACAATGGCCAGTCAGATTGACGGATGACACAGTCTGATGAAGGGATGGACGCACAGACATCCTCACCCCTCCTCCGCGTGGGCGTGTCCCTGCTGAGTGTCTTTTCCCCGAGCTCACAAACTCACCGGCGCAGAGTGAGCGAGACGCGCTTGTTGTTGCACACCACCGAAGAAGAAGAAGAAGCGCAATGGCCAGACGGCCACACGATCAGACCAGTCTTGCGACCTAGGAAAGGTACAAAATGGACCCAAAAAGCAACAGGTAACTTCTTTTTTTCTGTAATTATCTTTCATAATTTGAATGTGATCTTAAAAACTCATCATGTTGTACATTTACTGTATATCAGGCCCATTCATTAGTAACAAACATAACGTGACATTTTGTAAATGCGAGCCTATGAGAGCGTGACATGTGATATGCAGTGTGTGTGAACCGAAACAGAACAATGCCGTGCCAAACAAAAGCCTGCCAGTGATGGAAATCTGAATGCGCTCGCGGAGCAACCCTGCCCCGAGGTCCGAAAACTTTACCCGACGAGAACACGTCGACATCACCTCTGCTTCCGCGAAGGCGGCAAGCGGAAGCGGAACAAAGTGTTCGCGTCGTGTGGAATGAATTTTGGGCAAGCCTGCAAAACGGGAAGTCCTAATTGACAAATGGATTGAAACACAACAATCGGCCGCTGGGAAGTTGGCATGCGTAAGTCATGTGACGCCCAAAGTCCAACTGTGTGGTTGTGTACCCCAACGACTCGCATTATGAGATGAAAACCGGTTCTGCTCAAGGGTGACCAATTGATTTTGAGGTGTGTCCCATTACTTTTGTTCACATGTGTTTCCAGGAGGAGGAGGAGGAGTGGTCGGCGCACAAATGTTTTGCTCCAAGTACTCCGGCTTTCCTTTTTGGGAGCTGCTCCAATCCCAGGTACAAATGTCCCATTGCCACCCAATGCGGTTCTGGTGCTCAACCTTTTGGAGATTTTATTTCTGATTGTTACGTTCCGGAACATGGGCGGATCCCACAAACGAGAAGAGAAATAAAATAATCTGCACCGACAAAAGATAAATTGCAAATTACAGAGCCAAGGAAAAAAAGAACGGAATGAACAAAAAGCACTTTGCAGAAGTCAAGGAAAAAAAGTAAATGGCTTGTCACAAAAAGACAAGTAAAATCCAATTCTGAGAAATGGTACTTATTGAAGCAAAACAAAGTAAACCATGGCACGGATTTTTAAAAAAACAACAACAAAAAAAACGGCATAAACGAGATTCGAATGTCGAGAGAATTAACTCTTTGTCCGAGAGTCGTGAGCAAGGTGAATAATCCGACAGCAGGTTGTCAGCGTAGCAGTCCTTATGTAGTCCACTGATAACGCATGACAGGAGCGGTGTTGGAGGGAAACGCCCACCGCTCCCGTTGAAAACTGAAATCAAAAACATACCGGAACACGACGCTGGTAATTGGCAAGATTAGCTTGAAGGAAAAAAAAAAACTGTCCCGCATTATTCGCTTATTTGTTGTTGTGCTCAGGCCAAAGCCATGTCTAACATACAAATAGCGCTTTGGCGCCACCTAGTGGCCTACCGGCGCTAAGGAAACACTGAAACCACTTTGGTCGGACTCTAGTTTTAGAGACGTGAAAGAACCTGTACACCACCCCCCTTTATGTTCTGCTTAAGCTTTCGGTTACTTCCTGGGGGACACCAAGGCGGTGCTGAACGGCTGCAAGGACCACTGGACCCTGCAGGACAGCACGTTCACGCCCTTTTTGTCCCAGATGACTGTGTGCTTGGATGTCCGAGTGCTTTCCCCTGGAGCCTGGGTGGCCTTCTCCTACAGCTCGGTCCACGCACCCATGCCCGATCTGGGCCTGGAAGGGAATGAGGGGGCGGTGTACGGGTGGCTGCTTGGGGTACGGCACCGCTTTCCCGTTAGTCTGTCCCTGGCTCGGTGGCACACGGTATGCTTGAGGAGAGATGTCCCTGGAAAGTCATTCAGCTTGGAGGTAATCGGTGCGAGATTCTGTACTCGGTCGCAAAAGTCACACCGAGTTCATGCGGTGATCTTTGGCTTTCAGCTGAATGGACGTCTGGTGGCCAAGCGGACGGTCATCGCCCAGGCCATCCCCCCCTCGGGGTCCCTGTGGCTGGGCTGCCGTCCTCGGCAGTGGCCGCGCGGCGCAGTGCTCGGCCAGGTGGAGGTCTACATGTTCCGGATGTGGGCTGACCTGGCCCACCGCCGACCCTGCGAGGATGGCACCGTGATCGGCTGGAACGCCCGATTCTGGGGCCTGACCAGCCCCAGGGCTCGACAGACGGATCACCAGCTCCACTGTGGTGAATATTAATTTTGTTTTTCCTTCGAGCAACTGCTGCAATAACGACAAGTATAGCTGTTTTTGGCCCAAACATCCGAATTTGGACTCTTTCTCCGTTCCACCTGGAAATAAATTTATAATGTCTGAGAACTTAACCCTCTAACCCAGGGGTGTCAAACTCATTTCACATTGTGGCCCTCGGTAGATGTAAAGTGGGCCGGACCATTAAAATTATACCATACTCTGCTGTTAGTAACCAAAATAATGTATTTACTTTGTTTTGGTCTAAAGAAGCACAAGAACATTAGGAAAATGTTGAAATTTAATAAACAGATTGAGCGGATACTCTATGAATTGCACCTGATTAAAAATAGTCATTCCATGTCTTATGCATTTTTTTCACTTTTAAATTATCCTGCGGGGCAGATAGAACCTCCTCGTGGGCCGATTCCGGCCCGCGGGCCGTATGTTTGACAGCAACGCTCTAGCCCTTTCTGTCACTGGTACAGTTGCACGATCAAACTGTCAAAATAGTTAGCTATGTCAAATATTAATTTATTTTCGCTATCGCTTTGCTTTCAGTTTCCGCATTTACTGACAGCCCCCGTCAAAGTCAGCCCGCCTCAGTCATAGTGACACCTCGGGATCGCATGGAAAATTCTTCAAAAAGCGAGAGCACAACATCAACGGACATCAGCGTCTCCTCCGCCAGTGACTTCACATCAAACGACGAAATCGCATCTCTGCCACTGAATTTAGCCCCGCCCGCTGATCGCATCCTAGCCGGTCGCCTCTCGAGTAGCAGCCGCACACCTCATGAAAGGTCCCAAAAATCAGCCGGCAGAATTGCTGACTCATCACTTCCACCTGCGAGCGGCGTAACGACAGTAAGCGCGATCGCACCCCTCATCGACCACGCAGCGCGGTACGACGTAACGATAGCGCCCTCTGCATTCCTACCATCTTCTAGCAACACCCTTGACGACAATGTAACCGCAGTCAGTGAAATAACACCCCTCATCAACGACACCCCACGATTCCACCATACTCCCCCATCCACGACATCTGACGTCACGGCGCGCAAAACTTTTACACATCTTCCAAATGACTTTTTACTACCCCCTGCGAACAAAACACTCGAGTACAATGGAACCGCAGTCGGCGCAATCACGGCCTTCATCAACGACACGTCACAACACAACCCGACAACACGAGTCTCCGCCTCGGGCTATCGTGTAACGACACGCCGCAAAACAATCGAAACGGAGTACAACGACGTGACTGCACACACAGTGTTTCCAAATGACACCGATGCGACATCGACTTACCGAACTGACCTCAGTGAAACTCAAATCAATGCGCGGGTATCCCTAATCAAAGACACGCCAAAAGACCACCGAATGACATCGTCCACTCGGCCGATCGACGATTTAACAACTCGCGACAAAGCATTTACATCCGGTGCCAATCGCGCAGCAGGGAGCACATCCGACGTCCTTGCCGATCTACACGACGGCATTCCCATGAGTCGCCCGACGTACACGGCGACAACCCCCGGCGACGCACAACCTGACGACGTAACGGGCGACCGTTACGCCGCCTTTTCCCACGGTTACGCAAAGCACAACATCCAGACAGCCGCGCCGAATTCAACGGACGGCGTGATCGCCGACACGCCTCCGAAAGCGACCGTTCCCGATATGAACAAACATCCCGCCTCTTACGGTCCGACGACGTCCAATGACATAATGCCGTCGACCAAAAACGCCGCAGCTGAAGCCGTTGAGGACGTGACAACCAACAATCACGAGGACGCGTTCGCGGTCTCGACACGTGATGGTCCTGAAGCCCGAACGGAGGCGAGTACAAAAGTCGGGTCCTCCCGTGAACGTTTCGCAAGAACCTCTGTCACGATGACCGCAACTACAACGGAGACGCTTCAAAGTAAGAACGCCGCCACGGAGTCTTCCTCACCCGGTAAGAATTATGACATCACAGCTTGGATCGCAAGACTTCCCGCCTTTGGCCGAACTGTCAGCAGGGCGCCGTTTGCTCCTGCCTCTCCTCAATTCACCATTCGTCTTTTGTTCCGCTTTGATTTTTGCCAGATATCGGTAAACCGTTAACTCATTCCATTTTCACGTAACAAATTTTGGCATGGCGGCCCGGTAGTCTGGTGGTTAGCACGATGGCTTCACAGTGCAGAGGTACCGGGTTCGATACCAGCTCCGGCCTCCCTGTGTGGAGTTTGCATGTTCTCCCCGGGCTTGCGTGGGTTTTCTCCGGGTGCTCCGGTTTCCTCCCACATTCTAAAAACATGCGTGGCAGGCTGATTGAACACTCTAAATTGTCCCTAGGTGTGAATGTGAGCGTGGATGGTTGTTTCCCTCTGTGTGCCCTGCAATTGGCTGGCAACTGATCCAGGGTGTCCCCCGCCTACTGCCCGAAGACGGCTGGGATAGGCTCCAGCACCCCCCGCGACCGCGAGGATCAAGCGGTTCGGAAGATGAATGAAATATTGGCATGCAGTGAGATGGGACAAAGAAACCCGATGGAATAAACACCATCGTTCCCCTCGAGGGTTGGGAACGCCCTCCACGTTGTCTTCAGGTACAAAGAAGAACCTGGAGGAGCAAGCGGAGAAACTTCTGGAAAAAACTCGGGACGCATTTAAGCTCAACTCCTCCCAGGTGAAATTCAAAACCGAATCAAAATTTGGGACTCCTCTTCCTGTTTGGATTCTTGTCGAGTTGAGCTTTCGCGACGGGATTTGATGTGTGCCTCGTCAAACAAACTTATGACTCCGCTTTTAATTGTCGCAGGTGGCGGAGTTGGTGGCGGAGCTGGAGAGGCTTTTGGATGCTCCCGTCGTGTCTCAAGCTTTGGGCAAGAAAGCCGTCAGCATTGTGAGCAACCTGATGGAGGGCGACCCCCTCGCCCTTGACGCCTCCTCCAACAGGTACAATCCACCCCGACTACAGTCAAACCTTTAAATGAACACTTTGAGGGACAACGCTGACGACAGTGGACGGGTTACGGGGTGCCTGAAACGAAATCAAATCCAAAGATTCATGTTGAAGTCATCCGGGTGTTCTCTTCAGGATCATTGCAGTGGTGGAGGACCTTGGTCTCAAGCTGCTTCTAAGCGACGCCCCCGCCATCCTCTCGTCCGGCTCGCTGGTTCTGGCTGTCCAAAAAGTGAACGGAAGCGACTTTCCGGAGATTTCTGTCAACATCGTCAATACCGAGAACGTTCAGGCTAGTGAGACTGTCATCGTTGATGAGACCAAAAACCTTCCTTGGTTTTTAATGATGCCTTTTGAGCAGATGAGCGATGGCGGCGGGGGGTTCAACAATCGGGACTCCGCCATGGCTTCCGTGTACCTGCCGTCTTCCATCACGGAGGCCTTGAGTGGTGACGAGCGGAAGCTAGTCGACAGGGTCCAGTTCACCTTCTACAGTCAACCGATCCTGTTCCAGGTGCTTTGCCCGCTGCGCTCATAATGGTCAACTGAAATCCAATCTGCCCGTTTAGAATTTAAAGGTTCCAAGGTTTAGACGAGGTCAAGGTCATCCTTGAATTTCACCTTTTTGTGAGTAGCGTGTATTATTATTATTCATTCATTCATTCATTCATCTTCCGAGCCGCTTGATCCTCACTAGGGTCGTGGGGGGTGCTGGAGCCTATCCCAGCTGTCTCCGGGCAGTAGGCAGGGGACACCCTGAATCGGTTGCCAACCAATCGCAGGGCACACAGAGACAAACAACCATTCGCACTCACACCTAGGGACAATTTAGAGTGTTCAATCAGCCTGCCACGCATGTTTTTGAAATGTGGGAGGAAACCGGAGAACCCAGAGAAAACCCACGCAGACCCGGGGAGAACATGCAAATTCCACACAGGGAGGACTGTGCTGGAATCGAACCCGGTACCTCTGCACTGTGAAGCCGACGTGCTAACCACTGGACTACCGGGCCGCCATTATTATTATTATTCTTGTAATATACTGTATATATATATTTTTTTGCGCCAGGACGACACATTGAACAATCAGACCGTGGTCACTTCAGTGTTGGCATCGAGCGTCAGCAACATGTCAATCAGCAACCTGACTGACAACATCCGTTTCACCATTCGAAACAGCCAACCTATACACGTGAGTGCACGCGAATGTTTCCATCCAAACGCATGAAGCTTTTCTCCTGAACTTGGTCCGATCTGTCGTTAGCAGGCTAGCTATGAGGCCGTTTGCGCCTTCTGGGACTTTGCCATGAGCGGTGAGCAACGAGGCATGGTTTGGGCGATGGCGAGCGCGCCGATCGCGATGACGGTATGGATTCTTTTCAGGCGGCGCAGGTGGATGGAGCGCCAGCGGCTGCGCTGTGGCGAGCGCCACGTCGTGGAGAACGACGTGCACCTGTAGCCACCTCACTTCCTTTGCCGTCCTGCTGGTCAGTGCTTGACATGGTCCATCGTTGGTCATTTTGGCGCTGGCAAAACAGATTTTTATTATTCTAGTGGTTAGTTGATTTTTCATTTCATTTTCAAGGTTGTGCTTGTGTTACGTGTCCTAAAAACAGGATCTGTCCAGAGGCGGGATCAATGACCGCAAGCAGGCACAAATCCTCACCTTCATCACTTATATTGGCTGCGGCATTTCGGCCATTTTTCTGGCTGCCACGTTGTTGACATACCTTTCGTTTGAGTAAGGCTCTGAAATGATGGATCGATACTATTTTGTGGGTCGATCGATGTATTTATTCTTCTTCAAACCGCGCAGGAAATTGCTTCGGGACATTCCGGCCAAGATCCTGGTGCAGCTCTGCTTTTCGCTGCTCCTCCTCAACCTGGTCTTCCTGCTGGACGGCTGGTTGGCGCAGTCCCCGGCCCGCGGCCTTTGCATCAGCACCGCCTTCTTCCTGCACTACTTCCTGCTCACTTCCTTCACCTGGGCGGGGCTGGAGGCCTTGCACATGTACCTGAGCATCGTGCGGGTGTTCACGCCGTACCTCAGCAGATACATGCTCAAGTTCTCGCTCATCGGCTGGGGTCGGTAACTTCGGAGTGGCTCACGGTAGAGGGGCGTGGGGGGCAAAATATGTTTTTTATGTTTGTTTTCATTGCCCAGCAGGGGTTCCAGTCGTCGTCGTGGTTGTGGTGATCTCAGTAGACAAAGACAATTATGGTCTGGTAACATATGGACGGAACACGGACGGCACCTCCGGGGACTTGTGAGTACCTTGATGTGACAAGAAAAAAGTACCGTATTGGCCCGAATATAAGACGGCCCTGATTATAAGACGACCCCCTTCCTTTTTAAGACTCAAGTTTGAAAAAATACTTTTTGAACACCAAATAAATTTTTATACATAAAATAATTACAGTACCGGTACATGTGATATGTCTTATTTCAATGTAAAAAACACTGTCTTATATTCGGGCCCATACAGTAGTCGACCTCCTAAGCAAACAAAAATTCTAAACTAGAAACATTTTAGACGCTCCGATATTCTGAGTTCATTTTCCTGGTATTTTCCAGCTGCTGGGTGCGCAGCGACGCGGCCTTCTACGCCGGCGTGGTGGCCTACTTCCTGCTGGTGTTTGCTTCCTGCCTGCTGGTCTTCGCCGTGGTCATGGCGCAGCTGTCGCGCATCAAGAAGCAGAACCCGCACAACCAGTCGCCTCATCGCGGCGTGGTGGCCGACCTGCGCAGCGTCGCCGGCCTGGTGGCGCTGCTCGGCCTGGCCTGGGGCTTTGCGCTGTTTGCCTGGGGGCCGCTCTACTTGCCCTTTGCCTACCTCTTCACCATTTTCAACTCTCTGCAAGGTCAGGACGGAAAGTGTTCAAAGTACTCCCAGACTGGTGAAAATACACTTATGAAGCTCCTCACCCGTCTTAACATAGTTCCTCGGCACCAATATGCCACATTGATGGGTGCAAAGCACCACTTTTGTCTAAACGAAGCTCCTCACCCAGCTCGACATAGTTTCTCGTTACTTCATGCCACTGTTGTCTATTAGTGTATCCTTAAAAACCACTTGAATCTCCTCTCCAGGGTTGTTTGTCTTTATTTTCCACTGTGCCTGCAAGGAGAGCGTCCGTAGGCAGTGGCAAACATTCCTGTGTTGCGGGCATCTGCGTTTGGCTGAAATCTCAGGTGATGTGACGCATGAAAGCATGTGAAAAATATCAAGAAATGCAATTGGACATGCAGGAAATGAATGCACAAAATTGTTGCAGAATGGGGTCGGGCCGCCGCTCGGGAGAACAGGAACTTTTCCGTGATGACGTCGGGCGTGTCGACTCGCCAGCTGGCCTCTCGGAGTTCCTCGCTCGCCAGCAACAGCACCAACAGTGGCAGTACGTAGAAAATGGCAAAAAGTTTATGTAATGTGTGTAGTAGGGCATTACTTTAGTATACAAAAAGTTCCTTAAATCACTTCCACGTAGCTCTTCAACACAAAGATCCCACGAAAATGGCGCTAAAGCACTACTTTTGTCTAAATAATGCTCTCGACTCCTTTCAACATAGACACCAAGATGATGAATTTTGTGTTTTTTATTTTTTTCATCAAAAGATGGTTTCCTCCCAATAATCTGTAATATATGTAAATTGACAAATATTACAAAAATATATTCTGTCATCGAAACATATTTTCACACAAAGGCTTTCATGTTGTCTGTCTTCCCCACAGGTTCAGTGTTTGCAGACAGCGGCATGTCTGAGGGTTCGAGCTACGACGTGGTCCTCAACGAGCTCCACAGACAGACTGTCGCGTTTTAAAGAAATTACACTTTATTCTTCATGATTATTGTCTCGATGTACGTTTAGTTGTCAGTATTTCTCCTCTGGCGGTAATTGAGCGTCCTCGCTTTTGCCATTCCAGACATGTCCACTAAGTGGCAGTGTAAGACCGGTCATCGGTTCTAAACGAAGCGGTTCAGGACAGTTCAGGAATTCAAGCGTCATCATCACGACGGTTTTCAAACCTCTACATTAAAACGTTTTCTTAAATTTATTTATTTTCAGTTCGGGACATTTATGAAAATAGTGAAGGATTGGAGATTATTATGGACGGTAGTCGCCCGCCTCAGGGCTGTGTCACAACTGTAGCCTGCCTGTCACTCTGCGGCGGGAGGCTAATAACGGCTGGTTCTCTTCAGGCAATCGGCGAGATTGCCCCCCAAAAAAAAGTAAGAAAGAAAAGAAGATATTACAACAGCAAAGGATCTGGTGTTGCCATGGTAACAGTAATAACAGTTAGAAATCTGACTTGTGAGTCACGACTTCTCCAAAGGATCATTTGTCCCTTGTGTGTCCTCTTTTTGGAACTCATTGGACGACCTCCGAGGATCGGCTCGTTGACTGCAGCACTGCAGTTTCTACCAGAACTATACAACAATACAACATTCTACTTCATTAAAAAAAATACAGTAATGATACAATTCATAGAATGTAAAAAAAATTGTTAGTCTCATTTTTGTTTTCATTTCAGTAATACCGTCACACATGGAGACTGTTAGTCATTCTTCACAGAGGATAAAGAATACACGCCTCTGGTTATATGTTTTGCTCCAATGTGTTTAAATATCCTTTGCTTCAGGGGTTGTAACCAATGCTATTTGCGAGCCCGTCTGTGGTGTTTTCCATTATGTGTTAGCATCAAGCTAGCATGCTTTAAGTTCGTATTATGTGGTTGTTTAAAATAAATCTGGAATTATCTTTATGTTGTAGTTTGAGAGTAAGCTTAAAATGGGAGTGGGGATACACAGCTGAGTGCAACGCGAGCATCTGAATTGTTTTTGCTCGCAATTTAAAGCAAAAAAAAAGGCTGAATGGCGGCTTATATCTAAAAAAATCTGGACATCAGGAGGGTTAATACAAAGTCAAGCCTCCTATGGGAGTAATGGGATCAATGACGCAAAGTGCTCAATCAAACGCTGATTGACTGAGTCAGCAGGGACAAAGTCAGCCGTTGATTTTTGCAGTGTGGGAACATGACGTGACTTTCACTTTGTCTTTTTGATCCTGGAAAAGCTACACCTTGGAGTGCAAAGTATCCCAATACTAACGTGAAGTTATAATGCCGTGACATGTTTTGAAGGGAACTTTCGAGCCAATCATGGAGAAACAATACAACAATACTCACAGGCACATATTCCTTATCCTCTGCACAGAATGCCAAATTACTATTACTGCGGCTTACTGAGTCACTTGTAAAACACTTCATGTGTTTTTATGTCTGTATTATACTGCACCCAATTGACCACGGCACAACTACCAGAAGGAGCAGCACAATGTCCACTGAATTGAAGCAAAAAAAAAAAAGCCCCTCCAAAAACAAACAAACAAAAAAATCCCAAAAAGAAGTATTCGAAAGTTTGAAATGCAAATGGGATGTGTGGATGCTTTGATGAGATTTTGGCACGATGCGGCTCTATAAACAACCACACCATGATGCTTTTTGGCACATTGTATTGTTGCCCATCATCACCAAATTGGAAATCCTCATGCTTGGATTTTTGGATGGATTTTAAGCACCCGCTCGGCCTCTCTTCAAGGACCCGTTGCTGGCAAATCAGCACTCAGAAGGTGCAGAAATAGTCCGAGGCGTTATTGACGTCTCCCGCTCGGATGAAAGCGAAGCTTTCCAGAGGGGCAGTCGATGCACTAACCTGCCCAAGGTCACACGGGGGTCAGGTTGATTGATGTAAAATCTGATGACAAGCAGGAAAAAGTCAAATTTGCATGTTTGCAGGTGATGCGCAACTGTTGTGTTCTAGTTTCCTGTATCCCATTTTTTTTAATGTCATGTAGGGTTTTTGTCCCGCCCTGCTCCTCAATGTCAACCAATCAGCTTCCTCTAGTCACTCGTGTCTTGGCGCAGGTGTGCCTCATCGTCTCATCAGTTTGCGTGTTTTTGGTTCCCTGCCTTCGTTCAGTCTGTGTGGGTTCGTGGAGTTGACACAGGTCAGTCATTCTTCTTTCCAGTCGTGGTGAGTCAATGGCATTGACTCAATGCCATTGATTGGACAGAAACATCTTCAAAAGTCTCAAGGTCGCTCAGAGGCCAGTAAAGTTTTGAATTCCTGACACCTCGCGTTCTTCAAAAGTCTGCATACTGGAACGTGGACCTTGCGCTAAATCTGAAAGCGATGGAATAAATATTAAAATGCGGTACTAGGAGTTGGAGTTCTCTTAGTCCCTTGTTGTCATGTTTCATTTGTCGTCTTTTTGCATGTCAGCAAGCGTTGGGAAAGGAGCACAATGTTGTTCTTTTTATTTTTTTCCCCTTTTATTTATTGTAGTGCCTGTGAAGGATTCTTGAAATGTGGTACGAGTCGGCCCGATTTCTGCTGGTGATCACAAGCGTGCCGATCAAACGGACGCGATTGCAGAACTGCCTGCACTAAAGCGAGACGAAGGTCGGCGATGTAACCTCGCCAATTTGCACTTGAGTGTAATGAGATGCAAATGAAATGATGGTTGCTGGAAGGAAGGAAAAAAAGAGAAGAGGGAGCAAAAACGTTGTCAGGTGGAAGATTGATGGCGCGTACTGATTGATGACTGCAGTCAACCATTTGTGTGTGTTTTATTTTTATTTAAATAGCCCTCAGTGAATCTCGATATAAATGACTGTGTGAAAGTGTGACCATAATGTACAATAATAACTTTGTGGATGGATACATTTTTTTAAGTTTCGATTTTTCAAGAAGTCTACATTTTATTTTCCTGTCTATTTTTCATTTCAAAATAAAGGACTCATTTACTTTTTATACCCTGAAAAAAAAACTGTTCAATTTTCTCATTCGTATTTTGTCAAGTGGCTTCACACAATAAAATCATCTGGTTTAAAATATTTCTTTGTAGATCTCTAGTCAACTTATAAAATGTATTTGGATCCAGATGATGGCATTATTTATTTTATTCAAAAATGTGTGAAATAATTCCATTTATCACTCTGTATTCATAATTTGAAATTAAAAGATTCCTTATAAATATTAAAGTTTAAAATTCTAATCTGTATATATCTATACATGCATATCCATCGATCTATATCTATGATTAAAAAATGGGAACTGATTTTTATTCGGTGCAGGTTTCCGCACATTCAGGAAAATATTTTGATACTCACGCTTTGAGCAATTGAGGAAGTTGAGCAGACACCAAGGGATAAATCTATAGAAGCTCTAATAATCTATTATTCAGCATATGTCCATAGGTTTCCTAGCAAAAATGCAAACATACATTTTTTTATTGTTCATGATGTGCTACACAACATCTCGCACGTATCACTGCGATTCTTGAGAGCTACTGCATATATTTTTTAATAATGCTTTGTTTCCGGATAACGTTTCATCATTCCCGTTACAGCTTTTTTGTCTGCTCGGTTGACGCACTGACGGAGGAAGTTCTTCACATCGTCCGCCAGAGGGCGCTCAACTCAGGTGAGTTGCGAACAAAAAACAATGCCAATGAAAGCTGGATCATATATTTAACTCATTCTGCACGAGTACCAAATTTAATTTTCCCCCAAATTCCAGGGGGCGCTGTGGAGCCAAGATTGTGAGGACTAGCCTGTGACCGTTGCAGAAGTAAGTCACCGCTCAAGTTTTGCGAGTTTGTACTTTTGTGGAAATCATTGAAATTGGAGTTTAGTCACGACAAAGGAAAACATTTTATACTTGGGCCCTAACAAGGTCTCTTATTTCAAACAGCAGTTCTTTCAGACGATTGTTCTCCAAAACAGAACAGCCCCTCCACAAACTACCTGGACTTTATAAAAATAGCTCCCGTGTGATGTTTGTTTACCATCCTGCTTCCTGTCAAGTAGAACAAAACATTTGTCAGTTTGCTGAGAAGAAAACAACAACAGTAGAGGGGGGGGGGGTGCGGTGAGCGTTCAGGAATGGGAGGAAGGTGCTTTTCATGTTTTGAATGATGTTTGAGATCGCAGGATTTCGGATCGTTAACATATGCCCGAAGCCAGACGTGACGAATCAGCGGCGGAAATAATGACGATGAGTAATTGCTGAACAGCTGCGACTTCACGCCCGTTGAAACAAATATGGATCGCCAGCGCATTGTTTGGGGCCGAGTTGAGATGATAAAGTACCGTCAGGGCGGGTCAATCGCTCGTTTATCGCCATCTCCATCACCGAATTAGTGAAGATGAAAATCAATGCGGCCTCAATTGATTCCACCACACGTAAAATGCTGATTCGGCGATGTGAGCCAATTTCTAATTAGCCGATTTAGCTAGCATGTTCTCTAAATATAAAAGTAATTATGGTCAGTCAGAAAGGTTGTCTGCTTTATTATTATAATTTGAACAAAAACACACTTTATTCTTAAGTGCCACTGTTAAAAATGCACATCTCATTAAGTGGCAAAACTGCGTGTCATTTTTTTAAGCAAAGTTGTTGGTCTAGCTCAATGTAACTTGGTTACTTTTAGAGAAATCAGCACAGTAACGTGTTAAAGCAAGTCATCCAGAAAGTAACTCATTTACATTTTCATGGTAACTGTCGGAGCACTGGTTACACGTCACCGGTTTTGCAAAGCAACTTGTCTTGCTGAAATTGTGGAAGTTTGCAAATAATCGACGACCGTTACAATCGCCTTAAATACTTAAATTATTATTATTAAAAAATATATTTTTTAATAGCTGTTCATTTTATGATAACTGATGGAACTGCGGCCTTCGGCGCTCACGTTTCCAAGCTGACGTCCCATCGTTGATCTATACAGGAAACAACATTGTCACCTCCTGTGGTGTGGATTACCAACATCAAGCGATGCCCGGCGGGAGGGAAGGTGGATCGCCATTACCCTTGAGGCTTTTGGTCTCCAATAAAAGTGTCAGCCGGTGTCTGCTTCATCCGCACATAATGACACAGATGTGATTGACACGCCATTGCAAGATGTGGCGTTCAAGCGCCGCGGGAGATGGAGGTAAGACACACAACACGACAACACACTTTCGAAAGGAGCAAACCATTTTGTCAGCGCCCACTTTGTGTTTCAAAATGCTGGAAAATGAGATGTGCTCATCTATAATTTTAGCAGTGAGGGCTGTGAAATTACTCAATCGGGTGATTAGTCGGTCCGGCAGCGTGCCGGCAGATATCACTCATTAAATTTTAAATTGCAATGTTGTGCTTGTGTCTCTCGGATTTTGATGTGCTGCAAAACGTTAAGGAAGATGTTTGTCTTTTTGTTTGAACTCCTCAAAGACTCGAGCAATATTATAATTCACAAAAACTAACAAAATGACAACCCCCCTCCCCCACACACACACGTCCATGAAATGAAATGTATGAAAAAAACTAATACTAAAGCTAAGCATTTTAGGTGTGGGACGAGTCAAAACTAACAAACCTGCTCTTAAAAAAAATATAAAATTAATTGAATTTAAAACAACAAAAGCAAAAACTACCTTTCATGAAAAAAAATCCCCAAATATTATAACCCAGGGCAAGACTGGAAGGAAAACAATCGAAACAAGTGACCTTATTGTTATTCTAATATGGTTGCTTCTATGAGACGATTAATGTAAATTTCCCCATTGTGGGACAAATAAAGGATATCTTATCTTAATGACCAGTCTTGTTGTCTGCTTCGTATTGAATGATCAGACCAGCTCGTAGTCCGGAACTATTTTCCTGTTGGACATATTTTTAGTTGTATAGAAGCTCAGTAATTGTATTATTCTCATCTGTGCTCCCCGCTATTCCGCTACTTTGCGATATTCGGTTAATGCCACAGCCGCCATTAAGCGGTGCTCGAAAGGCTGCGACGGATGTCGTCCGCGCACATCTGATCGGATGCCGTGAAAATGGTTTCGTATGTCTTTTGGACATGAGGATGCGATTGCTTGCTTCTCAGCATGCAGTGAAAAAAATAAAAATAAAAATCTGTCGCTGCAAGCGAAGAGCACTTCACCGCACGGGAATATGAAGCGGGTTCACAAAATCCATGCTTATCTCCTTTTGAGCTCTAAGGTTTCACATGGGAGCGCTCTTGCCATCAATTTGGCAAAGAGGCGCTTTGGCGCCAAATGGACGCCGCGCCGCTTTCGCCCCAAGGCGGAAAATAAATGACTGCGCTCACAATGGGCGCTTCTCAAAGTGGGTCAAACTTTGCGTTTTTTTTTCTTTTTTTGGAGGCTATGATGCATTTTGGCTGCGAGCGGCAAAGGACAAAAGCTCCAAAAAGAACCTACGTGAGATTCCCCACTGTGAGCTTTTAGCGCTGGCTCCAGCTGTCAATCATCCACCCATTGAGTTTGGCGGTCTTGTTAGGTCTTTTGAAAATTCAGCCCCTGAGGCCAGGTTAACTTGGCTACCTGAAAATTGGTTGACTCATCTCCATTGACTGTTATTTTGTGCGTTTATGGGCTCCATCAAAAGACAAGCCTCAGAGGACAATTTCAGTTAACACGAACCTTGGTAGGCATGTCTTTCTTGAAAAGACCCACCAAAAAAGCCTCCGTAAGTTAAAGAGATAATTTTCCTGAGAGGACCCACAAAAAAAAGCCTCCGGAAATTGAAGACACGATTTAATCTCGTTTTGCCTGTTCCCAGAGGTCCTTGAAAGTTCTCCTCGTAACTTAAGTAACTTAATGAACTTTGGTAGGCATATTCGATCATGAATGGACCCACAAAAAATGTCTAAAGAATCCATGCCAGAAAGGACACAGAGAGGGTGCAAATTTCTGTGAATGTCTAAGAGGGATTAGAATCACGTACACGAGACAGATGGATACCGCAAAATCCCTATCGAGAATGTACCGGTAAGTTTGTACGGCAGCCTGACAACAAATTTTGATGGGCTGTTTTCGATTGCAATAAAGAGAGCTTCAAATAAATGCCAGATTTCAATCTGAGGCGAAGGGGAAGTGGGTCGAAGTGCTTTATTTGGGCCCCGATTCAGCCACGTTTGATTGAAAGTGTCTGTCTGTGTCTTCCACTCATAACCGACTGCTCTTTATATAGCTTCCAACAAAAACTTGCCTTCACAAGAAACAGACTTACTCATCGCAGTTGCAGCCCGAGGAGAATAAAAGAGAATACAAGTTGAGTCGCTTAGACCGCATATGATCCGCAAATATCTTCTCCTCTTCTTCTCTTCTCGCCTTTGACCTGCCGCGCATTTGCACTTCAATGGGGATCTGCTGCACCCTGTGGCAGCTCTTTTTTTTGGTTGTTTTTTTTTGTGGGCAGGGGAGGTTCTGCCAGTCCATCCCCAACAGTGCGCATTTGAAGCATGATGCAAAGAGCGCTTGAAATCATGCGTCGGAAGTCTTCAAACGCTGCTGCAGCTTCAAAGCAAAAAAAAAGCATTAGCATGACTTTTGAGGCAGTAGATCCAGATTCCAAAACGTCTTTATATTTAATATAAAGCGGCGATTCGATTACATTATCTCGAACACAAAGACCATTGAAATGCTATTTTTTCCCTTTTTTCGGGTCTCAATGTCAAAATTGCACATCAGTCGTTATAGGTTTTTTTTTTCACATTTCTCAACAAGAGCTGTGTGAAAACAAGTTCTCTTTCGCGCGAATGAATTTGGTGTGGAATTCATTCATGCGTATTCCTGCCCAAATACTTTTGCTATTGTGGTAAAAAGAAGCATTACTAATTTTTTTTCCAAAATCTGCAGTAACATTCAGTTCCGCATATTTTTGGCCTGATCTCCAAAGAGTCACTAAATATTGTTTTACTTCTGTCTTAACCCCCACCCATTTTTGAATAGTCTGCAGTAGAGAATGGGTTGTTTTCACCAAAAACACAGGTTTCTGACCAAAAAAGCAGATTAAACTTTTTTTTTTGGTGTGTTTCTTTGTGAGATAAGAAATCTTTCAAGCAGGACAGCGATGACCCCTCAAATTGAAGGCAGCAAATGTTGATTTGAATCCGCATGACGGCACCAATTGAAACCTTTTCACCCGATCCTTATTATCATTCATCCTTGCAAAAATATGCAAATAGAAAACTTGATATTTTCAACTCAACGACTTATTGGATGGCAGAAAGATCGAAACATGTCTTTTTAGCCTTACTCTGCCCGATGCAGAAATAGCTCTAACCCCCCCCCCCCCCCCCCTCCGCCCCCATCCAAGCCAGAACAGGCTCCTTGACATTCTCCTCATAAAGTCATCTTCATCAAAGCCAAATGTCAAACGGGGAAAACGTGCAACCTTTTACGCGGTAGACCCCTCTTTACCCAAACATGAGCTACCTAACAATGTTTCCTTACGTGAGAATCAAAAAAATGTTTTCCAACCATTTACCGATAGACTGAAACAAAACCCGCGCTGTGTGCCGTCACCGATCAATAAAAGGTGTCGCCTCCCGACACCAAGTGCGCGTTTTACAAATGAACCAAAGAAAAGTAAACAGATGCTAACGACCGTTAGCATCCGTTAGCTGCGTTTCCTTGGTGATTATCGATGAAAGACGACACCAAAGCCCAGACGGGCTCATTAGGAGAGCCCGCTGATTAGATGCGCGGACTAATTAGAAGTGGCTTGTTGTTGTTGGTGATGATGTCAACGATGGCGGCGGCGTATTAGCGGTTGTGCTCGACTTTGAATTCATCTCGCGTGCTATTTCAGTAAAGTTTCTTGACTTGGACTTTTTTTGTTTTTTTTTTGTATTTCATGAGGAATCCTTGAACTTGGCTTCATTACTTCTGCGGATAGCAGTTTTGTTTTAGTCCTAATAGATAAGAGATGGTTTTATGTGCTCGTTTTTTTTTTTTTTTTTGTCCGCTTTGTTGAAGGCTTCCAGTCCCATGAATATATTCTATTTGATACATTTTTCTGGGCTGCCAGAACTGCTCCCCCCCCCCCCCCCCCGCTCCAACACCCCCCCTGCTCCAACACCCCCCCTGCTCCTTCCTTCTCTGTCTTTTTGCATGTTTGCCTGCATCACAAAAGCACAAAAGCGAGTCGTTTGCATCACAAAAGCACAAAAGCGAGTCGTTTTGGCGGTGGAGGGGGAATGAATAAGACCATTTGTGCTATCGAACTTCTATTTTCATAAGGAGCTTTTTTTTTTGTGTGAAAATAGGACAATGTTAGAGCTTTTTTTTGCCTTGATGTGGTTGTCAGGCAGTTATTTGAACAAGAATATTTCTGCTTTTTATACAGAAGATGCTTTTATTTTTATTTATTTATTTTTGGTCCCACCTTTGCGTCGCTCGACTTCACTTGCTCATCATCAAATCAACCAAATGCCACACGGATTAATTACGGCGGTCTTGTTTTTGCGCACATGAAGAGTTTCCTCGGCTTGTCGTGCTGATATTCTTGTCTGTGTCCGATGAGATGAGCTGCCAAGTGGGTCACCAGAAACCCCCACGTGACTTTGAGGAGAAGCTACGCAGCATGCGTGTTACACACACACACACACACGCACTATCTATATACATACTGTTGATCATTTTCACACCGTATAAATCCTGACATTAATTTTTCCACTCGAAGGCGTGCTCACTGGAGTCATTTTGTTTGCAATCTCCCTTGATGAATGTTGATTACCCCTTTAATTATTTTTTTTATTCATTCTTTTTTCCAACTAACGTTGGCCGCCAAATCCGAACGGCACTTCCAGCCCTAAAAAAAACGTTTGCCTGACCTGTAATTGTGTCATTAAGTCGTAAAAGCAAGTCTTTGAACAGCACTTACAGATGTCGAAATTGACAGTCTTCGGGCCTGGATTCTTGAGACTTTTTTTGTGGGTCTACTCATGATTGAGACGCCTATCAAATTTCAAGTTGCTGAGATGAAGTGGAATAAGTTACAAGTTCACTTTTTAAGGACCCCAGGAAAGCCCAAAAATCGATAATCCAACGGCCGGTTGAAACCAAAACTGCAAACTTGCAGTTTCTTTACACGTTTTTTGCGGTTCTAACAGCAGTGACATCTACCAAATTTAATGTAAGATTTCAATTACAAGTGAATTTTCAAAACCTTCCTACAGGATCAACACCCCTGTGAACATTTGCCGATTTATACGGCACAGGTGTGCCCTGAAAAAAAAATGCTATGCTCAGAATAAAAGCGAGCAAAAAAAAAAGAACAGTCGTTTGAGGTGCTACAAAAATAGCATCAAAGAATCAATTGGTCTAAATACAGCCAAAATATTCTGAGAATTCGACAGACATCAGATACTCTTCTCTTCCGTACATTATATTCACCCCATAATTTAATTTACAATTTTTATGTGGTAATGGCTTGAGGCTGACCCCCGCCTAAATGTGCCTGTTTTAATTCAACCCCTCATTTAACGGGGAGGGGGCGGGGGGGTGCGTGATAAAAAAGCTACTGTGATCGAGGAAAGGTGGTGCTTTTGTTACTTGTCATTTTGTACTCCGGCAAGGTCACTCGGGGCACTGTGAGGGCCCTGTAAAATTAATGTCGGAAGTGTTTTTGAAGCGCCTTGTCATCAAATGGAGGGAAAAGAACGTATCGTTAGCTGCCGCTGTGACACATCGCCTTGCGTTAGCAAGCTGGTTGAATGTTTTTCTTCTTGCAAGGTCCCAATGACCTTCTCAAACAAAAAGTGGCAGCCTTCTTCGATAAAATATTTTTTAGTCATCACGCTGGTTGTTCAAGGTGGCTTGAAGAGTGAATATTTTTTTTGTTCCCTCAAGAAAAATGGACTTATTTGACATGGATCTGTAATGTTGAGGGTGTCCTGTGCATGCCAGGCCACTGGTTGGCGATATAACAAGTAGTGCACATAGCTGGACTTAAATTCATTGGCAGCATCATGAACAATTCTGTGTATGTAACATTAGGCCTTGGAAAAAAAAGTCAACTTAAATATGGGATTTAGTTTAAAATATATTTCACGTTTATAGTTTAGGATCAAAGCCATTAAATATATGATTTAGTAATTCACAAGTGGGCGGCCCGGTAGCCCAGTGGTTAGCACGTCGGCTTCACAGTGCAGAGGTACCGGGTTTGATTCCAGCTCCGGCCTCCCTGTGTGGAGTTTGCATGTTCTCCCCGGGCCTGCGTGGGTTTTCTCCGGGTGCTCCGGTTTCCTCCCACATTCCAAAAACATGCGTGGCAGGCTGATTGAACACTCTAAATTGTCCCTAGGTGTGAGTGTGAGCGTGGATGGTTGTTCGTCTATGTGTGCCCTGCGATTGGCTGGCAACCGATTCAGGGTGTCCCCCGCCTACTGCCTGAAGACAGCTGGGATAGGCTCCAGCACCCCCCGCGACCCTAGTGAGGATCAAGCGGCTCGGAAGATGAATGAATGAATGAATAATTCACAAGTTGTCAATTGTTAGATCATGAACAATTTGATTGGATTGTGTTTTTAAACCGTGAAGTTGGTCATTTTGCAAGGCAAAGTGATTCACTCTTCTTTTACTTCCATTTGTCCGCATGAGTGTATTGTACTGCCTCCTGGTGGCCAAAGCACACAATGAGTTGAATAGTCGCGCTAAGAATGATTTGCGTTCCATTAAATTATTACTCATTTAAAAAAAATATAATGTACATCCGTGCCGATTTATCTCTGATTAAAAAAATAACATGGACAGATGTGGACTCTGAATTGTATTTTGGTCAATTTTTTTAGCGAATAAATGTCCAAAAAAAATATATCTTGTGGCAAATGAGCCACATTGCTGCTGTTGTCTTCAAGGCAAACACTTCTAATTGTTCCTCCATTTCTGACCTTCCTTCTGCCAATTTTGTTGTTTTTGCATTCCAAACATTATTTTCCTCCTTTCCTGACATGTATGTAAATTCAAGTGGAGCCGAGACTAAGAATATCACTTTCTCGGGGGAGATTGGAAATGAAAAGTACATAGCACATTAATAGTTTGCTGCTTTAATTGCATTCCGCTTGATGTGATTGTTCCCCACCACCTGCTGTGTTTCCACCGCTTCCCCATCCCTTCACCCCCCCCCCCTTTCCCACTGGAACCCAACTCCCACTTGCTGCGCAAAACCAGGCCGGCCGCCCCCAAAATGAGCAGTAGCAAAGCGCCAGTTGAATTGCTTAGATGACAGACTTTGCCTTTGTGGACACGCGTCAAAGCATGGCAGGCTGCAGAGAGATCCATCACGTTTTCTCTTGTAGGGGCGTCAGGCCGTCAATTTGACATCTCGTTTGTGGCAATATCTCACAAAGACTATCACGAGAAGGCCATCTGGAAGTCGGACCCGTTGAGGAAATACACACCAATATGGTTGTTGTTTGTCTCGTGAAAAGTAACAATCCATGGAAGGAAGAAGCAAAACATCTTAATATTATCTCCGATGGTCTTATTTTTTTGGGGGGGGCAACGAGGTTCAAAAAAGCGTGTTTCATTTCCAGGACTTGTTTTTCCAGTTGCCATGACGACAAACCATTAGCTTTAGAGTGCTTAAACCTCAGCGCAAACTAAATGGCAAGTCTCACAGGGCGCGGTGATTAAAGGAAGACATAGAACAATAAACTGGGAGGACACAATATACAGCTGCACAATTAAATACTTTGACTCGGTAAAATAATAAAATACCTCAACGCACTTTAACATAGTTCCTAAATACCATCATGCCCCAAAATAGCACCAGAATGCAATGTTTATCGAAATGAAGCTCCGTGCCTCACTTCAACATAGTTCCATGGCACCGAGGTGACACAAAATAGGTGGCAAAGCGCTACGTTTGTCAAAATGAAACTCCTCAATTCAGAGAGGCTAGGGTAGGTTCTTGTAATGTAGCTTTTTTTCCCTTTGGTGCTTGTATTCCATTTAAATGTACTTTTATGGTTCATTTTATTCATTGGCCGTCACTAAAAAGTTTTGAGAATACGCAGTAGGTGCAATTTGAATGTGGTTCGGATCCAGACCGAGTTTGTTTTACTTTGTTGGAGGCCTCATGAGAAGCAGCCAGATCTTTCTTGCAATATTTATTTGATCATCATGTATGTCTTAAAGATATACTTGTGGTATGGTGTAAAACAATTTTTCATGAAGAGATAATTTTGCAGTGAGTGACAATGGCTAGCAGCAGGAAGCACATGGGGTTTCTCCTGCTGTCAGCCAACACGGGAGGTTACATGCAAATGGCATTTTCCTCCTACCCCCCCCCCCCCCCCCCCACCCCGCCTCTCAGGATCTTCAAATCATTCGTCTCATTTCCATACACGACGATAAAAACGAGCCCGGGGGGCGTTGAATCGGCGCCGCGTCCGCTCGACGCCCACGAACGCGTTTCCTATGATTCATTTAGCGGGATTTCATACAGCTCGCGTTTCCAGAGCCCTCGCTGAAAAAGATCCGTTTAAAAAAAAAAAAAAAAAAGAGGATTTCCTGGCAGGACATTATTACAACTCTCGGGAGTCATCCATTATACGGTTAACAATGACACCTTTTGCAGATGGTACATTAATCCCGCGCGGCCTTTGGCTAGCTGTTTGATGCGACTGCAATTGAAGATAACGGGAAGCACGTGCCAGGCGGGAAGGCAGCCGCTAGCACGTGCGGGTCGGGATTTCAACCCGCAGCCCAGCTAATCCCCAAATCTATAAGGTGACCTTTTACTCATTTGTTCCCTTTTTGAAAGTCAAAATCACAGGCTGGAAAGTCCCCCGTGGTTGATGACTGACTTTGCCCTTGGCTCCATTTAACTCATTCACTCCCAAAGACGTTTTTAAACGTCTTTTCAGACTTGGTCCAGAATTGGCTGGTCCTGAATGAGTTAAAAGTGAATTTTTGTAAATATACACCAGAGTATAACATTTGCCTTATCCGCTTGAAGTCGAGATTAAAATCATAACTGACCCCCCCCCCAAAAAAAAATACTGTATATAAATATATTTTTAGGGTGGCTTCATTTATGACTTCACTGTGATCTCGAGGATTATTAGGCACTATTAAGCCCATACATAAAAAATAAATACGTTAAAAAAAAAGAAGGCTCCTTTTATAAAATGAAGATGCTATCTGGGGGGGGGGGGCTCCACAATGAGAGTATCCCCCAGCACGCATTATTATGCACAAATCTATTTGCGCTCGGAGCCAGGCAGGAAGAAGCAAATTAACATTCAACGGCGAGCGTCTGTGTGCCGCGGAGCCGTAAAGCAAAAGGTTAGAAAATCAAGATAATCTCTGTCATGTCGACGCTTCAGAGGATGAGAAGCCTGCCCCCCCCTGCCCCCCCCAATAGATTTTACCTTTTGACATTTTCCGAGATGATGAAAATCACTCAGAGATGATTTTTTTTCTTCTTCTTGAGTTTGATTTTCAGAAGCAAACATTCACAGCGGGTTAATAATGAGTTATTTTCGAACGGCATCCCGTCCTGTTTGAGAAAATGGTGCACATTGGTAAATAGCTAAAAAAACTTAATGTGTGGGTGTGGGTGTGGGTGTGGCATCCGCCGACCATCAAGGTCTACTTGTGAAGGCGCTCGCTGAATTCGACCTCCGTCGTGCATCAAGTATTAAAAATACACCCGACACGCCACGGCTATGAGAACGCGTTGCATAAATGAAGATCCAAATCATAAATTATGCATGAGATTGACATTGTCAGAAAACTATTGATCGGGCAGATCAGTGCTGCCTTGACTTTGATGGTGTGAATCATTTGCTCTCTGGCCAAGCTTGTAACTAGTAGACACAGTTTTAGAATGGCAATGACAATTGCATAAGGTAAAAACTGTGTCCCACTTGACACCTAGTGTGATGAAATTGTATGATGGTAACATGTCATGCTCGTTTTGTAGTACAAGCATGAGACAAACGTAAACTCATCCACATTTTTGCCTTACGAGTAACCTGTAGTCATTCTAAAAGTGCACCCTATCTATACAAACAAAATGTGGAAGAAAAAAATAACTTGACAGCTTTAAATAGTCGTTCTACTAGTGCACTGAAAGATTATACAGCTGAAAATAGTTCCTCCCTTGTCGTTCTACTCGTGCAAAAATGTCATTCATTCGTTGGGGGGGGGGGGTGATTGGCGGTTTAAGAGTTATTCTAGTAAAATGTAGTCATTCGACGAGAAATGTTGAACAGTAGTTGTGGTAATCGCTGTTATGCTTTTACTTTGAAAGGCCTGACAGTATGGATGCCGGGGAAATGTCGTTAGCTTAGGAAGCCTCGAGAGACGTGTGTGCGATGACTGCTAAAGCCAAGTCGAAAATAAACTATTGCTTGCTTGAAACCGACGGCATCTTATTTACGCACATTACGGCAGTAGTGGATAAAACTTCACTTGTAGATGCACAATTAAAGGAACTAGTAGCCTCAGGTCGGCTCAAATGACTTTCCGGCGTTGACAGAAGTGACAGGCGCATGCGCAATTGCACCGCTCACTCGCGGCGAGAAGAGCGAGCGCGACGTGTGCGGGCATTCGGACGCTCCACGCACGCCGACACCGATTCCCAGTTTGAAGAATCTGAAGAAAAGCAAAAAACGAAACAAAACTTGCAGACTAGCGGACCTTTTGTGGAGCCAAACATCTGCCACCTTTTGTTAGTGAACTTGTTTCGTGTGTTTTGGACAAGTTGGCGACATGAACCAAACAGCGGGAGCCACAAACGCTTACCGGAGATGCTCCAAGGCAGGGAAGGTGGGAACTTTTTTTCTCCCCCCTTTCTGTCGCGAGGCTGTGTTTGTTTTGAGCGCAGATGGGAAAAAAAGAGGCACACTGCAGGGGGGAAAGCTGAAGAATATGGGTGGATGGCTCGAAAACCCCGAATCTGTCAACACGCACGATCCATGCGAGTGCAGCTCACTGACGATCACGCGCAACCAAATTGAGGACACGTTTATCCTCTTTTTTTGTGTACATTAGGAGAACGACGATTCATTTCCCCCCCCCCCCCCCCCCCCCACACACACACACACACTCACCTTCCGTATCGATTCAAATCACAGCCGCATTGAATTTACATTTTCAGGTATATCGATTTTGGGGAAATACTTTGAAGGACCTTAATGATAGGTTTGGGTGGTGGTGGTGGGGTGGGGGATCTCTGACATGCTCACAATTATCGTTTGAACCTCGGAGTCTTTTCCAAGCGCCTAATTTATTCATTAACTTTTTAGGTCCTTTCGTGGCTTCATTTTTTCATGCAAAAAATAATAAGAGCAATAATTTGCTTTAATCATGAAGTGTGTGCCTTTATTTGTTATTATAAGTAGGCATATGGAATCTTGTTGGTTATATCATTCGATTTAATGTGTGGCGTTTTTTTTTTGGATGAGATGCTGGCCAGATAATGTGGCAGGACTTGTTAGCCACTAGATGGCAGTGTTACACAAGTAGTTGGGCACGATGAAACGTGATCGACATGAATTGAGAGGTTTTGGACCTGATCTTCCAGATCCGATTTCATTGTTTATTAAGTGTCAGATTTTGTTGCAAGATAAATAATAGTAGCACAAAAATATTGCGATCGTAATGTATTCCCTGGTCTGTTATTTTCACGTACAGTAGATGAGGTCCTTGTAAAGTCTTTTTATTTGATTTTCATATTTCATATTTCCCCATCTTATATCTATTTTTCGCTTTTATTGTGCCGCGTGAGCCCTTGACAACCTTGCAGCCTGCCGCGTGCTTGCAAAAATCCTAATTAGCGCTCACTTTTTAGGATGGCTCCCATTTCAACTTCACTGGTCCCTTCATCCACAAAGTTCGACAAATGTGATCACAGCGAAATCCAATTTGGCCCCCGTCACTTCTTTTTAGGGCATAATAATAATTTTGTACATCAAAGATCCGTTTGTCTTTGCAATTTCAAAGCATCTTGCAAATAATCAGCTTTTTTATTCCAGGTGTTATTCCATTTGTTTTATTCCTTATGTTGTGTTTTTTTTTCTGGGCACCGGTCCTGAATTTATATCCTAATTATTCCTGAATTGATTGCAGACATTTTTCCAGATTATTTTTTGTCGAATTTTATTCCTTAAAAAAAAAAAAAATAATAATTCTAAGTATTGTTCCTGAAATGATTCCAGGTGTTATTACAGGCCCTAACGTTTGTGTTATTCTGAATGTTATAATTGGTTTTATGCCAGACCTTAATCCAGGTGTAATTCCTTGTTTGCTTTGGAGGGCGAAAGTGTCAAACAGATGTTTGAAACCCCGCCCCCCCCTAAAGTTCTTCAGGTGCAGGGCAGTGCTTTGGTAATTACCGTCCGTCCGAATGCGCCATGTATGGATTGACACGCTCATTTCGTTGCGAGACTTTATCATGCGCGGTTATCACTTCAGCACCCTCGCAGGAGTTTATGGAAATGACGATCGATTCGCCTCTCACCGCCGGATAAAGTAGCGTCCGTCAGTTAGTGAAATTGGTGGCAGGGGCGATTTAATTTCTCGATCCATCCAGTGGGCGCTACTGAGTAAATTTTGTTTCATTATGTTCATGACGGGGGCGTGCGGTCAGGGGAGGCAGATGAGGCAGAGCCTCACCTCTGAATGCATTGCGCAATCATCACAAACTGGGTTGATACATGCAACTGGCTCGTGCTGCTTGCCGAATATCTGCATGTCGCAAATATAATGTTTAATGTGAATAAGCGACCCTTTGTGCTTTATATATTTGTAAATGTGACACTAAAGGAGTCGGTGCCTCACCAACCATGAACCTCATCGCACGCCACTGGTTCATGACCACCTAAATCCCCCAAACACTGTCACCAAAATGCACAAGTTTGACAAAATCGGGCAAACCGAGGCTTCTAAAATGGTATTGATTTATCGGAAGAATAAGCCCTGATTATGATTAGGTGTACCCGATGCTGTGGCGGTGATGGGAGGAAGTTCATGCCAGAATGTCCCAAAGTTTTGGATGATTTGACATCAAAACCTGCACCTCGCATGCATATTTTGTATTGGTGTTGTGGAACGAAAAGGACAATCCTGAGAATAGGCTGTGTGCAAGTCCAGCCAGTCAGGCAAGTTGTGAAAGCTTTAAAACCTCTCTTTGTCCTTACTTATTTGTACATTGCGTATCCGCGTCGCCCACGCAGTGGTGGTGCTCATGGACATGTTGAGTGGTCTTGGTGGGATATCAAGAGCTTCTTGTTTACCGCTCCTGTTGTGTTATTTGTTGTTCGGCGTTCCCGGGCGAGCAGATGAACAGCTCCATCTGCAATATTTATAGCGCCCGTAAACGTATAGACGTGCAAATAAAAGTTTTTACGGCGCAGGCGGAATTTATTCATCTTTTATGGAGTCTGAAAAGGAAATTCTTAAAGCAGATATCAAGGTTGGGGGCGGGGGTGGGGGGGGGGGGGTGCTGTCATCTGTTCCATTCCTGCCTGCATTATCTTATTCATCATTATTAGGTCTAAATTTGTTTTTTTTTGGGGGGGGGGGGTGACATGACTGAAAATGTTGCCATTTGGTGGCTGAAAATCAATAAGGGTCTCGTTCTGACATGGACTAATAATCGGCAAGACGGAAGACTTTTGGTCGAGAGGTGACGGCTCCAAACTGGAGAAATATGAAACCTCCATCATGTTTTTCAACATTTTATACAAGACATTTTTGAGAGATACCAAAGCCGACCATATCTGATGCTGAGGCTTCATTCGCCATAGTACAGGATCAAATCATATCGACGCTCATAAACGATATACAGGGATTGAATTTTTGTCTGAGTAGACCAGAGATGAATCTAATACATATTTGATATTTGACCTGATTTCAGCTTCTTTCTTCCTTGCCTTCAGTCTGTTTCGATGACATTTAATATCGACATTAGCTGGCCGATTGCTATTAACTCCGTGCTTTTTCTTTCCCCCCACTTCACGCCACACAATTTTTGTATCCTGTGCCATAACTCCCCATCTTGCTCATTATTTTCTTCTTTTGTTCTTGAAATGTATTTAAAAAAATAAATGCATCCTTTGGTGATGTGAACCACCCGGCCGGGGGAGTTTTATCGCGTTGTTGTCTTGTTGGTAGCGCTTGTAGCCTGTGGTGATAATTACAAAGGAAAATCTTTGTTAACAATCAGATCCTGGATTGTATTTTTTTATTTATTTTCTTATAATGTGCAGGAATATGCACTTTTGGACTTTTGAGTAGTGTGCGCGCCCCTTCATGATGTGCATTTGCTGGAGTTAAAGTGGTGCCTTGACTCAGTTGAGTTTTTCAAGTTTAAGAGCTGCCCCCCTACCCCCACGAAAAAAAAAAGAAATGGAGTCCTTGCATTTTATTTCATTTCAATGGAGAAATTTGGTAAGTAAATTGAGTTACAATTTTGGACAGCGAGCAAATTAAACTTGTAAGTCAAGGTAGGACTATATTGACTTCTTACTACGGGAGATCCCATTTCCGCCAAACAGACGAAGGCAATTTTCTGGATTTATTGCAAACGCATTCATACTTAGTGTCTGTGTGTGTGTGTGTGTGTGTGTGTGTGTGTGTGTGTGTGTGCGCTCTCGGCAGCTGTAGACGGGCGATATGTTGAGTTGACAAACGGCGGCGCTCTCAACTGTATGCGTTCACGCCACAAGAACATAAACGACATTGGTGTCTTTTGTTAAATATTGATGTTTCCCACAACCCTGCCACCCCAAAAAAGAAACAGGCTGCGTTCCAAGTGAAGAGCGTTGGCAGCTTCCACTCCATCGTACAGATTTCTTTTTTCTTTTTAATTAGTCCAACAATAGATAATGCAACTGCGCTTTATTTTCCTCCATGGCGGAATTTTCTATAAGGCTCACATCAGACTGGGCGCATGTGTGTATTTATTTGATGATGTCAATAATTGTGTTACATGAAATATAACGTCTTGGAACATAAATTCAGACTGTCATCGAGTAATTTTGTGCCATCCTCCTTCGCGTTCAGGTGATTTCCTGCAATTTTTCCTGCCGCTGATTTGCATGTGAACAGCGATTCCGATTCCGCTGATTAATGGCCGTGCTATTGGCCCAGAAAGCACCTTGGGTGACGCGATAGGCCCGCACCACCGCCGCTATCAGTTGCCAAAGAATATTCCTGTAGTTAATCTTCTCAAAGGAGCGTTCGCGTAAGAGATATCGGCTTCCACGCGGGCGCGGTATGGAAATGAAAGATTTGAGAGCAACGGATGTTCCCGAGAGGATGACACCTGTCACGTTCGCTGATCCTTCGATGACACACGACGGGTCAAATTTTATGAGCGATAAATTAACTGTTCAAGTTAGCTTGTTAGCATCGCCAAAGTAGCATGATTGTTTGAGCTTGTGGTTTTATTTTAACCATAAATATGTTTTTGACAAAGGCTATTTTCACATTTAAAAGTTAATATTTTTAGAATTTATACCATGTCGTCGATGTTTCTGTGGGTAATAATTTAGTAACGGTCTTGTGAGTCATATTTCTAGAGGTTGTTGTTTCGTCAGGCTAATTGTTAGCTGGTGAAAAAAAATGCTTTTTTTTCTTTCTTGGAGTTTATTTCAAAAGAGAGGAAATTATTCAAACGTATACATACGTATGTGTATACTGTATCAAAGTAAAAAATTCGGATCACCTACAGCTAGCTTGTGCGCTCCCTGCCACCTAACTGCATCACTTGGCGTATTATCACAATTAGTTAGCTTAGCAGCCTTGTCGTTTTTATAATTGAATGACTATTGAAACAATGTTCAGTGTTCTACGTTTCTAAATTTGAGGCTAGCTTGTGTGGTCACTGCCAGCTAATGGCATCACTTGGCGTATTATCACAAGTAGTTGGCTTAGCAGCCTTGTCGTTTTTATAATTGAATGATTATTCAAACAATGTTAAATGTTCCATGTTTTTAAATTTGAGGCTAGCTTATGTGCCCATCGCCAGCCAACTGCATCACTTGCCGTATTATCACAAGTAGTTAGCTTAGCAGCCTTGTCGTTTTTATAATCGAATGATTATTCAGACAATGTTAAGTGCCCCATAATTTCAAATTGAGGCCCGCCGCGATGTCAGCGAGATAACTAGCCGGCTAGCTCAACTGCTAAGTGGCTGTTATTTTATTTAGAAGCGTTTTTCATTTGTCTCATTCATAATTGTGTTCGTTCTGGTCTTAAAGCCCCCCCACTCCCCAGATGTGCTGTAGCCCTTAATTGGAATTAAAGAAAAGGAATTGCTGTAAAATGAGCGTAAACATGAGCGTGCAGCCTCCTCCAGCCAACCAAATGGAGCCATCCGTCAACTTTAATGCTTGTTAGCGTTACGCCGCCACCGGCTTTCATCATTTAACGGTCTGTTGATGCCACGGTCGGACTTTAACGTAAATGTTGACCGAACTGGGGTCTGCCGAGTACAAGCGAGTGTGCCATGCAGGCAACAAGTACGCCGCCTTCCCGGATCTTATTAAACGCCCCATCTTTTTTCATTAGCCAGCCAGCCTTCTATTGACCGCGAAAATGTTTTCATTTCTCACGCCGGCATGGTGGCAGTGAGTAAAAGCTTCATCTGGTTTAAGTCAGGGCTTTCTAATTGGATATGTCTCGTGCCAATAATCTCGTTATTCATGATTGGAACCGTCATGAAGTCTTCCTCCTGGAATCGTTGCGTTCATACATGCTGCGGCGACTTTAACCCGTTCATGCTAGAACGATGAGTGCTTTTTATTTTAAGCAAAGAAAAAGTGCATCATGGATGACAATGGACAGTGATTCAGTCACATTTCGTCTTGTTCTCGTGCTTTTCAATAGCTCTGCTTTGTCGCAACTGACACATTTGACATCCTGCGTCTAAGGAAAGAAATTCTGAAGAACTCTTCACTCGAGTGGGCAATGGGGCTGGCGATGACTTCTCTGTTCATTTTCTTCACCTGAGCCTTTGCAGTCGAGTTGTTTTGCTGTTCTCCGCCAAATGTTTCATTAAAATTCACACCGCCCGGGGCAAAGAGAAGTTTCCTCCGGTCGGGAAATAATTACAGTAACAGCTGAAATGATATCCTGAGATTGAGTATTACTCACTAAACTGTGGATTAGGAAGTGATTTTTTTTTCAGGTGGGGGTGTGGGGGTGGGGTGGAGTTTGACAATGCTTATTGTAATGCCCTTGCATGTGGGAAAGGAGAGCCAAAGTTGCCCGTCTACCTTTCAGTGGTTGCTGCAGTTTAGTGGAACAGTACAAAACAAGTCGCCAAATGTTGCTAACAGATCAGACCCCGCCTCTTATAGGCACACACACACACTATGTACAGTATTTGCTCTGCATTTTAAACTTGCATTTAAAATTTTTTTTTTGTGGGTCCAGATACTTTTACAATGCGTTTGTGTCGTTAGAATTGAAAGTCTTGTCCCAACAGAGAAGCCTCAACAAAGTTTTATGAACCAAATCAGCAAGTAAAGTGATGTTTCCTAATACCTCCGTATAAACGGCATGGGGTCGCAATAACGCTAATAGACCTCCCGTTGCGAGATGAACGCGCAGAGGAGCGGACTTTTTTTTTTTTTCCTCTACCTCTGCTACCAAATTCATTAGAGGTGGTAACGATCTGTCCTCGGCGACAGCTCGGGGTGGGCAAGGTCAGCCCCAAAGCTGCGATACAAATGAGGGGAAACGTGCGCCTGGCATTTTGACTTTCATTTGAGGAGGAATAATACAATATGCTTGAGATGCAAGATGGCGAGTGTGTCTGTCCTGATGAATCTGTGTAAAAGTTGAGGCGAAAAAGCCCACGAAGCTCCTGAGATGCAAGGGCGTGCCAAGGTCATTTTCGTGAAATGGCCTATGTTTTCGTCTTTGGCGATTCGGGTTCGCCGGCAACTATCGATGATGGGTTAGAGTGAAGTGAGGCTCCGTTCAAATCTTTGCAAGCACTTGTAAAATCGCAATCGTCCCCGTGACTGCGATGGCGCTTCTCGGAATGTAATCCTGATGAATGCCATCTTGCACAATAGAAATTCAAGGGCTCGAAACAATCCCTTCGAGTGGTTTTCTTGTTGGGTGAATCTGTGCAGTTTTCCCCTTCCCACCGTCACCCCCCCACCCCCCCACGCGTCTTGTTCCCCTCAGGCTGTCATTGAAAAAGGGCCCACACATGACAGGACGTCGTGCGGCGTAATTAAGGTGATAATGAAAACATCGATTTGTGCCGCCACGGCTTTGGGGGGGGGGGGGGGGGTTTATTTGTGCTTGGGTGATTGTGTCACTTCGTGGAAGTGCCGCTCACTCCTTTGGGAATTGAGGGCCCGCTCGGTTGTCTTTGGAGCTTGGCGATGGTAATAAGCAACCCAAGAAAGAAGGATCGAGAGCATCATCAGAAAAGCGCCAAACTGGGAAACGTTGGGCTTTTATTTTGTTCATATTTGAATCGGCTTTTCTTGTCTTTCCAGTTCTATGTACCTACTGAATGATCTACAGTGGGTATAAAAAGTCAACACACCCCTACTTCAACTTATTCGGTACCAATTCTGGACCAAGTCTGAAAAGACGTTTAAAAACGTCTTTGGGAGTGAATGAGTAGAATCGTTTTTTTTTTTTTTTCTTCATGGTTTGAGAACAATTCGATCACAACTTTTTCTGTCGTTGATACGACTGACTGCATGTGTGATGCAAGTTTGGCCATACTTCCACAAAAATGATGAAAAAGAAGAACACTTGTCCCTACAGTGGCCGTTCAAAGAGGGTGTGCAGACTTGTGAAACCACTTACCTGCTTCCCCACCCGCCAACTGATTACTCGATTGCCTGCAGCAGCCTTTTGGTCTGGTTTTCCATTTTTATTTATAAAAAATGTTTTGGCTCAACGTCGCCATCAGGCGACATGTGTTGAAGCAGATTTTCGCAGGCCTCCCCGCGGCTCGCACGCGGCTTTGGCCACTTTCCTACCTGACGACTTTCCAGACGTTTGGCCTGCCCGCAGACTTCCGCCAAGCTTGCCGTTCCCCCCCCCCCCCCCCTCTCTCCACGCAAGCCAGATGCTTCTCATTTAGCTTCACAACCAGGCTGCCCACCCCCCCCCCAAAACGCCTTCGCTTGGCGGTGTTGATGTTAGTTGAGCGCTACGAGGGGGCTTTTAACGCGTCGCCGCGGCTGATAAGTTCAGCCGATATATTTCTGCTGTCAGCAGTCCAGCTGGAGTCGCGGGCCACCCCGTGGCCTCCCGCGAGCTTGTTTTGACACTGTTATTCCCAGTAATTAATAGCATACCCTCCGCACGCTCCCTCATCTTCTTCCTTGGCGCAGCGGGATTTATCTGAAACGTGGATTTGTTCACTTCTTCGTATTTGCACCATCGCGTCTAAATTCAGACTTTCAGGGTTATTGATTTATAGAGTGGAGTTCAGATGAAGTGAGGGGCCGAGGGGGGAGTAATGGCGAAGCTGTATGTGTGCGTTTTTAAAAAAAATATTATTCTCAAGGCCGCTAACCGCTAAAGTGCTTTAAATTTCAGCCGCAAACTCAAAATGGAATTAATTAATACGGCTTGACCATGAAACGTTATTGGTTTGTCCAACTGCTTCACTTTCTGGAAACTCACCAAATGGATTTCTTAACATTGTGAGAATGGGGAAATAAGTCAATCACAGAACCGTTTTTAACTCATTCACTCCCAAAGACGTTTTTAAACGTCTTTTCAGACTTGGTCTAGAATTGGCTGGTACTGAATGAGTTAAGATAAGAAAACCTTTATTCGCCCCACGATGGAGAAATTCAATTTTTTTTCTCACAGAACCCCCCCCCCCAACCCCATCCATTTAGTTTTTTTTGCTCAGGCCAAAGCCATGTCTAAATTAAATGTAATTAAAATTAATGCTTTGGCGCCATCCTGTGGCAACTAAGTGCGAAAATATCTAAATAAAGAGGGTGGCTTCATTTAGTCAGACGTTTCGCTGCCATCACGTGGCATCTTGAAACCACGGAACCTTGTCGGAGTGAAAACTGGAGTTTCATTTAGTCAGGCACTTTTTTTTTGGGCATCAAGAGGCCATTCTAAACATTTTTTGAGGGGTGTAAATAACTCCTATTTTATGATCATTGCGCCAACTGAACCAATTATGTCGTTTCAATGGGGAAAATTACAAGATTGGTCAGTTACCTTAACTCGCAAGTGTGTTTTAAAGCAAATTAGTTCACACTACACACGATTTAATGATTACACAAAACTGTTTAAAACCAAAACGTGGATTTGGTGGGTTATCTTTGCAGGCGTTTGGTAGCGTCGGAATCACTTCTCCTGGGCGTTCGTATTGCTCCACGTGCCGATCTGCCACGCCGGCGTGCACGCGCCGCACTCTCTCCCCATTCACGCGCGCGCGCGGAGAAATCACGTCTGCCGATCTGCCTCCGCGCACGCCCGCTGCACGTGAGCGCGCGCGTGGCTGCGTGTCCGATCAAGTCCGCACGCAGTAACCACAGACGAGTCCGAGTTCGCTTCTTGCTTCCTCGTGTGCGCCCCCCCCCCCCCACGACGAGCGAAGCTTTCCACGCTAATTGCAACATGAAGGAGAGAAACCTGATCGAGACGGCCAAGATGCAAGGCAACGTGCTGGTGAGCGAGCCGCTTCGGCTTTTGCTTTTTTTTTTGCTTTCGCTTCGCTGCCCGGAGCGTTTTCGATTGTAAAAAAACAGCCCGTCAACACGCGCGCGTCATGACGCGCGATCATTTGGAGTGTCACGCCCTTTTCCGCTGCACGTCAATCCCACTTCAAGAAAGTTTTTTTTTTTTACCTCTTTTATGGGCTTATGAGTTTTACTTGCGTTGTCCTGCAGCTACGGTCTATACTTCATAGATGTCCCGTGGCTCTCATTTGGCACATATTGCATCTTTAAATTTTTGATTTGGAGGAATATTGCACTTGTGTGTGTGATCAGATTTTGAGCTTGAAGCTTTGTTGCTGAATGTGAGCTTCCCCCAAAGTTCTTCCTGAGTTCGTTGTGCCTGGACGGGTATGAATTGTAGATATTTGATCGTTAACAAATAAATCCCGGTGACTTTTTTTTTTCCTCATCGAAATTGACATCACAGGTTTCACTTCTTTGTCATTCATTCTAAGAATGTATGTTGCCTAAACGGGTTGCGGTGGAATTCCAAGAACACAAAGCAATTTCGGATGTTATCCGGAAGGCATGAAGTGAATGGCGTGCATGCGCACCAATTATTTTTTTTTCTTTACCTCATGGTTGCGCGACTGATTTGCCAAATTTCGCAACCCCCCTTCCCCTCTAAAAAAATGAAGGGAGACGCTTAATCATGTCGGGAGAGTGCAGATTACAAAATCTGATTGAACTCACTACAATGAAAGAACAAACTACTAACTTGTCAATGGCTGAATGAATAATGCTTTTTTTGCGGGGCCGGGGGGCATCAAATGAACTATAGGGACAGCTAATTTCTAAATATAATTTTTATTATTATTTTTGAATCAACGTACAATGAAGATTGTAACTTCGAAACCCCCGTCACGGTGAACAAAATACCATTTGCATTGGACTGGAGGTCCCGATAGTTGGGGACCTTCTCTGCCTCTTCTTCTTATTCTGAATTACACGACATCCCCTTCGGTGCTTCTCGGTATGTTGCAGTAATGACGTCGGGGTGGGATTTGACGTTGCAGAGCTCAATGTGATCCGTCAGAGTCAACTTTCCTGTTGTTTATTGGTTCCCGTTAGGTTGGTGACTTGATATTTGGGTCGTGTCATGTAAATAGCTACATTGTAGGGTCAACTGGTAGCTTGGTGGTTGTAGTTTTGGGAGGGGTGGGGTGGAAATAACATCGTGCAAAGATGAACGATACAAGTTTGTAAAAGGTGCAAAACAAGATGCAGAGAAGAGGCCATGAATTTTTTAAATCTCACTCTAAATCCCTCACCGTACTTGAAAATACAACAGATACTACATCCAATGTTATTTATTAACTTTTTTTATGGGGGGTGCGGGGGTTGTCTGATGAATAATCCTGAACCCGTAATTGTGTATGACTTTCTCATTCTTTCTGACCTTGACAATAGATGCAAAGGTTAGGAAGGAGGCCACAATTGCTTTTCCAATCGACAGCCAATAAATTTCCATTAAAGGCAGTGGCTTGTCAGGGGGTGGGGTTGTGGGGGGGCGGAGATTGGGGCCTACTGTGTTGTTTAAATGAAACAAATGACTCCCGGCAGGTTTAGCGGGCCGCTCACCTTGAATGATTGCGGCTCGCCTCCCACCTGCTTGCCGTGATGTGCATTGATACCCCCCCCCCCCCCCCCAACCCCCCTTCTTAGTCACACTTGTTGATGATGTGCCTCTCGCACTTCTTACTCACGGCGCTCACAGTGTCTGTGCATTTCACAGGCACATGAGTAGGTGCGTCGTATGCAGTGTGTCGTGACGTCACGCGCTAATGTCGGGTTAGCTTGCCTCAATCTCTCACAGGTTTTGAAGGCTATCGTAAACAAAGTGGCAACTGGCTTGCGGTATTTGATGCCATCGGGTGGGTCAGTTGTCTGGCCTATTTTTTTTGGGGGGTGGGGGGCGGGTGCAGTTGCTCCATTGCTAGGTTGATAATTTTGTCATAGTAGTTGATAGTTTGGCTTGCCGGCTATTGGGTGTGTCGTTGGATATAAATCAAGGGTTCAAGAAGAAAAGATGAGAGAGAAAAATGGGAGGCTGGTTGGTTGGTTAACTGGTCAGTCGATTTGGAATTAAAAAGAAAATAAGGCAAAAAGAAAAAGGTAAGCTTGTTTGGTTGGTCGGTCAGTTGCTAAGTGTGTTGGTATGCTAGCTAGGTACCGTAGTAGTTGGAAGAAAAAAGCAGAAAAAAGGGACTTTGTTGGGTCTGCCATTTTGATTAGTCGATAGGTAGATGCTGTATTTGATTAGGTTGGTGGGTATATTGATAGCTAAGTTGGCAGGAAATCAGCCAGGTAGTTAGCTTGCTAGGTCTGCCTTGATCAGTTGGCAGCTAGCTTGATTGGTTGGTGAGCCGGTGAGTTGGTAGGGACACTAGGTGGTAGTTTCAAGAGTTTGCTAGATTGTCGGTCAGTCGCGAGGTAGTAAGTCAGTTGTTCGGTAGGTAGATATTGGAAAGAGTTAAATGGTGGCTAATAGAGATACCCGACGAGAGATTTTGAAATCGGCCTTTGTTGGTTGTTAAAACTGCACTTTTTTTTTTAAACCACACACACGGGAAATAAATGTTTGTTTTTTTTCCCCCTGACGTTGCAAAACCACTTTTCTCTATTACTTTGCAGCCCACGCCTATATTCTTGCTGCGGAAGCCAGTATGGAGAATCGTGTTTGGCGGCGTACAATGCACTTTGTTGCATGGTCTCCCGGGGAAACAGGCCCGGGGAATTCAATTAGCCGTGCAGCCGTGTCCATCTTTCACGTAAGCGCCTTGCGTTTGGACGCCTCCACAGGAGAAGAGGCCACCAGCAAACTCAGACTCCTCCCCGTCCCCTTTTGTAGAGGCTGTCTAATGAGATCATTAAAGCGAGCCGGATTGAAGATGAGCGATCGCCTGTTGCGGGGCGCCGTTGTTGTGCGCTCGCTCAACACCGGAGGGCTGTTAAGCTCACAGGACGTTCCCCGCCGCCCGAATTAATAATTCGCACGTCCTCGCTCGCCGTTTGCTGATCTATTTTTAATCAGGCTATAGATGTTAGCGATTCGTTTGATTTAATTGGGGAGGTCTCTTGAAGGCCTGGTGGCCATTTCCTCGCTGCACAATTAATGCCGTGCGGATGTGTTTTTTCTGAGAGATACTCATAAGCGACGACGCGGCTCGTTAGAAGTCTGAACAAGCCCACGAAAAAAAAAAAAACGATCAAAAGTAATTCACAACCAAATGCAGCACGGGTCTAAATTGAATTACTTTTATCTAGCTCATGCAAATTGTTGTCTTGCTTAACCGCAGGAAGCGATGTGCTGAAGCTTAAACGTCCCGATCCGCACGTTGAGTTGAGGATTTCACTCCCAATTACTGAGCTTTGCCATCTCTACTCAAAAGCTGATTCTGCAGCCTTGAGTCATGAATCACGACGCTTGACGCTTCCGGGGACAATGCGGCATCCAAACTTGGAAGGACAAAGATGTACACCAAGGCCCGTGTGATATATGCCCAGAAAATGGTCGCTGTCACTTTGGCTTTTGACAGTTCATTAATTTGTGCTTACGTATGTTTCAGTAGATACTTTATTACCTTATTGGCCCGAATATAAGACGGCCTAGATTATAAGACGGCCCCCTCTTTTTAAAGACTGAAAAGACCAAATGAATTTTTATACAGAAAATAATTACAGTACATCTGAAACTAATGATTCTAACAATATATTTGAGAGAAAAAGCATGCATGTTATTTTGCCTCATTCAAATCTTTATATCTGAACATTTAAAAATGTAAACTAAAGTGTAATCACATTTGTACTTTTCTCCAGACTGTTGCTACGTTTCTCCATTTTCTGTTATCACTTCTATTAATTTCTTTCTTACCGCTATTTTTTAAATTGTTCTTCTTCGTGCTACCGCCGTTTTTATTTTTATTCTTCGCTACAGGGGTTCACTTTGGCCTGGGGAGTCAAGTGCAGCATTCGCTTCAATGATATCTGGCGCCATCTAGCGTTGTGAGTGGGTATAATGTCTACACCCTGAATATAAGACGACCCCCACTTTTATTTTATTTTTTTACTCTTATTTTAATGCAAAAAATACCGTCTTATATTCGAGCCAATGCGGTATTATTTTTGAAACTTTTAATAAATGAGGTTTTTGCTTTTTGACAGCATTGCCGATCTCAAAATGTACCACTTGATAGCGATTGAGTCGATCCTTTAGTTTGGCATCCCTGACACGCCGGCGCCTCAGCGAAGCAGAATTAATGCGTGACGGCGGCCACCTTGGGCCCGTTTGCGGATTCCCCGCTGATCGGGCAGATGCTCGCCGCCGCCGACTCAATCTGCTCTCGCGCAAAGCGGTGAACCTTATTTATACCGCCTGTAAATCCGAACTAAGGAGAAGAATTATAATTGTTTCGATGCCAAGGACTGCGCCTTCTTTTTGGGCGTCTTGCGGGCTCCTTTATGTGTAAATGAAGCTAGCGGGTAGCGCCGCGAGTTGTCCGCGGCGGAGATGAAAATGCCAAACTGTCATGGAAGTGTGCCCGGACGACGACGCTGCCAACGCGCTCGTACTTCAGTCAAAAGTGCCGTTGGTGTTTCATCTTTGGCGTGTTTTGAAAACAACGCAGCGCGATATCGTTAGCCTGAAAAGACACAACTCCACATTGACACTGCACTTGTTTGGCTCCCGCTTAACGCTTTTCTAAACTTTCACCATCGGAAGTTGGTGAAAGAGACAGAGACTGAAGGCGTCGCAGAAAGGTCCAGTTGAGAGCTGTTCCTGGGGTCGGTATCTTGGGATTTTGAATCCAGCTCTTTTATAGGATCTTAATTGTGTACCCAATCAAGTGGCCTTTCCTGTCTATCGCATGAAATCGCGGTTGGAGCTCGCTTCAGCGAAAAGTGGCGCGTCGAAATCCAATTCATCACCCGGCGTCGGCGTGCTACTCGGCCCGGATTGTAATTTTGCTTCAGAGCGCGGAGACTTCACTCGAGAAGCTTTGAGAAGTACTTTGAACCTCTCGTGATTGACTGACGTATGTTTTAGTGCCGCTCTCTCACCTTTTGCGCCGTAATTCACAATGAGAGCGACAAGAGGCCCCCCCCCCCCCCCCCTCCCCGAGCATCCCGCCCATCATCTCGCATCCTTTCATCTCGGTTAACCTTCCGCCGTTTGCACTCCTTTTACCCCCCTCTCTCTTCTCTGCAATGACATCTTCCTCAAATGTGCGGCTCTCATCCGCACGCCCGTGACATTTCCATTTTTTTTTTCCCTCCCCTGGCGGCGAACGGGCGGAAAAAATCTGTGCGGATTGATAGAATTTGGACATAATGAGAGGCTTTAAAGTCGGAGGCTGTCAGGTGAGAGTGCACCTCGGTGCACCTTCTCAACCCCCCCTCCCTCTCCACTCGCACCCGCTACCGCCTTGGAAAGGTCAACGTGCTTCTTAATCAAACATCAGGGAGGCCAACCTGCCTGTCAGCTGGACGCAGATGCTCTCCTGCTGGGTTTAAAGCGCACTTCCCTACTATCTGCCCAGCTCCGGGTTGGAAAATCAGTCATGAGATGCGTTTGATGTCGGGATCGCCATTAGGAGTCAATATTCGTAACTCCCATCGAGGGAATCTTTAGCGTGCTAATTGTAGCACGCTAAAGTAATTTGAAGTACAGTGGTACCTCTACTTATGAAACGTCACTTCATAAGAAATGTTCAAGTTACGAAACGCCTCAACAGGAAAATATCGCCTCTTGTTGGGCAAGAAATTTCAAGATACGAAAATATAGTAATCTAATTGTAAGATGTATTTGTTACACATTTTTATGCTTTAGAAAACATTTTTCAGAATTTTTGCTGTGGTCTTGAAACGGATTAGGTTATTTACATGGAAAACGCATCTTAAAAAATTTCTAGTTAAGAAATTTCATTGTAGAACCAATTAAGAGTAGAGGTACCACTTTACATTGTTCAGCAAAACGATGCGTTTGATGTCGGGATCGCCATTAGGAGTCAATATTCGTAACTCCCATCGAGGGAATCTTTAGCGTGCCAATTGTAGCTGCTGTTGAACATCATGTGGTTATGGTAGGGCTTATTCTGTATTTATATTTATTCAGAGTCAAGTTACCAGCCAATTCTGGGCCAAGTCTGAAAAGACGTTTAAAAACGTCTTTGGGAGTGAATGAGTTAAGGGTCAGGGTGGTGTTAGGGAAAGGGTGAGGGTTGGGGGGGTGGAACTAGGTTTTGTGCGTAGGACAAAAGGTTCAGGTTCGACCCGTGTAAACGTGCTATCACGTCGTAATAAAATGATGAGCGGCATCATCATCATCATCTTTCCCTTCATCTGTAAAAGGACTCATTTTCTATCTGATGAGTCCGCGACCGCTGTCTCGCCGTCTCGTCGGGGGCGAGTTGTTCATCTCCAAAGTGCGTCCAGTAGGATTCATCCATTACGCCGAGCCCTAATCAGGTTTGCTGCGGCTCATTGCTCCGCCGCAGGGACTCCGGGGGGCGGGGCTGATGTTGTCCCAGAGCAAAATTGCTTGCCGAGATGATGATGATGATGTTGATCTTGTCCTTCGATGATCAAAGCTTCACTCTTGAATCTGAACGCAGGATGTTTGGAAGTGCACCGGAACTTTGCCCGGCTCTTCCTAAAAAGTTGGAAGCAGCATACTATTGTTGGATACGTCTCAGTACGTTTTTTTTGTTTTGTTTTTTTCTCAACCGCTGATTTATTTGCTCATGAAGCCTTGTGTCTCAGTCTTTTTATGCGCACATTTGCAGTCGAAGTATAACGGGTGAGCTCTTTTTGAGAGATACGGAAGAGGATTTGTTTTTTGTTTTGTTACACTTAATAACTTAACGCATTATCTCGGTTTGGTTTGTTGGACATGTGCATGAGAAAATGGCTCTGTTGCGCTCCCTCTAATTTTGGAAATTTAAGACCTCGGAAGTGGTTTAATATAAAATTTAGGTAGGAACGCGATATCTGTGGTGAGTGGACCCACAAAAAAGCCTCAGAAAGCAAACAAAACATCGGCCGCTATGGGTTGAAGCAACTGATTTCGGATCGTCTCGGCTTTTTCCGGGAGTCCTTCAAAGATGAGAGCATTTGTCTCATTACTCGCTTAATTTTGGCCCACGTTAGACAAACGGGTGGTGCAAAGTCATCCAAATGTTTCATTTTGCTTGTTGTGTGTTAGTAGACCGGTGACCGTCGAAGAAATGCAGACGTACGCTTTTTTTCGGTGATGTTTTAGTCTGCCTAAGTGAGCACTTTTGGGAATGAGGTTTTCCTCTTGTTATGAATCTTCCACCTTTTTTGGGGGGGGGGGGGTTTAATTGGGCGCTGTTACTCTGCAGCATCAAATCTGTCGCTTGCGGCACTTGCCCGCCGAATGCTAATCGTCCTCCGGTTATAGTCAAAAACATGAACGCAAGATTGTCTTTTTGTGTCCATTCGGGGCCTTTTTTTTTTTCATTCCAGACCGAAAATAATAGCGTCTAGACACGAGCCGTCACTGACATTTTACATCTGTCCACCCACCCCCCAAAAAAAAGAAATAAAAATACCAGTGAACATGAAGTCTGCACTCAGAGAAAGTTCTGGCCTCCACCTTGTTTATGTTTGATGTTTGTTCCATTGGCTGGGTGACGCCGCGAATGTCAAGAGTCTTTGCTTTCATTTCTGCGGTTTATTTTGGGGGGGGGAAGGAGGGGGTTAGAACTGGGCCACGAGAGCCCGGCTGAGCGCGAGCATCAAGTGTCATTGCGGTGTATTGAAGCAGATAGATCTCCTCTGCTTCAATATTTGCCTTGTTTATGGCGAAGTGCCTCGTATTAGCCGTCGGCAAACATCGGCGACGTGAGCCGCCGCCATGCAAATCCCCTCCCCCGCGAGGCCGCCGAGACATTTGAACCTCGGCGAGTTTATCGGACGCTTAATCGCTTGCTCAAATAGAGAGCGATAAGGCGAGCCAGGCGGCGGCAGCGGCGGCGAGGATGCAAATGAAATGTTTGCCGCCGATGCCGCCCACGGTGCGGCGAACCGCAGTCACCTCCGCTGGGGCCTACTTTGTTCGGGCTTCACAAACACCGAGCATGTGTCTTTAAATAGTCGCTCGGCGGAGTGAGGGGCTGCTTGTGAACGCGTACCACGTTTTACCGTCAGGACCCCGTGAGACTCCAATGGGCCTTTTCATCTTGCGGTATGAGTCTGCCTCCATATCCCACACTGGTGGGAGGCTGGAAGGGGCGGGGGGTAGGATGAGTGAGGTGCAGTTGCACCTCGAGGGCCTGTAGCATTGCTTTGTCCACCACGTCGTTCCCGCTTCGAATCTCGCGGGAGTGGTGTAGCGGACAGGTGGGGGACATCAGTCACTCCATGTGTGGTAACAAGGATCTGCTTGATTGGCAGTCCGCCCCCTTTTCCCCTTTGTTGTTATTTTTAGGCCACACACTGCAAAAATTCAGCTTATATTTCTCACCGTGGCGTCACATGTTGATCGTGCATGACTGTATTGGTGGTTTTTTTGCATTGAAATAAGACTGAAAAATTGCAGGTGGCGCCTCATCAAATATTCACGGGTGTTGACTGCATAATAAACGGACGCCTGTTTATTTTGGCGCGCAGTGAGCGTGATGGGAACGCTTCCTGTCCATCAAAATGACATCATCTGGAGTCAGGTGTGCCAGACTGGAAATGGATCAAATCAGTCCTTAAATTAATCGCTTTTTCTGAGAGGGATGAATTAAGGCTATTAAAATGCTCAGCGAAAAGCTCATGGGCCTTCCCAACATACTGCTTTGATCGTTCTGCCGAAAAAAAAAAAATTGCATATCTTGTCTAATTTAAATTCATGCACCCAGAAATAATTCTCAGCTCAAGCCCAACAAGTTTTTTTGTTTTGTTTTTGTGGTTGTCAATTTTTGTGAAATTAAGCGCCCAAAGCCAGTCCTACTTAACATTAAATTTGGTTGACTATCATGGTGAGACCCACAAAAAAAGTCTCAGGAAACCCTGCTTCAAAATCAACAAAATCAATTTGGACAAAGCAGCCATATTGAACTTCTTTTTCCCCATTTCCCAGAGTCTTTCAATTTCTTTCTGCATATTTAGCCCCTGAAGCCAATTTGCCAACATCAAATTTTGTCGGCACGTCTATCACGATTAGACCCACCAAAACATCTCAAGAAGCAAAGCCGATGTGAAATTTGGTTGTCATTTCTATTATGGGTAGACCACAAAAAATGTCTGAAGACGTCTTATCTCAAAATTTGGGGTTGAAGGAGGCATATTTGGCTCATTTTGGTCTTTCCTGTAGTATTTTTAGTGTCTTTAAAAAAAAAAAAAAAAAAAAAAAGAGCTCATGTTCAAAGCCACACTCGGTTTTTCCCTTTGAGACCTTCAACAGCCTTGTTGAGTCCGCCTCGTCAAACCGCACAATATGTTGGAATTGCTTCCTCGGACCTCTGGGATTTTGTTTTCTCTTCGCTCTATCCTTTTATTGTGATCCCAAGGAGGCAGTGACACATCTGTAGTGAGGACTCGGTGAAGTAATTGGTGGACTTTTGCTTTGGAAAAACAAAATTCTCCTCCTCCAAAATCTTGGCGAAAGTCTTCCCAGAAGAGTGTTAGCTACAAAAATGCTACAGCGGTGTGGAAACTTGTGTCGATTGTGTCCCAATACTTTTGTCCTCATATTTAGCATTTATGGAGCCTGCTCAGTGTTCACTTTAATGCACAACTGCACGTTCTTTTCTTTTTTTAACGCATCATAAATTCCCCACGACCGAGCGAGCGAACTTCCGAAATGTTCGCTCTGCAATTTACGAGGACAAATTATAGGCGCGTATGTAAATCCCCCACATGGCGTTTCTACGCTCTCATCACGGCGTTGATTAAACGCCATCTGAAAGAAAGTCTCTTCCCTTTTCAGCAGTCTTGGAGCTTGAAATGCTTTTTTCAAACTTTTTCTGTTAGACCGTTTGCACATTCATTTCTGACAACGAAGCGCTCTAAAGCTGCACAAAGTACCGGTAGTACTTTTTTTCCCCAGGAATTATCTTACGATTGGAAACAAATCTCTGTATTCACCTTGCAGGTTTCTTTAAATAAATCAGCAGAGACAGAGATGAATGGCCGAGGCACACAAAGTGAAGGCAGAGGTGGAAGAATTTTGTGTGTGTGTGTGTTTTGGTCGTGATGACTGCGGTGTTGGCACCTCGTCCGATGAGGAAGAGGAGGGCTCCACTAATCCACCTACTGTCTGTTAAACCTGTCCCCGGGGACTTTTTTTTTTAAAAATCCCCATTGTGGATGCAAAGGAGAGGTGATAGCAAGCGGCAATGCGCTTGCTAATTGCCACAAGCAGAATGGACGTGAAGTGGCGAGCATGAAGTTGGCGCTGTGGCGCGCATACTAATCCAGGTGACTGCAACCGAGCGACTCGTCTTCGTTAGCGCAATTAATGCCAAGCGATTGAAAGCGTCCGCGTCGGGCCTGATCAAATAAAACACTCTTTATGCACGACGCTCAGTAGACAATCGACGATGATTTACAGTCGCCGTGCCGAGCTGCCGTCTTATGTTTATTATTTTTAAAACTTGGACGTCGCTTTATAGCTTACATTGCCCTCGAGGGCCCGGCTTCATTTAGAAATGTTTCGTGGTCAAGCGGCTAACTTCCATTTTCTCGTCCGAGTGCGCTTCATGCCGCTGCCACTAGATGGCAACGCTCCCTAACGTCCGGTCACCGTCGATTCACGTTGATTTCATTGCAGTGGAAGGATTGTACCCGTTGGTGGCAGTAATGCACCATCAAGACGGTTTGCCAGTTGCAAATAAGAAGAAGCAAGAACAAAACTTTTGCGACAGCCGTATTTCGGACTGGCGTTTTGCGACTGTTAATACGTGTGTGTATGTGTGTGTGTGTATATATATATATATCTATATATAATACACTTGACACAGTAGCGCATTCGTATGTTGTCTTTAATTAAGGAGGTGTGGCTTAGTGACATACGGTGAGGCTTAATTTTAGTGTCTCTTCCATGCTCCTTGTGAGTGTTTTCATTCCGTATTTGTGTGTGTTGACTATGGCATTAAATGAACTGCTGATAGTTAAAAAAACTTTTTTTTTTTATTAATCTTGCCCTTAATTAAGATGTTGGTTGGTTGTCTGTTTATTATTTTTTTGGGGGGGGTAGACAGATTAATTTGCATCTTCGTTTTTATTCTTTGAATGATGCTTTCATGTGTGTAATTGTGCTGCTGATTCGGTGTGAATACGATCCAGCTTTTTGGGGCTTGTGTTTGATTTTCTGCTCATTTGGATTATAACCTGATTCCAGTATAAATGTTTGTATGAAGTGGGGGGAGGGAGGACCCCAGGACCCCCACCTGCATTGTATTTAACCCTTTCAGGGACAGCGATTACTACAGTGGACAGTTGATCATGTTATCAAGTTACAGGGTGCACGAAAGGGTTAAAAGTATCCCACCAGGAGAGCTGAGCCAATTTGTGCCATGTTTGAGAAGATCGGACATGCCTCGCTGGTAGTTTGCCACGTGAGCTTTTTCTGCCTCCTACATGGAAGCACGGCGCTGACTCTGCGCTTTTTGCATCCGTCTCTCATGTAACATCAATGGCTCGCATTTCAGCTACTCGCACTCGAGATGTCACGGCAGCATCGCGGCCCCAATGCCGTGCGAGTTCTTCATCCTGCCACTTCTGAGAAAGCCCAAAGTGCCGCCGTTTGTGTTTTCTCACTTGACATTGAGTACCGCCCGCACTTGGCTCAGGCTTTACTGAGGATTTAGGACGCCGCCGTTCGCAATCGCAAATTCTTCAATGTTTGTTTCATTTTCAAGCTCGTTTTTTTCCACCCCTCCCACTGCCAATTGAAAGGCCTGTATGTGAGTGAAACATGAAACCAATGAAAGCCAAGGCATCTTGGCTCTTATTGATTCTTTCTTGAAATAACAAATATAAATGTGTTTACCGTTCTTCCCTTTAACTTCTGTTTAGCAAAAAAATCAATAATGACTTTAAATCCACACTTTGCCCATTCTGTCTTTTATCAGTTGTTGTTATTATGATTTTTTTTTAACCATTAGACATTCACCTTTTGGCCGCTATCCGTGCTGCCCCAAAAATCAAAGTGGACAAATGTGGGATTAAATGTATTGATTTTGAATGCGTGTGTGTGATGTGAAAAAAAACTGGTGAGAAACCTTTCGCCTGTTCAGATTGTGGCCAAAGATTCTCACAAATGGGGAACTTAAAAAGTCACACAAGAACCCACACTGGTGAGAAACCTTTTGCCTGTTCAGATTGTGGCCAAAGATTCTCTTGAAAGGGACACTTAAAAAGCCTAATGAGAATACACACAGGTGAGAAACCTATTGCCTGTTCAGATTGTGGCCAAAGATTCTCTCGCCAGGCTATCTTAATGGACTGCTTAATTTGAAGTCTCGCAATGGTTCAGGGCTCATGGTTCAAACCCCAACGACCCCCAAGCGGGAAAACGGCGGCGGGGACGGTCTTTTAAATCCCGCTGTGAAATTGCCGCCGCAGAACGCGGGATGACGCACGCGACATCTCTGTTGCAAATTGGCTTTCTTCTCGGCGCGCCGCGTTCCAACCGAGCCCAAATGTGAACTTTATACGGCGACATTGATCCACCCCACCCTCAGCCTCCCCCCCAGCAAGCCGCGTAGGATGGAAGGTGCACGCAGGTTTATGACAGTACTCGGGTGAAAAATGGCCCCCATCAGAGAAATGTGGCACGGCGGTAAAAATTCATGGCTTCTCTTTCTCTCTCACACACCTGAGATTTTGTTCCCTGACTCTCTTCACTCCCATTGCTGCTTTTTTGCCCTCTTTCTTTCTTTGAGAAGGTCAAAACTCTCTCACCTTTCTAGCTACACATCTTTCCCTACATCTGTCAAAATCACCTTTATGTCGCTCAAAGGTGGCCCCGAAGACCACTTTTTTGGGGGGGGGGGGTGCATAAGTGTGCCAAAGCACTACTTATGGCAAAATGAAGCTCCTCAATTCACTGCAGTGTAGTTTCTTTGCACTAAGATGTCTTAACATTCTAGCAAAACACTACCTCGGTCTAAATGAAGCTCCACAACGAATTCCGACATAGTTCCTTGGCACCAAGGTGCCACGAAAATGTGACAAAGTACTTACTTGTTGACAAATGAAGCTCCTCAATTCACTGCTCTGTATGTAGTTTCTTGGCACCAAGATTTGTGGCAAAGCACTATTTATGTCCAAATGATGGACCTAACCAACCTGATCTGATGAAATCATATAGATACCAAGAGTTTCTCCGTGTGGAGTTTACATTACGGCCAAATATGGATCCGATCTTGATTGAAACTTACATTTTTATTTGTAATTCTATTAAATATGTACTTCATAAATTTGAAATGATCATAAAATCTCTACAAGTGTGTACGCAACTGTAATTAGAAGAAGGAATAGAGGCTTCAATTTCACACCACGAGACATTTTTAGAACTCCTTTGAATGACAAAAATAGACAAAATGTATTTCGAGCATGTTGAGGACTGTCCTGCTCCGTTGATATTCAAGCGAATCGCAAACTTGCGACTCCGTGCCATTGTTTACACGCAGCTTGTCACAGGAATTGCCACCCCCGCGTGCCCCATGAAGGCATGTCGAGTCAGATGTGTGTGTGTGTGTGTGTGTGTGTGTGTGTGTGTGTGTGTGTGTGTGTGTGTTCATTCCAGGGAGCCTCCGCGTGAGGTGCGCTAGCATGAAATGAGAACTCAGCCGTCATAAATCACTGATGGGTTGGATGCCCTCACAAATGTGAATTTTCTTGCACGGCCACGCCTTTGCCTCCGCGGGCGATGCTCAAATACATATTTGGGAGGGAAAAAGCAAAGAAACGCTTTCTGTGTCGTTGATGTTGAAATCCCCTAACTGGGCACTTCATTAGGTGCACCTGCACGATGATCAACGAAGCAGATGATGACTTCCTTGAGGCGTTTTCCACAACTACGTTCCACCACATTTGGGTGGGGACATGCGGCTGTTGGTCTTTCAAAGGGAAATCTTGAAAGGATACTTGAAACTTTTCTTTCACACATTGAATACAGCTTAATTTGTGAATATCAGTGTCGCACGACTCTTAACACAAATTGCGCCATTCTGCTGCCCCCTAGTGGACGACTGTTGTCATAATTCACGGGAAATGTGCTCGAGTTCTTCAAGGAATTGAGGCGGCACTTCATTCAAAAGCAAATGAATATTTTCATGTTTTTGGGGGGTTTTTTTGGGTGCTATTTAGGCCTCCTTCATTCGGCTGCCTCACTACTCTTTCTGCAAATACTCCTTCCTGCTATTCATATAAATGACATTTGTCGCTCAGAGACACATGGCTAGATTATCCGATGCTTATTCATTTTTCTGTTGTTTTTGATCAATGGTAAAAAAAAAACAGCTCGCAGAGGTTTGTTGTGTGTTGCAGCTGCCGAGTAATCAAGTCACGCGTGGACGTAATCCGTTTAGCGAGGCCTCCACACTTGGATGTGGATTTAAAACAGGGCCGCCGCTGCGGGTCACAATAGGCCAGGTTTTGCTTTCCCAGCGTGCTTTGCGCTCAAGAAATTAATCTTGAAGCCAACCAAAATGCAAAAAGGATGTTCGCGGATTTTATATGTGCATTTCTCACATCTCTTTAGTCATAAAATACTTGGAGTGTGTGGCGTTGCTGTGCTTAGGCCAAAATGTTTTATTATTAGTATGATTATTATTATCATTATTATTATTATTGACACTGCTCTAGAAATTTCCAATCTATCAGGATTTTAACTACCATTAAAAAAAGGTGTTTAGGGTTTAAAAAATTTTCATATGTTCATTAGTCATGAGTAAAATACCTTGTCTTGTGTCCTTGAGCAAGATACTGAAACCCCAGTTGCTCCTGATGCTGTGTCATCAGTAACTAAGATGTTTTATTAAAAAAATAGTCATTGTTGCATTTTATGAGCATGTATGAATGTTAGGGGAAAAACCAAAACAAAGGACATGAGATGTCATACCTCAGTTAATCCACACGGTGGCGGTGTTGCTCTCCGCATGCAACTCGCACAGTTTGCATTGCCGCGTCACGTCCACTCGCAGCTTGCGCGGCCGCGTGGATCGAACACGGCAAAGAGAGGCTGCTGATTTGTGTGCGTTGCGTCACATCCACGTTGCTGGCGTGACGTCATAGTTCATCAAACCGACACCCTGTCAACGCTCTGCCTGAAAACTCCAGGCCGAGTTTGAGCGTGTGGCGACTGCGGCGCTGTCCGCGGTCCTGAAACATACGTCGCTCAGGAGCTGTCCATGGTTCCAGAATTGACAACTTTGAAAAATCCCTGATCGATTAAAGGAAGAAAAAACAATGCTTCCTGATTTGATTTTGAAAACCATTGATCAGGATTGATTCCACAGATCTGAATCGGTTTATTTCTTAATACATCCCAAGTAATTGATGTCCACCCCCCAAAATGCTTGTAATTGCCTAGAGGAACCATAAGATGGCAGTAAACTGCTTCTATTTGACAACGCTACAACCTGACTAAATGAAGCTCCTCCCCTTACGTCAACATAGCTCATTGACACTGAAATTCCACAGGATGAGCCAAAGTATGAGTTTTAGTTTGGATCTAAACACAAAACTGCAAATAGGTTATTATTTTTTCTTTTTTGACCGCACCTCCTTACTCGTGACCCGCATTGCGCAGGTTCCGCGGGGTGTGCATGAGCTGGTATGCCGAGAACATGAGCTCGATTCATTGACTGCCGCGCATCGTCTTTGTTAGCGCGCTAAGTCGCGGCTGAGCTGAAATCAATGCAAACGCTCAGTTTATGTTCCCTCCTCGTCAATCTTGGAAGGAGACGACGCACAGCTGAAAGGACGACCTCCGATCCCAGCCGTGACAGTCCGTGTGATGATGAAAAAAACCCTCACGTGGCTGAAAACCAAACTGTGCGTCACAATGAGGCCTTTCCCCTTTGTTGCCAGTGACATTTTCATTCTGTTTGGCAGGCGCCGTCCCACCAAGATGAAGGGCTTGCCCACCCACCCGCTGGGCTGCCCCCATTGAGTTGCCTTCAAAAAAAAAAAAAAATCCTTTTAACTCCAGTTCCAAGCAGTGCAGCTGAGAATTATTATTATTTTTGCCTGATCTCATTTTGGAATGAATGATGGGGTGGACATGTTATAGTCATGTTGATCCGCACCAAAAACTTGCCGGGCACAAACTCCCGCCTTTGAATTGAAGTAACACACCGAGAGAGCGAATGTAACAATACTCTAAGTCATATATTCTTAATCCTCTGCAAAGAACGGCCAATATTACTGCTGTACTGAAAAGCTCAGAGGAGCTAACTCATCAACTATCTGTTTTATACTGCCCCCATGTGGCCAAGGCACACGCAACACAATGTGGATTTGTGACAAAAACTGTTGAATTCCATTTATGTCATTACTGTATATTTTTATCAGGTATAATTTTGAGTCATAACTGAACATGTTTTTGGAGTTTAGTTGGTTTTATCCTTCCCTCCCCTTTTTGTTTGTTTCTGCTCCAAACCGATGCAATTTTGCTCCTTTTAAGTCAGCGCGGCGTCTCTTGTTTCACACCCGTTAATTAGACGGTTCCTCGGGTAGTGTTTAGGCTGCTCAACTAAAAACAGTTGGAAACCCCCTGCCCCCACCCCAACAAAACAAACAAGATCTTTACTTTTGCAATCAAAGGTGTCGCCCCAATGGTGTGATTTTTGCTTTGTTGGTCCAATCAGCAAACTTGTAATGAGGCCCTGGTGACAAACACACACTCAAAAAAACCCACAAATGCCAAGTGTGTGTGTGTGTGTGTGTGGGCGCGTTTGTGAGAAGCTCAAGTCACGTACTTTTCTCACCCAACTCGTCACACTTAAGTCTGCGGTCTAATGGTTTTGCGGCTGCACTTTGCATTAAGAGGACGAGGAGCAGGAGCAGATAAAATTACCACACACGCGCGCACACACACACACACACACACACACACACTTCCAATGCAGGGCAAATGACTGCATTTTTTTTTCTCTGATTGTCATCCACGAGAAGGCAGAAATTGAAACTTCTTCCTAAAAGACAGCCAATAGTAAGCTCTGTGGGCCTCTTTGGTTTCTCGTTTTTGCGTTCCTTTCTAAACCAAACGAGATGACCAAGAGGTGTTCCTGTTTACACTCAAAACTAAACATAACGCCCACAATTAGACATTGATTATTTAAAAAAAAAAAAGCAAAGCGTTGCCTGCTTAATGCTAACAATGCGCAATACCGTTGACATGCTAGCAATTAGCATCAATAGTCACATTTTTAATAATCAGTGGACATTTGAACAAGACTATTTGGAAACAAGCGCACAACTTTGCCCAAGTTCTCTAAAAAAATTAAACTCGATTCAAGTTGAGTTAAATTCTGCTAGTTTAATGCTAGCACACATTGCGCAACACAGTTGACATGCTAACAATGAGCAGCAATCGCCCCATTTTTAATAATTGCTGGACATTTCTATTAAAAAATTAAAAAACAACTGCTTGACTTAGCTCAAGTTCTCTGTAGATAAACTTGATTCAAGTTAAGGTCTGCTAGTTTCATGCTAAACAAAAAAAAACAGTGCGCAACACCATTGACATGCTAACATTTAGTATCAGTAGTTGCGGTTCTAGAATTAACGGGTAACACAAATTGTTTGAAAACATCCACATAGCTTAACCCAAGTTCTCCATACATTAAAAAAAAACTTACTGTACTGCATTAATAATTACACAAAATCTGTGAAATGATAAATACCTCACTTGTCCTTTTGCTGTATTCTCCGTAATCCAAGGGTGGCTGGAATTCATGAATGGCACTTGAATTAAATCCTTAATTCACATAATGATCTAATCTCGCCATGAGGAATTTTTGTGGGTTTTTATGCATTTATTTTTTAGTCTATAAAAAATCAGTAAATCGTGATGTTGGAATGAATAAGAAATTCAGCCAATGCTAACATTCATGCACGCCTCTTACGCCGCTGCGCTAACATTGACGTTGTGAACGCATTACGGCGTGATCATTTGTCCCGACTCGGCAAATTACATCCGGGCTCACTCGGCGGACTCCGCGTCATAAAACCTTACGACTCTCGCGCGTACGTGCCACCGTGCTAAAACCGGCGCATCAAATTTAATGTTGGCAAACTATTCCCGCGAAAGCCACTAAAAAGCACGAGCGGTCCCCGGTCGAAAGGGTCATTTTTGAAAAGCGCAACTCGTAACATCGGCCTGCTCGTTTCCTTAATGGGCGTAACCATAGCGATGGATGTTCAGCATTCGTCTGATGTGACCTTTTGAAGAGGCGGCTTCACAATATCCCTCTGCCTCTTGTCCACTGGTGCCATTTTCATGAGTCTGTGGATAATTTGGAGTAGTTTTGTTTATTTGTAGTGTAGCCAGGTAGCGGTTATCATAACGGTCACGTGATTCCGCAGCAATGCTTCCACGTTTCACTCGCCGCCCGCCTGGCCACGGTTCAAACAAGGCTTTCAATCAAGGGTTAAGGTTTTGAAAGTATATTTTGCATCTAGATGCAAGGTTTCCAGATTATGGTGCGAAATTAGGGTTTCAAGACACAGTTAGGGTTTGAAGGTTGTGTTTCAAAGTAGGGTTAGTTGTTGAAATTAGGGTTTCAAGCACAGAAAAGGTTTGTGTTTCAAGTCGAGTCAAAATGGGGGTTCTCTTCATCTGTCACTCAAAATAATGTCATCATCATCATCATCATCTTAAAATGGAAGCAGCACAGTTATTGTCAGGTTTCAGCGTTTGTCGCTTTGAGTCAAGCGGTGCGGAAGCGTCTGACGTCTTCATGTTTCCATAATATTCCGGGTGCCAAATGACCCATAAAATATATTTTCCAACAACGGAGCATAAAAATGTAAAAACGCACTCTCTAGGTTCGCATGCGTAACGTGTTTGTGCGTGTGTGCGCGCTCTTGAAGTAAAGTGCCGGCTCTTTTTGCACACCGAAAAAGCCCGGAAAGAGGAACGGCCGGGAATAAATTTTGTGCGGAGAAAATGTTTTTTTGGTGTCATTTTTTGATGTTTTTTTTGTTGTTATTTATATCACCAACGACGCCTCCTCTAGCTGCTTTATGCGCCTTTTGACAAGCTGCTGAACATCATTTCCAGTCGTCCTCTCGCCCTCCACAAAAAAAAAAAACTTTGGTGTTGCCTTGTACAAAACGTTCCCATGGATTGAGTCAGGCAGACTGTGGAGGGAGTAAAACCAAAAGCACTTTGAAGACGAAATGCTAAAGGGGTGACCGTAGCTCAGAAAAGTGTAAAAAGTGAACATCCCACTTGTGTGAGGTACTTGTTCCACGTCAGGTTTTTATGATTAATCAAGAGATGGCATCAAGGCTTTTTTTGTGGAGTCCAGCTGACGTGCTTTTTTTTGTCTTCACTGGTAGATTATTTGTTTATCAAATAGGGCCGCTGTCATCCTTTTCCCGTCATCCTTTTTAATCCAAAAATCAACCTTTGATCCCGTGATGTTGCTCAGTAGCGCGCGACATCGCACCAGCCACCTCCAGCTGGTCCTTGACCTCCCGCGTCATGTCGCCATCCCCCTGCTGGCGCAGCACAGCAGCTTGATGAATGACTGGAGCAAGACGACCCCTCACTCGTACTTCGTCGTTTTGCACTCCCCCCTGCGGAAAGTCCCGTAACAAACGACCTCCTGCTTCTTTCTTTCTTAGGGTTTTTTTTTCCGTCTTGTCGGGGATCTCTGCGCTCCATTACAGGGTTGCGGGATGGATTGCGCCGGCTGCTAGTTGCCCGCGTGAGGAATGACCCTTAGATGGGAAGAGAAGGCAACAGGACAAATGTTGCTTGTTTTGTTTTTTTCGTCGTCGGAGATGTTTTCGGTTTTTAAAGTGGGCTTGTCAATATTTTAGGGTTGCCCGTTTCGGAGCAGAAAGGGAGAAAACATGCTTTTTTGGGTGAAAAGAAACACGAAAAGGAGAACACGGACTTTGACGCTAATATATATCTATTTTTTCGCTGACAGCTAACCCTAAATGGAATCCAATTGTTTAATGACTCACACGTTCCTGTAGATGGCAGCATACATTTTCCTTGTTTCATCATTTGATGTGCCCCCTGCGCCCCACCAAAAAAAGAATTTGATGAAAAGATTCAAGACTTGAGCCCTGATTCTTCTCTCTCTTTGGAGCTTTGGTCTGTCTCGAAGCAATTTTTTTTCATGACTTTCTTCCTCGGCCCGATTGAATATGATGCAACCTTGAAAGGATGTTATTAGGCGACATTGAGTACATATGTCACATTTTGTTTGACGATGACGGCATAACGTCAGCTTCTTATGCGGTTCGCGGTGACAGCGAAAGCCGCTTTTGGTGTTTGAATGACGGCGGCAATGGCGATGCCGAGTGATGATGCTCATCAATGATTCACGTCATTTTTATGATTTTTTTTTTATTTCTGCGCAAACACGGATGGTCACGCCGGTGGGGATTGGCGGGGAGGCATAGTTCCCCCGCTGACTGCTGCACGGTGGCACAGTGACACCACCACTTTGAAAATCGCCAGACTGCTCTTCTCCAGTAATGTCGCTTGATGCGAGGCCAACGCGCATCAAGCACAAAATGACCAAATGAAACGTTTCGATGGAGAGGCTTGGCAGGGGGAGATGGAATGACGGCGGTTGTAAAATATGTTGTTTTCAGCGGCGTACCAATTGCATTGAGATTCAGGCCATTTTTTAAGTATCAGGACAGGATGTTAAACACAAACAAAATAAATCAATAGAGAGAGATGACTAAAAACGATGACCAAAAAAAAAAATGGTTTGGAGATGCAAAATGTTCCCCATCTGAGGCCTCATTTAAGACAAGTGGGCATTTTTTCCTGTTCCCATCAATTTATTTTTCGTTCGAGCAAAAGCGATGACGATTCGGCATTGAACGACCAGATTTTTTTTTTGTTTTTGTTTTTGTGGCAACCGTATGATTCACCGAGGTTGAGTCGACCTCGGTGAATCGGTGAGATTTATTTCCGTGGTTGGCCGGCTGTTCTTGCTTTGTCCAGAATGAATGAATGACCGCACACAAGCAAAAAAATAATAATAATAATAAAACGACACAATCTGTACTTGCAGAATTTTTCTAAGCGCTTACTTACGACAGACAGTTCAAGGAAGTACTCTCCGGTTATTAGAAATTTGGTACAAACCGGTTTTCATCCAGATACGCAGCTGGGGCCGACGCGACCTTGGCGGGGACATCGACTGTCATTTGTTTCCTCTCGAGCAGGCGCGCCGCTTCATTTGGTGACGCCGCACGTTGAGCTTCCGTCGTAACTTTCCGAGTTTCCGTCATTCCTGATCCCAGGTGGAAAAATGTCTTTCTTTCGCTCCAACTTGTAACCCGCCGGGGGTTAAAATGTACAAATGTGACTAAGGCTTCATTTTTTTTTCATCCCCCCCCTGATTAAAATGTGTTTTCTTGTAATGAGGCAGAGCCCTTGGGCATGAAGATTCACGAATAGAATTTTCCAAATGGAAATGAGATCGGCAGGGAGATAATTCATCACTCCGCCCCCCCCCCCCCCCCGCACCCCCCTGCATGTTAGGCTTGCGTTTTAATGATAAAAAAATCCGCTTTTAAACACGCGAAGGCGGCTCACGAGAAGTTATTAAGAGTCACTCAGCACATTGTGTGCACACCCCCGCTATTTGCACACGAGGTGCTGCTTGGATTTAATCAGCGTGCGGCACGTCACAAATCATCTTGAACGCAGTGAAATGTTTTTAATCACATCGTGTCTTTTGGGGGTGGAGGGCATTTTTTTTTTTTTAATTTTTGGATGGCTGATGGCTCGCCTAATCTTCATCCTTACTATTCTCACGTATCAGCAGTTTCTTTTGAGTCAATGAGGCAAAAGTAGCTGTCGGATCAAAACGTTGGGATGGAACTGATCTCATGTCAACCTTGTCGTCTTTGCTCACATTTAAACCTTGTTCTTTGAATTCGTTCAATATTTTAGTTTAGAGTGTGACTCAATTTATGATATATGACCGACTTTTAATGTTTTGAGTCATCCCAGTCATCAGTAATTATCGTGGCAATTTAGAGGCTCTGGGCCCGGGCAGTTTTTTTGAGCATCTTTAAAACTTGATTACAAGTTTATTAGAGAGGAGGGCATTCATTCATTCACAGTCGATCAAAATATTTTGTGATTCCGAGTCAAGTCCAAGACAACCAAAAAATGTGTTGGTTGCGGACTCTGGTACTATAGCTGTGCCTTGAGCAAAAACGGATTAAAACCAACTGAATAGAAAAAAAACCAAGATAAAATCTGACATTTATTTGCAGGAATAAAAACATAGTCGGAATCGGTCAATCGATAAAAACATTTGGCTATTCCGGGTTAAGTCAGAGACCACAAAAAACTGTGTTTGGTGTGGACTTGGGTTCTACAGCTATGCCCTGAACCCCAAAAACTGATTAAAATTAACTGAATTAAAAAAAAAGTTGCGATTAAAACTTTTTCAGGAATAAAAACATAGTCGGAATCGGTCAATTGCGAAAAATATTTTGCAATTCCGAGTCAAGTCAGAGACCACAAAAAACTGTGTTTGGCATGGACATGGGTTCTACAGCTATGCCTTGAGCCCCACTAACTGATTAAAACCAACTGAATTAAAAAAACTCAAGTCAAGATTAAAACTGACATTAATTTTCAGGAATAAAATCAGAGTCGGAATCGGTCAATCGCGAAAAATATTTTGCTATTCCGAGTCAAGTCAGAGACCACAAAAAACTGTTTGGTGTGGACATGGGTTCTACAGCTATGCCCTGAGCCCCAAAAACTGATTAAAATCAACTGAATTAAAAAAAAAAAAAGTTACGATTAAAACTAACATTATTTTTTTCAGGAATAAAAACAGAGTCAGAATCGGTCAAATCGATTACAAATATTTTGCGAGTCCGAGTCAAGTCAGACAACCAAAAACAAAAACATGTTGAGTGCGGACTCGGGTACTACAGCTGTGCTTTGAGCTCTACAAACGAATTCAAACCAACTGAATTAAAAAAAAAAAGTCAAAATAAAAATGAATGTGAATCAACAAAACAAAACTATAACCTTGAGTCAATACAGTTCTGCTTACCTCGGGTATAAAAAAATCAATCATGTACTCCTGCAATCCTTCCTGGCGTAGTTCCTCGGGACACCGATGTATACTCCGAGTCAGACTTTTTCCTCAGGCTCACCATCTCGCTGAGCCCCGGAACACCATGTTGATGCTCTAATAGCAGCGTAAACAGTTTAGCGCTGATTGTTCCCTCTGCGGCGGCTCGTTCGCAGGTGTTGAATTACCTCCTTCCGCGCGCCATCATGCGCTTAGGCCTCCTCATCGCGATGATGTGGGCAAGCAACCTCGATAAGTCACGCCACAGTTTATTAGACGATACTCTTGGAGCACTCCGAAGTAAAAAAAAAGGCCATCTCGGCCAATCTCCAAAATCCATTAGCGTTTATTAATGGGCGGGGCGTGGCGGGCGGTCGGTCGGTTGGAGACTGAGGGACTGATGTTGTTTTTGTTTACGTGTGCTGGCTGGCCGTGCTGCTGGTTCACGGTGGGGCGGCGTCTCGGTTTAAAAAAAGGGAAGTGCGCGCAGGACGGCTGAGCAGTTCTGTCTGCGGCATTGAATAGAAGATAAGCCGTCCGCCAGCGCCAAGATGATGTTCGAGCACCCGCTGGGGACGCCGCTGGGCCTGGGCAGGAAACCCTCCAAGGTGGAGACAGCCAAGAGGTTCTGGAGGGTGAGTCGTATACTCTGGGATAAAATCCGGAGCACAATGGTTGGCCGCTTCATTAGGTGCACCCGCGCAATCGATCGCGATAACGTCCGACGAGAGAAAGGCGGTGGAATTGAGTTGAAAATTGAGACTTTAGGTTGGAATGGTTTGAATGTGATTTCAATTTGCCGAATAATCTCTTCTTTCAGGGAATTTTTATTGTGTGGATCGGTTGTGAAAGCTGTAAAACTACACGTACAGTCATTTTAAAAGCGCAATATCACACGTTGCAATTCTGGTGCTTGTCAGCGAGCTGCCAACGACCATCAGACCTGCCAACTGCCTTCTGAAAAGACTTTAGCCGAGACTTGATCTCGAACACGTTCACGGATGACACGTTTGAAGGCGAGCACAAAAAAGCCGGTGTGATCAAGATGAGAGGCGAAGACAAGCTAACGGTACAAGTTAAACATCGGTCCCCTGAGAAATCGGACTAATGAGATTGAGGAAGAGCGACGCGTGGAAGCTAAGTGACGCGGCATCAAAGTCGATTCTCATCTTTGTAAGTAAAGCCGGTGTTCTGGCTCTTGTTTAACTTGAACTAATAAGCTACACTAATAGGGGAACGAAATGAGTGATTCATCAATCAGAGTTGGACTAGAGCCCTGAATGTTGAAGGGTGCAACTTTTTTTTATTTTGGAGGCCTATATTTGGGTTTCTGGAGTACCTGTGTGACATTACAAAGGTGATTTATTGTAAGCTGCCTATGTCGGAGAAGTGTCATACTTGTGGGTGGGGGAAATTTTGAGTTTTTGAATGCCGCGTCATTCAAAACTCAAATTTTTGTTTTGTCATCCGTCATTTGTTGAGAGCGTCGTCTAGTCTGCCCTTTTTATGCTCTGGCCCAAAGCAATGACTTACTTTAGCGCCATCTGGTGAAACCTTGTTCAGTTAATTGCCCTTTTGAGACCTTGCCTCAGTTTGTGCTAGCGTGCTATTTAAGCTAGCATGCTAATGTTGCGTATTATCATTTCTCTCTCTCTTTTTAAAGGTTTCTTTATTTTACTCTAAAAGTAAACTAAGATGAAATGTGATTAGAAAATGGAAGGATGGAAGTAAATTAAGAATTGAAAGGTGGGCTTAGTCTAGTCTCTAGTCTCAAGTTAGCCATACTGAACTGCTTCAGACCAAAAAGTGAAACTCAGGGTGATTGGATTCTTGGATTCCAATGAGAGACTTGCACCTTGTGGCAGATATATCCAGGCACCAAGAAGTCTGGAGTAGATTGATCGGTTCAAGGACCACTGATCCAGACAGCTAATTCTTGGCTTGACTGAGCTACAGAGACAAAATTGATGGTCAGGAGCATCTCTAAGCAGGATACTTTTGAAGTAACTTTTGATAAGTTCTTCTCCAGCTCTATAAATATTGGGGGACAAAGGCAGAACGCACATTGTTTTTTTTTGTTTAGTTTTTTTAGATAGTCTTAGACATGAGCTTGATGCTAAAATAAAATCGAACTAATCAAAGAAAGCCATGTCTGGAAATTTTATTATGCTTTTATTTTGACAACATCCCAAATTGTCAGAATCATCAAAGAATTCTCTTGGCTGGCAAAACTAGCCTCATTTGTGTCGGTGATTAACTCATTCCCTCCCAAAGACGTTTTAAAACGTCTTTTCAGACTTGGTCCAGAATTGGCTGGTACTGAATGAGTTAATGATCCTCTCCATTTTGAGTCATTTCGTTGCTACATTTTAGCATCTTACAGCCTTTTTGCAATTCATAGCAAGAAGAGCAGCAGTTCACTTTCATACAGTCTTGTGTTTAAGAACTCGCAAGCCTTCCCGACGAGAACCTGAAAAGTTTTGCCGCCTCTTAAAAAGCTTCTGCTAGCTAAAGTACGATTCGAATGAAAGTCCACGGAGCGGAGGCAAGGCTAGTCAATATTTGGATCCCCGTGGGACATTCACTTTCAAAGAGTAAAGAGAAGTACTGGTCCTGAATACCGATGCGACCCGACCGACTCTCCGAACCTAATCTGGTCTGGAATCGGAAGCGAGCGGCGAGGCTTTCTGTTCCTTTTCTCGCCGGCGTCATCAATCTTGCCGCGCTGCGCTTGCCTTCGATTGGAACCGGGCGTGTGCCGTTCCCCGAATCGCTCCATCTGTTGCTGCCGACCTCCGCTAAGTTGTACTCGACCCCACTTGACTCCGCTCAGTCAGCTTGGGTCGACGCGAGACGCCACCGCTCTTGTTTACATTTCCACCATTGCCCCGGCTGATGTTTGCTTTGACTCGCTAACTGGCTTCTCATTTAAATGTAGCAACGAGAAGACCTCGTCAAGATGGCTTTGAAATGGCGGTTTATGTTTTTTAATGAGCCATATTCCTTCACCGAAATTGCCAAGAGCACAGATGTTGTTTACCGGCGCTAGTTGGAGGACGCTCAAGGGGGTCGTTTCATTATTTTGCAAGTGTGTACGGAAAAAGAAACCAATTCTGTGTCGGCTTATTCAAGGAAATGACGCGCCGGCAGCGAGACGAACGTGCTGCGCTTTTCTTTTTCATCAAAGGACGTTTTAATTTCACCTTGTTTGCAATCGCATCGCATCGTGTTGGGCTGTGCGTCATTTGTCATGTTACCATATAAATCACGTTTTTTTTCCATGTCTCTTGGTGCCATTTTGTGGTCGTCTTTCCTTGTTGAAATGAACGTAAAGAGCTGAATCCGTTTGAAAAAAAATGTGTAGCACGATTTTTGTTGTTACATAAAATGTCAAGAAATCACACAGGGTGCCGTACGATGCAAAGACACTGAAATACAGGTTAATTGTTCTTCGCAGAGGATAAATACAACATGCCTCTGAGTATGACAGAATGGTGCTTACGTGTGTTGAGCTACTGTCTGTGAGGTAAAAAATATCGACCGACTGACGGCTCGCGGACTGAAACTTTTATTTTATGGCGTCACTGTGAATTAGCGCCATCTTGTGGCATCGACTGGCGGTTTTAAACCTTTTGTCACCTCGCCGGTTGTCGTCGTTACAAATTTGAGCCCTGTGTCGAGTGCCGTGTTGTTCCTCTTCGCCAGTCAAAATTTGACAGCATCGCGAAGGCAAGAATTGCTATTTGTTGTTGGTGGGGGTTTTTTTTTTGGTGGTGGTACACAGTAATTGAGCAGCTGCGTGTCAACTTTGTGTAGTCTGACTTTGAGTTGATATTTCGTTGTTTTGTCATTGCTTGGCTGGTCTTTAAATACTATTCAGTGGTTAAAGTTTTTTTTTTGTTTTGTTGTCTTCCTTGAGCTCGCCTCCTGCCGAGCGAGCGCATTTGTTTTGGTAGCGTGTCGAGAGCAGAATTGGGCTTTAATGTGTTGAGCATATTCCGTGTCAGTGGAGAAGCCTGCTGAGTGAAAGAAAAACACAGCACGATTCACAACAAGATGCTTGAAGGAGGTGCAAGAGCGTGATGGAGGTTCTGATTTGGGGTGGGGGGGGGAATCTGGCTTTTCAGGGATAATGAGAAATACACGGTTGTAGACGAGCACAATGCGTCCCAGTGGGCGCGGATGCGATTTTCATGTCATCGTTGTTCATTCTAGTGATCGTTTACTATACATTCGGCTCTTCAGGCTAAGATTGCTGAAAATTCAGGCAAAAAAAAAGCCACTTGCAATTGAAAACGTGACATTTGGTAGCCGTGCTTATCAGGAGTTGACACACCGGCCCCCCCAAAAAATAATCATTCTTAAAAAGTCAGGCTGAACCAACACTAACAAGGCTCCCATTTCGCATCCAAACAGCCATTTGGTGCTTTAAGAATATTTTGAAAAAAAATAAATAAAATGGTAGCCCCCGCCAAAGCTCGTCTCACATCGCAATATGAAATTTGTCTGACGTTTTCATCGATCGTGGACGCACGAAAAAGGCTCAAGAAGTCATTCCTGGAAATACAAAGGAAGCCTGCCAATTTGGTTTGAAGCAACTCAAGTTTATTTGGGCCATTTGCTGGAGTACTCAAAAAAAAAAGACATTTTAGCCCCCCACTCCCCTCCCCAAGACAATTTCACTTAACAATATGATATTTGGTCACCATGTTTATCATGACTTACAGCACAAAAATTTCTGTCATTTATGAAAATACAAAAGTCTGCCAATTTGATTTCAATCAACCATTTTATGGTCATTTTCGTTATTTCCCAGCAGCCTTTAACACAAACCTTTTCCAGAAAAGTTTGTCCAAATGCCACCAAATTTCTGCCATTTTTGCCATCCAAATGGACGATGTGGGCGGAGCAATGATAGATGATGCGCCGTCAAACACCAAACTCAAGTTTTCACCAAAGCCACTTTCACTTCGCAATGTGAAATTTGGCTGGCATGTCTCTCCTGAGTAGCCCCACAAAAAAAAGTCAATTTGGCTTTTAACTGTGCCATGCACCCTGCAACCTGATAACATCATAAGCTGTCCACTGTCGTAACCGCTGTACCCGAATGGGTTAGTCAATCATTTTCGGATCATTTTGACAATTTTGTTTTGGTGAGATTTTCTCTGATTGCCACCACGTCCTGTAGACAAAATGGACAAAGCTCAAATTGCGTCACATTTTTTCATTCTGCATGCATTTTGATGAGAAAAAAAATGATTAGGGCTTGAGTATCTTACTTCTCTCCCTGGCGATCGAATTATAATTCACACATGGAATCCTCTTTATTTTTTGTTGTTGTTTTTTTTTTGTTGTTGACTTTTCCGTGCGACACATTGCCGCTCGCTTCTATCGCGCTGAATTCTCTATTCATAACTTCGGCAGCCGCGCAAGATATGTCGCCCGTCAGGCGTTAATAAATCATTTTAATGAATAATTCCAATTCCGCTGGGCCACAAAAGGGCGCTTGGCAAGATTTAGAAACACAATGCGGTTCCGGGATATTTGTAATGGTCGGAGGCACGCCGCAAAATAGATGCGTCGCTCCCGGCTTGTGTGTTTGTGCGCGTGCGGTGTGGCGTGCTCATTTCAAAACCAGAGACCTTTTATGCTACGATCAAATATTTATGTTTTAATGGCGACGATAACGAGCGCGGCTGCTTTGCCGCAGGGTTAACGGCGCATTTGTCTCCCGGCCTCGCCCGCTCCAGATGGAAAGTCGATGAAAGTTTCGGTGCCGTTTGGCGGTTCGAAGACCATTTGGTGCGTTTTAGTGTCAACGTGCAGAAATCTCGATTCGGGACTGAGGCCTGCCGTGGAGAGCGAAAATTTCATGTTGATCCGATATCGGGATTTCACAAGAAAAAAAACCTCAAAGTGAATTCTGAGCGGTTGTGGCGTGAGTAAAGACGAGAAAAAGTGTTTACCGGTTGGAATTGATGGGCTTCTCCAAAAAGTTTCTTTAGTGCCACTTTTTTGGGGGGCTCGCACGCCACCTCCCAAATTCAAGTTGCAGTTTTTGCTTTTCGTCCAGACGGCCAAAGCCTTCAGGGCGGCGGCGTGCCTGCGTGCGCGCGTGCGCGTCTTTGAAATTGGGCCAGCTCACGGCTTGCATTTCCGGTCTGACCCTCGAGTGCAGCTGCACCAAACGACTGCGGTCCTTGGCAGCGGCGGGTGATAATAATGGATCGGGCCCATTTGATGGCGGTTGGAGGTTGCGTTCGAGGGGGAACTTGAAACAGTCCCCAACCGCCCGCGTCGCCGCCGCATTTGTTCGGGATCCTCGAATGAACAAAAGGTTTGCCTTTGCTGTGATGCCCAAAGGCACATCCAATAGGAGAAGAAGTGATTTCGGAGTGCTAATCGCTAATGGCTAATAACCCTCGTTACTTCGACGCAAATACATTCAGTTGGCATATTCGCAGATATCATTTTTTTTCTCGTTTTTTTGGGAGGGTAGGTTGGTGGGGTAATATGATACGAGAAGTTCTTTTATAGCGTAATGACTACTTTATATACCCATAAGGTGCTTTATCATTAATCTGAAACTAATTCAAGATTTATCATCCATTTATTCATGCCAGTCAGGCTGTATTAATACATTTTGAACAGCTGCGTGGTTCATAATTTGATGAAGACTTATAATGAGGACATTCATAGCCCATCGCGTGCATGGAAGATGATGTTTTGTGTTCCAGCCATCTTAGATTTTTTCTTTCTATTTTATTTTTGACAGTGTGACTCCGACGCAGCACGTTGACATTTTGGATGCCGTCTTTCTCTCAGTAGGAGGCGGAGTCAACCAAATGTCTAAAGTCTTACATTTTTTAATTTATTTTTTTGTTACAATCGAAGCGTGCCAGAGAGACTCATTCCAAGGTGACCCGGCAAAAACTCTATCATGTATTTTTTATTTTTTTTACAATAAGATCTGAACAGTCGTAAATATGTGCCGTGCAATCCATTTTCTAATTATGGCAGCCTTAAAGTCTTTAGACCTTTTTTGGGGGGGGCATACTCGTGCCTACAAAATTCCATTTACCAAGTTAAAATTTGATGATTTTTTTTTTGTTTTTGCGAGCCGACATTGTGAGTCAACAAAGCCTCTCTGGCTGTTGTTCCTCATTGGGAGCTCCCCCCCCCCCCCCCCCGGTGACATCACCGCCTCATAACCGAGTTCCTCTCGCCTTTCAATATCCACGACGGAAGCCCCAAGCCCCACCCGCACCGCCTCCCTCGTGTCCCCCAGACAAGAGCGCCTCGTTGTGTTCAATTCTAACCGACAGCGGCGCTCAATTACGGGCCGGGCCACCTCGGCAGCAGCCGCCTGTCACCCGGTCAAGCCGTAAAAGCTCTTGCGATTCCAAAGTGCTCATTTACCCACAGTGCTTTGCTGCAGCTGTTATCTGGCCGTTGCCAGGCCCTCTTACGGGGCGGCGAGTCGAATAGAATTTGTTTTATTAACCAAGGATGCACATTCATCACGCTTCATATGACGACAAAAGCGATTGGTTAAAATGTGGAGTCTGTAGGTTTGTGAATTACAGCTTCTATCGTCGTGATAAATACGTCATGCGTAATCATTTTAATGTTTGTATCCACATGAAAGCATTTTATGTTGATTGTTGTGTGAGAGCAACGCGCTAGTCGATGCGATTATTCTCATGACTTGAGTAACTCATTCAGTACCAGCCAATTCTAGACCAAGTCTGAAAAGACGTTTAGAAACGTCTTTGGGAGTGAATGAGCCTTCAAATTAATAAACTATAATTTCAAGGCAGATTTTTATTTATTTTTTTTCTTTTCGTTGTCATTATGGCCGAACATCGACAAATCGCGTATCTCATTTTTTCTCAAATGAGCTTAGCAGCTTCACATTTGTCCTCTGGCAACAACAGCCACGGATGACTGGTCGCCACACCGCATGTCAATTAGTCCGTCGTTGTATTTTGTCACTCGACGTCGGTTTGAGCTCCCGCTGATCCCCACCGTGCCGCTTCTCTTCGAACCCCGAAGGCCCTGACAAAGCTCTGTGTCCACTCTAAATTTTCCTCCTCGCAGGGGGGGGTTAAAAAAGAAATACAATAAAAAAAGTGCCACTGCGATGACCAGACTTGTTGGCCCACTGTGACAAATTTGCTCCCCTGCCCGATGCGATTCATCCCCCCGCCGAGTCCTACTTGCCGCCCCCACCTGAACTGCTTGTTGTACAGATGAGCCCCCCCTCAGGTGTTTTCGACTCTTTTCCTGAACACTTTTAAGGTCATGAGGAGCTGCGGGACCATCGCGCCGAGACATCAGTCACACTGTCGTAAAAAGTCTTTGCTATTGTCTCCCGGTCCCCTTGGGGTGCGGGAAGGGTTGGGGGGGGGGGGGGTTATAACATTTGGATTGGCTTTCTCATTTGGGCGGGAGCGGTAAAAGGCTGAGCCCAGCACTTTTGTTGGGGAATAAGTTGCAATAGGGGAATGCGGCACTTGCCCCCCCCCCCCCCCCCCGCGCCCCTCTCCGTGTGGTTCTTTTTTTTTTTTTTATCTTCCCTTTAATGCTTCTGAACAACGTTGGTCTTTTAGAGAGAGAGAGAGAGAAATTTCCAGCCGACGAAAATGAAAATAAACAGTTTTTGTGTAATTTCTCGCTAATCCCCTTCCCCCCAAAAATTGTCATTCAAAAGTACAAATTAGGGCGGGGGGGGCGGGGGGGTCCCCTCTGTACTTGTATGGATGATACCAGAATATGCTAGCATCCAGCTCCAAAAAGTATTTGGTCAATTTGGATGACTTGTCGGAACCTTGCTAACAGTTTTGGCTGCCATGGTTGGCGCCTTCGTGATAACGAGAAGCGGTTCACAAAATAAATGGAGATACATTTGGAACATTCGACATGACATATCACATTGGAAAAGAATGTACAGCTTTGTCGCAGGCACGTCGTACCGTAAACATCGGGGAATTGTGACAAATATTCGCCATTTCGCCTGTACTTGTGTCAAATACTCCACCTTGATTTTCCAATTTTTTTTAATCACCAATTTTGTTTTTTACAATGTTATAATGACTGATTTTTGCGGGTTTTTTAAAACGTTTTTTTAAATTGTAACTTTTTTTTTTTCAGATGGATTATTTTCGATACGTCGGCTATACAGTCGGCAAAGGAGTCGACATTTGGAACGAGCATATCCGGCGTTAAATACAAAAAAATTATTTAACGCCGGACAATTTTTTAATTATTTAAGTAAATAAAAATTAACGCCGCATTTTAATTCAACTCAAACCATTTACTTGGTGGAGTTCTCTCCTCCAATTTGCCTCGACTAGATTTTCAAATAAATTCTAAGTGGACAATGACTCTTCTACGGATTCTCAGAAAACTCCCCTCACGCTTGCGTTTGTCTACACCCCCCCCCCCCTCTCACTTCCCTTTGTTGTCTGAGAAAAATCACTCAGGCTATTCCAGACGTCACACTAAGTGCCCGCCGAGTGCCACGACGAGCCCTATTGCGGCGTCGAGCGTTCTGGAAGGTTAACGAGCTGCACTTAAAATGTCTTTTCTTCACCGCGTCTTGAAATGTGCATCGCAAGAGTGCCTTGGCGTTGGAGTGGATTCCCGCGCATCGGTATGCGGGGGTGGCGGGGGGGAGTCACTGTACGTGCTAATGAAGCAAAATGGAGGAATATTTTTACCCGTCGTCCCGGCGTGCACTTTTCGCGTCTGCCGCCGTTTCATTTGCATATTGACTGCGAGTTCCGTTTCATCCAATTTTGCTGATAACACGGGCTCCTTAATGGCCGGCTGGCCGTGTTGCATCACGACGCGCCTCTCGCGGAAGCTTTTGACTCTTCTCTTTTGCTGTTTGGCGGTATCCTCAACGCGGCGTTAAAAAGACAAGCCGGGATGTTGTTTCTCATCGGCGAACATGTTTGATAAGCGTGCATCATCGAGATGTTTTTTTTTTTTTTTTTTTTTGCCATGGGGGAAAAAAAAAGCCAAATGATCCAACCAAGATGAAATTGCTCACATCAAGGCAAAATGGCCTTTTTCTTGGTCTGCCAAGATTTTTTTTCTTCCCAGGCAATTTCATTTCACTTGCCTCAAGCTTTTTTTTTTTTTTTTTTCCTTTCTCCCCCACCTGAGTTGTCCTTCGGCTCAGTGAACAGGCGACATGTTTGCAAATGGGCGCTTCACTTTACTTGCAGATCGTTTGTTTGTTTTTTTTTTGGTCTGCGCGCAGTCACATTAAACAAATCAGCTTCAAGATCATGACCAAATAGAGTGACGCACACAACTGTCCCCCCCACCCCTTCTCTAGCTTTAAGTCTGTCAACATCTTGTCAGGCAAATGAGCCTTCATGTTCGACTCAAGCGGCAGCCCAATACGATCCATCCATTATCCGAACCCCGCCTATCCCTCTGCGGCCAGTAGGCGGGGCTACACCCTGAACTGGCTGCCAGACAATCACAGCCCCCGCCCCTCCTGCCCCTCCTACCCCATCACCAAACAATCTTAATTAGGATCAGCATCCATTGGAACAAATTCAAAAACACACCTCTCGTTTGGAAGGCGCCATTACCATTCATGCATTATTCACCGGGAAGTTGAGGGGGGAAATTGCTTTCGAATCAACACGTCTTGCCATGTTTAAAAAAAAAAATTCCAATCCAACATCAGCACTTTTTTTTTTCTGGTAGCGCACCAAAATGTAAGAGCTTCTTTTTTGGCCCGTGTCCCAGGGCCCACTCCGCAATGTCCCCAAAATTTCCCGGAGGGTGGTTAAGTCATTCTAGGCCTTGTCTAGCCTGTTTGTCATTTCTTTTTTTTTAAATATCGCAACCCCCCACCCCCACCCCCTCAACTCCCACAGCCCTCCAAGCCGAGCTGTCAGTCCAGCGGCGCTCCATTCCGAGCAGCTTCTCGGCAGGCACGCGAGACCGCGGCGGTGACAAAAATCCTCGACAAGAGCGCTGCTGAATCAGCCCTCTCGTCGTCTCCCCGGCGAGGATTATTTGTCACTCGCCCAGCATCGATTTCGATTCTCCCCCTATTTTTTTTTTTTTTTTGAGTGCGCTTGCAGAGTCGCGCAGGTGTTCTGTCAATATTTTTCTGAGGGGATGGGGGGGGGAGGGAGTAGAATCGTCACTTTTGGTTCTCAACAAAAGAAAGGAAGGAGGGAGGGTGAGAAGGAAAGCGGGAGACTGGCCCAGGCCGAATTGGCTTATGTGATCTTGGCACAAAGCGAAGCTCTTTTTGCTGTTGTCATCATCATGATGCCGCCTCTTTCTCCTCTTGAAAGAGTCGTTAACAATTATTTGCACCGGGGGGGGGCAACTGAGAGCACAAAGTCCAGGCTTGATTATAGGACCCCCCTCAGTCCAGATGGAAGTGCCTCCTAAACCTCAAGTGCATCCTTTTACTGCGCTCGTTTAGTGTTGCTCACGCCGGCCACTTCATTAGGAACACACAATAATGAGCTCCGATGCAGAAGCTGTGTCGCATATCCGCAAAGATACAAAGGCTCAATTATCGAGTTGTCCTGATCAGAAATCGGGGACAATCACATCTAGATTAGTATTATTTATTTCGTTTTTAAAAATTATTTGGTCTGATTCCGAATCTGAGAGATTTATATTTCCTTCACTTTAGAGTGCCTCGTTATCAGCCCTGAGTGCATCATGCATAGAAAGATGGAAGAGTGAGGAGGAGAGGGATTTCTTTTCAAAAAGTGTCCCACTTGACAGTTAGCATGCGAGCAGTCGCTTTGGACCGGAGTAGCCGCATTAGAGCGCCTCGTTGTCGGCTGCGAGTGCGCACCCGTAGTCAGGAATCGGGAAATGGCTAATTGGACCTCACTTAGACATTTTTACTTCAGGATTGATTCGCTTTTGTTGCAACGGTTTTGACTTTATTGACTGCGCGTCGACACGTTTTAATGGGACAGTCAATTCACACTGTAATCTAAGATGCGCTGACGACTTATCGTGCCGTGTCATTTCTTCGGTGTCATCCCAGGAAAATATGCTCTCAAATATTTTCCAGAAAGTTAAGAGGGGGAGGACTCACTTTTGCAAGCTACTGTAAATTCGTAATAGTCTGTCACAGGCGACTGCGCTCGCCGGGAAGACGTCGCGCAGTCACAAAAATCCGTCAGTGTTCCATTTAGTCCGACATAAAATCCCCGGACGCAGCGTGGCCTGATGGTACGCTTCCAACAAGCCCCCCCCCCCTCCCCCCATACCCCCAAAAGGTTGCTACTTGTTTTGAGGAAATACTTTCTGGAAGAGTTGGCGCGGGTGGCGGCCATCACATGCTTCGTGACGCATTCGTTTGACAAACATGATGGAGGACACAGAGTGGCCTTGCTCTTGAGAGAGGGTGGGGGGTGGGGGCAACCTGAAGTGTGCGTCTTTGTCTTCCCCACGCCTGCCCGTTAAGCACACCTTCTCCTCCTCTCGTGCTCATTTTCTTTCCTCCTGTGTTGCCCTCCCGCCTGCCAGTACCTTCCTTACCTTCGAAACGTTCGGCCTTCGCCGCTCGGCCGCGACACGTCGGCCAAGGGTAGTGGACGACTCCATCGCCCGAGTCGGCAAGTGTCGGGGAAAAAAGCCGAGGCCGCCTGGCATCTTTTTTGTTTTCTTGCGTCGTCTTAATCACCGAATTCATCCGCAAGAGTTCCGACTAACGGCACCAGCTACTTAATTTTTCTGACATTCTGGTCAATGGTATGCTTTGTAATTTAATGTCAACTCTTTGTGTCCAAAGCACGGTGCAGAAAGCTGGCGAATGGCTTGAATTAATCCACAAAAAAGAAGAAAAGAAAAATTATGTCCATGTTGTACACTGTAGAATAAAATTTTATTGACCATAACTAACAGTTAAGTCATCCACAATACAAATACAATGACCAGCAATAATCCACAAAATTATTTCTTTACACGCGGACCTGTCACGTTTCGGTTTGTGACCAACAGGTGGCACTGTAGGGCTCCTCCTGCAGCTGCACACCTGTCGGTCGTTATGTCGTTAGCTGTTTAAAAGGACTCCCGCCCGAACGCTCATTGTCGGGTCATTGGTGCTCTTTGCTACTGTTATGTTTGTTTGTTGGCGTTTGTTTGCTGCTGCTGTCAGGTTTGTTTCGGTCATGTTTCGGTCACGGTTCTGTTTTAGCTTGGCTTGTGATTTTTGTTTGCTACTTTATCAAATTTGACAAAGACTGCTGGCGTAACTACCAGCTCACAGTAAAAGAGGCTAAAAGAGAATATCTGTCGGACCTTATTCAAGCTAACCGTCAAAACGAGAGATGTGCAACAGATTCCTTCAGTTTTTCATTGATACGGTCTCTACAGCTAGAACTCCGGTCTCAAATACTGCATCTGACCCCTCTGTCCATGTTCCATGTTCAGCTGTACTAAATTCTTTTGAACCTGTGTCCTTGGCGCTTTTGGAGGATGTAGTTCGCCAGACGAAGTCATCTGGCTCCCCTTGCGACTCTCTACCCCCCGCACTTCTTTCGGGAGGATCTCCCGAGTGTTGGTGCATCGATCTTGGATATCATCAACAGCAGCCTCTCTTCTGGTGTAGTTCCCCAACAGTTTAAACATGCTGTGGTCCAACCCTTGATCAAGAAACCTGGTCTTGATCCAGATGTGCTGTCACATCTTCCTTTCTTCTTATAAATACTGTTGACTTGACTTGACTTGACTTTGGACTGTGTTTGTTTTGGATTTAGTATTCTCTGTTTGAATACAATTTGTCAAGTACACCCTGCTTCTCCCTCCTGCCTGCTTTCTGGGTCCACCACCACCTGTAAATGTCAAATGATTAACTCATTCAGTACCCGCCAATTCTGGACCAAGTCTGAAAAGACGTTTAAAAACGTCTTTGGGAGTGAATGAGGTAATATTAAAGCTCCTCCCGCCCGTCATTCGTGATAACCTTGAACAATCGTGATAAATCTGTGCTTGAAATCATCCACGAAGTTAAAAAATACACTCGTTCGCACCCAGGCATAATACGCGTGTTTAGAATGCAATTCCGCCTGTTAACAATTTTTTTTATAGATGACCGCCGTCTTGCGTAATCGAACTGAACGGAGTGACTCGAAATAACCCACAAAGACAAGAGAATCCAAATCACACTTTTGGCACGTATGGCATGTGATCACTCACATTAACGCGTCCATTTTGCCCATCTGCGCACCGGTAGAAAATCAGCAGGACTTCAATCGTTCAAGTTATGCGCAGGCACACGGCCGTCCGCTCGGGATTGTGGGTAATTGCCTTTGGCCGCCTCTCGATTTTAATTAAGTGCGCGTCGACGCCCGCCCAAGACCGAGTCAAGCTGCGCACCAAGGTATTAATTAACAATAAGCGCATCTCCGAACAAATCGGCGAGAGTAATTGTCGCGCGGTGCATGATGGGAACACGCCGACACGTTGGCCGCAAGTGTCATTAATCATGTCGGCCAATCAGGAGGCAGTACAGTTGACTTCCCTCGCAGGGACATGTTACGGAGAATGGACTTTTCTTCATGGCTTGTTAGCCAGTATTGGACTCGCTGGAGACCATCCCCACCTGTGACTCGGCACATATTTGATTTGTGATTGTTGCTGCCTGCGCCACACGCACAAATCGGCACTTTAATTGACAATTCTGTGAAGTGCTGCTTCCACGAGTGAAAATTTTCTCGACCTCGGCGATTCGGATTGTGCATCTCTTCAACATAAGACGATTGGATAAGTATCGCGATGCGCGGGCCGGCGAGACACTTTGAGGGCGGTTCGATTTTTAAAGCGCAGCAGTTCAGTTCAATTCGATATGGTACGGCTCGGTTTGAGAGGGTATGATGCAATGAGCGTATTGTTGTCATTTTATATACAAATGAATACACTTGCCTGCACTGTAAATGTTGCATTTACTTAAAAAAAATCATTTAAAAGTCTTCTATTTTACATGTCATTTTTTCCCCCACTTAACAGCAGTCGACAAGACCAAGAATCCATTTTTTTTTAGTACCCCGCTGACATACCCAAACGTGCATTTATTCTCCAGTTAACCTATTACTGATGTAAATTATCCTGTTCCAGCGGCGGCCAATTAATATTCAATGAGCTCAAATTCCTCATGAATTCAACATGGAGGTCCCGGCGCTTCATTTGCATGCGCGTCGCCTCGAATTGATGCGTTGGCGCCGCAGCCTCGCTCACTCCTCTCGCTCGCTTGCCCGTGCTCTCTCTCTCTCTCCTCTTCGTCCTCCTCCTCCTCCTGCTCCTCTTAGTCCCGAGCAGCGCGTCCTTTCCTCACCTTCCTCATCAGTGGAGCTCTTTCTTCTTCTTCTTCTTCTTCTTTCTCAGCTGCCACCCACCGGTTGCTGCCACACGGGGGTATATCTTGTTTTTTTTTTTTTGCCCCCCCAACCCCCCCTTTTTTTTTTCTTTTCCTTCCACTGCCACTGCTGCTTCATCAATATGACCACAGCCAAGGACGGCAACGCGCTCAAAGCGGCTCAGCAGCAAGAGCAGGTAGCGGCAAAAAAAATAAAAATAAATCAGCTGGCATGGAATAACCATCGCAGCCTGTTCGGGGCAGAAAGTGCGCGTCACCTTGCTGCAGAGTCGAATGAACTTCATGTGCGGATTCTGTCCACTGGGTTGTGTTAAATGCGTGTGTGTTTGCGCGTGTGTGTAACCAGTCGCACGATTGATGGTGTTTTAGTCGCGTTACATTTGCACGGTCATCAACTCAAACATCATGTGACTTTCTCCTTGTAAAAAAAAAAAAAAAAGGGCTTGTATGTCAATGTTCAGTCTTTTGTTTGGAAGGCTGAACTGTCGGATAATACCAAAGGATAAAATCATCTTTAATTGGGAATTTACGGCAGAGAAGTGGACGCCGATTGGCACGTCAGAATAAGAAACCAAATTAAACGATACAATACATGCCGATTTATATCGCGCTTCCACAAGAGCGGGGGCTGTAACAAAGCGCTTAACAAAACAGTTAACAAAGTAAAATAATAAACATAACATAAAACGCGGACAGTCGTGCGGTCCTAACCACTTATGGTTTTATTACTTTCACTCTGTTAATCTACACCGCTTATCACGAGCAAATATCGAGCGCCTTTCTTTGCCCCCCCAACTGGGGAGCGATTTCACATTTGTTTCACACGCATTCAAGTACAAAAGTGGTCATGATTTGAGGGAGGGCGTCATCTGGCTGCATTGATTGAAGTGTGTGTTGTTTATGGTTTATGTTGTTAAGAATTGTTTTAAAATGCTACAAGAAAACAATGTATATCGTTTGAGACAAATATGAATCGCCGTGATATTGAATCACGAAACGTGGTCTAATTAAATCAATAATTGTGATATTAAATCCAATCGTCACACAAGTGTTGTGATTTGAATCAAATCGGTGAGTGAGTCGGTAGCAGTTTATTGGTCACAAAACAAAATGGAGCTCATTTAGAATATAGATGACCTTTGGAAAGCGAGGTCGGATTAGCAAAATGTCGAAGTCGGTTAACTGACTTTAAATTAAATTACAGTTCAATTTAAATGAAATTAAAGAATGGAATGACAAGACAGCAGCGTATGGGGCAAAAGTGTGCGCGTGTTATAACCATGACATGCGGATGTCGGCGTGGGAGTAAACGTGACGATAAAGCAGAAAAAAAAAAAACAACAAAAAAAAAAAACTGTCAATGTATCAAGTCAAAACCGAAACAAATCTCACCAAAACTGGTCACGTTTGAGTGACAGGTACGTAGGAGTACGTAACGACATCCTGTGTCATGCCAAACTGGACAGCCGCAAGCTTCGCAGCGTTGCAGAGCAAAAACTTTTCATCGGCGAAGTCGCAAATGCAATCGACTCCGGCGCGACTAAATATCGGCTGTGGAGTGACGCTTCGAAAAAACCCCAAAAACAATTATGAATGAAACGCTACCAAATCAAGTGATGTACTGGAACCAATTAACAAAAGTTTTTTTTTTCCTAGCTTGTGCCGAAAGGTGTAACTGCAAAAAAATGTCAGGAAAAGCCTACTAGAACAACTGAACACGATTGAGAAACACTCCAAATTGTGGCTGGCGGCATGCTGAGTCACATTTAACAACAGCTTGATTGTGATTGGTTCATTCTGAACGCAGCTCGTCTGCCGACGGTAAAGAAAAAATGGGCGCTTTGTGATAAGCTGTCGTCCATGACGAATCTCCCAGTAGAGCAAGTCCGCGAAGCGCGCGCGTGAGGACACAAATGGCGATCGGCAGCAAAACGCCGCCCGCCGCCTCTACGTGAGGTCCTGTCGCATTGTCCTGATGGATGGCAGGAGAGTGGGCGACATGTGCTGGCTGAGAACAGAGCGACAGAGGCCAGCCGGGCGCAGATAGCGTCGGTCTGCCGCTAATCAGCCGCTCGCAGGAGGCCGCGGCGGCAAGTTGGGAAGCCAATTGGCGCGTTTTTGCTGCTTTTTTCCATTCCTTTCAGATGTGGAGGAGAATTTAAGTGCCGTATGTCTTGTCATTCTTTTGTTGTTGTTCTCAGGCGAGTGGTTAGCACGTCTGCCCTCACAGTTTTGAGGTTGAGGGTTGGATTGTTGGCTGTTTATTCGTCTACGTGCACTGAGTGCCGTGATGGTATATTAGGGGAAAAAAAAAGATTGAAGCTCTTGAATGCCACTCCACATTTGAAGTCAATGAAAAAGTCCTCCCGGGCTTCATGCTATCAAATGAAGCAAAAACGCGGCTGACTGTTCACTTTGATAGTCGCCATATTCGAAGGCACTGATGTTTGAACACAAAAGCTGGAGCAACTCGTTTGAATATATTCTTTATCCTCTCTGAATACTGCCAGCGTTGTATTACGTTGCTTATAGTGGTCGTGTGTTGTTCTCCATTTGTATCTGCATTAATTGACAGCGTTATGCTACCTCCTGGTGGTCAAGAGGAGTACACCAGAAGGAGCGGCACCATGAATTGCCCTGCAGCATTAAATAATCAACAAACGGTTTCATTCTTGGCATTCTGGTTAATTATGTTATTACTCCACTTTTTTTTATAAAATATATCAGTGTACTATTTATCCTTGTTTAAAAACAAGCAATGGAGGCTGAGGGAGAAAATGATGAGGGAAATTTTCTCCCGCGGCCTCCATTCTGGAATGACCAACTGACACACTCCCATTAGGCTTATCTGTAGCACAATAAGTGGCTTGCAACACATGGCAATGACGCGTGGGCCTCTGTTGTTGCCGTAGCAACCACTGATCACCTTCACTTTGATAGTTTAAAAGGTGCCTCGTTAATTTTTTTCTCTCATCAATGCATCGATCAGAGGCTGGACTGTAGCAGTCGGATTTTTGTTGTTGTTGTTGTGTGGGGTCATTTCGCTTTTTTGGTAAAAGTGTCAGAATTAGTTTCAATTGCTTTTTTTTTTTTTAATGGTTACATTAAATGTGCTGCGGGTCACCAAAGAAACAAATTCAAATATCTAACGGTGTTGGAGATGAAGGTAGTTGTTATTAGGGGTAATACAGCATGAGTGATGATATTTAAAGGGGCCCTGAAGAAATACGACACGTGTGGCAATTGTTTTCACAATCCTCAGCGAGCTCCGAGACGAGTCTTGCGGCTCGTTGGTATTCCGCTACTTCTCACAGCTATCGGTGGCTCAGCGCGTCGTTTAAAGTGAGATCACAGCGGCGAGCGTTTAATGAGGAGGACTCGGGCTTCGCCGTCTATGGCGACGCCTCCACCGACGCCTCCGCCGACCCGAGCCCAATAATCTGCCTTTTGCCGCTTCACCGCCGAGCGGCCTAAGGAGGCACTTAGACAAGCGTGAGAGCATCTGCGGCCCACGGAATGAAAGGAAGGGAAAGCATCGTCTTTATCCACTTTGTTTTTTTTTTTTAAAGTGGGCAAACTGCACATTTTGTCCGAAACGTCCATCAGCCACCGGAAACAACAATGAGGTGCTCAAGTTGCGGTGCAGCTGGTACACCGTCACTATTAGTGGGGGATCGAGACGGAGCCCTGCTGCGAATAACAAAAGAATGCCTGTAATCAATTTCCAATTATATATTCTTTGTCTTCTGCAAGGAGCTGAGCCTTCCACGCTGTCGCAATGTCCTCGACCAGGTTCGCAGTATGTGTCTTATACTGCCCTCCAGTGGTCAAGTTGAGAAGCGGCAATATTTATGCTAAATTTGACCAAATTCTTTTTTTGGTCATTCTTGACAGTATTTTAAGTACAATATTAATCACATAAACAAAAAAAAAATGATGTTAATTTTTTTGGGGGGGTGTGGCGGAACGGATTAATGGCATCTCCATTCGTTTCAATGGGGAAAGATTGAACTGGTAATATAAAATGGACTTCAAATTAAAGTCCGTCCTTATTTGAAATGTCATTTTTCCATAGCCACTTGGCAGAGCAGAAACTCACGCACGCAGCCAAGGCTCTCTAATTTCCGCTAACGACCCAGGCTAAACTCAAGCAAAGATTGTGATTTTGCACAAGCACGAAAATTGCAGATCGGCGAGGCTGGCGGTGAAACAGATATATTTGTGAATATAGCGAACTGCACATTGACTGTCGACACAAATAAAAGCTCTGCAGTTACTATCTGATCCCGTGGCAGGGTTTTTTTGTGCTGAGACGAGACAAAAAAAATCTCACAGGCATTAATCAGTGGCGTTTTAGTGCCGCTGCCACTTCCTCGTGATGAAGCACTAATGTGACAGGGCAAGGAAAACCGCTGACGTTTTTTTTGTGGTTGTTGTTTGTTTTATAGCTGTTGATCGCATGATCACTCTTGAATTGGTGTGGGCATGGGATATAAGGGGGGGAATGTAGGGGGGCGGGGGGGGGTTTCATGGCCTGAAAAGATCAGTGACTATACTGCAGGTTGTTTTTGTGTCGCATAGGCTCGATCGGAATCGGTGATTCGTTCGTTTTGTTGTTATCATTGGAAAACTGTAACCCGTCGAGACGGTGTTTTGGAAGCGACTTCTTCACACATTCACTGACTGCGCTTGCAGGTGTAAAATTGTGTGAACCAGGGTATTATCGAAACCGCATCATCGAAGTCATTTTGAAAAGTTGAAAAACTTAGATGTAGAGTTTTTCACAAAATCAGAATAACAGTAGTTTTATTGGGGCGCCACCACATCCCATTTTACAGGTGCGCCATAATAAAGGAAGGGCGAGGGGTTGGCGGAGGAAGCCAATGTCAGCCAACGTGCTGAACACGGCCGGCAGCACTCCACATCATCACGCCTAGTGTAAACCGCGATCGGCATACAAATGAGACAATGCCCGCCGCGTTCCTGTGGAATCTCGCGGATCAACTCAATTATGAGTTGAGACTCGACTGTTATCTTGTCGCATTTGATCACGGCAACGTGTTTCTTTTTTATTTCCTGTGAGTCATTCCAGAGGCAGCAGTGGGGCGGGGGGAGGGGGGGGGGGGAGTAGCAGGTCACCTGCACGGCCTAGATGATGCACTTTTCAGAGATATAATTGGCCTCCTGTTTCTGCTCCCGACCTTGACTGATAAAGACACTAATGTCGTCGAGGATTGGTTGTCGTCAGCGCTTAAATGCTTCTTAGGCTGTGATTTAAATGCGATGATTAATATTCAGTCAGTAAAATGCTCGCATAATCCCAACTGGATAATAAAGCCCACGTTTAATCATACTGGTAAAAATGCTGCGATACTATGATAGCCGAGACTTTTTACTATCCTGTCCGTGCTTAACGATATTTTGATTGGGCGTTGTATTCGAGTGAAACATGCGCCATGTCAATTGAAATTCATTTCATAATAATTGCTTCAAAGGCAATTTGGAATTCTGGAAGGATAAACTCTGGATTCAAAGCCTAGCTCTCATTTGAAAGGACAAAGTATATTTTGAAGCAGAAACCTGGTTGCAATTCCTGATTAGTACCGTAGTCTTTCTTTTAACCCTAATTTCAAGTCATAATATTTCTTTCTCAAGCTAATCCTGTCTTGAAACCAGTAATGAAATCTTGAATCCTGACATCTTCATAGCAACCCTAACTCCGGTTTCAAAATCATTGCTCGAAAACCCCAACCCTGTCTTAAAAGCCTACATTAAGAAGCTCACCTGTGTTTGAAGCATTTGCTTGGAGCTCATTAAATAAAAGAAAATTTGCTTCCAAATTCAATTCGAAACTTTAAATTTTCAATGCTAACCCGGTTTGAATCCTTCCAGTTAAACGGTAATCCCGTCTTGCGTTCGTAACCTTTTCGCTCGAGTCCTAATAATCACCTGGTTCCACAGCTGCAGAAGCTGCTCGTCTAATTGAATCGTTGCATATAGTCCCCCCCCCCCCCTCCACCCGCCGCAACCTCGCCGTGAGCCAGCCGGGAACAACCGAGCAGGTTAATTGGCCACTGGCTCGACACCGGCGCCCGATTGGCCGAGGCTGCTGTTATTTGTGGACACGGATTGTGATTACCGTGGTCATGTTTGACTGACAACTTTGTCCTCCATGTTTTTGTTGATGTTATTCCCCCCCCCCCCCCTTGACTAATTGGTGTGGCAACAGATTCAGCAGCATCGCATTGAGTGGCTCAGGTGCTCGCTGCCTCGCCTCGCCGCTCCCGCTGACATTTATTGCCCGAAAGCCTCCCTGTTATTGTACTGCGCTCGTTCTTCCCACATGGGGATAACGAAGGCGCTCGGAATTGACCGGATTTTAAAATGTGACAGCAGGGGCGGGAAAGTGGGCGGCGTGCCCACCCACCACCGTCCTGTCTCCCCCAACCTTCCCCACACAGTCTTCTGTCATGTTTCCGAAACCCAAAATTGACTTTGCATCTCATCTGTATTCCTGGCCGCAGCCTTGTTACCATGGCGATGCTGCAGATGAAAGCCGCTAACTATTGTTGTGATTGTTGTGCTTGTATGATACAGTCCTAAAGGCAGACAAAGACTTGACTGTGACTCGGTAAACTGCAGGAACTTTTCTTGTTGGTGTTTTGCAGATGATAAAGAATACATTCCCAATGTGAGATCCAATATCCGTTGCGTAAAGGGTTTTTGTCATTCGAACGATCAATGCTATTTGTTAGCCTTGCTACGTGGATTACAATTGCAATTAGAAAATGGTCTTCACTGTCCTATCACGTAGTGTACAGGTTAATAGGAAATAAATCCCTCGGTTCTCTGCAGAGCAAAAGAAGAGAAAGGCGTCCCTCAGGGTTTTTACTACCCGTTCTGTGACTGACCTTTTCATTCCCGAGCCGCTCCTTCAAATAGAATGCCGGGCGGAGCTAATCTAACGACGAGCTAATCTACCACGTAAGTGAAACTTTAGCCCCCCCCTCTCCGGATGAGCTCGACACTGAGCCGGACACGAGCGAATGCGAGGAATCAATGGCAAACACAAACTCCAAGTGCAGTATTGATCCAGCTAACCTCACGGCAGCGGGCTTGTGATTTTGATCATTTGAGCATGCAAACGCAAAACTGAACCCCAGACTTCCTGGTTTTATGGATCATTTTGAGTTTGTGTGTTTGTTTTCTATTTTATGACAATTGACAAAAGAATTGATCATTGTACGGCGCGCACAGTCTGCTGGGTCAAAATAATTAACCTAACATTGTTTCAAAGTAACCCAATGTGCTCCAAATCCACAGCAGCGAGTGGCCTAGTCAACCAGCCCGCCGGCATTTTTTTTATTCTTTACTATGTCAGAAATGAGTTATTTGTGTTTTTTTACAAAGCGGCGGCGGCGGCAGCTCGCTGAATTGGCTCGATGCAGTGAAAGTGATTTTCTTTGTGACGGCGTCCCGCAGCTCGCCGGGTGAACTCGTGAAGGTTCCAATCAACGCGGCTGTCTGGGCCGGCCCGCATATCACAACACGGCCACTGTTTTACTGGCCCGGGAAACTCTTATTGCACAATAATGGCACGCGCCAGCCAGCAGGTGCCTGAATAAAGCTGCTAATAGAGCAATTATTCTCCAACAAAAGGTCACCTCGGGCATGACGACGGGCCCGGAAATCAATAAAGCTCCCAATTACGCCGGCCCTCAGCCCCGGGGCTCCGCAATTTGGTCGCCGGCTGCCAGATGTCCGCAAGCAGATCGCCTTTCTGTACTCTTTGTGATGACATCACAGATTTTATTTCACTCCTCCTTTCTTGGCCATTATGAAAAATGCATGATCGCGCTCGCCCATTGATCATGTGACTGCTTGCGTCTCTAAAGTCTGGCTCAGCAACAAGCATACTTTCCGCACTATGAGGCGCATCTTCAATGAATGGCCTATTTAAAAAAAAATCATATATCCATATAACCACATTTTAAGGCGCATAGAAGAGAAGCTATGAACCTGGTTGCGGTTACGTTATGCATCCACTAGATGGAGCTATGGTAAAGGAAATACAATACAATACAGCTTTATTTATATCGCGCTTTCGCAACCGCTTGCAGCTGTAACGAAGCCCTTTCGAGAAATGGAAGTTTTACGTCTGTATATCCTGACGTCGTATCGATTTAATTACCCCTAAGAGTGTAAAATTAGGCGGTATCAAATGCTCTGTCAGACGACTGCTTCAAGCAGCTATTAAGAGTGCCGAGCATGGCGTTGCGCTCAGGTTCAGGACTCGGCTATATTTGCGCACAATTAATCGCCATCCGATCTTATGTAGCAGACGGTTATGTTAAATTTCCATTTTTTTGTGTCGTCTCTTCTGACAATATCTTCTTTCACCAGCTGATTACCCAATCACGTGAAGACGCCCCTTGGGCCAAATTTCCCCGTTTTGTTATCGTAGTCGCTTGTGTCTCTCGTCTTACGCTTCGTGACGAGAGAACCATCATTATTTACGCCACCTTCGTGAAAGATTTTCTATCGGATAAGGAGCTGACAAAGCGACATTGACAAGCTCAGCTTCCAGTCACGGGCAGACGCTATCGACTCCTCAAAAACCTCGTTAGGCAGCTTTTCTCCATCGCATATTGATCGAGTGTTCCCTCGCGTCCGCACGACAGCAGTGGCCATCCACCGCTTTCATGGAGAGAATGTTTTACTTTCACGCCGGCTGCATGCGCGCCGTCCCTTGTGAGCGTCACGTCTCTGAACTTTCGGCCTGCTCGCCGTCTGACAGCGCACTTGACGGCTCTCGAGGAAGAGAACATTTCCTGTGGGTGGTGGCGGCGAGGTTGAAGAAGGCAGAGGGGAAAAAAAAAGAACTTTAAAAACTTCAGTTCTGTACAATTTTATGTTGGGCGAGGAAGCCCTTTTCGTAGGAATGATTCTAAAGGTCAAAATGAGTTCCTATTTAAAGGGTCCCATTTATTTTCGGCTCATTGTGAAATTCTAACTCACCCCAAAGGCCAAACGTTTGTGCATATTGATTAGAATCTTCCTGTTCAGAGACGTGCTTGGTTGTTCGACCTCTTGATCTCAAGTTGTTGTTCTGTGTGCGTGTGTGTGTGTGTGTGTGTGTGTGTGTGTGTGTGTGTGTGTGTGTGTGTGTGTGTGTGTGTGTGTGTCTTATTCTGTTGGGCTTGACAGCAGCGTTCGATACAGTAAACCGCTAAATTCTGTTGGCTCGTTTAGCAGGCAGCACTTTTTTTCTTAGCCACTTTGCACCACTTTACGGTGTTCCGCAAGGTTCCGTTTTGGGGCCCTACTCTATTCATTGAATGTGCTACTTCTGGGTGCCATCTTAAGACAGCGTTTCTTCGGCTTGTTAATCTAGAGGGAGAGAAATACCAGCACGTTCGTTGAAAGCGTGTCTCGCCACAGTGAGAACTTATGACGCAGTTCACGGCAAATGTAAAAAAGGCCACACTTGGGCCATGCGGTGAATCAGCATCACTCACAGTGCTGGTTAGCGCATGTGCGCATCCAGAACAGTAGCAACAGGAAGTCGGACACCAGGTGATGTATGTTTCTTTGTTCTTGGATGCTTGTTCATCCATCAACGGAGAGAAAATGTCTTCTCATAAGTATCTAAGTTTTTTCCATCCGGAGAGCACTTCAATCAACCATAATGGCGGCGATAAGCGTTTGAGTGTCTCTTCTTTTCATGTGGATGTTCATATTTTGTTTGAGGAGGTGATTTAAAAAAGAAAAGAAAAAAAAACAGCCGGCCAGAATACATTAAGCCAAGCAAACATCAGCAAGGGGTGGCTTTTTATGAGACCCCTGCGCCCAGAAATGTTAGTATGCTGCCGCACCTCATTTCAGGGAAGTGTGCGCGTGTGTGTATTATTTCCGTGACAGCAATTTATTTTTGGCGGTAGCGGCGAGACGGCGGCGCGTCACAGAATGAAGTGGGAAGATGATAAGAACAAAAGAAGTTACTTTTCAATTCTTCATGGTCACGATGCTGTGCCGCAACAAGGAGAATACCAAAAACAATCCATCCTTCTTACAGTCACTGGGCTTGATTTGTTTTGTTTTTGTTTTTTTTGTTTTTTTGGTCTTATATAGAAGTCTGTCCAAAATTGAAAGCAAAGTATCTACTGTTGCGAGGGCTGTGTCAAATTGTTGACCTGGAAGTGTTTGCGCGTGTATGCGAATTTTTAGTCAGATAATGAGAGTTAAATAAAAACTCTTAAGCAGTCAGCCAACAAAGACCATCTCAGCAGTACATCAATGCCTTTGTTGTTACGTCGTTGCCGTCCAAGCACAAAGAGAGTTTGCAAACTCGGGCGCTGGTGCGGATAGACAAACCCTCCCAGATTAGCTTAGCACTAGCTAGCTGGTAGGATACAACACGGATTGATTTAAAACTATACCAAAAGCGCAAAAAAAATAAAATAAAATACTGCCACTGGTAAAATAATATTTTAAAATACAGTTTTGTTGCGTCTCATTCCTGGGAAATTTGACTTCAAGCTGGATCCCCCAAAGCTTTTTTTCCAATACCGGTGTTGCGTCTCATAGGAAATCACTTGCAACGCAGAAAACGATAGCCTACGTGGTCTCCTGCTCTTTCTTGAAGATCCCCCTCGCACCCGGGCGCAAATCCACGGGCCGGCGAGAGCGGCAATCCATCATGACGCCCGTTTAATGTAACGATGAAAGCAAATCTGCGCTTGTGCGAATCACATTTGCCGAGACGTCGCCTCTCTCTTGCGCTCGCTGACGGCATCGTCGGAACTGCTGGGAAATATGATGAAACGGGCGGAAAGGCTCTCGCGCATTGTTCCGGTTTTTGTCGACAAGATGAATGTGCGCAGAATGGCAAAGAAAGCGGGCGTGCGTGTCGCTTTGCGTGGTTATCAAGATCAGCTGTAATCCATACGGCTATACCTCTCTGTGGACCCGACGTGCTGCTTTTCAAGCAAGAGAATCAATTTCAAATCATGATCATAATTTGGTTTTTAAAAAATTGTATTTGTTCTTGGGGTGTGGGGGGTGGAGCTTTTGTATTAAGCGTGGACTTTGTAGTGACAAATGCTTGTTCCGCAATTTGCATACAAGCTAGCGTGCAACCAGCTGCTTGTTATTTATAGACGAGCACAAAGAAGCCCAATAAATGTCAATAATCAGCACCGAGCTGCTGTCACGCTCTGCACACAGCCCATAATGACGCCAAAGTAGTGTAGCTCCTCTTCACGACAATCCCTTCGCCACCCCACCCCCCGACACCCACCCACCCACACACACTTCTTTTCTGCCTGTCACGCACACACTCGTCGCATTCACTCGCTGTAAATGACAACATTGGCAAAGTGACTCACATTCTCTCTTGTGGGATTTTCCAGGCAAATGGAAAGAAGCTTTGTTCCCGAAGCAGTAGATCAGCACATAATCACTGCTGAATCGAATTCGGGGTGTGTTTGTGCGCGCATGTGGTGATGGTAGAGACGACTGAGCTTCTTGATTGCACCTCCAACCGTTTGACTCAATGTTTTTTTTTTTTTTTTTGGTGCTCCTTCCGGTTTAATTTGGCTTACAAGTAATTATTAATTTATCTTCATAATAATTAATTCATCATAACAGGCTTGTGAAATAGGCAGACTGGTCCCGCTCAACTGGCTAACGGCTCCGCTGTCTCCTTTTCAATTAAGGCGCGGAGGCTACGAGTGGTGCTCTAAAGCAATTTAGGATCTTCACCATCATCATCCAACAAGGGTTTGGGCTCCAGATCCTTTCAGGCTCCCACTAAATTATCATAGCTAATGGCTTTGGTGTAGTTACTGTAAGATTTCAAAAGTTTTTGTGCTATACCGCCAGTTGGAAGATAACACAAACAGAATTTACGAAATGCTTTGGATATATGCTCACTCAACCAGAAACACATTTTTTGAGGGGGTGGGGCATATGAAAGGGGAGGAGCTTCATTCAGACAGCCAATAGATCCATTCAGATTTTCGCAATTTGCAGCTTGAGCACATATACCACCTTCCATTTCCCTGTGGACAATTTCTCCTCTTAGTATTTGGGGGGTGTTATGTTCATGTCGCATTATTCATTCATTCATCTTCCGAGCCGCTTGATCCTCACTAGGGTCGCGGGGGGTGCTGGAGCCTATCCCAGCCGTCTCCGGGCAGTAGGCGGGGGACACCCTGAATCGGTTGCCAGCCAATCGCAGGGCACACAGAAACGAACAACCATTCGCACTCACACTAACACCTAGGGACAATTTAGAGTGTTCAAACAGCCTGCCATGCATGTTTTTGGAATGTGGGAGGAAACCGGAGCACCCGGAGAAAACCCACGCAGGCCCGGGGAGAACATGCAAACTCCACACAGGGAGGCCGGAGCTGGCATGTCGCATTAAACATTTTTAAAATTTTTAATACAAATTGTACCAAACGGTCAGGGCAACGTGCTATATCAGGGGTGTCAAACACATTTGTCGCGGGCCACATTGTAGTTCCGGTTTCCCATGGTGGGTCGTGATCAATTTTGGGGAAACCATATCAATGTTTTTAATTGATGGATGACTAGTTTTAAAATCAGAGGTCAAAAAATAATCACTGTTATCGTTGATTACGTATGACAATTTGACTTTAGCAAGCATCATGGAACTTGACATGCTTGATTTGCTCTCAAGGGCCACATAAAATGATGTGGCGGGCCAGATCTGGCCCCAGGGCCTTGACTTTGACACCTGTGTTCTATATGATACCCTCCCATTTTTTGCAAGGTTGTCAAGGTTGCTTTTAACCACAAGCCCCCGGACCAGCCACCCCACCCCACCCCCCCCACCCTCACCCCGCTTCCTCGTCTGGCCTCATCTGCTGCGACGCGTTCACTGAGCAGATGTGTCACAGGTTGTGTTCGCTTGCCAAATCGGTCGGCAGCCCGTGCGCGCATCATTAGGTAAATTCATCTTCCTCCTCTTCCTCCTCCCACCGCCAGCGTTGTTTTTCTCCTTGAAATCCACGAGGCGGCAACTGTTTGCATCCACCCCCACCCCGTCCCCCCACGCACCCCCTTTACTGTGCCTTCTCTGAATCATCGAGTTCGCTCCCTAGCGATTGTCTTGGAGTCACTCAGATCTTATTTCCAACACACCGCTCCTTTCAATTTTCTGTCATCCTGTCTTCATCTCGGTGCAAAATTGCACTCTGATTTACTCCCACAATGCATCTCTCTTCCTACCCCTCCTACCCTCTTCCACTTTGCAGGAATTGGTGGGTAGCAACCCGCCGCAGAGGAACTGGAAGGGAATAGCGATCGCCCTCCTTGTCATTCTGGTCATCTGCTCGCTGATCGTCACCTCCGTCGTCCTGTTGACGCCAGGTACGCCGCACAGAACGCCCACGCTGGGGTGGGGTGAAGATAGAGGGGGGGGGGGGGGGGGCGGGTTGGCGGTTCGCGACTCATTTTGCGCAGACGTGGCCATTAGCTTGCCAATAAACCAATGATCGCTTTTGGCCAAGGTTGGCTCATAAAAGTCCGAACGTCAAAGGGAATCCTTCTCGCACAGTTAGCCAGTAAGCTAAGGTTGACCTTGAAATGTGTGTTTTGGCCTTCACAAGTTCACTGAGCTCGATAACTCCACAGAGTAGATGACATCATTGTAAAATGACTCTGAAACTTTGTCCAAAGAAGTCCAGCTCAAATTTGACGTATTTCCAAATTGCGCATCTGGGAGAAACGCATACTGAGATAATCCTTGAAAATTCAGTGCCGTTCGGGTAAGGTCTCGGATTTTTAATTAATAAGTCACTTCCTGTCTTTGGCGCTTCCACTTCCACTTCCAGATGAGTCGCTTTGTTTCATATTGAAAATGAGGTCAGTGAGCGATAGCATTAGCGGATATGAACTGCTGACGCCGCACCATTTATTTTGAGATAAAGGGTTAAACCTTAGCCACGGAAAGGGATTTCTTCTTTGCTATTTATAAAAACGAAGTTGGCGGTTTAATCCGTACATCTGGTTATCGTAAATGACAAAATGAAAAAAAAGCGTCATTTATCCTTCGAACCTCACCATCTGACATGACTCGCCTCGAAAGATAATCTCTCGGTGGCGAGCAGCAGCAGCCGCCATTAACTCATTCAGTACCAGACAATTCTGGACCAAGTCTGAAAAGACGTTTAAAAACGTCTTTGGGAGTGAATGAGTTAAAGGCGTTTGTCTTTCCGTTCAGACGTCGCTGAGGATTAGCGGGTGCGCGTCCATCTGTTAGATGCAATATGACACACAAACGCACACACAATTTTTACACAAACGCACACCGCCGCCGTCACAACGCACCTTTTGGATTTTCCTGTCTGACGCCTTGCTACACTCATATCTTTGTGTCATTGCACCAAGATGAGTTACTGCTTGCCTGTTCTCATAAACTCCTGAAAACTTTCAACCCTGATAGTGCATTTGACGTCACGCTATGTTGGTTTTATCACTCAAGATGCTCTTTGATGTTTTGGGGGGGGCTCTCGCTCCAAAGCCAAAAGGCTGAAATGAAACACGATTCAATGGGTTTTAGGAGGCAATCGCACTCGATGCTCCGCTGTGGAGAAAACATTTCTGGAGGAACCCCAAAATATCACATTCCATTACAATAAACCTGCATCATAACCCACTGAGCACATAGTTAATATGAAATAGTCAACACAGCTTGTGCACTGGAGCGAGCTGTTGTGGTGGAAAATCTCAATGATGCCATCTGTGAGCTTGCAAGTTTGAGCCAGTCTTGTTTTTGAGGGCTACTATCTTGTCAATGTGGGTCATACCACCCAAAAAAAGGTGCACATCGAATGTGGATAAATATCGACAATTGAACGAGGCTAGGAGAGCGCAGATATCCCAGGATTTGCTCGCGAAACTCGATAAACAACAAGGCTTATTTACCAAGCTGCACACGCAGCAACCAGCACCGCAACATCGCTAAGTAGTGATGGGACGATGATACCTCAAAGAGTGTATTGACCCACTTCGCAAACTGTGTCAGCACTGTATTGACACTGTGTTGGTCACCCAATAGTGACCCCTGCATAATTATAAAATCATTGCAGGTAAAGCAATTCCTTGTTTGTGTAAATGCTAAACTGAGTTGATATGTAAAATGTAGCAAATTTGAGTTATAATTCAGATTTTTAACTTGTGTAGAAAATTCTTGTTAAATCGTGAAGTAAAAGACAATTTCTTATTTTATTAGTTTATGATTTTTTTATTGAGGAACAAAAGTTTTGCTTTGATGCACTTGTAGTTCAACAGAGGCTTCTCATCTGCCCCCCCCCCCCCCGGGGGGTTATTAAAGTTTCAGAATCCATGCAAAATTATGGTCGTTTCAACTCTGCTGAATTGGCTCCTTTCAGATCATGTTTTTGCTTTTTGCCGTCTGCAAACATTTTGAGCTGAAGTGTAGCCACCTGTGTAATTAGCAACTTTCTCGCAAGCCTCTCCCCTCCTTCGCCTCCTCCGTCTTTCAACACGCTCCGGCGAAAAAGACTTGAGACGAAATGTTGCCTCGTCCGCGCCAACAGCGGTTAAGCTGACGGATTCCTGCCGATACCACGCCAACTTTGATTCCAAAGTGCTGCTATGCCTTGTCTTGCCAGGAGATTCCTCGCGGGTGGAAATAAATCCCAGCCAAATGTGTTTTAAAGAGAAAAGCAGCCAAAGGTTAATCACGTCTTCCAGTCTCGTGTGTGTGTGTGTGTGTGTGTGTGTGGAAGCGATGTCGAATGAAAATGCAGACGAAAGGAAAAGTTTGTGCTAGCTGTGGCGGCTCCTGTGTGTGTAAACTTTGAACACTTGCAGCCTGCAGGTACCTGTTGAAGATTCAGGCGGCGATCCAGACAGTAAAATATTCATGCTCATGCCCCCCCCCCCCCCCACCGCGCTGAAAATGTTTTGTTTCTTTGCGTTTATAGGTGAAGACGACCGTCTGGCTCTCAAGGGCAAAGTTAGCATCGAGGACCTTTTCAGAAAAGATTTCAGGATCCGCGACCCCAAAGCTCGATGGATCAGCAGTAAGTACGCTAATGCTTTCACGTAACGGTTCTTTTTACGAGCCTGCTGAATCTTACCGAACTGCGAGATTTGGAGGGCATTTGCATCTGGACCCCAAATTGTGGTTCTTTTGGCCGTGCGAACATATCAGACATACATCAACACATCGGGAGGGAAAAGGGGGCTGCTTCAGTGGTTTGCATAAATTGGGATTTTCGTCCTGAGGGCGAAGCCTCCCTCTTGGTTTAGAGTGCAGCGATGTGTTGAGAAATCATTGCCAGTTTTATGGAAGCGTTTGACATCTAATTGTGGACGGTAAAGGCCGGGTCTACCCCCCAACCCCCACCCCCTCCCGCAACCGTAACGCGCAATTCCGAAAAGCATCGCCTGTTGTCAGCCTGAAATTGCGTCTTTAACGCCTGATCGATTCTCGTTCTTGTCCTCGTAAAAATCTGCACCGAAACATTTGACGTAAATCAAATCAGCCAGTTTCTCCTGATTGGGGGGACAGCAAGAAAGTGCCTTGAGTGTCCGGAAGTGCGGCGCAAAAATATCTTTACGTATACAGACTGTTTCATTTGAATTTCCCATCCCAAAGTTCAATTTGGGGACACGGCATGTCGTTTGTCGCGTCGCGTAATGCTGCCCAAGAAATCCGTCAAACATGGTTACGAATCAATAAAACGGCCATGCCCAAGTGTCTTCTATTTGCGGCGGCCGGCCATCTCGTCCGTCGTTTGCGTCCGAGGCCGTTTCTTCTGCACGTCCAATTACCTGCGAGCGCCGAACTCGTATTTTCTCCCGCAAGAGGCGCCCGCTATTGCCGCAATAAATAAACCACGGCGCAAACACTCACATGGCTGCAGGGGACCGGCGGCGAGGAGGCGGAAATTATAGACTTGATTTTCCTCCGCGCTAAAAGCGCCAACGGGCATCACTACGCGCCGGCCGTGATGGGATAACGAGGCTGATTTTCTTTTTAACCGACGCGGCGGAGGGTCGCGCGATAATAAGCGGCCCCACTGATTGGCTCTCGTATCGTTCCCCATTTGCGGCCCATCCGACGCGCTGATGAGCGCCGTGATTGTTAGGCCTCGTTGGTGTGATCGCGATCCGTGCGCCGTATGTTGCGGAGGCACGAGACGCCTCCCCGGCGGCCCATTTTTTTTGGGGCGCCACCGCAAACGCGAATCCATTGTACTCCGGCGGGCTTCGCGGAGAACAAAGTGCTCTTGACACATCTGGAGCCCGACATCTGTTCCGTGTCGAGTTGAACAGAAGCCGCGCGGCAGGCGGGTTGAACCCGTACGCGATCTTATTATCTCCGCTGGCGTTTAAATATGTTGTCGCCGAGAGTCAAGCGGTGCAAAATCGTCCGGGTGGCAGTTTCAGCGAAAGATTCGTGGAAGAACAAAATGTTGGGCTAATTCAGGGTTCGGCAACCCAAAATGTTGAGCCATATAGGACAAAAAAAAAAACAAAAAAAATATTCCTTTATTGTGTGTTCACAAACGCGCCCATAGAATTTATTTTGTAATTTCCTGGCTTGATTTTTTTTGTTTTGGTGCATTTTTGGGGGTTTTTCATAATGTCAGTGAAGTGATCACTAATTTCCGTTTTCGGAGGCTGTCTTTGAACGCCTCCCGAGTCGAACGAGGAGAAAGCACGGAGTTGCACGGACGTGCCTGTCGAGACTGTTAAAAGCATAAATAAAGTGTACGTTTTCAAAAACCAACGCCATATTTGAGCTATATTAGCCTACTATCAAAATGTTTTTCCACTTTCAAACATCTTTATTATATATATATTGCGCGTCGTCCCGCACGCGGTCTGTCCTTCCATCTGTCCCTTTTCAAAACGTACCTACTTCACCGCGCCGCCACTGCGCCGCTCAGGCAGTGGCTCACTACGATCGCGCGGGCATCTTAGCGAAAAAATGTTGTCTACCCACAAGCATTGCAATGAAATTGTTAGTTATTTAGTAGAGCTAAACATCTCTTTATTTTCGCGATAAGCAATGCAGATTAACAAAAAGTTGAACCAAGCAACAACACTTTTGTGGGCGGAAGGACCACCTTACCAGCCTTCCGCAGGAACGAGCTGATGAGCCGCATGGGGCTCTGGAGCCGCGTGTTGCTGACCCTCTGGCAAATTTGAACAGCTTTAAATTTGGAACTTAACGTCCAACGTAATCTTTGATGATCCAGGTGGACGTTATCTACCCGTTCACTGCCGTGGATGTTTCTATTTGTCACGACGTAGAATGCATTCATGGAGTACGTTTTGAGTTAGGTAGGCATGGGAGAGGGTCTCGCCCGGCTTGTGGGTGCAGGAAGTCTGCTTTGAAACCGGCCGGTGGTGAATAATTTGAGCAGTGAAACATTTTCTGGCGTGCTGTCAGCGCGCATATATAGCGCCCCGCGCGCACACGCAGATGTAGCCCCCAGCGGATTATTTGGCCTTGGCCTCCTTCTTTTTTTGGGGGGCGGGGCATTCGCAGCTTCCACTGATAAGGGCTGAAAATTGAATTATCAGAGCGGCGGCCGTCGCTTTTTATGTTTTCCTTATCACGATTAAGACGCTAAATGAAGTGATCGCGCCACTCTATCATCATGCAGTGTAAAACTTCGAGATGATAAAATAATGAATTTGCGCTTCATCCGTTCCTCGCCAAACGAGCACTCGAATGCTTTTGATGGTCGCTATCGCAGAAGGATAATATATACCTTGCGTTCTTGCGACCGCTGCTTCTTTGGGAACGAGGTGTCCAATTAGCCGTTTATTGTTTTTGGGTCAAATAAGTTCCAACGCGAGGCACATTAACAAAATCCCGCTAATGAGGATCATTTTGTTTAAACGGGATGTTATGGAAACTATGCGTGTTAATTGCTTGAATCTAAACATGCTCTCAAGTGTGAAATTAGACAGCCGAGTAAATATTTGGTTAGCTGCCTCTGTTAAAAAAAAAAAAGTGTTTATACAAATTGCTCACATTTTGGCCCCACTCTGACTCTTAACATTTTAGCGATTCTCTTATCATTCGTTTTTTTCTTGATCGCAATGATTTATCAACAGCGTACGACGTGTTAGCATTCACGCTCTTCAAGTTGCACGGATTTGAAAATCTTGATATTCAGGCAGCCGCAGAGCAAGGGATGGAAACCGATTCTGCTCGAAGAGAATGAATTATAGACGCGCAAAAGGTCAATTTGAATAATAGAGAAGCAAGGTTTTTTTTGACGTCTTATCGGGCAGCGGTGACATCGCAGGGACGTTTGAGATAAGGCGACAAGGACTTTTACAGCTGCTGCAAGGTTTCCGTGGCGAGAACGGGATTATCGCTCGTTATCATAGATCGCCGGATAAAGAAATTAAAAATAAAAACAGTTCCGGGAAGCTGTCGTTGCTCGTAGACGATTTTTGGTTGATCACGCGGTATGTCATCGTAATCACTCGCCAAAAAGGGGACATACTGTGGGAAATTATTTTATGTATTAATGTCTCCAGAATGTGTGATTAAATAGCAAAGTACTGTCGACTCTTCTTTCACCAGAAAAAAAAAACGATTGTTTTTAGCTTTTTCCATTCTTTCGTCATTGGGTTTCTGACCAAAAAGTGGAGAAAACAACCTTTGCATAAAAATCTAAATGGCAAGCAGAACAGTGATATGAATATAAACCAAATATTATTCTACAAAGCAAAAACGCAGTGAAAGATACCGCCACCTACAGGAATATTTTGGCTATGACAATAATTACAAACCCGAATTACACACTAAAGTACGGGGGGGAAACAAAAACAATATTGCCGTGATGCCTGAAATTCCAGCTCGCCGCCCTCCGCGTGGCGAGCGTGCGCGCGCGGCGGCCATCATTATAAATCTCCTGCGCAGTCAGGTGATTGTAGTTCAGGGACGTCGCATCATCAACATTATTCTGTCGCCGCCAAGGTGAAAGCCAAACCCACGTGGGACGCCTCGCTGGGACTGGAGCAGCTGCTCGCCATTTGAATACGGCAAGCGAGAGCCGTTTAGTGCCGCACTTAGCCAGCTGCGGATGCAGCAATGCAATGTTGACTTTAACAGTGTCCCGTAACCACGATGCGCGTTTTGTCCTTGTAGCTCATGACGCAAGTGAAGCCTGACCATGAAGAGTTGAAAAACTGCAGGAAATTGATAACCTCCGCTTTCAAAGTAGGAGTAAGGCTTTAAAGTCGGGTTAGGACCTGACTTTTGACACCCTACTACAAGCTTCCTTCCAAGGTACTTAGGCCTCCGACAGATTTGTGACACCTGAAAGGGTTTCAGGACGGCAATTGCAAAAAATAGCAACATTGTTGAGTTTATCAGCAAACAGCTGAGGATAAGTTGAACAGAACAACAACAACAAAAACAACACATTGATCTTATTGACTTTCTTTTCGTTTACCCGCTACACAAGTAACGACGCGAGTGTCACCTCTTAATGGCTTTGCGCAACGGGCCATTCTCTTGCCAATGAGACAGAGCTAATTAGCACAAACATTAAGTGTTACGCGCGCGGTGTTGATTTAGTGTTGTGGTGCAAGCGCGTTAGTCAAAGGTGGCACTGAAATATTACGTCTTATAAATGCTCACTAAGAGACGAAAAATGGTCTTTCTTTTGATAGCTGTTCATAGGCGTATTTTTTTTTAAATACAAACGCAAGAATAGGAAAAGCATCAGTGTGCCTCTCAAATTCAGCGCTACGCTAGCTACTAAGAACAAAGATGTTACCCTTGCGCATGCCATCCTCCATAGCCGTTTCTGCCCCTTAGCTTTTGACTTTACCAGTTTTTAGAAGTGCTTTTTAACCGTAAAAAAACCAAAAACAAAAAAATATTAACTAAAGTTAGTGAGTTAGTTAGCTAAAGTGTGAATTGACAGGCAGAACGGATGCTAGCCGAATGCTAACGTTTCATTTTAGAAACCCCGTAAAAGCAGCGATATCGGTGCAGCTGTCGTTTCATCTGACAGAAATAAGCTGTCGATATTCCTGTTCTGTTTTTAACACAAAGGCAGGAACATACACACGAATGAGGCGTCCTACATTTGTAGCAGAGTGACTCAGAACAATTTTAGAAATCTCTCTGAAAATTGTTGCCTTTGAACAAACCAGTGTTGTTTTTTTTTTGTCATTTCATGCGAGAAGAGCTGTTTTTCTTCCAAAAAATCTAGACAGCCGAGTTTTTTTTAAAAATTCTAAATAACTCGATTCCTTTCCTACTAGCTTTTCTTTCTTCATTCTCACTTCCCTTCCCTAGACCTACTTGGGACTGACTGTTTCTGAACATTTGCGTTTTTACTCGTCTTTGTGTATTTGTGTATTTTTTAGCTCCTGTCACATTTCCCTTATTTTCATGCGGGTTTTTTGCACAATGGCCCGCCGCTTTGCCAGCGCATAATAATAGCCTTCAACAAGCGCTTGAAAGCCATCAATTGTCTGCATGCGCGAGGGAACGAGACGAAAGGGGGCGTGAAGTAATGAGGAAAGCAACTGCGGCCTCCAACGCGTGCAGGAAAAATAAATAAATACTCTTTGCTTCTGCTTTTATGTACACGAGGGCGCTCATTGAACTACAAAAACATGGTGCGATTGTCAAGGAGTAACCAAATTGTCACAAAGAATGGCAAGGTTATAGCTGAGTCTTTCTGCGATCGTCTCATTTTGCAGGCCAAATGAGCGTAAAGACAGATGTGTGTGCCAAGCCACACGTAACAAAATAATGACAGGTAGTGAAGGCTGATTGACATGCCTGATTTTAAAAACATTGGCAAAAGTGTCCCGGCAGCAGATTGACTGCAGCCTGGGGTACGTTTCATAATTTTTGTGAAAAGCCTTTTGCTCATTTCTTAGCGCGCTCATTTGTCAAATAATTGAAATTCCACTCGGACTCTTGAACAGTCAGGAAAAAAAATCTATTGCAACCTTTTTTTTTTTTTTCATTCGACGCATAAAGGGAGAAAAATGCTATTTTTGTATTACTTTATAACACATAAATGCCGTTTAAGATATTATTGAGTGTTTTTTGAATCGCATCTGTGGGGATTAAAGATGGCAGTCCTGCTGTTGACTTTATGCGCGCTCGCATAGAAGGCGTAATTCACGCTGACTTTTACGCGCCGTTTATACACAACCACTCGTCTTCCTTATGACCTCCATGCGTCACGCAAATGATGTGGAAACTGGGGGGAAGAATGCTATTTTATGTGCACCTTTTAACGTGGTTCGCTTCATCGCTTACCGGGCGGTGTGCAGGAACTAGCGTTTTTTTTTTTCCCCCCCTCCACTCCAAATTTCTGTTTACATTTTTCACTTGAAGTCAAGATTTGAGTCCGTGTCAAACCGTGGCGTCTGATGCACATTTGGAAGCATGTTGTATTGTTAACCCATGAGCCGAACAGGAATAAATGCCACAAAGACCCATTGATGCAACCGTGAGGTACGCAGTGCTCGCCCTCCCGCGTGTGGCCCAAGGCGTGACGCCGTATTAATGAGACGTAGCGCCAATGTGAGGAGCCATACATCAGAGTGGCAAACGGCACCGACTCGGCCGCCCCCGGCGAGGCTCGCCGGGAAAAAAACAAAGAGCGGCAGAGCGATGGATGGAAGAGAAGCGGCAATGCCTCAGGTAGTGTGAAAATGTGTGAAAACAGCTGCCGGCCTTGAAGTGCAAGCGAGACTGGAGAGTTTGGGAGGCGATGCAGAGATGATAAGGACTGAAGTGATGAGGCGGAGGAAGGCCTGACAAGGGCAGCTTGATGGGAGATGGCGGGGGCGAAGTATCTTGAGAGAAAGTCGCTGCATCATGATGAAAAGAGGAGGAAAGACAGGCGTGCTTGTGAAGAGGAACTTCGTCTCGACGATCTTAATCCAGATCAGTGTTTCACCTTCAGAGGTAAAGTGTATCAGGCCAGACTGTATGGTTATAATTGTGTTGTTACTTTTCATGCATCACCGCAGTGGACGGCGTTTTAGTCTGATGTGCACTTCAGTGGACGGCTGTTGAAAGGGTCAATGTCAAAAGTGTGCGTGAGTCGCTACCTGTGCTGCCACAGTTACCTTGAAGAAGTAACTTAGTTACTTGACTCATTATTTTAAAAGTAACTAGGTTTCCGTTTGAATTAGTTTTGGGTTTTTTTGAACATCCTGGAAGGATCTTGAAGCTAGATAACACCTTGCCTACAGCCACAGTGCGCCACCTACCTTTAATATTTTCTTCATCTGACACATTCCATCTTGAAAAAAGCAAATCTCTCCTTTTCCGACAATATTGTTCATGCGGTTGAAACGTGACATGGCGCATGATAGCAAAGTTTGCACATCAGCGTTGACAGTCGATATGAAACTTGAGCATCCGTCTCGACATTTGATTTGAAAGCGGTTGAAATTGCACATCAGCCGGCAGTGGACAGCTACTCAAAGGTTGCATTCCATATGAATGCTGTCAAAGTTGCCCATCAGTTGCTACTGCGGACAGCTTTTTTAATAACCGCTTTCTTCCGTTCCTTCTCCCATCTAATGCCAGCTCTCTCCAAGGAGGTCTTGGGAGAACACGCCAAAGTCGCATAATGAAGCCACTCTGCTTTCGATACATGAGCCCATTGTTAGCTTCTTAGTATTCTGCTGGATTTGTGTAACAAGGAGACGAGGAAATGGGGAGAGTGACTGGGGTTGGTCCTGGGACTTTTCATAATCTAAAAATATCCGCCTTTGCTCCCAGGAGCACGTTGCCAATCAAAGCCTCTCTAATGGTAATTTAGTCACCTCTAATGGTCAATTAGCTAGCAGCTAGCAAACACGCCGCATAACAATCTCCGGGTGCTAATTAGTTGTTGGAGGGGGGGGGGGGGGGGGATGAGCATCGAAAAGCTGCTGGACTGGAGGGGGACGTGGAAGGCTTGTTAAACAGGAGGACAAGCAGCGTCAACTTCCAGCGCCTTCCTTCCTCGGAGGGCTTTACGCGGTTGCTTTTCATTTGACAAATGCGCAGGAATTGTTCAGCGTGGCCAAACGTCCGATTGATTCAAATATTTATTTTTCTAAAAAAATGTAGATAAACAGGTGTAATTTTACGAGTCGCGTACGTAGCATAATGTAAACATTTTTAATGTTAAACAATTAGTATTTTTTTGGGGGGGCGGGGGGATTAAATTCATAATCTTTGAAGAATGGCCACATTCTGTATTCTTTTTAGACAGAAAGTCATAATCTTAAGAATGCCGCCATGTTGTATGAAAGTTTTGACATTCCTGAAATTTGACAGTTGTTTTAAAGAGATCGTTTCAAAGCCGTTGTGATCTATTTAGAAAGTTTCATCACCTTGTTGAGGATAAATGGCAAAATGTTTCACACGATAAGGTGCATCGAAAAGTTTTCCATTTTCTGAAAAGCTCACAGCGCCTTAAAATGATGCACTTGATTATAAGACGCAATCTACAATGCATCCACTAGATGGAGTTACGCTCCTTCCGTTCGACTCGCGAGGCGTTCATGACCGCCTCCGAAAAACATAAATTAACGATTAGTTCAATGAAACTACAAAAATTGAAAATAATGCATCAAAACAGAAAATCAAGCAAGGAAAACACAAAATAAATTCTATAGCCCCCCATACAGAATTTATTTTGTGATTTCCTTATTTGTGAATACAGTACACAACAAAGGAATAAATTACAAACAATTCTGAGACAGTCCAGTGTCCTACATTTTACTGACATTTGATCGTTCAGTTGGAGTCATCCCCTTATTTTAAAGGTGCAATTCGTTCTGTTTGGTCAAAGGATGATGCAATGTTCCCCAAATCGGCAAAATATTGGAAGGAGTAGAGATGAATCCATTTTCACAGCACATGCAATGTAATTTATCAAACCTCAATCAAATCTTTTCTGGTTGTGTCAACATTTTTGAAATACCAGAAAGAAAAAAAATAGTTGCATGTCATGTTGTATTCTGCAAAGCAATTTAGAAGCTTCAAAGTGATCTAAAAGGCTGACTTTTCTTGTCACAAGAAGGAGTCATGCCTTAACATTTCCTTGCATCTGACTATTGCTGATCTGAATTTAAAAAGACATCACTTCTCCTCTACAGATAATGAGTTGCTGTACCGTGACCGCGACGGCAATGTGGTCCTCTTGGACGTGGACAATAATGACAAGACCATCCTGCTGCATCACAAGAAATTTGTAAGTCATCCAATCACAGGAGGAGAGAGCGCCAGAGGAATTCCATTCTAATTTTACCGCAGCTTCAGCAAAATTTCCCCCCCCTCCCCCCACCCTTTTTTTGAAGCTTCATTAAACCGAATATTACGACTCACAAATGTGCTGCGCACGGTTAATACACGGCTTGCTTTTTTCCCTGTAAACATCTCAGAGGAGGCGCAAAGACGAATGCATCTGGGGCAGCGGCGCGTCGGACGTTTAAAGACTTCATTTAAAAGGAAACGGCGGCGTGCGTGCTTAATGATGTCATTGCTCTCGTATAGGAGATGTACAAAGCCAGCAAGTACGAGGTGTCTCCCGACATGAAGCACGTGCTGCTGGCCTACAACGTGGCACCGGTGAGCTCGCCCTCTTCTTTGCTAAGGCTGCGTGACGGAGGGGGCCCCCCCAGGCAGCAGAATGAGTTCATGGTGGTGGTGGGAAATGTTCATCTTAGAATAGTGTTTTTGTCAACAAAGTGTTTTTTTTTCCAGGTGTACCAGTATTCCTACACGGCCTTCTACATCATCTGCAGCCTTGAGACACCGTAAGTCACCACGGCACGATTTTTTTTCCAAACAGAAAAAAATCTTTTTTCTGTGATTTTTAAGCTTGTATTTGACCAGCAATTCAAGTCAAGGTAGCAACTTGGATGTTTTGATGTTAAAAATGTCTGATGGCCTTCAGGGAGACGTGGAACTTGAACCCGCCCGAGGTGCGCAACGCTCAGCTGCAGTATGCCGGCTGGGGGCCGCGTGGTCAGCAACTGGTAAGGACCACGTTCAGTTTCACTCCAGATAATGTCGGTGGGGGATTGTGACCCATTCCGACGTATGCCGCGGTTTCACAACTTTTAGATAACATGATAAGCAACCACTGTCCCTGAAAGGGTTAAGCTAATTGAACGTTTGCAACCAGTTCTGAAAGTTACCGAGTCTACCATTTGTGAAACAAGCACTAACGACTTACTACCGAGAGAGCTTACGAGCATGGCTCATCTCTGTTCGTTTTCCGCTCTGACATTACTTCCAAGTGGAAAAGGGCGGAGAAGTACCTACTCATTCCCGGAAAAATAAGTTCAGTTGTTTCTTTTCAGAATCGTCTTTAGTGGCAAAGTATGTCGAAGAGAAGAAGCGATTGAAATGTCTGCTGATTTTTTTTGTGTACATAGTTGCCTATCTGAAGGAAGGAGCTGAAAGAGGTGGTGACCAGGATGTGAAGGGTCTGTGAGGATTTGGCCCGCCCGTGTCTTGATTATTTTCTTTTTCCATTTCCTGATGTACCGACAGAGTGTGCGCTTATTCCTATTTGAGGTCCGGAGAAATTATGCAGAAACGAAATTTCCAGCTCTACCCTTCCTCTGTGGAGTTTGCGTGTGTGTCCTCAGGTGTCCTCTATCGATCTCATTCCAAAAATATTGAATACGCTAAATTGTCCATATTTATATTTAGTTATTTTGCCGGCCTGCGATTGACTGGCAACTAGTCCAGGGTGTGGACTCACCTCTTGCCCAAAGTCAGCCAGGACTGGCTCCAGCTCAGCGTTACAGAAAATGGATGCCGTTCCACTTATTCGAGGGATGAGGGGGAGGGTCGATCTTTCAAGGATTGACGACGTGGACGGAAAGACTTGAGAAATATTCTCTCCTTCCCGGCGCGCTCGTAAAGTGCGACGGTTTACGAGCGTGCCGAACGATTGACTGTGGCACAGTGCACGATAGGGAAAAAGGCCACATCGGCAAAGCCCTTCAAGATTCTTTGGGAGGGTTTTTAATTCTTTTTTTATTTTTTCTTAAATGGTCATTAGTTACTGGAGCATTTTGAAGCTGAAGTTGACTTTGCCAGGTAAATAAACTTCAACACTTACCGGTATGTAATTAGCTTTGGTCTGGGAAATTGATGACATTCCGCAGCACAATGCTATTAATTATCTGTTATCAGGTCAGTGGATTAATTAGCACGCTGGCTAGATGGCTGGCACTTGTCATGATTTAAAGAAAAAAAAAGATAAATTAGGAGGGGAGGGGGGTAATTAGAAAGCCAGAATCGTCATGGTGAAAACACACAGACGTCAAGGTTGTTGAGTTTGAGAGCAGCTGCAGATTGACAAAAGTGGCTTTAAAGCACGAATGGGAAACACTAACCCTAGCCTGGCAGTAAGCCACAAGATGGTGCCAAAGCGCTACTTTTATCCAAATAAAGCTGATCAAATCTAATTTACGAGAGCGCAGACCTCCACCAAAGCCAAACAACATTGTCTGAAAATGGTTAGAAGCCATCGAACCAGGTGAGAGCCAGTGATGAAAAGCCACAGTTTGCTTATCAGCATGCAGAGCAGGCCAAGGTGGAGCGCGCACACGCCTTATCATCAAGGGCGGGGGGGGTCTGACCCTGGCAGTCACCTTATCACAGGTGAGAATCCACCTTGGGGTGCCGACATGCATTAATGTGAGGCCTTTTAACCTGCCTGACACCAGAGATCAACGTGCGGATTTCAACTTTTATTTATGGGGGACAGCCGAGAAAATGTTAAGCAATGGGGGGGCAGGGCGGAGACTTTACTCTCAATTTGAGATAAGGCGGCGAGCACAAGGGGGAGCAGATGTGGAACTGTATTCCACGCGGGGAGATTTGTTGAGCCGAGGAGGCGCGATAACTCGAGCCGAACTGTTGGCTTACGGACAACAACAGACGCTCGTTTTTTGACCTTTTCAATCCCAGCCCCCCCAGCCCCTCGATTCGTAAATTTGGCTAGAGTTGCAAATTAGGGTTTCAAGACAGTTTAAAGGTAGCAAATTAGGGCTTTAAGCAGGACTGTACTTTCAAGTTAGAGTTTCAAACTTGATAACATAAGCTGTCCACTGTAGTAACTGCTGTCCCTGAAAGGGTTAAAGTGTTAAATTCAGACAGGTTACGGTTCTAAATTGGGGTTTCAAAGCTTTGTCTTCATATTGTATGTGAAAACATGACACTGATTGCTGATGTGTATCACCCCCTGACCCCTCCTTGGTTGTGTCTCTTAAAGATTTTCATTTTCGAGAACAACATCTACTATCGCTCGACGGTGGAGAGCCGCTCCATTCGTCTGGTGTCCTCCGGCAAGGAGGGCGTCATCTTCAACGGCCTCGGCGATTGGCTGTATGAAGGTAAGGTGTTTATTGCCTACAACACCGATTCGCAAACTCACCAGTTTTCCGAGTTTGGTCACGTGACTTTAGCAATGCGAGCCCGAGGGCACTTTGACGTCCATTGTCGTCAACGGCAGGGGACGGTGCTGCATAAAATGTCCGCCTCCTTAGGCGGCTGAAAACAATTTTGTTTCTTTCAAATTTTAGTGCGAAGAACATTTTGAAGTAGACTCCTACTTAAGATAAGATAAGAAAAACCTTTATTAGTCTCACAATGGAGAAATTCCCAATTCACAGCAGCAAAGTTATGAAAGTAAGAAGTAGAACAACAAAATATAGGAGCTGCTGGAAAGTCAAAATAACTTGAAATTTGAAGTCAAAATAACAAAAATAACACAAGACAACACATAGGACACAGACAGTCGTTCAATCTTCACCAATTTTCTGCATACACTTTGTTGTCTGAAGCAGTTCTAGATGAAAGAGGAGAGGATCAAAGTGTCCTTTCTCCAGTGGATCAGAGATGTCATGCTGAAAATGTGCACACGTCTGCTACAAGCTAAGTTTTGAAAGCAAACACAAAGCTGTAGCATCCATTGACGAAAAGAGATTAGTTCACTTCTCCTGTCCCACGTAATCCGCTTCAAACTCCAAGCCGCGACTCCCAGCTCCAAATCCGCATCGGCACTCCGCGCCAACGCTCCTTTCTTCTCATCGTCGGCTCCTCAAGACCTCCATCCATCCAGCTCCAGACCGTTCAACAGCACCGATCTCTCCGCTGAACAAAGCGGGGCTGTGAAAAAGGCTGCCCATTACAGGCGCAAGACATAAGCGCCCCGAGACTGTCCAGCAACGACAGTCAAATGGCGCCGACATTCCTCCAGTCAAAAACAGTGCTGGTATACCCATGCTGCCGAGAAGGCGCGACCACCAAGCACAGAGTCTCCTCCTTGATGAATGTCGTGGCCAAAAAATGCTGGAAAAGGTCCACATCAAGTCCACACGACATAACAACAAACACAAGGTGACAAAAGAAACACAAGAACAACAAAAAAAAAGCAAGGCTCATGAGAGCACTTGCTGACGGCTGCCTACTCGGGCGCCATCTTGACTTCAAAAAAAAAAAAAAAAAAAACTTCCTACCACTGACAACAATGGTACATGATGAAGAAAAGTAGACAAGAGTGAGAGAAGCAAAAAGGGGCCAGGTTCCGCGTTAGCATCCCGCTAATGAATTTGTATGGGCGGCCTTGAGATGCACGCTCTGCTCCAGTGGAGCAGACAGGTTTAATATCGCGGCCGCGTGGCAGACAGTGAGATAGAAGATGGAGACAAAATAGTGCACACTGTACAACATGTTGTAAGTCGTGAAGCAAAAGCTACGGTGTCGGTGGCGTAATGTAATTTAATGCCACCATGCAAAGGTTACTCACCGCGCCAGGATTTTGCCCGCTTTTAATTTCGTGTCTAAAGCGCCTCGTAGTTCGTTCTCCGGGCTGACATTTAAAAGGGAAGCGAGTGCGTGCTTTTGGGGCACGGTTCATTCACTGCTGTTTAAGCCTCAAACTGTGCCGCGGTTGCTCAGCAGCTGCTTCGTGTTTATCGCTTGCTTACTCTGAGGGATGGAAGAGAATACAATGGCAGTGTTTCGATTTCAGGGAATTCATGCGCTGAATGTTTGTTTATTCCGCTCAATTTGACCATTATGTGGCTGAAAGGTGTGAATTAGACTACAAAAAAACCAAGCACTACAATTTATTGGGCTGCTCCTCTTAACTATGTGGAGTCCCGCAGAGGTTCTCTCCTAGGTCCATTCATGTCACATCAATCCTGCTGAGTGTATCTTGTGTTTAGAGTTTTAACATGGAGTTTCAAAATATGCTATAGGCGTTCAACTTGAGGTATCAAACCAGGGTTCAAGGCGGGTTCAAGTTAACAGTTTCAAATTGGGGTTTTAAGACCGAGTCAATGTTTCAAAGTAGGATTTTAATCCCGGGGTTGGGATCCTCACACAACATGAACCATGTTGTAATTGTGCTTTCAAGTATCTGTTCGTAGTAATTTGTAGTACTTGTACGCTTAAACTGTTCTGTCGTCACGCTAATTGCCCACGTTTCCCCAAGACAGAATTGCTTGACATCTGTATTGTTAGCATAACGCCTGAATGCAAATGGTTCTCTGAAAGATCCCTGGGGCACGCCAAAGATCTATTTTGAACCTGACTTACAGAATGCAATCAATGCAAGCCATCCCCTCCTTTTATATTTGCATCGCTGAGTCAAACCCTTTTCCCAAAGCTCGACCGTTGTGAATGGGCGGCAATCGAAAGGCAATGTCATTTATTAAAACTGAAGACTCCCCGTTCTCACCGGAAAAACTGTTTAGTGATGCTCGCTTTGAAATGGGAATCAGCTCGGGCCATTTGTGTATTCACACTCGGCCGCCGCTGATTTTCCTCCCAATGACTCAGACTCTTCCGGGGGGCCAAGGTCAAGCGGAGGCTCAGGCCGCCGCTGAGGCAAAATGAAGCTTTAAGCCGCATCTGCCTGTCACCGAGCAGCAGATTTGGCGCGAAAGGGGTGGGTGAAAAGGTAGGCGAATAATCTCTCTGCCTTGAATATCCTTTGGCTCTTGCATCGCTGCCTTCATCTTCCGTATGTGTGTGGAAGGTGGAGACTGCAAATATGAAAAGCATATTGAAAGAGTTGTGTGCAATGGACACACAGTGTCTTGGGGGCTTCTGCTATTTGAATTACATATATAAAAATGTGTGTGTGTGTGTGTGTGTGTGTGTGTGTGTGTATGTATGTATGTATGTATGTATATTCATCAGATTCTGCTTGGGCCTGATAAACGCAGATACACCCCGCCGCGACTTTGATTTGAGTCCCTTTTGCCCCGCAGGTATTTGTGTTCCTGCGGGCGGCTTCCAAGTAGTAAATATATCAACTTCAGATTTCCTCCCTTTGAAGTGGGGCGGCAGGCATTTTTAAGAAACTGACATGGAAACACAATCAAGAGTGCGCCGCCACTCAGGCCGCCGCCGTCGCATTATCAACTCCTAATCCCACAAAAGCATCTCTAATGAGATTTTCCTAACGCCGCAGTCGCGGCGGAGGGAGCGGCGCTCTATTCAAATGAATAGTTGGCCGGCTACATCACAAACAAAGACGCCCACTCAATGGAGCGCCGCGGGTAGGGCCAAGTTTGAAAACAGACAGTCGTTCAAGGTCAATGCTTCTGTGAAGTCAAGAAAAAAAAATCCTAATAATCACAAAAGATATACAGTATTTGGAGATAACCTAAATAATGATGATGATGGTGGTGATGATAATACTGGTCAACAGCCAATTTTAATCAGAGATGGCCTTTCGTGTCACAAAACATATTTTGGAGGCTAATTTCAGCATTCCCAAATGACTTTTTTATCTGGCATGCCAGATTTTAGATTTTATAAATAATTAAAATGTGTTCCATGTGCATGTAAAATATATCCTTTTACAAATACATTATTTCTGCTTAGGCGGCCCGGTAGTCCTGTGGTTAGCACGTCGGCTTCACAGTGCAGAGGTACCGGGTTCGATTCCAGCTCAGGCCTCCCTGTGTGGAGTTTGCATGTTCTTCCCGGGCCTGCGTGGGTTTTCTCCGGGTGCTCCGGTTTCCTCCCACATTCCAAAAATATGCATGGCAGGCTGATTGAACACTCTAAATTGTCCCTAGGTGTGAGTGTGAGTGCGAATGGTTGTTTGTCTCTATGTGCCCTGCGATTGGTTGGCAACTGATTCTGGGTGTCCCCCGCCTACTGCCCGAAGACAGCTGGAATAGGCTCCAGCACCGCCCGCGACCCTAGTGAGGATCAAGCGGTACGGAAGATGAATGAATTAATATTTCTGCTTATCTACACTAAATGGATGGATTTGAATATTCACCAAAATGTATCAAATGTTTTCAGTCTGTAAGTATTGTCTTTCGCTAAACATTTCCAACATGTGTCAGCGGTGCCGTCTGCTGAACACATCAAGCAAATTTCCCCTCTTTGGAATGCACAATAGCGCCGGCAGCTAATTGCCCGAAATGAGTCCAGTGGCGTTCGGGGCAATGATTATTGGACGTTTGCCCGAATGCGTTCGCCAGACGGCATTTGTTATGCGGCGGCGGACGATCACCTTGAAGGCAAAGAGTCCCCATTAGCACTCGTCTGGGTCCGGCCTCTCGGTGCTGAAGGGTACTCGAGCCAAAACGTCAAATCGGCCGTGAGGAGCAGGCGTGCCGCCCGTGCTTTCAAGACACCGTTGAAGCCACGCGTGGCCAAGAACATTCTTGAAAAGAACCAATTAGCCCAGGGTGACGCACTTGTTGCACTTGTCGGTCGGGAGTCAAGTGGAAAGCCATGTGGACACTTGAAACCGTGACGTGAAAGATGCAAAATGAGGGCAACTGCGTGCAGCTACATGAATGGACAGTGCTACATAGAAGTCAATCACATCAAAATGTTATCTTGTATACTGTCTATGTGGATGTCAGTGTCAAACTAAGGCTTTACTGCATTGAAATAGTTTTTTTTTGGGGGGGGGGGTAATTTCAATCATGGGCACGAGATTTCATTGCGTGTATTGCTGACTCGCATCGCAATAAACAGGAGCCTAAAAGAAAGAGTGCTGTCATAACAGAAAATGTCCTAAGTTTGGGATCATTTCACACTTAATGAACTCTTTCATTCCACTAGACACACTTGTATGTCTTTGTAAAATTAGGCCCCGCTTGCCAAGGACGTACTTGTACGTCTAAGTCTTTTTTTTGCGTCATATAGAGGAGATACAATCTGTGAATAAGAATACGCCATTTGCACTGTAAATCATGTAAAAAAGCGACCAGTAGGTGGCAGTGGTGCCTCACGTGTTTGAAATGCATGCTTTTAAAAAAAGCTATTTTTCTCTGTTTTTTGCCCAGGAATCGCTATTTTCATGAAACTTTGCCATTTTGTAATGCCGATTGCTAATGAATGGAAAAAGATGTTTTGTTTTGTTGTTTTACCCTTTCAGGGACAGCGATTACTACAGTAGACAGTGTATTATCTTACACAGTGCATGTAAGGCTTCTTAAACTTACAAAAGCAAATTGATTCATTGTTGCCCAGGGTAAAGAAGGAGCGACCGCTCGATCCGGGAGGGCAAATGAAAAAAAAAAACAACAACAAATATGACACGTTGCCTGTTTAAGTCAATCACTTGGATGCCCATAGCATATTTGCATGCAAGTCAAACAAATATGCGTCCAGAGGGGCTTTGCTGCTGATGAAGTCTTTCCAGCAGGGTGCACACTTGATGAAAATGCTAATGTGGAAAGTGTGACATAGATATTGGCGCACTTTAATTTCAACTATTGATATTCATGTTTAAACTTGTTAAACGGCATGTTTGTTCATTGGTTGATCTTAGGGCGCAAGCCATTTTCTACACATTAGATTGGTCCAATTTTTTTTTTCAAGCTAACATCCAGACATGTGGACTAACCAAATTGATAAGGGTGTTTTCAGCCCTGACGCTAGCGATATGTCAGCATTAGGCTAGCAAAATTTAAGGCTAACCTGTTTGAATTTGTCGCATGTAACTGTCTTTTGTTTGATGTTTAGTTTGACAGTAAGTTCAATGCTACACCGCTTTCCTACTCCCTCACTTGAGGTACATTTAAGGCTTGGTGGGAAACAACACGGAATGCATTTGTAATCATAAGCTGTCACTTGTTAGCTGTCGGACAACAACAGCGTTAACATGTTAGCATGCAGCTACGTCATTCCAAGGCCTTCTTGTTGGCTCCCTTCACATGTTCATTTACGCTGTTCCCCCCCCCCCCAACCCCCCGTCTCATTTCAGAGGAGATTTTCCATTCCCACGTTGCCCACTGGTGGTCTCCGGATGGCGCTAGGTTGGCATACGCCACCATCAACGACACCCTGGTGCCCAAAATGGAGCTTCCCATGTTCACCGGCATGCCCTACCCGACGGGCAAGGAGTACCACTACCCCAAGGTTGACTCCTTTTATTTCACGCAAATGGTGTTTGTTCAGTGATTCTCTACGTTTTTCGATGCGAAGGAATCGTCCGTCTGAGCATAGTTCAGTTCTAGTTAATGTTTTGGCTGTGCGAATTTGTGTCAAACTCATTTTTGTCATGGGCCACATTTTAGTTACAGTTTCCCTTGGAGGGCCGTGATGACTGAAACTATATAAAGAATAAAGTTTTATTCAACTATTTAAGTAATTGTTATGAGGGGTTTGGTAAAAAGAACATGTTTACAATATGTCACTGATTTATTAGATTTGAAAATTTGAAATTTTGGTCCGCATCTTAGCAAGCATCATGGAAGTTGTCATGTATGGTTTGCTTTCAAGGGCCACTTAAAATGATGTGGCGGGCCACATCTGGCCCCCGGGCCTTGTGTTTAACATTTGTCTAAGAAGTCATGTTATATTTTGCTCAAATTCATTCGGCTGCGTGCAGGCGGGCGAGGAGAACCCGGTGATCACGTTATACGTGGTCAACCTGAACGGGCCTCTTCACACTATCGAGATGAGGCGCCCCGATGACGCCAGAATGAGGTGCGAAATCCCCAATCAGCTGTGTAATGCTGCCATTTTTCTTTTTTCTCTCCGTCCTATTGATCATGTCACTCGGGTGTTGACGGTGTGCTTTTCAGTGAGTTCTACGTGACCATGGTGAAATGGGCCACCACCACCAAACTGGCCGTCAACTGGCTCAACCGAGCCCAGAACATTTCAATGCTGACGCTTTGTCAGGCCACAACGGGGGTCTGCACCAAGGTCAGCCTCGATGTGTTTGTGTGTGAGGGAGCGGGGAGGGGGGGGGGGGTGCTGCTGCTGCTCGCCAATTCTAAAAACGTCCTCTTACAGAAACACGAGGATGAAAGTGAAGGATGGCTTTACAGGCAGGTGAGAACATCGGCCGAAGGAGCGAGTGTCCTTTTCGCGTGTAAAATAGCGCCATCCGATTGACTTGAGTATTCGCTCGTCTTTGTAGAACGAGAAGCCTCTGTTTTCCAAAGATGGTCTCAAGGTGTTTTTCACGAGGGCCATCCCGCAAGGCGGCCGGGGAAAGTTCTTCCACATTTCCATGGCCATCTCGCAGGTATGACTCGCTGCCACCCGCGGAGGAAGTTATAGACCAGAGGTGGGCATACTACGGCCCACGGGCCGGATCTGGACCATTGATCTTTTTAATCCGGCCCGCCGAAGGGTGGTACGCAATTAAGGTTCGATGTGAATGATTGCATTCATTTCATTTGTACTTGTAATAACATAATCTCAACACCAGATGGTGCAATTACTTCAAATTGCAGAGCACAGGGAGGGAGGGGGAGACGAAGAAAGAGGGAGAGAGTAATGACCGCGAAAGGGACATACTGTACACCAAAGTTTTTTCACTATTCTTATTTAAAAAATAAAATAAAATAAAATTTAAAGAATATGTTCACACTTCAATGCTTTTGTTCTGTTGATGTTTGGTATGGACTATCAACATATGCAGTTTTTTATATGTGCCCACCTGTCAAATTTTAGAAATCAATGTGGCCCCCGAGCCAAAAAGTTTGCCCACCCCAGTTATAGACTCATGGATACGAACGGGTCCGAGTCTCTGATGGACCGGACCGTGACTATTTCCTGGTTTTAGAGCTCCCGATTGAACGTTTTGTTGTTGTTTCATATCGTTTGCGCAGCCAAACACCAGTACAGACACCCTGCAGTCCATCACGTCCGGAGACTGGGATGTCACCGAGGTCCTGGCCTATAACGAGGAAAGCCAGCTCATGTGAGTCCATACGATCGAGGCGTTTGTTGGGACCAGAGCACGGGGTTAGAAAATCTAGAAAGGTTTTCCCGAAATGTGTCAGCAAAGCTCCGACGAATATGTCTCAGGGATCCTTGCAGGAAATGAAACGGGAAGTCAGCCATTTTGGTTTGAAGAATGGCTCCAATTCCAACAAGGGAATTTGGCCAAATGACCACCAATTAATCATTTTGAGAACGATGTCATCTTTATAAGTGGTGATGTCAAAAATTTGAGTCAATGATTACCTTCTCCTCCCCCCCCCCCCCCATTCCAGCTACTTCCTGAGTACGGAAGATGGCCCAAAGAGTCGTCATCTCTACAGGTGCGACTTGAAATTTTGATATACGACAACTTTACTTGGTCAAGCTTGACATTTTTTTGGGGGGGGGGGTCGTTTGTCTTCTCAGCGCCCACACGTTCGGCTCGTTCAACCGCCGCTGCCTCTCGTGCGGCCTGGCCGACACTTGCGGCTACGTCTCCGGCTCCTTCTGTCACAATATGAGCTACTTCCTGCTCCACTGCCAAGGTGACACTCTGCTCGCGTTGCTCACCTCATACCCGCATACATCCAGCATACAATATGTGCAAATCCAGCGGATGCGTGATAGGGGTGAACATGAAATCACATTGCGGCCCCCACTTGGCACACGGGGGGTGAGATTCCTTTCCTTCACCCCGCCGGGGTAACACAAGGTCCACGCCGACCCGCTCCCTCTGGGCCGCTTTGTAAAAATGATTTGATAAAGTCACGGCGTCATCATGGCTGCAGTGCGGAGTGGAAAAGTGATTCGTGCTCCCAATTTTGCTAAGAGCATCACTCCATTGATTTGTTTTGCTGTTTTCAAGACGGACATCTTGTCTTCCTACTTTCCTAAAATGGGATGAAGTTGTCTTTGGAATCTTCTGGTTCACGATTCATCCGAAAATGACTTCTTATGTCTCAAATCTTGTTGTGATGTTTTTTTTAGGACCGGATGTGCCGTTTTTCACCATCTACAAGACGGAGGTGGATGAAGAAAACGTCGACGACGATGCAGAGTTGGGGGACAGAGAGAGTGAGTAAGGCCTAAAATGTAAGACGCCGAACCGGAGGTCCCCATTTTGCTTTAGATTTGCGATGAGAAGGAACGAAAATATACCGCGTAACAGTATTTGTTACCTCAGGCGCATATTCCAAGCAAAATCTGACTAGCGCAATAACGACATTAACAACGACCTTCCGCGAGTGGATGTTTGTGCTGCTTTTGTGGTAATCTGATTATTCCTCTCCAAGGATGTGTTTGGATTCAATTACCGGCGTGCACCGACGCCATCAGCACATTGTAATCGGGCGTGACACGTGTCTCGCTCTTTGGCTGCTCGAATACAACGTCCCGACGTGTTTGCATCACATTTGCACCTGATTTGTTTTCACATCAATCTTCTAAGAGCAGATAGATGTTGTCGCCTTGCGCCAGAACAAATTTGAACGCTGGTTCTCCCTTTAGCTGTCACAAGATGGCAGCGCAACACTACTTTTGCGGGAAACGAAGCTACTCAACTCACGACAGTATTATACGCCAAGTTGGTGGCAAAGCACTGCTTTTGTCGATACGAAGCCCCTCAAACTCCATTTAACCGTTTCTCGGCCCCGAGGCGGCGGCGAAGCTCCTCTGATGGCTTTCATGTGTTTTGCAGGGTTCCCACCAGTCCTTAAAGTTCATAAAAATCCACAAAAAAGTTGTATGTTTAAGCTGGTGTATGTTTTACCACTGTAAAACTGCGGCCAATAATAGTGCGTTTTGTCTATGTGTCAAATACAGAAATAGCACCCATTAATGAGACTGCGCCCAACCATACGGTGCGCCGAATGGTTGTGAAAATACGGTACTTTTTTGAGAATGAATTCAAGTTTTTTTCATTTTCCAATTTGTCGAAAATTTGCCATGCAGTATGTCAAATAAAGGGTTAGCAGATTATTAAATCAAACTTGAATCCCCTGCTGAATGGAGAAAAGAGTCCTTAAAATGGCTAAATTACCTCTCAAAAGTCCTTAAAAAGGTCCATAAATAAAAAGTAATTGAAAGAGCGGGAACCTTGTTTTGTGGCGCGCAGGTATGGCGGAGGTGCGCAAACTGGAGAGCAACGACGTGCTGAGGGCGACGCTGGCCAACATGCAGATGCCCACGGTGGAGTATCGGGACATCAGCATCGATGACTACAGTACGTTATGTTGTCCTTTCAAGCCGGACGGAGCTACTTGATGTATTTGGGTGTGTTCCTCTCAATCTTGCCTTTTCAGCTTTATCGATGCAGATCCTCAAACCTGCCGGCTTCGTGGAGACGGCGCACTATCCTCTCCTACTGCTCATGTAAGTGATGCGCAGGCACACACAAGACTTGGTTGGAGGAAAAAAAAAATACAAACTCACTCATAGAATTTATGTATTCAATGAAAGTCTATCTTCGTTTTAGCCATATGGTGTCACTTAGCTATTAGCAATGATGTGCCAAATTCCAGCCCGCCCGTGTTTATTTGTGCTGCTCCTGCGTGCAGCGACAGCACCCCCGGTGGCCAGAGCGTGTCGGAGCGCTTCCAACTGGACTGGGCCACGGTGCTGGTGAGCAGCTTCGGGGCGGTGGTGGCGCGCTGCGACGGGCGCGGCGGCGGCTTCCAGGGCACCAACCTGCTGCAGCGCATCCAGAAGCGACCCGGCGTCCTGGAGGAGCTCGACCAGCGCGAGGCCATCAAGTAGGTGCCGCCGGCACTGTCGTCAGGCGCGCCGACGCTCGGCTTGACGACATTGGCCGCGTTTGTCGTAGCGTTATCCTGAAGGAGCCTTACATCGACAAGACCCGAGTGGGAGTCTTCGGAAAGGTAACGGATGAACCATTGTTTCTATTTAAATGAGGAGTCAAGTAAAAAAAAAAAGTCTTTCTGATTAATCTTGTGTCGGAGGATGATGAACAAAATTCCATTCAAGCTGTTTTCTGGATTTGGTCATGTGACTTGAGCACGCTGTGATGTCATTTTAAAGCGACAGCAAGTGGGCAATACAAGACTAACAAATTTCTGGAAACTATTTTTTTTTTTACATTTTATTTTTATCTTCATTTTTGGCAGTGCCAGACAGAAGAAAAAAAGTGTCATGGCAGAATTTGAAAATGGAAATTTCATCATATTCATGTTGCCTCTGCGCTGTTTTCAGGAGTACGGCGGTTACGTCGCCAGCTTATTGCTGAGCGCCGACCTCTCCCCTGCCAGATGCGGCGCCGTCCTCTCGCCCGTCACAGACTTTGAATTATACGGTGAGGCTCCTTCTGCGATTGACTGCGAACCGGTCCAAACCCGATCTGTACTTGCAAATTGGCAGCATGGACGCAACCCCTACTTGAGACCCTAACCTTTGTTTCAAAACCCTATTTTTAAACCCTAGCCCTACTCACCCTAAGCCAGGCATGTCCAAAGTCCGGCCCGGGGGCCAAATCCGGCCCGCGGTCGAATTTCATCCGGCCCTCAGCCCCTGTCATAAAATCAGTGCCGTCTGGCCCGCAGGTTGGGCGCAATGGAACACGTGTTGCATTGACTGAGGTCTCATAGACTGGTGAGTGATGTTTCATAGAGTACTGCTTCCCTCTAGTGGCTAAATGAGTAATAGCATTCACTAAATGAGTAATAGCATTTAGACACTAGAGGGCATCACTCACGAGTTAACAAGACATCACTCCGTGTTTATATTGACTGATATGTCATATTTCAAATTCCTGTTTCAAATGAACCAAAAGAAATTCTTAAGATTTTTGAAATTAAAATAAAAATGGAAATGTGAAACAGACTGGCTTACTAAAATTTGTTGAACAATATTGTTGTTCAATGTAAAGAATGTCAGCCAGGGTCAGCCCCCCGACATTTTACCACATAAAATCTGGCCCCCTTGGCAAAAAGTTTGGACACCCCTGCCCTAAGCCAACCAAAAAATTGAAAACACTCACCCTTATTTGAAACTGTACTCGAAACCCTGACCCTTGTTTAAAATGTCAAACACAAAATGCATTTGTAGATCTAAGCTTTGCTCGAAGCCCGACTTTGCTAATGCGAAGCCTGTCTTCTTTGTTTCAAGCGTCCGCCTTTTCCGAGCGTTACCTGGGGATGCCCAAACCTGATCCTCGGGCTTACGCGGTACTCGCTCCACATTCCCGCCGCTAAAGATTCTTGTCGTCTTTGCCCGTTTCCTCCTTTTTTTTAACCTGGCGTCCTTTTGGTATTTTACTTCCCGCTCAGATGGCCAACCTGGCGCACCGAGCGGCTCAGTTCCTGGACAAGAAATTCCTCATCGTCCATCCGACGGCAGACGGTAAGAAAGTGCTGCGCTGAGGATGCCGGACCGAGGGGCTGAATTTTGGCCTATTTTGTCCTCTCGCAGAAAAAGTTCACTTCCAGCATTCGGCCAAACTTATTGCGCAGCTCATCCACGAGAAGGCCAACTACACCTTGCAGGTAAACCGGCACCGGCGGAATGAAAACACCGAGTCATAGATTTGTCGTGTTGGTCACTCGGTGGCAGGAGCAATTCTGTTGGTCCTCGTCAGATCTACCCGGACGAGGGCCACTTCATCCACAACGAGGCCACCCAGCAGCACCTCAGCCAATCGCTGGTCAACTTCTTCGAGGAGTGCTTCAGGCTACCTGAGCGACTTTTGGACGACGAGCTAGACGACGACGACGACGGCGGCGAAGAGGAGGGTTAGCCTGACCTGGTTTCGACCCCCCCAACCGCCCACCGCACCGCCTCGCCCGCCCCGAAAAAAAACCCGACTAGCTAGCTACCGCGCCCATCTTGGACCAAGCACATTTCCACGGTTTTATGCAACGTTCTCGTCCGCAAATTGGACTTCAGACTGATTCCAGAGCAGCTGAGGATCACCGCCATCAATCCTCTGTCATGTTGTCCTCAGACCCCCCAAATTGTCCCAATAGGCTGGCACACTCTGGAATATTCCGCCGGACGAGCTCCCACATGGACTTGACGCTTGCTAAGGGGACGTTTAAAACCAGACTGGCGGACTTGTATGATACTGAAAATCAGATACAACTGCGTTTTATGGGACTTGCGATTTTCTAAAGTTGTGATGAACTTTTCATGTTGGACTGTTTCTTTTTGGGGGGTTTTTTGGTCGACTTTTGTCAATGTAAATAATATTAGCACAAACGTCCATGTGAGTATGAAAAGATGCATAGAATGTTCATGTTTTCACCATGTAGTCCATGAAATGTTTGGAAAAGAGGGCAAATTTTTTTTTGAACAAATTTCCTTACTTTTGTCACCTGACTGCCTTATTTTGTCAAAAAAAAATAACATCACAGGAACAGTGTGCACGAAAATAGTCAACTATTAGCCGAGCTTTAGTGTAAAGACCAAAGCTCCGCTCGTTCGTGGGAGGCTTGGAGGGAAATATAACGAGCACAGCTAGCCTTTAATGCTAACAGGGATGTGTCGAAATTAACAAAAAATAAATTCCCGCCATATGGACATTTTCAGTCCTAACAGGAAGTGAATGTGCGAACGAGCGAGTGCATTTTTTAATTCAAACCCGAAAATGTTGCTGGATATAATATTTCTGGAATTGTTGTTTCGACATGCTCCCCGCCCCTTTTATCGGCTACATGTCACATTAGCACAAGATTAGCCTGTACAGAGTCTGCATGGTTTGTTTAAAAAATAATAATAATAATAAAAACCGCTGAATTTATATTTGAAACAAACACACCAACGCTGATGTTAATGACATGGTTCAAAAGATCTTTCCGGCTTTTGCTCATTGTAGCGTGCGTGCGTGCGTGCGTGCATATGTGCGCGAGTGAATAGTTGGGCACGCGCGGAACGCGGTGATGCTTGTGTGCGCCCACGTGTATGATGTGGCTCTTTGCAGTAACACAGTAAAAAAATTGGCTCTTACTCTCGGACTGGTTGGCCACCCCTGATCCAGAGTGTTCATGACCTGCATGTTTTTAACCCCCCTCCAAAAAGACAAACGGAAAAAAAAAAAAACAAATGAAAAGGAAGGCGTTTTTAGCTGGCAAAAAAACGCCTTACTATACATTGTCGTGTTTTTTTTTCGGCTAAAAACGCCTTAATATACATGCCAAAAACGCACTGTCAAATGTACAGTAAGGCGTGGACAGTGAGGTGTTTTTGCCCCCCAAAAAACAACCATGTATACCAAGGCAAAACAATTTACGGGAATGGAACACACGCTATAATGTAAGAGAAACATTTTAAGTCTGACTTCAAATCATTTAAGAAAAACTGTTAAATCGATGTCATTGTTTTTATTTTGAAAAATGCCATTCACACGTGTTGTATTTGACTTCAAGGCGGAGTGGAGGAAATGGTGAAATAAATAATTTTCATTGTGTTCTTTTTTTTTGAAAATACACGCACAAAAAAACATGGATTGAATTAATTACTGGCGCGCAAACAGTTGCTTGGAGTGAAGAAAATAAAAGCTACAGTATTTTAAAAGCATTGGATAATGCACATTGGGCTATGGCCGGTCACTGTCTTGGAGGAGGAGAACGTCAGTATTTTCAACATAAAAATAAAATCTATAACCAGAGTAGATCCCAAATTTTGGCCTGGCTCGGCACAATTTTTTCTGATTCTCATTCGACCATTTAGGCGTTTTAAGACGACAATCGAAAGGCGTTTTATGACCCCCAAAAGGCGTTTTATGACCCCCCAAAAAATCGACCATGAAAAGTAAGGCGTTTTTAGCTTTAAAAGTGTAGGAAGTTGATGTTAATGTCAAAAAACGACCATGTATATACAGTATAGCAAGGCAGTTTTCACAGCAAAAAACAAACCATGTAAGGAAAGGTGTTTTTTTTAAAAACATGTATACATGATCTTTGGCCCCAAAAATTGACCATGTATAGTAAGGTGTTTTTAGCCTGAAAAAAAAACGACATAGTAGAGTAAGGCGTTTTTAGCCCCCCACAAAACGACCATGTATAGTATGGCGTTTTTGACCGGAAAAAAAACAACCATGTATAGTAAGGCGTTTTTAGCCGAAAAAAACGACCATGTACAGTAAGGCGTTTTTAAGATTAAGATTAAGATTAAGAAAACCTTTATTAGTCTCGCAATGGAGAAATTCCAGATTTTAGTCGCAAAAAACGACCATGTATAGTAAGGCGTTGTTAGCCCCCCACAAAACGACCATGTATAGTAAGGCGTTTTTAGCCCCCCACAAAACGACCATGTATAGTAAGGCGTTTTTAGCCGAAAAAAACGACCATGTATAGTAAGGCGTTTTTAGCCGAAAAAAACGACCATGTATAGTAAGGCGTTTTCAGCCCCCCACAAAACGACCATGTATAGTAAGGCGTTTTTAGCCAAAAAAAACGACCATGTATAGTAAGGCGTTTTTAGCCGAAAAAAACGACCATGTAGCCAAAAGTAGTTTTTCGGCTAAAAACGCCTTACTATACATGGTCGTTTTGTGGGGGGCTAAAAACGCCTTACTATACATGGTCGTTTTTTTTTTCGGTCAAAAACGCCTTGCTATACATGGTTGTTTTGTGGGGGGCTAAAAAACACCTTACTATATATGGTCGTTTTTTTCGGCTAAAAACGCCTTACTATACATGGTCGTTTTTTCGGTTAAAAACGCCTTACTATACATGGTCGTTTTTTTCGGCTAAAAACACCTTGCTATACATGGTCGTTTTGTGGGGGGCTAAAAACGCCTTACTATACATGGTCGTTTTTTTCGGTCAAAAACGCCTTACTATACATGGTCGTTTTTTTCGGCTAAAAACACCTTGCTATACATGGTCGTTTTGTGGGGGGCTAAAAATGCCTTACTATACATGGTTGTTTTTTTTTCGGTCAAAAACGCCTTGCTATACATGGTTGTTTTTTTCGGCTAAAAACGCCTCACTATACATGGTCGTTTTTTTCGGTCAAAAACGCCTTACTATACATGGTTGTTTTTTTCAGCCAAAAACGACTTACTATACATGGTGTTTTTTGGGGGGCTAAAAACGCCTTACTATACATGGTCGTTTTTTTCGGTCAAAAACGCCTTACTATACATGGTTGTTTTTTTCGGCTAAAAACGCCTTACTATACATGGTGTTTTTTGGGGGGCTAAAAACGCCTTACTATACATGGTCGTTTTTTTCGGTCAAAAACGCCTTGCTATACATGGTCGTTTTGTGGGGGGCTAAAAAACACCTTACTATACATGGTCGTTTTTTTCGGCTAAAAACGCCTTACTATACATGGTCGTTTTTTCGGTTAAAAACGCCTTACTATACATGGTCGTTTTTTTCGGCTAAAAACGCCTTACTATACATGGTCGTTTTTTTCGGCTAAAAACACCTTGCTATACATGGTCGTTTTGTGGGGGGCTAAAAACGCCTTACTATACATGGTCGTTTTTTTCGGTCAAAAACGCCTTACTATACATGGTCATTTTTTTCGGTCAAAAACGCCTTACTATACATGGTCATTTTTTTTCGTCTAAAAACGCCTTACTATACATGGTCGTTTTGTGGGGGGCTAAAAACGCCTTACTATACATGGTTGTTTTTTTTCGGTCAAAAACGCCTTGCTATACATGGTTGTTTTTTTCGGCTAAAAACGCCTCACTATACATGGTCGTTTTTTTCGGTCAAAAACGCCTTACTATACATGGTCGTTTTTTTCAGCTAAAAACGCCTTACTATACATGGTCGTTTTTTTGGGCTAAAAACGCCTTACTATACATGGTCGTTTTGTGGGGGGCTAAAAACGCCTTACTATACATGGTCGTTTTGTGGGGGGCTAAAAACGCCTTACTATACATGGTCGTTTTTTTTCGGTCAAAAACGCCTTGCTATACATGGTCGTTTTGTGGGGGGCTAAAAACGCCTGACTATACATGGTCTTTTTTTTCGGCTAAAAACACCTTACTATACATGGTCGTTTTTTTCGGTCAAAAACACCTTACTATACATGGTCGTTTTTTTCGGCTAAAAACGCCTTACTATACATGGTCGTTTTTTTGGGCTAAAAACGCCTTACTATACATGGTCGTTTTGTGGGGGGCTAAAAACGCCTTACTATACATGGTCGTTTTTTTCGGCTAAAAACGCCTTACTATACATGGTCGTTTTGTGGGGGGCTAAAAACGCCTTACTATACATGGTCGGTTTTTTTCGGTCAAAAACGCCTTGCTATACATGGTCGTTTTGTGGGGGGCTAAAAACGCCTGACTATACATGGTCGTTTTTTCGGCTAAAAACACCTTACTATACATGGTCGTTTTTTTTTGGTCAAAAACGCCTTACTATACATGGTCGGTTTTTTTCGTCTAACAACGCCTTACTATACATGGTCGTTTTTTGCGACTAAAAACGCCTTACTATACATGGTCGTTTTTTTTCGTCTAACAACGCCTTACTATACATGGTCGTTTTTTGCGACTAAAAACGCCTTACTATACATGGTCGTTTTTTGGGGCTAAAAACGCCTTACTATACATGGTCGTTTTGTGGGGGGCTAAAAACGCCTTACTATACATGGTCGTTTTGTGGGGGGCTAAAAACGCCTTACTATACATGGTCGTTTTGTGGGGGGCTAAAAACGCCTTACTATACATGGTCGTTTTTTCGGTTAAAAACGCCTTACTATACATGGTCGTTTTTTTGGGCTAAAAACGCCTTACTATACATGGTCGTTTTGTGGGGGGCTAAAAACGCCTTACTATACATGGTCGTTTTGTGGGGGGCTAAAAACGCCTTACTATACATGGTCGTTTTTTTTCGGTCAAAAACGCCTTGCTATACATGGTCGTTTTGTGGGGGGCTAAAAACGCCTGACTATACATGGTCTTTTTTTCGGCTAAAAACACCTTACTATACATGGTCGTTTTTTTCGGTCAAAAACACCTTACTATACATGGTCGTTTTTTTCGGCTAAAAACGCCTTACTATACATGGTCGTTTTTTTGGGCTAAAAACGCCTTACTATACATGGTCGTTTTGTGGGGGGCTAAAAACGCCTTACTATACATGGTCGTTTTTTTCGGCTAAAAACGCCTTACTATACATGGTCGTTTTGTGGGGGGCTAAAAACGCCTTACTATACATGGTCGTTTTTTTTCGGTCAAAAACGCCTTGCTATACATGGTCGTTTTGTGGGGGGCTAAAAACGCCTGACTATACATGGTCGTTTTTTCGGCTAAAAACACCTTACTATACATGGTCGTTTTTTTTTGGTCAAAAACGCCTTACTATACATGGTCGGTTTTTTTCGTCTAACAACGCCTTACTATACATGGTCGTTTTTTGCGACTAAAAACGCCTTACTATACATGGTCGTTTTTTTTCGTCTAACAACGCCTTACTATACATGGTCGTTTTTTGCGACTAAAAACGCCTTACTATACATGGTCGTTTTTTGGGGCTAAAAACGCCTTACTATACATGGTCGTTTTGTGGGGGGCTAAAAACGCCTTACTATACATGGTCGTTTTGTGGGGGGCTAAAAACGCCTTACTATACATGGTCGTTTTGTGGGGGGCTAAAAACGCCTTACTATACATGGTCGTTTTTTCGGTTAAAAACGCCTTACTATACATGGTCTGGTTTTTTTTCGGCTAAAAACGCCTTACTATACATGGTCGTTTTTTCGGTTAAAAACACCTTACTATACATGGTCGTTTTTTTTTGGTCAAAAACGCCTTACTATACATGGTCGGTTTTTTCGTCTAACAACGCCTTACTATACATGGTCGTTTTTTGCGACTAAAAACGCCTTACTATACATGGTCGTTTTTTTTCGTCTAACAACGCCTTACTATACATGGTCGTTTTTTGCGACTAAAAACGCCTTACTATACATGGTCGGTTTTTTTCGGCTAAAAACGCCTTACTATACATGGTCGTTTTTTGGGGCTAAAAACGCCTTACTATACATGGTCGTTTTGTGGGGGGCTAAAAACGCCTTACTATACATGGTCGTTTTGTGGGGGGCTAAAAACGCCTTACTATACATGGTCGTTTTGTGGGGGGCTAAAAATGCCTTGCTATACATGGTCGTTTTTTCGGTTAAAAACGCCTTACTATACATGGTCTGGTTTTTTTTCGGCTAAAAACGCCTTACTGTACATGGTCGTTTTTTCGGTTAAAAACACCTTACTATACATGGTCATGTTTTTTCGGCTAAAAACGCCTTACTATACATGGTCGTTTTTTTCGGTCAAAAACGCCTTACTATACATGGTCATTTTTTTCGGTCAAAAACGCCTTACTATACATGGTCGTTTTTTTTGGCTAAAAACGCCTTACTATACATGGTCGTTTTGTGGGGGGCTAAAAACGCCTTACTATACATGGTCGTTTTTTCGGCTAAAAACACCTTACTATACATGGTCGTTTTTTCGGCTAAAAACGCCTTGCTATACATGGTCGTTTTTTCGGTTAAAAACGCCTTACTATACATGGTCGTTTTTTTTCGGCTAAAAAATTTCAATTTGTGAAACCCACGTAAATCATGTTCGTGTTTTGTCAGCGCTAAAGGTATGTATTCTCGGGCCACTAGAGGGCGCCAAACAGTTGTTGTTGTTTGTGTGTCCAGCAGGGGGCCTCATGGATGCAGGTGAGCGATATGAAAAGTTGTTTCAGAATTTTCCTGAAGCCATTTTTTCCTCTATTTTTCCTGCTGTCCAGCATCTGGCTCGTTTTTTTTTTTTTTGCCATACATCTGCTTCAGATTACCTTTAGTGCATCCACGTGATATTTTGCACCTTTTTTCCACCGCACCCATGAAAGTTCAGCACAGTCTACTCCAGCACAACCGGTCCACACCTCAGGATCGTATTTGATATTTTGGGAATACATATATTTATTATTTCATTTTTTTTCATCTTTTCAGCTTTCTTTGAGGGTTTTTGAGTATCTTGTGTGCGGGATGTCTTCGGTTTGTCGGCAGGCATTCGGCAGTTTGTCCAGCTTGGCGGGCTGGGTGTGCATCATCGTCGCCACGTCGACCAACGATTGGGTGCGCACCTGCGACTACAGCGTGGCCACCTGCGTGCGGATGGACGAGCTGGGGTCCCGCGGCCTCTGGGCCGAGTGCGTCATCGCGCCCGCGCTGTACCACTGCACCGCTCTCAACCAGATCCTCAATCTGCCCGGTAACCGACGACGTCTACCATCGTCGTAACATCGTCGTCATCACGTCATGTTGTCACGATCACGTGAATCTAATGCGATGAGGATAAGTGCATTTCGTGTGTGTGTTTTGTGTGACTTGAAGTTCGTGTGTGTGTGTGTTTTGGAGAAGCGTTTTGAAGTTATGCCTGTACACGAGTGTGTTCAAGTTGTGTGTTGTCGCTGCTGTGTGGTTGCGTGTCAGCCCACGTGCAGGCATCCCGTGCCATGATGGTATGCGCGTGCCTGCTGGGTCTTCCTGCCATGTTGTTGGTGCTCACGTCCACTTCCTGCGTGCGTCTGCCACATGACTCCAACGCCAGCAAGAAAAGGAGGGCCAGGGTGGGCGGAGGCCTCATCCTCCTCATGGGTGAGGGGATACGTGTGTTTCTTGGCGTATTTGGGTGAGTGTGTGTAAGTGAGCTTGTGAAGACTTACGCAAGCGTGTGTGTTTGTAGCCGCGCTGGGCCTGGTGTCGACCGTGTGGTTCCCGGTGGGCGTCCACCAGGACAAGGGTCTGATGTCCTTCGGGTCGTCGCTGTACTGCGGCTGGGCGGGCGTGGCGCTCTGCCTCCTAGGCGGGGGCATGGTCCTTTTTTGCTATGGTGACGTAGACCCGCGCGCCTTCGCCAGGGAGAGCAGCTTCTTCTACTCCAGACAGCGAAGAGGTGGAGGAGGAGGAGGCACCGCAGTCATGGTGGACGCGCCCGCCAACCACGCCAAGAGCGCCCGCGTGTGAGGGTGGCAACGTTTTTTTTGGGTGGGGGTGAGGGCATGAACATATCTAATAAGTAGAGCCTCGCACACAATATGGAAGAAATTACATTGTCATGATGAGGTGTTGTGGTTTGAAAATGTGATATCGCTCTGTACTCTCACATAAAATAAACTTTTGGGACTTTGAAAAGTGATGTTTTATTTTACACAAGGAAAAAAAACACGAGCACAACAACATCAAACATTCAAAGCAGCGGGGAAAAAAACGTCCTCAAAGGTCATCAAAAGTCCTCAAACTCAACGATAAAAAATTTCAAACACAAGCAGGAGGCTAAAACGCTGTTAGCCACTTAGCCTCAGATGCTAACAAAGAGAGCTTTTGTGTGTGTGTGTGTGGACACCTTTTTGTTTTTCTTCTTGTGGTCAATGGTCATGTCCGTCATCAAAGCCGTGGTCGTTCACCCCCCCTTCCCCCCCCCCCTGCCCGCCGTCACCGCCTCCTCCACCTCTCTGATATCCAAAATGGCCGCCGTCGTCATGATCTGGTTGGTCGTCATCATCGTCGCTGGCCGCCCTGTCGTAGGCGTGGTTCCGGTAGTCCCACTCCTGGCGGTCGGCCCAGCCCTGGTAGGCCCCGTGGTCCGGCTTAGTGGGGTCACCCTCGGGGGCGGTGAAGGCGTCATCCAGGTGGTCGTCGAAGCACTGGTAGGAGCTAGCGTGGGCTTCCTCCTCGCGAGCGCTCACCTCCAGAGAGCTGTGCCACACGCCGTACAAAGCGTAGATCAGCAACCCTGACGGCAGAACCGAAACGGAAATCAATTTCACGCATACAGTACATGACACAGCACAATAATAAAGTAGCTTGTGGACTCACCGATGGCGCACCAGACGGCAAAGCGCATCCAAGTGAGCGGCGACAACTTCAGCATCAGGTAGCTGTTGACCAAAATGGCCGCCGCGGGAACAAAAGGCACGCACGGCGCCATGTAGGCCAAGCTCCGCCCACTCTGCGGCTGCCGCAGCACGGTGAGCAAAAGCCCAGCCAAGGCGGCCGCCAGCAGTGACGCCGCCAGGCCCCAAACGGCAGCGCCCGTCCCGGCGCCCCGCTCCACGCCAAAGATGACCGTGGTCCAAAGCAGGAAGGACAGGAAGAAGAAGGCCAGGGTGCAGCGGGTCACCGTGCGACCGGTCCAGGCCGTGGGCCGCGCGGACGGCGCGGGGACACCGAGCCGCGCTAGCAGGGCCGGGTAATGAGCTCCCAGAAGTCTTTGTAGCGGTGACGCGGGGCCCGTCTGGAAGTCGTCTTCACTCCCGCCTTTGTGGTCGGAGGGCTCGTCAAAGGAGGAGCCTGAACAGAAGTTGAAAAGACAACAAAGTCTCCGTTTGTTTGTACTGAAAACAGTCACTTATGTAACGTGGGTTCCTGATTGCGTACATGCTAGCATGGTGTTGATGCTTTATGATCCTAACCAATTTCCACAGGCGTCATTCGAAAGGAACCTACAGTCAATGTCCAGGTGGTCTTCGGCAGATAGACCCTCGCGTTCCGTGTGGTCGGGCTGGTAGCGCAGCAGAAGCACGCAAACGCTGACCAGCGTGTACGCCAGCAGCGTGCCGATGGACATCATCTCGATCAGGTCGCGCAGGCTTACCAGCAGAGCCAGAAATGAAGCCAGAGTCCCAGAAACCACGCAGGCCGCCACCGGCGTGCGGGTGAACGCAGACACGTGAGACAGGGACCTGCGAGATACGAGTCAGACGAATTTTTTTTATCCGTGCGCGTCGCGCCGTCGTGCTTACCTGAATAAGAGTCCGTCCGTGGCCATGGCGTAGATGACTCGTGGCATCGGGAACAGAGAGCCCAGCAGAGACACGCTAAGGCCGGCGATGGAGCCAACCGCCACGGTGTACTTCCCCAACAGGAAGCCGTGCGCCGCGAACATTTCCATGAGAGGCGCCGAGCCGTCGATGAGGTCGTACGGAACCATCAGGGTCAGGATCACGCTCACCTGTCACACGAAGGGGGAACTGTAGTAAATTGGATTTTTCACATCTCTGTCGAATCGGAGTTTAATTTACCCAAGTATCCGTAATTGTACTGAAGTACAGAATGCAAGTACTTTCAAATACTGACTGACACATATGCGCTGAGACACATAACCAGTGAGGCGGTGATGGCGTAGGGGATGGAGGTGTTGGGGTTCTGCGCCTCCTCCCCGGTTGTGGCGATGATGTCAAAACCGATGAAGGCGTAGAAACAGGTCGCCGCCCCCTGCATCACCTGAACGCCAGCCGGCGGGCGGACGGACAGAATCAATCACTTATTACCTACTCGGTGACCTCTATATGGTGATTTTAGACAACATAGTTCATATACTGTATATTCATACACACGAATTTACAGTACGTATCCGTATACATGTATAAGTATATACGGACACGCGTATATGTACTATATATACATATACGGTGATCCCTCGCTATTTCGCGGTTTGTTTATTGCGGCCTTGGCGCATTGCGGATTTTTTCAAACTTATGTATTATTAATTATATAAAATTATATATAACGTATATTTTTTTAAGCGAAAATGCCGCAAAAAGTCCGCAAAAACAACAGTGAGTCACATAGAGCAAGATATGCAGTACTACATGCATAGGTTTACCGTATTTGGTTATATAAACACTAACCTAACTTATACATCTTATACATGTATATACATTAATTGCTACAAATATGCATGTATACCATTAAATTTGGCCTTATAAATATTATTTATACTCATACACATGTACATATATCTTTACGGGGGGGGTTCTCTACTTCGCTGATTTTCGTTTATTGCGGGTGGTTTCGGTCTCCATGAACCACATTAAACGAGGGATTACTGTATATACACGTATATGTACTATATATACATATACAGTTATCCCTCGCTATTTCGCGTTTCGTTTATTGCGGCCTTGGTGCATCGCGGATTATTTCAAACGTATTCATATTTTTTTTTTTTAAGCGAAAATGCCACAAAAACAACTGTGAGTCACATAGAGCAAGATATGCAGTACTACATGCATAAGTTTACCGTATTTTGTTATATAAACACTAACCTAACTTATACATCTTATACATGTATATACATTAATTGCTACAAATATGCATGTATACCATTAAATTTGGCCTTATAAATATTATTTATACTCATACACATGTACATATACCTTTACGGGGGGGGTTCTCTACTTGGCTGATTTTCGTTTATTGCGGGTGGTTTCGGTCCCCGTGAACCGCAATAAACGAGGGATTACTGTATATACACATATACGTACATATGTGTACATATATACACATATATGCACGGATACGCATATACGAACTGACAAATCGTTTGGAACACTCGCCAACAACTCACCCCCGACCAGCCATAGGGCAGAAACATGCCGCCCTCCCAGTTCTTGGCTGACAGGAAGAAAAGTCCGGCCGTGATGATGAAGACCCAGACCGCCATGTTGACCAGGTTCAAGACGTTGTTGAGCCCCACCGAGTTGCGTACGCCGACGGCCACAACCAGCGTCACCAGCAGGACGATGATCATGGCCAGCAAGTCGGGGAACGTGTCCTCACCTTTGCCTGTAACAAATACGTGGAGGCGTCCCGGACACTATTTTGTCCATTACGTGTAACAAATGAAACGCGTGCACTGACCGAGTCCTCGGACGGTGCCCAGGTGTGCGATCATGTAGTGGCTGATGCTGTGATTGGCCAGCGAGTCAAACATGCTGCTCAGAGCCGACGCCCCCGCAGCCGTGCCGATCAGGTACTCCAGAATCAGATTCCAGCCAATCAGGAAGGCCACGAACTCGCCGACCGTTACGTAGCTGTACGTGTACGCCGAACCCGTCGTCTTGGGCACACGGACGCCGAACTCTGCATAGCACACCCCTACGGGGACATCGGCCAATCCATGGCCGGGTATTGTCATATACGTCTCACTGCCGAGTGGTACGGAAACTTTGCCGCCATATTGGAAGTGACAATGGGAAGCATTTATGAGTCGTAACCGTTTATCCATTTAAAGTTAAATTAAATTTACCGTACTGTACTGTCTACAATCCGTCTCACCTGATAAAATGGACGCCGCGGCAGCGATGACGAAAGAGAGAACGACCCCCGGCCCGGCAACAGCTTTGGCAACCAGCCCGGCGACCACGTACATGCCGGTGCCCACGCAGCTGCCCACACCCAGCGACACCAGGTCCAGGGTGGTCAGGACCTTGGACAGGCCCACAGTGGAACCCGGCGCCATTTCCGTCAGGTCTTCGTCTACATGCCCGCCCCTGTTCGCCATGGCCCCCACCGGCTTGGTGCGCAAAAGCCGCAAGCACGTGTGGTACCGGGCGTCCGCCCAGGAAACGCGATGCAGCCACGATGGCATGGCGGCAACGAGGTGTGCGGGGCGGTAGGGAGGGGGCGGGGTCACTTCCTCAACAATGCCATCCTCGAGGGAAAAACACAGGCGGCAAAATAAAACATATTTTTCTGACAGTAATGTGATCTGTATAACTCCATTGAAAAACATTCAATATTTTCACCAGGTGATGGAAGGATGGGAATATTGTGGTTGCAAAAGTATGCACACCCAATTATAACCGAGTATTTGGCTGTTTTCAGAATTAACCAACCGAGAGCCATTGACCAGAATTAACGCATGTTAAAAAAATGGGAGTTAGCAGTGCACACACCTGCCACACTTTAAATTTCCTCATTGGAACACCCAAATAAGGTTCTGATGTTCTAGTAGGCTTTTCCTGACAAAAGAGAAACCTGAAAGTTGTGTGCTAACAATGACTGCGATTTGATTAGCAATTCCAGCTGAAGAAAAACAGACCCATAGGATGATGTTTGTCAGTCACATGAGTGATGGAAAAAGTTTGGAAACAATTTATCTTGCGCTAATTTTGTCATATCAGGAGAAAAAAAACAGCGTCTGAAAAGCAGTGCATTGACTTTTTATATCCATTGGACCAATCTTTCCGTCTTTTAGTCTATATATCTCATCCATCGATCGAGACAGCAGCACAAACAAGACCTTGCAGAAAATGTGATAACAATTAAATTATCTGTGAATAGCTGAAGTAATACACAAAGGGTAAGCGTCATGTTTTTTTTACCTGATAACGTGCAGCGGAAGGATGGCAGGATGAATGAATGACTGGAAGAGCAGAAGGTCATGAAAGCGTCATCTGTTCTCCTCAGCCAGCCGAGCGAGGCCCCTCTCTGAAACATTGATGAAGAGAGCACCGATCAACTTTCCACGTCACAAAAGGCGATAATTAAAAAATAAAAAAAGTCAAAACAAGCTTGAACGCGACAGAACTTTTTACAGGACTCGATTTTTTTAACCTATTTAATTAAAATCTTGCATCTGGTGAGATGGGTCATGTCTTCATTCATTCATAAAAGACTCATTTTTATTTTTATCGATTGATTTGAGTTTTGTAATCGTTGTAAGAAGTAGTGGTGGTAGTAGTGTTAAATAGTCCTAGTGGTGGTTAGGACGTTATGAGTAAAATAACGTAAGAAATACATTACCCAGCATGCCACGGTCGTTGAGAGGACAAGCTTGAAATAAAGATTCCGCGAGTTCTATCCCACTTCTGACACCATGTGTTGTCTCCCTAATCATATAATGAAGGAGACGAGGCGTGTTGGATAGAACTCGTGGACTCTTCAAGCTTGTCCTCTCAAATACTCTGGCATGCTGGGTAATGTAGTTCTCATGTTATTTTACTCATAACGTCACAGTGGTGATAGTACTCGTGCTGGGGATATTAGTAATGGTAGTAGTGGTACTAGTCGAGGTAGTGGTTGTAGTGGGAAGTAGTAGATTGTGATATTTGTCATGGTAGCGCCACGAGTAGTGGTTTTCGTCTAAGTGGTAAGGAGTAATTCTGGTGGTAAGTAACAGAGATGCTTCGCTGCCGGTAATCAGACACAAAGAGTCCGATGACGAGCAGGGTCACATGACACCTACAATGCGACAGCAGAAATTAGCTTCCAGTACCTGTTTGAATAAATAACTCAAAGTTTTTCGAATCCAAACTTTTTCGGTCGTTTCTGACAACCTCTGCTTGGGTAAAAGCAGTCAACATTTCCTGCCAATGGAAAAAAAAGCTACCAGTCTTTACAGAAGCATGCCTCTCATCTGATCCAAATGGTCAGGAGATGAAAGTTCCGAAGATTTCCATAAATCGCTCAAAGCGAAACATTCCTGAAACTGATGGACAACAGATGAGCAAGTCACGTGACATTCACCCGATTCCCTCCAAAACACGTCAAGAGCTCCTCTTGGATATATTGCACATCATAAAAATTTTTTTTTCAACCTGCCGGAGTAAGACTGATCATTCCTTTGTAGTGTCTTTCCATAGCCTCCCCACACTACGGTCGGTACATAAACCCACGACATGAAAATGCAAACCACACACAGACTCAAACCCACAACCTCAGAAGTGTGAATCCAATGTGCTAACCACTAGCCCAGTGCTGACCTGTTGTACATTAAAAAAAATAAACGTAGCCAAATGTCAATGGTAACGAGAACATGAAATTCTATGCTCACGCTTGATTTGAACATGATTTGGCAACACGTTTTTGGCGCCATCTGGTGGTAAATATGTGAACTGTCGGACAAAGATGAACACCCGGCCCACAAGGGTTGACGATGGAAAATGTATAGTAATACTTTCGAGAAATAATAACGATGAATTACGTTGCCAATTATGGTATCTTAAGTATTGTGTACTTAAGATTAAGATCCATAGTATTGGGTGTAAATATATTTTGAATAAAGGTACCTGGCTTACCATCAATGTCATAATTTTTAAAATGTTTGAAAATGACAAGGCTTAGGCTAACGACATGTAAAACGTACTCAGCTAACAGTGGAGAGTTGTTATATAAGTGAGTAGTAAATTACACGAAAGAAAGAAGAAAATTAGAATCAAATCATGTAGAAAATTGATTTTTTTAAAAGCAAATTTATTGTCATGGACAAATGTAACAAGAAGAGTCTAGTCTTCTGCTTCAGATTCGTCGTCATCCTGGCTAATCTGGAAGTAGCGCAACTCGTACGTTTCCTTGTCAGAGGCCACAACTCTCAGCCAATCACGCAGGTTGTTCTTCTTCAGGTACTTCTTCGTTAGGTACTTTAAATACCTGGATGGGACGGGCAGGTGCAGTTTTCAATACCGAACCACATGAGATGCAAGAAATTAGGGGGCACGGGGGGCAGGACGGTACTTTAAAATTGTCCCACCTTTTGGAGAACCGTTTCTCAGACATGACATTGATTTTGTTCTTCATGCGGCCGACCGACACGATGGTTCCGAGATTGCCGGTCTTGCCATCGACCTTGATCTTCTCTTTCAGGAAGGCTTCCTATTGAGCAGAGCATAGTGACACGCTAGGGAAGGGAACCCTAGCACAAAGGGAGCTAGGGAAGGGAACCCTAGTCCACAAGCCACGTTAGCAGCCCGCTAACCAAAGCACATCTTTCCGGCAATAAAATGTCTTGTTTTTTTCTTCTTTATTTAAAAATCCAGACCGCTTACAAAGTTGGCAGAGTCCATGATCCCATCCTCGACAGGGTGCGTCAGGTCCAGGCTGAACTTCCAGCCAGGCGCCTTTTTGTTCTTCTTGCTGACAAATTGCTTCTTCTGACGGATCTGTGACGTCACATCACAGACGTCAGAACAACACATACGTAATGACTCCCCAAGTCAATCTATGCCATGACGAGTCTCCATTACCATTGTGTTATTTGATTTTGAGTTTAAAACAATCACCAGTAGTGTCATAAAAATATATTGAAAACAAGTTAGGGTGTCAGTTCTTTGGATTGGATTTGAAAATATACTCCCACCCAACATTTGAAGACACGTGCCAGCTAGCGCTGGTAAGCTAGGTTCTTTCGATGGTTAACACGGGAGTTTAAATGTGCACAAATATAAACCAGTAGCTTTCTATGTCGTTAAAAGCATACATAAATCGTGGCTTTACGTGTAAAACCAAGTGCAGACATCGAAATTAAATTAAATGGAGTCGAGGAGCCGGGACTTACGGGTGCCATGTTGGAAAGAAGGAACCGGAAAGGAGGATCCGGAAGTGACGTGTCGCAAGGTTGTCCACCCCTGACCAAATATAGTCAACGCAACAAAAATAAACTTTTTTTAAAAATTAAATACGTATTTATCAATCAAATTTTTAATCGTACCAATTGACACGGGTGTGGTTTTTATTTTATCTTTTGTTCAAAGGTTTGAGCAGCACAAACATAACGTATGCTCCGAAGGTCCACGACAAAAACTCACGTTGTGAGCGAACTCATTAATCATTTATTGCACGGAAGCCTCGCCCCAGGCCACACTAGAATCGATGTAGCATGTATGACTCAAAAACTCTACCACTCGGAGACATCGACACACGTTCTGACTCACTTTTACGAAATTTAATGACTCATGGAAACACACTCGCACCATCTTTGGTGATGTTTACTTGGAAACTTATGTTACTACCTCTCCATGTCGAAGAATTAGTTTTAGAGTGAACAAGTTTGGTTCCCTTTTTACATAATTTCCAAGTTGTTTTGAAACAATTTAACTTGAATTACTAAGGGTGGGTAGGACGTTTTTCACCTTCACTACTAACGGACCAAGAACACTAGTATGGTGCATATAAAATAGCCAGACAGGTGATAGAAAGTCATTTTAGCATTTATTCAATATCCTTGATACAGGTACTCTTATTAGTGTGTTGAAATATGGCTCATTTGGACCAAAACGTATGGCTTATAGCAGGAGTGAGTTTCATCTACTCCAAACACTTACCAGCCATTTCAGCCAAAAGATGCACAAAAGGAGACATTTTTGGAGTTTATCCATTTCTTTCAATGTTTTATTTCAGCCATCTCCGGTCAGGTGACAAAGGCCTCGAGTGAACAAAAGGTTTGCGGCCGCCACCCTCCCCAACCCGAATTCGAGTTCCTCAAACAGAAAGCTCACTGCAAAGCGCCTCCCACGTGTCTGAAGCTAACACTGCATTCAAATTGCGCCTCTTGGATAAGACAAATAAAAAAAGCATTCGTTTAGTATTGGGAGGATGGCTGGGGGGGCGCTGCACGCGGTCCTCACGGCATTCTGAGGGAAGAAAATCACTCGCGTGTCTAAGTGGTATGGTGGGACATGGTGGGGGACTTCCTGGTTTTGGAATTGGTGGAGCTGGGGTGGAGCTTAAGCAGCCAGAAGTGCTCGCCGCCGCCAACATCCTGTCAATGGAGAAGCTTTACGCTAGAGGGGCGCCCCCAAGCAGATCTAATATCTAGGGAGGCCCCTCGCCTCGTTCTAAAAGATTTCTATCTAAAGAATAGTCCTAAGGGGAAAAAAAAAGGATGCAAAAGCTGAATCCCATTGTTGTTTTTTCAACATTCAGGAATGTGAGCAACACTGCAAAGGCGAAAATAAGCAGATGCAAGGAGCAGCTGATAATGATTTTTGTCTTTTGAAGTCATTTTCTACAAAGTCAACGCGTTACCCCCAAAAATGTGAGCGATCGGGCAGCGAGCTGCACCCAAATATTCCCGACAGCGATGGGAGAAAGCATGATGCGAGGAAATCAAGAAATGACAAAAGGATGATTGAGGTTGTCAGTGAAGGCCGACGCTTTGGTGACAGAACCAATGAGAATGCAAGAAACTGGTTGTGGGTGGTGCTTGTTGCCGGGGCTGCAAGGTCCATCTCCTTATTTGTTGGCCAGGACCTTGGTAGCCACAGCGCACTCCTCCCCCATGGCGGACATCACGGTGACCTGCGAAGCCAGCGAGACGAGCGAGTGGTCATGTGATGGGCGCGCGGGGTGCCATGTCGGGTCACTGATGTGTGACACACATCGGACTCACCAGAAATTCGTCGCCCGCCTCAAACTTTGTCTCGATTTCCTTGCCGACCTCGTTGTCGGGAACGCGCAGGTCCTCCCGGATGTCGCCGTTGTCGGCCATCAAGCACATGAAGTTGTCGGTGATGTTGAGCAACTGAGAAGTGAACGCGTGGTTATTGCCATAAATGACAACTTGAGAGTATTACAAGAAATACCAAAGTCAGGGCAGTCCAATTAGTTTTCAGCTCACGTTATAGCATGTTGAAACAAAGTAACTGTGATTTGAGGAGTTTCAGACAAATATAGGGGTTTGCCGCGATCTTGGTGTTGAGAGACTATGTTGACGTGAGTTCAAGAGTTTCACGTCAACAAATGGAGTGATGTGCTACCATTTTAGGGTAAAGGCACTACTGAAGTCGACTGACAAGTTTCAATGAGACAAAATGGGTGCTTTGCTGCCAAAGAACTACATCCAAGTAAACTGAGGAATCTCACAGACACAAAAATGTTGCCAGTATCTTTGCGTTAGTGACTTTGTCGAAGCGAGTTGGTATTTTGATTTAGACTCGATCGCTTTGCCACCACCTTGGCGTTCAGGTGCCGTCAATGACAAAGGTCTCATTACAACAACAACAAAAGTCCAAAGAACTATGTCAAAGTGAGGCGAGGAGTTTCATGTATACCAAAGTGGCGATTCATCAGTACCTTTGTGTAAGGGACTATCCATTGAGGCGAGGAGTTGTATTTCGAGAAAAAAAAATTGCGATGAAAAGACGAAACCGGGTATTATGAGAACACCATGAGTTTCACACCCGCGTTCGAAAGAGTATGGCTCAGCGTTCCACACTTGGGTGAGTGAACGGTGTGACTTGAGTGGACATACCTGATAGTCTAGCCTCTTGATGGAGGGGACATCCATGTTGTGGGTGGAGGGGCACATATCTTCATACTTCTTCTGGGTGAAGATGTCGATGCCAGTCAAGTTAACCTGCGGAACAACAGAATTGATATTCAACAAAGGAGATCTGCATTTTTTTTTTGGGTCAGTGCAAAAAATTGGAACTAAAGGAGGCGTTGCCATCACGGCCAACATCATCAGGCAGGCAGAAATGGGCACATTTTCTGAGGCATCACCTTAGCGTGGCCGTGCTTGCCAGTCTTTGAGGTGGACATCTCCACGATCTTGCAGGGACGCCCTTTGAGCACCACAAAGCCGTTCTTACGCAGGGCAGAGCACTGCATAGGATACGTGGCCGAGGCGCCGGACTCTACGGTCCCGAAGTCAAGCTCGGGATCTGACATGATGCAATGCTTCTGGGCTGCTGGAATGCAAAATTGGCACATTAGCCGTGTCACAAAAAATGATCCAGCATATGTGTGTGTGTGTATATTTATATCAATTTTTTAAAAACAATTAAATAGAGAAGATGCTTTCACCCCACCAGACAAATCATATTGTCATGGCAATGTTTACAAGGATCTGGCTGATATTCGCGCTTTTCGAAATTGGGCAAAATGCCATTTCTTTTTTTAAACAATGCAACCTAACAATGACACCCCACCCTAGCAAAACAAATCTGATGCAAAATTAAATAAATACAAAACAAGGGCGACATTTGGTAAAAAGTTATATATTGTTTAATTCATGTCTTAATTGTTGTAAGCGAATGTGTGGTTGCTTTTAATGATAACTTTAATTGAGCTTCGAAAGATATTTATAAACAAAATTTGACTATCATTAGAACGAAAAAAATTACTGCTTAAAAGGATTTAAGAAATAACACGCCATTGATTATTACCAAACTCATAAGAACAAATTACCTGTGGATATATAGTCACCGTTTAATGTTTGCTTTCCACAACTTCTACCGTGTCACACAAGCTCAACCATTTGCCAGAGTTGGTGGAAAAGAGCTATAAGCGACTAAAACGACAACGACATGACGCCGGCATTCACGGATAGCTTTGAGTAAAGCGCCGAACACAAGAACTAAAGTACCAAACAAAAATGACTTTTGGTGACAGTGAAACGTGGACGCACTGACGACGCGCTCGCGTCAACACGAGGCTGCTTGCTCATTCAGCTTCATTTTAAACTATTGACTTGAATTATCGGGGCGGATAATGTACAATATTAGATTCACCGCTCACCACAAAAATAGTCACACGTGACAAAGTTAGAAGTTTGAGCTGGATGCCAACATGTTAAGTTTGCAAATGCTAACTTGTGTTAGCTGGCCTGGGTTTTTCCGAATGATCCTCGGATCCGTCGTCCCACTGTCTACACGTTTCACAATTCACATTTTATCCTGACATGCCTCCAAAATGTCTTCGGTCGGTTCCGGCGTAGTTGTCGAGTGTCAATAACGGAACGTGGAAACTATCTGCGAGTCGAGATTTAATCTCGAAAATGGGCAAAAACCACACACGCGGGGCGCTCGAGTACCGTTATCCGAGTTAGCGACGCCATGCTAAGAGCGGCTAGCCGCCTTAGCAGCCCATTCAATTAAGCCGTCATTAAAAACCACAACGGCGCCCCACACCTCCAAAGTGCTGCGCGCGGAACCCGTTCCAAATCCGAGCCGAGCAGGTCGCTTTCCATCGGCGAGCGCCGATGCGAGCGAGGAAAGCGGCCCCAAAGAGTGACCGTTAGCAGACAGAATGACAAGCGACTTGCAGCGGCCGCGCTGCGGCGAGCCAACGAAGGCCTCGTTGCCGCTATGCTTTCATTAGAGCCTGGCCGCTTGTGCGACGACAGCCGGGCAAGCTCGCTCGAAATGCTTAGGAAAGCGACAGCTGAAGCCGCCGGACCGGAGCCAAGTTCCGTTTGCTCGCTCCCCGTTCGCTATCACCTGCGCCGGGGACCGTTATTTCCCTTCTTTTCCCCCCTCGAGGCACAAACACGCGCCATGCCACACTTACCTTCCAAGGAAAAGAGGAGCGAAAGTGCGCATGCGCGTCCAACTTACTGCAGCACCCGTAAGAGGGAAGGGGGCTAAGTGGCGGCGGGGGGTGGGGGGCGTTTAAGTTGAGTTAAGTTTAGTTGCCAGGTTCGAGCCCCCCACATGGCAACCCGGCGCAACCAAATTGAAATACAACTTTCCCACTTTTCGCGGGTGATTCGTTCCGCGATCCACTGCGATATGTGAATTTACATAAAGGAGAGATTAATCTATTTTTTTTAGGGGGGGGGGGGGCTCTATTAAGCGATTAACTTTTTAAATGCAAATTGAAGAACAAATGGTTGACATTGTAAATCTTTGTACTTATGGCAGAAGTTATTCTTCATTTGTCTTCCATTTAGAAGACAATCAAGAAGAACGATAGGATAAAAAATTTTCAGTTGCACAAAGATTTACTTTATCAACCCCACCAGGATTGTACCATTAGCTACAATGGGCACAGGATTCTGGTTCAGGTAAGCCATTTTAAACTAAAAAAGCAACACTTTAAATGTGATTCTTAAGCATATATTTTGTTTTTCCTCCATTCACATGAATTTTTGAATGCAGATTATAGTCATTAGCTTCTCCTACAACGTTTTACTTTACTCCCCAGAGGCGTTCATCACAGAGAAAACGCATAACAGTCAGTTGATGTCTGAAAACTGCTGCCGATCACCAAAATGTATGTGCACGCCTCGACTCATGCTCACTTCAACCTTTGACAACGTTGGGTTGCAAATTGGATTTAGTCAGGCATGTTAGATTTAATTTACTTCAATTTGAGTATACACAATCCAAAATGGCGACCAGCTTCCGCGCTTGACACGTTCATGTCAAAATAATCTGAAAAATGTGAATCTTCCGTATTTTGCCATTTGTGAGAACAAAAACAAAACAAAAGAGATGTTGTGCTTGTACAAGAAGAGGACGTTTATTTGTAGAATTCTAACATCACAGATGCGTGTCCTTAGATTGAGGTCGCTGTTCGAGTCCGGTGATCCAGATGAGGTGAAAACACGCTCACGTGCGTGTCACTCATCTGTGCTCACTCACACACGCACGCAAACACGCACACAGTGACAGCTGTTGACAGTCTTGATACAAAAATTGAAATACAAATATCACGATAAAAACTGTGTTGACCTTTTTTTTTTTGTTTGATTGTTTAGAAAGTGTTATAGCTATGTTTTCTAATCTGTAGAAAGACACCTAAGCCTTGACCAACATTATTTTTTTGTCTTTCTCTGGAACTCAAGAGTAATATATACAGTGTAAATATATATATAGAGAGAGCACAGAGTGTCCCCGAAGGTGAACATCTGATATGTGATGGAAAAGGCTTCGGGGGAGGGCCGGGGTGGGGGGGGGGGCACGTTGGCTTGCTTCCACCTATCACATACGTCGATAAAGGAAAAAAAAACGATTAGGAAGTCAAACATGAGGCTCTTGTGGTCCAAACAGGCGCACAAAAATGCTGGAAATAAAAACACATCCAGTTTGTGCTCGGGAGGAGGGAGTGTCTTGCCTATTTGTAGAGTGTGAACAACCCCCCCCCCCCCCAAAAAAAAATTGAAAAATAAATTATAAATTCAATAAATAAATCACGTGATGTACATGACTTATTTCATTGTTACAATGTTCACAGGTACATTTTTATGGAAAGCTGCTTGAGCATTTAACATCATATCTGTGACATCCAAGGTCACTCGTAAGACAATTTTAGTGGACGAGTAAAACATTTTCTTGTAAGACATTTCTGCACACTGAGAGGCCGCGGTAGATTCTTGGCATGTGCAATACGTGGCGTCAAAATGCTACGTTTTCCACCGGTGTCATCAAGCAGTGGCGTTAAAAGCGATCTTCCGGTTTTGCTTTGGGTAAATGTTTTTTTTTGAGGGGGCGGAGCTAACGGTCGCTAGTTGTCGGCAAAAAAAGTCACGGCCGCATGTATTAAGTTTGTTACGGCTTGAACAATCGGACGACGAGCATATTAAGTACTAGGACCTTAAGATGGAAATGAAGGATATAGGAGAGATGTTCGGCTGGGCTTTCCATCCGTTTTGCTCAGTGGTCAAGAATACACGTGGAGTTTCCTGAGTGATGTCGGAGCAGCGGTGCGTTCAAGGACGCCGACATCGGTAGCACTACTACACTCACAGCTCGGTGCACCGTTTGTCTTATTTTGCAGCAGAGGTCCAGTAAAATGATACGGTCATCAATTATTGTAGCACGTTGCCGAGCAGTGGCAGGCAAAGGTTTTGAGAGGGTTGCCTTCATCTTGCGTACTTAGCACGACAAACGACGAGTTTCAATTCTTGGATGTGAACATCGAGTACCCGCTAGTCTACTTTTTCATTGCAATAAGATTCGATGACGTCACAGTATTGTGGCGTACAAGCACAAAAGTGGGTTCGAATGCCAAAAAAAAGTCAGTAGCTGTGTGGGGAATCATTCTCTCTTGAATTACTAAATACGATTTTTTTAAAATGGCAATAAAATGAGATTGTCTGCTAAAGACACCCCAAAACGACCCTAAAGCATAAAACATAAGAAATTACATTGTGTTCAAAACAACCACATGGCCTCGCCTTTCAGTTCGCTAGCTTAGCGCTAACGCCGAATAGCATCTATGTTGCCATGCTTTTTTTTTAACCCTTTCGGCAACAGACCGAAGACAAAAATAAATGGAGGAACAGTGGCTAGGGAGGATTTCCCGACACAGCCAGTGAGATAAACAATGTTGTGCAAAAAAACTCAGATGTGTGCAGGTGTGCTAGGTAGTTAGCGTGCTGCGTCCTAAACAGCGGGAGTATTTACACGATATGATAGAGGGCAGGGAGGAGTGGGAATGCCGTTAGCAGGGTCCCCTCCTTTAAATTATTATTTTTTTATTAATATGATAAACAATAGAAAGGTTTAGACATCGGCAGCCGGCATTGAGCAAACTTGAAAAGCTGCTCGCCGGCGTTTTGGTGTGCTAACAATGAGGAGAAAGAAAAGATTTTTGAGTGGCACTTTTGAGTAAAATGTGGTCGGATTTAACCAAGACTAAATACTTTGTTTTTGTACTTAAGTAGATTTTTTTTGGGGGTGAGGGGGGTGTCTGTATATTTCTGTGTTATAAAAATAACAAAAATGTTTTCAATGTGCCCATTGACAGTCAAAATCAATTTCAGAGTCTAGATTTTTTTTCTTAAAAAAAAAAACAACTCAATGTGGATTGTACTGCAAAAACAAAAGTCAAAGAAAAGTTAACTCATGACTACGGTTGCAAATTTGCAGGAATTTATGAATGGAGGTGTATTTTGCGTATGACAACAAAATCTTTCTATTAAATTACCTCTTTGTACTAATCAGTTCTGCCAAAGTGGACCTGAACTCCCCCCAAAAAAGGAATGATCACATTATTTCTTCCTAAATCAAAATCTTTTTCCTCATTTCCCGTCAGCAAAATGTTATTTAATTTTTTTTTTAACTACAAAGTTTCCACAGGGCTCACATTTATGAGCCAGTATTGGACACAAACTTATTTTGAAAACAGGCAGACCAAGTGTCCATTTGGGAGTAAAAAATGTTTCATTTTGGTTCCTGGCGCGATACGAGTGGGCGGGCGTGAAAAGACGTCGCTGGATTGAAGCAGATCCAAAGGAGGAAGTGGTCTTGCAACGAAGGAAGTGATGTGCTACAAACCGTCCGCAGATGCCCGCTCGGCCGCACGGGGAGAGCCAAGGGGCTACTCGGCCTCACGTCGGGCCACCTCTCAAGGAGCGAGCGCCACAAAGGCATCGCAGAGCTCTGCTGGACCCTGAAGGGTCCATCCTTAAACCCCCCTTCCCCCGGGAGGACGGCGCCAGGTTGCTCGTGGAGTTGGGGTTACCAGTTCATCATGGAGCTTCTGTTGAGGGTCATGAAGAACACTTGGCTGCTGCCTCCCGAACGCACCGATGCAAAGAACACCTGTACAGGACGAAGAGGTTGTCCTCAATTTTTTTTACAGGCATATATTCTTTATCCTCTACAAAAACAACTCATCTCTCCAGTTTACTGAGGGGTTTATATATCCGTGTTATACTACCCTGCACCCCAATGTAGTTCTACACGGCAGCAAAGCGCAATTTATGTTGAAATGAAACTCCTCAACTCATTTCCAACATTGTTCTTTGACACAAAGAAGCTAGCGAAGCAAAACGTCTCGAAATCAAGTAGCCTTTTACACCAAGATGGTGCCAAAGCGCTATTTTTTGTCGAAATGAAACTCCTCAACTCACTATTGTATATCCAGATGTGGGCACTGTACTATTTTTAGATGTTTTGGACTTCCTGCATTTCTGGACTGAATCAAACCACCCACGTCAAAAGTCTCACCTTCTACATTTCACCAAATAAAAGAATCCCATCGAATTTTAGTGCAGCTTCAGAATTCAAATGCAATTCCCGACCCAAAATTCTATTCTTTCTGTCGCCCACCTTTCCAACTTCCAAACTTACAAACCTCCAAACAAAGAATATTTCAAGTTGAGGCGCTCACCTTGTCGTTCCTCTCGGACAAAAACTTCAAGCGCTGCGCTCGCTTGTGCATGAAGACCCCGTCCAGGTGTCCCGTCTCCACCGAGCGGATTTCAATGGCCTTCTCCCCCCAGCCCATGATCTGGTTGGAGTGGATGTAGGCTGTACACACACACGCACACACTCTAAGTGTCTTGTAATCAAAAACAGTGGCACTTTGATTTACTAGTACTACTATGTTGCAGTGAAGAAGAGAAGAGGTGGGGGGAATGGGGGGGGCACGTACCAACCGAGGTGGGCATCTCCCCCCATTGCAGCACCACATCTTTGGTGATGCGGCCGTAGGTGTTGACGTAGACGCCCTCGTCCTCGTAGCACAGCAGCATCTCCATGCCGTCCGTCTTGGGCAGCACCACGATGGCGTGCGGCGTCACCTGACCTTGAATCTGAAAATATATATATATAAAAATTCATACAAATGTTTTCGTGTAATGTTGTGATCACAGCGGCGACCGTGATCATTTTAATCCCGATGATCGCGCGGTGAAATTTCCCCTGGTTTCTTTTCTACTTACATGCGAGGGTATGTAGATATCGTAGGGGTTGCCAGAGTCCACATCCACCACGTGGAAGCCCGCGTTGGAGCCGTAGATGACCTTTAACCTCTGCCCCTCCTCCACAGTCAGGTCCACCAGCAGGGGGCGGTGCTGCAGTTCGGTGAAAGACTGACGCCAGCCACAGCAAACGTTAAGGGGGCATTTTATTTCTGCACAATGAACCCCGATTAATCGTAACAATTAACCCCGATTAATCATAACAATGAACCCTGATTAATCGTACCTTCTCGACCCACCCAAGATACAAAATGACCAGCTAAAGATACCTGTATATTCATTCATTCATCTTCCGAACCGCTTGATCCTCACTAGGGTCGCGGGGGGTGCTGGAGCCTATCCCAGCTGTGTCCGGGCAGTAGGCGGGGGACACCCTGAATCGGTTGCCAGCCAATCACAGAGCACACAGAGACGAACAACCAACCACGTTCACACTCACACCTAGGGACAATTTAGAGTGTTCAATCAGCCTGCCATGCATATTTTTGGAATGTGGGAGGAAACCGGAGCACCCGGAGAAAACCCACGCAGGCCCGGGGAGAACATGCAAGCTCCACACAGGGAGGCCGGAGCTGGAATCGAACCCGGTACCTCTGCACTGTGAAGCCGACGTGCTAACCACTGGACTACCGGGCCGCCCACCTGTATATATTTTTAATATTAGTTTTAATCCCTCCCACATACATTTAAGCTTGCAAAAACAAACTTTTTATAAGACTTAAATATTATTCCTTAGCACCTGTTAGTAGACAGGAGTACAATCACATAACATCACTCTGATGAAACAAAATGAAGACTCGCTAACTGTTTTTTTTTTCTCACACTTCCAGTCGAGGTTGACTGTAAAACTGCCACATAAAACAAAATCAAAATCTTGCAACGTATTAGGGCGTTTTTACGCTCTGACTTTTTTTTTTTTTTTCACAAAACCCGGATACCACGCTGCACCTAGCTAGCTTCCGCCTCCACCAAGCTGATCGCGACCCGGAGCTAGCGGGGAAATCGAAAGTCGGTGGAATACGCTTCTATATCAACGGAGAATGGTGCGCTGACATCACGAAGCTCAAAGCACACTGCAGCCCTGGCACTTGGGAGTCCACCGCAAGCACTACAAACGCTGACTGAGCAAGTATACAAACTCAAGCTAAAGCATGAAGAGATGGACCGATGAAGCAAAGCTTGGATTGCACTGAAATTTTAACTGTCAGTCCAGATGAATACAAAGACGCCAAGACATGATACATCCGTTTCTGTGAGGACACAAACAGGGACGCACCTTGAAGGCCATGAACTTGTGGTAAGGTTTGGGAGCCCATGCGTAGATCTCCACAGCGTTCTTCAAGGCGATCACCAAGAACTTGATCCTCTCATACTTCACTGCGGCCAGAGTTGGGAGGTCAGTGTTTGGAAATCAGTTCAAGTCCGTGCGAGTCCCTGCGTGGCAACGGCGCGAACAAGATCTTCGTACCGACTTTGTAGTGCACGCAGCCCTCCAGATCTCCCACGGTGATCCAGCCTTGCTTCTTTTCCACCTCGGGGTCGTTGTGGAGTATCCGGTTCCTTAACCAGGACAGGTAGTAAACGCGTAGCTTGTTCTTCTTGCCTGGACACATGTGCAAACTCATCATTTTCGGTGACTGATTCATTTGCAGTGAACGGCCATTCGATTGCTTTTGTTATGAAGAAATTTTGGATGAGAGTGTTCAAGCGTGAGAGTCCACCTGAGATGGTGACCAGGACGTTGAGGCCTTCCAGTACATCCATCTGCTGGAAGCGTCTGCGGTTGATGAGGTTGTACACTTTGCCCTGCCCGCTACGGTCCAGCAGCATCAGGCCATTCTCGGTTCCCACGAGCAGGTTCACCCCTAACAGGCACACGCACAAAACGTCAGCTTTGTGAGAACAGATGGCACTGGACCAAGCCAATTTTTGGATCATTTGTTCTTTGCATTTTCACGTGGCAAAGTACCTGTGTTGCTCCACCGTCGGTGTTCAAAATATCCATTGCTTCTAAAACCGCAACTGTCGATGCTAATTAGTAAGTCATCTGTTTTTTTGTTTCTTAGCATTAAGCTAACCAGATTTTTGAGACGTTTTAGGACGTTTAGCGATGCTAACAACAGCCTGCCAATAGAGTTTTGCATGGTTTGTTGGCAGTTAGCGAAGTAGACTTCAGGCCAAAGCTATGTTGTTTAAAATTCCGCGGCTAATCAGTTTCTAAAACCGAGACGATCAACGCTAACAGTTAGCAAGCCAATGGCATTTTCCATCACGTGTTAGCCATAAGCTCGCACACTGTTCTCAAGGCATTCGTCGTTCTCACCCCAGAGCGCGGCGCACAGGATCTCCGAGTTGAAGCGCTTCTTGTACTTGCGGATCTCGGGCGTGTCGCTGTGCGGCCGGATGTTGGTGGGGTTGACGTTAACCACGGAGATCTTGCGGGCCTCGTTGAGCCGTGCCTGTTCCTGCTTCAGTAGCTCATCGGCAAACAGCGCTGCGCCACAACACAAAAAAATGTTACAAGAGCAGGGTTTGCGTTACGTTTTTAAAAATTTTTTTTTGAAAGCCACATCAGCCATACCTGAAGCAGAGATGTCCTCATCTTCTGTCGGGGACGTCCCATACACCCTGGGATCCACAAATGGCGTAAAGGAGGCCTTGGAGCCTCCGCCGCCGCCGCCTCCTCCTCCCATCCCGTACTGCGGGGAAATGACAAAAAATAAAAATAAACAGAGCTTAGGCACAGGCGGATGAGTTTCCAAGCAAAAGTCTTCAATCAAAAGTTTTGACAGGTTACTATGGCGACAGCAGGCAGGATCTTTGCGGGTCAAAGGCCAAGCGAGGGATCTTGGGCTGTGCTGGGAACCATTTCCAAATCATAATTTTTGGAATGTAGGTCGGAAACGGTGAATCGAATATTGTGTAATCACTTCTTTATTTTTTTTCATCAGTCAAATGACAAAAATCACTTTGGAATGTTATTCAGATGCCGCGAATGACATAATTGCTGTGACAAAAGTACAATGTAGCAGATGAACTTTCTGATATATTTGTTTCCCACTATTTTTTGCATTCTGGGATACATTGAAGGCCACCAAATAGGGGCGTGGTGGGCACAGGGTACGAGAGAGTGGACCAGGAGTGATTCCCCACACAGCCAGGCTGGAGGGAAGACCAAACCAATAAACGGGAGAACAGTCGGGATGGTCACCAGGAGGGATCATCGGGTTGACGAGGAGATGTTTGGTTTCGTCGACAAAACCTACTTGTGCCCCGGGAGCGTCGCCAGGGGCAACATGGGGGGAGGGGCTTTGCTGCACCAAATCGGGGAGATTTGAGGCGTCGGCAAATAAATTAGCGATGCCGAAGACGCCGTTGCTGGCGGTGGAACTCCGCCGCCGCTCGCCACGCCTCTGGAAAAAGACAGATAGGGGGGCGGGCAGCGCGGGTGTGATTGGCAGGTGAGGGGCTGGAGACAGCAGGGTGAAGGGTGCTTTGTAGAAGGGCGTGTGGGTACTGGATCCAGTCACGATTTGGCCGTGAGGCGGCTAAAGGCGATCAGTTGTTTGTTGACTTGGTGAAGAAGCATGTGGTTCATCGCAGCAGCAGACGACGAGAGGACGCTCACCTCGCGCATCATCAGGGTGCTGTCCCCAGAGTTGTTTCCGTACATGTTGCCGTGTAAGTCGTTGTGTCCTCCCATCATGCCCTGCGAGTCATTGGCTCCTTGGCTGGCAGCGGGCCTGGAAAGTAAATTATGTAAATGATTTCTTTGGAACTTTCTCAGTCCTCGGAAGGACAAACGTTTCTCTCTTCCGTGTTGTCATTTTATGGAAATACCAATCAAAAACGGTGTGTTGCAAAGTAGTGAATCGCCTCTGCTAATTTCTGTTAGCCCGTCTATGACATTTCCCATTTTATGTTAGCTTTAAGCTAACTAAGCAGCCTTTTAAAAAAAAATCTCTACTGGGATAGGCTCCAGCATACCCGCAACTCTCATCAGGATATGCGATTCAGAAAATCGATTTATCTATCTATTCAGCTTGTCTCACGCACAAGTGTGGAAAATACTCACATGATACGCGGTATGTCGCTCACGGCAACCGTCCCGTCGTTTGCTCCTCCCTCTCCGTCACCGTCCTCATCTTCGCTGCTGTGCGACTCCTCGCTGGATGACGAGTAGTCGGTGACCTTGACGGGCGGCCGGCTGGTTTCTTCGCCTTGGCGCAGCTCTCGCAACTCTTTGGCCAACGCCGTCAGGTCCTGGCAGGGACATAAAGCAGAAGCTTAACTCTGGTGGAGGAGGAGTTCAGAACCTCTCGTTTCTTTTGTCCTACATCACAGTGACAATTCGAATGGTGCCAAGGAACTGTTTCGATGTGGTTAACAGTTTTTTGGCTGTACATACGGGAGCCTAGTTGACTGCAAAAGCAAAGCTCACTAAAATGGACGCTACTGGGGGAAGCAGGGGGTCGGGGAGGGTTGGTTTGCACGTGCTACATGCTGGAGAGGAAATAAGGTCAGGGAACTTTTGCACCCTCAAAACGTCAACTATTAAACCGGGAGAGGTGGTGACCATGTATACAGCACATAGACACCTCATGGCCCGTTGCTGTGATACGTCGGCCATTTTGTAAATTCAAGTCAATGGAGTCAAATTTAGAAAGCAACTACTGGGTGGCATCTATGTCTATGGCAGCGGGAGGAAGGTGGTGCAGGTTCATATAGGACATAACAGGATCATTAAAAAAAAAAAAATCTCATTTGTGCCCCTTGAATACGCCATCGAACATTTCCCTGGGCTACAGGGGCACGTGGCTAGCATGCTAACGTGCTCATGAGGGCGGTGAGGGGGGGGAAAGAGTCACTCGTACCACTGACCTCGTCAAGAGCTTTCTTATAGCTCTGATGGGTGGAAAGATGGACAGAGGAGAGAGAAGAACAGTGGCAATGAGCATGAGAAGCGTGCCAAAGCGGGCATTCGGGACGTGTACATGTACTCACCGCAGGCCGACTGGGTCTGGACACGTCTCTGCTGTCGTCTTTTGCGTCGTCAGAAGCCGCGGCGGGACCTTCGGGTTTCATGGCTGCGTTTGCTGAACACACCGATCGAGACGATTCTCCAATGATATAAATGCGCTGAATCTTCATGGTATATTATTTTTTTAATTCATCGGCGAGTTCATGAAATTTTATAGCGCCAAATATTGGAATCTGTATCTGTCTCAAAAATGCATCTATCCATCTAGATATAATGTTTTGTTTGTTTTTTGGGGTCATTTTTATCGCAGTTAAGCTTCGAATTGTATGACAGAGCTCAAATCGATTTTTAAACTCATTGACTGACAGCTGTTTCCCCATCATGGAAGCTATTTTCAAGCATTTTGACTCACCTTCCAAGATGTGTGTGTGTGTGTGTGTGCGTGTCTGCATTTGTTTGGGTGAGCACCTCGCTCGTTGGATCCCCCCTGCGAACTTGGAGTGCTGGAGCTGGAGGAGCTACCACTGCTCGTCCTCTTCAGGGATGGATCCATGCTAATGTCAGTCCTCCGCAGGTCAGGGTTGCTACGGCAACCAAATAAACAAGTTTCCAGAAGAGCCTGTTGCACGCGTGCCCAGAAGTGAGCGTTTTGTCTACCTGGCCCGTATGAGGTGAGCTCCAGCCCGCGGTCCGAGTCCAGGTCCGTTTCCTGGAGAGTTCTTTCTGACCAGGGCGGGAGAGATTGATGTAGTCCTCTGAGGAACCTGAGGGAGACACGTCAGGAAAGTCACATGCGCACTTTAAATTCAGTGAACACCGGAATAAGATGACTTTGAAATGATGTGTGAAGTCTTTTGGGCCCAAGCACACACAGCATACCTAAATGAAGTGAACCCCGACTATATGACGATTCATCCATCACGTTCCTGCTTTGTCACCATTTTAACTCATTCACTCCCAAAGACGTTTTGAGACGTCTTTGAAGACTTGGTCCAGAATTGGCTGATACTGAATGAGTCAAGCAATCGTTTGTCTTTTGTTTTTACAGTACAGCGCAGTACCATGTTGTACCACAAAAGGCAGCACTGAGCTCAACCGGATCAGATGCGACGATCAAGCGGGGGTTCACTGCACATATCAGAAAGCAAGCACGTGCGGAGGCGCAGACGAGGCGGGATCAGACACCTTGGGGGGCATGTCGTCGTCCTGCCGCAGCCAGGTGCCGCGATCCAACTTGTCAAGCGGGGGCGCCAGACGTGCGAGAGGCAGGGGAGGAGGGGTGTCGGAGGTGGGGTCCGAGTTCTGCCGGGGCATGGGAGGGCGCGAGGGGGAGGGCGACAGGGCGGAGGATGAAGACGACACCCCGTGGGGGTCGTAGAGGGACTGAGAGCCGGACAGGCCCGGACTCTTCACCTGCACCAGGTGGGCCATCTGCACCGGCACGGGCGGGAGAGGAGAAGGGCGAGCAGGAGGAGGATGTGGAGGAGGGAAGAAGGAACGGGAGGAAATGCAGGTGGTGCAAGAGGAATAGAGAAGGGAAAGGAGGAGCAGGATGAGGAATCCGACGTGTAGTCGGGATGAAGGAGAAAAAAGGAGAAAACATCATGCATCACACGCAGCACTCAAGTTCATTCAGTCACACTCGGGCGGACAAATAAATCCCAGTTTATTTGTCAGGAGAAATCAATTGTGTCATGTGCCAAGTGTTGACAACTTAGAGCAGGCATGTCCAAAGTCCGGCCCGCGGTCGAATTTCATCCGGCCCTCGGCCCCTGTCATAAAATCAGTGCCGTCTGGCCCGCAGGTTGGGCGCAATGAAACACGTGTTGCATTGACTGCGGTCTCGTAGACTGGTGAGTGATGTTTCATAGAGTAATGCTTCCCTCTAGTGGCTAAATGAGTAATAGCATTCACTAAATGAGTAATAGCATTTAGACACTAGAGGGCATCACTCACGAGTTAAAAAGACATCACTCCGTGTTTATATTGACTGATATGTCATATTTCAAATGATCCTTGCAGTTGTGGATATGTGTATTGCTTGTTCATTTGCCTGTTGTTCGAGTCAAAGGTTTTGTGACTATTGAAAAGTCATGGTGATACATTTTATGTTTCAAATCAATCAATTTGCACTCAGGAGACTTCTGTTTAAGAAAAAGTCAAGTGAATAAGCAGTTGCATGTGATATACCTGTTTAAAATGAACCAAAAGAAATTCTTAAGATTGTTGAAATTAAAATAAAAATGTGAAACAGACTGGCTTACTAAAATTTGCTGAACAATATTGTTGTTCAATGTAAAGAATGTCAGCCAAGGTCGGCCCCCCGACATTTTACCACATAAAATCTGGCCCCCTTGGCAAAAAGTTTGGACACCCCTGACTTAGAGTCTTCATCCAAACAAGAAAAAAAAAATCTCATTTGACTGACAAGATTTCAGGAGGCGTGTCCGTTATTTGATTGACAGCCACCATTGAAGTGTGTTTTGCGCAAGTCGTGTGGCACGCGCACCCCACCTGTGGTTCGACGGAGCGGTGCATGGGCGGGGTCCTGGCCTGCTGGATGCTCCCGCTGCTGAAGGACTCGGAACGAGGGGGCAGCGACGGGTCCGAGATCCGGTTGGAGACTTTATGCTGCAAGGCAGGAGAAGTCTGTCGGTTGACCGCAAAACGATTGTCCACCTGACACACACACACACACACACACACACGCCTGCATCACAACTCATCCCCTCTCAGCATGCAGCAGGGTATTTGTAGCCAAAGCTTTCACTGGCAAAACTTTTCTTCAAAGCTGGCAAGCACAAACAAAGGTTTCAGTTCAACAACCCAATTTTGAATATCACACAGAGACTACCCAAGGAAATACCAAAAGGAGTTTCGAAATGCCAATTTAATTTTGTATTTCCTTACGTTGTCTGTGTGTGATATCAAAATTGGTTTGATGTGTGATACAGTACGGCACGGAAATCAGGAAGGGATGAAAGGCTTCACGACACTGTATAAGAAACAAGTATACGTCTGCGCACCACAGGGAGGGAGTCCGATTATAGCTGCAGTTGCCCTATATGGCGAATCAGTCTCCGTTCTCAACCGGGAGCCGCGGCCTTGAAATGACCGCGGTAGTGTCAGGAGACCTTGATTCACCTCTTTCGTAGTGCATACAGAGTGAAGCCGCTCATGAAAGACGCTGGCGCAAAATGACTTCATATGTTGGAAAAACGAAATGAAAAGGGAAAAGAAGCCTGCAGGAGAATAAGTGTTAGTTCGTTAGTTCACCTCGTGAGCCTTTTGGTGCAAAGTTGAAAAACCCACGTGGGTTTTGGAACAGTGCTGCCCAACCCTGACACAGCACCAAACAAAAATGTCACAAAAAAGGTGTACAGTGGTGCCTTGAGCTATAATTTTAATTGAAGAAAAAGATCACCCCCGATAATATTGCACTTTATGAAAACACATCCATGGCAATGAAAGAGAATATAAAATATTTAAATGTTTTTGCCAGAGTTTGTATTATTATTTACTTATTTATTTTTGCTTCATTTCAATGAAGATGGTGCTGCTCCTTCTGGTGTGCACGCCATGGCCACCTGGGGGCGGTATAATACAAAACTTCAAAATTTTAGATGCACAAGGGGCTGGTCATCTCAGTAAGATGCAGCCTGCAATTATGTTGTGCATTCTTTGCAGAGGATAAAGAAAATATGCCCATTAAAAATTAGATATTTTCATTAATTTACTCTTACAATGTAGGCTTTTTTTTAAAAGGGGGTGAATCTGTGTGTCACACCAAATGAATGACAATTTAAAAAATTTTGAGTGCTCAACAAACATTCATTTTTAAATTGTATAATTTCCTGCGGCACAGTGGTTGGGAAGCACTGGTGTCGAAAAAGAAGCTGAGGAAAAGAAGAATGTGAGAAAAAGATGAAAAGAAAGACAAATGAATAGCCTGTCGAGAGACGATAAGGACGTGAAGAAAGTGACGTTTAGATGGGAGTGAAAGCGTCGCCCACGAGAGGAAGTGAAGCCACCTGCTCAGACAAAGAAGCATTAGTGAGATTAAAAAAAAAGATGGTTAGTCACGCGCTCTCGTCCTCCAACTGACCCGGCGGCCGGGACTGCGGCCTCGTGAGTCGGGTTCGGGGACGCAGGTGATCCGGATGCGCGGTATGTGGACGTGATCCCTGGATGGGCTGACATGGGCGGGGTAGGAAGGGGGGCGGCGGTGACGGCGCTGAGGCTTGTAACCGGGAAGTAAGAGAAGAGGGTCCAGGTGGGCGTCTCGCGTGTGCCGGAAGGAGTGGTACTTCTTGGGAGGGACGCGAGGGGAGTTACTCTGAGCTCGCCGCATGACCTGCGGAGGGTAATGCCAGCGTTTACGGACCACAACGATACACACATACAGTCTCCCCCGCTTGCATCATTGTGTCCACTTCGGGTCACCTTCTACACTGTCGTATCTTTGACGTTGAATGTGCGTGTGCCTTTTAAAAGGTGGGCCGGATCTTTTGGAAGACTGTGAATGAGAATGTAGCGTTTGGCTAGCAGTTAACTGGCTAACTATTCGTCCAGATGTCCTCTCTGCTCATCAGCACAGCACAACTATGAGCCATTCTTCGCAGAGGATAAAGAATACACCACTGTGAGTAGCCTGTTTTTGTGTTGCGGCTCCGTGTGCTCAATCCTTTGCTGAAAGGATGATCACAATGCCAATCAGACTGTATTTACCGTTTGTATTAAGCTAGCAGACTGAAAGGCTAAACTAGGAGGTTGTTTTCTCCGGGTATTCCAGTTTCCTCCCACATTCCAAAAACATGTGTGGCAGGCTGATTGAACTCTCTAAAAATTGTCCCTAGGTGTGAATGTGAGCGTGGATGGTTGTTTGTCTCTGTGTGCCCTACGATTGGCTGGCAAACGATTCAGGGTGTCCCCCGCCTGCTGCCCGAAGACAGCTGAGATAGGCTCCAGCAGCCCCCGCGACCCTAGTGAGGATCAAGCTGTTCGGAAAATGGATGGATGAATATTTTCTTTCACTGCTGCGTGTGGATGCAAATCTTTCATGGAAATCGATTTCAGGGAAAAAAAAGCATGTGCGAACATGTGGACTTGAATGAACATTTGTCGAACTGCAACCTGCTTCCAAGCCCTGTTGAAGCTGAAGGTTAGACTCTGAAGTCATATTGTCAAAGGGCACAAGGTCAAATGAAGGACGGTTGAGAAGTGTGACTATGAAAATGGAGAAGATGGACAGAGTGGACTGCTTGTTGCAGGAGCTCTGGAAGTCAACAGGAAGTGTGAACGAGGTATTGAAGTTTTCGCTTCAAAATGAATATGCGGGAGAAAAGACGCATTTGTGTCGAGTCTTTAAAACTGAAGAATAACAACAAAGAAAACAGCTTCTGTGATTCACTGGCGCATTTTCTGAAACATTCAAACCATCCAACCAGTAATACTTGACAAAGCACAAAGTGACTTCAACTTCCACCAAAACAATTTTCGGTTATACTTTACCCAAGTATGACTTTCAGATATTTTATCCAAGACTGCGCCTACCTCCTTGGCCCAGGCTGGCTTGTCGTTGACTGCTCCTGGCGCCTGGTCCTTGTAGTGATAGAGCTGCTTTTTGTCCTGCAGGGGGCGCTGCTGCGGGTCCTGCTGCTGCTGTTGCTGTAGAGACACCAAGTATGCTCGCTCCTGCTGCAGCTGCCTCTGCAGACGCTCTGCTTGACGCTGCTCCTCAATCTGCTTGCGCTTGTACTCCTGATCACAAAACAAGATGACAACCAAGGTATTGTTTTGAATTATAAGTGCAGATTTTTTTTTCCAATCCGAACACAACCAGTGTTAGTAAAAACTTTTGTTTTTGTAATATTTCCAAAAGGTAGGTTAAGGTAGACGTGCGCCTTCAGCGTTGTGCCACCACATGCCAAGCAGTACTGAGCGCTACTGGAAGAGTGTAATTAAAAACAAGAAGAAGCAGAGAAGGTGCCCTGTTATTTTTTTGGTGTTATTGTATAGTGTTATTTTTTAAGTTTAAGTAGATTTTATTTAATTTTTTTAATGTTTCGGGACAATTCAAGCTATACATTGACATATTTTGAATGGTCGCTCTATGCCGCTGACTTTCACCGATCGCAGGTGTGCCGGGAAAATAGCCTTCCACGCCCCCCCGCCCATAGATGCGCCTTGAGGTCGCCACGGAAACGGCACCGCTGAGTAACGTTACCAGCAGTAAGGCTTGCTCCTGCAGGAGCTGCTGCTGCAGGATCTCCAGCTGCCTCTGCTCTTCCTCCAGCTGTCTACGGATGTACTCCTAAGGCGGGCAGCGGCGCCGCAGAGAGAGCGAGCAGCGGGAGCCAATCACAGCCAGGCCATATCACCAAAGCAGGAAGAAGAAAGCGCAGGAGGATAGAGCGGTTAGAAACCAAAAAAGGTGAAGCTGTGTTAGTGTCTGATTGGTAGCAACTTTTTTTTTTTCAAAAGGCAGAAAGTCGTTGAAGAGACAGGAAGTGGCGCAGTCCAAAGATATATTTCATTTCCCTCAAGGGATGACAAAAGTGTTGAGCTCTCTTTCCATACGTGCAACAGCCATACCTGCTCTCTCTCGGCGTGCCGCCTCTCCTCCTCTCGGCGAATCTGCTCCATCTCCTCGTAGCGCCTCCTCTGCTCTCGCTCCTGCTGCTTGCGCATCTCGCGCTCGCGACGTTGTTGCTGTCGGTTGGGAAATAAAAAATAAAAATACAAATTAAGCAGAAACGTGAGTGAGTGCCGTTTTTTTTTCTTGGTTTTTTTTTTTTTGGTTGCAGCATTTAGAATTTTAGGCCTGTGAAGTGAGCTGTGATTGTTTTTATTTTAATTGCAGTTGCGGTATAATGCGCACAGGGGGCGCTGTATTAGAAACAGTTGGAAATTGCTCTTAAAACTGTCAGTTTATTATGATTACAAATTCTCCTGATGATCCTGATTTCCATTGGAAACGTGTCAGGTGATTTTGTGGATTTTCATAAAAAGTAAATATTGTTTGTCTATATGTGACCTGTGATTGGCTGGCGAACAGTTCGTTTATCGGCTACATGTAACTCCAGTTAAAACCAAAAAAAAAAATGGTGACCTCCTCCAGGCGTCTCCTCTGCTCCTTCTGCTCCTCGATGCGTTTCTGCCTCTCAGCCAGCAGCTGGCGCTTGTGCTCCTCGTTCTGCTGTTGCTCCAGCTGCTGCCTGCGAATCAGCTCCGAGCGCTCCTTGTTGGCCAGCTGCAGGCGCAGGAAGTCTCGCCTCAGAGTCGACTCCCCAGGAATATTGATGATGGAACTGAGAGGAGGGCGCGGAGGAACCGGGGGTTAAACACACAGAGGGGGCGGTGAAGAAGGCGGTCGGTGGTCCTACCTGGGCTCGCCGATGTCCCGCTCTTCATCCTCTTCCTCACTGCCGCTGTACTCGTACTCCGTCTCATCTGGAAGCAGACGTGGCTCAGGAGGGTCATGGAACATACGTGTCACATGTAGGACTTTGTTTTGTTTTATACAAAACAGGTGAGTCCCAATTTAAAGTTGTGTGCCTTCAGTGTTGTTGTGCCACAACATGCCAGGCGGCACTGAGGTCCATTAGAAGAGATGCAGGTTGTAAATATAGTAACACTTGTGTTAATTTCTGTTAACCTACAAATGGCATTTTGCATTGCATTTTAGCATTAACATACAAAATATTTGGCATTTGAATACATCTATGGAATTTCAGATGATAAGTTAGCATTAGGGCAGCCCGGTAGGCTAGTGGTTAGCACTTCGGCTTCACAGTGCAGAGGTGCCGGGTTCGATTCCAGCTCCGGCCTCCCTGTGTGGAGTTTGCATGTTCTCCCCGGGCCTGCGTGGGTTTTCTCCGGGTGCTCCGGTTTCCTCCCACATTCCAAAAACATGCGTGGCAGGCTGATTGGACGCTCTAAATTGTCCCTAGGTGTGAGTGTGAGTGCGAATGGTTGTTCGTTTCTGTGTGCCCTGCGATTGGCTGGCAACCGATTCAGGGTGTCCCCCGCCTACTGCCCGAAGACAGCTGGAATAGGCTCCAGCACCCCACGCGACCCTAGTGAGGATCAAGCGGCTCGGAAGATGAATGAATGAATGAATGAATGTTAGCATTAAGCTAGCAGGTGTTTGCTATTTTGGTATTTGAGTCAGTCTATGGCGTTTTGAGGGCGGCCCGGTAGTCCACTGGTTAGCACGTCGGCTTCACAGTGCAGCTGGGATAGGCTCCAGCACCCCCCGCGACCCTAGTGAGGATCAAGCGGCTCAGAAGATGAATGAATGAATGAATGAATATGGCGTTTTGAATTTTGTGTTCGCATTAAGCTAGTAGGTGTTTGCTATTTTGGTATTTGTGTCTGTATATGGCGTTTTGAATTTTGTGTTAGCATTAAGCTAGCAGGTGCTTGCTATTCTGGTATTTGGGTCTGTCTGGCGTTTTGAATTTTGTGTTAGCATTAAGCTAGCAGGTGTTTGCTATTTTGGTATTTGAGTCTGTCTATGGTGTTTTGAATTTTGTGTTAGCATTAAGCTAGCTGGTGTTTGCTATTTTGGTATTTGAGTTTGTCTATGGTGTTTTGAATTTTGTGTTGGCATTAAGCTAGTAGGTGTTTGCTATTTTGGTGTTTGAGTCTGTATATGGCGTTTTGAATTTTGTGTTAGCATTAAGCTAGCAGGTGTTTGTTATTTTGGTGTCGACTTTTCACAATGTTGTCTCTAACCAATGGGACAGTTTTGGAGGATAAGCGACTCACCCCTCTCCCCGCGCCTCTTCTTGGTGCGGTCGATGTGGTCCTTGAGCTGAATGCGCACCTGCCGCTCATTGGGGAGGTCGCGGATGAAGGGATGCTTGAGAAGCTGCTCCGTGCTCGGCCGCTGGCTGTGGCTCTTCACCAGGCAGCTCTCAATGAACGACTGGAACTTCTTGGACCTTCGCCGGCACAACCACAACAACAACAGCATTGAAGTCTTCCAAGCACATTCAAATACATGTAGACCAATCCACTTTGTTCTTTTACCTCCATTGGTTGGATGGAGTGTGCGTTTTGTGTCACATGACATGACTCACCACTTCTTTGACTTGAGTCTGGGGGCAGGATTTCTGGGGATGAGGAAGAGCGCTCTCATGGGATGCATGTCACACAGCGCTGAAGGCAACAAGACAAGAATGGGAAAGAAAATGAGAGGAAAAGGAAAAAAAAGGACAAAAATGGAAAGGAAATGACAACAGAAAAAACAGAGGAAAAGAAGAAGGAAAGAGAAGGAGGAAAGGAAAAGAACATAAATGAAAGGGGGGAGAAACAATATGAATTAAAGTACGCTAAGGTGTGCTGACCAGACCACTGTGGGTAGAACTTTCACGTTTGTTACTTACGCGGCGCTCCCTCCGCCATCTCGATGGCCGTGATGCCCAGCGACCACAGATCGCTCTGCACAAACACACACACACACAAACACAAAAACCCAACACCTTCACTTCTCCATTACCAGCTAACGTGCTAACATGCTAGCTGCTCTACGTGTACTCGTTAAGTCATAAAAATATCACGGCGCCATCTGTCCTCTCACATTCGGACACTTTTCCCCCTCACTTCACTTGTTCCGGACCATTCCGTTGGCACGCTTCGAAACTGATTTCGAGAAGCGGAACAAACAACACGTCGTCAACACAAAACACACGCACGCACATTAAAAAACTTTAAACTTTCGAGGTCGTCTTGTGTTTGGCTACGTGACTGTCCAGTAAAATTTCAGACCAGCGTTTGTTTTTTAAAGAACTGGACAATGTTCGGAACAGCACATAATTTACTATTTTGCCCGGCAACATAAGAATACTGTACATGGTATTGGTCTTAGCTTAATTAGCGTTAACTTACGTAGCATAAACTCACTTTAGTCATTAATGAGAATAGGACGCCAAACACCAGACTGACTGTTTTTGTGTCAGTAATGAGAGGGGCCATTTTCATATCATTTGATTAAAAACAGTAAAGACACGACTTTAGCTTTATTTATTTATTTATTTATTTTTAATCCACCTTGATTTTATGTCTTTCGAAAATGTAATGCGAAATAATAGAAAACACAATCAAGAGATAAAAAAAAAATCTGAACAAGGTTTCTCGAATTTGTAAGCGTACCTTGAAGTCGTAGGTGGCGTCGGGGTTCTCGTCACAGGCGATGACCTCCGGCGCCATCCAGTACGGCGTCCCGATGAAGGTGTTCCTGCGGCCCACCGTGCGATCCAGCTGAGCGCTCACCCCGAAGTCCACTACGCACGTGCACACAATAACAGCTTGAAGCAAGCACGCTTGACGTGTTATTTAAAAAAAAAATAAAAAGAAATTCCTTCAAGTGCAAAGTAACAAAAACGTCTTTAAATCAAATGTTTCACGAGGACAAAGAGGAGCTCTGATCTCACCTAGTTTGACTTCGGCATTCTCCGTCAGAAGCACGTTTTGACCTTTGATGTCACGGTGGATGACCTTGTGCTGGTGGAGGTGAGTGAGACCCTGCAGGAGGATACCATCTCGTCAACTTGTCGATACACCCCCCCCACCCCCGCTGGTTTCCCCCCCCCCTCAAGCCAGCTCACCCTGAGGATCTCCCTGCAGACGTAAGCGATCCACTCCTCCTTCAGGGAATTGCCTTTGGTGTTTTTGATGAGATCTGTCACCGAGCCGGCGCCGCAGAACTCCATCACCAGCTAGAAAAATCCCACATGTTAAAAAAAACAGGGATTTGAAAAATCTCATTGGAACTTGTTCTTTCGATAAAACAAGAGGCGGACAAAAAATTAAGAACACATTTGAGATGTTAATTGAATCAATGGGTACTTTTTGTCCACTCTGCTGGACAAAAAGCGATCCATACGCACCCACAGCTGGTCGTCCATGCCGGGAGGATTCTTCTTGATGAAGGCACCGTAGTAGGTGGCGATGTTCCTGTGGTGGCTGTACTTCTTCAGCATGTTGATCTCCGCTTTAATCTCTTCCTCCTCATCCTAAACACAAACACACACACACTTTCTGAGTGTGCGTTTATGTGAATGTGTGTGTGTATGTGTGTGTGAGTACACCGTATGGGCCACTGGTGTCACAAATAAGGCCCGCGGGCCGGAACAGGCCCCCAAGGGGGTTCGATCAGGCCCACGGGATAATTTAAAAATTATATATAATTTTAATGATAATTTTAAAAAAACTGCATAAAAAGACACATTTTTTCTTCCGAACCGCTTGATCCTCACTAGGGTCGCGGGGGGTGCTGGAGCCGATCCCAGCTGTCTCCGGGCAGTAGGCGGAGGACACCCTGAATCGGTTGCCAGCCAATCGCAGGGCACACAGAGACGAACAACCATTCATGGTCACACTCACACCTAGGGACAATTTTGAGTGTTCAATCAGCCTGCCACGCATGTTTTTGGAATGTGGGAGGAAACCGGAACACCCGGAGAAAACCCACGCAGACCCGGGGAGAACATGCAAACTCCACACAGGGAGGCCGGAGCTGGAATCGAACCCGGTACCTCTGCACTGTGAAGCCAACGTAATAAGATGCAATTTATGTATTATCCGCTAGGGAGCACACCGTTTTCTCTTTAGTTTGTAAAGTGTAGGCGGGGGTTATATTTAGATTTCATATGCACATGTGTAAATGGATTTAAAAATTCTCTCTTTATAAATCTCGTTTAATCTTAAAATGTTTTCCTGATGTTCTTGTGCTTCGCAAAACAAAGGAAAGACATTATATTTTATATATGTTATTTATAGTGTAATTTTAATAGTCTGGCTCACTTGACATCGACCGAGGCCGTATGTGGCCCACAATGTGAAATGAGTTTGACACCCCTGGTACAGGCCTTTGAGTATCGTTGTGGGTGATCCATGTATTTAAGTAGCAGTTATTTGATATGCTTCATCTATGCCAATTTTTCGGTAGCCTATCGATGGTGTTTGACGTTATGACATTAAGATAGCAAAATGTTTAAGATTAAAATTTAATAAAGTGAGAATTTCGGAGCGATGGCACATGTATCACGTGTCCAACATATCCGTCACGATGTACCGCGCGTATGCGGGCGTTACTTACGCCTGTGACATCCATGACCTTGATTGCCGCCAGCTGGCCAGTCTTGACGTGGCGACCCTGAAACAGAGACACTTTTTTCTTTAATCATCATAATAAATGTGATGAAAACTAAAATTCTTGCTGTTTGAGCGCTTCATGTGTTATGAATGGCCGCAAGTGACATCTAAAGGTAGAGCGTCTTCGACTGAAATTGTTCAGCCTGTCACTACATGTCGCTGGCATATAGAAAGATGAGCAAAAGTTACATTGCTTATAGTCAATAAATAAATCATTTTGAACCCAAATGAGCTATTCCCCTAATTGGTGACCTCCTCCAAAGAAGCGTGAAGACATTTCCATCCACATCAGTCATCGGATTGGACGTCAGGTTTGACAGTGTGACAGTGAGCGGGAGGTTGTTGGCGGCAACCGGCGGGCAATAAAAGTGAAGCGAGAGGAAGCGATAGCATCTCTGGTTGCTTATCTCTCTTCCTGCAACACTGACGCCTGCCACAAATTTGCCCCCGTTCGCCGCCGTGTGCGCTTTTGTGTGAAATTCGCACACACACCTGCAGGGAGAGGAGGAGGTGGACGTCTTTAGCTGCAGCCTCACCAACAACAACAATCCTCAGGTGCTGTGTTCAGACACGCCTCACACATTCCTCGCGCGGTGTTGCCGCTCAAATGACTTCAATATTATCACGGACGAGCTTAAGATGGATGGATTACTGGAATTGATTGAAGGCGTTTTCCATTCAATAGGGAAAGATCGCCAATGAATGAATGAAACTTGTATCTCAAGGAACAACTTTGTGGTTTCATGAAATAGGAATCATCTCCCAACCTAAAAAAAAAATACTCAGCAGTCTAATGAGTCAGTACGCCTGACTCAGTAGTTAGTATTAAGCAAGCCACTTATGTGTTGCGCAAGAATGTATATTTATCATTGAGTGTGCACATTTTTTTTGCTGAAAAACGTCTGGCTGTCTAGAGCCGCTGGAACGTTCACAACGGCCATTTTCACAACCTTCGATTGAACATCCGAGAGCACCACGAGAAGTAAATTTGATGTCATCCAGGTTTGTATGTTTTGTCGATTCATGAACCTGATGGGACCTTCTGCCTGGGAAGCAAATCAGGGCCGCTGCACCATGTCTGGGAATGTGCGGCTTAGAGGGTATGTGTTTACATTAAACAGCTTAAATCTGATAACTATCAGAAATATACACACAGAGGGGATCAGAGATAAAGTCTGGAGTTTACCGGTTACCTTACCTTGTATACTTGGCCATAGGTGCCATTGCCAACCAGTTCGACCAGCTCAAAGATGCCCGCCGGGTCCTGGGAAAGATGCAAAACAATTTAGTAAACAGGAAATAGCTACACAAGAACCTGGAAACTAGACTAGTACTTTAACGTACGAGTGCGAACCGTTGCTTGGATAAAGCTAAAAGAGTGAGAAGATGCTAAGTTACAGATAAGAGATGCTGAGTCGGCACGAGATGATGCTAACATGAAGCTAAAAGACGCGGAGTAGGAAAGCGACGACGCTATAAGCTAAAAGATGCTAATAACATAAGCTTACATGGCCGTGAAACCATGTTAAGCTTAAGCTAAAAGATGCTGAATAGGAAAGAGACGACACGGCAAGCTAAAAGATGCTAGGTTGGCGTCAAACGATATTAGGCTAAAGCTAATGGATGCTGGGTAAGAGCGAGATGACGCTAAGCTGAACTTTAAAGATGCTGAGTAGCAGATAGATGACGCTACAAGCTAAAATATGCCAAATAGGAGCGAGGCAATGCTAAGATAAAGCAAAAAGATACTGAATAGAAGCGAGCTGATGCTAAGATAAAGCTAAAAGATTCGGAGTGGGGAGAACGCGAAAGGTAAAAATGGACAACCCTATAAGCTAAAATATGCGACGTCCACGTGAGACGATATTAAAATAAAGCTAACAGACGGGAAGTAGCACTCTTGGAAGACATTAGGCCTCTAATCTGAGGAAAATTCATCAATCATTTGTAGCCCATTTTGGGGGTTACTTTAGCAATCCTAAATTGTATTCCCACCACCTTTCATGTTTGAGTTTTATTGACTATCGGCCCTTTTCAAACTAGCTAGAAAAGATGAGTTAGCTGATATTTTTTTTTGTCGCGACAGCACCGCTGTCCAGTGTTTGAATGACAATGAGAGAAGCTAGCTGTTGTGTCATGTGCCCCCCAAAAATAAGTCCATGATCCATTTTGGGTGTTTTTAGTGCTTACTGTAGGACTGCCAATCGCTATATGTACTGTATGCAGAGAAGGTGCTGAAGCAAAAAGAGATTTGGAGGGGCAACAATCTTACAAAAAGCTTGTAGTCTCTGTTGGCAAAATGTACGCAAGCGATGTACGTACCGCCCGGACACATTCAGGTCAGTGGGACCGAGCTCAGCTTCTCAATATATTACCACTCTTGTATTCTCCCAAGTCCACTCTCTGTAGCAAACCGCTTCTTCTTTGACTGTTATCTTTTTATAGTTTAATAAAAGTGATAAAGTGAAAATTACTCGATGTGCTGCTTCAAAAGCCTATAGGGACCCGCCGTATAACGTTTATAGATCAATTCGCAACGGATTCCATCGATGCGATGGTCCATGTCGGGTTTGGCTGCATCATGGAAGTGTGCTGTGGGTTTTTAGAGGTTCAATTATCGAGTCTCTTCAGGAGGGATGAAAGGACAGCTTTGTAAGTTGGAGATAGGTGGTGTCGGACAAGACCCCTTCTCTATTTTGAGACAGCTTCTCAACCTTAATGTACTGCAGATGGCCTCTCTCACTCCTGTTTTCCCCTAATCCAGAATGTTCATCCTGAAAAGAGGTGCCGCTTTTCTGTAGCTAGACAACGCTAATCGGCGTCTACAATTTGCCAAAAGCAAAGAACATAACGCTTTGTAACAACAAAGGGAAGTGAGGAAGGTTATCAAAGTGAATGAGCGTGCGTGCGCAAGTGTGTGTGTGTCATCTCGGTCCTGTGTGACCTAATTTCTCCTCACTGATGGAGACATTTGCGGCCTACAATTCATCTGCTCTTTTCTGACATCTCTGACACACATGTACACGCGCACACACTCCTGTGTCGCACCCTCCATCATGTCCAGACTTGACTGCAGGTACTATGTTTCGTGTAGCGTGTTGTTCACTGTTGTGTGATTAGAATAATAGAGAAGAGACACGAGAACGCGCACGCACGCGCGGTGACACGCACGTCTGGGCCATACTTGAAGCTGTAAGTTGGCGCGCACGCGCTTGAACGCGCCCGCCCACACATTCCTTAGCTGTAGTGTACTAGAGTGCACGTGCGCGTGCCCACCAAGCGCGTCACTGCTGCTGCTGTGACCACAACATCACGAAATGGCGGAACTGGCTGGCTGGCGCCCGCGCCCGCGCGCGCGTCTTCTCGTTGGGATTTACGTGCATGCGCGTCAAGGCAAACGATTGAACGAGACGGGCGCGCGCGCGCACACACACACACACACACACACGCACACACACACACACACACACATCTGTAATAATCGAGGTGTGAGTACACGCAGCCTGGATTGTTAAGAAAACGCGTTCACGCGCACGACATATGGAGCATGTAACGAAGCAGCACGCGCACGCGCACTGCCGGTAGGATGAGGGGTGGTGGGGGGGGGCAGGCAGGTTGAAGAAGGATGATGAGGAGGAGGCAAAAGGGTGAGACGGAGGAGGAGGACAGGACAGGTGCTGGGCAACACGCACGCGCGCATACTCGGCTTACACGCAGAGCAGACAGGTCGATTTCGTCCAGACTCCTCGCGGGGGAGTCGCTCGCCATGGCGGCGGAAGAACGGATGGTTCACTCAAGATGGAAGGAAGGGAAGAAGCTTCCTCGACTCGTTCTGGTATCTCACTCCCTCCTCGCCCTCCTTCTCCTTCCTCCTGGATCACCTCCTCCTCTCCCCCCTCTTCTTCTTCCTCCAGCCACGCGGTCGGGCGACGTCAGGAAGAAGAAGAAGCGACGACGACGTGCGGTGAGCCTTCAGGTACTGCTACATGCCTCCACCTGCGCGGACGCGCGCACGACAGAGTGCAATAGCAGCGGCGCGCACTCCACAACGTCACTCGCCGGTCGCGCGCGCGAATCCCGGGAGGGGCGTCATGAGGACACGCCCACTACTGAGAAGGTATCGTGTTTTGGTGAACTGATAATTTAAATCAGGTGTTTTGGAGTAGGGAGAGTTCGAAAACAGGCAGGATATTAGTCTCGAGGAACCAGAGTTTAGAACATCACAAATTGTATAACAAAAGCTAAATAAAAATAGGATTTGAATACATACATACAATATGAAAATGAACGTTTTCACTATAACTAGTTTTTTCCCCCCAAAAAAATTGTTTTGTGCACCCAATGCAGTTCGTTAGTCATTTTTTTTGTTCCCGCAAAATTTTCACTACAATGACCATGGTCCAGTGAGTGAGAGCTGGTGCCGGTGGAGAGCAAACCTCAACTGAATCAATCCAAGCATTTGGCGCCACCCAGTGGCCACAGGTGGAAAATTAGGCTACATTTTGAGGTTTTCTCAGGACAAAGCAAAAAATAAAAAATAAAAAATCTTTCACACCCGCTAGTGAGGATATTTTCAAGTGTGTCAGCCTGTAGTTGTTGAAGAACTTGATCTCTCTCTTCTCAGGTGGTCCAACCTCACTGAGCTCTTAACTGTTGTCAGCCTGGAACCAGCATTTTCCTTTCATCGTCAAATAATAACCCCAAAATTGCAACGAGTGTCAGTTCTTCAACCCAATCTGCTGGGTCAAAAATAATTAACCCAACCTTGAGTGAAAGTAACCCATTCTGATCAAAATCCACATCTCCCCAGCAGACTAGGAAAACAATCCACCAATTTTTTTTCACATGTGCATTATTTATTTGAAGGAGCACAAGGAGACATCCAGACACTCGTCACGACGACGATGACACGAGGAATCTGTGCAAAATAGTGCATTTGGTTGGAGGACACACACAGACGCGACATGCAGGACGGCAACAACGCTCGCTTCCTGGGAACATTTCCGTGTTTCAAGGCAACTTGAGGGTGGCAAAGATTGTTACAAATAAGGCGGAATCGCTGTGAGGTAGAAAAAAAAGGCGAGGAGGAGTAAGAGAGAGAGAGAGAGAAAAAAGGAGAACAAGAATAACAAGGAGAGGAAAATGAGGAAGAGGAGAACAAGGAGAAGCAGAGTGAGGAAAAGGAAGAGGGGAAAGAAGAAAAGCGAGGGAGGAGAAGAATTAGAGAAGAGGGGGACCAGGAGGATGAAGAGGAATATAGAGTGAGAAGAAAGAGGACAAGGACGAAGACAGGAAATAATGAGGACAAGGATGAAAAGTAGAAGGGGGAGAAGTCAAGAAAGTAGCGGGGAAGGTGAAGATTCCACCTTGGTGTGAGCCATCCAGAAGACAAACACGGCGAGAACAAACAACAACATGCTCGTCACGCATTGATGACATCACACATGCTGGGATGACATCGCTGTGGGATGGGCTCGTAGCAGCCTGAGCCAGTTAGCACAGCCACACGGGACGCTTCCCGTGACGAGGACATCGCGTCCGATTTAAAGTGACCGGCGGAACGTTTTTTTTTTTTCACCCAGAGACCAAACGACTTCCTGTGGGCCGGCTTAACAGTCGGTGCCCGTTTGGCACTTTGGGAGCATGCGAGGCGGGGCGAGGAGCCGCGAGTTACATCTACTGTCGTCACTCTTTTCAGTTCTTGAGGTTTGTTGGAAGGAGACAGAGGAAAGGGAAAGGTCCCGCGGGTTCGTCCGGAAGGGGCTCAGGTCCAAACCTCCATGGGCATCATGGCCTCCTTGGAGCCGATGGGAGGGAGGAGGTTCTGCTCGGCGAGGAACTGCAGAGGGAACTGCACCACGAAGCCACGGATCTTCTTGAGCTCCTCTTGGGCTCGGGCTGGGTCTTCCTGGTCCAGGCCCGGCTTGCTCAGGTAGCCCTCCAGCTCGAGGATGTTGCGCACGTCGCTGGACGGGAGGCAGCGGAACACCTGGAACGGGACACAGCGACAACAACCGACTTGTCACCCGACACGCAAACTTTGCAATTGTTTAACAGCGAGTGCTACGCAGGTTCTCTCTAGTGCATTGGGTGTCAAACATACAGCCCGCGGGCCGGAACCGGCCCCCCAAGGAGGTTCGATCCGGCCGGCGGGATCATTTAAAAGTTTAAAAATGCATTAAAGACACAGAATGAATATTTTAAATAAAATGCAATTCGTGGATTATCCGCTAGGGGGCATACAGCTTTGATCACAGTAGAAGACAACATTGTTTTGATCAGGGAAGAAAACAGCAGTCTCAGTCTGTCACCGAGATCCACCCAACGCAGCAAATTATATGAAAGCGCCAATCAATGCTTCTCAAAACCAAAACAAAGGAAAGAGATGATATTTTGGTGATTCATAACACAGTATGGTATAATGTTCATGGTTCGGCCCACTTGACATCTACCGAGTCCGTATGTGGCCCACGATGTGAAATGAGTTTGACACCCTTGCTCTAGTGGTACGCAAAAAAAATGATTGATTGAAAGCTACATACTCTGCATCCCGCTCAAGCAGCTTTCCGTAGTTTCAAGAGTATTCATAGTATTTTAAGAAGTACAGTATATGAATACATCCAGGAATATTTTGGTCATATTATCTGTGAACACTTGGGTCTACTACGCAACTGTATTTCAACGGTGGTCTTTGGCCATTTGGGTGGTACTTGAAGAGTTATGCATTTTTTTAGAGCCCCTCTTTTCAGTCATTCTGTCAGTCACAGTTTGATCTTTGAATGTTAGCTTCTAATGTTTTCTACCTTCTGGTAGATGGTCGCGTTGCGGGCGCATGTGGTCATCCAGACCTCCTTGTAGAACTGATCGCTGATGGGGTCCGACACGTCGATGCTGGCATCGGTGTGAGCGCCCAAAATCATCCTGACAGACAAAAGGGATAAATAACATCGCTAGACGCATAGGAAGGCCGTTCATTCGTTTTCAATAGCGCTGTTATAATTAGGATCATGGGAAGGAGCTCCGCCCCCTTGATGACAAGAGTGTAACAATCGCTGCGGCGTTGAGAGTCTGTCATACTTGAAGCACTCGAGGCGAAGGTGCAGTGCGAAGCGTCCCGCCTGGTACTTCAGCCCGTCCATGACGGACGTCACCGTCTCCGAGTCCTCCACGATCACGGCCACTTCGCTGTCCCGCTTTCCCAGCATGCTGCGGTCGTTGATGTTGGCCGAGCCTGCGGGCCGCACGCCGGTTACTCGGGTCGGCCGGCGCCGATGGCGGGGGCGCGTTTTTGCGGGTTTACCGATGATGACGGTGTTGTCGTCGGCGATGAGCATCTTGCTGTGCACGTAGATGAGCTCGGTGACCAGTTTCCCCTCGAGCTCAGCGTGCGTCCTAAGGCCGGCGATGGAGATGTAGTTCATCCACTGGTCGTCCACTGCGGATCGCAATCATCAACACATTGGTGAGCGATATCAACATTTTAAATAAACAACAATGAAGTTCCATTCAAAATTTAAAAAAATATATTCCAGACAAAAGAGACAAATGAGAATGAAATACTCCATATCAAAAGGCCAATACATTCAGCCAAACGGCCGCTAGCGTGATGCTAATGTATAAAGCAAAACACCATAGACATGCTAAGGGAAATTAGCATCAATGTCACGGTAATTGTAAAAATTCACGTTTTTATGAAGGAACATTTGGGAGAGCACTCCAAATGAAAAATTAATTGGAATTAGTTATTAGTTAGAGTTTCAGCCCCGAAAATCTCGAAATAAATAGACGCTCCATGGTTAGTAGATCATCTTCCACATCTGCTTACGTTTCGTAAATTAGCCCATTGTAGATGACTTCCTGTCAGGTGACTTACTTTCTCTTTTGAGCTGGGAGATGATGGAGTGGTCGCCTCTGTTCATGGTCCTGCGCAGGAGACACATTGTTGCTTGAATGCAAGAACTGACAGAGAGGCGTCACTCTTTGCTAATTTGCACAAGGTGGCTGGGCGGCCATGTTTACGCAAGCTTCACAGGAACGCGCACATCAATGACACACTCAGTCAATGACACAAACACACACACGCACACACACACAGTCCCGAAATGTCACTCCGCCCCTGCCCCGCCCACCTGTAGTTAAAGTGCATGATGGCCTGGATGGCGCTTCCTCCCCCGGTGCGGATATCACCTTCAAAGCCTGGCAGCAGAGGCGTGACCACGTACACGCGGTACTTTTTACCTTCCCTGAGAGACGAAAACCAAAATCGGCATTTTAACACACAATTACGATCGACATTAAATGTAGACTTAGAATACGACGATGCAGGGGCCATGACAAAAAAAAAAAACAGGAAATTGGCCATATATGGACATACACTTTGCATCCTACAGGGACGCGATAAAAAAATAGAGTGCGTGAGTGTGTGTGAGCGTCACCTGTGTGCTTTGATGATTCGTTCGGCGATGGCGTCTCCAATCTTGTTGAAAACGTGTCTGTTGTCTGCACAGCTGATGAAGAACTGATTCTGGAAAGAAACGCAAATACCATACAACTATGTCATACTTTGTAAAATATTGCCACTGGCAACAAAAGTGAGTCCACCCCGAAGTGAAAATGTCCAAATTGAGAGCTTGATAAAAACCTGGCTAGTTAGCCTTATATGAACCTTTTCCAAAGTGGTGCCCTTAGATACACGTAGAATTTATCACGCACGCATTTGCCACCCCCCCCCCCCCCCCCACACACACACACACACACACGACACACCTCGATGTAGATGAAATGCTGGCTCTTCTCGATGACCTGCACGTATGCGTTGTGGATGGACTCTTCGTGGTACTTGATGCCGGCCGACCAGTCAGATGCTGAGCGAAGGATCTGGAAAGACGGGAAGTCAATCGGACACATATTACATCAGGAACGGTTGACGTCAGAGACAGTTTCTCAAGTGCGAACGATAAAATGGCCTCAAACCTGAACTTTGGTGTTGACGCATCCGGGGACTTGGTAGCGCTGATGGCCAGCGGTGGTGTGCGACTTGGGCAGAAGGTAGGGGAAGGACAACAAACGATATTTCGGCTTCACAATCTGCCGAGAAAAAAACATTGATTTCATTTTAATCGATTGAATTGAGTTTACTGGTCAGGAAAACATTTTCAAGCCATGTGACCTTGGTGAAATTCCATCGCTGGATGAAGTGTCTGGCCACGTCACGCGCCGCTTTGCCGTGAACCACCGACGAGATGTCGTGCCAGGGCATCCTGGGCGTCACGTGACGGTCGATGAAATCTGGAAGAGCAAAGATAACGGGATGGATGAATTGCGTTTAAGGCAAATATTAAATATCGTCCAATTATGAGCGCAATGTTTGAGAGACTTCAAGCCAAAAACATCCACATAGCTTAGCCTTTCAGTCTGCTATCTTTATGCTAATGCTAATTAGCATCTACGCGGCGGCGCTTTAACCCTTTAAGCAACAAACTGAAGACAACGTGCAGACAGACAATACGACTACATTTGGTCATATTCGTCATCCTCAGCGTAGAATGATTGTGAGTGCCGTACTGATGAGTTAAGAGAGGAGCTGAGACGTTTACCATCAAAAGGTTTGTCCAGTTCGATCCAGTCCTTGTGCACAAAGTTGCAGTAATCTTTGCCGTGCCAGAAGCGCGTGTTCCCGCACAAGTCATCTTCGCACGACTGCATGTTCCGCTCCGCCTCGCTTTCTGAAATGTGAGACGGAGATCTTAGGAGAAGGTGTGTTTGAGTTTTTAATGGGTTTGGAGATTTTTGAAAAGAGTTTTTTGGGTGAGTGTGATATATATATATATATATATATATATATATATATATATATATATATATATATATTTTTTTGGTACGTGTAAGAGAGGATTATTTGATCATCAGTTGAAAGTTTTTTTGGGGTATGTCTAAAAATGTGTTTGTATGTGATAGATTTTTGTAATGTGATTTTTCATTGTGTGAGAGGTTTGTTGTGTGGGTCTGTACCTGTCGCGTCTGGGTCAAGTTCATCATCGCTGTCGGCGTGGACCAACCCGTGCTTCTGCAGGTGGCGCTTGATGCTCATTTTGGCCCTCCGCATTCTGCTTTGACCTTTGATCTTCGGTTGCACCACCGTGTCGTCTGCTGAAAAGGCGGCGTTCCCGTAGCTGCCGTCGCCCTTGCCGTTGGCTACGGTGGCCACGTTGGTGTATGATGCCTCAACCTAAAACAGATACAATCACAAATACAATACAAATGGAATAACAATGTAGTAACATTGTAGTAACATGTAAATAAATGAAATGTAATGTAACCGTTTGTAATAATGAGCAATGCAAAGTGACCTGCTCCGTTTGCGAGAAAGTGACACTCCCCACGTCGGTGAGCCTGTGTTCTTGGTCGTCCCAGCGACCGTACGCCATGTCGATCCCGCCCACGAAGGCCACCGATTGATCGATGACCACTATCTTCTCGTGATGAGCCCACAGGTACACGGCGGATGACACGTGGTCAGGGTGACGCATCACCTGCGCGACAACGACAAGTGTCACGCGAGACCAACACGCACCGCCCGCGCGTCCACACCCACCTTGATGTTGGGGTGAAGGTGGCGTAGCGTCTGCTTGCTGTATCCCGAGTTGATACCCAGCGCCAGCTCCACTTCCTTGTACAGCATGACGTAGATGTGTACGCCTTGAAGCTGTTAGCAAAGAGTCACAGGGAAGGTCACGATGCGGAATTCCCGCCCCCTTGCCGCCAAACGCCGCTTCCCGCCACACCCACCGCTTTACGCCGCAGCAGGTGGTCCAAACGCCAGCGGTTGCCCTCCACGATGGGCCGCTTCAGGAAGATCTCAGGACTTAACCTGACATAACACACACACACACACACAGGGTAACGTATGAGATCACACACAAATGAAGTGACCGCCGAGGGAACTATTGGTACTCACCACCAGTCGGTGATGAAAATGTCTTCTTTGGCCTCCTCAAGAGCATTGGCCAAATCTTCCATGTATGTCTTCCCATTCACGTACCTGGAGACCACACACACACAGACAGACACACAAACACACACACGCACGCCTTGGCTTGACTGCGCCGTTTCATTTTCCTGATGGATGCCGCGGCTCCTTGCGATGCTTTTCGCAATGGAAGGTAGAATGGAAATGAGGTGGATGAGCGGCGGTTGCCGTGGTTACCATTTGGCGGGGATGTTCTCCTCCTGCCTGGCGAAAGAGCCGAAGCGATGGTCGGTGAGGAAGGCGGCGCCGTGTTTGTATACGAAGCCCTCGATGGCCTGCCCCCACCAGCGGGCGTGCCGGAAGCTGCTGCACTTCAGCACTAAGCACCTGCATGGACACGTGAGCTTGGTTACTACTTCAGTTTCGTGTACTAGTACTTTTTTTTTATTGTGGGTCGGGGGGCGAGGGTGTGGTGGTGTTGACCTGGACAGGCTGTCAACGCGCACGCCGTGCTGTGTGTCCGTGTCTTTCGAGTCCATCTTGACACTAAATTCCTTGTCGAACAACATCACGAAGGAAATGGCGCCCGAGTCGGGTTTCATGTACAGCAGGAACGAGTCCTTCACCACCAGCCACCTAATCAAAGTCCGTTAAAACCCAAGACGCAAATTATGACGTTCAAAAGGTCCATCGCTGAAAGGTTTCTCAAACCGCAACTGTCGATGCTAATTGTTACCGTGTCAATGGCGTTTTCTATTATATGTTAGCTTTAAGCTAGCGGGCCATTCACAAATGATGTCATTCAAAAAGTCCATCGCTTACAGGTCTGTAAAAACCGCAGCTGTCGATGCTAACTGTTACCGTGTCAATGGCATTTTCTATTATGTTAGCTTTAAGCTAGCGGGCCATTCACAAATTATGTCATTGAAAAAGTCCATCGCTTACAGGTCTTTAAACACCGCAGCTGTCGATGCTAACTGTTACAGTGTCAATGGCATTTTCTATTATATGTTAGCTTTAAGCTAGCGGGCCATTCACAAATGATTTCATTCAAAAAGTTCATCGCTTACAGGTCTTAAAAAAAACGCAGCTGTCGATGCTAACAGTTACCGTGTCAATGGCGTTTTCTATTATATGTTAGCTTTAAGCTAGCAGGCCATTCACAAATGATGTCATTCAAAAAGTCCATCACGTACAGGTCTTAAAAAAACCGCAGCTGTCGATGCTAACAGTTACCGTGTCAATGGCGTTTTCTATTATATGTTAGCTTTAAGCTAGCAGGCCATTCTTAAGGAAACGTTTGACTATTTTGATTATACAATATGAAATTTGTTTTTCTTGTTACACTTCAAACCCTCTTTGAACCTGTAAAATGTACTTTAGTCCAGTAATGGAGTATTTGTATTTCGTTCCTTGCCGCTATTTGTGGCGTGCCATGCGTACTGACCGTTTGGACCAGCGGTAACACATTTTGGTGCGACCGCAGCAGTTGAGTCCCGGGATCCGATGACCGCCAGACCGCTTTAGAACCATGCCTTCTCTACGAGCACACACACCGACGCAAAACACTTGAGCGTGCCGTAACTGTTAGTTAGAAGCGGCCAATCGAATCACTTACAAGCCTTTCGGACCCAGATCATGGATGAATGACAGCTGGCTGACTTCAATGAACTCCATCTGACAGCAACGGGAAGTCCAGGAATTCAACGTAAACGACAACAACAAATAAACAACAGCCCGAATTACTACTTGAGTGCAAGTTCTACTTCCGCACAGCGTACATCTACAATTTAAACACAACCTTATACTTTTTCTCGACCAAGGTTCTACGAAAGCCAAAGGTTCTTGAGAAACAAGATTCTACTCCCACACAAACGTAATCAAAGTTTTTGCGGTGTCGGCGGCTTACCATGGCATGGTAGTTACGATATGTCGGCATTTTGAGGAGCTTGTTGAGGTAATCTTCCAGTTGTTTCTGGACAAAGAGCGGCACAGGAAAATCAACGTTAGCTAGTTGGTTAGCAGGTTGGTTTAACTAGCTACCACAAAGAATAAATAACTGTGAGAATGTGGTGCTGCTCTGCGTGTGATAAAGTCGCACGTGTTTGACAGTTTCCGATCATCATAACATCAATGCTAATTTCAGTTAGCCCGCCGGTGGTGTTTCAAATGATATGTTAGCATTAAGCTAGCGGTAGGACAAGTCAACAATGTTTAATGGCTTTTGTGTAATGTAGCAGTTTTTTTTTCAGTCAATTTCAACTGAGAGCAAGCCCGCAGGTAACAATCTTAACTGACGGACCTTGCGGCTGGACACTTGCTCCTCCCTAACCAGGTCGTCTCCTCTTCCTCTGGGCAGGGTGGGGATCTCCCTCCCCTCCCCACCCGTCTGCCTCCTGATGGTGTGACTGCATACGGAAAAAACAAAAAAACAAAAACATCAGCGAGTGAATCGGTGAAACTTACGGAAAATCTCTAAAGTTGATGCTACAGACCTGCGCGTGGGCAGCGGCAGATTGAGGACGGCCTTGTAAGTCTTCAAGTCCCTGTGGAGATCCTGGAAGTGCTTCTCCTTCTTCTTCACCAACCACGTGTACTCGCCGTGTTTCATCTCGATCTTGTACACCGCCGGCATGGACTGGAACATCACACAAACACCAAAAAAACGTATGAACAGAAGACACAAGTCGAAGATCCCGGTCCATGACAGGACTTTAGAGCGTGAAGGTTGGGATCTGCTTGGACTCATCTGGCACCTTGCTGACGCTCCTCTGCTGGCTGATGTTGAAGCGGTCCTGGGCCGACGTGAAGCGTTCCACCTCCAGGATCTTGGCGGTGATGGGACGGGACAGGAAGGCCGACTTGCAGTCCTTGAAGCCGACCATGTTGTATATCGCTCGGAAGGGCAACCCGTCCCCTGTAATGGCATTAAATTCAGACTACCACTGGACCGTGGTGCCTGCAACACAATTCTCAGGATCAGTCTACGAGAATTATTACAGTACCAACCTGGCTGTCCGCCGTCATCGTTGTGAACTCCGCCGTCGCCCATGTCGAGTTCGCGGGCGTCCAGCGTCTCCATGATGCCGCTCATGTCGCTAGCGACCAGTTGCAGCGTGCTGGTGGTCGCCTGGGTTTCACCCAACATGGCTAACGCTCAGCTGGGAGCCCGAGGCTCACCTGGAGAGACAGGTAGAGAGGTACTGACGGGGAGGATACATTAAGACAATCGGCTATTGCTATATTGCAGTTTTTAATTCACCGCAGTACATCTCAGGTAAACATTGATAGCTAACAGGACGTAGCCTACCACAGCTAGTTAGAACTTATTTTAATCCCTCATGGACGGTTTTGAAAGAAGGAAGATGGAAACAAGCCGCTAGTGGTCATTCAATCGCTTTATTAAAACTCATTCACTCCCAAAGACGTTTTTATACGTCTTTTCAGACTTGGTTTAGAATTGGCTGGTACTGAATGATTTAAACAAACAGTAACAAAATATAATCATCAAAAATTCATTCTTAGTTCACCTGCCGGTAGACGTCGTCGCAGTTTACTACAGTATAGCAGCTAATGCTAAAGCAAACAATGGGGAAGGTAAAACATTGTGATTGGCCCAGTGGCAAAGTTTTATTAACATTGCGATAACACACTTCTAATGACTTGATTTTCGCAAAGCTTGTTTTCAAAGAGTGAGCCCGTGCGTGCCTCGCCTAAATATGGTCAGCAAACAGTTGCCTGCAAGAATAATATACGGTCCAGACAGCGTTGACAACGTGCCGTTTAGCACTCAAGTTAATTGCCGGCGCGCTAACACACATACTGGCACTGAGCTGAGGCTGCTACAGAGAGCAACAGCATCACCCTCATTGCGCTACCACACACACACACACACACACACACACACTGACCTGAGCCAGCAACGGTAAAGCCCATCCTTATCCTCACCTACTGTGCTCCCCTGCCACTCGAGAATGCAAGCCCGTGTGGCTACACACACGCACACACACGGAGACAGACAGACAGACTGACACACGCCGTGTCAGGCAGTCAAGCGGACCAGTGCGGCATGCGGAGGAGAGAAACCTGACTTGGCAAAGAGGAAGCGCCATTGGCCCGACGGGCTGTCTGGAGCTTGCCTGACAGCCAATGAGAGGACAGTGGGGACGGATTGTGGTCGGTCTACCTGTGCGTGTGTGCGTGCGTGCGTGCGTGTGTGTGTGTTGCAGACAGCAATGGTCGCCAACATTCACTTCCCGCAATGCTAAACTATTTCCCAAATAGGTGTCACGCAGTCGCACTCACACAAAATCTCTCCCATGTCACACAACCATCATAAAATGGCTGCCACATGACAGGAAGTCAACAGCAAAAAAAATAAAATTAAAAAAGTGTGGCAGAGGCGACGGGTCGATGCCAAGGCGTGTCCTTGTGTATTTGAGATAACCCGACACACGTGTCGTCCACAAAAAAAGACACAGAATTAGTTTCAGGTGGTCACACACACATAGACACGATCAAACAGGAAGAACCAGAAGAAGTGCGGCCTGGCGACTGACTTATTGTTGACATTCCACATGACTACTCGACAGTCACGCAGCACTGTGAACGGCCACCGTGATTTTTTTTTTTTTGTAACCTCCTACACACATGTCAAGGAAACCACAAAGAGACCGGTGATAATGCGTTTTCGTCAATTGAAGCGAAAAAACAGAGCAATCAGGTTTGATTTTGCCTTCGGGCACAGCAGAGGACAAATATTGGCTGACTGACTAATCGAGTTTAAACCACAAGATTGCAATTCACTGACATAACGTGAAAGTATGTCAGACGTCTCCCGACTATTGTCCGTAAAAGACAACTGGAAGCTTTTTCAGTCTCACGCTGACAAGGACGTACACACACGCGCGCGCACAAAGGATAATGCGAGCGTGACGCAAAGCAAACTAGTCGCACAAGAGTGACATTGATGAAAAAAAAATGTTGGGAATTCAACAGGCGAAGAGAGCAAAACAATCTTCATCACGCATCTTCGCCTCACACCTGGAGGCGTTCAAGGGCGCTCCGAAAATCAGAATCAAGCGTGATGCAGCATCATTTCGGTAAGTCGTGGCAAGAGTCACGACCGGAATTTCCCGCGAAACACGTTCGGTAAGCGGTTCATTGTTCAGAAACTCTTCCACCGGCGAATTCAGCCAGCATCTTGTCCTTTGTCATGTGACCTAAAATTAGCATCTTTTTTTTTTGGTTTTGTTTTGACAGACACATCTGGTTATTACTGCCTTCTGTAAGCTCTTACGCAACTTTGTTAACAACAACATGGAAGAGCAACATAAATTGCTGTCATTAATGATTCAAAGGTTAATGCCGGCTGCTTTCTGTCCATTACATCGACGGCTGATGATGATGATTATTGATAAAAGGCTGCACTTCCCTCTCACACACACACACACACACACACACCTTGAGCACTGAGTGTACAGTACGTTGGCCACTTAAAATGCACACATACACACCCACAAAGTCAATCTAATGCTTACATACTCACACAAATACAAACCACACGGACACACCCGAGCGCACAACGTACCTGCATGTAACAAAAGTGGCACCGATCACTCAAGTCTGACACTGAGTCAATGTTCATTGAGGAGGACAAGCTGCAGTGAAAGAGCAGCTTTCGCTCTCTCTCTCTCTTCTCTCATACACACACGCTTTCCTCACACTTCCTATGGGCAGCGTTTCAACACAAAACAACTAAAAGGAGCGCTCGTCGATGGCGTCATTTGACGATGGCGTCATTTTGAAAATGAAAATGCATTGCTTTTCAAAATGGAGAAGCGGCACCACACCGACTTTTTAAGAACTCACTCATTCCGCGTCCACGCTCGTAACTTTGAACTCCGATTCAAGCAAATTAATGCGGCGGATGAGCAAGGCAACTGGGGGTTACTATGGCAACGCCTCTCGGCATTCCCTGCCGCTCGGTCTCCATGGCGATGGCATCTAGGTAATGCAGTTTCAAGGTAACGTAATTTCTAAGTAACCCGGTTGTCACGTTTGGAACCCTAAGCCAGGTTTGAAAGCTTAATTTCAAACCGTAACCCGATCGGGACATGACAATTTTAAATCCAAAACTTGAAAACAGGATTCAAAACCAGAACCCAGTCTAACAACAACAACACCATAGGTGGCAATCATGAAACTGGATGATCAGTCATCAGACCTGAACCCAATCAAGCCAGCATTTTACTAACGGAGAAACCCACAGAAAAAAAAGAAACAAAAGCGGTTGTAGTAAAGGCCCCGGATTTCAAATCAAAAAAAGTAACAAGCTGGAGTCACCGCAAGTAAGGCTGAAATTTATTGGATGACGTCAGTTCCAGTACTTTTGCTCACTTGAAAAATGGGTGGCTTCTAAAAAAAGGTACGCTGTGACTTTGAATTATTGAACACATCTCGATGTAAATATCACAAAATAAAAGCTAGACTTCTCAACTTTCGTCTCTGATTCATCTTTTAATCTGAAACCCGAACGTCTTCAGTACACAACTGAAACAAAGGAACTGATTTAATGTAAGACCGTCCAATACTTTTTTTTGGGGGGGGGGCGGGGGAATAGTACGAAGACGCATGATGGGATACGTCATCGACACTGGCATATAGCGGCTAACCTATACCGCACTCCGCATTCCAATACCGCTGCAAAATGGCCATGTCATCCCACCGCAGACGTGACGGGAAGTAAAATAAAAAAATAAAAATGAAAAAGTGTGTCCATTTCCAGTCAAGAGGAGGAAGTGCGGTGGGAGAAAAAAGGAAGCTAGTCACGTGCTTGTCATTCAATCGAGACCCCCCCCCAAACCCACAACGTCAACACCACACCGGAAGAGCAGGTTCCGAGGTGATGCTCGTACACGTTGATTGATTTACGCACGCGCACAAAACAAAACTTTCGCAAAATCATACCCACGAGCGACGACCACACACACCTTCATACCTATGTTGAAACACCTGCACACCCACACAAGCGCGCGAGCGCGTGCGCGGCCACATACCCCGGAAGCAGGAATGCCAGCGTATATCTTACCTCCTCCTGAGAAGAAGCAACTGCTTGAGTGAGCCACGGAGCGCGAACACGTCGTGAAGTCGACGCCTCACTCACGAGATTCGCCGCACCAGCACTTCCTGTCCCTTCAAAATAAAAGAAAGGAAAAAGAGAGGACCCTCGTTCACATCATTACCGACTTTGGGTTTATTTTGAAAGCACAACACGTTATCCAGCCCACGGTGATATATTTCACCCATTGTAATGCCAAATAAAACACAGTATTGATCTGTAAATCAAGTCAGAATTTTTGGACACAAGCGTTTTATTTTGAAAACGCAGTTGAGCGGGAGAAATGGTCTAATGAACGTAGAGCATGTTATCTTTTTTATAAACAGTATTGACAATTCAATTATAATAAATTAAACGATTATTGGATCTTGAATACTTTTATCTTAACATTATTTATTTGTCGAATTTTGTGCATTAAGTTTGAGCAAAGTCCCTTGAGTATCAGGAGGTTCTAAAGTTTTTTAAATGGTTTATAAACCACTTCTGACGATCAAAATAAAACAAGTACAATTATAAATTGACACGCAACATATCAGTCATTGTAAACATGAAAAAAATGCTGACAGTCTTCCAAAAGCAGTTAAATTTTCAGTCACGTTCCATATGGTCCATATTTATATATTGTTTATCGCATTCACTTTAACGCATAACAAAAACAAATTGATTCATAGCCAAACTAAAAAGCCAATCTTCAAATAAAACCCTCCAAATTACCTTAGAGAAGTCATCAGAAGTGTGCTTTGAAGCTTATTGACGTTCATCTGCTTTTTGTGTCACCGCCCTGAAAGCAAACAGGTGTCGTGTACCTATGACGCTTTGTGACACACGTCACACGCAAAGCGCACACGCGGGCGGGGAAACAGTAACCGTCCACATTCCAAAGCAGCTCAACATTCCGGATCCCGAGAAGACGACAATGAGTCGCCGAGATTACGACAATATTTTCAAGGCTCTTTGTACAATGAAAACCAATTTCATGGGCTGTAAAAGCACATTTGAACAGAAATCCATAGAAATAAAAATCCATTTATTGCATCATAAGGCCAAGAAAAAAGATATTGCGAGTACAGTGAAGCGTGTAATAGAGTGAAGTCAAAATATAACATTGGATACATTCAAGCAGTGCATAGAGTCATCCAGGAGATGATAAATAAAGTACAATAACTATTTTAGTGTGGATGGGGATCTGTGACATCATAGCGGCAGTCTATAATGACTGGTCCAAAAGAAAAAGGCAGTAACATAACGGAGGTGCCAAACATGTTCCCGTTGGGACAGACTTGTAAACATCACAAGAAAGTAACACACGCGTGGATGCACACACACTCACTCGCACGTTCAATTTGGCGCCACGGTTTGGTTGAAGTGACGTTTTCCATCCAGATACAACATGGACTCTGTGGGACAAACAACACACATACACACAGTAAGAGGATGGGACTAGTGTGTGTGTGTGTGTCAGGGAACAGGAACAGGTACATATATCGGCATATAGTCGAAAGCAGTCCTGCCTACCGTACATTCCCGTTATTTGAACTTTTCACTTTTTTGAATTGAACGACTAAGTTAGATTCACTTAAGGACAATATTAGAATTTATTTTGGAAGTCCCCTCCTCGTAAGTACGCGCTCACCTCCGTACGTCTGAGGGACAACGTTGGGGACGTCGCGGTCCGACACGAAGGTGAAGTGGAAGACGTTGGTGGTGTTGTGCTGGCGGGTCAGCGGGTCAAAGACTTCGCTGTGAACTCGGACCTGGATGTGCTTGCCCTCCGTGTAACACACCTGACGGGGACAACATAGACCCATTGCGTGGCGTTGCGGCTCTTTCGCGGGTTGCGTCGTTTTTTCCCGACCTGCGACGAGAGCAGCAGCAAGGATCCGATCTCCACGGGCTTCTGGAAGAGGATGTCGTCAACGGCCACCAGACTAGGCCGACAACCCCTGTTGAGGAGCGAGGGCGCCCCCTAGCTTGTTAGCATAGCATTGCGCAGGTGTCTTTTACGTATTTGATTCTGACGCCACACTGACCCGAAGGAGCAAGCGTTGGCCCATCCCAGCTCGTACGCTTTCCTCATCAGGAAGCCTCCGAAAATCCTGTTGAAGATGTTCCTTTCCTGACAAACACACAAACAAATCTCAATGTGTTTAGCGGATGGTATTTTCGTGTGAAATGTTTCCCCGGTGAAATGCGTTCACCTGCGGGTGACAGATCTCCAGTCCTTTTAGTTTGGAATCTTCCATCCAAACCGAGTCGGGTGGCAACACTCGACTGCGGAAGCTCACCGTCCTTCACGAAAAACGCTAAAGTCAACGACGACAGCCGAATGCGGAGCGTGAGCGACCGTCAATTATTCATTCATTCATCTTCCGAACCGCTTGATCCTCACTAGGGTCGCGGGGGGTGCTGGAGCCTATCCCAGCCGTCTTCGGGCAGTAGGCGGGGGACACCCTGAATTGGTTGCCAGCCAATCACAGGGCACACAAAGACAAACAACCATCCACGCTCACATTCACACCTAGGAACAATTTAGAGTGTTCAATCAGCCTGCCACGCATATTTTTGGAATGTGGGAGGAAACCGGAGCACCCGGAGAAAACCCACGCAGGCCCGGGGAGAACATGCAAACTCCACACAGGGAGGCCGGAGCTGGAATCGAACCCGGTACCTCTGCACTGTGAAGCCGACGTGCTAACCACTGGACCACCGGGTCGCGACGTTGGATTTATGGGACATAAATATTTCCTACTTTGTGTCCAGCGTGTTGAGGAAGAGCCCGTGAACGATCTTCCTCTCCTCGGCCGTGGGCGCCACTTTCAAGAGGGACGCTGTGCTCAGTTCCACCCGACGGGACTTGTTAGCTAAGGAACCGAGGCGCGCAGTTGAACAAAATAGAGATCGCATGTCGCGATTAGGCTCTTACGCAACATGCGTGCTCTCCTACCTTCTCCCTGCCTGTAGAGTTCCTCCTCTTCTGGACCTTCTGGACTCAGAGGATTTACGAAAGCTGCTCTGGAAACAAGACGAGAGATAACAAAGTCACGTTGACTTCAGTGGACTTCCTGTTGCCGACTGCGTCCCAACCTCTTGTTCTCTGGATCGCGAGCCACCATCACAAACGTGGCGTCCAGAACCGGGCAATACGCTCCATTGCGATACTAAAACAACGACAAGGAAGACACGAACTTGAATTCTCCATTTTAAGGCGCACGGCAAATATCAAAGCGTCTGTGACATCGCACCTGCGTCATGTGCATCTTGGCTTCGATGGAGGTGTTCCCCACCCAGGTCACGTGACCTGTGAACTTGATGTCGCAGTCAGGGTAGATCACCTGCTGTCTCATGTCTGTACACAACATTGGCCGCGCGTCACCGTGACAACCAGGTAGCTCTCGAAATGCTGCAACGTTGCGCTAGTAATGCTATTTTCAACTCGCGAAGTTTGAATCTTACCTATTTTGTCCACCAGGGCGGTGACAATGGACAACGGCGACCTCTTCAGGGCGGGATTGTAAGTGTGCGAGTATGAAATGAGCACTGAAGAAGCAGAGGGAAGAAGTCAGCTTCAGCAGGGGTCAATCTATCGAGATTTTATTTTGTGCCTTTCAGAATTGAAAATAAACGCTTTATATAAAAGGGTCAAATTCAATGGGGAAATATATCTCGGTAAATTATAAAAAAAAATGTTTAGTAGGCAAAGTGCTGTGCTATGTATTTTAGTTTTACTTAGCACATTAGAATAAAATTTTGGGGGGGGGGCACAAATAATTTAATATGGCGGCCCGGTAGTCCGGTGGTTAGCACGTCGGCTTCACAGTGCAGAGGTACCGGGTTCGATTCCAGCTCCGGCCTCCCTGTGTGGAGTTTGCATGTTCTCCCCGGGCCTGCGTGGGTTTTCTCCGGGTGCTCCGGTTTCCTCCCACATTCCAAAAACATGCATGGCAGGCTGATTGGACGCTCTAAATTGTCCCTAGGTATGAATATGAGTGCGGATGGTTGTTCATCTCTGTGTGCCCTGCGATTGGTTGGCAACCGATTCAGGGTGTCCCCCGCCTACTGCCCGAAGACAGCTGGGATAGGCTCCAGCACCCCCCGCGACCCGAGTGAGGATCAAGCGGTTAGGAAGATGAATGAATGAATAATTTAATATGGAATAATTTCCATTGAAAAAATGTTTTTTTCCACCCCGATATTTAAGTACACTGTTAATGTCAAGACAAGAGCAAACATGTCAGCTCGAAGTTGAAATTTTCTGAATAATTGTGAAAATGATCTGAAAAACGAGTGGTTAATACACTTTTTTTAAACTAAATATGTTAAATATATACCGTATATATATATATATTTTTTTGTGGTAGCTTCATATCGTGCAACAGGCTTGCTTTTTGTTTTAAAAGAAATGGTTTAGTGTTTAGTGTCACAGAATAGTTTGTACCTGCCAAACTATCCAAGTCCTCCAGAATACGCCCAAACCTGACCAAGAGCAAAACGCGAGGACGTTAGCGGTTGCGTCTAGCGACGCGGACGTGACCTTACGTGCTGTGCCGCTACCTGACGGTGTTGTGGAAAGTGAGGTATTTCTCTCGCAGCTGTGGCTCGGAGCCAAGAGGAAGGTGCACCTCAAGGAAACTCTCCTTCATGCTCTTGGCCGGAAGTTCGCTCTGGGACCGTGCCAACATGGACGACAGCGACACGCGTTCCGACATGGCCTGCTGGTGGTCGCTGCGCAGCAATGAAACATACAGATTTTCAAAGAAGGCAGGAGAAGACAGCCAGAGAGATATACTGCTCATTAAGACAGCTCACACCTCTCAGCTCATCAGTGCAGCACTAATAATGCGCACTCTATGCAGAGGATAAAGAGTATATGACTGAGTACTGTTATATTGTCAAACGGTTGCTCAGGGGATTGTAGCACCGCAACACAAATAAATAGCGCGGGCTGTTACTTTGTGAGCATTCCACACATTAGATGGCGTCGACAAGAAGAAAACCGCAGGAAATGTGTGACATCTTCAACATCAATTGAGATTCAGCTGATGATCGCGTACCTCCAGTTCGTGGAAGCTCCCACAATTTCTCGCAGCCTGTTTCGTACTGGAAGACATCAAATTAGCAACAGATTAGACAATCTCACAAACAATAAGTACAATGCTCACATGTTGGGAATATTTTGTTCTCTCCAGTCATGGACAACACTGAAGATATGACACTTTGCTCAAACATACTGTAAATTCGCACATGTACCAATTAACTTTAAAAAAATTATTTAATTTACTGTCACTTTAAAATAATGCAGCACTCAGACATTAACGTCTTCCCTGTAGGAAACAAAAGTGACAACACCCCGAAATGAAAAGGTCAGAATTATCCCTAATCAGCCCCTTTCACTCCCTTGTGTCATGTGACTCCTTAGTTACAAAGCGTGAAAGGGGTGTGAGGTCTGTTAAATTTGCTGTTATTGCTTTGGGCCCAAATTGGACATTTTCACTTCGGGGGTGTGCTCACTTTTGTTGCCCGTGGTTAGACATCAATGGCTGTGTGTTGAGTACAATGACAACTTTTACATTGCATCAGAATGGTAGTTCTTGATTGTTGTCTCATGAAAAGATTAAACACGACAATTACATGTTTCCGCTGTGAAGAGTCGACAGCGAGAGAAACGAAACTAAAAAGAGAAACACCATACAGGCAAAGTTCACAGGCGAGACCAATCCCAGTGCAGCAGGAAGTGTTTTAGCCACGCTGTGGAAGGAAGAGGAAATCATTTCCGAGTTAAACGTAGATGGAGGCATGCGTGGAAGCAGCCAGGTGGCCAGGAGACATGCCGCAGAGGATAAACGTGCTACGCTATTAGCACTAATGAGGGCTGGGCGATAAGGTGGGCCGCTCTTTCTGGTGTGCCTGCCTGGTTTGGCCACCTGGGGGCAGTATAAGACAGACACGTGGATATTGTGGTCATTGAGACTTCTCAACTCCTCTCAATTCATCAGTACAGCGTTAACATTAGGTGTTCTTCGCAGAGGGTAAAGAATATATGACGGCGACCCCTTTTTTTGTTGCCGGTATACATCTTGGGGAACTTTGTGTTCAATCTGCAGTGGCTATTAGACTGAAAGGCTTTGACATGTTACTGTTTAAAATACATCCAAGTTTATTTCTCTTTGTTTTATGTTTAGTTCGACAGGCAACTTCAATTACAAATGACCTGAAAGCCTGCGGCCGCTTTTTAGAAGAACCGTTCCCGATCGCCCAGCCCTAGCACCGCTCGTGATGTTATTTGTTATGATTGTTATGATTGTACGTTAGAGTACCAACACACCATTTGACACGTGCAACAGAGGGTTTCCTGCGGAGAAACAAAACACATCAGACACACACAGTGCGGGGCTTCCTGAGCTTCAAGAGGCCAACATCTGTGACATCAGATCATCAAATTAATTATTTTAATGCAAGTGCACATTTTGAGTCAATTTTGTTCGAGGTGAGGATGACGATGAGAACGATGATGCTTGAGTCTTACCTTCGGCCATGTCAGGCGCTCTTCCCTTCACCGCCGAGCAGAGAAATCTTCTGCTTGCCAAGGAGGCGGAGGGTCGCAGACATGACATGAACCTAGAGAAACACACGCACACACACACACACACACACACATACACATGGTGTATAATAAGGTTTAATTTGTTACATTTCTCTGCACGGAACTGATTATAAAAATGATGTCCAGCAATAATAGTCCTCATTTAGCCTTTTCTTGCTATATTATAGAAATAAAAAAGGAAAATTTTGCTTATTTATACATATATTACACTCCTATAGAACCTGTGAGGCATCAGATTTGTATTAATTTGCCTGAGACGTCAAAAATCATTCCCATGACTGTATTTTCCTAATTGTGTTCGTTCCAGTTCGAGGCACACCCTGCCTACCTCACCAACTTAGTGTGGCCTTCCATTCTCCGGCCAAACCCAAACTTCTTTTTCCACTTGTGGTGGCTGCGGGCCAAAATCAACATCCCGGGGAGCTACTAGCATCAACGTACGAAAGGAATAAAACAAACCTCTTTGAGAACATCGCGCGAAGAACAGCGAACGCAGACGAGCTTTCGGTGAGAAAAAAAGAAGGAATCGCTTTTTCTCTTCTCGGGTTGACGGGACGATGAGGAGGACCACAGTCAGAGAAACGGGCACTTCCGCGTTGGAAGTTAGCCACGCCTACCAGGCGATGACGCATTAAAAATGTGGTCGGATTTGTTTCGGCCTCGCACCGATATTGTCCAGCAGGGGGCGCAAAAGTAGTACATACATCCATTTTCGACAAGGGTCGCACGGGGTTGCTGAAAACACTCGAAGTACAGCATATGAACCCCGATATATCGCGTCTCATTTTTTTGAACTCCCACTTTATTGCGAATCCTCTCATCCACCCTGACGATATTGTGTATTTTTTTAGCAATCTTGAACGCTTGATTTAGGGCTTTACAAATCGATGTCACCTGCATAAGTAAATAAATGTCAATCTTCCAGCGAAGCCATAAAACAATTTAATTTGTTATCTTAGGTGCTATGTGCCCGTAATAAAATCGAATTATGGTAAAAAAAAAATCTCTGTAAAAAATGTAAAAGTGTAATAATTTAGAGATTAATAAATTGGATACGGTCTTTTTATTATGTCCAGAGAAAGGTGGCTGACTGCTATGCATACCTGTCAACTTTTCGGAGCGCCAACCTGTATAAACTACCAAAATAAATCCTTATAAAGAGCAAAAAATCCTTATATAACACACTAAAGCATTTTATATGTCAAAATAACGGCAGAAAAAAACACGAAATTTTCAATGATATTTATTGTAGATCTCCATAATACAAAGTCTGGTTAATGTCTAATCATCATTCTACTTGGTGGCATTACTGTGTTCAGAGTTGTATTCCTGCGTTACTTTTTTCACCAACTCCAAATATTGAAAATACAGAAAAAATAGCCATTCAGCACTCAGGTTTCAACTAGGAACCGCGTGATTTACTGGAAAGTTACCGGAAATGAAAGCGTTCGAGTAGACTAGCACCATTCTGGGCAAAAGCAAACGGAACTACCCGTTTCATTAGGGGGGCGGAAATTTTCAGAATCCGTATGATTTGTGCCATACGGCCATATACGTAAGATTCACCATAAAATCCGTATGAACTATGGCTAAACCGTATGAGTTGACAGGTATGGCTATGGAAAAGTTGCAGGGGGAGGAGTTGAGCACTCATCAACAACCCCTCGTCCTCTTTTGAGGACCAGACCAAAATTGTTTTGTGCACTATAACACTCGTTAACGGTAATAAGGAAACTATTGACAAGCACAATGCAATCACTTATTAACTACTGCGTGGCTGGTAAATATTTTCTGACTCGTAGATGAGAACCGTCACTGAGCAAGAGAATAATAAAGGTGTCCGGTAACCGTCCGCAAAGGTTGAATCGGGACAACTGGGCTATTCCTGTGTGTGGAGTCTCGGGAGTCGATGGGTGTGTCAACAATATATTAGTCAAACGACGTGGTGCACACCAATTGTTCGTCCACTCGCCTTGTTGAAAAACAGTTGTTTCGGGACACACTTCTCGTATGAATTAGGCAATCTTTAGGGGGAGGGGGGATGTCAGACGATAAATGCTGCCTCAAACTCCCTATTCTGTTTACATACAGCTTCTTTGGCACTGATGGCTTCTATTGCGCCTCTTTAAAACCAGCGGCACTTCCTATGCAGAATTTGGACGTTCTGATGTTGTGCTATTCGTCTGTGTAACGGCAACGTAGTCTCGAAAAACTAGCGATCATCGCACTAATGACTGCGCTATAAAAACCGAAAAAAATCCTGCGATATAACAAAACAATCCACGATTTTAAATGAAATGTTTGATTCAGAAATGTCTGTTCTTGCGAGACTGCATAGAGCGAACTGTCATAAAGCGAGGGATTAACAAATATTGTTAAAATGTGTTTAAAAAAAGAGTCAGTCCTACATATTTCGTGAACACACCCTCGCTTTCAATTGGCTAAAAAAACGAAAACGCCACAAATTGCCTGATTTGGAAATATGCATCCAATGGTATGGACGAAAATTGAGAGCTACCTCCTACACGGACTACTCTGAAAACAAAAGTATTCAATTTCATTTGGAAAAGTACCAGGCACGTGATCACAACCTCGATTACAATTGGATAAAAAGGACCAATGTGGCGGAGGAATTTGAAAAACGGTGAGAAACGTTTTTATACAACTTACTAACAAATTTACTTTAGTATATCATTGGATTGTTTTTTCTTCTTCTTTGTTTTGATTCTATTTGATTGACTTTTTTCCAGTTAATTGGGAAAAATAAAACGGCTCGTGAACATATCTTCAATTCCGATTGGCTAAAAATGACCAATAGGGTTTGCGGAAAACCGAGCCAGTGTGATGTCCAATCACAGAGCGGGAGGAAGAAGCTATAAAAAACCGAAGTAAACAAAGAGGCTCAAAGGAGAGTTGGCATCAACCCGTCTGGGTATTACTTGCTGAATGTTCTTGCGTAGACAAATTCGTCCGGACCAGCGGCTGACTGCGGTGGGAAAGCGTCTCTGAAACGAATGAAGAAACTCCTAATCTTTCACTTCACTTACAGAGGACTTCGTACGAAAGGAAAAAAGAGTAAACGGAGAAAATGGAGTATAATTTGCGAAAGGCTGAACCAAAGGACGTGCCTGATATATTACGACTGGTGAAGGTAAACCACGCGGCAGTTAATCACAGAACGTTTTTAATCCCATCCGCATCACTTGGAAATGGGTCAGATGAAACACGCACGCGCACTGAGCCCCGACCTACTTTTATGACAAACCCTAACAATTAATTGGGAACAAATTTCCTCAGTGCCGGTATCGTCGCATGACCCATCACGAGGGAAGTACAAAAAGCTGACGTCAGCGCCGAAAAAGTAACGAGGGCGACCGACTGTGACGTCACCAGCCACTCTTTGTTCGGGTCCGTTGACTCACATCCGGCCTACTTGTGTAAACAGCAGCTGGTGTACGGTCTGCATGGATGAGGCGGCACAATTAGAATGTCCGTGTTTTACCAGTTACGATTTTCTTTTTAAACCCGCAATCCCACGCACAGAGCCAAATATTTGATTCCTCCACTGAACGGCAAAACATCATGTAATCTATTAAAAGACTTCTAAAAAAATATATTGATCTTGTTAAGTACTGTGAAGTCATAATTTTAGCTACTGTAGTCGTACACAATGTAAATATAGTTTGTTCTGGCTTTTTAAATGTGATTTTTTTTTGTAGAGCACCTACAATGAAACGCTCGTCAGGTTTCATTTCTTTTGATTCTGTGTGCACTGAAAAAAAGCCTTGTTCTTGTTTCAAGGAACTTGCCAAGTATGAAGAAATGGAGCACCAGGTGACGCTGACTGAACAAGGTGAAGACTACATCTGTTTTTTTTTAATGGGGGAAAGAAAAGTAGAGTATCTGTAATAAATGGGGCACTCTTAAATACCACGGTTGTCTTTTTACAAGGAATCAAATACTTTATCAAAAGCTAACTCCAGTTTTGTAAATTTCAGTGTATTCTCACAAAGGAAGTTGGTCTTTGTATATTTTAATTTAATTTGGTTGTTTGCGTACAGCTGTAAGCGTGTCATTGACATTTTCCATTGTGTTCATATTGAGCTAGCAGGCAACAACGTTTAACTTTGGATGTCTCTCTTGAAAGTAAATTTAGAAGTGAGTGGGATGAAGCAGCCTGAAGCACCTGTTTTGAAAAAATAGAATGTTTGTCATCGCAGAGCTCCTGGAGGATGGATTTGGTGACACGCCGTTCTACCACTGCATCATTGCTGAAATCCCAGGAGGGGGCGCCAGCCAAGGTCAGCAAGGCCTTTACGTCACAGAAAGAAATTTCCTCACTTCCTTCCAATAGAATTTTCATTAGGTGTACTTTGTTCTTTACGATGACTAAATGCTCAGAGATGAATGTCACCCGTAATATTATGTAATTATAAAGTAATTGTAGCTAATTGTTTAGTTTCAAAGTGGGTGGCAAACTGCGCGTGTGTTTACATGAATGTGTGAATGTGGGCAGATTCCAAAGTGGTGGGCTTCGCCATGTACTACTTCACGTATGACCCCTGGGTAGGCAAGCAGCTCTACATGGAGGAGTTCTATGTGATGGACGACTTTCGAGGTAGGAAGCCGCGTCCGGCGTCCCCGCGCTCTGTCCGGTCTGCTCATGTTGACCGCACCTCGTCTTGCTTCCAGGCCTCGGCATCGGCTCGGAGATCCTGCGACGGCTCAGCGACGTGAGTGAGCGTATGAATGCTAAAAGATGGTGGTCACATCATACTTTTGTCGAAATGAAGCTCCTCAATTAACTTGAATATTGTTCCTTGGGTCGGTATGCCACCAGATGTTGCCAAATCACTATTGTCAAAATGAAGCTCCTCAACTTACTACGACATAGTTCACTGGCACCAAGAGTTGAATCAAGAATAGGCGTGGTTCACAGTAGTGACTTGGCTTTCTACCACAGAAAATTTTGACCTGCTTACAAGTTTATGACCCCACCCTCCCTCCCCGCAGCTGGCGGTGAAGACTCGCTGCACGGGTATGATGTTTGTGGTGGCCGAGAACAACGAGGTGTCCATCCAGTACTACAAGAGGCGCGGGGCCGAGGACCTCTCTCAGGAGGAGGGCTGGAGGCTCTATCGCTTTGACAAGAGCAGCCTCGTCAAGATGGCCACGCCCACCGAGGTGTAACGGCAGCAGGAGAGGGAGGTTTCACTCGCGTATTAAATAACTACAAGAAATCTGTTTTTTTTTTCTTTTGTGAAATGTTGACTTGAGACTTTAGATGCCACATGCTAAATCCACTTAGCGATAATAAAATCACTTGATAACACATTGTGAATTGTCATTGTTACTTTTCTCCAATACATTCAAAGCCATTTGGTTTAGGTAACATAGTAGTGTGTGTACTAGATATTGGCGGTAGTTGTTTTGTACAAGAGTTCAATTGTGTTATTTGGATCACAACATTCAGGGATAAAACACACACACGGGTCATGTTGTACAAGTATGAAGTAAGCTACACAACTCAATTATTTTCCAAGATGGCGGCTGACATACCCATGAATTTTAGATAGTGACATAGCCTTTCGGACAAATCAGGCCAATCACAGGATATATTGTATGTGTCCTTTATTATTACGTTAAAAAGAAAAAAACTTTCAGCGGTGAAGTTCATTCTAACGTTGACATGGACCTTTTGTCACATAACTGCCATCTGTGTCTTGTGAATATTATCAATTCATTTTCGACACCCGATTATTCTGAACAGGGTCACAGGGGAGTTGCCGGAGCCTATCCCAGCTGACACCCTGAATTGGTCGCCAGTCAGTCCCAGGGCACATATAGAGACAAACGATAATTCACACCCACATCCACACCGTCATCGAGTGGGAAATCGATGCCAAGCTGCCCACACACACAAGTCCAGCGTGTGTACCACTACACCATCAGCGACTTGTGGATATTAAATCATTCATAATTAATGGAAATACACTTGAGCAGTTCTAACAGTTCTGAGCATTCATGTTCCTGTGTACGCTGAAGGAAAATAAAATAAATTTAAATTTTAACTAATGGTGATTTAGTGCGCGTGTGTGTGTGAGACTTGTCTGGCTTCAGCTGGACGTGCCGCCGCCCTCCTGCCGCTCCGTCTTCTCGGGCTTGTCAAACAATTTTTACTTTTCTTAGTTTGGACCTCACTGAGTGTGCCACATGCTAACTTTAGCTCTACGAGACTCACCTTCTGTTTGCCGAATGGCGGCTCTTTCCATAGTGTTTCCACGGCGACGCGTCCGCTCTGAACCCACACCCGCGCCGAGTCCTGACCCCCCTTGCAGGGACAAATGACAACAACTTTGGGATAACATCTCATTTGACCTGCATTGGTTCTACTGTTGATAACAAAATGGTCCACAGTCAATGTCAGGGAAGATACACACCCACATAATCACACCTCAGGACAAGTTACAGTCCAGGCTTTCGCCCAGATATGAACCTAGAACTTCCGGACTGTGAGTCAAACATACTATTCATGATACTGCCTCTCACGTTAAACCCAAACAAATGACAACAAGTACCATGAGATGGTGGGGGTGGGGGGAAAATGCAGACCTTGAATAGAGAAGAGGCTTGTTGAGGGTAGAACATGGAGGCGCTCAGGGCCATGAGGCCCAGTGGAAACGCCACACGCTTCACCTTTGACCCTGAAGACGATACAAATACACAGTGTCAGGTTGTCCAACTCTCACTCCTCCAGACAAAGTAAGAGTGTAAACACGGCTTATCTTATCATGCCGAGTCACATGTGCAGTGTTGTTGGTGTGCTTTTGTAGCACTGTGAGTTAGCTTGCTAGCATAGCCAAAAACCAACAACAGCTTTCCTCTCATAAATACAAAGGACATCGTTTCGATCTTTTTTATGCGTGTATATATATATATATATATACACACTGCAGTACCTAAACACCTACCCATCAAAAAGCCAAATTTGAGTATTTTCACTCCCATTCCTCTTAACTAATTCAGTACCAGCCAATTCTGCACCAAGTCTGAAAAGATGTTTAAAAACGTCTTTGGGAGTGAATGAGTTAAAGTCAGCAAAGGTCCAATTTTTGAGGCGATCCTGGGTGACATTTTATTATTAAATGTGAAAGATGTCCAACATTTAACATGACAAATTTTGATGCAAGTTGGGACCTCACCACAGGCTCGGAAATTGGATTGGGAAACAGAAAAATAGTCTTGCTGAATGCTAACCAATCAGGAAGCACACCTGAAGCCGTCGCTGTTGCCGGATGCTAATTGACGAGCAACAACCATTGTTGAACGAGTGTTTGGATAACTCGTGGGGGCGCCGCAGGTGTAGTTTCCATTTTACCGAGTGGGTTTACGTTTTGAAAAGAAGTATATTTGTGTGTGTGACAGAGGACAGTTCATTTCTTATTACACATTCTTTGTGCGTAGCAGTTCACCTTTGGCCAAGTAGAGTCCCAGCAAGCCTGAGAAGCCCACCACCGCCACGCTGGGATACAGATCAGAGGGCGGAGTGCTAAACAACTGGTACATGTCTGAAAGATGACACCACAAGCTTTGTGTTAACATTTTGATTCAGGAGTTTCTCTTGGACTTAAGGCTCGCGACAGACGCTTGTCACCTGTGACTGCAGCGGTGGATGCGGTGATGGCGGGCTCGACCCTTTTGTACACTTCCTATAGGGAGTCAAACACACATGCATACATTTTGTATTTTAGAGAACGGGCATTTTGGCTGGGGCAGAGTTGGGTAGTGGCTTGGATTCTGTATTTCAAAGTTTAGAGGTTCTGGGTTAATATGTTGCTTCCGGGGCTTCCTGTCTCTAGTTTGCATGTTACTCACCTCAACTTTGTCGGCCGCTGTCCGTCCGACTTTCTGCAAACAACACAGATGCTTCATGAATGCTAACGTACTAGAAAGTGCTGAGTAATACATTGCCCCAGAGCTGGATATAAAGGATATGGAATACATGCACAAAGGGCTCTACATAAGAGGTCAATATTGGTGGCGTGAGACGGCGTCTCAAGCACAACACCATACCTGGCATTGATCTGTATACGGTTCCGCCCATTTCCTCAGTGATGCCACGCTCTGTTCCATCTGGCCCACCGCCACCATTGGATCCACGCAGCTCTGATCCTCCTTGGGTCTGGTGTATAGAGACGGTAGCTAAAAAAAACAAACAAGAAAAAACAATTTATTTAATTTTATTGAGTACAGTGCATCTGAAAGTATAAACACTTCAAAATTTTCACATTTTTATTGTTACAGTTTTATTCCAAAAAAGAACAAACAAACAGTGTTTAGCTTATCGGCTATCTTAATGCCAATGCCAAGGGAAACCTTATAGACATAGTGGCATTATAATCCTGCAAGTATTTCAAGCATACACAATGCAGGAGCACATATAGACAGATGATTTGGCAATAACGTATGGAAATATGTTCTTTATCTTCTGTGAAGATTGACTAATATAAATTACTGCTGAGGAATTGCGGCATCTCCTCTGGCTCCATGCATATTTGAGTTACACTGCCCCTAAGTGGCAACGGTGTACAGATCAGGAGAAGCAAAATGACCCTTGAATCAAAGCAATTAATGGAACAAAAATTAAATTATATGATGATTATATGTTTGTATTATGTTTTAAAGTGCTATATTTGCACAATCAAATTGATCAAGGGTGTGATGAATTTGTATTCGTTTGTACTTGATTGAGTTTTTTTTATTGACTGTAAAATCAGAATGTAAGAACGTTTTCCACCTCTTGCCTATTTGTTTAGAGGCCAACACAGAATTAGTCGGCGGAGGTCACCTCGTCGATGCTCATGGCCGGCTGTGCGCTTCTCTTGGCGGCCTCGCAGGCAGCAGCGGTCGGCAGAAGCCACGAAGCTGCGCAGCACAGCGACGCCTGGAAACCAGGTTCAACATAAATCACATTTGGGGCAAAGTAAATAAAGAAAGAAATAAAAGACGGCTGACATGTGTCAACACAACACGAGTGACGTCACAATTTAGGAAAGTTCATATTCCGCATTTTCTACCTTCTCCAACGGTCCCTCCGTTGCAAAGGTAGAAAATGCGAGTTCGCCGGACGTTGCCTTCTAAAACATTCGCAATTATTTGCCGCCCAGTGCTGAAACTGACCACCGATACTGGCTACTAACGGTTAGCACTAATCTATCGGTTGAACCGAACAAGGGTTGTCACCGGGCTAATGTTAACTGTTAGCTTGTGTCACAGCATTTCCGCTAAGTGGAGAGTAACTTCGTGAATGCTACCACATACAGGAGACAGAATACAATGCCGACCCCCAAGTAGAATGTTTTAATGAAAATGAAAAAGGCTTAGTTACCACATATGACATGTTTCCTTTCCAAACACTTGCGCTTTCGACGGCAAGTCGTAGGGATACCGCGCATGCGCAGTACAACTTTAAGTACAACTTTATAGTTCTTAGACGAGAACATTTTAAATAAAATCTGGCAGGCAGAATTCATCCAATATGAACATTTATTTCAGGAAAGAAGTTACAAACATTTCCAAAGAGGATTTGCCCAGATTACAAATTATTTTAACCTGCCATCTCTTCCTGTTTCATGTCAAGTCAAGTTGTGAAAGCGTTATATAAATCAGCATGTATTGTATTGTTTCAGTGCTAGCAAGGTACTCTTACTTACAGATGCAGCAATTAACTAAGTAATCAGCAACCAATCAATTAAATTAACGACTATTTAAATATCCATCCATCCATTTTCCGAACCGCTTGATCCTCACTAGGGTCGCGGGGGTTGCTGGAGACTATCCCAGTTGTCTTCGGGCAGTAGGCGGGGGACAGCCTGAATCAGTTGCCAGCCAATCGCATTGCACACAGAGACGAACAACCATCCACGCTCACATTCACACCTAGGTACAATTTAGAGCGTCCAATCAGCCTGCCATGCATGTTTTTGGAATGTGGGAGGAAACCGGAGCACCCGGAGAAAACCCACGCAGACCCAGGGAGAACTTGCAAACTCCACACAGGGAGGCCGGTCGAACCCGACACCTCTGCACTGAGAAGCCGACGTGCTAACCACTGGGCTACCAGGCCGCCCACTATTTAAATAATAATTTAAAAATTAAAAGTTTAACTTGTAATTATCACAGAGGAATTGTGGCCCCTCAACAGTAAGCATTCTCAATTTCCTGTAGTCCTTCACGAAAAGTGCCCCTTTATCATGTTGAATCAAAATCAGACATTTGTCAACATCCGCTTTTACTTTGGAAAGCAAGGATCACATTTTTCACTATTCTGTGGACCAAACCCGTAACTAAGTCACAATTGGTTTGTTTTCATTTTCTGCAATTTGTAATGTCAGATTTTTAACTAAAGTGAAGAAAATTTGAATGATTAAAAAAAGAATCTGATTAATTAATTACAGATCATTGAAAAAAAAGAATAGATCAATCGATAAAATAAATTGTGTGTGTGTGTTTATAAATACACAGTATACACACTGTATAAATACTTTAGAAATACTGTATGTAGATGTTTTTTTTATCTTCTAATTTTGTTTGCCTACTGACAGACTAAAGGATGCTGCGACCTGGCAAGCTCATCACTTTTCATCACGTTTCTTCTTTGACAGCAACACCGGAGGAAGTCGATGCGCACACACACACACACATATCCCCTTGCAAACATTCATCAATCAGTTTGACACTTCTGTAGCCATTTAAAAAAAACAACAAATAAGCATGTGACAAGAACAAAACAAAAAACAATCCCCAAAAAAAGTGCATAGTCAAAAATAACAGTAGTGACAAGATGACTCGGGTGAAATGATGTGGAACCAATAACCTGAACCAAGTGAGGGCTGCCCTCATCCGAAAATAAGAGATTGAGATCGTGTGGAATGTGTCGATTTGTAAAATTCCGAATGTGAAAATTGCTTGAGCACACGAGTCCAACGATAGACACGGTGGCACCTGCGATAGTGGCGTGATGCTGGCGTGACAAAGAGGCCTGTACAGTAACATGTAACATGCGGGTTACAGGGACGTTTGCCATGATGGCAACCCAGACTGACAACAACACAAGCAGTTTGGAAGCTGTAAAAAAAAATGTAAGTTGGTAGCGTTGACAACAGAAGAAAAAAAATAAAGAAGGAAAAAAAAGGACGACAAGCAGGAGGAGGCATCTTGGTAACTACGTTTTTCAGTCTTGCTCAGTCCCTTCCACCCCCTTTAAAAAAAAGATGTCTTCATAATAAATAATGCAACACATTACTGCATAGCTTGCGAAATAAATAACATTAAAACACAGCATCAGTATGTGCTGAGCCCTTTGCGCAAAAAACAAACAAACACACAAAACCGAACTGGATTGGTTGCTTCGACGCGACCAATCCAAACGCTGACTGCTGATTGGCTGACAAGTCTACAACTGGAGCAACAGAAACTTGCGGTGAGCGGAAAGGCAAGACATGTCGCGACCCGAAAGAGACATGTGAGTGGAAGGGGGGGTGGGGGGGGGGCGCACTGGAAGCCCAAAGCACATTTGGATTTTTATTAAACGTGACTTCAACTTCACTAAATGCGCATATTGTGTGTGTGTGTGTGTGTGTGTGTGGCGCTAATAGTGCACAGGAGGAGAGTATAAAAGTAGCTGCACTAGTTCAAACCTCATTCAGTGTGTCAGGTTATTGACTATATTGATCCTATGTTACGCTTCGACAAGAATATGACGGATTACATTTCACTCACTCACATCTGTTGAGCTTCCAGTGCGTTGAACAGGAAAGCGAGCAGAGGCCAAATAGGTACAATCCAAACCATTCTTTTCTTTTCCCCTCTCTCTCTCTCGTTCTGACATTTTCTAGGAAAACAAAGTGTGAAAGTGTTTGGAACCCCAACACAGTGTGCTCAGCTGTCCATATACTAGTAGACACTTCGCCCCCTCGTGAGGAAGACGATTCAGCACACGGGGCGGAATGGCTGCGTCTCATTTGTGATGTTTCTTCCCTTCCACTATGATAGCATGACCAAGCAGAACAAGCGCATGCTCCCAGCGAGCGAAACCACACAAGCTGACACAACTAGTGCACAGTTTTGCTTCACTAGTAACATGTCGTCGTCCTCTTGGGATGCCACAGATGTCAAAAGAGCATCGATGACTCTCAAGGAGGGGAATAAATGCGCAAAACAGATTCATGGAAAAGCGCTCGGAGCATTGATTCGAACGGCAGCAAGAATCGGCCAGCCGATTGATTAATCGGGTCGTTCTAGTAGTGCCCGAATTGTCTTACTGGTGAGGTGAAAAGAGCGCACGAGTAGACGGACGGTCCTTATGGAATCAATATTTCAAGCGACTTTCATATCATGTGTCACACAAACAGAGTGGAAGGCAGTTGTGGGGGGTGGGGGGTGGGGGGGGGGGGGAACAGAACAAATGAGACTCGTTTTAGGATATGGACAATTAAGCACACGAGTAGGATACGGAATAAATGCTCCCCTGGCATGTTTTTTTAAAAAAAAAGGGAAAAAGTGTGTCCAGTGCGTAGCAGACCTCAGCTGCAGCGTCTGACGTGCTCCAGCACGTACTCCGGGAAATGCAAGGTGCACACCTGCAGGCCGTCCAGTTTGCAAGGCATCCGGGGGTACTCGTCCTCCTTCCACTTGTTGTCGTCGGGGTCAAAGGTGAGGATGGAGTCACTGTAGTGTCCGTTGTAACACAGGCCGCCCAGCACCATGATCTGGCGCTCCAGCACGGCCACCCCGTGGCCGCTGCGGCCGATGGGCATGGACGCCAGGATGGTCCACTCGTCGGCGTCCGGGTCATAGACCTCGGTGGACGGGCAGCCCTGCGACTCGAAGGAGGCGCGCAGGATGACGCACACGCCGCCAAACACGTACAGCTTGCCGTTGTGGGAGATCATCTTGTGAAAGCAGCGGGCGTAGTTCATTTTGGATTTGTTCTCCCAGCAGCTGGCGTGGGAGCCGGGCAGCGGCGCGCCGCGGCCCCCGCGCGTCCGGAAGGGGTCCGGCCCGGCCGAGCCCCCTCCCGCCGCCGCTCCTCCTCCCGCCGCCGCCGCCGCCACTGCCGATTCCCGCCCCGGATCAAAGACGCACACCTGCTTGGAGGTGGACGAGGACGTGATGCCGCCCGTGATGTAGAGCTTCCCACCCAGGACGGTCCCCTCGTGTCCGTACTTGTTGACGGGGTACGGGTCCACGAACTCCCAGCGGTCCTCGGTGATGTCGTAGCGCTCCGTGGAGTAGAAGGTTTCGTCTCGCGTGCGGCCTGCCACGGCGTAGATGAACTTTCCGATGACTCCGACTGCGAACTCCGACCTGCGAATCGCCAACGGGAAGACCGGAAAGAATCATTACAAATACAGCGGCAATTTGGGCTGAACCGCCATTTTTTTAAACCCCCTGAATATTGTAATTGCGATTATTTTATTCACGGTCCTATTCCCAACGGAAACAATAAACTACCAGTAATCTCTATTTCAATAAACAATTTCTGATGTCACATTCAATGTATGTTTTGGTCTTCTAGGTTAGGCTTAGGTTGAAATACAAGCAACCCCCCCACCCCCCAAAAAAACAACGAATGAGTATGAAGAAGTTAACTCATTCAATCCCAGCCATTTTCACTGGAGCAACCCCCCCAATCCCAGCATTTTACTGGATTTTGACTGATCTTGCAAGGCCCACAGAATATTCAGTTCTAATACTATATCAACACGGAGCCTACCAAAATAAAGGTGGGACTTTTTTCGAAAAAAAAAAATCGATTTGCCATTTCCATTCTTCAGCAATCGGCATTACAAAAATGACTACGTTTCATGAAAATGACGATTCCTGGGCAAAAAAACGGAGAAAAAGAGCTTTTTGTAAAAGCATGGATTTCAAGCATGTGAGACACCACTGCCACCTACTGGTCGCTTTTTTACATGATTTACAATGCAAACGGATTATTCTCATTCACAGATTGCATCAGACCCCCCCTCCTCTCTATGACGAAAAAAAAAAAAAGACTTAGACGTAAACGTACGTCCATGGTATGCGGGGGCTAATTTTAAAAAGACGTACAAGTACATCTTGAATGAAAGAGTTAATTTACAAAACACTTTGACTTGCGGTCTTATAAGCGTACACTACCGCAACTTTGCAAAACTAACCAAACAACTAACTAAACCAAAGAAGCGCGGTGTGAACGTAAGACACGACGCCCCAAATCATATTACAATAATAATAAAATCAAAGCTGTGACTGGAATCACGTCAACTTTTCATGTTCCAGGAAACTATATGCAAATATGTGGACTGGCTGCACTTCTTAAGCACTGAACGTCAATAAAATTGGTTTAGTTGCAGAGAAATTGATTTTTTGTGTGTGTGTGTGTGTACCTTTGTGGGGGATGCTTTTTATTGCCTACAATTTTTTTTTTATTAGCGCTCAAATTTCATTAGCTTTCCCTGACAACTCTCACGTGGCAATGCGAGCCCGAGCGGACTTTGTTGTTAGTTCCTGTCGACGGCAGACGCATTTGAGACAACAAGTGCGAGCTCTGACCTGGGCACCGACATGTCCGCCATGCGAAGCCACGAGTTCTGTCGGGGGTCATAGCGGTAGACCTTGGACGACGCGTGAAACTCGCCGTCCGGGCCCAGCTCCTCCCCTCCCAGCAAGAAGGCAAAGTTATTGACGATGGCCAGGCAGTCGGGTCTCAGCGGCACCTGGGGGCCCTCCAGCTCCCACCACACCTGCGGGACCGAGCGGGTTACTGCATCGAGGTCGCCGTAACCGACTAGACAGCGTGGGCGACGGCGTGGGGGCACCTTGGGGCGCTGCAGCAGGAGGATCTTGCTGTTCACCATGCTGTGACCGATCATGCCCCGGAAAACGGCCGTCTGCGGACGCTGCGAGCGGATGCGGTTGGCGCGCGTCTCGGCGAGAGGCTGCTGATTGACGTCGTGGAAGTAGCTCAGGGCCTGCTCCACCTCCTGGCGCAGTTGCCGGGAGTAGCGGTAGAACTCTGACGTCTTCACCTGTTCACAGGAATTGCAAGGAACTCATTCAGTACCAGCCATTTCTGGACCAAGTCTGAAAAGACGTTTAAAACGTCTTTGGGAGTGAATGAGTTCAATTCATTTTTCAAAATTGTCCACTCCTCCCATAAAGTGTGTTTGTAGAGAGCATAAAAAACAAACATATCAAAGTCAGTATCATAGTTGCTGAATAAAATGAAGTCACCTCCAGCCTCACCTTCTCAAAGATGTTTGCCGGCGTCATGAGGCAGAAGCGGACCGACTGAACTATGGTGTCCGTGTGTCTCCAGCGTCGCCGGTCGTGTCGCAGCCACGACTGGACCGCCTCGTACAGTTCGATTTCCGGGTAGCGGCTCAGAGCGTCGCTGTTCAGGTACGCCTGGGCGGGGGGGCAAATGGAAAAAGAGATCTCGCTGAATTAGCGCTTACGACTGCGACTTCGAATCTAACGTGTTACTACATGTGTGAATGTAATAGGCTGATGCGCGTCATTCTTTGAAGACTGAATGTGCGACTTTGTTACGTATACATTCGCTTCGTTAAATTTTAAAATCAAGTCATGTGGAATGTACTTCAATTCTTTTTTTCAAGTGCATTAAAGGCAATTCAGTGCACTCATGGGATATGTAAAATATCGCTCGCTGAAAATCTATTTAGTGCCGTCGTGGTCGAAACCTGCAGTTTCTCCAGGCTGAGGTAGGACAGAAAGTCGGCTCGGCTCATGAGCGGGACAAAGTTATCCAGGAGGAAGTTGTCCAGCTGCTCCTGGACACCCTCCACACCCACGCTGAAGTCCTCCAGGAGCCGCATGACTTCAGCGCAGTTCTCCAGGCAGATCTTGGCCAGCAGGAAGGAGCAGCAGAACTCCACCGCCTCCGTCAGCTGCACGTACATCGCCGCCTGCAGCCGGATGCGTGCAAAACGTCATGTTCGAGGAGCGTCTCTTCATGAAAAGGCACACATTATAGAATCCCACGAAAAAAAAAAAAATGCGCATGCGACACCTGTAGGATCTCCTGCACGGTGGGCATGCTGAGCTCCAGTGAGCCGTAGTACATGAAGCGAAGGATGTGCCCGAAGCCCGCCGCCGTCAGCCCCTTCAGGTGGATCTTGTCCTGGTCCCGCTCCCGCATGTCCGCTGTGAACATGACCCGGAAGTAGTCGCTCTGGGTGGCCAACAGCGCCTTGTGGGCCTAAAGGAGACATTGAGGTAAACCCCTTGTCTTGCGATGGCATCAACAATTAAATCGACACGAAAACCCGATCAGGTTGATAAGCACAACTTTAGCGTCACACACCTGGAACTGATGCTCGTCGATCATCAGCGTGACATCCAGCAGCAGACGCTCCTCGTACAGCGCCCGGAAGCCCGATGACACGCTCCCATCATGCACCTGGGATAGATACATCTCCACATCCGCCTCCGACATAACACACCTAATGACAGCGGGGAAATATACATTAAAATACTCTTGAGTAAGTTAAATTGTTGCAGAAAATGGAGGGATGGAAGGATTTCTTTCCATACTCACCTCTGATTGGCCACGGGCATGTCAGAGATGAGTTGTCGCAGCCAATCAGAGGACGGTGCCCCAGTGTGTCTAGCTGGTGCTAATAAAGACCCTAAGTCAGCCTCAATCACCTGGGTGACAATGTAACAGCACAAGAGAGAAAGCTCAAGATGTTTTCAAAGTTTGTAGATGAGGAAGGTGGCGGCTGACGGGTTTTGCACTCACAGCCTCCGATGTTTGGGATCAAAGCGGCCGCTGGCATTTCCCGGGTTTGTGTTTCCAGCCTTGTTGGAAAGACATTAAACACGTGAGTCAAGTGACCATGCAATGATGCCCATTTCATTTTTATGAACTGCATAAATAACGTTCTGCATTTATTTTCTTTTTTTTTCTAAGAGCGCTGCATGCACCCTAATGTGAACCCATCTGACTCAACCTGCAAGTATGCAAAATGGAAAAAAAATACTGCTCCAGTGATTACGAAATGTAATTTCTTCAGAAATTGAACGGGGAATGTGAGACTTTGAAGAATTGTTGATGGACGTGGTAAAATCTCCGTTTTAAAATGTTAGTCCGTTTTAAAATGTGGGGAATGTAATAACCAAGACGTCCCGAATCAGCATTTTGAAGTCGTTACATTGAAATTGAGATTTAAATACTGGAATATTATCCATCTAGCGTAGAGTTAAACCTCCAGAGTTGCAATGTTTCGACATTGTGCCCAAACAAAGGCGACGTTGACAGCACCGCCGTTGTGATTTCAAAGCTGGCCAGTTCGCCCCATGCTAAAATGAACCACTGCGGCGTCTAACGAACGCTACTTAACGTCTTCAACTTTCGTGACGATGTTTGCTGGTGTCGGGTGTACCGGCGCTCTGAATGGGCTGGACCGGGAGGAACAACTTTAGCTTAGCGGGTAAAGGAAGCGTCTCACCTCGGCGCTGAGAATCCACACGAGCCGTCTTTCTTTGGACATGGAGCGATACCATTAGTTCCGGGATGAGAGAAGACGACTGCAGCTACCTGCCGCCATGGTGTCAGCCCTCAGCCAGAGCCCCAGAGCCCCGGTTCGGCTCAACAGCAGACAGCTAGCAAACCAAATCGATCCTTGGGCTTTGTGGACGCCATCTTCTAGCTTTGCGTCACGTCCCGTTTGAGCGGAAATGGGTCGGGGAAAGTTCGCAAAACAAAAGTACATTTTAAAAAAGAAAATTTTCATTTGAGTTATTTGTTTGAAAATTGTAACACAGGTCAAAAGCTAAACAAATGTTTCATATTTCATTCTTTCATCATCCAGAGGTACATCCGCATCGCAACATAAAGTTAAATTCCCCTGACTACAAATGATATAACAGGACTACAGGACACTCGTTGATTACGTCATTAATCCACGACGGACCTAACACGCGAGGAACGCATCGTACTACTCTGCTCACCGGCGACAAGAAAAAAATGTCGATATTGTTTTAATGGTTCAGGGCGACTCAGTTATTACACAGATATAAAGAGTTTTGACTGGTTGTTTCGTGGACTCACCCTTTTATTTAAGTTAATTGATCTTAACTGCAAGTTGCATCAGCCATTGTGAAAGGACCCCGTTGCGTTTTTGTTAAGGCGAAGTCACTTTGATTATTATTATTAGTTAGCACAAAACATACAATAATACTTCCGTATTCGAAAACAATCCAAAGTAGGATAGATAACACATTATAACAGGGGGAATGAATTTATTTGAATGATTCCTTGCAGGCATTTTCTTCGGTTACCTCCTGCCTCCCCCTCCTTTTTCATTCAAGATGGCGGGTGACGAGTCGGGTACAACGCTGGGTCAGCCTCATTTGGCCAAACAAGACCTCAATACTCTGGTAATTGCACATCGAATACTGTTGACACCTTCTCGAGTTCGTGTCCAAGACCTTAGACGGTTTTTTCAAAGATTAGGCGCAATCCAAGTCTTGTTTGTTGCCCGCTACGCTACTGCTTTTGCCTCTGGCACCACCCGGCACACGACGGCAGGCTAGTCGATGTTAGCTGCTGGGTTCCAAACAAAGATTGAACTAGATGTTAACGTCACTTGATTTTGTCCTTCGTTTATAACTAATGTGACTGCACTGATAAGATGATAAATAAACAAACAGTATATGCGTCTGTTTTGAACTGTTATGTGCATTTGACGACTGCAGGATGTATCCAAGCTGACGACACTTTCCCCCGAGATCATCAGCAGACAGGCCACCATCAACATTGGTAAAGCCGTCCGATGAACGGCGGTGAAATATGCGTAGCGCTATTGAACGCGACGAACCAAGTTCTCTTGTTTTGATTCCCAGGCACCATCGGCCATGTGGCGCACGGAAAGTCCACAGTGGTGAAGGCCATCTCGGGCGTTCACACCGTCCGCTTCAAAAACGAGCTGGAGAGGAACATCACAATCAAGCTCGGCTATGCTAACGCGAAGGTATGTTCGGCGCCGAGATGCGGCGCCGAACGCTGATGCTAACTTCCACCATGTTGTTGCGTTAGATCTACATGCTGGATGACCCCAGTTGCCCTCGGCCCGAGTGCTACCGCTCATGCGGGAGCAGTACCCCCGATGAGTTCCCCACAGACATCCCCGGCACCAAAGGCGAATTTAAACTTGTCAGGTGAGTCGGACTTGGCTGCAGGAAGTTTTCTTCTGACCACTCGGAGGATGGAAAAATGTTGTCATTGATTAGGATGAGATTGGTTAAAGAAACAGTCCCGTTGCCAAAATAATTTTACTTGCATGGGTCAGCACTGCTGCTTGGGCAAATTAGGTTGGCATGGCAACACAGAGGCTGAAATCTCATTGAAAAAAAAAAGAAGGAAATAAATTACTACAATCTCATGGAATACGTATCAGAACTTGAGTTGTTAAATGTAGCTCAGTGGATATGACAGTAATCGGTCTCTCGTAGACACGTGTCCTTCGTGGACTGTCCCGGTCATGACATTTTGATGGCGACCATGTTGAACGGCGCCGCTGTCATGGACGCCGCCCTCCTCCTCATTGGTGAGTCGTCTCGCCCGGGCTGCACCTCAACGCCGGCGGTGTGATTCGCGACTAACGTTTCGGTCCTTCCAGCGGGCAACGAGTCTTGTCCTCAGCCGCAGACGTCAGAGCATCTGGCCGCCATCGAAATCATGAAGCTGAAGCACATCCTCATCCTGCAGAACAAGATCGACCTAGTGAAGGAGAGTCAGGCCAAAGAGCAGTATGAGCAGATACTGACGTTCGTGCAGGGTGAGAGCCAGCGCCGACGCAAATCCAACATCAGGCATCCCTCCCAAAAAAGCTTCAAGCTGTTCAGTCCCACTCATAGCCCAAAGTTTATTGATAAGAATGTACACAACGACGACGCGACTCTTCCGATTGGCAGGCACGGTGGCCGAGGGCGCGCCCATCATTCCCATCTCTGCTCAGCTCAAGTACAACATCGAGGTGGTGTGCGAGTACATCGTCAAGAAGATCCCCGTCCCTGTGCGAGATTTCTCCTCAGAGCCCAGACTCATTGGTAAAAAGGCGTGGATGGGTTGGATGATTCATCAATTCGATTAATTTGTGTGAATTATTTCGCAGCCCGCACAGTCCGGCGCGTCCTCCTGTGCACCGCTTACAGTATATTAATAACATGGCTGTGAAAAGGTTTACAAAAGCATAAACACTGTAGACAACGTAGCCGTCACGTTGCTATGTTTAGTGACTTTCCTGACATCTGTCGTAATTGCTTTTCAAAAGTGACTAGCAACTTGATTTCCCGCTAAGAATTTCTTTGTCGTCTTAGTTTTTTTACATTAAAATAAAAAAGTAATTCGTGATTTCCAGCCTCCCCCCCCCCACAAAAAAAACAAGAAAAAATATTTTCTTAAGACACTCGCATGCATGGGTTCTTTATCATCTGCAAAAAAAAAAACCATTAGAAATGTGACAAGTGGCTCTCATCTAACTGAACTTTATAGTACACCTTTGTGGCACACACAAGAATGAGCACCACATTGTGCAACGAAAGAGAAAATGTGACCAAAACAAATTGTATTCATCTAATTATTAAATGTTTCCCGATAAGCGATAATATAAATATTAGTTTTACTTTAACCCTCGGTGCCTCATTGATTGTTCTCCTCTCATAGTCATCAGATCATTTGACGTCAACAAACCTGGCTGTGAAGTGGATGACCTGAAAGGCGGCGTGGCGGGCGGGAGTATCCTCAAGGGCGTCCTCAAGGTGAGACACTCCTGAGGAGAATGAAAAAAAGTCTCTCGTGATGAGAGTGTTAACAGTCCTCGCCGTCTAGGTGGGCCAGGAGATCGAGGTGCGGCCGGGCATCGTGTCCAAGGACCACGAAGGGAAGCTGATGTGCAAGCCCATCTTCTCCAAGATTGTTTCGCTGTTCGCCGAACACAACGACCTTCAGTACGCCGCGCCGGGAGGCCTCATCGGTACGTACGTCTGTCCATATTCATGGGTCGGTGTCGATGATGAAGGCAACTGTTTGCCAATGTATGTATCTGTCCGGTTCTCATGAACTCTTAATGGGTACAGGCGTGGGCACCAAGATTGACCCGACACTTTGCCGAGCTGACCGCATGGTGGGTCAGGTGCTGGGCGCCGTCGGGGAGCTACCGGAGATCTTCACTGAGCTGGAGATCTCATACTTCCTGCTCAGGAGGCTGCTGGGCGTGCGCACGGAGGGAGACAAGAAGGCCGCCAAGGTGAGTGCTGCGGTCGCAAGACGTCAGCGCGAGGTCACGTCAATCGTTTGCATGTCAATGGCGTCCTGGGTTATTAGCATGACGCTAAAGCGGACTTTCCAAAAACGCCCTCGCAGGTCCAGAAGCTGTCGAAGAACGAAGTGCTTATGGTGAACATCGGCTCGCTGTCCACAGGCGGCCGCGTTAGCGCTGTCAAAGCCGATCTGGCTAAGATCGTCCTCACCAACCCCGTATGCACCGAAGTAGGAGAGAAGATCGCCCTGAGTCGACGTGTGGAGAAACATTGGCGGTGAGGAATTTAAGCCACCCCGTTTATTCCATGTACTAAGATAATTCAGTACACGAGTAGCCCGACTACTCCAGTAGTCAGGCAAAAAATGTGCGCTACTAGGACTTAAAATGACTTCCATGCACGTCCTGTTTGTCCTCCCGTTACCTGATTGTCTCATCTCCTTTTCCACCTCGCAGTCTCATTGGCTGGGGACAGATCAGGAGGGGCGTGACCATCACACCCACAGTGGATGATGACTGAGAGGAGAAGGCGGGCCATTACCGTCGCAAAGTTGTCATCAAATACCGCAAATGTTTTCCTCTTCCCGCCAAGAGGGACAGCTGGGAATGACGCCAACACACTTGGGACTAGCGTGAACATCTGCCGCTGACTGCGCTTCAATGCAGCGCCCGTTTCCTTTCTCTTATCCAATAAACGACGTTTGGAATTAAGTAACTTTTTGTTGCATCTCATTGAAGAAGGCAAACGGCACACAAGTCTGCGTCAGTGGCTTCATATAATACAAATTGAAACTATAGGTTGAATTTTACATATCAGACCAGCTGTTCACATTTGTAATAATAAATCCTGATTGAAAACAATATTGCAGGCATATTCTTTATCCTTTACAAAAAATGATTATTACAGCATCTAATTGAATCACAGTCGTAGCGGCATAATTGGATTATACTGCCCCACCCCCAGTGGCCAGGACAGACACCAGAATTTGCAGCATTAAATCGTTTATGTATTATTGTACTGTTTCTCATAATTACAATATTGTTCTGTGCTAGTTTTCCTGACTAAAAACACACTTACCCCATATTTATAAAAATTGACTTTTAGTGGGAAGAGAAACTGACCCACAATCTGAATCAAGAGAACATAGTGGGAAAATGGCACTCAAGCGTTGATATATTTTTTTTTAATTGAATAAAGTATGAAGAAAACTGGCTGTCAAAGCAAAAGTGACCATTCGAAACTAAATCACGCTACTCTGTCCGTTTAGGTCAACCAAAATCAAGGAATTAGGAAGAACACAAAATGTATAGTTGTGTTTTAGACTAAACCACGCAAAACAAAAAACATGTAGCCACAATGTTGAATTTAAGTTTCTCATGCTGCATGGGATCGATCATGCTGTGCATGTTCTGTGCTTCTACAAGGTAGAGCAGCAGCATTTTTGTTCACTACAGATGGCCGTTGGTTTGCTGCGGTTGTATAAAGTTTTCATACAACTGCTTACACCTTTAAACCGGGGTGTTCAACATGGTTGGGGTCAAACTGACCCGGGAACATATTTACTGCTCCTGAAAAATTAACAAAACAGTAGTGTCAAATACTATTGCACTTTCTGAATTCACCCACGCCATGTTTAACCCCCAGACATGGTGACATTTGGAGCTGAGAACATTATTGCTCCCGCTGAATAAAAAAATAACGTGCCAAAAAATATTCAGAAATAATTGAGATTTTCAAATGGGTCAATTTGGCCCGAACTATGTTTGACACACCAGTTATGGTAAAATTGCCCTGTATTGAAAATTGACGATACTGTACTCCAAAATACGTTTGGATCTCAGAAGCAGGCTTTTGAATCCTATGGTTATGGTTAAACGGAACCGCATTTGAAAGCCCGATAGTAAAATACAGAAAAACAAATATTATTACTGCTCATTTAAGCTACATTTTCAAATGGGTCAATTAGATTATGATTGGTATGTTAAAACATGCTCTGGGTCAATTTGACCCAGGGCGTGATTACCACACCAGTTATGCTCGACTAGGAACATAAAGGTCAGAAAAAGGTCATGAACCAACAATGCCTTATCCTGATTCTAAGCCGTCTTGTACATCAACGAGTCTTGTGTTTTAACATTTTCAAGCATGACTGATGGACAGATCAACGGCGTAACAGTGCAAACGTGGAGGTGGAGTCTTTTCTTTTTTAAACAGGGTGGGGGCGGGGAGTGTTTTTCATCGCTACAACAGCGCTTCCCCGTCGTCGTCGGAGACGTCGTCAATGGGCACAGCACGTGTGTTGCTGGCGCGGATGCTGCTAATGTGAGCGCAGGCCAGCAGGCCGGCGACGCCCGCCCGGCTCACGCCGGTGCCGTCGAGGTTCACCTGAGTCAGACGCATGCGCGCCAGAAACTTCACACCTAAATTGGGGTTGGGTGGGGAGGAAAATATGATATAACATATATGGTGTTTTGGAAAGTGTGTGGATGGGCTTACTCTTATCTGTGATTCTGGTGCGGCTGAGATTACACTTGACCAGCTGAGGGCAGTGGATAAGACCTCGCCGCACGACATTGTCGCCCACATGAGTGCTGGCCAAGCCCAACACCTGCAAAACAACAACAGTCAACAACAATAAGACAAGAAAATAATTTAAACTCATTCAGTACCAGCCAATTCTGGACCAAGTCTGAAAAGACGTTTAAAAACGTCTTTGGGAGTGAATGAGTTAATACTTTTTTTTTTTTAATGGAAACTTTTTTTTTAAAATAAAATGGAAGGACTAAAGAATGCAAGGAGGACCTGGAGGTGCGGCAGGCAGGTAATGAGCGCCGCCGCTCCTCGGCTGCTGACCGCCGTTCGGTCCAAGCACAGTTCCTGCAGCTCCAGCAGGGGGCGCAAGGAGGTGAGCCCGGTGTCTGTCACTTGAGTGTTGCTCAGAGACAACTTCTTTAACCTTTCGAGGACACGATGGAACAAAAAGGGGAAACGGTGGCAAATAAAAGGACATGATGAAAGTGATGGACATTATGGGATGCCATGGGATGAAATAGAACACAATGGGGCATGATGAGACACAATGGGAACATTACGTGACTATATAGTGGACATATGCGTGTACCTGGTCATAGTACACAGGTGCTGAACTCCCTGGTCTGTGACTTGCGTATAATCCGTCAGGTCGAGCTCCGTCAGTAGCCACAGCTGCGAAAGGAACACCAGTCCGCTATCCGTGACTGAGTGACGTCCCGGGAGTATCAGGTGAGTCAAAGGCAGACCTGCGGAGAAGCCAAAATGCGTTCGGCGATGCGACGCTACATCATTTAGGCCGGAAAACGGTCGCTGTCGCTAACCCGAGACGACGTGCAGGGCGCGGTCGCCGTCCGACACGCGTATCCCCGCGAGGCTGAGGGACGAGAGGGACGGGTGGGCGCCCAGCTGCGCCAGCGAGGCCTCGGTCACGTTCGTGCCGTCCAGGTTGAGTGTCTGCAGGCCCGGCAACTCGGACAGTGCGGACACATCAGACACCTGGACGCAGGATGACATCACAACAGTGAAGGAAGAGACTCAAACAAACATGGCGGCATCGGTGATTTTTAGGTTTCTTGGGTTTATATCAACCCAACATCAATTAAACTTTTCATTAGCATTTTGCGTTGTGTATTAGCATTAAGCTAGTAATAATTCCACCCAAATTTGTAAATGGGTCGACCTTGGTCTGCTTGATGTTGAGCATCCGCAGCTGTGGCACGCCTGCGGGCAGCGCGGCCAGCGTGGCCTCGCCAATCGCCGTCTGGTTGAGGCTGAGCTGCGAGAGGCACGGCGGCGCCGAGCGCAGGTACAGTGTCACTCCCGCATCCGTCACTTTGGTCTGGTCCAGTGAGAGGAAGGACAGGTTTTTGAGAACTGGAAAGAAAAACAGATTATGCATCCTATCCGGGGGGCATTACGTAACCTATTAATCCCATCTGGGGTGCGTGACGGAAGACGTTTGTAACCTGTGATGTACTGCAGACAAGAGTCGGTCAGTTTGCTGCAGGAGGCCAAGTTGAGGTACTGCAGTTTAACCAGACTGGAGAGAATTGACAGGCCGGAATCTTGATGAAAATTGAAATATGGAAAGTTAATTCAGTCTCTCGAAGAAATCCATTTAACTCATTCAGTACCAGCCGATTCTAGACCAAGTCTGAAAAGACGTTTAAAAACGTCTTTGGGAGTGAATGAGTTAAATGACATCAAATGAACTTTGAAGCGACGCGGAGTTTCTTTTTGTACCTGTGATGAGCGGCGAGTTGACCAGGCTGAGGTGCTTGAGCGCGGTAAAGGCACGCAGCTGGCGCAGAAGCTCGTTGGTGGAGTACGGGTAGCAGTTGAGGACAAACTTCTGCAGCGGGCAGCCGAAGAACAGCTCCAGGTTGCGTGGGCGCAGCAGACGCTCCTGGGCCATGTGGCTCAGCAGAAGCTCCGCCAGCTCGGGAGTCAGGCTGGCCAGACTGCTGCTGTACTGCATGCTGGGAGCTGAAGTGCGCGCGAACACACACACACAGATACAGACACACCATGTAAGTCTAGATAGGGACATATGTACTATGACTATGTAAGTCTTATCAATCAACAATATGTTGAGCGTGCCAAGGCGCTTACCCGTCATCAGGTGAACGGTAGCGCGAGTGGCCAAGGCGCAGAGCGAGGAGACGCTGGGGATCTTGAAAGACCTCTTGGCGGGAAGAGGCTGTCCCTGAGCGGCGTGCCCGGCGTCTTGGCGCCTCGCCACCCGCAGCAGACGCTCCACGGCGGCCTGACCGGCGGCTCCGTGCGCCCCTCGCCCTTCGGCGTCATCTGGCTCGTGCGCCGGTTCGTCTGCCGGGGCCTCCCTGAGTCGATTGCCCTGCTCGGGCCAGCGATGCCTGGACACGAAACCGCCGCGGTTCCTGTTCTCCAGGAGGAATGGCAGCTGCGGCATACCTGCCGAAACACACGCGCATGCACACCTCAAATGATTCTGACGCTTTTCGACCTCTGAGTATCTACCTGTGGAATCATTTGAACAAGCAGGACCCAAGTGGAAAGCATGGGGGGAAAAAAATGCAAGCGAGGTTTGCGCAGCCCTGCCCACTTAAACATTAGCAGTTTCGTCGCTAATAGCTAGCCGGCAGCCACCGGATGAAAGCTGCAATCAATCAATGGTGTTCCATTTACAAGTAACAATGATGCTAACGCCATATGTAGGATCAGAACTTCAAAAATGATGTAAAATAATATATAAAAACATACCACACACACGTGTGTGTGTGTGTGTGTGTGTTACTCCACTGTGAAATGTGTGCAGTACCGTTCGGGAAATGTGGAGCTACTCCCTCTTCTCCTCCTCCTCCTCCTTCTTCTTCTTCTTCATCATCCTCCTCTTCCTCCTCCTCCTGCTCCTCCTCCTCTTCTGCCTGGTCGAGTTGGACGTCAGCGGCTTCCTCGAGATTGCCAGCAACCAACTTTTGGCCTCGCCCTGGGTAATAAAAATAAAAATGGTCATGGCGTTAATGTTAGGACGCATTTTCGTACACGCAAATAATACTTACGATAATCAATATTTTATTGCAGATTTACGTGGGTTGGAGAAAGGAGGAATTTATTTGATGTGTGGCCTTTAACTTGTTCACTCCCAAAGACGTTTTTAAACGTCTTTTCAGACTTGGTCCGGAATTGGCTGGTATTGAATGAGTTAATTTCGGATAACTGCTAACTGTTTTCAAGGGAGGTTCAAGACCGATGAAAGATTCCTCCGGTGGCGGGGGCACATTTGTTTCAAGAAGATGACTAATTGAGGTAGGATAACAAAAGTAGCACAAGCTAACATGCTCATGAATCTTATCCAAAATTCCAACTAGGGGTCAAAGGTCAATACTTGCCCCAAAAGTGAGAGGGCCCATGCAGAGGAGCATTTCCAGCGATACCCGCGAGACTGGCAGCCTCTTCCCACACATGATTGGGAAGCAGAGAGGGTATGCCAAGGTCCGGCCTTCCCGCCCTCTCCTGGACGGCGGGGGCCTGAGGAGCGGGACACACCTGCCGGTCGCACTCAACCGGGGGAGGCTGGGCAGGACCGGCCGGATCCTGGGGGGTTTCCGGGGGGGTTGTCTGAATACAAAGGGCGGCGTTGGGCGTGAGGCCGAGGGAGCGCAGCGAGCAGGATAGCTCGGCCTCCCCAAAGCGTTTGCGTGGGAATCCCTGGAGGAGAGAGAAGGCGGGGAGGGAGGGGTGACATCCGGTGATGTGCTGCACGACGCTGCGCAGCGGCGCGTCAGCCGGGAAGCGTTCGCGCATGGACTCACCGGACGGCAGCCGGATCTGCAGCGAGGCCACAGACGACACAATATAAAGCGGGCATCCCAAATCAAAACGACTGCGGCGCCTTTACAACCTCACCATGAGGATACAGTTGTTATCCGCGTTACTCTGAACCTTCCCTCCCTGAGCGTGCCCTTGATTGCCATTGGACGGCAATGCCGCCCCCACCGCAGCGCCTGACTGGCTGCTTTTCTTCTCCTGTAAGCTTCTCCGATCATCGGCGATGCGCTTGAGCACCAACTCTCTCTCCTGGAATGAAGATGATTATTCCTCAATGAATAAAACAACTGCTTTGAAAAGGGCCAATATTGACCAATGAAAACCTTAAACAAGTTTGAGATTTTTGGAAATTGATATCTCAATTTATAAGTAAAAAAAAAATAATGAGGAGGAAAAAAAATTACATGTTCTTAAATATTCCCATTTTTTGCTTCTTTCTTAGATTAACAAAGACTGATTAATAGAGTTGCAAAATTTTCAATAAAGGTTTATGCATGTTGCTATCTTGCACATAATTAAATGTAAATTTCTTTCTGGATGCACTGTATGCTCGTCCGAGATGACGAAGCCACGCCCCTTCTTTACCTGTTTCTTTTGCCGGCGCTCCGCCCGCGCCTCCTTAGCCACGCGTTGCCTTTGCTGCTCCTCAAAGTCACTTTTGTCCTGTTTGATGCGAGACTCGACGGGGTGCAGCTCTCGGGATGGGGGCGACGACTTCTCCGGCCTCAGCACTAACGAGCCGACTGCGATGACAACATGAAAATGAATAATGACAGGTAAGGATCTGTTAATTATGGAAAAGTGTTGTTGTTGTTGTTTTTTTTAAACAAGTAGTTTGTTTTCAGCCTCTCCCCACCATCAAATGTGGAATGAAATAATGTGTTCGTGCATGTAGTTAGACGTCATACTTGGACAGTCAGCAGCAGGTGCGTACGATTCGGATGCGCTTGCTGATTCTTTAGGGGGGTTAAAAGCCGCAAACGCAGTTTCGGCAGGCCCCGTCTGCTGCTTGAGCAAACTGTGTCGTGGATGCTGATGACCCTGCAGGAGCCTTTGGAGTGAGGGGGAAACAACCATCTCACATTTAAAAAAAAAGAGGTAGCCATTTTGAAAACTGAGAGAACAGTTTATATTTTATGTCGATGCACTCACCACTCAGCCGCGTCCATCACGGAAAAATGGCCGGCCTGCACGGCCGCCTGGATCTGCTCCTGCGTGAAGCCCATTTCACCAAGAGTATGGAATAGCTCCCCAATTGTCTACAATACAGTCACAAAGGAGACGAATGAATGAGAATGACAAGCTTCTCAAATTTGGAGGCAGCCACCGCTGACAGTGTATTCACTGCAATTATGGTTTTTCGGCGTGTCACTGTTGTCTGAAACAGCTGGAAGTCACTCCTAAAACTGTCAAATAAAGACAAGCCCAAGAATCTCGGGGCTTTCATATCTAATACAAATGCGTTAGACAATTTTGAGTACATCTATTTTAGAATAAACCCCTTCGTCAGTCAACCCCTTTTAAGCCGGGTGGCCAGACTTGGGAGGTACTGATTCTCATTCCGACCGTTTCACAGGCGAAATGTAAAATTGGCCTTGATATCAATTATGTCATGCATCCATGTAACCTGCTTTAATCTGCTACTCTTAATTTCATTGACAGTGTTTTAATAATCTCACGTATTAAGATAAATTAACCTTTAAATTGGAAGAATTCAAATTAAAATCACAGGATCACAGCTAAATGTGATCCATTTGTGACGCCTGCCTGTCACAGGCTTAGCATAACAACTATCTTAGCCGCCGAGGCTAACTAGCAAGCTCTGCCCGCAGCGCAGCGCGTCGCGACGTGACTTTAACAACACTCGACGAGCCCTTTAAAGCTTACCGAGGAGCCCGAAGAAGTCATGTCCGCCTTTGGGTGTGCAATTAAAACACTGAAGTGGTTTTAAACAGCAACTTTGTTGGACTTCCTGCATCGGCTGTTCGCTAGTTTAATACGCAGCCAGCTATGCTAGGATGCACGAGACAAGCGTCCTGCCCCCTTTTGATTGACAGCAGGACAACAAAAACAAACCAGCCAGAAGATTCCTCACTGTACACGCACGCACTTGTTCTTTTGTCAGCAATAACCGCATTAGTGGCTTCGATGGGCAAAAGCGGCTTTATGACGTATTGGTGCACTCGTTTTGATCGAGTCATTAAGGACAGCACTTTGTATGCAGCGATGGCTGTTTGAAAGTGCTCTATAAATACTGTTGACTTGACAGGTTTTGCAGGAGCAATCAGTTCGGAAACAGGATGTACCCTGCGTTTTTTTTAACCAAAAATCCCCTCGTCTCAAATGGAGAGACTAAATAAGTGATACAACTAGTTCTTTTAGTCACTCGAGTGGAACACAAAAGAATCACTGCCCCGTTTTCTTGAACTTTTTTGTACTATTTTCCCATGTCTAGGCAACTGTCCAGAATGTTACAGTGATGTGCAATAACATTTTATTCATGAAGACTTCGAACTGCTGTACTATGCTGCCATATTTTAATGCTGGTCATTATGGTGGTACTTGGAGTGCTCAGTAGTTTCTTCACTTGTTATTTTGGTGTAAACGTTTTGATAATGCTGCTCTAAATTGTCCATAGGTGTGAATATGAGTGACCACTCAGCTTTGGAGATCAGCTCCAGTTGTCTGTGACCCCGATAAGGACAACGACAACTAAATAAAATGGTGGGATGTATGGGTATTGGAAAGTAAAATATGAAATTAGATGTACAATATGTTGATGAACATCATGTGGTTGAACTTATTCCAATAACTACATCTAATATGTATGACGAATTATTATTTTGAATGGCATAACATCCCCAAAACTGTACTTGAGTTCATGTTTCTTCAAGGATGGATCACCACCACACACCTTCTTGAATCCACATCCATTCATCCCTTGGTGAAATTTGATAAGGATTTCTATTTCGTCGTGGCATCATCATCCTAACGGAACGGGCCCCGCCCCCCCGCAGCCTCTCGCCGGAGTCATAAAGTTGCATGTACGCATGCGCAAGAAATGTACAGGCTGGAGACGCCGGTAATAATTTGCCTGAAGTCATCCAAGTGCAACCGGAATGAGCAATATTAATTTCAAAATAAAATAAACTGTTAGAAAACAGTGTTTGTATAATTCTCTAGTGTTGTTTGTGTGTATTACTTGTTAATTTGTATGTTTATATTTGTGTGTAATATCAATATTTACGTCATTTTAAAAAGTAAAAATTCTAATACACTCGACTTTTGGCTTTGAGTTTTTTTAACAACTGACCGGAAGTATCTTACATTTTATACCGCTTTTCTGACACCGGTTGAGAGCAAGTCATTCAGCCAGCCCGAGACAAGAGTTTGAGGTGAGTACAACCTGGTATCGCCGTGGAAATAAGTCACAATTTCTGTGTCATTTCAGCTTTATCAAACACATTTAAAATGACTTTCGGAAGGGGTTAAGTCGAACATCGTGGTTTTCTTTGGGTGGGAGTTTTTGACAGCACAGTACTTCAGTTTATGTTTCTTCGAGGATGGAATCATCAGCAAACACATCCATTGCGACTGGAACGGCGTTGACAATTGACTGCCACGCGAACACACACTGAACACGTTCGTGATTTAGACATGTATTCGCTTTTGTTTCTCGGTTTATTATTAACAAAAGTCCAAGCAAATATTTTCCGACTTGGAATTCTCTTGTGGTTTGGTACAGGTGGATTTTTGCTTTAATAAACAACAAGATCGAAGTGTGGGTGAAGAGTGACGTAGCTGTCTACGAAGCTAGCGGGATTGCTAATGAATGTTATTGCTTTATGTTAGCATCAATTTATTGATTAATAATACCAATGGGGATTTTTAATTTTACATTCCAGTGATTAAAGAATGTGAGGAGATGAAACCAAGAGCAAAGGGGACGAGTGTACTCTTTTATTTATCGTTTAATAGTGCTTAAACTAAAAGTTCCCTACAATATTAGAATGTATTATTTCATGAGTTGATGGCTTGTGTCAGAAACTGCCATCCCAAAACACATAAATATAATTTTAAGTACATCTTACATTATACCATATATTTTTAAAAATATCTTCTGAATTTGACACACCACAAGAAAACTGTTGTTGACAACTGTGCCAAATTTAAATGATTTGAACAATTACTAAAACGAGACTCACAAAAATCACAATAAATCATGCGATTGTCTCTGCTCTCAATTGCTTTGGGTGTGGCCTCTGATTGTGTTGAAACCACGCCTCACTCAATTGTCAGTCAAATACCTCCCTCAAATGGATCTTTCCGATTTTGAATTAAAAATCTGAATTCTGATTAGAATTCATTTTATCCCCCTTAATAAAAAGAACAGTAAAATGACATTATTCAAAACCCATTGAGAGTGGTCTTAACCTCTAATGCACTTTAGTAACGCATTTCAAATGTTCAACAATAAAATCAACAGAATGTTCCCTTCGGGGTTAATATGTAACAACAAAAGTGTCACTGAACATAAAATGTGCTGCTTCCAAGCAAAATTAACCTTCGTCTCTGAAAATGTCAACAAAGTTCTGCACAGACTGTATATAAAGTAGGTACATGACGGGTAGGTTGCTTTGTTTTAATGAACACATTTTTAGCAAGAGGCTGCTAATGAAGCCAGGAAAGTGCTTTTTTTAAAAATCAATATGTCCCCCACACTCTCCAAAATGATTAATAGATTAAATAGATTAATTTTATTTTACATTAAAAATGTGTGTAAAATAAGTGCCTTGTCTCAATAAATGTTTTGAAACATTGTTTTTCATGGGTGTAGTTGCACAAGCCTCTTTTTTCATAGAGATGCCTTACGATGTTGTTCCATGTCGGATTCTACCTCCGATGGGGGAGAAAATGGCCAACCTGCTGTTCCAAGTCAGTGTCGATTACAGATCAGGGTGCTGGTGGTTGCAGCCTATGGCGAGGGGACAACAGGACGTAGTTGCATGCCTTATTATCAGGATGGCAGGGTTAGGAAGGATTGTGTCTTGCTGACTCATCTTTTTGTAAGTCGTCTATCGAGTGGAAGATTAAGTCAAAGTGGAATTAATCAATGCATGTTTTTTTTTTTGACAACGGCATCATCCCACGATGGAATCTCAAGGCGTTTGTTAGCTAGCTCGCTTTCCACTTCTCCTATTCCACATTTTCGATTGTCGGACGATCCCGAACGCATCGTCCTATAGTGCTAATAATTTGCAATTCTTTTTTTTTTTTCCCTCGTCTGTCAAAGCACTCCGTGTGAACTGATTTGTTACAAGCGAAAGCGTCCCCGCATTCCCGATGGGGAATGGCTTGATCATGCAGAAAATGAGACGGGAGGGGTGGGGTGGGGGGTGGGAGGGAGCGGAGTTAAAAACAAAAGTTTGATAATGCAGACTTTCTGTTTGTTTTACCTCCCCTCTTAGCCCAAAAGGATTTGGTGTGTAAAGCCTTCAAGAAAATAAACTCGGATTTAGTGGATGGATATTTTCGAGGGAATTATTTTCTGATATTGACTGCAATCCTTTTATCATGTCACGTGAACACCCTCAAACGCTTCCGTACCGGAGGATTCTCTTTTCTTAATTTGACCGTGGGATGAGATTGTCGTCATTTTGCTTACCGTGAGCCGTCCGGCTTGTGTTTTCTCACGAGTGCAAATGCAGTTATTACAGCGTCTCAGTAACGGCGCTCTGTGAGACAGTTTTTTTGCTGCCGGTGGAGTGCAAAAAAGGTCAAAAGCAAATCTCAAAGCAGGTACGAATAACACATTTGTAAGAAGTTGTGCTTTTTTTCTAATCGTAAATGACTTCCAAGTTTAATATCCGCACTAGAGGAACAGTTTGCTTGAGTGGCGTGAAAGATTCCGCCGCTCTCTTTGTCCTAGTTTGTTTGGGCATATCTGAACCCGAGTGTGAAGTGAATCAATGACGTTCGAAACAAACTCAGTGGTTGTGCCGAGAAAGCAAAACGACCCAAAACCTACAAATGACAAAAAAAAAAAATCTATTTTCAAATCCATACTGCACTCCCCTTACAGGAGCTTAGTCTGGGACAGTTTTTTTTTCCCCTGTCCTACCCGCCATCCATTTTGTTTTGTTTTAACGCAGGGGTCGGCAACCCAAAATGTTGAAAGAGCCATATTGGACCCAAAAAAACAAATATGTCTGGAGCCGCAAAAATTCAAAAGCCTTATCATGAAGGAAACGCATGCTGTAATGTAGCTATACATAGTATTATTATTACTATGTATACTATCGCTAATACTGTATTAGCGATATTAGCCTACGATCAAAATAACTAAGTTGGCTACAAATACACAATGAGCCTTCATGATGATTTTATTTTCCCCTGCAGTGCTTCCTGAATTGCAGGGGTGCCCGAACCTTTTTTGACCGAAGATCTACTTTTTGATCAACCAGGCTCCCAAGATCGACCCGTTACCGCACGCGCGCATACACGCACTCATGTGACGCACTTTTGCAGCGTGTTAAATATCGTTGCTCATGTGTACCGTTTAAAAATGTTCCTCTCTGCCAGTACCCTTTGTGAATTGTACATGAAACGCCATTTAAAAAAAAATAACAGCCACCTGTCTGGTACCCCACCATTCCAATAGAAACGTGTGTCGCAGGCTATGGCGCAAATCTTCGTTGACAGAAATGTTGAAATTTCATATTTATTCTCCACATTTTGACGGCATTGCAAAACGTTAAGAATGTTTGCGTCATGTTTGTCCTACAGAAACCATATTAAAATAGATTTCCCTCTTTCATCTTTTTCCATTTTCAAACATTTTTGAAAAAGCTGCAGGGAGTCACTAGGGCGGCGCTAAAGAGCCGCATGCGGCTCCGGAGCCGCAGGCTGCCGACCCCGGTTTTAACATCTCTTGTACGGGTTGCGTCCGTTCCATTTCGTTGCATCTCCTGGTACAAATAACGACAAATCTATTCCGATTCGGATTTTGAATCGTAATTTGAGCTCAGCTGCCGGTTGCGCTTTAAGCTCGTTTTTAAACACGTCCGATAGCAACGCATATTTTCACCACAATGTCACTTGCTGGTGTCCTCTTAAATTTAAGTCCCTGGTCCTCGGTAAAGTTGTTGTGGTCAAAATGTGCCAACTGACCGTGTTCATTAAAGCAAACTTTCCATTTCACTTGACCAAACCAATACCCGCCTAGTCCTAATCATGGGTATAAAAATGATTGAAAGTTTATTGCTTTTTTTTTTTTCCTTTAGAGACCAATAAGTTAGCATTTATATTGGCTGTTATGTAAGCAGTCATATCTCGGTCGCCCCTCAAATCCCTCAGCACCCCCGGACAGGTGCCGTCTTAGCTCACCCGTCAGTCTCGGATGATACAAAGAGGCTCACAGCGAGGCAACTGTTAGCCGATCCCTTCCCGCGACTGCCGTGCTGATGTGTCGGCTCCACCCGAACCCCTCGATCACATTAGTGCAGATGACCATACTCGCAAAAAAAGCTTCACATCCCTCAGTGCTATTTTCGGCCAAAACTCTCAGCGCTATCATCGCACACAAGCGGCACTAAATCCCTTCAGAGATTGCGGGCCGGGCAGCTGTCTGGGCCGGCCAATCGCGGGCTGGTGGAAAAGACGAGGCCTTCTGGTGAGTTTTTGTCACTTCCTTATGGAAATGTCACGTTAGCCACATGGATTGGTGACAAACTCGGAAAACTGTCCTAGTTTAGAAATCCCCGGCATCGACTTGAATTGCTGTGAATCTTATTCCTGCTTGTATGTTTGCCGCTTGTTGCTAGGCAGAGTTCACAACCCCTGTCTGGGTAGAGACCCTTGTTTCTCTCACCATGTTGCGTTGAAAGCAAATGCAAGTGTTTTATTTGTTAGGAGTTTCACACGATATTCTGGTTCGATGTGAAACTTAAACACTGCTTGACACTGGAATGCTGATGTGTGTGAAAACGTACAAAGTTAGCTGCGTTCTGTGGAAAACGGGCTGTTTTTGTGGCAGTTTTCAAATCTAATCTAATGACCAGATTTCACGGCAAGTTGCGTGAAAGTGCAATATCCATCTTTAACTGTGTTCTGTTTCAATTCCGCAAACATCGTATGCGTCCGTTTTTGTGGATACTCTACCTTTGCTGGGTTCTGTGTGAAAGGCGACAATGGCTCTAACGGCACCCTATTAACATTTTTTTTACATCGATCTAATGGTATGCCATGCTTCCAAATGCAAAGAGGGCTCCAATACAGATTTTTTTTCCCCCCGGGATTGTCCATCTCATTGTTACGATGCTGTCACTGTGCGAAATTGCATAAATTCGAGGCAATATCCAATCTTCGTTGGGTTCTGAATGAAAGACAAATGCAACTATTTAGTGGGGTCTCCGCAATGAACAGGAAGGACAGATTGCCACCGAAACAACACTGTAAACTCATTATTTGGCTTTAGAACCACTCTGTACAAACTATTATGCGAGACAATAAAACAGCGCCATCTTCTGGATCTCCATAGTGGCCACAATGTGCTTCCAGAAATGCGTTTAATGGTGTGCCAGGGTTAAGACAATGTTGTTTATCCTCAAGTGTGTCCGTGAGGTCACACACCTCTTTTCATTGTTGACCACGTTCGTCTCGGTCCCGCCGGCTATTTTCAGCAACCTGTTGGGATGAAGGAAAGCCCCAAGTGACATATTTAGCCGCCTCAATGTATTATTTTTTTCCGCACCCCCTCATCCCCGCAAGACATTCATGTGACTCCACAGTGAGCTCTCGTCCCCGTGGACAAACAATTCCGTCTTGCGCGCACAGAACCTCCTCCAGGGTTTGGATATTTCGTTCCTACCCCCCTCCCCGAGGCTTAAATAAGCTGATGTGGAATGTGCGGCTTGATTATTTGGCAAAGAGGTGGCAGCGACTTGTTTAGATCACAGGACTTTCTTTGTCCCCCCCTACCCACCACAACACAATTAATCCAGTGGCTTTTGTGACTTCGGTAGGGATTCTTTGTGGAATGATTTTGTTGTTTCGGTGCTATGTGTGTGCCGTTTGAACAGTAACTCATTGGCATATATTTTTTATCCTCTGCAAAAAGCGTCATTAGCTACTGCTTACCGAGTTGCTCACAGCAATTTGTGTCTGCAAGACTGCCCCCTAGTGATGAAGGCACATGGTGCGGAATTTTTTAATTCCTCCGATTTCTATCGAATTGCTATTGCTGTATGTTTTTTCGACAATACAAGATGATTTGGTGTTTTTTACAAAAAAATGGTATGAGTGTTCGGAGTTCCAAGCTTGGTCTCAGAACAAATGAAATCTCAAGGTACAACTTATGCATTTTTATTTCAATTTATCGCCGTAATGTATGAATGAGCAATAAATGAGTTGGCAGCGACGAAAAATAAATTGGGATTATTTGTAATATATATTTTTTTTTCCATCGTATATTTCTGAAGGATATTTTGGACACGCCTATTTCTTTTCAAGACATGCTAACGTTCCACATATTAATCATCAGGAGCAATGACTTACTGACCACGTTTCAGCCAGAGGTGTGTGTGTGTGTGTGTGTGTGTGTGTGTGCGCGCGTGTGTGAGTCAGTGTTGAATAGGCCCTGCAGTCACATGGCTACTTGTCAGCAGGCTTCGAGAGGAAACTTAATCCCGGCGACCGAGGCGGCCGCTCTCAGTGGGCGCACGTCGGTCTGAGAGGTTGGACGCTCGCTCCATATCTCTTAACTTTTGTCTTTGTCTCTTTTCTCTCTCTCTCTCTCCCTCGTCTCGATTTTGCATTCCTGCTGCACTCTGACCAGAAGCGTCTCTCTCCGTCCACCTGCCCGCAGAGTTCACAGTTGCACTTCCTAACCATGTCTGCGGTGGCTTCTCTGCAATAAGCAAAGCAAAGGTATGGACCGTCACCTTTGTTGATTGACGGGTGTCCCTTGCACCCATTTAACTTTGTCTCTTTTAACGGCGTTTGTCACTTTAATGTTTGCGCGTTGTCTGAATCACATCAGTGTATGATTTTTAAATACTTTATGAGGCTCTGCCAAGTGCTTGATGGACGCATAATAACGGAAATCGCGTGTTGTTTATTTCATTGGTGGTTGTCTTTAATTTTTTTGGAAAACACCATCTGACTACCTCCACGTCAACCCTGTAGGATGCACCAGCACACCATCGTAAGATCTTCAATAAAAAAAAAAAAATAAAGTGTTAAAATGTAAAATCCTGCGATTGGCTGGCAACCAGCTGACTTCCCAAAGACAACTGCGATAGGCGATGCATGGATGTAAAATTATTTCTTCTAAATCGTGGTCTACCAAGTCGTTGATATGGCATCCACGGTAAAGGCAAAACCGATGATTGCGCTCTACTGATCGGTCCAGCTGACAGTTAAAGGGTTAACGCGCTTTATTTACATCAGTCCTCTGGAATTTATGTAAAAAAAAAAATTGTGTTGTTAATAATGATATGATTAGCTTTTGTTTTGGGTGCCAGTTGCAGGCTGCGTCTGTCCTTGTCAGTGTTCCTTCTCACGCCCACATTTCAATATCATCTTGTTCGTCGCTCTGATAAAACATTTAAGGCTACAATGTGTCTGAGCCGCAGGACAGAGACTATTATGAGAAGTATACGCCAGATCTCCGGGGAGGGCGGGCAGGGGGGTGGGGACTGCAGAATGACTTGCAGGCTTAAATAAACCGCTTGTCATGGTCGCAGATTTTGGAAGTGCAAGCACGTAACGGTGGAAATGGCAAAGTCAAACGCGGTGAAAAGAGGGTTGGGCGGGGGTTGGAGGGGTGTGCAGTCAGTCAAAGTGACTCAAATACAATTGGGAAGCTTTCCAATGATTTTCTTTTCGCTTTTATCAGTCGTGTGCCACTGTTGAGGTTTCGGCATGGCCACTTTTTTATCATCATTTCAGCCAGTCTGGATGCATTTAACTGTGGCCTTTAAATAAAGACGTGGAGTTTGTTAACGGGCCACCCGCGGTTGACATTTAAGTGTGTCATGTGACCTTGATGAACAATTCTGGGTTATTTATTTATTTTTAGTAACCAACCAATCCTGGCATTGCACAAGTGTGCACACCCCCTTACGACCAGGGATGTGCCTGTGTTCCGAATTAGCTCGATACATTCAAACTCATGTTCAACGGGAGTCACGACAACTCGCCAAAAAAGTGCGAATATGCTTTAGTTTTATTCTGACATTTTTGAAGTCACGGAGATCTTCCGCAACAGCGTAGTGATCTCATTGTTCGAAGAATGGTGGAGCAGAATTTTCTGGGACATTTAAAAAATATGGAACACAGTAAAGAGAGCAATCAAGGGGTACAAATATGTCAAAAAATATTAACGACAAGACCTGTCAGGGAGGCTTCCAAAAGGCCGACGAGCATATTGAAGGGGCTGCAGGAATTGCTGGCAAGTATTGGCTGGCTGTTTGCTACAAGTGACAACAATCTCCTGCATCCAGCATGTCTTGGCGATGGGATAAGGTGGCAAGACTTTAGAATTATCCAAACCTAGATTTCGCAAAAAACACACTTCAGGGAAAAGCATGTCTAGGTTGAACCTTTTGGCTGCAGTACCAAAAAGAGACATTTCGCGCTAGCAAAACATTGCTTCTCACCAAAAGAACCATCACAACTCGAGTGAATCGTGCCAGTGGTGACAAAACATGTTCACGAAGCGCTTACTCGTACAGCTGAACTTTCTGAGGCACTTTAAAAGATCGTAGCTCACGTTTATTGGTCCATAAGGTTTTTGAAAAACGGATTTGAAGAGGGGTGTGTGGATTTTTTATTTCCACACCCTCCATGCCAGAGTGTGATGGTCTACTATATATTCATCATGTACTGCCCCCCCCCCCCCCCCTCAAAAAGCGCTTATAGAAGGCTATAGCTGGCGCGGCCATTAGCGGCAGGAATTTATCTGGTTTATTTTTACGCCGCAGATGCGATCCGCCGCACATCAATCATCGTTCGTAACAACGGGATGCGGCACTCTTCTATTCCGAGTGGGTGACAGTATGTTGTTTTCGGTCTCGAGTATGATTTATGATTTCAGGGCAGCGGCAAATTTGACGCTCCGCAGAAGTGTGTGTTGTCAACAACTTTCAGATTTTGAATGATGAAAAAAAACTTTTTTGATGCTTTGAAAAATTAAATTCGCTCGTGACGTTAGCAAAGCGTTGTAATGCATTAGCCTAGCGGGCACACTTTTTAACTGATTCACTCCCAAAGACGTTTTTAAACGTCTTTTCAGACTTGGTCCAGAATTGGTTGGTACTGAACTTCAACTATTTCTTCTCCGGGGTTTGAATGTCGTGTTTCCACACATAGTCCCTCGCAGCAAGATACGTTTTCCCATCACCTCCACGTGCGCAGATTTGACACAGTGACCGAGGTGCGAGATTTTGTGGGTGACCCAGTTAAGAGGACATGATGAAGCTCGACTAGCAATGAGAGCCTGTTTTTTTTTTCCTTGTCTTCGCTTCCTATTGCACATTCAGCATTCATCCATCTCTTTTTCGGCAGAGTCAGCTGTTGCATAAGGCACAGTCAGTTCCTTTTTAGTCATGTCCCACAAAACACAATTGAGGTCCAGGTGTCGTCCACAACAAGACGATTATTAGTGCCTTTGCAGTTTTGTTGGACTTTTTTTTCTCCCAGGTTGTTTGGCTATGGTTCCCATAGTCCGGGCCCCAGATCCCACCATTCAGTAACGTTATCCCCGTGCCTCCAACACAGTGGCTGAGGTGTTCGTTTACTGGGAAAATAAAGCGTGTACAGTGTGATGAATGACTCCGTTATCATTAGTACAAGCATGGTTTAAAACTTGAAGGTTTGGTCAAGTGTTTTTTGTTTGTTTGTTTTTCGCTTGTAAAAGTCATCTGTGAGTCACAAAAAAAAAAAAAAAAAAAAATGCCGTCATTGTGGAACAAAAGGCATGCTCAAGTATTGGCGGTACTTAGCTTTGTGTTATTTGGTGGTTTTATATTTAGCATATTCACGTAGAGACTTGGGGATAAAGCCTCTGGCTAGCGGACGTCAGAGTTTTGGTAGTATGTCAGCTACGCAAATGAAACGGCGTCACGGCGTGGATTTTAGTGCTGCATGAAAACGAACCTAGTGCAGTTCTAACTTAAGTCTCTCCCCAATAGCGAACTCCCTCTGTGATTTTTATTGCTTAATACTTCAAAATCTTTCTGTTATTGTTTGTGCTTTTCCTAAAAAGAAGGCTACTAAAAAGAAAATGTTGGAGTTGTTATGCAAAAACGGTGTTGCCTAAAATCATCACCTGGCAGTGTTCTTTTTCCTTTTCTTTCTTTAAAATTGGAGCTCAGGACGCGAGTTGATGACATCCAGCTCAACTCAAAACGCCATTAACTGGCAAACATAACCCTGAAATAAGGGATAATTCCACACAAACTTTGTAGACCCACACGTAGTCAATCCAATAATACACGCAGGCATATATTCTTTATCCTCACGAGTCAGTTGTGAACCTTTCCGTGGTCCCGTGGTGGCCAAGGCAAACACACCAGCTCAGTCACGGAATGACTTGTCAATCAAGGCACCGACCGCTGTATTCATTTTCTGTATTCATCCCTCATGAACCAAACTCTTCTCACCAAGATATAAAGCAAATGGGTTGTTTTTTTTGTGTGTGTTACAGCGTCATCATCACCTTCTTGATATTTTGGTCCCAATCGGCGACACGTGACTCCCCTGTTAATCTATGAATAGTTCTATACGTCGTGTTAGAATCATTCATAAGGACACACTCTTCATGCTGAATGTAAAAAAATAATAATTCAAAATTTAAAAAAAGGCAAGTAGATGTGAGCCGAAAGCATCCACCACCGGTTATCAAAAGCACAGTAGTCCGCGCTGTTATCAGGCTCTTATCTGGCTAATGGTTAATGACCTTGGATGGTGGCGAAGTCGTCTCTCAGGGCCTGGAAATGAGTAATTTAAAAAAACAACAACAACAAAAAATCAGTGTGGTGGACATTTTGCAATAATATAGAGATAATTCTGTTGACAATGATCATCCAGTTAGTATTTAGCAGGCTACTTCCCGGTTTCATAAGACGGGCGGTGGCGTTATGATTCAAGGTGGGGCGGGTGGGGACTATTTGAGTGATGTCACCGACAAAGTGACAATAAATTCCTGAGTTCAGATCATCCCCCAAAAATGTCGCAAGATTTGCAGTGATTGCTGCCGATCACAAAATGATCACTTTGCCTCCGCAGGGGTGATTTTGTTGCCATTTTACTTCCAAACACAAACTCTTTATGGCAATTTTGTGCCGACAATGAGTTTTGTTTTTTTTTTTTTGGTAGCATGATTGAAAATGCCGATGCTTTTTTTTTCCTTTTTGGTAGCATGATTGAAAATGCCGATGCTGTTATTACACGGCTGTAGACTGACTGTAATTATGCACAATTATAGAGGGACAAAAGATCAGCGGGCAGGTTATATAGTGTGCGCTGGTATTTTTGTTGACTCCGTGAAGATGTCTGTGGCCCGTTTGTGGCTTTTTATCTTTTTTTAAATGATTTTTTTTTTAAATAGTCTTTTCAAAGGCTTTGTGTCGTTCAATCTAACATGCTTAGACGGTGGTATCCAGCTAACTTAATTTTCATCACGGGCCGCTCGTGGTGCACGCAGCAGCCAAATTGTAAGCGGCGAAAGCACATGCTGGAAATGTATAATTGCTAGGGGGAGTAATCATATGCTAAAAATTCTGATTTGGTGCTTATCTTAGTTTTAAGTTTGCCGTTTTGTTCAGATTTGGGACTGTTGAACAAACGAACCTAGATTTTGTGTCAACGGATTTAAGAAATTATGAATGAAGCATCAATGTTTAATTTTTATTTTATTATCAAAACAATTAAAAATATATATTAAATATTTTTTAAAATAATATATATATACATATATACACAATTTTTTTAAAGGAAAGTGCAACATCAAGAGTGTCGAATTAAAATGCAGTAAAAAGACAAATTAAATTATTTGCTTTTGATTTGTTCTCGTCCGAAGTGCTTGGTGGAGGGCCCGTTTCAAAGCTGTTGGAAGTTACGCTTGAGATGAGGTCCTCTCGCCTGAAGCTGAGCCACACTGTGTTTGCTTACAGCGCCAGATGGGTTTCCTTTCTGGTCTTTTTTTTTTTAAACCATCACTATCACTTTATCGCATTCCAAAATTGGTCCCTGCGGTCTCAATGTTCGGGTTATTTGTGAACATTTCTGGCAAGCTCTCTCACAAGCCGTCAAAAATGGAATGATGAGCCACATTTTTCTCTTGTCTGTGCCTCCAGGTTATGCTGCCCAAAAGTTGCCTGAGTCCCAGCGAGAAAGAGAAGGGCTAACCCCTGCCGCAACTCATCCCCCAGCATTTTCCCGCATCCCGTCAGCCAAACGGAGCCATGAGCAACCACAGCGCTCCCAAGCAGGTCACGGATAGTGTAAGTCAGCATGGAAAGCATGTGTTTTGGTTCTCATTCACACTCACTTCGGATTTGCGCTGCCTGCCTCGCTCGTTTCTCGCGTGGCGTTTGATCAATGTTTCAAACTCGCATCTTTGACTCACCCTCGGGAGTCGCGTTGACAGCAGCTTGCGCCGGATTTCTTCTCTGGACGGGACAATCCAAGCCCCGGAGCGCTGCTGGCTCTCGGCCAAAGCAAGCAGCATTCCTCTACCGCACGGAGAGGTCCTCCACATGGGTGACTAAGATCCCTTAGCAGAACATGTCGCGCAAGTTTTGAAAAGGGGGACATATTTTCCCATGCGTATTCCAAGAATGGTAAATTATGATTATGACACGCCAGGAATCTTACGCCAAGTCTTTCTCTCTGACCTTTTACCCACTTTTCTTCGCCACAAGCTCTTTGTTTCTCTCTCAGAGCTCAAGGTTATCATATACAGCAGGAGACAGGAAGTAGTTTATTGCATTTGTCCTCCGATGAGTAGACGGCGACAAATGCTTCTTGGAGAATGTCTTCACTTTCAAAAATGTAATGGAGGAAATACCTGCATTCGTCTGGTTCATTTCCAGTCGTCCCAACCACTTATTGGACGCAGGTCGGGAAACCAAACGCGGCTGAGACGATGTCCAGATTTCGCCAGCCGGACAATTTGGTTAGCTCATGGAGCCACTCGCTAGAGCAAACAAACGAACAATCCTCCATAACTCCCGATAATGCCCAAGGCTAAAAATGGCTCCTCACCAACTTATAAGCTCTCAGCCGTGATGTATCATACCAACATAACTCCTTGACACCAGCCAGAGCTTTGGTGCCATCCTGTCGCTTATATATATATATACAGGTTATTTTTTTTCCTGAAAATTCAAATAGGTAGATTAACTGTAATGCCAATAGCGATCCCCGCATCATTTGAATAGGTTGACCACCCCGCTTTTCCCTCACGCCAACCCCGCTAGGGGCCTCGGCTACTTCTCGGCACTCAGATGGAATCTTTTGCTGTGTGCCGTCAACTGCCCAAATGGAAAGAGCAAATATGTTCAAATAAATATGCGGGTAGACATGAATATTTCTAGTTTGAGTTCTACAGGGCAAAAAAAAAAAAATCATGTCGGTAAGGTGAGTTTTACTGGATAGAGAGAAGTAAAATTGTGTTTGGTAGCAGTGCTTTATCTGCTTCATAATAATGAGGCAGTGATTGCGACAAAAGAAAAAAAAGGCAGTGATTGGGCCATCAAGCATATTAACAACGATAAGCTGCAAGCGCTGATAAACGGGCCTTTGCGCCCCCTCGTCATAGCTAATAACTGCCAAAATTTTGCCGCCATGCTCCGCCCACTTGACATGACGATCTGTATTGGGAGACCTGGAACTCCCCAAAGGGGATCTGATGGGGAGTGAGTTTCAGATGTCATGCTCAGCACCCGTGAAATATGTATATCACAGGTGTCAAAGCCAAGGCCCGGGGGCCAGATCTGGCCCGTCACATCATTTTATGTGGCCCGCAAAAGCAAATCAAGCATGTTAAGTTCCACGATGCTTGCTAAATTCTGAACCAACATTTCAAATGATATCTAATTCATATGATATTGCAAACATGTTCGCATTACCAAATCCCTCATTACATTAATGTAAACACTGTTCAAACAAGTCATTATTCTCGACTTCTGATTTTTAAAACTAGTTATCCATCAATATTTTTGTGTGCCGTCTATGTAATATGGGGTGATTGAACATTTACATGGTTTCATAACGGCCCTCCAAGGGAAACCGTAACAACAATGCGTTAGGGAGGTGCCAGCCAGGCGGCCTCCTCAGCCAGGGTGCTCTGGACCTCGCACTTGAGATTCGTCAGCTCATCACCCACCTGTTAGGCAACGGAAGTGTCCCGTAATTGCTGGGTGTTTGGTAGTAGTTAGGCGAACCTGGTCGGTGAGAGCATCTTCGATCAAATCGAGACCAGACTTGTCTGTGTCGGCTTGGGTCGTCATGGCAAGTTTGTACTGTTAGGGTTTGGATGTGACCCCAATAGCACGACAACAGTCAAGTATCGTTGAAGCCAACACTTGGCGTAGTTTATTGAAGAGTCTTCGCAAAGTCACTCAGGGGGAAGCACGAGGAGTCCACAAGGAACACGAAGCTGCAGGAGGTGGCAACAGACTCCAATGGCGTGGTGACGGCACAAACTTGCACTTGAGGAATGGTCTGTGAGTCGAATTGTACCTGTCCAAACGAGTAGATAGGAAACAGGTGGGTGGTGAGCTGATGAGTCTCAGGTGTGTGGTGAGCTGATGAGTCTCAGGTGTGAGGTGCAGAACACCCTGGCTGAGGAGGCTGCCTGGCTGGACCCTCCCTAACACAATGTGCCCCGCGACAAAAAAGAGTTTGACACCCCTGATGTACATTAATCATCAAGATACACACATTTGCCCAAAAATGGCCATTTCCTTATTTATAGACTTCCTCAAATATTTACGATGCCAGATAGACAACTGGAGTGTAGTTTCATTTCCTTTGTGGGGTGGGAGGAAGGTACCGTAAACGTGCCATAAAAGCAGCTGATATCGATAAGTTATCCCAAATCTGTGCGGGCCGCGGTGTGTCACACTTGCTAGCAGGAAGTGTGGTGGTCAAGACGCTCACTATAGCTATATTGCGGAAAAAAATTGCTTTGTTTGCACTGTGACACTTCCTGTGTCCTCATTGGTTGTTCTCTCAGCTCCGGCCGAGTTAATTATTACATCCCGACAACTGCTGCTCAAGTGGAGGGGGGGAAGTTCTGATGAACTGTCTTTTGGATATGTCGGGTTGAGGCTTGAGTCATGACGTCCTCCTTCCCTGAAGAGCTGTGGACGCGGTCATGTGACTAGGGCTAACGAGAATGAGAAACGTGGTGTAGCTGGATCGAGAATATCACTTGAGTGACTTCCCTACGCCCCCCTTTTTTGGTTTTTTGAATGTTGGTAGCACTCCTGTGAATTGCCTCTATGGACTATCTGTACTCATTCAAGGTGAGTTTGGCATTTCGGCAGTATTTTCCCACAGGCTAAAGAGAAACAGAATTCCTGAGATGAACGCTGTAGCTTCACAAAACTGCCCACGACCGCAGCGGTGTGATAGTTTCGTCCCTCGTGTCTCTTTTTTTGCAAAGAAGTCAGGGTTGCACATAGAAGAGCCAGGAGGTGGGGGGAGTCATGTTTCCCGCGACAACAAAGTCACTTTTAGCTCAAGGAACACAGCAATATATTCGCTTTGACTCCAGAATTAGATTTACAGCATGTGAAATTGTTGACGCCGGTTTTTCCAATGGATGCCTGGGCGGCCTTCAAAACATGAAAACATAGAAATGAAGTTCATCATACTTGCCAGAGATGCTGATTATTAATTCGAATTGTATGTGTAGTTCGCCACAGACGTGTTTTTGCGAGTTAAAGTTGGTTGGACAACCTTTACTCTGATCATCCAATCAGAGGGCAGAAAATGTCGATGTCATTGAGGGGACAGGTCACTAGCCCGAGCTGGTCCTGTGAGGATGAATTTGAAATCTGATTTTAATTTTCAATCTAATCTGATTTGACGAGGGACGGGGCGGGGGGAGAAAAAAATCGGCTTCTGACCAAAAAGCGGAGAAAATAAGCTTTTTTTTTTTTTTTTTTTTTGAAAGAAGCATGATTTTTTTTTAGGTGGGGGTTGTGACACCTCAATTTATAAAATAACAAAATTGTATTTAGCGATATATCACCGTGAGCGATGCTGACTCAACTGTTCAAATGTTTTTTTTCTTTTGTGTTCATCTTTCACACGATTACAAAATACACACTTTTCAACCCGAAATCTGGCCATACCATACACACACATTGTTCACAAATCCAACCTAACGTCATTTCCAGTGATCAGTCGGTTCAAATGCTTTCCAAAACTGAACGTCAAATGTCAAACCGGACGAGATCCACTTCCACGACGACCCCTTAAAAAAAATAATAAAAAAACATCACAGACGTATTTATTTATATATATTATATATGTCTCGCCGACCTCAAGCGGTCAGATTCCAATCGACGAATGCAAACGTCCGCGGCGGTGAGTGAGTTTAGCCTTCCATGTGCCAATGATGATAACCTGTAACCCGATCACATGATAAACTCCACTGTAGTAACCGCTGTCCCTGAAAGGGTTAATAACGCATGCAAAAAAACGCTCACGTCCACACGTTGGGATATGACATGTTCATTGCAACACCCTCCCCCATCTCCTCCGCCGTTGTCCTCTTGAAGTGCTGACTGTGTCGGATTTCAGCCAACTTCCCAGTACACCCATAATCTCCTCCCCAGTCTTTATATGTTGGTGTCACCGCAGCTTGGTTGTATGACCTGCAATGTTAGTGTTGGCCCTCGGGTGCTTTATAATCAAATGGGAAGCGTCTTTGCATGTGTTTATTTGTCCCATCTGTTGACTTCTACACGGTAGAGTCGATACGTCGCCTACCCCCCATGTTTTTGTTTGCCCCTCGGCTCCCCGCGGCTTGTTTTGGCACTCGGCGAGCGCTGGAAAAATGCTCTCACCTACATGAGAATCCCTCGCACGTCTCTCCCAGCTCCGGGGATTGGCTGTGAAAGCGCCGTGTGAAAATAAACCGTTGGGGAAGCTTATGTAGCTGTATTACATTTCCTGTGGAGGTTTTTTTTATTTCTAAAAGCAGTAAAGAAGGGCTGGTGTCATCTAGTCTTGAAAATTAAATGTCAGATTTTTTTTTTTTTTTTTACAAATGTCCCATTTCTGAGTTTGATCTTTTTATTCATTTCCTTCACTTGTAGAAAAAAAACAAACTACAATGACATTATTCCAAACAAGTCTTGCCTAATGTTGTTTTACTGTCGGGGAATTTGCTTGATTTCTCCTGATACTAAACAAGCTTGGGAAGGAAAAAAAAAGAGCTTCCTCTTGGAAAAATATCAGCATATGTAAACACAATGGTTGAAAATAAATATATAAAATAGTTGCAGCTTGGAAGCTTTAACAACAAATGAATCACGTAACGTTCAGTGCGATTCGTTTCTTGCCTTTCAACGGGATCCATAAAGTTATTCCACTCGTCATCTGTTTCTGGTCGCGTTATATGAAAAATGCTCACGAGCACCGGCAGAAAAGTCATAAAAAAATACTCGGAGTCATGTTAGTGTAACCAACCATAGATGCCCCTAAAAATAAATAATAGATCAAATCGTTTCATTGTAACAATTTGAGACCACTGGGGCTGGGGGCGCAAAATATTCAGTCGAACACTCAATATTAGGCAGTGCAACTACAAAAATATTGTTATATTGATTCCATTAGTGAAAAAAACAAAATGGTGAGTGGAAATGCAGGTAGTCATACAGGAAGGAGCTGTTAATGAGTAATCGTCAGATGCTTTAGCAGTACTTCCTGCTGCACAGGAAAACAGTAATACACTGTTGACATCACGTGACTCTCCCCGTGGGTGCTCTCGCACACCTGGCCAGTAATGACGGCCTTCTATGCCGATATTTCCCTCGGCGACACGAAAAACGATCCGTTGCGACTGTGACGTGGGGTAAAAAAAACAAAACAGGACGGCCATTGTGTACAACCGAAGGCTTTTGAGAGGCGCCGTCAGGTCACGTGACGCTTCATCACCAGGAGCTCTCGTCTGCACCACAGCTCCCTCTAGTGTCCGTTGAATGAACTACTCTTTCACTCGATAAAAGAAGCAATGTCGACGGGTCACACAAACTTCTGTCTTGGGAGTGAAGGAGAAACAATATTCTATTTGTTTGGTGCGGTTTTTTTTCAGTTATATTTTTAAAAACTCATTAAAATATTAAATTTCTTTCTGCCTACACTATTAAAACTGCTGAAGATTACTTCTAAATGCGATAGTCATGCAGCATTTAAGTAGATACATATTACTACATACTAAATTGACTGATTGTATGTAAATAATAAGAAAAAAAATGTGTGGGTTCTTATCCTACTTTCAGTGCTGACGGTAAGTGCTACAATGTACCTTATTAGCGTAGTGGTGTAGTATGAGGCACAATATGCCTTGGTGGCCCGCAGTTCTGGGTTTGAATCTGGGCTTTGACCTTCCAGTGCTTCATTTAAGACTCTAAATTGTCAATGTGAGTGTGGAAATTTTGAGCGCCACGTGCTCATCGCTGTTTTGTTTGGCCTTTCAGCCTGAGCCGTCGTCTCCGCACAGGCCGCCCCAACTGGACGAGGACGACGATGGCGACCTGAACAAGGCGTTGGGGGTCCAACGTTTCCAGCACATCCTCAGGCCTTCCACTTCCGTGCCAGACGAGCAGCACCACAACTACCACGAAGAGGACATCGAATGTAAGCACCACTTTGCCACAATCTGACACGCTCAATTTCCCTAAACCCAAACTGTCCCCCGTAGACCACCGCCACTCCTCCCACCACATCCACCGCCCTTTGTCCAAGTTGCCCCAGGACGGGCGCCACAAAAAGAGCAGCAAGAAGAGGCGTAAGGAAAAGGACCACAAGAGCACCCACGCCCCCGGCAGCGTGCCCGTCGAGGAGGTCGAGGATGAGGACCAGCAGCAGGAGGAGGAGGAAGGGCAGGAAACCAGCGCCGCCTCCTCTTCCGAGCCGGTTGGGGTCAAGGATGTGGAAGTAATGACATCGCACACACAAATTGAGGGGTGCTATGGGTGGGGGTTGCATAATTTCCTTTATTAATATTTGAGTACAGTCTAAATTATTCAGGAGTGGCTCTCGGGTTGCGTCACTGTGATCATAATGTTTCTTTTTTGAGTGAACATTTTTTTTCTATTTGCTTTCGTTTTGGTTTACCTCTACTAAGGTGGTAGCACGGTTAGTTCTATCTACTGCATCACCACATATGAATACTGGAAATGGTAAATACTGTAATTTTGATTTAGATTGCAGGCTAATTCTCTGCTGTGCGACAAAAGCAAAAAAAAAAAAAAGAAAAATACGTAGGCCGGTGGGTTTTGTAGAATATGTAATTCGGTGATTACAGAGAGCCAATAAATCAATAAATCACTCCATCCAATCCAAAATTCACCATTTCAAAATTAGAATATTCCACATGAAACAATTAAAAAAAAAAAAAAAAAAGAAATTGGCGTCCTGAAAAATCTTTTGTGTGTCCAATGAATTTGAATAAAATGAATTTTCACATCTCAATGAACTTTCTGACTATTTTCTAATTTGTTGAGATGCACCCATACATTTTGTGCACGACACCAAATAAGAAGCTGCCAAATTAAGATGTCTAAAATGTCACATCGGTACTTTTGACGCAATGTTTTGCTTGCGTCCTGCAGTTCTTCTTGTCTGATGACGACCACGTGGACGCCCCCACCCGGGATCTGGACGTGGTCCCGCACTCCGCCGTGGGAGCCGATCCTGACGACGGCACGTCCACAGAGTGAGTGTTGTTTGTAATTGTGTGTGGGTGTGCGCGTGTGTGTGTTTGTGCGCGTGCGAGCACACTGTACGTTGCCGTGTCTCCGGCATCCAGCGATCCCGCTGTGCACCCCAGTAATCCCGTATATCAGCTGTCGCTCTAGACGGCGCAGCACACCTCCACAAGAGGCCAGGCTCCACCTATAACATTTTGCCCCTCGCCATGTCGCTGTCTTGAGTCTGTGACCGGGGGATCAAGCAGAAAGTACACACAGTTCGCTGGAACTTTAAAGCTTGGAATTTATCTGATCGAAGATACTGTAAGCTTTGACTTGTTGGACGGTGAGTTTGGGCCTTGTTTGATTTTCTTATTTATTGATTATTATTTATTGAAGTTTTGCTTCTTTTAATGGCATAAGGTTTGTAATTACTATAAGTCCTCTTTTGGTAATTAAGAAAATGACATCTCCCTTGTCAACCCCCCGCCCCTCCCCCCTCCCCAAAAAAAACGTATAAATGATATCGCGTGATCTGGTAATTTTTCTGGGTTTCAATTGCCCCCCCCCCCCCAAAAAAAAAAGCCACGGTCAAGCCAGAATTTCCAATATGATGTACTAAGCTGAAGTTGGAAATTTCATAATCAAACAGAAAAAAAAATCCCCAACCTCAGCAAGTTTCGTTCTGTTTGTGTTAACACAGCTAAAATATTTGCCAAAAAAAAAAGGGAAGCAAGGTGGACAAAAAAGGCAAACGGAGCACAGTGTTAGGGTTTGGATGTGACCCCAATAGCACGACAACAGGCAGGTAACGTTGAAGCCAACACTTGGCGTAGTTTATTGAAGATTCTTCGCAAAGTCAGTCAGGGGGAAACGCGATGAGTCCACAAGGAAATGTCCACACAAGGAACAAGAAGATGCATGAGATGGCAACAGAGTCCACTGGCGTGGTGACGGCACGAACTTGCACTTGAGGAATGGTCTGTGAGTCGAATTGAACTGACCTGGAATGAGAAAACCAATGATTGAGAGGATTATCAGGTTCTCTCATGTATTCTCAAACTGTAAAAAAAACTTTAATAATAATGATAATTTTCTTCCAGGAAGCCAGAGTTGTCAGACATCCCCAGCTCGCCGCATTCGGATCACCCGCCGCTCGCCCGCTTGTCCTCGACAGGCCGCAGCTACGACCTGCAGGATCGGCGGCGAACCGGCAACATGACGGGCGCCGAGCAGGCCAAATACCAGCGCATCCCCACCGACGAGATCGAGGCTCAGACACTCGTCTCCGCCGACCTGGATGGCATCAAGAGTGAGTGCGGCGCATACCGTTGGAATGAGGGAGATATTATTTGACTGAACAGTGGCATGCAGCCCCCCTCCCCTTCACCCTTGTTATGAAATTCGCCCCTCCCGCTGTCAGCTGAGGCCTCTGGATGGCAGCCCGAGCCCGCACGGTGCTTAATTGCCAAAGCTGGGCTGACATCGGGTTCACCACCCCGATTAATTAGCGGAAGAAAGTCAGAAAAAGCCACTCTGGCCGGGCTATGGGGATGTGCGGTCTTTAGGGGGCTTAGTGACACAAACGTCCCACCATCATAAATCAATGTTGGCATAGAACAAAGTAGAAACACTTTCTTATCATATTTAAATAGATTTTTCTGCTATCTGTACTTGAGTATTTCTTTTCTGATGACTAAAAAGCAATATGGGCGGCACGGCGGGCGAGTGGTTAGCTTCGCAGCGCAGAGGTGCAAGGTTCGATTCCCGCTCCGGCCTTCCTGTCTGGGGTTTGTGTTCTCCCCGGGCCTGTGTGTGTGGGTTTTCTCCGGGTATTCCTCCCACTTTCCAAAAACATGCTTGACAAGTTATTGACACTCGAAATTGTCCTCAGGTGTGAGTGTGAGCGCAGTATGTTGTTCATCGATGTGTGCCCTGCGATTGGCTGGCAACCAGTTTGGTGTGTGGGGCGTTCGGGGGTGTGGTGGGGTGGATGAAAATCAATATCTGTAGTTCAGGCTTCACCTCGTTTACGTTTTTGGCAACATATTGTAACATACTTTCCAAGATGTGTGCTTACTTACTTAGTCTACACTCTACTTTTACCAATCTTTTTGTTGTTGTTGTTACATTTCTACTAACCGGTATGTCCAAACTATCAGTACCGGTAGTTTTGCCACATCTGCTGTAAATCATCCTGGGAAAGCAGCTCTGTGCCTGGCTGCTGGTCAACAATAGGAATTATTAGATCGCCAGTACTCCCCTTTTGTTCCACCCCAAGCAAATTAACGCTACTGTGCGCTGATCTGCTCTGATGGTTTCAGGCAGGGGGGAGTGAGGGGGGGGGGGGGGGGGGTCAGGCGGCGGTCAAGAAATGACCACTTTTCCCCCCAATTGGTCAAAACATTCGTCGCGTACTCACCTGTGTGAGCGGAGAGCGCCTGCCCTCTCCCTTCAAGAGTCGCCGCGCCCGCCTGCTCACCCTGGCGGCTGACATGATGGATCTGCCTCACTTCGGACCGTCGCAGTTCTTAAAAACGCTCGTGAACACGATCGCGCGACAGTCTTAGATGAGTCAGTCAATGCAGAACAGAATTAGAAGCATCACGGTTTGTTACATAGGACCTACCGACCCAGACAAAGGTAAGACCATTGGGATTCAATGAGATTGTTTGTGTTGCCACTTTGACGCGGCGATTCTTAGTCTGTTCCCTCTCGTCGTATGTGGAATCACCTTAAATTAAATGGTCAAACTGTACAATGTTCCAGTGACTTGCACTTTTTTTATTTAATTTTTTCCCCCCCATCCTGTACGGCTCATTTGTGAAGTGCAGTTCAGTTGTATTTAACTTTGAACACATTCAGTACCAACCAAGTCTGAAAAGACGTTTAAAAACGTCTTTGGGAGTGAATGAGTTAAGTACAATACATGAGCATTTAATCGCAACACCGACGTCTGTTCTCCGCCACCAGGCCATCGCTTCGAAGATGTCCCCGGCGTTCGCAGACACCTGGTCCGAAAGAGCACCAAAGGCCAGGTGGTGCACACGGGCAAGGACCACAAGGAGTCCGCCACTCGCAGCCGAAAGCAGGACCGCACCCCGCATGAGGTAAGAATGCCCGTCAATACCGTAATGCGTCACGGGACAAAATCAATAAATCATGTATTCATTTCATTTTAAATTTTATTTAATATTTGTCATTTTCCATGAACGGATCAATTCTACTTCTATCCATTTCCATTTGAAACATTGCTTTGGGTCACAACTAGTCTCTAAATGGATTCAATTCGTGAACTGTGGTTCCACTGGACAATCCAACGATGCTTGACATTTCCGAATATTCTTCAAGTTGACTTTCAGTCATACTTGGCTAATCGAAAACTTCCCGCGATCGTCTCCATCTCTCGGGTGGAATTTGTGGATGGGTGGACGGGCTGATGAATGATGAATGAATGACTTCTTTCCGTCCACACAAGGCAACCGGACACCAGGCGCTCTTGCCGTTATGATTTATTAACGCACACGCACGCAAATTCTTATATGCGGTCAGCCCGTCAGCTACAATAGATGCCCATGTGGGTCCTTTGAGACCTCTCTCCTGTTCCGTTTCGCTCCCCACCCCATCAGCCGACGCCGGTGGTTCTGTACCGCTCCTTCTCTCGGCCCAAAGGCGTCCTGCTGGACGCGGGCGCCAGCGCGGTGGCCGCCACGTACAAGAAGGTGAGCCCAGCGAGGTGTGACCCCCCCCCCCACCCCCCAATCCCTGCCCCCAGCCTCCTGTGTGAGCGTGATCTCACAGGCATGCGGCGGGTGAAGCTCGGCACAGATGGCGCTCTTTAATAAGCTCGCGAGCATGGCGTGAGACCTAAATATTGGCTCTTTTGGACAAAAGCGGCTTTGTTTGTTTGTCAGCACGACGTGTGAAGTGCTTTGAAGAGCTCACCTGGTCGGCCGCTAACCATCTCGGTAGACCAGGTGCCAGGAAAACTAAAGCCATAACTGATATTGATCCCATGTTCACTTGGGATAACATCCCAAGTAAATTACCACTGTAAATTTCCCCAGTGTGGGACAAATAAAGGATATCTTATCTTATCACAAAAACGTCAGAAAACACTTACGATTTCTTATAAAACACCATGAGTATATCTTGGAGCATTTACATTATTAGTTGTCCCCTGGTATATTTATGACATTTATTTATCAATTTTTTTCATTGTTTAAATCATTTAGTAATTATTATTATTATTATATATTTTTTTGTATGTACTATTTTAAAAAATTGTATCTACAAATGCCCTCACCTATTTGTCGGTTAAAAAAATAAATAAATACATCTTTAATGTGGCCCGACCCCTTGAGAGCGATTGTTTGCCCGCTTGCGATTGGCATACATTTTTGCATGGTCACTTGTTGCTAAGCAAAGTTAATTGATCTCAATTCAATATGTATATATCAGACAATTAACAAATTAGACTTTTTTTTTGGTTTGGGTTTTTTTTCCTCACATGCTTCCAAGGCGTTAAATTTCATTCATATTTAATTTTTGAGAATGATTTGTTGCACTTTATTAATTAGGTTAAAAAAATGGTTCGGGCTGATGGTTTCAAAAGTTTGAAAACCACTGCTTTGAGAACTCCCTCACTAAGCGTGGAACCTGCGCCCCCCCCCCCTCAGGTGTTCGTGGAGCTGAATGAGCTGACCATGGACAAGAACCAGGAAATGCAGTGGAAGGAGACGGCCCGCTGGATCAAGTTCGAGGAGGACGTGGAGGAAGAGACGGACCGCTGGGGCAAGCCCCACGTGGCCTCCTTGTCCTTTCGCAGTCTGCTAGAACTCCGCAAGACCATCGCACACGGTACGAGGTCGAAACCATGTACCCAACATTCAGAGGTCTTCCATGCCACAGTCCAATTTCTAGTTTACCACCATGAAATGTTGCAGATATATTCCACACCCACACATACGAGGTGAAAATCTCAATACTCGCTCTCTCTCTTGCTCCCACATTTCTCTAAATAAGAGGCCGAGCGTGCTCGCTTCAAGCTCGTTGTCACTCCCAAGTGAAGTTGACTGTAAAACTGGGGCGCAAAACAACAAAAGATTAAACATTGTATATTTAAATGTTCAAATATGAACAAAGAAATGTCAAATGACATTCTGCTAGCTTCATTCTAACAAATAATCAACTCCATAGATGGTGCTAACCAAAAATGGCAACCGCGTAACCATTACTAAGCTAACGCACATTGAGCACCAACATATCCAAACAGGTCACACAACAATAATACTCAGGCATATTCTTTCTTCCGCATTTCTGTTTGCGCAGGTGCCGTGCTGCTGGACCTGGACCAAAAGACCCTGCCCGGCATCGCCCACCAGGTGGTCGAGAAGATGATCATTTCAGACCAGATTAAAGCCGAGGACCGCGCCAACGTCCTGAGGGCCCTGCTGCTCAAGCACAGGTGAGCGCCAATCGCATCTCCCCCACCCGCCGAGCTCATTTCCTCTCACCAGAGCCCCGCAAATTCCTCAAAGATTAAAATTTGTCCAAGACTGGAACAGAATCGCATCTGCACAGGATGTGATTCTTTTGCCAAATCGTCTTCTTCCCAGCCATCCGAGCGACGACAAGGAACACAGCAGCCCCTTCCCCAGGAACATCTCTGCCGCAAGCCTGGGTAGCCTCATGACCCACCACCATGTTGCCAATCATACCCACACGCCCGAGCCCTCAGTCACCGACCCGCTGATGAGCAGCGCACACGCGGCGGGCGACTGCGACACGCACATTGACGTCGAAAAGAATGACGTGCAGGTACTTTTGGTGTACACTGCTGTAGTAGCCTTATCACGAATAAAAACAAGCAAATATCGGCGGCCTGGTAGTCCAGTGGTTAGCACGTCAGCTTCACAGTGCAGAGGTACCGGGTTCGATTCCAGCTCCAGCCTCCCTGTGTGGAATTTGCATGTTCTCCCTGGGCCTGCGTGGGTTTTCTCCGGGTGCTCCGGTTTCCTCCCACATTCCAAAAACATGCGTGGCAGGCTGATTGAACACTCTAAATTGTCCCTAGGTGTGAGTGTGAGCGTGGATGGTTGTTCGTCTCTGTGTGCCCTGTGATTGGCTGGCGACCAATTCAGGGTGTCCCCCGCCTACTCACCGAAGACAACTGGGATAGTCTCCAGCACCCCCCGCGACCCTAGTGAGGATCAAGCAGTTCGGAAGATGAATGAATGAATGAATGAACAAGCGAAAATCGACTTAATATTACAGAAACGTAGTCGTCTGAGGATAAAGAATATATGCCTGTGAGTTATGTTGTATTTGTTGGCCCGAACAGAAAGAGCCCACCGTGGTGTCGGGCATGCATCGCTCCAAGTCCAAGCACGAACTCAAGCTCCTCGAGAAGATTCCTGAAAACGCCGAGGCCACCGTCGTCCTCGTGGGTGAGTCATCTTGCTCAAAGCAACGAGGGGCCGTTGACTCACCCCTGCGAGGTGTTGAGTGTTTGCCGTTTTCCGCCGCCTTGCAGGCAGCGTGGACTTCCTGGAGCAGCCCACCATGGCGTTTGTACGGCTGCAGGAGGCGGTGGAGTTGGAGTCGGTGCTGGAGGTTCCCGTGCCCGTTCGCTTCCTGTTTGTCCTGCTGGGGCCCCCCACCACCAGCATGGACTACCATCAGATAGGGCGCTCCATCTCCACGCTCATGTCCGATAAGGTGCGTGCACCGAGCGCGAGCTCATTTTATTTTATTTTTTTGTGGGGTGGGGGGCTTCGTCCTTCAAAAGGAAGTTAAAAATTTAATTTGAGATGACACTGTAGGTACTATATTTGCATTGTGGTCATCTACAAAATATTTAAGGGGAAAAAAATTGTCAGCAAAATTTACATTTTAATTTTGGCACTAAATTTGAAATTTTACAATAATAATGGTGATTTTTTTTAAATGAATGAAGTACATTTTCTAACAATAAAGTGAAAATATTACAAGAATAAATTTGTAATGACCAACATTCAAAGAAAAAAAAATCTACATGTAGTAAGCTAAAAGTCGAGCATCAGACGGAAAATGTAAACATGACTAAAAAGATGTAATATTTTGTTTTTGATGGCGCAAGAATGAGTTAAAAATCGAACAAGAATAAAGTCATACTTTTACATGAATAAAGTTTCAATTTTACCCAAATAAATTCCAATTATTATGGGAATGGAATTTTTTTCTGAGAATAAAATCCAAATATGAAGAAAAAAATGAAATTGAGAATTAGGTTAAAAAATCTTAAAGAAAAAAAATCTGGGAGTAAATTTAAAATATGACAAATCATGACTAGTTAAAATAAGAGGAAAAGAAATATTAATCATTAGGATACATTCAAAATATCAACAGTACCATATTTATACTCATTATTAATTCATATTAGTGATTTGTTTTTTAATCCCAAAATGAGGATAATTTATTTATTTATTTTTCGCGGTAAATTCTAAATATGAAAATAAAGTCAGAATATAGTCCATCTGAACATTTTTTTTTTTTGTCGAGCAAAGCCATTATTTTCGTCTTTGACTGACTCAAATTTCCAAATTGAACACGCATCGCAGCAATTCCACGAGGTGGCCTACCTGGCGGACGACCGGCAGGACCTCCTGAACGCCATCAACAGCTTCCTGGACTGCAGCATCGTGCTGCCGCCGTCAGAGATGGGCGGCGACGAGCTGCTGCGCTCGGTGGCCCGATTCCAGCGGGAAATGTTGCGCAAGCGGGAGGAAGGAAAACTGCTGGCCGACGAACCCAAAAGCCTGGAGGAAAAAGGTAAACCTTGAAAAATCCAGCACGCTTGAGAACTTGTCGTAACCTCCCCGCCCGTCTAACCGCGCAGAAGCCCTTATCACGCCTTTCAAGAAGTCCGATGACCCCTTGGAGCGCACCGGCCGGCCCTTCGGCGGCCTGATCCGAGACGTGAGGCGGCGCTACCCAAACTACGTCAGCGACTTTAAGGACGCCCTCAACAGCCAGTGCATGGCCGCCGTCATCTTCATCTACTTCGCCGCCCTTTCGCCGGCCATCACGTTCGGAGGGCTGCTGAGTGAGTGCCCGCGGCGAGCACATTTTGCCGTCGTTCTGAGATGCTAACTTTGTGCCTACGTGGTTCTCAAGGCGAGAAGACGGAAGGTCTGATCGGTGTGTCGGAGCTCATCGTGTCCACCGCTGTGCAGGGCGTCATTTTCTGCTTGCTGGGAGCGCAGCCTCTGCTGGTGGTGGGCTTCTCCGGACCGCTTTTGGTCTTTGAAGAAGCGTTTTACACTGTAAGCCCTCAATCCAAACGCACCGAGCCAAAATCTTGAAAACTATCCCCCTAACCCCGTAAGGCCCGCAGTACACAGAGCGACCGAAAGCAACTGAACTGGAAAATCACGCCAAAAAATAAAATAAATTAAAAAATTGACTTATTTTACCAAAATAGCACTTAATAATATTGAACTTTTATACAAATATAAATAACCACATAATATGTAAAGAATTAAACTATTTTGCCCACATTTTTGCTTTAATTCAAAGGACGTTGTGCTGCTCCTTCTGTCATGCATGCTTTTGCCACTAGGAGGCAATAGAATACATATAGGAAGTCACTCCTCGGTAATATCGGCTGTTCTTCGCAGAGGACAAAGAATATATGATTACGGGTACTTTTATATTTGTTGACATGTGTTGCTGTCATGAGAACTCAATCCTGACCCCCGCACGTTGCACGACAGTTCAGTCGGGTTAGGCCACATCGCTCAGTGTACGGCGGGCCTAAACGAATTCATTAACTTCATCGTGTTTACGTTGTGCCGATGCTGTCGTTTGTCAATATTTGTGCGTGCAAGTTGGAAACAAAAACCTTTTTGTGGTCCCAGTTCTGCAAGTCCAGCGACATGGAGTACCTGACGGGTCGCGTCTGGATCGGCGTGTGGCTGGTGGTCATCGTGCTCGTCACTGTGGCTTTCGAGGGCAGCTTCCTAGTGCGCTTCGTCTCGCGTTTCACGCAGGAGATCTTCTCCTTCCTCATCTCGCTCATCTTCATCTGCGAGACCTTCATGAAGCTCGGCAGGGTAAATAACAAGCACCAAAAACTTAAAAAAAATAATAAAAAAATAAGGCTTCCTGATGTGTTAGCGTCCTTGATGCTAACGCAAGCGGACTTAATCGGTCCCTGCACAACGTTCAGAACTCAAGGCTGAAACGAGTGTGTTTTTCTAACAAGTGGAGTTTAAATCTCCGTTGACGGATTGGAGTTGAATGTTTAGTGGATGGAGAGTTTATTATCCGGGCTTATGGTTTTTTTTTTTCCAAATTAGTCTGCAACGCAAAATCTAATTTAGCGGAAACTATGGGAGTAACAATCGCCAGGTTTGAAGTCAAGCCAAACTAAATCTGCGTCACGTGACGTTCAGGACAAAATACCAAGCATTTCCACATACAGTGAAACTCCTCTACAACGAAATCATGTTTGCAACAAGAACATTTTCACAACAGGGGACTTTTCACTGCAGCAAATTTTATCTCTGATGTAAACACAAACACACACAAAAAAAGGTATATGTGTACAAGTATGAGCATACACTTATTTGACACGTCATATAGCCAGCATAGAAAGAAAAAAAGGTAAAGAAATTGCGAAATTCACGACCAGCATTTCATTTCACTTACATGAATTTATTGCATAATGTCTTTTATTTTACTTCATTTTTCATTTTTATTACTTTTATCCTGTCTTTAAGCGTGAAAGCTTTTCTTAACTCCTTAGTCTGCAAAGGTCCGTTTTGTAGCCATTTTAGCAATGCAACGTTCGTGCTGAGTCTGAAACAAATACTTCCTGTACAACTGCGCATTTGTTGTAGTGAATCTCATTGCGAGGCAAGCGCAGACAAAATGATTTCGTACAACAGAACTTTTCATTGTAGGGGGTGCAGAAAAGTGGGAATGGCTTAAATGCATGAAAGTGTTTTCACACTAGGGGGAATTTTTCCCCATGTAGGTTTCGTTGTCGAGTTTCACTGTATATATTAATAAAATTTAAAAAATATATAGTAATGAACTATACTGGTCACTGGGCAGATTTTCAAGCAGCACCCTCTGAAGCGCTGCCACCTCAACCCGCTCCTTCCTTTAAACGACACGGCGGCCCCGAACGCCTCCGCGGAAGACGTCACAGCAAACCCGATCAACATCGGCAACATCACCGCCCTTCCCGAGGTGACCAAGACCGCCGGCCCGACGGACGAACCCAACACGGCGCTGCTGTCGTTAGTTCTCATGGCCGGGACGTTTTTCATCGCTTTCTACTTACGCAAGTTCAAGAACAGTGCCTTCTTTCCCGGAAGGGTGAGAAATAAGAGTACATCTTTGTTGCTTTGATATACAAAAGTCTTTTGTTCAAAACAAAAAAAAAAAATCACATTTCTTGCTCTCATTGTTCCCGTGTCGTGCCCTCAGCTACGCAGGATTATCGGCGATTTCGGGGTGCCCATCGCCATCCTCGTCATGGTACTTGTGGACAACAGTTTAGACGACACATACACACAAGTAAGACTCTAATCCCAAGCGGGTCACTTCAGAAAAACCCAATCAAATATTTTGATTTCTGCGTAGAAACTGAACGTCCCACACGGCTTCTCCGTAACCAAGCCCGAAAAGCGCGGCTGGATCATCAGTCCGCTGGGACGCGACGGGGATTTCCCCGTCTGGATGATGTTCGCCTGCTGCCTCCCCGCTCTGCTCGTCTTCATCCTCATCTTCATGGAGACTCAAATCACCACGTGAGTGCGCGAAAAAACCTCCGCCATGCATCTAACATGAACCCATGTTACATAAACAACTCTGTTCAGTTTTGGAACACCATCAATAGTAATGGCGACAAGTCTAAATATCATTGCATTAACTGGCGACGTCACACAAAACCTGAACTCGAAAACAAATACGTGAACTCGAAAAATATTTTTTTCAAGAAATATGACAGCGTCCTGTCGTTCTCCCGACAGGTTGATCGTGAGCAAAAAGGAGCGCATGCTGGTGAAGGGCTCCGGCTTCCATCTGGACCTGCTCCTCATCGTGGCGCTGGGCGGCGCCTCCGCGTTTTTCGGCCTGCCGTGGATGGCGGCCGCCACCGTGCGCTCGGTGACGCACGTCAACGCCCTCACCGTCATGAGCAAAGCCGTGGCCCCGGGAGACAAGCCTCGCATCCAGGAGGTCAAGGAGCAGCGGGTGACTGGGCTCCTGGTGGCCGTCATGGTCGGTGGGTGTCCGTGCCACGATGCCAATCCCGGAGTTAGATCGGATTCGGGCTGGATCCCGCTTGGGTTATAACGCATCTGTCTGCAGGCATGTCCATCGTGATCGGAGACCTCCTGCGTAAGATCCCACTGGCAGTGCTGTTCGGGATCTTCCTGTACATGGGCGTGATGTCGCTCAACGGCATCCAGCTGAGCGAGCGCATAATGCTGCTGCTCATGCCCCCAAAGTACCACCCCGACCACAGCTACGTCCGCAAGGTGGGAGCCGCATTCAAGAAACGTCCCAAACTTCGGATATGGCTATGGAAGGAAATTTGAATCTTGGAGAAAAACGGAACTCGTGGTCTGCTTTTTCCCCACTTTTCCGACAGGTACGAACGCTGCGCATGCATCTGTTCACCTGCATTCAAATGGTGTGCCTGGCCGTGCTGTGGGCCGTCATGTCCACGCAGGCATCGCTGGCCTTCCCCTTTGTGCTCATCCTCACCGTGCCCGTCAAAATGTTCCTGTTGCCACGCATCTTCACCTCCCGCGAGATGATCTGCGTATGTGGTCTTTTTTTTTTTCTTATTACCGGTACATATTCTTTTGATCCAGCTTTCATTTTACAAAAGCTCAATTGTTGTTTCCAGCTGGACGCAGACGACGCCGAGCCGACGTTCGACGAGCGTGAGTGTCACGACGAATACTCTGAGATGCACATGCCTGTGTGAACCGCCACCCCAGCTCCGGACCCGAGTAGCGCCACCCACTGGGAGGCCCCCCTCGGCACACCCAGCTAACTTCCTCACCTGCTGCCTGTGTATCATGTCCACAAGCATTTACATAATACGTTTTTATATAATTATTATTAGACTCTATTTCAGGGGATTCCAAAATCGTGACGCATTTACGCTTGATCGACACGCAACATGATTCTTTTTTTGTTTTGTTTTTTTTAACCCTGAAAGGTTTGCTCTGATTCACATTGAATATGTGACGAACGTAGAGGAACGTTCGCACGCTGACTTACCGTTGCCTTACCAACAAGTGCCTTATATGAAGGAACTACTAAAGTGTGTACTTGGAGGACATCTGGACGGCCTCGCCTTTCACTTTACTCGACGCTAGTAGCACTTTTTGTTTTGTAAATGAAGACACCAAATCAAAAATGACTATAACACAGTGTGATTGTTTTGAATCGTTAAATCTCATAACGCGTGTTTTTGTCAAGGTGACAGACAACCTGGAGGTGATTTGTTGCAATTTTCCACATGTTCTTTTTTTTACGATGCCCTCAAATGCAAAAAGTTGAGGGATGATCCTTTGACGTTTTGCTTCATTATGTAGCAGTGACCAGAAATGGTTATTTTCTGTCTGTATTTTTTCCCCCCATATATACTAAAATGCATTGCATTTGACATACACTGTACATTTAAATTAGTGATAAGGAACACAAAATACACTGGTTTACAACTACAACATAGCTCAATAAGCTAGCAGGCTACTACCTAGTTCAGTATATTGTAGCTCCCTAGTTAGCCTGCCAAGCTAACTAAGGCGCTTCTACCTAGCATAAGCTATCCTAGACTAGTTAGCTTGAAACGATAACTAGCAAGCTACTACTTCACCTATTTAAACAATTATCTTTTAGATTAGCTACCATGACAAGCCTACGAACAAGCTACAGCTTAGTCTATTATCATAGACTAGCTAGCTTGACAAGCTAATTTATGTGGCACTAGTTACCTCGTCAAGTTAGCTAGTCAAACTTGGTGATTGCTACTTTGTTACTACATGCGTGCTAGTCCCCTTGTCAGGCCAGCTAGTCTAACTATAGTAACCAGCTATCCCATCACACTGCTTAGTTTATCTGTCTTAACTTTTATCCTTCCATCTTACCTAGCTAGGTAATCTATCGAGCCATCTTAAATTTCCACACTAGTTCGCCTTAGCTTGCTAGTAAGCTTGTCAAGGCTAGCTAGTTTGCCTATCTGAGCTCGCTACTTAGCTTATCAAACTAGCTGACCTAACGGTGAGGTAATGTAGTCAAAATAGCCACCAGGGGGAGACAAAAACACTTTATTATTATATTATGATATATGGGGGTGGAAATCAAGCACAGTATAGGGCACTCGTCACGTGTTATATTTTTTTGCAGGAATATTTCGTCTTGCCAAACAATTCGTCTGACATCTAACCAACATTCCACCATTTGTTCTGAAATGGGCGCCATGACGATCGTAGACAATGATAATTCAAACGAGAGGATAAGGCTCTTGAAATGTTGTTTTTGTTTTGTGTTCGAAAAAAGAAAAAAATTGTGTCCTGTTACTCAAGTCTGTGGTGACATCACCAAAAAAGTGCCTGCGGGACCATGAAGTCGTGAATTAAAAGAGGTGACTATTTAGCTGTTGCATTATCAGCTTTACCGCTTGTTCATATTCGTGGTCACACACGCGTTTAGTTTTAACGTTTGTTTGTAGTGCTTGTGAATGATGTGACAGTGTTTTGTGTACATGTCCATGATGAGAATGTAACAAAGAGGCCACTAGTGAAGCTCCCTGGTACAGTTGATGCTTCAAATGTTGATGACAAATAAAAGTTATTTTCTATTTATTCCCCATGTCACTTTTGGTCCATTTATCACTTGCCAAATTGGTGTCAGAAGTGGGATCTGCCTTTTTTCGTCACTTGCTAATAGTCAGATCTGTGTCTATTGCTAGCCAGACTGGTATAAGAAATGGGATCTATGTTGGTTTCAGAAGTGGGGTTTATCTTTCTTTCTGTCATTCACACCATTGGTACCAGAAGTTGAATCCATTTGTCGATCGCTCACCATATTGGTGTCAGAAGTGGCATCTGCCTGCTGTGCACCACTTTGTAACAGAAATTGGGTTTATCTATATTTGTTTCTGTGTATTTGTGGGTTCTCTGTGTATTTAACACTTGCAACATTGGAATTACTCTTGGATTGACTGATCACATTTCTCTTGCTTGGCCCATTGGTGTCAGAATGTTTCACTTGTTTCATTTTGGGACTTCCTCCCACCTCTGCTTAGCAGTTCCAGTTCCACATTGTTTCAGACATTTTGTTGTTGATGCATTTGTGGGGGCGGGAAAAACGAGGGCTGGATTTCCCGGCGACGAGAGGATGAAGCGGAGAAGGAGGTGGAGAACGACCACAAAACAAACGGGACGTTACGGCACTTGAGAAGATGGCCGCTTTGTTTCTGCTGCTCACCGTCGGAGTAACTTCGTTATGCGCCTCCACCCAGGCGCAAGAAGCTTACGGAAAACTCGAGGAGACGTTCAAGAAAGGTGTCGACTTGTCACTGGAGAAGCTCAGCGAACACGCCGCCATCCAGAACCACTTTCTCTTCTTCAAGAGCGTCACGAAGTCTAACGTGGAGGTACTTTTAGCAATCGAGTGAGAGAATGTAGAAGGATTTATCCGTTTCGCTTATCCTCACGAGGGTCTTCAAAGCAGGAGGTGGGGTAAACCATTAACTGGTTGCACGGGACGCATCAACAAACAACTATTCACACTCACAATCACACCTTCGGACAATTAAGAGTGTTCAATTAACCTACCGTGCATGGTTTTGGAATGTAAGAGGAAACCGGAGTACACGGAGAAAACCATTGCAAGCACTTGGATAACATACACAGTGAAGCGGGCGTGCAAACAATCGACCACCGAGTCGCGGTCGAGAAATCAATGCAATCGAAAAGAGCTTGTAATTTCATTTTTAGCCGCTCCGCTTATATGGCGCTAGTGAGCAACGATGGTAACAAAACGGAAAGTCTAGAACTACCAATGAAGAATCGAATTCAAAGCATTCCAACACGTTTGTGTGTTTTATCTACTGTCAAAAGCCTGAAAATTAAATACAATCTGATCTAACGTGTGTACCAAATTATTCGTTTTTATAGTCAACCATAAACACTGATTATCTATTCGAACCAAGTAATGACTGTTTTATGAGACAAAATATTCAAAGACAAAATTGTAATACCGCTTTTCGACTCCGCCAATGGGGCGCAAGTGAGCATTGGTGGTGGTAGCAGGGTGTTAAAGAAGAGAGAAACTGGTTTTAGAACATTGACTGCTTTATATTCATCTCTCCATCCATTATCCAAACCGCTTATTCTTGTGCGTGTTTGTGTGTATATATACATATACTCAATATAATATACAACAATATAAAATACACTCAATATTTCTCCCTCTCAGGCTGGCTTTGACGTAGTCTTCATCTACCACCGCTTCTACCTGAAGGCCACCAGATGCCCAAAAGGAACCGAGGATCCGGCGGGTTGCAGCTTCAGAAACGATGTCGTGAGTGGAACACCAAAACAAAAAAAGTGCGACGGGACAACCTGGCTGAGTTTTTCTCACCTATTTCCTTTCAGCCCATGATCGACTGCGCCATTTGCTACAAAACCTTCCAAGGAAATATCGAAGCGGAGCCCAAACCTTACCTCAATTGTCTCCGCAAGCCCTCTGTCACTCCGGTGAGTCACCTGGTGGATTACTTGTTGCCAATATACCATATTTTGTCACTTTTAATCTTTATTGGTGTTTTTTTTTTTAATATACGGCAGGAAGTGCAGGCGAGCCGAATGGAGCAATGCAACAGGTTGGCATACAGCAGTGGAGGCACAAACCTTCTAGCTTCCACAGGAACAAAGTAATACCGTGATGTGTACCTAGTGGTTGACGAGCTGATGTCAGGTTAGCGTTTTTTTTCTGCGTGAGTGTCTGGGTGTGAGCTGTGGCCTACAGCATCTCCTTACGATTGTTGTCATTTTGTATTTCTGTATTGGATCGTTTTTGCCGTTCAATAAATTGCATTATAATACCCTCAAAGTGGATGTTTGCTTGATGTTTTCAGGAGATCATTAAAAAGGCTGAATCTGTAATTTCAGTCAATGAACTGTAATCCATAAAACATGATGCACATGATACACATATTTTATTATTGTTTTAAAACACATGAAATATAAAGTCAATGAAACATTCCATCCATCCAGCAACCGCCCCTGTCTAATATCATTCATCACTATTTTGGTCTGAAACTCCTCAGCTCACTTCAACTTAGTTCCTTAACACCAAAATGTTGTCTGAGCACATTTTTTCCTCTAACAAACATCTCAAATCACTTAAATTAATACACACCCAAGTAATACAGTCAATGCTTCGGCTTGTGCACTGAAAGTTAAGAGAGGATGAGATTAAAAAAATAGCAAGTATTTGAATCAGAGTGGGTTCACTGTTTTCCTTTTTTTTTTTTTTGCCTGAGTAATTGTACAGAGGCAATAGAGGATTCTAAAAAAAAGGGGAGTTTTCCCTTCATCTTTGAAACAATATTTGAGAGCTACTTACCTCTACTTGGGTTAATTGTTTTCCAAGCTATGTGGACAAAATGTTAAAATATAGATAAATGGTGCCCAAAAAAGGATGCAGTTGACATTGGAAAATGTCCCAAGGTTCATCTGCTGCAGACTTGTGGGTTTGAGTCAGTTTATTTTCTTATCAGTTCAAAAGCATTTAAAAAACCTGTTCAGATAGGGGTGCCTAAACAAGATCATAATACTATGTGTCCTGGATTAAAGAAAAGAGAAGAAAACAAGAACAAAAAAATATTTTTGATGTCATTGTCGTTTTTTTTTCCACAAGGAAAAAAAACTATCAGTATTGAGAAATGTTTTAGAAGTATTTTGTTTTGCCTTCCGTTCCGTTTTGCGTGAAATTCCACTGTGGGCCGCTAGACGGCGACACAATATTTCATTGAAAGAAGCCTAATGAACAGGAAGTACTTAAAGGCCCGCCTAGTTTTTTCTGGAGTTGTTTAAAATGTGAACTCATGCCTCTTCAATCCTGCTTTTTAGGGTGACAGAAAATGACGTTTGTTCAGGTACAGGACATCTTTGGGAATTATTGATGTATATTATAGATATTGTAGATAAGCGGGAATTGTTTACTTTGAAAATATAAAGTGATTATATTAATGTTGATCATGATGGTGTTACTAATTACAGTATTTTTTGACGTGGTACGAGGTGTAAAAAGTTGTAGAACCACTGCAGTAGAAGAATCATTGGTCTGACAACAATTCAAAAAAGTCCACGGGGGTCCCACTTTGGGCTCAATTATGTCAAATCACCCTCAACGCGTTAACGAGGCAGCGCCTGTCGATCCATCCAAACGCATTAGTCACAAACGAACAGATAGAAAGCATCAAAAAACCTCTAATTGCAAGTCGGCGCCCCGGTGGGTCATATTAAATCCGAGTTGCGAAACAGGATTTTTTTCGTGTGTGTTTTCTGAAGAACAAATGCTATTCATTGCAGGTGACATCTTTATGGTTGATTATTTTGAAAAAATAAAAAATCAAGAGCCTGCAGGTGTTTTTCATCCATCGCTCCAGTTTCAGTTTTTCTGAGTATTTTACTTTATGTTTTACAGTAATCACAATAATAATAAATAATTGGTAAAGATTTTGACAGTTTTCAGACCAATGGCCATAAAGCTGCTCCTTTTGGTGTGCGCGCCTTTACCACTGGGGGGCAGTACAGACACGCTCATGTATGTGGCAACAGTCAAATCTCCCCAGCAATAATATGATCCGTTCTTCGTAGAGGATAAATAATATATGCCTGCGGTAATTATTTTTTCTTTGTATAATCGATCTCAAATATAACATTTTATTTAAACTGACTCAAACACACTTTTAAAGGTTTAAAATGTTTGTATACCTTTTATCAACAAATCAACATCGGATAACATCACTTGGAGGAAATGAGGCTCTCTCGTTCGTACGAGGATGAAAAAAGGACGTTTTTGTCTTGACTTCTGCACTGTTTCTTATTAATCATAACAAAATTCATGAAACACATTTGAATCAACCACCAAATCTTGTTGTCTTTTGTACAGTGGATCATGAATGGTTCATTCTCTCCTGCTTACCTTCTGATTAGTTTGGAGATGTCTTTATGGGATGATCGTCTTGGATTAGTCATCCAAGTGTGTCATAACGAAAGCGTTTGTCATGCAGCTGCCTGTTTTCAGAGCTTGTTTTTGTCAAGACTTGCTCTGAGTCCCCTGCGGAGGAGGATGGGGGTGGTGGGTTTCCAGGAAGAGAGAGAAAAAAATGTTGGCGTGGGAGCTGCACTATTGAGTCCAGGATTTGTTTGACCCATCAGATAGACACAAAAGTTCGTTCGCCCTTCGTTGTACTCGGTTGCACTCTCCAGTAAGATGGCGGTGTTGTTGCTGCTGGTGGCCTGCGTCGGGGGAGCCATGTGGCGGTCGGCTGAAGCCCAGGACGCTTACGACCTGCTCCCGGCGGACTACAAGAAAGGCGTTGACCTGGCCTTGGTGCATCTCAACTCTCACGCGGGCGTGCAGCACCATTTTCGCTTCCTGAGGAGTTTGGAAAAGTTGGACGCTGAGGTAACCCCCAGGGCCTTGCTCTGGAGGCCATCCTTGTTTTTAAAAACAGCCCCAAAAACATATATAGTGACTCAAAAAGGGTTATCGTGGTACTGCATATCTCGTTTGTTCATTGTGGCGTCACTTGGTTTTTAAATGTCCATTTTAACGGCAAACTACCTGTAAGTGACAGGTCCCCTCTGCATGTTTTTAAACACATTAAACACACATTTCTCTTTCGAGAACAGATTTTAAGATTCAAAGTTGGATCTTAGTATTCACAAGGGTACCATTAATGGAACTTTAATAATCTAAGCGATAACAGTGGGCAGAACAAAATGAATTTAGTACTGTACTGTACTGTGAATCGGGACCATAAAAACTAGAGCAGCAGCGTTTGAGCTGCGGTGCATTCAAGGTTCCTTGTTCATCCTAACATCAATTTCAACTTTCGTTGTTTGACATTACATTCAATCAATCTAAAAGCACATCTTGGATTTCTGGCTGATTACTTTTGGATATATCAATGTTGAAATTATTACTCAAGTATACTCTTATCACTCACATCTGATTACCGGTACATCTGATAGAACCTAAATTGACCATTCGAATGAACAAGTGTACCTTGAACGCAACGTGAAAACATGTTTGTTCCGAGTGGATTCTAAACATTTTATAGCAAACTTTAAAGAGAAATATATTTAGTCACCGTGTAGAAAGGATAAAATATATTTTATAAGCTTATAACGTACATATTCAACCCGATTATTCCCTAATGCTAATGTAAAATGCCATAGATGGGTTGACGAAGCTAGCATTGATGCCGCAACAGTCATGAATAACTACAAATACACAAATGGTGCAGCAACACATCGAGAGACGACCTATACAAAACCACTTCACACACTGCGCCTTAATCAAGTATCTCTGATTTTCATTTCAACTGCAGAGTGGCTTTGATGTGAAATACTACTACCACCACTTTCAACTGAAGCCGACCCGATGTGCCAAAGGACCGACTTCGAGGAATCAGAGATGCCCATTCAGGAACGACAGAGTGAGCCCTTCATATCAATAGTGGCTGGGAATATATTGTTGAGCAATATAATATTAATTGTTATAAATTTATGCCGTCATTGTAGCCTCTCATGGACTGCGCGGTCTGTTACAAGACGGAGGGAGACCAGATCAGACCGGATCCCACCCCTTATGTTCACTGCATCCAGAGGCCAAGACTCACTGAGGTATGGTTCTTCATTTAAGAATATTATTTTTAAATCCTAAATATTTTTGAAAATTCGGCTATTACAAGCGAGCACTGCAGAAATATACAACTTTGCTTTACAAGATTGTAAAAGGAGTCGGCTAGTGACTTCACCTGAAAGTCTAATTTTCACGTTTGAACATGAAAACCTGAGGTAGTTAGAAAACCAGAACCCCAGGTGTTTCAAAGGAGTTCTGATTTTAAAAAGAACACACACATGCCTACATCGGGCTCAGCCATTCAGAGATCCTAAAATTAATTTTCTTCTGAAATTTCAGACCATGGTGACGACCAGGACAGAGCACTGCAAACAAATGAACTACAACACCGGAGGTCTGACACTTTTAGCGGTGCAAATGGATTAAAAGAGCTCAAAAAAACAACAGCTCCATAGTTGACTGAAAAGGTAGCTTGCTTTCATGCTCACCTTTGTACAAGTGAAACAACTTTTATACTCACACTTAAGCCTTTTTTTTGTGTGTGCAAAATGTAATCCTGCTCCATTTTCCATTTTCTCCATTGCGAGACTAATAAAGGTTTTCTTATCTTTTCTTATTAAAAATGGCATTCACTCAATCAAAAAGGCTGTCCAATATGCCTTCTTGTTATCTGCACACTTCGCACTTTATTAACCCCCCAACCCCCTCATGCTTGAGGCACCATGTTGCGCCCTCGCCACCGCACCGGTGCGGAAGCCCACATTGTGCATCGTGCAGCCTTGCGCCAAGAAAATCTCCTTACCTATATATATAGTGTGTGTGTGTATATATATATATATATATATATATATATATATATATATATATATATAATACAGGTGCTAAATATAGAGAGTGAGTGATTACAACACGTGTGTTACAGCTCACTGACCAACAAGAGTCTTCAGCTCTCAGTTCTTAAACACTGCCAAATAAATTGTGAAATGAACACCTTGAATATTGCATGAGTGGTTATAGTGGAAAGCAGCAATTATAGTAAAAACGTCATACACTGGCTCTACACAGAATACAATACAATACGATGTAGTTGCATACAAAATATCACATAAAATGTTCAATAAAATTCAATAAGCAAAGTATAGTTGAACAAAATCAACTAAAATGTGCTTGAGTAAACTTAATACATTACTACATTAAATTGTAATAAAAACAAGTGCATTATAAAATAAATACATTATATTACATTACATCAAATGAAAAAAAAAAACACTACAGCAGGGTAGTACCGTCCTCTGTGGGTGTTTCCCCCTAAAGACCACTAGAGGGCAGAATAGAGTCGTATCAGCCTCATGTTGACAACCAATTACCGCAATGTTTCTGCTGTGGCTCAATAATATAATGAAGGTTTGAGATTTCACGGTTGTAAATTATTTTAAAATGCTTAACGTATCCCCCGTAAGTGTGGGATGAGGTGACATGACGCAAAGAGAGCTTTGGCGGTTTAGCATTCTCTTCTTTTCGCCTAATCACACGACCCGTCATGAATAGAGACAAATGTGACTCACCATCCCCAATTTTTTTATATTCCCTATAATAATGGTTTGAACCCAAATATATCCCAAAACACATTAAATTTCATGTCAAACAACATGATCTTTAAAATTAATGGTTGATATTAGTTGTTTGAAAAAAGTGTAAATGCGAGGACTCTGACAGTATGGTTTGCCACCATTTCGCAATAAATATAAATATCTATTACTACTTTACCATTGGCCATTTTATGTTGCTTTTGACTCACAGTGATACACAGTTCATCTCAACTTCGTGTAAAAAAGTGTATGTAATGATAGTTCGCTGAGTGGTCAAAAACTAAAAAAAGTGATATGCAATTTACACGGATGGACAACTTCCGCCGATCTCCAGTCCCCGGATGTTTCCCTTCCGCCTTCCAGGTGCTTTTGAGCTTCTCGCATTTTTCGCGGCTCTGTGTTCAAGGCCATTACGGTAAATGTGCTCCCCTCGGTGCTTCTTGGGAGGCTTTGGACGCAAACAGCTCACACACGCGCACACACTCCTCCACTCGAAGGATAACGCGGAACATTAACTATCGTCCATAAAAACCGGGCAACCATGCGACCACCGCTTCCCCGTGATTGCTCTTCGCGTTTCTCCGTCTCGCTCGAACCGTCCCCGGCAAGCTAAGAAGCGAGTTTTCCGAATTATTCCTTCCAGTGTGTCTGCTTTTTTTTCTCCCCCCCCCACAAGGGGGGTGTGGCGTAGCTTGTTGTAAGCCTTTATCAACACCGACTTAGACAGCGAAACGGCGCCCGAGGAAAAGCGTCGTCCCGTGGGAGGAGGCGGAGTGGAAGGAGGGTGGCCTCCGGTGGAGGAAGGGGGCTGAAATCTGTCAACAGTAGACGGCGTGAAGATGACGATGTCCGTCCCGGAGAGGAAATCGGGATCGGAGGGGAAGGAGGAGGAGAGCGAAGATGAGAGCGAGATCCTGGAGGAAAGCCCCTGTGGACGATGGCAGAAGCGCAAAGAGCAGGTTGGTTGGGGGGATGGGGGGGGGGGGGGGGGCAATGTATGGTTAGTGTCTGCGGCGCGGCACCCCAACCCGTCGCAAACCACTTTCCACATTGGACACTTTATTAGGTACCCCTGCACTGTCTCAATAAATTCTGCAAGTAACGCCCACTTTTGAGTGGCGCTGTCAGCGTTTGTAATTAATTCAACCCTGTTTGTTATTGTGCTTGGAGTTTGCAGTGATATGCAATTGTCCAGTATCACCCCCTGAGCTGTTTCTCATATTTTGCCAAAACTCCATGGTGAATTTGTGACAAACTCTCATTTGTCTTCATTGTTTACCAAAACATATACAGTCATTTCTTTGTAGGTCATGGTTCATGTTATGCGCCTTCACTGTATCGCTGATTATTCACTATATCTTGTACGGTGATTATTTTTTTCCCCCACGGACTGTTCCGGCAGTGCAAGAAAAAAAAAACAGCAGTGCAAGAAAAAAAAAACAGCTAGTGAGAATGAAACGGTAATTCTTCCACCCATAGAAGAGCAGACACAAGTGTTGGTGAATTTTCAGTCGCTTTGTTGAACAAACATGACAAAATAAACAAGCGCAAATTCACTCGTCGCCTGCCCGATGGCCCCAAGTTATGGTATTGACTCCGGTAACTTTGCCGACTCCCTTGTCACTCACCACCTTTTCAAGTTACATGCGTTCAGTCACATGCAGTCCTGTACGAACGAGAGGCCCGCGCCCCCTAGTGGAGAACATTATTACTTGCACTGCACATGCATATAGTATTGGTATTAGGCATAAAGTTTAAAAATATGTAATGTAAAGCGCTAGTTGGTAGAATTTGTCTGTCGTTGGGTGGGTGCCACTAAAAATTTAATGGCGAGAAAATCTGTAAATTTCCCCAGTGTGGGACAAATAAAGGATATCTTATCTCTGTTTATGAAAATATTTGGGGGAGGACTGCTGCAGGGTTAAATATAAATATTACGATATTACGGACATTAGGTTTGTCAATATGACTCCAAATCGACTTCAGTGTTCACGAAAACTGCATACAGAAATTATTGTGCCTCATAAATCCTTCCGAGCAGCCAGATCAGTCGATCCGACCTCACGCCTCTTAATTGCCGTTCCAACTAGCTCGCCGTTTTTTGTTTGTTTTTAGGAGGTAAAGGGGAAAAAATGCCTGTTAAAAAATAAGACAGCATATTTCTAAGCAAACAAGTCCTTTAAGCAGCCAGTTTGATGATCAGACATCAAGAGCGATGGCCTCGTACAACTCGGTGATTGCGCGTCGGGCAGTGGGCCGCGGCCGCTAGCCTCTTTTGATAACGCCAAGACTTTCAACGTGAAGCTTATCTTCGGCTCGCACTCTTCTGACTTTGCACGTCCACGGCAGAAAAAGTACGCTCAGCTATTTCGCAACCCCACCCGAGCGTTGTTCCACCCATTGATTACTTAACTTTAATGATTCCATTAACTCCCGCTGCTCCAGAGAGCTCCAGTTATCCGGCTATCGATAAGAGTTGCGATGCATTCGCTAAACATGGCTCAACGGTGCCCTAAATGACTCCTAATATTTGATTCATGTCAGAAATCTACTCCCAAAATAAAGTTTTTGATGCTTATGGAAAACCATATTCTGCCTGGCAACAAGTGACAAGGAAATGTAATTTTAAAAAAAAGAAGCCCCGCAGTACATGCACTTGATCATGTCAAGCGAGCTTCCTTGAGCGTATCATCCAGCAGGCTCAGTGTAACTCGCATGCCGTGTAAAGAAGTCAGTGTGTCAAAGTTCGCAATAGACGCCACTTGATTCGGGATTGAGTTCGCTCGGGCATTTAAATAAACACTGCGTCACGTGGTTCGGTTCCCTGCGCTGGCTCAGTCCTCTTCCAATTCTTCTTTTGAAGTAGTCAAAAGCAGCCAGGGGAAGTCTCACTTTTAATGGAGCCAGACGGGAAATCATGCACGGTTGAGTCACCTGAATCTTTCGGAATGGCGACATTCGCTCAAGTGACTCACAAAATGTGTCAAAATCGGATCTGTTCTTCACATTTTTTTTAATGCTTGGTCAGGTTGCACCTGATTATATGTTAGCATTTTAGCAACGGTTGTTTGAAGACTCTCATTTTGTTGAGTTCAAAGTTTAAGGTAACTCTACGAGGCAAGTCCAGCACGCAATAAATCTTTAACAGGTAGCGAGACCATTTAAAATTTCGGTGGAAAATGTTCTCATTTATTTGACCCTTTTTCAAAGCACGTGGAGATGCCGTCAAGTGCTTTCGCATGGATCCGTTTTTAATAGCCGGTTAACGTGACCGTTTTCTTGGAGTGTTTGTGCGGTCACATGACTTTGAGCTTCACAGCTGTACCGACAGATTTGTGAATGGTTTAACGGCACAATGTGCTGACGTGTGTGTGTGTTGACATGCTCCGATATTACGGCCTGACTCGATGAGATAACATCTATGGCATATGTGTGTGTTTTCGCCGAGGAAATTATCCGGAACACAATAGTCAGTGAATCGATGGTTAACTATTGTCGAATGTTTGGAACTGATGCTCGATTAATCACGTCTTGAAGTAATTTAAGCTCTTCGCTAGTAATAAGCACTTTCTATGCTGTGTGAATGATTGTGTATGCGAATAGAAACTCGTCGATGCTAAAAGTTGCGCGAGCTAATGAACGTACATGCTAATTGAGCTAGTCTTTGCGGTTTCGGTGCGTTGTTTCTGTAGCTTCAGCCCGACATTTGCCACGTGGACGTTTGCGCCGGGCTCTCCGTGTGAAATGTCTCAGCGCCGTGGCGTGTTCAAAATAAATAATGTATCAACGAGCGGCCGTGAAGCGCAGTCACGTAGCACCTTGGCGGTGGTCACTGAAGAGATGTTGGTGATATGGGTCACGTCGCAATATTAAAGCAACACGTAAGATGTTCAACACGTGATCTTGACTTGTGACAATTTAAAGGGAGGTCCAGGGGTTCGTGTGGGCACATGTATGCTAATGTTAGCATAGCATTTTGCTCTGCCTGAACTCTGCATCGTGTTTTGTTTACTCTTTTCCATTTTTCTGTTTCCATTGCCTGGACCAACAGATTTGTTATTTGTCGTTTGTCATTCCCACATTTTCTGCAAATCATAAAAAATGAACGCGCATGCTAATGCTAGCATAGAATTTTGCTCCGGTATGTGTCAACAATATACATTCTGTAACGTTAATATTGAAAAACACCATGAACGGATTCAAAGTTAATTCGTAAACGGCTTGGCGCTAGTGTCGTTTACGGGAAGTACTTAACAAGTGGGCTACCAATTACTTTTCATTGTAGTACCTCGACATTGCGGTTTTTCACGTGTATGATGTATTAAGAATCGCAATAGCCGTCAAGTAAGTCATTTTCAAAAACGTTTTTTTTTGTAGGGAAATGCAGAGTTATTTTATCTGGAAGTTTTCACCCATGTCCCATTGAGGTTGTTTTATTGATTCTCTTTAATGCAGACCTTGCAGCGTTGAAGTTTTTATATGATGATGACAACTGGACGTGATGAAACTTGGGCGGAACCTTCCGGCGTAGATGAGTTGTGCATTAGCATCAGTCAGCAGCCGGAGTCAAGTTAATGCGAATGCACTCCAATGCCCTTTCAGTGCCTCTGTAAGGCTTCAGAAAGAAAGCATTCCGGGTGGTACTATGGTCAATAGTCAGAACTTGCTTTTCGACTTGGACCAAGTGCTCGTTTGCAGTCCTTGCATGAAGAAAGCATGCCCTCTTTAATGTTACACAAGCCCTCTATCTGACCATGGAAGGCATAAATAAGATTTCTCGGTTATCACCTTCTGTAAAATGGAGATACAGTTTGATGTGTTGCGGCATTCCTTTGCATTGCACACTTTTTTTAAAAATCTTGAACCTTTGAGAGTAAACATAGCTATCTTAGCAGCCACGTCATACTACATACATAATTATGACACAGCGGCGTTCGGGCTTCTGATACGCTATGTTACTGACAGGTTTTATCGTGTTTACTGCTTATCAAAGCTTGGCAAATCCAAAATGTTACAAAACTAGCGGTTGTACATCACCACAAGGGCTTCTACAGGAGCCATGCTTGTCATGAGCAGCTAAATTAGCATCTAAATATTCATGAAAGCAAATTTGTAGTCTGATTAAAGGTCCATGTTAGTTAGAAACGGCACAAAAAAAAGAAGCTCGTTTAATTATTCATCCATGCTTGTTAATCGCGGCTCGAGTAGCATATCTGCTAATTAACGGAGCTAAAGATTATTTATTGTCAGCAGGAGCTAAAGTATTGGCTAAATTGGAATAATATGCTAATAATCTTTGTTAGAAGCAGCTAAAGTAGTGCGCTAATAAGCATTTTGGCTAACAGCGAAAATTGCTTTATGGCTAACTGCTAACATAGCAATTGAAAGTGGATAGATGCAGCTAAACCCAAGGCTAATGACGCACATGTTGCCTAACTACTAATATACGATGGATAACGCTTGTTTGACGTAGATAAACTAGCCTGTTTTTGTACTGCTAATGTTTTCTTTGTTAAAAAAAAAATCAACAGCTAAAGTCTTGGCTAACGACTTGCATGCCAGCTATTTGCCTGCTACAACTCCATGCTCAGTAGATGTAGCTCATTGACTAGATAAATTAGCATCTAGCTACTCATGTTTAGATTAAGTTGAGGCTAATGACTTGCATTTCACCTAACCGCGAGTCGGCTACCATGCTAATTAAAGTTGAAGCTTATTAGCAAGCTAACTAACAGTATGCTAAGGGTCTATGAGAAAAGCAGGACACCTGCAATGAAAAGCAATGTTATTTCCTCACATTTCTCAGATGTTTATCGGACAAGAAATCCAATTTCCGCAAGACCAATAACGCATGAGAATCCCTATCTTGCGCATAAAATGTTATTAAACCGTTCCCCTGGGATGAAATCATCAAATTGAGCAACTCCAACGGAAACTGTGGTTTTGCTCGCGGTAAATCTGCTTTGTATTCAGACTGTGAATGTGTTGTTGGACATTAGTCAGTACGCGAACGTGAATTACGTGTCATCTTCAGTCTTTCACTTTTCTACACAGAGAGGGGCATTGTTCTCGAAGAACAGCGGTCGCTCTCATTGTGTCCATTTGGACTTGTGAAACTGGTCTCCTCACCCACCTACTGCCGTGATGTTCGCATTCAGATCCAGTTAAATTTATTCCCAGCCGTCTCAATGATGCAGTCAAGACGATGCCAGCAAAGTGCTGAAACGTGTCCGGGAAATAGCCAGTTCGTCAGTTTCGATTGACTGCGGCAGCTCCGTCTCGTCTCTGCAGAGAGATTAAGCACGATAAATCTCTCAGGCCGCACAATGGCTTTGGGAACATTGCCACTTGACAGCAAATTTAAAAATTATTTATGACACTTTTTATACTTGTCCAAAACACTTTTTTTTGTTTTTTTTCAGATAAAGATAATTGCTGGTGAGCAATTAGTAGTAGTGAGCATCATAAGTGTCATTAACGTCTGAACAGTTGATTTCAAAATAACAAATATGGACAAATAATGCACAACTACCAGGGGGGAAAATAGAAAATAAATACCGCAACAAAATTATTACTAAATTATTAGGGTAGTGATACAACATTTTTGATTGATGAAAAAAAAGAAAAATGATAACATTAAAAAATAGAAAACTAAATTCGTCCAAAAAAAAGGAAAAGTAATGTGAAAAAACCCCTGCAATACCCAAATATTAGGTAAAAAAAAAAAGAAATGCATATTTGGTTTTTAAAAGTATACAAAAATATTAAATCACAGTTATGTTAAGTGGACAAAAATATTACAACAAAATACAATGGTTGTTTTTTACGAAACGGATATGATATCCTCTCCACGTGGATCCGCCTTCACGGGCTACGCTAATTCACACGTGGAAACAAAATGGCGCTTTTTCCAGCTCCACTGTTATCCCTCCGCTAATGCAACCAACGCCAATTTGACCAAAGTCACCCTTTTGTTTTGTTTTCCCTTTGCCGGCAAGCTGCACTGCAGTGAGGCCCTCGTGTCAAACGAAAAGGGTCTTTTCAAAGATTTTTTTTTTGTTTTGGTGGTGGTGGGGAGTGGGGGGGGGGGGGGGGGAATGCAGCCTTGCTCCAAGAACTCCAAGAACAGAGTTAATTGTGTAAGTGCGCCAGTATAGGCAAGAAAAACAAAAACAAGGGTGCTTGGTTTCCCGGGAACATGGAAACTGCTGGCTAAAAAAAGGCCAATCAGTCAAGTGTCGGTCCTCCTCTTACCGCATTGTGGACGGGGCAGTTTAGGGGGGGGAGGAAAAAAAATGTTGGAAAAAGACCAATATTAGAAAACAAACAGTAGCACCAAGATAAAATGTGAGCATATACTGTCTTTTTGTCCTCTGTCTTAATTCTGGTGTCCTCATGTGTGTGTTTTTTTTTTTAAACTGTAATTGCTTCTTTTTTTCACGCCGTATTCCCCATTTTTGACTACACGGTTTACAGCTTCTTTGATTCTTGTCAATCTTTCTTCTGTATAAACGTGTATGCCTCATTTCAACTCAATTCAAAGGTTTCACCTGGCGCGAAATGCTGCTGAACCTGCTCTTCCGGATGTTTATATAACAAAAACAAAACTCCGTCCCGCAGGCAGATGGGAGATAAAAAACGCCTACGGGTGAATTGGCTGGCCTCGTAAATCGGCGGTTTTGTCGCGTCCACAATGGGGCGGCGATAGCTAATCGTCACCTCAAACGCCGGCCGACCGAGCCCGCCTCCACCGCGCTGGTTTTTCATTATGGTCTCCTTCGGGCCGCAGTCTCAGCGTCAAGGTCTCCTTGAGGAAATCACAACGTGTGATGTAATGTGATGATAGTACGCTTGTGGAACCTGTGACCTTGTCCTAAACTCTAAAGCCAAACTATCCAAATTGATTGCGTACAACAAAACCCAAAAAATCATCATCACTGTCAAAGTGATTTATAACATATTGATCATTTCATGCAGATTAATTCATTAATGCGTCGACCGATACACTTAGATATTTTAAAGCAATTCGGAGAGCACGTCCGCAATGCTTATAGGGAGGGAATTCTTCGTTACACCCCTAATATACCGACTGTATTTTCCGCACTATAAGGCGCACCGGCGTATAAGGCGCACCTTCAACGAATGGCCTATTTGAAAACTGCTTCATAGAGGGCCCCCCGCATTATAAGACGCATTGAATAGAAGCTATAATAGTGGCTGTGATTGCTTTATGCATCCACTAGATGGAGCTACGCTCAAGGGAATGCACTACAATACAGCTTCATTTTTATCGCGCTTTCACAACCGCTGTAGCTGTAACAAAGCACTTTACGGAACATTTAAAATACTACGTCCAAGAAATCGGACTATCGATCCATATATAAGGCGCACTGTCAGCTTTTGAGAAAATGGAATGCTTTTAGGTGCGTCTTGTAGTGTACGGTAGATACAATACAATACAATACAATACATGCTGATTTATATAGCGCTTTCACAACAGCGGCAGCTGTAACAAAGCGCTTTACAAAACAGTTAACATAAAGTAAAATAATAAACACAACACATAACATAAAACACGGACAGTCGTGCAGTCCTAACCACTTTTCCGTCACACGCTTTGTTGTTTGAAGCAGTTTGAGATGAAAGAGGAGAGAATCAAAGTGTCCTTTAACCAGTGGATCAGAGACGTCATGCTCAAAATGTGCACACGTCGGCTACAAGCTAAGTTTCAAAGTCAACAAGAAGCTGTAGCATCCATTGACGAAAAAAGATTGGTTCACTTTTCCTGTCGCATGGAAATCCATTTCAATTCCAAGCGGCGACTCACGGTTCCAAATACGCATCGGCGCTCTTCGCCAACGCTCCTCTCTCCTCATCCTCAACTTCAGCGGCCATCCATCCAGCCGCACCAACGCCAACTTTCCAACAGCGCTGACATAGCCACTGAACAAATCGGGGTTGTGAAAAATGCTGCCCATTACTGGCGCAAAAAAACACAAGCGCCCCAGGTCTGTCCAGCACCGACAGTCAATGGCGCCGACATTCCTCCCAATCAAAATCTGTGCTGGTACAGACGTGCTGCCGAGAAGGCGCAACCACCAAGCACAGATACTGCTCCTTTGACGAATGTCGTGGCCAAAAAGATACATGGAGATAGATGGATGCATGACTGAACATTGTTTTTCTTCTTTTAATTTTATTTCCGGGTGAAACATGTGGCCCTGTATAATCGATTGATAAAACTTTGTAGTGCGCAAAAACAACAACAACAAAAAAAAACATCATCAGGTGGGTTGACATATCTTTTGGAGTACTAATTTCACATTCACCTGCGTCAGCGGGAGCTTTTAATATTTCATGTCCCTTATCTGACCCGTTAAGAGTGGAGCGATATCATCATTCATCACGCAGAGTGCACACGCTCTCCCTGAGAGTGGCCGCGAGCTGCTCATGTGACAACTTTGGGTGAGAGAGAGAGAGAGCGATGGAGGCGAAGGTCAGCAGACGGTCAGTGGCTCAGGCCACAGGCGCTGTCGGGATGTGTGGTGGAGGCGGGTGGTGATCCGCGACAGCTCCGTCGCTCTAAATCCCCTTAGTAATCTGGTCACTACTACCAGTAGCCATTCATGTGTTTGGGGCGGCGGTCTGCAACCTGCTCTTTAGCGCCGCCCTAGTGGCTCCACGGAGCGTTTTCACAAATTTTTTGAAAATGGAGAAATAATTTTATCCCACTCTGTTTGTTGCCCGGATAAGAGGCATGTTATGCATTTACGATTTTTTTACTATAATCATAAATATAACGCTGTCTTCCTGGTTACTTGCCCCCCCCCTCCCCCACATCGTTTGTCCATGTGCATCGATACAAGTAAAGACATCAACCTCTTCACATGTCCTTCCTTGATCACTTTTTTTATGCTTATCTTTGAGGCTTTCACAAGAGCAAAACGGCAACAAAGCCTCATTTGCATACTGCCCCCCCCTTCGGCGGCGCTCTGACAGACAGGCGACGCTGAAATATTGATGGGGCGCGGCCTGTCGTGTGCGATGGGACTAGGCAACGATGCAAACGAGGGTCCGCCGAAGGTCTGTCGGCCACTGAGACAAAGAGCTGCTTTCATTGATCGCCGTGACAACCGCCCTTGACGCCCCCCCCCCCCCCCACACACACACACACATACTTCACCTGTCTACTCGTGCAAGTGACTTTCTGTATGACAAAGCCTCGCTGGATTACGGAAAGCCGCTTGAGAATATCCACGCCCCCCTGCCCCCAGCCCCCCCCATATCCTTGAGCTCCAGGTTTTTCATACTACTCAGGTTTTGTATTAGCGCTCACTTCTGCTCGCATGATATCTTTTTTTTAATAATTCCAAATTCAACTCTGCTGTCAGATTTTCACTGCTGCGGTTGGCTTTTTTCCTCAGTCAGATTGTGCACCGTGTTGGTATTTAATCAACACCTAAACCACCAGGAATTTATTCCCCCCCCCCCCACACACACACACACACAAGTGCCCGTCTCAATGTTTCCCGACTGTCATTTTTACCCCTTGCCCAGTTTCCCTTTATAACTTTATTTACAGCCCTGCTTGTTTACTTCTCATCCGCGTTTTATAATAAGAAGGAGAAGGAAATCAACAGACCCTTCAAGAACACCCTGACATTCCAGGTCGCGCAAACTCGAGCTGGATTTTCAAGTCGCATCAATCTCCGCCGCTCTTTGGGTTGGCTGAGTACTGCAACTTGTTAGCATAAAAGGATTGGGGTTTTAGCCAGCGAAAACTATGAAAAGAGGCTCGCCGCTAAAAATGAGCTACGAGTGGTTACACACTTTTTGAAATTTGTATGTTCCTCTTGTATTTTTGAGTTGTAAAATTTCATTTCACATAATGCCCCCCCCCCAAAAAAAAAATTGTAAACACACCTTTCTCTCTGACTAAGATATCAAACTGCCGCAGTATAGCGCAGGACTTACTCGATGACAGATTTATTTGATTGAAGTATCGGTGCCTGGTATCGGTACTCACACTACACTGGCGTTTTTCCCATAACCTTTGCAACGCAAGCATCTTATTACCATCGCAGTGCGGGAAGTGTACACGCGATTCGATATGTTTTGTGTATGTCGACATCCTACGACATCCAGCTTCACGGACCCTAGCAAATGTCAAAACACAAGTCGGTGTTTGTGCCTCGAAAGGCTTTCTACTGCCTCCCTTTACGCCGGCCAATCAGACGGCGGGAACCCAGGTGTATGTTTACCAGTCTTAATTCTAGCGTGACCGTGCGGTAGGACAAAACCACCACTGATCTGCGACCGATTCGGCCCTGGCAGCCAGTCAAGAGAAGGAATTCCCGCCGTGGCGTGCCAGTCCGCGTCTTGAGCTGAAAGCATTAATCACTCTCGGAAATAGTTAGAGTTGAAAAGATATTGACGTGCTATGGGTCAGGCCACCGCCGACAAAAACAACAACAACAACAGCAGCATCTGCTGAGACCTTTAATCGACACAGGTCCTGGAACTTTTCTGACACACTTTGTGTGTACTGTAAACTACCGTGTGAGAAGATTCAAATAGAATCCTGATCCCCCACCTGAATCGAATGCTTCTTCCCACCATCCCCACCCCCGCCGCCGATTTTCTTAGAAATTAAACTCTGTAACATTTCCTTAACCCGGAAAAGTAGCCTCCTTCGTGGAACTAATGAGGGACGTAAAAGCAGATTTTAGCGTCGGCCGGTTGGGCCCCCCCGGGCCGAGACAATGGTCCCCCTTGTCGAGCTGCAAACTAAAAGCTGTTTTATGTCCACGCGTCTGCGGTGACGTCGTGAAGGGCGAGCTTGTCGCCGTCTATCAATGGCTAGCATTTAGCGCTCGCGTCGAGTGTGGGGGAAAGAGACGTGTATCGTCACCCCCGCTTGGGAACGCTGTGGGCAGTCATTTTTGTTTCCGTGGGGTGCTGCCGCGACAAAAAGGCTGCATTGATTAGTTTCCGGTGTGAGGCGGCTTCTGATTGGTTGATTGACATCGCACTTCCTGTGGGAACTGCAGTCACACACACACACACACGCCGCTCAGTGTCGAAGTCATTTTTGCATAACTCAAGCCTGAGTGGATTAGATTTTTTTTGTGCTTTTTAATTGTTGTTGTTCAGAACTTACGAGATCAACTGTATTGCTACTTTGCTCTTTCGGGGTTAAGCTGAAAGGCGCACGCTGTTGTTGGCCGTCGGCGGTTGTATTTTAAAGTCAGCCAAGGAATTTATCGTATGTGAAATGGATTGAGTTAAACGGGTCCCACATTTCATCATTTTTATGGCCTGCGACGTCGCCATTTTGTCTGCAATCAGGCTGAACTATTTCCTGAAATGAGTTTGAGTGCTATCACAACATGTTATTGATTGTTTAAAAAAAGTTTTTGTTGTTTGTTTGTTTGTTTCTTGGCCTGTTGCAGGTGAGTCAAGGCAATGTCCCGGGCGTGGAAAGCGCCTCCCTGGCCATGGACACGGAGGAAGGGGTGGAGGTGGTTTGGAATGAGGTGCTTTTCTCCGACAAGAAGGTCTTCAAAGCTCAGGAGGTACTGTACGCAGACTTCAAATCATATTTTATGTTGCGACTTATATTCTCTTTTTACATATTTTTTAATAAAACCAAATTTTTTCTGTAAATATTGCAACATTTTAAATACTATTTATTTATTTATCTAACATTTTTATTGCCGTGGTATAGGAGAAGATCAAGGAGATGTTTGAGAACCTGATGCAGGTGGAGCATCCCAACATTGTGAAGTTCCACAAGTACTGGCTTGATATGAAAGAAAGTCAGGCTCGGGTATGTTTCAAACCCTTTTTCTGTGTACGTTAATTTCTTTTTTTTGAATGGCTCATGTGCATATTTTGCATACTGCAGGTTATCTTCATCACGGAATACATGTCGTCAGGCAGCCTCAAGCAATTTCTCAAGAAAACCAAGAAGAACCACAAGACCATGAATGTGAAAGTTGGTATTTCTCGTTCCCGGTTATGACTTCAATTCATATTTTCAAATGGGATTAGCGGTTATGTAACGCGACTGATTGCCCAGTGCTGAATGACGTCCGCCGGACTAAAACTGACTTACCAATGTTGTGTATTGGAAAAATTCCAACCAATGTTTTCGTATTCTATGTTTCAGGCCTGGAAAAGGTGGTGCACACAGATCCTCTCCGCCCTCAGGTACTGGATGATTATATTTCTTTTTAAAATTATTATTATTATTATTATTTTTTAATGGCCGTGCTGCAGCAATTTGGGTGGGCTACAATTTTTTTTACCGTCCCCCTGCAGTTATCTGCACTCGTGCGATCCACCAATCATCCACGGCAATCTGACGTGTGACACCATCTTCATCCAGCACAACGGACTCATCAAGATCGGCTCAGGTATGATCCCCGCAAGACTCTCCTTGTTGGTCCAGAAAGATCCGGTACGGTCATTTCATGCTCTTTTGTGATCTTCTTTCCGCAGTGTGGCATCGGCTCTTTGTGAACGGTAAGAAACAAAGTCCAGTTTAGGTTTGTTTGTATTCCTCTCGAAGGTCATATTCAACATGATCTTGTTTATATCCCCTTGCCAGTGTTCCCGGATGCCAACGTCCAGGGAAAGGGGAGGCAACATCGTGACGAGCAGCGCAATCTTCATTTTTTTGCACCTGAATATGGAAGTAAGTCAAATGCAGCAGGCAAATTTTTTGGGGGGAGTGAAATGGATTGAAATGCGACTTTCTTTCGGCCTGTTCCCAACTGGGACAAATTACTTTGCAACCAGTTAGCTGGTCAATGCGCCCCCACATAAAGTATGACTTATTTGCTAAGTAGATATTTTCAATCAATTCGATAAGTCAATAAATGGACACATTTTACGATTTTAAAAAGGTTAAATAAATAATATCGTCACTCTTTGTATGTTTAAGTAAATAATGAAAATTATTAATTCATTCATACACTTTATGATTAGAAAAAAAAAGTAAGGCATAATAATGGAATGCAATTTGGGATGTGTCTTAAATGCATAAAACATAATGTAAAACATAATAGAATTGTCTGTACTCTTAACATAAATATCATCATAAATAAATGCAAAATTGTGCAAGTTGACAAAATTGTATTTGAATGTCTTAGATATAAATTATATGTCCGTTGAAATCAGGATGTCAAAAATATGGCCCGTGGGCTGGAACAGGCCCCCGAGGAGTTTGATCAGGATCATTTAAGTGAAAAAATGCATAAAAAACAGTGATTATTTTTAATAAGATGCAATGCATGGATAATCCGCTAGGGGGCACACTGTCGAGTCAAGTACAAGTTTATTGTCAAATGTGCTCGATGTTTTCTCCTTAGTTTGTAAAGTGTAGGCAGGAATTACATTTAGATTTTATATGCACATGTGTAAATGGTTTAAAAATTCATTTCTTTATAAATTTCATTGAATCACACATTGAAATAACATCTGTATTTTTGATGTAGTTACATTGTATGCATATCTAAATTTATACAGTACTAACAAATACTGATTCAATAAATACATGAAACATGAATGCAAGAATGAAACCTTACTTGTAAATCTAAATATATTCCAAGTAAATTGAAAATAAAACAAGTGGGCTGCACAGACTTGGGGGGGTGAACCGCATTTGCTTGTCTTTCATGTGTCCTGGATGTCTCCACCCAACCCCCTCTCACTTTTTCTTTGCCTCGCCTTTCCTCGCCAGCCGGCGAAGATGACTACGCCATAGATATTTTCTCCTTCGGCATCTGCGCTCTGGAGGTGAGAAAGCACTGAGAGTGTGCGTGTGTGTGTGTGTGCGCGCGCGAGTGTATGTCGGCGTTCGTTGACAGATGATTTGTCAACCTCTAGATGGCAGTGTTGGAGATCCAGGCCAACGGAGACGCTGCCGTCTCCAAGGAGGCCATCGTCAACGCCGGCCAATCCCTGGAAGACCCTCTCATGAGAGTATGAGCGATATTATTTACACTTACACCACTTTGGTTACATTTATTTAAAAAAAAAAGTTGCATCAGCTGATATAAATGGGGAATTGTCATGTCATGCAATCGAAACGGATGGCCGTCCCTCGCAGGAGTTCACGCAATCGTGTTTGCGCCCCGACGCCAAGCTCCGTCCGACCGCCCACGACCTCCTCTTCCACCGCGTCCTGTTTGAGGTGCACTCGCTCAAATTGCTGGCCGCCCACTGCCTCATCAACAATCAGTGTGAGTCTCCCTTACGTCTTGTCAAGAAAACGGGACAATGAAATGGAAACTTCCCCTTATGAATTGTTCGCAAACCAACTCAATGTTTTGTTCTATCCCTTTCTCTGAAATTAGCTTTGAGCTAGCCATTTTGCTTGATTGAGACATACTGTAACTGTGGGCTATGACTTTGTAGCTCGGCTGAGCAAAAGAACTGCCATTTTCAAGCGATGATTGAAATCCATGTCGAAACTTCAGTCCAAGCCGAGCTAGCGTTTGCGCACAGTGTTAGCATCCGATCAAAGGAAAGCGCTCAAAATTTTCAGCAAAGTTGTCGATTATGGGGCATTGGGTGTTTGCGTTTCGCGATGTGTCTGCTGCATGTGCCACATGAATGGATCTGGTACACTGGTGGTTTTCAGACAATCGCAAAGTCAGACCAACGTACCACCTTGAAGAGCACGAAAAATGTTATTCTTGTTCTTTGGTAGATTTTTGAAGAAAGCATTTCAAGAGGACACCTCACAACCTTTATTTTTTAACCCTTACATGCACCATGTAACCTGATAACACGAGAAGCTGTCCACTGTCTAACTAACCGCTGTCCCTGAAAGGGTTCAACTAAAAATTTTTAAAAATATTTATATAACATAATATAACATTTTCGAACATTTGGCTCTGTAGACTTGCTGCCCGAGAACTGCGTGGAAGAGAGGACCAAGTCCTTCGACCCGAACGCTGTCATGGCAGAAATCAAGCATGAAGACAGGCTGGGAGTTCAGCTAAAGTAATAATAATAATAAAAAGACCTGGTACCTCCTAACTATCACATGCTGAACCAACACCGGCTTTTTATGTCCGACAGGTACTCCCATGTGTCCCCTTTAGAGCTGGACAAGTTTCTGGAGGACGTCAAGTAAGTAGAACGCTGTTAACGCAACTAGCTGGATTTAGCCTCGTTTCTAAGCGACCTTTCCACCAGGAACGGGATTTACCCCTTGATGAACTTTGCCTCGTCCCGGCCGCATCCCGTCCCTCGCGCCCTCTCCTTGTCGCAGGAGCAGGTGGAGATAGTCAAAACGCCCACGCCGGAACCCCAAGAGATGGAGAGCAGGAAGGTTAGCACCTCATATATCACCAGTAGCATTTTATATCTGGAAAATTTGGATTTACACACTCATAGGTTACATTTTAGAAAGGGAGATGATGTATATTCTGGCCACCGTCCCCCCCCAAAAAAATTCTCATCACTTGCCAGTCACACACACCGACTTGCTACATTTTTCAAAGCCACTATGAATAAACAATCTGATTGACTGGCTAGCACAACTCAAACCCTCAAGGATGTGCAGGTTACAAAAAATAACAAGGGTGTTTTCCCCCCCCTCCCCAAGCCTAATTCGTAAATTGAATTGTCTTGTACGTTTTTTATAATACAACGTGCGTGTTATCAGGTCATTCAGATGCACTGCAACTTGGAGTCGAATGAGGAAGGGACCAAAACTCATGTGAGTCACGTAGTACCGGTACATCAGGTACATTCCCGTAAGGCTCTTCTTATCGGGCTCTTATCTTGCATCCATTCTATATTGTATTCATTTTTTTTTTAATATGGACTCTTTCTTTTTTTCCATTCTCCAGCTTTCTTTATTTCTCAAGATGGACGATAAACTTCACCGGCAGCTTAGCTGCGACATCCTTCCGAGTAGGTTGACCACTTGGCGTGTCTTTCGGGAGAAATCTGCTTTCTCATTGGCTGGCGGTGTTTTAATGATGTCATGTGCACCTTTCAGCCGACACATCCAAAGACCTTGCCGGCGAACTAGTTCACTACGCCTTCATAAATGAGGTACACTACGTTTATTTTTAAGGACCTGACATTGACCACAGCAGCCGGCTTTTTTTTTTAATTACGAATATGACTTCTAAAAAAAATTGTGTAAAAAAACAGTACGGACATGCAGATATACCGTACATACGGTCACAACTCGGTAAGCTGCAGTAACGTGTGCCGTTCTTTGTAGATGATGAAGAATACATGCCTGTGAGTATGTTTTCAAAAATCGGTTGCTTCCAAAACCGCCGGTTTCTCTGTATACACGTGTTTTTTTTTTACGCAAGCAACAAAAAGAAAAATGCTTCAAAACAAAAGATTGTTGAAGTCTGATCTTTTTTCTTTTGTCTCGAAGGAGGATATCGAAAAGGTGGCCGCGTTCCTGGAGGACGCCATCAAGCGACATCGGGTACGAGCGCTGCCTTCCGGGAGCACGCAGTGAGGGAAAGGGGGGAAGTGGCGGCAGCCCGTGGATGGATGGCAGGTGGGACCAAGGGGTCCTTGTGTGGGGGTGGGGGGGCTTTTATGGCGTCCTACAGATGGAGCAGGAGCCTGTTTGCAGTCAAAGCATCACTGAGGGATGTTAAGAAAACCACAGTAAGCTTAAGGAAGAAGTCACAGCGATCGAGGGGGGGAAAAAAAGGGACCAGGTGGACCAGGCGTCATGGTTTTCTTCTGATCAACTCCCCCCGAAGGGCACGTTTGCCTTAACACATGTTGGTTCCATAACAGATGCCGTTATTGCCCACATCCAGCCATCTTGTCCGACGAATGTTTTACTGGTCGCCATTTTTGCACTTCAGTGTCCATCATGACCGGCCATTATTCCCCTTTTTTATTTAAATTAAGTACTCCATCCATCTTGCACTGTTAAAACTAATTAACTGTGGACTTATTTATTACTTAGAAGCAACGCACAAGGTTGTCATTCGGGCTCTTTAATAATTCTGCGCTTCCTTCTACTTGTCCCCACAGCCTCTCTTTTTAGCCTGCGGTTCTCTTAAGGGCTTTCCCCCTTCCTCACTCCAAATGTTCTGAGTGCCAAAGACTTGTTGCAAAGTGCCTGATACAGCATGAAAACACAAAATGGAGTTCAGACTAATTGGGAATGGATTGAAGTGTATTTCAATGACTGATAGAAGATTTCATTTAGCATCAGTGCACTGGTCCCCAGCTCATCCAGGAATCATTGACAGCCCAGTTAAAAAGGTCGAAAAATTGCCAAGAGATGCCACAAGATGGTGGAAAAGCATTAAGGTTTGCTGTGAGACGTGGCTACGAGCTCCACCCCTGATCCGAATGTGCAAATGAACTTCTACTTGAACTCTTGGTTCGTGTGCGTTGGATGTAAATATCGGTTTGACTTCTTACTTCAAATCATGCAGTTGGCTTAATCCAAATAATTGCGATTTTTGTCACCAATGTAACTCTTGCTTTATTTTTCTGTTGCCCCATCGAGTTTTTCATGTCAGCGAGAAGTAATAATCTATTTTTGTTTTTGTTTCCAAAGGTCATACCAATTAGTACAATACTGCTAATGTATGCATAACATTTATTATTATTAGGGGCCCCTCTTATAATCGCAGTTTCTTTTCAACGGCCTTAACATGCCCAAAGTCAATTTTTGTGTGTGTGTGTGTGTGTACTGGTGAATATGTATGTTTTTTCTGTGTGTTAAAAACATCCCCTCAAAACTCATTCAGTAGTGACTCCCACTGGAAAGTTAGAAAAAAAATAGCCCCTGACACGAGTTGTTAACAACCAATTAGCTGGACGGGTCTGTTGTAACAGAATGCACGAAAAAGTCTCAAGGACACATTGCCTGAAATTCAACAGGACGTCCTCCATTTTTGTTTGAGGCGGCCATTTTGGATTACATTTGATGTGGTAGGGGCCTGCCAAAGTTGGAAGGAAAGGGGCATTCAAAAAAAAAATCTGCCTCTACCACCAGTTTCAACCTGAACATGAAATTTGGTGGACATTTCTATCATAGCTGGGTGCACAAAAAGGTTTCAAGGACCCAAGGCCAAAATTGAACAAGAGGTCAGACATTTTGGGCCACTTGCGGGGCTCATACAAGAAAATCCATACAAATAGACCCCAATCTGACTGAACCCAATGTAGATGTCAAAGTGAAAAAAATCCACATTGCAACCCATCCAATTTTAATTTTGATCGTGATTCCTGTAGGATGTTGACACAAAAACATAACATGCGATAGATGTGTCACGTATTGTAAATTCAATGTTTTTGCTTCCAGCAATAATATTTTGAGTAAATATTTTTTTCCAATGACAATTCTACATTGTTTGTAAATTGTCTACACTTGTTTTGTCTATGTTCTGTAAATTCCCATTTTAATAACAGACTGCTGTATAGTGACTGCTTTGAGTTTTACTTTTGCGTATCTCTGCGGACGGGAGTGCAGAATCTTCCCGGATATTTACCTTCCATACAGGCTGTGGAGTATATTTCAATGTGGCTTTTAGGTGAGAGTTTATTGTGGTTCCTACTCCCATGTGAAAGAGTGCCACTCTTGCTCTTCTACCATCTTGTAGGCTGCATGTCTTTAAAAAATAGCCTGCAAGCATTCAAAACTTTGCATATTGCCTTTGTCAATAACAGTTCAGTTCGAGGAAGGTGGGGAGTGATTGTGAATGTTTGCATAAATGATACAGTAATGATTTAAAAAAAACATTCATATTGGTCTTACCAGTCAAAGCTGATGAATGAAACTTGCCTTTGGGTGTGCTCTACTTAAGCATTTGTAATATATTGTAGCATTGGCAGTTAAATAAATAAACTTGTGACATACTGATCAAGTCTATTATTTATATATCAAGGATGTAAAGGACGCAGGAATAGAAAATACGGAATTTGTTGTGATGGAAGAAAGGAAAGCCACCATGAGACAACTGAAGAGGTTTGGAAGGTAAAAGAGTCCCAGTGAGAAAAGCAGGTCTAACGGGAAGGAAGGCAGAAAGAGGGAAGGTAGGAACAAAGGCAGAAAACGACAAAGGAAGAATATAATTAAGGATGTAAGAATAATATAAAAACATGAAGATACAAGATGACCTAAAAAAGGGTCTGAAGGAAGGAAGGGACGAAAGAGGACAAAAGGGAAAGACAGGAAGACAGCAACAAAGGAAAGAGTCAGCAAGGAAAAGGTTGAAGTGCAGAGAGTAAAAACAGGGAGGAAGAAAGAAAGTCAAAGATGTGTTTTGTGTGTCATATGTTTAATAAATTCAATTTTTGTGTGCGCGTGTCGCTCCGCACGACTTTCTCTCGTTTACGTCACTAGATCTATCCTATCGCGAGATTGTATCGCAACTACACCAAGTCTCGCGATCGTTCCTGAGCGAGGGCCTCTCCATCTCCAGGGAGGTGTGCTTCATGGCGGTCACGGAGACTGCGGTAATTCTTTGTCGTCGACAAACGTCGTCTGTTAATCACATTTCTACTCAAGCGGACGTCGTTTAACAAGTGCGAATACTCTCTTATTGTCGAGTTGTTGTATTTGTAGAGCTTCTGTGTTTTTAAGGCGTGCAAGAAATGCGCTTTGCTTTGCGCGCCATTGTAATGAATTGCTAGCGGTTGCTAATCAGCTAAGATTCGGAGCCAGCCGAATCGGGGCCTAAATGTTGTGCTTGCCTTTTTATCGGTTTTACGTCATATTAACAGTTTGTGCACATTGTTTAACATCCTCATCGATCTTGGACTGAGTATCGTTCAGCTAAGTGTGAGCATTTTGGCCATTTTGTATTCCATGCTTTGAATGAAGACCAGCGTTAGCACCGCGCTAACGTTGACGCACACTACATTTTATTTCTGGGTAGTAATTTCGACGAGGCGCCGCTTTCTTCATTTCTGTTGTCTATTTTTTTAACCCCTCGCCCTTTTAGAATTTATTGAGTCGTTGAAGCTTCCCCCATCACCCCCAAACCCCTCGGGGCTTTTCTTCCTCAGTTTGGTGGAGCCAACGCTAGGCGGGTTTGGTAGGTAAGGCCACAATTCTAACAAATCCTCATTAATTTCCTGTCGATGCTTACAAACGCCTCGTTAAGTTGCATTTATCGTTCAGGCCAAATTTAGCAATCCATACAGTGTACAGATTTAGGCACCTGTGCATAAAGTAAAATACATTAATTTTAAACGAGACTAGAGATGTAACAGATAATCTGCTATTTGACAACTAATCGATTATCAATTTGATCATTTTTGATAATCCGTTAATCGTGTACACCCATTGTTTGACTTAAAAATGTCCACATGCACCTCAGCAGTAAATGTTCAAAAGATGAGTGAACCAACACTGCGTAAGTTTTGAAAATGTGTGGTCAGGAATAAATATAATGGTAAAGAGGCAAAAAAACCGGATTTGTTTTTATTTAAACTTGATTTTTGCTAATTAAATATTGAGTGTAATTATTTTTAAAAAAAAGCTCTACTTGATTTTAATCAGGTTCCAGTTGAATATGTATTTTTAAAATACACCCCCACAATAAAAATATGTAGTAAATATTTTCAAATCATCTGAAAAATATGTTTAGCATCAAGTTCTTTTGTCATTTTATTTATTTAAATTTCTTTAAATTTTAAATTTCAGGGAGGTGACGTTATGACGATGGAGAATGGACAGGGCACAGGCTCTAAGCTTGGCCTGCCGCCGCTCACCCCGGAGCAGCAGGAGGCGCTGCAGCGGGTAAAAAAATGAATTGAGCTACCCTTATTTTGACCAATCATTTTAAAATGAAAGATTTGGAGGGTTTGACTTTCATTTTATTCCCGTGCGATAGGCAAAGAAGTATGCCATGGAGCAGAGCATTAAGAGTGTGTTGGTGAAGCAGACCATTGCCCATCAGCAACAGCAACTCACTAATCTGCAGGTGAGATGTACATTTTATTTCTTTGCGCGTTACGTATTTCCTCGATGACAAAAAAAGATATCGGCTGCGCTGGCTCTAAATTATTAGCCGGTTTCTCTTATTCGACTATCTCTTGTTTCAATAATTAAATAAAGACCAAATTCGGATGCTTTTCCCCCCTCTTCTCCACCATGCAGTGAAAACAAACGCATGTGTAGAGCGTTTCCTGCTTTTTGCCTTTTGTGTTCTTTTTCAGGTGGCGGGAGTCCCCATGAAGGCGTTGGTTTTTAAAGTGTTTACTGTGTTCTGCTCAAAGGAAGCTTGTTTGCTAATTGTGCTGATTTTTGTCATTTAAAATGGAGGAGGCAAGTCGCCAAACTGTATATTGTTTTGTGGAAGAGTCTGCTCATAGATTAGGCACAAGAACATTTGTCTGTCTAGGTTTAACTTTTTTTTTTTTTTTTTTTTTTTGTTGAAAAGTTAAAAGAACAATCAAAAAAAGCTAAGGGATATCTAACCTACTTTTCAGCACCTTTTTCGTCTTTACTGTCTTTCAGATGGCAGCAGTGACTATGGGCTTTGGAGATCCTCTCTCACCTTTACAATCGGTCAATAGATTATTAAATTTTTTTCTGTGCGCATTCCCAATGGAAAAAAAAAGGACTGTTGATTTGGCATCAATCCCTGCATATATCTGAGCAAAGAATGACTATTTTGTTAGCGTCCTTCTAGTGTAGCTGCCGTAAGTGAATTGACAAAAGCTTTGAGAGACACTTCCATAACTGCTAAGTGAAGTCACGGTGGGGCTTTTCCGTTTTTAGCTTTTGGAACGAAAGCTAAAGATCTTTTGCTTTCAAAGGTCTAGAAGCGGTTTCTATCACCATCCTCGCATGGGATAACAGATGGTTAGCCGTTGTCCCGTTCGCGGGATGTCAACGAGAGCCAGAAGGCACGTCTTAAGCTCTTGTTTCCTGGGTGATGGAAAACACGATAGATTCTTAGTTTTTAAATTAATGCTTTCCTCAAGATTTTGTTTGGATTTCATATGAAGTCCACGATAGGGGTTTTTGTTTTGTTTTTTGTTTTTGAACCTTACTTGCATCCCTGGACTACAGGTCAGTTTCTGAAGCCAAATGTTTGTGAGGGCTGTGCATGTCAATCACTTCAATATTTTCTCTGCCTCCATAAGTCATTTGATAACTCTTGTATATGTACATAATAAGACGTCTTCCACTACGGTTTGTCCTTTTTCGATTACCGTATCTCATTATCTTCGGACCGCCCGCCCCCCTCTACCCTAACTTTGAATTGGCCTCAGGCTACTTTTGGGAAACCAAAGCACAGTAGAAAAATACACATTTATTATTTCCCGTTTGTGTGTGCGTGTGCATATTCTTCCCCTTGTCCCTTTTGGTTCCAGTACTAACGCGTGGTCTTTTTTTCCTGGTCGGCAGGTGGCAGCTCAGCGGCAGCGTGCTCTCGCCATCATGTGCCGGGTGTACGTGGGCTCCATTTACTATGAGCTTGGTGAGGACACCATCAGACAGGCCTTTGCTCCTTTCGGCCCCATCAAGAGCATTGACATGTCTTGGGACTCGGTGACAATGAAGCACAAGGTTAGTGAGTTTTTGTGAGTCTTGCTCACAAAAACAAAATCACAGAGGGGAATAAAAAAAAAAAGAGTGTGGTCGGTTTTCATGTTGCTTCTGGTGGACCGCGCAGGGTTTTGCCTTTGTGGAGTACGACGTGCCAGAGGCTGCCCAGCTGGCTCTGGAGCAGATGAATTCCGTCATGTTGGGTGGGCGCAACATTAAGGTGAGCAGTCTGGACTCTTTTCATGCTAATGGTAAGTCGAGTCAAATGCAGTGGAACCTCCAAAGTCCGAGCCCGTTCCAGTTCCCATTTCTTAACCAAAGTGCCACAGCAGCCGGGACTAAAGATCCAAGTCTTTTGTTCACAGAAGTTTTTCATAGTCGTCGTTGGCCCAAATGTTGGTCATAAACCTTTATTTTCAGTTAGATATTGTTATAAGCCACTGTGACAGTATGCACAAGGTAACTATTAACAGTCCTGTTAAATTCAGGAAACAAAACAAATATGATTAATTACAAATGTACTCGATTAAATGTATAAAAACAAGCAGTTCTAATAGGCAAAATGTAGCTTTTTTTTGTCTGTACTGTCAAATACAATGGCACTCTACTTAGTAAATATACAGTTACCGGACAATTTGTGGAGTGTACCGAAAATGCGGCTCTCTAAATTTTACGAGGTGGAAAAATGAGGTTCCACTGTACAATGTCATTTTGAATAAAGCAAAGTGTATTTCTTATTTATCGAATAGCTCTTTGAAAAAAAAATGCTGTCGTCATCTCAACAAAAAAACACTAATTCTTGTCTTTTGCCTTGTCTGTCTTTGACTTCCAGGTGCGTGGCTGTGTGATATGTGTGTGTGTTGTGTGTCGAATGTGTTGCTTCCACACTTGTATCAAGGCGTGTTCCTCGTGACCACTCACAGTGCGTTTCCCAGCGGCGCGCTGCATCGCTCTGTTGCTACGTTGTGCCGATGATGGGCTGCGCCTGGTTGGTGTTGCTTGGCCGCCCCATCTGTAGTACAGATCCCAGTCCCGTCTAGATGTTCGTGATACTTAATAAAAAGAAGACAGGACAGAGACAGAGAGTGTAGTTATTCAGAGAGTATTAAAATGTAGTTTAACAATTATCTTGAGTTATTTCAAGTGAAGAGCTTTGAAGGCAGGGGTGGGGAAACTACAAAAGCATTTGATTCGACCCGTCGTGCCGTTCTCAGAACAACCCAAAAAAAAAAAAACTAAAAATTAAATGGAAAATGAAAATCCTTAAAAGGTTCTTCACGGTGCGTCGTATTTTTTTCACACATTTCGTCGTACCCAACAAAAAAACAGACTAAAGAATCACCACCCCTGATTTAAGGATGAAAGTACAGTGGTACCTTGACTTATGAATTCCCTCATTTCAGACTTTTTCAAGATGTTGCTCAAGTAAAAAAAGAGCCACAATTGCAGTTTCAACTGTTCACTGTACAGGACACACAGTTAAGCACACAAAGAGAAAATGAATACACTCACAATGACCTCCAGTCGACAGGCTTGCATCCAGACTAACTGGCCATGTCCATGATGTCACTCACTCTCCCAGACCCTTTAAAGGCACACATACAACTAGAGTCCGACTGTCTGTCACTCTCCTTTCTCTATATTTATGATTACACGGGTCCAGATTTTGATCCATATCTCACACCACTGATTACAAGTCCAGTTATGACTGCCCGCCCCCATGCACACAGTAATTCCAATGTCTAAAACAATCTTCATGTTCTTATTTTTACACACTAGAGTGCTGTTCTTTTGTTAAAACATGTAAAATATTCATGGCGACAAACGTATAAGTCAAGGTGCCATTGTAGTGGACTTGGAGACAAGCGCATTCCACAAGATGGAGTGCCAGATGAGCCAGCTGCAGTGAATTGAGATCAGGGATTCGGAGTATGCCCTCGGTTTCCCCATAGCAACCCTTCCCCTGTTAAGTAGCCCTGCTGGTATGATCTGTGCTATAGGTTGGGCGGCCAAGTAACATCGGTCAGGCGCAACCCATCATTGACCAGCTGGCAGAGGAAGCGCGTGCTTTTAATCGCATCTATGTGGCCTCGGTGCACCCCGACCTGTCGGACGACGACATCAAAAGTGTCTTTGAGGCTTTCGGGAGGATCAAATCGTGTACGTTAGCCCGTGACCCCACCTCCGGACGGCACAGAGGCTTCGGCTTCATTGGTGAGCCGGGAGCTGGGTTGCGGGGGGCGTCGGTCCGTATCCCCGCCCTCCTTGCCTTCTAACTACAATATGTTGACTTGCAGAGTATGAAAAGCCTCAGTCGGCCGTGGACGCCGTGTCTTCAATGAATCTCTTTGACCTGGGGGGTCAGTACCTGCGGGTGGGCAAGGCGGTCACCCCACCCATGCCCATGCTTACCCCCACCACCCCCGGTGGTCTGCCACCGGCGGCGGCAGTGGCTGCAGCGGCGGCCACTGCCAAGATTACGGCCCAGGCAAGTATGAATCCCTTCCAAAGGGATTTAATGGCCTTCCAGGTAAATATAAAAATAACTGATGGCCATTTTGCTTTGATTTGAGGTGACTGGGAGAAGGCCAGTTTTAGTCCGGGTCCGTTTTGAATATGGTACAGTGTTCCCAAAGTTATTTGTGGCGGATAGGGATTGAGTGAAAATTCTAAATATGAAATTGGGTGTGACTCTAATTTTGTTTCAAGAATTTAAAAAATGCAATCGCAAATTTTAAAAAAAACTAACGGCAGGACCATTGAATCGCAAATAGATGGCAAAGCAGTACATGAAGCTCCTCAACTGACTTCAGTGTAGTTCCTTGGTGTAAGGTTGATGCCAAAGCATGACCTGTTTCAGTCTAGTGAAAGCATATTTTTAACACATGAAACTTTTCAACAAAGTATCTGTTTAAAATAAATGATCAAATGAAAAATATCACTTGGCTGACTTCATGATGACTTAACCATACGTTGCCCACTGGTGGTTGGCTGACCCCTTGTGGTGGTGCCTCAATAAACAAGCAGCAGAGGCTGATTTTGAAATGGAAAAAAAAACAATCATAAAAACCAACAATCGGGTTCGTTTTTTTTAAACGCGGCTGCCAAGAGGTGTGACTCGCTGTGGGACACTGTGCATTCAAAAGGAACGATTGAATCATTGTTCCCCGTTCTTTGAGTAGTGTGACGACGCTCCTCCATTCACGCTTAGGGCGTGCGCGCTAAGAGTCTTCTCATAGTAAGCACGAGTTACTTTTGATTAAGCAGAATTTCTTATAGTCCCTTGAATAATTTCGAAGATGAAGCCCGCCTTCCTGTCATGGGGCGCTGAGCTTTCCATGTGGTCACACTGTGTTGATTGTTGACTGTGCTGCCTCTGTGCTGTGTTCTTGTGTGTTTCCCTTACCTAATGTCTCGGGCACCCCCTCTCTCAAGGAGGCCGTAGCTGGCGCGTCAGTCCTGGGGGCGTTAGCTGCGCCCCAGCTTCTTAGTCAGCAGATGGGAATACCGCAGGCCGTTATGGCCGCGCAGGCGCCCGGCGTCATCACAGGTGAGGGCGTCGATTGTACGCGTCTGCGGTCTTCGAAACTCTGGGGCTTAAATTGCAAGTATCATGAAGCTTTGTTGGAATTCATTGAAAAGTAGCTAAGATTAAACGAACGTGCATTGACAACAATGAAACGTGTTGACAACAATACATTGATAGCCATTTAAATGTAAAGACATGAAAAAAATAGCTTTCTATAATTACTGACAGTGAAGTTGATTTTAAATGATTTGAAGAACTAAAGAGGGAGGTGGGGGGGTAGCTAAGTTTTTCGTTTGGTGCCAACTTCACTTCCATTTGCGTGTCAATTATTAGACCAAAATTCGCAAATGGTTAAAAGCAAAAATATCAGAAAAACACATTTAAAAAAATTGAACACAGAAAGTGTGTGGATAAGTAATTGACTGTACGGTAAAATATTTGAAGTATCATAATAGCTAATGGTTATAGAATTAGACTTGATTGGACTTTATATGACCAAAATACCGACCAAATCTCATCAACAAAACATTGAAGCTACCTATTTTCCTTCTGGCGCTTCCCTTGCAGGGGTGACTCCTGTGCGTCCCCCCATCCCAGTGCTCCCCCAGGTGGGCCTGGTGAACCCTGTGCTAGCGTCGCCACCCGTCCTCTCCAGTCAGGTGCTGGCGGCGGCAGCCGCCGCCGGCCAGCTGCAGGAGAAGAAGGAGGAGAAAGAGGAGGCGCTCCAGGACGGCACGGGCCAGGAGATGCTGAGCGACCAGGAGCACATGAGCATCTCGGGCAGCAGTGCCAGACACATGGTCATGCAGAAGCTGCTTCGAAAGTCAGAGGTAACAAAACACCGCCGTTTAACTCGCAGCCAAAGGATGAATAGCAAAAACTGAATTTCAGGTTGAATTAAAAAAAAAAAAAAGAAGTTGAGATGAAAGATACAAAGGTGTAAAGAACATACAATTTAAATAATAAAATGTTTGACCCCAAAAAAAGCTACAAGAAATGTTGGACTAAAAAAATATTTAAAAGTATATATTTAAAAAGTTATTTAAAATAAGTGCATAAACAAATCAATGTAAAATAAATATATTTGAAAAATCATCAAATTGAAAGAACAAACTGTCCAATCATGCAAAAATAGACAAAAAGAAACACCAAAATTTATGGCACAAAAGGACAAAAATCGATGACACACCTACAAAGGAAAGTGAGAATATAATGTAAAATATTAAACTAAAACTAAAAATGTTAGATATGACGGGACAAAATAATGTTAAAAAAAGTAGACGTCTATTTCACAATGGAGTGTGTGTTAAAGAGAATTTTGATCAAAATATACATATTAGTGTTAAATAAGATAATTTGTAGATAATAGAAATTAGCAAAATACAAGATTAGTGTGGTAAAATGTTGCAAAACAAATGTAAAATATTAGCCCAAACTACAAATGTGAAATGAAAAATAAACAAGTAAAAAATATATTCAAACCATTCCAACTAGTCATATTTCAACAATCCAATTAATGATCACTTCACATGCCATTAATACATATATTGCATTCTCTAGTTTGTCTCAAATTAAGTAATTAAAAAAAAAATAATTTAAATGAAATAAATCCTCTCAACTGTGTTTTATTTCTTGATTTCTCTCCCCCCCCCCCCCCCCCCCTCCAAATTACAGTCCACAGTAATGGTCCTGCGCAACATGGTTGGCCCTGAGGACATAGACGACGCCCTGGAAGGCGAAGTGACGGAAGAGTGCGGCAAGTTCGGCTCGGTCAACCGCGTCATCATCTACCAGGAGAAGCAGGGGGAGGAGGAGGACGCCGACATCATCGTCAAGATTTTTGTGGAGTTCTCCATGGCATCGGAGATGAACAAAGCCATCCAGGCACTCAACGACCGCTGGTTCGGCGGGCGCAAGGTGGTCGCCGAGGTCTATGACCAAGACCGCTTCAACAGCAGCGATCTGTCCGCGTGAACCACTTCCACACTCGTACCCCTCATTCCCCTTACTGGCTATGTCTCTTTTTGTTTTGCTTTTTTTTTTTTTGGAAGAATAGCTGTTAATTAATGAGGCCCCATTGGGAGTTTGTTTGGCTTTGTTAGCTGTAAAGACTCCTCCGTGGTGCAAGTTTCACATTTTTGTAACCCAGACTCAATTAAACAAACAAATATATTCATTTTGTTTTGTTTTTTTTGGGGGGGGGCTCATTGACATTTTTATAAAAAATGAAATCATTGGACCATGTAAACACTTTGTTTTTACAATTAAAGGTTATTTGTCCACAACTTTTGTGATACCCTTCCACTGCTCATCTGAGTATATTAGTGATCATCTGTGTCCCCAATTGCATTTCTACACTTTAAAAAATGTTTTCTTTCTACCACATCAGGTTATAAGTTTTATGTAAACATTTGTTGACCAGTGTAGATGCAATATGGCTTTGCTTTAACAGAATTTATTCAAGGAATGCATAAGTATGAGTTAAAAAATGGACAGCCAGTGTGAGATGAGTAAACAAAAATACTGATGAAAAATCTACAAATTTAAATATTAAAAACTAAATATACATTAGTATATATATATATATACCGGTATATTATAATTCTCATGTCATTTACTATTTTGAGTACGATGAAGTTCAGCGTTTGGCCATACAGATGGCGCCACATATCTAGGATCCAGCGACAACAGCGCGTCAGGGGGGCCGGAACGCGACGGTCCTATGGCCGCAAACCTAGCCCAGCCCCCCTATGCCAAACCAGCCTGGCTCGAGCTCAACAGTGGCAGGGAAGCGCCGCGCGCCCGTGTCTGGTGAGAAGCTTATACCCTCACTGTGGAGCGTTTCGCCCCCTAAGAACTCCACACGTTCACTTTTATCCTGCTGTGGTATTTTTATTTTTTACACGGAAGTCCGCGGTGTTTTCCCCACACATCCTCTGCGGTACTTGTGGAAGCTAACGGCGGATACTGGCTAGGCACAATAGACGCTAGCCGATGGAGGCTAGCCGTAACTAGCTCGTTAACAACACACACCGGCGAGGAGCGACTAAGTATCCCCATGGACACCGCGATGAACGTCTCCTGATCATTCCGCTCCACACGGTCACCACCCCCGCCTCTCCGGTGGTGGTGCCTCTCTCGACGCCGCCTGACAAGCGTTTTATTTTCAGTGCTGAGACACCAGGATGGTGGCGGTGGTAGCTAACTTCGTGGGAAACAGTCCGACTCAAGTGAGACCAGATTTGTCTTTTTATATTCTGTTCATATAAAAACCCCAGAGGGACAACGACAATATTTCTCCTGACATTGGCCGGGGGATTATTTTTTAATTGGATTTCGGCCTGCTGGTTTGAGAACGAAGCAACCCCTGCTAACCATCCTCCATTCAGCCGCCTAAGCACGCATCGCCCTCCGATGCGGAGCCTCCAGTGACATCCACCCGGGGGACCCCCCTCCCTTCCTCCCTCCCCGACATGCTCAAGTGTATCCCGCTGTGGCGATGCAACCGCCACGTCGAGTCGGTGGACAAGCAGCACTGCAACCTGCAGGCGGTCCCCGACGAGGTGTTCCGATACAGCCGTAGCTTGGAAGAGCTCCTGCTGGATGCCAACCAACTCAAGGAACTCCCCAAGGTAAGCCTTTTTTTTCTTGGACGCAGGCTGAAAAAGTTTGTGGCGAGCATCAGGTATCATCACACACAAGTTAGTTTATCTGCTGGTTAAGCCAAACATACAGCAAAAATGTCACTTATGGGCGTTGTAGCAGGCTAAAAGTACATTGAAGGCCTCCATGAATGGGATGAAAAACATCTCTTTCGACTAGTTGAAACATGAAAAAAATTAACTAAAAGCTAGTCTGGAACAGTGTAAAAGTCGTTATTTTACTAATTGAAATGGATGAATAGCTTAAGCGTCCATAACTACTGTTTGAAACATTACAAAAGTTCACAAAAAGTTGGTCTGGAATAGTGTAGAACTGGCAAAAGTCCCTGGACTGATCTGTGGTCAGTTTCATGAATGGGATGAATGACAAATTTGTCACCAACCGACCGTTTAAAACATGAGACAAGTGTACAAAAAAGTTGTTTTGGAGCAGCGTGAAAGAGGCTTTGTTTACAGGCGTATTTGTGTAAAGTGACTCATTTTAATGTGCTAAACCTACCCCAAGGTTTGCCAGGAGCATAGGTAGGCAAGGCAAGCCAATGTTAATTACTCATGACCAATGTGCTAGTCTTGCAGTGTCGAATTAGCGCCTTCTTATTGTTTGCGCTTTAACGAATTGAACAGATGGAGATTTAGACATCCGCACAATTGCTTAAGTTTTGCACTCATTCAACTCCACTGAACTCCCTAGACAATCCTAGATTATGCCTTTGCTCTAATCATGCCACAAACATTTTTTTTTTAAACAGGCGTTAAAGTAGGCATTTAAAGTTTGGAAACTTGAACAGGAAGTTAACCATTCTGGTTTGGAAAAAGGGGCCTGGAAAGTTGAGGAAAATTCAAGACAATAGCCAACCCTACACTTGTTGACTCCCATGTCACTCACCGGGTTTTGAAAGGCACATTCATTCTGTCACAGGTACTACAGTGTCAGACATCAGGATGGCAACACCAAGAGAATCAAAAGAATCCCGGCACCTCGCATTCATACTTTTGAATTTTGTATTGTTGTTTAATATTGCCAAATCAATTTTGATACAATTAATTAAAATCAACGCGATGATCAGTAGAAGAATTGATTCTTAAAAAGTAGGGCGTCCAATTCTGGCAGTTTTATCCAACCTGAGCATTAAAGCCGGCCTGTAAACAAACCACTCATAGACCCCGTTGAGGAAGCGGGAGTTATCTTATTCTCCGGTCTTATGACAGGTTACAAAGAAGTCCATTCACCACTAACCCCCCCCCCCCCCCCCCCCCCCCGCCTCCCCCGACACCCCACTCATCATCTCAAATATGACAGCTCAAGTCGGACTCTGCGCTGACTAAAGCCGTGCTTGCTGATACCGTCTTGGAGTGGTAACACATTACCGTTTCTTTTCAAAAGAGTAAAGCAGAAGCCAAGTCGATGAGACGTACGGATGTACAGGAGGAGCATGTGCGGTCACGGGCGTTGTTTTTTAGGTTTCTCTATTGTCGGGATGGGTGTGTCCCCAATAGATTCTGCTGAACAGGTTCTCTGCTTGTTTCTCCCGCTGTTATTACCCTTGCAGGCACACTAATGGCCGCCTTAAAAGCTCTGAAACTTTGAACACAAAGTTGTTACACGGGACCAAGCGGCCTACCGTTGGGTCTTTGATGTGCCTGCTTTATCCGAAGGGATGATTATTAAGTTTGATATTGTTGCTCATGGACGTGGAATGGGATGCCCGACTGTCATCAAAATGTCAACAGTCTTATCATACGTTTGCTGATATTTTGCTTTTAAAGCGAAACGGATGAGATGACGTTTCAAATGTCAAAAACCGCAACCTGCTTGGAGTCAACTCTGCAATGTTCTTTATATTACAATCCGTGTGGAAACTCCACACGCCTCTGTCCCGGATAGAAAATCCCATATCGTTTGAGTCATTGAGGAATGTCGACTCTTTAAATGTTGTTCCTGCGCCGCTCGTGCAGGCCGCCGAGAGACGGAGAGAGATCCAGAGCGGCCATGTGAGAGATCTGAGCGCATTCAGCATGTTCTTTTGTCTGAGCTGACGACCAGCTGGTCCCACATCCTGCCTGCCACTGTCCTAGCCTCACACTCCACGCCCTGATCTGGTGTGTGTGTGCATGTGTGTGTGCGTGTGTGTGTGTGTGAGTGTGAGAGCAAATTTGTGGAGGTGGTGCTAGTTGGGCTATAATTTATTCCTAAAGGGGGATTAACAGCAGGAGGAGGCTTGGGGAGGAAGGCAGGGGGTCTTTTCAATAGTAGAGGAGGTGATCTCGGAAGTGAGCTACAACTGATCCTGAAGTCCTTTGGGGAGCTGGTGATCGGATCATCCAAGTCAAGTCAAGTCAAGTCAACAGTATTTATAGAGCACTTTCAAACAGCCATCGCTGCATACAAAGTGCTGTACATGGAGCGATTTAACATATACAATAAACAGTAAGATGAATCAGTAATAAGTAATAAGTAATAAGGCGGTAGAAAGCACCAAGCAGTAAAACCAATAGCAAATTTAAGTCATGCTGAGTCAAACGCCAAAGAATACAAGTGAGTTTTGAGGAGGGATTTAAAGATGGGCAGCGAGGAGGCTTGCCGAATGTTCAGTGGGAGGTCATTCCAGAGAGATGGACCAGCAACAGAAAAGGCTCGATCCCCTCTGAGCCTCAGTTTAGTTCATGGTACCAGCCATGAGTTGATTATTCTTTTAAAGACTGCTACTGATTCATCCCTTTAGGGGATTTTTTAAAATTTCTTTTGCAGCGCTGTTGCGTCAACCTTCATCCAACACACCAATGGCAGGGTCCTTCATAAAACTTTTGTCAGGCCACCGTGAGTAACGATTTGGTGGCCCTGCCGTTCATTAGAGTTGTCCTTTTTTAGTGAAGAAAAAAATCCGGACCGTGCTGACCGTTTCGGCTGTCACTTTAGTCTTCGTTTGAGTGGTCACTGCTTCCTTGTGACTTATTAAAAAAAAAAACCCAGCTGACCGGGTCGGGAAACCTTCAAAATAAAGCTCACCGTCCGGGTGAAGGCTGCCAACCGCCAATCAGCTCACGGGGGATAAATTCACTAGTGTCACACGGGGAACCAATCACGCGGCCTCCAAGGAAAACTTTCTCTCTCGCGCATCAACAATGGCTCTCTCCACAATATGGCGGCCAATATGGCTGTATTTATTTTTCATTTTTATTTTTTGATTTATTTAAAAAAGATTAACAAATGCAGTACCGGTATTTTCTCAAAACCCGCGAAGCGCAGTAGCCGCAAAAAAAGTGGTGAGGGATTACCGTCCATAAATTACTGTGCAAAATCCAGTGCCAAAAATTTGCTGTCCTAAATGAACTGTTAATATAAGTGTGACAAAACTTAGTATGAAAATAATAAAACTATTAAAATACAAATTAAATAATAAAATAAAAAAGAAACTATCAAATCCACCCCCCCCCCCCCCCCCCCAAAAATAAAAAATCTAAATCTCGGGGTTAAAATGGAAAAAAAACTAAAACTAATCTAAAATCCTAAACTAGTATAATCCAGCAACACACCCAGCCAGCCAGCCATCTGTCCTCCCAGGCACTCACCCGGTAGCCAGCGACAAATGTAAACACGGAAGCAAAGCTCCGGTGAATAATTAATGGCTGCGGTGGTAGCGACGGCGGCTGTTTGCAAGCGTCTTCGGGATGCCGGTTTTCTCGGCTGCAGGCATCCAGCGCACACAGACGCACGGAAGCCCCAACCGACATGTGACTCAACGGTTTACGAATGACCGGCTGATCAAGTCTCTTCGCAGTGTGTACTTTATTTTTACAGCCTGTCTCTTCCGAAGTCACCTGTGTTTATCAGTCAAATATTTGGACTGAGTCGGGAAGTCACGAGTTGGATGTCTTCAGTAGCTGGGATGCGCTGAGTCTTTTGGTACGCTAGGCTAATTTGTGGAAACGGCGTCGAGACGGATTATTCCGTTGTATTTGGGCTAGAATTTCATATTGCAGCCAATAGAACCTTATTCTATTCATTGTCGCTCGCCGCCCGGTCTTTGTTTTGTTGTGAGGCTGCCGCACACACACACACGGTTCAAGTAGAGCTGTCAGCGTCCAGGCTTTGGCCACGTTGATTTGTTGACATTCGCGTTTCTTGTGTTGGTTCCTTTCGTGTCTGGAGTGTCCCAGCCGACAGGAAGCGGGAATAATCGAGACAGTCGTGGAATGCCCTGTGTTTTGTGAAACCGTTTTTTGTTTTGTTTAGTTTTTTGCATTTTAGTGTACATTGATGGAAAACAATGGGGGGGAAACATCATGTATGTTGTTTTTTTTTTAACTTCAAACCCCAAGCCCTCATGATGCTATTGATGAAACATTAAAATGTTTTTGTTTTTGTTCAAGGCTCAACGAGTAATGCGAACAAAGCAGAGTAGTGGTTCTGCTACACTCGCAGCGGAGTCGACGACATCACCGCACACGTTTTATAACCCAGTAACGGAAAGTTGAGCACAATCGGTGCAGCAACACATTGAGACTGACAAAATAACAAAACTCGCAGGCACAGTTTTTTTTTTTTAGCCTTCTGGAAGCACAAAATAATTAGAATATGTAGTTGTGACGTTCTTCATGTTACACTGACAACAAAGTTCTTGTTTCTCTGTCTGTGTTCTACATGAGAGCACGTGTTCTATAAACTGAAAAAGCTATCATGTTGAAAATGTAGCCATCACACTCATTCGAATAACTATTTGCGTTGTGACTGATACCACCACATCCCCTGTTTACTTTTTTTTTTTTTTTTTTTACAATTTTTCTGCCTTTGTTGCATGATAGGGCGACACAGTGGTAGGAAGTGAACGAAGTGCTAGCCAAATATTATGTTAGCATATATGTTTAAGTCAAGACCCGGAAGCCAGATCTGGCCTGTTCCATCAAGCTAGCTTTTAAATCAAATGGAATTTGTAACAACCACTCAGTGGAACAGAGTATATGAAACTTTAAAAATAATATGGGTGAGTGAGTATGTGTGAGAGGGCGTGAATGGGAAAGTGTATGTGTTTGCCACATAACCAGAGTTGCTGATGACTGACTATTTGTCTGTGTGTGAGACAGTGAGAGTTTGTGAGAGGTCAACGCAAAACAAGGCTCTCGCAGAGGGGGCCGCAAAGCGCGACTCTCTCACGCTTTTGTCTGTCACACTGACATGGGCCACGCGTAACAAAGCGGTAACGGCCAATTCATAGGAGCCCCTCGTCTCTCCTATTGCAAGCGATGAGGTCGCTCTAACACTTCGACCCAGTCCCAGACAAAACCCGTCGACCGATACAAGTGTTGACGTCGCTCCCGACGGCCCCTCGCTGAAAGTCCAAAAATTGCTCCGCGAAGCTTCATTGTGCTCATGTCTCGCCCACTCAGCACCGTTCAAGTGATGTTTCCTCCCTTCGTATTTGTGTGAGGTCAGCCAAGTGTTGCACAACAATACAGTATTAAGTCCTGCATGACAAAAAAAAAACAACAACACAAAACATACAATACAGTGGTGCCTTGAGTTATTTTTTTGGTTCTGTTACAGTAGAAATGTCCATTCAATTTCGTGTCTGGAAAAAAATTCCGGGACATTTCCAGGCCCATTTCATCATCAAAATAGATCCAAAATAGACGACTTCCTGTTTAAATTCAGAAATGGCTTCCTGAGACTTTTTCATGCGACCTGTTAGGATCAATATGTCCACCTAATGTCATGCCAATGGGTGATACTTGTCCGGTGTGCAGATTTTATTTTTGCCCACCCCCACCCCTGAAATTTCCATGTGACTTTCTCATGAAATTCCTCCAAAATGGCTGCATCAAACCAAAATGGAAGACTTCCTGTTTCATTTCAGAAATGGCTTCTTGAGTCTTTTCATGCGACCTGTTAGGATCAATATGCCCACCTAATTTCATGCCAATGGGTGATACTTGTCTGGCGTGCAGATAATTTTTTTTTCCCCCCACTCAAATTTCCATGCAATTTTCTCATGAAATTCCTCCAAAATGGCCGCATCAAACCAAAATGGACGACTTCCTGTTTCATTTCAGGAATGGCTTCTTGAGTCTTTTCATGCGTGGATGTTGTGATAAACGTCCACCAAATTTTATGTCAACAACTGAAAGTTTTGTCGGAGGGGGGGGGGGGCAGATCCATACAGATTTTATTTTATTATTATTTTTACTTCCCAGGCAGTACTGGTGGGCGAGTTTTGAGTGGTTATCTGTTTGGAATCTGTCGACTAAGCATTTTCATTACGATACATCTATTTGGAGTGAGTTTTGTTAGGTTTGCTGTGATTCCCTCAAAAAACAAAAAATGCTGATTCAGAAGAATCATAACAAACATGGTAATTCCAAGAGCGCCCGTTGCTGGCTATATATTTGTTCCCGGTGTAATTAGCTCAGCATGATTCTGTTTGCACTGCAGCGCTTGACAAAGGAATGCCTGGAATGTCCAGGAGTTTGTCCTGACACCGCCTGACACCGCCGCCCCTCCCTCCACACCCTCCCATACACACTCCACCTCTCATACACTTGAACTTAGCCATGATTGCACATTCCCTGTTGGCGAACCACAAACACACACGCGCACACTGAGGCACGTGCAGGGCATAACATCCATGAAATGCATGAACGTGCCGTTTCCAATTGTTAACTCGTTCACTCCCAAAGACGTTTTTAAACGTCTTTTCAGACTTGGTCCAGAATTCGCTGGTACTGAATGAGTTTAAATAAGTGAGCCGTTGTTCATTGGGGACCCTAACGTCATCACATGCAAAATTCGCCCCTTTGTATGTTTTAGTCGCGATAAGTGCGGGAAGAGCGATTGTGTGACTCTTCAAAAATGCGTCCGCTCAGCCTGTCAAGAGACAACAATTCCGGGATTACCTTTCCAAAGCCGCGTCACGGCTTGCTGCGCTCAAGTGTGCCGCTCGGTGGACACGCGCCTTCAGATAAGAGACTCTTAACTTTTTTTTTCTCACAATGGAAAGATTGTGAGATATGTAAATGGAATCGCTTGTGGAAAAGGGGGGCCGTTTACTGGAAAAGATGATTCAGTGATGTGTATACGCCGCTGCCTGAACAATGAGGCCATTGCGCCAAAGCGGCTTGGGCGCGCACAAACATACACCAGTGAGGAACTTGTGTTTGGCGTCATGAGTGGTCGCCATGTCGTTTTTGTGGCGAATGAATGGTGGTTTGGGGCTTTTGAAGCTGGCCGTGTTTGAAATCACAACCTGCACAGGTGTCAAACTTAAGGCCCGGGGACCAGATTTGGCCCGCCATATTATTTTATGTGGCCCCGTCTCTTGTAAAAGCAGCCAGTCATACGTTATTGATCGTCTTGCATAAGCCTTCCAATTGCGCTCGTCAGGTGAAATGTGACCTGCTGTAAGATGAATGCAGCAACCTGCAGCGGGGTTGGAGTGGGAATGGAGCACCCGTGGCGGGGCATAGTTCAAAGTCCTTCCAGCTGCTTTGAATGTCATTTGGTTAGCAAATCTGCAACGCTGACCAACTTTTTTTTTTTTTTGGGGGGACGCGACGTCCATAAAGTGGCAGTGCCGGCAGTGTTGAATCACCAAAGCAGCGATTAGCCCCCTGTTACGGCAACGCCGGCGGATTAACTGGTATATTTATAGCACAACGGCGGAAAATCACAAAATCACTTTGCTGTGTCAGAGAGCATAACCAGGCGGGATATGTTTCATATGACGCATCATAATTACGGTATCCAAATTGATATCGTGTACGTGGCGCGAACCGCGCACCCCGAGTCTTAAAAGTTGCAGTATACCTCCTTGTTAGAGAACTGCATGTTTAGAAAATGTTGAAAATGGGCATTTAAAATTTTACAGAAGGTCAAATGATGTTCACCTGTAAAGTTTCCTAAAATTTCACAATGGCCAGTAACCGCCGACATTTTTAGGAGTAACGCAACAGTTATTTTGAACTTTATTTTGCTCAGAAAGCATCATCAAAATGAGACTTATGAGATGCTCATTCTGGCCTTGTACATGCTTGTACTCTTTCACCGTGTGTTCTTGAGCCTCTTAAGCCCACAATGTTGCCGCCACCTGTTCACTCTCAATCTTCCTTGGACAGCAGCGTGCGAGAGGCTTTACATTTACATCTTGGTACTTTGTTCGCTGGTCACAGATCTACAGCTGTCAGGTTAAGCGGACTTTCCGTATTGCACACTTGGTCCTGGATCCCTGTGAGGCATTGTCTTTTATTCTATTCCCAAGAGGCAAATGGGGTTGGCGGGGGGATGGTGGGTGGGATGGGGGTGGGGGTGGGGGCTCCTGTTGTCACTTTGGTTGTTCATTAACCGCGTTGATGTTGACTTGTAAAGCAATGGGGCCCCCGCTGTTCAAGTAATAGAAGCATTATACGCCCCCTCCGTAGTTTCAGTTAGGCTGAGCGGTCTTTATTGTTGGCTCCCGATAGAGGCCCATCTCATTTTCCAATGTGGTTCTGTGTGGGTATTTGACACACTAATCCAGATCTAACGTGTGACCATGCGCCGAGATGCCACGGCATCCTCCCCGGGCTCCTTCGCATCCAACACCCAGTACGCTCACCTTATAGCATGTTATGCCGTCCACTGTTGTAACCGCTGTCACTGAAAGGGTTAAAATAACTGTAATAGACCAACATTTATCACCAAAACACAACAGACCAACAACATCCCAATCCTGTCTGCAATTGGTGAAATAAATCCGTCCGATTGACTCAATACTGACCAAGATAACATGGCTAACTAGCATGGCTAACGCCGTCTGGTTTCTCCTCTGACGCTACCTAACAAAGTCATTATTGATTTTATTTGTTTACTATTTATTACAAAAAGTCCACCATGTTTGGGATGGACTATGTAACACCCCACCTCCCACCTCCCACCCCTATTTGGACTGGACTGAATCTTAAAGCCAATGAGACATCCAAGATGGGAGCTCTGATATTAGCACACTCGGCGTGGCTAACACCAGCCTTTCCGTCGGCCAATTCAAATCTGTAAATGTGGTCAAACCCCCCCGTGATGAGTTGTATCATCCGCAGAAAGACTATCACAAAATAGGAGCGTCTTCCGTACTTCAGGTTTTTCCTCAAGTACTTGGGACCAAACAATTCCATTCGCCGGTCAATGGGCAGGACTTGACGTCTCTCAGACTTTCTTCCACCTCTGGCTGCAGTCCTGTTCTCCCAGCGCCTAAGTGTGTTGACTCGTTCACCTAACCGGGCGCAAAGCTCACCACGTCCTGTTCAACTGAGCTGCCTCCGAGTGGCTGGCAGCGCCTTCGTCGGGCTCTCAAGAGTTTGGTAGAGTTTTTCACCGCGGCATCAGAGTGACGACACTCAGATGAAGGCAAACGTGGTTGAAAGTGCCACTTAAATGAAACGCAAACGCTCGTTTTGTAAACGGCCACCCAAAGGTACCGCTTTTGACTCGTGTGACTAGAGCATAGTGTTCAGAAGGAAAATAATCACGAGACCAGACTAAATGACACCGCTACCCCGACCGGACTGGAAATTAAAGTTCACTTTAGTTTAACTCATTCACTCCCAAAGACGTTTTTAAACGTCTTTTCAGACATGGTCCAGAATTGGCTGGTACTGAATGAGTTAACGGTCAGTGACTGAAGACGTCTTTTTTTTCTTTTTAACTTCTAGTGCAACCGTGGGAGTCTACTCTTTCTTCTTAAATCCACCTCTCTCAACAAACTTCCCTTGTTTCTCGGCCCTTCTCTGCCTTTGTTCCCCTATCTTCAGTTGCTGCTTTTAAGTGCCCGCTCCCTCCATTTATAGTCCTCCCTTTTTGCCACTCCGCGGCACCCTTCGAGACAATAAAAGAATCCCTCGGATAGGCCCAAACGGTCAAGAAAGGGGATGAGGGGGTGGGGGTGGTCAGCGAGGGAGATCAACAGTCTCCTGTGGGTTGGCTTTTGTCACCGGTCCGAAGAAAAAGGAGGGAATCCGGAGAGAGGAGTAGCAAAAGGAGGGGGTTAGGGTGGCATCCATGTGTAGAACGGTTGGATTGTGTGAATGCTGGAGAGCAAAAACTTTGAAAACGTGATTTTTCTAAAACGCTTTGTTCCAACTGCAGCTGTTTTAAAGTGCGAAAAAAAATAAAGATGCCTTTGATTGCATTGCAATATTCTATGCACGTCTCTCCACTCCACATTTCTCATCCTATTTAAAAAAAAAGATCTATTAGAACTTTCAAATGGGTCAGGACACGTGAGAAGTTTTCATGAGTTTCCCAAATTAACCCATTCGGGCACAGCGGTGACAACGGTGGACGGCTTATCATGGTGTCAGGTTCCAGCGTGCATGAAAGGGTTACGGTGGGAGATTTTAATTTAATTTTAATTTTATTTTAATTGTTGTTGTTGGTTTTTTTGCCTCGTCTTTCCACGTTTCTTGACCGATTCAAAATCGTTCCAACTTCAGAGCTCTTTCAGGACCACCGAGAATCATATTCCAAAATGAAAAATTACAATTCACCCGATAATTTTGACGAGTTACAAACTCACACATTCCACTGAACTAATTCAGCTCGTTAAGAATTTTGCACAAAACTCCCAATTGTTTTGCATGCTTTACCCATTTTTGGTGTATATTTCTTGACCAGTTCAACCCATCGACACTTCAAATTGTTCATCTTATTCGGGATGTTTTGGGAGCTTTGCATCACATCCGAAAGCTCCACGTTCACCCCCCCCCCCCCCCAAAAAAAATCCTAGATTTATTTTACCGTCTCCTTCCCACATCCCTTGACCGATTCCGACCTCGAGCATCACATGCTACGTTTTGACAATTAAATCTGCGACATTTCAGCGAAGCATCGGATTCACACGCCATTTCTGGAGAAAATTGCAAGTGCGGTTTCCAACACACTTCCCGCAATCGCTACGCGAAAACTATTTTTGACCTCTGCTCTGTTTTCTCAATGTGCATCTCTGGCATCATTCTTGGATTTGGCAATTGTCTGCGGTAATGAGGGGCCACTCGGACAAAGTTATCCAGTCAGTCATAGCCCCGTGAGGAGTCCCCCGTCCTGTTTCAAGAAGCATGTGCACCCCCGCCTCCCCACCTCCCCACTCCTCCTCCTGCTGCTGCATTGTTGTTTTCAGTGTGCGTCGCTAGGCTGCATCACCGTGGAGCGGTTAGCATTGGATGGACAGTTCGGGGAGGGGTGCGCACACACCAGGATTTGGAGCCATGGAAAGCTTTGAATCAGAATTGTACTGCCACAGGTCATATGCGAGATATGGAGATAAAACCAAAAAAAAGAAGGTTTTAGAAGTTTGCTGATGTCATTTTGATGGAGTACACAGTCGGTTCATTAGGGCTGTTTGTATCTTATAAGAAGATGTATGAGTCTGAAGGACGCATTGCTAGTCATCCATTTTGGGTTAGAACAGCCATCATTGGGGGCTACAGTTGAGTAGTAGTAGTAGTAGCCTCCTGGCTAATTCTGGCATATTTAATTAAACTACAATGGTGCCTCTGCTTATGAAATGAATTGGTTCTGGAAGAAATTTCTTCATGAGAAAAGTCGAGACGCGTTTTCCATGTAAATGCCCTAATCCGTTCCAAGCCCCCCCAAATTCAGACATAAAATAATTCAAAAAATTCAGACATAAATGTTTTCTAAAGCATAAAAAAATGCATCAAAATATGTAACAAATACATGTTACAAAATCGATTAGGGCACATTAAAGAGTGTTGTGCATAATGTAAAAAACAAAGAATAACAAATCAAAATGACGGTCATTTAACTTAACTGCATCATCGCTTTTTGCCCTCTTTAGTTCCTGTGACAACTGAACTGGACAACTGGTCCGAGGACGTTTGCTTTTGTCGGCTATTAACAATCCTTCGAAAATATCAGAGGCAAACATCAGCAGAGTGAGCGATCGGGCGACTGGTGAACACGTTTTCTGGGTGATCCACATTTACGCAAAACTATCGGAACGCCTCATGGCCAATGACTAGGACGCTACATCGACACATATCTATCTATCGACACACACAGACATGTACGGTAGCGGTCTCTCTTAGCCAATGGGACGCCAGGAAGATGCTGGGTAATAGCCAATGGCAGAGCAGCTTTAAGTATGTTGCGTTCAGGAAACTCTGTATTTTTACCTTTCGTATTTTGAAATTTTTTTCGTAAAAAGAGACAAACTTTTCCTCTTCGTAACTTAAAAATTCCGTATGAAGAGAGGTTCGTAAATTGAAGTACCACTGTATATGTATATATATATTTTCGAATAAACTAATGTGAATCAGATTTTTGTGGGAGAATTTCAGTGTTCATACTTTGCCCAACTCTGAGAAGGAAATTCACCCATCAGAAGCAGGAACGGTGCCCTTTCAAAGCTAGCTTGTAGCTGGCTTGTCGGGACGTCATGCACGTTTTGAGCATGACGTCTGCGAACCACTGGTGAAAGGACACTTTGATTCTCTCCTCTTTTATCGAGAACTGCTTCAAACAACAAGGCGTATTCAGGAATAGTGGTTAACATGACTGTCCATGTCTTGTGTTTTATTACTGTATTTTTTAATTTTATTTTTGTTCGGCACTATATAAATAAAGGTGTATAAAACTTGTCGCCCAAGAAAGTTAGCCAATGACAGCAGTTTCACTGACATTGGCTAGACATTTCTATCATAACAGGAGACTAACCTGGACCCCATGCCTGATATTGAATAAATAGTCGGCCATTTTGGGCAGAAGCAGCTGTGCTTGTGTCGAATTCCTTGCGAGGGCTCGTTCACCGTGGCTTTGATTTCACATTTTTTGGGTGTGTGTGAAAGGCCTAACGGATTCTCTTCTCTAGAACACTGCCTCCTCTGTTGAACAAAGCAGACAGTCGAGCCGTTAGCGCACGGTCTCCTTCCTGGTTAGCTGATTTCCAAACCGGCACGCTCGGGAGCCATATGACAAACATTCCACTGTGTGAATTGACAGTTCGTTTTCTCTGCGAATCCAAGTTCAGATGCAGGTGCGGGGGGGTCGAGCGCCGTATTTCCCGCTGGGCTCATTCCAAGGAAACACTTCAGAATTTTTCAACACCGCTAAATGCCGGAGCCGTTCTCAGCAGTAGGCGGGGCACACCCCGAACAGGTTGCCAGCTTGTCCCAGCACTCAAATTCAAAATCAACTTACTCATGTAAGTTGACAAAAAAATATCTTATAGATGATTTGATTTTGAACACACAAAAAAAAAATGCTGGCGGACATGCGATGTTCCTGATTTGAAAGCTGTAATATTTTGACAAATTAGAATAAGATTCTTATTCAAAAAGACTCCGTTTGCTATTCTAACTGGCGCCTTCAAGACCGCACGCTGCCCCCTCTGCTGATACTTCAAAGCCCCTCACCACCTCCTCCTCCCCCGATTCACGTCGTCACCCCCTCCCCTAATCAAACGAGCCGCGTTGTAAAAGCGCCACCACTCGCAACGGCGCGCCATCTCACTCAGCAAACACGGTGCCGTCCGAAGCTCGAAGCGAGCCCCCGGGAGCGTCTGTGGCTTTGTTGGCGGTCCGCTAAATCCCACCACTAACTTCCAACTGACCAGCGATTAAAAAACAATCGATAATTAAATAAATAGGAATGAAAATATTGCATTGCTTGAGTTGGATGCTGGCATATTAAATGTTTTTTTTTTCAACTTTTGTTTTCACGCTTTCACAATTTATTTCCCAAAAGCCTTTCGTGTTTCATTCACAGTTAATTTCCATCTTTTTGTGAGTGTGTGTGTGTGTGTGGGCTCATGGCATTATTACAGCCCCTAATGACAAATGGATGATATCAAGAGAGCTGAAGAATGCACAGATACAAAGTTTTTATTTTTTTTTCCAAATTAGATCATTTGGTTGAGTCCAGATGGCTGGTTTTGAAAGGAACATTGAGGTTCATTCGGGTCAATAAAATGCCGGTTTAATATCGTTATATTCTATGCTCCAGAAAAAAAAATCACATTTTAAAACTATTTAAATTAAAAAAGTTGTGAACATTACTGTAGCGATCTCTTCGCCTGATTGGCTGCTCCAGTCTTCCATTTCCTCTTCCCACCACTCGATACCGGCGCTTAATAATAAGCCGACACCCAATCTGTGTCTTTCTCAGGCCTCACCCCCCACCTTACATTCCGCCTTCCACCCTTCAGCCATTTCCTCACCCGCCTGTCAGTTTGGAAATGTAGCCACAACCGCATTTTGAGAATTAGGAAATGCGTTGTAATATTCCCACTAACTCCCCTCAGTCATCTTGTATGCACACAACACTACGACACTCGCCTGGGTGCCGGGGTCGGTCCATTCAAACAGCAGACGACACACACAGATGGCACAAGGTGGCTGAGGGGCGGAATGAAACCTGTCACCGCACTTGGCACTCCTGCTTTTCTCCCCTCTGCGCTCTCATCCGAAGGCCTGCCACCTCCATTCACAATATCAAATCGCTCTTGTTCTCCGGTGAGTCTTAAATAGCAAAATTTCAAATGAGCCCCGTATATCGTTCAAAACCTACCCCCTCGATGACTCAACTAAATAACGTACATTCAAACACCAAAATAATCAAGCCAAACCTAGAATTCCGACTCCTAAAAGTCCGCAAGCTTAATGCAAACGTGCTGCGAAACGCCATAGATGGGCTAACCGCATTTGGCATGCATCGTGTTCAGTTCATGATGAATTTTCAAACCGCTGCTACTTTCACATAAACAGAGCAGCAACATATACAAACGTGTACTGACAGGCATATTTTTGCTTTGCTCTGCGGGAATGACGATTACAAAAGTGGTCTTCAGCGATGAAAAACTTCAAATCGCCTTGTTCGGACCCAACACTTGTGGCTTCTCTCTGTATTGTTGTTGGGAACTCTGCAGTAAGAGGAACGAACAGGAAATGACCTGAAACGCACACTGTACATCCTGAACAAATATTACTCCCCCCCCTTCTTTTACTTGATTGTTCTTCTTGCCTGAACTTTGTGTTTTATGAGCCAATGTGTGACATTCCACGTGTCATCCTTTGCAGCCTTTCTTCCGACTACTGAACCTCCGGAAACTGGGCCTGAGCGACAATGAGATCCAGAGACTGCCCCCTGAAGTGGCCAACTTCATGCAGTTGGTGGAGCTGGACATATCCAGAAATGGTACTTTTACATTTTGCGTCACTTTTTAATTTTTTTTTTTAATAAGGAAGAATAGCACTCCATAATGTTGTCATTTTATTAAAAACAAAGAGTTAAATGGAATGTAAAGAATTAGACCGTTTATGCATCCTGATTTAATGCTGCCATTCCGTTCATTGTGCTACTCCTTCCGGTCAGCCCACCTTGGCCAACAGGTTTTACTCTGTTTTATGTCGTATTTTCTGCACCAAAATGCGCACTTACAAACCTTCTATTTTCTTAAAAGCTCACAGCCCGCCTTAAAATCCGATGCGCCTTGCGTATGGTCATTACGGTAATATGTCAACCCCAAAATGGCTCCTTGCCAGAGACGCACTTACAACGCAGAGTTTAAACTTTCCGCAGTTGAACACCGAAATAGAGCAGCGGCAAGAGAGTTTGACGTGAACGAGTCAATGTTCTAACTTGCTGTCGGTTAAGTGAACTATGTCGCTTTATTAAGTATGTTTTACTGATTTCTTCTTGTCACTTTTTAAATCGGGGTGTAGCGTAGTGCGGTGTTCTGTTGGCATTTCCTTGAGTGTAGCTCCATCTAGTGGATATATTGTATATTGCGTTTTATAATACAATACAATACATGCTGATTTATATAGCACTTTCTCAACAGCGGCAGCTGTAACAAAGCAGTTAACATAAATTAAAACAATAAACACAACACATAACATAGAACGGGGACAGTCATAATGCGGTGCGTCCAATATATGAAAAAAAAGACAAAATAGGCCATTCATTGAAGTTGCGCCTCATAATCCAGTGCGCCTTTTAGTGTGGAAAATACGGTAGTTCAATAATTGAGTGCTATTCCAAAACACCTCCCAAAATGTTTTTTTTGTTAGGTGGGGGACGGAGATTCGAACGAATTAATGACACATCAGGTCGTTTTAATCACGAAAATAGCACCTGTATAGCATCACTTTTATGTGACCATCTCACTTTATATTTTGCTTCTCCCGTGACATTCCCGCGCCGGGCCCATCTGGTTGTGTTTAGGAGCAACTTCGAATACTTTTTGCTGTACCGAAGCGCTCCCAATATATCTGCTCCTCCTCCGTCCTTCCGCAGACATTCCCGAGATCCCCGAGAGCATTAAGTTTTGCCGGGCCTTGGAGATCGCCGACTTCAGCGGAAACCCCCTCTCCAGGTAAGCTCAGTAGAACGGGGGAAGGGGGCCCAGTTGCTGCAGTAAAAAGCGCGCAGGCAATCCTCCACGGCGTTGATGTTTTGATGCGGCCGGAGGTTTTTAATGCATCGACGTGTCTACTCGATGCTGAGCATGTAACGCCACTGCTTTTAAGCGCTCCACCGCACAGGAAATCCTGTGTGTAATAATTGAACAGGAGCCCAAGAGTGAGCACTGCGTTAATGCGACAATGCACACATAACCCCCCCTCCCCCTGCATTAAATCAAAGGGGTATTATCCAAACGTGACTTTTTTTTTTTTTTGCTTTGAAAGCGGATCCAACCATACAAATGGTAATACTGTACTTGCCGCTTCTCCCCGCCATCCCTCTTTTTTTTTTGTGTCACAGATTGCCCGACGGTTTCACTCAACTGCGAGCGCTGGCTCACTTGGCGCTCAACGAGGTGTCGTTGCAGACTCTACCCGGCGACATCGGAAAGTACGTGCGGGCACCCGCTCGCGGGGGCTTTTCGTTCGACTGGCGCACCGCTCTACGCTTGGCCATCGCTGGCTGCAGATGATCACATGACATTGCTCGTCCAATCAGTGCTGTGGGAAATTGAGTTTGCTTAGTAGTCAACGTGTGACTGTTGTGATAGTACGTCGTACAAAAAAAAGTATACTTATCGCTTGAAATTTTATTTCTTTTTTTCTTTTTTTAAAAAATGCGTTGTTTTTTTTTTATATTTTGAATTTGTTAAAATATATATATATACTTATTTTTCACTCATGCAGGGTTCGGTGAATGTGCGTATTAATTGCTTGGGTTCGTTACCTCTAAAAAGGTTAAGAACCACTGAATTATTGTAACCTCCACATTGGTCAACTGGCTGTGGGGCAGGAGGAGGGGGGGGGGGGCAAGACAGATGGAGGAGAACCCCCCCCGCCCACCGCGCCAGCCTGCCCATATGAACAGACCTGGCCCGCCATGTGACTAATCGACCTCTCCTCCTTACAGTCTGGCCAACTTGGTGACGCTGGAGCTCCGGGAGAACCTGCTCAAGTGTCTGCCCACGTAGGTGTCGCCCATGGGCGAATCCTGGAGGGTGCGGGGGGGGGGGGGGGTCATTTGAGTTTTAAATGGGACACATGAGCCACATCATTCAAAGAGGAGGGCTAAAAAGTGTTCAAATGTAGATGTCATTTCCTGTCAGAAATGATTGTGGCTTCAGTTCCATAAAAAAAGTTTGTATTGTTGTGACTTTATTCTCCAGATTCCTTTATTTTCATCATGTGAGTGCATTCTTATCAAGTTAAGCCTTGAATGTCATAATGACATAATCCACCAAATTATGTAATTATTACTTTATTCCTAGAAAGCCTTTGTGGTCATACGATGATGTTTCTCATAAAATGTTGCCTTTACTCTTCGAGTAACGTGACTTTAAAGTCTTCCATTAATGGGAATGCCACGACCATATTGCGATTATGATGACGATTCTCATAAAATGCAATCTGAATGTGTGCTACTTTATTCTCATATTTTATATATAGCATTGAATTAGAATAAATTAACATCATATTTATCGACACAAATGTCCTTTTTGAAATTGGAGTTAAAATCGTAAAACAAACCAAAAAAAAAAATCCAGATTTTCAATCAATCATTTTGTCAGTTCCTTAGAGAAAAATGTATAAAACACAAACGGGGGGGGGGGAATGAATAGATTTTTAGTTATCCCCTTTCAGGCTTTAATTTCATAACAAATATCTTGGTCACGTACTGTCTACGCTTGGTCGGTGGAGACTTTACACACCCTCATCTCAGTGTAAGCGTCTGATCTTTAAAAAAAAACATTCCTTGCATACTGCCGGCGCATTTGAAATGAGTGTTATGTCATCACCGTGTGTAAAAGTGAGTTTGTTTTTAACCCAGACTAATTTCTACCGCTTTGTTTCTCAGGTCTTTGTCCTTCCTGGTGAAACTGGAACAGCTGGACCTGGGCAGCAACGAACTGGAAGTGTTGGTAATTAACTTCCACGCAATAACATGTGGCCATGCAAATGTCTGTTGAGTTTTCAGACAAACAGCCGACTCGTTATTTGTCCAACTTCCCAGCCGGACACACTCGGCGCACTGCCCAACCTGAGGGAGCTTTGGCTGGACCGCAACCAGTTGTCCTCGTTACCGCCGGTGAGTTGGTTTGAACACGCAATAATGTCGATATTCACATTATTCCTCATTAGAAATACACATAAGATGAGGTTTTTTAGGTCCTGTGTAAGGTTGCGAAATTCTCGGGCGAAACATAAAAACAAAGAAATATACTTATCATTTAAAGCAACCACATAGCAAAGTCTTTCACTCCGCGAAGGTAAATGCTAAGTCTAAATATGCATGGCTAAATATGCAGCAATATGTAGGCAGATGACAGTATTTGCAGTCACGTTCTTTATCCTCTGCGAAGAATGACTGATATTAGTACTGCACTGATGAGTTTAGAGGAGTTGAGTCGTCTCAATGAATATTATAATCACATGGAAAGTTTTCAATTTGTTCCAAAATTCCCAAATTTAATTTCCTTGGAAATTTACAGAACATTCTGTAAAAGTTAATCATGAATTTTCAACGCTTTACAACCCTAGTCCAGAATTTTGTTTTTTTTTCCTGTGTTTTTTAGGAGCTAGGGAATCTCCGGAAACTGGTGTGTCTGGATGTGTCAGAGAATCGCCTAGAGGAGCTTCCCTCCGAGCTTGACGGCCTCCTGGCCCTCACAGACCTCCTGCTCACGCAGAACCTGCTGGAGGTGGTTCCGGACACCATAGGTGACTTTTTCTGAGTGATGCTCGCTCGACACAAAATCACCAAACTGCAGGTCCCGGGAATAAATACTTCATGCAAGCGAAGAGGAGGATAACTTGTTTTTGCGGAAATATGGATAATTAAATGAATTGCCTCAAAGTCAAAGGATTCAGTTCGGCTCTGCTCATGTTTCATAAGTAGCCTGCACTGCCACCTACTGAAAGTGTGCGGCTATTACAGACCAGTAGCATGTGATAATATATATTCATTTATTTTTAATGTAGCACCCCATCATTATTACATAATTGCCCTTGTGTATGATTATTATGATTTCAAAATTTTTTTAATTTAAATATTTAACTAGTAGGGCGGCCCGGTAGTCCAGTGGTTAGCACGTCGGCTTCACAGTGCGGAGGTACCGGGTTCAATTCCAGCTCCGGCCTCCCTGTGTGGAGTTTGCATGTTCTCCCCGGGCCTGCGTGGGTTTTCTCCGGGTGCTCCGGTTTCCTCCCACCTTCCAAAAATATGCATGGCAGGCTGATTGAGCACTCTATATTGTCCCTAGTTGTGAGTGTGAGTGCGAATGGTTGTTCGTTTCTGTGTGCCCTGCGATTGGCTGGCAACCGATTCAGGGTGTCCCCCGCCTACTGCCCGAAGACAGCTGGGTTAGGCTCCAGCACCCCCCGCGACCCTAGTGAGGATCAAGCGGCTCGGAAGATGAATGAATGAATGAATATTTAACTAGTATTGAAGAGTCGTCAAGAAAAGGAGCTTGACATCTGCAATGTCTCCTCCAGGTTGTCTGAAGCAGCTGTCCATCCTCAAGGTGGACCAGAACAGACTGACCCACCTGACCGACTCCATCGGAGAGTGTGAAAACCTGACCGAGCTGGTCCTGACTGAGAACCTCCTCCAGGTAACTTTTTAAAAAGCTGACTGGATGAAGAAGGTGTATTGATTATTTACCACGTGGAGACACAGATCATCATTTTCTGTCCGTTACCATGGCAACCAAGCACAACCGTGACTCCTCCCACCTCGTCGTGCGTATCGCTACAATACCGGTCCCCTTTTTCACCACAGTGTGGTTCACTTGGATGTCAAAAATGAGCGGCACCTCACTCATGTTATGTGATCGGGCTGGGATGTGTTTTGTCTGCGATCTTTTTGTTGTATTTCAAAATGCAAAGTATGCTTGTCCCTCATGACTTGCCATAGCCCAAGCGGATATGTGGGAATGTGGGGATTGGTTGAGACAGCAGTCAGACGTTCAAGTGCGCCTTACGGTTGTAGAAAAAAAGAAAACGGGCGTCATCTTACCGATGGATTTTTTCGTATTTTTTTTTCTCTGCTTCATCCAAAGACGCTTCCTCGCTCGCTGGGCAAGCTGAAGAAGCTGACCAATTTGAATGTGGACCGCAACCGCCTGGGCGCCGTGCCCAAGGAACTAGGTGGCTGCGCCAGCCTCAACGTGCTGTCGCTGCGGGACAACCGCGTGGCCAAGCTGCCCGCCGAGCTTGCCGACGCCACCGAGCTGCACGTGTTGGACGTGGCCGGGAACAGGTGACGTTACGCTCTCGAGTGGGCATCCAATTACGTAGCAGTTGTGGTTACCCCTGACTAATTTTTTTTTCCTCGTTGTCTTTTGGTTGCCTAAGATTACAAAACCTGCCTTTTGCCTTGACGAACCTCAATCTGAAGGCCATGTGGCTGGCGGAGAACCAGTCGCAGCCGATGCTCAAGTTCCAAACTGAGGATGACGAGTGCACGGGCGAGAAAGTGTTGACCTGCTACCTGTTGCCTCAGCAGCCTTCCCCAAGCCTTGGTGAGAATGAAGCGCACCTTGTTTTGTTAGATATTACACATTTTATTTTCAATTAAAAATCATTTCAATTTGTCACATTCATTTTTTTAACAGAAATTTGGATTCCAAATGGGTTAAAAAGTCAAACAGTACAAGATATTGTTTTTAGTTACAAAATCTTAAAAGGTATGACATACTGTATTTTTTAAGGAGATGAATTGTTGGGGCAACACAGACGGGTCACGATACACACAAGCATGTATTCTTTATCCTCTACGAAGAGCTGTAAATATTACATTTCCTTTCAATTGGATGCACCTGTTTTTTTTTTCCAAAATGAAAACCGATCAAGTTTTTTTTTTTCATTCTCTCCGTGTGATTGGGGGCAGGTGGATCACAATATTGATTACGCGCTCTTCTCCGCAGAGAACCTGCTGCAGAACAGCGTGGACGACTGCTGGACGGACAGCAACCTGAACAGAGTGTCGGTCATTCAATTCCAGGAAGAGACCAAGGACGAGGAGGAGGACGACGAGGCCGCCGCCGAGCGCAGGGTGAGGGAGCGGGAACAATGTAATGTCACGAACGCAAAGATGCTCGCTCTGTTGTTAAAGCACAGACAAACACAGACTTATCATTTGGCCTCTGCTGACTTTGAATGCAAAAGGAGGGCAAATGCACACATTTGAACCACATTGCCCCCACTGAGTGGATTTTTTTTTTGATTCTGACATTTTGGGTGACTAAAATTCTGATCACAGATGATTGATTTAATTAAAAAAATAGGTATCTACTAAATCATAGGCTTCAGTACGGTCTCAACCCTGGTGAGGATGAGCGGTTCAGATTAAGGGTGGAAATCTTTCTTTATTTTTGGGGTTGGGAATTTTGGAATGTCATTATTTTTTTGTGTTAATGTGTATAAAGATAACCGCAGGGAAAATGTGGGTTATTTTAGACGGGGTGAATTTTGTATGTCATTAATTATCTTTGTCTAACGATGTAATCTTAATGTGTGTGTGTGTGTGTGTGTGTGTGTGTGTGTGGTGGTGGGGGGCAGAGCAAAAAGCGGGCTAATTAATTAATTAATTCGGCCCGGTGGTCTAGTGGTTAGCGCGTCAACCTCGCAGTGCAGAGATACCCGGTTCAATTTCAGCTCCGGCTTCCCTATGTGTAGTTTGCATGTTCTCCATGTGCCTGCGTGGCTTTTCTCCGGGTACTCCGGTTTCCTCACACATTCCAAAAACATGCATGGCAGGCTGATTGAACGCTCTAAATTGTCCCTCAGTGTGAGTGTGAGTCTGAGTGCGGATGGTTGTTTGTCTCTGTGTGCCCTGCGATTGGCTGGCAACCGGTTCAGGGTGTCCCCCGTCTACTGCCCGAAGACGGCTGCCCCCCCCCCCCCCCCCCGCGACCCTTGTGAGGATAAGCGAATCGAAAAATGGATGGGTGGATGTCACCAATTTTAAAAGAGCTAAAAACGGTCAGGCCCAAGTGTGTACTCTGCTTACCTTGCTGTGGGTTTGCCAGGGCCTTCAACGTCGAGCCACACCTCATCCCAGTGAGCTCAAGGTGATGAAAAAAGTGATCGAGGACCGACGGAACGAAGTGTTCGCATCCAGGCCCGAGGGAGAAGATCATTCCTCAGATGTGCCGGTAACATAAAAGCCCCATCAACTGACGTCTTGTCCGCTAGCCACTTGCTTTCTTTAACTGACGTGTTGCGGTTTCAGGAGAAACGGCTCAGCGACCTTTCATATCAGAGTCACGACTCGCAGGTATCCGACAGCACGCTGTCGGCCGCCTCCCACGAGGAAAGGCGAGAAGTTGCCGTCCCCTCCCAGAGGGAGGACCTCGTGGACGGCCACTACCATCACGAGGAGGACGACCTGGATGAGATGGAGGTGGAGTACATTGAGGTGATTACATCCACGTTTTAGGGCTGGGCGTGATGGCCGTAAAAGTAAAATTCACCTAAAAATATGGATTTGATTTTCTTGGAAATGCCGCTTATGTAATCCGGTCCTCCAAAAAAGCTATTTTTTCTGAGTACAAATGGCATTATTTATACATCAGCATTATTTCATGCTATTTTTTTCGACTCAACATTAGACTGACGCTGTTCTCTTGTTTTCTGACGGTTTGTTAGTTTCACTTTCTTTTGTTGTTGTATTATTGTTATTTGATGATAGATGTAAAGTGCTTTCGTTTCAGCGGCCGTTGTTAGATGTGCAATAAAAAAATTAATTATTATATTGCATCACATTATATTGGCGACTCGCTGCCGATATCAGCCACCGATACTTAAATAAAAAAAATTAAAAATTGACATTCACTGTGCCTCCTTGCCAGTAGATGGCGCTACACTGTGGTGGTTGGACACATCAGATGAATCATTGAATCAAAGGTTTTGCTTTGCAATTATCTGTTATTGCGTTAATTGTAATTTTATGGCTCCAAAGTACTCTGTATTTGTGTCTGTGAGTATTCAAGAGCGACTACTCATAATGGTAGCAGTCTGAAAAACGTGGTTGTAAACATCCCTATTTAAAAAAAGAAAGAAAATTGGCATACACAGTTAAATAGTACAATATTGAATAATTTGTGCATCATGAAAAATTTCATGGTCATTTGACTCTTGACCACCAGGGAGCAGTATGTGCTAAAATGTATCCGTTGCCCAGGGCGATAACTTCCTGTCTGTCAACTCCAAAACCTGAACCGTCTCCTTCTTCTAGCCCACCGTGCACTTTGCCGAGGAGCCCATCATCCGCCGCGGGGACGATGACGACGCGGAGGAAGACGGCGAGAGGAGTGACGGGGCCGAGGACGAGGACGACAGGCCCCCCTTCCCGGCTGAGAGGCAGCGGCTCATCAGGAAGGACACGCCACACTACAAGAAGCACTTCAAGATCACCAAACTGCCCAAACCCGAGACGGTGGCGGCCCTGCTGCAGGGTTTCAACCCCGATGTCCTCGGCTCACCCACCGAGGACAAGCTGGACGGGCGTGAGGAGGAGGAGGAGGACGACGAGGACGTTGGCACCCCTCTGTTGTGTCACAGGATGGAGATGTCGGAGCTGGAAGACAGCCGATACCACGTCAACTCCAGTCAAGTAAAGGTAGGATGACATCATTTTGCCTTTTTTGGTTAGAGTACATATTTTCGTCAGGCTTCTGTACATCTATCCAAATCCTCCATGTTGGTTTAAATCTGTGTCATAACAAATTACGTTATATTCCTCCCCCCACGCCCCCCCCTGAGCCGAGCAGCTTAAAGCTGAATCTTTTGCTCTGCCACATCACTGACGCCCTTCAGCACCACTAAACATTTCGCTCTCCGGGTTAGCGGCCATGGCTTCTAATTACTGGTGTCACTTGACACGCTTCGTGTGTTGCGTGCATGTGTGTGTGGCTAGATTCGAAGAACTCAAATGAGCAACCGTTTATTTTGCAAGATTTCTGCTGATTCTTCACTTTCAAGAAAAACGTTGATTCGTCTGTATTGTGTGGACGTGTGTATGTGCGCCTCGGACTAGCCAGAAGATCCTCAGGCAGAGCTGGGGGATGCAATTTGGCCCGTCATTGAGTGTGTTTGTTGTTGTGGTCAGGCTTTTTATTTATTTATTTTTATCTGTATTTTATTCTTTCATTTTATTTTATTTATTGATTTCGTATTGCCACAATCATTCAAAAGTTGCCTGGGAAAAAATCCCCCACACTGTTATGATAAATTCACATTTTCAAGAAGAAAAAAAAAAAAGCTGTCGCCCTTCCAGTCAGAAAAACCGGAATGATGAAAAGTCGAAATCTTACAAGAATATAGTTGTATTTTTCCAGGATAACGTCGTAATATTACAATATTTGGGTCACGGTTTACTGAAGTGAGAAAGTTATATTTCAACAGGTGAATTAAAAAACATGAATAAAACAATGTAGCCAAATTTGTCTACATTTCCATTTGGACAAAAGTAGTGCTTTGAACACCATCTTGTGGTCAGTATTGGGAGTTGGCTAACTTTTGACTTTTGAGAAGAGTCAATTGGCGGGCTTTTATTTTTAAAATGAAACAAAATAGCTTTCGTCGAAATAAATAATTAATAAAATTTGGTCATAATTATTCCTTTTGTTTAGAAAATGACTTCCATTCCACTGGGATGACAGATTTATGTGATATGCCTCAATCATATCGTAGCTTTTAATTCTCAATTTTGATATTGGTTTATGATGTCTATTCTACTTGGGCACTTTGGTTAAATAAGTTGATAATTTATTACAAATGTCCTTAAATGGTCGGTCGCACCCTTTTAGATTACAATTGATTTCCAAAAGGCGGATTTTCTCAGTTGTGGCAAAAGCTGTCGGGCGCCCGTGTGGATTCCGGAATGGAAGCTTTCATTCATTCCAATTTATTTTTTCCTTCTCTCGTCCGCTTTAGCTTTTTTTCTTGGTCTCTCCATGTCTGCTGGTGTTGACTTCTGGTGGCTGGGGAGGGTTTGGGGGTTGCGAGCGCACTTTGGCTTCCAAGCGGGGACGCACTCCCACTAAAAAGTGTCCTTGTGACTCTTTATTTAATTGAGTTATTGGCGTGAGTGCAAGCCTTTTTTTTTTTTCGAAAAAATATTTTTGGGGGGGCCTAACTAATCCGCATGCTTGTCGCTGGTTCCTGTCCCTAACAGGGGGTGTCATTTGATCAAGTCAATAATCTGCTGATTGAACCTGCTCGAATTGAGGAGGAAGAGGTCTGTACCTTCGCTTTCCTGTCTATTCTTTTGCTCACCCCGCCTGCCACTGAAAATCCAGGACGCAATCATAGCAAATCACTTGCGCTGTCCGGTGAGCGTGGCAGAACCTGAAAGCAGAGACAAACGTCTTTTATGCTCACCCTTCATCGTTGTGTGATTACGACTAGCTCAGTGTCAGACACCCCCAAAATATTAACTCGCACACAAAAAAACCCCAAAACAAAACATTTTATCGATTTGCTTCATGTTCTGCCACCTCTCCTGCCATCTTTCCTGCTTGCTGCTGCTTTGCTGCTTGTTTTTGGCTTTTCCTCATTTGCGTTGTCCCCTCCCGCAAATGGATGACAACGGTCCAGACGTCATTCTCCACAATTTTGTTTTTGTTTTTTGGGGTTAAATAGGCACACTGAAAGAGAACAACAAACCCAGCGGGATGAACGCAGATGCTCCCTTCCTTTTTGAATTGAATAATTCGAATCAAATTGTGTGCGCTGTGTGTCTTTTAGTGTCTCGTTGTTTTGGTTTTTTGGGGGATATGTCGAATGGATTTTCAACGCCGCAGCATGGTTTTTTTAGTCTTGTGCATAGTCCTAGAAAATACTTTTCTTTACTCCTCCTTTACGTCCTTCCTATTTTTGCATGTTTTGTGAACATACATGCTTAGGTTTGACATATCATATTAATGTATGAACACTTCACACACACAAAAAAAGGGAGAATTGAGTTTGGGGTGAAATTTGAGAATGAACCAAAAATGGACTCTAATTGTTCCAGTGAACTTCGTTTGACCTTTTCTTCACTTTTCAACACGCAACAGTCAGTTCAATGTTTCGGTGCTTTTTTGATCAAATTGCTGCACGGCAACAAAATCCACAACGGGTGTCATCTGGATGGAGGCAAAAAAGTGAATGGATTTTTTTTTTAAACATTTAAAAAGAGATTTTAAAAAAGGGCCTATTTCTGTTGTAAAGGTAAACAAATACCATTTAAGGACAAAGTATTGTTATTTATTGTTCTAAGTCTTAAGGGACCACCAAAAAAAAAACAGCCCAAAAAAACCTCTTTTTTTTTCTTCATTAATCAGTCATCAGAGTTCTGTCATATTCTGTCAAATATTCGTTTCAGCATCAGCCCATCTCGGTCCATCTGATGTTTAGAGAAGGTCAAATGAAGTGTGTTATAGTTCATTTTTGGCCCATCCTAAAAAAATTCACCCGAAAAACTGAATGTCCCCCAACTTTTCATGAGTGGTGTATCTCACTTTATTTTTTTTTAAATACTCAAGATTACATAATGCACATGAATCCCTTTAAAGAGCACTTCCAAAAGCGGAGATGATAACATTTGTGTCTGTCGTGGAAAAGACTTTCATCTTAATCTAATCCATTTGCAGCACACTTTAACCATCCTGCGGCAAACGGGCGGCCTCGGCATCAGCATTGCTGGCGGGAAAGGGTCCACGCCGTACAAGGGGGACGACGAGGTCAGACCCACTTCCTGGCCGGCACACACCTGAGGATACTGGCGACGTATTTAATATTTTTTTTCCCGTTTGACCTCAGGGGATTTTCATCTCCAGAGTTTCTGAAGAAGGTCCGGCTGCCAGAGCAGGAGTGAAAGTGGGAGACAAACTGCTTGAGGTAGAACAGTTTAAAAAATATAAAAATGTATTTTAATAACATTTGCCAACACTTTGAAAAATACTCTGCTGTCATCATCCGAGCGCGATAACCAACATGAAAAGTTTTATCCCTAAAAATGATATTTAATACAATTGTGATACCGTTTAAAAAATATATATTTATACAGCACTTAAAATACGGGAAGAACTACTGATATAATTCTTCAATTCAAATATGAAATGTATGTAAATGTATTTTGAGATCATACACGAGGCCCGGGGGCCAGATGTGGCCCGCCACATCATTTTAAGTGGCCCGCAAAAGCGAATCAAAGATGACAACCACTACAATGCTTTCTAAAATCTGGACCAAAATTTCACATTTTCACATGTAATAATATCAGTGACATATTTTGTCAATATTTTCTTGTTACCAAACCCCTCATTACAGTTACTTCAACAATAATTGAATAAAACGTTATTCTTGACTTCTTCATATAGTTTCAGTCATACCGGCAATAATGTGGCCCATGACAAAAAAATGAGTTTGACATGCCCTCCTCTCGATGTTTAGAAGCAAATATTTCTGAAAAGATTCATTGCAAATGTACAAAAAAAGTTAAATACAACTGAATTGTACAGTATTTAAAATAAAAAATTATTTCACTTGGTTTAAGAAACCTTCAAGCCACTTTGACATTATGCACAGTTTAAACCGTGTGCTTAAATGTAGGAGAAAAAATATATATACTTAAATGATTCACAAAATTGGAGTGAAGAAAAAAAATGTTTAAGCCACTGTAACATTCTGCACATTTGGAATATTACCGCTTCACTTGACTATTGGAAATTAGCCAAAAAGTACTTAAAGTGCGATTCATTTAAAATTCAACTTTGCGGACGATCCCAGGTGAACGGCGTGGACCTCCACGAGGCGGAACACCACGCGGCCGTGGAGGCCCTACGGGGCTCCGGGGCCGCAGTCTCCATGACGGTGCTTCGCGAGCGCATGGTGGAGCCGGAGAACGCCATCACGACCACGCCGCTCAGGCCCGAGGACGACTACTTCCCACGGGAGAGGCGCAGTAGCAGCAGCGGGCTGGTCTTCGAGGGCGGCCACGGACAGGGGGCCGGGTTAGGACCCCTGCAGCGCCTCTCCACCTGCCTGGTGCGCAACGACAGGGGGCTGGGCTTCAGCATCGCTGGAGGGAAGGGTTCCACCCCGTATCGTACCGGGGACACGGTGAGACCACTTGTTTTTTGTTACAGTTGATCTCAATTGTGTTGCGTGTCTGCGCCCCCCCCCCCCCCCCCATTTATTTAGACTAGGTTTTAGTATTTGACTGGACAATAGAGAGAAAAATCAATGGAATTTTTTGACGATTTATATATTTTTTCAATGTTTGAGTATTTACGGTTTTTAGTGTCGTTTCAGGTTTAGCAGTCTAACTTTTGGGGGTTTTATGGTAGTTTTTTCCCCCTCTTTAGGTTTTAGGTTAGTCTCTTTTAACCTGGACAATTTTTGGAGCTTTAATGTTCGTTTTTATCTCTCACCAGTGAGGGTTTATTTTTACCTGCACAATTTCCGAGGGAAACTTTCTGCTGTCGCATTTCTAACCTGAACATGCACATGTTCTCCTTTTTTTTGGGGTGTATGTGTGTGTTAGGGGAGTCTTTTTTAACCCTGCACAACTTTTTGATTTTTGACACTTTTGTAATTGGTAAATAAAATAAAGCATACTGCTCCCTAGTGCCTTGTAGGATGGAAAAAACAAGTTTTGCACCTGCTCCATGCCAGGCACTTTTATGGTCAATGGCCACACTTTACTAATATTTGTTGTCTTGTAGTATTTACTATGAATAATTCGATTGTGTCGTTATGGACGTTAATAGATCAATACTGAAAGACAAAACATGAATCGATAATACACCAGTTTTGTGGCATAGCCCATTAAACCACTCATGGCTCGAAGTCCTTGCGAGCCCATTTTCTAAATAAATACTCTCCACAACCCACACGTTCTCTAAGACTTCAATTTGTGTCAATTGTGGGGAGTTGGGAAGGCTGAGTCACTCCCTAAAAAAAAAAAAGTGTTTGTCGTAACTGTCAGTCATTGAGCTGCTCCAATTCTGGCTGTGGCGTTACCCTGCCGTCGCCAGGGAGATGGAGATATGAATAGCGAGCCCCGGACACATGATAGGTTCACCGTAAGTGGACAGTGGGTAGTCAAAGCTTATATTGGGGCCGGCCAGTCTTCAAGGGGCTCCCCTTCAAACTCGTGTGAGAGAGACGACTTTTAGGATTTTAGGTGGAACCAGTTGTAAGTTTAACCAAAAAAAAAGTTATTTTTGGGAGGTTTGACTGTGAACTTTGCTCATGCGTGTGTTGACACACTTTGTTTTTTCAATCAGGTTTCATCATATCTGATTGGCCGATTGTTTAACTTGTCAAAGAAGCGGTGGGACGAGTAAATAACTTGTTTCTATGTGCGCTTGTTTGGCTTTTAGGGGATCTACATCTCTCGCATTGCAGAGGGGGGAGCAGCCCACCGAGACAGCACGCTACGGATTGGCGACAGGGTCATCTCTGTGAGTGGTTTTCTCCCCACCCTAAGGGGTTTTCATCCAACCAGGCCTTTTGTTACACTTTTAGCATCTATGGATGACAATTGACTTCCTGTATTTATAGGCTAGGCTTTGACCTCAATAGGACGCCTGTCCGGATGAAATTTTGAGGGGCTACACCGTAATTAGATTTTTAACTAGTGTTATTGTTTGATTTGAACAACTCTGTCGTGTTTTTGTTGTTGTTGTTTGTTTGTTTGTTTTTGGTACTGTTTATTTTACTTAGCATTTTTTTTTACTTTACGTAGCTTTTTTTTAAATTATTTTTTTTAACTTTTAGGAGTTAATGTTAGTCTATTTGAACCTGCACAACATTTAAGATTTTATGATGGTCTCATTTTAACTTGCCTAACTTTTAGAGGCGTTATAGTCGTATAGTTTTACAGAAACCTTAGTAATTTTTCATGGGGGTTACGGGCACCTTTCTTTTAATCTGACCATATTTTTTTTGTTTTAAGGGGTGCTTTTTTTTCCTTTTTGGTCTCCCGAATATTAAGTTCTTTATTTATTTAGATATCTATTTATTTATTTTTATTTATTGTTTTTTTATTTTTATTTTTTAGCCTGCCGCAATTGCGGTGTTCTGACGCCCATTTTATTTTAACGCACATACCATTACCATTTGGAGGTTTTGTAGAAGTTTTATTTTGACCTGCGCAACTTAGGTTTGTCTTTTTTTTTTTTTAAACCTGAACTACACAGACAAATGGCACGCATTGTAACTTCATTTCGAGCACTTTTGGGAGTGAACATCTGCAGAGTAGGCACTTTATCTTTTTTACTTCCTCCAGCGGTTTCTATTTTCATTCTTCTCTTTTTCACCCTTTTGCTTCACGCTCACCGTCGCGTTCCCTCCATGCCTTTGCGTGTCGGTGGTTGTGGGCGTGGTGTCAGTGCGTCAGCCGACGGTAAGCGGCGATACTGTTGGGCCAGCGCTGACCTCTGCTTGTCTGCTGAAAGCTGTATTTTCTACCAAATTTAACAAACCGGCGCTTGCTTGCCTTTGTGGATTTAAAAGCAAATCTTTTGGAGTAGCCACACTCCCACTTGTATTTTTAAGTCAATAAAGGCAAGCGGCAAAGAAATAATTCGTAGTTGTGTGTATTTTCAGAGAGGTTTTCTCAGTCAGGCTCCCGCTTGCTTGGCTGTCACCCTGCTTTTCTTTTGAGCCTTTATTTCTGAGAGCCGGCTTTGCATCAAAACCACACAAAATGTCAACACATTACCAATGCGTTTACATACCATAGTTACTCAAATAACGCACTTTGTTGGATGAGACGCCGTGATTTACTTGCGTGGTGGTCTCATGAGGCTGTGGTAATTTCATTTACGATGACAATCGGCACTGCAGAGGTAGGAGTTTGGCATATAATGTACAATTCACCCAAACAGAGCCTTGAAGCCAGAGTGTCCAAACTAGGGACGAGGGGCCATTTGCGGCCCACCGTCCATTTTTAGCTGTCCGTGACATGACCAATAAATAAATAAATAATATTGTACTATAAAATTATATTTGACATGGGCTGCACGGTTTGTCAAAAAAGGTGAAGGCGGGCAGAAAATGAGATGGGAGGGTGTCCGAAAAATAATTCTGAATTCTTAATAGACTACAAAACTTTTCTCTATATTTAAAGATACTAATAAACCATTTATGATTAAAACAAGAACACAATTGATCTTCAAAATAGCGAAGAAAGATAATTCCATTTTAGAGGCAAGAATAGTTTCTTCCACTTGGCGCTTGATGGCTGATTTATGAAGACATCACGTCAATGATCCTCAAGTAGCTGTTTGAAAAATGGTCACTTTACTCCACATGGTTCTTTTTTTGGTTCTAAATGTGGAGACTGGATTGCCTTGCTGATAAGTGCAGAGCTGATGAAATCAACTAGAAAATACAAACAATATATAATTGCTTTGTTCACTAGCTTTCGCGCGTTTCAAAAAGTTGAAACCACTCCTTGTAAAAGTTGACTGTCCAACCTAACATGAAACAAATACAATTAATTTGGAAAACAACCAGTCAGTATTGCCTTGAGAAGGGTGCACTAGCTTACCACTATCACACATATTGGAAAACGCCACCACACACACCAGAAGGAGCAGCACAATGAATCGAAACCCAGCATTAAATCATGAGATACCATTGTACTGATTAATTCTGTTAGCACTCTGGTTTTATAAGATACAAAATTAAAGACTGCTATTTTTCCTAGTCAAAAAGAAAGAAAGAAACAAACAAACAAAACTTCGGTTGTTTTTCACTGTAAATCCAGATCAATGGTGTAGACATGACAGAGGCCAGACATGACCAGGCAGTAGCGCTCCTTACCGGCACCTCCCCCACCATCGCCCTCCTGGTGGAGCGAGACCCCAATGCCCCGCGCTCGCCGGGCCAGTCCCGGCAGCGGGCCCACTCCCCGCCGCCCCCGGAGCCCTCTGACTCTCCGGACCAAGACGACGAGGGCCTGCAGGGGAACCACCTGGGTCGGATGGAGGATGAGTACCCCATTGAGGTAATAAGGGCCGGCGCCATCTGGAAAGTAGATGACGGCCTAGTTGAAATACCGATTAGACAGTTAATAGGTTTTTCTATTTGGCTTCGACATGATACATGCTGCTGTCCAGTTTGAAAGAGGATGGTGCATGGTATGAAAACAAATCGATTGATGGATTGTGGAGTGAACCAGTGATTCCCAACTAGATTTTCCCAATGTAGTCTAATTGTTCAAAAATTTATTGAGTGTATCTTTTGTTTAACTATGTATAGTAACGGTCTGAAAAATTAAATGGTCTTGCACAAGATCAGCAAAAGGTACATCATGTGCAGTTTTAAGGTGCATAATTAACGTACACTTTTTGTATTTGAGTGTATTTTGTATTTTTTTTCCTAATGTAAAATATTAGTGTCAAGTGGAAACCCTGTATGTCCTAATATGATCAATGTAAATGACTGAACATGATTTCGGGGTTGTTTGTTGATATTCGTGTGCCACCGTGTGTGATAGCAATCTCAGTTGTAATACCAACTCAAACAAAACTCAAATTGGCATTTTTTTAAAAAACTGAAAATCAGGATTCGACCCGCTAGTGACAAAATGTGAAGGTTGGGAAACGCTGGAGTAAACGTCGAAATAAGTATGATAGCATAATAACTAGAAACGTCTAAAGCAGGGTACACACATACCAATGTTTAGCATCATCTGTGATTTTTTTTTTCAATGAGTGAGACTACAAGGTGTGTGCTTCCATTTCCACATCCATAATAATGCCTGAAAAAAGACCAACACTGACCGATGAGAGCCAGCACTGTACCACAAGGAAAGAAAAAGAGGGAGTACAGTATTAATAGAAGAAACCACAAAAGATGCTAGGCTAACTGTTAGCTTATCTGCTAACTTCACACGCGCCGTTATTTGTTATTTGTGTACCCTACTTTTAATATTGAACAGGGTTATTATTTATAATTGTCGGTCCGGACAGTTTTTCGAGCGAATTGGGGGAGAATTAAAAAAAAAAAAAAAAAAAAAAAGGAGTATAGCCTTTGCTGACTTTGACTGCAAGGGTGGGCAAATGCTCAAATCTGGCCCGATTGTAAGTATGTGTGTGCCCCCCCTTTAGCATAAACAATAGAAACAACAAAATAGAACCCTTTAGGTCCTCTAGTAAGCATGTACTTTGTCATGCTTTTATGATGATTAAAATAATGTGATTTGACAGGAAGTGACGCTGGTCAAGTCAGGCGGTCCCCTCGGCCTGAGCATCGTCGGGGGCAGCGACCACGCCAGCCACCCGTTCGGCATCAACGAACCCGGGGTGTTCATCTCAAAGGTAAAACAATTTTTCCATCCGCAGTTCCAAATATCACGGAGTGCCGAAATTGCCCTTCGATGCAAATGCTAGCGTAGATGGCAGGTTTTCGCCCGAATTGGGACAACCAGTTTCGAAAAATGGATGCATATTACATGCCCCCAGGTGATTCCTCACGGTTTGGCGTGCGAAAGCGGGCTGCGCGTGGGCGACCGCATCCTGGAGGTGAACGCCATCGACCTGCGCCACGCGACGCACCAGGAGGCCGTGCGGGCGCTGCTGGCCAACAAGCAGGAGATTCGGATGCTGGTGCGCAGAGATCCCTCACCGCCTGGGATGCAGGTCAGTCCCGCCCTGAACTCGGGACAACTGGAGCGTTGGTGAAGATGCTGCCTCTAAGTCTTGTATGTGGCATTTCTAGGAAATTGTGATCCATAAGCAGCCAGGGGAGAAGTTGGGGATTAGTATACGTGGAGGAGCTAAAGGCCACGCAGGAAATCCCTTTGACTCAACTGATGAGGGCATCTTCATATCCAAGGTAGGAGTTGATCAAAATTGAGATGTGCAGTATCGTCTTAACTGGCAAGCAGTACCTTGATTTTGTTGGGCGAGCGGTCGCCACTCGCCTTTCACAAACCCTCGAGGTGCGCCCCTCAATTGTAAAAATGTGAACTCTGAGTTTTTAGATTTTTTTTTAATTGTATTTTTATTATTTTGAATACAAATTGGAATTTTGAATGACTTTTTATTCTTGAATTTGAATCCAAATTTGAAGTTGACATTTAGCTCTCCAATTACGACGTAGAATTTGACATTTGGGTGTCATATGCGCGTTGAAAATTGGGTTTCAAATTTGAATGTTGAAATTAGAATATTTAAATTGCATTTTTTTCTTCTTTTTTTGAGATTTTTTTTTATCTGTACGTGGATTTTCATCTTTGGGTGTTGGATTTACATATTTGGAAATTGATTGTGATTTTGTTTTGGTGAACATTGCTGTGAAATAGAGTTTGCCCTCTTGCTGATTTCCGTGTTCTTTGCACATTCATCCCATACAAAGGTTTCGGTTCATCAAACCAATTTGTCAAGTCAAGTCAACAGTATTTATAGAGCACTTTCAAACAGCCATCGCTGCATACAAAGTGCTGTACATGGAGCAATTTAACATGCACAATAATCAGTAAGACAAATCGTTAATAAAGGTGGTAGAAAGCAGCAAACCGTAAAACCAAGAACAAAGCTAAGTCATGCTGAGTCGAATGCCAAAGAATACAAGTGAGTTTTGAAGATGGGCAGCGAGGAGGCTTGCCGAATGTTCAATGGGAGGTCATTCCAGAGAGACGGACCAGTAACAGAAAAGGCTCGATCCCCTCTGAGCCTCAGTTTAGTTCTTGGTACTTCTAACAAAGACTGGTCCACAGACCTGAGGCGCCGGGCAGGTTTTTAGGGGCGGATGAGCTCAGAGTGGTAAGGTGGCGCGAGAATATTCAGAGATTTGAAAACAAATAGGAGGATCTTGAAAATAACACTAAAATAAATGGGGAGCCAATGAAGGGATGCCAGAGTAGGAGTTATGTGCTCCCTCTTACGAGTACCAGTACAAGAGGCGATCAGCGGCATTCTGGACCAGCTGAAGGCGCTTAATGGAGGACTGGCTGACTCCAAAGTACAGGGCAATGCAGTAATCGAGCCGGGATGTGACAAAGGCATGAATTACTGTCTCAAAGTCTTCATGTGAGAGGAGAGGTTTTATTTTGGCCAAAATTAATTTATTTGGATCATTTGAATATCACACAGCGACTACCCAAAGAAATACAAAAGGCTGTTTCTAAATGCCAATGTCTTTTATTAAGGCACACACACACACACACCCAAAAAAAAATAAAAATCCAGGGGGATCCTCTTTCACAAACACGAGAAAATATGTCTCCTTTCAAAACAAGGTGAGCTCAAGTGGCGCTGCCGCCCGCGACAGCCGGCTGCAGGTGGGCATGCGCATCCTGGAGGTGAACAACCACAGCCTGCTGGGCATGACGCACACGGAGGCCGTGCGAGTCTTGCGGGCCGTGGGCGATTCCCTGGTCATGCTGGTGTGCGACGGCTTCGACCCTCGCAAAGTGCCCGCGGCGGAGGCGAATCCTCACCAGGAGTCCAATGTTCGTACCAAAACCTTCTGTAAATTGATCTGACTGATCGGGAACACACGGAGCTCACGCTAAATATCCGTTGGCAGGCGTCTCCCGGCATCATCGCCAACCCTTTTGCGTCAGGCATCGTCCGGAAGAATAGTATGGAGAGCATCTCTTCGATCGACCGAGACCTGAGCCCCGAGGAGATGGACATCATACAAAAGGTGCGATTTCACTTCATCGTCCTAATATTGATTATTGACCACAAATCAAGTCTTTTTTATTCATCTCTATGTGGCAGACGCTCATCATAAGTCATTCGCAAGTTGTTTCGGGGTGGAAACCGGGAAGTCATTAGCAAGCATGAGCAAGGGATGACTTTTCCCAGAATTTTTGCCAGTCATCAACATACCGGGAATGGCTTTTTGGGCTCGGCCAAAGTGGAGGCGTGAATCAAATGGTTTTGTTCAGCGTTTTTTTGTGTGCGCGCCACGGCGAGCAATTCAGCCGTAGCGGCCGGTTTTACTGCCCCTGCGCTCATGCATCAGAGCACTCCACAGCACCAGTGCGCGGCCGTTTATTTAGTCCGGAGTGAAGGAGTGTAGAATCGAAAGCGGGGGGCTCGCAACGCACTTAAAAGCGGCGCTTAAGGAGGCCGACTTGTCGCTCTTCTCCAGGAATCCGAGATGGTGAGGGAGACGTCGCAGTGGGAGAAGGAAGAGATGGAAAAAGTGGTGAGTCGATCGCGACAATGAGGAGCTCAACATTTTAGAATCGAGACAACTATTCAATTATTTTGACATCAAAATATGTTCCAAAATTTTCCATGCAGCAATTCGCCAAATTCATCATGAAATGTTATGGTTCCCTAAGAAACACTGATTGTGTGTGTGTGGGGTTTTTTTTTTTAGCAATTTTCTGACCGTCCAAAACCAGGAACTGAATCTGAAATCATATTTTGGTGCATTTTCTACACTGATAATTTGAAAAAAGGCGTCCTGTTTTTTTTTTTGTTTTTTTTTGGAGGGGTGGGGTGGAAATCAAAGTTTTTAAAAAAAATCGAGTTAATCAATTATTAACACTATTGCTCGTTTCTGCCCAATGCAGAACACACACGCACACAAATGAGTAAATAATGACAGCGTCTAAATCAGTTCTAAATATTTTAAAATGGGAAGTTACTGTCTGGCTGTTTGTCACCTGAGACCTCGCATGCTATTTCTGTTCCCAAAGTGAACGAATGATTCTATACTTTTCTCTCCCCTGTTTTTTTTTCTCCCGCTCTATCCTTTTGGTCATGCGTGAAATCCTCCCATCGTTCCATCTGTTCCACCGCTTTTTTTTTTTCCTTGCTTTGTCATTTCACCTCCCATCAAATTGTGTGTGTGTGTGTGTGTGTGTGAACTTCCTCTTTTCGCACTGTCCTCCCCACCTACCTGTCTGGGTTGAAGGAGCGTATGCGCTTGGAGCGAGAAGAGGCAACTCGCCTGCTTGAAGAGGAGAGCGAGGTGAGACAAATCCTGGATGGCGCTTGGAGTTGAGCACGCGAAATGACAATAATCGCTGCGGAAATACCGAAGCACATTTCGCACCCGCGTCAAAATCCTCAGCCCATCCAGGAACATCCCGCAAACTATTTACCGTCCCGGAAATCTGATCCCCCTCTCCCACTGTTGACCTATCGTTTCAATTCAATGTACAGCCTAATGTCGTTTTTTTCAAACGTATTGACTGGATGTATTTTCGGATGTGTTGCGTTCTCTAGAGCATCGGCGCCGGACCTTTAAAACTGGACTACAAAACCCTGGCGGCGCTGCCCACCACCAGCCTGCAGAAGATCAACAGGGTAAGCCACAAAGCAGTTTTCAAACGAGTTTAACGTCCTCAAGGAAGCCCTCGCCAATTGCTCTGGACGCAACCCCCCCTCCACCCTCAACCCCCCACCTCCCACGCTAACAGAACCGACCTTGGACGAAGCATGCTTGTTCCAAAGCACACGGGGTGCTGTTTCAAAAGCCAGCACATGAGGCGTCTCCCCCATACGCGTGTGTGACAGAGAGGTGGCAAGATTGGGGGAAGCGGGGACAGCTGCCCCCCTCTTGTGATATTTTAAACCTGCATCTGGCACTGAAGTGGACACGGGCCACTTTGGGTGGGCGGAGCGGAGGGGGCAGACAGTTGGGGAAGGGTGTTGTCCGTCGCGAGCCCTTTCGCTTTGACTTCCAAGGCGACTCCTTTGACTCGGACGTGCGGGGACGCTTCCAGCTCTCGGTAGGAAAATGTCAATCTGGTTATTATTTCATTTCAGTACATTCATTTTTCCAGACATCACAGCCGTTCCATTTCTAGATTTTGAATTGTCATGTCAATTCAATTTTGGTTCTTTAGGTTGCGTTTTTGATCCGATTCAGTATTGATTTAAATGCTTTCACGCTGATTTTAGTAAGTAAGGTTGTGATGTTTTTTTTTAAATTTCATGTTAATTGTTTTTCCAATTTCGGTTAGGTTTAATTCATTTTTCGACCAGGTTGGTTAGGTTTGATTAGTTTTAGTCTTAGTTTTTTCTCCCCCGACTATATATGGAGTATTTGTCGAGCAAGATGTAAAAAAAAAAAAGTGACTCATATCTTGGAAGGTGCCGAACTGTCTTGCTGCTCTGATAAATTGGTTATTTAAGGCACTTGCGTAAAGAGTCGGTCAGTCTTGAAGCACGCATAAAAGGGCCTGGAAGTCTTGAAGGATGACATCATGAAGCAATCAGAATCGCCTTTATTGTCATTGTATAGCATACAAAGAAATTTGGGTGCCATTCCTTAGTGCATTTCGAAAAAATTAAATAAATCCCTCTCACTCTGACTTGAGGCAACATTTCGTGAGTAAGTACTACAAAAATAGTGTTTATAGAACCACATAATGGACTTTTGAAACAGTTGTTTTCTGTATCCTAAACAAAGACGGGTCCTTTGAATTGACCGAATTGAACATTGCTTGTACGTGATTTGGTCAACTGAGGTTACTTTCGAGGAAAAGTGGGGAGGATTATGTTCCATGGGCATGTATTTTAATTTTAAAAAATTGTTTTCATTTAGATATCTAAATACATTTAAATGTATTAGGCAGGTCGTGAACACGCACTTCAAACAACCACCAATCGTTGCCTTTAGCAAAATGCTAACACACAATTGAAAACGCCATTGACGTGCTTATTTTTAGCATCAACAGTTGCAGTTTTAGATGAGGACGTTCTGGAGAACCCGACATTGCCTTTTAATTTCTCCTCCAAAGTTCACTTTCTCTTCCGAGGTTTTCCTATTTCCTGGTTTTCCCATTCCTATTCCTTTCACCGTACATATCCTCCCTCTGGCTTTCCTTTCTCCCTGTTCAGTTCTCTCCTTCTCTAAGTCCACCCACCCCCATGGAGGTCCCTCTGCAAGCCCAGTACGGCGCCCCGTTAGAGCCTCTGAGCTTGACCTTAAGCCCCCCCGCAAAGCCTGACGCGGACGCGGCTTCCTGCCCGAGTTTGTTCCCCTCCAAGGAAGACAGCCTCGGCTCGACGGCAACTCTGAATTTATCTGAGGAAAGTGAAGAGTCTCTGGTGGACTCGCAGCCCATCTGCTTCAAGGAGAACCCCTTTTTAGTGGCCAACCGCAAAGGTAAGGGTCTGCCGCCCGGCCAGCAGATCCTTTCTGGACCACCGGTGGGCTACGGGAAGCAGGGCCAACTTCAGCCTTGGCTCTTCAGCAAGGCAAGACTACTTTTGCCCGAGTGTGCTTTGGACCCGGCATGTTGTGTGACAATGCAGTGACATCACCCCACCCACCCCACCCACCCCACACCCCCCGTTTATTGCCTGGGATATGTTTCAGACCCACTATGTCTGGTTGGAATGGTACAAGATGCCGATGGCTCCAGATAATTTTTTTTTTGGGGGGGGTGCCACAAAAAAATATTTTTGGTGTGTTGTCACCTTCTGACTTCTGCTCAAAACATGCTTTCAAAAAAAAAAGATGATATCTCCACATGTCTCCTCGACCCTTTCGTTTCGATTGCTACATTTTGGGTGGGGGGGCGGGTCTTCTCCGATTGGCTGACAAGTTTTGGTGAAAAATAGTTATTGATAAGCTTGTGCAGGCCGAAATCCCAAAGGCTTGTCATATTATGTCAAAATGACCATATGCTTATAAATGCCACAACTTACTCTAAAAACCTCTCTTCAATTGTGCAAATGGAAGATTTGTGAGACGACTTAGTGTATGTTGGTAGTAGAAGGTCATGTACTCGAGTAATCTGTTGTTTTTACAAGTTTACAAATCTATTTGTTTATGGTCGCGTTTGAAGTGATCTTTTTGATTTATTTTATTTTTTTCCCCACAACAAGTCCACAAAGATGGCGGCACCAGTGAAGACGATTGTAAGAGTGACACATTGAGAAGTGTCTATTAAGACACCAATCCCAATTTTTTTATTTATTTTTTTAAATTAAGGTCTGCCAACGTGTCATGCAGACCACTGTAAACAGGTCCAAACGAACAATACTCACGAGCATATATTCTCTTTCGTCTATGTTTAGTGGAGATTTATTGGAGACCTTCTCTGCCTCTTGCCCTGAATTACACTACTTACTTCCAGTATGTCTCAGTGCTGCCCTGCCTGTTGCAATTGGCTGCGTACTGTAAAAACTCTTGAATATGCCTTCTAGGGGCGGCGGCATGCTATGCAACAAACTCGTGTCAAGATAGGCCTGGAATGTGTGCGGCAACAGCTGCAGTGGGAACGCTAAGTTGCCGTGAAGGATTGTTTGAGGCCCGGCAAGACGCTACAAAGAAGTGCATGTCCTTTGCCCGCTTGAATTTGGATGGATGAGACGAAACGATGAATCACCGCATCGACTTTTGTTATCGTGGGCCCAAGAAGTGGACGGCTCTCATTGGCGTGCACATTCCCCCGTTTCGCTCATAAACCGGGGGTCGCTCTTCAATGCGGAGATTAACAATGTTTTATAACGGGACGAAAATTTTACCTGGTGAATTTTAGCTTCATTTTAGCTAGCATTGGATTTAGACTGCAGCTTCAAGTGTCACTTTAAAAAAAATGTCAATGACGTGCTACGTGTGCCACACTTGCATGCAACTTATTGACGTTAGCTAATATAGCATTTATTGATGTTAGCTAATGTAGCGTATCATCGCTAGTTAGGATCTATTGTCATGCCAACCCTACAACAATTCACTGACACCCACATCACTCACCACACTAGGCCCCTTTTAAAAAAAATTACACACACATACTCAAAACGTCACAGATGCTACAGTGCGGTATGTCAAAAAGTTTAACGCGGCCTGTTTATTCCACGTCTTTTTATTTTCCAGACTCCTTCATCAGATTACGCCAGGACCGAAAGTCCAATCAGAGAAGCCTCCTATTCGCCGACCATCCAGCCGGTGAGCCCTTCACAGCGGGTCACATCATTTGCAATCACGTCACTTTTTTTATTTTTTTTCGCTTTGTGTTCGTCTTGCCACGAGTCCCTTTTGACTATCCCACCCACCTCCCTTCGTAGACCAGCCACCACTCTTCCAACAGCTCCTTGTGCTCTGGCAGGGAGACCCGCTTCGTAAGTGGGGGCCCCACACTACTGCCCCATAGACTGTTTGTCTGCTTTTTATTTATTTAGATTTTTTTTTTGCTCGGAAGCCTGCTGTTTAAAAAACTGAGCATGGAGTTGATAACTGCCCAGATGCACTTACGCTCGATACGACAGCGGTGCCTTTAGATACAAAGTGACCTGACCCGGGAGGTTTTTCTCGAATAAACCTTTCAGGGACTGCGGTTACGACAGTGGACAACTTATCAGGTTACAGGTTATCGTTATTGGCACGCGGAAAGGGTCAAAGCCGCCATTTTGACTTTGCCTCGAGATACAGTTCGATTCAACTCGCTTTGCAATAAGCAGAATTTGAGCAAATCGTGAACAAGTGAGCGGAAAAGAGACTTCCGGCTATGAAAAATGCCACTCCCGGTTGGAGTTAACTGTCAAACTAAACTTCAAACAAAGAGAATTTTTTTTTACGCTGTATGTGGCCCACCCTGTACTCGAAGCTGTCGCAGTTCTTAACATTGGTCTGCTTATAGCTCTGTTTGTGTACTTAACATCTGTGAGGTCACTCCCCCCCCTCCCCCTTCACAATTCTTCATATTTTCTTTCATAGGCAAGCATTCATTTCACCTCCACCCCCAACACCAAGGACCACACGTCATCCTCTGTGAGTGTGCGGCTGCCATTAGAAACCACCAATCGAATATCGTCTCGATGTCTCACGGTGACTTTTTGTATCCGCAGACACGACCGGGCGCCATCCTGCCCGTTGGGCGCGTGCGAGCGAGCACCTCCCCGGCCACTCCGGACGGCCTCTGTCCCAGCCCCTTCCAGCATGGCCCCTCTCCCTTCAACTCTCAGACCTCTGTAAGACCCCTCACCTCCACGTAGGGCTGCACTCTCGTGGCCTTCTTGTTTGAGCTTTTTAGTGCGTACGGCTGAGATCCCACTTGAGGATCCACGTACGAGCGCTCTTGGTCTTCGTTCGTAAGACAGTTCAGCAAACTGTGTCTTACAAATATCGTTTTTTGTTTTTTTTTTTCACTTGGGGTGTATCAGGGGGGAATCACTCAATTAGAAACAGTAGTACCTCGTTTTTAATGATGACGTTGACCTTTGACGTTTTTGGATGTGGTACTTGGTTTAAAAAGTTTGAGAACCATTGCACAATATGTTAGCGAGTGGAATTTCTCTAAGGCCACTCGCAGTACTAATATTGAAATAGCGTTTGATTTCAGTAAATTAACAAGAAATTACTTTTTTTTTTAATTCCCTACAACCCATAGAATGTCTTGAAACTTACGCGTGTGATTATTTCGGTCAGTGCCTTATGAATTTATCATTTTCAAAAAATGGGGTATTCTCTGATAGCTTCAAGTATTTAGGAATAATCAGGAAAACACCTTTTCTTTGTGGGGGTGGAGTTGGGGACCAACCCTGCCATGAAGATCGAAAATGCGCGAATAATTGGCACTACCGTATGTAATAAGAATAGTTTAGAATCACGTGTAGATGCCAGAAAAGAGCTGTAAAGCCCTTGCACAGTGGTTCTAATTTGAGTGTAACTGTCTTACAAAGAGCGTCCAAGTACAAGAACCCTAAGATGGGTTTCAAGGATATCGTGTAAACGCTCAAACGACTCTCTTCGAGCCAAGGTGCAGGTCTTGTACCGTCGCCGAAAAATCTTTGTACTTTCGAAACAAACCAAAGAGATTCCATATCTGCCTTAATTCTTCTGATTTCTTCCGTGTGTCCGAAGTCGTCCTGGTTTGAGCTTTGCAAGCCCTACTGTCTTGTCTTTTCTCTGGCATACCTCCCCTTCTTTTCCTCCACACGCACAACCAGCCGCCATACTGTTCACCCGTCCAATCTCACAGTCGACTCGGATAGTATTTTCATCGTCTTCCCCTCTCGTTTGTCTGTCTTGTCCCCTTGCCTCCTTCACCATGACCCGCCCCCCCTCCACCCGGCCCCACCCTCGGCCCCCTCATCCCCCCCCACCCCTCCCTGCAGCCTCGCGCCCCCTCCCCCACCTCGCACTACGAGTTGCCCATGAATGCCAAGCAGGCGTACAAGGCGTTTGCCGCCGTGCCTCGCTCGCTGGCGGCGCTGGAGCCGGAGCAGGTAGGCCCGAATCGCGGCGGGAAATCGGTGGCGCGTCACCACGACAGGGCATGCCGTGCCCCCCCCCCCCCCCCCCCCCCTACTCGCCGCCTCCAGAAGGCGCCTGTGACGTGCTGTGACGTGTGGAATGCAATCATTGGTTTCGTACTTGCGGTGTCGTCAGCTCGTCTGATCCATCCCGTCCGCTCGTGTTGCACGTGCACGAATGTTTGCATCGTACATCTTGTACATTCAAAACGTTCGGGAAATTTGGTGTGAAATTTAAAGATGAACCTAAAATGTACTTTGACTTATTTGTATCGTGACAATCACCCCATGTTTTTGTGGTTCAAATGTCTTGGATTAACACCTGCTGTGAGTTTTGCCATTTATGTCCTTGTTTGAGAGAACACCAACTTGTCGAACGAATCCTGAAACGTTCAACATTTGGACATTCAGAAGTTGACAAAAGATCAAATTCATTTTCGGTTCGTCTTAACATTTCGCCCGCAAGTCCAAACTTTTTGGAAGTCATGTCTATTTGCCTGCTCCATCTCAGTCTTTATCCTCCGGCGTCTTTGTGTTTCGTCCTCATGAATATTTTTTTCTTTTTCAAACAGGACTTGTACGGTGTGAGGAACAATTTCCATTCCAAGCAGTCTTCTCCAAATGTGAGTCGATTCCCGTAGAAATGATCACATCGCGTGCGCAGTGAATTTTGCAGCCACAAAGTGAAGATTCGTCATCTCATACCAGCCAATCAAATGAGGCGTCAACGAAGCGTTCAAATATTATTTCCTGTGTCTGATTTAAGAGACTTTCTGCAGTTTATAGAGCCCACTTGACCTGACCACTCTAGCTGCACAAAGGTTGAAAATCAGAAAGTGATTAATACCCCCCCCCCCCCCAAAAAAAAGAAACCCCAACAACAAAACACTACTTATGCCTAAATGACTCCGTGATGTATTTAAGCGCCAAGCTTTTACTCCTTCCGACCGTCTGGCCCTTACAGCCTGAGTCGAACAACGATGTGTTTTACGACGGCACGGACTCTCAGGAGGGGGGCGGCGGGGTCTCGCCCCGCCCCACCCTCTTGTCTGACCATTGGGAGTATACCAATATGGCCGCCGTGCCTCGCATCTCCAGGCCGTCCCTGGACACGCAGGTAGCCGCCGCCTCGAGCAGCCCTGCTCCCGTTGGTGTGCTTTTGTCTGGCCGGTGGCGGGCTCCGGGGTGCATTGCCAATCTTTTAATTCCGTTTTCAAGCTACAAATGCTCCATTCGCGTGACTTGACTTCAGTCAGATTTCCGTTGACAGTTTGGTACTTTTTGGGTAAAGAGTAGACTTTATGCGACGCGCTATATTTGGTCCGCTATTTAGCTAATCAGTAGCTAGTTTAACATGAGCTAAACTTCATGTTGGCTTTGTGTTGAACTCATTCACTCCCAAAGACGTTTTTTAAACGTCTTTTCAGACTTGGTCCAGAATTGGTTGGTACTGAATGAGTTAATTGAGAAGAAAGTTCTTGACTTGTTCTGGAACTAAAACAACTGATGTGATTGTGAATGTGTTAGCAATGGTACTGGTATGTGTTTATGCTATGTTTTACATTAGCTTCATAGCTTAGCTAACTGATAGATGGTCAAACATGAACTAAGCTGTAGCAGGCATTTAAAATGAACAAAAAACAGCAGCAGCAAGGTTAGTCCAACCATTTTTTTCCCCTGACTGTATTGCAAATGAGCAAAATTATGTATGGCTTTGTGAACCCAAGCAATGACTTGATTTGACTTGCTTGGAATTGAATGGTGACTTGATTTTTGCCACAATCACTTCAAATTTGCCTTACTCTCACCTCTGACAAATGGTGCTGGGTTATTCTCGCGTTTGCTTCCTGCCGCTTCACCTTTCAGATCCTGCTGAATCGACATTTCCTGCCATGTCATCCTCTGTGGAAACTTTGAGGTCTGACCATTCACGCTTCCCTACCCTCGCAGAATCCGTCGCCCGGTGGCAAGGACAGCCCTGAGCAGCGTTCCTTCCGGGACCGGCAGAAGTACTTTGAGATCGACGTGAAGCAGCAGACGCCCGACAAGCCCAAACCTCGCGTGTCGCTGGTCGGCGAAGACGACCTTAAGAAGATGAGGGAGGAAGAAGGTTGGTCCCTGCTGCATTTTCCTGTTTGTCTTTTAAAATACACGAACACCCCCATTGCAAATTCCGGGTTCATCGTCCTACTATTTTATGTTTTTTGAGGGGGATGGGGGATAATGTCATTCATTAGATGGTGGTGCACTCCTTTTTTTCTGAATAAATTTGAAAGAAGCAGCAAGATCAGTGCTTCAAGCTGAGCCTTGTGAATTCCTCTTCAATCCTGCTTTTTACACCTACAGAGAGCAAAAGCTGTAGTTGATTTTCATTTCAATAGTGCATTTCTACCGCAAATCGCGTCACCTGATGTTTGTTTGGACGCAGAGCGCAAGTTTGAGCAGCGGGCACGTGAGTACCTGCTGGACGAAGAGGACGAGGACGACGAGGAGGACTTGGCCAAGCATGTGGCCCAGATGAAGGTGACTGGCAAGGTGCTGCTGGACGGAGTGGAGTACGACGTGGAGCCCGTGTCCACGCCGTCGCAGCCGTGCGCCGTGCCGCCGAACTACTGCGGGGGCTCACGGTATAAACACGTTCATTTTAAAGAAAAACATCCTCTCTAATGTTTGAGACTGACGTCAATGGCTTTCTCCCCGCAGGCCTTCGCCAGTGGACGGTAAAGCAGACATGGCGAGGAATTCGTTGGATGACAGCTTCACACTGGAGCAGCGGCCCAATTCCATGACCGGGTAAGGTCAACGCTCACTTCCAAGCGTGCGATTTTCCGACCAAAACCCTCACGTGGCTTCCGGTGTCTCCCACCACCCGTCCCCCAGTTTGCCCCCCGTTTATGCCGGCGACTCGACGGCTCCCATTCGCACAGCCAAGGCCGAGCGCCGGCACCAGGAGAGGCTCCGAATGCAGAGTCCGGAGCTGGCCGTGGCCCTGGACAAGGATCTCTCCCCCGCCGAGAAGCGAGCCCTGGAGGCTGAGAAGAGAGCCATGTGGAGAGCGGCACGGTAAATTCAGACCGTACCCGCCTGCTCTTTGGGATTCCGTATTGGCAGTTGGTCTGTTCCTTTTTTCCGGTGGAACCTTTTCGCAGCGAGAACTCAACAGTGGTGCCTTGAGATTTAGCAATGGCCAATTACCGGTTTGATGCTTTACTGTATTATTCATTCATTCATTCATCTTCCGAACCGCTTGATCCTCACTAGGGTCGCGGGGGGTGCTGGAGCCGATCCCAGCTGTCTCCGGGCAGTAGGCGGGGGACACCCTGAATCGGTTGCCAGCCAATCGCAGGGCACACAGAAACGAACAACCATTCGCACTCACACTCACACCTAGGGACAATTTAGAGTGTTCAATCAACCTGCCACGCATGTTTTTGGAATGTGGGAGGAAACCGGAGCACCCGGAGAAAACCCACGCAGGCCCGGGGAGAACATGCAAACTCCACACAGGGAGGCCGGAGCTGGAATCGAACCCGGTACCTCTGCACTGTGAAGCCGACGTGCTAAACACTGGACTACCGGGCCGCCCTACTGTATTATTATTTTTTAATTAATCTATATTTTCAAACCTTTTAAAACTGTCATTTTATGACGGTGAGACTGCAATATTTTTGCTCACCGTTGTCATACCGTCAGAATCTAATCTCCGCCCATGACAAACTCGAAATTGTTTTCCGACCACACTTGTTACTTAAAATCATCTTTCACCATGGAAACAATCCATGACATAAAATATATTTGAAAATATTTGTATGTTTAGGACCATGAGTCCAGACCTCAACGCACTACTGTTCTCATGAGTTTTCACAACTTGCGACAATATTCCCTTTTTTTCCTCTCTCTGTGTTTTCCTTTCCTCCTCTGTCCTGGTGATCTTTTCTTCATACCACTTTGGCTTCATCATACTGGGGGGCGGGGGTTGGGGGGGGGCACAGGCCTTTAGGCTTGGAGGACGATGTTAGGCAGTATGAGCAGGACCTGGCTAAGAGGCTCTACCAAGCTCGAGTGAGGGCCTCTCACGGCACGGCAGCCGCCGTCTCCAATGCTTCCTCCTCTGCTGCCTCCCAGCTCAGGTCTGCGCCGCGGGTCCCCGCCAGCCACTGGGGGACATAAGCACGGCATCGTGGGGTGGGGTGTGAGGGGTGACTTTGGGCCTGAAAGCTTCTTTTGCTGCCTTCCCGCTGTTGTCTTGCTTCTTGCATGTCTTTTTTTTCTGCCTTGCTGTTCCATTTGTACTAATGCACACTTGCCTGCAAGCAAGTTTGCGTGTGAGGGGTGAGCCGACAGGCAGATTTCGAAATGATTGACACCCAAAGGTGCGCGCGTGCGGCCTTGTCTTTTCACGTCCTCCGGCCCCGCCCACTTGCCTAATGTGTGGTTTGCTCTCTTGGCAGGATGAAGTCTCTGGAGCAGGATGCCCTCAAGGCTCAGATGGTTATCGCCAAGTCGCGGGATGGGAGGAAACGAAGCACCCTGGACCAGTTGGCTGAGTCGCCTTCGCCGGCGCCCACGCCCTCCCCCACCCCGATGGAAGGTAGGAAGCTGTTTTACTATGTGATTATATAACTTTGTTGAACTTAATCTTGTCTTTCACATCCTTGTCTCCCAGAGCTCATCAGTCCTCGAGGACTAACCTCCCCTGGCAGACTGGTAAGAGCAACCCCTCCCAGATATAATTATATATAACAGATATATAATTAGGGCGGCCCGGTAGTCCAGTGGTTAGCACGTCGGCTTCACAGTGCAGAGGTGCCGGGTTCGATTCCAGCTCCGGCCTCCCTGTGTGGAGTTTGCATGTTCTCCCTGGGCTTGCGTGGGTTTTCTCCGGGTGCTCCGGTTTCCTCCCACATTCCAAAAACATGCGTGGCAGGCTGATTGAACACTCTAAATTGTCCCTAGGTGTGAGTGTGACCGTGAATGGTTGTTCGTTTCTGTGTGCCCTGCGATTGGCTGGCAACCGATTCAGGGTGTCCCCCGCCTACTGCCCGAAGACAGCTGGGATAGGCTCCAGCACCCCCCGCGACCCTAGTGAGGATCAAGCGGCTCGGAAGATGAATGAATGAATGAAAGATATATAATTATATACTCAACACAGTGGTGCCTTGAGATGCGAGTGACCGGATTTAAGATTTTTTTTTTTCAAGATGCAAATGCTGTCTGGTGGCGCCCAACTGGAGTTCATTGTCAAACTAAACATCAAACAAAAGAGAATTAGGAACCCCGTTGAAGGGAATTGTAAAATGAATAAAATGATTTGCCCCATTGGCATGAATCCAACATCCCGCCACTGGAATCGCAGCTGAGAATCCACACGTGTTCCTTCCCCTGCACTCCACCGCACGCTTTCACCGCCGCCTGTTTGAATGCCCCCCCACCCACACACACACAAATCTCCCACCTCTCCACCATCCCTATTCTTCTCCCCCCATCCTGTCTTGGCATCTTTCTAGTCCCTGTCGTCAAAGAGGTTTGACTACCGCCAGTTTGCCGCCATTCCCTCTTCCAAACCGGTATACGACATTCAGGTATCAGCTGCATGCTGAGCCTCACATACCCACAGTACACCCCCTTGCCCCCGTGGCCTCCTTTCCCCAACGCTGAACCTTGCCAATAGTTTTTCTAAACAAATCCGAGAGGATATAACAAACCAGGCCTGGGTCTTGCTCTGTCACTCACAAAGCATCTTCAGCAGTCACTAATCAATTAATCAGGTTATGGATCCCAGGAGACTTCATTTATGCTCACTTGTATTTTTTCCGAGCAGTAAAAAACTGTAATGGCTTTCGTCGCTGGGGGGGTGGGGGGGTCCTCCTGTGGTGTGCTTGTTGGGAAAAAAACCCAAATGTTTGCTTATCTGTCTGCTTTTGGTTTTAGTCGCACAACGTGGTCGCTTTTGCTTTTGATGCTGTTAAAACAAAAGTCACGTTTCCACCAAGCTACAGGTATATGGTTCAGTTTTGATTCCCCATGGTGTGGTGCAGTGCTGTCGGGACAACTTGACGTGCAGTTGACTGCATGGACAATATGATATTTTTAAATCAGAAAAAATAGGGAATTTAATTCAAAAGGTTTTGGGGTTTTTTTCCGGAATTGGATAAGAGTGAAATGTTACAAAATACAAAGTATGTGCGATTGTGGAAACATTACGTTGACATTGGGGGCAAAAAAATGGAAGTTAAGGGTTATTTATATTTGAAGAAAATGTCATTTTCAACATTCAAATTTTAATTGCAGTTGGAAATAGAAAATAGGAAGTTTTGGCTAATCTCATCTTTTTTTTATGACAACAAAAAGTTTAAATTCCGATTTGTAATTTTCATGAAAAAATTTGTCATTAGGAAAACAACTCAGGTTGGGGGGGGAGAAAAATATATATAGTATCAGAAATAAATGGAAGGAGAGTAAGAAAATTGGAACACTTTTTTTTTATTTAAAAAAAATTGGAAAGTTTGAACTGTACTTGGTGGAACCAAAGGCTAATGGAACCGTTTTTTTTTTCCTGGCTCAGTTTTGGTATTTTGACTGGTTGTGCTTTGTGGCAATGACCTTCCCTTAATACCACGACACTGATGAGCTAACTTAAAATCTTCCCAGTTAGCTTGCGTTCTGAAACCGCACACCCTGCTACTTCTCCACTGACTGTGGTTTTGCTTCCTCGCAGTCTCCTGACGCCGTGGACGACTTGCAGTTCATCGACGACGGCTCGCTACATCCGGGTAAGTGTGCCTCACTCCTTTTTGACTGAGTTGATGACCAACCCTGAACAAGAGGATGAGTGAGAAACGTGTTTCCTGTCCCTTTTTAATTCAGGTGTCCACATGGGATAAGCGGCTCAGTAGTGGTAGGAGGCTGTGTGTGTGTGAGTGACTGTTTGGGAGTGGACTGCTTTGCCTTTAAATGCTAACGTGATAGTTTAGTTGCCTCCTATTGACACCAATGTGAAAACAAGCCCAAATTAACAACATACTAACCAGGAATGGCATTGCAAAGCCGCATTGTCAGTTCACCGCAGCGGTGGTCTGACTTACTCATATCGTCTTTCCCCCAAGAAATGAAATGCCGTTAATCTGTTGCAGCTCCTCAAAAAAAAAAACGGCAACAATTATTCCCCCCAGTGTTTTACTTTATAAAATCTTACTCTGATAACGTAATAAAATTTCCAGCATGTAATGAAATGAACAGTTTGGGGACCATGTTTTCATGAACGGTTTCAATGTGCATTGACATTCATCACATTGGCCTCCAGGGGGCAGGATAACGCACACTAGAAAATAGACAAAGAAGAGTTTCGCGACGAACTTTTATTTTTCCCATTTTAGTCCAATTCCAAACGGGTTGCCTTTTTGCGCTTCCTCTGTATTTTATTGCGTCCACTTGGATTTCACCGTATTTCTTCTTGGTGCCTTATGACATCATCGCCATCTCTTTTTGCTCCTGCTTGTTTTCTCGCGTTGGGAATCTCGCAGGGGATCTTTTCTGCTTGCACCACTATCCTCTACAACTTTAGAACTTTCGTCTGAGGTTAACTGTGCGCACGTATGTTTCTGTATTTTCTATCTAGGTCCCGCCACCGGCACGGAGGTCGAGATGCTGGTGCCCGCCACCTCAGCCCTAGAGGAGATGGCGTTGTATAGCAACAAGCGCAAGCTGCGACAAGGGCGCCGCAGTTTGGAGACGGCCATGCCCACGTAACACTTCACGTCATAAAACACTGCACAAGAAGATGAATCCATTTCCAAGAGACCAGGATAGTGGTCCCTCATATCCAGCTTTGCCTTCAGTCGCCATGGAGACCACATTTCCTCCACACTTCCTCCTGCCCGGCTAACGTTCTTTTTTTTTTTGCGTTTTTAGCTTCTATTTTTTATTATTTTTTTATTTTTATTAACATCCCAAAGACAAACAAAAAAAAGAAGTCCTAGCTGTAACATGTGGAAAAATATTTTGACTAGATTGTAAAATGTTTTTGGAGTGTAAATAGTAGATGACATCCTGCTACCTTCACACACACATACACAGACTGACAAAAAAAAAAGAAAAAAAAGCATATCATGCATCATTGCTGCACTGCCACACAAATTTTTAAACAAGTAATTTATTGTTTTTAATCATTTCACGCCCAATTGAGGTTATTTGATGTATGCGGCAATATCATGCATATCTACACTGCTCGCAAATCTGTGGGGATATTGAGCTTTTGGGTAAAATCTGAATATCAACCTAAAACGCACTTTAACAGTGGCTCTACAATTTTTTTCACACCAAGTGCCACCAAAAAAAAAAATCTCCAAGTACCACAATCTTGACTGACAAAGTACAGTCGTGTAGTAGACAAATGTTTAAAAAAAAAAAAAAAAACACACCCAGACGTTATATGCCTCAAAAGTCATTGCCATCTGGCGGAATCCTTGCATCTCCAATTCCACAAAATTTCTGAAAATTTTAAAGATTTTTTTTTTCTTTTAAATGAACATTTTGCATTATTCTGCATGTTTGAAAATGAACATTGTTCTTAAGCATACAGGAGCAGAAAAACTTCTTCAATAATGACATGATTAGCATAGAATGTTTTAATGACATTTTACTCGAATTTTAAAAAATGTTATCTGCAAGTGGCCACCGTGACTGAGAGAATCATAGAAAGTAAAGACGTGCGTTGAAATTTTCACAGATCATATACCCGTTGTGAATTTTTGCCATTTAGTGTGCTCAATGTCCGATATCCCGATTTTCTTTCTGTGGTCATATGGGAGACACGAAACATTAGTCATTCTTTTTAAAGAAATGGTACTTGTCCTCCTCAGAGTGTTATTCTTTTTAATATTATCATCATTGAAGTTATGTTCTGGTGTGATGTGAAGGTAGCGGATGCTTTATTTTTCTGCCCGACAGGCCTAATTTAATAATCTTGACGATATTGAGAGATCATTTTTCTTATCGTGGTGTGAATAATGTACAAATGTTAACGGAGGCGAGCTTGTGAAAACTGAGCCAATGTGTTGACCAATCGAGCATCTGGGTTTGGACATTCACATTTATTTTGTTCATTTTGTTGGGAGGGGGTTCAATAATCAAAACAACATCAAATAAAGCTTCTCCGTCTGTATCGGACATTCTGCATAATCACAGTATAGTTTTTTTTTTAGGTGTTATAATTCTAGTGGTTCAAGTCATGTTCAAGTTTGCTAATAGCTCTTTTTGCAGTTTACCATAGTTTTTATTTTTTGTCATTTTTTTTAACAGCATAATTTCTAACGTAATTCATTTACTTGCTAACAAGTGTGCTAGATTGTCCCATTTGACTTTAGTTGGACCGAACACTATCCAGTAGTGCTGACCTACAACGGCAAATTTATTTAATTCAATGTCAAATGTTGTAGAGTTACTACATATATGTTTTGTACATCAATTACATTTGTCTAACTGGGAGAAAGAACAAGAGTCGCTTCTCTGTCCAGACCCAGCTGACAGGTTCCTTTGCACGGGGCTAAAAGATGAAATAAAAAAAGCAAACACGCTCTCTGCTATTCCTCTCTGTAAAGACACACAAATCAATGGTTTAATTTTTATAAATAAACATTTTAAAATCATGAATGTACTTGTTTTGCTGTCAATTATTGTGACAATGCTCTTGCCAGTGTGGAGCTCAAATAGACAGTTGGCATTTGTAAAGTTCACCTGGGCACTTTATCAGCGATATCATGCACTGTATCCCCGCAAAATCAATGTCAGTATGACCATTTTGTTAAGATGATATATTTTATTCACCTGGGCACTTTATCAGCGATATCATGCACTGTATCACCGCAAAATCAATGTCAGTATGACCATTTTGTTAAGATGATATATTTTATTCATCCATAAGGGCAATTCACCTAACGTGTGCAGCGCGCAAACATTTTAATGGCGTTTATCGCGTTTCCCTTGACTTCACCCAACAACAAAAAAATACAAAGAATGAAAAAAAGCTAATTTATCGGCACATATGCGCGAGGCAATGTATCATTTAGTTGCACTGTTTGGGGGGCAAAATGCAACCCTTTCGGGGCAGTCTGGAACTCTATAGGGCTATATAATGAGGCGCAATGCAAAAAGTAAAATGTTTATTGAGGTCGGGGTCATCATAATTTAATGTTGTGAACATGTTATAACAGACTACGCCGCGTACTAATTCGGGTTACATCGTCACGGGCGTTGGAATTGAACTCATGCGTAAACGTGACGTTTAAAAAAAAACATTAGTTGGTTTATTATCGAGGTTAATATTTAATAAACCTAATACGTACACTATAACATGTTTTTTTTTAAAGTTTTAACGAACAGTGGTAATTCTTCCGGGTTCATGTCCATCTACTACCGGGTCACGATGCTGATTTGTCAGATTTCCTGTGCGGTGCATGGCATGCTTGACAGTATAGCTGACGCCTCACAAGGACTCACCGCTGAACAAATTTTCATATTATTATTTTACCAGCCTTTGACAGTGGTCACACGGCACGAAAGAAAGTCAATCGACTGACTGTCTTGGCTGCGTTTAGTAGCGGCCGCCCTGCTCCTCCTTCCACCTTCCCCCACACGAGAACCACTTTTTTTCTCCACTTGGCGTGTGTCATTGCTTCGGCGTGTTAAAAAAGCTAGCGGCTCTCTTTTGAAAATGGCGGATGTGTCAAGCGAGAAGAGCCTGGACGACTTTTTCGCCAAACGAGACAAGAAGAAGAAGAAAGACAAGGGCAAGGCCAAGGAGTCGGCCGCCTCCTCCACGGGCCTGAAAAGGAGCAAAAAGGAGAATGAAAAGTCGTTTAAAGGCGACGGCCAGGACGGCAACATGGACAAGGTAACGTGGGCTAGTCATTGACTGTAAGCCGCCACTTGTAACATCCGTAACAAGTCACGTGAAACTCCCCCATGACACTTAAATGATGAGAAATGAACTTTTAAAAAGTGGTTTGTGAAATAAATTGCGACTAGCTCTCTAGCATATGCTCCTCATGGCGCATGTGTTGACCGGCTGCTAACCACCGCTTAGCATTTTGCTTCTCTAGCTGACACGGTCACTAACTCTGTCGAAACACTTCGCTCGTTAGTTTAATTCAATTTAGAGTCAAACAATTTTTACGAGTGATGTCTTTTTTTAATGAACGAGATGAGAAAAGAGGGCGAGCCGCCGCCATTTTAGTTTGTTTAGTCTCCCCCACTAGGACGTCGGTCCAGTTGTCCTCGCTTTGCGACGCCGTTCCGTTCCGACGGCGGTGACCAAACCCGAGTTTGTTCGTACGTCGCACCACGTCGTACTTCCAACTCCAACCGACAACACTGAGCAATTGACGCTTGAACATTCGCCTGAAAAGCGCCTAAGTAGCCGTAAAACGATCACATTGAAATTGTAAAAACCGACTTCTGCAACTACTCTGTACTAATTACAGATAATGTGTGTGTAAAACACTCATAGAGCTAAAATAGAATTTAGCAATTAAGGGATTACTTAATTGCTAATAGTTAGGAATAAAACGTTTTGAAAGGAATTGTTTTGGTCTATTAAAAATTAAAAAAATTAGGGTCCAACAGTCAGTGCAGTACTGCATGTTGAGTGGCCTGGGTCCCCTTCCGGTCAGGAGGACGAGGATTGGAAGGAGCAGAAAGAGGTGGACTACAGCGGCCTGAGGCTCCAAGCAATGCAGATAAGGTGAGGGTGACGCGTCCCTTCAGAAGTGTCCCGGCGTTGCCCTAATGTCTCGCTTGTTTCTCCCCAAGTGATGACAAGGAGGAAGATGACTACGAATACGGCGACCGGGAGCACGACGAGGATGGTGACGTCCTCCTCACGGCGGGTGGTGAGAAAATGTCCGGCCCTTGGAATAAGTCCACTCATGTCCCAGCACAGACTCCACCAGTTGGTGAGTAGTGACCCTTCACTTGCCAACATGGCATGATGAAGCAATCATCGTACGTACGAATCTACAACAATTGGTACGTTACTAAATGTCGAAAAAAAATGAAAGGAATGTTTTTCTGATCAAATTTAAAATGTAGTAAAACAGTAAAAAACACTTTCAACCCCCCTTCTCGAATGGTGGTTGATTATTCTTTCCTTTGTGCTCCGCAGAGGACGTGGAGGCGCCCGAGAAGCCGGCGGGCGTGTACCGTCCCCCTGGCGCTCGCTACTCCTCGTCCAAACGAGGCCAGACCCAGGGACCCCCTGAGATCTTCAGCGACACCCAGTTCCCCTCCCTGATGGCCACCGGCAAGCACGTGGAGACGCGCAAGTAATTCCACGCATCATAAAGAAATGGCATAAAGTCCCATTTAACCCTCCTGATGTCCTCGGGTCAAAATGACCCATCACTATGTTAAAAACGCCCCCAAAATCCCCTAAATGATATTTTTTAACTTGAAATTTTATGACTTTTCCTAGATTGGCCTCAACTGCTGAAAAATTGAAATGATGTTTTTATTCAAATTTCCATGGAAGCTGTACAAAAAAAGTACTAAGGTGCTCTTCGGGTCAAAATGACCCATGATGCAAATAGGGTTTAAATCAAGGTCACAAAATTATTTGCACACCATAGAATGTTTCAATGTTTTAGTTGTGTCTCGGATCAATTAGTAGAACACGTGAACAAGACAGTAGTAGACATAAATAAGACGAGATAGGTGTCGTTATAGCAGATGGCAGAACTCTTATTTTTTTGTGGATTTCAAGGGTTTATAAAGGTGCTACAGATGACAGGACCCCAAATTCTCTCTGTGCTGACGCCATGAGTGTGCGTTATGACATTGAAGAGGCTCTAGAGCTGATTTTTTCTGCTGTGCAGCAAGACAACTGATTCAGAAGAGGAAGTAGAGGATGTATCAGAAGAAGATGGGGAGGAATATAACCCAGAGCATGAATTATCTTCAGAACAAGATAGAAATCCCTGAAGCTGAAAGAGAGACTTTCCTTTCAAAAAATGGCAAAATAACATGGTCCTCAAGCAGCATACAACCAACAAGGCAGACATGCAGAACAAAACGCACAGGAGCTCCTGAGAAACCTGATGATCCACAGCCACTTCCCCAGCGAGGGCAAGTAAGAGGAAGAAAGGCCAGTTCTGCCCTCAAAAGAAGGACTGTAAAACACATACTGTGTGCTATAGGTGAAAGAAATGTATCTGCAAAGGCTGTGCACTTGCGTACTGCGCTACATGTGCTAATTAGTTGAATGGCTTGTCTTATTTTTCATATTTTTGTCTTGTATTGTCCTAAATAGTTTACTGGAGGGGAAAAAAAGAAAGAAACTTTAGTCATTGGAATGAATACAAATGCATCCATAACTCATTTTCGCATATTTTTTTCCGCTTCTTAAGCTATAGAAATACAAGTGACTAGGGAGAACTATATCACCCATAATGTGGTGAAGGACAAGTTGTTTCTTCAAGCAATATGAAATTTGGTGTTTAAAATTCAATTTAGCTGCTTATTTGGGGGGTTAAGTAAAGATGGGTCATTTTGACCCGGAGGACACAGGGTGTGTACAAGAAATGAGGACAACGGGAGGGTTTTAAAAAAATCGTCACACATTTATTGCAACGTGAACTCATGCGATCCACCAGATGGCGCTACTGCATACCTCCTTTGGGGTATGCAGCAACATTTAAAACGTTTTAAGAGGAAAATTATGTTGAAAAGAACAAAAGATGATTATTTCAGCTTTTTTAATGTCAAATAAAAATAAGGTTTTAAAAAGTTGAGAAATCAATTTATGTGGGACACATCAAGATTTTTATTAATCTGTGAGTGAGGCTTATTTGTTTATGTACTAAAAAAGCAGAAGTAAAAACAATTTGAACAGCATAAATAAGACGCAAGGAAAATTAGATTGAAGATTTCTACACATAAAAAAGTTCAAGAAATCTCACTCTAGATATATATATTTTTAAATAAGGCATATTGACTTGTCTATAAAGACCCAAAGTATATTCTGTTCTGCGATAATATAAATAAAAAGAGTAAACTCTTCTTTCACCCATTTTTTAAGCCTTTTCTTTCGTAATCAGTGGTAGAATATGCTTTTGTTTCGCGGCGCGTTTCTGACCAAAAAGCGGAGAGCGGGAGCTTTTTGCAAAAGAAAGAAATAAAAATCGCGGTTGCCATTTTGAAAGTAACTTTTGTCTCCTTGTCACCAGGGATCGCGAGATCGACAAGACGTTTGAGGTTGTGAAGCACAAGGGCCGCGGCCGAGACGACGGCAACGCCACCGCCGCCACGCAGCACCTGCAGCTGGATAACCAGTATGCCGTCCTGGAGGACAAGTAAAACATGCACGCCGCCGCCGCCATTTGGCGCACCCCGCCTACCACCAAGCAATGAGGAAGAAGGAAGCGGTTGAACGTTGTACTGCCGCACTCACTGCCACCGGCAAACACAAATTGGAATCATCATGCCTATTGTTCATGTGGTTGGGAAGGGGTGGGCAGGGTTCTGGGGGGCGGAGGCGCACCTCCCCACCCCCCAAAAAAAGCTTACTGCGGCGAGGACTTCGTGGATCACGTGTGTCTCTGGACTTTATTGAGGTGATTTTACAAACTTGTGTGTGTGGAGGGGTCGGAATCTATTTTTCTGCGCTGTTACATACACACGCGTGTGTGGCGTAGTGGAGTGCGCTTGGGCGTTCAGGAGTGGACGATGGGGGCACTACCTCGAACACATGGAGTCTCTGCTTTGCTGCCCCCCCAACCCCCACCCCCAATAAATCCTGCACCTGTGGTGAACGGAATATGAGCTGCGGGGCGATGAGACTTGTACAATTCCCTAATAAAGTGGCCTTACGGATACGAACGAACGGCTCAGTCATACAAGGAGCGCTAAATGGACTTGATATCACCATGAAAAGAAGAAGAGGAGGAGCAAGGGGGAAAAAATTGCTGATGCGGTTTGTAAGATTTCAAATCTTGTTTCTCATATTGGCTGTTCAGTTTTCCAGCCCTTTCATTATGATGATTCTTATTAGATCAAAGCTCTATCGGTGGTCGCATCCCTTCTGCTTGACCCCATACATTCAAATGCATAGTTTGGCAGGTGATTCCATAATTTCAATTTAACTCAATTCAGTTCAAGCAGTCAACTAGGCATTAGTTTTGCAAGTTAATGGATGCCGAATAAGTGTGTGTGTGTGTGTGTGTGTGTTTTGGTCAATGCCATGATGAGTACAGTAAGCGCCGGGATACTTGTGTGTGTGTGGTTGAAGTAGAACATGTTTGTGACAAAGACAAGAGCCAATTTATCAAATAAAAGTGCTAATCTGGAAAGGCTGTTGTGTTTGTTGTGGACATTGAGCTTCAAAGTAAACTTCCGCTTCCTGCAGTAGTGAACGGAAAACTACAGTAAATGTTTGTATGCAAACATCAATATAAAATGCAGAAAATAAAGGCTGAATCCTGCCTTTTGTTTTCCTTTCTGTTTCAACCCGAAACGCCATTGAACTCGGCACAACTGCCACCGTGGAACAAAAAAGGAAATGCCATCTAGGATGAATGTGACTTGGTCAGCAGGATTATTTTAAAATGCTTTGTAATGCCGTCAAGCGAGGGGGAAGACCAAATGCACGTTTTTGTGGTTTTATTTATTGAGCAGTAAAAAGGACAGTAACTACAAAAAAGAAGGTGTCCAGTACAACTAAATAAATCGAAGAGAATTATGTAACTTTTACTCAGACATTTGGGGGAGCAGGGAGGCCTGGAAATCTCGAGGCCTGTTAGCCCAACATTTGGAAAATGGGCTGGTTATCAGAGGCTAATTCTGGTAACGCTGTTCGCTCATGTTAATCTGTGCTAACACTGCAGCTCTGCTTACCTCTAAGCGTTGTACAACTTCAGATTTTTCAAGTTGACATCAATTAGTCGCTGATGACATTTGTCATTTTTAAGCACAGTACTATTATTTTTTGACACAAGGTGGAAGTGCTGGGCAATCATTTAACTTTACCAACAGTTGGACAGCTCACAAACCGAATTTAACTTCGCCCAGTCAAGAATTGAAAGCACTTTTAAAAATGTAGGTGGCAGGTTCGTTTCTTTCAGCGCACCCATTTGTTGCCGTAAACGGCCCCGTGTCAGTTTAGATGCCAATTCATTGGTTTAGTAAAATGAAATAGAAGTGATTAGTCTTGTATTTCACGTCACATCATAGTTCAGTTGTCAGAACGGTTTATTTTTGGTTCTCTCAGCAAGCGGAACGAGACCTTGGACATTACTGCCATCTATTGGTATTCATGACACACAGCACGTATCCATCTATTATAAATTAGCACCACTCTTTGTTTCTTTTGGGGTTTTTTTAAATGTCATTGATATTTTAGTTGTCCACAGCGACTGACTTTCGCTCAAAGTCAGCTGAGATAGGTTTCAGCACCCTTTTCAGGATAAACGACGTTGAAAATGAATGGGTGGATGAATAAAATGTTGATATCTACATATTTTACAAGGAATAAAACACTTTAAAACAAAGGAAAAGACTCAGTTACTTCCGGGGTGTTTTGTAAACGTCATAAATCAGCGACTCGAGAGCGAGCTTTTAAATGGAAGGTTGTGTTTGACGCTATGACTGCGTGACACGATTGTCTTGGCGGTAAGACCCCCCCCCCCCCCACCTCCAACAATTTGTTGTCAAGGAATAGTTGTAAACTCGAATTAATGTCGTATTAACTCGAGTCCAGACATTCAATATACACCGACTGTGCTTTGAGCGGCTTGCCTCGTTGCTGAGATAGGTAAATTAATTTACATTTAAGATAAATGTAAATTCCCATGTACTGTATATTTCAATATACAGTATATCAGCACATTAGTAGCTGGTCAACACTAATCCAAACAGAAAATACAAATACTTTTGGTACTTGGATTCTGTATGGTATACATGTAAAGACTAAATATCTATTATTTAACACGTATGTATGTATATAGTCCATATAAATTGACAACAGATAATTTGTTCAAATTCCAATTTTATTGAGTCGGTTTCAAGGTGATCACAAAACTCTGAATATTGTAGAGTTGATTGATTTTGGCACATGATTTCACATTTCTATAGTTTCCACCTGCACCCCGCCCATGTAAATTGCGGCCTGGTGTTCCTCGGAACAGAATGGTTGATTGAACATCAACGGGAACATGTTAGCACCTTTTTGTTTGGAGGGAATCAAAGTAGTGACACGCACAAACATCCGCATCCACACACATACTTACAGGTAAATATCTTCAGCAAATGTAGACAAAATGTTAGGTGTTTTCCCTCAAACAATTCTACACAAAAAGTGTTGTCTACATGGACATTTATTGTCTTTCAGCGTTCCTGTTTTCTTGTTAATTATCTGGGACACTATTACTATCCGAGTTATTGCTCCTCCACGTCAGCTCTCAGTGCGTCTCTTTCCGACCTTTTGTAAACAGCAATTGTGTCTCCTCTGCTTTTGTCGGGTGTGTGGCGGCGGCGGTGGCGGCTGATGATGAAAATGATGACGTGGCGACCCGGCTGGCTGCAACTAGTCGTCCTTCTCCACGATGACCTCACCGTGGAGCACCTTCCTCCTCTGCCGCAGCATGTGGAAGTAGAGCTGAGGGAACACTGAACATGACGACAAGTAATTTGTATCCATTCCAGACCAACCTGAGTTTAGTTAACAAAAACCATTGTCTGTTTCATGGTGCATGAAACTTACACGGGATGTAGGATAGCATGATGACCACCAGGCAGTAGTAGTAGTCGAAGGACACGTTGTACTTATTGGGGAGCCTCATGGAGTACATGCCTGAGCGGCGCACGAAGGGCAGCGCCGAGTAGATGGTCAGCAGCTCACCTGCCACGCCCAGCGGGTACAGGATGATGAACAGGGTATATCTGATACACACATATAAAGTGTTAACGTTTCATGGTATTAGTGTCTTCACAGCACCATATTAACTTACAGCCACTAGCACAGAAGCTAACAATAATAATAATAATAATAATAATAATAATAATAATAATAAATCCAACAGCTCAGCGCGACGGCGCCTCCACCTGGCCCATTTGATGAAGTACGGCAGGTGATGGAGCAGGTTGAAGGTGTAGTACGAATATCTGGTGATCTCAGTCAGGGTCCACACCACTAGGAAAAGGACCACGCTTTCTTCGTTCTGGATCTTCATTTAGGGCGACACAAGGTAAGGCCCTGATTTCAGTCCCGTAGGCTTTGTGTGTGTGTGTGTGTGTTTCATGTTACCTGTCTGATGCTGTTGGTGACGAACCACACCATGAAGATACGCGAGCTCACTTGCACCCCGGTAACGATTACCGACGTCCTAATCAGGCCTGTGGCAACAGCATTGATTAATGGCGGACACGCAGTATAAGGTGCAAATGTGTAGCTGAGATTTAATTTGACACATACCGATGGCACAGTGTCCTACCTGGAACATAAAAGTACATAAAAAAAAGATGAGCAAGAATTGTGTTTTCAAGGTTTTATTTTAAGGTCTTATAGGTCATTCAAGCTTTTGGGAGGTAGCATACAGTATTGAAGCATACCGTATATTTGCATACGGGTGACTAATTATTGTGCATTACTTTCTCTGATACAAATGGTCAAAGTAGGCTTACCTCGATTAAAGCAAAAGTCTGGAAAAACTTGAGGGTCCTGGCTATACTTCTGTACAGGCCCTTATGTGTACCTTTCTGCATGTAGAAGCGCATCATCGCCATGGCCAGGACCAACCACCTGACCACAAAAATAACTTACTAAAATGTATTTTTTTTAAATGAAGGGAATACGTCTTCGCTCAAAGAAGTCATGTGTTAAATCGGTGGATGGTGTAGACTGTTTCAAGTTTTTCACCACTATACGAACAATCAAAATGTTTTCTTAACTCTGCGGTTATCTCAAGGGAAATGTTCCCCCCCCAACTGAAAAAGGATTCTGATCTAATGTTGATCCTATCCATTTATTTTGCTCCACTTTGATTTGCGTCGCGATGTGCAGAAAACATTTGGATCGTTTCCGTTTTTATTGCGTTTGATCTGTAATACACAGAAATATAACGTACAGGTAATATGTGTTGCAGTTTGAATGGGAGCCTATCATTATGCAGTCAACGCTGCCCTCTGTTGGTCACAGTTGGAAATGGCACCCTATTACACCATCATACGTTTTTAATTTAAATCAATTATTTTGTATTTTGTTATCATGTTGAGTAAACATTATTTGAATGTTTCTATGTTCATATTTTTCTTTTGGGAGGGGTTTACAGTACTTTTATGTCAATAAAATGTCGAAGTACTCTTTAGTTTATGTAGTTGTCTGTACACATGCTTTAAAATTGGCATTTAAAAATACAAATCGTGACAATATTGTATTGATTAATATATATAGAATTTTTTTCCCGTATTATCCAGCCCTCGTCTCTTCCCACTGAGTGATCGATTGAAGAATCAATGCGAAAACCTGTTTTGAAAACGACCGGCATTGAAGGAGTAGAACGCATTTCCAAAACCGTAAAGTAGACGCTTGTAACGAAAGTTCCAAAAATGCAAACAAAAAGTGTCTCATTGAGCATTTGCGGCGTCGCTCCGGTGTCGCTGCCGTCTAAACTTATATCAGTCGGCAGTCCCCGCGGCCCTTCACACTTCACACCCTCGCCTCGGCCCTATTTGGACACGCTGCGACGCTTCATTCATTCCAGCGGGCCGTCACGCACGTACCCGGCCGTCATGGCGATGTTGTAGAAGGCGAGCCACGCCGTGGCCATGGTGCCTTTGCCGCGTTTCTTGTTGTTGTTTTCCTTCTCCTCCGACGCCGCGCCGCCGTCCTCCTCGCTGGACGCCATGCTGGTGCCGGAGTCGGGGGGTGGGGGGGCGGGTCGGCTGACGCTGAGCGGGGGTCTGGGAAGTAAGGTGACAGCTGGAGGGTGGGGGGGTTCCCGAGGGGGTTGGGTGGGCGTCGCGACCAGCCAAGCAAGTGTGCTGCCGCCTGCAGGGGGGAAAAGTGGAATCTCCAAAATTAAATGCCCCTAAAGCAGGGGTGTCAAACTCATTTTAGTCGTGGGCACATTTGGAGTTATGTCTTCCCTCGGAGGGGCCGTTATGACAGTGAAAACACAAAATTATCACTTAATGTACACAATAAATTAATAGATGACTAGTTTTTAAATAAGTCAAGTCAATTTTAATTGTTTGGTTATTGTTCAAGTGAGTGTAAACACGGTAACAAAATTATTGCAAAATCGCATCCTTATGACGCAGGACAATTTGACATTTCGGTACAGATTTGAGCAAGTTGACACGCATGATTTGCTTTCGCAGGCCGCATTAAAATGACAAGACGGGCCGAATGTGGCCCCCGGGCCTTGAGTTTGACACCTGTGCCCTAAAGTGATACAGTGGAGTACTGTACAGCGTTTTTTTTTTCCCCAATGAAAAACTTTTGTCCATTTCTTTTTATCAAAATTATAATTTAGCAGGTTTTTGCTCTTTGTTGTTGAGATTGATCTCTATCCCAAGTGAACCGCATTCAGTGCAGTGCATGCTGTTTACTGGTCTGAACAAGGGATGGGAGGGGGGGGAAATCATTTCTCACACACCCCACACCACAGGACAATCACTTCGGAAAGTTTTTTTCCCCCTGAGACAACTGGAATGTGCTGACGATATGATTGCAAGGGAGGGAAAATCCTCAAATCCAGCCTAATTATTATGATGCGTGGACCCTGCTTTCCATTTAGAACAGGTTTAACTTTTTTTTTAACCATATAGTGTGCTGAGCTGATCAATGTGGAGGAAAAAAAACTGTCTTAACACACCAAACACCCCAGGATCATTGCTGAGGATATTTTCGGAGATGTCAGACAATCTGTGTGTGTGTGTGTGTACCCCACTAAAGCTAATAAACACTCCTCATCCTTGTTAAGTTTTGTTTACCAGGCACCCAGTGGCGACTGCGGCGTAAGCAGTTTCAGGCCAACACTTTGTGGAACATGCTCGTGGCAGGGCAGAGCGGGACAATGGTGGGGACTGCTCCCCTCCCCTACCCACCCCCCAACCATGTCTCCCACCCCGGTGTCCTCACAGCATGGGCTCAGGCAGGACGCTGAAGTTGGTGGTGTGCGAGTTGCTCCAGTTCGCCGGCCTGTGCGTGCCGCTCATCGTGGTCATGCAGCGCTTCGCCGCCATCGTGGCCAAAGTCCAAGGAGGGGGCAGCACCGGCGGGGCCTACTGGCTCATTGTGGCCTCGTCGGTGGCCTACGTCACATCTGTCGCTCTTCTGGTGTGGGTGCCCCTCAAGTACATGGTGTTTGCCAAGAAGAGATTCCTGGTCGGGAGGAAGAAGTGGTAAGCAGCGCCAAGGTGGAAAGTCGCCCTTCTTTTTTTGTCTTCCTGTCCTCACGATGTGCGTTTCTGTCCAGGAGGCCTGTGGCCCTCGTGTTTGTGATCGTCTCCACAATGCCCTGCTTTGCATTCCTCATCGCCAGCTCTGAGGTACCAAAAAAGTCCATCCGTCCATTTCCTTTCTCAATGTTAGAATCACGGCTTAACTTAGAGGTGGGCAACTATTTTCCCGGGGGGGCCAAATGAGAAACAGAAAATATTATGGAGGCCCAGGCCAAAAGTTAGAAATAGAAAATAAAGAAGATAGCACAATGTCTTTGTATGCCAGTAATAATGTAACATTCTCCTCCACCATCACACTCAGCCGGTTCTCCTCAAGGATGTGTACTGAGCCCCCTGTTGTTCACGCTCTACACATTTGACTGCTCTCCGACTCTTATTAGTGGTCCAGTTTGCGGAAGGTTTTTAACATGATAACAATCAAACTATTCTATGTTCATTTACTCGAGACACAAGCAATTCACTCTGAGCATGGAAATTGCCAGAATCGGACTGAGTAAGAATTGCTTCCTGGTTTTTCAAAGTCTCGTAGATTTGAGTCTTTCCGACTCCAGGCGTCTACTGAATGTTTCGTACTTTGTTACCCGCTTCGTTTAATCAGATACATATCACTTTCCATAGTCATTACTCTCTCCCTCTTTCTTTGTCTTCCCCTCCCTCCCTGTACTGTGCAACTTGAAGTAACTGCGCCACCTGGTGTTGAAATACCTGTCATTACAAGTCCAAATGAAATGAATGCAATGAAACCTTAATTGTGCACCAATCTTCGGCGGGCCGAATTAAAAAGACCAAAGGGTCGGATCCGGCCCGCGGGCCGTAGTTTGCCCACCCGTGGCTTAACTGGATCCGCTGGCAGATGCGTTTGGTCAAGAGAAGCGGGCTCCACTCTTAACTGGTCGCAACCCAGAATTACAATGCAAATATGGATGAGTAGCGACTAATCTGCACCCAACGCTGGTTCATATCTACTCCCCCTTGAGTCCAGGGCAAAAGCACAACTGACAACTGTTATTATTAATAGACTTCAGCTCCTTTGATGAAAAAGCCCCCCCCCCCCTCCCTGTCCCCCCAGTGCAATTGCAACAATGGTAACATCAAATATTTAGCAGGACAGCCCAGAGCAGCACATATAGCACATAAGAATGAAATAGCTTGTACATAATGAACTCATTCAGTACCAGTCAATTCTAGACCAAGTCTGAAAAGACATTTAAAAACGTCTTTGGGAGGGAATGAGTTAATTAAGTTTCAACTTGGAGTGGCGTTGGAACAGCTTCAAGCCTCTTTGTGGAAAAATTATTCACTATTTGCCAAACTGCTGCTGATTGCAAAATGAAAAAAAAACCTACGAGAGCAATTTAGTTTTAAGGTTAACAAAGAATAAGTTGAACCCTTTTATGCACCCTGTAACCCGATAGCATGATAAGCTGTCCACTAACCGCCGTGCCCTGAAAGGGTTAAAATGATATTCCACTGTCTTGAGAATCATAGTTTGTCGTATATTTGCTGCTTAAACATTGGGCATCAATTTACTTACGGATTTTCGAGGGTCTTGATAAAATGGAGCCAAGGCCTGTTGGCGGGATAAAGGTGATGACTTGTGAGAAGAAAGTCCCTGGGGAGTCATATGTGCGGATAAGGAGGCGCTGATAAGCAGCTGGGTTCCTCTTCCTGCCCTCCTTGTCACATCATGTGTCCACCAGGCACATTTTCACTTCCTGGTTGGCCCGTGGCCCAGGGCTCACTTTGCTGCTTTGCGTGGCCCCGAATGGACCTTTTGCTCCCTTGCTTATCGGATGTAAAAAAAAAAAAACCTTTGCTGATTCCCGCTTGCTCTGCTTTGTTCTCAAGTCCTGACTCAGGCTAATGTCAAGAGCTGAATGGCACTCGGCGGGGTGATTCTCAATCGGTGTGCCCGTACCCAAGAGTGGGTCGCGGACCGGTATTAACCCTCTCATGCACCAATAATGATTACCTGTAACCTAATAACACGATAAGCTGTCGACTGTAGTGACCGCTGTCCCTGAAAGGGTTAAATGATAAACAGGGCCTACTTAGTTTATGATAGAATTAAGATATGACATTTCAAGGCCGCAGATGGTTTTCATGTGGTACAACACGGCACGCTTATTAACTGGATTGTAGTAGAAGTAATATTGTTGTTGTTTTTTTTTTGTTTTTGTGTGTGTGTGTGTGTGTGTTGCTTCCAGATGGTCAAGGTGGGCTCTCCAGAAGGAGCAGCACTGTATCTTACTTTCTTATTATGAATTTTTTTTGTAGGTTCAAATCCGCAACAATCTGCGTCACGACACGTTCGGCGAGCTACCTGTGTCACTCATCCTTTTCTCACTCATCTGCATGGACGTGGTGGAACGGATACGGCACTGCAGGCTGACAGGACAGGGTGAGCGTTGCTATTTTGAAATTTTTTTATTTTTTTTTAAAGCTTGACCATCCTAGAAGAGCTTTGGAAGTAGAGCCGCTGCTCCTCACAGATTGAGAGGGGCCAGATGAAGTGGCTTGGGTATCAGTTGATAGGTACTTTGTATTAGGATGCCAAGGCGGGACGCAGTCAGTTTTTACCAATTCACTGAGAGGAGCGCATGACACGGGAATGTCTTGGGATCCTTTCTGGAAGAGTTGGATGGAGCGGCTGGGGGGAGGGAAGTCTGACCGTCCCTGTTAAGGCTGCTGCCTTCGCAACTCGACCCTGGATAGGCTGAAGAAAATGGATCGGTTGATTGCCGTGTTGATGTGTGGAAGCAGCTGCAAAATCCCGCAACATAAAACAAAGTTGATGACATTGAAACTAACAAAAAAGTTCTTTTAACTCATTCAGTGCCAGCCAATTCTGGACCAAGTCTGAAAAGACGTTTATAAACGTCTTTGGGAGTGAATGAGTTAATCATTGTATATATTTTGCATTATTCAGTATATTAATCTGTTATCGGAATTTTATTCTGCCAAATATTGGATTTTACATCAATCTCAAAAAGTCCATTTGGTCGGGCCATTTTTAAAATTTTTATTATTTTTTTGGAAAAGGCATCGCAGACTAAATTCTGGGTCTTCTATGATGGCTCTGATATATCTTCTTGAGCATTCAGCATCCTGGCACTTTGTGACAGTGGTTCTGGTTGTTTCTTCAGATAACCCGGCGAGAGAAACCGAGATCCCTTCCTCGGTGGTGACTCACGTGGAACAAGTCACACCCATCAATCCAGCCGTTCCGGGGTCTGTAATCACGGGTTCTGGAACATCCGGTCCACGCCTGCCCGGTCAAGTTACTGGGTCCCAGGTGGTGCCAGCAGGGACGACAGGCCAGCGGGGGAGCGACAGAAGCCACATCGGCTCCGGCCTTCGAACAGAACCAAATGGCACCGTTCCGAGAATACCTGGAAGCTCCGAGCGAGGGTTCAGGGCCTCGGAATCTGGGTCCCATGTGACGCACACCCGCTCGGGCCCGCTGCGGTTCCTGTGGGCCAGCGACGCCCGCGCCGATGTGTTTGTGGACGGCTTTATGTTCTGGATGGACACGGCGGAGATGACGCGTGCCGTGTCCCACCCGCTGGTGTGCTACTCGGGCTGGGTGTGCCCCATTTACGTCTTCTGCTGCCTCTCTTGCCTACGGGTGGCCGTCACCCCCCACGACCCGTTGCTGTCCTCGCTGGGCGTCGTTCTCCAGGACCTACCCTTCCTGTTCGTGCGAGCCGGCCTGCTAGCCTTCATCGGTTTGGTCACGCCGCTGCTCTACCTGCTGAAGAATCTGCTGGTGTGCTTCGCTTTCATCTACTTCAACTTCATGACCAAGCTCAGGATCTTCAACACACAGAGGATGTACTTGTAGACTATTCAAACTTGCGGGGCGGGGGCGCGGCGGGGGACCTCACATCGGTGCACAACAACAGAACATGCGTCTGAGTCTTAGTCCGTGAAATAAGAAAAACTAAAATTGAAAAAAAATTTTTTTTTGTCAATTTTGGTAGTCATGGATTACTGATCGAACAGTGGTTAAGTAATTGTACTTCATTACTCAATACTTTTGTGACTTTTTCTTTCATCTTAGACACAACAAATATGCCGTATTTAAACATAATAATTTTTTTTTAAAAAAGCTCAACTAAAATGAAGGATTTTAGATAAATCTAAAACTAATACTAAAATATATATATTTTTAGATGGAACTAAAGAAAAAACTAAAATAATAAAAACAAACAAATCCACTCCAAAAACTCAGTCAAACGAACTGAATAAAAAACAAATAAAGAAAAGAAGAACATTTTTTCAAAGCGTTCCCAGGTGCGGGGGATTTGGGTGTTTCTGGTGATGGCGTTTCGGAGGGTGTGTGGTTCAGTGATACGCTATGCAATGAGAAAATAATTACAGGTACTCATTTTTGGAAAAAGTGGTGGTGTTAGTGTATTTTGAGGGAGACCTTTATATGTCAAATTCTTCTTCCCATTTGCAATAAATATTTCGGACCAAAAAAAAAAAGAATACTTCTCAATAGGACTTTGTTGTAATTGAATCCCTCCATTTGGAACTTGATTGCCAGCATTTCAGGGCACTTCCCCACTAGGAAGCAGGATTTCCCCCCCTTTGCTCTTTTACGCTTGATTTGTGTCATCTTTGGAAACTGCACAGATCTCCGTAGGCGGGGGTGTGGGTCAGAAGGGGTCTTTTTTTTGGGGGGGGGCATTCTTCGCAGTTTGCTATGTCAGCATTTTACTTGCGTTACTTGCCACTCTTCGAGCATGCTAAGCACAGCGGGGCCTATATTTCACCCTCTTGTTACAGTGCGGGTCAAATTAACCCGTAAAATGTGTTGATTTTGTTCCTGTTATTTTGCAATATTCACAAATTGGGGGAAATAATTGCATGATTCCAAGAGGTACATTCATATTTACTGAAGTTAGTTTTTATTATGATGCATGTTAACACCTCGGATCACATTGACCCGCGATCAATTTTGTGTTGCCAAAGAAACATACCTAACCAGCATATTTCCAAAATGAGTCAAGAATGTCAATTGAGATTGATTTTAATTCCAACACTTCTGGATAAGTGAACACTTCTTGCGGTCAAATTGACCCAAGAAATGTTTAGCGTTGATCTAATTTCCAGGTCTTTACAGAATTCAAATGAAAAGGTAAAAAGTAAATCTCGCAATAGAGTGCTTGTATGGCTGAAAATAAGCGACACGTTGACGTGAGTATTTTGGACTTTGTGTTGCAGGTCAAACTGACCCAATCTCCAGTTAACAATATATCCAATACATCTTCTAATGGTTCATTACTCATCCAGTATATGCAAGTTGGGTTAATAAGAGTTCAGATTTGTGGTTTTTGGGTCAAATTGACACGCAGAATGTTATGTGTACAATTCATCTCTGGGTATTTCCCAATATTCCCCCCAAATGGGAGTACAGCGGGTCACACTGACCCATAAACTGTTTTATGGACCGGAGAAACAAAGCAGCCTATTTATTTGCAAGTTGAGTTGAGAATGAGATTTATTTTGTTGCCGACTTTCCTGGACTATTAAATATGTACCGGGTCAAATTGACCCATGATTATGATAATTGAGCACCAAGGTGTCTTAACAGGAGTTTCACGATCAAATGCGACGATTGGGCCTTAATAATATCCGATTGTCAGTTTTTCTCACCTCTCGTAGTGCTTCCCCGCTGCCTTCCTGCCTCCCTCTCAGCCTCTCTCTCTCTGAGCGCCATGTGACAGGATGTCCAAGGAAGAGGAGTCGTGGCGGCGGCTGCCACTCAGCTCGCCACTTTGCCGCCGGACGCCCTGCCGACAACCATCATCATGTGGCCTCTCCTTGCCGCGCCGCTGCTCTGCCTCCTGAGTGCCGTGGCAGCCAATGTCGGTACGTCTTTTTTTGGCGCTCTTCAACTTTTTGCGTGCAAAACTGTGAGTTTGTGTCTTGGCCTTTCGCTGTGGTGGGAAGTCACTGAGTCCAAATACTTGAGTCTACTCAAGTATTTAATTTCTTGATGTTTTACTTGCATCTGCGGCTTTCTAGCTTTGTTTACCCATGAGTAGAAAGAAAATGACGCGAGTAAGACAGTCTTTGTACTACTGCATAGAAATGTCACATCGAATTTGAAGGCATTAGTGGAAAAAACAAAACAATCAGTCACTCTACGAGTATGCTGAATTTTTTCACAAGTGAGTCCAAAGCGCATACTAGTACAAAGACAATTCACTGCACTAGTAGGATATGGGATCCTATAAATCAGGGGTGTCAAACTCATTTTTGTCGCGGGCCACTTTGGAGTTACATCTTCCCACGGACGGCCGTTAAGACGGTGAAAGCGAAAAAATGTTTCATCGTCACATTGTAGAGAAAAAAAAAGATGGCTCACTAGTGTTGAAATCAGTTCCGTATTTGTTCAATTATTACTCAAGTGAGTATAAGTGTGGGAACAAAATGATTGCAAAATGTCACCGGTATTTATTACGCATGACAATTTGAGATTTCAATATAGATTTAAGCAAGGATCATGGAAGTTGACACTGAGGCTTTGCTTTCACGGGCCACGTAAAATGAAGTGGCGGGCCAGATCTGGCCCCCGGGCCTTGACTTTGACACGTGCAATAAATGCTCAAACGGCTTTCTTTGCACCGCGTTTGAGCTTCGCACGTGGAAAAGCCGTGACTTTGCGTTCTGTGCTATAGACAGCAGCTCCTTCCTGATCTTCAACCAGGATCACAACAAGTGCGTGAAGGTCCTCCACGCCTCCTCCGTCACGCTGTCCAGTTGCGAACCCCGCGCCAAGGACCAACAGTTCCGCTGGGCCTCGGCGGACCGCCTGCTCAGCCTGTCACTCAACCTGTGCCTGGGCGCCGTGGCTCTCAAAGACTGGGTCAAGGTCCTGCTGTTCGAGTGCGACGAGGCCAGTGAGCTACAGCACTGGCAGTGCAAAAACGAGACCCTGTTCGGACTGCGGGACCGTGACCTGCACTTCAACTGGGGGAACTTCAATGAGAAGAACGTGATGATCTACAAGGGTTCGGGATTGTGGAGCCGATGGAAGATCTACGGGACGCATCAGGATCTGTGCGCGAAGGGCTATCAAGGTACGTGGGCGGGTGCGCTGGAGTCCAACTCAGATGTCATCAATCACAGGACAACTACAGACAAACAGAATAGACAATTTAGAGCGGGCAGAACCTTGAAATGTTTGGATTTGCCTGACTGACCTGGAAACAAAATCAAAATGTACATTTTCACAACATGGATTGATGGATAAGACCCCGAAGTGGTGCTCAAGCACCAGGCACTTTGCAATATTTTGTCAACATGGGAGGCCCAAAAAGATGATGTTGGCATTTGCTGTCGTTGTCTAGAAGTCCCCAAAAATATTTTTTTATCTTGATCTCTCATTTTTTGCAAATCACAAAAACCTGATATCTTAGTAGAGGTGTGTTTTTATATCCACTACAACTTCCCTTCTGCACTTTTCATAATTGTTATTGTTTGTGTTAACAGAACTCTGTTTTTATTTTTGTTCGTTTTTTGTTTTTGCAATAATGCTGCTAATGGATGCCCTTTATGGGCCAAAATTGTGTGCATATGCCTCAAACCGGTGTATGTACATTGTTAACATATGACTTCCTGTTTTGTGCTCTTATTCTGAAAGACAAAGCAAAACACTTTCAGATCTGAATCGAACACAATTGTTGCAGAAACACATGCTGGCAGACAGTCATCTATTCTTTATCCTCTGAAAAGAATGTCGAATGTTATTGCTGTATTGTAGTTTAATATGAAGCACTGCTCTATGCGTTGCCCCAACAGAGATTTTCACCATCGGGGGCAACTCCTTCGGCGCCCCGTGTCTGTTCCCGTTCAAATTCGGTGAGCAGTGGTACTCTGAGTGCACCAAGGCAGGCCGGGCCGACGGGCAGCTGTGGTGCGCCACCAAGGCCAACTACAACAGCGAGAAGAAGTGGGGCTTCTGTCCCACCAGAAGTAAGGGCGCCAAAAAAAAAAAAAAAAATACAGTATGACAAGAATTCCTGGCGTTCAAACACGACTGTTTTTGTGCCGTTTTCTGCCCTTGAAAGAGGTCAGTGCAAACAATTGAGGTTTATGACCCCCTTGACAAAACGACAGCCCTGTCCTGACTTGTCAACAGTCTTTGTTTTCCTCTTCCCATAATCCTCTCATCCCCTCAGCAACGTCTGCAAAATAACTGCAAATCAGCTCGTGTGCATTTTTACCATTCGATTATGTTGCGGGTCAAACTGACCCTTTGTCCCATTAAAAACAAGTGAAATAATTCATGAGGAAAACATCTGCTTGTTAATGAGTGCCAACAACATTTGGAGTAGTTAAGTTAACCAGTTTTTTCCCTCTGGTGTCTGGATGATTACACACACACACGTTAGGTCAAATTGACCCGGGCAAATCACCGCCCAGTGAGGCATCTCGCACAATTACAAGCACGCAAACAAAATAACCTACAACAGTGCGGACGTTTTATTTTATTATTTCATTTTAAAATAACTTTTTGGATGTATTCTCAGTCAAGGAAGATGGTGATTGGGTGGGGTGGCACTCTAGCGCCCTCTATTGACCATCCGCCAATGTCATTGCTGTTGCTGAGGTGCGAAAAAAAAACAATCAGTGAAGGATTTATTTAACCCTTTCATGCACAAATAATGATAACCTACATCAGATTTTTTTCTCAAGTGTTTTTCTCAACTGTGACATTAAGTTTATTTAATATAAGCAAAAACATTTGACTAGCTGTCCACTCTAGTCACCAACCGCAGTAAGAATTTGAAGCTAAACCGGAAAGTCCAACAGACTGTTTTCCCACCTCGGAGGAAAAATAGCTTATTTCAATATTAGCACCATAAAAGTTGTTGATCAACATGTTGTACATTTTTTTAAATGGGCAACTTCTAGTCAATGTTGAATAGTTGAGTTCATGGGCACAATTTTTTTTTTCTCCATTGTGATTTCCACATTTTTACCTTCTTAACCTTTCATAAAAGTATGAAAATGTGAAAACAACAAAAAAGTGAAAACATCTGGCCCTAACATTCTCAATTTTAATGTAATTTTATTTTATTACGTACCGGTATTTATTTATTTTTGTGGTTTCGATTTGAACCGCAGCATCGTCTGGCTGGGACACGGACCCGGTGACGGGAGTCCAGTACCAGCGCAACGCCCAGGCCGTGCTGAATTGGCACCAGGCCCGCAAGAGCTGCCAGCAACAGGGCGCGGATCTCCTCAGCATTGTGGAACTCCACGAGCAGTCCTACATTTCAGGTGCCACGCAAACGGACGACAAACTCCTCACGTGAGCCGGGACGCACACTGACAGGCTTGTTGACTCCGCATAGGACTGACCAGCATGTTGGGAACCGCCTTGTGGATCGGACTCAACAGTTTGGACTTTGAGGGCGGATGGCAGTGGAGCAACGGGAACCCCTTCCGATATTTAAACTGGGCACCGGGTCAGTCAATAACATGTTCTAATTTTCATTCAGGAAGTAGAGGACATCTTTATATTGCGGGTCAAATTGACCCATTTGGAAGTTGAAACCCCTCTTTTACATAGCGGGATATGTTTTCCGTCAAATTTAGGCCACATAACGGGAAGTTTGAGCCACATGAAATGTTAACCCTCCAATTATGTTGCATGTAAAAGTTGTTGTGTCATCTCAACGTTAACATTTATCCTGAATAATTGGACAAATCTGTAAGCAGTCTTCCGGTCGGCGTTTCTCAACAGGTCACCCCTCATCCGATCCTGGAATGAACTGCGCCACCTTGAATGCCGGCAAGGCCTCCAAATGGGAGACCAGTACCTGCTCCAAGAAGCTGGGATACATTTGCCGTAAAGGGAACTCAACCAGTCTTCCTCCACCGCCCAGTAAGACATTAAGACAATATCATCCTGCTAATGCGTAGAATCCCCGTCTGAAAACGCGCAGGAAGTCCGCCATTTTGGTTGGAAAAAAATTTGGGGGGAGATTTTCCAGGCTTTTGGCAGCACCCCTATGGGCTTTCTCCAAAAATCATCCCTCCAAATTTATACTGAGCAGCAAGAAATTTGGTTGACATATCTATCAGGAATAGACCAGACCACAAAAAAAAAGACATGGGAAGTGTGCCGTTTTGGTTCAAAGGAAACATTTTTGGGGTTCCCAAGCCTTGGAAGCACCTGACTGCACTTTAGGGCAAATTCAGTCCTCCCCAAGCCGCATGAAATTTGTTCATCGCGTCTATCATCACCAGACCCACAAAAACTCTCGGCAACCAATGCTTGAACAGATTAAACAAGTACTACAGAGTTTTACTTGGAAGCAGTCATTTCATTTGTGCCGAAACTGGACTGTTTGCCAAATTAACGGCAGAACTGTCTAAAAAAAATCTAATCCTTTGGATGCAGTTAAGCAGCCCGGCTTCTGCCCCAACCACTGGGTCGCTTACGGCGGCAACTGTTACTTCATCGAGAGGAGCAAAAAAATGTGGAAGGACGCTTTGACCGCCTGTCGCAGGGATGACGCCGATCTGGCCAGCATTCACAACATCGAAGAGCAGAGCTTCATCATCGCCCAGTCCGGATACCGTAAGACATGTTGAAGCGACGTCATCTTAAATAAATCCAAAAAATCTTCGAAAACAGCAACGTCATGATTTTCAGTGGCGGCGGATGTCCTGTGGATCGGCTTGAATGACCAGAGGACCCAAATGTTGTTCGAGTGGTCCGACCGCTCGCAGGTCACCTTCACCCAGTGGATGATGGACGAGCCCACCCACGCCGGGAACCTGAAGGAGGATTGCGTGCTCATCCAGGGAGAGGTGGGCCTTTGTTTTGAATCAACCGAACTTGCTCGTTTTGGGAGTGTGGGAGCAAGCATGCAAACGGGACCACTCGCTTACCGTGGCCAAAACAATTCGGATGGTCGCTTCTCTTTTCAGGGCGGCAAGTGGGCCGATAAAATGTGTGAGAAGCCATACGGGTACATTTGTAAGAAGAAAGCCTCTTCCAGAGCGGCCGAAGGAACCCACCTTGCAGGCAACCCGGGATGCAAACTCGTGAGGGAGCCTGCCAAAATCGCCTCTTTAAAAATTTTTTTTTTTTTTTTTGCAACACAACTCACGACGTTGTTGTTGATTTCTAGGGCTCGCTCAGGTACGGCTCATATTGTTACACCATTGGCGCTGAGAAGAAAACGTTTGACGAGGCCAAACAGGCGTGCTCGCAGGATGGAGGACACCTCTTAGATGTGACCAACAGGTATGAATGTGCACCTCTCCCTCACATCGTCCTTTGCTGACTTTACTTCTTCGTCCCAAAGGTACGAAAATGCCTTCCTGACTAGTCTGGTGGGCCTGAGGCCGGAGAAGTACTTCTGGATGGGACTCTTCAAAAAAGAAGACACGCACACGTTCATTTGGACCAGCCAAAGGAAAGTCTCCTTCACTCATTTCAACGTGGGCATGCCAGGTACAGGACTCCGATTGGACTTTGATATTTTTTTGTCAATCAACCTAAACTACATACATATTCTGTATTTTCCGCACTATAAAACCCTTCGCAATATAACCTGCACCGTCAATGAACGGCCTTTTAAAACAGTTTTCATAGATAGGGTGCACCATATTATAAGGCGCATTGAATAGAAGCAAAAATCGTGGCTGCAGTTGCGTTATACATCCACTAGATGGAGCCACGCTAAATGGAATACAATACAATACGGCTTTATTTATACAGAGGCTTCACAACCGTTGCAGCTGTAACAAAATGCTTTATAGAACATTTTAAATAGTACGTCCAAAATATCAGAATATAGATTCATATATAAGGTGCATTGGATTATGAGGCACAATTGGCTTTTGAGAAAATTGAATGCTTTTAGGTGTGCTTTATAGTGCAGAAAATATGTATTTAACTGGTACATGTGTGTTCCTGTGTGTTCCGCACCGCCAGATCGCCAAGTGGGCTGCGTTGCCCTGGCAACGGGCACATCGGCTGGCCTATGGGATGTGATCAGCTGTGGCAGCAAGGAGAAGTACATCTGCAAGAAAACTGCCGTGGGCGCTCAAGCGACCACCGTGCCGCCCACCACGCCCGCCCTCAGCTGCGCATCCGGCTGGACGCCCGTGGCCGATAGGAACGTTTGCTACAAGGTGAGAGCGTGTACGACATCAACTTGCATTTTTTTTTTCTCAATCAAGTACAAGCTCATCTCGCAAAAGAAAAAGCCGACGACTAAAAACTAACAAACCTGTTCTGTAAACTAATTTCTAACTGAATTCTAAAAGAACAAAAGTCAAAAGGAAATCAGAAACTTAATATCATGAAAAATCCCAAACGATCTTAACCCTGGTTGACAGTTGTACAAAAAGACGAATGACCTGAAGAAGACTTGGCTTGAAGCAAAGAAGTTCTGCATGCACATCGGCGGGGACCTGATGAGCATACATGGAGCTCAGGACCTCAACAATGCGCAGTACGTACACACACACACACACACACAAACACACACGCACACGCGTGGTGCACTTGTGTGTGTTGAGGAGTTGTACTTCTGTTAAGGTTTCATTCGTCAGACGCAGCCTGGATTGGATTGAGCCTACTTGGACCCAATGAAGGTTTTGTCTGGAGTGACGGATCACCCGTGGGTACCGCCGGACTTTTTTCATTTTATTTTTTGGTAACGCTACTTTTTGTACCAGAAATTGTTCAGGGCACACTGCCCAACCCCAAAAAAAGTCACTAAAAATCAAAATCAAAATCTATATATCTCTTTAAAAAATAAAAAATAAAATCTTCGGGTTAACAGTTGAATAAGCGGTAATGTTCCCAGGAATAAAACTGCTTCATTTAAAAGTGCTTCATTTTTGGCGTGCAGTTGGAAACCTTCACGAAAAATGTCATAAATCTTCCAGAAAAAAAGTATGTATTCATAGAAATACATACTACAAAATCCAGAATAGGAGAAAAATTAATTTTGATATTTGATATTTTTTGGGGTAAAAAGTCATAAAAAAAAAATAAAAATATGACAGCTGGATAAACTGTTTGGAAAAAAAGAAACCCTTGTCTTACCTTTTTTCCCCCTTTTTTTACAGTTTCCATTAAAAAAAAAATAATTTTAAGAGGAAAAAAAAGTCATATATTCTCCTGAAAAAAATCCTCATGAGAATAAAATTGCATTTTTGCAAAAGTCGGAATCTTATTCAAATGAAATGCACATCTTAATCATATAATTTTGACAAACATAATTTTGAGAATTATTTTTACATTTTAAAGAAAAAAAATTCATTTTAGAACAACAACAAAAAAAGTAGACATTTTTCTTGAATATTTCTCTTTATTCTCCAAGCATACAACTTGAGTCTCGGAATTTCTTTTTACCATGGCCCTAATACTTTTTTTCTCTTGTGTCTTATGTCATAAATTATCATTACTATTATTCATACTAATGCTTATTATTAACAAAACCGTGTGCTGTAGTACGCCTTCGAGAACTGGGGCTTCGGGGAGCCCAACAACTACAATGACGCAGAACACTGTACAGAAGTCCAAATCTACTACGGACGACACTGGAATGACCGACACTGCGAGTCCTACAACGATTGGCTCTGCCAGATAGACAAAGGTAACGCGCACACACACACACACACACACACACATACACAAATAGAATTCTTATAGCACCAGCCGTCATCCCCATAAATAGCGAAAGGTTGCCCTTTTTAATGCGCTGTTATATTTGCAGGAGTGACTCCCAAACCCGAGCCTGTCATCAGCATGCCAAGTAAGACAAAAATGGATATTTGAGAGGAAAATACTTATCGTAAAGTTGGCATCTCTTCACCCAAAATCTGACATAAATTGAGAAAAAAAAGTCATCATCTTCCCAGTGTTAAGATGCAGCGTTTTTTTTTTTTTTATTTAAGATGCAGAAAATGATCATGCCAACTACAATCAGAGTTTGAATGTAAACCAACAACTGCAGTTTTTGTGACTTTCCAAAGCCGTTAAAATAAAAATGTGCCCCTGCGGATTCTCCCCCGTTGTGCAGCATTCAACACCACAGAGGACGGCTGGCTGCTCTACAACGACTCGCATTACTTCATCAACATGGACGAGCAGCCCATGGAGGCCGCGCGGGCCTTCTGCAAAAAGAACTTTGCCGATCTGGCCGTCATCACGGGGGAGAGCGAGAGAATGTTCCTCTGGAAACAGATCGTGAAAGGCCCTCATGATCAATACTACATAGGCCTCACTGTCAATCTAGACCAGTCCTTTAGGTAATTCCAAACGTATTTTTCCATCAAAAAGATTGAAAATTGTGGAGATAAAAAGTTATATTTTGAAGACAAGCATTGGTAAGATGACAAGAAAAGGAAATCTAGAAGATAACTTTTTTTTTCAAGGTAAGAAAATTGGAGAATTTTTTTTTAGTTTAAAATTTTGAGAAAAATCAATATTATGAGAAAACCATGCTTATTTATTTATAATTTTTTTTGGGGGGGGGTTTACCCTAAAAATGTATAATTTCGGGACATTTTCCTCATTGTTCTTCCAGCTGGTTGGATGAAACCCCGGTGACCTACACGGCTTGGGAACAAAACGAGCCCAACTTTGCCAACAATGATGAAAACTGCGTGACCATATACAAGAGCATGGGTAAGCTCAGCGCACTGTTCGCTCAGAAAAATGCTTCGTAAAACATATCAGTTTGCACCCGCACCTAAAGTATGATTTAAAAAGATTTGAAACTCATTTTAGTCTGCAATGGTTATTTTAATCCCCAAAAAAACAAGAAGGAATAAAGAGGATAAAATAGAAAAGAAAAAAGTTTTATGCCAAACTCTTTTGGTGTGCGCGTGTCTACCGAAGGCTTCTGGAACGACATCAACTGTGGCATGGAGCTGCCATCCATCTGCAAAAGAAGCAGCGCGTTTGTCAACGCCACCGTGATGCCCACCGCCGAGCCCAGGGGAGGCTGCGCGCCGGAGTGGCTGGCATTCCAAGGCAAGGTATGCGGGAGGAGGAGGAATTCAGAGAAAAGTCAACTTTATTTCTAGAACCAAAACGGTAGCTGGAACAAAGTGCATTCATTCAAAACAATTAACAGGCAATTTTGATATCATTTCTTCACTAAATTCAAAATGTATTTTTTTTCCATGCCACATGGTTTTCTACGTCTCTTATGCTGGAATAGAAAAGTCCTAGTTTCGAAACAATTATTACTGTTTCAAGGTGAACGGTTCCAAATAACTGAAATACTCATATCAGTAAAAAATATTTTCAAAATGGAAATTAAGGATGCCATATTTTGACTGTTATCGATCAATTCATATGAACCTTTTGAAAGCGTTTAGCATGCTAGAGGTGCAGATTAAAGTCCCCACCGAAGCAGCAAGAGGATTCCGGGATTTTTTTTAATTTTTTTTTTTTTTTTGAGCCAACATCAGCCACCTTATGTTGGATCAAAGCACCACGCAGTTGGAGCATTCTGGACAAACAGGCGCCTCTCAAATGAGAAAATCTCTCACTGGTGATTAATTTCTTTGGTTATCTTGACTTATCTGGTTTGCACAGTGCTTCAAGTTTGTGGGCGCCGACAAAAAAACGTGGCTGAATGCAAGGGATTACTGCAAAAACCAGGGTGGGAATCTGGTGTCTATCGTCAGCGAGCAGGAGCAAGGTACGTCGGGTCTTCGAATTGATCGCATTGGACTGCTAAGCCTTAGGTAAGCGAGTGTAGCAGGCTCAGATGAGAGGTGAAATATGATCGACTGAGAATTTGTGAAACGTTCTACTGATAAAGTGTGACATGATGCCACCAAAGCCTTGTCTTAATAGGAAAGCACAGTCCATCCATTTTCCGATCCGCTTATCCTCACCAAGGTTGCTGTAGCCTATCCCAGCTGCCTTCTGGCAGTAGGCGGGGGACACCCTGAACCGGTTACCAGCCAATCACAGGGCACACAGAAACAAACAACCATACGCACTCACAGTCACACCTAGGGACAATTTGGAGTGTTCAATCAGCATGCACGTTTTTGTGGGATGTGGGAGGAAACCGGAGTACCTGGGAGAAAACCCACACAGGCACGGATGGAGGAGACGCGCGCTAACCACTGGACCACCAGGCCGCCGAAAGTACAGTACTCCCTCGTTTATCGCGAGGGGTTACGTTCCAAAAAGAACCCGTGATCAGCGGAATCCACAAAGTAGTTGTCTTTATTTATTTATTATTTTAAAACCAATGATCACATGTAAAATACAATACTGTATTGAAGGAAACCAAAGATTAAACCTTTTTCAGAATGCAGAACGCAATGCGCTGTTAAAAAAACAAAACATATCCACGAAATGGCAAAGCCGTGAAAGATAAACTGTGTTATAGCGAGGGATTACTGTCGTACAGTAATTGGTGTCAAGTGTTTAATGCGTGTTTAATGTATACCAAGCACAGGTTGAAATAAGACAACTGTCCAAAAAAATGCATCTACACTCTCAAAAATTGCGTTTAATCATAAATCCCCACATTTTCTTCCTTCAGCTTTCCTGACCACTCAGATATTGACGTACAAGGAGGACCTGTGGCTCGGCATGAACGACGTCAACTGGGAAATGCACTTCGTGTGGACGGACGGTCGAGGCGTGTCGTACACCAACTGGGCCAAAGGACATCCGACATCCACGCCGGAGGGACGCTACTCCTTCTTGAACGAGGTCTTATGTCTTCATATTAACTGGATACAAGTGTATTTCCACCATTAAATACGCATTAAGATTTGCAATTCTGTGACTAGCAATGCTAACCATTAGCATGTCAATGCTGCTTCTCACGACGTGTTAGCATTCAATTAGCATCTTAAGACGCCGTGGTACTTTTTCTTTCCCGGCAGGTTTTCGACTGTGTGATGATGGTGGGCAGCGTTCCGAAAAAAATGGGACTTTGGCAGGTGGACGATTGTGGCGAAAAACGCGGCTTCATTTGTAAAAGGAACCTCGGTTAGTAATGCCACCAAAGAATTAGCATCGTCATTTTTTATATAAAGTATTCCGTTTGGGTGGTTTAGCCGTACTGCGTGTAATATTGCAGCTTCGAGAAAAAAATTGGGGGTTCGTTTTGGCATCAAGCTTCTTTTTTCGTTTTGTATTTTCTTTAAATATATATTTTGTGATTTGTGAGGCTGTAAATCTACAACAAGTCAAATGGACTAGATGTATTTCTAAAAATAATTTGGTATTAAACTTTTTCTTATGCTGGATTTATTTAACTCCCCCCTCCAAATGCCTTGAAAATAATGTGTATTCTGTATATCGTTTGAATGATGATCATAATTTAAAATAAAATAAAAATGTGTGGCCCTTTTTGAAAAACTAGAAAAATATAATATTTGGTAAGGGAATGACTTCGTGTAAATATTCAACAGGTCACAATCCTTTTGTAATCATTTAAATGTTTCATTTAATTTATGCTGCCGGCCTTAGTTCTTACCTTTTTAAAAAAGCTTCTGCAAAAATAGACTATCACGGTTATTTTCATGTATTTTTGTAATGTTTTAAGTGTACAGTTTGCTGCACTGAAATCTAGAATTTCTCTTTAAAAAATATTCCTTTTTAAAAAAAAAGAAATGAGATTCACACAAAAAAACAAGCTTTTAAAATAAAAATAAATGCATCTAAAAAATGTGTGACTTTTTATTTTCTTAATATAATATTCATTAAAAAAATAATTGATCATCATCGCCTTCTCCAATTATTTCCATGGTTTGAACTTGTGTTGATGGTTTAAGCTATTACAGTTGCAATCGGGGTCAGCAATCAAACCGACTAACGTGATTCGTCTCCAAAGATACCCAGATCGAGCCCGCGGCCACCACTGTGTCGTCCAAGGCCTTCTACAAGCTGGGCAACGATTCGTACAAGCTTCTAACGCAGAAGATGCGCTGGGACGAGGCCCGCAGGCAGTGCCAGGCGGATGACTCCGAGCTGGCCAGCATACTCGATCCCGTGGCGCAAGCCTACGTCGTGCTGCAGATTTCCAAGTTCAAGGAACCTGTATGGATCGGTCTCAACAGCAATGTGGTAAAGGAGACGCGGGAGCAGCAGAGCAACATATCGAAAATGTCTCAATAGAAAGTTCTTGAGCTTGAAATTATGATTTCCCCCGAACAGACGGGAGGTCGCTACAAGTGGGTGGACAAGTGGTTCCTGTCGTACACCAAATGGGGCAGAGACGAGCCTAAGAGTAACTATGGCTGTGTGTACATGGACGTTGACAAAAGCTGGAAGACGGCCGCGTGCAGCAACACCTACTACTCGCTTTGCAAGAGCTCACCAGGTCCGGGGAAAAAAAATCTCGGCTCGGACTTCGCCGCCATCTTAATGTCTCTGCAAGGACTTGCTTTTTTTTCGTAGATTTGGCACCCACAGAGCCTCCTCAGCTGGCCGGAAGTTGTCCGGAAACGAACAATAAGGCAAACTGGATCCCCTTCCGGGGTCATTGTTATGCCTTCTTGAGCTCGCTTGTGGACAACTGGGCCCACGCCTCCGTGGAATGTCTGAAAATGGGTATGCCGGAATGACTTTTGCCACCGTTTCAGAGGGACGTGGTATATAAAACGTGCACCCTATTTGGCTTTTCCACAGGGGCATCTCTGGCAAGCATCGAGGACCCCCAGGAGAGTCTTTTTATCCAACAAAACCTGGAACTCCTGCAGGACAGCTCCAAGAGCTTCTGGGTCGGCTTGTACAAAGCACACGACGGTAAGAATTGCGCTCGTCCGCACGGCCACTCTGGATGGGGCTAAGTCTGAGAGCTTCATTGTCAAAGGTCGGTGGTTGTGGATTGACAACAGCGCAGTGGACTACACCAACTGGAAGGCGGACATGCCGGGATCCGAGTCGTGCGTGGTCGTCCATTCCGACACCGGGAAATGGAAAACCACCACCTGCAGCAGATATCGCTCATACATCTGCAAAACAAATAAAGGTAGAGTCACTTTTCCCTCGGTTGTGACTTCACTTACTTCTTTCATCTTAACATAATTCACCCCCCCAGTAATCCTCAATCAATACAGGAGTGCACCAGGGCTTTCTCCGGGGGCCTCTTCTCTTCCTCCTCACATACACTTACCCCATGCCTATTTGCAGTTCACTATTCACAATTTCACATATTTGTCTTTTTTTTTTCTCTCCGTGAACTGTGTTTTTTTTTTTTTTGGGTGGGGGATAGTTAACACTGGTAGAAGTCACAAGATTGCACCAAAGTCCTGCCTATTAAGAGCGTATTAATTGGTGTCAAGGAATTATGTTGAGGGAATACATCTAGACTCTTCTAAGGTCTTTGGTGGATGAGAAAAGTTTAGCCCGGGTTGTTAGGAGAAGTTACGGAGAGTCTTTGTCACAAGAATACTGTGTGTATTTGCTCTTATTAAAAAAAAAAAAAAAAAAAAAGAGCGGCATCTTACTAACACCAAGCCATTTTTTTCCAGTTATCACACTGACAGAAGAGCCTCCATCTGTTGGTGAGTATTGAAAAACATACCGTCCCTAACGTTCAACGTGATTCAAGATTCACATTCTACATTTCGTGAAATAGCTCATATCATGGAAAAGGTGTCCAATGGCTCCGCTGGCATTAGCGTGGCTGTGGTGCTGGTGGTCCTGGCCCTGGCGGGACTGGTCGCTTTCCTGCTCTTCCGGAAAAAGATGCCTGTTCCCGCCCCTTCGGGGGAGTCCACCTTCATCAACAAGTTGTACTTCAATAATCCCATCCGAACTCTGGTGGATACCAAGAGCCTGGTGGGCAACATTGAGCAGAATGAACAAGCGTAGTCGCACACCATTAGCTTAATGCTAATGACAAACTCGATTTTTTAATTTTATTTTTAATTCTAATAATCTATGTGAGTACTGGAACTACACTACGTGACACTCCAAAAGATGTGATTCCCCCCCCCCAAAAAAGTGTACATAGGATTTATTTTTTTTTACTTTGAAGAATCGTGTCTTCTTGTTCTAACAACAGCGCTTCAAGAGTAAAGATAATCTGAAGATGCTTTTGTAAAATTAATTGACCAGATTTTTTTTTTTTTGTCTTTTGTTTTTTCTCCGCTGGCTGACATTGTAAATAGATCCAATAAAAGAATTTAGATTGAAAATTAAAACTGTCATTCTCTCACTCCAACGCGGCCCACACAACAGGATCATCTTTTCGATATAAACGCTGTCTTTGATCCAAAATAGTGAAGATGCTCGAATCTGCCCGATTTAAAAATAAATAAATGTTTGTGCCCCTTTTAACACATATTCCACCAGGTTATTAAAACAAAACGGCTAAATATTTCTCCTGTGGGCGTCTCTGCCGTTCAGTCACCTCCAAATTGCCCACAGGGAAACTCTCTCCATGGCAACTAATCCTCAAGAGCTTACCTCCAATAATTACCCTTTTTTTTCCAGAACTCGGAATTCTGCCCACTTAGCCAACGAGTGGGCTTTTATCACCTATTGGACAGGTAGAGTTTGGCTTCACAAACATTCCTCACTTTGCTGGGTCGCTTTGACCCGGAGTGGGAGGATGTTCAAAAGTGATTTTCGTGAGGAAAAAAAAAATCAGCACAAGCGGTGATCATGAACGGAATCTTATGTTAAGGACTTTTAGGAGAGATGTGCTTGATGTACCGTGCCCCATAAAGCATTCCCAGTGATCTCATTAAGTGAATTGTTTTTCCCCTAGCCTTGAGTGCCAAACATTTCTTTTTTTTCAAAATACTAATTATGCTTTCCTCCCTCTCCCTGCCCCCGTGGCTCTCTGACTGGCTGCACTAATCCTTTTGTTGTGGACTTTTGGCTGCACTGTAAGGGTTAGTTCAAGCGGAGGGTGACCGCCAAGCGCTCCCACCCGTCGCCTTCTTCCGGACTGCGCGTTTGGATGGTCACCTCATCTCGGGAAGATTCGACAGCAACATGTGCTCCCAGGGATTTGCAGTTCTTCGTTTTCTGCTGCTGCTGATGTGTCTTCCCGGAAGAACGCACGCGGAGTCTAATCTACAGAACGTCCTCAGAGTCTTAGATCTACCGTTCGATCAAGATGAAGAGGCGCACCTACAGAAAAACCACGTCGGTATCCTGGTCTCTGCGATTCTTCTGGCCGTCAATTGCCCGGAGAGGACGGGTACGTCTCTAGAAGTCTGTGACAAGGTAGGCCCATCTCCAACAAAACAACTTTTAGATCTCAAAACTTTGTGCGTTTGTCAAGACTGGAATGTGAGACGTTACGTTCTTGACCTTTTATGGCTCATTCATGCTAAGTGGCTTTCTTTGGGACATCCCTGCATTTGACACGGCGAAAACCCATGGAGTGGACTCGCGGCTACTTCGCGTCGCTGCAAGGTGGCTTGTCAATGGCGTCCGGAGCTTCGAAAGGAGTCCTCCTTATGAGATTTCGGAATTCTTTTTTTTTGGAAAAGATTACTCTCGATATTTTGTGCCTGCCTTAACCCTCTTACTGTTTTCGCTGGGTAGACAACAATCTCCTTCAAATCCAAATCCAATGACCAGTTTTTCCAAGAATCACTGGGTCCACTTTAAAGGTTCATTTTACCGGAATCGCAGTTTATATTGTACCGACAAGGACAAAATGGTTTGCTACTGCACCTGTTTCTGGGGACGAGACAGGACCATGGACGACATTGTACTTTAAACGTCAGAAGCGGACTCGTACTCGAGCTGGAACAAGGTCTCAACAAGGGCTAAATTGTACCCTAAAAGTCAAGGTGACAAGGTTGGAGCAAGGACCAGATTGTACCGTTAAAAATATACTGTATTGGCCCGAATATAAAACGGTGTTTTTCGCATTGAAATAAGACTGAAAAAGTGGGGGGCGCCTTATATTCGGGGTCGAGACGTTATACCTATTCACGACGCTAGATGGCGCCAGATATCATTGAAGCGAATGCTGAACTTGACTCCCCAGGCCAAAGTGAACCCCTGTCACGAAGAATAAAAATAAAAATAGTGGTAGCACGAAGAAGAAAAATAAAAAATAACGGTAAGAAAGAAAAGAGAAGAAAATAATAGAAGAGATAACAGAAAATGGAGAAACGTAGCGACAATCTGGAGAAAAGTGGGTCGAAGGTCGGCCAGGTTAACAGGCAGCTGAGGAGAAGTTATGATGTCATTTACATTTCCAAACCCAGAAGCCATTCATTTACGAATGTGATTACATTTTAGTTTACATATTTAAATGTTCAGATATTAAGATTTGAATGAGGCAAAATAATATGCTTTTTCCCCTCAAATATATTCTTAGAATCATTTGTTTCAGATGTACTGTTACTATTTTCTGTATGAAAATTAATTTGGCGTTCAAAAAGTATTTTTTTCAAACTTGAGTCTTGAAAAAAGGGGGTCGTCTTATAATCGGGGCCGTCTTATATTCGGGCCAATACGGTACTGCTACTCAACCTCTGCTTCTGGGTACTGGTTGACAAAGTAGAACCAAGAACCAAATTGTTCTTTGAAGGTCAAAAGTCAGCTCTTACTGGACCCGTTTCTAGTGACAAGACCGAAACAAGGACTTTTTTGTACCTTTTATTAGACATAAGAAGTAATGTTACAATAACGATACCACCCTCCTCTTCTTTCCAGTGCCTTCCACCGGACGTCGCGCTATCCGTGCTGGAGGATGACGGGAAGCCGTTCCTGACCGAGGACGACTTCCAGCGTCTCTCCGCTCTTCTGCTGTATTACATTTTAAACCTTCGAGATCTGTGCCGCTCATCTCCTTCGATCGCCCGTAGCTACGAGTTTTACCTGCGATCTCTCACCGATCTCCATGCGGCGGAGGAAAGCGGCGTCCTCTCGTCGAGTGAACTGGAGAGAATTCTTCAGATCATCAACCAGAACAACAACCTCTCCAGACAAGAAAGTTCGACTATGTCCAACCTGCAGGTAAGAAACTGCCATTAAGGATTTTACTGGATTGAAGAAACTGAAGCGATATCATTTATTCCGTGACGTCCAGTGTATTGACGCCACGCGTCTCCTCGAAGACGTGAAAGAAGGCGCCACGATGGCATCCGCAGCCAACATGTCTGCCTCCATCATCAGTCATCTCCTGCAGGGTCCCTGTTTCGCTCAGAGGAACCTCCCGCCGCCGGCTTTTTTTACCAATTACATCTTTCACTCCCTCAATCGCACCAGTGAACTCCAAGTTTTAGGTGAGACGTCATTTTTCAACAATATAAAAAAAAAAAGTATCTTTAGAACATATTTTGTGTCCCCTTTTTCAACGCCTGTAAATCTTTTTTCTCTTGAAGATCTGGAGGCACTCCTTCGCCAGCTCGGCGTCGGTGGAGAAGGAATAAAGCCACACGCTCACGGCAGAAAGAGGCGAAGCTCACAGAGCGAATCGGGGCATTCGCCGGAGAGTTGCAACCACAAAGCCGGAAAATGGGCGCAGGTTAACACTTCCGACAAAACGGAGGCCAACTTTAGCGGACGTGGAGAGCTCATCGGGTTGTGTCGATCTTTGAATCCTAACAGGTCTGTTTTTCAGCCAATCAGCTGGTGTATATTTTTGCTCTGAATCCACAACTGCCCATTTCGAAGGAACACTTTGGACAAATGTGCCCAGCCATCATCCAGCAGTTGCTTGGCAATGCGTGCGATTCGGCAGAGCGCAACGCAAGAGGATCTCCCACCGATTTTGAGAGTGAGACATTTAACCTCCTGTTTCCTTCCCTATATTTTGAATGAAAATAGGAAAAATTTAAAATATGACTCTCTTTACTTCATTTATTTATTTTTTTTATCTCGGCAAGAGTATGGCTACAGCACGGCGGCGGTGCTGCTCATCACGCTGGGATCCATGTTAGGCATCTGCCTGATCTTCTTCAACTCCTGCCAGGAGACCTACACGCTCATCTTGCAGCTTTTTGTGGGCCTGGCCGTGGGGACCCTCTCAGGCGATGCCCTCCTTCATCTCATCCCGCAGGTGAGACGCTCACCCACAGTCAATCAATGGTTGGGCGTTCAGGGCCAAGACGTGTCAAATAAAAATCAGTTCAACAACGAGCATCTGTTATCTTAATAGCAACATGCCGGGATCAAGATCAATCAGGATTTCATATGAATTAATTTTTTTTATTTTTTCCCCGTCTTTGTAGATCCTCGGCCTCCACGGACACGATGAAGAACAGCTCACGGAGCAGACGGACTACCTGTGGAAGATTGTCGGCGTGGTGGCCGGCATCTACGGCTTCTTCCTCATGGAGAGGATCTTCTCCTTCCTGGTTCCTCCAAACGGACATGTAAGTTCCCGACAAAAATGCTAGGAGTTCTCAAACGTACCTTTTGCTTCTTCTTGCGCTTCAGAGCCACTCTCGGGGTAACTGCGAGGGTCCGTCCCACAGGGGCAAGTCCATCTCTACCATCCAGCTGGTAAGGCTTGTTACGGTTGTACTTTGAAGAGCTTTTAAAAGGGAAGCTGGAAAATGTCACATTTTCTCACTGTTGTTGTTGTTGTTTTTTTTTTTTACAAGCAAAATAACCACAGACAATATTACTAAGTAGCTACTTGTACGAGGCGGCCCGGTAGTCCAGTGGTTAGCACGTCGGCTTCACAGTGCAGAGGTACCGGGTTCGATTCCAGCTCCGGCCTCCCTGTGTGGAGCTTGCATGTTCTCCCCGGGCCTGCGTGGGTTTTCTCCGGGTGCTCCGGTTTCCTCCCACATTCCAAAAAACATGCGTGGCAGGCTGATTGAACACTCTAAATTGTCCCTAGGTGTGAGTGTGGGTGCGCATGGTTGTTCGTTTCTGTGTGCCCTGCGATTGGCTGGCAACCGATTCAGGGTGTCCCCCGCCTACTGCCCAGTGACAGCTGGGATAGGCTCCAGCACCCCCCGCGACCCTAGTGAGGATCAAGCGGTACGGAAGATGAATGAATGAATGAGCTACTTGTACGTGCAACAAGCTACTCAAAGTGTTTATTTTCTAGCAGGGACCAGTGGAGGAAGACGCAGAGACATCTCCAGAGCAGAGGCCTTTGGAAAAAAGTAAGCTAAAGATCAACGCGGTCCGCTAGCATGGTTCCGGTGAAGTCCTGAACAGCCCAACGTTGTGGTGGCTTCCCCAGGCCGTGGCGTTCCCCTGCTGGCCGTGATGGTCATCGTCGGCGACAGTCTCCACAACTTTGCTGACGGCCTGGTGGTGGGCGCCGCCTTCTCATCGTCGCCCGAGACTGGCATGGCGACTACAGTTGCCATCTTGTGCCACGAGATCCCCCACGAGATGGGTGAGGACTTACTCCGCCATCCAAGATCAGGAATTGTTCAACTTATTGTTCTTATTATTTTTTTTCTTTTAGGAGATTTTGCGGTGCTCTTGAGCTCCGGACTCCCCGTGAAGACAGCTGTGGTCATGAATTTTGTCAGCGCACTGACGGCCTTCGCGGGCCTCTACATTGGACTCTTTGTCTCGGCTCAGGCGCAGGTGCAGCAGTGGATCTTTGCAGTGACCGCAGGGATTTTCCTCTACTTGTCACTAGTGCAGATGGTGAGATAAGTTACCACATGCTACCGAATTTAAGCTCGCAGTGGGGTTTTGACATGCTACCTGTTAGATGCTAGCAATAAGCATCTCTCTCTTAGATCCTACAGTACGATGCGCTACTTATTTTGCGGCAGTGACCTAGCTAATGTTAGCAATTGCGTTACAACATACTACTGGTCGAAAATGAGTAATAAACACATTACCTTATTCAGGCTAACACTAACAATAAGCCCATGAGATACTACATGTTTCCTGTCTGAAACTAAAAATAAGCTCACAGATTCTTTTCTCCATCTTCCTTTTCTTTGTTCCGCCAGCTTCCCGAGATGAGTCGCTTGCGGAGCGGACGACCGTTAACCGCCTTCCTTCTGCAGAATATTGGCCTCGTGTCTGGTTGGGCCTGTCTCCTGGTGCTTGCACTCTTTGAACATGATCTCAAATTCTAGCATTATCATAATCACGACAAATAAATGTGGATTTTTTTATGGAGGCGTCTCCTCTGCTTACCGCCACGCACATGAACTTGGTGAGTAGTACATGTTTGCAGGTGAAAGGAACATGTGGGAGGAGTCAGCCACTTCTTGCCTGGTTATGACAAACTGATGATATTTGAAATATTCCTCTACATCTGTGTGATTTCTTGTCTTGGAAAAGCCACATGTATTCATTGGGATAAAGCACAAGAGGTCCACCACCAGATGGCGTTCCAGTGACACTGCAAGATGGTCCTCATAAAAAAATGTTTGGTTTTTTTTCCTAAATACTTTGGCCATTTCGATATAGCCTTACCTTAAGTACTGTAAAATAGGTTACTGGGTTGATGCAATTGTATCATTAATATAATGTTTTCATAAAACTGTATAATGTAAGAGTATCTGCTAATACGTCACGGGATATATTTCCTAGAAATAAAATTTGTTTCATTCGTTTTATAAACGTAAGATGTGGTTTCAGTTCGATTTTTAAAGCATTTTCGTTTTATTTCGTCCAAGATTTTGTTGTTATTTTGTTAGTTTTTGTGAACTACAATAATGTTGATTTGTGCTGGTAACGCAACGTTTTGCCGGTTTGCCAATTGTTAATAGTTCCCACGGCATCCATTAGTACTGTTTTCCGGGTTTGGTCACGTGACGTTCGAAAGCTTAGCCCCTGGGCACTATGACGTCTGTTAGTTGATTGCAGGTGCTAGTATGGGATAAAATTAATGCCCGTGAAATGGATAAAAAGGGTGAATTTTCCTACTTCATTAATATTGCACAAGCTTAATATTAACTCAAAGATTGTGTTTAGACTAGTGGGGAGCACATAGGACAAATTGCAAAGATCTTTTTTTTGGTTTCCTTGACTTCCGCACTTCACATTTTGATATAAATAAAAGTTCCACGCATTGACTTAATTTTCAGTTCATTCTGCTGGATTTGTTGTCATGAGGAGGCGGTTGGAAGGACGGAGCAGCGAGTGTGGGCACTGGGCAGGAAAAAAAAGATGTGATGCCGCAGGCTGTAAAACATTCGCCACCAATGTATCATCACCGGTGTTTCTTCTTGAAGCCCCTCCTGCTTCTCCCAACGTGTCGATCCGGCAGAGGAACACCGCCCCCCCCCCCAAGAAGGGATGTATGTGATTTTAGTGATTTTCGTCGTCGTTACATCTAAAAAAAGCAAGACTAGCACATAATGGAGGTGGACTCGCTGCAGCAGCCGGTGTTTCAAGTAAGTTCAGTCTCCCCCCTTTCTTTTTTTACAGTCTTAAAAAGTTAGCAGGTGAAAGTGTGGTCTTGCTGCGGCGACATTTTGGCTCCGACTTGCGTCAATGTCGTTTTGCGTAACATTTTCTATTTCCATTTCTTTCTACCGTGACATCAAAGTTATTTTGATTCGAGTGTTCTACGGGCGTATTTAATCACCGTTAAATTAATTTTAGCAGGTGACTGGTGAATCTCCTCTGCTACGGCGACATTTTGGCTCCAGTTCGTGGTAAATGTGGCAGTTTTACGAATTTTTGCCCTCACTTTATGTTACTCAACAGCGATGATTGTATGGCTTTTTTCTTCAGTAGTGGCTTCTTTTCTTCGGTATTATTTTATCGTGAAATTAAAACTGGCCGGTAAATTAGGAAAAAATGTATATTAAAAAATAGTGCTCACTCAACATTTAGGCGGCAATTCTCGGTCCGGTCAATGTCATTTGTGTCATTTAATGCTTCCGAATAAACAGACTCGCCATTATTCAACTTTAATCAACTCCAAACGTCTTATTTATGATAATTTTGTCAGTCAGTCAAGCCACTTGCTTTATCGTTTTATTTTTGTGTTTTTGAAGAGTCTCAGCAAAGGTGCCTGCAGGAAAGGTCGCTTTAAAGGTTCGGACGGGAGCACGTCCTCGGATACCACCACCGCCAGCTTTGTGCGTCAGGTAAGACGTTACGATTTGTTATAGTACAGTACCCCCCCCACGCACACACACACACACACACACACACACAAGTTGGTTTAGTTGAGGACCACTGCACGAGTCGAGTGTGCTCCAGGAGCCCATTTCTTGTAACCCTTGTTGGAATGTGTTTGTTTCTATTATAAATGTGTGCCGGTAAAAGAAAACTAGGCACAAGTACTCCCGTCATCATCATTCATCATTTGTGAGATGGGTGCCGCCCAAAAAGCCTTGTGTAAACACCGACGGGTACACTGTAACGGCGGCGGCATCTTGCCTGAGCTGTCATTCTCGGATCTCCTGGTATAAAACAGAATTGGCGAGGTATGCCTTTCGCGCGCCTGGACTTTGTAGAATGTAGAGACCTGCACGGGATGGGATGGGTGCCCTCGTCTAAATGTTTCTCCCTTTTTAGGAGGGGGGGATGCATCTCTTCATTTTTTTTGGCACCAGAAGCAAAAATGCCACCTCCTGTTTGTACTCAACTTCTCAGAGAACTTGTGAATGGCCCTTTTGCTTCACGCAAACGCTGCCCAGTGAGAATTTTCCCCATTTTCTTTTTCTTTTTCTTTTTTTTTAAACCGCCACTCATGGGAGCTTCATGTCGATTCCCACAGTCCACAGATGAGGTGCCTGAGTCATACCAGGCAAACCCGGTCCCTGCAAGAAGCCGTATCAGTCAGATTCTATAGTTAACGGGAGGTCGTTCCAAGAGCTTAGGGAGGAGAAAGAGCGATGCGTTAAAGGTCAGTGAGGACTCTGTGAGAGGGACCTAAAAACAGCACACCTTCCCGTAACAGCTCTTTTGTTTGGATGATTAAATCCTGTTTTGCAATTGTATCAGTTTGCGCTTTAAACATGGTGTTGTGGATCTAAGAAATTAACAACAGTTGCATCGTCACGTCAAACACAGTTAATTTATTCAGGCAAATTTTTTTCAGTATGAAAATAGAAATTCCAGGATCAAATGATCACTTCTGGTACTTGTTTGATAGGGCACAGAATGAGAAAAAGGACAGTAAAAACATAGCAACAATGGTGTACACATTCTGCTTGGCATTCATCTTCAGTCAGTCTTCCGGCTCAACGACATCTCTCAATGGTGATCCGACTATCATCGACAACATGTTCCAGTAAGTGCACATAAACTGCTTAGAAAAGGCCAAATTATGCATACCGACGGAGACGAAAGGGCAGACGGAGAAGGGATGGGAGACACACTCCCTGTGGTCCTCCTTTGGAGAGGGGGAGGGGGGACCGCGCTACAGTAGATGGTAGAGGTCCCGATCCGGCCGTGGGAGTTGATTGAAGGAGGGGGCAGGGGGGTGCGTGGCAGAAACGGGCCAGATTTGTCAAGCAACGTCAACACTGGCTGGTTGTTTGTTTATTTTTAATTATGCGTAGGCGGAAGTGTAGGCAAAGAAATTGTCTCATCGATGACACATTTTTTTTCGGGGGTTGGGGCGGTCAAGAACACACTTAAGGCTCGCGCTTGTACATGTATAATAAATTCTATTTGCGGTTGAGAAGGGCAAACTGAACATGAAGGAGATGAGATGGATGCCGGGTTAGAAAAAACATCTTTTCTTTTACAAAATTGATTTGACGAATGTACTTACAGAGCACATTCAGAATGTGACACTGGCCTATGCCCAAGCACGACTAGTCTAAAAAATTATATTTTTCGATGCTCTTCACCTTTGTGGGCTGGACTAGCCATAGCCAGGTGGAAATGTGATTCATTTTCTGTCTGAGGTCCCAGTTGTGTTCCTAGTGCATCCTGGGAAACCATCCAGCCCAACCCCGCTCTCTCACAAGACCCCGAATATTAATAAACATTCCTAATTTAGCGCTTGTCTTAAAGCACTCAACAAAGGCTTCAGGCGAAGCAGCGAATAAAGAGGACTGAACCTTCGAAGGATTGCTAAGACGCCCGGTCTCAAAATAGGTCTTTTCGTCATCGTGATCTCAAATATGGTACAGGCAGAAACAGTTTTTGCTCCGACATTACAGTCTGAATGCTGTCTGGGGTCACTTGGCGCCCTACTTCCCTCCCCTGATCTCGCGCTTGCCGATGAAAGGTTCACTCGAGGGCAGGAAAACCCGGTCGCATCCCCCCCCCCCCCCCCCGCTGATTGCGGGCCCTTATTTTCTTCTTGCTTGGCGAATGACGTCACATCCTCCTGATTGGCATCTTATCAGACCCGGCAACCTTTCCTCAGCTGTTATGGAACCTGTATAAGCGATGCGGATATTTATGGGGGGGGGGGGGGCAGGGCTGCCAGTTATTTAAATAAATGAATGTGCCATGAATTATGTATTTATTTCAATATTGAATTTTAATAATTATTTACTCATGGATACATTTCATTTTGCCATTCTTGGTCCTCACGATATTTGCAGCGCGTGTGTTTGTGGTGTTAAGCCAGCAGCAATCGGTTAGGCGCTAGGCTGTCATCTAGTGGAAGAATGTGGTCATTTTAAGCGTTTGAAGGACACGGTGTTGTCGACTGAAATACTTTTTTTTTTTTTTATGCGACGATGATTTGCACCACAGGCCTCTGCTTCACTTTCTTGCATTGAAAGCAGATTGCAGAGAGCGTATGAAGGCTATCGCAATGCAAATGACGCCTGAGTAACAGAACATTCAAGTTGGAAAAGGAGGGGGGGGAATGGATGGATGGATGGATGACGCTGTCTCAAAGGGGTCCCCAAGCCCCGGTCCGCGGACTGGTACCGGTCCGTGAGTCATTTTGTATTGGGCCCAACAGAAAGAAAAAATAACTTTCCTGACTTCCATTTTATTTATTTGGGAATCTGTAAGATGTTTTATTTTGAAAATTTACCGGATTCTCTGTTACATCCGTCTACTCTATATCATTCTTGACGCAGGTCACGTGATAGGTTACTGCTAAAATGAAACCCAGGAGCCAGCAAAATGAGTACAAAAACAAAACGTCTTGAGGTTTCTTTGGGAAAGGGAAAAGGCGCAGCCTGGAGACAGAAGGAGGGGCTAAAATAGTAGTGTCAAAGTCGAGGCCCGCGAGCCAGATCCACCCCCCGGTCATTTTATGTGGCCCGCGGGAGCTAATCATGTGTGTCAACTACTGTATCATGATTCTTGCTGAAATCTGTACCGAAATGTCAAATTGTCATGAATAATAAATAAAGTTGAGATTTTGCACCGGCCCTCGGGGGGGGGGGGTCGAAACTCCGAAGTGGCCTGCGACTTTGAAGAAAACGATGGCTACATTTAATAGACTGTGTCATGAGTTCTTGGTCAAAATACGGATTTATCTCAACGGGAGATTCCCACGCACCAAGCCTACTCTGCCTGATATGCGGAGATGGCGAGTCGTATTTTTCTTGCACTTTTTATTTGTGGTGTATCTTTATTTTGAAGGCACGTTTATACGTTACCATTGCGACCAGAGAGCGTTGCGGCCAGATAGGACGTGATTATTATGTTTTGAAAATATCACCGTTTTGATGCCAGGTTATATCATATTATTTGTTTGTATTTTTCCGCCACACCTTAAAATATTGTTCTGACATCAAAACTGGTCTGTGGAGCAAAAATAAGGTTGGGGACCGCTGTCGTTAGGACATCAGGGGGCCGGTGGTCATGAAAAGGACGCATCGTTTCCCAATTGTTCCCTCCAGAAGGCCTTCGTGCGCCACGGCGAGCGAGTATAAATCCGTCGACGGCTAAAAGCAGCCTGGCAAAAACTCCATTCCGTATTACCACTAGATGGCCTAGTTTCACTTTCGCCTTTTCACACGCTCCCCTCAATGAAAAGAAATCAGATAGGAGGCCGCAAAGACAATCCAAGACACTGTTAAGAAATGCTTTCATAAAGTAGAACTACTGTCGTATGTCCGTGTTGGAATTGTTCCTTTCAGGGGCGCGGACAAGCGAGTCATGCCAGGGCCTGGAGTTGGTTAGTCTGCGTCTTGAGCGTCTGCGGCCCGCGGTAGCTCCCTGCCAATGTTCTTTGATTTCGTCTTTGAGCCTTTGCCCCATTCAGTGAACGTCTTCAAGCGAATCGACGACCGTGATTATCTTTTAGATTCTTTAAAGCTGATGTTGGGTTGCACAACCTCTCGGTGAAAACCCCGGCGATGACTCGCCCCCGCGTGTAATATCTGCAAATGTCGTAATGAGCTCTTGCCTGAATAATCCATCGCAGCCTCGCGCTGGATTACATGACCGCGAGTGCACAAAAGTGATCCGCCAGGTGTTGCCCCCACAAAGGCGGCCAGACCAAAGCTGCACTTGAAGGCGGGTGGAGACTTTTTTTTGGGGGGCGGGGGGTTTGCGTTCGGAAACACCTTTCATCTCACATACTGCAGCCAAGAGAGAATATTTCTGACTTGCTCCGTGATTGATTTGACTCCACGGCGCACTGGATCAACATTCACCGCACAACTGAGGAAGATTTAATTTAACTGATGAGTGGATTAGCGTATGAACCAGCTGTTGCCAAGCCACACCAGACCGGTAAACCTCCGCGGGCGTAAAGGTGCTCACGTCATCAAGACGGCACATCGGCTGCAGCGTCGAGTGTGGCTACGATCCTCCCGGCGGGTTTGAAATTCAATATCGTGAATGTGTTTATTTTTTAAATTCCAGAAACGGAGCCGCAATCGCAACCCGCGCAGGCCCCAAAGAGGCGCTCCAGCTGCCATGAACGGCGCCACTAGTTCGATGACGCTCCGCTTACATGCTAGCGTTACATAATTATAGGTCAATTCTACTCTCGATGGAATGTGGGGCATATCGTTTCCTGCCAGACCGGAGTAGACGCTTCCCAGACGCGACTCATGGAAACTCCGGGAATGTAAGACATCGATTTGTGAATGGAGGGCAGTCAGTCAAGTATGACGACAGAACGCATTCTTTAAAAAAAAATAAAACAACATTTGCTAAGGTTAAGGTGAGATTTTTAAGGGTATTTGGAACGACTTTTTTTGAGGTGACAGGTTCAACAAAAAGTGCGTAGATAACTAGGACAATTTTTTTGGAGGGCGGCCTGGTGGTCTCATGGTTGGCGCGTCGACATCACATTGCAGAGGTACCGGGTTCGATTCCAGCTCCAGCCTCCCTGTGTGGAGTTTGCATGTTCTCCCCGGGCCTGCGTGGCTTTTCTCCGGGTACTCCGGTTTCCTCCCACATTCCAAACAGGCTAATTGAACACTCTAAATTGTCCCGAGGTGTAAGCGTGAGCACCGATGGTTGTTCGTCTCCGTGTGCCCTGCGATTGGCTGGCAACCGGTTCAGGGTGTCCCCCGCCTACTGCCAGCAGACAGCTGGGATAGGCTCCAGCACGCTCCGCGACCCTTGTGGGGATAAATGGATCCGAAAATGGATGGATGGATGAATTTGGTTTGATTTGTCTACTGTTCATTGGCCATCACAAAGTCGCCATTTTCTTGAGATGGCACTCATTTCGCGTGTTCTTAACAACAGTTGAGATCTTAAACTTCCCCAACGCCCTTACTGAGTTTTGACGACGTCAGGGTGTCCCACCTTGCATCGTTTTGGTGGTCTTTGCACCACAGCCGATTTCGGTACGGCTGCACAATCTGCCGGTGATTCATCTCCCGCTTTTCTGGAGGCACGGCGATGGCCGGCTGGGAAGCAGTATTGGGCCAGGACTTCTTTGGCACCCGGCTCGCGTTTATTATTTTTTTTATTTTGGACTTTTCCAGAGAATGTGGAGCTGTCCGGAAACGGAGCGACTAATTGGCAACAGAGATCCCGAGGAATGTCTCGGAACTAGTCGGTGTTGTAGCGCTTTTACATAATCTTATTGCTTCACTTATAAGACTGGAAAGTGTGATATATAGCCCAATAGCTTATTGGGCCACTTGGGCCCTGGAAACACTGACGTCAGTCCCTGACCCCAGGTTTCACAACGGATCCTTGGTTTTACCCCTCTCATTGATCTGGACGAAGCAAGCTACTCCCAAAAATCGTCAAGTCCTAGTTTTTGGAAAGTGACTGCGGATATGATTCCATGGTTGATAAGGATGTTGTTGTTGTTTTTTTTTTTGCAGACTGCAGAATTATTAGCACAGCGCGTCTGTTTTCAGTCACAACTGGCATTTCGACTCGAGTTCAACTCGGAGAAGGAGCCGGGACGGACGCGGCCTCATTTAAAACGGCTGCAGATGTTGCGCGGCGCTAATTAGGGGCGGCGGGACGCAGGCGAACTTTTGCACTTAGACGAGGGCTGCCGGCCAACGCGGCTGCGTACGATTAATTAAGAGCAACGGCTGTTAAAAGAAGATGGAGGCTCTGCGCGCTTTCAGTTCACGTCTGAGTTCGTTAAAATCAGTCGCAGGTCGATGCAGGTTCCGTTCGTTCGACCCTCGCTAACCGACGCGGCTAAAATGTCGTCATTCCAGGAAATATGCAGTTCTGCAAACTTCATCCATGTCATCACCACGAACCAGAGTTTGATGACTTTGGACAAAAAAAATTGGAGTCCTTGTTGTTTTGGGGAGATTCTGGTTAATATTTCAAGACTTGAGAGAACAGTCAGTAGCGGCGGCGGCGGCGGCGGCTCTGGTCTCCAAGCCAAGCGGTGCCATGACGACGGCTATGTTGAGACGACGTGCCCCTGAGAGACGGATGAGTCGGTGAAGAGTCCTCTCCTCCACGGAGAACGCTCATCCATCTCTAAGCTTCCCCTCGGGAGCCGGGCCACGCAAAACCGCAGCACGATTGGTAGCGTGCCGGCGGCTCAGCTGGGCGGGGTTAAACCTGCTGGCCCGTTTCATATTCATACTCGGCGGGAATACATAAGCAGTCCGTCAGGTCATTGCCTGCTGTCAGGAGGAAAAGAGTTCTCTGGAATTATTTGGTTTTATTCTACTTTTTTTTTTTTTTAATTTTAAAGGCTCAGACAGCTTTTTTTGTTCGGCCGCGGCGTCCTTTTGACGGATGCCAGGTGATTCGGGTTCGCCGGGAAGGCCGACCTCGGGCCGCCGCCGCCGCCACCCCTGATCCGGCTCCCGCAACTGTGGCCGCGGGGGGCGTCTGAAGACTCCGTTTGCCATGCTCAAACACTCCAAGAACAAAAATGTCTCGTGGGTAAGCGGAGTGTTTGCCGCGTGCGGAAGCGCTCGTGTGTGTGTGTGCGTGTGTGTGTGTGAGGAGGACAAGTACAACAGATTACCGTTAGGCTCCGGCCGTGCGTTTCCGCTGGCTTTTGATGCTCCTGTGCCCGGCGGCCTTTCCAAAGAGAGGCTTTAGAGATTTAACTATTATATAACGACGAGCTACTACTACATGTCCACTTTATAAAATCCGCCGGACCGTTTGTTCGGAATAATGCGAGATAAATCACTTCATCATATTTATTTATTGTTTTTTTTTTTTTTTTTTTGGTGTTAAAAAAAAAAAAATGTAATTCTTTGCTAGTGCAGCAGGATCAAGGCAGACCTGAGTGAGAGTGGCTCTGCCGGGATGAAATCGGCTACTTGGGCACGTGTGTGTGCAAATAGTAGCGAGTGAAGTTATGGTTCACTTTACAAATTTAGCTTATGTGTGCGCATAACTCACCTTGCGTTACGTTTGCGGTAGCGGAGCGACCGTGGCAGGTGCAGCTGACGCTGTCATCGACCATATGCTGCGAATCATCATTACCGGCTGCATTGTGTGTGTGTGTGTGTGTGTGTGTGTCCAGCGCATCATTAATGATGCGCTGCTGTCTTTCTTACTCAAGGCAAACTCTGCTTCATTCACCCCCCCCCCCCCCTCCCCGTGCTTCCACACGGTGCATATGTTGTTCGACTGTGCTGTCCTCGGACTGAACCTGAATGTTTCCGCCGCATGTGGCGTAGGAGTGGGAGCACTGCAATAACGCGTCTGAGGTGCATTCAATGTCGACGCCTTTCTTTGTTGTTGTTTTTTTTTTTCCTCCATCTCACTGTCAAGTCAATCCAAAAGCCAGCAAAAATGACAGTTTTGCTTGCGCCATTCCTCGCCACCTGACTGGTTAGCACGACGGCCTCACAGTGCAGAGGTGTATGGGTTCCATTCCGGTGTGGCGTTTCGCATGGTCCCTCCGCCGTCCGTGCCTGCGTGGGTTTTCTCCGGGTACTCCGGTTTCCTCCCACGTTCCAAAAACATTCATGGAACGCTTTAAATTGTCCCGTGGTGGGATTGTGAGCGCGGTTGGCTGGCAACCAGTTCAGGGTGTACCTCACCGACAGTGCGAAGACAGCTGGAATAGGCTCCAGCACATCCGCGACCGACCCCGGTGCGGGTGAGCAAATGAGAAAACGGATGGACTTTTTTTGTTGCGGTTGTACTCTCTATCCATTGCGAGATATGAGGCCATGCTGCACGCTGTTCATCCTTTCATCCTCCATCGTAAACCACCGCAGGAGTACCATCGTCCATCCGGGAAAGGCTAATGACTTTGAGACCCATGATGCAGATTTATTGCACCAGATGTTACTCTCGGTTTGTCTTGTCCAGTAGCGTGATGGCTCCAGACCAGCGGTCACAGCATCACATTCACTTCTCAGTATCACTGAAGCTTTTTAAAGTCGCAGAAAAACAAACAAACAAACATGTCGTCGTCTGCATGTAGCTCCTCCCGCCCCCAATCTTCCTCGTCGAGTGCCATCTAGTTAACCTCGCAACAGATGTCACCCTATGAAATTAAAGCTTAATACCCGGCCAGTGGGATAAACACTTCAGAGCGAACTATGACACCGCACGGCTTAAACGCTAGATTTTGTGTTGCGCGCGTGTTCCGCCTCTGCTGTCGTCACTCCACACGAGCTGTGTGATGTCTTTTTGCGGATGGCCACATTCTACTAATTTCTGTTTTAATTTTTTTTTTTTTTATATGTCACTCGGGTGACGCGGATTGTCTTTATGAGGCACTTGCCGGGTGGCGCCGCAGACATTGTCTCCTCACCGCCTCCGTCCGCCGCTTACACCTCTGGCTTAGGCTACTCTGAGTGAAAACCGAGGATCTGCATTATTGAGTTGCCGTCGCGGCCGAGGAACAGAGCGGCGACAAAAGTGATTTCCGGCATTGAGGGGAGGAGTAGCATGTCCAAGAAGCCGAAGGTAAAAAAAAAAAAAAAAAAGAACAAGCAACAATGCAGAAGCTTGTCCTTCTTCCCGTGAATTACACTGGGGCTGCTCCCGTGCTCTCTAAATATTGCATGTCGAGCTGCATTTCTCGAAACCGTATTATTTGTGCATGGACAACGATAGAAGCTCGGTGGAAGAGTTATGGCAATGGATTGAATGTCAACGTTACCGATTAGCTGCACTGTGAGATTTTATGGAACAAAAGTCCATCCAAGAAGTTGTGCGGGGAAGCTAAATCGACCGACACAGCCTGACTCTGGACAAAACTTGTCAAGACGGTCTTGTTTTCACCATTTTTTTTTTTATTTTATAGTTGATTGATGATTTAAAACGGATGTCAAACCCAAGGCCCGGGGGCCAGATCTGGCCCGCCACGTCATTTTATGTGGCCCGCGAAAGCAAATGAAACATGCTAACTTCCATGATGCTCGCTAAATGTAACCAAACCCCTCATTACAGTAACTTAAACAACAGTTGAATAAATCAATATCATTTACTTTTTAAAAAAAAAATTGGTTTCAGTCATATTGGCCCTCCAAGGGAAACGGTAACTAAAATGTGGCCCACGACAAAATCTTCAAGGGGCAATTGGAATTTCGCCTTCGGCCTTCCTGTGTCGAGTTTGCATTTTCTTCCCATGATCCACAAGATTGCTTTGTTTTTTTTTTTTTTTTAAATGTCAGTACACTTACCACTCGTTCAAATGCAACGGTGTCTAATTTTTGTCACTGGCCACATTGTAGTTTCAGTTTGCCTCGGAGGGCCGTTATGAATTTTGGGAAACCATATAAATGTTTAATCCCCTCCACATGTTACATACACAATAAATTGATGGATGACTCGTTTTAAAATCAGAAGTCAAGAATAATGACTATTACTGTGGATTACATGTTACAATTTGAAATTTTGCCTCGGACTTAAGCAAGCATCATGGAACTTGACATGCTTGATTTGCTTTCGCGGGCCGCATCAAATGAGGTGGCGGTCCAGATCTGGGCCCCCGGGCCTTGACTTTGGACACCTGTGTTCTTATGGCTTAAAATGACAACGTGAACAACAACGCTAGTCTTGCCAAATTAGACTGTTGCCATGTTTACGCTCCACGGACAGACGTCGTTTTGTTACATTTTAGGACCCGTAAGCCGCAAAGAATTTTTATTGTGCAACCTTAATCATCCTCGTGACATCGAGGATTGATGAATTGACCTGTCTTTGGCATTAGTAAAGTACATTAGTCCCCAATTCATTTCCTCCTCACTACTATGACTTTTTTTTTTTCATGGAAAGGTACGCTTTCATCTTTGCTTTGACTCTAAAATCCCGGCTCTTTGGAAAGTCCGCCAAATCTCCTTACAGAGAGACGCAATCATTCCAAAATAAGTCCGGGATCAAGTGGACACAAACAATTGTTCCCCCTTCTGGGGTGATATTGTGTGCAGCATGTCCATCGAAAAAGAATTAAACGGACTCCTGTTTCAAAGCAGGAAGACTCTAGCTCTCAATACATGCGCCCTTTGTTAGCATGTTAGCTTGTTAGCTGGTGTTTCCGATTGACAGGATATGTGGGCAGCTTATCACCTTATCAGGCTCAACTTACCAATTTAACAAGTTTGAGGCATGTTACGCACTTTGTCATCCGACCTGAAAGTGTTTTCACGTTTTACTGTGAACATTTTTTTGAGTACCGGTACTTAAGAACGTTAGCCGCTGTAGCGTTCACACCTTGGACGCTCCACTGTTCTTCTTGTTCTCCCTTCGTCTCGATGTCTGTAATTAGAGATGGTCCCGCGGCTCGAGTGACGTGGTGTGTCCCGTTTCTAGGTAACCTCAGTCAGACGCTGGCTGTCCGCCCTCGCGGGTTTTCATTAGTTGTGAATCCCGTCGGGGCCCCCGGTCGAGATTTTCCATCCGTGCTTTCATTTGCTGTACGTTCTCAAGATGGTATTTATGATTACATACAACATTGGGATAACGTTTAAGTTTAATTAATTTGTTGTCGAGAAGATAATCGGAACCTTTAAGACCTGTTTTTGTTTTTGTTTTTTTTTTTTGCTCTGAATCTCTTAAATCTGTGAATATGGCTTTTGAGAAAGCCACAGTGACATAATAGGCCATCAACGTTGTTGGGATTGCAGTACTTCCAGGAAAATGAAAATTTTATCAGAGTAGAACGATAAGTCCTCATGGAGTTTTCTTAAGTGCGTAATATGCACTCTCGGCAAGTCTGGAGTCGACTGTTGAAAAACACATCGGTGATTGGTGTGTTTTTCCAGACTTTTAATGCCAGCCACGATTTGTTTGAAAAAAAAAACACGAAAATAAAAAAATAAAAAATGCATGCTTGACCGGCAAAGAAAACATGGTTGTTGATGCAGGATTTTGTTTTTCTTTTCTTACAATAACTCAACGGCACCTCGGGTCAGTTGCGGTTTTGCTCTTTTTTTTCACGTCATCGCCAGGCCAAATTTGTGATCCCTTGTCTGTGCTTTTGACAGCGTGAAGCCCGTGGACTGTTTATGTGAATTGGGAGTGACTTGAATCCACATTGCTCTTGAACCGTTTGCCAACAACGTCCATTTTACCACTCCAGCTCGAAAATGGCCTAGTAGCCGAACCCGGGTGGAATTTTACTTGGCGCATATCGGGCTGCGACTTTGTTTTTCTTTACATATAGCTCGCCATGAAGCTGAGCTCCGTTTTTATTTTAATTTTTTTGAAGGACTAAATGTGTGGCTAGAACGCTATTTAGTCCTCATTGTTTTTGTAGTTAGTTTTGAACAGAGGTCAAGAAAAATTGTGGCCAGTTCTTGAATTGCGCATCTGGCCCGCGGGCCTTGATTTTTATTTTTTTATTAACTTCTGGTCTCCGCTCACTGTGTATATTTGTGTGATTGCTGTTTTACTTCCAGGCTTTCCCCCTGGCTCCAATTGAGGAAGCGTTGGTGTTTTGTTTTTGTAATCATGAGCACACCGCGCCCTTGACTGGTTCAAATACCGTATTGGCCCGAATATAAGACGGCCCTGATGATAAGACGATCCCCTCTTTTTCAAGACTCAAGTTTGAAAAAAAGACTTTTTGAGCACCAAATTAATTTTTTTATCCAGAAAATAATTACAGTACATCTGAAACAAATGATTCGAACGATATATTTGAGAGAAAAAGCATGTTATTTTGCCTCATTCAAATCTTAATATCTGAACATTTAAATATGTAATCACATTGGTAAATGAATGGCTTCTGGGTTTGGAAATGTAAATGACATCATAACTTCTCCTCAGCTGCCGGTTAACCTGGCCGAACTTCGACCCACTTTTCTCCAGATTGTTGCTACGTTTCTCCATTTTCTGTTATCTCTTCTATTATTTTCTTCTCTTTTCTTTCTTACCGCTATTTTTTTATTTTTATTCTTCGTGGCGGGTTCGCTTTGACCTGGGGAGTCAAGTTCAGCATTCGCGTCAATGATATATGGCGCCATCTAGCGTCGTGAATGGGTATAACATATAGACCCCGAATATAAGAAGACCTTAATGTTTTTTTAAGAGTGTTTTTTTTAATGCAAAAAAAAAACACTCTTGTATACGGGCCAATACGGTACTTTATTTTCATGTTCAACCCCAACACACCCCTCTCGTTGTCCAATTACAGCGTGCCCGTTTCTTGTAAGTTGTCAGCGTCGGCCTTTGCGCCGCTGTCAGTACGAATGCCTCTCTGCGCTTGTTTTCGCTCTTGATACTCCAAAGGTGACGCAGGAGTTCCTTTAACCTCAAACGTTGGGATCATGATGCATCGCCTTGTCACATCTGGCTGGTTTGTCGGCGAGAGATTGTGATCGTGCACGTATTTTTAGTTCCCTAGCTCGTGACACCAGCTCCGACTTCCCGATCACCAGCCCCACACTCGGCATGTGGCCTTTCCTCCCTCGAGGCCTGATCTCAATTTGTCTGACCTTCATTTTGACGCCGCCCGAGTTCAATCGCCCGGCAATGTGTTAAATCTCGACAGTCACCCCCCCCTTTTTTTTCTCCAAAACAAGGGACAATTTCTCAATTGCAGTGCAAACAAGATCCATCTATCAACATGTCATGCTGACAAACCCCCAACAAACGCGCCTTGCTGAGACGAAACGGGAAGCAAATTAAGGTGTGACGTTTGTAGCTTTTTTTTCCCAGTACTTCCCTGTGTAGAGAACGTCTGTCCTTCAAACCGACATTTACGTTTGTCTTGCGTCAAGTCAACAATTTGATTGATAACTGATGCAATTTAGTCACGTCCGGTTTGCGCTTTCCGGAGCTCCATCAACGATATCGCCGAATTGTCTTCAGTCAGCCTGATGCTGCAGGGCCAGAGTTGAGGTTCCTCTTGACACCATTGTTTTGTCAGGTGCGGTCTACTCTTCCCGCCGTCACGTGCCGAGCACACGCTCTGTAACATAATCCTCGCAGTGGGGTTAACCCCGATCAAACCCAATCTAATCCAGGATTTAGCCTGGGCCGCCCGTAAAACAACTCACCGAGGGGGAGAGAGGAAAAAACAAAAAACAAATCTGGCTTTGTGGTTGTAGTTTGTGTAACAGGTTCTTGTTGTGCAGTTCTAACGCAGATCCCATTTTTTTGTTGGGGAAGGGGGGGGGGGTGTAACCGAGCCGAGTCTCACGTTTTTAAAACATTGCACCGTTTTGATCAGAATACGGCGGGCTCCGCCAATTGAGAGTGTGCAAAAATGTAGGCGAGCATTTTAGTATATTTTGATTGATATTGTGAACAATCAATAATCAATAAAATAAAACTATTCCCCTTTTGTCACATTATGAGTAACAACCCCGCTTCCCTCGAGAAATGGCAACTTGTCGTGGTTTCGGCGTTGCGTCGTGCAGATGAAAGGCTTCCCGGTATCTCGCTCTCACCAACATGTGTTTCAGGCTATACAGTCAGTCGGGTGGGGGGGGGGGGGGGGGCGTTGCCTCTTCTTCGGCACAGTGGACCTCGTGTAAACGCCACAGATGCGCAGGCATTTAAAAAAAAAAAAACAAAGGAGGAGGGGGCTGCGGCTGCTTTCTGGAATTTTCAGGCCAGCCCCGTTGGCCAGAGATCTTCCTTGCTTACCCGTAATGTCTGTGTGTGGGAGGGACAGAGGTTGGGGAGGAAAGGGGGAGTGGGAGGGCGGGGGGGCTTGTTTTTTGGGTCTGGTGGACGGTTGTGGCGTTCCGAAGGAGTAGACTCCCAGCGTGGGAAAGACACTCGTCCTCTCTCCATGCCTCTTAAGTAGGCCACAGGAGGACCAAAAGGGAACTTTTAATCTCATTTTGGCGTAATGGGGGGGGGGGGGGGGGGGCTTCCAGAAGCAAAAAGTCTGAGGAATTTCTGAGCTGCGCAGCAAAGATGGGCAGCCGCTGAGATTTTCTTTTTTTTTTTCCTTCCGGCAGAAATGTTTCACTCGGCTAGTGAGGACTCAGATTTGGTGAGTTTCACAAAACTTTTTTTTTTCTTTTTCTCCTCCACGCTATTCCGAGGTTTTCTTCCTTCCTCTCTTTGCGAGGGGAAGGGCTTGGGGCTCCGTCAGAACGGAGGTTATTGGGACACATTTTAAGGGGCGTTATCTGACGGTGGTACTTCAAGGTAGTACTCCTTCTTTTGTCCTAGGTCCTCAAACCTTGCACCCTTTCGAATATTCAGCTCTCCACCCGGGCGTCCGTTCCCAACGCAGTCTGTCGACGTACGCCTGAACTTTGTAACCTCCACAGTGGCATGCGCTCGACTCGTGAAGTCAGCGCGTGTTGCACCTTCTCAGCCGTAGCTGCGTTTAAAGTCTCGCTTTGGAGTTTTGAGTTGAGGCTATGGTAAGCGAGCGAATGCAGAACGCAAAGCCGCGTTGGGACCCGGACGAGACAATCGCAGCCTTTGGCTTTGACACGCAGCAGACGTCGTATCGTGTAATCGCATATGGGATTTGACGGTCCCCGTCAGTTTGATTTGTTCAACCCAAAAGAGCCTTGAAGAAAAAATTGGATCAATAATTGATTATGCGGCCTTCCGGACCTTTACTTCAAGAAATGCTCTTGATCTGGACTTTTTAAAAGTTTCGTCCTGACGCGCATGTTTTGGGAATGTGGGAAGAAGCCGGCGACTCGCGCAAGCACTGGGAGAGCAGCCCACAAAATCAGATTTGAACCCGGAATCTCTTCCTGTGGGGCAGACATACTGACCACATATACACCATGCTGCAATAACTTAATCGTCGTCTCCGGGGATTTTTTTTTTCGTAATTGTGCGACTTTATAGCTAGCCCGGCTAACTAAGACTTGGCGTAAGAAAGCTAGGCTATCGTCCGAAAGCGAAATGAAACCAAACCGGCGAATGATGTCACACTCGCTTCATCCAGTCCACATGACATAAAAGCAACGAGGCCGAACGCATGACTCCTCGACACGCTCGTGTTTGTTGGACGTTAGATTTCAGCGGCGACGGTTAGCCTGCCGCTCGTTCCGCTCGCTCAGTCAGACCTCATCAATCATCTAGCGGTCTTACACCTCACACGCCAGGAAGCTGCCGTAATATTGATGACGCCGGCGTAAAATAGAAGCCTGCCCCCCCCCCCCCCAATCCTCACAGCCCGGCCTCTCTCACTTATCTGTATCCTCTTCATCGGCCGTCATCCTATTATAGCGCTCGCTGTCCGCCGAGGGAATGAGCTGTTAGATAAAGACGATCCTCGCAGCGAGGGGGGGGGGGGGGATTGACTGCTAATGAGAACGATGTCAGCAACGGCAGCCGCCAGTTGCAGGTAATATTTATTAGCGACCCGGGATTAGACCATAATACCCAGCGAGAAGTCCGAAAAACAAAAAATATTATTCATTTCAGTTAACGGCAGTGCGGGCACCCGCAGCGGCTCCTCTCTGTCCTGTGTTTGAGAGCTGTATGTGGCACCTGTAGCACATTTGACAATGAAATTGACTTGAACTTAATGAAAATATTTGAAAGATACTTTTATTGCTGATATATCTATTTTTAAAAATCGCATATTTAATCACAATAAGGAAAACAATCGCAATTAGTTTTTCTAAACCATTCAGCCCGATTCCAGAGGCCAAAAAGGCCTCAATGCCCGACACTCTTCGCCTGCACTCGTCTGTATCAAAAGCAACTGGCGTGGCTGCTGCCCATCTAATTATGTAAATGCGGAAAGCGGCATTGGCTGCGTCAACGCGCAGCTAACCCCTGAAGCTAGTTTTGTCTCGAATGGACCGCCGAATAAATCCCTTCGTTTCTTCCAGTTCATTCTTCTTATTAACAAAAACCAAAACACTCGGTATCGACTTCCGATTGGTTTTGTATCCAAAACTGCGACCCTGCTCCGCGCTCCCCGTGTTTTGCAAGCCGTGCTATCTCGCCGTGTGATTGACAAGCCAGCAAGTCCATCAAGGCGATGGGCCGATGCACTTACCTAATGCGCTGGCTCTCAGATTGCTGGGTAAACACTTTTCATAGGCCTGGCGGTGTCACCTTGATGTCTGTGCGGCAAACGCCCCCTCTTCCCTCTTTTTGCCACTCCGCAAGACTTATTATCCCGCCCCCCCTCCATCTTCATCTTGTTGTTTTCTCACGGTCGCGCAATTAGCAAATTTTAGTAAGCGCAGCACGTAGCAGGTGGCTGTCAATGGCCGGCAATCATTTTCGTGAGTCGAACGAAGTAGCGCTGATGTACAGATGGCAGGGGCGAGAGAGAGAGAGAGAGAGCGAGGCGGCTCCGGAATGAGTCACGACGAGACCGAATTGGCCATTGTCAGCCTGTTGACTTGACAAGCAGAAAAACCGAACATGATTCGGCTGCATTCACTCGTCAGCATGTCGATTAATTTTGCTTTGCGCGAGGACCAATTGATGAAAGATCACGTCAACGTGTTGTGATGAAAGGGCATTTTCCCCAAGAGGAAGTATCGCTCCTTATTTTGACACGACTAAAAGTATTTACATTAATTCGGCCGAAGTTGGCTGGGAAAAAAAAATAATAAATTCTGACCGACCATACAGAACGACAACAAAGCATCCCCAGCAGAAACTTTAGTTAGTCTAAATCCAACAGCGTATTTTAAGATGCTGTATATTTACTCGATATAAATATCCCTTTTCTCTCTCCTGAGGAGGAAGCCAGTCGTGCTGAAGGTCACTTTGTAGAAAACGCAACCCCCCCCCCCCCCAACCCCCCCGCGCCCCCTCTTGAGTGAAGCCGTAGAAGCCAAAGAGCTTTAATGCACTGTAAAATCCCTGAGGGAGATGACAGGAGGCGGCGCTTCTGACAGGATATGCCTTGAATGCAACAAAAAAAAGGGTGAAGATGAACATTTTGGACACTTTAAGTGAATGCGGAGATGGAAGACCATGCAGGAAAGAGTTTCTCCAAGCAGACGTGGGCCGTGTCAGTGAGCATGATGGCATCTGTGTCCTGCCATTATGCTAGGGACTTGACACCTACTCGGGGATCTGGTCCCGGATTTCAGGCTGTTGTGTTCTTCCAACGGCTAGCTAGAAATCCAACCAGGTGCATGTCAGGTTACGGATTTGGAGGCGTTTGTGTCAGTCAAGCGCTGTCTGAAATGGCAACATGGTTGTGCTCATCCTTTGACTGGCCATGAGTCATTGATTTTTGATTTGATGTCAGTTTGTTGACATTGTCGTCTAATGAGTTCATCCTTCCATCTGTTTTCTAATCTGCTTAGCCTCACGAGGGTCGCGGGTGTGCTGGAGCCAATCCCAGCCGTCTTCGGGCAGTAGCTGTGGGGACACCCTGAACTGGTTGCCAGCCAATCGCAGGGCACACAGAGACGAACCATTCGCGCCCACAGTCACACCTAGGGACAATTTAGAGTGTCCCGTTCACCTTCCTTGCATGTTTTTTTGGAATGTGGGAGGAAACCGGAGCACCCGGAGAAAACCCACGCAGGCCCGGGGAGAACATGCAAACTCTACTATTACGCCGTTTTTATAATTTGATTTATAATAGATGTAATTCTAATTAATTTAGAAATTGTTGCTTGAGACAGAAAATGTAAACCAAAAAAAATAAAATAAGTAGTACCCGGAGAAAACCCATGCAGGCCCGGGGAGAACATGTAAACTCTATTATTACGCCGTTTTTCTAATTTGATTTATAATAGATGTAATTCTATTTAATTTGGAAATCGTTGCTTGAGACAGAAAATGTAAACCAAAAAATAAATAAAAATAAGTAGTACCCGGAGAAAACCCATGCAGGCCCGGGGAGAACATGTAAACTCTATTATTACGCCGTTTTTCTAATTTGATTTATAATAGATGTAATTCTATTTAATTTGGAAATCGTTGCTTCAGACAGAAAATGTAAACAAAAAAATAAAATAAAAATAAGTAGTACCCGGAGAAAACCCACACAGGCACGTGGAGACCACGCAAACTCCCCTTAGGAAGGCCAGAGCCGGGATCCAACCTTGACCTCTGCACTGTGAGGTCGACGCGCTCGAACGAGTTCAATTAAAGAAAAAAAAAAGATTTAAAACCATTTCATGGCATAAGAGAAAACGGTTTGAACCAACAGTAGGATAGGCTCGTTATCGTACGTGACCCTCATGATGACGAGTGTTATGAAAAGACTGCTAGATGGAAGGTCCCTTTATCTTTTTAAACACTCGTTGTGTCGGATCTAGCTTTCCGGCGCTAAATTTGCATCGCTACGCTGCGGCTTTTCCTTTCATGTTGGTTGCGTTGTTTTGACATCTCCAAGTGAAAACTCCCATGTTGATCGGTTGCGATGGTCTCTGACGATTAGCGCGTCAGCTTTTGATGTACGGTTAGGGCTCCTCGGGGAGAAAACACAAATCTTTAAAAATCTTATACACACCACACCGGATGACCTCCGAACTGGCGCAACCCCGCGAGCCGTCAGCTGCAACAGCGTGCGTCATCAGTGCAGCGCCGGCGGATCCATTTTTAGTCACCGCTCTCATCCAAGTTTTTTCCTGCTCCTCAAAGGGGTCGGGAATCTTTTAATTAACGCGCTAATTACGCTCATTTTTCCCGTGCGGCTTTGCGACGGTCGGCGATGAATCTCTGCGGTACTGCCAGCCCCCTTCGAATTTTAAATAACGATGTCTTTTCTGTCGCTAGCTGAACTCCCAATTAAATATGTTGCGACACGGACTCAAGCGGGCACTTCTGTCGACGAATCAGCAGATAGCCTTGTGTGTAGCCCCGCCCCCACAAGTCTCCCACACTGCAATGGGAAAGTAACAAAGGAGTACTGAAAACGATGACTGTCTGATTTTCGTGTTGTGGCAACGCAATAAGCTGCAAATATAGCCGAACCGAAAAATAAACACAAAGCGTGTCGCAAAAGCACACTAAAAGGGTACAAACTCGGGAGCCATTACAGCGGCGACACAATCAATGGCGTGCAAAAAAAAAAGCAAAACAATCCACAACGTGAGTCTCCGCACCCGCTGGTTTATTATTATTCAATTATTTGCCGACCAATCAGCGGTCAGCGGTGCTTCTGGCTCCGCCCTACACCAGCAAACTGAAAGCTTGCACCACTTTCTGAAAGGTGGGGGGGGGTGGCGGGGGGGTTCGAGTTGGACATTTTGAGACCATTGATAAACAACTGGGGGAGAAAAAAAACTGCGACAACACTCCCGACTTGAAAAGCGGGGCTAGTTCGATATTTGGATCTCTTCACAGTGTAAACAATTTCAACAAAGGCAAGTGTGTGCGGATGATGTAATTGCAGAACAATACAGCATCACCGGTGCAGAAATCAAGACCCTTATGCCACTAGTTGGGGTGTGCTCGGGGGGGGGGGGGGGGGGGGGGGGGGGGTCTTTCTGACCTTGTCGATTCCAACAAGCTGTCCTGTTACTCCACACACCACTGACATAGAGTCATGTCCCCGTTACTTATTATGGCGAGTGGCGCACGTGCACGAGAAGCCCAACCAGAGCCCCGCAATGCGAGCAGATGAATGCAACGTTAGGGGGTAACTGAGGGGGGGGGGGGAATGTGGGGAGTGACGGAGGAGGAGGAAATGGAGGAGGGGTGGACAGAGACAGAGCGGCAGAATCACTGAAATAGCACAGGCGAGCTTGTGACAAACGCAGAGAAGCCCGGGCTTGCGTCAGGGTAGCGGCGAAGACGGCGGAGGCACCTGCGAGGCTTCATTAGCGCCAGGGAAGAAGAGTCGGGTCAGGCTGATTGGATCAGATGTTTGCGCGCGACGTGGCGATAGAGGAGAAGGCGTTCTAAGCGGGGATGGGAGGATGCGACACTTCGCTGCCCACCTGACTCATCCCGGGAGTCGTCGGCACCTGCTGCAGCCCGCCTGAGGAGACCGGGGGGGGGGGGGGGCTGAGATCACGCGGACGCCTCATCAAACGGCGGGGTCGAGCGCAGCTGCGGCAAAACTGAAATGAAAGCGGCATCCCCAACCCCGAGAGAGGCGTTGAAAGGGTGCGGCCGTTTACGTGGCGCCAGCCTCGTTTCTACCTGTCGCCGCGAAGTCGACCGCAGCGGTTGCGGGTCCGAGCGTACTCCGAGCGGTAGCGGCATCGGGAGACTGAATGACCAGCGTGGCTGATGAAGGCCACCTGGATCCGCCTGCTGAAAAGAGCTAAGGGAGGTCGCGTCAAGAGCTCGGATGCCTACGTAAGCAACGCGTTCGGTTCGCAAAAGTTGTTTGCCGTCTGCTGCTTTCTTGCATGCGTGAAGCTGACCCATGCCTCCCGCTGAGCTGTCAAAAAGCTTTTTTGGGGGAAAAAGTAAAACCTCGTAAAAACAAACAAACCTGCTCTAAAAATGAAAAAAAAGCGAACTACAATGTAAAATCCAAAACTATTAGAAGGTTTTTTTGTTTTTTGGAGTCAAAAAAGATGTATGCATGCCCCCCCCCCCCCCCACACTTTTCAGGGACCAAAGGTAATGGGACAAATGCTTTGCGGTCAATCGGAGCCTCAAGTCAGGAACTCCCACTTTCTTTACCTGTGGAGTGCCACAAGGATCAGTTCTTAGACTTTTAATGTTAAATCTTGCTGGATTTCATCCCCGTTGATCCTCTGCCAGGTCTCCATCTGGAACTTCCTCTCGGGCATATTCCCTTCCGTTTTTGTCGTCTGCAAGTGAAAAGCATGCTCAATAGGATTCAGGTTGGGGCGACTGTTCCGACGCATTTGGCTAAATATGAGCAGATAACACAAACAACCACTTCCGTATTGTTCCTGCTGCTTTTTGTCAGCAGGCACAATAACCAAGACTTACAACGGAAGCAGACGCCACATGCCAGCGCCACGCTTTGTTGCACCGGTCCGATTCTCCTTGCACAATCGCAACAACGCTGCCATCCCCCGTGAATCGGGTACCGTCGACAACAATCCACCGCGGCGCGCGTGCGGCGGCCGGATGATTCGAACGGGGCACCGCTGAGCAAGGGGAAGGCTATTTTTAACTCAGACGGCAGCGTGTTGTGGTGCCGCAGCGAGATGAATGAAAAGCCCTCGTGTGGGTGTCAAAAGTTGCCTCGCACGTTCGACACCTTTCGACTTGCGTCCTTGTAGGGCCGTGGGTTGGAATTCATCTGGTGATTGTTTTCAACGCGTTTAATGTGCTTTGTTGAAGGGAGAATATGATGTTCATAATGCATCGTTTAGAACGGTCATATACAATTAAGAGCCCAAAAATGTACTTTAACTTATTTCATTTCTTTTCTCACATGATGATTTTAATAATAATAATGCATTTTATTTATAAGCACCTTTCAAAACACTCAAGGACACCTGACAATCAAAACAGGAACAAGAAAACCACAGATAAAATGATTTAATTTACATTTACACGTTTCGATCTTGTTCCCGCACATTGTTTGACTCGATTTTATGTTTTAATTTTTTTATGCAAGCGCGTAAATATTAACTGAGGTGCTTTGTATTTATTTTATTTTGATATTGTTCTTAATTTATTGATATTAATTTAAAAAATATATATATGCATATTTTTTACAGGTAACATATTTCCCCTCATTTTTTTGGTGCTGAATTTATATATTTTTTCATATAATCAATTTGTTAATTCATTTGTATTATTTCATTAATTCAGGTTTAATGCTTGCGGCTTTTTGGCGTATTCTTTCGGGTGCTTTACCTACTTTTCATTGATATTTTGATTTTTTTTTTTTTGCATTTGTGCAGGTGGTGTATTTTTTATTTTGAAATATATTTTCTTATTTTTTTTTCAAATGGTTTAGTTGGGACTAACTTTATTTTATATTTGTAAACTTATATCTGTACTCTTTTTTTCTATTTTAGGTGCTATATCATTATTTTATGAAATATTGTATCAACAGCATCTTTCTTTTTTTCAGGTGCTCTATTTTATTTATGTATCCTCTAGTTTTGCTTTATTTTTGTTTTTTTGGTCGGTTGTTGTTCTTATCTAACTCAGATGCTCCAGTTTTCAGCATAAAGGCCAAAAAAAAAAAAAAACTCGTCGGGAGTCTTAAGTATCCTAGGAAGAAATTTGAATATTTTAAAGCTAAATAAAAGCCGCCTGTCTGAAGAAGGAGTCAAATAAACCCAAGTGTGCTGCGTCACCTCCGCAGGGTTCGGCCGATTCCTACACCAGCCGTCCATCAGACTCGGATGTGTCTCTGGAGGAGGACAAGGAGGCAGTGCGTCGAGAGGCAGAGAGACAAGCTCAGGCACAACTTGACAAGGCCAAGGTACGCCACCCGCCATGCCCGAGATCGGCAGCCGCACCCAAATCACTATCACAAGAACCAGATCGCAAATCATAAAGTTATATATTTTTTTCTGGATCTGGAGGAAAATGGAATTGTTGGAACTGTGTGGGAGGTGCGCACTGTTTATTTTAAGCCATACTTTGTGTTCTCTGGGAGGGTTGCAATTAGTGTGGCGTTACGTCATTCTGACATTTTTTTTTTTTTGCTTTAAGTTGCAATTGCAAACTCAAGATACAGTAGCAAACATTTCAGCAAAAGAAGGAATGGATTGATAATGAGAAAGATGAAAGAAAACAATGGACAGCTCTATTCTTGTCTTTAGCGATCAATCAACTGGTCTCCGATCAACTTGTCTGTGGTTGTTCATGTCGGAACAAAAAGGTGCTGTGGAAGTTGCAGCTTGGATAAATGACAAGTATTTTTTAAACATCATTTTGGTTGTTTGTAACCTTTAAAAAATGTGTGTGGTTCACCAGCATAAGTTAAAGTTGCAAAAATCGCGTTTACGTCGAAGACCTTCGAAAGCAAGACAAGTTGTAGAGTTGTAACGAATGAAGAGAAAATCCTCAGTGTGAACAGATCTCGCAACCGTGAAACATCGCTATCGTAGGACCGATGTGACAAAGCGGGAAAAAAAGGGCTGTAGGCGTAAAAAGCAGGATTACAACTGTTGAGAACAAAAACGAGGCTGTGCTGGAATACAGTACTTCCTGTTTCGTTTTTTCAAATTTGCTGTCTCAAACTAAATAAGTGTTGCGCTATCTCGTAGTTGATAGTAGGATTACACTCAATGTTATAAACAAGAGTAACTGCGCAAAAATAATCTCTTAATTCCGGGGACCTTGAATTTGTATTCAGTCAAGAACAATTAGCTCCCAAAGAACGTAAACATGGATGCATACAAAATGTGAATGTTGTTTTCACCGCCCCCCCCCTACACACACACACAACGCTGTCAATATGGCATCCCGAGTGAGAGTTCGTGTTGCGTAAGCGGCAACGGAGAGCAACGATTGGTTCGGCGGGCGTGAGAGCGTGAGGCTTTTGCTATCCTGCAACGGATGAAGCTTTTAAGATGTTTTGAAGCCAGGAATACACACTGGACCACCCCCGCGGAGCCTTCACTTGCAGTCATGTGACAATCTGCACAGAACGTGATGATCTTGCCCATGACGTGCAAAGCCGTGTTTGTGTGTTCAGAAAGTGTTTTGCAGATGTATTGCAGGTACCCGATATGGAGAGACGATTATAAGAGTTTTTTTTTTTTTTTAAGAATTCTCTGGTTCGCATTGTGAATGTCACAGCTCACCTGTTTTGTGGCCTCGGTCTCACCATGTGAGCAATGCGAGCCTGAGGGCAGTTTGACGTCAGTTCCAGTCAACAACAACAGGGGGCGATGTAAGGCTAAAATGGCAGCCCTCAGAGACGGATGAATAATCTGAATACCTTGCTTAGACTAGCGCGAGCACACGACAAGCAACGAGTTCATCTGGTTAATTTGCTGTGCCGGCAGACAAAACCAGTCGCGTTTGCCGTCCGCACGAACGTCAACTACAGCCCCAGTCACGACGACGATGTGCCCGTACCCGGCATGGCGCTCTCCTTCGAGGCCAAAGACTTCCTTCACGTCAAAGAGGTGACAACCCCGATTGCGGCGTCACGTCCCCTTTTCCCGGTGGAAGTGAAACAGCTGAAGATCTTTGCGTCGCTTTCGTTTTAGAAATTCAACAATGACTGGTGGATAGGGCGCCTGGTGAAGGAAGGCTGCGAGATCGGTTTCATTCCCAGTCCGGTGAAGCTGGAGAACACTCGAGTCCTCCAAGAGCAGAGAGTCAAACAGGGCAAGTTCCATTCCAGGTAAAAAAAAAAAAAAAAAAAAAAAAAAAAACAATTATCGAAACTCATTCACTCCCAAAGACGTTTTTAAACGTCTTTTCAGACTTGGTTTCGAATTGGCTGCTACTGAATGAGTTAAATTGCATTTTTTTTTTCCCCTGCGTTGTGTATCGCCTAAAATGCATCTCTCAAGCCTTGATCTCATTCTGCATCATTTCCATATTGTTTCAGCAAACTGGGAGCAAACTCCTCCTCAAGTTTAGGTGAAGTAGTTTCAAACTCCCGGAAGTCTACTCCTCCTTCGTCTGGTAAGTGTCACACGTCGTCAGTCCGACATTCCGTTCCGTTCTATTCCCCCCTCCCCCATGATAATTCTTAACCGCCGTTGACAGCCGTTGACATAGACGCCGCAGGGTTAGACCCCGACGACAATGAGCCACCGGTCAACCTGCGCTCCCCTCGATGCGGCGCTAACACTGTCACGTCCCCCTTAGCAAAAGAAAAACGAATGCCCTTTTTTAAGAAGGTAAACCGGACGGCGGCAACTTGCTCTTTCCGAGTTCCTGCGCACGGCGAATGCTGCATCTCCCTGTCCTTCGCCAAGCACCACCAGCATGCGCCTTTCTTCTTCTTCTTCTGAACTTTTCACTCTCTCTCTCTCTCTGCTCACCACAGCCAAGCAGAAGCAAAAGTCGGTAAGTTGCACCTGTGTACTGACTCCGCCTTCCTCCTCTGGCCTATCCTCCAATGTAGGAAAAGAAAGAAGCTTTTGATTGACATGACGATGACACGTGACGCACACCGAGCTTACACGCCTGACTTTTATTTTTCTTCCCTTGTTCACTGATTTCTGGCCAAACTTGCGATGGATGGCATTGGCGCTTGTGAAACGAGCTGATTGATGAATGAAATGTTGTCTTGTTGCGCATCCGTGTTTTGAATGGGTCCGCTTGCTCTCTGCAGGCGGAACACGTTCCTCCATACGATGTGGTGCCTTCCATGCGGCCCGTGGTTCTCGTTGGACCGTCACTGAAGGGCTACGAGGTGCGTTTTCCACCCCGTCGTTGACGTGCGGCACAAATGCGGCGCACGCCACGCTCGCGTTACAGAAATAGACGGTCGGTAAAACTCGAAGATGAAGCGAAACGCCAGCACGTTAAATCATTTCCAGCGAGCGGCGCAGCTTGACGATGACATTTCTTGGCCCCGCGAAGAGGGGCCAAAATCAGTCGAGGGTAAACAAACGTAACTGATACTAAAAATATTAAAATCTCTCCGAAATTTTCATAGCACAGGAGAAACGATTGATGTTCAAATATTTGATTTCACTTTCTCCATCCTGCTTCCAGGTGACGGACATGATGCAAAAAGCGCTGTTTGACTTTTTAAAGCACCGATTTGAGGGACGGTAGGTTATCATCCTGTTTCCTTCCAATCCCCCCCCCCCCCCAACCCTCCCACCATCCCACCACCCTTTCCCCTGGGGAGTGAGTAACAAGTTGGCCCGGGGAGAAGCGAGTGTGTCGCTGCTTTAAATAGGCATGCCCTTAATAGGCCATGGTGGACTTGTTTGAGGCCCAGCAGGATTCTGCTTTTTCAGCGCGGACTCGTCTGAGGCAGGGAATACATATCTGTGTATACACACACACACACACACACACACACACGACTGCCGCATTTACTCTTTAGACAGGGTGATGCATTTACATATTTAACTCATTCACTCCCAAAGACGTTTTTAAACGTCTTTTCAAACTTAATCCAGAATTGGCTGCTACTGAATGAGTTAAAGACAGAAAGAATTGTTGGTGCGCCACCAGCACCATTACGACCATTCCATGTACAGGTTATACCATGACACTAAAAGAAAAAAATGAAAATAAAAAAGAGGGTTCTCCTTGACCTTGTCTAACCATGCCGCTTTGTTTTGGCCCTCAGTATCTCCATCACTCGCGTCACGGCGGACATCTCGCTCGCCAAGCGCTCCGTCCTGAACCATCCGAGCAAGCACGCCATCATCGAGCGCTCCAACACGCGCTCCAACTTGGGTAAGATGGTGGTCTTCCAGTATGTCGTGGAGAATTGAGAAATTTCACATCACAATTCTCCTGAACGAAAACATCGATTATTGATGTGAAGGAAAAAATGTGCTATCCTGCTCAATTAGCCGGAACACAAGAAGTTGTCATTTAGCTATTGTCCAAACAACCGACTTCTCGCCGTGACGTTTTCTTATGTCAGCCGTCACTCCGAGCCGCCTCCTTGAGTCCCCCAAATGTCCTTCAAATATTTTTAATTGTCCCTCTTTTTTTTAATTTTTTTTAGCCGAGGTCCAGAGAGAGAGGGAACGTATCTTCGAGCTAGCGCGGACGCTGCAACTTGTCATCCTGGATGCGGACACCATCAACCACCCATCCCAGCTGGGCAAGACGTCCCTGGCCCCCATTATCGTCTACGTCAAGATCACCTCCCCCAAGGTGAGAGTCACTCAAGAGAAGAACGTCCGCATGATGGCAACGTGGACGCTATCCCATCGATTTACATTGTGTGGAGAAGGAAACTGCTCATCTGTTAAGAGATGAGAAACATCCAACGCAACATATCGGAGAAGCTGATTTGACAGCATTTGTCTGTGATTGGTTTAGCATTTTTTTATTTTGAAAAATTACTACATTTTATATTTAAAATGTTTTTTAATTGTTTTTAATATTTTTTAATATTAAAAACAATGTTAATGGTTTTTTAATATTAAAAAAATATTTCAATAAAATTATTACAATTTATATTTAAGTACAAATATTAAAATAAAAATATTACATTTAAATGTAAATACAAATATTTAATAAAATATGGTAAGATTTTAAAAATAAGAATACTTTTAAATATTCATTGTAAATTATAACAATACAAATATGTCAATATTTTAGATGAGGCCTGTTAAATCTTTTTTTTTCCTGTGTTTTCAGGTGCTGCAGAGACTCATTAAGTCGCGAGGCAAGTCTCAGGCCAAACACCTTAACGTCCAGATGGTAGCGGCCGACAAGCTGGCACAGTGCCCGCCCGTAAGCCACCACAGTGAACCGCAAACCATCACACTTGTTCGTCGTTTATTTTTGCCGTCATCGTTCTGCTTTTCGACATTGGGTTTCCTCTCGGCCGACCCCTCAGGAGATGTTTGATATCATCCTGGACGAGAACCAACTGGAGGACGCGTGCGAGCACATGGCCGACTACCTGGAGGCCTATTGGAAGAGCACCCACCCCAACAGCTGCGACGCCCCGGACCCGCTGCTGACCAAGATGCCCGCTGCCACCTTGCCCTCCTCCTCGGGCGTGCAGGTATCGAATCATCACCACGTGTCAATTATATCAACGCATTGAGGTTTGAACACGAGCTATTCTGTGTAAATGTCGCTTAGACATTAGACATTGTTCCAGTGCTGCCGAATAATACATGTTTTGCAAAATATACAGTATATTATCAATATAGTATTTTAATCATAGTAGTGTGTAATATTAATGTAAAAATACCCTATTGGCCTGAATATAAGACGGTGTTTTTTGCATTGAAATAAGACAAAAAAGTGTGGGTTGTCTTATATTCGGGGTCTTGACATTATAACCATTCACGCCGCTAGATGGCGCCAGATACCATCCCTAGGCCAAGGCGTACCCCTGTCACGAAGAATAAAAATAAAAATAGCGGTAGCACAAAGAAGAAAAGTAAAAAATAGCGGTAAGAAAGAGAAGAGAAGAAAATAATAGAAGTGATAACAGAAAATGGACAAACGTAGCGACAATCTGGAGAAAAGTGGGTCGAAGATCGGCCAGGTTAACCAGCAGCTGAGGAGAAGTTATGATGTCATTTACATCTCAAAAACCAGAAGCCATTCATTTACCAATGTGATTCCATTTTAGTTTATATATTTAAATGTTCAGATATTAAGATTTGAATGAGGCTAAATAACGTGCTTTTTCTCTCAAATGCATTGTTAGAATCATTTGTTTCAGATTTTCTGGATAAAAATTAATTTGGTGTTCAAAAAGTATTTCTTCAAACTTGAGTTTTGAAAAAGAGTCTTATAATCAGGGCCGTCTTATATTCGGGCCCATACGGTACTTGAATTGCAATTTGGAAATGACAATGAAAAAGAATTAATATAATAGTGAAACAAAATTAAAACAAACATTAAACTATATAATTCAGTAAGAACAAAAGTCAAAATTACTCCCAGCCAATCAAAAAGCACTAAAATGATTTACAGTATCTTGTAAAAGTGATATTAAAAAAAAATCAATTCATGTATTTTAGCAAAAATGAATAAATAAATCTTGATCAATCAAATGCACAACAAAATGCAGTAAATATCCCAACATTAATATTGCAAAGTTGCTTGGCTAATATTCCCTCGCGTTGGACGTCAGGGTGGCGGAGTCGAACATCGATCGGACAAGGCGCTAGTGGAGAGGAAGGGCTCCAGAGAGTACCACCACCATCACCACCACCACCAGAACCAGGACCAGGACCAGGACCAGGCCGACGGCGAGGAGGACGGCGCCGACGAGGAGGAGCGCCCGCTGAGGACAGAGTCGTCCAGGAGAGGACCGCCTCCCGCCCAGCACCGCTCTTCTTCCGCCCGGACTGAGCACCACAACCACCACCACCACCACCACCGACACCACCACCATCACCACCACCACCGAAGCAGGGGCCTCGCCCGGCAGGAAACGCTGGACTCGGAGAGCCCCGAGAGCCGCGAGAACAAGGACGCCGCTTACACGGAGCCTCACACTCAGCTCCTCCACCAGCCGCAGGACGCCGAGCGCGAAGAGGCGGAGGAGGAGGAGCAAGAAGAAGAGGAGGAGGACTTAAGGGAGCCCCAGCAAGCCCACCGGGACCACAACCACCATCATCATCACCACCACCATCATCGTTCCAAGGAACGCGAACAGGACCACAATGAACGTAACAAGCAGCGCACTCACCACCATCACCATCAACAACAACAACAAAGGTCGGCGCGGGACCACCACCACTACAACAGAGAGCCCAAAAAGAGGGGCGACGCAGGGGAATGGGCGGGAGACTCGTACATCCCCCAGTAGACCGCCTTTCAACTGCCCTCCCCCGAGGATCCATTTCCTCCCTCCGTTTGTGCTGCTACACCTCCAAACCACCGCATCCTATTTATATCCACTTCCTTCCGGTTTTTGACGGCAGCGTTTCTATGATCTAGATACAAGCATAGGGTGGATTTGAAAAGTCTGCACACCCCTCTTCAAATGCCAGGTTTTTGTCATTTAAAAAAAAAAGACCAACTATTGTCTGACCATGTCAGGAAAGCCGACTAGAACAGCTGAACTTTAATCGGAGTGAATCAAAGGCATTGCTGGTCCAAGGATTCCAATCCACATCCTAAGTTTGTACCCTGTAAATGTAACTAAAGCGATGTAAACTACCCATCCATCCATATTCCCAACCGCTTCATCCTCATGCGGGTTGCCGGTGTGCTGGAGGCTATCCCAGCTGTCATCGGGCAGTATGCAAGGTACACCCTGAACCGGTTGCCAGCCAATCGCAGGACACGCACAGACGAACAACCCTTCACCCTCGCAGTCACACGTATGGAGAATTTTGAGTGTTCCGTTAACCAAACCGGAGTACCCGGAGAAAAGCCACGCAGGCACAGGGACGAACATGCAAACTCCACACAGGGAGGCCGCAGCCGGATGCGAACCCATCACATCTGCACTGTACGGCCTACGAAACCAGTCGACCGCCGTGCTGCCCCCGAACGAAGCAAATGAATACATTAAAAAAAATAAAATCAGAAAGCCAACTCGAACATCTGAACTTGATTCAGAATGAATAAGGAGGACTTCATTGCAGGTGTGTACTGACACTCATGTGCTCGAATGTGATTGGTTCACTTATAAGAGGGTGTGCACACTTGAGGAAACATAATTTCACATTTTATGTTTCCTTTTAAACTTTTTTTTGTTTGTTTTTTTGGGTTAGGTTTTAGGTCACATTAATGGTGGAATGAGTCTGGCGTGGTCTGACTGTTTTTTAATGACAAAAGTCTGGCATTTGAACAGGAGTATGTCAGCTTTTTATACCTGCATACACCTGCATCTATGCATAGATCCTTCTGGATATGCATGAATGTTCACCTAATATGCATATTTGATAAAAGAAAAAGCATGGCTTTTTGTACATGTACTGAGCTGTGATTTTTTTTTCAACCTGCAACTACTTCACTGATGTTTTTATCTTTCAGACATCCTTCCAGAATTGATCGGTCGAGTGAGATGCCGTTCTTTGTGTTTGTGGGAGGTCCTTTGATTGGCGTTTTTAGAGCCGTGGGAGGAACAGCAAGTCTATCGCCGCCTTCTTTTCACATCAGGAAATACAATACAGTGTCCATCAGGGGCAGTTTTACGGCAGAGGGGCCATGACATTTGGGGATGTGCCCCCCCCCCCCCAAAAAAAAAAAAAAAATTTTTGAAAATGTCTAAATGTACTATACACTTTTTTTCATATTAATTATGGATTTTCTGGTTAATTCAGATTTTATCCATCCATTCATCAATGTTCCCAACCGCTTTATCCTCATGCGGGTGTGCCGGAGCCTATCCTAGCAGTCTTCGGGCAGTAGGCGGGGGCGACGGGGCACCCTGAACTGGTTTCCAGCCAATCGCAAGGCACAGAGAGACAAACAATTCGCGCTCACAATCACACCTAGAGACAATTTAGAGTGTTCTGTTAACCAATGGTGCATATTTTTGGAATGTGGGAGGAAACCGGAGTACCCGGAAAAAAACCACGCAGGCCCGGGGAGAACATGCAAACTCTTTTATTACGCCGTTTTTCAAATGTGATTTATAATTGATGTAATTCTAATTCATTTAGCAATCGTTGTTCGTTAAACCCAAAAATAATTTGACTCTTTTTAAAAAAACGTTTACGATTTAGAGACATCAATTAGAATCATACAATTATGTAATTATCTTTTTAACTTTTATTTGATTTTTTTTTTTTAATGACCCAATTTAGGTTAAAAAAAAAACCTTGGTCATGTAGTAGACGTCATTCCATACTTTGCCCACTCCTGATGTTCGATAACATACCAAATTCATGTTTGAGCTTCTACGGTAAAAACACTCCATCTCACTCCGGAGCTTTTGAAACTTCAACCTCCAGGAGCGTCTGAATGATGAAGGAAGTGAAGGAAACTATTCTATCAGATTCCACGTCACACGATAATTGATCAGCATCGTCGGGGTAGAGAGAGCGCTCAAATTATAGATCAAATATATATATTTTTTTAAAGGCTACATTGATAGCAGGGCAAGTTTTTAAATGTGTAGTAAAGGCTCTTAGAATAGTTGCGTTGCTCTTTTGAAAACACCCAGGCAGCCCCCGTCTATAAATAGTTTTTCTTCTTCTTCTTCCCCATTCGCTCTTTAGACGCTACTGAAAAATTTAGGTAGGCTCGCGCGGGGCCGTCGTCAAGGCAACATCACCACCAAAGGAGGGGATGAGACTAAAATAGGCCCGGAGTGGAGCACCGCGGTGTTTTCCTGGGAATCCTGCCAGCTCGACAAAAATCTGTAAATTAGCATTCAGATGCGCTAACTCCATTTTCACTGGCTCAGATAAATTCATATCTGTCGTGACCGCACCGCTTCCTGGTCTGCGCGCGCCGGCCGGAGAGGAATCCACCGTCTCCAAGGCAACGGCGTCGTCACCGTTGTCGCAGCAACGCCACTGCGTTTGCCGTCTAACTCGGTGTTTATACGGCATGCTTTAGAGGGATTTTGTTGACGTGACGCAGCACTTCTTCTTTTTTTAAAGACGAAATGACAAAAAAAAAAGCAAATCGCTCTTTTTATATCAGTAACATTATTGTTTCACCATTCATCAAAACACGGATATATATCAAATTTGCATCCAAGTGTACTTTTCTTCCTGAGCATCCCCGCAGGGTGCGAGTCAGTTTTTCTGAAACTTGGCGATAAAGAATCCGATGGTGTCGCTGTCAGCCCTGCTTGCGAGGGGTGTTGCGGCGGTGGCCTTCCAGCTCAACTCGGGTCGGAATCTCTGGAGGAGACTGAGCTGCTCCGGGATCAAACCCGCTCCCGGCATGCCCTCGCCCCCCACGTGAGGCTCCTGGAAAGGCGAGACAATCAATTGAGCGTCCAAGGAGAGCAAAAAGAAAGGAAAAAAAAAAGCCCGGATGGCGTTGTCGATCTTCTTACCTGAGGCAGCAGGGTGAGTCCGGGGAAGGTGCGAAGTGCCCAGGCCACCTGCTCTTCGTTCTCCGCCAGTGTCAACGTGCACGTACTGTACACCAGGACGCCGCCACGCTTTAATGCGCGCACCGCCTGCAAGTACAAAACACACATTTTTCCCCACTGCAAGTATTAATACTCCTTTTAAACTGACGGAAACAAGATATGCTCACTTTCAGCAGTTGTTAAATGTTTGGACCAAGTCAGCTGGGACAGGCTCCAGCACGCCCGTGACCCGTGTGAGGAGAAGCGATTCAGGTAATGGATGGATGAATGGACTTAACTATTCAAACGATGCTACCGCGTCATGTATTGATTAATTAACATCCCGAGTTTGTCCAACTGGCAAGTAGTGTTGCAAGTGTGACTCTCTACTGCTATCTAGTGCCGAAAAGCAAGTAAAGCATACTGTCCTTACAGCATGGAAGAGGCTTCTTTGGAGGGGCGGGTAGGAGCAAACCTCCTTCAGACTCCAGGTGCTCGCCATGTTTGGCCTTTGGCCGAGACCGCTGCAGGGCGCATCCAAAAGCACGCGGTCAAAGCTCTCGGGGGCGAATGGTGGCCCTGGAGAACGGGCAAGAACAGGGAAGGGTGAGTATAATGCATTGGAGGGCAGTTATAACAGCAAAAGTTATAGCATCAAAAAAAAAGCAATCTACAATCAGACTTGATTTTAAAAAAAACTACAACATAATTAACTCGTATGTAAATATCAACAATTTGGGCAGCATGTAATCATGAATTCATTCTGCCATGTTCACCATGGCCACCAGAGGGCAGTATGATAGAGACAAAGACGGTCACAAGAGCGCAGGAAGCTGCGGTAAGGGCTGTGGAAGTGAGGCGATGACGTCACCTTCTCCATCCCCGATGATGTCGTTGCTAACAGCTTTCGTGCTGTTGAAGCAAAACGCCTTCACGCTACGCAACTTTAACATTTCGGCATTCTGACGAATCAGCTCCATCTTGTTTCGGATCCTGTCCAATGCCACCACTTCACCCTGAGGACAAAAAAAAAAAAAATTAAGAATAAAAATATGAAATTAACCAAATGTGAGAGAGACAAGGTGGTTGGAATGTCATTTTGCTGTATACCCGATCGTCCATGAGGGCGGCAATGTGACACGTCTTCCCGCCCGGGGCGGCGCACATGTCCAGGATGCGCTCTCCGGGACGAGGACCCAGAACGTGGCCCACCACCACAGATGGAAGATTCTAACATATATTTTTATTTATTTGTTGTTGTTTTTTAAATTCAAATTTCCAAATTCGTTTCACGACTTTACCTGTAGGAAGGCCAGGTGAGATAATACTCCATCAAAGGAGGGACTCCGGTAAAGGGGCTCCGTCATACGCACGCCGACACCCCTGGAAAGCAAGACTTGGAATTTCAAGCCATCGTCGCGTTGTCTGCAGTTGTCACCGTCCACACAAATATTACTTATTCTTTGGCTTGTTTTCAGCAGTGGTAAAGAGGAAACGTCTGATGATGATCACAAAATGTCATGTGTGATGTCAGCCAAATTCAAAAGTCTTTCTTTATTGCCACGATCATAAGTAGAGGCAATCAAATGTTTTTAGAATTGATCATTCCACTTATCCCATCAATTAAACGGATAACATTTTATTTTAAAATTGGGTGCAGGTATTGCTTTTATCCACTTGGGGTCGCTAATCTCACGTTTCGCCCTGTCATCTCCCATCTTGTGTGTCAGCCTGACGTGGCATCGAACAAATGAGAGTTAAATTTAAAGATGCATTATATGATATTAGGAATGTAATATTATGTTATCGAAAATACTTTTTCACTACCTGACGTTTTCTCCCGTGCCAAAAATGTCGGCACGGTCTTTTTCAGCCATGCCGTTCCCCACAAATGTCTTCTCCCCAGAGAAGCTGAATGCTCCGCGGGTACATTTTCCCTCCACGTCAGAGAACACAGACACTGCATCTCCGGCTTTCATGTCTGAAACACAAATTTTGGGGAAAAAGTTTTTTAGAAAGCTTTTTTTTTTACGTAGAAAAAAAATCGTAATTTTTTTTAGCTGAAACGTGTGAACTTTACGGACTACCGGTAATTTACATTTGCAGGATTCTAAAAATGTTGGAAAAAATATATCTTCACAAAATACACACATTTATATTTTTATTTTAATGAGAAAGTAATCTCAAATTATAATTGGATGGTGTTTATTTATTTTTTTTTAATTAACGGGAGAAAAACCTTCATTTTCCAAGCGAAATATCTGAATTTTATGAGGGGGTAGAAAAAAAAAGATGCTGATGTCACCAGATTGGATTTTTGCCATTTTTTGGGGTCTGTAAATGGTACATTTACATTTTGGACACGCTAGTATTCCGGGGGCAAAGACGTGGGCGCCTCTTAGCACAGCATTGCCGCACTGTGCGCCCACCACCACCTCACAGCTGAGCTGCTGCACACATCTGGAAAAGACAATTTAAAAAAAAATGATTTTGAGAATATTTTCCTCTGAATTTCAATAGAAAAGAAGCAAGACAATTTTAGAGAGAAAAATATTTTCAATGTAGTTTTAAACTTGTACTTTTAAGAAAATAACATGCCGGGTTAAAAAATAACCCAATATGGATTAAAACACGAGGTTGACTTTTTTTTTCTTTTATAAGCAGAGCTGCAGACTCGCACCTGGGTCCGACGACAGGGATCAGAAGCACATCCGGAACGCTGGGATGTGGGACGATCTCGATCTCCTCCTCCGATCCCCACTTTTGCTACTCTCGTCAACAAATGTAAACGTTATCTTTTGGCTGACAACTCACAGTCTTTTTCTCTTTCTTTTAATCTTACCCTCCTTAGCTCCTCGTCCAGTTGACGTCTTATCTCTTCCAGCGGCGCCAAGTGGACGCTCGCCCGGACACACGTGTAAGACGGAGGATGTGACAAGCAGGTGAGAAGCGTCTGAAAATGGCACTGGGCTTCCCGATGACCAATGGACGCCAACAACTTGCGAGTTTCATTCCATCACAAAATGGTTAAATGTTGAAACGCACATTATTTTGAAGTCACCACATTGCACAGCACATAAAAACTCCCTAATGTCAATATTGAACATACAAGGTATCTCTTTACTTCCAGCGATTGCTTTGTAAACAGCACGGGTTGAGTTTTGTAAACAAAGCATGAACATTCTTTGTTTACAAAATCCAATCATGAAGGCTCCATCACGTGTAGGGTCACTGTGAAACGATACTCCATCAGGATAATCATGACTTCTTCCACCGCCGTGACAGAAAATGTGCGTATTTTCATTAAAACATACCTCCTTGTTCATGAACACGCCCTTCAGGTAATCGGCGACTTCCGGCCTCAGAGAAATTTTCGGAAAAACCGACATTTTGTCTGTTTTTGTCGCGATATTAGCGTGAGCGTTGACAAAACCTCGTCGAAGAATACAAACAGAGCAAATTACAACTCTCCTTCAATGTTTGCATCGTTAAGGTAATGATCTACACACGCACACTATTGTTCTCCAATTGTTCCCATTGTGGATAATTTTACAACACGCCTCTCTACTGTGTTAAATTGTCCACTTTTGACGCAGCAAGGCACCAGCAAAGCTTTGCTCTGGGCATTACCACTTCCGCATACGTCACCGGAGAGATATTACAAAAAGCACAAAACTTTTTGTTTTAGTTTTACCTGTAAGTATAAGTACCTAATAATGATAAAATAGATAGTATGAAATCATGGCTTGATTAGTGAAAGGGCCATTTTTTACGTGGAAAACGTGAAGGCGTGGTTACGTGATGACGCCATCAACGAGTGGTAGAATACTTGTCTACCGAGTCCTTATTTCATTTGTATGTTTGTCCATTTTTTTAATTGGAAAAATGTATACGTATTGGTGTGTAATAACGTCTACAGAAAGGCGTCCTTTCCTCTGTGTTATAACACAAAAAAACAAGTTGTTTCTTAAATAAGTCTCTTATTTAACGAATGATATTTTTTAACATTTGTCTTCCTATCAAAGTCAATAGTGTTTTTCATGTCATTCTTATTGACATAGTTTTATTTGTTTCATTTTGTATTGGGGGGGAAAAGATGTGAATGCGTCGTCTAGTGATGACGTCTGAAGCAATCCATTCACTATGTGGCTTTTTTCCGCTGGAGCCAGCCCAGTAGATGCCGAGGAGGACTGACTGACTGACGGACGGTCACAACGCACAAACCGAAATTCTGCGCGGCTGTTTTGATACCAAGACTCTCTGTAAAAAAACCCCGAGTCGTGTTTCGCCGCGCGTCGCCTCCTTGGGAGATGTCTCCAGGGGCGCATGGGCTCCGCTTTGCAGGAAAAGTCGCTGTGAGCTTCCACCTTAGCTTAGCTTAGCTTAATTTAGCCACCGTGTGTGTGGAGTTGCAGCTCGGTACGAACCGACGGATGTTCGGAACAAAGAACGGACAGTCGAACGGACATTGGCATTTAAAAAAACAAAACAAACAATGGGCCTCATATTCGCTAAACTGTGGAGCTTCTTCTGTAATCAAGGTACGTAAATAGTTCATTAAAAAAATAAACTAATGCGACTGGTTTATATCATCGTTTTGGAAGACTTTTTTGTTGACTTTGTGCCAGTGTGTTTTCTATAAACTATCCGTTATTTTATTGTGTGAGCTTCTATTTTAGTTGGTAATATGTATTCAAACCTAAGAGAGTTAGGGGGGAAAAACTTTAAATTTTGCTTTTATCAACGTTGATTAAACGGTCGATTGAGATGCGATGTCTGAGTTGCTCTTACGTCACTCTGGGTGGACCCTCTCAAGGATCAGTTATCATAAACGTGTTTAACAGCTCTTGATCAGGTGTTTGTTTTTCAATCATTCGTATATTCTTTTTAGGTAATTATTTTTTGAAATGAGGCGCAATATCTTTTTACTAGGAAAAATATTTTTCCCCAAATATTTTTAAAGTTATGACCAATTACTCTTGTGGGGGGAAAATAAACATTGTTTAACTCAAGAGTGCTTAATTTCAGATTTTTTTTCTTTTGCCAACAGTTGTGGTTGTTTTCTGAGAATTTCTTTTAATTTTACCAGATGATTTTTTTTTTCGTGTGTGGAAAATACCTTAAAATCTTTATTTTTAGAAAGAATAAAATCGGACAAATATGGGAAATAGCATCAGCCTAAAAAAAAAAATCCATATCTGTCTGGTCCGAATGGCAAAGGTAAAGCTTTTGAAATGATCTCATTAGCTAAAAATCTGGCATTTGAGTGAGGGTGTGTCGACTGTATGTACAGTACACATACTTGTTGCTCTTTCACAAAGCCGTAGGAAGTCTCAGACTAGACTCTTAACTGGAATGGCTCTAATCACGCTTCCTTGCCGGATGAGCAGGGAGCACAATAGCGGGTCTGCCACTGGCTTCACGAAATGATCACCACTACCACACAAACACACAAAAAGGAAAAATGACATTCACCCTCCCTCCCCCTTTTTCGCAGAACACAAGGTGATCATCGTTGGCCTTGACAATGCCGGCAAGACCACCATCCTCTACCAGTTGTAAGGCACTTTTTATTTTTATTAGGCGACTCTTAGTTTCCTTATTCTGCCAGTTCTGTGTACACCTGTGGACAGATGAAAAGTACAGCATTCTGTCACACTGTGTTGTTTATCAAACATTTTGGTGGCTAGCTAGCTAGCTAGCTATGAGGAGCAGTATATTTTTACTAGAGCTAGCTAGCTACGTAGATGGCATACTTAATGTGTCTTTCTGCAAGTCTGATGAACGAGGTGGTCCACACGTCGCCCACCATCGGCAGCAACGTGGAGGAGATCGTGGTGAAGAACACGCACTTCCTCATGTGGGACATTGGCGGACAGGAGTCCCTCAGGTCCTCTTGGAACACGTACTACTCCAACACCGAGGTACACGCACACATACACACAGACACGTGAATGAGGGCAGATTCTGTGTTTGCTCACGGAGGACACGGCAGCTGGGACGTGGGGGTGCTCTAGGTCAAAGGTTAAACCTTGACAAAGAGCCCTGACCTACCCCCAGAAGCACAAAGTCTGCCCGTGATGTCTTCTCACGCCATAGTTGCTACGATACTATGTGATATTACAGTGCCCTTGCCCAACTAGAATGTGTTGTGAAATAAAAACATTTAACAAAAATGTCAATACTAATAATAATGTATGTTTAAAAAAAAAGAGAAATGTGAGAAAATGTTCATGGTGTGTTTTACAGTCTTAAAACTTGATTGTTAAGAAAAAACTACTTTGCATATTTCATCTATTGCGGGTTATTTTTGGAACCTAATCGCTGCGATAAACGAGGGAACCCGTTTTCAAAGCGGGGCGTGTCTTTTGACTCCCGCGGCATCTTTTGTTCCTTTTGGCTAAGCTCTCGTCAACTCCCTTGGCTTGTTGTGGTGGTTTGTGCAGTTTGTCATCCTGGTGGTGGACAGCACCGATCGAGAGCGTCTGGTCATCACCAAAGAGGAACTCTACAGGATGTTGGCCCACGAGGTAAGCCGCCCGGACCTTCCTTTTTTTTTTCTGTGTGTGACGCCTGTCCGTCGTTCCTTTGCAGGACCTGCGCAAAGCGGCCGTGCTGATCTTCGCCAACAAGCAGGACATGAAGGACTGCATGTCAGCGGCCGAGATCTCAAAGTACATGACGCTGAGTGCCATCAAAGATCACCCGTGGCACATCCAGTCCTGCTGCGCTCTCACCGGGGAAGGGTACGTCCGTCTTTCACCACCACCTGCACACACAACCTGGAAATAAACATCGGAAGCTCATGAGGAAAAAAAAATGGAGCAAAATGATTACACGACCATACGTCTTAAAAAGCGGAGTGTCAGTTACGGGTGCTAGTTCTGCATTTAACACATACACAAGACTGTTTGTATTATCTGATGCATGCAGGGTAAAACGTCCGCTACCTTGAAAAGTATGATAGCATTCTAGCGTATGTTTTTTTTTTGTTTTGTTTTAAAGCCAGCAGGAGCAAAACTGAGATCGGTTGTAACTGAATGTATGTCAGGTCGATCGTATTTTATTCACACACAAGGAAAAAAAAAACAATAGCGTTTTTGAAACGATTTTGACAAAAATGACTGGATTCAGTTTTTAAAAAATGCTTCCTGCGATTTTTGAGGAATGATTTTATGGGAAAAATTCTTTTCCAAACGGCACAAAGTGGAGTTAAATTTTGAGGAAAAATCCTTCAATGCTTATAATTTTGCAGACTAGTTACGTAATTTGATCGAAAAATGTACATGGCTTTATGGATAACAAAAAGCATCTGAATTTTCCTAATTTTCTGGGCTACTTTTCCAAGCGACAATTCTTCATTTTAATTTCACAAAAGGAAAATAATTTGACAATGAAACGACTTGTATTGTGAGGCAGATTCTCATTTTTGTTTTCTAGCTTGTGTCAAGGTCTGGAGTGGATGACATCACGGGCTGGCCTCAGATAGCAGAACCCCCCCCAATCTGAGTACAGTATATTCTTTCATGGACTTCCTTCAAGGGTCTGCCCCTCCCCCCCCCTACTTTTTCATCTTTTTTAATTTTTTATTTTTGAATGGATGCGGCCCCTCCTTTTTGGGATATCTGGTTTGGGTAATGGGTGGAAGGATAACTTCATGGACACACACGCACACACACACACACACACACACACACACACACACTTTGTCTCAAGAGTTTGTTCTACATAAGCTATGACATCTGCGATTGGCTGGCAACTGATTCAGGGTGTCCCCCGCCTACTGCCCGAAGACGGCTGGGATAGGCTCCAGCACCCCCCGCGACCCTAGTGAGGATCAAGCGGTTCGGAGAATGGATGGATGGAAGCTATGACATGGTTAGTGAGTTTGGCTCCACAAGTCAAATTGTGTTTGGTTTTATTTTGAACAAACTGAAGCTGTTACCTTTTTTTAATGACAGTATTTTAAATTGTACTATTTAATGTCATTCTTTCTCAGCAGTTGAGTGGAGAAGACTTTTTTTTCTCCAGATAAAGGTGCTCATGTGCGTCTGCGATTACGTGACGTACATTTTTTTGTTGTTGTTGAAGTTATAAACTAAGATGGCGGTGCAGTATTTGAGCCACGTGAGTCAACAAAAGTTCATCTTTAGCCTTAATCGGAATCTTGTCCATCTGGTGAAGCCGATGGGACTACAGAAAGGCTGTGGGTTACTTGTGACATGATTAAATATTTTTATGCTGCTGGTGTTTTTCTGAATCAACTGGAAGCAAAAAAAGGGTTTACGTTTTTAAAGTTCCATGAGGGTTTCGCATTCAAGTTTGAATGTATGGTTTGAAAGAGTTCAACGATGCTTATTTGTTAAGCGCTTTGTTACAGCTGCCGCTGTTGTGAAAGCGCTATATAAATCAGCATGTATTGTATTGTATCATTCTGAAAGAAGTGCCACAAAACGGTTCATTTGCATGGAGTGACAAATGTTTTATCAGCAACGTCTGATTACACTTTAATTTTAATCCCGTATTTAATTCCATGTACAGAAAGGTGTTTTTAGCCGAATAAAACCCCGACCATGTATATATAGTAAGGCGTTTTTGACCAAAAAAACGACCATGTATAGTAAGGTGTTTTTAGCCCCCCACGAAACGACCATGTATAGCAAGGCGTTTTTAGCCCCCCACAAAACGACCAAGTATAGCAAGGCGTTTTTAGCCGAAAAAAACGACCATGTATAGTAAGGCATTTTAGCCGAAAAAAACGACCATGTATAGTAAGGCATTTTAGCCGAAAAAAACGACCATGTATAGTAAGGCGTTTTTAGCCCCCCACGAAACGACCATGTATAGCAAGGCGTTTTTAGCCCCCCACAAAACGACCATGTATAGCAAGGCGTTTTTAGCCTGTTTTTTGCCCCGAAAAAAACAACCATGTGTAGTAAGGCGTTTTTAGCCGAAAAAAACGACCATGTATAGCAAGGCGTTTTTAGCCCCGACACAAAACGCCTTACTATACGTGGTCGGTTTTTTCGGCTAAAATGCCTTACTATACATGGTCGTTTTTTTTGGTGGAAAACGCCTTACTATACATAGTCGTTTTGTGGGGGGCTAAAAACGCCTTGCTATACATGGTCGTTTTTTTTGGTCAAAAACGCCTTACTATACATGGTCGTTTCGTGGGGGGCTAAAAACGCCTTACTATACATGGTCGTTTTGTGGGGGGCTAAAAACGCCTTACTATACATGGTCGTTTTGTGGGGGGCTAAAAACGCCTTACTATACATGGTCGTTTTTTTTGGTCAAAAACGCCTTGCTATACATGGTCGTTTCGTGGGGGGCTAAAAACGCCTTACTATACATGGTCGGTTTTTTTCGGCTAAAATGCCTTACTATACATGGTCGTTTTTTTCGGCTAAAAACGCCTTGCTATACTTGGTCGTTTTGTGGGGGGCTAAAAACGCCTTGCTATACATGGTCGCTTTGTGGGGGGCTAAAAACGCCTTACTATACATGGTCGTTTTTTTCGGTCAAAAATGCCTTGTACATGGTTGTTTTGTGGGGGGCTAAAAACGCCTTACTATACATGATCGTTTTTTTTCGGCTAAAAACGCCTTACGATACATGGTCGTTTTTTTCGGCTAAAAACGCCTTGCTATACTTGGTCGTTTTGTGGGGGGCTAAAAACGCCTTGCTATACATAGTCGTTTAGTGGAGGGCTAAAAACGCCTTACTATACATGGTCGTTTTTTTTCGGCTAAAATGCCTTACTATACATGGTCGTTTTTTTCGGTCAAAAACGCCTTACTATACATGGTCGGTTTTTTTCGGCTAAAATGCCTTACTATACATGGTCGTTTTTTTCGGTCAAAAACGCCTTACTATACATGGTCGTTTTGTGGGGGCCTAAAAACGCCTTACTATACATGCTCGTTTTTTCCGGCTAAAAACGCCTTACTATACATGGTCGTTTTTTTCGGTCAAAAACGCCTTACTATACATGGTCGTTTTTTTCGGCTAAAAACGCCTTACTATACATGGTCGTTTTTTTCGGCTAAAAACGCCTTACTATACATGGTCGTTTTTTTTGGGTAAAAACGCCTTACTATACATGGTCGTTTTGTGGGGGGCTAAAAACGCCTTAATATACATGCTCGTTTTTTCCGGCTAAAAACGCCTTACTATACATGGTCGTTTTTTTCGGCTAAAAACGCCTTACTATACATGGTCGTTTTGTGGGGGGCTAAAAACGCCTTACTATACATGGTCGTTTTGTGTGGGGCTAAAAACGCCTTACTATACATGCTCGTTTTTCCGGCTAAAAACGCCTTACTATACATGGTCGTTTTTTTCGGTCAAAAACGCCTTACTATACATGGTCGTTTTTTTTGGCTAAAAACGCCTTACTATACATGGTCGTTTTGTGGGGGCCTAAAAACGCCTTACTATACATGGTCGTTTTTTTTCGGCTAAAAACGCCTTACTATACATGGTCGTTTTTTTCGGCTAAAAACACCTTACTATACATGGTCGTTTTTTTCGTCTAAAAACGCCTTACTATACATGGTCGTTTTTTTCGGTCAAAAACGCCTTACTATACATGGTCGTTTTGTGGGGGCCTAAAAACGCCTTACTATACATGGTCGTTTTTTTCGGCTAAAAACGCCTTACTATACATGGTCGTTTTTTTCGGCTAAAAACGCCTTACTATACATGGTCGTTTTTTTGGGGGGCCTAAAAACGCCTTACTATACATGCTCGTTTTTTCCGGCTAAAAACGCCTCACTATACATGGTCGTTTTTTTCGGTCAAAAACGCCTTACTATATACATGGTTGTTTTTTTTTCGGCTAAAAACGCCTTACTAACATGGTTGTTTTTTTCGGCTAAAAACGCCTTGCTATACATGGTCGTTTTTTTCGGCTAAAAACGCCTTGTTATACATGGCCGTTTTGTGTCTGTGCTAAAAACGCCTTACTATACATGGTCGTTTTTTTCGGCTAAAAACGCCTTACTATACATGGTCGTTTTTTTTGGGTAAAAACGCCTTACTATACATGGTCGTTTTGTGGGGGGCTAAAAACGCCTTAATATACATGCTCGTTTTTTCCGGCTAAAAACGCCTTACTATACATGGTCGTTTTTTTCGGCTAAAAACGCCTTACTATACATGGTCGTTTTGTGGGGGGCTAAAAACGCCTTACTATACATGGTCGTTTTGTGTGGGGCTAAAAACGCCTTACTATACATGCTCGTTTTTCCGGCTAAAAACGCCTTACTATACATGGTCGTTTTTTTCGGTCAAAAACGCCTTACTATACATGGTCGTTTTTTTTGGCTAAAAACGCCTTACTATACATGGTCGTTTTGTGGGGGCCTAAAAACGCCTTACTATACATGGTCGTTTTTTTTCGGCTAAAAACGCCTTACTATACATGGTCGTTTTTTTCGTCTAAAAACGCCTTACTATACATGGTCGTTTTTTTCGGTCAAAAACGCCTTACTATACATGGTCGTTTTGTGGGGGCCTAAAAACGCCTTACTATACATGGTCGTTTTTTTCGGCTAAAAACGCCTTACTATACATGGTCGTTTTTTTCGGCTAAAAACGCCTTACTATACATGGTCGTTTTTTTGGGGGGCCTAAAAACGCCTTACTATACATGCTCGTTTTTTCCGGCTAAAAACGCCTCACTATACATGGTCGTTTTTTTCGGTCAAAAACGCCTTACTATACATGGTCGTTTTTTTTTCGGCTAAAAACGCCTTACTAACATGGTTGTTTTTTTCGGCTAAAAACGCCTTGCTATACATGGTCGTTTTTTTCGGCTAAAAACGCCTTGTTATACATGGCCGTTTTGTGTCTGTGCTAAAAACGCCTTACTATACATGGTCGTTTTTTTGGGGGGGCCTAAAAACGCCTTACTATACATGCTCGTTTTTTCCGGCTAAAAACGCCTCACTATACTTGGTCGTTTTTTTCGGTCAAAAACACCTTACTATACATGGTCGTTTTTTCCGGCTAAAAACGCCTCACTATACATGGTCGTTTTTTTCGGTCAAAAACGCCTTACTATACATGGTCGTTTTTTTTTCGGCTAAAAACGCCTTACTATACATGGTTGTTTTTTTCGGCTAAAAACGCCTTACTATACATGGTCGTTTTTTTCGGTCAAAAACGCCTTACTATACATGGTCGGTTTTTTTTCGGCTAAAAACGCCTTACTATACATGGTTGTTTTTTTCGGCTAAAAACGCCTTACTATACATGGTCGTTTTGTGGGGGCCTAAAAACGCCTTACTATACATGGTCGTTTTTTTTCGGCTAAAAACGCCTTACTATACATGGTCGTTTTTTTCGGCTAAAAACACCTTACTATACATGGTCGTTTTTTTCGTCTAAAAACGCCTTACTATACATGGTCGTTTTTTTCGGTCAAAAACGCCTTACTATACATGGTCGTTTTGTGGGGGCCTAAAAACGCCTTACTATACATGGTCGTTTTTTTCGGCTAAAAACGCCTTACTATACATGGTCGTTTTTTTCGGTCAAAAACGCCTTACTATACATGGTCGTTTTTTTTTCGGCTAAAAACGCCTTACTATACATGCTCGTTTTTTCCGGCTAAAAACGCCTTGCTATACATGGTCGTTTTTTTCGGCTAAAAACGCCTTGTTATACATGGCCGTTTTGTGTCTGTGCTAAAAACGCCTTACTATACATGGTCGTTTTTTTGGGGGGGCCTAAAAACGCCTTACTATACATGCTCGTTTTTTCCGGCTAAAAACGCCTCACTATACTTGGTCGTTTTTTTCGGTCAAAAACACCTTACTATACATGGTCGTTTTTTCCGGCTAAAAACGCCTCACTATACATGGTCGTTTTTTTCGGTCAAAAACGCCTTACTATACATGGTCGTTTTTTTTTCGGCTAAAAACGCCTTACTATACATGGTTGTTTTTTTCGGCTAAAAACGCCTTACTATACATGGTCGTTTTTTTCGGTCAAAAACGCCTTACTATACATGGTCGTTTTTTTTCGGCTAAAAACGCCTTGCTATACATGGTCGTTTTTTTCGGCTAAAAACGCCTTACTATACATGGTCGTTTTGTGGGGGCCTAAAAACGCCTTACTATACATGGTCGTTTTTTTCGGCTAAAAACGCCTTACTATACATGGTCGTTTTTTTCGGCTAAAAACGCCTTACTATACATGGTCGCTTTTTTTGGGGGGCCTAAAAACGCCTTACTATACATGCTCGTTTTTTCCGGCTAAAAACGCCTCACTATACATGGTCGTTTTTTCCGGCTAAAAACGCCTCACTATACATGGTCGTTTTTTTCGGTCAAAAACGCCTTGTTATACATGGCCGTTTTGTGTCTGTGCTAAAAACGCCTTACTATACATGGTCGTTTTTTTGGGGGGGCCTAAAAACGCCTTACTATACATGCTCGTTTTTTCCGGCTAAAAACGCCTCACTATACATGGTCGTTTTTTTCGGTCAAAAACACCTTACTATACATGGTCGTTTTTTCCGGCTAAAAACGCCTCACTATACATGGTCGTTTTTTTCGGTCAAAAACGCCTTACTATACATGGTCGGTTTTTTTTCGGCTAAAACGCCTTACTATACATGGTTGTTTTTTTCGGCTCAAAACGCCTTACTATACATGGTCGTTTTTTTCGGTCAAAAACGCCTTACTATACATGGTCGGTTTTTTTTCGGCTAAAAACGCCTTACTATACATGGTTGTTTTTTTCGGCTAAAAACGCCTTGCTATACATGGTCGTTTTTTTCGGCTAAAAACGCCTTACTATACATGGTTGTTTTTTTCGGCTAAAAACGCCTTGCTATACATGGTCGTTTTTTTCGGCTAAAAACGCCTTACTATACATGGTCGTTTTGTGGGGGCCTAAAAACGCCTTACTATACATGGTCGTTTTTTTCGGCTAAAAACGCCTTACTATACATGGTCGTTTTTTCGGCTAAAAACGCCTTACTATACATGGTCGCTTTTTTTGGGGGGCCTAAAAACGCCTTACTATACATGCTCGTTTTTTCCGGCTAAAAACGCCTCACTATACATGGTCGTTTTTTCCGGCTAAAAACGCCTCACTATACATGGTCGTTTTTTTCGGTCAAAAACGCCTTGTTATACATGGCCGTTTTGTGTCTGTGCTAAAAACGCCTTACTATACATGGTCGTTTTTTTGGGGGGGCCTAAAAACGCCTTACTATACATGCTCGTTTTTTCCGGCTAAAAACGCCTCACTATACATGGTCGTTTTTTTCGGTCAAAAACACCTTACTATACATGGTCGTTTTTTCCGGCTAAAAACGCCTCACTATACATGGTCGTTTTTTTCGGTCAAAAACGCCTTACTATACATGGTCGGTTTTTTTTCGGCTAAAACGCCTTACTATACATGGTTGTTTTTTTCGGCTCAAAACGCCTTACTATACATGGTCGTTTTTTTCGGTCAAAAACGCCTTACTATACATGGTCGGTTTTTTTTCGGCTAAAAACGCCTTACTATACATGGTTGTTTTTTTCGGATAAAAATGCCTTGCTATACATGGTCGTTTTTTTCGGCTAAAAACGCCTTACTATACATGGTTGTTTTTTTCGGCTAAAAACGCCTTGCTATACATGGTCGTTTTTTTCGGCTAAAAACGCCTTGCTATACATGGTCGTTTTTTTCGGCTAAAAACGCCTTGTTATACATGGCCGTTTTGTGTCGGTGCTAAAAACGCCTTACTATACATGGTCGTTTTTTTCGGTCAAAAACGCCTTGCTATACATGGTCGTTTTGTGGGGGGCTAAAAACGCCTTACTATACATGGTCGTTTTTTTCGGCTAAAAACACCTTACTATACATGGTCGTTTTGTGGGGGGCTAAAAACACCTTACTATACATGGTCGTTTTTTTCGGTCAAAAACGCCTTACTATACATCAGGTGTCACCAACATTTTTGAGGGTGAGAGCAACTTCATGTGTACCGATTGTGTGAAGGGCTACCAAATTGATACACGTCTGAAATAACATATTTGTCCAAAATACCTTCAATAATATGAGGATGGGTTATTTTTAATACTTGATGATTTAAATTGTCAGACTTTGATCGTGTTTCGAAATGTCTCACAGTACTGCCAATGTTTGCATTTTTAAATCATAATTTCTACTAGCAAATCACAATGTCCAGGCACTGGCGGGCTACTCAAGTGGTCTTCATGGGCTACCTGGTGCCCGCGGGCACCATGTTGGTGACCACTGCTATACATGGTCGTTTTTTTCGGCTAAAAACGCCTTACTATACATGGTCGGTTTTTTTGGGGGCCTAAAAACGCCTTACTATACATGCTCGTTTTTTCCGGCTAAAAACGCCTCACTATACATGGTCGTTTTTTCCGGCTAAAAACGCCTCACTATACATGGTCGTTTTTTTCATTCAAAAACGGCTTACTATACATGGTCGTTTTTTTTCGGCTAAAAACGCCTTACTATACATGGTTGTTTTTTTCGGCTAAAAACGCCTTGTTATACATGGCCGTTTTGTGTCGGTGCTAAAAACGCCTTACTATACATGGTCGTTTTTTTCCGGTCAAAAACGCCTTGCTATACATGGTCGTTTTTTTCGGGGCAAAAAACGTGTTCGGTCGTGTGTTGACTTTCCAATGCAGTGTGCACCCGTGTGCTTCCTCAACCAATATACACCGGGAGATAAAGGTTTTGATGGTACTTAACAGTAAGTGACACCAAGTGTGACCAAGACAATTAAAAAAACAAACAAAAACACAATCACCAAAGATGTTTATTCACATTAGCAATATTGTAGAAGACAGCAAAGAAAGCACCGATATACATCATTATGTAGCTTGGGTACACTACATTCAAACTGCATGAAAATTAGGTGCACACAAATGTAGAAAAACACGAATATGAGACAAACAAGGGAAAATGTGCGACGTCAAAAGCAGCAGTGAAGAGGAAATGAAGTTTTCATAAAAGTTAATTGCTCAAAACGTTCTCGCCCAGAAAACGGCCTTTTTTGTTGTTGCCTTTCACCTGTTTCACAACAAAAGCCTAAAAACATGCATTTAGTCCTACAAAATGCATGAAAACTGCTTTGGGTGGAAAACACGATGGGAGCGGACGGTGAAACTTCAGACGCACACAACTCTGGAGCACCTGCAAAAACAAAACAGTAAACGTTGACATCTTCCCAAGATGGTATAGACAGACCCAAGTGAGCTCACCTGTCCTCTGTGAAGCCAGCCAGCTCCTCTTCTTCATCCTCATCCAGCTCCATGTCCAGCTCGTCGCTGTCCAGGCCATCTCCTCCGTAGCCGCTTAGGACACTGGCGACGACAAAGGGGGAGTTGACGGAGGTGCGTGGCGTCAAAAGCAAAATAGCGCTTACCTGACGTAGCGACACGTGAGGAAAACGATCCTCTTCAGCTTCTTGTTGTAGAAGAAATAGTTAAATGACCAGAGGCTGCCCTCCTCTCCGAAAGGATCCGAGTCCAGATCAGGATTGTAGCTGAAAGAGTGGGGGAATGGGCGTCAACACAGTGAGTAATATCCATTACAGCCACCAGAGGGAGACAGTTCGTCACACTCAGCTGCAACAGCAAAGCTCGTTTAAAACCCCACTCTCTGACCCCATTTTAAAATTGGACGTTGAAACTCAAATCCTTGTTTAAAACCCTACTGAGAAACCCTAACCCGAATTCAAAACTGTAACCCTTATTTCGAACCTTAATTTGAAACTCTAACCCCAATTTTAAAATCCTTACCCTGAGTTTGGATGAGTTACCTGTAGATGTCACATGCGGGCAGGTTGATCTCCTGGTCGATGGCGTTCCACAACTCGGGTCCCAAAGAGTTGAATCCTTCCCCCACGGCTGAGAACAAGCTGCTGTTGACTGCGTTCGCCACCTGACAACCGTAAAACATTTCATTTATTTGTGGCTTTGGGGGGGGGGGGGCGAAACTCTCAATATTGGCAAAGTTTGAGGCGCTCACCTAACTTCTATCACTCATTAAAAATTCAATCTATTTGTGATCAGACCAGATGCTCTGGTCAGCCAAAGCAAAGAAATCTGTTACTTTGGCGCCCTCTGGTGGTGTTTGGTTGAAATGATTGCAACCGAAATTGCACTGACCCAGTTGAGACTTGGCTCCCGGCTGAACTCGTGTGCCCGCGCCGCACTGAAGTCGTAGTCTGGCCTGAAGGATTCATTGAGCGTGGTGATGAGATAGAAGATGGTCTTCCTGCAGCACTTGTCGCTCAGGGGGCTCTCTGGGTCCTCAGCGCTCTTGGCCAGCCTGAAGGATGGGAGGGAGACATTTTTGGTCATGCAATGTATGGCGGTTGTTTTATGAGATTGGGGGGGGTGGGGACAATGCCAACTTACAGCTCGGGACTTGCAGCGCTGGCAGATTGCGGCGGGGACAGAGCCTCCAGGATGTGCGGCTCGCCGTCCTGGCAGAACTGCTTGAACATGTGCTTGTCGTCACCCGCCATCTTGCACGAGTAGCTCTCGATCCTGTTGGCGAACATCAGAAAAAACAAAAACAAGCCTGAACAAGGAGTGCCAAGTACAAACAGAACACTGGAGAAAATGGCCGCCCAAAGTCTTCTTGTGGTTTTAGTCAGGATAACGTGACAAGAACAAGTTGCTACACACTGTGCTTTTTTTTTCCGAGTCAGGCGCTGTTGAAATGTGATACGGCAGTTACGCAAGAGCAAGACGCTTGTTTCAGTCGACACGGACACAGCTGACCAAAACACCCAAGCCCCTCACATAAACACAGCTGATGTCAACAAACATCCTATACACACTTGAGCCGACACTCCAAAAGTGGTACGCTCCAAAACGACTTAGAATTTAGAACCAACAATGGTGCCTTGACAAACAAGTGACACTATTTCGGAGTTTGACAGACGCGAGCTCCAATTTATTTATTTATGCTTTGACAGCGAACTCAACCAGCAGCAGGTTGGCACAATGATCAATTATTCGGTTAATCCATCCAGCGCTGGAGTACTTTCTTCCCACCTTGCTAATCTGCTAAGCGGCCTCAACGTCAGCAAGTTTTTACTAAACTGTGCACAACTACAAGATACAATGCGTGTGTACATGCTAAAACATACGGCAATAATAAAAATAGCCAGTGTTCGCATGTAAATAATATGCCACGTAATTGTAACCACGGGCCGGTCGAGTTCTTACATAAGCACAATGCATACTCGAGGGTGGAAACATACACTGTTGACATCTGCGTTGTGCTCCAAGTTTATCATTGAGTAACAGCACTGAGCTGCTTGCTCCACTGCCCCCGTTTATCAGCTTCGCTCGCCCTGTCACATGAGGTCACAAATGTCCCATTTTACATTAACTCAGGCCGGGGCAAATATATCGAAAAGATTTCCAATAATTTCTCACGACAGTTTCTTTTTTAGTTTGACATCTATTAATGGTTTGTTTATTTGATTTAATCTTACATGCCAATAACAAATTAATTAAAACACATTTCAAGAGACTCGTTTGTTTAAAATCAAAACAACTCACCTCCCAAGGATACGAGACTCTCCCGTTTCAGCACACAGCCTTGAGCTGAGTGCCTCGAAAAGCGAGTTTTCCAACAACTTCATCGCCTTCTATGAGGACACACACAAAAATCGTGTTTACATTGTATACAACCTAAAGAATAACATGCAGTTTAATTTAAACGAACAGTGTGCAAGAACAGCACAAATCAGCATTTAGCTCGAAAAAGTGGGCGTTTGCCAGCTTATTTACTGAGAGCAAAACAAGGACGACGAAGAGTGAGCGCATCGCCATCTTGAGGACATATTGGACAACGACCGCCATTTTCTAGCGGCCCCTCCCCCACACTATTTTCGATCGTCTTCCTGTTTTAATTTATCGTTACTATTTCCACCTCGAAATCACTTACCGAATCGATATTCCTCGACGAGAAAGCCGATTAGCCGTTCCACACAAGTCGCTGATCTCACTCTTGAGTCTTCTCAGCTCTTGAATTTTTTATGGCGTTTGTCGCTCAGGTCACCTCCAAGCTAATATTCGCAGCTCGATCAGCTTGCTATTATTATTGTGATTTTTTTTACCCCACCGTCTTCTTGCTTCCCTATTTAGAGTGGAGCAATTAGTGCGCGTTCAAACATCTTTTACAAGCACTCGGTCGAGAATGCGCCACTTCGAGACTCGTTCGGTTTATAGAAAAGCTACTCTTTCCGATTAAATGCGACGAGATTACATCGAGTGACTGTTTGCGCATATCGGGGTCCGTCTGCAGCTGCATCACTTTCGACCTAACGGCACGAAAAAAAACAAAGGATTTCTTTTCGTGGTGGATCAAGTCGCTGTTGTCAAAGCGACCGATCAGTAGGACGGTAAAAGAGAAGCGACGTAAACGCCTTTAGAATCCAGCCAAATATTTTAGGAAACGTCAACAAAAATCCACTGCTTCCTCCTGTTTACGAACAACAACGACGACTGTCTGATGGAGACAAGCCCCCTTTTTAATTATATAAATCCCACTGACGTCACATCTGTGTTGCGATTGGCTATTTTATGTGTCGATCATACAAGGGTGCACGCAATTGGTCACAATTATCTTAGTATATGCCTCGTGATTGGCCGGGGTGTATGTCAATCGTATGCGGTGGCTGGGTTAACTTTTTTTTTTTGAGTCATGCCCAGAGTAGTGATTTCGAGATAAGGAAATAGCATAACAATGAAGATTACACAGATCACAAAGCCAAATTATTTCATTTATTCGCAAGCGAAGCGACGCAAATTCCGACATTTGTTGTACTAATAAAGTTATCTTATCAAATTCCATCGGAAATGTATCAGAATATAGAAACATTGATATTAACTCATTCACTCCCAAAGACTTTCTTTGTCTTTTCACACTCCAGACGTTCAACCCCAGATTCTTTTTTTCCCAATTTTTCCAAGACTTAGGGTAAAAATGGGTCTAGAATAGGCTGGCCTTTTAAAATGGAAATTGTATGCATTTATGTACAGTATATATATATATATATTTTTTCTGAAATTTTAAAGCCAACCCCCCCCAAAAAAAACATGAAAACCCAGTCATTAATATTCAAACATCTCAGTTGGGTGAATATGGGTCAATATATATTTTAATAATAATAATAATAATAAATATTTTTTAATGTCAAAACTATCATTAAGTATGCCAAATTTTGCGAGTGCAACAATATAAATTCCCCCATAATGCATCACAATGCAGATCACCACACCCTACGTATTTCCAAGCCCTACTCCCGAGGTTCCCGTTCGCAACGCTGGTGCACACATTCATATTCAAACGTCCATTTTATTGTGTCCTGAACAGTCATCTGAGAGTAATATAGTTTGAAACATCCTCCACGCCCGTGCTGTCGTTGTCCAGGTACTCAAGGATCACATTACCTCCATTGTGCAAGGGGTCTTCCGGGCTGGTCAGAAGTGTGTGGAGGCTGTCGTCCATTCGCAAAGACTTCCCTGTCTCGGGATGACAGAGGCGCAACTTCTAGGGGGGGGGGGAAAAAGTATGGTAGTTTGAGATACTAAATAGCAAGTCTAAGTATCAGATTACTAGTAGGGACTAGAGCATGAGAGGACAATCAGCCGTCCTGTGAATATGCTTCATGCTTGCAACAGTCTTAACATTGATGACAGGAAGTACGAAAACGTGTTGTTCTGTCTGAGAAAATATCAAATATTGTGGACAAACTTTAACTGACTGTTACTCAGTCCCATGGCTCTGAATAAAACATCTGTTTATTCAGGTCAAGAAAGCAAGTACTGAGTTAGCTGACCTTGGCTGCGAGCACATTGTTGTTGTTCTTGAGGGAAGCGAGTGAGGCCGCGGAATCCACCACCTTGCCCACGCTCCATTTGGAGCAAAAGAACATGGGCTGACTGGTCGCCTGACTCCCTTTTGGAAGATACACTTGAAAGTAGGTTCTTTCTGCCTAAAAGAAGGCGTGGAGCAGAACATGAGCAATATACAAAGCGACAGCGATAGTGAAATAAGGCCTCAAAAGTACCTGAGGTAAACCTTTGTCTCCTGCAGCGTGAAGCTTCAGTTTCATCAGCGCTACCTTGGCTGCCGTGGCGCTGTTCTTCGCCCCTTTACGCCCTTTGATTTTGGAACCGTCCTTTGACTCTAAATTGACAAGAGTGGAAATGTATTACATTGGCATTGAATTCCAAGTTCACCGAATTTGTCCGAAAATAATTTACTACACAACCAAGCAACCGTCCGGCTTTATGCAGCCTTGTACAAATTGTGTTTTCAAATTGTTCGCCCAAAACAGTTTTGTCACTCCCACAAGACAAACAAGCTATTTTTTTCAGATGACAGTGGAACTGATGAAGGCCTTCCCCAGACATTCTGTGCATCAATTTTAGAACATCATGTGGAGATGGCTAATAAGAGAACAAGACAATCTTCAGAAATACTGACCACAGCAGTTTTATTGGATATTTAGCCTATTAGTATAGTTGCCCGAGTCATGTTGAACTTACTGTCACCATAGCAATAGAAATGACTAAGGTGGTTGCTAAAAATGTTTTTTTTTCAAATTCAATCTCGACTAAATCCAGGTCATGATAATCACCAATGGTTGACTCATGGCAATTGAACTTTTGTTTGTTGACGCTCCCCTTCCAACACCCCCCCCCCCTGTTAACCAACAGTTACACCATTAATTCCAGTAGATGTACAATACACCTTTGTGACATGTTTTCCTTATACACTCTTTCGCAAACCCTGTCTTATGCAACACAACACTTTGTACAATACTGACCCCATGTGGGCAAAAGGTGAACAGCAGGGAATACCACCCATCGGTTACTTATCCTGATTACAACTGACCCACAATCCTTTGCACCAGCTCCTTGGTGGCTGCCATGCGTGGCTTTTGGACCTCCAGCTTCTCACACTTGTGATCATCTTGATGACGATGGCTGCATGCGGCGGGGAGAAAAAAGCCACATAGTCATCTTAAAAACTAAATTGTAAATGGGAGTGAAATTTGAGTTAAAAGTGTAAACCTACACCAAACAGAAGCACTTCTCACACTGTGGGCAGATAACAGGCAGCAGTTCTTTCCCCTTGCAGTCTTCGAAGGAGCATAGATGACTTGTGGTGCCGCCCATAGGTTGGGGGTTCCTCCTCACAGGCTCCTGAGATGTAATTTCAAGAATTGTCATTACCCCCCAAAAAGGCATGACAAGTATGTACGTGACAAGAAAGCTGGTCTTTTCTTCTTCACTGGCAAACTTATCAAGTGCTGTTTACCTGTGAGCATGAGTGAGCCTCTCTGCTTCTGTGTTCTAGGCTGCAAAATACAAAAAGGGGTTGCATCATACACAATATGCCCTGAAAATATTTTTTTTCCTCCCTCACGAAGTTCTCATGTTGAATCAAATTTTGCCTCTTTGTGCATAGGAAACCTAAACGACAATGCCCTTATGCAAATAAAATGGGGTGGAAAATATTTACTTCTTACTGGTCATTAGAAAAATGGTACCTTTAGTCTAAAAATGGGACTTAACCAAGTAAGTATATGAAAAACAACCAACAAGTACAATGCAAATCATCTTAACAATTAATCTCGAATGACGAAAAAAACGAAAGCGAACGTGGTGACTCTTACCAGTAGACTCCATCGCAGGAATCACAAACAAATGGAAGGAAATCTAAATGAACGAAGGCAACAGTCTTAGTTACTTACTTAGTTAAAAACAGGCTCATGATTTGAAAACCGTTTAACATGTAACACGTTTAGCGATCGACCTATGTGTCTGATAATTGCTTTAGCTGTGATTGCAAAGATGAGTGCAAAATCACGCTTACACGAACGAGCTAAAATGCGAATTTGACATGTATTTGGACTCAAACGCGGCTAGTGTTTCATGCCACACAGTAATCCTTTTTAGAGCAATAGAAGTAACACGACAGAGACCTTGTTGGTGACAAGAATCTATTTGACAGTGCTTTCCGATGTCTAACTCAGCCATTAGCTTAGCTGTGAGCTTCTCCAACACGACCGACAACAGGAAGTGACCCCGGCAGTGAAAGTCGAGTTAGTATTACCCCGGAAGTGAAATTCAGTAACGGCAATTTATGTAGTGGCGTAATAATTTATTTTCGAGGTGAAAAATTTATCATCAAACCTTTAAACCACATGATAGGAGAAATTATTTTAAAATAAATAGTATATTCGCGCAAATATTTCCATTGGAGCAACTGAAGTGGACTGGGACATGTCACGATGACGTCACACACAGGTAACTGAACCCCGGAAAGGTGTGCTGAAGTGAATTGTCAACCACAAAAGCCAGTCGAGCTGGAAAAACAGCTCGGCGTCCATTCACACGCCCTGGAACCATCTGACAATCATAACAGCTCGGCGTCCGCATACCGCCGTCGAGCGCTGCTTCTGATTTTCCGTCGGTGGAACTCCCGGCCAAAATGAGTAAAATCACGAAATTCTTCAAGGGGAGTTCGAGCTCCGGCTCGTCATCCGGGAGTAAGTCCAAACACCACCACCGGTCCAAGGGGGGACCCTCTCCCCAGGAGGCCATCCACAAGCTCCGGGAGACTGAAGACATGTTGAGCAAGAAGCAGGACTACCTGGAAAAAAGAATCGAGCAGGAAATCACGATAGCCAAGAAGCATGGCACAAGAAATAAGAGGGGTATGTATGTTTGTATGCTCATCACTAACACAAAGGGTCACGTCGTCTTTTAGGCAGCGCTTTAAAGGGCCCACATCTGATCAAATGGTTCTGAGAGTCGCCATTTTAGGATGAGCCACAGGTGTGTCCTCCTGGAAAATAGAAGCCGTTTCACTTAGGGGATAATTTCCCCTTTTTCATTCTATTTATGTTAAAAGCGAATTTTACATTAAATGTCATTCAAACCAACAAATCAGTTACATGATACATTATTCAATTTTACATTCGTGAATAAAGTCCACAAAAACATTATACCCCCCAATAAACTCACACACAGTAAATGTAAATGGTGCCACAAAAAAATAAATAAATAACAACGCATGCATTCAAATAAGTGTGCCACATTGGTGAAGAAATATGATTGTTCTATCGGTTTAATGTAGTAATCCACCCATCCATTTTCTGAAAAATTCAACTCTTTATTTCACATGTAAATTATGTTTGTTCAATTATCCTCGTACAATATTAGTTTGGCACACACAAAAAACTGTCAGCTCTCAAATCCATGTAGAGAAAAATTAATGTTTAATTCACTGATTGTAAAGCTGTTAGCAGCTGACGGCAGCATCAACATGTTTCAACCCTTCAAAGTTGAAGGTTTCAGTGTGTATTTTACTCGTATGAAAACTTGTCTCACTGCCTGTCACGGCACGGCAGATTAAAAATAGCATCCCCATGACCTCATGGAATGAATCATATCATATTCCTCTGTTGTGACGCTAATGTCCGCAAACAACCTCTTAGCTGCCCTGCAGGCCTTGAAGAGAAAGAAACGCCTGGAGCAGCAGCTGACACAGATCGACGGCACGCTTTCCACCATCGAGTTCCAGCGGGAAGCTCTGGAAAACTCGCACACCAACACAGAGGTGGTGAGAAACATGGGCTACGCCGCCCAGGCCATGAAGAAGGTCCACGACAGCATGTGAGGAATAACCAACAAGTTCACAGTCAAACTGATACAAAAACTAAATTAAGCAGTGCATATTCAAAGACCAAAATGTTCAACCAAATCACCTGATTTTGTCGAATGACATTCCGCTGGCTCGATGTTCAGAAATGATAGTAATGTGTACCTTAGTGGGGAGTGGCTGTGTAACTAAAAACACAAATGATCAGCAGGGTAGCTCAGCCAATTTTGAAAAACCAAAAACATGTTTGACTTTTCTCAGGGATCTAAACAAGATAGACGATCTGATGGAAGACATCAACGAGCAGCAAGATGTGGCCCGCGAGATCAACGAAGCCATCTCCAGACCCTACGGCGAAACTTACGACGAGGTATACTTTTTGCTGTGGTTCTTCACAATGCTGGTTATTATTATTATTTTTAAAAAATATATATTTCTAAACAAATGAGCAAATTTTGTTATAAGGATGAGCTGCTGGCCGAGCTAGAGGAGCTGGAGCAGGAGGACATGGATGATAACCTGAGGAGCATGGGAGGACTGCCCTCAGTGCCCAGTTCAAGACTGCCCTCGGCTCCATCAGGACGCGTAGCTCAGCGCGGAAGTATGTACAAGATATATTTTCGAGTAACATACACTGTATTTGTAAAAGTGTGTCCTATAACATTCTTCACCATTATTCATAAAATAGTCATTTTTAAAATATAAAACTTTTTTTGTTCTCCAAAATAAACTTTTTTTTTGGATAAGACCGTTTGCCCCTTCAGTTGTATACAATTTAGCTTTCAGAACATTCCCATGACATTATATGGCACCCAAAAGGACCATATTCTTTGAAAAATCCTTTTTTTTCTTGGAATAAAAGGGGATTTTGGAATGTTTTTCTTTTATATTTTTAGCAGGTGAAATATGACCTTATTCTTGTACATGACTATTATTCTTCAAAAAAAAAAAGCAACCTATGTTCACAATTACTATGACAGGTTGACTAAAGTGACTTTTTGTCCTTGAAAATGTAATTAGTTTGGTCTGACTGATTTTTTTTTCCATGAACAAATTATTTTCTTTGAAAAAAAATATGAACTGAAACTTCCCTTACTTTGTTCCTGAATTAAATTGTACAATCATTCATATGGCGGTAATCATTCTAAATGTTATTTCCCGTTTTTGTTTTTTCAGCGGCCAGAAGAAGGGGCGAGGATGAGGACGACATGCGCATGCTGGCATCGTGGGGATCATAAGTCATTTTTTTTCGAGAGGGGAGCGAAACATCGACAGATTTGCATTTTTAATTTCTCCTGGGTTTTGAAGCAATTGGCACCATTTTGGGACATGTTCCTCATGTATTCATTGAGCAGCCAGCCACCATGTTACACTGAAGGAAATGGTTACTGTGCTTCCTGTCACTTTTTTTCTGCTTCATTTTAAAATTTGATATGAATTGTGGAGTCACTAACTCTGAAGGATTTCCAGCACTGAGCAAAAACCTACACTCTACTTGTAACACAGCTGTAGATAAACTGTTTGCTCCATTGTAAATATTTTTGCTTATATGTTAAACTATAATAAAAAAACACCTTCCTTGAAAAAGACTTGATTTTCCTTTTATCCATATAATGTGAAAATTGATTTCCAATTAATTTTTGTTTCTACAACTCATTTCATAAAGGTGGCCGAATTAATAGTGATCTCACAGAGGAAGACGCTCAATCTCTGACAATTACATATTGATTCTTTTTCTTGAAAAATAAACACTCGTGAAATGTACTAACATTTTTTAGAATTTATATATATACTAGTGGGTGTGGGGGGGACGCTACATCATTCTGTCAGTGACATCGTCAAACTCCTCGTAAACCAACCCTATTTAAAAAAAACATTCACGTAATATGACATTTTTAGAAGACAATTTCCCGAAATAAATAAACAAATGTTCTCAAAAGATTTCATTTTTTCTTGAAAAAAAAACACAATTTGGGTAGTAGCGTCACCAAAACCGGAAGCTCTTTCATAGAAGTTAATTTTTTTATGGAAGGATTTTTGTTCAAGAAACATTGTTATTTTATTTTGGGAAGTTTGATTTTTTCCCTTATTTTTCGTCCAGCCCAGAAGTGTGCGTTTTTGACAGCGACGTCACCAAAAAGGAAGCAGCAGAAGCGCTTCCGCAGTTTTGCCGACGCAACCGAACTACTACCGCTAACTTTATCGAAAAGTTATCGAGCCTGAAATCGAAACGATATGGAAGCTAACAGTAACACACCATCTTCGGGTGAGTTGGCGACTTTGAGCCATTCTGTTATTTCCCCCCTTTTCAACCCTCAGCAGCTTGAAGTTTAATTTACAACGCGAACATTATTAGCCCTCCAGCTAAATGCCATTCAAATGGACACTGACACGCCTCGAAGCTTCTTTAACATTTCGTAACTTAATTTAACCAATCTTAACTTGCGTTTGTTAGTTACGAGCATTATTTTGGTCATTAAGTGGAGTGAAGCTCCCAGACAACACTAGAAGTTGCTGTCATTTCCGTATGTCATTCCATGACCGCTAAAAAAACACAACAAAGGCACCATGAACATATCATATACGAAAAACGATAATTCGTTTCGTTTCACGTCTTCATATTTTTTACAACGTGTGAAATTCATGTACAGTTCATTTAATAGCATGGTAGTAGGCGGAAATGTCAACTTTATACGTCACAGAACGTCATTTGGAAAGCGAAATAGTTCGAATTGTTCGAATGTTTTAGAATTGTAAATAGTCCCCATTTTGAGTTTAAATATTTGACGACCATTATGTTTGTACGTTAACTCCGTACCTCCATCTAAACTTATAAAATCAGTGTTGCCACCGTAAATTAGGATTCTCAATTTTGACAAGTCATAATATTACAAGAATAACACGCAATAGTACAAAATTGGTTAACGTTCAAAACGTAATTGCGGAAAAGTTGATGACTGGAGTTTTAACAATGAAACGTCTTCATTCTTAATTTGTTTTCGCAAACAAAAATGCTTCCCTCATTCGCCGATTTTCACGTTTAACTGGCCCGGCCGCACCTAAGACAGCCACATACCCTCAAGTTCACAGATAGTGTGTGGAATGTGAGGACTGCGACTCCAAGTGGACACAAGCAGTACTTGTACCTCACATGCAAATTGTTTTTTTCTCTGCAAATCAATAAATGTGGCCTGATTGAACGCCCGGTAGCATGTTTTCCAATTTTGTGTAAAGCGAGTGTTTTTACTTTATTTCAGCAGCGTCGACATCTTGCGAGAGTAATGGCCCCAAGTCGAGTCTGTCCCCGCTGCGTCTGGTGGTCCTCGGTTGGCGCTGGCCTGGCAAGAGCTTGACGGCCAACACCATCCTGGGCCGCGAGGAGTTCCGCCTGGAGCGCGCTGCCGAGTTTTGCGTGACTCGGCACACGGAGGTGGCAGGGCGCCCGGTGACCGTGGTAGACACGCCAGGCTGGTATTCATCACAGGACACGCCGCTGTCCTATAAGAAAGAGATCGCCCGCGGCGCCACCCTGTGTCCTCCGGGCCCGCACGCCTTCCTGCTCGTCATCCCCGTGGGCATGTTCACTGAGGTGGACCGCGCCAGAATCGAGGAGCACGTGGGCCTGTTCGGGGAGCGGGTGTGGCGGCATGTGCTGGTGGTGTTCACGTGGGCCGAGGTGCTGCGGACCATTTCGCTGGAGCGCTACATCCGGCGCGAGGGTGCCGACCTGCAGCGTGTGCTGGAAAAGTGTCGGCGCCGCTACATGCTCATCAACAACTGCGTGTTCGAGGAGCAGACGCAGGTGGGACGCTTGATGGAGCGTGTGGACCGGATTGTCGCCGAAGAAGGAGGCCACTTCTTGCCCGAGGAGCCCCCGGCGCTGGATCAGAACAGGAACCTGACCGGGGACGCCACACGGCAACCTGGTGCTGGGGAAAAAGCTAATGACATGGTGACTTTAGCCAAAAATGTCAGCAGCCTTTCGACGCAGTGATGTGCCCACATCACTTTAGGTTGACCCGCATCATTGTCCAGGCCCCAGTTGCCCCCCTCCCCCACACACACTGAGATTAATTAAGGCACTCAAGTGTTTCTAACATTTGGAGCCTCACAGGTAGCCACCATATAAAGAGTAGTTATGATACAGTTATATAACTTTATTTTTGTGTACTCAAAAGTAGGATTTCATACAATACATTTTTGTTCATCAGGAAAAATAAAGTTTAAGCTTTGCCACCCCCCCCCCTTCAGAAAGGATACTCTTATTTTTAAAACGATGAAATAGGATTATTTATTCTTCTAGTAGTACAATTTTTTTTCGAGAGATAAAACCTTTTTTTTTGAAAGCCATAAGAGTTGGAAGATTTCAATCAATATTCTCTCTATTATTTAATAATATTGTCTGGGGGGGAAAAACATGGACCAAAAACGGCTCTTTCTGGGGTCAAAATTTTCAAAGGAGTGATGACAACTTCCCCCAGATGGTGGCGCAACGACCCAGGTTTGGTCATGGGAACATGCAAGATAGCACAGGTGTACCACAGGTATACCGAATGAAGTGTGACAAATAGTCAGTGGGGGGCCTTCAAAGGCTTTGGCCCCAACTAAATGAGCCCTACGAAGGCGTGTACCATCAAAACGTTGGAAGATTGAGTTCACTTTTGCACTGGATGTGTTGCTGCTGATGTTGTTTTTGAGAACTGATTCGAGAATGTTGCATAGGCTGACAGCTGGAGTGAAATGTTACTTTATTTATTGACATAACACTCATTTACTGCAGGGCTTTTAAAAAAGAATCCAGAATATTTGCCTCCGCCACCCCCATAAGATTAATTTTTTTTTTTTTGCAAATAATTTACAGTGGTAATGCAGTAGACCTCTGCAAAAGTTTTTAGGTGGGACTTGTTAATTATCTGGAAATGTTCACAATTCGGGGTAGATCTTGGTACCTATTGCTATTTTTATCCTTGTATTTTTTTATTTGAGCGTTCTCTTCCCGAATGGAAAAAATACAACTCCCTTGTAAAATTACTACTTTTTTGGAGGGGGGGGGGGGTTATACAAGGCAACTTTTTAGACTGAGACGTTTCTCATGGAAGATGACAAATTTTCTGAAATAGCAGTCACCCCCTCCCACCTTTTTATTTGTATGTTTGGCACATTATGACCCCTGGCAAAAAATGAATGAATGAATGAAATTGGCTTTTAAAAAATATGCAATAACTGTTTCAGATGGCGAAAATATAATTTTCCCCACACAAACATTGAAATGGTTTGTAGCAGACTGACGAGTGCGATGCCTCCACAGTAGCCAAGTCGTGACTCCATTCTGCCCCGAGACACAATTCGTCATCATCAGAAGACTTGACGATCGGTGAATTGATGTGCAAGCCTATCCTGACTACTGTATTTTAATTCCCTGCTGTTTAGTTTTGTACAATGAGCGGAGTGGAAATGTCCATTTTAGTGACCAAATTGTTATGTTTCTGCACTTATATAAAGAACTCCGAACCCGTAACCATGTCTCGATGTCTCATTTAATCGAGTCTAGTACATTTCAGTTGTATTTAACTTTTACGTTACATTTTAGAATTGTTTGTTTTCAAACATTTATTCATGTAGAATTTTTTTTAAAATGTAATGTTTGGGCGCAATATGTTCGATAGAAAACATACTTAAATTTATCTATCACATTTTAACGTCTTACTAAACTTTCCGTAGGGGACAATTCGGAGTGTCAAAATGTTCTTTTTACAATGTTTCCTGCACAGTTAAGGCTTTGACGGCGGCCCGGCTAACATTTTCTTTGGAACCTGAAGTCATCCATCTCAACAGCACGCACTATTGTGCGAACAGTTTCTGCTGGAGACGGCTGCATGAAATCCGCCCAAACCAGGCCGTGTGTCAACAGAAACCGGATGCCTCAATAGAAACCAATAAAAGAAGAAAAAAAAGCCCATCCACACAGCTGTGTCCGCTGTCATAACGGTATTACAATGTTTGCTGACAAGATTTTTCTTTAGTTTAAAAAAAAAAAACCTTATCAGGTGACATTCCTCACAATCTAACTCATCAGCTGTAAAACAGACATTTTCGTGTCTGCTCAAAAGCGTTGGGCTTGCCAGTCGCCCCACCCCGGACATTCGCCATCATACCGTTTTTCTTGATTGCGTGTCTTTTGCCCCTCCCCCCCCCAAAAAAGTCCGCACCAGTAGCAGTCAATATTACTACTCTGTTCTCCTTATCAAATATCAGATAAGTCCCAGAAGATCGTAAAATCAAAATGTAACTACTTAGCGACAAGTGCAAAACACGAAGCTAGTGGTCGCCTGACGTACACGATACTCTTTTTTTTTTCTTCTGTCATCACAAATGTAATTGCCTGAAAGCGCTCGGCGAACATGATGCGAGTCAACAGTTGGGTTGATACTGACCCCCCCACCCCCCGTTCCAGAGTCCCACCTGTACAACAACAGGAAGGTACTACTACTACTATATTTCTGTGGCATATCCGCCCGCTAATTGCATCATGGTGACAGAAGCCAAGTCAAACATCCATAAAGAGTGACTCATGCCTCAACGGTCTGTGGCGAGACCTTGGGAATGCACACGCGTCAACATAGCGAAAGGCAGGCAAGAAACGGAGAGGGACATGCGTGGGCAGACCAGGGCGTGAGGGAGGGGGGGGGGGGGGTTACCCACAAAAGTGACGATTCATGTCATGCCGCCTGAGAGTTGCTCATTAGGTGGAACAATGACGGCGGGGCTGGCTCAGGGAGGACTTGGCCCAGTCGCGGCAATTAGGACGCCTCGTTTGAGGTCACCTGCGGTTTTGGGTGGACGCGAGGATAAACCGCATTGACGCTGCAGAAATAGGATGGGCATATCGGGCAACTGGTTAGCAGGTCCGCCTCACAGTGCAGAGGTGCAGGGTTCGATTCCGGTTCCGGCCTTCCAGTGTGGAGTTTGAATGTTCTCCCCGTGTCTGCGTGGGTTTTCTCCGGGTACTCCGGTTTCCTCCCACATTCCCAAAACACGCATGGCAAGTTAATGTAACGCCCTAAATTGTCCCTCGGTGTAATTGTGAGCGCGGATGGTTGTTCGTCTATGCGTGCCCTGCCATTGGCTGGCGACCAGTTCAGGGTGTACCCCGCCTACTGCCCGAAAAACAGCCGAGATTAGGCTTTGGCACACCCTCGACCCCTCGCGAGGATAAACAGATTAGAAAATGTTGCATATTTTGTAATTCTGCATTGAGGTCGACAAATTACCCGAATAAAATCACACTTTTAACCTTTACCTAGTGCCGGTTTCTGGCATCCAGAACTCAAACCCCAACTTTACAGGGACCGTCACCATTGACCAGAATCAGAACCAAATCCCAATTCGAACCCAATCTAAATGTATGACTTCCTTTAGCGACAAAGCTTCTACCAGGTCAAAGACAAGATGAGTTGGAGCTAATTTTCAGCGAGGCAGCCGGTTTGTCAACACAACGACTCGGTGTCATGGCAACCGGGGTCGGGCGTCACCCAGGAGACGGCCGCGGTTTTACATTCCCCATACAGATGTCATCTTGAAACCCGGTACGGGAAACCAATTAGATTATGGAATAAACGGAATGATTTCCTGCCCGGGTGATTATATACATTTCCGATTGATGCTAATCATTAGCATATGAATGGCATTTTCCATTGAACGTTAGCATTATGCTTTTGAGGGGGTTTTTTTGGGTTGTTTTAAATAAAAGATACCGAACGTATTTGTGAGGTCATGCAGACGCGTCAGTCTCACCCGGGGATGATGATGATGATCGTGGTGGAGATGAAGGTTATTACCGTCGCTTGAACTCCCGGGAGCATCACGCAGAAGTCATTACAAACGTCTGGCGAACAAACCCTGCAAGAGGCCTCATTTGTAGAATGCAGTTCACCACGTGCTCAGGCATCCCATAAACGAACGTTTGTCCACCTTACCTGCCTGGAACTATCACAGGAGACATACCGTCTGGGCGCGCACGTGTTTAAACAGTCCCGGACCCTCAATGCGCCCTCGTCTGCTGCTTTTGTAATGACAAGATTAGCATGTCCAATGGCGTGACATGTGGCTTCTCCCCAAAGCGTCCCAAGCGAAGACTGTTGGGAGAGAGGCATAATCAATACAACAGTAGACTTTTCAAAAAGCATCTTCCATCTATCTGTCTGTGTGTGTGTGTGTGTGTGTGTGTGTGATGCTGAGGAACAAACAAGAATGAAAGTTAAGGGGCGGGGCTTAACGACACTTGGCAACTATCACTCTCGTGGAGAACATCCAAGCGCTCACATTCCTCCCTTTCTTCTCTGGGACTTCTGGGGTGGCCCGAAAACTGTCGTCAGTGTTGCGACCGTGGCGGTGGAGGGATGATGCAAGGAAGCGGAGGAGGGAGGTAGAAAAACATACCACCCTCCTCCCCCGAGTCCATTCAGACGCTAGAGAGGTGCGACAGGAGACGCGTGAGGACACATGGAGTTGCCACTCTTGGAAGCTGTCACGATATGACAACCCGCTCCTCTCCGACCGCATTCGAAATGGAGATTGTCTACTTTTTGCTGCTTTTGGCCAATTTGGGACAGCGCCGCTTGGTTTCCGGAGGCTGCCTTGGTCAATGCTGCAGCGGCCGAGATATGAGCTGCGCCTCCACCGACTGGAGGATGGACCGCGTCTACGGGACGTGCTACTGCGACCGCGGCTGCGCCACAACGCGGGACTGCTGTTTTGACTACTTCTCCCACTGCCCAGGTGAGCGCCGACAGGTACATTTTCGACCTCTTTTGCGACACTCCTGAGATAAGCACGCATCCCCCTAAAGAAAAATGATAAGATTCATGCATTCTTATCTGGTGTGGAAATATATCACAGAGGTGGAACTGTTTACCGAGCCGGGTCGAGCCGTAGGGGAGAGCGACAAAGTATTTGAAGAATGCGATTAAGTCGATCAGTTTAAGGATTTACAGCACAAGGGTGCGCGTCATCCGTGAGGCTGAATAAATTCAATCTTTTTCCGTGACGGTGTTTGACTGACACGTTGTTCCGATTCCGAAAATTTCCCGCTTACTTGTGCTTTCTCTCCAAGTGTAAACATTCACATATTATTATTATTTTTTTAATTTTTGGTACATAACTGCAGTTGAAGTTTTTTTCTTGTTCATTTGGAGTGTAATACCATTCATTCATTCATCTTCCGAGCCGCTTGATCCTCACTAGGGTCGCGGGGGGTGCTGGAGCCTATCCCAGCTGTCTTCGGGCAGTAGGCGGAGGACACCCTGAATCGGTTGCCAGCCAATCGCAGGGCACACAGAAACAAACAACCATTCGCACTCACACCTAGGGACAATTTAGAGTGTTCAATCAGCCTGCCACGCATGTTTTTTGGAATGTGGGAGGAAACCGGAGCACCCGGAGAAAACCCACGCAGGCCCGGGGAGAACATGCTCTCCCTCCACACAGGGAGGCCGGAGCTGGAATCGAACCCGGTACCTCTGCACTGTGAAGCCGACGTGCTAACCACTGGATTACCGGGCCGCCTAGTGTAATACCAGTAACAAGAAATTTGTTTAACACTGTAAATTTGGAAGAGTGAAAATAGGAAGTATATTGAATCCTCTCTCATCCTGCTTTTTAGACCTACAAAGAGCAACGGGTGTAGTTTCATTTTAGTCATAAATGCTTGAAGAACACGCAGAGGGAGAATTTAAATGATTACTTCTCTTCATAAATAAATAAACATTTTTATCTATAATTTTTTTTAACAAGACCAGCCACACATCACGTACAGATTCAGACCCCTGCCCCCCACGTTTGCTCACAGAAAAAGCAGACATCTCCGGCATTCCAAATCAAGAACTTACATTTCATTAGCTCCAATGACACAATGCTCCGAACTCCAGCTCAGGCGTATAGCGTGACGGCTTGGAGCTTCTGGAGCGGCTGCGCAGAGCCGTGCCAACCCTCCTGGCGTAGACGGGTGAGACACATCATCGAGCGGCCCGCAAATGGCGATGAACCCTGTCCGACGCTGGAGGAGCGGGCCGGCTGCATGGACTACAGGGACCGCCGGGGAACCCCGTGCCGACTGGACACAGGTGAACTCAAATTATGTCTGAATGACTCTGAAAGCACTGCAATGATCAAGGCCTTCGTTATCAGGCCCTGCATTTATTACCAGTCTGGAGTTTGGCAAGGCGAGGCCCAAGGTGGACAACTTTGGGACGCCTTTGGATGCAGGGTGAGTAACCACAACAAGTGGGACTGTTTGCTCACCAAAAGACCATCACAGTCGACCTTTTCACCCAGAGTGAAAAACACAGACCAGGAAACCAGTCCGCTGTTGTCTATTTATGTAGCACGCGAGGCTAACGTAGCAGTCTCCACCGCCAGTCAAAACTCATTCTTTTCAAACAAACTCATCACGGACAATTTGTAGAACTAGCCGCACAAAATCCCTGTTAAGGTTTAACTAGGAAGTGGCTAGCGTAGAAAGCTAGCGCAGTAATCTATGCCTTCAACCTGCACTCCTTCATGTGCCCAACTTCCATTTCGTCAACTTTCAAGCGTTGCAGCTAACACGAGAAGCTAACTCGCTCTGTCGAATGGTCAGATTCCATTTGGTTCAATTTTGAGCGCCAGTTGCTAACATTGCAGTCTACATCTTCAATCAAGGATTCTCCTTGTATCCACCTTCCATTTGGTCGACTTTCAAGGGAGGATGAGACCCAAACACAGCAGACCTTCACTCAGCCGTTCCTTCCTCATCCAATTTTCATTTGGTTGAATTTCAAGCGGGCGGCCCAGTAGCCCAGTGGTTAGCACGTCGGCTTCACAGTGCAGAGGTATCGGGTTCGATTCCAGCTCCGGCCTCCCAGTGTGGAGTTTGCATGTTCTCCCCGGGCCTGCGTGGGTTTTCTCCGGGTGCTCCGGTTTCCTCCCACATTCCAAAAACATGGGTGGCAGGCTGATTAAACACTCGAAATTGTCCCTAGGTGTGAGTGCAAATGGTTGTTCGTTTCTGTGTGCCCTGCGATTGGCTGGCAACCGATTCAGGGTGTCCTCCGCCTACTGCCCGAAGACAGCTGGGATAGGCTCCAGCACCCCCCGCGACCCTAGTGAGGATCAAGCGGCTCGGAAGATGAATGAATTTCAAGCGTGGCAACTAGCCTGAAAAGCTAACACAAAAGTCTCCTCCTCCACTCATTGCTTCTTCTTCTCAAACAGCTGAACCCAAATGCACAAAACACAAGCTGGAGTAGATCCACACAAGTGTAACTCGTTAGCGGCTCGTAGCGACACCTTAATTCCTGCCATCAGACAAATAATAAGCCAGATAAAAAGACTAGCCAGTGCGAGACTAGTGTTAGCCGACATAACATTCTCCACCTTCGCTCATGTCCAACTTACATTTGGTCAACCTGCGAGTGTGTCAGCAAGCGTGACAAGCTAAGGCAGTAGTTTCCATCTTCATTCTGGCCCCCCTTCATAACAGTTCAAAAGGACGAACTGGAACTCATGCAACTGGTCGCAAAAGAGCCATATCAATGTCTAACTATATTGCAGTTAGCACAAGAAGCTAATGAAGCAGTCCACACCTTTACTAGGACCATTGCGATTTCTTGTTAATCAGACACAAACTTGTTTTTCCTCAGATTCTACGTGGAATTCTCCATGGAGTCACGCTCCCCTCACTGTACAGAAGAGAATCGGCCGCACACGCACTGGATGCGCTACTTCGCCGAAGGTTTCACGGTTTGCGTGGCGTGCCAGCCGCCCGCTATGCGCAACCACAGTGGTGGTTGCCAAAGAGACGGCCAGGAAATGAACAGGTTGGTGTCAGTGTTGTTGTGGAGCGCATATCGTGCATCTGGAAAATATTCACAGGGCTTCACTTATACCACATTTTGCGTTCCGGGCTTATTCCAAAATGGATTTTTAAAACTTCTTTAAAAGTAAAATACTAAGTAAGGACTCATATTTAAGTATTTACAGTCTTTGACGTACAACTCAAAAGTCGGTGCATCAGCATTTTAATTAAATTTGTAACAATGTAACCAAAAAAAAAATGCATTTCATTTTGAAGCAAGCCTGGAACTTAACCAAAAAGTTGGGTTCCAGTGTCATAAACATTTGTTTTGGCTCCAGGGATGCTGTGCTGCAGTGGCAGGCGGTGGGCAACCCCCGCTGCAGTGGCACTTGGAGGAGGATCCGCAAAACGCAACAGTGCAACTGTCCACCGCAGCACAGCTTCGTCTTCATCTGAACGACTCTGTCAAGGTAGCGGCGGTCAACTTACTGAGCATTTGATTCGGGAACCGTTATAAAAAGCCCCCCAAAGCTCGTAATATATAAAGACCCCCCCAACAGAACAACATCGCAATAACAAAATGGCCCCCGTGGACTTAACATATCTGCCAAAAGGGGCTGTAAAATATTAATATATTTTTTTTTAAATGACATGACATCTGTTGTTTGTTTAAATGATGTTCTTCACACGTTTTAATGTTGATTCATTCCAATCACATTTTCACTCTTCTGGATCATTAAACTGACAACAGAGATGGATGATTCTTATGAAAAACAAGGGGAAAAATAATCAAATGTAAGCACTCTCTGCACTTATAGTTTGACCACATCGAGTCAATGGCGAGTTAAATTGATGATTTTTTTAAAAAACCCGACTAATAACGGTCGAAAAACAACTTCCGCAAGAAACAGCCTCAGCACATCCTATAAGACCTCCGAATGCAATGTGCAAGAGTCCGCAATGTTTTTGGAGGACAAATCATGCCCTCTAGTGGTACAGAAACGTAACACAATTCCAATACAATAAAGAAGAAAAAGTGGACCCCCCTTTTTTATGCTTCTCAGTTCACTTTGTGGGTCCTTTCCAAAACCCTCCAGCGGTCCTTGAGCATCACGCCAGTGCGGTCCTCAAAGTCGTAATCCCTCAGGATTTGAGACCACTTGCCTTTGCCGTGTTGCCGGACACCCTGCACCAGTCTACTGTCCAGCTCAGATGTCCATTTCTAAAATACAAATAAATAAATACATCAATAATACAACCACAGATCAGAGGATCCTTCGTCGTGGGGCCAACTAACCCGAGGAATCCTCTTCTGTGCGACAACAGAATCGTTTATATCTGGGGAAAAACAGAAAAACAATCATTTCAATTTGTCATGGAACAATAGTAAAACATGTAATCAGGAATAACGTGCATGCACAATTAGCGGTGGTCAAAATAATGTGTTGTGGCTATTCAAAGGAACAGACTCACACACACACGCACACACACTGAATACCCTTTTTTCTCAGCGGTCTGATGCAGACTTGAGACTGCATGCGAGTGTCCAGGTCGCACACATTTATTTGGAGGGACCGAAGATTGCGTTTTGTCCTGGATGGGTGTGATAAAAATAAAGTCACATTGTTATTGTGATGTTTTTCAAGTTGGTCAACTGACCGGTTGCGTTTGTGTTTATGAACAGCAACAATACTTCTGAGTCATGGACAGGCGGGGTCAGACTGACCCGCAACGTAACAGTACTGGTAAATCAATTCTTATTAAGAGAATTACTTTGGCGTGGTCTCCTCTGATTGGTCAGCCTTGTCGTTGCCGGATAAGCGGACGTACTATGAGGCAGAAAAGTGCAAAATAGTTCAAATACGGCGATTTCTCATGATACATCCCGTAAACGCGATGTATTCGTATCATCAGGCTTTACTCACCCCGAGTGCCGTTTTTGCTTGACGGTCGGCCACAGTGACAGGAGATGCATCCAGCTGTGACGAATCTATGAGTCAAAGTTGCACCACGGATTTATATTTTATTGGGGAAAAACTTAAAAAAAAAAAAAAAAAAGGAAATCCGGCAAAAAGGAGAAAGCTAAACTCACTACTGTTGAACAATCTTCGTTTGGAGCCGCGGGCGCCTTTTGTGATGCCAAGTTTACGTTCTGGTCTGGGGGGGGGGGGGGGGGGGGGGATATGAACAGGTTCAATGTGCAATAGAACTGTTCTACATATAAACATCATTATTAATAGTTCTGATTGAATTTCTTTTAATTCCCTCTCAATGCTGCACTTTGTATTTGTACTTTGCCGAATGCTTCTGTTGTATTAATACAGCATGTCTGAATATTGCTGCTGGGACGGATTTGTTTCATTCAAGGGAGGAATAAAGTACTTTATGCACACACATATGCACTTGTATCTATCAATTGTGTTGACGTCACCACCAAATGTCAGACGAAGGACGGCTCCAAGCAAGAAGCAATTCTTAACTGCAGCAACATCCATAAAACGCCACAAGATGCCAGTATCCCTCTACGTACACATTCTTGCTCCCTTCTGCTAATAAATTGTGTGTGCATTGGGAGATAAGTTTTACTTTTGAATTTTTTGAATTTAAACTTAAATTTAAAAACAAACAAACAGCTATGCTAGACCGTTGTGAGACAGTCACAAAAGAATAACACAAGAAATATGAGCCTATTCTAACAATTTTCCGCACCTGACGTCATCTTTCGAGCTGTCGGCTTCCAGTGAGAGAGTGGTGTCCTCCAAACCTTTCATACTTTGCTCGTCCGCAGCGCTCGACACATTCAAGGACAATAGCTCTGCGGACGACATTTGTGGTCACGGTGTTGATTAAAAAGAGGCGTCGCAAAAAAAAAAGCTTGAATGCGGGAACTCACCGTTTACAGATTGCCATCGGAGGGACACGCGCGGCTTCCGGGCCGTGTCGATTTGAGGATTTGGTTTGGTCCTACGAGAATGTGAAAGGCAACGAAATGACAGAAACAAATCTAAGGCAACTCTGATAGGTGTGCGCTGGAGAATGAGTTCAAGATTTATGATTCCCTGTGGTTAAAATGTGTTTGTAAATCTAAAGTAGGCAGACTTTTTTGGGGCGATTTGGCTGGAACAACAGATGATTTCCTACTTTGTCTCCAGCGTTGAGTGGTCCGAGATGGACTTGACCTCTTTTGCCGCGGCGTCCGAAGCGTCGATACTCTGGGACAACCGGACCACCTTAATGGCTTCCTGGAAGACAGGACACACACATTATAAATGATTACAACTCATATTCTACCTTTCCAAACCCATTAACTTTTGCATTAAATGTTTTGAAGCTGTGCCAAATGAGGCTCGCCACTTAACCGCGGCCGTCGAGGCTGGACCTTGGGCCAGCGCAATTATGGAAAAACACCCGTGACAGCCTAATGATGAAATGAAAAAGCGACACATTTGCCCTAATCGCGAGGGCAGGAAGGGTGTGGCCATATTAGTTGGCATCGGCTGGTTGGTTGCCCTTCCAAAATATCGTAAGGCCAAATTAGTGGCGGCCAAGATAGCATTTTGGCTCATGATGCAAGATATTTAATACCGCGTTAAAAGTTGGTTCCTTTAAATAGGACGACACAATGCCGCGTAGGCTCTAATAAATTCTGTTGCGGACATTTATACGCTCCTAAATGAATTATGTTAAAAACATTAACTGAAATGAAAACATAAAGAGGAAAAGCACCAGTTTTAAAGGTCAGAACATACCATGGATATTGATTTTCCTCCAATTTTGTTTTGAAAATTGTAACAACAAGGGGAAAAAATGTGCGTATATTATTATTATATCAGACTATTTTATTTGAATTGGAAGTTTCTCTCAAAAGTCTCCATACTTTTAAAAGGAAGAAAACAAGTGAAAATGCTTTGTTTTATTTTTCCCTTTTTTCAAATGAAATGAAATTACAGTAAGGAATGCATTCATGTTATGAGATTAAATCTAAAAAAAATAAAATAAAATAAACAGCTTGGATAGTCTGCGGCACGACCGCGACGAAAAATGGCTCGTAAACTGGATGGATGGATACAAGGAGAAAAAAACTAGATTTAAGGGTAAGAAAATAATAAGAATGCAACCCACTCTTTTAAATAAATCATGTTTCCTCCCCCGCATTTAAAATCTGGAAAGAAAACTGAACAAAAAAGAAAACATACTTAACTGACAGAAAATCCTCTTTGAAATCAAAAGTTAAGGAAAAAAAATGAAATGTGAAATTACAATGAAAAAATAAAGACCGATTACAATTCATTTTAGTGGCAAAAAATAGTAAGTATTCTCTTTTCTAGCTGTGTTAGCTTGGTTCCCACGAGCCTTGATCCGTACCTGCCCTGCCTCTATTGAGTTCCGATTTACAAGTACGGTTTACAATTACAAAAAAAAAAATTATAATAAAAAATAAAATTAGATTTAAAAAAGCTCTGAACTTCCCCTGTAGGTTGAGGAAATTCTCGTCTAGTCCAAACCAAGGTTCAAAGTGGCAGAAAAGCAACGTGGGGTGGTGTGCATACCTTGAGAAGGAAGTCTGACGGATTCCTGACCAGGTAGGCATCAAGGAAGGTCTGCACCATCTCCAGCAGTCGATTGAAACTGAACACGGTGAGGAAAGGGTGGTAGATGTCCATCTGTGCCACGATGTTGGAGAGCTTGGCTGCCACTTTTTGCGGGTAATCAACATGTTCTTTGAACCAATTGAGGGCGCCCCATGCCTGCGTTCTTTGGCCTTTCTCCAAACACACCGCAACAGACTAACAGAAGACACAGTAAGACATGAAACAACAGAATCCAGATGGGACATGAATGCAACAGTGGTGGGGAAGCCATTTTCAATTTTCTGAAGAAATTATCTTGTTTAGAAAAAATACAAATAAATAAATACATTTAATTATTGTTCCCCCCCACTACTCTCACGATTTGTTCCAAGCCACCCGCCTTTTTGAAAATCACCTGTATGACGAGGTGAACTCTGATGTTCTCAAACAAGCTTTTGTCCTGCACGGCATCTTTGAGGTGAAACCATGTCTTGGCTGCGGACATTAGTGGCATCACGGCATCCTCGTCCTCAAATCGGGCACCTAGAGGTGAGGTGATGAAAAGCGATAAAGGCAAATGAAAGGTTGCACTGCTAGGCAGAGTCTGTAGTGGGTAATCTCACCCAACTGTTTTCCTTGCATGACACGGGCGAGGAAGGCGCAGATTAAGGTTTTCTCTTGTGAGCTTCCTCCTTCAAGTAACGGCGTCTGAAAAATTGCTTTTGGGAGAGGGGGAAAAAAGGCCTTTACATCAGTATAAATTCATCAGATGTGATGTTGAATTTGTTTAAACACGTGCTGCTGATCCCCGCAAGCAACAGTGTCACCTCATCGCTGACTGTCTAACAGGTGAGCCAGTTATTATCAGCTACCTCCACACTTTCATTTGCTGACACCCAAGTCACTCACCAGCCTTCTTCACCGCTGTAACGTCAAGAGAACCGTTTGGTATTTTGGTCCGTATGAGTTTAATAGATTTGTTTTTCGCCGAAACTAGTAAGACAATCAGATTCGTTGGAGTTGGAGACATATTAAGAAATAATGAAGTCATGTTGTTGTACTGCTCTAATTGAAGGCATTTTGAAATTAGAATTTCTCCCAGGAGATGAGAGAGGGCACAATTTAGAGAAACGTTACTTAAAACGTATTTTATGGTGAACATAACAACAGTATATATTTATCGTTTGAACATAATAAAATGAATCATAAAATTAGCCCTTCCCCCAAGGCTTGTAGTAGTAACAGCGTGCGTCAAAATGGGGCAACCATGCCTGGTAAAAATTGTCGTCAAAATAACATTTGGCCCAGTTTCTCTGTGTTTGAAAGCATTACTCTTAATACTGTGGCCAGTGTTGTTTCTAAGGGTGCTTGAAAAGTCGAAAAATGGGATCCTTGTGACACTTTTGGTGTCGTGAGAATACCCGAGTCGTTTTAACTTGTTAGCACAGTTTACAATTTACTGCAAGTTGAGTCGATCATTCAAGACTAAATACAAATCACGCGTCACGGTTGCATTTGCAAAGTCAAATCAAACCTCAAATCGAGTGTGAAGTGAACAACTTTACATTCATAAGTCGAGATGGCGCAATTGAAGGCATCGTGATTCCTCTCTTTAAAACGACGACAAATGGCGGAAAAAAGAAAGTCCAGAATCCACTTGGAGGCCACAGCAGCGAGCTCGCCGGTGTTGGGATCTTCTTTAGTCGTTGTTTTATCGGTGTTACTGTTGTCTTTGGGGTTTCCTTGTTGCTCCATGTTTACATTCTCTCGTTCGAGGAGGACTCAGTCTGCAATCCGCTTCTTGAATTTTCAGCGGGAAACGCCAACGGCTGAGGTTGGTTGAAAGTCATGCGGAAATCTGTAGCGCCCCTGACAGTCTCGGATGAGCAATTACAAGTGCTCGAACGTGTACCTGTATCGTTATTTTGGTAGGAAGATCAATAAATACATGGAAAAAAATAACAGTCACTGTTTTTAGTTTTATCATATAGTGTCATACTACTATATTTCATACTTGATGTAAAGTAGATCATGATGCGACCGATTGTTAAAATTGGGAGGAAATATGAAAATATATATTTTTAAAATGTACAAAAAGATAATACAAATTAAAATAGAAAAATCAAATTTCCGTAAAAAATAGACTGGAAAATAAGAAAAGAAACATTATATTAAATACGCAAAAATGAATATTTGCAAAATACAAAATGGGCATTCAAATAAAAATTCAAGTAAATAGTACTGCGATTTATCCATTTTGTGTTCATATTGCATTTAATTGAAAGATGTTTGTTGTTTTTTTTCTCTTTCTTCTTTCTTCTTTCTACATACATTCTTGACTGCTGGAGGCTGTAAATTTCCCCAGTGTGGGACGAATAAAGGATATCTTAAATGAAATCACTGTAAAATACAAAAACCCTACATACATAACAAAAGTAAGTCTCGTAGATAAATGCCGTTTTTAATTTTTAAATAATTTTTCTCGATTTATTTTTAACTGAGAGATCAGAGTAATTTGACTATTTTTTGAGCCACACGACCATTTTTTGTGCTTACAGTACTCGCGTGTGCTACTGACCCCTACTGTTGGATGACGGTACGACACTTCACATCAAGTCACGTTGGCTTCCTTGCAACGTGCCAACTAAGCAACACTTCGGCTCAAAAGTTACGTTACCTATTTTTACATATAATTTTAAAAATAAAACGCCATTACAAATAAGTCATTAAGTTTTATTTTGTTAAATATAACAACTACGGATGGGTCCGACTGATCACATGCATTACTAATGGCAATGTTTGAAGGGCACGGCACTGGCCAGGCTCGAATGGTTAAAAAAGAAAACAAGCCAGATATTTATACAGCGGAAAATGCATCCAAACACCACTTGTTATATGTACATTTATTTGTTATTCTGCATATGCTAACAGACTTGGTGATGGCGGGGCAATACGGAGACACATCGACAAGTGTTCTGCGACCACATCATCCTATGGACTACAACATGCATACAAAGATGTCGCTTTAGACAGAAACTGTATGTGTGTGTTTGTGATCAGGAATCATTCTCTCAGAGAAAATAAAAGACACAAGCTATCAGAAACACCCATGGTAATGTCAATGTGGGAAAGCTGCATTTGCGCGAAACAAAAAAAAACGTGATGCGCAAAGTCACCGACAGACGGGATACAGTTGTTACATTACATACCGGAACGGAAGTATGGTGGCCCAAAAGGGACAATAACACAAGCCACGCTACTCCACTGTCTTGAAGGGGAGTCAACACATACACAGAAACTTGGATGCAACACAAGTGGGCGTATCCATTCAATTCCCCCATCGGTCGGCCCTGCTGGGGGGGGGGGGGGGGGGGGGGGGGCACCGTTGAGGTCGGAAGTGCTCAGAGGTTCGGTTCGACATCAATGTGTGAATGTGATTGAAGGGAGAGTGAAAGACAAAAAGCATCCAGTTATAGAAAACCTGAGAAATTAATTGCATTAATTGTATCCATTACAAGACCTGATTTCTACTATAAAATTAGACTATCTGTACAGCGCCACTCTTTCTCTATTTTTTCTCTTTCTAACTACACAAAAATGAGCCACTACCTTCTCATATGTGGTTATGAAAAGGTGGCATCCAATCTGTGGTCGTGCTCCATTCTGAGACTTTTTTTTTGTTTTTTTATTTATTTCTATTTTTTTAATTCAAAAAAATATAATTATTCTCCTCCAAAAGACACAAATGGAGTGTGAGTGTTTTTGAGTCATTTGGCCTAATTTGGATTTCTGTCTGTCATTGTTTGGGTGCCTGACAGTACATAAACAGTCAATAAATAAATCGAAATCTATTTCAGTAGTTCAGTTCAAAAAGTGACACCCGTATTAGTGCACAGATAAAGAAAGAAACTGAATTCATAATCTTTAATGCTGCAATTTATTTTATTCTGATAATACTTCTGTGCCTGCTGTGGCCACTGGGAGGCAGTATAATACCGTCACGTAAATACTCAAGAAGAAGACGACTGTCTGGGGCTCAGTAAAACTCTATAAAATTAGACTTTTTTTTTCTCTCGAAAGGACAACAGTTTTTGTTTAAATATCTGTTACTTAAAACGCTCCAAAACCGCGACTACTAATGCTATCGTTAGCATGTTAGCAACGTTATGTGTTTGTTTTGACAGTAAACGTGACCAGTGCAAAATGTTGTCCTAAATTTAATTAAAAGAAAAATGCTGGCGCACAGATGCGCTTCAATTTCAAGACGGAAAAAATTAGATTGATTTGTATACAGTCTGTAAAAGGTGACCAAAGAAAAAAAAATCTAAACAAAATTTCACTGTGTGTAGTCACTGAGCTTCACGTTTCTAATTGAACTGCTGAAATAAAATTCCTATCATATTAAAAAAGCAAAAGAAAAAGAAATAACCACCAAATTTTCAATTACTCTGTGGTGAAATTCTCTTGTGTCCATGTAATACTGTTTTTTGGCCTCATATTAAAGATAGAACAGTGGAAAAATACATAGTCACTTGTCTGTCTGTACAAATCCCCCCGTAGACCGAAGAAAATAAAGTGCCACAATTTTAGGCCTGCATAGTTTTTGCAGTAGTTGACATAGTATATTGTATATATATCATATAATACACAATATATCTTGTACTTTCAGCACACCCGCTCTCTTTTTCGTCCGTGTTCATGACAAGACAGACAAAAAAACAAAAAACAAAATTAAAAATAAAGACAACCACAAACATGCATTTTGTACATACAGCCACGAGTCGCAAAAAAATTCAGCCATAAATTGGAATTGAAAGGCAACCAGAGATGCTCTCTGTCGGCGTGAAGAAATCAAGAACAGAATAAATTAAATTTACACACACACACACACACACAAAGAAAAAATACAAACACAATTATTAGGAAGCTAAAAATGTAACCCTCCTGTTATGTTTGCTTCTCTGGGACAGCAATAATCTTCTTGCATTCATTTGACACGTGACATTTAATTATCCAGAAGTGTCCAAAAAAAAGGGAAAAAAAAGAGTGGGGCAAATCCCAATAAAGATTATTAATATTAAATTATTAATCCAAGCAGAAGAAGCTTCCTTTCCCCCAAAAAGCACTTTTAAAAAAACGGGTCAACACAAACGGGAGGCTTGTATAAAACTAGAGCTACAGTGCGAAAATTACATGACGTATATTCGTGTCTTCGACACAAGCTTATCTGTGTATGTGATTTGGTCCATTGCTATCTGAAGGAATATTTTTACTAAAATTGCCAAACTAGATTCAGTTACATTATAAAGCTTATAGATGTTGTAATTCATAAATAGTCTTCATAATAATTGCTTTTTTTATGGCTCTCAATCTACTGCTGAATTATTGGAAGTGATTCAAATCCTACCACTGTAGAACTACGTTTTTTGAACAATAAGCTTTTTTTTGGGTTTGTTTTAATTTACCAATAACTTTGAAAAGATAAATAGATACGCTGGAGAGTACATGATTCATTTCGAACCATAAAGCCGATGCGTATGGCTACAAGAGTCTTGATAAAGATGCTAAATCCAGACTGGGAGTTTTGTTTGCGTGAAAAACCTGCACCAAGTTTTTTTGATTTACAGGTAGCATCATTCTGTTTTTTTCATGTTTTTTCTCTTCCGCCTTTACAAACAAATTCCTAATTTTCACTTCCATTATTTCGATTTGTGGCGTCACGGTGGGCGACTGGTTAGCAGGTCGGCTTCACAGTGCTGAGCTTGTGGGTTCAATTCCGGTATCGACTTTCATGTGTGGAGTCTGCATGTTCTCCCTGTGCCTGCGTGGGTTTTCTCCGGGTATTCCGGTTTCCTCCTACATTCCAAAAAAATGCACCGTAGGTTAATTGTTTACTCTAAATTGTCCCGAGGTGTGAGCATGAATGGTTGTTCGTCAATGTGTGTCCTGCGATTGGCTGGCATCCGGTTCAGGATGTACCCCGCTAACTGTCCGAAGACCGCTGGGATAGGCTCCAGCGACCCTCGTGACGATAAGCAGATTAGAAAATGGAGGGATGGATGAATATTTCGATTTGTAAACTTATTTTTGGGAGACAATTGTGCTAAACAGTGAGCCACAACCTCTCTAAAATCAAATGTGTCCGTTACAATTACCAAAATGTTTTTTTTGTTTGTTTGGGTTTTTTTTTTTGCTAACTAATTGAGTCAGTGATCGAATACCATAACAAAAATTTACACACGCACAAACATAAATTACAGGGTCATCACGAGAACACTTTGCATTTTCCACAGAAGGTAATCAATGATATGTTATTTTTAATAAATAGGTCGCTACAACAGTTGTCCTGCCCCATTTTTTTCACATTGCTAACAATGGTACCGTCCTTTTTTTTTTTAAATATTTTTTGCGTGCAATGTCATTGCCTTTCATGTCCAAGTATTTACACAGCAAACAAAGCACCATAAAAGATGAGTCTTTTTTTTTTTTTAATGCGTGCTTATTTACAGATCACTTTATCTGTGCAATGGAAAAGGAGGTTGTCTTTTATGTACAAGCGGAAACTGTTTCCACCCGTGGGTGGATTCCTTCAGGATAGCAGTTTGTCAGGGCGTTACACAACGACACAAGTAAAAGGGACTTGCCATGCCATGCAGAAACATCGCCTCAAGGGGGCTTTCTCGCAATCACATGCTGGTCTCGCAGGTGGGCGAGAGCCCGCTGTCCCCGGGTGTCAGGTGGATGTCAGACGTGAAAATGTGGTTATCTACTTTGTGTCCGTTTTGGTCGGATTCCCCGTCGCCCGGTCCGACCACGCCTTGGCGACAGTTTTGCGACGTGGCCCTGGGCGACCGAGGCACGCCAGTGGCACCGGCCACCTCCATCAGATGGTTGCCCGAGGATGGGCCCTCGTCACCGGGTGGGTCGTCCACCAACGGGCCGGTCTCCCCCGCCTCGTCATTATCATCGTCCTCCTCCGCAGCCTGGATAAGAGCTTCCGAGCTGGCCATGAGAGGTGACGTCTCCCCATCTGGCGACTCTTCCTCGAGGATGCTGGAACTAATGTCTCCAGGAGACGTGGTGCTGGGTGGCGTCGGCGGGCCCTCGGGCGACGTCTTCCCCACTTTAATTTTAAGAGGGTTGTTCCCGCGAAGAGATTTCTGTATGTTCTCCACCGCGCTAGTGAAACTCTCACCTTCCTCTATATGGAGTTCCGAGCCGTCACCCCGGTTAAGAGATTGGTAAAAGCCGTCTTTGAGGATGTCGTCCGAGGAAAGCTGAACCGCCGTTCGATGGAGGGGCGAAGGTACCTGGAGGTGTCTGGTCTTGGCTCCATCCACCGCCTTCATCTCCAGCTCTTCCTTGAGGGTGATCTCGGGGCTGTGGGACCTCTTAGGTGACCCCGGGCCGGCAACGGTGGTGCTCAGCGTGCTCATGGAGCTGGCCGTGTGGAGGTTGGTGAAGGACTGGGACTTGGTCATCTGGTTGTACAGCTCCTCTAGATTCTGTACGTTGAGGTGCTGCGGGGTTTTGCTCGTCCACCGCGGACTCCCGGTGGTGGTGACGGTGATCCGGTGCGGGGAATTCGGCGCGGCCACTGCGTTCTCCAGGGTCCTCTTCTCTGGCGACTTGAGGTTGGTTTCCGAGGTGGCCAACCTGGTGGAACCTCCCCAGCGGTTAGGTGACAGGTGGTTGTCCAGAGAGGTTTTATCCTCCCCTCTCTCCACCACGACATCCATGAGCTCCATACTCCGGGCAAAGGCGTCTTTCAGGTTCATGGACACGATGCTGCCGTTGCGCTTGGCTCTCTCCAACGCCTCCCGCCTCTTGATGGCCTTCTCCTGTCTCTTCTGCTCCTTGTAAAACTCGGAGAAGTTGTTGACAATGATGGGAATGGGCAGGGCGATGACCAGTACCCCTGCGATGCAGCACAGCCCGCCAACGATCTTTCCGGGTAACGTCTGCGGGTAAATGTCACCGTAGCCCACTGTGGTCATGGTAATGGTGGCCCACCAGAAGGAGGCGGGGATACTGGTGAACTTGGTGGCGTCTTCGTCTTTCTCGGCAAAGAAAACCAAGCTGGAGAAGATCATGATGCCCATGGCGAGGAACAAAATGAGTAAGCCCAGCTCGTTGTAGCTCCGTCTCAACGTGAACCCCAGAGACTGGAGTCCCGTGGAGTGCCTGGCCAACTTGAGGATCCTCAGTATCCTCATGATCCGGAATATCTGCACCACACGCCTCACGTTCTGAAACTTGAGTACGCTCTTGTTGGACTCGGTGAGGAAAATGGTGACGTAGTAGGGCAGGATGGCCAGCAGGTCGATGACGTTGAGTGGACCCTTGAAGAACTTCCACTTCTTGGGTGAGGAGAGGAAGCGGAGGAGGTACTCCATGGTGAACCAGGCGATGCACACGGCCTCCACGTGCGCCAGCTGAGGGTTGTCGTTGGCGTGGCCAAACTCGTCCTTCTCCTGAAGCTGCGGCAAGGTGTTGAGCGATAGCGCGATGGTGGAGAGGACGATGAACAGGATGGATAAGATGGCCAGAATCTGCAGAAACATAGACATACGTAAGACCGCATTAATGGCTGTCCTTTAAGAACTCATTCAGTACCAGCCAATTCTAGACCAAGTCTGAAAAGACGTTTAAAAACGTCTTTGGGAGTAAATGAGTTAAATACAACTTCTGAAGCTTGTTCAATAAGTGATTTAACTTAAGATATCCTTTATTCGTCCCGCAATGGGGAAATTACAACCATGGTATGCCTCTGATCTAACTTCTGAGCCAGAAAATGTGTAGGTCAGTCTATCTCTAAGAATACTTTCACAGCAGAGTAACCGACATGTCAACTTTGAACCTATTGTGTCTCTGATACCATCTCCGATGTAGGTGAACTCAACTCTGACAAACCTGTGATACAATACCCAAAGCGGGTATATTTACACAGTGACTTCAACTCTGTTATCCCTTTGATCCTAACTCTAAACCAGAAACGTTTGTGGTTCAACTTTGACCTTGTTCTGCCTCTGATACTTCTTCCAAAGCCGATAAATTTAAAGATCGACTTTGATCCCGGTATGCTACGGGTACGACCTCCATAGCATCCAAAATTCGCACGTTGATGCCTTTGATGATCCAAAAAGTATCCAGTTCGACTTCGATCCGGTTCTGCCTCTGAAAGACCCGATACCACATCTGAAAATGTCAAATTTGCCCGGCAGTGCTGCTCTACACTCAATGTCTGATTTGGATCGTAAATCAAGCCTGTTTGTGTTTTTGTAAAAGTCCTGTCTTAAAATCTCTCCTGCATTGTCTGTGCTGACATTTTCTTTTTAATTAACTTGTATTTATTTAAAAGTTATCCCAATGCTCAAACAAAATCCCAATAGTCTGACAATTGTCATCGCGGTTGTTAAAACCCAACAACTCTTCAATGTCAAAAGCGAAATTAAGTTGAGAGTTGACATTGTGTCGACTTCAAATTGGATATTATGACTCGTGCAACAGTGACTCGGGCGATTTCCATTGGGCAAAGTCGATGTGTATAAACAAAATACAAGAGGCAAGGAATAAATGACGCGAATCAAAAGAGTGAGTGAAGGTCTGAGCACAAACCGCGCTGCAGGCGTGCTGCTGAATGATAATGAGTCCGGTCGTATGCAAAATGAATATAAAACATGGCCAAGGATAGAAATGTGGATTAATGTCGCCTGTTAAGGTAAGACCTCGATGACGGACGAAAAAAGTCATCGCAACTTAATCTAAATGCAGTGATTAGAATTGCATTTAAATTACGGTCTGATGACACTAATCTATTTTTGAACAATCTGTGTTACATAACAGTGCAATTGTATTATAGCGCCACCTGTTGGCTGGAAAAGGAAAAAAAAGGAAATTTGAGTGCCATAAAAAAAAAAAATCACATTGGCCTGATCCCAGATAATAATAAAAGTTCCTCATAATGCCGCTGTCTGCCTCGGCTCAGATTCTTTTCCCACGGATCTGAAGATAAAAAGAAGCTTTTGTCCCAGAGAAGCTTTATGGCGTCAGTTTTAAGGATGTCGTCTTAGCAACTCTTGAAAGAGTGCTTTGGGCGGGAAGTCACTCTCAAGGCATTCTTTCACACGCAGACGGACGGAACGGCTGATACGGCATTTATACGCCATTTATCCAGAACGCAATCAAATGGGTGCAAATTGTACGACAGTTGGTTTTGGGAGAAGTGAGTGTCAGGTGACAAACGACCCACACCAACTCAACAACACCTAACCTGCCAAATTAGCATGTCGACTTGGACCCTGATTTGCCTCGGGCACAACCTGTGGTACCTCTACTTACAAAATTAATTAGTTCTGGAAGAAATTTCTGAACTACAACATTTTGTAAATAGAGACATGTTTTCCATGTAAATGCCCTAATCCGTTCCAAGCCCCCCCCAAAAATACCATACTCTATGTTTACCTTTTGTCTCTTGAAATGTATATCGTAACAAGAAGCAAAATTTTCCAATTGAGGCGTTTCACAACTTAAAAATTTCGTATGAAGAGACGTTTCGTAAGTAGAGGTACCGCTGTACTCTGATACTACCACTGAAGGCAGAAATCGTCAATTCCGTTATGGCTCTGAGACTAACTCAGAAGCCGCTAAATGAGTGGATTGACTTTGACCCAGTTTTGCCTCTGATTCTACAGCCGACTTTTTATGCCACCGATACTACCTACAAAGCCCAAAAATCTGCAGGTCGACTTCGACTTCGTTCTGGCTCACACAAAACCATCATACCTGGTATATTTTCTGGTACACCTTGACCATATGATCCCTCTGATACTCTCTCAGCACCTAGCAAATTCCCAGCTTTCCCGAAGCAGTCTGAAAGGGGCTTTAAAGAGCCGTTCTCTTCTGTCTGGCAGCGCCCCAAAGCTGCCGAAAAGGTTCAGTGCTCAAGCATTTGTTTTGGACTCGATCCATTGTGTTACACGACACAGATGTGAAGCAAACAAGATAGGTGTCATGGCGTAGGTGAGGAAATGTCACTCGCTGAATGCTGATGAGATAAAAGCGATTATCAGCTCAGAGGGGCAGCTTGAGGCCAGTCCGACATCAATTCAGTCACCTTACGCACAACGTCTTGAGATGGATGGCGGGGTGTCGCTGTCATGACAACTGATCGACTTCCACGAAAGGACAACTTTAGACCATGACTTGAGACTCAGATGCTTTGAAGCAGTCTGCCTGAGCATGAAATGGCTCTTTCCTGTCTCGACTTTGAGTCTGTGCTTCCCCCTCGCAAGTCAGGCACTTTGCTGGCCAATGTTGACAAAGTAATGCCTCCAAAAGTCGGAACATTCACAAGTTGATATTGACACAGGTACGCCTACATCTTGTTTTGAAATCAGAAGTCAAGAATAATGGCTTGTTCAAATATTGTTATGTATTAGATATGACAATTTGGTTCAGACTTTAGCAAGAATCACGGAAGTTGACATGCTTGATTTACTTTCGAGGGCCACATAAAATGATGTGACGGGCCAGATCTGGCCCCCGGGCCTTGACTTTGACATCTGTGAACTAGAAAGATAACACTTGCTAAGTTCTCACTTTGCGTTGAAAAAAATTGAAGCCGTTTCTCGGCGGTAATCTTTTAATTGATTTATTTTTTTGGCGGCAGAATCAATCGAGACGATGGCTTATGGTACTGTGCATCGATCCCGGTGTGTGTGTGCGCGCCATTTCATCATCTGGCAGTTTGGTGACCCCATTAACTAAGTAGTGTTAAACCAATGAATTACCGCTGTAGATGGATTGACCACCCTGAGCTCCCTTCATTAATCTGGCCTAATGCCTGCCGTGTGTTTGGAGGGTCCTCACAGGGTTGTGTTGGAAATAGAGACTGAACATGGCAGCCGTCCAGAAACCTACAGCAAGGCAGAAAATGGGCTATTTTAGTGTCGTCTTCATTCCAAAGGTGTCGTCTGGAACGCATAATTGACTTCATCAAGCAGCCTAAACGAAAAGAGTGCTAAATGGATGGGTCCAAGTTAATTCCTAGAAACTGGGACAATACATGACAGAATGAGATGAAATAAATGACTTGCTTAGGAGTCCGTCTGGCTAACCAGTCTTGGGTGTGTAGCACATATTACGGCAGAAGGGTTATAAATTCACGGGTGGGCTTCGCCTCTGTAATACATCTGATGCTACCTCCAAAGTTGGCCAATTTGTAGATTGACTTCTAGCCTTATATGCTTCTGACACTACTTCCGAAACCTTACTGTTAGCAACACAAATCACTACCTAGCGTGAGAAGCTAACGCAGCAGTCGACACCATCACTCAATCCATAATCCAATTCCTATCTTCTTACTGTCGTGTTTCTTTCCAACTCACTGGCAAACTTCCTAATGGGGCCCTTCCCCACTTTTTTCACTGCATACTTTTGTAATCATATCATTCAAAGACCTGAGAAATACTTTGGGCATGTTTGTGGGCACAAACAGGAAACTGAGCAGGCTCTTATGAAATATTTATGAACATCTTTTCTGGGGTGCAAACATGCCAGTCAATGGGGGCCATGTCACCAACGTGCCATCACGGCTTTGGTAAATCGATGCAGTGTTCATAAATTATCATAACTGCACTGGCCAGTCCCTGTAAGTATTTATTATTATTATTTTTTACACCTTCAAATGTCTCCTCATCTGTCTTTTAAATATGAACATGATGCCAACCGGATGTGAGCGATGTGCTGACCAGAGCGCAATGAAAGCACTCTGGCCAGCTGAAAGATTCATGAGAGCCATGCTAAGCTAACCAATAAACGCTGAATTTGTAAGCTAGCGAGGCCATTCCCCGCTTCCGCCCTCCTCAACGAAATTTAGCCGTGCGGCTGTGATAGCGGTGGATATTTAAAGCCGCTCAATCGATGGCTATAGGGACGTTGCTGTCTAGCCTCTTATTTCGCCTTCTCAAATGACTCCTGTACACGTTGAACTCGGCGGAGCAACATCTGTACAAACAAAGCTTCCTTTGCTGACTCTGCACTTTTTACATCACATCCTCGAAACGCCCTCAAAGCCAAATCATTTGAAGTTCAACCGCTATCTTTTTTGCTGATATCAGATGGTAAGTATAGAACAATAAATGGACCTTAAATGGCACATTTTCTGGCGGAAAAATATGATGAGAACAACAGAAAAGGAAATGAAATTTACAGTCACGGGGAAATTATGGGAGCCAAAAAAATGAAATTAAAATATTTTGGAGGTGTTTCAAAATGTGGAACAATTTGGACTTCAACCTAATGTTCTGGAAATGAAAAGGGAACAGTATGGATTGTAAGCGCAACCAAAATGTCTTGGAAAAAAAAGATCAAAACATCAAAATTTGGAATTCAACAAAATGTTTCCAAAAAAATGGGGAGAGTGTGAGGAAGTGTACGAAGCCAACTATGTTTACTACCCGAGACAAGCTGCTTTCTTTGCTAATAAGATCCTTCCCTCCCTTCTCCTATCAGTGATATGTTCGCATGAATAAATGCATGAGCCACGCTGGCACCGGAGGAGCAGCAACAGATGATTGGCACAGGAACCCGAAACATGGGGCGGAGAAAAATAGCCTTTCTGGTTAATAGAGGGTATCAGTGATGTCAAAAAGGGGTGGAAAAGTTTGGTGTTCAGTCAAATGAAATCAAAGCTTCTTGCTAAATGAGATTAATTTGTACTATTTAGAGGAGGTGGGGACGGAGAAAAATGAGTGTGCCGACTTGAAAATTTGACCTAATTATCCACTAAATGCAGTTTATGGGGATCATTCGTGGTGAGTTAGGTGGGTATATCGTGACTCGTGGAGGGGCGCGCAACCCGAGTTGGTGTGCTGAAGGGGGCGCAAGCTTAAAAGAATTGAGGGAATGACATGAAATCGACATCGCCATAAATTCAATCATGCAGGAATTCAATCATGGTGCTTCGGCTGGGGGTGCGGCAACACTTTTAGGGGTGTTTTGAAAGTGGGTGCGTGGCTTAAAAAGTCTGGTAAAGGTTGTTCACAAGAGAAGAGTAGAAGAAGAAGAAAAAAAACCGTATTTGTCTCACAATGGAGAAATTTACAAAAAGGCTTTTATTTGGCTGGAAAAGTTGGGTTTTCAAGGATTGGGGTGCGCTGACTATGATGCAGCGTTGAAGCGGGTGCGAGGTCTAAAATGATAGGGGGAGGTTGTTCTGTGACATGAAATCAATGTAGCTAGGAGCTAAAATTGTTTTTTTTGTTTTTGGGAAAGAGGTTGTGGTGCCTCAGATAGGGGTGCACCAACTCTCTTGGAAAGTAGAAGAGGCTGTGTGGTCTAATTTTTTTTGGGAAGGCTCTTCTATGCCAGAATATATGTAGCTATAAGCTAAACAGGCATTTTTTTGCTGGACGGGAATGAAGTTGTGGTGCCCTGTATGGGGGTGTGCCAACTCAGTAGGGGTGTAGAAAAGGGTGCGTAACTTGAAAAAACTCTAGTAAAGGCTGTCCAGAAACAGGGCTAAACTTTTTCTTTTGTGTGGAAATGTGACTGAATTTCCAGTGATGATGTGGGGTGCACCAACTTTGTGTGCTATGAAGGCTGGGACATTACGATACACGCAGGTGCGCGTGTATTTTTGTGCGGCCGGAACAAGCCTTCGCCAGAGTTCTAATGCTCCCATTAATCATTTTTATCACATGGAACGCACAAGACCTCAAGGAAGTGGACGGCCTTTAAAATCCTAATAATTCCCCACGCGCCGCACAGAGAAAACACCATAAAGAAAAGAGGTGCGCATGGAATTGGCGGTGAATTATATCACCATTAAAGCAAGAGGTAAATCCTTTCAATTCCTCTCAGATTCTAACAAATGATTCCCCAGTGACATGGACTTGTTTGGTTTTGAAAAGAAATATATTCCTTTGAACGATGACTATCTGTTTGCCGATAACTGTAATGACTCTGTGATGTACAATCACGGTGAGGTGCGCGCAACCCTGCGAGCGCATAAAGGCCCCCCGAGGGTGATTGAGATTAAAAGTTTAATGTTTTTCTGACCAATAACACACAACAAAGCCATTTTGCATACAGTGTCATTGATTGAAACACAAATAGGACAAACATACCCAAACATTTTAAGATGCACACCCCTTTTTTTTAAAAAAAGGGGACACACCCACATCATGGGTAACTCACATCTACCTGCTAAAACAAATCCAAACGAACTTAATTTAGTGTATGATGATTTGATGTCACACAGCAACCAGTCCCAGAAACTTAAAGCTGCGCACCACCTTCAACACACCATGAGAGTCGGCGCACCCCAGTTCGGGCGACTCCTCTGTATTTTTGCCCCAAAAGTCACATTATAGCTACTACCGTGGTTTTACCTCATACATCAGAGTCTTTCGAAATCATTTTCAGCCTTGCACCACTTTCAAGAAACCGACAGAATTGGTGCACCCCTATTCAATAAAACCCAAATTCCAGAGCGGCCAAAACAAACAAATAAACAAACAAATAAACCCAGTTTAGCTTATCTACATTACATACAACGTTTTTTGAGCGAGGGTTGAACGATCGATAGGGTTGTAACGTAACAATTTCTCCACCAGGTGGCGGAACCACACTCTAAATCCGATTTTTCACTTCCTCTTGTGAACCGTCTCAAATGTGTCCGGTGGGAGAGAGGCGTGCGGTTGTCTCAAATCGCGCACCCATTTCAAGTTTAACGACACCACCCGGAAGATTTCAGTCGCCACTGCGGTGCCTTCCCACTGAAGCGCATTAGGCTAATGCCCTGCTAAGTGATTCCTCGGATGTGTTTGCGGCCATAGCAAAGAAATTACACGATACATCATTGCAAATACATTTAGGCTGCAATCTCATTGTTGCAAATGTAGAATGTGATAGGGGTGCGGCAAATTTGTGGAGGCGCTGAAGCGGGTGCGCGGTTTAAATTGTTTGGCAATCGCGCTTCTATTATGTAAAAAAAGGATAAACAGGCTTTTGGGGGATTTATCTTAGGCAGAGGTGTGCTCTGTTCAAAGTGTCAGAGTGTGCATGTGTGTGTTTCTACCAAATTTTAACAACATAGTTTGAAAATTGCAGTTTTAAACTAAAAGAGCGGTGTTAAATTTTGGAGGGCAGATTGGGAGGACTGTAGTGTCAAGGAGAGGGGTGCGAGGTAAAGGAGTTTTGGTGATTTAAAAATCAAAGGAACTAGAAGAAACAGGCTTTGTTTTTCGGGTTTTGGGGGGAATTCGTGAATGTGGTTCTTTGAAAAGAGGGTAAACCAATTTTGTGTTGAAGGGGGTGCATCGTTTGAAAAAAAATTGTAAAGCTGTTTAATGATTAAAATAAACATTGAGTTTTTTGTGGTCAATGGTATTTGTTTGGATTTTTTTGTGTGGAGTTGTAGGGCTTCAGATATGGGTGTGCCTAATTTGATGGGGTGTCAGTGTTAGCTTAAAATTTTGGGGACAATCAGTTCCGGTTTAAGTGACATAAGCTTTGTTTAGATTTGGTGGGGGACAGATTGGGAGGGTTGTGGTACCTTGGATAGGGGTACACAAAAAAAAAATCACTTCTGTCGATGCAAACAGACGTTTTCCATGTTTCCATGATATGTTAGCATTTAAGCTAGCCAGACTTGTAATTCTGATATAATTCAAATACACAATGTGTCATTCTCTTCGTGATAGATTCAGCAATGGTAAGATGAGCCTTTTCATCGGCATCACCAATTGCCACATGACCACATTTGCTAGTTTGTTTTAAATATCAAAAGATTGGAATTTGAACCATTCGAAAATGGTGTCAAGTTGCGCACTGCGAGAACCAACACGCACAAATGAAGCCACTGCTTCATTCTTCTGATCATAATTAAGCTGAATCGCCTGGTGCCCCGCGTCGCCTGAGCATCCAGGATGCGACCCTTAAGAGCCTTTAAAAAAGACGCTGGTAATCAAAGATAAATGACCAATTAAGGGAGAACGTATGGCACACTGATCTGTTTCAATTACCTTTTGGAACAAGCATCACTTACTTGTACCATTATGAAGTACAGTAGTGCTTAAAATCCATCGAAATGCAATGAACCTGTTCCAGAAAAAAATTGTGTGTGTTGTGCTATTATAATGTCAGTCTCTGCGTGTTTCCCCACCGTTTGTGTTCAATTCTCGTTGCATCAAGGGCTATAAAACCACATAACGAATGTGTTGCACTCAATCAAAACCAATAGGAGAAAAACACAACTTAATTTCCCTCACGTATTTAAGGGAGGAGGGAGCGCACGCGGCAAACTCATCCCGGCTCCACGTGAATGTCAATAAAGGAATTGCATTAAAAAGGGTCAATCGGATGGATCGGAGATAACCTCGCTTGAATTTCCTCGCCGGCGGCTGAATGCGCTGAAGAAGGAGCGCATACATACACGCATAAAAGAAAAAAAAAAAGTAGCGCTGCTCATAACAAGAGATAAACGTGTTTGGAGTAGCGCAGATGTTCAAGTGGGGTTGAATGTCACACGAGGCTTGTTATTGTTGCTTCAGCCCAATTGTTTGGATTCATAGGAGCTTTTCAAACAAAGCCACATTTCAAGGGGAGAAAAGAAGATTTACAGTTGGGTGATTAGGGCCTGACCAATATGGATTAAAATTTTTTTTTCTAGGCTGATGCTGATATTTGGCTGGATAAGATTCCAATAACTGATTGATTGGTTGATCTGATTAATAATAATAATAAAACAAAAAAAATGAATAACTTATTTTGGGGTTCCTTAATGCTTACAACAATGGAGATATAAATAACAGTTTTTTTGTTGATACATTAGATTTTTCATGCTTTGACCTGCGTGCAAAATTGTGATGTCCGAGCACTTTATGCTCACAATTTAAAACATCAGACGGGCAACACGAATCTCTCTTTATACTATGCGAAGAACTACTGTTGCGTTCGTACCGCGGCTAGCTGAGAAGCTGCGGCCGTTTCCATCAATTGAATTGAAGCAAAAAAAATATGACCAGTCATGCGTTTCGTAGGATCTCCCCAAAAAAATGCACATTTCCAAGTTGCGTCACACGCCTGTTTTGGTCCGACACAATGGAATGCACGGTGGCCCTAAAGGGACAAAACAGACAATTTTGACTTCCCACAATGACAGTCAAGTTGTGTCGGCAAGGCTTAGTGTGTGTGTGGCTGCTTAAAAGTCACCAAACATGTCGCACATGCAGCACAGGCATTCCCTGCCGTTCCATCCACCCACAACACAACCCCCCCCCCTTTCACAGGAAGTGAAACATGAAATGAAAGAGCAGAGAAAATGCGCTGACTCGCATCCTTTGATGTGTTTGTGTGTGTGTGTGTGTGTGTGTGTGTTGCACAGGCTCATTTCCTCAGACGCTCACGCATGTTTTCTCGCATCACCTCCGATTGACCCTCTTGATACAACTCCTTTATTAGCTGCTGAATATTGCGTATGCACTCCCTCGACCCAACAAACGACTGCGTCAGGGTTACGTTTTCTTAAATCTTTCTGATCGGCCCTCTTAATTGAACTTTTTTATTATCCTTGATGCTTTTGGTGATGATGTTGTTGCATGGTAGCGAGCGCATACATTGGTGATAAAATTAAGGATAAGGCGTGAGAGCGCAGAAAAAAAAATGGCCTGACTTTCCCTCATTCATTCGTGGAGGGAGGGCGGCCCCGTCGTAATGTTTCTTTCTTCGACGCAAAAAAATCCTTCTGTGCACTTTGGTTGCCGCCAACAGAAAGCGGATGTCACGTCGCCGCCCGTTATCAAAAGGACGCATTGCTCGGGAGACCATCCGTATAGTCTGTGTGTGGGAGCCTTTAGTTTGAAGTGTGTGTGTGTGCACGCACCTTAGGAAAAAGCCCTTTTCTGCACCTATCACTTTTTATTGCCTATGAAAGAATAATTCGAACCCCGTGCAGACTTTCACTGAGATGAGTGTGTCACTTTGTGTGGGAGATGCCAGTGCTGAAGCGCCACCCCAAAAAAAAAAATCCTACAAAACAATACGGCTATGTCCAATTGCAGGCCCATTGTCTCAAATCTGAGAAGATTGGCCGATGTGGAAAGTGTTTACAGAAAGTAATTGACCCCAAGGTGCACACTGGGGGGGTTTTATCACCTGCGCATCCTGATTTTCATGTCGTGCGGGGCTGGCTTGTGCGTTTGTGAAGTTGGTTTCTGTTCTGGTGCAGCGAGGGTGTGTACTGAGGTTGTTATCGTTGACATAAAATGAAAGAAATAAATCATCCTAAAATTGAAAAGAATATTTTCGTTAATAAGGGAAAGTAAAAATTGGGTTTAAAAAAAAAAACGTAATTTACATTTTCCAAAATGAAATTAGCTGTGATTGTCGTGAAACTTTTTTGTTGTCGTTTTTTTTGTGTTCTTGTCATTTAATGTCATACATGAGCTTTCAGGGTTCATCATAAATATATTCATATCAGCTCGGCCGACAGCTGTACATGACGCCCGTACAGAATATTTAATTACCTGTTTTTTTATTTAAATGTATTTTAATTTACATTTTTTAAAAAAAGTTTTTATGGCATAATAATCTTGCACATAATAAACACTCCATATATTTAAAAAAAATTTAAAACTAAAACTAATACCAAAACAAACCAAGACATACCATCATAAAAATTAACTATAATCAAAAATCCCCCAAATATTCAAACCCTGTTTGTTGGCAGAAAATTCAACCTAAATTTCAGCCTGCTCATACCACGTCTCAATTCTGGCGCAGCTTATCGAACTCTTGTCGAATTTAATCATACGGACTCGAAGCTCCGCGGGGGATACGTGGTGGACCTCAAATTTCACATTTTACAACCGGGACGACTATGAAGCCAACCGTCGACATGCACGTAGGCGCTCGCTACAGGAAAAGGTCAATTTATTATTTTGGTGTCCTTGTGATTGACTTATTGCCTTATCTGATGTTCCCGTCGGCAGCTGCGGCGAAGTCGGCCGGTTTATCAGCCACTAGACAATGTGCCAAGTCTGATTAAACAATCTAATCTGAACTCAAATGAAGTGTAATGAATGAAGTAGATTAGATACGGAAGGAGAAACAACATGCTGCATCGTATCATAAGAGTACCCCTAGAACACCCCCCTCAAGAGAAAATAGCAGCCCACACGGGTCACCACTAAATCAGGCGCACAGATTTAGCGTGACAAGACGTACAAGAATCAAGAGAGGCTATGCTGCGAGACATACAGAGTCCAGATGGTTGCCGTGGACTGAAGACAAGAGACGGCATGATTTGCCCAAGGTGGCGTCAAGGGCAGAAAAGATGATGTCAACAACGCAAATGAGGTTCCAGTTCCATCTTATCCCTGCCCCGCGTCTTGTTTATTTTGCTGACCTGTGATCCCAGCGGAGTCTCTCCAACATCTGCCCGTGGCAGAGCTCAAGCAGATTAACGGCCAGATTTGGATATTATTGTCATTCGTAAGACGATTTGCGCTCCTGGCGACATGGACTGTTACTTTGTCTGACATGGGAGACGATACAACGAGACAAACAAACGTTTTTGGGTTTTTTTACAATACGACTATAACAAACACTAGCAATGATGTATTCTTGTTTTTTTTGTGGCCTCACATTTCTGTATCCGACGAGGACAGATCCGCACCTGCCATGAGCACATTCAGAATCGCAGCAAATGTAATCAGTCATAAGATGACCAATTAATTTTTTTTAAAGCGGCGATTACTTGACGAGCTTTGCTTAGTCATGAATGTGATACGTTCGATGACAGCAGAAAGTGGAAGCAATCTGAAATATTCAAATTTATGAAGCAGTAAAAAGATCAATCTTGTTCCCATTTTTGTTGTAAATAGTTTGCTTGCATATCTAGAAAAGCACGGCAAGTCAAATTTATGAGTTCTGCACCCAAAGTGGCCCCTGAGCCATAGTTTGGACACCAGCATTTTACAGCGTATAAATTGGAAAATCACATATATTTCATAACATTACTTTATAAAAATCGATATAACATGTCAATTATATAGTATCAATACAGTACCATGTTCGAGAAACATCTCATTTGACATTGAAAAAATAAAATAAAATAAAATAAATAACAACAACAACCTGCTAAGCTAGCAACAGAAGTGAGTGTCTGCAAATCTCGGTAATTTGATGCATACTTGATGAGCTTTGGACCGGGCGAATAATAGCACCATGTAGAAACATAAAACCCGCACTGCAACACAAGAAAGGCGCAATCACGCCCCCTCATAAAAGCCCGGTGTTAAACATGCACGCACACAAACAAATTCGAAACACACACACACATACGAGAGCAATAATGAGATGCTGAGATTTAGTATATTGATCAGCCTGTTCAGAGCAGCAGCAGAGGCTCCGGGGAGAATGCAGCGTCACATAAAATGACATTATGGCATCTCAACCGAGGCCAAACCCAAGGTGACCTTGACTTTACTGCCGCCCCTGAGACGTGCGCCCCGCCCCTATGCCTCCCGCTGCCGATTCCCACCGTTACAATTCGACCCATTGGGAGGTATTTGTGTGCCTCAATGTCAAAGGCAGGGCCTTGACATAGGAGTGAGCTGACTTACAAGTTACAATAAATAAATAAATACAAATAAATGCTTTTGGGCCCAGATGAAGTTTACTGTCAAAGTAAACATCAAACTAAGAGAACTACCTGGTGGATTCAAAACAAGCAAATAACGTTACAACCCCCCCCCCCCCCCTCCCCAAGGTTAATAAAAACATTAAAAATGAATTTGATTTAAAAATTTTGAGCATTTGGACAACTTTCAGTGAAACAAGGTGTCTAAACGATAGATCGATTCTCAAAGGTAGGTGATGAATTGACAACTGATTAGTTGTTGAGTCATTGTTACACCTCCAGCCAGATCCAAACATCGACAGATAGCTACACATAGAGATCCGTAAATATGGATACCACAAAATCGACACTTTGACCAGTTGTAAATACCGGTAGGACGCCTTAGCGATGGTTGCCCAGCTCCTTGATTAAATGTATTTTCGTTCAATGGTGGTCATATTTTTGGGGGATGGTTCCTTGTTGGCACGGCATATGAGGCTATGACGCAGGAGTCTATTAGTCTGAAAGGTTCCGCACTTCCAAGTGGCCTCTCCTCCCCTCGCTTTTTCATATCTTTATGGAATCAGAGGGAAAATGCTTCATTTGGAAACACTCGACCTCCAATGCGTCAGTATCACTCGCCAAAGGAAAAAAGGTGATCTCATCGATGCGATGGCCCAAAAAAAGTGCTTCGGTTTGGAGTTCAACAGCAGTTAGAAAGGGAAAAATGAAATGAATTTTTTTTTTAAATCTAGTGGAAGCGCATTTTTGTTCTAGTTCTGTTTTAGTGGTAAAATGTGACTTCAGCATGAATGCAGAACCTGTTAACAAATATTGGCTCAAGCTATTTTTAACCTCTAGAAACCAGGATTACGGTAAGCCTCGGCCGAAGCGGGTAAGTAAAGTCTGCCGAATTTTTAACAACCGATGTACGGCGTGAGAATAAAAAATTAGGTAAAATGCCAGTAATGAGCGTCATAACCTTCGCTAATTTATGACGACTCATCGGAAGAGAAACAAGAACTAAAACCTCTCAAACGCTAACATTGAAGCCTCGTCATTTAAATTTCAAGACAGAGAAGCTAAAAGGGCTGTTTTAGCCATCTCCACTTCTGACACCAAAGATTAGCCAGATTGCTAATTTATGATACGCTAACACTGAAACTAGCATTTATGCTAGATCTGGCGCATTTACACTGTTTATTCTGGTGTTGAATAATGTACACTGTCCCAATGAAGTAAATAAATAAAACAAATAAACAAACCAAATAAACAGTAGCGCCATATTTCGCCGTGGGTTATACCGCGCACTATCACACGATCGATTGTCCGAAAGGAATTGATTAAAAATGGGTTTAACTGGAAATGAGATGAAACCCAATTGCGACCCATCCCGTTCAATCCGTTTGACGCGTATCGGGAATCGGGTACGAATCGAAAGCCACTCCACGTACATTCGGTTACCGGCGTCGGGCTAAGCCGAAAGGTGTTTAGCCATAAGCGATAGCATGCGCGGCTCTTTAAGAAGCTTAAGGTATTGGCGCAATGTTTACGGGCGGGCTTACGTATCGGCAAAACATCTGCCCAACTCGTGATCCCATGTCACATGTGTACACAAGCGCACATGTGGATATGGCTTTGTAAATGCGGATGACGACAAAGCGACAAGAAGTAACGAAAATTGCGACGTGCCAGAATGCCCCACTTCAAGATGGCAACACTATTTCCTGTTCGATAACGTACAGTTATACAAAAGTATCCATCCGCGCATAAGGGATTGGGAAAAACAGATGATTGCTCATCAAGTGTTGTCAAATGTCTCTCAGTGTTGCAGAGGCAGTTAACATCATGTCAATTATCCCCGACGTTCACTTTCTCGCCCTCCTTGACAGAAGGTTAAAAACGCACCACGCTCATATCTACGCATGTGTATGCAAGGCAACGGTGTTGCCAAGGAAGCGGCTAAGAATAACTCCAGTTTTTGGGGAGCTCGAGAAAAAAAAAAAAGAATAATAATTCACAAGGCCCCTGACTGTTCATTTGAATGAAAATGTGGTTCCGTAAATTTGCATAATGTGCACAACACTGACAAAAGGTATCAATCAGGGGTAATTAGGATATCACAAAGTCATTTGGCCTTTATGTAAATATGCCGGTGTTTATGCGGGAGGCGGGGGTCATGTCAGGAGGGGAAAAAAAACGTTTCGAGGTGACAAAGTACACAAAAATCGCAGGAATTTGCATAGCGACACGTGGGCGAAAAAAACCCCAAACATTAAGAATTGGAAAAACAACATCATTAAATTAACTCATTCACTCCCAAAGACGTTTTTAAACGTCTTTTCAGACTTGGTCCAGAATTGGCTGCTACTGAATGAGTTAATGGTTTAAATGTCACATCGCAAACAGTTCACCTTCAGGGACCTTGTGACGTAATCAACTGGGATGTCAAAGAGGTTATGAGGGAATCGTCCAATAAACACTTTCTTGCTGGACAACGAATAAAGCCATTGATTAAAAATCAATGCGAGAGTCATATGGGAGCAACTGAGGGTGGATTGTAAAAACCGCTGAGTCAGGATGTTGACATCGTCATCATCCAGCCTTCCAAGTGAGTTTTCTCTCTCTCTTTCTCTCATCCCAACTCCAAATAGAGGACAAACATGCTAATCGGCTACGGTGATCACATTTGATTCAACAGGTTGTTACCAGCATGCGTTCCAGTCGGGAGCTCCGCGCAGTGAAATACGACACTTCTCCGTTCCCTTTCACTGGAGGATGCACTTTGTAAGTTCTCTTCTCTCCGCGGCCACTTTCACCCGCCTCCACGGGGTTTGGGGGGAAGGTCACGGACAGACGCGGCGCAGCGGCCTCTCTAATTGTGTCTCCCGGCTGGCGAGGAGTAAATGATAGGGATGCGCAAAAAGAGGACAGGAGGGTTGTTCTTTGCCGCTGGTTGGGGCCTAATCATCGGAAAGCAAGGACGGGCAAGGAAAGATGTAGGAGGGTAATCGGGGAATTTGCGGTAATTTGGTTCATGTGGCCTTCCAGTCAGTAAACTGGTGAGAGAAGTGAGTCAGACAAATGAGTACTCCCGTCATTTAAACAATTTCCAGGACATTTGATAGGAAATCTGCTACATTATTCTGGTTCAAATATACTGAATTGTTTGGGGTCTTGTTTTGCAGCGGTGTGTCCCACTTCTGACACCCAAGATTACATCGACCGCCGCAGCATGCTCCTAGCGCCTTCCAGAAATCATTTTGCTTTGTCTCACACAGGTGACTGAGGTTTTTCGACAGCCTCAAGGATCCCACTTCTGACACCAAAGGCAAATATCACACTTCAGTAGCAAAATTCAAGCATTAAAAAAAATTATTAAACAAAATCTGTCATGATTTTTACAGTTGTGTATTTTGTATCATTTCCGACTCACTCCTCAGACTGTGAAGTATATTTGAAGTGGCTAACTATATCTCACTTCTAACACCAAAGAAGAGCACCGCGGTGAGACTACGCTACTTCCAGCTTCCGCAAATCATCCCATGCATCACAAAGTTTAATGAGGTTATTACAACTCCATACGCTCTGCATGACCTCTCAATTAAGCATCCCGCTTCTGACACCACCAACACATATGGCATGTTCGTTGCAAAATATGAGCCATTCCCTGTCACTTCACGAGCAGCCCGGAATGACGTATGAGCAACTTGTCAACCACTCTTTCAAAATGTTCCCCGACTTCTAATTGAGTACACTGCAGTGTGCTCGCCGTAAAAGTCTGTCGAGGCAACGGGGGAAAATACGGCAAGGCAACAAATGAAAAAAAAAAATAATAATAAAAATAAATAATAAAGAAAAAAATAAAAGGGCTACCGTAGATACTCGGCGGAGAAGAAGTGGGAAAAGCACACCGGAGAGCAGATTGACGAGTAGAAGAGTGGGTACAGTAATAGCTCTCCTGGCCGCGTTGGCCCAATGCCAAAGCCCCGGACGGTGATGCGGCTCGCTGCTCTCCCGCCCACCGGCCGCCTCCTCATCCCAAACACTCGCTCTGCATTAAGAGCCCAATCAAATATTCAAACCCCCGCCCCCCCCAACTCACAAAAAAAAGTAAAAAAATAAAATAAAATCACAGCGCTTATATAACACATACAACAATGCTTTGTATATTATCCATCCATCCATTTTCCGAACCGCTTAATCCTAACCAGGGTCGCGGGGGTGCTGGTGCCTATCCCAGCCGTCTTCGGGCAGTAGGCGGGGGACACCCTGAATCAGTTGCCAGCCAATCGCAGGGCAGACAGAGACGAACAACCATCCACGCTCACATTCATACTTAGGGACAATTTAGAGCGTCCAATCAGCCTGCCATGCATGTTTTTGGAATGTGGGAGGAAACCGGAGCACCCGGAGAAAACCCACGCAGGCCCGGGGAGAACATGCAAACTCTACACAGGGAGGCCGGAGCTGGAATCGAACCCAGTATACCTCTGCACTGCGAAGCCGACGTGCTAACCACTGGACTACCGGGCCGCCACCTTTGTATATTATGAGAAAGGAAAATAAAAAGGATCAGCGGGGAAAATGAGCATGCTGCGGCGACTAATTAATGAATAAATCACTTGCGAAAAAGAAAAACGGCCAAATGTACAGTGAGAAGAGCTCGGGTACAATAACTTTAATTTACTTGGGGAGCAACAACATGCAAAATATCAGTGCCCGAGACTGATTAATCGGCCTAACGATTTAATTTGCAGATATTGGATCTTTAAAAATCTGTAATAATCTTTTTATTTTTTTTAACACATTACAACATAAGACAACAATATACAAAAGAACAAAGTATCATAAAACAGTCAAAAGTTTTGCCTGTAATTCATATCATTATTGTTGTAAGCATTAAGGGACCAAAACAAGTTATTGTATTCATTATATATCTCAATTACTTGGATGAGTAACCGGGGGAAAAAAAAAATCACTTGATTGGTCAAGCCCTACAAAATACGCAACATTCATCTGTGGTGTCCCTCGAGGGTCTGTACTTGGTCCATCGATTTTTATCCTGTACATGCTTGGCCATATCTTTCATAAATCATATCTTTATTTTTGTAAGCATTAAGGGATCTACATCCCTAAAATAAATTAATTTCATGATTTATAGATATTTTTAATTAATCTGTTATGGTTTCGGCATCTATGGAAAAAAAAAATCTAATCTGTTGGGTCCTACAAAATAGACCAACCCAATATTCATTTTAGGACTGAACTGTGGTGCCATGAGTTATGAAGGACCCATATAGCCTACAACACTCTCTCTCACCGATGGTGTCCCTCAAGGGTCTGTACTTGTCCCCCTTACGTTCCCTTGGTCATATAATCTGCCAGTAAGGTATTTCTTTCCATTGCTACACTGATGACACCTAGTGGTATTCCAAGATAAATTCAACTGTTCTGTCACCACCAAAATCAAGACCAATCTCAAAACTCACCGCTTTCCTACTTTCTGCAAGTCGACTGTTCTGTTTAGACCACGGGTACGTTCAAATATGCGTTGCTTAGTGTAATAAAACAGTGACATACAGTTTATGGTAATCATTGTCTATGTTATCAATAGCTTTAAATAGTGTAGTAAAGGCTAAACTATATGGTTGTTTTATTTGATTCGTCGATTCTTTTCACGTTTTATGTTGAGCTTGACAGTGAACTTTAACTGTAGCTGGGAAGAAACAAAGTAAAAACCTTTTTGTCGAGAACATTTACTAATTCAGATATATACAGTATATATACTGTATATATATATTTTTTTACTTAACCTTGAAGAGGTAACTTCAAATTCATACAGTCCTCCGGGTGAATGTGACTCGAAGGTCTTTGTAAGCTGTGTATGGACCTTGGTGGTTTTCAAGGATTTGACAAGTGCAGCGATTTCGACCGCATGTCGGGCAGTAATCCAACTGGCAGCACACAAAAAGCTCTTCCACAAAAGCTCGCTAAATGTCACCTCATCCTTCAAACATCATGAAGACAACCACAGCCGAGCAAAAACTAAGTCAGCCCGCGGACTTCATCTGTCAGTCAACCTAAAAGTCAGATTTCAATCTCGAAAAGAGATTTCAGGAAATAAGAGTTTTTACGTCAACACTTTCGAAGTTTAATTTAGGTGACTTCGAAGAATACATTTATATGGCACTGACCTTGTTTGCGTCATTTCAACCAAATCTGATTATGATAAACATGAACTGATTATTTTCCATTCTCAAAACTCCTGTATTATTTTCTGCATTACTCTGTATCAGTGAGTACTCAGTACTGAATACTCAGACTAGTACTGGTCTGCAAAAAAAAAAAAAGAAAAAGTTGGATTGCACATCCCCTGATTACGATATTCAATCTAGATTTGAAACCAGTTTCAATCCTATTTCTGGCACCATATGCCACTGAACTCTGTTCACCCAATTTCTGTGCATCTCTGAGAAACAGACACTTGACACTTCCCTCCAGTGGCCGAAATTCAGCAACAGAGACTCGTGAAAAAAAAAAGCTGCATAAAAGGGGCGAATGACGCTTTGTTAGAGGCACACACACACACATACACGCACACACACACACACACACACACACACACAAACCATAAATGCATACACAGTGCCTAAGTGGGTTATGAATTATGGATGCCATGTGCTATTGTCTGTAGCGAAAGAGGCAATTGACCGCCAGCTGATTATTATCGATATGCGTCCGCAGTGTGTCTCGATCATTTCCATACACGAGCCGGAGGGACACACAACATTATGCATTATGTCATTCCGTGTTCACGTTGGGTGAAGTCATGCACAGGCGACAGAAGGTACTGATCACATTTGTGTCACTTAAAAAAAAAATAACATTAAAGAATTAAATAATTATCTTAACAGATTTAATTAAAACATAAAAAATAAAATAATTTCTAAACGTATCCTGTGCTGTTATTGGTCGAGATAAAGAAAAAATAAATCAAAAATAAAACTGTGCCACCAACAATTGAGGGTGTAAATATTTTCAACTGTGAAGATAAATCTCAATGTGACAACTTTAAATCTCTCATTCAATGTGTTTGTGTATGTTTTTGCATTTTTTTCCAGTCACTTTTGTGCTCATATCGTATACACACTACAGAGCCATTACGCCCTTCAGCTGTGTGCGGCTTGTGTCTTTGAAATAAGTCTTAATTTGGCCGTGATGGGAGCCAAAGTGCTGCTCTAAGAGCTTTTAGCCTTTCCGTTTCCCAGAACAGATGTTAGGCACGTTCACATATCCGACAATTAGCCGACGCCTCGCAGGAATAGCAAAAGTGGATCATTAGTGTATTAACCCCCCCCCCCCCCAAAAAAAAAACGTATCAAACAAATTTGGACATGGATGACTTTTTGAGGGTTTTTACAAAAAGATAATTAAATTCCGATCAGAAAGTAATCATTGCGACATGGCATATATATTCTTACATACAAATAAATACTGTATATGACAAAAAATAAAATAACATTCAATATGGGAGGTGCCTTGTTTCCAGACACACTTTTGTACTTGTCAGGGTAACTTTTCATTTCAACAAAATAAATTGTAAAATCTTCGAAAAGTCTGTGCCAACTCATGATGTAGAAAGCTGTCCGTGGCTTAGAGACAACTTACAAAGGCTTCTTTAGGGCCAATCAATACATATTTAGGAGATGATGTACGCTTGATGTGTGGCAGAGAGCGTCCATCAAATCTCTGCATGCTGATAAAGTGGCGCCGTGGATCATTTGGCAGTGTCAAAACGCTGCGCATAAATCACAATCGGCCCGTGCCCAGTCACGAGCCAGCGGACCGTATCGGCAAATTGTAACAAAGATGGATAATGGCGCCATGTTATGATGATGGCTCGATTTTGAAACGCTAACCAAATGGGTTTCGTCGTGGAGGCTCTGTCTCACTTAGCCCGGACACCGTTACACCTGGACTGGCTTTAGACATGACACGAAGTGGGCACAAGTCAACAGTTGAGATGAACAAGAGCCACTCAGAACAAGTACCACAATTTCTGTTTTCTTTTCGTTTAAGTTAAACAAGTTAAGTGCCATCCAGGGTTTGCTTTCCTCCTGAGGGGACAAAAGGAGAGGAAAACTGTCCTTTTTGCTTCGTGATCTAACTGTCATCCAAATACCAGTGAAAGGAAATAGCATGGCTTCTTAAAATGAAATCCACGGAAAGCAAATACAATGAACGCAGCAGGGGCCCCAAAATTGAACCCTGTGGAACACCATATGACAGAGTGGCATTGTGGGACTCAAAGCAACCAGTCCCATTCCAATTGAAAGTACGCATAAAGCAAGGCCGCAATTATCCCATGATGTTGTTCTCTGCTATGTTAAACCACAGATGGATCAGTTGGGCACTTCAAGGCAGCGCTGGTTAAAATGCCGCGGCCCGTATTGTACGCTGGATGATGCCTCTTCATCCATTTTGGTTCTAAGTTATGGTGGCCAAGCCGAGGGAAGTCATCGCGGCGTAAAAGCAATCCCGCGCCGTCGTTTCACACTTGCCCAAGCTGCCGTCGTGATTCATAAGAGGTGCACGGGACAGCCCCGTGATGAATCTTTACCTTGCCGTACTTTTGGTCGTCCCTGCAGTCTCCCAAATGCCATTCCTACTCAGTCTCCCCCCCGAGAAAGAAACACCAGAGCATTTGGTGAATGATGTGTTCCTCTCTCCCTCCCATCTTTTTTAAGAATTGGATCGTAGGATAAAAAACAGGGGTGGGTGTGAGCAGACGGCTCGCATGCACCTTATGGGCTGTTCATCACGAGGGAATGCATGTAACACGACCGGGTGGTTTATCTGAATTGCAACAATGATGATTTCGAATAGGAATGTAGGTGGGGGAAAAATGAGCCGATCGGGATGTTTAAATGTTTGTTCTATTCTATTCCATCCACGCAATTCCCTTCGGCATTCATACAGACTTCCCAACTGCACATAAAAGAGATCCTATCCTAGTCACCGTTGCCCATCCAAGTCAGATCAACAAAATCACTAACAGTTAACAACTAAAAAAATTAAATGACAATAGATTTATTGGATTTACCCATATGAAGATAAAATGATTCACTTTTTTGCCATGAGTTCCTGACTACTGTTATATCGGTATCAAACAATGGAACATGTCCAAGTTGGATGTTTCGGAAGGTCCACTGATAGCTATTTTTGGGAATAATCTTTGTCATCGACATATGGATAAATTTAGCTGATAATTTGAATTCTTAAATAATAAATGGAAAATGTTGTAATTTTCACATGTACGTGCAGCAAGTCGAGTGATATTAATATACTCCTCTACATTGTTGAGGCTCTCGAGGAGCCTGTTGTGCGAGTATTCTTGTGATACCTCTTGGAGGCGTGGCTGTACGGCAGTGCCAAACTTTGTACAGATCACCCTGTGTGTTTGTATGTGTGGCCCAGCGCTGGTCAAGACATTTAATATCGTGTTATTGTTCAGGGGAAGTAAATACAAGAAGGGGGGGAGGAAAAAAAAAGCCAAAGAGCGATTGCTGCTGGAAACCGGCTGCGCGAAAAGCCGATTAATGCTCCCTGTCAAAAGCATTGTTTCACTTTTCGGAAGCCTCTGTCGTTTGGATTCAGATTCGGATTGCTTGCCAGAGAGGACGACATGACACACACCAAGCAAACAATGGGCTTAAATGATGGTGTAAAAATCAACTGTGTGAACATGCCTATTGTTGACCCGCAGAGCCCTCGTAGACATCCACGCACGAATCCATTAGAGCTTGACTCGGCGCAGTCATTCAGCTTTTTTGCTCATGGTGGCGTGGAGCAGCTTGCGGCACATGAATAACAATGTTCGACAGCAGCCGAGTGACTCAGCTGTCTCCGTTGTATCACGATGGCTTTTTTGTGAACAATTTAATTTTCGGCGACGGTCGTGCTGCATTTGAGTGCGTCGGTTTGCGCTGTGCGGCAAGAATTAGCACTGAGTAAATGGGCTTTGACTAGTAGCATGTTTTGGGGTTTTTTTCGAGCTTCAAGCTACTCAAAACGCTTTAAAATTGTCCTCATTCGCCGACAGATGGTGCAGCATCAGATGCATTTTTAGGTTTGGTATTTTGCTCAATTTCCCCTAGACATGGACACAAGGTCTTTGGATCAAACCCACAATCTTCACCTGAGTCCGTCGCACTGCCCCACCGAGTATTGCTCTGTTAGCGTCTCACGCTAGCTGCCTACTCGTTAGCGGCCAAATGTGCCATAACTTTATTGTTTTTTGTTTTTTTTTTAAGTGAAAGGTTCGATGAGACTCTTAAACTACCATTGTGTTAAATCTGTCTGTTTGGTTTCGTTTTCAGCCCCAGCTAGAGTGGACGGTGTTTCCCTCCAATAGGCGCACCTGTTTCACGTTTAACGGTTGAGTCTGCCGAGTATTTAACGACTGCCACGCTGCCTAGTCTCTTGTCAGATTATTGACCTTGATCGCTGCTCCAAGTGTTGTATTCTAGACCTTTCGATAGCGACTTAACTTGCTAGCTAGCTTGCTGACTAATTGCTTGCTAGTTAACTAACTTTGACGACTCATCCCGAATGCTATAAATAGCCCACTAACCAGCTCATAGCTGACTTACTTCCCAACCAATGAAACATTCCAGCTACAGAGCTACCTGTTTGACTTTGGAAGCTCAACATCACCTAACTAACTCTGGAAGCTGAAACTGTACATAACCAAGAGACTGACTGATAACCGGTAGTTGCTTTTTCATGAACAATTTGGATCTGTTAGTGCTGTTTGACAGCATTGAGGGCGTAGACTACGAACATTGTCATGCAAGCTACCGAGCTAGGAGCATTAAACGTGTCACGCATAATGAAAAGGTAGATGGTTTTGTAAGCTTCACTTCTGTTCAGCGATGTTATTGTCCTTTGCGCTATCAGGCCTCCTATGTCGACATATTTTTTTTGCTTCTCGGACCATGTCGGCTGGGAACGTTCCCGTGACAGGTAGAGCAAAAGTCAGTTTGGTCTATCAGGACGGGAAAATAAAGTGAGGCACAAGAGTTCCCATGGGGACGGTCCACCTTGTCCGTTCCTACCACAGAATACATTTGCCCTCTCGGTGGTTAGATTTAGAAACACGCCGATTTTGTTTTCGCCTTCAAATCGAGCTTGATGGTGTGTAGGGGTTGAAGTATCGTGTAGAACCGGGGAGTCACTCCAATATCCGGTATCCAAAACAAAATGCTTGCTCATATTTAGAAAGATCAAGTGTCCACCCATTAAATCTAAAGCCTTAATAAAGCTCCGTATCATGTGAAGCGGGACGCATTCGATGACGGCGCAGATAAACGTTCTATTTTCATGAACAAGTCTGAATATGATCGGTATTTTTTCCATCAAGCCGCATTGATTTCCTGTTCCAATGTCAAAGGATAATCATAATCGCCAACGTGCATGAATCGAAATGAATGATGTGATAGATATCTTGACACCCTGCCAGCAATGCACGACATTGACAACACGCAACCCCCCAATTAGAACAAGTACATGATTCACACTGTGGTGATAAAATACACTAAGATACATTTCACTTCAATTTTGATGCGGTTCACGACAATTGTTGTAATACGATAAAAATACGATTTAATTCATTCAATCTCGAGAAGATCTGATTCACCCCACACAATACGATATAATTCTCTGTAAATATGATTTGTGATGCAAACACAATATAAGTGACACTAACGAGTCCAACAAGGCAATCTTAAATTGCATGTCGATAAAAAAATCGGAACGTCCAATTTGCTCAAGTAAATTAATTGGCAGAAAAGTCAATTGTGTGGTCAAGGAATCACAAGGCACCTTGCTGGGCGGGGGGGGGAACAAAAGGGATAAGCAAGGATTCCCCTGACTCAGCCAGTTTTGAAAGTCATCTTTCAAATCCTCATTCTTTCCCACCTAATGCGAGGAAACTTCTCCGCTTGCATAAATGCAAGGACTCACGATCCCGCAACTCTTGATGTCCCCTTCCTCCCCCCTACTGTGAGCCTCCGTCTTTCATTTCACCTCCTCCGGCGCAGGGAGGACCTCGCGACCCGAGCCATAAAAGCCTTAATTGTGGTGATGAAGCATTGCCCTGAGATGACAGAGGGGATGCGTTAGGGGGAGGGGGGGAGGGGGGCCGCCAACTGCTCTTGTGTGAGGTATGGAGCAGCGTCAGAAAAATCGGAATGCTTAGTCGCCTATCAAGAGATGATCCAAGAGATGCCACCTGGGTAGGTACTTCAGGAAGTTCCGAGAACACGGGTCAGTCCTAGGACTTTCTGGAGACCAGATCCAGCCCTAGATGGATCTGGTCTTTGGTGCGTTTACTGACAAAACCTCCCTCAGCCTCAGTATTTAGAGCTTTATGTTAAATAGCGACATGGGGTGGGGGGCGGGGGGCTGTGAAAAAGTGTAGGGCAGTGTGAAAGCAGAAAATCGATTCTGATTCGGACTCTCATTCTAAAGTCTGGATATACGCCACCAAGACCTGCATAGGGATGCGTTCTTGAGTATGGGGAGGAAACCCCCAACAGAAAAACCCACAGCAGCAGACAGAAACTCCCGCAAGGCAGCAAACAATGGCCAATCAACCTAAAGACACTGTAAAATCATTTACAATCAAAGACCGCCTCTCATGGCGCCGGACCAGGTAGTAATTAAATTCAGTTTTTTTAACCCATTCATGCACCAATAATGAGTATCTGTAACCTGATAACATGATAAGCTGTCCCCCGCAAGGGTTAAAAGAACCGAGTTCAGACATTAACAATGAGCGGATGTCCCGTCTTTGTCTTCCATGCATGGATATCAAAGCCCGGTGTTAACAGACAGCAGGTGCTCGGGGGCTTCCTAGAAATCAACGCGCTAAGAGCGAGAAGCGGGCCGGCGTCCAGACAGGAGGCAGCTGCTCACCCACTCTTCCCAGCAAGTTTACCTGCGGTCACTGTGCTATCAGGTCGTGGGAGTGGTGACCTGCTCAACAGGTACAGAACCATTTGTCCTTCTCAAGTGGTTAGTTGCAGATCAGCCTTGCAATTCACTGAACATGCTAAAAATGCTAATGAAAACGTATTTCAAGTCAAAGTATTTTTCCCCCAGGTACGAAGTTTTCTTTCCCTATTCTGAAAACACGCCGACGGAGACACCCGACAACCCCCCCCAAAAAAAAAATCACAGCGGGTGCCGTATGAGTTTATCACCAAGATTCCCTGTTGTTGTCGGCCTTTTTCGAAGGAAGGCAAAAGGCTGAAGCGAACCACTCAACTACTGTAACTCGGCGGTCACCGCCCCCCCCCCCCCCCACCCGATCTTTGCCCTCGCTTCCTTTTAATTAACTCGTCCACGCAGCTGCTTAATTACTCCTCTAACCTCCCTCATCAGTCGCTCGCCGGCGCGTGTCGTATTGTTATGCCCTTCATCAACGCGTGGCTACCACAGACTCATTATGGAGGAAAAAAGAGCTTTTTTTGGGGGGGGGGGCAGATGAGCTTGATGATGTTTTTGGAGAGGGAAAAAAAAACCCATAATCGATATTATCTGAACAATCTGTTCCTCCGTTTGCCTTCTGAAGGGAATCACTGCTCTCTGTAATCAGGCAGCTGTGTCATACACTGACAGGAAGAGCCGTAATTACACGCTTTTTTTTTTTCCCTGAGTGTGAAAGTATCCCCCCGCCGTTGTCTAGGTTACATCTTGTATTTTCCTTGGCCGCTATAAATAACGCGAGAAAAGAGCTGAACTTCAGAGGGACCCCCCCTCCCCCCACCCCCCATACCCCCCGACGATGCTACGAGTCAACAATTGGAACTCACTCTGGTATGACGAATTCAAAACTGGGGATATATTTGATTGTGGAAGCATAATGAGGCTTAGTTTATTAGCATCACTGTTTACAACGCAGCGCCGCGTAATTCCCCTGACCTTCTCGGAAGCAATCTGACACGGATATGGATCACGACGAGGGCAGGATAGTGACCGGCAGATTTGGCACGGGAATGTATACACCTGTTCTGGGTGGAGTGGAGGAGCTATTACGGGTGAGAAGGTCACATGACCAAATTGTTAAATTAAAAAAAAAAAATCATTTCTCAGGTCATTGAATGATCATAACTGGACTCTAACCAGCATGACAATGCACAGGGGGCTCGTCGGTTTACGACGGGGTCCTGACCAACATCCACGCCATCTTCTTTTTGATGAGCTGATTAAACACAAGCTCCAAATTAATGAATTCTCCTCTTATGTAGAGACAAAGATGAAGCCATTGGGATGATCAAAGTGACATCTGCAGCCACTAAATGTGACGCGGGGACTTTAAATAGCCGCGGCGCACGCTGAATTGACAGCGGCCAAAATAGTTTTAGCGTCAGGTAGTAAGGTGGCACCCCTAAGGAATTCAAGCACGGGGTGGATGAGGCGCACACACAAACACACACACGCAAACGCACACACACACACATACACGCACAAGGGTCAAACTGAGGACAAAAGTATGTGATGATTCAGTACCCTCCATAGGGGCCGCTAATCTTTCAGGCTAGTTTGTGCTGCTCCAAGAGGTGTCACATAAGCAAAAAGAGGTACAATAGTGACTTTGGAATGTGTTGTAGTAGACAGTAGAGCAGGGGTGTCAAACTCATTTTTGTCGCGGGCCACATCCGAGTTACGGTTTCCCTTGGAGGGCCGTTATGTATTTTGGGAAACCATTTAAATGTTTAATCGCCTCCACATACGACAATAAATTGCTGAATAACTAGATTTAAAATCAGAAGTAAAGAATAATGACTGTGATTGTGGATTACATATAACAATTTGAAATTTTGGTTCAGACTTTAGCAAGCATCATGGAACTTGAAATGCTTGATTTGCTTTCGCGGGCTGCATAAAATGATGTGGTGGGCCAGATCTGGCCCCTGGGCCTTGACTTTGACACCTGTTCGCTAGAGCGATATGACCATAACCATCTCTTCAGGTTTGGTCCTAGGTGACGATAAAATAAATCCATTCTCAAAAATATACATATTTATATATTCGTATGTACAGTAAAGGCGGAAAAAGTAATGAGACATTCTGACGTCTCTGAAAGTATCAGCAGAGTGGAAAGCCCACATCAACTAATTGGAAGTTGAAAAACAACATATGCCAGGTGAGTATGTCGAGAAGGAACCAGGTTTTGAGGTGGTTCGCTTGTTGTGCTCGTGTTTGATACAGCAGCAGGGCTGAACAAACATGCTCATTAAACATTTAGCGCCATCTGACAGAAGGAACAAGGTGTGCGTGTATGTGTGTTTGTGTGTGTGTGTGTGTCAAAGAAGTCAAAGAAGTATGCATTCGAACCAATTGCGACTTCTCAGATGGCCGACATTGCTCAACGGCGCCTCCAACGCCAAGACAAGTACTTCGTACAGTATTTCTAGATCAGAGAAGAGTCATCAGGCCCTTCTGTTGCATCGAGAAAATGTTGTCTTTCGGGTAATGTGGGACGATATTGAAAATATGGTCACTGGATTTAATAAAGGCCAACTGTGAAATAATGACAGAAAATCCCAGATGAAATATTGATGTCACCAGTAAAGTAATTCGACTAAATACAATAACTACAGCATTAAAAAAATGATCTCTCTTTCTTAAATGACAAAGTCATCGTTTTCCCAACGAGCGACAAACCAGGAAGTGCGACGTCACTTTAAAACAACAATAGCTGGGCTCACTATGGAAAGTGTACAAAGCCAGTCAGCAATCAATTTCGGAAAGCGACGTTTGAAATTTATCCGAGGGGATGCAGGTGTTTGAAGAGTTGGAGGAAGAGGAGGTTGTTGGCGAGATGAATATTGGAATAAAGATGTACGAGCCAGATGCTCAGGCGGCGGAAAATGTACCCGGACGGGCGGACATGGACTGCGGTCGGGCCAGCCGCCACTCGCAAAATTGACGTCAAGCCAGCCGCCACGGCGATTGTTAACCAGTAAGCGATTGGCGCTAGCCACCTTCAAAATAAAAGCAAGCCAACTACTGCATGCGCGTCAGTGGTTTGGATTTAATATGACCTTTCAGCATTGACCGATCTGGCTAATTTAGCTCGATATGCTAGCAGCCATGAACGATTTCAACCAATGTTACCACTGCAATAACGATCACAAAACTGCACAAAAAGTGATTCGCTTTTTCCACAAGTATCGTTTACGGTTCATTTGACGAGGGGGGCTAAACATCGTAGGCATATTCAACACTTATAATTGGGCAAGCGGCTGTTGTGACGGAACTTAAATGTGGCCACCTTCACCCTTGAAGTTGCCTGTCTATGATCTCGAGCATTTTCTGAGCTTGTAGTTCATGCTGGCTGCGGTGTTCCTCATGGCTGGCCACGCTGTGCTGCCTTTGCACTCCTATACGGCTCATGCTCACGTGCGCTAATGTCATGTGCTTGAGCGAGACGGCCGCCAGAATGAATGTCGGCGAGTGTGTTGGTGCTGAAAGGGATCTTTACCAACAATTGGGCCAAATGCGATGACCATATGGTGCGGAGTGAGTGATATTTATCATTTGTTAATCATTAATGATCCTTGTGTATGGTCAACTATTAGCATAGCGCTAGCATGGATCTATTGATGACTTAACAGATTTTGAGACGCGTCAAGATTGTATTTCATGCTCCACATAGGAACACTTCATCCAGGCTGAGTTTCGCGATAATAGTTTGAACGGATTTGGCCCAGTTTGCGCATCCGACGCCGCTAATTGATCGGTTAGGAGTGGAACAAGACGCTTCATTTCGGTCTTGAGAGCGTCACTGTTGCCACGGATAGTGGTGATGGGGGGTGGGGGGGGGGGGTAGGGGGGATTAAGGCGAGCGGAAGCAGCAGCACATCGGTTTGGGGGTGGGCGTCAATGAGTCAGACTGACAGGAGGCTGGCAGGGATTTACGCGGTCACATTTAATCCACGGCGAAAATGACCGGGAACCTGCCACACATTTTAAATGGTAAACAGGTAAATGAATATTCATGACATCTTTTAACTGACCTTTCGGAAACTTTTGAGGCACCCATTTCAAGAAGGATGATTTCACAAAGAGCAAACCATAATGTACTCATTAAAACATAATATTGAAATGAAAAATAAGTATTGAAATAAACAAATAATGAGCTCGCACTCTCCAGACATATTCCAAATTCTCAGATCATCATTAATATGTTCTTCCTTATTATCTCGCAACCAGAACGTGACAGTATCAATCACTTATCAAATATTTCTGTGCAATAAAATCCTGCACTTTTTTTTAATTGGACAAAGATTAAGCATTATTTTTTTCATAATGAATATGAATAAAAATCATTGGGAAATAATCCATATCAAAGCCCTGTCTGACGGTATGAAGTTTCAAGGTAGATAAATTGCTGCCTGAAATACTTTTTTTTTTTTTTTAAATACTTGACACGATAATCCGCATTAGCCTTTGGCCATTCACAATGCGGCAGAACATTTAAATAAAACATCCTAATCTCTTGTCAGTATTCCCAGAAAGAACTGGGGTGGGGGTGGGGGGGGGGTAATGGGGGTTCATATTTCCTGGGCTTTATAGTCTGAATAATTGCGCAAAGTCGCTCGGTGTTGTTAATGTGCCAACGTGTTATTGAGAAGCGCGCTTTCTATCTGCCGCGAAGTCAAGCTTTATGGTGTCTATCTGTGACTTTCATGGCAACATAAATGGAGTTGTAAAGCGGACTACCCAGTGTAGGAGGAGGGGGATTTTTTATTTATTTATTTTTTGCTTTCAAGGGTCGCTAGTCTTTATGAAGTCCTCTTTAAAATGATCGCGATTTACACATAAATGAATAAAACAAAATAAATCAACCCCCCTGGGCGGCCCGGTGGTCGAGTGGTTAGCGCGTCGACCTCACAGTGCAGAGGTTCAATTCCAGCATGTGGAGTTTGTATGTTCTCCACGTGCCTGCGTGGGTTTTCTCCGGGTACTTCGGTTTCCTCCCACATTCCAAAAACATCCAAGGCAGGCTGATTGAAGACTCTAAATTGTCCGTAGGTGTGAGTGTGAGCGCAGATGGTTGTTTGTCTGTGTGTGCCCTGCGATTGGCTGGCAACCGATCCCCTGCCTACTGGCCGAACACGGCTGGGATCGGCTCCAGCATCCCCCGCGACCTTTGTGGAAGTAAGCGGAACGGAAAATAAATGGAGGGGAAATCAGCCCCCAATGCTGGTTTCACATAACATAATTTAGTCCGTCTGTTATGAGCTGACCCACAAAAAAAAAGTCTCAAGAACCCATGGACCCAAGAACCCAAAGTCCACTATCTTGGTTGGAAACATCCATTTTCTGGTCACTTGGGCCAACACTACAAAACTTCAGCAGATCCATTAAAGAAGACCCAAGAACCCATTTCTGACCAGACCTCCACAATGAAGTTGGACTAGGGCGACAATCTTGATCAATGATCTTTCGCTATGCAGGATACGACTACTGCATTACTGATATAGTTCCAACTACAAACTGAATTTTTAAAAAATGTTATTTTTAGGTGTCCTACAAGAAGATATAGTCTGAACACACCCATGCTAGGATGGACCAAGTACTGCCCTGGGCCGTTAATGGCCCGCCTGCCGTATGCTGCTCAACCATGCTGACATGTTTCATAAGGGTTTGCCATCGCGTACAAAAAGCAGACAATGCTGTAAATGGGACGGCGCGGGCGCTACTTTGCTTGGCGTCAGCAATCATCCGTCAGCATTAGCATTGTTATTTGCTCTCCGACGCCTTATTCATTACTTGGGGAAAAGAAGAACTGCGTATACTTAAGACTACACTGAGGTCTTTAGATACCGTCGCACCCCTTTAAGAGGAATTGATTGCACAACAAGAATACTTGGGGGTAATCATCGCCGGGGTGCTGCCAGAAGTGGCGGCCAAGCGCCGTTAAGCCCGAGCCCCGAGCTGCTGCGGGAAAGAGTCAACACGGCGAGTGATTTGGGAGCAAAGGTGAACGGAAGGACACTTTTGTGGCGAGCCAAGTGAGACCAGAGGATTTCACACAGGAGGAAGCGTGAAGGGTGGAGTCAAGAGCGGACAATGGGAGCTCTACTTATGGAATTAATTGGGTTCTGGAAGAAATTTCTTAACTTGAAAATGTTGTAAGTAGAAACGCGTTTACCATGTAAATGCCCTAATCCGTTCCAAACACCCTCAAAATTCAGACATAAATGTTTTCTAAAGCATAGAAATGCATCGAAATATGTAACAAATAATGTTGCAATGAGATTATTGCACAATAAATGAGAGTTGTGCATCATGTAAAAAAAACTAAGAATATAGAATAAAAATGGCCATTTAAACTCATAATTGCATCATCATCATTTTTTTCCCCTCTTTCGTGCATGTTCTCTCAGAAGTGGTTTTTGCCCGGCGTTTTCTCAAGAACTGATCCAAGGACTTTGCTTTTGTCTGCTTTTAACAATCCTACGAAAATGTCAGAGGCAAACGTTAGCATAGTGAGCGATCGCCCGAACACTTTTTCTGAGTGATTCACATTTAAACGTATTGGAACGCCTCATGGCCCGAGAGACGAATGACGAGGACGCTGCATCAACACATATCTATCTATCTACACACACAGACACGTACGGTAGAGTTCCCTCTTAGCCAATGGGATGCCAGGAAGATGCTCGGCAATAGCCAATGGCAGAGCAGCTATCAGTTTGTTGCGTTCATGAAACTCTGAGCTGCAACTAGCAGACCTTCGTGTATTTTTACCTTCCGTCTCTTGAAATTTATTTTGTAATAAGAGCCAAAATTTTCCTGTTGAGACATTTCCTAACTTGAAAATTTCGTATGAAGAGATGTTCGTAAGTAGATGTACAACTGTACTCGTAGTTCGGAGCCAAGCATCCATCAAGAACAATGCCTTCAAAATAAAAGTACGTAACTATCACCATAATTATATCAAATGACAATTTTTGTTTATTTATGAATGGATACATCACACACACACGCACACGCACATGCACACACGCACACACACACACACACACACACACACACACACACACACACACGTTTCTTCAGGGAGATAAATCCGTTCCATACGTTTTAAAACTTGAATTAATGATTTTAAATATCGCTACACGATAAGTAGCAGAATCCCATGCACTGGTTAACAAGTGGCTGCAACTCCTTTTAACCTAATTTATTCTGTCCCCCCGGGGTTTATTTTTAAATAATGGCTTTCCAAGCAAGTCATCCTTCGGCTGCTGAAGTGCAGTAAAAAAAAAAAATGCCTGATAGGTATGGAAGAGACATTTGTCTTCCTTTTTGCACACCAACACAAAAGCCGCCCTGTCTGCTTCTCCTCAGAATATCTTCAGCAGTGGAGGAAGGCGAGATGATTAAATCTTTAAATGGGATATCGCGTAGGCACAGCGAATAAGACAGAATAAGTTCAACTTCACCCTGACCTCACTAGGAAGGCATAAAAAAAAGTATTAAAACACGCGGAAAATCAAAAGGAGGCACAGAAGCCGAGCTAAAACGCTTCCCCGGGAATTTGCATGTGAGGTCGGTGGTGTGGCAGGGTGGCGACGTACCAGCTGCTCTGCCTTCTCACGTCGCCCGGGCAGAGACGAAGCCCTTTCTCAGAGTCGATAAGTCATCGGCGGTGCGGGCGGCGGTCGCCGTGGCAACGGCACAAAAACAAATGAAGGCAAACGATGGGGTGCGATTCGCCCTGCCGGGCGAGCGCTCTTTGCATTTGCGCGGAGTTGCTTCGAGTGACGAATCATATTTTAGGTCTGTAAATTGTGGGGGGTGGGCAGGAGGGTGGGGGGGGGGGGGTCAAACTTCCACATCAGAGTTACAATTCCCTCATTGTGACTGCTAATCATATAACTGTGACATGAAAAAAACATATCAATTCGGCAAGAAATACGAGGAGGACGGTGTCTGATTTCGAGGGCCATGGAAAAAATGCTCTGGCTGCCCTGATCTGGTCCCCGGGGCCTTAAGTTTGACACCTGTGAGTTTCAAGTGTTCGCTAACTATAAATGTATGAGGCAAGGGTAGCATTCGGGTCAGTTTAAGGCCAGATCTGGACAAGGGGTTGGATTTGGTGTTGGGGCATTTTGGGCATTGATAAAGGCGGTAGAGTTTGGAGTAGGGCATTTTTTTCAGGTCGTCCGTAAATGGTATAATCAGAAGGGAGTCACTTGGAAAACAAATTGTCAAGGGGCACTGAATTGGAACCTGCAGTGTAAATCCAGTAGAGGTCTCCGCTTTGGACCGCAGGGGGGGACCAAAGGTTTACACATTTCACTTTAGGGTTCGGAGTATTGTTCCGGGTCGTCAGTAAACGGAAATCAGAAGGGAGTCGCTTGGAAAACAAATTGTGAAGGGGCACTCAATTGGAACCTGGAGTGTAAATCCAGAGCTGGGGCAAGGGGAGGGTGGTGCTTTGGACCGCAGGGGGACCAAAGGTTTCTACATTTCACCGATAAGCACTTTGATGAATGCCGAAGGTGATCGATAGGACGGCAAAATGTAATGACGCCGCTTTGAATTGAAATCGGATGCACTCCAAGGCAGGGAAATCCAGCGTCATCCCCTCGAGAGGCAAGAGGCGACGAGAAGAAGGACCGCGGGGGAAGCCAAAGAGCTTTCGGAGGACGTGAAGGCGATGTTGCTAAAAAGCTTTTCGAGCACAGGCCCGTGAGAGCGGCTGCCCGGGCGTTACGGTGCGAGAGAGAAGGCGGAAGGGAGGGCGAAGGCTTCGGCAAAGCGGTGGCGAGCGAGCGAGGGAGGGAGGGAGGGAGGATGGGAGATGTCAAGGTGGCAATAACTTCCTACACTAGAGAGAGAGGAAGGTGGGGGGGGGGGGGGGGGGGGGGTTGGGGGGTGGAAAAGCTGAGCTCAGCGTTTTTCATTTTCAAATAAAAAGCTGCGCGTGTCTGCACAAGGGCGCACGGTGTGTTACAAAGTCCGCAAGCTTGTGCATGCGATCGCCGGCGCATGTAATGGACACCTAGTGGTTCACGGGAATGATCACTTTGCCCCTCTAACGCTAGCCCCCCACAGCCGCCGCCGCCGCCGGGGTCGATGAGAGTGACACTAAACGAGGAACGGGAGGGACTGCGAGGAATGAGGAAGGCAGGAGGAAGAGGCAATGCGTTATGCTCTTACCCTGCAAAATTCTGTCTTTTTTATTTTTAGTTTTTTTAAATTTGAGGGACAAAGGTTACTGCAGTGGACATCTTATGGACAATTTTTGTCATGGACTACATTGTAGTTTCGGTTTCCCTTGGAGCGCCGTTATGAATTTTGGGAAACGTTAGAAATGTTTAATCCCCTCCACGTATTACATACACAGCACACAACAAATTGTTGCATGACTAGTTTTAAAATCAGAAGTCAAGAAAAATGACTGCTATTGTGGATTACAAATGACGATTTGAAATGTTGGTTCAGACTGTGGCAAGCATGATAGAACTTGACATGCTTGATTTGCTTTCGCGGGCCATATAAAATGAGGTGGCGGGCCAGATCCAGCCCCCGGGCCTTGACTTTGACACCCGTGTCTTATGTTATCAGGTTACAGGGTGCATGAAAGGGCTAAACAAAAAATGATGTTTCTAAACTCGAGAGAGTGAAGCTTCATTCCCGAGTTAAATGCATTTTAATTTGGTCATGATCCAAATGAATATTGCCAAGACTTATTTTTTATTATTCTTTTTTTAAATGCATATTTATATGAGATCTAATTGAAATTGTTTTGCCGAGGCCAACTTCGCACTGTCTCTTTCCCCAAAACGCTGCAAAGAAACGACCAGGTACCCATTTCCCAATCGTTGTAATTGATAAATCACGGCACACGTGCGGCGAGGGGGCCCTCGAGCTGTAATTCTTCCACGTGCGAGCCCTCTGCGGTAATCAAGTAAATGAAAGCGAGTGTGGTGGAAGGGTTCGTTTTAGCAAAGCAAGGCAAAAATAAAAAATAAAAGAACGCACGCTCAGTTTTACGGTCGAATAAATGAAGTGGCGGCAGCTATCGTTCTGTTCTCTCTCAATTCCAACCCGTAAGATTTGATTTGATCTCATTTTGAGGGATCGGGCGATTATGTTTTCATTGCAGCCGAGGTTAATTGACATCGACAAACGGCGCTTGGCCGCATCAGTGGCTCGGGTCGAAAGCAACCTCCCGTGCACTCTCACAAGTTCCCTTTCAAGTCCGGCTGAGGAAAACGCTCCTTTATTTACTCGAAACGCAGCTTTGGCGTGATCAATACCGGCCCTCTTTGCTTTGAATACGACCTTGGGATGCGCACATTCTCTGTAAAAAAAAAAAAAAAAAAAATTTCAAGCACTTTTAAAAACAAGTTCTGCAAGCTCTGAAGTGTATCGCCAACACCGTGCCAGAAACGTGTCGCAATCGCATCTGAAGTTAGACAGGAAGTATTCCCACCGACGGATTTCTGTCAAACAGAAATTCCCTCACCCGGAATAAAAACCTACGCATTAAAATTTCAACCACGATATTACATTAACAATCGATTCATAACAACGGAAGTTCCGGAACCCGGAAGCCCGCGGTAGCGCAAACCCAAGAAAGTCCCGCTTGATACTAAGAAAAAACTGCGGCCGCAACGCTATTTAATCTCATCGGATTCACAAACGGCGACATGTAAGTGACTCGATGGCATGAGTTTTTACTGTAAGAGTGAACGATTTTATTTTAGCATCCAAACGAAGAGGAACAGTATAATGACCGCGGTACAGAAATCCGACGAGCTGCTCAGAGTGAATTGCTCGTGGCTCGACGGACAGTAGGGTAAACGAACGTTTCCTGGAATGCTTTACCTGTTATCGTGAAAAAATACACACCGTCAAACCTCGGTTTTCGTCCATAATCCGTTCCAGAAGGCTGTTTGAAAACCGAAACCAGCAACATGAGGAAGGGTGACTTCCTCGTGAAAGGAAGGCGAGAGGAGTCAAATGGCGCATTCAGGTGCGCTCAGTTTGTTCGAGACCCGAAATGTGTTCCTCATCCGAGGCTTAAAAAACTGAAAACTGAATTGGTTGAGAACCGAGACGTTCGAAAACCGAAGTTTGCCTGCATACAAGAATAATAATTGCTATCTGGACGGCTAATTAGAGCGAAGGCGAGTTCCATAGCGCTCGGACTTCGAAACGTCCCGTGGCTGCCTTCAAAAGTTCGTTGCACGACATCAACTAAGCAACGCTGCCGTGTGTGGTGATCGAGGGAAGGTCAACTTAGAGACAGCGACTAGGTGGAAAGAAAAGCCACCGGGTCCGTTACTAGTCTCATTTTGTAGCAAATAGTCCGAATTTTGTTATATTTTCTTCCTTTTCCTGAAAGTTTATGCTGTCAACCAGTTCAGGGTGCCCCCCCCCACTCCGTCGACTGCCCGGCGACAGCTGGCATAAGCTCCAGCCCGCCGAACCGTTGCAAGGACCTGTCCTGACCTGAACTCCTATACATCGAATCCCTGTCTCCACATCTGACCTTTAACCCCAAACCCTTGCATCTGCACTTTTTTACCTGCATCTTTATCTTGAGCCGCTCGCTCGCACGCTCGGTTGCGCGGGCAAAAGCTGCCGCATTCGACCATTTCTCACTCTGTGACCGTTTCATTCATTATTCATGCAAAATGATTTGCAAAGATCCAACTCTGCATCCTAGCGGGGGGGTGCAACTCCGGCATCTCTCTCCTCGTTATTATTTGCCCTCGATGATGACATTCTAGCGATGCTTTCTTTCATTTCATTGGAATGGCTTGAGTGGACGATCAGAGTGGATCCGGGTCAACTTCAAGTTGCTACTCTCACGAGGAAGGAACTGTTGCATCACTTCCTCGTTGGCGTAAAAGTTTCCCTCACGGGGACTGTAAAGGATTATCCTCTCATCATATTAATTTGATCACTTGGGCTCAACGTGACCTGCTGAAAACAAAAAAACAAAAAAAAACAACCCTCGGTTCTCACATGATTGACCTTTACAAGTGCAACGCAAGTGCGCCAAGAGTTTCGCACCCAAGACGAGATGACTGCGGTGACATCCCAAACATTGCTCAAGTGGCTCTGTAACACGCAAGCTTAGCGCCGGCATGTTTTCACCGACGCCTTTCAAAAGTTCAAGCCCTTGGCCTCTAAAAAGGCTTCCCCTGACCTCACGGCGCAGCCATCCAAAGTCTATTTTCAAATGAACTCTCCGCGGCACAATCACACGATGCCAGCCATTTTAACTCATTCCGTACAAGCTAATTCTGGACCAAGTCTGAAAAGACGTTTAAAAACGTCTTTGGGAGTGAAGGAGTTAAGTGACATTCTAGCTCTCCGCCCAAAAGCGCTCAGAAAAAAAAACGTCAATGCATTCAGAAGATGGGGCGGGATTTCCCTTCAGGAGGCTTCCCCCGCATACTGTACATGTCGGGAGAAAGACGGACTGCTTGGCTGTTAATAGCAGCTGCCATTTTGAATCGAAGGGAGTTAGCTTTCGATTCGAGATCAGCGTCTGGCCCGCCATTTAAGCGTCGTTTGTCTCAATGCAATTAACCTCGGAGAGCATTCTTGGCAATCACAAATCACTTTGCGCAGGAATAACGACACTTCTTGTTTGCTGTGGTTTACGCGGGAACAGGGTGGACTTTTCAGCCCGACTCGCTATGATTTCCCATTTAATCTAAGCTTTGATTTGGATCGTCTTTTTTTTTTTTAATCAGTCACGGCAATCCTATGAGGCTCAAACGGGCGCGCCGCAACGTCGAGGCCACCCCCCTCTGACAATAAATACAGTGACATCTCCTTCAACTCCTCCGCTACTCAATTGGGTCGGTCAGCCTTGATGAAATCCAATCACCGGTCATATACGTCAGGTCTCGAGTATCCTGATCTCATCAGGGCAGGGCACCGGCGGCGTGGGATTATATTCCAGGTCAAGCGGATCAAAAAGAAGAGGGTGAATGAAGTGTTTGGTTTTATCAAATTGTAGTGCGCTGGTGTCAAAGTCAAGGCCCGGGGGCCAGGTCTGGCCCGCCGCCTCATTTTATGTGGCCCGCGAAAGCAAATCAAGCATGGCAAGTTCCACGAAGCTTGCTAAAGTCTGAAGCGACATTTCAAATTGTCATATGTAATCCGCAATAACAGTCATTTTGATTGACTTCTGACGGTGGTACCCCAGACCAAATTCAGGACCATGATGTCATCCATTTCCGATACCGTTTGACTTCATTAAACTTGCGGGTCAGGCAAGAGGTGTTCATTTTTTTTTTGCATACACAATGCCCCCCCAACCCACCCAAATTCTAATTCCCTTGTTCATGAAAAAAGCCACGCGATACAGTCTTTAAGACGTTTCAAAACAACACGAAAGGGACTGGAAAAATGTTGCGTCATCGTTTGCCGCTGGCTGAAATGAAGCCCATCCAGGTGTGCTGAGTGCACTTGTGATGTTGAAGTTTCAAACTTCTAAACAAATTTTGAGGGAGATTTTTTGCAGAACCTCCCCATTTTCAAAGTTTTGGGTTTTTCAGATTTCAAGGTACCGCTGTCATCAGCTCTCACAGTAGCAGGCTCATATTTGCTGTACAGTTGTACCTCTACTGACGAAAGTCTCTTGTTGAAATGTTCAAGTCCTTGGATCAGTTCTTGACAAAACGACAGGCAAAAACCAATTCTGAGAGAGAACATGCACTAAAGAGGGCAAAACAAATGATGAGGATGCAGTTAAAAGTTAAATGACCATTTTTATTCTATATTCTTAGTTTTTTTTACATGATGCACAACTCTCATTTATTGTGCAGTAATCTCATTGTAATATGTATTTGTTACATATTTTGATGCATTTTTATGCTTTAGAAAACATTTACGTCTCAATTTTGAGGGAGTTTGGAACGGATTAGGGCATTTACGTGGACAAACTGCGGACAAACTTTTCTACTTCAGAAATTCCTTCCAGAACCAATTAATTTCGTAAGCTGAGGTAGCACGCAAATAAGGTTCTCATCGTTCCACGTAAAGAGGAGACGTATGAGACCGGTTGGTATCGTGACGCGATCGCACTCGTCCTTTCGATTCCCTACCTTGGCAGCGACAGAGGAGCCAGGCTTCTCCAGGAGATCCCACAGCTTCTTCCTCTTCTCCGGGCAGCAGGTGTTGTCAAACTCGCTGTCGCCCTCACGTTCCCTCATGGTCTCCGCCTCCCTGCGTAGCTCCTCGTTCATCTGCTCCTTCTTCTGATGGTAGCGAGCCTGGCAGCAGGACTCCAGGTAGATCTCATCAATCCCCCAGAAGTCCAACTCCTGGCCGAAGGAAAGGGCGCACATCTCCTCCATCATGTGCAACTTGCCCGTGCGGTAAAAATTCAGGATCGAGGTGAAAGCCCCTGGGTGGCGGTCAAAGAAGTACTCGTTCTCGTTCAGGCTGTAGTCGTCACACACCTCCATCAGGGACTCGTGCGTGTTGCAGTCCCGCAGCTTGCCGAGGCGGGTCCTCGGCAGCCGATCCAGAGTCCGCCACAGGACTTCGTGGTTGAGTCCGCCGACGTTCAAGCGGACCCGGCGGGAGCGGGCTTTGGTGCGGATGATGTCGATTGGCTCCGGCGGCACAGTGGGAAGGGGTGGAACGTAGACGGGCTTGAGCCCGGCCGGTCCCAGTTTCTCAGCCATGGTGGCGGAGAAGACCCAAAAAGACTTGTGAGGGTTTCAAAAAGTCCACCAGAAAGAGCCTACAAAAGGGCGCCGGGTCCTTTTAAGGCAAGTCTCTCCATGGCTGAGGAAATAGAGCAAAACATTTGAATGATGAAACATCCGGTGATTTTACAAATTCACTCGCCGACACTGGTAATGACCTCGCTTCATCAAGTCTCCGGGAACGCGGTGGCCGAAATCACTCGTTGCTTTAAAAGTCAATATTTCTTGCGGAGGGTGGGATGAAAGCTCCACTCGAGAAGACGAATCATCGCCGTTGTTGTCATTGATGTTACCGCTTTGTACATTGGCTGAGAAAATGTGTCCTCTGCATTAAAAAAAAAAAAAAAAAAAACCTCACGTTACATTCCTTGCTCTAGAACAGCAATGCTGTTTTCTCTGTTCATTTTACAATTTGAATGAAGTGTCTTTGATGTTCGAGCTCATTCAGTACCAGCCAATTCTGGACCAAGTCTGAAAAGACGTTTAAAAACGTCTTTGGGAGTGAATAAGTTAAGAAATGCCATCTTTGTTGTCATGAATGATACACTCTGTACTTTTTTTTTTGCTGTTGCTGTTGTAAAATTTTAACCCAACAGTAATGCTTGCATATCAAGAACAAAAATAATATTACTGGTGACTATTTAATTAACCCATGTCACGAATTGTGTCCTTGGGTGTCTTGAAAGGCGCTTATAAATAAAATGTATTATTATTATTATTTATTATTATTCAAGCAGCGGGAATAAATACTGTTTACATGGTTTGGGTTACAGATGGACGAATATATTACATTTATTACATATATTACAACTCCATTCCTCAGAATTTCAGTTATATGGTCCGAATAATGTCCTAATAATGTCTACTTAATTATAACTATTACTTGACTAGTGCTTAGAAAAAAAAATTCATTTGAAAGTAACAGGAAGGTTAGAATGGGTTGAAGTTGCATCCGTAACATGGCAGCATTTTCCCCAAAATGTCAGTAAAAAAACAAAGCAAAACATATTTTATGTCATTCTTAATTTAATTACCATTCATTTCAGTCAATATTGAGTGTATTGACTTAAATGTGGCTCGATTTGACGGGTAACATGACAGATGTAAGGGCTAACATATCACACGATCGAAGCTTGAGCATTCATTCTCCAAAAATGACAAGCGCAAATGTACGTTTTCAAAATTGGTTCACTACACGGGACCCTCGGGTGACATTTCGTTCTCCAAAAGAAGTTGTTGTTTTTTTTAAAGTCATTCCGTACCAGCTAATTCTGGACCAAGTCTGAAAAGACGTTTAAAAACGTCTTTGGGAGTGAATGAGTTAATGGGGGTGAGGGCGTTGTGCCTTGCTCAAGGGCACCCCGGTCCTATGTGTGAACCTGCACCCCCTTTGAGGTTTTCTGAACCACTCCACCAAGGCTCCCACTCATCATCTCATTGATGAAGTCAATGTGAAACAAGTGATGCAAACGGGGAATAAAATCACATTTACTTCCGCTTGACTGGCAGAACGAGCGTCTCGTTCTCCTGGCTTGTGATAGTGAGAATTCAGTCATGCAACAGTTCCCCCAAAATTTATGAATCTTATTAAAGTGATGTTTCTCCTCCAAAACGCAAGCGGCACGAGAATTTTTTTCCTTCTTCTTTGCATCATAACGTCGCACCGACTGCATGCCAACCGTTTTAGCTGCTTTGAAACAACGTCGGACGGGTCTTACCTTGCCAAGATAAGTCGCATTTGTCCATGCAAAGTCCTTCCATCTAGGCGGGCTTTCCCCCACCACAACCCACCCCCCCACACCCCAGTCCTCCTCCGTGTACAGTCAAGCTTCCACGACCGAGAGTGATCCGCAGGCACCGTGCGGAGACCGCGCGCCAGGCATGCTGTCGACTCGAGTGCGCTGGTGTGTGTGCATTCCAAACATCTTCCTCCTAATGCTCCAACATTGCCCAAAGAGAGAGAAAAATAAAAGTCCCGCCTCCATCCGCACGCGCTCGCTTGTTGCGATCACTTGCGGGAGAAGGCAGGGAGGGGAGTTTAGGGAGGAGGGTGCGCAGAAGCGAAAGCGCCCAGCTGTAGTCCTGTGGAGTGGGCACACACACACACACACACACCAAAGCGAGCTGAGAGGGGCTGCAGCACCTCCCTGGTGAGAGGTGAGCTGACTGGCCACCGCTAGGCGGATCGCGTTTACAGGCAGGGTGGTGGGTGGGGTGGAGGGGGGGGGGGGGTGTTGCACACAATTGCGTAAACGTTGTGTGGGAAGTGAGCCCCGCAGGAGCCGGCGCGGACACACAAGCTGTTGATGCCGAATGACAGACTTTTAACATCACAAACTTGATGAATCAGTGGATTTGATGAGGAAATTTGGAGCGACAGATAACTGTAGTGTAGTCCACCAGGTACTATGTACAGTCACCCCCCCCCCTTTTTTTTTTTTAAACCAGCGCTCCAGTGAAATCTATTTTCTGAGTGGGATACTTGATGCAAAAAGTTGGATAAGCACCAGAAAATAGATGAACAGTTAAAATCCAACATTGTGGGCTGTCCAGCTTAAGGGCCACCGTGGTTAGCTGGGAATGTGCAAGTAAGTTAAATCACGTCGAGTCCATAATTTAACGATTTGAAAATAAATCACACAAATATCCCTTTTTTAAAGCCCCGCAGTCGAGACCTCATAGTGTCAAAACCAGGAGGGACTCTGGCATGGGGTAGCCGTGGGGCAGCCAGTCAGACCACAATAAGGACATTTAAAGATTATGATCATGATTATAATTATTATTGTTATTTTTTTTATGAACATCACCTACTTTTCTCCATCCATCCATATTCGATTCCACTTTGTGCTGGAGGAGCCTCTCCCAGCTGTCTTGGGGGTATAGGTGGGAGACAGCCTGAACTGGTTGCCAGCCAATCGTAGATCTACTTTAATTTAAAAAAAAAACAATAATAAAAATATTTTTTGCATGCCTTAAAAATACAACCAAACCAGCTACGTATTATTTGGCCATCACATTTTGCTCCAGAATTCCCGTACAGATTCAACTCCAATGTCAGATGTAGCGTATAACAGCCATAGAAACATAATTATTGCATTCTAAGTGTTCTTTTTTTGGGGGGGCCACCGCAGCCACCCCACACCTTGGGTTAGCTAATTCACACATTTTGCGTCACTTTTAACCCAGCAGTCTGCCATCAAGCACTTGAGACATGTAAGCTGACCCGAGCGGGAAAGACGACGACGACGGCCTGACCCTTATTCTTGAACAAAAGAACGGCGGGCACAAGCAGACACACCTGCACGCCTCTGCGACGTAATCACAAGTCACCTTATCAATGCGTAATGATCTGCCCCACTTGCCACTCTCAAATGAATAGAGACATTAAATTATGCATCCCTTATTATCTCCTGGATCATTAGCTACAATGACGTATCCGACTCTCACTCATGTGAATATTGTTCAATAGAGCAGTGGAGTTTCTCCCTGGAGCTCCCGCTCGCTCGTGTGTGTGTGTGTGTGTGTGTGTGTGTGTGTGTGTGTGTGTGTGTGTGTGTGTGTGTGGTGGGACAGAGGGGTTTGAATAATTCCCCTTAGCCAAGCGTTTTCTTCACAGAAATTTGATTATGCACTGCATACATATAATTGATTTCCCAGTCATGTCCTTTCCTCCCAGGGAGGAGTAATCAATAGCGACACTTTGATTGAAAGAAGGCTTTGCCGCAAAACTACCAGGCCTTAACTGCGTGTGTGTGTGCGCTTGAAGGTTAAAGGCGGCGCGCTGCAGGTGTCGAGTATGGTCCCGTCCACTCGCTTCGACACAGCCTTAATGGCAAATCACATATGGGCCCGATGAATTATTTGTACTGTACAGGGGTGGGGAGGAGGGGGGGGCTTTGCCTCCGTCGCTTGGCTGGGCATATGTGATTTGAATGTGAACATGTGCATCAGGAAAATTCCGCGAGTTCATTCGATGACTTACGGCGCAGGGAAGCGTTTTGGTCAGGGCACGTCGCATCGGGTTAGCGTTGGCCTGGCGGCAAGTGATCAACCCTGCGAGAAGATAAAAAAAAAATAATAAAGTTGTGTGAAGTCAGGGCGGCCCGGTAGTCCAGTGGGTGTGAAGTCAGGGCGGCCCGGTAGTCCAGTGGTTAGCACGTCGGCTTCACAGTGCAGAGGTACCGGGTTCGATTCCAGCTCCGGCCTCCCTGTGTGGAGTTTGCATGTTCTCCCCGGGCCTGCGTGGGTTTTCTCCGGGTGCTCCGGTTTCCTCCCACATTCCAAAAATATGCATGGCAGGCTGATTGAACACTCTACATTGTCCCTAGGTGTGAGTGTGAGTGCGAATGGTTGTTCGTCTCTGTGTGCCCTGCGATTGGCTGGCAACCGATTCAGGGTGTCCCCCGCCTGCTGCCCGGAGACAGCTGGGATAGGCTCCAGCACCCCCCGCGACCCTAGTGAGGATCAAGCGGTTAGGAAGATGAATGAATGAATGAATGAATGTGTGAAGTCATGCGAATTATTTGAGATTCAGAAGTTTGCATTTATTTGAAACCAAGTCTCCAAATCGCTGTCAAAATGGTCACTTTTGACCGACTTTAAATTTCATGAACCGTTCCGTGCATCCTGTTATGATAGCTATAGCCATTGGAATTCACCATTTTATTGATATATATTTTTTTCATGCACGTTAGCCCGTAGGCTAGCTGGTGGCTACCGCCTCTCGTTGAAAAACCTTACAATGACTTGATGGGATATATTCCAGCCACCGGAGGCTTACAGTGGAAACATTGTCACGTCTCAAATTCAGAGGGATGTTTTTTTTTTAGACATCAGCTATACGAACATATTTGATGACGGTTTCGGGGCGTGGTTTCGGCTCAATGAGGCGACGCGTCAACAAATGTCTGAGAGCCGTCTCGATTTTTAGGATTTTGAAGCGTCGTTTTATATTCTTGCCGATTGTCTGGCTTGTTGAAAATCCTCTTCTTTATTGTGAGTCAAATTTATAAGACGTTCGTATTTTCACAGGACTCATTCGCGGACTAATAATGATAACCTGTAACCTGATAACGTAAGTTGTCCACTGTCATAACCGAAAAAAAAAAAAAGCCTGGCAAATTAACATCAATATCTGTCAAGGTTTTGCCATTCGCCTTGCAAACCCTTCACCTCGCGTAAACGTTGATAATTTAATCAGGCGTATCATGGAACTGTCCTCGCAAGCTAGCCTTGGTTGCGTAGACCCTCAAAGGTGGTGCGTTATGAGGCGAGAATGATCCGTCGATGAGTTGTGCCGACGGCGTGAGGGACGGAGGGGCGACGGGATGGGAGGGGACTTGCGCAAGTACGTGCGTGGCTGTTGTCGGCGTGACTGTGCGGACGCGTTTTGTGACAAATTGCAAAAGGGAAAATACAGCAGTGCATCGATAGCTCAGGGATGAGGCAGTTGCTGCCATCAATCAGCTCGCGACAGTTCGGGACTTGTGACAATGCAACGTCGCCGCCGCGCTACTGTTGAGTCTCCTCACTCGACACGAATGAGCCCCCATTGGTAAGCATCCTTCATCGTCGAATGTGGGCGGGGCATGACGTCAAATGATGACTTTGAGGATTCAATGTGGAAAAAGGTGGCGCGAGGGCCCCTGCAGAGTTAGAGTGAATTATCCCCCAGCACCAGTTTCACCAAACAACACGACATTTTGTAGACATTTCTATCGTAACAGAACACATGTGAAAAAGCCTGAAGAAAACATGCTTGAAAAGTAACGGGCATGGAAAGCGGCCATTTTCATTTGCCGCAGCCATTTTAGGGGCCAAATATATGTAATAAAAAACTGTTTTCCCAGTGCATCATAATGCACTTAAAAAGAATAATAATAATAGTGTCGTTTGTTGTATCGAAATTTGGGGAAGATCCAGTACTCCCTCACAGCGAGACCACCAACTGCGAGCATAACGAGCGTGCGCCGCCAGTGCCTGTGTGTACACTGTTCAGCAACAGGGAGGAAAATACACAGATTGCACCAGCCTAATTCTCTTTCTCTCGCTTTCTTTTCCTTCCTTCTCATGTGGCTATTAATAGACGCCGGCCATGTCAAGGTCCACACAAAGCACCCACCCGCCCACAGTGGGCAGCAGAGGCCTTCAGTTTAATGACCCGCCATACGCCAGAGTCATAAATCCATGTCAGTTCTTCATTCATCCAACAACAAACACCTGTTCACCTCTGACACTGCCAGCAGCAACCGTACGAGTCAAAAATACACACGACACAACACATCACAACACACACGGGTTACGTCTGTAATCCCACATCCCACTTAAAATCCCACCATGGACCTCTTTTTTATGTCATCAACGTGTTAATCACTCGCCGCCACCATCACTCAAAGCAAGGTAGCCATGTCCTCATCACACAGGCTGTAGTTTTGTGTTGGCAGCTAGGGTGAAGCACACAAGCGCACGGACACACTCACGTTTGGTCATGGCACAATGCGACCGCTCGTGTTTGCATAATACATCCAGGTCTGTGAGTTCTAATTGGGGGTGGGGGAGGTTCTATTTATTTGGATTCCCATTATGACTGCCTGCTGTGTAATACAGCCCAGAATAGGAAAACAGAGATATAAAAGAATGATACAACGCTAATGGTACCAAACACTGAAAAGAGGCTTGATAAACTTTGCGTGGAATAAAAGTGCTTGTATTACATAAATGCATGCGGGGGGGGGAGTTGACTGAAACTGAAACTTCCGATGAGAAAACACGAACCTATTAGTGCAAGTTGGCCATTTATGCGCTTTTTCACTAAATCTCTAGATCAGGTGTCACCAACATTTTTGAGGGTGAGAGCAACTTCATGTGTACCGATTGTGTGAAGGGCTACCAAATTGATACACGTCTGAAATAACATATTTGTCCAAAATACCTTCAATAATATGAGGATGTGTTATTTTTAATACTTGATGATTTAAATTGTCAGACTTTGATCGTGTTTCGAAATGTCTCACAGTACTGCCAATGTTTGCATTTTTAAATCATAATTTCTAATAGCAAATCACAATGTCCAGGCACTGGCGGGCTACTCAAGTGGTCTTCACGGGCTACCTGGTGCCCGCGGGCACCATGTTGGTGACCACTGCTCTAGATATTCTAGACGTGATATTCTGATGCTGATTATTTGAGTCAAATACATTTTTGGGAATGTTTTTATTCTTGAATAATGTAACAGGATTCGGTTCTTAGCTATATCTTGCTAGCAAATGAATCCCAACACAGGCTGTCCATTTGAGTGCCTGATTAAAAATCAAGTTAAAAAAAAATAATAAACATAATCAAGCATATACAGCCACATAAGACCGCTGTGTGTGCGACAGACATGAACACGTGAACACGAACACACACACACACACACACTGTATATGTGCCTGATTAAAACTCAAGGCTTTGAATTAAAACGTTTGCCACTATATTTCCAGATATTTTTGATATATTCTAATTGACATGACCTTGTTAATGCCGAATATAGTGCTTTCTATTGTGATATTTTCTACTCGTTACCTGGTAACTATCTACAGTGAGCAAACAGGTGCTCCACATGCATGCTAGATTAAAACTCTTCAGGAAAAAAATGTTGCAGGCCAGCTTTTTGATTGCATTTGCTTGAAAAAAAAACCAAAAATAAGGAGATGTCCAGTATGCCAGGAACACTGTCTATAGCGGTTGTAAAACAATAGCAATATCCTGTTAGCTATGTCAAAAAATTGTTTTTTTCTTATTTCATTTGATGGTGTTTTTAACATTGTTTTCGTGATTTTAACTGCTTGTTGTAAGGTGTCCTTGAGTTTCTAGAAAGGCGCCCACAAATACAATGTATTATTATTATTATTAAAATAAAAAACAGATTGCACACATCTTTTCAGATATTCTTGCTACACACAAATCCTTAAATCATAGTACTACTAGTGCTGGGAGCAAATATTGACATATCAAGACTATATTTTTCTGTGTTGAATGACTAAGAAATGGCTCAGGTGGTCATCTCCCCAACTTTGAGGTTGTAGGTTTGATCCCTGACCATGTCACGCTGTCCTTGAGCAAGATACTGAACCCCAAGTTGCTCCTGATACTGCGTCATTGGTAGGTGAACGGTGAGTCACTATGAAGCGCGTTGAGTGCCTTGTAGGTCGAAAACCGCAATACAAGTGAGAGCCCATTTAAGACACGGATATGGCAAGGAGCAATTATCAATCACACTTAATCGTGATACATTAGCGAACATTAATATATGTCGATAATATTGCATTCCCTCACCCTAAAGGGATCACAGGCATACTTTGCGTTCATCCAGAGTGTCAAGATCTTATTGGACTCACTGAGACTTAGTCATATTTTCTCACAAAATTGGGAAACGGCCAGACATTTATGGGCTATAAGTACATGTTGGCGCTAGCCTTGGCTAGCTAACGACTTCATCAAGTCATCTGATAATAACGTACCCGATATGTTTTATCATTATCAGTGTCCTGGCGCTGATGTCATATCACTTCCCTTGCTATTCCTTCCAAGGTTATATAGAACGTATCGCTCTTTAAATGCTGCTCGGGTGTCAATTCAGTTGCTGCTCATTCTGACGTCTGTCCTTGGGATGGAACAAACCAACTGAAGGGAAAGAAGGGACGAATGGAATGCATCTTGATGACCTGATCTATCATGAAATTGGGTGTTGTGATTGAAGACAAGCGGGCGAGACAAGGGGCTTTAGGATTTTCAAACATACCGAGGACACGGGGGAGATCATTCTGATCGCCGCCAATCACAAGGCGACACTTCGTCGCGTCGAGGACAGAGTTGAACTCTCGCTGCATCCCAAGCAGATTTCCAGCCTCAATAGAAAAAAGCTGCGCTTGTTTGATGTTAACTTGACATAAGGGACCCTTCACATCGCAAGTCCTTCGTTGGTATGCGAGGCGTAATCCTGATTTGGATTCATCTGTGACTTTTACTGAGATCAGTTGCATCGGTCATCTTTGTGTTTGACAATGTTCACTTAGCATTCTCCTGCGCATTAGGTTCAACCGGGGCAGCTAAAGAATGCTGTACAGTCAAAATTTGGGGTCAAAATGAGTGAAAAATTAATTACCTTGTGTCTTGCGTACCCATGCCGACTGAGACACATTTAGACAAATTCCAGACGAGGAAGATTTTCCTCAAAGTACACATACAGTATAATTTGCCATAACATAAAAATTCTTTTGGGGTGCTTGAGACATTTTCCGGCATTTTTTTTTCTTTTTAAATAAAATATTTTTCTCCCAAATTTGTAATGGTGATTCAAAAACATTCAGCTCAGCCTCATTTTTGACAAAGAGAAGGAGATTATTGACTATCTCAGTCCTTTCCCATCCTGCTTTTTACGCCTACAGAAAGCACCGTCTTTTGGCATGATTATTCATACATTTGTTAGTTTTCAAAGAACAGCATTTGTTTACAGAAAACACGGAGTTATTTGACTTATCAATCGCGCTAGCTCTCTATTACGATATTAAATGTTTTAATTAAATGGGCTGACGTGATTTTAAAGAACTTGTAAAATAACAAATCCCTCGTGTAACCCTCGTGACTGAGGGCCGGTGGGTTTAACTGGACTTTGTTTGACTGAACCAAGTGTTGACAACCTCGGATATTGTTTTTATGCATGCATGTCTTTGCATATGTCAAGAAAACACCTGAGCCGTTCACTTTGTTTTGAAGATTTGCAGAGACCCATCATGCCTACAGCGACAAAATATGCCAAGATGCTTGTGGCGAAATCAAATCTCAGCATCTAGTCCAGTATGTACCATATATTTTAATAACAACCACCCAACAGCTGAAGGCTAAGTGCCTGTCGTTGCTAAAGACTCGGACTGCTCCCTCAACTTCCTCCACCCGTGGGCAGTTGTCTCATTCAAAATGTTCATCCGATGAAGTCATCTTTTGCAGAATACTGCCTTCCTTAAAAATAGATCCCATAGTACACACAGTGCCTCGCAATGAATTTGTTTGGGTGCACGCCAGTCGCAGTGGGTTCTGCGAGGTTGACATTCTGTACGGGATCTTCTCTTCCCGGAAGGTTTTTTTTTTTTTTTTGCGGTGTTCATTGCAATATATGGTCTTTGTGCAACAAGATTTTATTCAAGCCAGCCAGTTGGAAAAGAGGTGTTTAACGATTTCTGGAAAGTTAGAGACAAAACAAGCCCAGGGGTTGGCTTTTCTATGTGGGTCTTCTTGCACTTTTGAAAGCTCCAAAAGTGGCGCAAGGCATGAAATCGACCGGTTTGCAGATTTTTTTTGCCATGAAAAACAATGCGCAATGGCTACTTTAACCCCCGTGAACTGTTTTCAGAGATCGCCATATCATTTTGTAGCGCCAAAGTTTGATGATCATCTTTAACATTGGCCCGTGCAAAAGGCCTGCAGGTTGAATTCTGATTTTAGTTTGTCTGTTGACTAGATTTTTTCGGGGCTGGGGGGGCATGGTTCGCTCACTCGACTGCTTAGCTATGCAACAAATGACCACAAAACTTCAGTGGACAATGCCAACGCGAGTTTGTGGTCTACGGACGAGTGAACAAGTGATGCCTGCTAGCCCTCCAGCTTGCTTTGTTATGTGGATCTGCACATGACACAAAATCGGACTTGAGGACGAAGACTAGCGAGCTAGAAGGCTCATTAGCCCGCGGACCGGCATCATCAATGATGTCACCCCGTACTTGGTTTTGTGTCACGTGTGAGTCCACATAACAAAAAAAAAAACACTTCAGGGGAAGTCAACATACGTCCGCTTGTGAAGACTCATTTTATATGTTTGGTCATGTTTAATTCTTTTAAACTACTACACTTATCTTTTATTTGCACTTTAAAGGGACTTTAAGCTTCTCTGACGCTGCCTCGATCAGCAGCGTGAAATGGTATCTGCATTTTATGCTAACTTCCTGTTCAATTTTGAACGTGGATTCTTGACCCGTCTACAGATGATAAAGTGCAGACTAGAAATAAATATAATGATTCCACGAAGGCCCCGGCAAAGAAATCACACACGCAATGACAGACAGGCAGTAATGTTAGTCCCCGAATGTCACGTAGCGTAACAGATACCTAAGGGAAAGGTTAGCTTGCGCCCAGCCCGAACTCGAGCCGTTTGATTACCCTTTCAGGCGTGGAGGTAATTAAGCCAATACCATTTCATTACGGCGAGTAGGACTTCAATGAATCTTTCATCGCCGACGTAGGGACACTCGCTTGACTAATTTTGATGAAGTAGTTTGTATTTTGCGTTGTTGTAGGAAGACTATAAAATATGCACAGGATGTGCAAGAATTCAAATGGTGTCTTGACAGCCCACTATGTTAAAACTATTTCTTTTTTTAATTATTGAACAGTTGTTCAACAAACAGCTGCAATGTTCATGGTGAAACAAAAATGCTGTTTTTGGATTCTCCTGAAATGTGCTGATTTTGGAGGTACAGTACAGGGATTCCGTTCGAGAGCAGCGATTACATAATCACCAAATTGGGAGCCATTCCAAACAGATAACCCGCGAATGCTAAAGAAATAAAATCTGGAAACAAAGGGGATATCAACGTAAGTACAAAAAAGAAGCTGGATGCAGATGAATGGTTCCGCACAATGCAGAGGAACAAATTTTTTTTTCCTTTGGTGGGTGTTACTATCGTTTTTCTGCAGAGGGAAACTCCCGCACGGACACAAACAGATATTTACATGCAGCTACACACATGAATACATTTCAGGAGCAACCAATCTGCATTGATTTGTGGACTTTTTGACCCCCCCCCCTCCTTCCCCACCAGCACTGCCACCCCCCACCCCACGCGTATGCATGCGCGCGGTTCGGTGTCCCGTGTGTTGTAAAGAGCGGCGATTTGCACGAAGGGCAGCCTTACAGGGGAGTCTCTTGACCTTGTGCATGTGGGAAGCGAGGGGGAGGACGTTGAAGAGTGCAAAAATTCCACACAGGAGTACCACTGTTAATGTTTCTACTGCCAGCTAACACACGTGATTGCTTTGAAGCAGAAATTGGGCCTCTTTTTACTTTGAAATGCACTAATACGGATGGCTTGCCTCAGGAAATAATGGAAATAGAAATACAGTGTCAGCTCGTCTTTTGAGTGACCCAACTAATTCGTTTTTTCGAGATATAAGTCGTCGCTTAGACGCAGATTTTTTTCCTGTTTTGAGCAAAAGTGATAACTTCTCCACAAGCAGCAGATTTTCAAATATTTTAAAAAAAATACTTGAAACCCCCACATACTGTACATGCAGTTCGGCATGTATGTGGGGTCCACTGAATAACAATACTCACTGACGTATATTCTTTGTCATATGCAAAAAAAGACAAATATTACTGCTGATTACTGAATTGAGTTTGTTCAGTTTAGTTATTGGCCATGAAACCTTTCTTCTATTATATATGCACCGTTGGCCTTTGTGGCCAGAAGGAGCAGCAAAACGTCAATGGGAATTGGAGCATGAGAACATGATGGACAAAATTCTTTACATTTGTTCTATTCTTATTCTTTTTAAGTACATTACTGTAGAGTGCATTTTTTTCCAACAAAAACACATTTTTATTTTTTTGTGAGGCACTGGAACGGATTAATGTCATTTCCATTCATTTTAATGGGGGAAAGTGAATTGAGATCCAAGTGTTTTGGGTTGGCAAATTAAATTTGTCAGATGGTCCGAGATCAAATCGTGGTCACCGAAAATTCTTTATTTACTTGTACAGGCCATGTTTTAAAGTAAGATTTTACCATTCTTAGCTAGCTAACAAGTGTAAAAATAAATAAAAAAACAATAAAGCAAGCCTAAAAAAAAAAAAAAAACATCTAAAAAGTCAGCTGTCACGTTACTTCCAGATATTTTGCGAAAATTCACAACAGACATTGGTAATTGTCCTAAATCAGAAACGTAAGTTTCGCGATATTCATGTAAAATGCCAAAATCAAAAAACGAAATCAACAGATTCTAACCACTCGACTGAGAGGCAGATGTGCTAACCATGAGTCCAACACGTTGCCCGGCAACAATAAGAAACCTGATATATAGATAAATACATACAATCTATGTACTGCACTGTATACGTAACTATCATATTCATAAATCTAAAGCATTGGGATTGATTGAACTTCTTTTTCTTTTTGCTACGTTATTTATCATTTGCTGAGCGCCTACACACGCAAGGATGTGGGTAATTTATTTGCGGGGCAACAAAAACCTTTACGAGTCTGTTTCGAGTAGAAGAAGAAGCAGCAGCAATAAATCGGGTCGTGCCACTTCTCACTAGCAGCTCTTCATCTCCTCGTTTCTCTTAAGCAAGATTTACCGGCCCAGCTTTCTAATTCACTTTTCCTATGGTTAAAAAAAAAAGACCATGATGTTATTTATTAAAATATTTGCCAGATGAGCGTCGAATCAGCATGGCCTGCTGGCTGCTCGGGTATCCACAAGGTGGTGTCATCCTCATTTGCCTGCAAAGCTTGAGTGACTCTCAATGCAGCAGCAAGCAGTAGCAGCAGTTTATGTTTCTGATACCTCATCCAAGGCAACATTTGTGATAATTGTCTCGGTAGGAATGGAGGGAAAAAAAGTCACTTACGGTTGTGTTGAGAAAGCTGGCAGAACGAGTGATTATCTTAGTGAAAGCGGTCATTGTAAAGCAGTCTGCCGACTTTCAAAATAATGGTGTCATAGGAGCGGAGACACTTCATTAACCATCCAAATTTTCAGAGCACTTCGCCAGTTAAATATGGGACGGGCGGGGGGAAAAAGGTCACAGGGACTCTGTTCTCGGTTTTCTCTAGTTTTCTTGTACAAGCTTTTGGGCACAGGGGACCACATCGGAATGGTCCCAAGAAAGGAAAACAATTATAGTGTCATATAAGGATATGTTTACTTCTTATTTCCTGGTTTGAGAATTACATAAGATGAGAGTTTTGGTTTGAAGATACAAATGAGGAATTTAAACTCAGTAAGCTATAATAACATGATTGGGTTCTCGCAGAGAATATAGAAAATAGGCCTCTGAGTGCTGTCATTAATTAACTGAAGGTAATGTTCCCTATTGGTAAATCTGCTCCTGGTGAAAGGTTGTTTGCATTTTTTATTTATTTTTTTACTTTATAGTTCCTGGTTTGAGGAAAATAAGAGATTATAGGACAGTACAATTTAAGATTCTTAGACGGGCGCATGACAGGGTTCCATTTTATCGCGGAGCACCACATTTGTGAGTCTTTTCTTGGCGAGTGGAAAATGACATAAATTGAGAGGACTGTACCATCTTAAATTGTGGAGTGGGTGGAAACTTCCATTATGACTCAAACAACAGAAAAAGATCATCGCATTTGTTTCTTTTGCTCGCTGTACCAAAATTGGACGGCTACTTCCTGGTTAAGAGTAACATAAAATGGCAGGACCGTACCATTTTTAATTCGGAGGTTGATGAAATGTTTGGGAGCTTCTTAGATGACATACAATCATCGCGAGTTAGAATTATTCACTGACGTCACTGAGGTGTGTTTAATTACCACAGGGAATCGATAGAATCCCTTTAGATAGCTTTGACATGCTAATTAGCTTCCCTGGCTAATCCCCGTATTGTACCATTGAAGGGTGTTTATGATGACACGAGTGTTTGTAGAGTGCCATTGAATGTTTTACCTTTCAAAAAAAAAAAAAAAGCACAGGTCTGGTCCCCCGAGTTATCCGCCCAAGAGCAAATCTCATTCATAAATGATAGAACGCCTACGCAGCCGCGGTCACGTCCATGTGAACACGCATCGCTCACTTGTGATTGACAGCCGTGTGCACCTTGCATAGTGTATTGCTGCACTCAGCCTATTTTATACTTTAGAAGCTAAAACAAACTCATTTAAAAAATGACTCAGTAAACTGATGAGAAACTTTATCAGGCTACTTCCTGAGTTTTTAATAATTGCTCTTTGTCTCTCTACATCGAGCCACTTCCTGGTTCCTAGTGGACTGTACCACCTTCATTCTCTCGGTGGGTTGAAAAATGGTTAAAAAAGTAAATTACACGCTTCTTAAAATTGTGTCGTGTCATATTCGTTTGTTTTTCTGTCAGTATGTTAGCTTGTTACTTCCTGATTGGAAGAGAACGCCGTAAAAGAGCGGGTTGTACCTTTTTAATTCTAGGCAACCATGACAAACAATTTGCGTCTCTGTGTCAGAACTTAGGCAAGAATCACAACTTTAACATTTGGAACGTTAGTCTAAGATTTCCATACCAATGTGTTCCTAATTTCACCTTGGTAATGTTCAGCGGGGGGACCTTTGTATCTGCCGCACATCTAATAGGCTGTAAAATAATGTTTGCCCGGTTATTGTTCTTCAAGCCTCACATTCGGCCAATCGCAAAGCAAACATTATCCACAGTGTGGGTGGAAGTGTGTGCACATGTTGTCTACATTTGTTCTGCTGATTTGTCCTGTTTGTTTAGGTAACGGCTATGCAAACATATATAGCATTTGAATATTGTCTCATTGGTGTGCACCTGTGCATCATCCATTCATCCGTTCCAGTCTTACAACAACAAAAAAAAGCTCAAAAACGTTTTGTAATATGCTCATTTACAAATAAAATCACTACAGTATTGTACTTACGGTTGTCGCCTTACTTACTGAACGAATAAATTTGACAGTTTGTGCATCATCACGTCATGAGATGGGGCTGCTGCCGCTGCTCCTTCACAGTGGTTAATTATCCATTTTGAATGCAATCTTACTATTTAGCAAGCTGTTTTTTACCTTGAAAAGTATTCAAGAAGAGTCTTCACACTCTTACGTTAACTGTCAAACTAAACATCAAACAAAGAATGACACCAAATGTTTTGAAAACAACCACATAGCTTTGTCTTTCAGTCCACTAGCTTCATGCTAATACTAACCGGCATCTAGATTGTGGTGCTTTCAACCTTTACGAAATGGAATTGAACACAAATGTTGCAATAACATATGTAGCCAGACAATATAGCAATACTCACTGTCATACATTTTATATCCTCTGAGTAGAACGACTAATAGAGTATGAATGCCGTATTGATGAGCTAAGAGAGGAGTAGAGACGTCGCAATTAACACTACTGTATTCAGGAGAATTCCTTAAACCTACAAGCTGCGATTGGAGTGGGGGCTTAAAGGTTACATTAACGGGTGGTTTGATGGATAGTATACACCGCTGTGTGCAGCCAGGTGGTTAACTTTCTAGAAATGTCACAGACAGCCTCTGCGAGCCTTTTCAAATGTAAAAACAATGAAGTCCGGCTTGGTAAACAGGCGATAATGGCAAGTCTGGACACCCCCCACCCCCCACCCGTCTGTGCCTACACCAGGCCCGCCACACATCCTTCCTTTTTACCAGCACTTGCGCATATCATGTTTTATTGCCATAATGTACCGCAGCGGGTCATATTTCCTCTCATTAACCAAGTGGGCATGGCCACACGCGGGCTCGGAACAACATAATGAAAGGGTCGCGGGGGACGGCATCTTGTCAGCGTCGGAAGCAACAAGAAGAAGGAGGAGGAGGAGGAGGAGGCACCGCCGGCAGCTGCGCTTAGGAGGCAAACATCCTTCACTTCAAAACACCTCAAGTAAGAATGTCTTCTTTATTTGGAATTCAAGGAGAGAAGTTGTACTTTGAAATTAGATTCCAACTTAAAAGTCGGTAAGAATGAACACTGGAGCCCGACGATGAGAAAATCTTGCCAAATCGTGCGCCCACATCAAGTGGTTTATGAATCCGATATTAAATAATTTAAGCCACTCAAAATAAATCAGCAGGCGAGGAGTTTGCCAAATAGTGAGCCTGTTCTTAAAATGGTTTATGTAATTTGTAATTAACTACCGCACTCTTGATCAATACGTTTTTACATGAATGGGTAAAGTGAGCTAAATTGTTGCCTCACAAGAAAAAATTATCATACAATGAGCTTGCGTGGATTTTTACAATGGCTAGCATATTTATGGGAAGAAATTCCTAATTTTTTAAAATAAAAATAGTTTTTTTTTTTTATGAGAACATGCAGTGGTGCCTTGACAATGTATGCCTGAGTCCTGTCATATTGTCTGTCTACATGTGTTGCTGCAATCCTACGAATGAGCACATTTGTTCAAACATAAGCGAGGCCGATTCGATGAGGAGGGAAAACAACGAGAACAAAAAAAGGCATGAGCCATTCGTTTCCCGCAATGCAGCCGGTCAGCCATTGTTTCATTTTTTTTTCTCTTTGAGCGCTGCGGTCTCCAGTGGAAGATGATAAAATCATTATAAGTTATTCAAATATTGATGACGATCCGACGGGAAAGAGCGGATGTTTTTTCATTCTATCTTGTTCCAAACACTGGCTGGCTGCACACTCTACTGCCAATCAAAGTATTGGAAAACACACACCGGGAAGACGAGTTGAGTTCAGGATGGTCATATATAACAATTTGGTTGAGAATTCGGGCTATGATGAAAAGGAGGGGGAAAATATGATGGATTAAAATTAGAAAAATGTCAAAAAATATTTCCAGAAAAAAAAGATGATGTGTTTATTCCGGAATTAAGTCATTATGAGTTTATAGGTACAACCTCCTTTTTTTTTTCTTCCCTAAGGCCGTAATCAGTTTTTTTTCAGCTGTTGTCATTTGATTTTAATTATACTTAATAGAATTGTAATCAATCAATGCATCAAATTATGACAGTATAGGTGCAATGTTTTTTTTGTGGGGGGGTGGAGGGTGAGCATTTAGGAACATTTTATTAACTGATTAATTTTATTAATTTTAATTTTATTATTAACTGATTAATTAATTTTGAAAAAGTAGATAAAGGACTAGAGAATTAAATTTTGATCCCTTAACACTTGAAACAATAAATCTCACCCCGCAGGATCACCCAAGGACATACGCCCTTCGCTTGCCGAACGAAACGCAGGCCCCGCCCCCCCCTTCGGCTGCGGCGAACATAATTGCTTTTCTTCAAATCGACCTCGAGAGCAACAACTGGATCGGAGCGCCCTTCCGAGGGTAAGGACGATGTCATTCGGGCCAATTTCCCCTCAAGGCTCAGCTTAAGGCCTTATCTGCCCCCTCGCAAGTCCAAATGGAGATCCTGATTTGTTTTCCCATTTATGTGTGTGTGTGTGTGTGTGTGTGTGTGTGGTGACATTTGTGTATGGCAATACACAAACGTGCAAGGCATGAACTTCGGCAGGGAGGTGGCCAGGCAGACCAGTTGTTATACGTATGTGTTAGAAGATGAAGATTCAGCCCTGGCACATCTAAATATATTCGAGGTGTGCTTGACATCGTGGTCCCAACATGGAGAACGTAAACGGTGGCAAAGCATCAAAAGTAAAACGTTTACCTTTATTCTCCGTGGTTGAGTTGGCCGAGAAGGGTGACCAGGCTCTACTGGAGAGCCTGGTAAAGAAGAGCCCTGAGGTCCTAGGTGAGAAAGATGAATACGGCGCCGACCCCGTTCATCACGCCGCCGCGGGGGGGCACGTCACCCTCATCAAATTCATCACCGGCGTCCTGGGCCCGCAGGGTAGGGCTACCGATGAGCACCTGATCTGTAGGCGGAAGTTGTTGCATGCAATCTCGTTTGTTCATTTCCGTCCTTCCTCCAAGCGCTGAACGGCTGCGATGAGCGTGGCGATGTTCCCCTCCACTGGGCCGTGGAGAAGAACCAGGCAGAGAGCTGCAGGGTTCTGCTGGACCTGCGGGCAAACCCCAACGTCCTCAACAAGGCGCTGCTGTCACCCCTGCATTTGGCCATCAGCCTGGGACACAACAGATTGGTGGAAGTGAGTCGCAATTCTTTGACTTTGTCAAAATACGTGTTGGATTTCGCCCAAAATTGGCTGCTTCAAATCAAAACGGCCAACGTGCTGTTCAGTTGTCAGCATGAGTCCTTGAAACCCTTTTCCATCGTATTTGCCCCCAAAATGGCCGATTCAAACCAAAACAGCGCAGTTCCTGCTCAATTCTGTGCATAGGTGATTTTTTTCCTCGTATTGTTATGCGTGACACGTCCACCCAATTTTGTGTTGACAAATGAAACTGCTGCCAACAAAGTTCAAAGCCAAGTGGTGCTTTCCCCACTCCTGATGAAAACTTTGGCCTCGGCCTTGGCGTTCACACACCGTAAACTCACGTCGGCGCAAGTCAATCGAGGACGACATCGGGGCGAGCGACACCTTGGACGGGCCGCCAGTCAATCACGCGCCAATCGCACCGTTGACTACTGAAATGAAGTCGAGTGTTTGTCCTTGGCAGCTGCTGCTCTCCTCCGGCACGGTGGACTACGACCAGCCTGGAGACCTTGGCAACACCCCGGTCATGATGGCCTGCTCGCTCAATAACTGCGAAGCTCTCAACTTGTTGGTAAGTACGACAATTTTGGACGGCGGGGGGTACCAAAATGGGAGACACATTTCAAGAAAGGGGGAAAATGTATATAATGGGTTCACAACAATTTGGAGGGTAGCTTAAAAACGTGTGTGTGTGTGTGTGTGTGTCTTTGAAAAGCTCAAGCACGGAGCACGCCTGTGCCAGCAGAACAAGTTGGGGCACTTTGCGGTGCATGCAGCTGCTTTCGCGGGTGCAAAAAGGGCCTTGGAATTCGTCCTGAAGGCCGGTAAGTTGACGCATTGAGTATGAGTACACAAATATATTTCATACACTCTTTATAAATACATGTTTAAAAATTTTCCACATATAATGTGGAAAATATAAATTGAATAAATTTGTGAGTATTGTCATAATTTAGGGATATTTTTTTTTTGTTTGTTTTTTGTGGGGCAACAATTAATTTTAAAAATTGTAGTATTCATCTTCCGGGTCATTTTCTTTGGGTGGGGCGGGAGGGTAGGCGTAGGATTTTTTAAATTGATTTATTTATTTTTTGATAGGGGTGCAAAACTTGTGTAAGTCACAAAATTTTGGTGAGCATGAAAAATTGATGTTTGATTGGCAAAATTTGGGGGCATCAAATAAGAGTGGAAAAATATTGTAGTAGTAGTCAGTCGGTTAACATTTTTTGGCAGGGTAATTATCTAGATAGATGGATGGATGGAATGGATGGAAGGATTGATGGATAGATGGATAGATGTAAAATATCCATCCATCCAGATTTTGTCAGTGTGTCCTAATTATACTGCATGTGATTGAATTATCCACCAACAGGAGAGGAGCTGGGCTACTTGGGTGAAAACCACATTAACTATCTCGACAAATCCAATAGCTCCCCACTGCATCTGGCTGTGCGGGGCGGCAACGTTGAGACCATTCGATTTTGCATCGACAAGGGAGCCAAAATTGACCAGAAACAGGTATCGGTTGGATAGAGCTTGCTGGAATTGGTTCAAATATTTAGCTCCACAAAGATTTTCGGCTGAAATTTGGTAGGCATGTCTGTAATGAGTAGAAGTGCCTTCACAGATGAAATCTTTCATTTTGGTTGGAAGCAACACTCAAAGTTAAAAGTCAAAGTGAAAAAAAATAATAACACAAATTATGCTTCAGTAAGTGCCACCTGGAGTTTTACACAACGCAGACCCTGAATCTAGTTTCTCTAAGCAACATGAAATTTGGTAGGCGTGTCAGTTAGACCAATGCTTCCCCAAAAAAGTCACTGGAATCCAAACCAAAAGACACAGGAAGTCTACCATTTTGATTCAAATCCACGTTTTAGGCTCATTTCGGCCATAACCAGGTCTCCCAAAAATGAAATTCAGCCTTCATAGCCAGTTTTCCTTTACAGCATGACATTTTTATTACATTTTATCATGAGTAGATCCTAAATCATGAGTAGATCCACAAAAAAAGTCACAAAAAGCCATGCTTGAAGTACTCATTTTCAGTTCAACTTTACCATTTACCAAAGATTTTTTTCCAAGATTTTTGTTGTTGTTGAGTCATCACTAATCTAAACCACACATTTAAGATAGATCGAAGATGATAAACCACCAAGGATGATAGTTCTCATCATTACGTATGGGCGGAGCAAAAGTTGGACGACTCGCCATGTGACTCGCCATCCAATGTGAAATCCCCGAGGTCAGAATCCGCCCAAACGTCGTTACAATTATAAGTAATAATACAAGTCATTATAAGTAGCACGGCATTATCATGGCGCCCATTTGCTACTAGTGTTCTTTGCAAGTGGGCTGGTGTCCAAAGCGAGAGAGCCCGCCCGCCATGTAAATTCTAGCAAACGACCTCCACTTACACCGTTGGTGCAATCAGCAGCCTCTTCCTGCCAATCTTGGTTATCTTATTAAAGGCTTGTGTTACACATCTCACTGTTCAGCCAGCGAGTCCTGGGCAACGCTTTTCTCAGTGCACCATACACGCTCGTATGAGTGTGTGCATAGCAAATCCTGCGTGTTTGCGCTGCTCTGTCAAACTCAATATGTCAGCGTGTGGAGAATATGTAATCTCGAGAAGGCTCATTACATGCGGCGGTTTAAATTGACGCGTGTTTGTTTGTTTGGGTGCGCAGCACGACAGGTCGACGCCGCTGCACTTGGCGTGTACCCAGGGTGCCATCGAGGTGGTCAAAATGATGCTGTGCGCCCATGGCCGAGTGGAGGACATCATTAACCTCAAGGACGGAGCTTGTCAGACGCCGCTGCACAAGTGGGCCCTCGCCGCAGCTCCACGCCGTGGCGGCATGAATGGATGGATGAATGAATGGGTTCAAAGGGGGGGGGGGTTGTACATCATGGCAGCTTGATGACAGGTGCCCCCAAACATACGAATCGTTGCTGGTTGAATGTCCCTTTTTCGACAGATGTCTCGATTTCTTGATACATGTGCCTTAAGTGTCTTGATGATGTCACCACCAACGACAAGAACGATTTAATCACGCCGCACCTGTCCGTCAAATGACTACATCCATACTGTGACACTTTAACTTGGTGTCTAATCTATTGAGCCAGGCCGGCTCCAGAGCCGCATGCGGTTCTTTAGCGACATTTAGTGGCTCCCTGGAGCTTTATCAAAATGTTCGAAAATGGAAAAAGACTTTGATAGAAGGCTAATATCGCTCAAATACAAATAGATATATGTTGCAGCTCCGAAAAAGGAGTACTGCGGTGCTGTTTTTTTTAAACGTACACTTTATTTATGTTTATAGCAGTCTCGACAAACACAGACATGTCTGCGTCCGACTCCGTGCCTTCTCTCTTCTCGTTGGACTCGAGAGGCGTTCAAAGACAGCCTCCGAAAAACGGCAATTAATGATCACTTCACTGACACTAAGAAAAGCGAAAATAATGCACCAAAACAAAAAAAACAAAAAAAAATCAAGCGAGGAAATCAAAAAGTAAATTCTATAGGGCCGTTTGTGAACACACAACAAAGGAATGAATAACAAATTCTGAGACAGTCCAGTTTCCTGCGTACATACCGCATTTCCTTCATTGTAAATTTTATAGCAGGCTTTTATTTTTTTGCGCTCCAGACATATTTGGGGTTTTTTTTGTCCTATATGGCTCTTTCAACATTTTGGGTTGCCGACCCCTGAGCTAGGCTAACAATATCTGTTTCTTCTTTTTTTTTTCCAGGGCTACCATATTTGACCACGTCAACTTAGCCGAGTACCTCATCTCTTTGGTAAACATCTCCACGCAGCATGTACACAAGACCATCCCTAATCATGTGAATTCCTCAATATATCGTAAGGATATGGTACACGTGGCGGCGTTGTAACCTTTGAGCAAATATCCAAGCGCGCTTGTTCACTCAGAGAGGGCTAGCTTGCAATTACTTGTTGAGCATCTGTCGCCATATGCCATTGCCAGAAGAAACGGCTTTCAAGTTGACCTCTAGTCAAGTGATTATTTACACCGCGACGGGGAATAGACGCGTCCGCACCGTTTATCTTAATTAAAAAGACGCGCCTACACCTGGAAATGTTTATGGCCACAATGTTAGTTTGGCCAGTGGATTTCATGCATGCTATTAGTCATAGGCCGATAAAGTGTTGACCGACTCCCCCGCTCACGTGCACCCTGACAGAACATTAACCGGTGGCGTTTGACCACCGACATGAGTTAAACAGAACAGAATATATATAATTTTTTTCTGCTTTTTGAGCTTTTGACAATACACATACTCCACCCAGGGTGCGGATGTCAACGCCGTGGACTGTAAAGACAACCCGCCCTTGCTACTGGCGACCAGTTGCGGCGCGTGGAGGACTGTGGCGCTGCTCCTGTCCAAAGGTGGTAACGCCACACGCATCCATGTTGGCCATAATTTGTGTTTCTCATCATTATTCCTCCAATTCTTTTTTTTTTTTTTAGAGGCCAATGTCAATCTAACGGACAGGTTTGGCTGCAACTTCCTTCATCTGGCCATCTTGCAACCCAAGGGGCTGAAGAATTTACCAGAAGACGCGCTGCAGGTAAATGTTTGTCACCGTGAAGCTGGCTGGCTCTGTATTTGCTATTTGAATGAGTCAAAATGCAAAGATACATACACAAATCAAAATCATTACATTTCAAAAATGTCGTTCCAATGTACCTGGATAATCATTACTTTTTTTTTTTAATTAACAAATTTCTGACTTAATCCAATGATAATCATCTCATTCACTCCCAAAGACGTTTTTAAACGTCTTTTCAGACTTGGTCTAGAATTGGCTGGTACTGAATGAGTTTTAAGCATCTTTTGAAAAAAGAAAACAAAAAAAAACAACAACGAAAAGCTCAAGAAATAAAACAACTTATACAAATATATACATATATTCATATATACAACTCATACAATACAATACATGCTGATTTATAATCAGGAGCAGAAAAATATGCCTTAAACTTTTAAAAAATTAACTCTGCACTTTGATTGGCCTGTCCGTTTTTGGGGGCGTGGCTTAGTCAATGCTTAGTTTCTGTATTTCGGATGTCCACTCGAAATCAGGTGCGATCTTCCCGTTTACCATTGTCCTCTATTGCTTATGTCATCTGCCTTTAACTTCACATAAGATGCATGTTACGTAAGCTATAGCCGAGCAATTGGCCGCATGAGCGCTTCGGCGCACACAATGCGTCCCAGCTGTCTTATAGATCGGTCTTCATATGATGTTTCTTTCTCTGGCTCTTTCAGCGCAACAGCGTGAAGGCGTTGCTGAGCTGTGAGGACAAGGAGGGCTGCACGCCACTGCACTACGCCTGCCGGCTGGGCATCCACGACTCGGTGCGCAACATGCTGGGACTCTCGGGCCAGCTGGGCCTCGCGTGCAAGTCCAAGGACAAGAAGTCCGCCCTGCACTTTGCCGCTCAGTGAGTGACTTCGGTAGCCCCGAGGGCACGGGGAAAAAAACAGTGCAGCTGTTCGTTCCAGGGTTATGCTCCACAGTCTCTTCTTGGCTGCAGCAGCCTGTTTTCCTCTTGAGACTAAGGGCAGTGACAAGCCATTACCATATAGAGGACATAAGATTTAGTTCAGGGTCTTTGTTCTGAATGCTGCACGATTTTATTCTGTGGTCTCCACTTTGCTGCATTGGCCCTTGGTCTCCTTGTAAATAAACTTCTGAAACTTGCATGCAAGCCCAAAAACAAGATGCCGCATCTGCACTAACACCGTAGTGTCCTCTTGCTTCAGTGCCTTGTTTTTGCTTGTATCCTTGCAAAAACTAAGGGCAGGGATGAACTAATGATGTCTCCACAATCTCCTATTTGCTGCTTTAGCCCATTTTCATGTTGCCCATAGTCTGGAGAGGAGACCAAGGAAATATACCTTAAGCGCCATAAGGGTCAGGGTGAGGGTCTTAGATCTGATCTGTACTATTTTACTCCCCAGTCTCCTCTTTGTTGCCCATTTTCTCAGTTCTCTGAATCGACTGGTGCCATTTGCCATGCAAGCACTATAACAAAATGTTCACACTGTACTGTAATATGCCACAGTCTCTTCTTGGCTGCAAAGGCCCATTTGGGCAAGTAACCTGATATATATATACTGTATATATATATATAATATATATATATATATATAGCTGTGTCTGTGTTTGTTCCGAACGTTACCCAACACTTTTCTGCAAGAGCCCGAAGTCTCCTCTTGAATAAACTTGTTATCCTGAGCCTTGTATGCAAGTACAAAGGCAGTCTATTAGGTGCCAAGCATTACGAGCCAAACCCATGTGAGTTGGGGTGAGGAGCACGATTACACTCCGCAGTGTTCAGTTTTCTGAAATGGCCCTTTTTTTTGTTGTTGTTGACCTTAGTCTCCACATGAATAAAATTGTGAATAGTCAGTGAGTAAAGCTGTAGGATCGAGTCACTATACACAACAGGCTTCACTTTGCCGCAAACTTTTTTGTGGTTCATTCTTAAAAATGCACAGTCAACAATACGGTTTTACTTCTTCAATTTGATATGCTGTTGGAAAAAAAAAACAAAAAAACACTGCAGGAGCATAATGGCTAAAATATGACTCTTCCGAGACCTGAGACTGAAGCCAACTGTTTCATTTCCCTAATTGGACTAACGGGATATGGGGACAAAAGAACAATGTCAGTGTGTGTCGCCGTTACCTCAACATCCAGTTTCTTATTTATTTTATTTTTTTGGGGGGCAAAAAGCTTTTTTGATGATTAATTGGACGTGACATCTCCATTATGCACGGACCCAAGGGCCTGGAATAGAATCCCATTAGTGAGGCATATGCGATTTTTTTTCCCCGGGAGGTGTGAAATGAGTGGTCATGTACTTATTCCTTTTGTGCTACGGGGCAAATGAAGGGCTATGATATCATAAAGCATGATGATGATGACGGTTTGAAAACCGGGTTCTCAAACCATGAACCACGGACCACCAGGGGTCTACGAGCAGCAGTTTGCACTCTAAAAAAAATGGGGGGGCGGGGGGGGGAACGAATTAGGGGTTGAATAACCCACAAAACACCCCACTTTTTTGGGGGGCGGGGGGTTGTTTTGACCCACATTGTTGGACTCCATTTTATTTGTAATTTTTACAATGTTACGGTAGAACAAAATGAATATTTGAATTTAAGCAAAATTAAAGTTTGCATTGTTGTGAAGGTTATTTGATTGGCTCAAATTTGGACTTTTTTTTCCTCTATAAATATAAATTTTAGTCTAACATTATGACTGTTCAAAAATAACTAATTTTTGTGGCATTTCAGGGCACACATTTTTTTTCTCCTATAAGCAAAACTAAACTAAATTTAGAATTGAGAAAACATTTTGTTGTTGAAATAAAATAAAAACCTAAACATAAAGATCTAAATCTAAAATCTAAATCTTACCTTTATAACCCAAACTACAATTGTTGTACAGCAATACAGCAAAAACAACATTTCCTGTATTGCTGTACATCTGTACAGAAAATTTTAGTTTTCTTTATTGCATATGTGCGCTTATCTTGCACTCAACAAATACTCTACATTAAAAAAAACTAAGACTAAAATATAAACTAAAATGAAGCATTTAAAAACATGAATAAACACTAACAAACCTGGAACTAAAACACAATTAGAAATAAATAATTGAATACATAAATAATAAAATAATGTCCTGCCTGAAAAGTGACCTTGAACAAAAACAAATTTGAAGGACCCGAATATGAATTCTGTGACTTTTGTGCCCTCTAGGTGTCATTATAGCTTTGTTTGCCCCCCCCCTCCCCAACCCCCCACCCCTTGTAGGTATGGCCGCATCAACACTTGTCACCGACTGCTGGAGACCATCACCGACTCGCGCTTGCTCAACGAAGGCGACGAGCGAGGCCAGACGCCGCTTCACTTGGCGTCCCGAGGTGGACACACGCAGGTGGTGGAGCTGCTGTTGCGCAAAGGGGCTCTTTTTCACAGGTACACGTCAACACGCCCTTCAAAAATCGACTTTGTAGTGCAGAGCTTCAAATGCTGACTTTGGTGCAACAGTGTTATGTGTTTTTTTTCTCTACCCCGCCAGCACAAACTCTTATTACCACCCGTTTTAATATGTTTGTTCGTGTGTAGTGATTACAAGGGCTGGACATGTCTGCACCATGCGGCCTCAGAGGGCTACACGCAAACTATGGAGATTATATTATCCGCCAATATGAAACTGCTGGATAAAACAGATGAAGATGGGGTATGATTGATTTCGCCACACCATCAAATTTCAAAAGTAGGACATCATTAAAAAGACAACATACTCTCATGTGATGTTCGCAGAACACCGCCCTCCACATGGCGGCGAGGATGGGCCACGTGGCGGCCGCCATGCTCATGGTGAACCAGGGGGCGGAGTTTGTGTTGAACAAGAGCGACATGTCATTTCTCCACGAAGCTCTGCACAACGGGAAGCAGGATGTGGTCAACGCCGTCATTGACAGTGAGAGGTATGTACAACTCTTCGGTTAGCAAAAAATACTGTGGCTCCTCGAGAGGCAAAGAAAAATATGTACAGTGAAACTCCTCTACAACGAAATCATGTCTGCAACAAGACATTTTTCACAACAGGGGGCTTTTCACTGTAGCAAATTTTATCTCAGATGTAAACACACAAAACATCTTTATTTTTATTCCAATACGTTGTGCATAAATATGAGCTGACACTTATTTGACACTTCACACAGCCAGTGTAGACATAAAAAAACGGGAAAGAAATTTATGATCAGCATTCACTTTCACTTACATCAATTTCTTGCATAATGTCTTGTATTTTGCTTCCTCCATCTTTCATTTTATTACTTTTATCCTGTCATCAAGCGTGAATCATTTTCTTTTCTTTACTCCTTGGTCTGCAAAGGTCAGTTTCGTAGCCATTTTAGCAATGTAATGTTTGTTCTACTTCCTGGACTACTGCGCATGTATAAACCAGTGTGTTGGTTGCTGTTGCCGTTTCCGAACATAGCAGCAGAGGTCACTGTGGCATGCTGAGGTTGGATTAGACTTTGGCGGAAGGTTTGTTTTCATTGTAGTGAATCTCGTTGCGAGGGAAGAGCAGAGAAAAAGATTTCGTATAACGGAACAGGGGGACTATTCGTCATAGAGCAGAAAAATGGGAATGGCTTTCATGCATGAACATCTTTTCACACTAGGGGGCATTTTCACCCATGTAGGTTGCGTTAGAGGAGTTTCACTGGACCGATACTTCCGATCGGAAAGGAGACCGCTCCCTCTTAGAATTATTGGCTGAAAAATTGAGCCAAATGGCAACTAAGTATTTAGCCACACCTACCTTAAAGATCATTTCGCCTTGACATGATTTTTTTTGCGCCAAAAACTGTGAAATTTGCACGATTGTGTGAAATCGGCCATGGCTCGAATGCCAAAAATATGTCGCCTTGATATGTTTGTCCCTGCAGATGTGAGGAGGCGGTGGTTATGTTTAAGGTCGGTGGATCCCAGCGTTGCCCCATCATGGACATGATTGAATACTTGCCCGAGACCTACAAGGTTTGTCTTCTCGCGTGTCACTCCTCGCCATTCTGAAATGTCACATTGATTCCTGCTTCGTAGCACCTGTTGGACCGCAGCGTGAGGGAGTCGGAGGATGATCACAACTGTCCCAACTTTCACGTAAATTCAAGGCAATGTGAATCCCACCTCAACGCAAAAGACAAATCTGACGTCCTGCCTTCCACAGATTGAATACGACTTCAAGTGGCTGCAAGCACCGCTCGAAATGCAGAAGAAAGGGGACAAGTCCATCCGGGCACAGCCGCTAGCCGCGCTCAATGTAAGTAAGAGCAAAAATATGTTTTGACTCAAACTACTAATTTCTAACTTCGCCATTGTGCTGATATTTCGGGATGCTCTTATTCCAAACAGGCGCTGGTGATGTACAACCGCCTGGGTCTTCTCAACCACCCCGTCTGCAAAAAATACCTATCCATGAAGTGGTGAGTGCCCCGTCGTCCGATATTTGGGCTTTTTTTTTTCCTGCGAGCAAATTTTTGTGCCAAAATCGCGCAGGGTGGCGTACGGAAGCATGGCGCATATTCTCAACATGTTCATGTACCTGATGGGCCTGCTGCCGCTGACTCACCTCATTGTGACTTTGAGGCCCACCATTAACATCACGGAGACGGGCGAGCGCAAGATCACCATGGTGCCCGTGTCCTTTGTTGAGGTATGATCGAGTCGCCGGCTGCTGCCACGCGAATAATGTGGCGTGGCGAAACTGAAACAACAGAAACACATTTTTTATGAAATGATTCTCAAAATAGCGATGAATACCTTTCACCAGATGCATTTTTTTGTCATGTTTCGGTTGACGAAACGGTTAGCTGAGCGCAACGTGTGATCTGCGGTATGATAAAGATCGGCAAAATCATCACGTGTATATATATATATATATATATATATTTTATTTTTTTTTGTCTTTGCGTTGAGCAGCAAAGTGTGTTCCTGTCCTTCTGTATGGTGATGGTCCTCATCATGAACGTCTACTCCATATTGAAGGAAGTGCTACAGATAATACAACAGGTAAAAATCAATCAATAACCTCGGTGTCTCATCTCATAACGTTAAAGAGTTTGCGTCGAGACAGTGCGCTCCATATGTGAACCATTTTGAAAAGATAAGTGATAGAACACCAGAATGGTAGCTTACAGTCAGGATCCTTGACTTCAGTTACCTCAAACATTTCTGACTGCATACCCCGTAAGACGAACAGGCTTTGACAAAAGAATCACGACCAATTCTTATTGAGTGAAAAGTATTGGTGCTGGAGCGCTGAATAGAATCCTACAGTTTTGTTTAAGAAGGCTGAGCAGCAACGGCTGCGAGGTCCCTATGTTTCGATAGAAATTATATATTTTTGAAGGCCTAAACATGAACAAAAATTCAAATGCAACCACATCAGGCCAAGCAAAAAAAAAAAAAAAAAAAAAAGATGAGAACATATTGATACAAGACTAAAAAAAAAATTGATGCCCAAAAAAAGAATTTTTTTAATCGAATTGATTGAATCGGTCAGTTCCGAACTGCAAGTATGCGGGGGTCCACTGACCAAAATAATACGGCCTTCCCCTAAATACAAAAATAACAGTGAAATATGCATTTTTTCTTCTCTTTGTATAATCAAATACTGGCAATACTATACATATATTTTTTAATGTGATTAATCAATTATCAGAATTTTATTCTGCTAAATATCAACATTGACAGTCAAATATTCCCATTTTTACTGTAAGAGTGTATGGACTAAAAAAAGTATTTTTTGTCATTTTATATACAGTATATGTATATATATATATATATATATATATATATATATATATATATATATATATATATATTCATTTATCAGTTATTGCAATTTTATTCTGACAGATATCAGAATTTGCATGAAAATGATTAAATCATTAATTAACACACAGAAAACCTAAAGCTCCATAAAAAAATAAATTAAAAAAAGCAAACAAACAACAAAATCGCAAAATGTGATATTTGCTTTTGTGCCTTGACCATGACTGGTGAAATAATATGAAATGGCCCCATGTTTTTTTTTGTCTAACTCATGTTGCTGCGTCTCAGCGTTGGAACTACTTAAAGGATTACTCCAACCAAGTCGACTGGTCCTCGGCCGTCTGCGCGCTTCTGTTCGTCATCCCGCTCATGCTCAACGCATCTGGCTCGTGGTACTGGCAAGCGGGCGCCATGGCCGTCCTCAACTCCTGGATCGCGTTCCTCCTGTATCTCCAGAGGTGCACAAATTCTTCGTGGGGTAAAAAAATAAAATAAAAAAATAAAAAACCTCCATCCGCCTGGTACTTGACTGTAATCGGTCGCCCTGCAGGTTCGAGGGCATCGGCATCTACGTGGTAATGTTTGGCGAGATCTGCAGGACGTTCTGTCGCACCGTAATGCTCTTCATCTTTCTCCTGTTGGCCTTTGCCTTGGCCTTCCACGCCCTGCTGCTTGATCAGGTACAACTAAAGTTCACTCCTGACCACTCCTTTTTACCCTCACATCGTGCTAAAAATTTTTTTTAAAAACACATGTGGCAAAAAATAACCCAATGATGAGTCAACTGCTCATCGGGCCATGTATTGTTTTGACTTTTCTCAACTTCAGAAAGAGTTTCAGAACCTGCCGCTGTCCATGATGCAAACGTTTGTCATGATGGTGGGAGAACTGAATTACCAGAACAACTTCCTGGATGCGTATCTGAACAACGAGTTTCCGTTCAGCGGATTGACGTATTTGACTTTTGTCACCTTTGTTCTCATGATTCCCATCATCCTCATGAACTTGCTGGTAAACTGTACAACAAACCCCTCCCCCAACGCCGCCTTTAACACCGAAAAGAAACAAAGGGCTCACGTGTCATTTTCCATCTTGTAGATTGGCTTAGCGGTGGGAGATATTGCAGAAGTGCAAAGAAATGCTGCCATGAAAAGAATAGCCATGCAGGTTTGTTTGTTCGGAAAGAAACAAGTCCATCAAAGATTTGACTTCTTTTGTGCTGCTCTTCCCACAAATGCATGTTCCTTACATTTCTTGAATCATTACAAAGGCTCACAAACAGGCTTCCCAATTTCAACCATCTTTGTAAGAAGCGTTGTGACTAAACACGTATCAGGCTGCAATCACAAACAAGAGTCCATAGAATATTAGCCTCATTTTACTTTGACATTTTGCTCATTATTCTTGTGAATAGATGTTCCTTCTAAATGAGGTACCATTCAAAAGGGCAAGAAACAGGCCATCTAACGGCATAATCTACTTTGGGGGGATAGTTACCACTTGGACATAAGCTAGCAAACACACATCATGCTAGTAGCAAACTAGATTGTTCAACAACACTCGCTCCAAACAAGATTCCAGAGATTTGTCGCATTTTAATTTGACATTGTGTTACTCATCCTATCAATATATGTTCCTTACACCTGAGGTACTATTTAATAGGACAATAAACAGGTTGACAAATGGCTTAACCTATATTAAGACGCATCGCTAGCGCTGAGACGCAAGCTACCAAAGCGCACATCATGCTAGCAACAGAAGACTTGTCGCATTTTATATTTGCTGTTGCGCTACTGAAAACGAGCATCTTACGCCAAACCAGATCGAACTTCACACTGGCCTGGAAGACAAACTGCCCTACTGGTTCATCAAGCGAGCAGACAAACCCTCCGTCATCATCTACCCGAACCGCAAATGCTCCAAGGTAAACAACACACTCAATAAATATGAACATGAAGCATTTTGGATATTTATCCTACTGATTTTCATGTTCTCAACTACAGAACTTCATAATGTGTTTATTCGGAGGCAGCGGGCCGGCCAACGATGAGTGGAAGCGAACGCAGGCATCGCAAAGATGCTCCATGCTAGAGGGCGAGCTTAAAAAACAAAAGTGCAGGTAACGCAAAACCACACACTAAATGTTGTCGCCGCACGAACCTTTTCCGATGCGAGGCTGCGAATGCATGTGAAAGCCAAAGTCGGCAATTTTGATGCATTAGTGGATCTTATTGGAAAACGTGGTCATGACACCACTCCAGTTCGTCTCCATTGCAAAATCCTGGAAGTGCATTAACAATAAAAATGTGGTCATATGATACCTGTTCGAGAAGTGACACGTTGGGATTTTAAAATCGGATACACCAAGTCGGCATCACCCTCCGAAATATTCACGCTCTCAATATTCTCTCCAGGCTGAAGGAGATGTCTGGCATGCTGGAGAAGCAGCACAACCTCCTCAAGCTCATCATCCAGAAGATGGACATTACCTATGAGGCGGACGAGTACGACGGTCCCGTCAACGTTCGGGGTGCCACCTGGAAGCGGGTGTCCCCGCCCAAGCGTACCACTAGCGTTTCCCGCTGGGTGCCGCTCATGAAGGCTATCGAGTCCAGGCCCAAATGAGACAGACGACATTAAGGAAGAATCTAAAAATCAATCAGTTGCATTGAACCTACAGCTGAAGTTTGTTAGCAGGTTTTCAATCGTCCTTTTAAAGGTGCACCTCACACTTTAAAACCATTGTTTTAAACTGTTCGCCCGTTTCTCGCCGTGCATTTCCGCATAGACAAATGCAGTAAAACCCCACAGCTTCCAAAAATAGTTGACACACCACCTCGCCCCTGCAGGAACTCCCCCTGCCCCCAAAAATTAATAAATATCAAGATAAAAATGTTCATAGTTTTGAAAATGTCAGAATACATTTTTCGCCTGTAAACATTTCAAGATGAACCACGTCAACCTGTATATAACTGTAACCTTTTCTTTCCCGGCACATCCCCTCAAAAATAAGCGAATCTTAAAATAAAGGCACACAGAGCAAATCACAGCATTCTATTTCAATTTAGTATAATACAGGCATCCAGACGCAAATCGAGAGGAATAGTACTCCTCTTGTGACTCGGTAAGATGATTAATGTTCATTAATTTTGGTGGAGGATAAAGAATATATGCCTGTGTGTATTGTGGTATTGTCTGCTGCTTCGCCATTTGTGTTCAAATAGCCGTTGCTTTTGAAAACCATGACTAATCATGCTAACCGTTAGTGTGTCGATGGCATTTTGCATTTTTGTTAGCATTGAGCAAATCCGACGTTCCTGCCGTGTAATCAATTCTATTTGTGTCATGTTTAAACTTCAACTGAGAGTGGCATTAAACAGCTTGACGCCTGTGTGTGCACTGTCGTTTGTACTGATTATAAAACAACAAAATATTTGGAAAATTTGTTAGCATTCTAATATCGAGTGAATATAGGGGCTTGTATTGCCGAAACCAATTTTCCTATTTTTTGACATAAACAATCCATTTATTTATGATTTTTTTCCCCACATTTAATGTGGATTAATCATTTGTTCAACCTTGGACAGGGGTTTATAGGTAAATGAGGGAAAATAGGATTATATATTACTATTGTGATTATAATTATCTAAATGTTTGATTTAAATAATTCATTCATTTTGTGGGGCTGGGGGGGTTGTTTGATAATACATTTTTAAAAAAGGCTCCAAAAATATTTTAAATACTGTCATTCACATCACCTGTGAACTAGATTTCCAAATGGACACATTGCATTCTGATTGTGTCTTCAGCTAATTTCCTTCAGTCTTGCCAAAAAGTCTTTTTCCTCGGACCCAACTTGCAGGTTGAGAGCCGTTTTGACACATTGGGTGCCAACCCTTGACTTTCTCCGGTCATTCACAAAAATTCCTCAAAAAAAGCTACAAGTAGTCGTACAGTAAAGAATGCAAAACAGCAAAGTTGACCTCCGGTTCATGCCAACGCGCCAGATGTCATGGGAACGGCAAACAGCTGCTCCGTGTTCGGAAACACGATCTCTCTGTGAAACCTCCCGCAGGATTAGACGCTTTTGATAAGGTCTTCAAGACATTTCTGTCACTGAAAAAAAAACCTTTTTTTTCTTAGTTAAGGGGAGGGGGGCACACTGAAAAAAAGGTGGGGGGGCGGATGAAAAAGCAACTTGTAAAGGTTGTACAGTGGCACCTTAGGATACTAATCTTTTCCCATTCAAATGAATGGAATATGCCATTCATCTGTTCCCCCCAAAATAATTATAAATTATTATAAAAATTATAAATAAAAACAGACTAAAAATAACATAAGTAAACAGAATGCAAAGGATTGAAATATTTGCGCATGAGGAATGAATGCTACAATCCAATTCGTTGTGCTGCCCCTTCTGCTGTGTCCGTCTTGGCCACCAGATGGCAGTAAAATGGAGTCATACTGACAGACGATGAAGAGACACCATATGTCACTCCACTGCGTTCAAAAATCTGTTGCTTTGAAAACCACTGCTCTTGATGCTAACCGTTAGCATGTCGATTTTGTATTATTTGTTTGTTTTAAGCTAAGTAGACATAAAGGCAAAAAGCTGTGTGGTTGTTTGAAATACACTTACAGAATATTAACTGTTGATAGGCACAAATTCTAACCATTTTAATTAAAAAAGTAAGTTAATCGATTACCACAATAGTTGCCTTTTGCTAATCGATTAGCGTGGCCCCATAGCGTTGCTTTACTTGGCAGAATGTAGCCAAGTCTGCTTAAGTCGAGGCTGAGCGTGGCTGTTGAGTGGTGGGAGGAGAAAGTGCCCAGATGTCAGCTTTCTTAAATGACAGCCGTCGCTGGCTTGTTTGTGTTTTCCCACCCCAACCAGTTAGTTTCCCCTGGACATAGTAAGTGCACACCCCGAGGACTTGCAAGCGGTCATGTCGGCCAGCTGGGACGAGGAGGACCGAAGATCGGAGCACGGAGGGAAAGAGTCGCACAGGGACGCGGCCAACGCTCGCGAAAGGGCCAGGATGAGGGTGCTCAGCAAAGCTTTCTCCAGGCTGAAGACCACCCTTCCCTGGGTACCCCCCGATACAAAGCTGTCCAAGTTGGACACCCTGCGGCTGGCCACCAGCTACATCTCGCACCTCAGGCGACTGCTCCAGGACCACTCCCTGGATGACGCTTATGTGAAGACCGCCAGTCTGGTGTGCTGCTTTTATTTTTTTAAATTCCTTTTCATGGCACGCTTCAAAATCGACTAATTTCTTATTGCGTCGTTTTGCATGGCATTCATCACATGATCGTACTATAATTGTATTTATTGTACATTATGAGGTTAACTTTAAAAATCATCTAATACCGTTTTTCTCCCCCACTCCCCTCGGTATTTTGATTTAATGTGCGATTATTTTTTCAAGGACCGCTTCACATGTATTATTCAAGAAACACAAGCAATAAATTAATCTGCTTTACAATAAACAATGTTAGATTTATTACACAGAAATGTTTCAGCCTGAGGTGAGGCTAAAGCCAAACAAAAAGGCAAAGAAACTTGCAGTATTTTTAAGCGTTCACTAAAACTCAAAATTCTGCCAAATATGTGTGGCGTAAACATAAATCCTGAATCAGATTAGAACTAATATCACTTCAACTTTGCATGTTAAAACATGTAGCATCTGTTGGGTAGCGTTGTATGCCTTTAAGCTAAAGACACTGGAGCACAAACGGTGGGATAACCCCATGTAAGAATGTCCACGTGCATATATTCTTTATCATCTGTGAAGAAAGACTAATATTAGTGCTGTACTGAGAAGCCGAGAGGAGCTAAGCGTTCAGTAGCTGTCTGTCTGCCTCCAGGTGGCCAAGACGCGCATATACATGACGTATTTAAACAGTTACATATTTGTCCCACCAGACCTGGCCATTTGGGATGTCGGGACACTTGGAGGACGAGGACTCTCATTCCAAGACCACCACAAGACTTTGCGACGCAACAGCTTGAACACAGTATGGCCCCTGCCTGAGCGTTTCATGGTGACATCACAGACAATACGCCCGCCCCTTCTATGCTCAGAGAACCTAAAACCCGCAAGATTTGAGACTTATTTTGAATAAAACTTTTTTTTTGTTGCTCCCTTGCGTTCCCCGAGACATCCTTTCCATGCTCAATTGGGTTACGTTTGGTGAGATTTGGAGCATATTTGGTGGCGCCAACAAACAAGGGGAAGGGTTTTCATCAAGTGGGAGTTAAACTCGCAGCTGTCGGTGAGATTCCCACAAACGGGAGCGGTGCGAGGAGACTCTCGAGAGACTTTTAATGAGCTTCCTTTCTCACACTGGCACAAACATGAAGAGCCGGTGAGCAAACGGCTCCGATGTACACTTAAAGTGGTGTCATCCATCACCATAACAAGGTGATGATAGGGACGGATGGAGTGGACCTACTCTCATGGCTTTTTATTTAATAAGTTCATTGAGACGTCAGGTGCTACAGCACTGACATCTAGTGGGGAAACAACAGAAGTGCAAGCTTAGAAAAATAATGAAGCATGTGTCCGGCCAGTCAGTGGTCTGACACACGTGTCGACCAAATTAACGGTAAAAGAAGAAAAAGGCATAATTGTATCGTTTTTCAAGTTGATTATTGTTTTTATTATGACAAATTAAAATATTTCTACTACTGGTGATATGTACTAAAATATATGCAAATGAAAAAAAGATCAAATCAAATAACATTAAAAAAGATAAAATATATAATAAAAAAGGAAATATTGAGTTAGAAAACATTAAATGAAATCAAAAACATTGAAGAGAAGTTCAATGGGGATGTTAATCGATCACAATTGTCAACTGCGATTTAAATAACAAATGATACTGTATTTTGTTTTAAAATCTATTCGCGTTCACAATGTAATGTTTTTATTGTTTTTTTTTTTGTGGTGGGCTGCAATCCCCATTTTTCATAGAGGGTTATCCCAAATGTTTCCAATATTGTTTCATTTTTTGGATTGTTTAATTTATCGTGGGCAGAAATTTCACGTCCACATGCCCCACGAATAGCGAGGTATTGATTTGTCGTTTCTTAGGAACAAGTGGCGAGATTTTAATTCGTGTCAAGCACTTAGTGTTTGATGATTGAAAGGCGTTGTAGTCACAAATTTTGTGGGGAGGGGGGGTGTTGGTTATGTGTTTGTCGAGCGAGCACATTAACGACTTTCATTCAAATGAATGTTTGTGTACTCACCACTTCCAAAACTTGCTTGCCATTTGGACCCTTCTATAATTTATCACATACAGGATTTTATATGGATTGTAACTCCAGAGAAGAAAAGTGACGTTATTACATTAAAACCAACAAAGAAGTCGTGTATGTGGTAACACTGCCATTTGTCTTCAGGTGTGACATGTTCGGTAAAAATTGGATGGAAAACTCCCGTTTCCGTATTAGGCACCAATTGGCCACAGAAACCACGTGACGAGGCAACCGCACAAGAAATGATTGCCCTAATGATCATGTGACTGGACGTGAATGCGGAAGTAATGTGAACAAAACGCCGTTATTTTGATCTGCGTTAATTGCGCGAAATTAAAAGAATATACGTTATAGGGAATTTGTGAAAACGCGCTTTTCAAATAAATTGTATTTCATGTTGTCATTTTTTTAAATCCATAAAAATAGAATACAACTTATGTAAAATACAAAATAAGAAAAATAACTGCTGAAGTACAATGTCTGACAATAAAAATAGAATCAATACAATAAAGCGAAAACATATTTAAACTTGGTTTAGGGGTGAAATGTGCATAAAATGCTCAAACAAGTTAATGTTTATTCAGTTGCTGGTTTGGTCCGTAACGTGTCAAAAAATAGACAAAATGTTGATCATTGTTTTCCAAAGTAAAAGAAAACATTTTATTTTGAATCAACACAAAAATAATCAATCCCCTTTCATGGAGGACTACAGGGATTAGATATTTACTATTGGAAAGATGAAATTATGAGCATTTGGACATCTTAAAATCAATACGAGGAATATAAATGATTCACGAATGATCAAAAATAATTATTGATAACGTCCAGCAGGGGGGAGTGTTTCTCCTTGACTGAACCTGAATTGAACCTGTTGACATTTTGGGAAAATATCAACACAGGTTTCCAAAGTCACTTTTGGGAATGCTTGTTATCCAATATGCGGTCATTCAGTAGCGCAAATGAGAAAATCTTGTGGCATTTCAATCAAGTCTGAGTGAGGCGGGTACGGATTACTTCCTCCTGACACACCCTATCCCGGAATTTCAGACTACAGCAAAACCAGCAAAACTTTTTCACAGCTCTTCTTTGTTTGGTTGTTTTAATTGTGTTATTGCTGTTTTTTAAGCTTCTGGCTCCGGATTGGCCCAGCTATCCAATTAAGTTGTGACTTACAGTGCCACCTGCCCTCCTGGCTCCCACAATTTTGATCCTAAAATGATTGATTGGAAAAAAAACTAGCCCTCCGTATTTCTGCCTCAAAGTGGTTTGCTCCGACTCCCTATATCGACAAAGACACTCTGACAAAGGAATCGGGCCCGCGCTCTGGGGCGAATAGTCCATCTGGGTTTTCCCGTCCCTGTCATCTGTCCACCAATGAGGTAGCTGGAAGGGCCGAGCTGTCAACGCTGCAGAGGGATTATCCGCCGCCATTGTTCTCTGAGCCACAATGGCCTTTGTCAAAGGACCTGTTGGCAACTTGGACCACAGTGGAACACACCTGTGGATTAAACCATTGCCTGTGGCACTGATGGCCTAAAACAGCCACATTTTGAGGTCACATGCAAAAAGCAAACGAGGTGGTGTCCAACTCCTACCTTTGAAGTTTGGGCCTCTCTACAAAATCATTTTGATCTTCTGTGATTGACTAGCATGATGCGTTTGAGTCCATCTGAGCATGTCGTTAAAATGACCATCTTGACGTTAGCTTTTCGCGCTAGCTGTATACTCCAATGTTTGAGTGTCTTGAGTCTTGTGTTTTTTTTTGTGTGTGTGTATTAGACAACAAAAGGTACACTGGCTTTACTCGTTGTAGATTTAGAAGGATGGGAATTAACTTTTTGAAAGACCAATAAAAATTCAAACCAAAGTCGACAATTCAAAAGCCTTTTAGGTCGCACCTGTGTCCACCTCCTTTCTTCGTCACTGCTGCCGCGATCACCGTCAGGAACTCACGTTTTACACGAGCGGCGTGAAATCGCTTTGATTTCAAAAACGGTCACGGAAAGTTCAAGACTCTTAAAAGTTTGGAAAGCACGGATTTTGTTTGACAGGCTATGTTATTTCTCAAGACTGGGCGCGCAAAGTGAAGAGATTCCATTTGGACAAATGTATTTGCTGATTGGACTGACAGCAACACACACACACACAAAATGTCAATTCTACTTGGAATAATAAGTTCCAGAGTTCAAACTGTCATAAAAACCATTCATAACTGAACAGGCAACGTTTTAAGTAACATTGTGACATTATTCATTTACATACAAAATAAGTAATAATTGTAATAAAAAGACTCACTTTAGTTTACTCCATGTTCTTTAAAATATGATATTAACGCTATGCAATAGTGTTTATTGGCATTTTTGTTAATATTACATTTGGTCATCTAATGTAATTAACTGTTGTTTTATTATCCCCCCCCCCACTGCCCACTCATCCATCATTGACGACAGTAATTACAATTTTTACATTTATCACTTGAAATATTGAGTACATTGCCTACAATGCTAAAAGAAGCTAAGTGCTAGCTTATGGCCGCTCCAGGTCAAAGTTGACTTTTCATCTTATAAAATAGGAAGAATCGAAAGTTGGTTATATCACCAAAGCATCACGTTTGCTAGCTTGACGCTAACACGCAACGCGAAATGCCATAAACGAGCTAAAGAAAATAACGTCGATATCGCCGGAATGATGAACTTTAAAAATATCGAATCGAACACAAGAAGTGGCAACATGTGCAGGCTGTTTGCTCATTCAACAATATTCACAGCCATGAGGATGCCCCCCCTCCCCGCCACCCCCACCTCAGATGGATGCCTGGGGCCCCGCTACGCTGTGAGGCCCCCCTTAGCCCCGCCCCCCCAGCCCATTGGACACCACTGCTGAATATACTCTGTTTATCAATCAAATAATGAGATGCATCCATTTCAAAGGTCCAGCGTGTGATGATGACGATGATGACGAAAGGTCTCTTTGGGGTCTCGGCCGAATGCGCCGGAGATGCGACTGACAGCTCCATCGGCACAGTTAACACCATTTGATGGATCACCTTGTGCGTGTGTGTATGTGTGTGCGTGTTCATAGATTTATGTGTGTGGGATACCCAAGAGAGATTATGTGGAGGGTTGGTACTTTGTGGATCAGATGGCGCGTTAATTACCTCGCCTTCAAAAAGGGGAGCTGTGGTGGTGGGGCTCCGAGCAGGATGTGGCCACGGGCGGGGATGGGAGATAACAGACAGGTGAGTGTGGTGGCGTGATTGAGCTACAGTTAACTAGTCTGCCAAGTAACAAGTGACCAATTAAATGTGTTATTTTTAGTTCCATTAATATTTTATCATGATATATATATATATATATATATATATATATATATATATATATATATATTATTGTTTCATTTTCATTTATTATGTATGTACTTTCTTAAAAATACAGTAATATTCATAATTGCTGCTCATTTGTATTTTTTGTTTTGATTATTTGCAGAGGATAAAGAATATATGAGTGTGAGTAAAGTTGTAAGACAGTATGTAAACTGTTTGGACGTGTTGCTACTTATCTTTAAAAAGAAGGGGTTTAAAATTTTAGACTCAGAGCGACATCGACGCTAGTTTTGTTATCTTATCGATGCCGTTTTGCGCCGTTAGGATGAAGCTGGTGGACTTCGGCGAGTGTAGTAGTGACAATCATAACTGTTGCTATTTTTGTCTATTTTTTAAGACAAATCCCGTGCGAACGACAATAAATAAGATGACAAAAATGAAGTTGCGTTGAAGTGTTTGCAAGCAACACTTTTGCGGCCAACAAACAGAAGGCCGCACAATCTTTGAACCCACTCGACCTTTCACCACCACCCCCCCCCCCCCACCCCCGCCCAACCACCACATCACAAAGAAACACACAAGTGGTGGTGGTGGGGGGGGCTTCTTCTTCTTCTCGCGTCCGTCACATCAAAGCTTGGTGGAGGTGCGGATGAGAGAGAGGGGAGCTGACCCCCTGGGAGGGTGCGCCAGGAGAAGCCCGCTGTTTGCCTGTTCGGCAGTGTGGAAAGAGACTATCAGGCAGCGCCAAGGACGGCCCCTGGGTGAGGTCGCTGAGTGGGGTTGGTGGGTGTCAGGGGGGGCTTCTGATGGAGACATTAAATCCGCAGAGGTTCCTCAAGGCCATGCATGACAAGAGCAGTTTGGTTGTGTACTCTCAACAGACACACACAGACACATGCGCGCGCGCACACACACACACACACACACACATACGTGTTTTGGTGCATTTTCAGGACGTCCGTTTGTTCACCCGACATATGGGTACATGCCTTTCCCGTGGTCCTACAGGCTCCAAAAAAATATGGTAACCATGAAAAAAAATCAGGAAGACAGCCATCTACTCAGATTTTGGCTAGGACGTAATTTTTTTTTTATTTATGACAAAACTACTACATATGAGGACATTGACAGGTTTTTGTGTATTATGGAGACAGTCACCTCAAACACACTACCATTTCATGTTTTTGTGAATTTTGAGCCCCCTAGATACACATCATTTTCAAGTATATATGACTTATGAAGACCAGCTAAGAGTAAAGTGTGTATTTTTAAATTGACTCATGTTACATACCAACAGTATATGTTAGGCACATGTGTCCAATTGTCATGCTCGGGCATGGAAAGAACTCTACAAAGGAAGGAAGCCCAGATTCAAACATTCAAATACCAATTGCTGAACTGTGAGGCGAATGTGCCAAACAGTCGTTACACCCGTCATCCCTCAAATATTCACATTAATAATACAAGATAGTAAAATAAGCTGTGAAGAAGAAGAGACGGTTAAATATGTGGTCAGTCCACTTTCTTATTTTTTAATTGCTGACAAATATGAAATTATGAACACAGAAAACATGCCACCTCCTCTCCATGACACAAAGCACTGCAATAGATGAGGGTTGTTTGAACTGAAGAAGATTATGTCAAAATGTGAATACTGCGATGAAGAATTTTTAATGAATCTGGCGATATATTGTGCCATGTGTGTAGCAACTTCTTTAGCTACCGTTAGACAAAAGCAACTTTTCAAAAAGTATTGAAATTCTTGAAATAGGATGCATTCAAATGTTTTAGGGTTTTTCCGAAATATCACCTCAAACCTAATAAGCCTATCTTTTGTGAGAAGTTTGTATATCGTACGTACGTTTATATACAGCAGGGGTGTCCAAGGTCGGTCCTCAAGGGCCGCTGTCTTTTTGTTTTCCAGCTCTCCCAGGATGTTCTAGTGCTGCATCAGAGCTGACTGATGAACTGATCATCTGAAACAGGTGTGATGCAGCCGGGAGAGCTGGAAAACAGGCACGACAGTGGCCCTCCAGGCCCAGATCGGGACATGCCTGATATACAGTATAATTTACATGTTCATACATCTTCAAGGATTTTCCAAATTGCTCTTGAAGATCATGAAACAACAAACGTGAAACACAGTATTAAACAACAAATATGAAATCCATAATTGACCATCCCACCCTAAATGCACCATTGCTATTGCTTTAGTTAACTTGAACTGAAATGTACCCAGACGTGCTTGCATTTAAATGGACTAGCCATTCATTTCCCTTTTTAATGCAGTTATATCCTGTTGTGGATGTAGTTTTTGATGGACACCCAGCCTCTGTCTTTCAGAGCTGCTGGCTCTGCGTGGAGACAGGACTCCCAGCTCGTTTTACCTGAAACTTTATGGCTTGTTATGAAATCAAACATATGTCGCTCAACAGCCTTCACTTCATCATCTGTCCACGTGCGTCTCTTATTCCCACCTGTAAAAGAAGGCATTATTTATTAAAAATGGAAAAATAAAATAATCAAAATAAGATATTCCAGGAAATAATGAGAATTTTGAAAATTTGAGAATTTTGAGAATTTATCTCTCATTCCATTCATGGTCTCCAGAGGGTTCAGTCAGGTCACTTGGTGTCTGGAACATAACATTACGGTGTCAAAATATTCAGCATTCTTCATTCTGACCAGTTAAGAAATGAATAAACATTAATTATCATTGAACATTGCTCACGGGAGAGTTTGGGAGTAATGTACCACACTATAGAAAGTTAACACTGTTCTGCTCTGAGTAACAGCAATATGGGGACATTCGAACACAGGCTCTCCAGAGTTAAGTTAAGACAAAAGTCATGTCACCTGAAACACACTCAGGTTTTTCAGGTCTAAAGAAATATGAGGACATGACGACTGAGATCATGGAGAGTCCATGTTTCTGATTTATAACTTCTCCTTGGTTTGTCAAAGAAAGCTGAAAACTCAAACCTAGTATATCATGATAAGAAGTAGTAACCTGTTGTAAGGATGAAGTGGATCTCTCACTCCATTCTTGGTTTCCAGAGGGTTCAGTCAGGTACCTGTCACTTGATGTCTGCAACATAACAACATTACGGTGTCAAAAGTTTCAGCATTCTTCATTCTGACCAGTTAAGAAATGAATAAATATTAATTATTATTGAACATTGCTCACGGGAGAGTTTGGGATGAATATACCACACTATAGAAAGTTAACACTGTTCAGTTCTGTGGAACAGCAATATGGGGACATTCGAACACAGGCTCTCCAGAGTTAGGTTAAGGCAAAAGTCATGTCACCTGAAACACACTCAGGTTTTTCAGGTCTAAAGAAATATGAGGACATGACGACTGAAATCATGGAGAGTCCATGTTTCTGATTTATAACTTCTCCTGTGTTTGTCAAAGAACATTGAAAATTCAAACCTAGTATATCATGATAAGAAGTAGTAACCTGTTGTAAGGATGAAGTGGATCTCTCACTCCATTCTTGGTTTCCAGAGGGTTCAGTCAGGTACCTGTCACTTGATGTCTGCAACATAACAACATTAGGGTGTCAAAAGTTTCAGCATTCTTCATTCTGACCAGTTAAGAAATGAATAAACATTATTTCTCATTGAACATTGCTCACAGGGGAGTTTGGGAGTAATGTACCACACTATAGAAAGTTAACACTGTTCTGCTCTGTGGAACAGCAATATGGGGACATTCGAACACAGGCTCTCCAGAGTTAGGTTAAGACAAAAGTCATGTCACCTGAAACACACTCAGGTTTTTCAGGTCTAAAGAAATATGAGGACATGACGACTGAAATCATGGAGAGTCCATGTTTCTGATTTATAACTTCTCCTGTGTTTGTCAAAGAAAGCTGAAAACTCAAACCTAGTATATCATGATAAGAAGTAGTAACCTGTTGTAAGAATGAAGTGGATCTCACTCCATTCATGGTCTCCAGAGGGTTCAGTCAGGTCACTTGGTGTCTGCAACATAACATTACGGTGTCAAAATATTCAGCATTCTTCATTCTGACCAGTTGAGAAATGAATAAACATTAATTATCATTGAACATTGCTCACGGGAGAGTTTGGGATGAATATACCACACTATAGAAAGTTAACACTGTTCAGTTCTGTGGAACAGCAATATGGGGACATTCGAACACAGGCTCTCCAGAGTTAGGTTAAGGCAAAAGTCATGTCACCTGAAACACACTCAGGTTTTTCAGGTCTAAAGAAATATGAGGACATGACGACTGAAATCATGGAGAGTCCATGTTTCTGATTTATAACTTCTTCTGTGTTTGTCAAAGAACATTGAAAATTCAAACCTAGTATATCATGATAAGAAGTAGTAACCTGTTGTAAGGATGAAGTGGATCTCTCACTCCATTCTTGGTTTCCAGAGGGTTCAGTCAGGTACCTGTCACTTGATGTCTGCAACATAACAACATTAGGGTGTCAAAAGTTTCAGCATTCTTCATTCTGACCAGTTAAGAAATGAATAAACATTATTTCTCATTGAACATTGCTCACAGGAGAGTTTGGGAGTAATGTACCACACTATAGAAAGTTAACACTGTTCTGCTCTGTGGAACAGCAATATGGGGACATTCGAACACAGGCTCTCCAGAGTTAGGTTAAGACAAAAGTCATGTCACCTGAAACACACTCAGGTTTTTCAGGTCTAAAGAAATATGAGGACATGATGACTGAAATCATGGAGAGTCCATGTTTCTGATTTATAACTTCTCCTGTGTTTGTCAAAGAAAGCTGAAAACTCAAACCTAGTATATCATGATAAGAAGTAGTAACCTGTTGTAAGAATGAAGTGGATCTCTCACTCCATTCATGGTCTCCAGAGGGTTCAGTCAGGTCACTTGGTGTCTGCAACATAACATTACGGTGTCAAAATATTCAGCATTCTTCATTCTGACCAGTTAAGAAATGAATAAACATTATTTCTCATTGAACATTGCTCACAGGAGAGTTTGGGAGTAATGTACCACACTATAGAAAGTTAACACTGTTCTGCTCTGTGGAACAGCAATATGGGGACATTCGAACACAGGCTCTCCAGAGTTAGGTTAAGACAAAAGTCATGTCACCTGAAACACACTCAGGTTTTTCAGGTCTAAAGAAATATGAGGACATGACGACTGAGATCATGGAGAGTCCATGTTTCTGATTTATAACTTCTCCTTGGTTTGTCAAAGAAAGCTGAAAACTCAAACCTAGTATATCATGATAAGAAGTAGTAACCTGTTGTAAGGATGAAGTGGATCTCTCACTCCATTCATGGTCTCCAGAGGGTTCATTCAGGTCACTTGGTGTCTGCAACATAACATTACGGTGTCAAAATATTCAGCATTCTTCATTCTGACCAGTTAAGAAATGAATAAACATTAATTATCATTGAACATTGCTCACGGGAGAGTTTGGGATGAATATACCACACTATAGAAAGTTAACACTGTTCAGTTCTGTGGAACAGCAATATGGGGACATTCGAACACAGGCTCTCCAGAGTTAGGTTAAGGCAAAAGTCATGTCACTTGAAACACACTCAGGTTTTTCAGGTCTAAAGAAATATGAGGACATGACGACTGAAATCATGGAGAGTCCATGTTTCTGATTTATAACTTCTCCTGTGTTTGGCAAAGAACATTGAAAATTCAAACCTAGTATATCATGATAAGAAGTAGTAACCTGTTGTAAGGATGAAGTGGATCTCTCACTCCATTCTTGGTTTCCAGAGGGTTCAGTCAGGTACCTGTCACTTGATGTCTGCAACATAACAACATTAGGGTGTCAAAAGTTTCAGCATTCTTCATTCTGACCAGTTAAGAAATGAATAAACATTATTTCTCATTGAACATTGCTCACAGGAGAGTTTGGGAGTAATGTACCACACTATAGAAAGTTAACACTGTTCTGCTCTGTGGAACAGCAATATGGGGACATTCGAACACAGGCTCTCCAGAGTTAGGTTAAGACAAAAGTCATGTCACCTGAAACACACTCAGGTTTTTCAGGTCTAAAGAAATATGAGGACATGACGACTGAAATCATGGAGAGTCCATGTTTCTGATTTATAACTTCTCCTGTGTTTGTCAAAGAAAGCTGAAAACTCAAACCTAGTTTATCATAAGAAGTAGTAACCTGTTGTAAGAATGAAGTGGATCTCTCACTCCATTCATGGTCTCCAGAGGGTTCAGTTAGGTCACTTGGTGTCTGCAACATAACATTACGGTGTCAAAATATTCAGCATTCTTCATTCTGACCAGTTAAGAAATGAATAAACATTAATTATCATTGAACATTGCTCACGGGAGAGTTTGGGATGAATATACCACACTATAGAAAGTTAACACTGTTCAGTTCTGTGGAACAGCAATATGGGGACATTCGAACACAGGCTCTCCAGAGTTAGGTTAAGGCAAAAGTCATGTCACCTGAAACACACTCAGGTTTTTCAGGTCTAAAGAAATATGAGGACATGACGACTGAAATCATGGAGAGTCCATGTTTCTGATTTATAACTTCTCCTGTGTTTGTCAAAGAACATTGAAAATTCAAACCTAGTATATCATGATAAGAAGTAGTAACCTGTTGTAAGGATGAAGTGGATCTCTCATTCCATTCTTGGTTTCCAGAGGGTTCAGTCAGGTACCTGTCACTTGATGTCTGCAACATAACAACATTACGGTGTCAAAAGTTTCAGCATTCTTCATTCAGACCAGTTAAGAAATGAATAAACATTACTTCTCATTGAACATTGCTCACAGGAGAGTTTGGGAGTAATGTACCACACTATAGAAAGTTAACACTGTTCTGCTCTGTGGAACAGCAATATGGGGACATTCGAACACAGGCTCTCCAGAGTTAGGTTAAGACAAAAGTCATGTCACCTGAAACACGCTCAGGTTTTTCAGGTCTAAAGAAATATGAGGACATGACGACTGAAATCATGGAGAGTCCATGTTTCTGATTTATAACTTCTCCTGTGTTTGTCAAAGAAAGCTGAAAACTCAAACCTAGTATATCATGATAAGAAGTAGTAACCTGTTGTAAGAATGAAGTGGATCTCTCACTCCATTCATGGTCTCCAGAGGGTTCAGTCAGGTCACTTGGTGTCTGCAACATAACATTACGGTGTCAAAATATTCAGCATTCTTCATTCTGACCAGTTAAGAAATGAATAAACATTAATTATCATTGAACATTGCTCACGGGAGAGTTTGGGATGAATATACCACACTATAGAAAGTTAACACTGTTCAGTTCTGTGGAACAGCAATATGGGGACATTCGAACACAGGCTCTCCAGAGTTAGGTTAAGGCAAAAGTCATGTCACCTGAAACACACTCAGGTTTTTCAGGTCTAAAGAAATATGAGGACATGACGACTGAAATCATGGAGAGTCCATGTTTCTGATTTATAACTTCTCCTGTGTTTGTCAAAGAACATTGAAAATTCAAACCTAGTATATCATGATAAGAAGTAGTAACCTGTTGTAAGGATGAAGTGGATCTCTCACTCCATTCTTGGTCTCCAGAGGGTTCAGTCAGGTACCTTTCACTTGGTGTCTGCAACATAACAACATTACGGTGTCAAAATATTCAGCATTCTTCATTCTGACCAGTTAAGAAATGAAAAAAACATTATTTCTCATTGAACATTGCTCACAGGAGAATTTGGGAATAATGTACCACACTATAGAAAGTTAACACTGTTCAGCTCTGAGTAACGGCAATATGGGGACATTCGAACACAGGCTCTCCAGAGTTAAGTTAAGACAAAAGTCATGTCACCTGAAACACACTCAGGTTTTTCAGGTCTAAAGAAATATGAGGACATGACGACTGAAATCATGGAGAGTCCATGTTTCTGATTTATAACTTCTCCTTGGTTTGTCAAAGAAAGCTGAAAACTGAAACCTAGTATATCATGATAAGAAGTAGTAACCTGTTGTAAGGATGAAGTGGATCTCTCACTCCATTCTTGGTTTCCAGAGGGTTCAGTCAGGTACCTGTCACTTGATGTCTGCAACATAACAACATTACGGTGTCAAAAGTTTCAGCATTCTTCATTCTGACCAGTTAAGAAATGAATAAATATTAATTATTATTGAACATTGCTCACGGGAGGGTTTGGGATGAATATACCACACAATAGAAAGTTAACACTGTTCAGTTCTGTGGAACAGCAATATGGGGACATTCGAACACAGGCTCTCCAGAGTTAGGTTAAGACAAAAGTCATGTCACCTGAAACACACTCAGGTTTTTCAGGTCTAAAGAAATATGAGGACATGACGACTGAAATCATGGAGAGTCTATGTTTCTGATTTAGAACTTCTCCTGTGTTTGTCAAAGAAAGCTGAAAACTCAAACCTAGTATATCATGATAAGAAGTAGTAACCTGTTGTAAGAATGAAGTGGATCTCTCACTCCATTCATGGTCTCCAGAGGGTTCAGTCAGGTCACTTGGTGTCTGCAACATAACATTACGGTGTCAAAATATTCAGCATTCTTCATTCTGACCAGTTAAGAAATGAATAAACATTAATTATTATTGAACATTGCTCACGGGAGGGTTTGGGATGAATATACCACACAATAGAAAGTTAACACTGTTCAGTTCTGTGGAACAGCAATATGGGGACATTCGAACACAGGCTCTCCAGAGTTAGGTTAAGACAAAAGTCATGTCACCTGAAACACACTCAGGTTTTTCAGGTCTAAAGAAATATGAGGACATGACGACTGAAATCATGGAGAGTCTATGTTTCTGATTTAGAACTTCTCCTGTGTTTGTCAAAGAAAGCTGAAAACTCAAACCTAGTATATCATGATAAGAAGTAGTAACCTGTTGTAAGAATGAAGTGGATCTCTCACTCCATTCATGGTCTCCAGAGGGTTCAGTCAGGTCACTTGGTGTCTGCAACATAACATTACGGTGTCAAAATATTCAGCATTCTTCATTCTGACCAGTTAAGAAATGAATAAAAATTATTTCTCATTGAACATTGCTCACAGGAGAATTTGGGAATAATGTACCACACTATAGAAAGTTAACACTGCTCTGCTCTGTGGAACAGCAATATGGGGACATTCGAACACAGGCTCTCCAGAGTTAGGTTAAGACAAAAGTCATGTCACCTGAAAAACACTCAGGTTTTTCAGGTCTAAAGAAATATGAGGACATGACGACTGAAATCATGGAGAGTCCATGTTTCTGATTTATAACTTCTCCTGTGTTTGTCAAAGAAAGCTGAAAACTCAAACCTAGTATATCATGATAAGAAGTAGTAACCTGTTGTAAGAATGAAGTGGATCTCTCACTCCATTCATGGTCTCCAGAGGGTTCAGTCAGGTCACTTGGTGTCTGCAACATAACATTACGGTGTCAAAATATTCAGCATTCTTCATTCTGACCAGTTAAGAAATGAATAAACATTAATTATCATTGAACATTGCTCACGGGAGAGTTTGGGATGAATATACCACACTATAGAAAGTTAACACTGTTCAGTTCTGTGGAACAGCAATATGGGGACATTCGAACACAGGCTCTCCAGAGTTAGGTTAAGGCAAAAGTCATGTCACCTGAAACACACTCAGGTTTTTCAGGTCTAAAGAAATATGAGGACATGACGACTGAAATCATGGAGAGTCCATGTTTCTGATTTATAACTTCTCCTGTGTTTGTCAAAGAACATTGAAAATTCAAACCTAGTATATCATGATAAGAAGTAGTAACCTGTTGTAAGGATGAAGTGGATCTCTCACTCCATTCTTGGTCTCCAGAGGGTTCAGTCAGGTACCTTTCACTTGGTGTCTGCAACATAACAACATTACGGTGTCAAAATATTCAGCATTCTTCATTCTGACCAGTTAAGAAATGAAAAAAACATTATTTCTCATTGAACATTGCTCACAGGAGAATTTGGGAATAATGTACCACACTATAGAAAGTTAACACTGTTCAGCTCTGAGTAACGGCAATATGGGGACATTCGAACACAGGCTCTCCAGAGTTAAGTTAAGACAAAAGTCATGTCACCTGAAACACACTCAGGTTTTTCAGGTCTAAAGAAATATGAGGACATGACGACTGAAATCATGGAGAGTCCATGTTTCTGATTTATAACTTCTCCTTGGTTTGTCAAAGAAAGCTGAAAACTCAAACCTAGTATATCATGATAAGAAGTAGTAACCTGTTGTAAGGATGAAGTGGATCTCTCACTCCATTCTTGGTTTCCAGAGGGTTCAGTCAGGTACCTGTCACTTGATGTCTGCAACATAACAACATTACGGTGTCAAAAGTTTCAGCATTCTTCATTCTGACCAGTTAAGAAATGAATAAATATTAATTATTATTGAACATTGCTCACGGGAGGGTTTGGGATGAATATACCACACAATAGAAAGTTAACACTGTTCAGTTCTGTGGAACAGCAATATGGGGACATTCGAACACAGGCTCTCCAGAGTTAGGTTAAGACAAAAGTCATGTCACCTGAAACACACTCAGGTTTTTCAGGTCTAAAGAAATATGAGGACATGACGACTGAAATCATGGAGAGTCTATGTTTCTGATTTAGAACTTCTCCTGTGTTTGTCAAAGAAAGCTGAAAACTCAAACCTAGTATATCATGATAAGAAGTAGTAACCTGTTGTAAGAATGAAGTGGATCTCTCACTCCATTCATGGTCTCCAGAGGGTTCAGTCAGGTCACTTGGTGTCTGCAACATAACATTACGGTGTCAAAATATTCAGCATTCTTCATTCTGACCAGTTAAGAAATGAATAAACATTAATTATTATTGAACATTGCTCACGGGAGGGTTTGGGATGAATATACCACACAATAGAAAGTTAACACTGTTCAGTTCTGTGGAACAGCAATATGGGGACATTCGAACACAGGCTCTCCAGAGTTAGGTTAAGACAAAAGTCATGTCACCTGAAACACACTCAGGTTTTTCAGGTCTAAAGAAATATGAGGACATGACGACTGAAATCATGGAGAGTCTATGTTTCTGATTTAGAACTTCTCCTGTGTTTGTCAAAGAAAGCTGAAAACTCAAACCTAGTATATCATGATAAGAAGTAGTAACCTGTTGTAAGAATGAAGTGGATCTCTCACTCCATTCATGGTCTCCAGAGGGTTCAGTCAGGTCACTTGGTGTCTGCAACATAACATTACGGTGTCAAAATATTCAGCATTCTTCATTCTGACCAGTTAAGAAATGAATAAAAATTATTTCTCATTGAACATTGCTCACAGGAGAATTTGGGAATAATGTACCACACTATAGAAAGTTAACACTGTTCAGCTCTGAGTAACAGCAATATGGGGACATTCGAACACAGGCTCTCTAGAGTTAAGACAAAAGTCATGTCACCTGAAACACACTCAGGTTTTTCAGGTCTAAAGAAATATGAGGACATGACGACTGAAATCATGGAGAGTCCATGTTTCTGATTTATAACTTCTCCTGTGTTTGTCAAAGAAAGCTGAAAACTCAAACCTAGTATATCATGATAAGAAGTAGTAACCTGTTGTAAGAATGAAGTGGATCTCTCACTCCATTCATGGTCTCCAGAGGGTTCAGTCAGGTCACTTGGTGTCTGCAACATAACATTACGGTGTCAAAATATTCAGCATTCTTCATTCTGACCAGTTAAGAAATGAATAAACATTAATTATCATTGAACATTGCTCACGGGAGAGTTTGGGATGAATATACCACACTATAGAAAGTTAACACTGTTCAGTTCTGTGGAACAGCAATATGGGGACATTCGAACACAGGCTCTCCAGAGTTAGGTTAAGGCAAAAGTCATGTCACCTGAAACACACTCAGGTTTTTCAGGTCTAAAGAAATATGAGGACATGACGACTGAAATCATGGAGAGTCCATGTTTCTGATTTATAACTTCTCCTGTGTTTGTCAAAGAACATTGAAAATTCAAACCTAGTATATCATGATAAGAAGTAGTAACCTGTTGTAAGGATGAAGTGGATCTCTCACTCCATTCTTGGTTTCCAGAGGGTTCAGTCAGGTACCTGTCACTTGATGTCTGCAACATAACAACATTACGGTGTCAAAAGTTTCAGCATTCTTCATTCTGACCAGTTAAGAAATGAATAAATATTAACTATTATTGAACATTGCTCACGGGAGGGTTTGGGATGAATATACCACACAATAGAAAGTTAACACTGTTCAGTTCTGTGGAACAGCAATATGGGGACATTCGAACACAGGCTCTCCAGAGTTAGGTTAAGACAAAAGTCATGTCACCTGAAACACACTCAGGTTTTTCAGGTCTAAAGAAATATGAGGACATGACGACTGAAATCATGGAGAGTCTATGTTTCTGATTTAGAACTTCTCCTGTGTTTGTCAAAGAAAGCTGAAAACTCAAACCTAGTATATCATGATAAGAAGTAGTAACCTGTTGTAAGGATGAAGTGGATCTCTCACTCCATTCTTGGTCTCCAGAGGGTTCAATCAGGTACCTTTCACTTGGTGTCTGCAACAGAAATAAGATATTCCTAGTTCTACATGGCAATACAATATTCTCAATAATTGAATGATAATGGCTGCTAAACATTTTCTTCAAAAGTACTTCAATTATTTTTGCTCCAATATGATCAATGGCATAAAAAAAACATGCTGTTTATTGTGACATTTTTGGGGTAAATACAATGTACGAATAAAATCTGTCACTGTGACAGGCTTTGGTTGCAGCTCTTGTCATGTGCTTGCGGTAGCCATAAGAATTAGATAGCAGGTAGATTGATAGCATACCTTTATAATCATTGATCCACTGGGCTTTCAAACAAGGCTTGTTGACTCCAGATAAAAGGAGCAGCCTCAGATTCAGGGCTCAGTCTGGTTCTTCTTTGTGAGATTATCACCACCAGTAAACATCTACAATGGAAAGTGAGAAGAAGTCAGCCAGACAAGCAAGCACAATATTATGGCAGCACTTATTTTGGCTCAGAAAGTACTGAGCCAAAGGAATATTATTTTCTTCCTCAAAAATACAAAAATTCAATTCATCAAACATTTGCTGGTCAGACTAATAGATTCGGGCAAACCATTTGTCAGGCAGATAACAATGTAAAATTAAAATAGAGTAACACAATATTGTCTTGACCAAATGTACCAACAAAGCTGAATTCTGCTATAATTTCATTGCAAACGTTTGTTTGTTTTTTCATTGAAACGGTGTACAATTGAATCAGCACAAGAATAAACAGTGTAAATACACCAGGCTTAGCGTAAATGCTAGAAGTGCCTGGCCCACTTTCATTAGGCTACCTGTACTAACTAATTTAAATTAACTGCAATCGAATAAAACAAATACTGCACTGAAATAAACATATGGTACCAAAACCAAGTTCCACAGACTGTGTTGTTAAATATTTAGAAAAGTTTTCCAGAACCTTGCCTGCAGGACATGTCCACATTACTTTTACTGGAAGCTTATTAGCATGCTAACGATCGAGCTAGCTAGCTAGCTAGCTGTCTTATTGAATGATATTACCTTTGGTGGGCACTGTTAAACGCGGTTATATTAAACAACTTCTATGTTACGGTAAGATAAACGAAAAGGAATTGCTTACCCGATGGTCATCCATGCGTGGTCGTGTTTGAGAGTAGGATTGTCTGGCTGCTTCACATGTTGGATTTTGTGTCACTGCTAATTGATGTGACTTATCAGGACGAGGGCGGGGAAAATGTGTGAGTCAGTCCGAAAAAGATGACATTTGAGGTCCTGCACAATGACGTCACTGAAAGTGTGTTAAAAGTGTGTTAAGTACCGAAGTTGGCCACTAGTTTTCCAAATGAAAAGTGAGTCGAAAGTTAAACACACTTAAACACACAATTTCTGAAAATTGTGCTCTTTCAGGACATCACTTATTTTTGGTGTGGGAGTATCCTCGTGAGCTCTAGAGTAGTGTAGACTGCGTGGAAATATGAGGACGCGAAAAATGTCCTCATTTTTCCACAGGTCCTCATTGTGAAGGTGTGTTATCATAAAATTGTCCTGAGATGTCATGAATACAAACGCACACACACACACACACACACACACACACACACACACACACACACACACACACACACATTCCTGCACTTGCTGCACAGTGAGGACCGAGTAAAAAGGCCTACAAAGCGAGGACCACCCTTTCTGCTTGAAAAAGAAATGAAAAAGACACATTTCTAGACACAGGAGGGCGCCCTTAGGCAATACATTCCTTTAGATTAAATAAAACACCAAAGGTTAAGAAAAAGTTTTTAACTAGATAAGTGAGGACCGGGCACTGGCCATGCGTTCTTAATGATTTTGAAGTAGATTAGGTGCCGTTCACCTTACTAAACATTTAATGATGTAAATTTATAATCATATATTATTTTTAAACAGTTTATCACCATTAACAGGGTACTGTCATTTATTTAGTTTTATTTAGTTCTGATATTTGTGTGTTCAATACGCCACATGTTTGCACTGTGGCTGAGAGGAAAGTATTTTAATCTGTGCTGTACATTACACAGAGAGCATATTTGACAATAAAAGCTGACTTGACTTAGATTTATTTTTGACAAACAAAAGTACTCTTATTCAAAACTTACAAGAACACCTGAAAAACTTCAACCTTCAAAACGCACACTAAAAAAACTTGCTGCGCCACAACCTGACACATGAACCCACATATACCCTACCAAATAACTGTGCTTTCAAACTCTATTCCTTTTCTCCCCTCTCTCTCATCCCATTCTCCCTTCATTTATCTCCCCCTATGTCTCTCCCTCTCTCTATCTTTCATCTTCAAGCTTTTTTCCCAATTACATATCTTTTAATAATTTCATTGTGGAATATCTCTCCATGTGCGGTCTTCAAGGTCTGGCGATGCTTGACTACGACACTTAACGCAGTCATCTTTCCTTGGAACTTTCTTTAATGCTACAAATTTTGAAAGGTGTCGATCAATTGCTGCTCTTTCCTTTGGAGTCCGGGTCTCTTCCTTTTTTTAGTTTCCAATTCTGGAGGGAAAAAAAAAGAGGGTTATTAGTGGTTTAGTTGAATATAAACAGACATTCTTGAAGTTGTATTAAAATCTGAACGCTGCCTTGACTGATAACAGGACCAGAATAAAAACTATCAAAAATGCATTGATTCAAAACATGTTTTAGGCATCTAGTTTAAAGCAACTTTGTTGACTTAAAAACACCTCAGCAGCAATTTCCCTCAAGGCATGATTCATGAGTGTTATGCTCTTTACATTATTTAATATTTTTCAATATCCTTAAAATTAATGTGGGGTTTTTTGCCTAGTCTCGGCCTTTAATGTCTTGTTTATCTATGTGGGCGCCCCAATTGGGTGGCAACCACTAAAGGGTGTACTCTGACTACAGCCCAATGACGGCTAGGATAGGCTCCAGCATGCCCCAAACTTTTGTTTTCTATTTCTGAAGCCTTCTATTGTGAAGAACATACAGAAAAAACAGTCTTTGCAAGTACAGTGATCCCTCGTTTATCGGGGTTAATGGGGACCGAAACCACCCGCGATAAACGAAAATCCGCTAAGTAGCAAAACCCCCCCACCCTCCATATAGGTATATGAACATGAGTATAAATATTTAGAAGGCCAAATGTACTGGTATACATGCATGTTTGTAGTAATTAACAGTACTTAATGCTATATACTAATATATTTAAACATGTATAAGTTAGGTTAGGTTAGTGTATAAATAACGAAATACAGTAAACACAGTCCTGTATATGTTGCTCTATGTGACTCGCTGTTGTTTTGATTATTTTCACTGCCTCTTGAGGACCTTTTGCAGCATTTTCACTTTTTTTTAATGAATATGTTTGAAAAAATCCATGACACACAGAGGCCGCGATAAATGGTAATCCAGCGGCACTGTTGACATTCATGTTTCGAAGCTACAATCAAAGCCACTGTGCCGATTTCAGAGCAACATATGTGGTGAATATTATCTAATAAGGTATGCATTACCAGTTTTCCTTGTTTGCAGTGAAATGCATTATTTTACAATCCATTCAAATGTTAGATACCAAATATGTAACTTCTGGTTGCTGATGGTGTATTGCAGGAGTGACCAACTCATTTTTGGCACAGGCCACATTGTAGTTATGGTTTCCCTTGGAGGGCCATTATGAATTTTGGGAGACCATATACATATTTAATCACCTCCACATTACATACACCACTCATAACATATTGATGGATAACTACTTTTAAAATCAGAAGTAAAAAATAATGATTGTTCTTGTGGACTTCATATGACATTTTGAGATTTTGGTTCAGACTTTAGCAAGCCTCATGGAATTCGACATGCTTTATTTGCTTTTGCAGGCCACATAAAATGATGTGGCAGGCCAAATCCGGCCCCTGGGCCTTGACTTTGACACCTGTGGTGTAGTGGTATACTCGCATGACTTGTGTGGGATCAGTTCCTGCTCAGTGATGGTGTGAATGTGAATATTTCTGGCTGCAAACATGATTTCGTTGTCGAGAGGTTCGACTGTATCTCTCTTTGGTCAGATTTTTTTTTAATTGGATTCAATTACAATCAGTGTGTTACTGTAACCAAATTATATCATAACCCTGTAAGAGAAATTGCTATACAATAGAAATTGAAGACAATTTTACAACTGAGTAGACCACTTCAACGACTCGTCTTTCCATCTGCAAGTCACAGTGACTTGTGCTGTTTGAGTTTCTTAAATTGTTATACGGATCTATCCAACAGAAATTCATCTTACCAACTTCACTATGTTCTTTTCGAACTGCTGTCTTCTTCTTCCCAAGAGATCTGTGTCCAGTCTTTTTGTCCTCTTCATCTAAGAAAGTTGGCATGTTAGTATAATGGTAATGAAACTTTGAGTTGTGTTGACGATGCACTGACTCACCGCTGTCTTCAACATCATCGTCGTCATGTGTAAGTGTTGCAATCCTCTTTCGTTTGGTGGCGCTCCCTGATGTTGATGGTTGTTCTGGGCCATGTGTGAAAGATGCGTCATAGACTGTAAATAATAATAATAATATACTTTGGGTGAATATGCTTTGATGATACACATTTGTAATTCCTGATATATTGGAATGTACAAAAAACAATCAGGACTTGGAGCGGGGGTGTCAAACATATGGCCGTCGGGCCGTTACCGTCCGACAAGCAGGTTTGATCAGGCCCGCAGGATCATTTAAAAGTGAAAAAAATGCAGAAAAGACATGGAACGAAAATTTTGAATAACATGCAATTCATGGAGTATCTGCTAGGGGACACACCGTTTTGATCAGAGTAGAAAGACACATTGTTTTGAGAAGAAGACAACAGCAGTCTAAGTCTGTCACTGAGACGGACGGACCCAAAACAGCAGATGCTATCAAGGACATTTTAATTCATTATTCTTTGCACATTTAATGGCACTCTCTTTAGTTTGTAAGGTATAGGCAGGGATTAAATTTATAATTTATATGCACAAGGCTTAAAAATTCCTTTCTTCACAAATCTCCTTTAATCTAAAAGCGCATCACTGTATTTTTCAACACCAATTACTTGTTTAGTGCCCTTGTACAATCAGTTGCGATGCATATATGTGAATGATAAAAGTCAATCGTACATTTGTCTAAGGAAATCTAAGGTGCTTCATGAAATGTTTTGTAAAAAGATATGTTCATTAAATTTCTACATTTCCGAATGTTCTTGTGCTTCTTTATAGCAGAGTACGGTATAATTTTAATGGCTCGGCCCACTTAACATCTACCGAGGCCAATGTGGCCTGAGTTTGACAGAGTGAAATGAGTTTGACACCCCTGACTTAGAGTAAGAAAAAAAATCTTACTAATGCCAGGTCTGTAACATGTCACTTGTGCTAATGTTAGAGACTCACCCAATCCATGTCTTCCCAACATTGTCTTTTTTTTCTTGACAGTCTTCTTAACTGTCTTATGGCACACCCCTCCATCTATAAAATAATGTTTTGATAGAATCAAAGTTCTTTCCACATGCATCTCAGAAATATGCCAATAATACAGCAAAAGAGGATTCAAGTCGGACAAAAAAACATTACCGCCATATTCACTGCCAGAAACATCACTCATGTCGTCATCAGCGTCATCAGCATAATTTCTTTCTTTAATTGACTGCATCTTCGGTGGCCTTTTGTAGGTGCCTTGGAGCAAGATGATGTACTCAAATGAAATTCCTTACATCTCAGAAACATAGCAATGGTGCAGTGACAGATGGTCCAAGTCAAACTGAAAGCATTACCTGTGTTTTCAGTGTCCAAGTTGGTACTGTTACCGCCTCCATCATCTTCATCATCAGATCTCGTTGCTACAGCTGAATGTGGCACTTCTCATTCTGTGAAAAATGACATTTACACCATGTAAATATGGATGGAAGACATTCACTCTTGCTCCGAGAATGAAAGGGTTTTCTCATTTATGCAAATGGTCTGGACACAGAGAAAATGAGAGCTGTCAAGGTAAAGGAATTACTAAACATCCATCCATTTTCCAATCCGCTTTATCTTCACAAGAGTCGCAGGGCATGCTGGAGCCTATCCCAGCTGTCTTTGGGAGGTCAGCGGGGGACACCCTGAACAAGTTGCCAGCCAATTGCAGGGCACACAGAGACAACCATCTCAAACTCACACCTGGGGACAATTTAGAGTGTTCAATCGGCCATGCATGTTATGGGAATGTGGGAGGAAACCGAAGTACTTGGAGTAAGCCCACGCAGGTATGTGGTGGGAAAAATAAGCAAACGCCACATAGGAAGACTGGGACCGAAATTGAACCCTGCACCTTTGCACTGTGAGGTCGACATGCTAACCAGCTTTAATCAGTTGTAGTTTAACGGTATTAGAACGGTATCGATCGCATGTTATCACTAACTCCCTTTTTGATTAAAAGTTCTGTCTTTGATCATTGTTCGTTACTTTTAATCCACAAGACAGATGTGTGTCAGAACAGCACACGTGTGAGGATAGTGAGAGGCAGCTGCCTGTCAAGTTGCTGCAGCATCCCCCCAAATAACTCGACATACATATGTGTGTGCTTTTGTCTGCTTATTGTTATCATTGAAAAAAAGGTTCTGGTTAAAGGTGCCAGAGGCAGAGGCAACTGGGATCAATTGGTGTCTAACTAAAAATTGTTGTAACTTAGAAGTAGGTCATTTGGTCAACACTAGGTCTAATGTTTGAATGTGATTAATTTGAAATGATTCAAGGTTTCTATATTAATTTCAAGCATGAACTCTAGAGCATATATTGGCATACCTCTTCCTGCTATGACTACTAATGTTATTTTTATTACATACCATCTTGAGCTTCCTGTCGTCTCCCTGGATCTGGTCTTCTCTTTTTGCCACCTTTCAGACCTTTGGTTGAGGTGGCTGCATGTGCTCTTCCTTTTGAAATATTCAGTCAGAAATCAGAAAACATAATTTTACACTAAAATATGAAGGTAAAAGAAAATATGCAGATAAAGACATGCACACTGTCGTGGAAGCAAAGACAGAGGGAGAAAAGAATAAATGGAAGGGGATGACTTTAAAAATATATTAATTTACATACCAGTGATAACAGAGTCCAGGGTTTGCAGACTCTTTCCCTTCAGCGACTCTGTCCCACGTTCCATCGCAAACAGTAGTTTGGCAATCTTGGCCACTTGGAAAGTTTTATCGGTCTGCCGATAAAACTCACAATGGACTCTAATGTCGTGTCCCATAAAACGAGCAACTTGCTCGAGTTCCTGATTATTCAGGTCGAGAAGCTGACATAAGGTAGCAACATGCTTCCTTAATTTTGTTGACCTCAACAGTTCTGGGTTTTTGGCCTTGCTCTCTTGTGCGTATTTTCTGAGGCAGTCACATCCACGAAGATTGGTGGTAGTTCCTTTTTTGGCCATCATTTAACTTCTCTGTTCCTTTCGATTTCATACCTTTTTGTTTTGATTTACATTTTGCCTTGAGGGCCTTAGCTTCATGCAAATCAATGTGGTCCTTTTCTGATCCACTGCTGTTGGACGACCGGGACCCCCTCCCTTCACTGAATGCTGGTTTGTGGTCATCTCCACTCTGGGCGGATGACACAGACTCCTCTGATGATGATGATGGTGTTGACCTTGTGGAGAAGGCTCCGGAATGAGTCTCAGCACCAGGCCTCTCTTTGAGAAGAGGTGTATGTTGCCCTGATGGTTGGGCTTTACGCATTTGAGCCTACACATCAGGGCAGAAGAGGGAAAAACAGGGAAAATTGTTAATTTTGTAGACAACTGAGATGGTGAAAAAGAGTTTTATGCTAGATCTCGGCAATTCTGTACAAAGTTTATCTGTCTTTGCCAATGTTTTCAACACTTGTCTTCCAACTTGCATTCATGAAAATACGACAATGTTTTGTCGTCACACATTTTCACAGGATGGAAAGTAGACCAGATGGAACTAAAACCGCCATTAATAAAACAAAGTATGAGTTAATCAGCATGCATTTTCTAGCCTCATGGAAAAGAGACAAATAATATAATTTATTAAATTAAAAACTGGGCAAAAATCTATGGACATTTTAGTTGACAGGCAGAAAAAAAGAGTAAAATGAATATGATTATGTAAATTAACTCAAAATATGATAGTAATAAATAAAATGGTACAGAGTAGTATTTGAACCTGTGATGATAAAACTCATGTTGGATACACGCTTCGGATGCTCTGTGAAATTAAGCAACTGGCATTTAAAAACACAGTAAAGCAGCTCGCGTTGGCCTGCAATCCGCCTCATTCATTCGGTATTTAATTTTAAAAAAATACATTTTTCTCGAGAAAAAATGGTTTCTGGCTAGACTAAACACGTCTAGTTTAATATAATACAGCGAGCCAGAGCACTGGTTCATTTGTCTACTTATTTCAATTCGGTATGAGTACAGAAACTAACAATTTCTGTCTCATTTTTGCCCGAAATATAAACCACATAAATTCAACGCGACGCGGCCTTGCCGTAACCGCCTGAGCGCAAGCCATGTGCGTTGTTCCTAAATTGCTGTGTTCGTAGTTTGCCATTGTTTCTTCGTGTAGAAAAAAAAAACTACATAAAGCAGCTTTAAATTAAAATCAGTTGACTGCCTAGAGTTTACAGTACGCCGCGAGTAACAAGTCCTTCGGTGCTCAGTACGCAGATTGTTACGACGACACTCGTATTCGCGGGTACCCGTCTCTCGACAAAGAAAGGATGATTACTTACCTGAGCATTCTCATTCTGACGGTGGTGCTCCCGGTTAGGGGCGAGTCTTCTCCGTGTTTTCGCCATGTCGTCAAAAAGCCAAATGGTGTTGGTTGTCCCGGTATAGAAATATAAATGGCTTGAGTGCGCCGAAAAGTATCGCGCGAAGACAACCCTCCTCCAGCCTTTGAAGCCAACCGCTTCTTAATTGATGCGAGGGGCAGAGTGGGGGGATGGGCAGAGCAGCAACTTCGGAGCGAAAACTCTACTTAAACATGATTAACCCTTTCATGGTCTTCTCACTTTAACGTTTCATATAACATAATCAGAAATTCACACAAATTCTTAAACTACATAAAGTATTGTAACAACAGTCTTCTCCGTGTTTTCTCCATGTTGTCAAAAAGCCAAATGGTGTTGGTTGTCCCGGTATAGAAATATAAATGGCTTGAGTGCGCCGAAAAGTATCGTGTGAAGACAACGCTCCTCCAGCCTTTGAAGCCAACCGCTCTTAATTGATGCGAGGGGGAGAGCGGGGGGATGGGCAGAGCAGCAACTTCGGAGCGAAAATTCTACTTAAACACGATTAACCCTTTCATGGTCTTCTCACTTTAACGTTTCATATAACATAATCAGAAATTCACACAAATTCCTAAACTACATAAAGTATTGTAACAACATTTCAAAACACTTTAGTTATTAATTTATCAATCAAAGAAATTAAAACAAATAAAACACCTACACTGTGTATGCAATGCTCTGCTTCGGTTATTACAGTTTGGGATATTGTCAAAGCTGTTCCATATTTATGTTTGTCCATTTTTCCTACTTCCAAGACTACAACTTCACTTCAACAAGGTGACCGGCTCCCTTCCGCATCCAGCATTTAACAGTGCTGCCATTGAAACCAATATACCACGAAACTGTCAGAAGGGCTCAAGTTGTAGTTTATCAATGTAGTCATCCAATAATACTGAAATAACAACCTATATTTCCAACCTGCCTTTCCAAAAAGATGTAAAATGTTTCTTAATTTAATACAGGGGTCTCACACTCACGGGCTACAAGACGCTAATTTCAGGCCCCTCACCTTGATGTGAAACTTTGCGTCAATGAAGCGAGTCTCCACTTTGTCCCCCCCCCCCCCCCACACAGAAACCAAATATGTGTCACACTCTAATTACTGTCCATTGCATTCTTAGGTACTCATCAACGAGTGGGTACTTAGCCACTGACAAAGACGCAGTTGTCCTGCACAATCTCTAATGTAGACATCTTTTTTTTCAAACCAAAAGTTCATTTTTACAGTGTAGCCATGTGAAAAGCTGTTCTAAAAGGACATGCATGGAAGAACAACCATCCATACTGACACTCACACCTAGGGACAATTTAGAGTGTTCCATTATTCTTTCATGCATGTTTTTGGGATGTGGGAGGAAACCAGAGTACCTGGAGAAAACCCACACAGGCCCGGGGAGAACATGCAAACTCCATACAGGGAGGCCGGAGCCAAGATTGAAGGTTATCAGAACCTAGCAAGGGGCCGGTTGCGATTTGCTGTTGTAGGAACTGATTGACTAAAGGGCCGTTCACACGGTACACATTTGCGCCGGCGCTGCACCGATATATTTTGTTGCGATATATTTTGCACCGCAGCAAATTGTGTGGAGCGTTCACACGTAAAAAGCCGCTTCACACGGCAGTTTCTGCAGCGCAGCAAAACGACAGAAAACAAACGAGCTGTCGTGTTGGTTCTTTTTAAAACGTACTGTATATACACAACTCAAGCGACTACTGGACCGGCACGTCCTTCTCGGTTTCCATGCCTTCTGCTCGAGAGTGACCAGCCAAGAAAACGTAAATGAACGATGACTTCAATGACACTCAGAAAAGCAAACACTAATGCGCCAAACTGAAAATCAAGAGAGGAAATCACAAAATAAATTCTATGGGGGGCGGGGGGTTGTGAACAAACAACAAAGGAACAAACAACTCCGAGACAGGGGGTTCGGTAATCCATACCCACGAAGCACCCCCCACAGAACTCCCCGAGGGACACGGTCAAACGCCTTCTCCAAGTCCACAAAACACATGTAGACTGGTTGGGCAAATTCCCACATACCCTCGAGAACCCTGCCAAGGGTGTAGAGCTGGTCCACTGTTCCACGGCCGGGACGAAAACCACACTGTTCCTCCTCAATCTGAGGCTCGACTTCCTGACGGACCCTCCTCTCCAGCACCCCTGAATAGACCTTACCAGGGAGGCTGAGGAGTGTGATCCCTCTGTAGTTGGAACACACCCTCCGGTCCCCCTTTTTAAAAAGAGGGACTACACCCCGGTCTGCCAATCCAGAGGCACTCTCCCTGTTGTCCACGCGATGTTGCAGAGGCGTGTCAACCAGGACAGCCCCACAACATCCAGAGCCTTGAGGAACTCCGGGCCTTGCCACTGAGGAGCTTTTTAACCACATCGGTGACTTCAACCACAGAGATAGGAGAGCCCACCTCAGAGTCCCCAGGCTCTGCTTCCTCCAAGGAAGGCGTGTTGGTGGAGTTGAGGAGGTCTTCGAAGTATTCTGCCCACTGGTTCACAACGTCCCGAGTTGAAGTCAGCAGCGCCCCATCCCCACTGTACACAGAGTCAGTGGTGCACTGCTTCCCCCTCCTGAGACGTCGGATGGTGGACCAGAATTTCCTCGAAGCCGTTCGGAAGTCGGCTTCCATGGCCTCACCGAACTCTTCCCATACTCTGGTTTTTGCCTCGGCGACCACCAAAGCTGCGTTCCGCTTGGCCAGGCGATACCCGTCAGCTGCCTCTGGGGTCCCACAGGCCATAAAGGCTCGATAGGACTCCTTCTTCAGCTTGACGGCATCCCTTACTGCTGGTGTCCACCAGCGAGTACGAGGGTTGCCGCCACGACAGGCACCAACCACCTTACGGCCACAACTCAGATTGGCCGCCTCAACAATAGAGGCACGGAACATGGTCCACTCGGACTCAATGTCCCCTGTCTCCCCCGGAACATGGGAAAAGCTCTGTCGGAGGTGGGGGTTGAAACTCCTTCTGACAGGGGATTCTGCCAGACGCTCCCAACAGACCCTCACAATACGTTTGGGTCTGCCAGGACGGACTGGCATCTTCCCCCACCATCGGAGCCTACTCACCACCAGGTGGTGATCAGTTGACAGCTCCGCCCCTCTCTTCGCCCGAGTGTCCAGAACATGCGGCCGCAAATCCGATGACACGACCACAAGGTCGATCATGGAACTACGGCCTAGGGTGTCCTGGTGCACATGTGGACACCCTTATGTTTGAACAAGGTGTTCGTTATGGACAGTCCGTGACGAGCACAGAAGTCCAATAACAAAACACCACTCGAGTTCTTATCGGGGGGGCCGTTCCTCCCAATCACGCCCCTCCAGGTCTCACTGTCATTGCCCACGTGAGCATTGAAGTCGCCCAGTAGAACAAGGGAGTCCCCAGCAGGAGTACTCTCCAGCACACCCTCCAAGGACTCCAAAAAGGGTGGGTATACTGAACTGCTGTTTGGTGCATATGCACGAACAACAGTCAGGACCCGTCCCCCCACCCGCAGGCGAAGGGATGGAACCCTCTCGTCCACCGGTGTGAACCCCAATTTACAGGCACTGAGCCGGGGGGCAATGAGCATGCCCACACCTGCTCTGCGCCTCTCACCGTGAGCAACTCCAGAGTGGAAGAGAGTCCAACCCCTCTCGAGAGAACTGGCACCAGAACCCAGGCTGTGTGTGGAGGCAAGTCCGACTATATCCAGTCGGAAATTCTCTGCCTCACACACCAGCTCGGGCTCCTTCCCTGCCAGAGAGGTGACATTCCATGTCCCAAGAGCTAGCTTCTGCAGCCGAGGATCGGACCGCCAGGGTCCCCGCCTTTGGCTGACGCCCAGCTCACATTGCACCCGACCCCTTTGGCCCCTCTCATGGGTGGTGAGCCCATGGGAAGGGGGACCCACATTGCCTCTTCGGGCTGTGCCCGGCCGGGCCCCATGGGTGTAGGCCCGGCCACCAGGCGCCTGCCAACGAGCCCCACCTCCAGGCTTGGCTCCAGAGGGGGGCCCCGGTGACCCGCGTCCGGGCAAGGGAAACCTAGATCCATTTATTGTATTCATCATTGGGGTCTTTGAGCCATGCTTTGTCTGGCCCCTCACCTAGAACCTGTTTGCCATGGGTGACCCTGCCAGGGGCATAAAGCCCCAGATAACTTAGCTTCTAGGATCATTGGGACACACAAACCCCTCCACCACGGTAAGGTGACGACTCACGGAGGGCCCCAGAAAATCCAATTCATTTTATTCTGCTTTGGACATTGAAACTGGAAAATATGACTTGCATTCAATAAGTAAAGAATTCCAATTCCAAGAAACCAAGAAACGATTAAATTCCATATTAGAGTTTGGAATTATGTTGCTTTAAAAACAATTGTAAATTTTTAAGTCAGTTTAAATATACTGTGTGTGCGGTTGTGTTTGTGAACATATATATAATTTTATTTGCTGTAATTATTTTAGGAGTATGTGACATTGGTGATCCTCGTTACTCAAATACTGTATGTAGATGTTCAAAATTTATCATGCTCTCCTTCACATCAGACCTCAAAGTTCAAAAAGGCTGTGGCAATTTTGATAATTGACTTGGTCATTGGCCATGAAGAGGAGCTGCTGTTACCTTCTCCAAAACGAAGTTTTTGCAGCACCCCTCCCCCCAGACATGAGTTTGTTTACATTTCATTTAGCAGAGCTGTGCAGAAGCCAGCCACAACGCTTTGCAAGAAAAAAATGAGTTAGGTACTGTATTGCAGAAGTGTCCCCAGCATATCCAATTTATTTCATTCAGCGTTGGACATTGAAACTGGAAAATATGACTTGCATTCAATAAGTAAATGATTGTTTCATCTAAATTCCATATTAGAGTTTGGAATTATGTTGCTTTAAAAACAATTGTAAAATTGTAAGTCAGTTTAAATATACTGTGTGTGCGCGGAGTATGTGACATTGGTGAGCCTAGTTACTCAAATACTGTATGTAGATGTTGCTCAAAATTGATCATGCTCCCCTTCACAGCAGACCTCAAAGTTCAAAAAGGCTGTGGCAATTTTGATAATTGACTTAGTCATTGGCCATGAAGAGGAGCGGCTGTTACCTGCTCCAAAACGAAGTTTTTGCAGCACCCCTCCCCCCAGTAATGAGTTTGTTTACATTTCAATTAGCAGAGCTGCGCAGAAGCCAGCCACAACGCTTTGCAAGAAAAAATGAGTTAGGTACTGTATTGCAGAAGTGTTCCCAGCATATCCAATTTGTTTCATTCTGATTTGGACATTTCAACTGGATCATTATGATTTGCATCCAATAAGTAACAACAGTAAGTATTCTTTAGTAGAAATCATGGTTGCGTTGCTCAATCAGTCTTGATAACAGAATTTCCTTATGTGGGACATGACTATGGTACACGTCCTTTATGAACATGCAAGTATGTTAACAAAATACATGTGTAAGAACACATGCAGTAAAATGCAAAAATATATGCCCCAACAACACAAATAACACAAAAACGGCAGTATACAGTACAGGTATATGAACAAAATACATTATAACAAGAGTAGTCACAAAATGAGGGCTCTTTGCGACCTTTGAGACCTATAACAGCTGGTGGCTTTTCTTTCCAATCACTCACTATCTCGAACTTGACCTCCCCTCGATCACCACCCAAGACAGCGTTGCTCAGCTGTCCAGAACCTAGGCTGTGTGTGGAGGCAAGTCCGACTATATCCAGTCGGAACTTCTCTGCCTCACACACCAGCTCGGGCTCCTTCCCTGCCAGAGAGGTGACATTCCATGTCCCAAGAGCTAGCTTCTGCAGCCGAGGATCGGACCGCCAGGGTCCCCGCCTTTGGCTGCCGCCCAGCTCGCATTGCACCCGACCCCTTCGACCCCTCCCACAGGTGGTGAGACCATGAGAAGAGCTTTAAGCTAGCATTTTCAAATTCTGATTAGAGTCGGCATACTTGAAACATGCAATATTCCACAGTATTTAAGTTTGAGTCATTCGTGTGGACATGCAGCAAGGTCATTAGCAATATTTCTTCTAATTTTCCATTTGTAATAGCATTCACACAAACTGCCTGAGTATTACTTGGACCACGGTGAGCAAAATCAAACAAGCGTTACACCTGTCTAAAACCTGAGATCACAAGTTACATGAAGCAGATATGTTACAAAACAAGCAAAAATCAAACCACTGAATAGAGAGTTGTAACATATATACCAGCCCTCATTCGTTACTTTTATTTTAGCATGGGTCTTTTCAAGAATAATCAAGTCTCAATACAACCTGTAGCAATATGGTCCCACACTGCCTACTCATTAATCATGGAAAGCATGTCATTTAGTTAAACACAAACATTTCTAGTCTCCTGTCCACCGAAAAGTGTGAAAGAGGTTTAAACAAAGAGGCTCATTTAAGGGGCTCGTAAACTATGTCCACATATGGTTTTCGTGAATTAAGCGGTCTCAAGGGGTGTTCACACGGCAAAATTTGGTCTGGTGCTACACCGGGGCTGCCCCAGTAGAGCGTTCACGCGTGCAAATTAGCTCCGGCGTAGCCCCGGAAAACAGCTTACACCGGACCAAATTTGATCCACCACAGGGAGGTGGTTTAAAAATTTGCTCCGGAGCAAAAGCTCATTTGCGCAGCAGCACCGATGTAAATTTGCACGTGTGAACGCAACTGGGTTAAATTTGCTCCAGAGCAAATGCTTGTGAAGAGTTTACGTACGGCGAGAATGCGTTGCTTTCACGCTCTGTCGGACTGCATGTGTTTGTTTAATAACGACACAAGACTTAGCTGGTAACATCTTTCCTTTTGTAGGAGACTGGACTGTCTCGGAGTTGTTTGTGTAGTTTGTTCCTTTGTTGTGTGCTCACAACCCCCCACCCCCATATAATTTATTTTGTGATTTCCTCTCTGATTTTCTGTTTGGCGCATTACGTGTTTGCTTTTCTGAGTGTCATTGAAGTCATCGTTGATTTGCGTTTTTCGGGGGCGGTCACTCTCGAGCAGAAGGCACGGAGACCGAGAAGGAGAAGGACGTGCCTGTCCAGTAGTCCTTGAGTTGTGTATACGTTTAAAAAAAACAACAACACGACAGCTCATTTGTTTTCTGTCGTTTTGCTCCGCTGCCGTGTGAACGCAAGCGGGGCTGCACGACGCTGTGCCGGTGCTGACATGCTCAGCGGCTTTGTTCGTGTGAACGCTCCACACATTTTGCTGCGGTGCAAAATATATCGCAACAAAATACATCGGTGCAGGGCCGGAGCAAATGTGTGCCGTGTGAACACCCCTTCAATGTTGCCTGCAGCTGCGCGTTGTGTGCGCCAGCATCACCGTGTGCGGCTGGGAGCACGAGAGCTACGCAAAATTGCTCACGAGCACAATTTAGAGGGAACATTGGTCATGCGGACATTTGACGACTGATTCACAGCCTCTTCTAAGGAAAACCATGCCTGCAAGCTGAATTCTCGCAGTATTTGTGAATTCACACCAACTCCAGAATCCATCCAATAAAATAAAAATATGTGCCATCCTATTGTCAATCCCCATGATAAGTTATTTTATGATAAGATATTTGATTAATTCGGCTTGATGCACTCAGCAGGAGTTGGTCACCATGTGCAAACACGATGCCGTCTCTCAACGGCTTTCAATTCTCACAAACATTTTATTCATAAACTCCTGTATGTAAGTGTTCTGCCCACAGTAAAGGTTTCGGGCCATTTCATTAATAGAAATCGTGTTTAGAATATTCATTTAGTTATCGCGGTGCATTGTGGGTAGCAGACGCCGTGTTGGTAGCAGACTAATCGTTCCAGAAAGCCCGATTGTGGTCGTTGCAACTGGTCCTCCTGAGTTATATTCCTTTCGTTTCACCTTCGAAAGCAATGGCTGTAAGTCTGCTTGTGCTTAGAATTATTTAGAAATGTGTTTCGGAGATCGTTTTTCTTCAATTGTTGTCATTGAAACTCGCTAGCTCAGAGTACTGCTAACGACATAGCGATGATGCTAAATGAATGCTAACAACATAGCGACGATGCTAGGTCGGTGCTAGCGAGCTAATTAGCATGCGAAAGAATCGCGAAAACGCCTCGTTTATCGTTGTTTGTCACACTTCGAGCTGCATTTATGTCTTTGTTTAGTACCAGATGATTTGTGTTGTATTTATGTACACGAGGTTAGTGTTTAAATCTGTTCATTTCAGTTTCACTCTACATTTCATTGAGCTGATGTCACAGTTGTTCACTGTATGTGTACACATTGAAGAGATACAAATGTCAGATCGTTTTAAAGTGCTACTTTCTTTGTCCAATTGTAATGGTCAGACAGTTTAAAATTATGCTAAATGCAACGTTTATTTGTGCCTCAACAAAAACAACTGATGAAAAGTGGCTTTAACGAGCCTCGAACCTCTCTTTTGTAATGTAATACATTTTTCTACTTGTTTAAGTACAGTACTTTTGGATCTAGACAATGTAAAATGTAATGTAGACAAGAAAAAAATGCTATGTCCCTTCATTGCGCTCTATTGAATACAATTAAAGTTTTGCAAAAATGATGGTGGATTTTGGGTAGGACTGAGGCTTTACTTAATTTGGGTACTGTTATTATTAATTGCATTTCCAATTTTAATCGGATACATTTAACCAAATCACATGGAAATAATAGGAGTCCAACACAAACTCAGAACAAACACATTCAATAAAATACATTCCTCACAAAAAAAATGAATTCACATAACTTGTAAAGGTCTTTGAAAAACAAACAAAAAAAGCTATGATGGCCAGTCCCTCCCACCCCCTCCAGCCCGCCCTGACAGCACTTGGTAGCTCCTTCAGCCAGAGACTGTTACACCCGCGCTGCAAGAAGGAGAGATACCGACGCTCGTTCCTACCGACTGCTGTCAGGCTGATGAATAAAAAATAACAATAATAATAATAATAATAATTAAATTATGTGAAGGAAAATTGTAAATAGTACTGCGATTTATCCATTTTGTGTTCATATTGCATTTAATTGAAAGATGTTTGTTGTTTTTTTCTCTTTCTTCTTTCTACATACATTCTTGCTGCTGGAGGCTATAAATTTCCCCAGTGTGGGACGAATAAAGGATATCTTACCTTAAATAACTATTTCTCAAGGTGGCTCTTCAAAGAGCAGCAAGGGGATTTGTCATTTATAATTTTGGTCCAGTACCAAATTTCGACACTAGTTGAAGTAGAGAGCAAAAAGTGTGAAATTGTTGCAGTACCAAATTTTGACACGAGCTGCAGTAGAGAGCAAAAAGTGTGAAGTTGGTGCAGTACTGAATTTCGACAGAAGCTGCAGTAGAGAGCAAAAAGGGTGTGAATTCCCGGCGAAAAATTCTCAACATGGACCCATTCTGGGGACCATTGGGGAAAAGCACAGGGTACCCGTTTTGGACACTTTGGAGTTGATTTAGAGGGTGTCAAAGTGAGGACCGGCCAAAATGTCCTCACTTCGTCAAAATGTCCTCACTCCGTTGGTTAAAAACTCACGCCGGTCCTCACAATGTAGTGAGTACAAGAACACACACACACACACACACACACACACACACACACACACACACACATACGGGTAGACCCTTTTCATCCATCAATTTGCTTCCGCTGTCTTTTTGGACCCTGACATTGATTTATGTGTGCTACTTGATGGATGGATATATTGATAGATAGCTATAGATATATTTTCTGCCTAGCAACAAGTGACTAAGAACGTGTGAAGCCACTGTCATTGTTTTCAATACACAATTTGATGTGTCATACAGAAGTCTGAATCGGACAAATTCTGCCTAGCAACAAGTGACCCATCAAACGTAACGCTAGTTTATGAAGTTAAAACCATTTTCATTTACAATATCTGAATTTTTATTTTAACCTAAAATAGAATAAAACATTAATATAAGAAAAGTCGTCTTATGACACGTGAGCGTCTTCTCATCGCCCACTGCTTTTTTTCCCCTTCATTTTCATGAAGTTGTCTCTGTCTCTGGAGTGCCACAAAAACACATTCACGGGCTTGTGTCTCAGCCTGGTTATTTTACAAGGTGACAAAGTTTAGCGAACGACAACCAAGCGCAGCTGGCTTGGCTGCGAACGGGCCTCCGTGGCATCATCATCGAGGGCGAGGGCGTTTAAAGCGCTTTGAGTGTTTCCCACATGGTCCACTTTAATGAGCGTGTGGGAAGCAGGAAGTGAAGAGGACACGTTTTTATTTCACAGACAACATGAAAACAGGAGCAAAATCATACAAATTAAAAACGAATCTGAAGAGAGGAAGAACAAATTCAAATTTGTTTTTTGTAGCTTATCTCAGCAAAAATTAAGATGCGCTTGAAACACTTCCTGTTTTCACTCTTCTGTCAAATGTACACAGCGTTAAACACGAATGTGCCACCATCTAGTGGCCTACAGTGGAATCACACCCAAAGTACACCCAAACCTGTAACTGTACAAAAATAATAATAATAACAGAAATAATGAATAAATAAATCACTTCAAAATCTGTGACAAGAGCAGGAGTTGAATTTGACAAAATTTAAGTTAAAAAAAAATACACTTCAGTTGGGACACTGAAGTCTGTGCAAGTCTTAAAACATTCGGATTAAGATGGGAGCATTTGACTTGCTGTGTTTATGGTCTGCGATTGGCTTAATGGGGAGAAGGTTCCTTTGATGGTGCTCCAACAATGCTCTTGTCGCACTATGACGTAAACCCCCCCCCTCACCTCCACCATTAGAATAAAACCTCCACCTCGCTAGACCCTCTTTAAGCCAGCATCAAAGGATTAACGCTGCGTTTTGTCCTCGCTCTGGCTTTTTGCGACACAATGAGATGATTGCCACCCCTGCAATAACTGAGTAAAAGTGAAGTGGTATTGCTTTCCGTTTGGCAGGTTTCTACTTTGTTTACATTTGCATAATTAAAGTAAGACCCTCTCCAAACATTTTTAAACACATTTGCTGTGAGCGAGTAAGAGCAATAGATGAGACAAGAATATTGTACAATCAGTCTCACAGTGTATTAGTTCCTCTCTGTGTTTACAGTCCAGAAATCCATTTTTTTTCATAGCAACAAACGTATCATCTCATAAAATTAACCTAGCATTGGCTCTTTCCGTAGGCATAAAAACAAGGATTACAGAGGATGACATTCAATAAGGTTCAACAAGAACTAGGCTGTGCTGAAATGTCCTGGTTTTGTTGTTCTTTAAAATTTACAGTCCCTAGTGAGGATCAAGCGGCTTGGAAGATGAATGAATGAATGAGTCTCAAACTGAAGACTGCGCCACCATCTAGTGGTAGACAGTGGAATGACATCCCCCAATAAAAGGTGAGACTAAAATAGAGTCATTAACTGTACCAAAAACAATCCTTGACATAGCGGCAAAGTGATCCAGAACCGATGGAGGGAGTTTCCTGTCATGTATAAAAATTAGGGCAATGCAATGCTATTTTCAGGACAACACTAGTATGAGTCGTCATTCGAGTACTCATCAATACCAAGTAATGATAACTCTAGATACCTCTAGTAGTTTTTGACATTAGACAAAAATTGTGACCAGAACTTTCTTTCAGAGGCAGACGATGAGTCACCAATCTGTCAAGCTGTCACAGTATAGCACCAACTAGTGGCGAGGAGGATTTGGTGTCAATTTTTGTTTTGCATTAGGTTTCAGTGGCTGGTCTCGCAGTTTAAAATAAAACCAAAAGAACAAGCTGCTGTTTGAGTGCCGACAAGAAATTGTGGATGAGTTCTAATTTGAAAAATATAAACTTTAGAAGAAACATGTAATTGTGACATCAGAAAAATATTCCAGAAACTAAATACTGTGCATGTTTGAATTATTATTGTGGTGAGGGGCAGGTCCCCCCGCCCCCCAGTCTTATTGGTCATCTTTTTCTTCTGCAGCCACCTGTGTCGTCTTTGCGGCGCTGTCATCCATCTCTGACAATGGGGCGGCACAATTGTGAGACAAATTGAATCCGATAGGAGACTGAGGGCGGCAGCCACAAAAAATACAGAAAAAAAATGGAGCTCTGCAACACAGCCGAGACTGTCGGGTATACTCCTGCAGTATCAATCCTGGATGAGTTTTACTTCATCCAGAAAGGGAGGCGGGCCTTGATAAATGGCGTGGGCGCACCCCTGGGGGCCTCTCCTGTTTAAGGAGCGGCGAGGCGATTTATGAGCAGGCCCTCGCAGGCTTCACAGTGATTAATGGCCACCGTCCTCCGTGGCTGTTTGGATAGGCAGATAACATCAAAGCGGCCTGCTGCTCGTGTTAAGAAAATACTGCATTGTGGGTCAGTGCAAATGAAGCCGAGAGGGGATCGCTTGGGTTTTGGATGGCGCACCCCCACTCAGCATATACTCGGGGGGTCACGGATGACACATGCAAATGAGTGATGAGCTGTTAACGCTTATGAGAGGAGGCGAGCAGCCGTCACACAAATTTGTACCTAATGAGCAGTTTAGAGATATGTGCACACACCTCAACCCCCCCCCCCCCCCTTCCCCTTCCATGCCATTGATCACGCACTTGATGCTTGAGGGGCTCACACTTTGATGTCTTTACCCCAAATGGCCTACTTGTCAATAAGTTTCATTTTTGGACGTTTGAAATCAGAAACGGGAAGTTGCCATGCCGCCTCGGATAAAATTTGTCTCCATCTAAATGTAGAGGAGGTCGCTGGATTTTGTCATCCCTGGCTGCCCCCACTCAGAAAGCGCATTAAAAAAAAAGTACACCATTTCTCTAGCCAAGCGCGGCTAATCATCCTGTGAAACGAAGCAAATTGCGGCGGACTCGACTGAGCCGCCGCGTCTCCTTTCCCGCCTCCCTCTCCGGTTTCTTGCCATCGAGGTGCCCTATCGCCATGCCAAACCACCACCACCCCCCACCTACCCTCCTATCCGCACTCCCGTTTCTCAATAGAAGACTGAGATTTCACATGGCGGCTGAACAGGTGTCCCCTCTGTCCTGCCTCCACTCGCGGGGGTCCGGCCGTCGGGAGGAAGCATGGGAAAGGGCAGACGCAGCCCACGCGGGTTCTACCCCAGCGGGCAGGTAACAGTGAGCCTTTCAAGGAAGTTTGCCCTTCTCACCGCTCCAACGAAGTTCAGAAGTTTGATGTGCAAATGCGATAAGAAGAAAAGGAGACTTGTTGATTTGGCTTCGTCCCGCGAACGTGCGCGCCACCAGGGGGTGATGTGCTGAAGACTTCTGGAATGGTTTGTTTGACAATCAGGGGTGTCATTTTTGTTATGCTGTTTTCCTTTGTAGGGCCATTATGACTGAAACCATATTAAAAAAAGTCAATAATAACGTTTTATTCAAATATTGTTTAAGTTACTGTAATGAGGAGTTTGGTCACAAGATGCTTACAATATGTTTCTAATTTATTAAATATGAGAATTTTAAATTTCGGTAGAGATTTTAGTAAGCATCACGGAAGTTGACATGTTTGATTTGCTTTCGCGGGCCACATAAACTGATGTGGCGGGCCACATCTGGCCCCCGGGCCGTGAGTTTGACACCCGTGATTTACAAATTTAAAAAAAAAAATTTTAAGTGCTGCTTTTTGAGTTTTTGGTGTTTTTTGTGTTTCACTTTGAACCTTTGTCCTTGCAAATCATGCTCAGATTCCGCCCGGCGACACATGACAGCGTAAACGTGTGATCACACAATTGAATTGAAAAATCAGAAAGATGCTTTATGCTTGGATTTAAATGTTCATTTTATAGATAGATAGATAGATAGATAGATAGATAGATAGATAGATAGATAGATAGATAGATAGATAGATAGATAGATAGATAGATAGATAGATAGATAGATAGATAGATAGATAGATAGATAGATAGATAGATAGATAGATAGATAGATAGATAGATAGATAGATAGATATACTGTATATACAGAAAAAATGTATTTTTTATTATATATATATATATATATATATATATACACACACACACACACACAGTATATATATATATATAATAAATCAACAAAATAGCAGGCCTGCAAACCGAGACCCCGCAACGCAGTAGGTTTGAACGTATTATGTTATATTTTCTGGCCTCTATTTGTTTGGGGGAACATGTGAAAAGCACATATGTGCTGTTGCTGACAGCTTCACGGCGAACCCTAATTTATGTCTTCCCCTTTCATCCATTCTTCTAAGTCAACATTGAAGAAGAACAACACGGAAGATGTTACTAGGCCCGGGCCCTTAAAGCTGTCCTCACCTTTCCGGCTGATCCCGGTCGGGTCGCTGGAGACGCTTGCTCTCCTCAGTCCCGGCTGATTTACGACATGTTGAGAGAAAGAGAGAGAGAGGGATGAGGATTATTGATCCTGGGAATCAGCGGCCAGGATGGGATGGTGAACACGAGAGGGGAAGGGAGAGGGAGGCCATTAAGGCTGCGGGAGTGGAGGGCGAGGGATTTGAGGGCCTCTAATAGAATCAACTCCTCCATTAGCCCGTGGGAGCTAGCTGATGCTATCCATCCCCCTGCCCGCCTCGCCTCGACGCAACAAAGTCCCTTTTGTCCTCGACCCTGGCACGCCGTCCGTCACATGGGATGCAGAGCAATTGGAAATTATTGCTGTCCTGTGACGGCATCGTTTGGTGCTTGGTATTTTATGTCAGGCACCTCGTCGGGCACCTATATTTGTTTGACGGCAGTTATTTCATTTCTCCGACCAAACCAGACTTACATTCGTGATAAAGATATCAGACCGAAATATCTCTGGGAGTAAAATATGTGGAATTTTTCAATGACAACATCCAGTAAGATGTAGCGATTTATTCAATTGATCGGAAAAGAAAGAAAAGTGACGGGAAGGAGTCATGTTGAATACATCACGCCGAGGCCCGCGGGATTTACATCACTGCGATATCGTTGTGCGTTTATGGTCCAAACATGAGCGCTTCAGCAACATGCCGCCACGCATAAACATCACCTCGCTTTTATTCCAAAGGTGGCTGACGGCGCTCATAAAAACATCAAGCCGTGCCATCATGATGTAATCAGCGTCTCATTTGCTCTGTTTACTCTTGGCCCGTGATTGCGCTCGGGTGACTCATATGCAGAAAGAAAGCGAGAAAGAGAGCCATCGCTGGAGAGATTCTGTTTTAAGAGCGAACCTTGCCTATTGTTTGGCCGGACACTTTGAATGGATAACCAGATGGAGTCAGAGTAGAGCAGACATGTCTCGTCGAGCCCCCTTTACCTGGGAAACGTGTGGGTGGCGAGTGGAAGGAGTGGGGAGGGAGGAGGGGGGATACAAATCAAGGATTTGAACTACGCCAGCAGACATTTTAAAAAAACCCTTGGCGTGCGTTTTACAGTGTCTGACCTAAACACAAGCATGAGTACATGCGAACACACAAGCTTGGACACACACACGCGCGCACAGCCGCTCAAAAGAACTGCTTTTGTCATCATGTATTTTTTGCCGGGCCTCCAATTTTAATATTGCGATTTGTATACAGTGGTAACTTTCTACTTACGAACGTCTCTTCATACGAAATGTTCAAGTTACGAAACGCCTCAACGGGAAAATATTGTCTCTTGTTACGAAAGAAATTTTAAGATACGAAAGGTAAAAATACAGTATGGGCTGCTACTCGCCGGTTTGAGTTTCCTGATCATACTTATAGCTGCTCTGCAATTGGCTAATACCGAGCATCATCCTGGCATCCCATTGGCTAAGAGGGAAGTCTACCTTATGTGTGTAGATAGAAATTTGTCAATTCAACGTCCCCATCATTCGACCCTCGGGCCATGAGACGTTCCGATAGTTTTATGTAAATGTGATTCACCCAGAAAAATTGTTCAGCAGTCGGGCGATCGCTCACTATGCTGATGTTTGCATCGGATATTTTCGCAGGAAAACATCAGCATACTTAGGAAATTAATTGGCTCTGGAAAAAAATTCTGAACAGGAAACTTTTGTAAGTAGAGACGCATTTTCCATGTAAATGCCCTAATCCGTTCCAGACCCCCCAACAAATCTGACACATTTTGATGCATTTTTATGCTTTACAAAACATTTGTGTCAGAATTGTTGGGGGGGGGGGGGAGGGGGTTGGAACGGATTAGGTCATTAACATGGAAAACGCGTCTCTACTTACAAAGTTTTTCCAGTTCAGAAATTTCTTCCAGAGCCAATTAATTTCCTAAGTATGCTGATGTTTTCCTAAGAAAATATCCGAGGCAAACATCAGCATAGTGAGTGATATCCCGACTGCTGAACAATTTTTGGGGTTGAAAGAAGAAACAACTCATGTCACATAACTGACATGCCAGCTTTTTGGTGCAGCTACACGGGTTGCACCGTCGAAATCGACGTCCTGATGCGTCGTGATGAGGCAGAGCGACGCTGGCAGCAGGACGGCAGCTGCAGTCTAATTTCGAGGCCCTTAACTGCATTCCTTGCCTTTGCTGAATGCAACCTCTCCTCTTCGCAAGAATCCAAGCTTTGGTAAGAGCGCCATTGCTGCTCCTCCATCAGAGTCAAATGCCGAGTCTCTCCAGACTGAAACCACATCAGCTGTCACCCGTCTCGTTTCCTCTCTCCAATTATGTCTCAAACGGGGGACAACCAAAAAGCAACCATCGAAATTCCTGCGAGCTCTGGCCCATGAGCCAAAACCGGCATCTGTTTTTATAACCGGGGGAAACCCCCTTTTTTTTTCTTGTCTGCTTATGACAGAGCACCGCAGATAGCACGCTGGTTGGACAAGCGGTGGGAAGGGCGGGGCCAGAGGACTGTTATTCTGGTTTTGTTGAAACAAAGCCACCAGATTGTCAAACAACGGATGCCTATGGCATCCTGAGACCATTGCTGTTGTTGTACTTGCGGTCCTGAAGAAACGGCGGCGATTTAGCGTAGCGCCAAAGCAGCGGAAGCAAAGAAAAAAAAAAACATTCCGACGTGGGTCAAGCGGCGGTCAGACATTTGCATATTGGATGTGTGTCAGTAAAAAGCAACTGGATAAGACTGCAACACAGAGCCTGACGATTGCAATTGGTTCAAAAATTGACAGGCTCAGTGGTAGAGTGGTCGCTCCCCAACCCAGGGGTTGGTAGTTCAATCACCGGCCATGCTAAAGTGTCCTTGAGCAAGATACTGAACCCACCAGTTGCTCCTGATGCTGCATCAGTCCGTGAATGAGCTCACTATGACTTAAATCGCTTGATAGATACTCGAAAAATGTTGGAGCATGATCCTAAAAAATTAGATGAAAGAAATCAATTGAGCATTCGCAAGGACGGGTAATCGTCCAAATCTCGACCAGTCCAAAATCTTTCAAAATCAGCACAGAAAATGTTTACACGATCATCAGGCTTCAAATGACAGTCCAAAAATTCACAGGATTTTCTCTTCACTGGAATTTTTTTTTAAATTCTAAAACCTTGAGATAATGATCAGGATTCTTGCCCGCAACCAACAACCACCCACCCCCCAAAAAGGACTCTTGCCTCATTAAAAAAAAATAAAAATAAAAATAAATCACAAAATCTTTCACAAAAACTGACAATTTTTAAATCAACAGAACTGTTGCCTGAACCAAAACAGGATTCTCACCTCACCCAAAAGGCACAAATCCTTTCAAAAATCCTCACTGATAATCCCAAACCCCTTCATAAATCTTCACTGATCTTTTCCAAATCATAACAAGACTCTCGCCTCAGACCCGAGTGTCATTAATTCCTAACTCCCAAAACAGGAAGTACAACCCCCACCGCAACAAACCCACCAAAACACACTCAAGTTTGAATCTTCCTGATCCTAGCTGAAATGATGTCTAAGTGAGGTAGGCTTGGCGGTTGGCGTGACGATGGTTGGAAGGCGTATTTGAGTGTGACTCGGTTTTTGCCAACGGTGGCCAATCAGTTCCACCAGGACTCCTCTAATGGGCTACGCGGGCCCTCACATGATTACAGTCAATTGTGGCAATTTCCTGCCTCCGAGCCTCGCATATGGATCGAGTGAGGAGGCGGCGGCGGCGGCCGAGGGACTACCGTTTCCGTCCGCTACATACGCAATTTCCTATCTTGCTCTTTATTTTTTTGTAAAGAAAAACAAAAAACGTGTTTTTACCGGCTCTGCTGTCAAAATAGCCAGTTGACATTCCGAGAATGAAAACAAACCTAACCTCACTCAAAAATCTTGAACGATCCCAACAAATATTACAAAAACACAATTAAGAATTACCAAAGAAAAAAAATCAACAGACAAAATCCATCCTCCCTATTTTTTTTTTCTGTTTCAATCAACACCCCCCAAAAATCACAACCAGCAAAAAATAAAGAACATTTCAAGAATTGGCCAGCAATCTCAAAATGTATGTAAAAAGCTCTGAACAAAAATATGATCACCCATTGGAAAATCAATCCAAAAAAATCTCAAAGACCAACCTAAAAATTTTGAACGTCAAAAGGACCTTTACCGGAAAATCTCATTCTTTCAAGAATCTCCACCAACATTTTCAAATTCTCAAATGAAATCTCAATCCGTACTCAATCCGTACTCAGAAAGTCCTTCAAAAATCTTGACCAAAAATCTCCACATCAAAAACCAAGAAGACTCAAGCTTCACTCAAAAATCTCAAAATCATTCAAGAATCTTGACCAAAAATCCAAAAATCTTTCAAAAATCTCAACCAACAATCTTGAAGTCTTTCCACAAAATTGGAACAATCCTTCAAAAATCTCAACGGTCATCCCAAAATTATTTAAATCTCAACTAAGTGTTGGAAAATCATTCCAAAATCTCGAACAACAATCTGAAAATCTTTCAAACCAAATCTTTCCAAAATCTCAGCCACGTATCCCATAGCCTCGTTTGATCTCAAACCGTGATCAGAAATTCTTCAAAAATCTTGACCGAAAATCACTCCATCCCTAAACTCTTGCGCCACCCGAAAAAAAGCTCCAAACCTTTCAAAAAATATCCACAAAAAAACTCAAATCTTCTCCGAATCCAAACTAGGAAACCTTAAATTTTGGCTAAAAGTTTTGGCCGATGATCCGAAAATATTTCGTTTTTCGTTTCTTCTTCTTCTTCATTCGTTTTTCAAAACTGAATGGGACTGTACTGTTACACACACACAAAAAAAACGATATATACCGGTATATATATATATATATCATTTTCAGTCAGGTCTATCGCTCAGCGGAAAATAAACGAGCGTGTCACCACCGCCAGCGAATTGAGCGGACAGGAAGGAAGAACGCAATGAGAAACACATCGCGTGGGCTCGGACTGTTATTAATAAATAGTGCTTCGCCGCTGAGCCGTGACATTCTTGCGCAATAAAAGACACTTAAGAGCCATGAAGTCAAACAAGACGCATCCTCCTCATCCTCCGTAGGTGGCGTTTTGTATCCGGACCGGCAACCGGATCCCTTTGACGGCCCCGGATACGAACAACGCGAGGCTGCTGTGTGGCTTATTTGATGGATTGATCATGATTTTTTTTTTAAATGATCCTTGTATTAGATTCTACGTTTTCACTTTCAATTCTGTCCCAGTCTTGCGTTTCCCCTCACATCCTGTATCAAAACGGTTAAAATCCCACGGGTAAAAGGGGGCGCGGGGTTCATTGAGCCCCCCGGGCCCCCAAACCCCTCACTTCAAGTCGCCTGCTTTGAGTCAGCCAAAACATTCCAGACTTCAAACGGGCAGCGTTGGCCAATTTGCGTGACCACCGCCGCACATGCACGGCCTTGCAGTTGGCGGACTTGCTTATTTTGAATTCATGAATTTCTGAAGTTGGGTGAGCACCCTCCCTCCACACGCCCCCCCCCCCCCCGCCCTTAAAACCGCCTCCCACTTGACAGCCAATTAGTCTCAAAGCAGGGTTGCCCGAACTGCGGTGGCAAGATGGTAAGCGCTAACAATACGTTAAAAATAAAGTAGATATAAATATTTCAGAATAACATTTATTTTTAACGTGCAAAATTGAGAAAAATTCAAAAATTCAATCGTTTTCAGCAAAGACTAATCAGCTGACAAATCACATGATACGCCCTGATTTCTGATCACATGATTGGCCCGGAACAATTCAACTTAGTATGTTACATATTATTATTATTTTGTTAAATTACTTTCAATTATTATTATTATGAAAAATCAATGACCATAAAAATATATTTTAAAAAACAAGGGCAAAAGTCTCCATAGGTTTCGCATCCCTGATTAAAACTTTTTTTTAAGCATTTGTTGACCGGTGCTACCAAAAAGAAAAAAAAAGACCTTTTATCCAGTTAGACTCTTCGCCGTGATCACCGTGGCACATAAGCTCCACTTCTGTCCGGGCGAAGAGCTTTTGCGATACATCACAGGAAGGGGAAAGAAAATGAAGACAAAGTGCAATGGGAAAAGCAGAGAAATCTTTCCGCGGTTGCGTTTGGTCACACAGCGAGTGTACGCCGAGCGCGTGTCCAACGTATACGCGGACAAAAATGCTCAGAGCAACCCTGCGATCCATCACTGTCAGCTGCGGTGCGCTGCGTAAAAAAAAAAAAAGGAAATAATTAGACTAAAGAAAGACTGCGGACCCCAACCGCAGAAGGTTCGCGTGATGGTAACCATAGAGCAGGAGTTGCCCTATGGTTGTACTGGACTTGTACCATGCAAAAACTGACTACATCGTACAATGAATTAAAGAATATAAACTGTATATAAAAAAAAAAATCCTCGTCTCACCCTCGGGTGGTGTCCGTCCCTCATTCAACTCGGGTCCTCTACAAGAGGCCAGGAAGCTTGAGGGTTCTGCGCAGTATCCTTGCTGTTCCCAGCACTGCACATTTCTGGACTGAGATGCCCGATGTTGTTCCCGGGATCTGTTGCAACCACTCATCTAGTTTGAGGGTCACTGCCCCGAGTGCTCCGACCACCACAGGCACGACTGTCACCTTTACCTTTCAGGCTCTGTCCAGCTCCTCTTTGAGCCCTTGGTATTTCTCGAGTTTCTCATGTTCCTTCTTCCTGATGTTTCCATCACTTGGGACCGCTACATCCACTACAAAGGCTTTCCTCTGCCCTTTATCTATGATCACGATATCTGGTTGGTTCGCCATTACCATCTTGTCAGTCTGGATCTGGTAGTCCCACAGGATCTTCGCTCTGTCATTCTCCACCACCTTCGGAGGCGTTTCCCATTTTGACATTGGGGTTTCCTGTACATACTCCGCACAGATGTTTCGGTAGACTATGCCAGCCACATGGTTATGACGTTCCATGTAGGCTTTCCCTGCCAGCATCTTACACCCTGCAGTTACATGTTGGATCGTCTCAGGTGCCTCTTTGCACTACCTACACCTTGGGTCTTGTCTGGTGTGGTATATCTGGGCCTCAATGGCTCTGGTGCTCAAGGCCTGCTCCTGAGCAGCCAGGATGAGTGCTATCCTTCAGGTCAGCCCTCTCTAGCCACTGATAGGACTTCTTGAGATCAGCCACTTCAGTTATGGTCCGGTGGTATATCCCGTGTAGGGGCTTGTCCTCCCATGATGGTCCCTCTTCCAGCGCCTCATCTTCTGTTCCCCATTGTCTGAGACATTCTCTGAGTACGTCATCCGCTGGAGCAATCTCCTTGATGTATTCATGGAGCTAGTATGTTTCATCCTGGACAGTGGCTCTCACACTCACTAGTCCTCCTTCCTTTCGGCTTGCGTACAGTCTCAGGGTGCTGGATTTGGGATGGAACCCTCCATGCATGGTTAGGAGCTTTCGGGTCTTAACGTCCGTGGTCTGAATCTCTTCCTTTGGCCACCTTATCATTCCTGCAGTGTATCTGATCACTGGCAGGGCATATTTTTATTGCCCGGGTCTTATCTCTTGCCATTGAGATGGCTTCTTAGGACTTAGGTCTCTCATCATTGTATGAGGTAGGCATTAGCGTGAAGGATCTTGCCCAAGGACCCACACTGGATGGTGTTATGTGCTTATTTTTTGCCCCAAGCGGGATTTGAACCACCATCTCCTGTATGCCAAACCGATGCCTTACCAACTGAGCTATCCAGCTGCTATATATATATATATATATATCATGTTACTCCGGCTTCTTTTTGCCCGTGAATTTGCCGCAGCAAGCAAATAAATCATACGGGCCTTGATGAAGTACCTGACAATAGCGTTAGCGCTGCGCTCGCCATTTTTATGGCAACGCGGCGGACGCGGGTAATTAGGGCCCGGGGTGCGTAATTTACAGTACGGCGTGCAGGTGGGCCACCCGCGAGACCACCTGAGTGACAAACGAGGGCCAAATAAAGCAACACAATCAAGTTCTGTTTGCTCATTTGGGGTTCTTGTTTTTTTTTTTCGTAGGTGACTTATAGTGTTAGCTTAGTCCGCTTAGCCCGCCTCGGTGAATGATCACATTTTATACTTTGGTGCTCTTTTTGCTCCCACTTCTAACTTTTATTTATGAAACAGCCATTTTCTTTTTACTGCCGTCTTCCTGGCTCTGCGGTATTATGTCATCAGAGTCAAAAAGGCACAAGGCGGGGGAAAAAAACAGCGTGACGGTCGACACCTACGGTGCGAAGTGGAGCCGTGAAATTTACTGACGTAATCGATGTCACGAAAACATTGAAATCCTCATTATTTAAACTTAAAAATATACACGTACCCTGAGTAATCATTTCAATTGTTTTCTGTGGCCATTCGCTGAACTCAAAACACTCACATGGCACTTCTTTTTTACACAGAACCCAACAAAGACACCTTCACGCAGCAACACAGCATTGTCACCATATTTTTAACACACAAAATAGTACTCTGTTCCTTAAGACTGTTTAATTATATTTTTTAATCATTTTAATTCCCGAAAAATATTGTGATTTTTTTTGGAAGGGTTAATTTGTTCCATAATATAGCGACCAATTTTCAAAATTTGGGGGTTTTATTGTAGCTTTTTATCAGAAACCTTTTTCCTCGCAATGTTACGATTTGTTTTTGAAAAAAATAAATGTTCTCTTTTCTTCTCACTCTTCATTTCATTAAAACAAGTCTGTGTTCTTGTCATATAATATTGCAATTATTTCAACGAAAACCTTTTTTTTCATAAATTTTTTCTCTTGTTACTTTATTTTCAATTTTATGCCTAAATGTTACATTTCAAATTTTTTCCGAATAATATCACCACAAATTTTCATAAAATTACAAAACTATTTACCGAACTTTCGGACTTTGACTCAGTTGTGTGCCTTTATAATGGTGATTTTTTGTTTGTTTATCATAAAATTCCCAACTTAAAAAAAAATTGACTGCTTTGCACATCTTGATTGTAAAACTTATTACATCTTTATTTTTACAAACTTTCGTGTAAGACTAAAATTTTACTGATGGAACAGATTTTTTTCCCCCCCTCTCTAAAATATTTTTTTTCAGAACAGGAAAAGTTTGTCTTTTACGAAGACATTTTTGTTGAAAACAAAAAAAAACATCTTGACGAATTTATGTTATGATGTACTGGGAGTATTGTTGGGTTCAGTGTACTGGGTTCATTTCAAAACAGTTGGAGTGGCTCATACGCCGCCTTGGACCATACGTGTCTCCTCCGTGTTTTCTCGCTCCTCGGATCCGACGCATGGTGGCTTTCCCAGCCCATTAATAGGAAGGTGCTTATGGACAGTGGAAATACCCGCACAGCTGCGGCCCAGCCATATGCGATCCTGCTGCCAAACGGCCAGAAAATACTTAGTAGGCTCTTTCCCAATGCGGTCTTGTGCTACAGTAGCGTCAGCTGTCGGGCCAACGTGCCATATTTTGCATGCGAATCCTGTCAACGTCTGCTTCAAACTTGTGAGGTCTTCCATTTGCTTACAGATTTTCTCCTGTCAATTTTTTTTTTTCATATTTGTTGAAATCGGTGTGTCTCAGACTAAATGTCTATGACCTGGTGGGGTTCCCCACGCATCAATCCCGCGACCACCCTGTTCTTCAAATCTTCTATGCTTCAATTAGGATGGGTAATATGCAGCTATAAGGTGTCGTACCACAATTATGCAGATGACACATCTATTTGTCTGGATGGATGGATACATGCATAGAAAATGATTTTTTCCTGCTCGACTCAGACAAAACCGAAATCATTGTCTCTGGTCAACAGAAGCAAGGAGAAAATGCGATCTGTCATCTTTGTCATGTTTCTGTTTGTTTACATTTCAGATCCTGCTGGAGTGGAGGGCGTTCCCTCCGGCGGCGCATCCGTCAGCAATGTCCCTCGTTAACCGGTTGCCTATTTAAACTCTGCCACGACGAAAACTCTTAACTCTGTTTAGTTTTGTGCAATCTAATTCCGGAACACATGACACATCTTGAAAAATGATTTCCTCTCTTGTATTTTTATGTAGCTTGTCTTGTGTACAAACTGCGCGCTACAAATAAACTTGCCTTAACTATTTGTTGGAGGTTTTTTAGCTAAAGCTGCACAAATCTGGTGGCAAAGCCACATTACTCGGCGCGGATGAAGGGAGGAACAATGGCCCAAATAAGTGAATTAGCTACCTGCGGGAAACATACGAGCCAGGCAACTAGGCGGTCTCATTGTTTGTATTAGGAACCCGGCTGATCCCGTTTAATCGCTGTGTAATTCCCGCAGTTGTCGTGCAGGCCTGTTTTTACAGCAGCAAGGGCGGGTGGGGGTTCGAGCGTGTGAGAGGTCGCCGAGTGGTTAAGTGGAGGATCCTCCAGCGGGGGTGAATAATTGGTTGCAGGATTTGCGTGTCTGCGCCATCCACGACAAAGTGACATTGTTCATTGTGTAAACATTTGGATTGGACTTTTAAAGTGGAGAGAATTGCATTAGAGTGGTGTTAGCGTTGGGGTAGCAGGGGGTGCAACGGGTTAGCGTGTTTTCTTCACAGGTCTATATATATCTACTGTATATTAAAATACTGTATATATGTTTTATAAATATAAAAGAGAGTTGTTTTCATTTTTTTTTAAATGGTACAATTTTTTGGGTGGTGTTTTTGAGGGGGGAGGGCTTCTCTGCGTACACCATAGATTGAAGTTATGAAGCAGATGTGCAATAAATACATTTATCATCTTGTGTGCACTGAAAACTCTTTTAGAGATCCTTGAGGAGTTCTAGTTTGAGTCCCCCCCTCTAATGAAGGCCCTACCTCACAGGCGAGGAGATTTCTCCAAATGACACTAATTTACATATGATGCATTTAGCGAGGAGGAGGAGGAGGCCCGGCTAATTCTATTTGGACCTTTTTCCTTTTCTCTTTTTTTTTGTTTTAGGAGTCATTAGCAACTCGCTCAAATTTAATTCTTCCAATTTCATCAGGCCCATCTTGGAAAAGCCTCGGCGAGCTCATCAGAGAGGCGCGTTTATTGCTAAGTGTTCTCTATTGCATTAGTGCGCAATAAAGCGGCCCGGGGACGGCCGGCGACGTTTACGCGCAATCTAGTTAACACTGGGCCCATTCGCTCTTTATTGGGATGCAATCAATTTTTATTCATTTTAAAAGCCAGCGCGCCTTTCTTTCATTGTGCTGGCCATCCCCCGCCGCAAGCTTATTACGCGTTAAACTTATTACGCGCTTGTTTAGGCAAAATGCTAATGTTTGGAGTGGAGGTATCCTACTCGACAGGCAAAGCTAACGTCTGCTTTTGTCTTCAAACAATCGTTATTGGCACACATGAATCTGCATTTTTCTCAAAATATCCATTTTGATTGTACTTTATTATATTTTTTGTTCAGAATAAATCATATGACACTAAATTTTCACTATTTTGTCCTGTTTTATCATAATGCTATAAAGAATTTTTTGTCATATCTTTTTTCATGTAGTAGGCCTAAATGTGAATGTGAATTTATATTCATGGCAGAATTAACAGTTTTTCCTTCCTGTATAATTTTTTTCAATGTTCAAATACAGGTTTTCTATCGTGTTTTACGCTTTAATGTGACAATATGAATGCAATATTCCGACTTTTGGCCCCTCCCTCTGTTCTGTTTTTTGCTTGGCTGTCCCTGAATTCGTTGTGGGCGGGGCGGCGCCTCCCCAATTATCGCACCTGTCTCACCGACACACCTGCCGGCCTTCCACCTCGTCAGGCACACTCATTTCTACAGTACAAAGGCGTGTCTGAAGATCCATCTTGTTGCTAGTTGGTCAACTACCTTCCGTGCCATACTCGCTGCTGCCCAGCTATCGCGCCCAAACCTTCCAGTACACCTTGTTTTAGTTTCTCTGACTGCCCTTGGTTCCTGCCTCCTTCACCTTGGCCCTCAACCTGAGTTCCTTGTGTCTGCCTGCGGGTCCGGTGCTTTGTCTTTAGCTCAGATAAGCTAAGCTAAGCGTCACGATAATGTTTTTCCGAATCAGCCTGGTCCTGACACATCGTTATAAATGCAAATACTGTCATTGATTCAAAGTTACGACTTCAGATGTATGTGACACTTTGCGCAAAAAGACATTGAAAAGTGATCTGCGCCCAACAGCAGGAAACCGCCATTAGCGGTTGGAACGTGAATCATACCGCGTGCGTGCGTCTTGGCTGCGGTGTATCCCTTGTAACCTCAACTGATTACTATTTTTTACCGCTTTGTCCTCCATCCGTCGAGGGTGTAATCTTAACATCGAAATTATCCGCTAACTTTTAATCAAATAAATTGTCGGTAAACACAACCCTATACAGTGAACCTTGTTTTTTCCTGGGTATATAATCGGATTAAACCGGCGGCGGTCATTTTGGGTTGAACACGACTTTGGAGGCGCTGCAGGAGAGCAAGCTGCACCACTGTGGGAGTGTTAAGAGCCTGGTTTAAGTCGCTGCCAATCAAAGCTGTTCCTCATTCCCTTCAAATGTGGCAACTACTACTGACAATCATTAAAACATTTTGTGTCTATAGCTACATGTCTATAGCTGTAGTTAACGTATCGTCCATTACCACTGCATCCTCCCATATTTGTCCAATTAGCATTATATCATAGTTGTCCCTCAGAGGCCCCCCTGTTTCATTTAATTGAATTACCCCATAATGAAAACTGGCTCTATTGAGATCAATTTGAATTATTTAACAGCGGCCAATTTGAGCGAGAGAAGGCGGCGCCGTGAATTATGCATGGCCGGCCGGGCCTTTTTCAATTCATCACCTCTTCCTTTTGTTCAAGGTGCAATTTATTAAGTGCATCCGCATCTGCCAATGTCGATGGCGCTGGAGATACGCCGAGGCCCAAGGGTGAGTGGGAAGTGCACGCCAAAAGTGCCCGAGAGTCATCGGACACCGTGAATCGTATTGATTCATTATTCACTTCACCCTCCTACCAAAATGTCACAAAGGAATGCTGGATTTTATAGAAACACCTAAAGAAATCCAATTGAAGCCGATTAATGACGTTCCGACGTTTCGGTATTTCCGCCTTACCCTCGTCTGTCTTGTGTGTCTAATCGATGACGTTAGCTAGCAGTTGAACGGGGTTACAATTCGACAGTCAAAGCAGAGCAGTCGGGTGAAAAGAATGTCATTGCAGTCTCGATTAATAATTCACGGCAAGTGCGGGGATTGCGCCGGGCAGGGTTTCAGCTGGGGTGTCATTTTGTAAATTGCATAGTCATCGCGCAAAAGGGCTCCCTGTGACTCTACTAAAATAGTGATGATGTAAAAAGGAGCAAAAGGGTGAGATGTTGTGTGGTTATCATTGCGAATGTCCACTCCGGGCGCTGCCATTTTGCCCCGTGCCGCCCCCCCCCCCCCCCCCAAGATGCCCTTGACGGAAACTGCCGTCAAAGTGCTGTGATCGTCATGTGATCAAAGTTGGCTCACGGCTAAATATTTTAGCATATCCATTGACTTCCTGCTGTACGTCTCGTAAAATAAAGAACCAAATTCTTGTTTGCGTTGCATTTTCACAGCGAGGGGGGAAAAAAAACGACACGTCGTTCTATTGTGGAGCTTTTCAAGGTGCCTTTAGCCCAGGTGCAGCTAATGAATAAACCCCTCAATTACTACTCCTCCCCGCCCCATCTCACCCCCGGTAAGTCCCATTCAATGAACTCTCCCAATTGCGGTTGGCCGGCATGACCTGTTCCGTGCTCTATTCTTCCACATTGTTTCCCAGGCAACTGCGAGTTTTAAATTTTTTTTTTTTTTTTTTTCTGACCTACAAAAAGTTGCTACTCCTGTAACCGAATCCCAGTTAGTCGGCGAGGCACTTGTTTCCATGGCAGAGGCTCGCTGTGCTATTTATATCCTCTGTCGCTCTCTAACTGGCACTGAGTGTTGATTAATGGAGGAGAAAGGCTCACTCGCTCTGCGATAAATAGAAAAAAAAAGGCCGCAGACGATTTTGAGAGCGGACGAACTCCGGGTCACAAAAAAAAAAAACGTCATGTTCGTGTTAGCGCCGAGAATCCATGAATGGAATTTCTCTGTTGTTTTTTTTTTGCCAAGCAAAGACACGCTGAGCTTCTGGCGCTCTGTAAACTGTACGCATACGTTTCCCCTCACAGTGGGAGCCCTAAACAAAGCGTAAATCGGAGAATGCGCCGCGTGAAATGATTTTCCCATTTTCGCCGATTTTTAAAATGTACAAAACACCACTTTAACCCTTTCATGCAACCTGTAACCTGATAACATAATAAGCTGTCCGCTGTAGTAACCGAGAGGGTTAAATGACTTGAATTATGATTTTTTTTTTTTAGCCTTCTTTTCAACCGTCGTGGTTTGTAATGTTTCATCATCGCGTCTAGGCATCACTTAACTGTCGTACATGTGATAGGAATGATCCTTTCACACTTTCGGTGACATATCTCGAAGCAAACTCTGACCTCTCTTTGTTTTGCGTCATTAGCCTAGCGGACCGCGGCTCTGCTCGGCTCTGGCCCGATGTGAGTGGCTTCCATCAGGCCAATTCAAACAGACGTTTGACCCCAGACATTTGCCTAATGTGTTTTTGTTGTGTGGACTCCCCGGCTTTGCAAACGTCTCCGTGCCCTCAACTACTGCGGTAGGGGGGGGTTCGCCGGTGACTCGCGTTTGCTTTGAGACGCCCCCGAGGAGTCTGATGCGGAAAGGGCCAGACTCTGTACACACGGCGGCAGCCGGAGTGGGGGGGCTGAAAGCTCGTCTGACCCCAACTGCGCAAAGCGAGGCAGCTGTGTGCGGACGAGACCGCGGACGGGGAGTGGCGCATTGCTGGACGTCCCGGGTGTACAAATCAGGACCCTGGCCTCCCGACAGTTGGACCCGGCCGGCCCCCCGACAAATGCTGCCACGAGACGGGTGTTGACAATTTATTACCAAAACCTATTGGTATTTAGGGTGCAGCGGATTCCGTTTTAGTGGGCATTCCTCACTCGACGCGAGCGCCAGTTCACCCGGTGAAGTTGTTAGGCGTTGTAATATTTGCTGAGCTCAGCAAGACGTCCCTCGGCGTCCAGGCAAAGTTTCGTGTTCACACTGTTTTTCTTTCTTAAGATTGCACCGGGGACACAAGCTTCCTCCAACAATGAATTCCACGGGTGTTTTTTTATTTTTACGTAGCGCACCCCCGAGCCCCTGTTGCACAAATTTTGAGCCTTAGCAATGCACAGAGCATTCTATTGTTTGAATTGTAAAAATGCCACTCGGTTGGAGAAGATTTTGTCCTTCAAACTAGGCTTTGATGATTTAAAAAGCCCAATGCTTCAGAACCCATTAAATGGAGCTTCACGAAGCATATTGCGAAAGCAGCCGGTGAGTTTTTAGACAAAGAAGTGGATTGGCCGAGTCAATCAGCTGACCTGAAGATATTTCCAATGACGAAAGCCACGCTGACTCACCAGCATTTGTCACATAACTTTGAACAAATACCGTATTTTCCGCGCTATAAGGCGCTTCGGAGTATAAGGCGCACCTTCAATGAATGGCCGATGTTAAAACTGCTTTCATATAGGAGGCGCCATAGTGGCTGATGTTGCGTTCTGCATCCACTAGAGGGAGCTACGCTAAAGGGAATACAACACAATACAACGCAGCTTTATTTAGCGAGCGCTTTCACAACCGCCGCAGCGGTAACAAAGCGCATTTACGGAACATTTAAAATACTGCGTCCGAGAAATTGGAATATTGATCACGTATAAGGCGCATCGGATTATAATGCAGCTTTTGAGAAAACTGAATGGTTTTTTTTAGGTGTTTATCTATTCCGATATTTGGAAGAATAAAATACTGATCACCGATTGATCGAACGATTAATTTAAAAACGATGTCATGAATAAAGTCAAGCTTACAACAATCAAGATCTAAATTACAGGAAGAACATTTTACAATATTTTGTCGTGTGTTATTTGTTTAACTTTACAGAAAGGTCGGCAGGAATCTGATGCTTTTTGGGGGCGGGCGGTGGGTCAATAATTTTATCTGAAAGTGTAATGTGTTAAAATTGTTTTAATTCAGGCTGATTTTTAGTTTCCTCACAGTTCTGCGCTTCCAGATTCGCAAACCGTGTTTTCAATTTGACAATTTCTTGGGGCGGTTTTCTCGCCATTTAGAACCCTTTTAGTTCATTTGTGTACGTTGCGTACATAACACATGTCCCATTGATGGCTCATTGGGAGCAATAGCTCTCCACAGTGTGCTTGTTTAGCCTTCAGAGAGCCGTCGGAGAGCAATAAACTATCTGTCGAAGATCCTTCCCTGAGTGCGGCTCATCGGCCGTAAAGTACAATCTGTAGTCCAGGGGTCACCAACCTTTTTGAAACCAAGAGCTACTTCTTGGGCACTGATTAATGTGAAGGGCTACCAGTTTGATACACACTTAAATAATTTGCCAGAAATAGCCAATTTGCTCAATTTACCTTTAACTCTATGTTATTATTAATAATTAATGATATTTATCTTTGTGAAAACACTGATCATGTTAATGATTTCTCACAACAAATATATAGAAACAGATAAATATCAATATGCAACACTTTATTTTTATATTTTTCAAACATTTGAAAATGATCACTTCTACAACAGTATTATGAAATCACAATATCCCATTTTAACTAGCTAGCCACTAACATTTTTTAACAAATCATGAATTACTTTGCACCATGTTTGTACAAATAATAACTCATGTAAAATACAAAAATCAACTCTCAAATTTTTAAATAAATCATGTCACACTTTGAACTGGACACCAAATCTGTTATCTGTTTCTATGTCAATTAGTGGGAAGCCTGGCATTGCATGCTGTTAACCAGTGTGTTGTACTCTGGTGTGTAACTTGACACTGCAACTCTGAGTGAGTCTTGCAGATGTGCATCAGTGAGGCGTGTTCTGTGTTTGTTTTTGATGAAGTTCATGTCAGAAAAGGCTGATTCACAAAGATAAGTTGAACCAAACAGGCTTGCAACCTTCATAGCTGCTGCGCATACACCACTGTACTTTTCTGTGTCAAGAAGGCACCAAATGTTTGGTGCAGCCTGATGGGGTTTGAGGTGGAGGTCATTTTGCAGTGTTACAATTTCAATCTCCACCTGTTCAGCATCCAGGCTGAATGTTGCACTTAACTGCTCAGCAATACATGATATGTCCACGTTCATGAAAGGGTTAGAAATGAACGACACACATGGCTCAAGCTGATCCAGGTCACAAAACCTGTTCTCAAACTCTTGACCAACTCTGTTTATGACCCGAGAGTACTTTTCTGCAACTTTGTCAAAAGCCTCAGATGCAGAAGCATTGTCTTTCAGCACCATCTGTACAGAGGGAAAGTGCAGCACTTTTTTTCTCTGTAAATGCACAGAGAAAAGGCTCATCTTAGCTTTAAATGCATTTAAAGCACTTATCATATCGGCAACAGTCTTACCTTTGCCTTGCAGCTCACAGTTCAAACTGTTCAGTTTCCCAGTAATGTCCGTTAAAAATGCAAGGTCATCATCATTACTTCTTTGACAACATCCCCGTCTGTAAATGCCTTCTTTTTCTTAATCAAGAATTGCGTAGCTCTAAACGAGGCTTCGGTTGCTTTTTGGGAGTTTTTAACCGGTCTAGTGAAAAAAGACTGCCGTTTGCACAAAGCAGCCTTTAACTCACGGGCTTTCTCTGCTCGCAGTGCGCTGCCCGGTGGGTAGTTAGCGTGGTAACTTGTGTGACACGTAGTGAAATGTCTCTCCACATTGTGCCGCTTTGCTACCGCCACAGTTGCCCCGCAAATGAGACACACGCAGGATCCTTTCACAGTGGTAAAAAAAAACTCTCCCTCCCATTCGTCGTGAAAATGATATGTTTTCTTTCTTTTTTCTGCCATTTTTTGGGGTAACTCTTCTCCTCAGTTTCGTTGCGTCTGCTAGCTTGTTTGTATGAGCGCAACAAACGCTATGAACTATACTAGGTCAGAGTTCATTTATATTAAACACAAAAAACATTTTAAATTTTAAGTGTTTTTATATATATGTTGTCATTTGTAAGTTACATGCAAGTCTGATTTAAACAACAATAGCAAAAAAAAATAATAATAAAAAATAGAGGCAGCTCACTGGTAAGTGCTGCTATTTGATCTATTTTTAGAACAGGCCTGCGGGCGACTCATCTAGTCCTTACGGGCGACCTGGTGCCCGCGGGCACCGCGTTGGTGACGTCTGCTGTAGTCTCATCAGTGATAAATGTGTCATCTATGGCTCAACACTGTTCCGGAAGGTACGAATCAAAACATCATCTGCTTGTTGTGTTTGGAAGTTAAATTGTCGGGATCAATTTTCTGGGAGGGGGGCAGGGGGTTTCCACGTCGGGATGAAGTGTTTCAGTTTTAATCGTTGCAAATTGAGCCACGTGACGCTTGCGTTTTTCGGGTTGGCCACTTGAAAGCACTTGACTTCGAAATTACCTGCGAGGGATCTGTCTGCACTCTCGGGATTCTTCTTTCTGTGCTTCGTGACAGTTTATCAAATCGAAGATCATCCGTGGACTCTTATGACGGGACGGAAGGCAACAGACTGAAATCAAGAGTGTGTATCAGGTCCAAAATGGACCCGCCTTCACCCTGCTTGGAATTCAACGTATCCATTGGAAATGGTTCACTTCACGTATTTGTGCACTTAAAAAATAAAAAATACAGAACACTCATTTTTTTTAAACATTTTGGTTCGCTAACCTTTTCAGGGACGGCAACAGAGGACAGCTAATCATGTTATCGGATTTCAGGGTGCATGAAAGGGTTAAACATGCCACGGTTAAATTGAGCCAAAGCCGTGATTGCTATTTCTGGAGAAAAAAATAAATAAAAGAATTTGCTCATTCAATTTTTAAACTTTACACCGTATCAGTATGACCGTCAATTTCTTGGTCGGGGCCGTCCTAAAAGAGAGCAGTAGCCGTCAAGAGCGGCCGACGACTTCGCACCGGTCTTGAATTTCCCTTTGTCATCAGCGCCGCTTTACTGAACCAAGGATGTGTCAGTCCGTATCCAGCTTTTATTTTCGTTCGGAAGCGGCCCGAAAATATCCCGGGCCTCGCATTTACTGAGCGTTGCAGACAAATTGCCAGTCCTGTGACTTTTTCTGTCAAAGCGAAGAGCTTGCGCTTTCGCCTTTAACCAGGTAATGTCTCTGTAAATATATCACCGTTGTTATTCCATCCACACTTGTCCGGAGTTCAGATTTCACTTCCCGGTGTGGGACGGCAAAATCATACCCCCCCACTCCAAAAAAAAAAAAAAAAAAACTTGATGCGTGTGACACTGAGCAAACACTGCTGTGTTTCTAAGCAAACAAATTTGTGGCATATACTGTACATAAGAAAACATTGCAACCGTGTCAGCGGGAATGGAGTGTTCAGGTTCCGCTTGATCCACACCATTTTTGATCTGCGTGTCACGCCGTGTTTTTTTTTTTTTTAAACCTCATTTGCACAATTTATGTAAACACTGTCAAGGCGAGTCAGTTCCAACACGACCGCGTGATCATTTTTATTTGGGGTGGTGGTGGGGTGGCACGCAAATATATATATATATATATGTATTTTTTTTTTTTAGCGTACAAAAATATTGACTAGTTTGATGTCAATTATTTGAAAAATCTGTCCAAGTATGGAATCAAGAACAAATCGGCGGCAAATATTTTCAATTGTTCATTGGGCAGATTTGATTTTGTTTCACTTCCACTGGGGAAATACTATTCTTATTTTAATACGACCATAATTGTGTCGTGTCAATCGGCATATCGCCAGAATGAAGGCGCAACAAAATGGAACAGACGCAACCCGTCAAAGAGACTTAGAAGAAAAAAAAATGTCAGAAAAATCATACAGAACGGGAGTGCGCCGGGTCGCCTTTAAGGCGCGGATTTATGCGGATAAAGAAAAGAAAAATATAAACAAATATATATATATATATATATTTTTTTTTTTAAAGGAAAGGGGAAAAACCTCTTCATCTTGTCATTAAAAATATATCCCCTCATCCAAATAAAGCCTTGAATCGAAACCGAAGCAAATAACAGCATTTTTTTCCAGACTGTACAATACGCTAGCAAGAATGGAAAATCACTCAAATGAGTGGCCGGTACTCTGGACGTAATAAACAGTTAGGCCTAAGTCCAGCGCAAAGCCGAAAATAATTCTTCCACCGAACCCCCGCTGCAAGATGGGAGAGTGTAAAAGCAGCACCTCATTTGGCCGCTGTGCCGCTTGGTTACTTGAGAGCTCCCATCAGTCAATTGAGTTAGCGAGAGCCTGTTCGTCGGAGCGCAATAAACGCCCAACTGGCCCCACGGAAACCGGAGCCTATGGATTCACCTGCGGGATTCCGAGACAGATGCAGAGGGGATTGGCTGCATCCTTCGCGGATCTAACTCATTTCTTTCTTTAGTTCCTTGTTGACTGAGATTGTTCATGCAGATTAGTAAAATACCCCCAAAAATAGATTTTTTTTGGTTTTACCAGATAGTTGATGGCTCCTATCCGATGGTGTGAGGCCTGCTTCCTCAAAGGCCTGCTGTGTTGCCATATTCACTTTCCTCTTCACCATCTGTTCAGAAATTAAGCCAACAAGCAGAGAATGATCAAAATTAATATTGTTCACGGGGATTCAGTGATTGTCCTCTGAATTCTTTTTTTCTTTTGCTTGTTTTACGACAAGGAGAAGAGATCTTCACGCATGCTAACGGCTAGTCTAGCTTCTACCCCTGCATGCTAACAGCTAGCCTAGCTTCTTCCTCGAGCGACAGTGTTTCCTGGAAGTCTCGCAGCTCAGTGCAAGTCAGGTTCGACCTTCTATTACATTGTTAGTGTTTAAATGCCATCATCACCCGTAAGCCAGGGGGGGGGGGGCTGATGGCTAACACAGCATTCCATTATTTTAGCGGTTGGTGTTCTTCTTCTGTCACCACCTCTTTAGCGCAATGAATGTGCGATTTCAGCCTTTCTCTGGGTGTTTTTTTTTTTTTTGCGGTCGATAGGAAGAATTAAGAGGGCCGTATTCGACATACTTTTATGGAATTTATAATCAGATAAGAAAGGAGGAGTTAATGGACAAACAGCTTGAGCAAATCACCAATTTGGGGCCGATCAGTAGCAGCTCAGTGCAGTTGAAACAATAAACCGGAGCGGACAGAAGGCGCACAGACGCGGCGCGGACGTGTTGACGGAAGACTTCCACTAGGCCCGAGATGGACCGAGCCGATCCGCACGGGCTGCTGTTAAAACTTCGCTTCGCCCGACCCCTTCAAGCTAATGACCTAAAACCTTGTTTACCCTCCCGGGTCCTTCTGCGAAGGAGAGGAATCCAATGGTGACCTACGACATTCGGGGGGAAGAGAGCAGAGAAAATGGGGTTTGTGTGTGTGGTTGGGGGGGGGGGGGCAGAGGCAGAAGGGGGGGCCTGGGGGTCTTAGCCTGCACTGACACAATCTGGAGACCATCCCGCTGCTTCAAGACGCGAGTGTCAAGGATTCCTGGGATGTGACATGGCAGAGTCACTCACGATACGATATTATTTCAGTACACAGCAATCGTCGGGGAAAAAAAACGAATGCAAGTAGCAAGGATTAAGGTTTATTTATTTATTTGTTTTTAAGGAGGCGGAAAATTTTAGGCAACAAATCGGGAAAACAAACTAAATTTTTGCTCAGATTTCATTTCGCAATTTGTCTGATTCTTTTGACTTTTGGGGATGTGAACGAGAGGGTGCGCTCACCCTGTCAAGCTATCCGAGGGGGTGTGTCTTCAAAAAGTGAGGCAAGTTTTGATAATTTATTTTTCAGGCCGTGTGTTATCACTGTCAGGATTTCAAAGGGGTGTGGGGGGGGGGAAACTGCCGCTCAAGAGGATGCGTGACATCACCCCTTTCAGGGACGACGGTGACTACAGTGGACAGTTTATCGTTTTATCAGGTGTACGGGGGTGCACGAAAGGGTTAAAAAAGGTTGAGGATGTCTTTACCTTTTTGAGGGTGTGTGCAGAAGAGATGAGGGGTGCGTTTCCTTTATCAAAACTTCGAAGGACTTGAAAAGTTCGACAAACACCCCCACTTTTTTTTAAAGGTGGTTTTAGTGGAAAAGGGGTGCGCCAACTCTTAACACCAAAGTGGGTCCGTGGTTTCAAAAATTGGGTTAAGACAGACATTTTTGGGGGGGGGGGGGGGTTGTTTTTTTGGGGGAAGGGGGATGCCGTTGAAACGGGGGACTCTGTCCGTGTCAAGAGGTCGAGGGGGTGCGCAGCTGAAAAACTTCGCTCAAAAGTGACAGTGAGAGCTGCATTGACCAAAGTCTTCCTGTTCGAGCAACTTTTCTGCTTTTTTTTTTTAAACCACAACCTCTCCCTCCCTTCCCAGTCCATGCCCTCCCTCCCCCTTCTCTCTCTCTCTCTCTCTCTCTCTCTCTCTCTCTCTCTCTCTCTCTCTCATTCTCTTTTTTCCTCCTCCACTTCCTCAGAGAGACACACACGACTAGTCAGCGCCTGCAGCGGTAATCGGGACAACTCTCTGCGTTCTCGCCGGACCGGACTGGCCCTGCAGAGGTACCGCGCTGGCTGGCGGCAGTGTGGGAGGGGGGGTGCGCTCCATGGCTTCCCAGGCTTAAAATGAAAAAGAAAAAAGCCGTCTTGTAAAGTTTCATCTCTGTCTGCCCCCGTCATGCTGGAGATTGCGGGGAAAGAACTTTAGAGCAGTGGATCTTCTTTTAAATTTTTTTTCTTCTTTTTTTTGTAAATACGGGATAAAAGACACAAGGATTCGAGCGGAATTATTGTAAGTATGACATTTTGTTTGTTGCTGCGTGGAATTTCTGCTGCCCCTTTATAAAATGTGTGTGTGTGTACGTGTGTATGCGTGTGTGTGTGTGTGTGTTTGCAAAAACAAAACCAAAAAAAAAAGCCCAAACATTTTCATTCATAAATGTGCATTTTCAGAAAATTGAGAGTGTAAGAAATCGTAATTAAATGCAGGATTAATAAAAACAATTTAAAAAGGTGGCAAAATAATCCGGATGTGGTTTCAAAATCCAAAAATTTAAATGTTACCGTAATAATTTTTTTTTTAATTGGAGTAATTATTGTGTTTTGAAAAGTGTGGGCAAATTTAAATACGAGTTTGAATATGAGGAAACTAAACAAACACTCGCTGCGCCGAACTGGAAGAGTTTCCAAAACAGAAATGCTTTTCTCCCCATTGAGCTCAAAAACGGTTTTGTCGTTTTAATAACATTAATAACAATAAACTGCTGTCTGGAAGGGATCATTTTCAAAATGGGTCAAAATGGCCCATTTTGAGGTAAAAAAAAAAATCTGATGTGTTCGTAACATTGAAAAAAATTAAAGTTGTAGACATATTAGCAATTGGAACTAATAATGCGACTTTTAAAAAAAAGTATTAATTCAATTCCCCCCCCCCCCCCCAACCCCAGACACTTTTGAATAATTGAACACACCCCGGGTCAAACAGACCCTGCAATATTACTGCGGTTCAATGCAGCCAGCGGGCTAAATAGCCCCCCCCCCACCCAAAAAAAAACGTGCTGTCCGAATCGCTCCCAAGTGGAAGCTCTTGACATTTTATGCCATCTGCTTCGGCCACGGAATTCAGCGAGGAGACCCCGAGACGGAGGGCCGCGATTCAGCGTCCCCTCACCACACACAAACACATACACACACACACACACACTCCTGTAATTGAAGGGTTTTAACGTTAACGGGGGAAACTCCACTCTTTTTTTTCTGGGTGGGGGGGCTGTCTCCAAAGGTGTGAGATGAAAAGAACTGGAAGCAAGGGTGGGCAACCAATGAGGGGTGGGGGGCACATACTAGAGCTTTAAATGTGCAGTTTTCACCCCAAAAGAACAAATTGTTAACTTTGCGTGGCTCTGGGAGCGCTCAATGGGCATAAGGGACCCCACCCTCGGTGTTAAACAAACACAAGCTGCTACCATTCACTCGGCACAATCACCTTATTTATCCAATTAGTGCGTTATTTGCTCGCGTGGCTGTTATGTGCACAGGCGGGAGCGGTCGGGTATTGTGGATGCGGAGAATGGTGGTGCTGGATGGGCGGGGGTGAGGGGGGTTAAGTAGTAAGTGGGATGATTTAGCAGTGTGTGGGGTAGGGGGGGGGGGGGGGGTTGCAGGGGGTTGTTTACTAAATAGCGCCAGGCGTTGTTTTGTTTAAACGGTGCTGTTCAGGTCGGGAAAAGAGCACTCGGGATACACTTTGGTGGACGGGACTGAATTGTGACTAGAATGGAACGGCCCGCCCACTGAAAGGCGTTTTGGTTGTCAGAATAATCCCGATAAGATATGCGCTGCTAATAAATTATGTGGGTGTTTATTTATATATTTATTTTTAACAGTATAAAATAGCCGCGATAGGCTCCAGCACGTCGCCGACCCTCGTGAGCGTAAGCGGACTTGGATAATGGATCAAAACAAAAAATATCTCTGGGTCAATTTGACCCACGGGTTTTCCAACAGTGTCAAAAACAAAGGGTACCAAAAAAGGAAATCCAATTATTATTTAACATGACATGAAATATATATTTAAATGTCACACACACATGTATTATTCCCGTTTTGCATGTTGATGACAGTTCAATGCTGAAAAGCTGCTCGTCACCTTTTTCATTTTTTGGTTGATTTTAAAATGGATCAATTTGACCGGCAAGATGCAAAAAGAGAAGGGTTTTACGCACTTTTATAAATGTATGGCCCCCGCATAAATCCTACTTAAAAGGCTTTCATGCTTTTGAGCAATTTAGCTATTATCATGTTTAAATTGCGCTTTGACGCCTTCATTTTTCGTAGTCGATGCTTTCCGGGAAGAGGCTTGTGATTACATTTCAGTTTATGAGCAAAACGCGGATCATTTTGTTTTTTTTTCTTTTAATCAGCTGTCGCTCAGGTCGATGGAAGGCAAAAATGAGGAGTCATTTCTATTCAAATATGCAACGGCGGGGTTTATTTCATTAGGCTCCCGTCGCTCAAACGACAACACGGTGAGCCGCTGTTTGGAAAAATTTGCATTCGAGACTCGGCATCCCAAGCGGAGCATCGCATTTAAAAAAAAAAAAAAAAAACCTGCACTGCACTGCACCCCGGCACCCACTCGCGCAACATCTGTGTCCAATTGTCGTGCGCGTCCACATTCTTTTGCCTGCCCGGCGGATTTATTTTCCCTGGGCCACCATGTGGACTCAGCTGACCAGCTTAAGTGAGGATTAGTTGCTCTAAGGTTCCAATTTTTGGGGGGAGGGATTAAAAGAAGTGCAAATCAAAACATGATTAAAAATTGCCTAATGATATTAAGTATCAGAAACAGCCCGTTTTTTTTTTTTTTTTTTTCAATGCGCGCTAACATATGAGCAAACCCTTGCCGCTATAGTTTTAGAAGCTCAGTCTGGTTAATATTGAATTGGAAAGGCTAATTTCTTAAAAAATTTAACTACATTTTTTTTTCTATTAAATCAAAGTGCTTTTGAATCAGGATTCCTAAAGATTCCTGGGAATGCAAACATCAACGGTTGTATCGTATTCCGGTGGTCTGAATTCTGAAGCGGACTAAGATCTCAATTTTACAAAAGGGGTTTAAAAAAAAACCAAAAAAAATCAAAAAGTGCCCGAGAATGGATGCATAAATCATACACATGAACATCGACATTAGGCTTCATCCGCAGGTCGATTGGAAGCAGCCATTTCGATATTTTACAGTTTTTAAAAAGGGATTAAGAGTCGAAGCAGGTGCTTGTGTTCATTTGCATTAAAAATGCTTTTTAAAACAAATCGAATCAAGCTGCTTTTGAATCAAGAATCAAATATCAATGCTAGTGTTCATCTATATATTTTAAAAATGTTTTATCATACTCTAAATGTCATTTTGTTGTTGATTACACTACTTAACTTTTTTTAAATCAGAGATGCAGGTTTAATTTTTTTGTTGTTGTCCAGATTCAGAATTTGCCCTCATTTTTTAATTTTTTTTTATTTTTTCCAGCCCGTCAGGTATTCACCACAAGAACAGCAATATGATCTGTAATCTAGTAAGAGATTTAATAATATTTATGAACATGTGGCAACAGGTGGATTTTCTTCTTTTTTTTTCAGGGAAACGTCAGAGCTATAAATGACAACTCATGGTTAAAATCGGTATTGCGCAAGCTTTTGGAGGATAACTTAAAACGAAAATATATATCTATATTTTTTGAAGACATCTTTGAAGAATACATAGAGCCATATATGATGACCAATGTGAAAAACAGCAGGCGGTTAAAAAGCTAAATAAAGCACTTTGGGCACCACAAACAACTGTTATCGATATTTTTGGAGTTGTTGATTTGAACACTAAAATTGATTTCTTGAAAGGGGAGGAGAAAAACAAAAAAAGCAATCCAGTTCCTGATCTTGTAAACATCCACCAACATAATAACCAGTGCGATCATATTCCGAGGACTTGTTACTACAAAACTGCAACTGGACGTGATCTCATGAGATGAAGTCTAAAATCGAGGGCACGTTTAAAAGAGCGAGGAGAAGCACGGGGAAGCCTCGGCGCTCAAACGTGTCAGCTTGTGTTTACCTGGAAAACAAACGGCGAGCAAGCATGACGGGGGAGCCCTGTGGCCTCGGCGCTTCTTCTTATTCTTCTCCCGTTGTCACGGCGACACCTCTCCGCCCGCTTTGTTGCCGCTCGCTTCAAAGACGCGGCGGCTCGGGGATCCGCGTACATGAAAGGAGCTTTGAAGAGGGGCGTCTTCACGCTTTCTCCTCACCTGGATGCTTTCACCTGCAATGGTGGAGACGTTTGAACACGACAGCCGCCAGATCTGGGGGTTTTGGTTCATTGAAAAGTATTGTCCCGCATGGGGAAAATCGACAAAGGTTTTTGCATTTTGTAAACTTTTCTGCTTTGGGAGAAAAAAAAATGTTTTGAAAATCCTTCACCGCGTCTTAATACACACGGGTGGGCAACCTATGGCATGAGGGCCACAAGTGAGCCGCAGGAGTGTTTGATCTGGGAATGAATAAAATCTCAACGCCACCAATGTTTCATAAAAGACTGTTCCATCAATTCATTTTAAACTTTGATGGATTTCTTTTAATTTTTTTAAAACATATTTTGCCCCCCCCCCCAAAAAATGCATATCAAACAATGACTTCAATTTATTTACTCTCTGCAAAAACACTTTAAAGATGTGAAAAAATCACAAGAGTTGAAGTTGCACTGCATTGCTTAACATAATTAAAAACTGGGAGCAGTGCATCAGTCTTTCTCAAAAAAAAAAAAAAAAAAATCACTTCCAGACGTATGCTCTTGACCCTGTTTTGGACTCGGAATCCCCACGGAGGGCCTCGAGTCAGCTCTAATATACCGTAGTGTTACGGCCGCGCCAGTGTATGGCCCTTTCGCGCGCTTGATGTCGGACTGAGCTCTGAAAATGTAACTGTCAGCTCGAGGAGAGTAATAGAGGCGTCGGCGGTGTCATAGGAAACATATGTGGCTCCATATGCTCGCATAGGCGCATTGTTTTGAGATGGGCCTCCAAAAGTGCCCTGTGTGTGTGTATAGGCTTAAAATAAGGGGTTTCGCTTGACAATTTGGGAGACCAAATTCACATTTTGTGCCTCATTAAAACATAGTGATTATCAAAACTGAGAACCACTGATTTTTACGTTTGTCCTAAACCTCTAAGACCGTCCCAAAAAGTGTCGCTCGGCTGGACGCTCGTATATGAACGTTGCCACAGCATGCTAAGGTCACCTACACAATGTCTCAGTGCTACGTCACAGCAGTGTTAGCTAGCGACGAGCTTGTACTGGCTACTAGTGTGGCTAAAGATATTGCAGATGCGCTCCTAAATCAGTAATCATCGCCTTCATGGTGGCGAACACGCTACACTGACAAGTATCGTTCTCGCACAGGGATGATAAGTAATGAACAGAAGACTAAAAAGCCATGCTATTTGCTAAGCTAATCTCAAATTGACAAAGAAGCAGACAGTAACAAAGCGCTTGGGTGATCGAGTACACTTTTCCCCAAAGTCTGGCTGGAACCGCACTAAAGCGGAGTGTATCCAACTTTGACCAACAAATTAGCATGCAATTTAGTAAGATTAAATAGTAATGCTACAAACATAGCTAAACAGGACCAGAAATTAATTATGTCACGTACATCACCTGAGAGAAGTGGCATAGAAGATTAAAAGCATATTGACAGAGTTTATTTCATATATTTATCTTCTTCTATTATTTTTTTAAATCAATTTACCGGTAGCTTTGCTAAAGGACCACACAACCCATTCAGAAACACTAGATTGGAACTGAAATTTTGATTGTTTGTAAACAAAAAAATATAGTTTGCTCCCACTCACTTGAAGCACAAAAAATGTGCACTATTTAAAAGGAAAAGAAAAAAAAGAAACTGCTTGTTAATTTGTTATCTTGTCATATTTTTATTGCTTAATAAAATCCTTGTTTTGGGTCGCTGGGATTGCTCTGCAAACAAGTTGCTCCTCAAACAAAGTCACTTCATGCTACTTTACTCACACTGAAAGGAGCTTTGAGGTTGTCTATTTGTGTGCGCTGCTGCTGCTGCCGACCCCCCCCCCCCCCCGGCCTCCTTGGGGAGGGTTGGGGGGGGGCCAAGCAACCCTGACGGTCATTAGGAGCTGTCAGTATCGGCCCGAGCGGGGGTTTGCTGATGAATTTCAGATAGTGTCAATTGCACATGAAAGATGTTCTGAGGATGCCCGGGCTGTCACGCTCGACTGGGCCCCCGCTCAACACGTCCCATCTTCCCATTCCGAAAAACCTGTGATCCCTCACTTCTTCAGCCCCCACCCGCTCACCCCACACCCCTTCTCTTCCTGCTTACCTTGGCTAAGTTGCTTTGCATGTTGATTGGGAAGAGGAGGTGGGGTGGGGGGGGGGGGGTTGGTGTGAGGAGAGGGCTAATCCAGTTTGCAGCTGTCGTAAGGCCCAGTGATGAATCGCCTCTCCAGGAAGAAACAGCAGCGGAGAGAAGGGCTTCTCCTCTCTCGCCGCTTCAGCAATCATGTTTTCTCACAGGCGAGGCTTTTTGTCTCACGCTAACAAGGAGTGACATTGTTTCGTCCAGGTGGAGCAGGCCGGAGGAGGAGTTGCAGGACTCGGGAGGACTTAAAGGCATCTCGGTGGCAGGTAGGGGTTGATTTTTTTTTTAATCTATGTGAACCACTTGGACTTACATTTTATGTTTGGCAAAGGTTTGCTTGATTGATTGATGAACCCTTTCATGCACCCTGTAACCTGATAACGTGACAGGCTGTCCACTGTCCCTGAAAGGGTTAAGATCGGACTACTTTAGGTAACTCCTCCAACAGCTTGTTCCTCATTGAGTGTATTCAGAGGTAGTCAATGGATTCTCGCATAAATTTGAAGCTCCGTCCCAAATGTTTTTGGGCACCAAGATGTTTTATATACGTCCAAATATTGATATAGTCATGAGACTTTGCTGATACAGTTGCGATACAGTATTGGTATCGATCGATTTGATGGTGGTCAAAAGTGCTTTTATTAGGTTGGCGTGAATGAAACATCCTAAAATGCCATAAAATGGGCCAAAGCCTCATCTAAATCTGCAAATTGAACATTTATTGCCACTCCCACTTCAAGTTTACCGTCAAACTAAACATACAGCAAAGAGGAGTACTTTGTGTTTCTGTAGCCAAAGACGAGGTAGCGTTCCGCAACTCTTTAGCTAGTAGATATTTGAACACGATTGGCGACGCAACATTTGCAGCCAGATAATCTATACTCACTGGCATATATTCTTTATCGCCTGACTGATGTCTTTAAATCCTTATAAAACATTATGTTTTTAACTTACGCCATACAGTTCGTGAACATTCAAATATCAAACATGCAATAAGCCTTAGAGCTAATGCTTATTGCCGTTCTTTCATAATTATGAGCAGACTGTATTTTATGTTGTTCATTTAGAAACTAAATTAGAAAGATTTCTTTAATTCATGAAAACATGCCAGGTTATGTTCATAATGTAATAGTCGACCTGTTTTTTGTATCAAAAAGACCTCACGTCATTGTATGTAGCACGTCAATAGCTTGATCGCGCAATTGCCAAAAAGTCACAAACAGATTTCAAATAACAAGAAAAAACACATTTAAACTTTGCAGATTACTAAAACGAGGATGACTGGGAATTTACCCAAACAAAGAAAAAATAAAATAATGTAAAAGTTAAAAATGACTTTGGCTAGTAGGCTAACTAAATCACCGTTAACCCTCTCCATTGTCTCACCCACGCCTCGCCCCGTTCCGATAATTTTGAGCGCACTGTCGTGCTCAATGTTCTGCGCGGCGTTTGCTTTGCTTCTGCGTAAACACGGCAACAATTACGGCGCTTGCCAGAGCAAACACATCAGCCTCCTCGCCTGCCAGTCACTCGCGAGGCACGCAGCACACGCAGCTCTCTTGTAATCAAGCCGCAGTGCATCCAAACCGGCGAAGAACATCTGGCTTGGAGCAGAGACGCTGCACACTGACAGCGAACATTGAAAGTGCAGCTTGACGTGACTGGAGGAATGACAAATTGCTTTGTTTGTCGCTGCGCCTTTCATTGCTGACAATTGCTTACAGAGCGTCTGTTTATTTGAGGGAGCCTGTTTGAAATCCCCTTGTCATGTGGAGATGTTATTTACTGACCTCTTCTGCATCATTTACTCAGCGCAACCCCAAGAGAGATGATGGTGCTCTCTTGCTCACTAAGCGAAAACAGCAGAACTGAACCATGAATTAAAAAAAAAAAAAAAAAGACGGACGGGTACATCCCTCTTTCGCCTGCGCACCTCCATAAAAAGTCAGAAGGCATCATGATCAAAATATTTTCAGAAATAAATAGAAAATTAAAAACCTCCCTCACCACACACAAACACAAAACGTCAGTAATTTATGAAAAGTCGCTACCACGAACAATGGTATGACGTAGCCCCTCCTCACCACAAAGACATCATAAAAATGTCTAAACAAGACATCACGATGCAGACATGAGACAAAACAACTTATAATGTTTTTCTTTTTCAAGCTAAAGTTGATTTTAAAAAACATTTTTTAAATCATACGTCACATAATGAGTTAATATACCAGAACACCGGTGTAACCCCGGAGGTGGTGCGCACCGCAGCTTAGGGAAAACAATTTTAGCATGCTAATTTGTGAACTAATACTGCTTTTTTTTTATCCACAAGGTTACAGACATACAAAGAGACACAAAGTACAAATTCACAAACAGCCAAGCTAAAATATAAACCTTTTATGTCAACTGTTTATGAATGAATTTGTGTTTCAATATCTTCGCCTTTCCTATACTATGCGTTAGCTCGGCGACATTTTTTCCATCCTGGGTTAGCATTTAGCTACCCGGCGGGCATTCCGAAGGCTAAGTCATGTGGTTGTTTTAAAAACACACTCGTTCGCATTCTTTGTTTGATAATTAGTTTTGTGAAATTAGTTTCAAATTAGTTTCGTGTCCCCCCCCCCCTCCCCCCCGGCCATCAGGTTTATGGAAATGCAGGATCTCGCCAGTCCTCACAGCCGAGTTAGTGGAAGCAGCGAATCTCCGAGCGGCGCCGCCCTTGACAACTCCCACCTCCATAACAACAATTCCATGACACCCAATGGCACTGAAGGTAGGCTCGACATTTGTCGCTTCCCCGCCGATGACTAGCCATGTATTTCACGACCCCCCCCACCCACCCCCCACCGTTGTAACGATTCAATTCCCTCAGCATGGATGGATACAAGTGCAATTTTGCATGCGGTTTTCCCCACAGCATATCGTTGTTGACTCAGGTGATGAATGGACAGGTCTCATGTCACGTGTCCTTTTGTTTTTTTTTTGTTGTTGTTTTGTTTTTTGGCGCTCCCCCTCCCCTCCTCCCCTCCTCCCCCCCTCATAGGTGACAGCATCACAATGCTCACCACCGCAGACTGGTTATTAGGTTGTAACTCGCAGTCCGCCTCAGGTTTGTCTACTTTCTTTGGCAAATGAAAGGTCAATATTTGCAAAAAGACACCCCCCCCCCACCCCGAAAATTGCCAGAAGTGTGGCTTCAACTATTGTACCTTTCATTCAGGCCCTCTGTGGCGTTTCAAGCGTGTCATGCCAGCATGGTTTGCAGTGAACCAATCGGGCCGCTTTCATTTGCTCATGCTTATCCGCCCTCCAAACATGGTGTGTTTTTGTGACTGTGTGCTAGTTTATGCATGCACACAAGCATTATTTTTATCCTTTAAAGCCCGCCCCCCCCCCCCCCACCCCTTCCCCCAACCCTCACCCAATGTGTTCCCAAGTATCACCGCCTGTCAGCATGTTTCCGACTTGAACGAGCACAGCGGAAAAACATGTCCGACATGACAGCCAATGGCTTCTTCATTTCTGCGGAGCATGACCGCCTTGCCCACATTGTCGATTTGTTTTGCCCTCCCCCCGAAAGGCGGGGGTGAGGGGTGGGGGCAGGGGGGCCAAGTGTGGGAGTGGAATGATTTCAAAGATTTCTGAGCTGTCAGGTAGCTGTGAAATTGTTCTTTACGCATCTATCAGTGAGCTCGGTAATGGAGCCAAGGTCAAAAAACGGTCGCTACGCATCAAGATGAATTTATACATCAGCACCTTTTTTTCCTGACAGCTCAGTTATACTTGGTTGTCATCGCTAAAAACAAATCCTAACGCACGTCACATGAATCATTTGCCAGCATTCTACACTGTTGATTTAGCGTTGCGTGAGCCTGCTCGGATGAGATTTGAACACAGATGCGGCCTTCCTCGTTGGCCCGATTTGCAACACGGGTCTCGGTGCGTTGCACGCATTTGGTCGGATTCAAAGTAGCAAAGTAATTTGGGGAAGAGACACCATGACAAGAAAGCTGGCATGAACTGGCGTAGGACAAAAATGATTCGAAACAGACCGAGTGCCAAAAGCAAACTGACAAGACGACGGAGGCACACCTGGACACAACGCGAGTGTCTGGAGGGAGCTGAATTCTCGGAACCGGGTTGACGTGAAAATTGAAAATCGAACGAGTATCAAAATCAAAAGCAACGCCAAAGTCAACAAAAAACAGATCCTGACACGCACACGTTGAAAGAAAACCTCATCGGCAAAAGTTGCACAAATTAAAATAGTTATTCATGGTGACATTGTGGCTGAGCTTTTTTTTCCCCTTCCTCCTTTGCAGTTAAAAGCGAGCCAATGAGCAGCAGCGACATAGCCGCCTCAGTAGCAGACACCTCCCTGGACAGCTTCTCCGGATCGGGTGAGGACCAACTTAACTTATTTCTGTATGTGCGTCGTTGCCAATAAATTGCGTGTATATGGATCTGTGTGTTTACGAACCTGACTTTGTCAACAATTTTTTTAATGCTTTACTCACATGGGCATGTGCTTGAGTGTGTTTATTTCATGTTGGCGCAAAACGGAAAAAACATCCAGCGGATGTTCGCCGAACAATGAATTGAATTAAAATTGACACGGCAATGAAGGAGACCGCAATTTAGATGAAAAATAAATAACTGCAAATGGCTCATTTCAGTCGCTTTGAGCAACGCACGGTGTTTACAGAGCATTGGTTCATTGTCACGGGTTGGTTTGCGTGACTGTTGTAATTTGATTTATGGACTTAGTGGCTTTTTGTTGATGCCGCTCTTTGGTGGAATTGGGGGGGGGGGGCGTTTCAAAAGTTCACAACTCGAATTGACAATGAAAAATGAAGTGGTTGTTACGTAGAATAAATCTGATATTGTTTATTGTTTTACAGAGTGATTTATTGCAACATATTTAACCGCGATATTATGGCAAAAATGTCGCAATCGATTATTTTTTTAAATCCTGATGAGAAGGGGTTTTTTTCACATTCAGACCCCACACATGATTACTAAAATAATAATTTTAAAAACCTGTACAGGTTCGCTCTGATTAATCTCAACACATTACACCACACACCCAAACATTCTGTTCCACCTCCAATCAAGAATCGAGTTCTTCAAGTGGCGATGCAACATGGAAAAGGAGGGAATGAAAACCCGGAACTCCCCCAAAATAGGACAGCATCAAAAAATCTGGAGACAATTGTCTGTTTGTTTGTTTTGACATGAATTAACAGAGTTGTTTTTTAGCAAAGCAAATACCATTTGTAAAAAAAGGTAATGATTTTAAATCCATCCGGCATTTTTTTTTTTTACAACGCCCTCCCCAAAACAGTATTTTAGAGTTTCGGCGTAAGTTAAGTTTTTTGGCACGAGACAGTTTTCATTGGAATGCTAATGAGAACATTTTTGTTTTCAAGGCAAATAAAACCGCGGCGACCCCAAAAAATAAATAATAAAACACTAACGTTTTCAGTGGGCTAAGTTAGACGCCCTGCGGGACTACGTCGCAGTGTATTGCGGTTACGGCTTAGTTGGCTGCCTTATTTCAGCTGTGCGTTTATACCAATGGTTGCCATGACAATAAATGAGTCAGCACCAAAAAAAAAAAAAGATCCTGCCCGACTGATTATTTTTGCTCTGTTATTATGATCGGTCTTTTCAACCTGAAAGAAGGTCAGGGAAATAAACAGAGTAAAGCAGGCGTAATTACCGTCTCTTCGGAATCTCGGGGTTCTGTTGGCAAAAACTAATATTTACCTTGCTTCTGAGTGTTTAAACGTGCTCTCGTCTCTCTCTTAACTCTCCTCCTCAGCTATTGGAAGCAGTGGCTTCAGCCCAAGACAAACGCACCAGTTCTCCCCGCAGATTTACCCTTCCAAGTAAGGCTCCTTTTTACTCGTTCCACCCACCCACCCCTCCAAGAAAAATTAAGATAAAATAAAAATAAGCAGCGTCCAACTTCATTTGGAGATTTAATTAGATCCTTCTGCCGGATCGCCAAATTTCAAGCGGCTTTGTTTGTCTGGATGTCTGCAACCTGTCATAATAGCTCGTCGGCGATATGATTACATTTTTATGTGTAAGGAGGGTGAACCGTTTTTTTTTCTTTTTTTACCTCCCTTCACATTTTTTTTGTTGTTCTTTCATCGCTCAAGCAGCAGGACGTATCCGCATATTCTTCCGACCCCTTCGTCCCAAAATATGGCCGCGTACGGGCAGACGCAGTACACCACAGGAATGCAGCAGGCCGCAGCTTACGCCAGCTACCCGCAGCCTGGCCAGCCCTACGGCATCCCGGCCTACGGTAAGAAAGCAGCGCCATTTTAAACTTTTTGTCTATTTTTTGAAACAATTTGAACAATTGAGAAACGCGGCCCGCGTAAGCTTTCATTCGTGAAGGTCAGATGTTTCCCGTGATGGTGTTCTCATTAATTTTTCCACCGCGGCAGCAAGCAGTCTTGCTGAGTTGTTGTTTGGTGCCCGCATGCTCTCTGTTGGTGACTTTGCTGATCTTGCGTGGCAGAGATCAGAAAGATGACGAATGCAACTTTGTGATCCGGAGAAAGCCTTACATTTGATTTTTTTATAAATTCAAAATCTTTTTTTTTGAAGCACAATTTCTCAATGGAAGAACAAAAATCGGATGAATTTGTGGAACCAATGCCCTAAATTTGTATTTCTAGGGTAGCTTAGAAGCACTCGCGGGATGATCATACGTCTTTGAAAAAAGGGTAGCCATCATTAAGATTCCATTAAATCGGGGATTCCCAAATTTCAAATTTTGGGGGAGTTTTTTTTTTTTTAATGTGGTGCATCAACTCAGGATTTCAAAGGCACAAGAAATTTGGGAAAGGAGGTGTTATATAGTCAGTCAGCAGGGAAGAAATGTTTCCAAATGATTTTATCCAATTAAAAAAATATATAGATTATTTTTTTGGTGAACTATTGAGCCCGCTGTTACAGAAGTCTTAGATTTTAATCCAAGGGATTTTAAATGTATCTTCCTTTTCCCCTGTTTATATGCATAATAAAACAGTATGGCAAAATTTCTCAAAATGTCAAGGCCATATTTTTGTTGTCACACTGATTGAAAAAGGGGTTTTGTATTTTAAAATTTGGTCAAAATTGTCTTCAAAAATTTCTCAAAGGGGCTAAAATGTGACTTTCTTAAATCTATAGGTCAGTTTCATACAAAAAAAATACTTGCTCTGCGAAGGTATAAGATCGCTACAAGGAATCAGTAAACAAATCATTGTGATTGGCCCCTGGCCCGCTCTCGGTGTAATTTCAAACCTGTGACTCTGGACTCTTGTAAAGAGCATCAAACCGATCTGATGTCGCTAACTGATTTAGGGCCATTGTGGGCAGGCATCAAGACGGAAAGCGGCCTGAGCCAGTCGCAGTCGCCGAGCCAGACGGGCTTCCTCGGCTACGGCTCTGGCTTCAGCACGCCGCAGACAGGCCAGGCGCCGTACAGCTACCAAATGCAAGGTGAGGACGTCTGAATCTTTTTGGCTTTTGTACTGTGGTTGCCTTGAGAAAAAAGCCATTTGGCTCAGAGCCTTGGCATATAGTCCACAATTATTTTTTTTTCAAAGTGGCTTCGAGCTCTAAGAAATACACTGCAATTTTAAGCCTTAGTCTGCTAGCTTAATGCTAATGCTAACACACATAAAACATATGTAATCCTTTCAGCAACTGATGTTTGAACACAAACTCATACACTAACCGATGAAGACATTCATTATAATGGTACTCACAGTCGTATTCTTTATCCTCTGCAAGGAGCTAAGAAGGGCAGAGATGAGCTATTTTTCTCCATCCATCCATCCATCCATCCATTTTCTGATCCGCTGATCCTCAGAAGGGTCGCGAGGAGCCCTGCAGCCTATCCCAGTTGTCTTCGGGTAGTCGGCGGGGTACACCCTGAACTGGTTGCTAGGGCACACAGAGACGAACAACCATTAGCACTCACAATCACACCTAGCGACAATTTCGAGTATTCCATTAACCTGCCGTGCATGTTTTTGGAATGTGGGAGGAAACCGGAGTACCCGGAGAAAACCCGGGGAGAACATGCAAACGCCACACAGGAAGGCCGAAGCCGGAATCGAACCCTGCACCACTGCACTGTGAGGCCGACGTGTTAACCAGTCGCCTACCGCACTATTTAATTTTTCTCATCTGAAAAAACATGACGTACATTTGTTGTTGTTCAGAGGAGACTACAATGGATTAATGACGTTTTTAAGAGCCCTAATATACATCCATGTCTCCTGACAGATTTTCAGTCCCGGATAAATGTAAAAACAGCAACTTGGATCCAATCGATCCTCCCAATTAGCTGACCTGACCTGATGCCGAAAATACCTCCCTGCCTTTGATTTAAACACCAAACGGAATTCACAACACAGCCAACGCGGGCAGTCATCATAAATCTTCCACCTTCTTAAAAGAAAAAAAAAATCAACACAAGATGGGGGAAGAAGATGGAGTCACTTAGGAGGCACCCCAACTCCCCAGCCTTTGTTTTTCCTCTCCCTGTGATCATATTTGTATTTGTTTAAGCGTTTGGGACCATGGCAATTTATAGCCTTGAAGCTAATAAAGATGAGCTGTTGCACCCCCCTTTACCCTTCTCTCGCTCAGAGACCCCCCCGCCCCCCGCCCTCCCCACTCGGAGCCACAAAAGTTCCACCTGCATGGGCCATTTCAACTGGCTGCATTCCGGCTCTCTCTTTTCTCTCTTGCTCCCTTGTGACAGAATCCTCCAGGATATCCAACAGTAAATAACGCTGGCGGCTCAGCCGCAGATGTGGCACGCCATAGCCTCTTTTCCCGTGGCTGCCGACCAAAAAAAAAAAAAAACAGGAAGAGAGCTGGGGATGACAGCATGATGTGCCAGTTTGTCTTCTCGCGATGAAGCGCTTTGTATTTTTTTTTTTTTTATTTTACCCCTGACGCAAATCCCTCTGAGTAGTTTGAAATTGTAAATTGACAGCAAGGTACCGACGGATTACTGTAATTGTCCGGATAATTGAAACGCCCAATGTGAGATTTTTTTAAACCAGCAAAAATAGGGAGACCATGTTGGGTGACAGAACGGCAGCTTTTTATGTGCCGCTTAATGAAGCTGACGAGTGCAATGCAAGTTCGGGGACACAACCAGAAAAAAAACCACCCGAAAAAAAACAGAAACATGAGAAAACAATGACAGTCCAATCGAGAACTACACGTTATATTGATTGTGATGGCGTCCCGCAAGGTGATTCAAATCGTCTGATGCGGGTTTTCCCAGCAACCAAACCAAAGTCCGCGTCCACAAGTTCCACGTGATCCCCTCCTCACCCCCACCCCCAATTCCCCCGCCCCACACCCAAAACACCCCCAGATTCCTCCACCAGCTTGTGACCAGCTGTCAAGGCGGCAGACGATTAGATTAATGTTTCCGCGCCTCGCTTTCATGTCCGATGCCACGGAGCTTTGCGTGGCTGCGCCGAATCGTAAAGGGCGCAAAGGCGTCCGTGTATGCCAACTCGCGTGGCGGTGGACGCCGCTGTGCCTTGAGAATTTGGCGTAGAGACTCGTAAGAGCTTGCCGCAAAAAACACACCACAGCAGTACTGGGAGTAATGCAATCAGGAATAACATGTTGAGTTTTGGGACCGATAAACACTGCTGAAAACAAATTTTTGTCAATCTTTGGACTGACCAAATATTTGGGGCAATTTGATCCAACTTTCTGATATACTCTGTATAAAACATCCTAATTTTTTTGGGACACAAAAGAACCCACAGTCGGGTGAAATTGACCCAAATAGCTAGTTGGTCCATTTTTTCACCCATATTGTTTTTTAGGGTTTTTTTGCTTAGTGTTTTTAAACCAAATTTTTTTGGGGCTGTAAGAAAAATTAAGAAAAACCCAAATTTTTTGGGGCTGTAAGAAAAATACCAAAAAAAAAAGATTTTTTTTTTGAAAAGCGAACAGAGAAAAACTTAGTAAAAATTTATTTTAAAATTTTAAATCAATATATTTAACTAAGAAAATCTACTGGTGTGATTTTTTTTATAAACAGTACATAAATAATCAACACTATTGAAAACACATCAAAATAAAGCAAAGTCAATAACAGACAAATTAAACAAAGTACAAGAACTTTATTTTGTCAATTTTGTATTTCAAAAAAAACGTTTTTAAATGAATTTTAGGAAGGAAATTTACAGGAACCAACAGTGTGCATTTTCCACTTAAAATTGCAATAAAAAAAAATAGCACCAACTATTAAAAGCACCATGACAGTTTTATCAAAAATAAACCTCAATCAATTCAGAAGGAATGAAATCAAGAAAGAACATGACAGCAGCGAGTCACGTGAATGTGCCGATTTGTAAGTTAACAGATTGAGAGATGGATTGAGCAGATGCTAATTATATGAATAATTGGATTCCAGCATTCTTGCACGCCAGCCACAAAAAAAAAAAAAAAATACGAGTCCATCTGGACTTGATAGCTTATCCCCAAGTGGGGCATCCCAACTTCTGCTCCAAATATTGTGCGCTGATGATAGACATAGCCCGTGGCGAGGAGACTGATCAAGCAAAGCAAATGGACTTCCAATTGTGGGGCCAGAAGGCAGGCAAAAGGGGAGGGGTGGGGAGGGGGTCATGGAGGAGTTCTGATGTCTGTACTTGAGTGACTGAGTGAACTAACTGGAGCAGCACAGAGGGAGGCAGCGAAAACATGCCCCCCGGGGAACCTCAAGTCCCCCCCCCCCCCCCCTTGACCAGAACCCGGACCGCCACTCAGGAACAGCACGCCTCCATTCTCGCCTGGGCCGCCGGGGTCCCCTCAGCTTTTATGTGGCTCCTCGCTCTCCGCCAGCCAGCGCTTTTATGACCCCTTCAACTGCGCTTCGGGCTAATTTGTTGTCGTGCGCTTCTTTGCCCGCGCTTCTGATTGTTCTGTCAGACTTTCACTTCGTTTTGAACTCAGGAACCAAAAGGAGAGGGGGGGGGGGGCATATGGCAAATTTCCCCGCACGGCCCTTGAGAAACCAAACAAGGCAGACAGATGTAATATAACCGGTAGAGGCCGGGGCTGGGGGGGTGAAAGGAAGGTGGAAAAGCGCCTCGGGTGTGAGAGGGGTGGGGGTGGGGTGGTCTTCACGAATCGTCTATGCGCGGCGCATCAGAGGCGTTTGTTTCTCTTCTCCCTGCCAAACAGAGAGCACGTTGTGTCCATTTTTCGCCACATACTTCCCTTTCTGCTCTGCCTGATCGTTTGACCGCTTTGTGAAAAGCTGCTTCGCATTTGTCACAGTGTGGGAGAGCCGCGATTGCTCATAGCATGAAAGGATCACCCTCTTGTTTGTCGCCAGGGCGGGGCCTGGGGTGGGGGGGTCAAAGGTGTAATTATGCTCTCATTTAAGGACAGTGCATTTATCTCCATCCAACTGACACTCCGTGTTCTTGGCTGGATTAGCATATCAACAATGGAAGGGGGGGGGACAAATTGTTATTTGGGATTTCCTTTATTTTTTTTTATAAAAACAAAAAAAGGACAGAAAAAAATGAAATGAACAATTTGTTTTTGTTTTTATCATTTTAAAAACAAAAACAAAAATGTAAGTCTAAATTTGATTGCTCGACAGTTAAAATGTGTACATGTGTGTGTGCGTGTTAATTTCCATTTGAAAATAATATATTTTTGGAGGCATTGAGAAAATATTTTTTAATGCTTTTTTTCCAAAATTCACAAAGCCTGATTTTTTTAATTAATATCTCTCTTGTCCTTTTTCAAGCTAATTGACCCATTGAAAAGCTAAAAAATAAAAATAGCAAAACTGGCTAGCGTTTGTATCATTTTGGCTTAACTGTACATCAAACAATACAAGCTTTGTAGCGGCATGTAAATCCTCTTCGAGCTAACGGGGACGTCAAGTTTATCTTTGTTGGAGGACTTTCAAATAAAGCACTGCGACTTTGATTGAGTCTGAGAGTTTCCACTCTCAAAGGCTGGGTGGAGGGGTGTATTAAACGCCTGAAATTATTACCACTAAGTATTGAAACCATATTTTCTGCCCATTAAAACTCTGCCATCCTAATAACGCCGCAATTGTAACTTTTGTCATTGGCGCACAAATCAAACGTCGGCAGCCATTTTATGCGACATTTTTGTCTCGCCCGCAGCAGCTGAAACGACGGTCCCTGCCGAGTGCCCCCCCCCGGCCCCCACTCCCCGTTCCTCTAATAAGTCATGCTGTGTATATTATTAAGCCATTAGATGCTATCAGCTCCTCTTTGAATGACTTAATTACCCAGGAGAGATTATCCTTTGAGTGAGTGAAAAGAGAAACATGCATATTCATTGCGGTGGAGTGTCACCCCCTCCCCCTACTCCCCACCCCGCACTCGTCTGCCTCGACCCGCGCGCCACCCGACCGACCTTCCATCGGTCTTTCACCCCCCAAACGTTACCCTTCAGTAGCTCCCGCACAACTGACCTCTTGTGCTACTCGCGGGTTTTGCTTTGGAGAGGCAGGTTCACTTGTTTTCTGCCCATCGACCCCCCCGGAATACACTCTGCCCCCCCTCAACTGTCATTCATCAGGCCCGATTCAAGCGATGATAAAGGGAGGAAGAGGAGATAGATAAGGTCGCTTTTCAAGGGTTATCCTTGAGGGAGCCAAACTTGCAACATCCTGCCCTCCTGGGCCCCCATGCCCCCCCCCCCCCACCCCACCACCACCGCCTACCACTGTGGTATAATCCTATCCGCAACAGATATTCACTACCATAGACGCTTGCGTCATCTGCATGTACTATGAAGTATGCATTTTTTTAATCATACATAGATCATTTAAGTAAAAACAGCAAGGGGCGAAAGAGTGATCCCTGAGGAAGACCACAAGTCAGTGATTGGAGCTGCGAGTCAGCTTCACTTTTTGTGATCTGTCAATGGGGTGTTTGCATTCCGGACATCACATCCATGTAAAAAAAAATTAAATGACCAAAATGGACATAGGTGTTTTTCCACAGGACAGCGACGATATAATGCTTATGTAACTCAAAGCTCCAACATTTTCCTCTTCCTAGGCGGTACGTTCACCACAACGTCAGGATTATACGGTGGAAACAACTCCTTAACGAACTCGACAGGCTTCAACAGCACGCAACAGGTACGACTGACAGATTTTTTGGGGGGGGGGATCCTCTTGCTGCTGATCGATTGCAACAGCAGACTTTCACCATGTTACATTTCAGCCGGGACACATTTGAGCATAAATCACTCTGGATGTCGCACGCCTTGTCCGCTGGATTACCTCCCGTACCGCCTCTCACATATGTCCTGTGGCACAGAGGGGAAAGCACATACACACAAAAGAGATGCTTGTCCAGATGTGGAAGAGAGCTGACATGTGTTCGCATTTATGTTTTTTGGAATCTGTGCGGTAAAGTAGCAATAACGGTGAAGGGCATATCTCATATTACTCCACCAGAAAAAAATCAAATCAAATCAAGACGTTGCCAGTTTTCCCCCTAAGTACGCATCTCTTCACAGGAGTACCCGGGCTATCCTGCCTTTGGCCAGGGTCAGTACGCTCAGTATTACAACAGCTCGCCGTACACGTCGCCCTACATGACGAACAACAGCAGCCCCAGCACGCCCTCGACCACCACCACTTACACCCTACAAGAACCCCCGGCCGCCATCACCAGCCAGGCCATCACGGACAACCCTGCAGGTAAGAGATTCGGACGCCAAGCAAGAAGATAAGATATCCTTTATTTGTCCTACACTGTGGAAATTTACAGTCTACAGCAGCAAATTTGAGGGGTAGAAAGAAGAAAAACAAAGTGTTAGCATAATAAGCTAGCATTGGCAACGTGAACAAGCAGGCCACTACGGTGGTAGCATGACGTACTCTTAATGTGTTAGCATAACACAAAATGTTAGCAGTTTGTTTCCTTTTTATTAATCATTTTGGAGAATGTACCGACAATTTTTTAAAAAAACTGCAACAGAAACATGAAGACAAAACGTCCTTGCGAATAGCCGACTGCCATTTCTTTTCATCATCCGCCTTCCTTCCAGCAGAGTACAGTACCATCCACAGTCCATCAACCCCCATTAAAGATTCAGAATCGGATCGATTGCGCCGAGCCTCGGATGGAAAGTCACGTGGCCGGGGCAGGAGGAACAACAACCCGTCGCCGCCGCCCGACTCCGACCTTGAGGTAGGGGTGAGCTCGCTACCTTGGCGACAGACGCCCTCGCGGGACCTTAATCCACTTAGCGTATGGACTGACACTTTGCCTTTAACGCACGATGGGCATTAATTCATTATAAGAAACACTTCCTTAACCAGGCATGAATAATTGACACGTTGTGGAATCATGACTCACGCATATCATATATTGAGTTCCCTTCTCATTATTTAACAATTAGGAGGGGGATTAAGGTGAGGTGAGTTATACCAGGGGTGCGAAAAGTACAGTCACGTTTTATTTGAGTAGATGTGCAGAGGTATAATCAGAAGTGGGAATCTGCGGACATGTACTTAAATCGCAAGCAGTTATCATCACCGGTTCATTTGATGAGAAAAACATCTCATGTCTGTTGTCACGCCGGCTAACCGCAGTGACGATGTTCCAGCCCCGTACATAGTTGAGAATGCCTTTGTTTGCATCAGTTGTTATCCGGCGCAATTCTGTATTACTACGAGACCCAATCCAGTTAGCTTGCATGCTAGCTAGTGGCTAATGCCTCTATTGCGTTGCGAAATCCATAAGTAGATGGCAGATTTAATTTTCAAGCTCAAACAAAAAAAATAAAATAAAAGAACAACAAGATGATCAACAAAGTAGCATCCATTAGCGGTTGGTTTCACATATTCATTGGACATAAGCACAGCATTTGAGAATGGAGACAATAGCTTGATTTTTCGTGAATTTTTAAAGTCTCATTTAAAAATCACTTACATTTGGCAAGATTGTTATGCTATTCTCTGTGGTATGTCAAATTAAGAAGACGTTTATATTCCCTTTACAGGGACTTTAACGGCTAGCGAACTTTATGCCATCAAAACAGCATGTTATTGCATGTTAACATATCTAGTTAATTAGTTTGTCCCCCATCGATTGCGCTAATGTAAAGGGGTAAGGTATGGATGGGCGGCAAGGACCGTCGCTGCGGCCAACAAGAGCAAATGGACAGTGGTCCCTATGGTCCGTGGGTACACGCTTCCCGGCCTATTGACCAGCAGGATCATCTTGCAGCAGAGACAGAGCGCCGCATCGATTGTCACTCTTTTTGTTTTATTTATTTATTTTTGGGGTCTCTCAATTTTTGTGTCCTTCCTCCTCCAGCGAGTATTCATCTGGGATCTGGATGAAACAATCATCGTTTTCCATTCCTTGCTCACGGGCTCCTACGCCAACAGATACGGACGGGTGAGTGATGTTTTTAATTTTTTTTTTTAATTGTAACACCAGAAGCTGTATTATTGCATGAATAAATTTCTGCCAATCGGGGATGTTCACAAAATCTTTTCAGAATGGGAATTTTTGATACAAGAGTTTACGTTCCCACCCACATACAGTGATGAAAACACAAAATATTTTGTAATTTAGTACCGCCTGTCTTTTGAGTATGCAAGGTTCAAATTTGGTAGTGATTGGACAAAGGCTCTTGGGACAAGCTTCTCTTGTCTCTGTTAATTGCAGAAATCTACCCTAAAGTGGCCACTTCAAACCAAAATGGCAGACTCTGTCATTTCGTGCATTGATTCCTGGGCCTTTTTTTTGTGGGTTTACTTATGATGGGCACACCTACTTTCCCAAAAAAATCCAAATGGTGTGACAGAGATCTGTGATTCTGAAAAAAAAATATGAATTAGCTCATCTGTATCTATGACTCCAAAATGGCAATTTTAAACAAAATTGCAAGACTTTTTTTTCCTTTTTCTAGTCATGGACTCTTGCAACATTTTTGTAGGTCTTCTTATAATTGACAAGCCTAGAGAATTTCATTTTGCTCAATAAAACGGCTTTCAGGGGCTGAAGTCTTTTCACCCATATTATTGTTGGGGTTTTTTTTGTTTTGAAATCCATGAGTAGATGGCACATTTAAAAAGACAAAGCAGCATTCATTCATAGCGGTTGGTTTCACGTATTCATTGGATATTAGCACAACATTTGAGAATGGAGACAATGATTTGATTTTTTTGTGATTTTTGAAGCCTCGTTTTAAAATAATTTACATTTGGCAAGATTCTATTCTCTGCGGTATGTCAAATTAAGAAGTCGTTTATATTCCCTTTACAGGGACTTTAATTAAGGGTTAGCTAACTTTACGCCTGAATTTTCAAAACTGTCCATCAGTGGAAGCCAATATTATGTCTGGAAGTGATTTCTTTGGTTCTAAGATAGTTCACGACTAAAAATTCCTGACCGGAACTGGGAAATAGACGGTGGAAGTAGTTCGGCGCGTGGTAAGGAGATCTCACCGGGCAGATAATTGCTTCTTTTTTTAATAGCTCCAACAAGGCTTGGCAAGTATTTGCCCGCAGCTGTCGAAGTGGTGCGTGGCTTCCTTGGGGGGGCTCGCAACAGTTGCACAGGATGTCTCCTGACATGCTTAAGTGTGCCTTTTTCTCACCCCCAAAATGAGCACACTGTTGCTTTAATTAAGATTTTTCACATTTTTCAGGGAACAAAATCCAGAAGTAACTGGGAGTAAACTGTGAAATATGTATGCAGTAGATGGACACAAACATATTATAGCATACAGTTCTTTTCCCTGTGACTGCACAGCAGATGAAACGTTTACTTTTCCACGGTGCGCTATTTGTTATTCCATTTAAATTGCCTCTCTAAATTTAAACTTTCTAAACAAACCGTTTTCATGTTGGGGGGATAAGGCAGAATCTCATGGTTTGCTTTCGAGGTCATCCATTTTATATGGCTCCCCAAGCACATCATCCACTCATTCGTGGCGAGATCCAGCTAAAGTGCAGCGTGGCGGATTTTACGCAGAGACACAGCATCCGCACTTTTCAGACAATTACACGAGTGGCTCACTCACAAAAACATCTTTCACACCAAGGATGAAGTGGAAAAACAACCGGAGATGCTCTTTTTTTTAATTATGGTAAATGGTTTTCCTGTACGTACATAAAGGCGCTTTTAATGATAAAATGTCAAATGAATATTTGGCGGGCACATCTAGTCAAGTCAAGTACAACGTTATTGTCAAATATAGAGACAGACCTTGGTGATTCAAATATTTTTTTCAAATTGAGGCATTAAAGAAATGTGCTTATGATTCCTTGAATGAAAAGAATCATCAAAATTTGGAGATACCGCCCACGATCTTTAGCTAAAATGAGGCGCGCCCTTATCTTTGGACTGCATTATTTATAGCAAGAAAAAAAAAATGAAACCATGAAAATTATAACCCAACGCATGATATTTTCATCACAAATTCTATTTGGCCCTCGGAGGGACTTTAGAACTCGCAAAATGGCCCCTGATGGGAAAAAGCGCCGTGGTGGGAAAAGCCTGCGACGTTGCGAATCCTCCATGATTCAATGTAAACAATCAGCCGGCTAAGGAGTTAAGAATACAAGCACGCCACAAGGCACCACCTGCCCCGAGATGTCAGTGCCATCCCCCCCACCGCCACCCAACCACCTCTCACTCTTCCGAATACCCCCCCCCTTTTACATCTCCACCTCCTTTAAGCTCCTGCTCTGGCCTGCCCAATGGTGCTCCAGCTGGCTTGAGCCGTCAAAGCTTTATGGGGGCGAGCTGCCTTGATGCCAATTAAAAAGAGCTGATAAGAACAGCGCGGTGTTTATGAGAGGGGAAGGAAGGGGTGAGGAGGCGGGGGGGGGGGGGGGGGGGGGCTCACCAGCCATGAGGGGAAAGTGTGGATACTCGCCTATTTATAGTGATTACGGGGAAAAGTGTTTTGTAACGTTTTGTTTACGCCAACCAGACAGTGGATGACTTGAGCGACAAAGGTGAGCGGGTTGGCGGGTTGGCGGGGGCACTTTCTTTCCTGAAGTAGTTTATAGATGTGCCTTCCAGATAAGCTTTGAGTGAGCACACTCCACGGTTGCCATTTTTAGGGCCCTCTTGAAATCGCCTTTTAAGATTAGCCTTCCCACAAATAAACACATTTTTGGGGTGTTCAAAATGCCGGAAAAAAATCAAATATTTATTTATTTATTCATTCATTTTGTAATTCGGTGAAAAAAAAAGAAGTCCCAAACACAATCCACAGGCAGCTCACGAAGAACGGCACTTGAAACGTTAGAAAACGTCAGCTCCGTACAGCTGATGACACATGTTAAGGACAACAACACAAAAACGGCTATTTTAGTTTGAAACAACCATTTTGGGGAAATTCCAGAGCTTGCAAAAGTTTGGAGAAAAAAAAATGTGCCTGGCATCAGTTTCAGCAATCACTCGCAATTGGATGGACGTAGATGAAAATAGGAGGTGCGAAAAAGTCTCAAGTGCCCACATTCCGAAGCTGAAGAGCAAGGCAGCCATTTTGGTATGAAGAAAACATTTTGGGCACAAATTCCATTTAAAAAACGGTACCAAAAGAGTGAAGAATAAATAGTCCACCGTCACAGACACCCAAACTTTGGTCGCTCTATCTATCATAACAGGACACATGAAAAACTCTCAAAAGAAATACTGCCTCAAATTGAACAGGAAGTCGGCCATTTTGTTTTGAAGCAGTCTTTTCGTGCCAGTTTCTGGGGTCATAACTCCTCCAGTTTTTGGACTACTCGAAATTCGCACAAATGAGCACCAAATAACTGGCCATGAAAAAGTTGTGTTCCATGGGGCGTTCATCACTGCTTGGAGCTTTTCTTTTATTATTGTTTGAACAGCCAGAGTGGGAAGTAGTGAGCGGGACTGGAGCGGCTGTCACATCCTATAGAAGTTCAGATAAAACGGAGCCCTTATGGAGGCGAGAGTGTTTCCTGCTAAAGAGGCGTACATTGGAGACCTGTGGAAGTGTGTGTGTGTGTGTGTGTGTGTGTCTGAGACCACTGCTGCTTCTTGGCATAAGCCTCAGCTCGCTCTCAACACAGCATGCTAGGCTGGGAATAAAGTAAATAAACAGTGCAGGGTCGCGGGGCAGCCCTCTTTCACCCCCAAAACAAAACAGTGCCCCCATCAAATAGCCCCCGCCCCCGCCATATCAGAACAAAGGCACTGAGACGCTAAGATCTCTTGACACTTGAGGAGCAATATGTCATTTTGGGCAGTCCCCCCCCCCAAAAAAAGCCAGACGCTTGCACAGTCAAAACAACCGCTGGTTTGAAATGCCAAGTCAAAATCAAAGAAAATGGATTGAGTCGCATGTTATAGATGCAGCGTCTTGTGTTGTGGCGGTTGATGCGGTCATTTTGTGGAATCATTGCTGAAACAGGTTGTTGAGTGTAAAAGCAAGTTTCTGTCTTATTTCCTGGCACTTAGAAATGGGGTGTGAGGGCGACCAAGAAATTTCCATCCCTGTGGAGCCTTAACAGAGTTGGAATGATGCTTGTGGGCAATGCTATGAAAACATTTTCTTTCTTTTTTTTAAAGACACATAAATGGGAAAAAAAGTCTCTATGTTTTCTAATCACTTAAAAATCATAACCACAGGATAAAATCCTGATTCAAAATTCATCATCATCATCACATTCAGATTTTTGCTTTCAGTCCCGAAATTGCAAAGTGTGAACCCCTCAAATGTCTCGGCGATCTCCAAATTGTTTTATTACATGCGAAAAATCTTTTTAAAACAAAGTATCTCCAATTTTTTTTCTCCCTCCCCACAAAATTATGTACATAAAAATGTTTTGGGGCTATTTGCTAACATTTCCTGCGAGGCTTGATTTGTTTGAATTGCGCGGCGGGCCATTTGCTGACGCCCCTGTCGTATCCAAATTGACACGGCTATGAATTCAAACAGCGAGGTTCAAGCGCAAAGCTTGGCGAAGCGGTTGCGCTGTTCTCGTCTTCAGCGAAAACACAAAAACATAAGCGCTATGGGCCACGACAGCTAATCAGTAGAGAGCTCAGGTGAGTTTTCAGGTGGTTTAACAAGCTAATCCCTGCTTCTGGATCCCGCTAGGCCTGTTTTTACTCCCAAAGCAGCTGCAGACACAGATCAAAAGAATTAAAAAAAAAAAAACTCACCTTTGCAGCTTCGCCTTTGTCCGAAGCAAATCTGCAAATTAGAAATGGAAGATATCCTTAATATTTTTGTTATTATTTATCGCCAAGTCCTCTCATGTCACATGATCAACCACAATTTACAGAGAAATTGGCATTTTGGTGTCAGGAGATTTATCTTCTGAGGCATCAGCCCAGCTCTGCAAGTTTTTTTTTCTATGAACCAAAGTGTGCTAAATCGACCACCCCCAACTCGTACTTTTTTTTTTCGCTTTCGAACAACGTTTATCTCCATCTGTAGGCCGTTCCAAAGACTATTGTGCTCCTTTCTGCACCATCGTAAACGCGCCAGGACAAAACTTTCAAGTGGGCCTAATGTCTTTTTTTATGAGGACAGCCTGCTGAGAAATGATTTGAGTGGAACCGGCCTACTTTTATCCCAAATAAAAGAAGATAAAGACACATACGTACAAAAAAAAAAAATCAAATAAAATCATGATTTCTGTTTGTTTTCTTTCAGGATCCGCCGTCATCGGTATCATTAGGACTACGGATGGAAGAAATGATCTTCAATTTGGCCGACACGCATTTATTCTTCAACGACTTGGAGGTGCGTCTCTTCTTTTCTTTTTTTTCCCTTTTTTTTTTTGCCTTCTGTTTGATGATTTAGTGTTTTCCGAGAGCTATAAAGTGTGACCGCAGCGTCCATAAGAAGCAACTGCTTCATAGCGTGGAAGCCTCCTTCTCAGTTATCAGTCTCATACCGTAGACGCATTACTTTCCGAGCCCTCGAGGGACGCCATGAATTTTACATGTCAGTCGTACACAACCCCCCCAACCGTAGCGGCGCAATTTGTCAAGCTTTAGTGTTTCTGCGCCCGACTCCTTCTGTCTGTGCGTCACGCTGTGTGTTTGGTGTCGCTGTCCACCTACGCCACACGTTGCTTCCCACAACGCGCGGCGCGCAGTGAATTTCACTTCCATGTGCTTTGATGCAAAAGACGAGCCGAGCCGCAATGCTATTGTGATTGTCTGTCGTTCTGGGTGGCTAAATTATTTGATGCCTTTCCAAAATGCCATTTTGAATGCCTTCGTTTTCCTTCAGACAAGTTTAGCATGCTAGCCGTGGATCACGCGCAAACCCAGCACACATCAAACATGTACAACTCATAGCTTATATAAAAGCGCTTTAAACATACCTTGCCTTTACTTTGCAGCCTTAACAGGAGTCCGAAAGTAGATTCCGGAACAATTCGTGCCTCAGTGGAGAGGTGCCAAATGTGCCAAAAGCACGAGAGCAGTCTGTGTAGATGCCCTTAAAACAGGTTCTTCGTATTTTGAAGAAAGTGAAGACCAGTTCCTCGGCACAATTCAGAAGAGGCCGCCCCATTCGGACGAAGCTGAGACGTTAGCATAGCGAGAGACAGAAAAGTAGACATATGAGTCGGCCATACTATCATGACAATGTTGTCTGGCATTTCAAATGAGTACTGGGAAACAAGCTAAGATGTTTCAAGAGAGCAACCTGGACAGGATTGATGAGGGTGAAGAATTTTACATGTAGCCCTCCAATACTAATATGCTATCAGTTACATGCTAATGTAGCACGAGAGTGCAACCCGCGAACGTGACAAGTTTTATGAGTACGGTATATAAAATGCGCTAAAGCAGACGATAAGTATTTGACGTCATCCCCTGGAGGTGGGTGGGCACTATTTTGAATGACAATTGATCAAGTGCTAACATCCTAACTGTTGCTATGCTAACCTTAGCATGAGACCACCCTGGACGGGATTGATGAATATTACACATTTTGTGCCGTGGTTGAGTTCTGAAGTGCTAACATGCTAACAGTTATCATGCTAATACTGAGTAACTAGAACGCAACGTGGGGAGAGAAAGATATATGCAGATCCACAAGTAATTTAAATGGGGAAAAACTAAAACACCAAAGTGCTATCAGTTGATGATATTGTTATAATTCCCTTCCTGAACTAAGCCTAATGTCCGACCCATTGTTTCTTCGATATGGGACTGTTGTTCGCTGACAGTGGTCGGCCAAAGAGGAGCCAAATTTTGCCAAAGGTGTATTGATCTCTCCCCCTAAAAGCCAGCCAGGCTGAATCACATGTTAAGTGCAATGCCGAAGCAGTCGCTCTTCCTCTCCGCTGATTTACTGTACAGTCATCCGGGTTCGAATAGCCGCGGCTTAAAACGGAGTGTGAGCCTATAAATACCTCTGCCGGCAGCAGCAGCAGCAGCAGTTATGTATTTAAGCATGTGAAGAAATGCATATGGTCCATCTAATTTAGTCGGGAGCCATAAAGGGACACCCCAGAAGGCTGTGCAGGAACACAGGTGCAGAGTTTAGTGCGAGTGCGAGGGGGCCATCAAAGTCTTAACACTGCCTCGGTCGAGCCAGAACATGAAATATGGCCGTGGCAGTTGACTCAATGTTCGTACTGTATTTCCTGACATATTAATTTGACACATACATTCATTCTTTTAAACATTTTATATAATTTGTTTTCAATACATTACAGTGGTACTGGTAAATTTCTTAACTCGAAAATTTTGTAAGTAGAGACACGTTTTCCATGTAAATGCCCTAATTCGTTCCAAGCCCCCCCATATTTCAGACATAAATGTTTTCTAAAGCATTAAAATGCATTAAAATATGTAACAACTACATGTTACAATGGGATTATGCACAACTCTCATTTTTTGTGCAATAAAGTAATAAATAAACCCAAAGAATAAAGAATAAAAATGATGGTCATTTAACTTTTAAACTGCATCATCGTTTTGTTTTGTTTTGTTTTTTTGCCCTGTTTAGTTCATGTTATTTCTCCGAAGTGTTTTTTGCTTTGCGTTTGGTAAGGATCTGATCCATGGAAGTTTGCTTTTGTCGGTTTTTAACAGTCCTTCGAAAATACCTTTCATATCTTGAAATTTCTTTCGTAACAAGAGGCAATCATCGACGTTCCTAAGTAGAGGTACCACTGCATACATTTATTTTTTTACGGTGCTTAAACTCAAGGACAAGAAACAATAAAAATCCACCATTTTGTCTCCTGAGCCTCAGTTTTGAGCGGCGTAGCCAGTAAGGAAACCCCACAAGAATGAGACTTGTGAGTTTACGATAGTTCCGAAACGCTCCTTCAGCGAGCGTGTGGGAACCGGGGGCCTCTATCTCAAGCTCCCCCCCACTTGCGCTCTCCTCTCTGTGGGGTACAGGGCCGGCCGTCTCCCGCCCCCCTTCCTCCCTGTCCGGGTGAGAAAACAACTCTGACAAACTCGGGCGGCACAAAGGGGGGTTGGCTAGTGAGGTCTCTCAAGGTGGGAACATTTTCAATTAGTGGCCCGATGCCCCCTTCACGCTCCGAACCCACCCAAGCCACTTCCACACTCCGGATCGGTGGAAGCAATCCCGTGACACCGAAAGCTGCCTGCTTTTTTATAGCTCGCCGGGTTGAAGCGAGCACTCGGGCCTGTTAATGAGAGATGCTGTGAATTGCACGCTTAGCTTGTGCTACAGGCCTCCAAAGTCTCTTTGCCGCGAAACCCAGTCTATTGGTTTTAAGTCTCGCCGTAGTCGGGTTCAATCGCGCTCAATTTCGCCAGAATGCTAGCTTGATGTTGTTTTTGCTTTTGCTTGACACCTGTGCGCATGTGTGTGACTTTTTTGGGGGGGGCTGGGGGGGGGGGGGGTCTGTCCTGTTTGGGAAGACTTCCAGTTTTGCAAATTTCCTATCACTCTGACAAAATCCAGAATCTATCGTGGCTTTCAAAACAACCCCCATTATTGGTACATGAAAGGGTTCATCATTCCATCATTTTTATTTCCAACTCTTTGAAACTCATTGCATCATCGCCTCGCCAACCAAATCGAATTATAAAACCACTGAATCACACCACACTGAATCTTTCCCATCTATCAAGATTCGACTTGCTCTCGTTTGTAAAAAAAAAAAAAAAAGCATCTCACTCCACTTTTGTTTGGTACGATTGGTTAAATTATTCATTCATTCATTCATCTTCCTAACCGCTTGATCCTCACTAGGGTCGCGGGGGGTGCTGGAGCCTATCCCAGCTGTCTCCGGGCAGTAGGCGGGGGACACCCTGAATCGGTTGCCAGCCAATCGCAGGGCACACAGAAACAAACAACCATTCGCACTCACACTCACACCTAGGGACAATTTAGAGTGTTCAATCAGCCTGCCACGCATGTCTTTGGAATGTGGGAGGAAACCGGAGCACCCGGAGAAAACCCACGCAGGCCCGGGGAGAACATGCAAGCTCCACACAGGGAGGCCGGAGCTGGAATCGAACCCGGTACCTCTGCACTGTGAAGCCAACGTGCTAACCACTGGACTACCGGGCCGCCCCTGGTTAAATTAAGTCATGGCAAATAGTTCAACCATCATAACCGATTAATTTCTTATCCTGACAAGAAATAAGATTTTTCACGACCATGCCAGTATTTTGTTTGCCACCGTTTCATTTCAGCAACGACAAACTGTTTGGCTATCAGACCCAACTAATTCTTATATTGAAATGAATGGAGAGGGCAGTCAAGGGGTGACGAAATTCCTTAAGCTAGCAGTTTTCGGTGTTGATTTAAAAAAAATAATTGACAAGAAATCCAATTTGCCATCGTCATCACAGACGCAATTGATATTTGGGGTTTTTTTTGTTTTTGCTTGCCGACGTTGTTTGACTTGGGTCCTGACAAAACAATTCAACCATCATACCTGACGAGAACACAAAAATTTTGCACGCCACGTTTCCCCTCACTCCTGTGAATATTTGTCAAACCAGCATACGCCTCTGCTTTTGTTTGGCACCGTTGTTTGAATTCCGCAACTGTTCAAGCGCGGCTCGGAATGAAGTAGCTTGGAAGAACTCTCCCTTTGTTACCCCACATCCTGTGTTTGACCTCCAGGTATAATCACAGACCCCCCCCCCTACCCTCCTCCTTCACCTCCTCCAGGTCTATACCTGCGGTGGGAACTAAGAAGGGGAGGAAGACGGCGGGGATCAGTGAATGACAGCCCCTGCCGGTAGAGTGTCGGTGTCGAGAGCCTGCGAACCCGCCGATGAGCCTCTCTCACGCGGCATTAGGAATCCCGCGATGACGGCTGTTGTCCGCGACGTGATGAACCAAAAGTCATTACGCCGCGGAACCGGCGACATTTCTTCGAAAACGGCAGACAGGAAACCAGAGTGCGGGGGGGGGGATATGGGCTCAGCGATTTTGGCGCATTGGTGATTAACCTTCGCTTTGGTCTCCTCCGAGTCGCCATTCCCGGGCTATACAGGAAGAGTCGGGCCGTCATCGCTTGATTGCTTGATGACAGACAGCCGGGGAACAAAGAAGCCTTCTGAAAGCTTCCTCCCCCCCACCCAGCTGAAAAAGTTTTCAGCAAACAAGGGAAAACACAGCGTGCCACAGACAGGAGGAGAGGTTGAATGATGGCCAAATGGCATCCTGTCCTCAATTACTGTGCGTTTTGTGGGTGTTTTATCCCTTGCGCCCGCTTTTTTTGCTACGTTTCCCTCGTCGTTAGTATTCACCACATTTGACCGCCATGGTTATCCTGGTGAAATTGTTCATTGAGTAGGAAGCCATTGGCTTTATTGTTCTTCAGATAAATAACTGTTGGAGGTTATTTCTGGCAAGAATGGCATTTTGTGAAAGAAAAAAAATGGTGTCGAAAATTTTGCCCTGAAGCAAGGCTAATTTAGTAAGATGGGATTTGGTTGACATGTCTTTCATGGGGAGACCCACAAAAAAAGCCTCAGGAACTAATATCCAGAGACAAGGACTGGGTGTCAAAATGTAACTGCGCCTTGAGATTTTGGATGACTGCTACCAAAGTTTAGACACGCACATTAATTAAATGGGAGACTTCAATTGCAAGGACTTTGAGTTCACAATTTTAAGGGGCTTCACAGAAAAAAATTGCAGGGATCTTCATCCTGGTTAAAATGTACATTTTCGCGTTGTGACCCAAAAAAAAGACTCAGTTGTGTTGTGCAAATACTTTTCTTCCCAACTTCCCTTACGAATATACATTTTTGGAGACTTTCCCATATCATGTAGAGCCACAAAAAAGCTTCACGAACCCATGCCACGAGAAGCGCGCCGTTTTGGTTCGAAGCTGCCATTTCAAGGTCGACCTCCAAATCTCAAAAATCTCAAAATCTTTCAACAAATGGACGATGCTCCGTCACGAAGAATTTCACTCAGTTCATCGCCGCTTACAACTTTGATATGCACGCGGGTGCTTATGAACCGAACAGAAAAGAGTCTCTTTCTAGAGTACAGTAGGAACATCTGGTCTCGGTTAACGGTGATTGTAGCTTTTAGAGAGAGCGCGCTGTTTGCTTGGTGAGCGGGAAGAGAGAAGGGGTGGGGGGCGGGATGGATGGAAAAGAGATGTTCAAACGCTTCTGAGAAAGTCCCTCGCAATTGTCGAGGCTAGTCAGTCTCTTACGCCCAAAGACTTATGCGCTACTTTCATTTGTATTCAGGGAGGCATTATTCCTCATGCAGTGTTCTGACCATTTCACCCAGGCACCGTAAATTTCCCGGCACCGCCATTTTGGCCGCTTTCCATTTTGACCATACAGCTGTAGTTAACGGGCCTGAACCTGCATCGTCCATCCATCCATCCGTGGCTCTGCGGTGTTTACGAGGCCCTCAGAAGTGGCTCCTAATGAGTATGTGTAAGGGGTTACTGTATGACATTACTCACGGCCAAGCTCCTCCATTCGCTTCCTCCCCTCCCACCCCTGGTCCTCCCAGGGAGTCCGGTGCAGAGGTTTATGTGAGCCCCAGCAGGGAACTGTAACTGTTTTTCAGATGCCCCCCCCCCCCCCCCACCTCCAACCGCCCTTTCCTCTTTGTTCGGTCAAAGCGGGTTGATAAATGTCTCTGTTGCGGTCCTAAGCCGCCAAGCCTACGAATCATTCCCCCTTCGTAAACCTTTCATGATGTTGAAGACGTTCCTCCGAGGGTGACCTCCATGTTCCAGATCATGTCGGATCCAACCTCAAAAGACTGAACCCAACAAGCTGCGATTAGGTGGTTTGGCCCGATGAGTGGTTTGGTCATTGGGCCTGCTTCATTCGTAGCTAATTACTGAACATTTGAGGAATTCCAGTGCAAAGGGAACTGGGGGGGGGGGTCTCTAAATGGAGCCTTTATGAGGTACTTAACACCCAAGGAGTCATTGCAGTTTTTTCTAAACAAGCAAAGCTGCCTCTACCGCGAGAAAACAAAGCGAGGACACAAAGCTAGATACAAGATTTAAGTTTTATGGCGATCTCTGGTAAATAAGTATACTTCAGTGTATATATACATACATATAGAGTGCTACCTCTACTTACGAACGTCTCGTCATACAACATTTTCAAGTTACGAAATGCCTCAACACGCTTGTTACGAAAGAAATTTTAAGATACGAAAGGTAAAAATACAGTATGTGCTGCAACTCGCAGCTCCGAGTTTCCTGAACGCAATATACTCATAGCTGCTCTGCCATTGGCTACTACCAAGCATCATCCTGGCATCCCATTGACTAAGAGGGACCTCTACTTTATGCGTCTGTGTGTAGATAGATGGATATGTGTCGATGCAGCGTCCTCGTCATTCACCCCTCGGGCCATGAGGCGTTCCGATAGTTTTACCTAAATGTGAATCACTCAGAAAAATTGTTCACCAGTCGGGCAGTTAAAAGTGAAATGACCATCATATTATTTATTTGTTATTATTTATTAATTTATTGTACAATAATCATATTGTAACATGTGTTTGTTACATATTTTGTTGCAATTTTATGCTTCAGAGAGCATTTATGTCTGAATTTTGGGGGGGCTTGGAACGGATTAGGGCATTTACATGGAAAACGCGTCTCTACTTACAAATTTTCGAGTTAAGAAATTTATTGCAGAACCAATTCAGTAAGTAAAGGTACCACTGTGTGTATAGAGAGAGAGAAATGATATCTGAAGGCAGACCCCCAACTCATTGGCAAGAGCCAACCCTATCTTGTCTCCTGGCTCACCATGCATACCACCACCTGCACTTTCCGTTCCAGCAGTTTTATTAATTTATTTATTCATTCGCAAAGTCCGCACTCGAGTATAACGCTGCATCACAGCAAACTGCTAGGTGAGTTTCTCAAAAGGAGTGAAGTCGGTAGCTAAAAGCTCCATCTTGTGGACCGTGAGGCCTCCATGTGAGGTCACTTTCGGCTTTCGACCCGCTATCGGTGTTTGGGAGCCTCAAAGAGGGAAGGTAAAAGGGCCACGGGGTCAAAGTCTTTTCCTCTTTGGATCCAGGGGAAGGAGACCTTGGCGAGAGAATGGCTGCATTAGAGCGGGGGCTTGGAGACGGAGGTGGGGGTGGAGTGGGTCAAGATTTTAATTCTGTTAAAAGAACAGCTGGTTTGAGTTTCTCCTCACCTCGCGCTCCCCTTCCCCTTTCTCTGCGCAAATCCAGGGAGATGAAAAATTTGTTCAGAGGGGAACCAGTAAAATCGAAAGGGTTTACGGTCCAAAGCCCCTTACCCTTACCCTGCTCCGGCGTTAGGAATGCAATAACGTCAGCGTTTGGCCTCGCATACATTGACTTCGAACCAGGAAGTTCCACTGGCTGTTTGGGTGTCCTAACAGCCGGATGGGATTTAATTAAAAAAGCTTTGACCAAAAAAAAAAAAAACCTGGAGGGATTTTTTTCCAGACGTGAGAAATTATTATTTTTTAATCATTTTAACTCCAAACAGGTGATTCAGGGAGCCGTTTTTAATGGCTTTTGCAGGAAAAAAAATATGAGTCTGTGCTTACATATTAAACGCACGGGAACGCATGGCAAAAAAAAATAAAACAAAAAAATTAAAGGAGGCTCGAGACCTTTTAGTTGAGTGTTTTGCTGATTTCAACCTTTTCATATACTTTTGTAATTTTTTTAATTTCATTTTATTGATTCATTTTAATCACTGCTATTTCTGTTTCCCGTTATATCATCTTATTTTATTTAGTTTTAATCCGAGTGTGCCGCAGTGGGGGGCTGGATATATTTCGGGCTGTCGGGATGCCGCCATCATTTGGGGTCCTGACTCAGTGCGTGGTGGTCTCCTACCGTTTGTCTGCGTTGGGATTGCCTCTGTCCCTGCGAGTGGGCGGAATCATTGGAAAATTAATGTTATCGTATCCTGTTGCTGTGCCTTAGTCTTCATGGTCCGTTTATTTTTATTTTTTTGCCACCAATGTCACTCATTGGTTGAGCGTGGTGAGTGTGGGACGAATAAAGGATATCTTATCTTATCTTATGATGTCTTATCTTAGCGTTTATTTGATCATCATGATTACATTGAACAGCAATGATAATGGTTGCATGCTTGTAGTTTCCAGCACCCACTTTGGGACTCTTGTTTTTGTGAGCAGTGCGGCGCGTGGCATGTTTCTGTCTCTGGTTTGACCCAATGATGGTCATTTCACCAGATGAGCGCCGGGGCCAGCAGATTCTGCAAGAAGTCTGCCCTGCTGTGGGAGTGATCAAAGGCGATAATGATGGCTACTCAAAGCGCCGCTTTTATTCACTTGAAATGCGGCGCGCTAGAGTCCCGACATGATCTTGTTAGAGCTTCATCATACCAATACAATGAAGGCGACATGATTTGACTTCTTTTTTATACTTTTACAGCCACGATTCTTGATTACGACCTGCCACCTCCATTTTCACTCTGCTGGGTAATTTCCTAGCTTCGGGATTGCGTCCATACTCGAAATTTTTTGCTTCACGCTAGCACTCCCTTACATCTCTTTATAAGTGGATGGGGGGAAGGCGGGGGGCACTCACACTCGCGCTCGCCTATAAATGGAAAACTAAGAACAGATTTTCTTTCACCGCCGCTCTCCGGCAAGCCTTGAGCCGGCCGGTCGGCCGGCTGGCCGGCTTGCCCAGGGGCCTGTGATGGTGTGTGGCGCGGCAGCAATCAGAGGTCATAATTTCATTGGCGGTTAGCATCAAGTTCAATTTTTCTAGTCGGTTACATTTAGCAGAAAGTCTGGATTGCGTTATCAGTCTGGATTGCGTTACCGCTCGCCCCGGACGGACAGACGGAGCTGGAGAATGGTGGGACCTTTCCAAGAAGAGCCAAATAGAAGAGTATTAGCGCGCACGTGCGCTCGCAAATGCACGATTAGAGCCAAGGTCCCCTTTTTATACAGCCGCCTTTATTTATATACAATGCAGCGAAAGATGGCGGCTCAAGTACAAACCCGTGTTGCTGAATCTGCTTCTTTTTTTTTTTTCTCGTTTGCCTCTCTTGCCTATGACGAGGTTGGGGTTTGTTTAGACGGCGCTGGTGAGGGCACATGGGAAGAATTATGGCATGTGCTGATTCAGAAAGCTCTCGGACGAGGCCTTTCAACACCGGGGCGCCCAGCCAAATGCCAGCCAGTTTTTTTTTTTTTTTTTTAAACGGAGGTGAAAAATGACAGCGAGCACGCAAGCTCGCGCCTGGCAATTTTCTTCAATAAAGACGCCTATCCAAACACTTAAAATAGATGTGGGGGGCGTACTGAAAGGTTATGTTTTATGTTTTGTAGGAATGCGACCAGGTGCATATCGATGACGTCTCTTCGGATGACAACGGTCAAGATCTGAGGTAAATTGGTGACTCATCTGGATTGACGTTTTTAAAAAAAGAATTTAAAAAAAAATACCTACCTGCCAGGCGTCTGCCGAGGATGAGTAGTTTTACTTTAATTTACTCGTATGACTGTTCGAACTGTTTAAATCAGGGGTGTCAAACTCATTTCACTTTGTGGGCCACATACGGACTCGGTAGATGTCATGTGGGCCGAACCATGAACATTATGCCATATTGTGCTATAAATCACCAAAATATCATCTCTTTCCTTTGTTTTGGCATCAACAAGCATTGATTGGTGCTTTTATATCATTTGCTGCATTGGGTCTATCTCAGAGACAGACTGAGACTGCTGTTTTCTTCTCCGATCAAAACAATGTAGTCCTCTACTGCGATCAAAACAGTGTGCCCCCTAGCGGATAATCCACGAATTGCATTTTATTTAAAATATTCATTCAGTGTCTTTCATGCATTTTTTTTCACTTTTAAATTATCCCGCGGGCCGGATCGAACCTCCTTGGCGGCCCGCGGGCCGTATGTTTGACACACCTGGTTTAAATGCTCAAAGACCCCCCATCCGCAAAACACTTGCAGCTGAAGCGTCTGACTTCATTTTGCGATTATTTCCTACGGGAATAAATTGTGGCGCAAGTCACGAGAGGCATTGACCCACAACGTTTTGGTTTTTCTCTGTCCAACCCTCAGCACGTACAACTTTGGCGCAGACGGCTTCCACGCGGCGGCCACCAGCGCTAACCTTTGCCTGGCCACAGGTGTGCGTGGAGGCGTGGACTGGATGAGAAAGTTGGCCTTCCGCTACAGACGGGTGAAAGAAATCTACACCACTTACAAAAATAACGTCGGAGGTATTCCCCCACCACCTCCCACCCCAACACCCCTCCCTCACTAGTTGGGTACTTTTCCAAGCGGTCCAAGGCAAACAATGTTCCCGAACACTTGCAGGTCTCCTGGGGCCGGCCAAGAGAGAAGCCTGGTTGCAATTGCGAGCAGAAATTGAAGCCTTGACGGACTCCTGGTTAACACTGGCACTGAAAGCACTAACGTTAATCCACTCAAGGTAAAAGTCCGCTGAGAGCGGGAAAAGGGGGGAGGGGGGCGGGTCTGGTTCCCGGGAAATCTGGATTCTAATGCCGCAGTTTTGGGGCGGGGGGGTATGTACAGGTCAAACTGTGTGAACATCCTGGTGACCACCACGCAGCTGATCCCTGCCCTTGCGAAGGTCCTGCTCTACGGCCTGGGCATCGTCTTTCCGATTGAAAATATTTATAGCGCAACCAAAATAGGTAAAATATTGCTCTTTTTTGGCGGGGGGGGGGGGGTATTTTTGAGGAGAGTTTTGGTGGTAACAAAGAGATTCAGTGGACAGATATGATTGACGTTTACATCTCTATATGCTTGTAATGCAACTTCAAATCGTGTTTGTTGACATTCTTTTTCGGTGATAGGACCACAAAAAACATAAATGGAAAAAGGTAAATCGGGTGATAAGTAGAGACCGTACCAGCTTATTGGTGGATATTATTCCCCAAGTAGCAGACAAAACAAAAAAGTTGAAGGCATATGTTGACATGTCATCAAGTTGTACTGCTTTACTTTATTTTAATTTCGAAGGCCTTTTTGACCAAATTTCGACGCAAAAATGTTCCCCTAAAAGGCTTTTTTTCCCTGACCCAGAAAAACTCATCGTCAGATTTTCAAAATTCTTGCTCCGTTTTGCTCATTTTAGGGACCATTTTAAGAGTCATGTCGCTACACAGTTTGCTACTATTCTTTATCCTCTGCAAAAAACAAAAAAAGCTTGACATTACCGAGCATTACTGATGCGTCGTGACTTCCTGACTGTTGTGTATCTGGATTTACAGCCACTAGGTGGCCAAGGCGAGTATATCAGAAGGAGCTGCACAATGTCCAATGAATTTAAAGCCATGGAGTACGACTTCATTCTTCGCATTCTGTTTAATTATGCCATCACTGTACGTTTTTATAAATAACAATAAAAACATAGTTATATTTTCCTCTTTATAAACACAATAATATTTAGTGTTGAGGTTTGTGGGGTGAGAGAGAGAGCCTGGAACAGATTAATGGCATACTTTGAACAGAGAAAGATGATTTTTCAGTCAGCCGATTGAGTGAAGCGCCACGGTGAATGACAAGACATGGCATTTCTGTAAACTGCCACTAGGTGACAGCATCGTGCGTCTTTTGTCTTCAAAGGACGAGTAATTTGTTTGGCGGTTTGAGGGGTTCTTTTGGGAACACGTGCTACCAAGTGACGAGTCCGGGGAGATCCAGTCCAACAGATAGGATTGATATTCACCATGTGAAGGAATAGGCCTCATCAACCCGGGGATTATTTTCTCTGAGCGGGGGCCTCTCTCTGCATATGAAACCACTTCGAGACATTTATATCATTCCACAGCTCGAGCAAAAAAAAAAAAAAAAACAGCCCCCCACTCTTCCGGCAATCCTGTTTCCAATGCAAAATAAACATCATCCCCTGTGTGTCGTTTTGAGGGCTTCTTGAAAGAAATCTTACGTTCCCGTGACTCTCTCGGGGCGCCGCTCATCCTTTCATCTTTTGATTCTTCCCACACAGGTAAAGAGAGCTGCTTCGAGAGAGTCGTCCAGAGGTTCGGCAGGAAAGTTGTTTACATTGTCGTCGGGGACGGCGTGGAAGAGGAACAAGGCTCGAAAAAGGTAAAAGATCCAAAGATCGGGAAGGAGGCGGACTGGGTGTGAAAGGCTTTGAAGCAAAGCGTCGAATATCTTCACGTTTTTGTGAACCCTCAATCTGATTCCTCTTTAACATGAAAGTCGCCATTTTCTTGACCGAATTTTGTCCGCACTTCTTGCCGGACCTGCTCTCTTCTTTTCTGATGGAGGTGTACAGTCTTGGAGGTGTTTGAAACAATGTCTGCCATCTAGTGGTGAAAACTGCGAACATCTTTAATTTCTAAAAATAATTCGAGGGCCACGCTGCGGGACGGGGTGGGTCATGTGGCCCGCATGCAGCCGCCATGACTGATCTGTACTTCAGTTATTTCCAGTTGGTCTTCCAAAACTTTCAAGTCGTGGGGAAAAAAAATTAATTTGGTGTTGTATTGTAAATTTCCCCATTGCGGGACAAATAAAGGATATCTTAATCTTATGAACCACTACTTTTAGTTTTTGGTTACATCCTCAGCACTTGAGACAATGTTTCAAAATACTTAGTGACCCTTTTTTTTTTAACTTGCCCTTGGGGAATACTCTTAAAAAAAACGAATAGTAAAATTAAACGAAAACAAAGGCAAATAAGGACTAACAAACCTGCTCTCAATACGAATCGAAACTAAATTTTTTTTAAAAAGTCATAACAAAATAAAAACGAACCGTCATGAAAAATTGCAAACTGTTTTAACCCCGCCCCCGTCATCTCCTCTTGAAAACGGAGAAGCAAATATCCTCCACCACCTCATGACATCTCAGCATTTGGTATCTGAGTCGAAGAGAGAAAGTCTTTGGTGTTTAATCTGAGCTCTTTCCTCCAACATATCAGGTTTAGGGCGGTCGGGGGGTGGGGGGTGGGGGGGGGTTAGAGGGGGAGGGGTCGATGCATCATAATTATATATTCCTGCTCAGTGCCCTCAACTGTGTGAAGGGGTGTAATGCTAGACCATCCCTTTCAGCCATGTTGAAGGCCTACATAAAGGAACCTTCAATCAGGGGAGGATATTGGCTGTGTCGGCACGGGATGGAAAAAGCTCCCCCGCTTCTTTAAGTCGACTGCTTCCTGCTGCGGTGTGTTTACCAGAGGGGGGGGGGGGGGGGGGGATTCATAAGTGATAAGCTATTTCTTTCATGCCATGTATTGTACGGAAAGGTGCGTAATATGTGTGAAGTAATGTTTTTATGCTGCTATATGTTTACAGACGTCCTCTCTGGCCTCACCAGCATCGTGAGAAAAGCACTTTTGGCTAGGAGGGGGGGGGGGGGGGTGGAAGACAAACAAACCAAAAAAAGTGAATACTACTGGCCCGAGCGAATAGGGCCCAGATAGCATCTCCATACTTTTCAACTTGAAAAGCCAAGACAATTTACAAAACAAAAAAGCTTGAGAGCTTTTTAAGGGTCACTGCAGGTCCTCCTAAGCGGAACCTTGGAGAGGTTCTACTGCTGATAAAGTCCAAGGGGGGGTCGGGTGGGACAATGGAGGAGCTCGTTACTCCACCTGTGAGGAGTTCCTTTCAATTCTCCCGTGACTCGGGTTTCCCCTCCTGCTGCGTCCTCACTCGCCTTGGGAACAGCCCGCGGCCCTTTGCAGAGGGTGGGGGGGGGGGGGGGCGGTTAGTGGTGTAAAAGCTACATCTACGCGACTAAGTCATCAATTACCATATTTTGGTTTTCATGGCAGAATTGTGGACTCTCAATTTCGGATTCGGACACCTGCTTGCGAAGAGTTTCATTCGGGCCAATTTTGGGTTGATCGTTGAAAACTGGTGTGAGCCCACAAAACGGCCAGTTTTGAACCAAAATGGCCGACTTCCTGATAAATTGTGGTCGCGGCAATTTTTTTTTTTGTCCATCTTTTTTGAGAAATGGTAATCCAATATCGAGTCAAGTTGTTACACCGGTGTGGCGTTGGGTATTTTCTGTACTTTTTTTTTATCCATGTTGATGTGTTTCAGTGAGTGACCCGTGGCTTGTCGTTCCCCTTGCAGCACAACATGCCTTTTTGGAGGATTTCCAGCCACTCGGACCTCATGGCCCTCCATCACGCTCTGGACCTGGAGTACCTGTAGCAACATCTACCTGGTTTTGGCTTCTGCCTTTTCCAGATCACACTTGGGAGGGGGGAGGAAACCCAACACAATCGGCCCCTTGTGCTATGTGTGCTGTCTCATCTTCCAAGAGAAGAGGAGGACGGTCAAATGTGCTGACATCCGGTCACACTTTGTCTTAAAACTTTTTTTTTTGTTTGTTTCTTTGTTTGTTGTCGTCTTCGTCCCGAGAGGTGAATTTTACAGCCGTGCTTACTGTGAAAATGGACTGCCTGGACTTGGTTGGGGGGGGTTCACAGCCTGTGAGGCTTTCCCGGTTTTTTCGTCCCTATCACCTCCACGCTAGCGCTTCTTATTTATGAACTCCGTAAGAAGGCCAAAAAAAATACAAAGAAAAAAGAAAAAAATAAACACGTTCCTGAGGACTCTCCGGGCTTTTCTAATAATTTAAGAAAAATGACAAAAAACTTTATTTACTGAGACAATCCTGTACAGAGTTGGTTTGGGGTTTTTTTTTCTGAGCGTGTGTAAAAGTTTGTAATCACTGGACAATTCCTTCCTTATATCCATGTGCTCTCTCCAAGAGGAAGAGGGGAAAAAAATAAGGCTTTTTTTATTGAACAAAAAAAAAGCTTGCAAAAGTGTTTGTGTTCCAAGTTTGTTAAGTAAAGGAAATATGTAGATAATTGCATTTTTGTGTGCTTTGTCAAGACCAAATTTAATCCCAACAGAAACCCTGTACTGTCCTTTGTCGTGCTACGGCGGACCTGCAAGAAGAAGGGCTGCGCCGCAGTGGGAGTGGTCACAGCCAACTTCAGTAACGGCCAACCAACGTCGCTCCAGTCATTTCATTCAAATGAGGCATGCTCCTCGGAATGATTTCAAAAATATCATCTTTTGACGCCCGCTCTTGGCATATTTATAAATAAAATATATCGTGCTAGACCAGCTGTTGACTCTGGCCACGGTCGGACATGGTCTGAGCATGCCACCAATTGTCACTCCGCCAGGCACAGTCCAAAGTTCAAGGTTGGTGCACTTGCCTCACGATTGTATTCAATAATGTGCTTGAGCATGGGAAGAAAAGGTGCACTTTCCAATTATATGATAATTGCCACTTTTAAAAAATTACATAAAATGCATTTCAAACTCTTGCTATTTTTTTTCCTAATGGGGTGTTAACATTTTGAGGGACAAATTATTAGTATTATCTTATTATTATTATTATTATTATTATTATTATCTATATCAAAACAAGCTTGGAACATTAAAAAATAAATAAAATGAACCATGGAAAAACCATTTAACTATTAAATACATTGAAGCCCTTCTACATGTGAAAAACACACCCACACACACACACACACACACATGCACACACACACCCACCCCCACACACACAAAGTAATTTAAAATTACAAATTCACAGTTTAAACATGTCCCTCCAACTGAAATTTTGGACTATTCCACAAGTCACACATGCCACACTAAGTTCCATCATTCACATCCTCTGCAAGCCGTGGGAAGGCCAAATGTAAGTTTGCGCATTTATTTTTCTGTCTATTTGATTATATTTCTATAAGAAAAAAAACAAGGGGGCGCTGGGGCAAAATTATGTTTGGACATTATTTGTTGGTCTTTTATTGCCATGTTGTTTGTTGTTGTCTGGACTAGATAAGATAAAATGGTCTGTTGTTATTTTGAAGAGCGGCCGCCGCAGCCTAACTTTGAGAAATGTCAGGAGTTGGCTCATCGCTCCATGAAGCAAATAATAACTGGAGCGGGTCGAGGTCTTGACCAAACCATCAGGCCAACATGCTTATCCGATCTAGGTCAATAAAATATGCTTCTGAGTGGTTTTCAAGTGTCTCGGTATTTATAATCCAGAATTTGACATTCTGTTCATATTCATGCGGATATGGAGAAATTGCCCAAAAAATATAATATAATGTGCTTTTTATGCCCTTCTACCACTGAGATTTTTTTTGGGGGGGGGGGCAGTCATGGGTCTGGTGTATTGTCTGGTTAAAGACACTTTGCTGGCCATTCCAATCTTTCAATTTTTTTCTTTGCTTGCATTTCCTAAGTGGATTTCGATAATAATTCACATTAAATCACGATCGCAATTTTTTTAGGGTGTGTGGGGGCGGCAATTATTTTCTTTTAATCGTTCAGCCCTACTGCAGACAGTATGTATTAGTAATGTAACCTTTGTTCATCAGTTGGGTTTTACTTTACACACAAACAAAACTGGAGTTCTGTATTTTCATGGAACAGCAGGAGCTGGTTGAGGTAAGTAACATGTGGCATAAAAGCATCCACAGCGAACAACATGCAACGCAAGCCTGGATGGGGACAGCCAAAACCGAATTAAACATGGGAGTGTTTTTTTTTTAACTGCACTATGTATACAATACAGTATGTTCATTTTTTTTGGGGGGGGGGCGGGGGGGGGGTGGAATGAGAAGCGTTGGCCGGGTGAGGCAAGTGTGCCTGCCAGGTCGGGACAAAGTAGTCAGGCTGGAACAAACCGCGGGAATGCACCAGTACAATGAAGACTAATGTGCTCCATCCCACCCCCCCCCCCCCAACACTGCCGAGCCCCCCAACTTCCGAACAGCTGAAAGGTCCCAAATGACTGTCACACCGCTGATATATCTCCACAACAACGGTGGGTCAGTTTGTCTTTTTATAAGATATCCTTTATTTGTCCCACACTGGGGAAATTTACAACCTCCAGCAGCAACAATGTAGGTAGAAAGACGACAGAAGAAAAAAAAAACAACACCGTTCAATTAAGTGCAATATAAACACAAAATGGATAAATTGCAGTGCTATTTACAATTGTCTTTCACATCATTTAATTATTATTATTATTATTATTGTTATTTTTATTCAGCAGCCTGACAGCAGTTTGGTGCCATCCTGAGAAACATTGAACTGTGAAAATAGTCATAGGCAGCTTTGCGTTTGTGCAGCAAAAAGTGTTTTTTTATGTATTACTCTTGATCTTGAAAACAATTAAATAAAAGGGGGTAATACAAAATCTTGTGTTGTTCTATTTTTTTCCTTTAATGCAAAAAAAACAATTATTTGAAATAAAATAATAATAATCAGGATCTATGGAGTTGAATTCATTTGACTCCATGGATCATGATTTTTATTTTATTTTACACAACCCACAGCACAATAAGAAAATAAATAACTCATTTTGACCAACGTTGAAAGTGAAAATAGTTTTGATGGAAAGCATTGCATATGTGCAGTTAATGTTCAAGTCAAATAATAGAAAATATATTTTGTCCCTATTTAAATCTAGTCTTATATTTTGTGTAATCCTGACAAACAATTTTCAATGAAGATATAAGAAAATAATCTCAATAAATCTACAATCAAAGTAATGAACAGATTTATTTTGGGGTTTTTTTATCTATTGTTGTATATTATTATATTTTGTACAATCCTGATAAACAAATTTAGCCAAAAACAGCACTCTTTAAAGGGAAATTTTATTTTACTATTTTTTTCTTTTGATAAATGCAAAAAAGGCTGCTTTCATATGAAATTTTATATATATAGTATAGTACATATATGAGGTAAAATAAATTTTACTGGACAGCAGGTTAGAGAGCTTTTTTTAGCATTTTGAAAAAAAAAAGTTTTGTTTTTACAAATTAATCCTGATTCACTTATGTTGCCCAAAACCAAATTAGGTTTGACGTGTTTGTTTTAAATGTAATTTATTGGCGGCAATGGGCAGCACATCAACCTTAGTTCCGAGGTTGGGGATTCCAGTCTGGGCCAAGGTTATTAACTCTAGTTAATAAAAACGAACAGAATAACTCAAGGTAAAATTGAAAAAACATTGTCCATAAGGAAATAAAATAAAAACCCGGAGGGGGGAGTTACGAAAAAAGTCATACATCTTACAAAGCTTCATTCTTTTACCCTCAGATAATTGCTAAGCAGGTCTAGTGTTGGGCATTCCGACACCGGAACATCCCAGCCGCCACAAAAGCGTACTAGTACAATAAACAAGCCAAAGGTGATTTACTAGCTGGCCCAGACACTGATTTCATGCAGATTTCCTTAGCAGAGGCCTCTGACTGTGCATCACAATTGAACTTAGATTGGGTTACATACGTATCAAACCTCCCCGCGACAACACGATCTGCCACAGCTTTCTTTACGACCTATTAATAGGCCTCCTCTTTGCTGGCTAATGTGTCGCCACTCTGGTTTGGGGGGGGGGGGGAGAATTGGAATCCATAGTCGGCAGATGTTGGCCATTTGTGGCCAAAAGGGGCTGCGGACGGGATGGACGAGAATTTGCTGAGTTCCTGTATATGTTATAGGATGTGGATGACAAAACCAACAAAATGCGACTTCAAACCAGTTCATCTAGGGGCACGTAGACTAAAACTAATTATTACTGTTTTATATATTCATTTATTTTGTCTCTAAAATAGTCAAGAAGAAACGATTTCCTGAGTGCAAAAAAAAACAGTACATATTGATCTGACAAATCACAGCAAGTAGTCATTGTGAATGGTGTGAGAATAATGCATAAAACAAAACAAAAATTTGTCAGGTTTGTCAAATTCCAAAATCACAATGGTCAAGTTTCCAAATTCCAAGATCACACTGGTGGCAGATTTCCTGAATCCAAATTAATAAATCCAAGATTTATATTGGGACCAGACGTTTTTCATCCCAAACGATACCGCGTCAAACTTCGCAAATTCCAAGATCACGTTGTTGCAGACTTTCTGAATTCTACAAATCACATTGTTGCTGGATTTTCTGATTTAAAAGATGACATTGGTGCAAGATTTTCCTGCAGCCAAGCTCTCGTTGAATTTGTGCTGGAGTTTCCTCAATCCAGGTTCACACCTGTCCTGGATTTTACCCAAGATCATGTTGTTTTTGGAGTTCCCTCATTCCAAGATTATGGTGTTGCCAGGAATTTATTATATAATCCAAGAAAAACCACAAGAGGTGCTCTTCAGTTGTTCCGCCAATGCTCCCTTTTGCTGTTCAGCTGGTTGGTTCGTAATCGGACCTTAAAACTTCTTCTCAACATTCTGACTCTTGATGTGTTCCTTCATGGCTTTGGTCCCGTCCGTCACCCACCTGGGCAGGATGTCGTACGTCTTGTACGTGCGGTACTGGGAATCCATGATGTTGACACTGTCCTCGGTGGTCTTCTTGGTCACGTAGTTGAGGTACTCTTCAGAGACGCCGGTGGCCTTGAGCTCCTCCAGCCGATCCTGCTTCAGCTCCTCCAGCCACTTGTCCTTCTCCTTCCAGTTTTCTTTGGTGCGAGCGTAGTCGGTGTGCCATTTCTGGCGTTTGAGTAGGATCTGGTCCTCACGGTCCCTCACCTGGCGGGGGTTGCAAAATCCACAGGGTAGATCCAAAATTCCTAGCTTACCCCCTCTTGAAAGTTACCCAAAAATGGTCACCCCGTTTGGGATCCTACTCACCTGCTGCTTGATAAACTCCAGGTGCCTGCGGCCATCCTCCTGACGGTTCTTGTTCTTCTCATCCTCCTGGTCCAGGGCAATCTTGGTGCACTTGAGCACCCTCTCAAACTCGGCCTTCTCTCGGGAGTGCTCCACCGCCTCGCAGTGCTTCTTCCAACTCATCTGTTTGTCCCGCTCAGCCTGGATCTTGCTGTGGAGGATCCAGCGGTCCAACTTCATGATCTGCGTGTCCTGGGCCAGCTGGGTCTTTTCCCGTAAGCGCTGGTATTGCTTGTAAGCTTCCTTCTCAGATTTTTTCTTGGTCTCCGCCTCCAGTTTCATAGAGCACAGATCCTTTTGCATGATCTGATTCCTCCGATGCTGGGCAGCGTTGATTATGTCCTGTTTCTTCTGAGCCACCTCCTTCAGAGCCTCCAGTTCTCTCTCAATGGCATTCGGACCCCTGGCGTTGGCGAGGATCCTCTGGTGCTCCGGGATGCTGAGCACAACCGGATTTGCGTCTGACTCATCACGCGGCATCCTGATGTTGTACAGGAAGCCTTGGTGGCAGATCACCGTTTTCTTTTGCGGTTTCTTACATAAGGGATCCATCGTGAATAGATCTCCGGGCCACCTGATTGGTGGAATCCTTGAATTTGAGGAAGCTGAAAATCTGACGGCGTCACCTCGGCTTAACCCTTGACTCCTGCTTCCTTTGTCACCATTTGACAAAGTCAAAGGAAAATATTAGTTGCCAGCATACAACGTGCCATCGTGAGGTGGCAGATCTTTAAAGGACAGGTGACATCATAGGCTGAGGTCGCACTAGACATCGCCATTACATCACATTCACAACACAGCTTCATTACAAAGCGACAAGACTGCGCCAGCACGTGATATCACGTCTGACTCCTTGGTTGACTCAAGATGTTGACATCAGGCTGCAATCACATGGAGCTGCGCGGTAACCAAGGAAACAGCTATGTTAACCGAAATCGGAAATCAGCGTCGGCGGTGTCCGTTTCGATTAAAGTTGCTGTTTGTTTCTCAGAAACAGCCATAATACATTTCCTGGGATTATTTTCACCTATTCGGTCAAAATTGTGTCAAAAACGAAAACATTCCAATATGCATTGTTTAAACTGAAATATCAAATACATTATTCACTGTTTGCATCAATATTCATACTCAATTCGCTTTCTTAGTATGGATTTTACTTTAAAATGGCATCATTTAAAAGGAGGGCTCATTCAAGTGAGTATTATTTTCTTCCAAGATCTTATCGTTGATGGATTTAGTATGATGGTGCGGACTTTCCTAATTCTATGCTGGTTTTATTTTTTTGGTACAAAACAAGTTAACCCTATCATGCACCCTGTAACTCGATAACATAATCAGCTGTCCAGGGTAGGGTTAACGTTGACAATCATTGGATGGCCTCACATGTCAATCATAGCGGCCCCACCCACTAGTCATGATGTCACCCCGAAATGATTCCAAACCACCCAACAGTCCCACTGCGGGTGACCGGACACAAACATTCATTCATCTTCTGAACCGCTTGATCCTCACAAGGGTCGCGGGGGGTGTTGGAGCCTATCCCAGCTGTCTCCAGGCAGTAGGCAGGGGACACCCTGAATCGGTTGCCAGCCAATCGCAGGGCACACAGAGACGAACAACCAACCACGCTCACTCACACCTAGGGACAATTTAGAGTGTTCAATCAGCCTGCCACACATGTTTTTGGAATGTGGGATGAAACCGGAGCACCCGGAGAAAACCCACGCAGGCCCGGGGAGAACATGCAAACTCCACACAGGGAGGCCGGAGTTGGAATCGAACCCGGCCGGTACCTCTGCACTGTGAAGCCGACATGCTAACCACTGGACTGCCGGGCCGCCCCGGACACAAACATTTGTCTGGATTTACCCAATTTGCAACACCCCCGGGCATTGCTCCTGAACTCATTGGACAGTCTCATGTGTCAATCAAGTCAGCCCCGCTCACTAGTCATGATGTCACTCTCAAAAGATTCCGCCTCTAACTGTCGCGATTGGGGTGACTTCTGACACGGGCGCAGCCGATGAGACCAGACAAGTCTTGTCAGTTTCTCAAAGTTGTTGTTGTTCTCAATTTCCTGAGCAGCATCAAAATCAGGGAAGACTCGGTAGAGTTCAAGGATGTTGAGGGTGCAGCGACAATTTCTGTGACATCATCCACGTCTCTGATGTCTTTGCGTCTTTGACAGGATAAGTCACCGTTGTTAGCCTCCAGAGTGTTTAGCGTGTGCATTGCGCAGCCTTAGAGGCGGCACACTTTTCGTTCTGAATTTGTGATTAAGGACTGTCGGAACAAAGAACAATGACGAGCTCAAGCACAGATTCCGACTGCATTCTCAAGTGGAAGAACAGGAAGCTGGTGGAGAAACAAAATGAATTTAACAATCTGTGGACAAGCGACATCCAGGCACGGAATGAAAAACTCGAATCGCTGGAAGCCGATCAACGGGCCCTTGAGAAGAAACTGGACGCGGTCAACAAGGAGAATGTGGAATTGCTTTCACAGCAGAAAGTCTACGAAGCCAAAGTCTATCTGCTGACGCAGAAGAAGAGTATCCTGGAGAACCAGGTGAGCAACATGAAGACACTGGAAGCCAAGCTGAAGAAGAAGACCGCCGACCAGGAAGAGGCCAAGAGGAACTTGGAGGAAAAACTGGCGGAGCAGGCAGAGTATCACAATGAAAACCTCAAGAAGATGGAGATCAAGATCCAGAATCGTTTCCGCGATAAAGAACGAGCGCTGCAGGCGAAGATGGACGCACAACGCCTTGAGATGGAGAACATGGAGAAACACGTACAGGACATCAAAGACGAAAACAGCACGCTGAAGCAGGAACTCAAACATGCCGCTCAAAAATATGAAAAGGATTGCGAAGCTCACGAAAAAATAATGGCTAAGATTGAGTTTGACTACCAGGTCGACATTATGACGGCAAAAATGAAGAACAAGGTACTGACGGACCGAGTGGAGACACTGTCAACCACAGCCGAGGACAAGATCAAAGAGAATGAAGCCCTGAAGGACACGCTCAAAAGCAAGAACCTCGAAGTAGAGAAAAAGGGGACGGAACGGGGCAACATGTTGCTCCAGATCGAGGAGTTGATGGATAAGCTAAAAAGGGAGCAGAAGCGCACGGCCATGTTAACTGAGCGCGTGACGCACATGGAGAAGGAGATGGAGTCCATGTGGAACAAGTACGAAATCGAGCAGAAGGCTCACCTGTTCACCAAAAAACATTCGGGTATGATACTGCGGAAACACAGCGACCTGACTGATAGGATCAAGTTCCTGGACCACAGGATCAAGACTCAACAAGCCAGCATCCAGAAGCTGGAATCTCATTTGTCTGCCAAGTCTACCTTCATACGGAACATCAGCCTGGAAATTGAGACGTCCATGGCGCTGGTCAACGACCCCAAGAAATTCATCAAGGAAATCGCCCGCATCAAAGGAAAACTTTTCACTGACAAGGACTCCCATTTGGCCGAGATGGTCTTCCAAGCCATAGAGACACAGAAGCAAAGGTTCGACCGCTACGAGACGACCATCCGCAACCTCCGAAAGCAGCTCAAGTATAAGGAGCTGCACATGCAGCACCACATCGAGAAGCTTGAGAAGCCCCGCAGCGAACTCATCAAGATTGTCAACGAACAACGACGGGAAATGGCCAAACTCAAGACCCAGACGAACCAAGCGAATCACACACTGCGGGAAATCACTAGCTATCTTCCTAAGAAGGTCCAGTTGTGGGTCAAAGGTCGGCTCAGTGGGACGGTACCCGTGACACCGATACACTAAAACTGGCAGCGGGCAACCACTTTGCAGTGCATGTTCAACTTGTTTTTTTTTCCCCATACCAAAGATGCTCGCATTTGCAAAAATGGAACAGCAAATGTTTCTGGATGACGTGATGGTAGTAGCTCAAATGGGTACTCAAGTTTTGGGAGGGAACATTTTTGGGTGATTGCAAAAATGTTGGGTGGCACAAATTTTGGGGCATCGCAGGTTGCTGGAGGGTACACATTTTGGCCAGGGGACAGGGGGAGGTCGCTCAATATTGGTATCAACAAACTTTGGCCAGTAAAATCTTTTTAGAGAGTTTAAAAATGTGGACAGGTGATTCAAATTTTTTTTGAAGTGGCAACATTTTAGCGGCCCCAAGTTTTCAGGTTCACAAAACATTTAACATAAAACGGGGGGGGGGGGGGGGGTCACAAAACTGGACTTTACGAAACGTTGGGGTGTGCAAAATGTTGATGATCATGAAATCATTTTAGGGGACCACAAAATAGTTTTTGATTGGGCAAAATTATTGGTGTCACACTTGTTAAGGGGTCAAAAATGAATTTGAAGGGGTCACACATTTCATCACAAATTGTGGGTGGAGTCCAACATGGTTTGGCCGCACAACATATAACTAGATTCATTTGACATTGTAAAATAGCTTTGACCAATTAACACAACTCTATCCCTTTCATCATAAACTCGACAGCAGAAAAAAAAATCAAAACCAATCAAATCAGGTCTGAGTTAGCAGTGGACTTACCTTTCAAATCACACTGAGCTACTTCACTAACACCCTCCCCGCTAACCAGCCCTCAGTTGTTTAGCGTAATTCTAGCCATGTCTTGACAACTATCTACACCAGGTAGTGTTTCACTTTCCAATGTTGTACATTGGAAATGTACATGATAGCGATCCAGTTTCTGATCTGCAAGCACTCAGTCAGATTAACGTTAAGCCAAACAAAAAAGATGCTGTGTTTCCGGTAACATGAAATTTCAGCATAGGGTCGGTAGGTCAGACAAAGTTTTTTTTTAAATCTTTTTTTTCCCCATCAAAAATTTAAACTAATACCCTAAAACAAAACAAGAAAACATTGAACCCGCCGCACCGCGGCCGGCGCCGCCGCCACCTATTTAGTTTTCTCCCCGCTCTGGACTCGGGGGGCCGGGGCGCACCGCCGCCGCCGCCTCCGCCGACGTCCTCCATCCGCCCTCGGTGTTTACTCGGCCCGTTGTGTTCATCAAATAGTTTGCAGATTTTTTTCGATACATCAATGGATGCTATTTTCTTACCATTACGGTGCGAGCATGCAACTGTAACACAGAAAACGCGGTTTAAACTTGTCGCAAATCGCGGCCGCCGCCATGTTTCAATGTTGTTGACAGACGACAGGGCAAACGACGCACACGCTCAACTTGAATATCTCGAGAGTTTGCACCGATGTAAACCCTCTACATTTTTGTGTAGAGGGTTTACATCGGTTTTGAAAAAAATGCTGACCGTAAAGTTATTTTTCGACGTAGAAATTCTCAGTCGGTCAGGTTACCGGGAACACGTTTTTTTTTTTCTTCTACGCCTTAGCGAGATACCTCTATGTATATACTGTATGCACTGTAAAGCAAAATTGTCGCAATCACGTACCTGGATGTAAGACTTGATGCTTTGAGAAGAGAAGAGGCTGGAACGGATTAATGGCATTTCCATTCATTTCTGTGGGGAAAGTTGAATTGAAATATGACAGTGTTGAGTTCGGACCATGGTCATGTCCAAATTAAACTTGGCTTGATTTTTGTACTGGGATCTTTCTTGTGCTGCCCTTTTAAAATACAAAAGTGTCAAAGGTTTTCAGAGGAATGCAATAACAGTCCCTCTCCCTGGATGCTACTTTTAAGTGGAAACACTTTCTGCAGGTAGAACATGCAAAAGGTTTTTGGAAAGTTCTTTTTTTAAACGCAGTCGGGGATTTCCTCCCATGTCCCATTTAAAAGAGCAGACAAGACCGTGGGAGGGTTTCGGGCCGGACTTCAAATGGACAGAGCCTGGCGGGAGCAGGTTATCCTATCTGGTCTCACGAATTAAGCCTTTATAGTTTACATATTACTTATTATATGGAGCAGAACATAAGAAATTGAGGGTTACTTTTTCAATAATTTTAAGCCATTTCTGGAATGCCCATAACATACCACACCACAAATTCAACTTCACACAAAATTATTAGGTGGTTACTATAGCTACATATTCCAAGCTAGTAAGTTAGCCAGGATTAATGGAACATTCTGGCTGTTATAATGTTTTAAACAACCACCAGCAACTTTTTTATCTTACCAGTATCTCAATACAGTGAACTGCAACGTCTTCGCTCAGGCTTGTGCCCCCGCCCCGTATCTGATGCCCATTCCTTCCCGTCGATTAAAATCAGGCACAGGGTTTTGTTTTTGTTTTTCCTCTACTTCAATAGAGCGAAAATGTGTCCATATAGCACGTCTTCTCATTGTCCCGGGCCCCGTGAAAAGCATCACCATGAACGCTTTCACTTTTACGCAGCTGTCATTTTGCAGTGACTCGCGACACGCCACGAGTTGACCAAATTGCGCGAGAACTCGCCACCTAGCGTTAATTTAGTGGTGAATCGCGCGAGAACTCTTCCCCGGACGTTAGTTCACCTTGAATCGCGCGAGAAGTCCTCCCCGAACGTTATTTAACCTTGAATCGCGCGAGAACTCGGTTGAGAGGGTGATGACCGACGCCAAGAAATAATTTTTCTTCCTCGTGAACAAAAATGACTTCAGCATTTACACATACAGTACATACAGCACATTTGAGAATAAAGTTGTATTCAATTCAATTCATAGTCTGTATTTAGTGTTCTGGATTTTTGTCTTATCTTTATTAGTCCACGAAAATGCATATTGTTTCAGTCCCACTTGCCTCTTATTATTGGAGGTTTTTGTCTCCTGTATTCTCGTTTTCATCTGCTGAAAAGTGCGTTGACATATTTTGGTTTTGATGCTCCATTTGATGCAACAAATGTCAGCCAATGACTGGCTTTGTTGTGTTTTGTCTTTGGATTTATTCATATTTCTAGATGATGACACCAACATACAACATAAAACTTTTTGGCCTTATTTGTCATGGACGTGGTTCACTTTTGCCTGTCTTGTGCGGTTGACAGTAGATTTACGTGTATGTCTATGACCCTCTACTGTACGGTCACACTGGTTGATGCAACCAGCCCCCCCGCCCCCCTGACCCTTTTGTCCGCTGGCCTGCTTTATGATGGAAACCGATACAAACATGGTGATAGGGTTTCGGGATAAATTATTCACGCTCCTACTCCTCTAGTGCTGCCGTTTTGGGGGCTGCGCAGAACACAATAAGACATTGATTGCCATATTGGAGGATTGCAGTTTTGTAGATTTACAGGCTGCAGGGGCGCCCGTCCCATCAACCTAATGTCTCCAGCATCTGCCGGGATATAGCCTTTAATTGAAAAGAATTTGTGGAGCGAAAGTGGGGGGACGGGGGGCTCTTGGTCCGAGTCGTCCCATGAGAGCCAAGTAATAAAAAGAAAATAACTCCTCTTCTTTTTAGTGCCTATGGAAGCCATAAAGAATAACAGGACATGGTGATATAACAGCATGGCGAGTGGGTGCGGGTCTTCCAGCCAAGTGGAGCATCTGCTAAGACGGTTGCCGATCGGATTAAACGTTCTGGCCACTTTGCCTGCGGGACAACCTGACGGCGACGCTTCATAAAGCATCTCTTTGTCAGATTTATTTAGACATGAAAGATGTGTTTCTACTTTAGTGTCACCCGCTCACCGTGTACCTTCTCCCCCCCCTCCCTGTAAAACAAACGGGCCGGGCGGCAGACATCCTGGAGGCCGATAGAGGATAAGTGATGAGTCTAGCAGGACCGCGGGCAGAATAACAATGTTCACCTTTTAATGTGGTTGCACTCCACCTTTGGGAGTCTTCACAATGGACAGGGGCATGAATGAGATGTGTCTGTGGGGAGCTCCGAAGCCTCTGGCTGCAAAATTTGGGGGTTCAAAAAATTTTAAAGGGTAGCTAAACACTCAAATTTCCGAAGCAAAAACACATTTTTTTTGTGGGACACAATTTTTTGGATGTACAAAATTTTTCAGCAAAATCTTTTGGAGGCATCATAGTTGGGCGGTCACATTTTGGGTTGGGATTAACGATTTTGAAAAATTTGTTTTTTCATTTTCCCGAAAATTAATAGGATTTTTTTTTAAGGTCCTCCCCACAAACACAAGCAATAAATGAATCTATACTTTGCGATTTGAAACTGCATTCGATCACATTGCTTTATTAATCTGAAATTGATTAATTGTTCAGGCCAAATTTTGGGGTCAGCAAAATAATTTGCGAGGAGACAAAATTTGGAGGGTGTCACATTTTTTGTGGATCGTAAGTCTGGAGCGGACTCGGCACATCGGCTCCCTGAAAATGTGCGAAATGTTGCTCTGGAAGATCGGTTGAAAATTTATTAGGGGATGTGGTGAAACATTTTGGGGTGCCACTTAAACCGCATTTTGTGAATTTAATTAGTTGCGGTTGCAGCAAACAAGGTGAAGGATGTGGTCTACGAAGCACTCTTGGCATGTGACGGCTTTGCTGCTTGCTCCCACCCGGGTTCAACTACATTCTGCTGTTACAAAGAAGCAAAAAGTGCTGCGTTCGCACATTTCACACTTGGAAGTTGACAAGTACGTACACTGGATGAGGCCATCGGCCAAATTGTTTTTGGGACCCTTGGGAATCATCTCCACCCAACGCAAACAGATATAGATTCTCTACATCAACAAGAGAAAGGTGAAGCCAAAAAGCAACATCAATGGCACATCAGAGTACATGACACAAAAACATCGGGGTGGGGGGGGGGGGCACAAAATATAGGATTTCTTTTTTTTTTTCTTTATCGGTGGTCACAGCATGGGTGTTGACTTGTCAGAGTGCAAAGCTGCTGTGACAGAATGCGACACAGGATCCGGAGTAGGGGATGGAGGAGTGGGTACGGGTTGGGGCGGGGGGGTTAAGGGGAATCCCCCCCCTCCACCATAATACGGACAGCCTGAAAATAAATCCTCAATTTAATGTCGGCCGTCACACAGCTGCCAATCACAAATGACACAGCTGGTACAACCGTGTCCGGTACCCATCTTCCCTTCAGGTTGAGCTGTCAATAACTTTGGAATTCACAACACAATGGCACCCTGGTAACAGCTAACAATGGATTAGCGTGCAGCACACCAATGCACTTTTTATTTTTTAATCACCTAAGCCCGCAAAGAGCAACATGGCCCGACACGACCGAATTGGACGATTCAACAGTTTTTGCCATAACTCAATGGACATTGTGCTCATGTATTGTTTTTCGATACAGCTTGCGTGTAAGATGTTTCCAGGTTAATACCGTAATAATTTTGATGATATCTTCTTTAGTTATTAATTTATTGTTTCTTGTTGTACATGTAATATTTGCTCCATGTACAGCACTTGGTTGTTATAAAGTGCTCTATAAATACAAGTGAGTTGAGTTGAGACTGTCGATGGCATTTTGCATTGGGTGTTAGCATTAAGCTAGTAGATTGGTTTTCTTTTGTTATTCTCTTTGAGATAAGTGTTCATGTAAATTCCAACAGGCGCACCGTCGCTAGTGAATAATGAACAATTCTTTTTAAAAGAGCTTTTCAGCTATTTAGAGCCAAACACCGCTGAACTTTACAGGAAATCTAAACAAAACAAAGAGATTTGCATGTTGTGTAGTCCAAATAACCCAATAATATTGTCTGCGCGCCAGCTAGCTTAATGCTAACAAAATGGACAACAGCAGTCACAAGCTAATGCTTCGCATTGAGAGCCACATAAATGTATCCCTTTAAGCAATAGATATGTCGGCAACACCAGTCCTCAATTATACTCACAAATATGCATCCTTTATCCTCTGCGAAAAACAAGCTTGATAACAGCAACTGTGTTATGTCGCCGCCTGGTGGCCAAAGCGCACACACCAGAAAGAGCAGTACAATGAACTGAATTGAAGCATTGAATCAAAATGCATAAACTGTTGAATTCTTTACATTCTATTCAATTATGTTGCTACGCGATGCTTCTAAAAATTCAATTATCGAGTGTTATTTTTCTTAATTAAAAATAAATCAATAAATAAATAAATACTTTACGTGGGATCTTAGATTTACCAGCCAGAACATAAATAGACAATCATTCCGATTACACGACGTTGTCACTCCTGGGTGGAGCTGACTGCCTCTGATCTTAACCAGAGGAGTTTTTTTGGGGGTGTTTCGGGGAGGCCCCTGGTTCAATCACACTTAATCACACACACACACACGCGCACACACGTCTCATCAAGGTCGTAAGCGCTGCTCAGACCTGACAGGTAATGGTCCTGTGGTTTGGACACCAATCAGTCCCTGAAAATGTTTACATTTCATACATGCTGCACGTTTTTTTTGGGACACTCGGGGCTACACTATGCCACCAAATTATGCTTCTTTTTCATATAGCGCTGCATGATGTCATTATCAATCATCGCTGTTGTGCGTCGAACGCTCTCATGCTTGCAACGTTGACGTGTTTACGCTCACTATTTCCATCTGTTGTAGTCGGAACAATCAGCGGCAATGCGTGGGCAACGGTTGACCGGTCTGTGGGGGTGATGTGATGGTTCGTGGGGCGGGGGGGTAACTTGGGTTTCGTGATTGGGAGGCTGGGCTTGATTATGCCGGACTGCAGCCATGGCGAGCAGGGGGGGGGGGGGGGGTTCGGCATCGGGGGATGGTTGCTTCTCTTCAAGGCCTTCTCAAGGCCTCACACTATGTTCCGACATTAGATTTTAGGTGGTCACCAAAAAAAAAAAAACGTAATTAGAATCATTTTCTCACAAGAAGTGGGGTGTATGTGTGTGGGGAGGGGGGAACTGGAAAATCCATCATATCACACACACACAGAAAAAAAAGTAAAAAGTAACAGTGAAGTCAAATATTGCTGCATTACTTTAACATGGTTGGAGCATATTTTTAGGAAAATAAAGGGAGAAAAAAATGTTTAAACACTTTTTTGAGTTACTTGTTCAACTTTGTCCATATGCCACAAATGTGCAAGATTCAACAAAATTCAAAAACTGTCGATATCACCATTGTGGTCCATGTATAACCCGTATGCCCATTTTAGCTAATTAGATCTTATCCAAGTATCAGCAAACTTTTACACGTTCCAAAATGAAACCCTAAATAATCATTTAGATGTCAAAGGAAAACTATTACTACTGAGAAGTCAAGTTACACCCCCTGAGGACGAGCAGTGGTGGCTGGTAGTGGGCGGGTGTGGGGGGGGGGGCTGATCCTGATGACTGTGTGCATAGAAGGCGAAAGAAAGCAAAGAAACACAGGCGGGATGAAAGGCGGCGTCGCTCCCTCGTGATGTCGGCTGTGCAGACGTCGCAGGTCCCGGCCTCAGGTTTCTCCCCTCTCGGACTGGCCGGAAGCGACGTGTTTCCCCTGGCGACAAGCTCTTCCTGCAAAATAAAGAAATGATTAGAAAGATGACAGCTGGGCCAGACGACTTGAAAGCCCATGGGGAAAGGGGTATCAAGGGGGGGGGCAGGGGGTATGGCGGACAACCCGCCAACATTACGTCGGCCTCTCCGCTTTTCCTGGCTGATTTTAGGCATAGACAGGGTCATTTCATTATATATATATATATATATATATATATATATATATATATATACACAATGGGAACAGCAAGGATACTGCGCAGAACCCTCAAGCTTCCTGGCCTCTGGTAGAGGACCCGAGCTGAATGAGGGACGGACACCACCCGAGGGGTGAGATGAGGATTTTTTTTTCTGTGTGTGTGTATATATATATATATATATATATATATATATATATATATATATATATATATATATTCATTCATTCATTCATCTTCTGTACCGCTTGATCCTCACTAGGGTCGCGGGGGGTGCTGGAGCCCATCCCAGCCGTCTCCGGGCAGTAGGCGGGGGACACCCTGAATCGGTTGCCAGCCAATCGCAGGGCACACATAGACAAACAACCATCCATGCTCACACTCACACCTAGGGACAATTTAGAGTGTTCAATCAGCCTGCCATGCATATTTTTGGAATGTGGGAGGAAACCGGAGCACCCGGAGAAAACCCACGCAGGCCCGGGGAGAACATGCAAACTCCACACAGGGAGGCCGGAGCTGGAATCGAACCCGGTACCTCTGCACTGTGAAGCCGACGTGCTAACCACTGGACTACCGGGCCGCTATATATATATATATATATATATATACATTTTTTTTTCATTAAAAAAAAAAATAAAGACGGTAGTATCCTGTAACGCTTGACATTCCTCCCCGCAAATCATTTGTCCAGAGTCTACAGCCGAAGGGTTGGGGCTCCGGGGGCAGCGACCCCTGGCAATCTGACCGTGTGGCAGCCAAAACCAGCCCCCCTTACCACCACCCACCCAACACACGCTCACACACACACACACACACACACAGACGCACGCATGCAGTATGGCCTTGTGGGAGCCCCACATTCCATGGCAAAGTCCTCTAGCATTTCCTGCAGAGGACTTAAGGCGGCATTAAAAATTATATTCTGTGCTCAAGGATGGATTTTATCTCCTGTTGACAATAATACTCTCATTTAGTTGTTTTATGTCCCTTCGATAGATACTAAAGCACATAAGTGTCCATATCCTGGAGGTGGGTGGTGGGGGTGTGTGGGTGGTTTGTATATGCATCATCAGGCTAGAAAGAAGCAAACAATTAAGCTCAAAAAAGAAACGTAAATAGCCTCTGATTTACTCAGTATCGGTGAAGGAATTTGTCATGGTTCGTCACGACTGTACGACGTTGATTTTTGTGTCGATTTACAGTTTGAAACACATAAAATATAATAGGAGGAATCAGCGAATGAGAGACTAGAGTTAGCATGTTGACGTGGGATAGCACTGGCTAAGTGGCTAAACGTTAGCCACTTTGCGTGTTGAATTATTTGGCTTAATTTGTGCTCTTGTTCTTCGTGAGCTTGTTACATGTTAAATTTAGTAATTGAACGTGCAGTGAGACCTTTATTTATCCTTAACCACCCGTGGAAGGATTACATTTCATTCTAACAAGTGGTTGTATGTTATGTTGACGCTAATGTACTTTAGCACAGTGGATATAAGACACTTTTTCTTTTGGACATATTACACCGTTTCTTTTCTCTGTTGCACTCATTCCTCTTGGCTCACACTTCTGACTAGGCGAGTCTTCAGTCACGGTCCATGTGCAAAAATGATCACTTCAAAATCCCGTCGATATATCATGATTTAAAAATCCATGGTACGGTGAAACCGCAGAAAGAAAAACGCAATGTGGCGAGGAACGACTGCAAAAACGAATTGTCCGAGTCAGCTGGTTTGCGTTGGTAAACCTGTACAACCTGATTGTGTGCATCCAGTAGACAGTTGTGACCCGTCCAGGTGTCACAAGTCTGTTGCCGTGGTGATTAGTAGTGACATAGGTTAACACCTGCTCGTGCTCACTCATGAAGATTAATTTGGCTACACATGCACACACACACACACACACACACACACACACACACACACACACACACACACACACGCGCGCACGTACAAAGAGGACCCATGTCCCCTTTAATGGGCACTGATAAAAGACAGGCTCCATCTTTGGAGGAAGGTCAGCGCTGCTGCATTTAGACATTTTCGAGCAGCGCATGACTATCAAGCAAGAACGGTCCTGGCCGCATTGAGTTACAAGGCATGGCCGCTGACAGGTCGACAAATGTAGGCCTGTCCTTCCGGGCGATTGACGCAGGAGCGGATCACGAACCGTCAGTGGGACGCACTGGGATGATGGCCAGCGACATGCTTCGCGTTCTATTTGCGCTCCCAGGATCGAATGAGCAGATGTGCCGGCGACTGGATGGAATTTGACAGCTCCATCAATCTGTCACATACACCCGAAATGTTTCATTCATCCGATAACTTTACAGATTAAATGCGAGGCTGCTGATGCAATGTGCTTGGCCACACCCCCAAAAACAATGACTTGCCAATGACAACGCAGATAATTTTCTGGCGGGTCACTGTTGAATTAATTGATACATTTTATGTTTCTTTAAAGCAGAGGAAGTAACTGTTGTAAATATTGTCTCATATATGTGTAGCTGAGGGGAATGATTTTGTTGGTCAGTTTCCATAACCACAAATTAACAGGTGACTTTTTGGCAACATCAGTGTAAACAATAAACTATACTTCTTATTACTGGTAAGATAATGCTTTGTTAGCTTGCTTACGCTAAAGTTATATGACCGTTTACGTAGTCGGTTAATTACTTCAAAAGTAAAGAGGTACACTTTTTATCTGCGCCAAGTTCAACACATAAAAAAATAACAATGCTATGTCTTTGCTAGCCCATTAGCCCTAAATGTAAACATTATGCTACTGCCACTAAGCTAAAGAAGCTAGTTATGGGGCTAGTTGTGACACTTAAAAATTACAATGCTATGTCTTTGCTACCCCGTTAGCCCAAAATGTAAACATTATGCTACTGCCACTAAGCTAAAGAAGCTAGTTGTGGGGCTAGTTGTGACACTTAAAAATGACAATGCTATGTCTTTGCTAGCCCGTTAGCCCAAAATGTAAACATTATGCTACTGCCACTAAGCTAAAGAAGCTAGTTGTGACACTTAAAAATTACAATGCTATGTCTTTGCTAGCCCGTTAGCCCAAAATGTAAACATTATGCTACTGCCACTAAGTTAAAGAGGCTAGTAATGGGGCTAGTTTTGTTCAAGTGTCATCAACATTTTTTAATTGGACCTTATATACTGTGCAAGAAATAAAAAATAAACATTTTAATCCTTTAATCATGGTGGCCTGCGGCGGGATAAGGCCATTTAACTTTGGTCCTGTGCATTAATAGTTTTTAAGTGGACCTTCCCTAAACCCAAAACGCTCACATGGTACTATTTAGTTGTTCTTTTTGCTCCTAATAGTCGTTGATATGCACTATTAGAGGGTATTCACTGTGTAGTTTGTGCTTACATGAAAGCGCTGCTTTGTTTACGGGAATTGGAAATCATGAACATGCCATGGAAAGCATTGTCATCACGGTTAAGACCTGCGGGAAGAGGAAAGGATGCAGGGACGCTTAATAACAATGAACAAATCCGCGTGTACGCTTCACTGAGCGGTCAGAATGTCGGAGAGAGGAAAAGAAGCGGGCAGGGTCTAATCTGTGGCAAATCCATGGCATTGATTATCTGCCCGGGAGAATATTGTGGCTTGATCGCGTTGACGTTTTTTTTTTCTTCTTGTTTTTATGATTAAAAAGTGATTTTTGAAACAACAGGAAAGAAAATAGTGGCCCACCAAACATTCGACTGCGGTCAGCTAAAACCACGCCACATTGAACGCATCCGGCAGACTGAATAACAGGACTAAATATTTGGATTAAATCAATTTCCTTTTGTTTCTCATATTTTATACCATTGAAAAGGGGAATTTATAAGCATTTGGCTTTATAAAACTTTATTTTGTTATTTTATTGTATTATACTTTTAGCCTTGTTATGAGTTGCTTGCTTTAAGTAGCTTGCCTCAACAATCATTATAATTTTTCTATATTTTATTGTATTTTTTTTCCACAATTAGATTATATTTTTCTTTTAAAAAGGTGATTTATAGTCAACATTTTAAACCCCATTTTTAAAAATAGCATTTCAAAAAATATTTTGTTATTTATTTTTTATCAGTCATTAACTTTAAATTTCTCATTTTAATAGAAATAAAAATGTAACATTACTACTACTATGATGTGTTTCAATTTTTTTTATTTATTTTTATTTATCTGGAACCTTTTTATGGCACTTGTTTGTTTTTTTTTTGGGGGGGGGGGGTTGCCACCAACATGTTATTAATTTAACCTGTCAGTCCACTTCCTGAACTGCCCCTACTGATGTTTTGCATGATGAAAAAAAAAAAAAAAAACAGGGAAATGCCTGCTTTTGCAGGTAAGCGGGAAAAGGTCTCAGAGTCGTCACGCTATGCTACCCCAACAATGCCACATAGCAACAATGAGGCCCTCGGTGTATTGTCCAACAGGCCTGCAGGCAACAAGTATTTCTTCTACTTTTCTTGTGAATTATTGCTACCATTCATCTCTTCCAAGCTATCATGATGTACCTTTCACACAGACCAGGAAAAAGGTGTAAAGAAGGGTATAAAATAGCCAGCAGCTCAGGGATGCTTTGTTCGCCCTCACTATAGAAAAAAAAAAGGGCGGATGTGGGAATCAGCCCAAGGAGGCGACCGGGAGACAAAGTCCAAGTGACATCCAAGCATCAGCCAAACTCGTCATCAAGCATATCGCTGACAAAAAACGCCGGCGGGCTTGGTCGGGTGTGTCTTTAAAGGCTGTGACCTCAATGACTACAAGCAAGTTTTACAATTTGGAAAAATAATACAATCACGGGTTCCTCCTCCACTTCAATATTGCGATCCCGATTTAATATGCCCAATTTTTTTTTCACAACTATTTTTTTATTTAAACAAACACATGGTATAAATTAATCTATTATAATAAACACTGCTCTAGTACATGTTATGATTGACTGCATAAAGTGGCAGGTAGAGCTGCAGGAGGCCATCATGGGGGTGCCGCTCTCGCTCATCAGTCATCGTGGGGCGCTCTGCCCTTGCCGCTGCTAAAAATTGAAGCTCAAGTCGTGTCCTATTTTGGTTTGAGGCCTCAGCGCCAACCTTGCCACCCACTCCGCATGCGTACTTTCCCCTTGTCTGCTCACCCCCCTCCCCCACGAGGGGGGGGGGTGTCCGCGAATGCGGTGGCGACATAGCTGGCCAAGAAAGGCAGAAGGGACAAACATAGATGTCATTATCATCAGAGAACACACGCAAAAAAAAAAAATTGTGAACCGTAAAGATGACCCGTCACAAGAAAATTACATGGAAAGCAAAAGAAACAAGAAAAAAATGGGCAAAGGTTTGGTGAAATAAATACTCATTGCATATAAAATGACAAAAATAAGACATAATAATAATATTAAATTGTTATTGTGGGTTTTTTAAATTAAATTACATCTATTTCTGACAGTTCATTCTGCACTCTCAGGAAATTCCCCTTTAAAATGAATTTAAATTTAATTCAATTAACATTTGACAGTTTTTAAATATGCTACATAATATATAAGTCAAATAAAAATAAAAAATACTTTGAATGAAATTTAATTAGATTTTTTTTCATTTAACAATGTTTTTTTAATTATTTTTATGACCTTATATTTAATTGTGGCATCCCTCAAAATGAAATTAAATCAATCTTCATGCTCCCTGCTCCGTCCCTATTTTAGGTGAACTTAAAACGAAATAAAAATATTCATTTTTATTAGTTACCAAACAATTGGATTGAAATAAATCTACATTTTCCCCCTTTTTGCCAATTTACTATTTAGACATGTTTCGTTTATCTTTAATTAAATATTTGTTTCTGCCACTTCCGTCACACAAAATTCCACCTCAAGACTAAATGGAATGAAATGAACTGACTTCAATGTTTGAAATTGCATTTCATTCATCAACACTCTTGTAATGATTGTATGATATGACATTAACTGCTGCCCGTTCGGTTTCCCCTTGCGGTCAACTAAAAACGTAACCTCCTGACAAATCAAATGAATTGGAAAATAATCCATTGCTTCATTTTGCGCTTTCAAAATAAAATCGAACCTGCATCAAGTAACATTTGTCCTGTTTCAAAAGACGCTTTGTCTGCTTTCCAGTTGCCGGTAAACAAACAGCGCCGCGTCCACTCCACATTTACATGCTGTTCAAATCCCACGCAAATATCAACACACTCCGTGTCCTCTAATGATGCGTCTACTTTGCGTATGGCGGTGCGCAAAGATGGAATTAATCAAATAAAGCTCTGGCCTGATTGCTTGAATTTGTTTATGGCACGGGAGATAACATTGGACGTGAAACACAAATCCCCAACTACTCATCCTGAAAGGATTCCTGGCGGGCATACACGCAAATATTTGTTTATCCTTTGTGACTCCCGGTCGTGGTTCTGCATGCGTCGTTAATTGACTCGGCGTGTTGTTTATGTGTTTGCCTGCAATTTTACAAAAGATTTATACCATGTGGAGGGGCCGCAGATTCGCGCAATGGGTAAATGACAGCGCAATCTGGGATGCTTACTTTTAAATACCATGGCTAAGTTCAAAAATTCCACTTTGTTTTGACGTTGGATTTGTGTGCGGTATACTGACGAGGGGGGTGCGCCGACTTTTAACAATGTAGGGAATCTTTGATGTGGTGGAGTTGGTCAATTGGACCCTTTTTAGGCTGTGCATGATAGAGCCGGGGTGCGGCAACACTTGTCGGTTGAGCACATTTTTAGGAGAGGTTTTCTATAATGGGAATTTCCAACTAGTCGACTATTTTTAAAAAAAAATAAAAAATATATTTTTCTGTTAATCTGTGTTAAAAGCGCAGGTTCTCAAGCACCGCTTGTGGTATTTGTGTGCACGTGCCTGTGCAAGGTGCATTTATAGCACAGGTGTCAAAGTCATGGCCCGGGGGCCAGATCTGGCCCGCCACGTGATTTTATGTGGCCCGCAAAAACAAATCATCTATGTCAACTCCCATGATCCTTGCTTAAATCTGTACTGAAATCTCAAATTGCCATACGTGATAAATAACAGTGACATTTTACAATAATTTTGTTACCCTATTGATACTCATTTGAGCAACCGATTTCAACACTAGTGAACCATCATTTTTTTGTGTGTGTGTGTGTACAAGTAATAATATGATGTGCCGATTCAACATTTATCCGGTTTCAATGTCTTAACAACCCACCGAGTGAAGACATAACTCCAAAGTGGCCCGCGAAAAAAATGAGTCGACACCCCTGATTTATAGTATGAACGGCGGAAGGATAAACTAGACTGCTTGGCAGCAACTCTGTCGTGATGTGGCTAATACAGTGGAACTTTGATGAGGCTAAGATTCACAACATTTAAATGAATAGGTCCTGTTGGTGTTCATAGGTCCGTTTCCCAGAGGTATGCGATAGGGGCGAGCCAAGAGGAAGTGGGGCTCCCCCCCCCCTGAACAACAATGGTCCTCCACAGAGCTCCCGCCAAGGCCCAGCCAGTCATGAAACTCGGCGGGGATGTCATTGACCTCGAGGTTAACTCTCCTCAGGTAAGCAGCGCCAGAACTCGGACAAAAGAGCGCTTCTCTTACAGGTGGAGCAGCGCGGTGTATCCGTACTCTCCCGCATTGACAGATTTTCTAATTCACTGCGGATTCCCATAAGAGTGGGTGGCCCGGAACAACAGTGGGCCCATTCATAGTGAGCGAGACGGGGTAAGGTGGGGTGTTGGGGTGCGTAAATGAACCTGGATTAATTTAAGAATGGCTCCGGCATTTGAATAATATCAATGAATGAAAACGTCTCGGTCGGGATGTCAAGTTGCCTCGCTGATCGGCTGATAACCAAATAGGAGACGTTTTGTTTTCCCATGGATGGAAAAACCCCGTCATGAATCTGTGGCGCTCTTCTGAACAGAATGTATTCATTTCTTGTCTTTTCAAATAAAATAAATTGTCAAATTGATCCCAAATGGTCATCTAGGTGAGGTTGGGGAGGTGTTCCATTTTTTTTTAAACGTGATTATTTTTCCACAAAAGGTAAAAGATTGAATATTTGAAGATGTCCGCCAAATATCGACAATATTAGTAATGTACAGCTTTATGTGACATTATTTTAGACAGCAAAGGTTTTACCTGTTTTATTCTGCCTTCAATAAGCATGGCTAAACATGCCTATCTTACACTAAACACTGTTTTAATGTGAGATTTAGGGTACGTATGATAAAGTGGAGGTGTGCCATCTTCATCTTCACCTTCCTTTTTTTTTTTTTTTTTTTTAAATGAAGCTCCCAATGAAATGGCCATCATGTCAGGTAGGGCAGGCTTGGGAAACTCACGAGCAGGATACTTCCTCAGATTAGCCCGGCTGTTTACACAGTCCCGGGGTAATCTGGGCCACAGGGGAACATACCTGTACTGTGTCAAAGGGCCGGCTCCAGTTACACACTGGAAGCCAACGTGGAAGCACACAAGCATCCGGGGAGTGTCCATAGGGACTGGCCTGGCTCCAGGGAAGTTGGCAGTGGGCACAGGGGAAAGCGGGAGGCTCCTGTGCCAAACAAGGCTATGTGTGTGTTGTGCACCCTTCACTTCCTGTTCATTCTTCTTATTATTTTTTTAAAATATCCTTTCTGATGCTTTGACCCGTCTTGCCAATGACGCCGTTAAGGGGGGTACTGTTAATGGAAGCCGATCAGCTCATCAAAGGCATTTTGTATTGTGCGTTAGCATTAAGCTAGCAGACGTTTATATTAGCGTGACATAACATGCCTTTATTGTGCAAAGCATTTTGAGTTTGAATTTAAACCTTTTAAGGACTAAATATGCTTTATTGACTAAAGAGCTTTATTTGGGTGCTTTTGTTAGGGTAGAGTGACAGGGGATGCGCAAATTTTGCGTAACTTTTTAGCAAAACGCTGGTGCCTTGAGATACTGAACTGACTATATGAGAATAACTATACTGCCCCCGGTGGCCAAGGCGGGTGCAACAGAAGGTGCAGCGCAACAAATTGGATTGTATCATTAAATTATGATGCTCAAACTGTTTAATTCTTTACATTGTATTTGTGTTATTATTCTTACATTTTTATCAAGTATAATAGTGCTATTTTGTTTTTTTAAAACAAACGCAAAAAAAAATTGTGGCAGAGATACCAGGGTTGGGCTATTTTCATTCATTCATTTTGACAATCAAGATTATTTGTGTTACAAATGTGGTCGGAGAAAAAAATTAAAATTGTATCTCAAGGCACTACTTTTTCCTTCACAAAGTTGGCATAGCAATTTGGCCAATATTTCCAGACCAATGAGAAAGATTGTGCTGTGCCAGGTAGAAGAGTCTGGACTAAATCACGAGTGCAAAAGTGAAAATGTGGCCACCAGTGCGACTAGGCCTAATCCATTGCAGACGTATGTAGCGCACCGATGTGGGAGGGGTGAGGGGGGTCTGTGGGGGGTTCAGGTGCAAACAATTGCAGCAGCTGTCAGTGAGCTGCCGTGATCTCGTTTGATATCTTAATTGTGAGTCAATCCCAAAGCAATTCTGGCTACGTTGGGACTCGGCCCCGCTTCGCTTCCATCTGTCAGGATTCCTGAGCGTCTATATCTCTTGGATGTGTGTGTACGTGGGTCTGTGTGTAGTGTCCAGCCCGTCCCGCATTCTCGCAGGGAAATCGGCTCTGATTGCTGCCATTTCCGCTGACTTTTAACGATACGGGTCGGTTGAGGGGGAGCGGGCTAATGCTGATAATTGCCACGTTTCAAAACTACTGGACTCCCTGCACCACCCAAAGTCTGCTGGCCTCCTCCTGCCTCGTCAGTTCAGCGCTATTAGCATGAGAGCAGAGAGCGTGTCAATGTCGATTCAGCTCCACAAGCCGAAACTCTCCAGATCCCCTTTTGTAACTCGCCATGTGGTCCGGAGCTGAGTGATCGGGGATCGTGTATCCAAATGTCCATAAGCATCTACTATAGATGGGTGGAATTTGAAAATGACGATTTGTGTAGTTTTTGTCAAAATGTGGGAGAATTTAAAAACAGTTTGAAATTTTCAGAGAGTACCCCTGTCCTCCCCCCACTTTCATTTCAATTCCGCAGACGATTTTTCTCCACTTATCGCTGATTTTTGTTGTTCATTTCATGTGTAATTCCACCGTTGGCCAAGAGATGGGGTCATACTTTTGTGTTTAACGTTGTGTACATTTGAGAAATGAATGAAAACATGAAGTATTTTTCAAGATCAGCCTCCTTTTTCGCAAAGAGATTAGAAAGATATAATTGAATATCTGAATCTTTTAATCTGCGTTATAGGCTGACAGAAACTGCATAAATGCACGAGTGGAATTCTCTTTATTTGACAATCAGGTTCTACACCCTCTTTTTTGAAGTAAACTAAAACCCCGCCACAATCGTGGGTTCCAGTTTCATGGTCCTGCGATTTTTCCAGATTTTGTAGTTAACTTTATTTTGCTCTCGTTTACGTTGGGTGTAGTTCCACTATTTACCACTAGTCGCACAGCATTTAGTTTGAAAGAAGAAGAGTAAAAACAGGAAGTATTTCAGCACAGAATATTTTTAGTGAAGATGACTTCATGTCATTTTCTGTAATCCTGCTTTTTTGGTTTTGCCTACCCAAGGCTAGCTTAATTTTGTACATCTTTGCGCCTGATTTGGAACAAAATGACTTGTTTACTATAAACACAGAGGGATCATTACACTGGTTCTATTTTTCTGTTATTCATTTCTCTTTCTTTCTCTCAAAATGTGTTTAAATGTGTTTGGATCATTTAAAAAAATCACGTTTAAAAACCTTAAAAATATCACTGACATGCTAGAAAAACATGCCTATGGATTATTTGAATGTTTCTGTATTGCACATTTCACAGTGCTTGTATCTTTGCTCACAAGTTAAAGCAAAACAAATCGGCAGAACCAAAAGTAGGGTCACTTAGTCCAGGTACTCATGATTTAAAGTGGACACGGTCTCCAGAGACGCCATTATGAAGAGATAACTGTCCGGCGCCTTGACTGCTCTGACTGATTGGCCGCCACAAGGTGACTCCTGACTCCTGATTCTGCGCCCCGACTTCTCAACCCCTCGTGGTGATTTATGTGGCCCCAGGAAGACGGGGTCTATTTGAGGGCCCTGCAAGGAATGAAAGTGTTACGGGTGGGTGTCAGAGGCTGAGGGAGACACTCAAGGGAGAATTATGAGTTTTCTCAGCTGAGTGCCCGGCTTTGGTGCAGTTGGTGGGGGCAGAGGCAGACTGCTGTGTGTTGTTGGGGGGGGGGGGGGGGGGGAAGTAAAAGGGATCGGGGGTGGGGGGGTGGAGCCCGCGGGCTTGAACTCCACAGCTGAACTAGTGACCCTGACAATCCATCAGTCCTGGGGTGTGACAAGGCAGTGGGTATGTGACAGAAGGGGGAGGCGGACGTGGAGAAGCTTTGCGAAGGGTACAGGGGACCAAGGGGCTATAATGGGCCCAGGGGCACAAGGGGAGGGGGGGTGGGGGGAAATCGAGGGACGATAGGGATTTATGTTACATAAAACAAAAATGCATGTAGTGTCAAACAAACAGTCAGCTAGCTTAATGCTAATATACAATGGGAAACTCCATAGCCACACTGGCTAACAATTAGCATCTCTCTGGTGGTGTTCCTCTTCAAGCAACCTATAGCTGAACAAAAACGGTGCAACACCAATGAAGAGAGGTAATATTACAATGCTAAGGGTGTGTATTATTTGTCCTGCACGAAGAATTAATAGTACTGCCGTACTGAGAAGCCGAGACATGAGCCGAGTTGCCACTACAGTACTTTGTATTCTGTTTTATACTGTACCGCCAAGGTACACAAACCAGAACGAGTAGCACAATGTGCATTGGACTAATTATTTTGAATTCAATTTAATGACTACTTCATTTGTGTGTTTTTATGAGGTACTGTATCATTTTAAAGAGTGCTGTTTTTTCTTATTACAAATTAGTAAACATTACAAAAAAGTTTTTTGTGGAGGCATGCTAAATGCAATTATTAGGGGGAAAATAATCATATAATTGTTTGTATTGCATGAAAATGTCAGAGGTTTCCTTGGCCTATGCACCATTATTTATTGGAAATTTATCTGGGGGGGGGGTCTAGAAAATCTCCCCAAATTCCTGTTGTTCAGGATTATTTAATTTTTTGCTTGCTCTATCCAAATATTTTGCAAATTACATACCATGCATCGATATTCTGAACAGCTTATCAGTGATCTAAAACCAAAATAATAAATTGACCTTCTTGTGACATACATGTCGAAATGATTTTAAAAATGCAACTTTTGACTTTCCTCAGACACATGGACTAAAATGATATTCTTTCGACTGGACAAGTCCAACATTTTTTGCTTCTAGTGTTTCCACTCCTGTGCGATTTAAGCACAAGTCAAAGCCAGACTGCCCCCCCCCCCTCCTCCTCCCACCCACCTACCCCTCAAACCCGCACTTCCCCTGCCAGTATCTTTCAGCTGTTGCCCAAGACTCACTGTCACTTGGCTCGGCGTGGTCAGTGGGTGGACTTGATCCCAGCGTGACCGGTTCAAGTGGGGAGGTGGGGGGGTGTCAGAGAAACATTAATGGTTCACGCTGATGCTAAAACTCCAAGATGAAGCCTTGTGCTTTAGCAATGGTAAGAGTGTGAGTTTAAGCCCCACCCCTTTTTCCACAAATCCATGAGTAAGCGATCCTTTTTAAAACGCAGCTTTCCGGTGTCGGCAAGCCTCTCCATCAATATGTTCTTTTGCCCTTGTCCGGTCTGGTGCTGATATCTTTATCTTGTCATGTGACACCCCAGCCCCCTTTCCCTATCCACGCCCCAACAACACCCCCACCTCTACGAGTCACCTCTGGCTGCTTCCAACAGCGCAGATTGGCGGCCTCATAGGCCCCAGAAGCCGGCTGAAGTTGTTCAGAAATCGTAAAATGTCCTTATTTAGGGATAATTCTGTTTGGGATTTTTTTGTTGTTGTTGTTTTTGAACTGGGTAGCAGAAAAATGCATGGGAGAAAATCATTAAAAAATTGACCCAAACTGAAATATCCCCCAAAATCAGATTTCAACCCTTTCATGCACCCTGTAACCTGATAACATGATCAGCTGTGGTAACCGCTGTGCCTGAAAGGGTTAAAAAAAAATCTGAAAATTCCACACAAAAAATCCAGATTGTCCAAAAATGCCAATATACAAAAAAAACGTATCAAATAAAATAAAATAAAATTATGTTTTTTTTAGATTGGAATGATTAGAAACTGAATGATTAAAAAATTTATCTGCATAAAATCCATATCAACAGATAGTGGGGTTAAAAAAACTCCATAAAACTTGTAAATTTCCCCAGTGTGGGACAATTAAAGGATATCTTAAAACAACCCTGACATTTAAAAGAGTATTCTTTGAAAATTTGATATAAAACCGAAAATATTTAAAATAATCACAAATCCTTAAACCTTGATGATTTCCACAAAAATGGGAAAAAAAAACACCAAACACGATTTTCATTTGACACGTCGTTCGTCTAGCAGCATAATTGCACAAAACATTTTTGGGGGGGGTTTGGGGGGGGGGGGAACAAGAAAAAAACAACTTTTTGAAAACAAAACATTTTGCAAAAGATTAATATTCTCAAAATTATTTTCCTGCCTCTCTAAACCGGATGCCTTCATTAAGTTAGCGAATGTGCCTGTATGCATCCTCGTGTGCACTGTAGGTTATTGAATATGACGTCCATTAATCATCGCCATCATCAACGCTGTGTTTGTCAGTCCGGTATGTCCTGACTGGTGCCTTGCATGCTCTAAATTTAATCCCTCATCCGTCTTTTCCACCGTCTTTAATCATCTCTCTCAAATGTGTGTGTCTCTGTGTGCGTGTGCGCGTGCGCCTGTGTGAGAAAGTAACGGTGTGATTTTAATACCTGCTCAAATGTGAAATGTTGATATGTAAGCCGCAGCCGACTCAGGCTGATGACTTTCCAGTTGTGAAAATCGAGCTTATCCAAACAGAGGCAAGGCCGAGACGTTCTGGACTGACTGCAGTCTGTAAGTGTGTGTGTGTGTGTGTGTGTGTGTGTGTGTGTGTTATGCACCGCTTGTCCTGTGGAAATGATTAAATAAAAGCAATAGGCTGTCACTTCCTGTTGGTTAAAGCACTTAGTCAGTATTCAGTCAGGTCGGTTAATTTTTTTATTTATTTTTTTTTAGTTAGTCGCTCGATCGGTTGGTTGCTCAGTCACTCGATTATCCGGTTGGTTCGGGTGTCTGGCTCAGTAGTTGGTCAGTTAGTTTGTTGGTTAGTTGGTCCGTCAACCATTGAATAGGTAGTCATTTTGTCAGTCAGTTAACTCGTTCACCCCCAAAGACGTTTTTAAACGTCTTTTCAGACTTGGTTCAGAATTGGCTGCTACTGAATGAGTTAATTACTCTGTGAGTCAGTTGGTCCAGCGGTCAGAGAGACGTACAGCTACCTAGCTGGTCAGTCAGTTAATCGGTTGGTTGGTTACTCACTCACTCAGTCGTATGAATGGTTGTTCAGTTGGTTTGTTAGAATAATCCATCCATCCAGTCATTCATTTTTAACACCGTTTATGCTGAACAGAGTTGCATCCCTGCTGACTTTGGACAGAAGGCAGACTACACCCTGAATCGGTTGCCAGTCAGCCACAGGGCACATATAGAGACAAACGATCATTCACACCCACATCCACAACGTCACTGAGTGGGAAGCGATCCCACGGTGCCCGCACGCAATTCAGGCGAATGCACCACGCATGACACCATCAGTAATTCTCGTCCAAATAATACAACCCCCCCCAAAAAAAAAAAAAAATCTTGAGTTTTTTTTAAAGACCCTTTTAAATCATATGAATTCCACAATAAAACCAGAAAAAATGCCGAAACTCAATTTTCAGGACAAAACTAGAAGTGAAGGATTGCCTGCTCACGCGGACTTGTGTGCGCATGCGCGTCATGTGCTGCCTCCCATAATATTGACAGATGCACTCGGCCGTCCCTTCCTACATCAGGTGGTAACTTCCTGATTCGAAAGTGTTATCACCAACAGCTATTTAGCCACCACAACATGTCTCTTCATGCACCCCCTCATTTTTATCAGCATTTCTTCACATTCGTTTTCATTCGGACGCGTATTTCCTCCTTTTTTTCAAGCATTGTCGCGATGAAACCTCTTCGCCATGTTGAAACCCAATCATCCTTTTAGTGTCAAGAAATGGCTCACCTCCTGCGCTCTCACGGAATCTGCTGTCATGTGACCCCACCGATTGAGTGAGTGTCCCAAAAGGAAAAGCCCGGCCCATTGATCGCTCGCTGTCCCGGGCGAGACGTTAATTGTACCGCCGTGCTCCCGCTGTTTAAGCCAACCCCGTGTTTAGGAATGATTAATGAACCACCCCCGTCATTTCATAAAAGCTATGACTGTCATCCGTGGATCTGAGGAGTTTTCCAAATCTGATTTATCAAAATGGTGTGTCAAAATATTCACAAAATTACAACAAGCTTCTTGATTAAAAACGCAAACAAGACAAATTCATCGTTTCATTTTTAAGCTTTGCTAAACAAAAGCGTATCCCTTTTGTTTCATACTTTTCAAATGTTTTTTTAATAAAACCTCACTCTGCGGAAAACAATAAAAAATACATACCCCAAAATAAAGGACAGGCTGCTTTTAGACCAACAAAAGCTTCGGGTGGGCCTCTTGTCTAATGAGTGCTCGAGTGCTGATGGGTAATGAGGTGCTATCAGGTGTCTCTTTGGCCTGTGTGGCCTCAGCTCACGTCCCTGCATCACCTCATATGTGCATTAAGAGTGCCATCTACTGACACAAATTTATATATTTTTTTTTTAAATCAACTATTTTAAAACAGCAAAGAAAGTTCACCAGAACCAAAATGCTTTCACATGAAAAATTGAAGAAAAAAAAAGAATGTAGACTTTTTAAAAAATACATCTGAATGAAATTTTACCCCAAATCCCCTCCAAAATGTGCAAAAAAATCAGACAAAAAAATGAAGTTTTGAAGAAATGATTTGAAGAAAAAAATCACAATAAATTCAAAAAACATTCCTCATATGTGCACTATCTACTGGCCAGGTCTGTAATTCAAAATTGGGTTCAACTCCAAAGCGAACCACTTTTGAGGCGGATATAAACTGCATTGATATAAGCCGCAAATGGCTTTGCAGTCAACGTATTATATATATATATATATATATATATATATATATATATATATATATATATATATCTATCTATCTATATATATGACATATACTTTAACGTTCTGGTTCTTTGTAGGGAGGAAAGTCCCTTATGTGGCGACGTGACCTCAGAGGAGCCCTCGTGATGTGTGCGAGTACTCGTGGGTGCCATAAATTCAAAGACGACATCATGAAATGATCAATAATCATCCTAAGTCAAACAAGGTGTTAATAAAAGGGAGTGTTCCCCGTTGACATCCTTCCAAACAAGGCGACTCATTCATGTTTTTTTCCATGAGAGTCTGTTAGTTGTCATGCATAAAACAACATGTCCGCTCTCCCCTCAGCCTCACCTCCCACACGGCGAACCCCCTCATCAACTTCCCGCAGCATTTGTCCTCCAGCGACGGACGTCTTTGTCCCAAATTACAGTCTGCTGCGTCCGTCTCCCGAAACAAAATAAACAGCGTCTGATTTTGATGCGTTTGACCGTCTTGGCCTTGTTTGGCTTGGCCGCCATCTCCGATGTTGTGGTTTCACTGGGAAGGCTTGAGGCCTGCAGCACCCCGGGGAGATAACCTGATTATTCACCAAACTGCTTTCCACAGTCCTCATGTTAATGAGGGACTAGCGCGAGGACACGTGGTATTTCTTCAAATGGATGAGATGCTGATGTCATCAAGGCCCTTTGCCAACATCTGAGCGACCAACTGCATAACCTATTGGCCATGTGAGTGTCTGACTTACCGACGGTCTTACTGACGAAATGACCATCTACCTGACTGAACGACTGACTACAGATTGACTGAATGAATATTTGACTGACGGTGCAACCAAGCGACTCCCTGCCTAAAAAAACTGACTGACTGATGAAGTGAGAGACCGACTGCCCACTCACTAACTAACTGGCTGACTATTCGTGTTTAAATTAATAAAAAACAACCAATGGTGTGAATAACAGACTAACTAGCTAACTACCTAGCTAGAGTTGTCATGCATAAAACATGTCCGCTCTGCCCTCAGCCTCACCTCCCACACAGTTCAAACCCCCTCATCAACATCAACTAGCTAGCTAGCTATGTAGCTAGCTAGGTAACCAACTATAAAACTAACCGACTCAACAGACTGACTAGTTAAGTGGATGACTACCTGAAAACTAACGAACCAACTGGACGCCAGACTCACTGACACACTAACTCCCCAATCAACTACCCCACTGACTAGCACAATTGTCCCTCGCTAGCTTCCACCGTCCAGCTTCTAATATAAGCGAAGCAGCGATGATGTGTTTTCTTAGAACGGGGCAGACGTCGGCTGATGTCATCAATGTGCCTTATCTCGAGTCGGGATCTCAGAGTGGGTATCGTTTCCTCTCTGCCGGATTGCAGAGGGGCCTACGTTTGAACCCCACCGTCCTTTTGCCGGCGTAGCCTATTTTAAGATGATGACTCAGTCACACACTTTTGTTGCCGAGACTGAGACACAGACAGCGCAGACGTCAAGTAACATTTTACTTTTACTTTACAGTCCTTCAATAAAGGTTTTATCACTTCTAATGGGGCATTTTGGCAACATTTGACACTCCAATTACATTGCATGTATTTTGTACATCTACTGGTCACCTATTTTAATGCGCCAAGAGTGGAAGTACACCCAGAAAGTCACTTTAAGGGACCCAGGGGAGGTTTAAACTGAAGGCACATATTAAATAGTAGGTGGCTTGTTATTGTTCGACGTGAAAGTGATGTTTTTCTACGCTGTCTCGTATCGGTCTCTTATTGATTCAACATATCAGTCTGGCAAGGTGACATTTAAAGGATGTCATATAAAGAAAAGTCAAGATCTGCAGGACTGTTCTCCAGGAAATCCGAGAGGCCCGGTACAATATCGACGCAGATATTTGGAACATGTGATCACGAAAACTTGAAGGACACAGAGGAGAGCGCAGATTCACTGATCAATTAGGATGTATTCCCGACCGACCGGCTAAATGCTTAGCCAACCAACTGACTGACCAACTAAATATTTGACCGACTGCCCCGTAAATAAATCTATCAAGGCAACAGACTTTGATACATCTTTAAGAAGGACCATTCAACAAAATATTTGATTTTCTCTTGTGAAAATTGAGTTTCCTGCATTTCACAACTGAAAAAAAAAAAGTTTACACAACTTGCCTTGTATTATCCCACAACTTCAAGATCAAAATGAAAACATCTCCAAATATTGAGGGGAGCAAACAACTTGATGACTTGCTATACAATACAATACAAAACATGCTGATTTATATAGCGCTTTTACAACAGCGGCAGCTGTAACAAAGCGCTTAACAAAACAGTTAACATCAAGTAAAATAAATAAATACAACACATAACATAAAACACGGACAGTCGTGCAGTCCTAACCACTTTTCCGTCACACGCTTTGTTGTTTGAAGCAGTTTGAGATGAAAGAGGAGAGAATCAAAGTGTCCTTTAACCAGTGGATCAGAGACGTCATGCTCAAAATGTGCACACGCCGGGTACAAGCTAAGTTTCAAAGTCAACAAGAAGCTGTAGTATCCATTGACGAAAAGAGATTGGTTCAATTCTCCTGTCCCATGGAAATCCATTTCAATTCTAAGCAGCGACTCACGGTTCCAAATGCGCATCAGCACTCTGCGCCAACGAACCTCTCTCCTCATCCTCAACTTAAGCAGCCATCCACCCGCCGCACCAACGCCGACTGTCCAACAGCGCCGACATATCCACTGAACAAAACGGGGTTGTGAAAAATGTTGACCATTACAGGCGCAAAAAACACAAGCGCCCCAGGTCTGTCCAGCACCGACAGTCAATGGCGCCGACATTTCTCCCAATCAAAATCTGTGCTGGTACACGCGTGCTGCCGAGGTGTAACCACCAAGCACAGATACGTCTCCTTTGACGAATAGCGTGGCCAAAAAACGCTGAAAACAGTCCATAACAGGTCCACACGATGAAACAACAAACAACATGTGACAAAACAAAAGACAAAAACACCAAAAAAGAACAAAAAAGCCAAGGCTCTTGAAGAGCACTTGCCGAAGGCTGCCTACTCGGGCGCCTTCTTCCCATTCAATTCCTAACTGACATTGTTGCCACTAATGTCAATCCTTTACATTTTGACTATTTTCAACTTGACTGTTTTAGCCTCCCCCCCACCCCCGTCCCTCAAAAGTTTTTTTTTTTTTACACTAACTGACTCACCAACTCATTCTCTAATTGTCCAACCGATTGACTGAACAACTAGCTAGCAAACTAGCTAACTGACTGACATGGTGATGAACCAAATGTCAATGAACAGCTGATTCGCTAGGTCTCTGACTGACTTGCCAACTAACCTACTGACTCACCAAATGATTAAATAACAGCGCAATGGACTGAGCCACCAACTAACGAACGCACGGACTGACCGACTGAGCCAACCGACAAATTGACCAAGCGAATGACATCTCTGACCAACTTAGCAGACCGACCGTCCCGTTTCCCAACTACCTAAATAAACGACAAAGTAACTTTCAGACTAACTACCGACATGACCAACCACCCAAAACAACCACACCTGATTAAAAACCCCATCCTTGTGTCTCTGGCTTTTGCCCTCGGATGAGAGCTGTGTTTGTTCATGTATGTCAGCAAAAATTTGTGGCCCGTAGCAAAAGTGACTTAGGGGTGAAAGTCTGGGTCACTTTATTGCCCCGCCAAAACGCCTTGAGGGGCTGAGCGCGACACCCCCCTCCCGCGCACCCCCTCCGTCATGCCCGAAGTCAAAAACCCATTCCTCACGCTGTTGTCCGGCTCTCTGACTCCAAAATCTGTTTTATGGACAACCCCCATACCCCTCCTGTTCTGTGCAGATGGGTTAAATATGACATCAAAGCCTCTTTTAAATCCTTCACAGTACCTCTCCTGTTTCACAGCCGGCATTGAGTTCAAACCCCGCAGTTTTACAGTAGATTTAATGGATCAATGTCTGTAATCACATTAGCACCAGCTTAATGTAGAACAAATTTCACCGTGGCGAGTATCAAAGACGCCGGTCCCGAGCTCTAATCGGCCGTGGCATCTCGGGCTGCACCCAAAGATCTGTCGGCCTGCTGTGATAAGCTGCAAGAGGAGCCTGGACCCAAACTCCCCAGCACGCGCGCGCGCACACACACACACACACACACACACACACACACACACACACACGCACACACACCATCGCTATATTATTTTCATGGATGAAATTCACCCCGGAGATGCAATTGGAAAAATGCCAGCTGGGAATTTTGTGTACGGTACTTAAAAAAAAAGTACAGGGACAGTGTTTTATTTGCTGCTGTAGTATTAAATACAAATTGAATAAAGTAAAACTTGAGGGCTAAAAATGCTTGAGCTAACTTTTCCACTAGACCACACACACACACACACACATTGATATTTATACCAACAGAAAACAGAAGCCATGTTTGTTTTGGTCCAACTCCGGCACCACACAAGATGATGGATGATGTCCACTGTTGCTGTTTGTTTACACTGCAGGCGAATATGTATCAACCCCCGGCCGACTGGATGTAATGTCAAAAAATACAATTGCGTATGAGCAATGACTTCACACATGCGGAAAATGTAGTGGTGGGACACAATCAAACACATGCGTCAGGGGGGGGGCCGAAGTGGAAAGCTTGTCTTGATTAACCCAGCCAGGAGAAGCTTGGCGTGTTTTGGCCGTGGCGTCATGTCCCGCTTCCCAGAGCAGCTCGGTGGAAGCCATCCGTTCTGCTTTGTCTGCAGTTTGTCTCCTTGCGTTTTTTCGCTAATCTGTATGGCTCGCCCAATGACCCGCCCGCCTCACAGGAAGTAGCAAGTGACCGCGGCGCGGTTCTTTTTTTCTAAATGCGAGTTCGACTCGCCGCCACTTCATATTGAGTCTATGCCAATAGAGAGTCCTGATCTGAAAAGTGTTTGTAATCTGTTTTAAAGAAAGAAAATAGTCATCAAGACTACTGTGTGTACTAAAACAAAACCAAAAAAAATGTATTATTGGTCGTTTTGTGCAGAGGATAAAGAATATATGCCTGTGAGTAATTTTATATTATCTCTCGTTCTTCAAGCAATGTAACATCACCTATTGATGCTTTTCCTTAGTCTGTCTGTGGTGTTCTACTTTGGGTGTTAGCATTGGACCCAACGGAATTTTTCAAGGCTAAGTTGTTTGTGTTATACTGTATGTAGGACTTTTATGCATCATATTTTTTTTCAATAGTCATAATTCATTCATTCATTCATCTTCCGAGCCGCTTGATCCTCACTAGGGTCGCGGGGGTGCTGGAGCCCATCCCAGCTGTCTTCGGGCAGTAGGCGGGGGACACCCTGAATCGGTTGCCAGCCAATCGCAGGGCACACAGAAACGAACAACCATTCACACTCACACTCACACCTAGGGACAATTTAGAGTGTTCAATCAGCCTGCCACGCATGTTTTTGGAATGTGGGAGGAAACCGGAGCACCCGGAGAAAACCCATGCAGGCCCGGGGAGAACACGCAAACTCCACACAGGGAGGCCGGAGCTGGAATCGAACCCGGTACCTCTGCACTGTGAAGCCGACGTGCTAACCACTGGACTACCGGGCCGCCCTAATAGTCATAATTTTTTTTTCAATTATGTTACGATTTCATCATCTCTGTCTTTATCGAAGAGCAATAGCATCCATTCACGAGCCCCATCATAGAATCCAATGTATTGAACTATTTGGCGTTTTCTGTATTGACTAGTAGTTCACCCACATGATGGATCCTGGAGCAGAATTTCGACATTGTTGCGACGCTCTTGGAATAATTTCCTTTATTTACAGAACCCTGTGAACCGTGTACGACGCTCTGATCGCACACACACACACACACACACACACACAAGCCCACTGCATGCAATTACCATCAGCCCACTCTCCAATCTGTCACTGCCCCGACTCATTTGTCAGTGTGCAATGCAGCGTGATTAAAGAAACTTTAACGGTACCGTTGTATAGAAACCAAACAAGGAGGAAAAAAAATTCTGGGAACTCTCGGGGCTGAGCTCAAGCCGCTAATGCATCTAAGGTGCTGCTACATTACGGTAATTAAAGACATGCAACATTACAGGGCTTCATTAATCATGCCTTCAATGGACTTTGAAGCCTTAATGAAAAACGGCCCGCCATGCCGCGTTTATTGTGCCCGTACAAATTGTGGGGGGCACCACCCACGCCGGCAGAGCCTCTGAAATTGATTGACTGCTGCAGGATGTGAAAAAAATAGGATACAGCACCTTCAGAAAAATAAACAAGCAGAAAAAGTTGGTTGTTTGAAGAAGGAGTGATCGTCTTACTTTAAGGGGAAGAGCCAAGAGGTTCAAAAAGTAAAGAAAATGTTTCAATCAGAACTTTAAACGATTTTACTTGAAAAATCGTTTTTGATTTGATAGATAGATAGATAGATAGATAGATAGATAGATAGATAGATAGATAGATAGATAGATAGATAGATAGATAGATAGATAGATAGATAGATAGATAGATAGATAGATAGATAGATAGATAGATAGATAGATAGATAGATAGATAGATAGATAGATAGATAGATAGATAGATAGATAGATAGATAGATAGATAGATAGATAGATAGATAGATAGATAGATAGATAGATAGATAGATAGATAGATAGATAGATAGATAGATAGATTCATACTCTCACAAACTAATTGGTTCATTCCACTTTGAAAAGTACCTCGAATCATACCCCACCCCATTTATCGAGATATGTACCAAATGTGCTTTTTAAGATAAGATATCCTTTATTTGTCCCACACTGGGGAAATTTACAATTATATTGCATTGTTGGACACCCCTACTGTTCTTATCTGTCAATTTATGTTATAAGTGGCGCACCATTGAAGCAATAATGTCATTTATTTAAACTGTTGAGAATAGGGGTTGATAATTGACTTCCATGGGCATGCAGCATCTTGAACAAACTCAAGAAAAGATCTGAGCCAAACGGAGCTGACTGAGATGGATTTTCGTGTCTTTCTCATTTCAACCCCCCTCCACCCCCCAACCCCATCCTCCTGAAATCAGGTCCTTCTGGAGGCGCATTAGGGCAAGATGAGAGCCGGAGATTAGCAGCTATTACCGTGCCAGAAATTATGCATTACCACTTTTCCCGACTCGCCTTTTCGGGGTCATGCTTCACTCCACGGGTTCCATGTCACTGCCGCTAACTATTCAGGTGAGTCACACAGGCAAAATTGTTCCAAAAAGATCCCCCCCCCCCCACTCCCCCCGATAAAAGCACTTTTGGCAGGTTTACACGGTTCCATTAATTCTGGACAAAAGGAGTAAGAGGGAGTTGATGATCCATCCTTTAAAGGGATGACGTCATTTTGTATCTCCTTATATGAGCAACGTTTGGTGATTCCTCTAATCACTATCTTGGAATCGCTGTGTTTGAAACAAAACAAAAACAAAACAGCAATGTTAACTAACAACGCAAAACTGGGTGGATGTCACGAGAGGAGACAAAGTAGTCTCAAGGACCTCGTTCTGAAAACTGAACACAAAGGTGGCCATTGTGTTTTAAAGTAGGGTTCGAATGATACGGATTTTCGGGGAGGCCAATGCCAATTCCAATATTAGACAGAATAATATTCCTGTGACCGATTCCACTGCTGATAAATTTTAAGAAATATACAAAGAAACGTCTTTGTTTTTGTTCTTTTGATGTTTCCAACAATTAGGATATGAATGACAGGCAGAACATTTGACTGTTCTACAATATTTTGACCAACTGTGTTTGTTTAACTTTACAGCAGGGAGAAAAAAATCACTATTGCGAAGATTGTTGGCTCGCTTGTGAGTCAAATAAGCCTCCAAGACGATAACAAAGACATTACTGCCATCTATTGTCCAGCAGGTGAATTGCAGCTCGCGTGACACGTGGAAACGTAGTGTGCCTTACGTAAAAGGACCGTCTTCAGTGACGTCACATTACAGTATAAGCTCGTCAAGCAGCACTTAATTTCAGGAGCATTTAAAACCCTCAAGTATGCCTTTCCAGCAGCTCCTATATTTTGTTGCTCTACTTCTTCCTTTCATAACTTTGCTGCTGTGAATTGGGACTTTCTCCATTGCGAGACTAATAAAGATTTTCTTTCTTTCTTTCACAATTAAGAGCAGGAAACTAAATATATATATATCTTATCAAAAATAAAAAGATGATTTAAAAATACTAAATAAAATGCCACCCGAATTACGCTGTGTGATCTTAAACAAGTCTGTCCAATAAATTGCGCAATGTCGCAGTTTCATATAAGACACCAAAACAAACTATCCTTTGAAAATAAAGTAAACAGATCATTTGCATTTTGAGAATCGGCTACTCAACAACAAATACCTGACGATGTTGAGCAGCTGAGATTGAACAAACTTTAGTGCACAAAGGTGACTACAATGCGCCATTATTTATAAATAGCAGGTGAGAAGATTTATTTGATATATTTTTGTAGCTTTGTGATTTTATTTCGTTACCATTAGTTTAATACTAACGAAATAAAATGACAAAGCTACAAAAGTGTATCAAATTTTTGTTTTGTCATTTTATTTCGTTGCCATTAATATAATACTAACGAAATAAAATGACAAGAAGAAATGTAAAATAAAATTCATTTACTCACCAATGTAGTGCCTGTTCACTGAGCGGCACATATACGCGAGTGTCCCCAAACATTTTTAAACGCACCGTAGTTTGTAAGTGTCCAGCCGTGCTCTGATGTTTTCTTGCTGCCTTGGAAAAACAAATTAGTAAATCCAGTGTGGCTCCAAACACCAAATCGGTCCGTTGCAAGCAATAGGCATTCCCAGCAGTACAATTTGCAGCGTTTCTGAGAGGCTGTGAGCCACGGGTACCGTTCATAATTGCTCGTCTGAAAATGACGGACAAACCCATCTCCTTGCTGGGACAGGCTAGCTAGGGCAGGAGTTGTGCAACCTCTTCGCACAATATCCAGCTTTTCGTGGAAGGACCATCTTGAAAATTGCGTGGAAAGTAGTTCAGCAACCAGAACAACGTCTTCTTCTTCGGATGTTTTGGGTTAAAATGTCGAGATAGCGCCCTCTAGCAGGCGCTAATCCAATCACCGAATGCGCACATCCAGTCTCGACGTGAGCATTCTGGCTGGCCCCGGTGCGCAGACTCGTGATCTGATTGGCTATTGCAACCTGACTGCGCCCGTTCATTTACAGTGCACAGAGGCCTGAAGGGAGTTCAATAAACCTGGCAACACATGCTAGCTGAAATATGATTGGTTAAAAACTCTACCATAATAAATAAGTTATTTATCGAGCGAGTTATTTTACAATACAATACAATACATGCTGATTTATATAGCGCTTTCACAACAGCGGCAGCTGTAACAAAGCGCTTAACAAAACAGTTAACATCAAGTAAAACAATAAACACAACACATAACATAAAAGACAGACAGTCATGCAGGCATAACCACTTTTCCTTCTCACGCTTTGTTGTTTGAAGCAGTTTGAGATGAAAGAGGAGAGAATCAAAGTTTCCTTTAACCAGTGGATCAGAGACGTCATGCTCAAAATGTGCACACGTCAGCTACAAGCTAAGTTTCAAAGTCAACAAGAAGCTGTAGTATCCATTGACGAAAAGAGATTGGTTCAATTCTCCTGTCCCATGGAAATCCATTTCAATTCTAAGCGGCGACTCACGGTTCCAAATGCGCATCAGCGCTCTGCGCCAACGCTCCACTCTCCTCATCCTCAACTTCAGCAGCCATCCATTCAGCCGCACCAACGCCGGCTGTCCAACAGCGTCGACATAGCCACTGAACAAAATGGGGTTGTGAAAAATGCTGCCCATTACTGGCGCAAAAAAACACAAGCGCCCCAGGTCTGTCCAGCACCGACAGTCAATGGCGCCGACATTCCTCCCAACCAAAATCTGTGCTGGTACAGGCGTGCTGCCGAGAAGGCGCAGCCACCAAGCACAGATGCTTCTCCTTTGACGAATGTCGTGGCCAAAAAACGCTGAAAACAGTCCATATCAGGTCCGCACAATGAAACAACAAACAACATGTGACAAAACAAAAGACAAAAACACCAAAAAAGAACAAAAAAGCAAGGCTCTTAAATAACGTTGAAAGCCACTCGACTAAGTGCAAATAATATGACGTAAAGAATACAGAGAATAATTTTGTTTACATATTTATGAAAATAAAATAACATGAATTAAATTTATGTTATTGTGTGAATGTTTAGGCCAGCAGAGAAGGTCTTGCTGGCCCTGAGGGTCCGTCACTGCGTAAGAGAATTGAGTAACACACATACTTATCATAATATCTCGTATTTTATTGCACTTGACTCAATTTTACGATCAATCTCTACTTTCAGTCTCTTGTGTTGGAACAGCGTGGTCAGGAGAGAACAAATGAGTAGAGCAGATAAATAAAAATTACAATAGAATAAATATGGAATTTACATCTATGTATATATCTATATATGTATATTTATTTACATATCTACAATATGTATATGTTTATGTAGTACGTAGAGTATTGTTTGTGTGTGTGTGTGCATAGAAAAACACAACTTGTACTGTAATCGTGGCAAAAAAGGAAAGGAAATGTCAAGTTTTGCGTTTCATACCCACTATCTTTGTGAGGTGTTATTTTCATCAAACATGCCATCTTCGTGGAGTGTCTTTTTTCTTCTTTTTCTTTTTCTTTTTCAACGAAATGACTCAACAACCCAAGAACAGTCCAGTTGCCACAATTCAAATGTTGCCGATTTCCATTCAAGCACGTGTGCCATTTTGGGTGTCAGCCATGTTTGTGGAATGCCATCACCGACGTATAGTGTCGGCCATCTTGATTAACTTTCCATCAAGGTTGCAGGAAGTTGTTCATCCTGCCTGTTTCCTCTGTTTGCTTTCCACTTCCGTCCACTTCGTCGGCTTGCCGCCTCTCCTCCCTCGGATGCAGAAGGTGGTAATATAACACCAGGAAGACCAATCCCAGAATGGAGGTGCCAAAAATTACCCCACTGATCACGAAGAAAAACGTTTCTGCCCGCACCTCCGGATTCAACAACGCCAAAAGTAACGGCGACGTCATGTTAATAAGCGAATAGAGGAAATAATACACAGTCATTGCTATCCGGGTGTCTTGTCCTTTGACGTTAAAAAAGGTGAAAGTCAGGATGAAACCAACCACGGTGCGGTAGACAAACTCATGTCTTCTGGTGGAGCAGAAGTTGGTGCCAAGGACATGTGACCACATTGTCCCCAGTAGCCACAAAATAGCCACCAAGGCGATGACACAGTAGGGGGTGAGTATCAGAAGGAGGCTGTAGCCCAGGATGTGGCTGCTAATGGTGCAGAGTTTATAGAGGAGGTAAATGAGGGTGGGTAAGCCGGAAGGCATCTGCTGGATGTGGGGGAGTGACCGGCGTAGACATCGGCGGTAGTCCACCAGGGCCCAGACGATGTTCAAACAGGAGAAGACCATAGAAAAACCTGGAGGGCAGCACACAGGACAGACTGATGAGACTGAGTTGTAAATTTCAGATTAGATGAGAGTGCTGCTCGTAATGTTGCAATCATGTACGGATGAACTAAGACCCAAGATTTTGAAGTGTCAAGACTTAGGCGGGGGCGATGTGAAACAAAGTGAAAAACCAAATTGAAAATAAGACTTTGAGGAGTTGAGACCGAGTCTAGTCCAAGATATGGGTTCAGACCAAAGCTTTGAGTTTAGACAGAGTCCTTCAGCCGGACTGCGGCAACCTAAGGCTTAGTCAAGAACAAGATTCTAAGGACTTGACATCAGGATCTCATCCATACTCATGATGTTTTGAGAGCAAGACGAGACAAAGAATCTGATGGGCTGAGACTTAAATGAGACCAGATGAGTCTTTGAGAAGGTCAGACCGAGTCAATGTTAGGAAACCATCTCTGAAACCTACACTGCAGGATTGCGACTTCGCCTTGGTCTTGCGCCGTGTAGATCTGGACCAGCAATTGAGGGGCACTCTCCAAAAATGCCTCAAATAGTTTGAGCATGCTCAGGTCGGTGGCTTGGCAAAACAGGCGGTGGTGCGCTTCCCTTTTCTCTTCCTGGTTAAGGGAAGCAGTCAAGTTCCAGACCACTTTGAAGCCACTTTTGAGTAGGTGGTAGTACCTAAAAAAACAGGGTCAATACAGTAAGAAGAGTTCAAATCCATATTTTCTGCTGATAAAAATCTGCATACTTCGAGATACATCTCCAATTAATTTAACATATTTGTAGCAGCAGAACTGAATGCTAGAAAATATCTGAACCGATAGAGCCCTCGGGGTGGTGGAGGGACAACTAAAACCACAATAAAGTCCAGTCTGTACGGACTAGATTCGGGGTCCAGGAAGTTGTAAGGGTTACGCCCTGCGTATTGCTACGGTGATATTGAAGTTTAATGCGTGTTTACTTGATGAATACAATGGCAGGTATGTTTCCATAGTGAGAAAAAATGCATTCTCAATGTGGTTCGACCAGTTTATGTAATATCTAGAATACCTGACGAGGAGGTACAAAGTACAACGAGACACTCCCTGTGTTCTCAGGCACTGTTGCACTTTCTTTTTCTCCTCACCGGTGTCGCACCTTACCTTAGGAAAATACCCGCGCCGCACAGGTGGAAGACGACAAGTTTGCACCTCGACATTCCCAATACGATGGCTTGCCCTCGGGGGTTCATCGAAACGTCTTCGAGGTCATCCTCGTACCAGACGTGACTGAAAATCTGAGTCACCAGCAACCCGGACAGGACGAAGGAGAACGTCAACGCTGAGCATATGTATCGTCCGTCCAGGAGGTATTTTATGGACAATCCGACGTCTGTCCAGATGTCCCCGACGTAAAGGAGAAGTCCGACAAGTGTTAGAAGCCATCGCAGTTTGGTGTACCGAATGTCTGGTTGGTCTGCAAGAGGCATCGGATCTGACAATTTTGTGGATAGCAGTTCAGACGCGTTGCCATCCATTCATCAAAAGTGGAAGTCCGAGACAGAATCCACCTCGTCCTCTTCATCGGAATGTGTGACCAGCTCCACCTTTACAGTGAAGCGTTTCAATGTTGTGACTGTCCCGTGCACGTGCAGCACTTTGACTCGTTAACGAGGATGTGATGTCATCACCAGTTATGGGAAGAAACAAAGTTCAAATAAGGAATTCGGGCATCTGGATTTTTCTCGGGTATTTATTTGTCCTGACAGTGTTTTACTTTTGCACCTTACATTTGAAAACAAATTAGTTTCAGTGTTCTTTGACACAATGGAAATGTCACTTTTCAAACTTCACGGATGATAGGATGTAAAAAAGACAAAAATAGAGACAACCGTGGTTGGGATCTTGATTTGTGAAATGAGGTTTTAAGGACTTGTAAGGCAGAATAAAAAAGCAGTTAGAGCGGCGATGAGGAGGAATGTGAACCTAGAGAGCATTAACGACGATAGTTGTCTTTTCGGGTTTCCATACTTTTGAGTATTTCGTTTTCTGATGACTCTTTCCTTTTTCTCCCTACATTTGAAAACATACTTGCGCTTTCTGCAGACTAGGCGTGTCAGATAAAGCAAATGAATAAAGTTGACAGGCGTGGGTGTTTTATTGGCCTCTTCCACATGGGTGGACCCGGGTTGATCTGTTTTTAGGGTGTCGACTGCATTGTTTATGGGAGTGGCATTTGCAGAAAGTGTCTTATTACTGACAAAGGATAAACCCTAAAAAAAATCTAACTTTTTTTTTTAATCATTGGCCGTCGCATAATCAGTCACATTCATGCTGTCACGTTGCAAAGTGGTGGTGGACCCCAAAAAGCAGGCAGGAGGGAGGAGCGGGGTGTATTTGAAGAATTGTATTTAAAACAAAGAAAACTAAATCCAAAACACACAAAGTCTATTAAACAAAAACCATGACTAAATCTAAAACGAGAGCAAACAACAACCCACATGTCAGTAGCGGGAACAAACAATGACCCAACACCGAGTGTTCGGGCAGGAGTCCTTTTATACAACTAATTACCAAATGACCAACAGGTGTGCAGCTGCCGGGGGAGCCCTACAGTGCCACCTGTTGGTCCCTAAACCGAATCATGACACATGCCTTTGCTTTTATTTTGCCTTGTATTAATTACTCTGCTGTCTGCAGTCAGATTGCCATTGCAAATGATGATCTGTTTTCAATTGCCTTACCTGGAAAAATAAAGGTTGAATGAAGACATAAGATATCCTTTATTTGTTCCACACTGGAGAAATGTACAGTATACAGCAGCAAGATTGTCGCAGTGCTATTTACAATTGTTTTTCACATCATTTAATTTTTTTTTCAGCCGCCTGACAGCAGTCGGTAGGAACGAGCGGCGTTGTCTCTCCTTCTTGCAGTGCGCGTGTAACAGTCTCAAAATTTTATTTCAAAATACATTTGTAAAATAAATGGGGCAAATTGGTGAAAACAGTCAATGAGCATTTTTCATATTTGGCAATTTTTTCCCCATGAAAATATTGGACTGTGAATAGGGAACACGTGGGTGATTTTTAAAAAAATACAGTATTAATAAAATGCAGTTCCTTTCCCAGGCTGTAGGCGGCGATCTAGCAAAGCAGACGTTTCCTGTGCAGAGTCAAGCGCGGCGCCCTAAATTCTCCCTTGCGAGGACCCTCCCACTCCTAGTACAAGAGTGACACGCCATTTAATCGCTGTCTGGCCTTTTGCGCTTCTCGGAAATAGGAGAGCAATCGTTAAGCGCTTCCGCGTCGAAAACGACCCAAATTTGAGATTGCGAGAAGCTACCGTCGAAGGAGTAACGCAGAATCGTGTGGATATGGGTATCCGGAAAAAAAGCAGCAAGAGCCCGCCGGTGATGAGCCACGAATTCGTCATCCAGAACCATGCCGATATTGTGTCATGCGTTGCTATGGTGTTCCTTCTCGGGCTGATGTTCGAGGTAAATTAGTAAAACACACGTTCGATTTGAGGGTGCGTAGAAGTGTACGGAGGCGAGCGGTGGAGGTCCGGGAGCCAGCTCGCCGGCAGGCGGAGGCTCGGCTCAGCTCGCCGCTGCGCGCAAGCTAGCGACCGTGGCGCGGTTCTTGCTCGCATTTCTTAGCGGTGTAACTTCCTCTTCGTGAGGTAAAGTTTGTCCCTTTTTACATTCTGGGTTCTTTTTTTCCACCCAGGAACCACCCCCACAATAATGAACATAAAGTTCAATATATGATTTTTCATCCCCCCTTTTTAAAGCGATGCTTATAAGTTTGTGAACGACTCGAATCAACTAGCGCACGATGCATTTAAATCCCCGGAAGAAAAACAATGCACGTGAAACGTTATTGTAACCTAATCGATGTCTTTGGGATTATTGATTGGGTAAACCACGGTTTGTGGGTAGTTTGCACGTATCGTTGAATGTGTTACGTGGCATTCCGCAGGAGGGCTGCCATCATTCATTCGAGCGACGAACAGCAACTTTTTTCGCTCCCTCCTCCCGAGTCGAAGAATAACTACAAACGAAAAGGAGTTAATTCACTTAAATTAACCTAACTTTACATTCCCATGCATTCTCTCAGAAATCTATTAAAAGTTTTTTTAAACAGTTCGGTATTGTCCGACACGGTTTATGGATGTGAATGCAACGCTGTCGTGAAAATGCAGCAACGAACGCACCACAAAGTCATCGTCTTGCCTTAAAATGCATATTAATCAATGAAGAAAAATTTTGTAATGGAAAACAAATAATCGATCATGACCAGGCTGTGGCGACACGTGTTTGTTTGTTTGTTGAAGTTCTGATTCCCGTGGGACTTGAATGCGACATGTTTAATGAAAAAAAAGTTCTTAAGACAGTGTAAAAATTCGTGATGACATTTTTAGGTTTTAGGTTCTTATGTCCTTTTATGTCAAAATTCATAGGTCACGTCCAAGTTTGCAGTGTTGTTCATCACCGTCCAGTACAACGTCACCATTTCAACAAGTGGTAAGATGAATTAAATGCGAATAAAAGTAATGACATTTTATTTTAATCCTATCTCATGCCTGCATTTGTTGACTGTTGCAGCTTGTTTCAAGGTTAACCAACTTCTATTCCTTTTTTTTGGGCGGAGGTTGGGGGGGTTAAAGATAACGTCAGGGTTCCATTGACTACTTATCAGGCAACACGGTAACTTATTTACAGATGCTACTTCAGTAAGTTGCATTTAAATGGAGAAAGTAGAATTCAGAACTAATGATTTGCACATTTACGCAGGTTTGTGTGATTAAAATATTTTGTTCTATGGCGTCATTCCAAAAAATAGCTTTTTATTTTACATTCTTCTTACATTATGATTTTTTTTAATTGAACAAATATTGTGACATTTTGGAAAATAAAATTAGGTCCTGACCGATAGGGATTTTATTTTATTATTTTTTTGGGAGGGGGAAGGCAATTTGGAAGGAAAAAAAACTTCCTGGAATGCAGAGCCTCCCTGGACTGAACGAGATTGTGTTTGCTCTACTGTGTCATTTTGCAGCTCCGATCTGTGATGTCATTAATCAATCTGCAATAACAGTAAAATCGATCACCGGTTTATGCATAATATGCTAAAGATAAGATATCCTTTATTTGTCCCACACTGGGGAAATTTACAAAACGGTGCCAATTAGATTTGAATAGTACACACTGCAAACTGCCGTACTGTGCAAACACAGGAATGATTAAAAAAAAAAAGAAAATGCATAACTGCATCCACAAAAAAAAACACACATGCGTGAGAAAAAAGTGCAACAAGGATAGCAACAAAGTGGGAGCAAAACATTACACACCACCTAAAAAATGTGAAACTCCAAAATAATTGAACTTTAAAAATAGGCAAGAAAAAAAATGCTGTGCAGTGAAATGGAAGTCTGCCAAGCCACGAGGGGGCACCGCAGGACCGGTCCTGTAAGAGCAGACCCCCTTGGAAAGACCTGATCAGCATTGCCTGATTAGGAGGTACTACAATTGGCCATCTTTTGCAGAAAAAAACCAAAGATATTTTTTGCATTTGTTTTATGGTTTGTAAAGACGAATCGACAAATAATCAAGGTCTGTCTGTGTTTTGCGGGCGAAAAAGGCCCAGAGGAGACTTCCGTCAATCACTTCCACCACGGCATCAAAGACCTGGCCACCATCTTTTTCTATATGCTGGTGGCCATCATCATGCACGCCATCATCCAGGAGTACGTGCTGGACGTAAGTGCCACGCGTGCGCGCAGGTGCGGCAATTTACGTCGCATTCTCATCTAATTGCTTGTGTCGGCTCACAGAAAATCATTCGGAAGAAACACTTCTCCAAAACCAAACACAGCAAGTTCAACGAGTCGGGCCAGCTCAGCGCTTTCTACCTGTTCTCCTTCGGCTGGGGCGCAAGCATCCTCTTCTCTGTATGTATTCGTTTCTCCCTGTCAAAATGTGCTTTTATATATATATATATATAGATATAGATATAGATATAGATATAGATATAGATATATATATATATATATATATATATATATATAGATATTAAACTTTTACCTATTTGCTTTTTTTAATCAAGAAATTGTAATCTTACAAGAAGGCATTTTTTCAACATATTTTAACTTTTCTCACTAGGACTTTTAAAAAAAAAATTTTCTCATTCTATCTTTTTGCCATCACATGGAAATGTGTTTTTGTTCTCATAATGACTTATTCTGATAATCATACTTTTTTTTTGTATGATTATCATATCGGAAACTTCTGACTTGTCACACCGTTACACGTTTTGTAATACTAATTTAATTGTAACAAAAATATTAATATAACTTAATTTTTTTTATAAAATTTTTCGCTTTTGGTGTTAGGGTTCTTATCTTAAGACTTCTATTTTCTCGTAATGACTTTTTGGTGATATTTCCTCATAATTATTGTAATACTGCATTTTCTTCTCATAATCTTCTGACTTTTCATGAAAGCAGTTTTTCTTGGTGCGACTTTAATTGTAACATTTTATTTCCTTATTACATTTTTTTCTCGTAATTAGACTTTTTTTTCAATCAGATCCTTTTAAGTTTTTATTGTATTCTGCCTTTTTTCTTAACGTGACTTTTTCCTCATAATATTCTGTTTCATCAGAACTTTTTTTTTCTTATCATGATGTGACTTTTTCATGTAACTTAGTAACAAAAGCTTTGTATCTCGCATTCCGACATTTCTGCCCAAGAAAATGAAACAAAAATATTGTTGTATCTTTTTACCTTGCGTTTGATCGGCCCTCTTTTCTGTGTCACAGGAGAACTTCCTGTTCAATCCCAGTTCGCTGTGGGAAGGTTACCCCCACATGCTGATGCCGTAAGTAGATGGCTCACTAAAACAACATGGAGTGGGGGAGGAAAAAAAAAATCATATTCATGGTATTGAACTTCTTCACATTAATCTTGCCGAGGCAGGCTGCAGATGAAGTTCTACTACATCTGCCAGATTGGCTATTGGCTTCACGCACTCCCTGAACTCTACTTCCAGAAGACAAAAAAGGTAATGGCACATGATGATGATAACTTATTGCTTTTTTATGTCGGACTCAACATAACAGTCAACACTTACTATGTGTTGTAAAAAAAAAAAAATACACACTTTTAGGAGGATATTCCACGCCAGCTGGTCTACATTTTCCTCTACCTGGTCCACATCGCCGGCGCTTATATCCTCAAGTAAGAGTACAGAGAGCCTTATTTGAATCGGCAGCAAACACGCGGGTTGCAAAAGTGTACACACCCCCTTAACAACTGACTGTTTCTCTTCAGAATGAACCAAACGCATTCAAGCTTGCGTTACATGAGTCAGCACATACCTGGCACCCTTTGAAGTGTCTCTCATGAACCCGAAATGAGGTTAAGTTGGCCTTTCCTCACGGTCGTCTTCTTTGTTTTTCAGTTTGAACCGTCTCGGTCTGGTCCTGCTCGTGCTGCACTACTTTGTCGAGCTCCTCTTCCACGTTTCCCGCCTCGTCTATTTCAGTAACGAGAACAGACAACTGGGGTAAGATCAGAGTTTCACCAACAAAAGTCATAAAATGACATCCGTCAGGTTTTTTTTTCCACAAATGATTGACTTTTATTGTCACTTTTTTTTTTATGGACGCTATAAATTTGAATCAATGCCATGTGAAAGATTTTTTTACTTTTTTTTTTTTTTAAGTTACTTCCCCATATGTCACATTTCATTCGGCATCCTGTGGTTTTCAGCTTCAAGGTGTGGGCCGCTCTCTTCGTCCTCGGGCGTCTCCTCACGCTCTCCCTCTCCGTCCTCACGGTGGGCTTCGGCCTCGCCAACGCAGACAACCAAGGCTTCGATTTGGCCACGGGAAACTTCAACGTTCTTTTCGTGAGGTGAGCGTAATGTCGGTCTGCACCAAGCAGCCTTTCGTCTGCCTTTGTGTTCTTTTATCTGTGGTTGTTCATCCCCCCCCCCCCCCCCCCCCCGCCCCCTTACAACCTTTCTTCCTAGGATCACCGTGCTGGCCGGTGTGTGTCTGACGCAGGCCTTCATGATGTGGAAATTTATCAACTTTCAGCTGCGCCGCTGGAGGGAGCACGCCTCAGTGCAGACCCTCAAGAAGAAACAGGGGCCCTCCAAGAGCAAAGCAAAGAAAGGTGAAGCCCATTTCAGATTTTTGTTTTTTTAATATAAACCGTAATCCAGCCCAATAAACACTTAGGAATCCTTATGACTTCAAAGTTTTTTCCCCATACTAGCGAAAAAAGGGATCTTTAGTTCCCATTTTAAGTAGTCATTCTAACCAAGCGTCTCTTTGTGTGCGTCTGTGTGTGTATTTAGCCAACGGTGTCAATGGCGTCAACTCCCACGCCGCAGACTCACCGAGATCCCGGAAGGAAAAATCTTTTTAAAAGATTCTCCGTCAGTAGCCCTTCCCTCTCGTTAGGGCCCCTTCCCTCTCTCTCCTCAAGAAGCTTCCCAAGTGGCCGTAGGATGGATTTATGAATCGTCGGAAAGGCCGCGCCGCTGTGCCATTTTTGGGTGGGAACGAACCAACAAATTGTGGAATAAACTGTTGCAAAAGGAAAAAAAAAGACCCTATTTAAGAAAAAAGTGCCTATTGATACAGATCGTTTGTACAGGGTGTGTCATTTTTTAAAATTGTGTGTTTTGATGCCCCCAAATGTCTGTTTCATTTCACCCCGCGCCCACAAAAAAAAAATCTTGTATGAATTACTTCACTTTCCTTTTTAGCTTTGATTTCTGTTTTGCAGCCGAGCAAACACGACTGCGTCACTGTCTGACAAAGTTGAAACATGCAGGTAGATGTACATCTTTTTTAAAAATAAATAAATAAAAACACCCGGTCGGTGCTGGATGAGGGCTCCCAGTTAATTCAAGGAGATATTAGGAGAGAGGGAACTCTGCGTTTTTTTTCTGCATTTCTATTGCTTATGAGAAGAGGGATTTGTTGTAAAAATGTAGAGGGTTTTCCAGTTTTTGATTGTGCCAAATAAATCAGATTGACTGTTGATGTGATGGCTTTTTTTTATGCCACTGAAAAAGAGGTCTCTCATTGGACCTTGATCAGGAGGATGAGTCACATTGGCAACAGGTAAATTGTTTTATTGTAAAAAATCAAATGTGCATTTTACTTGTATAACTAAATGTTGAATGGGTATTTTAAAGTGTGCACCTGGAGGCAGTATAATGTAGTCATTGATGGAGAAGACTGTCACAATCGCTTTATAAACTACTGTACAGTTACATTCGTCGTTGGTCATTTCGAGGTATGTTCTGAATGTCGTCAGTTGATCGATGGGTTGCACAATTTTACACAACTTTTTCTTATTCAATTGATTGACAGTAAGTTGGCTACTGCGGGTTTTAATATTGTTTTTCGTAAAAAGCTTGAAAAGATTTTTAATAAGTGTAATTTTGACACTTTTTACGTTTTTAATGGGATGGTTAACATGATTTTCACGATCTCGAGGTCACGAAAAAGGTCCTTTTAAAACCTGTTCCTATTTGGTCACTTGGGAGCGGTGTTGCTCAATTTTACAAAAAAAAGGGTGAACAATCCCCCTCAATGATTTATAGCAAATTAAGTGGAAAAAAAGTGTGCCGGTCCATCAGTAAAATGATTATTTTTGTGAAAGGCTGATAAAAGTTTCAATAATAAACATACCCATTTGTTTTAAAAACGCACTTTCGACACATTTTTAAACACGTTAACATATGGACGACTACTTAAGTAGCAATTGTGGCCCAACACAGGAAATACAATAAAAGAAAAACGATAATGCGAAATACGTTGAAAGGGAGACGGGAATCGCTGGTGGACCGTGCGGCGCGGCGGCGGTGGTCGTAGCTTGCCGGAGGAGCCCCGTGATGCGCTTTGGTACGGGGGGAGGAGGGGAAGGAGGAGGAGGAGGGGTGGAGGGGAAAAAAAAGCTAGCCTAGCTACCAGCCAGATAAACACTCAGCGGTGGCTTGCGGACTCGCAGCAGTGACATGGCGGCACAGTTAGCCAACGCTAACGTCGTTCCACCGACGCCTTCGCGAAGGTCAGCTCGGCCCATGACGCACAGAATCTAACACCGAAGAGGACGGACGACTCAAGCGTTAACACGTAAGTGGGCATTTTGATGTTTTTCCTTCGACGAGTCCCGGTACCAGCAACCCCCACCCACCACCACCTCCTCCTCCTTCTCCTTCTCCTCCTCCTCCTCCTCTTCCACAGCCGCCACTAGCTCGTCAATCTCGGTCGTCTGAGCGCAACGCACTCGGGGTCCCCTTTTAGCTTACTTAGCTTTTAGCTTCTCGTGTCAATAGTGTTTCTATCTACCCCGCGAACTCAATTAAACCGCATGAAGACGGCGAGTTTACAGGCGCTTTATGGCCATGTTTGTCCACGGCGTGTTTAAAAAAAAAAACGGGTCCCTTATAATCACAGTTATACAGCGATAAATGTACTTTGTATTGGGTTTTTTTTTGGTTATGTTTTTTTTTGCTGAGCGAGCGAGTACGAGACGAAGTTGGGTTAGTGCGAACGTAGTTAGCATGCTAAAGAGCTACATGGCTTGCCTGTTGAAATGTGTTTTTCTCACGATATTTTTGGCGACTGGTCACATCACAGAACTTGATGAAATCACAGCCGAATTGTGCCAAGGGAGCAAATTGCCACGTCGCTTCGCGTTATTGAGTTTGGCAACAGTTCCAGTGAGTGAGTGTTAGGGTTTTTGTGCAAGTGTGCGAAATGGCAAGCGGATCTCGCTGTGCAATTCACGTTTTCGCTTTATCGTGACTGCTCGAGTCGACGTGCGCAGCAATGCCACTTCTATATAGCGGAAAAAATTGACGCCTTCTAAAGAGTTGTTGTTTTATAATTGCCTGCATTAATAGCTATTATAGCACGCTATAAATATACCCCCGCACCCCACGTATGATTCCAAACATTCTGGTTCATTTTACACCGAAAAATAAATTATTTGTAGAAAATATGATGCACTTGAAGGAAAACTTCACGAACAACCCCAACCCAATTTAGCTCATGCCCCACATAGGTTTGTCGAAGGCTCAGTTGTTGCTTTATTAGACCTTGGCACAAATGCCTGGACCACTTCTGTTACTTTATGTTTAAACTGAGCTTTGGCGGCATCTTACGTTTTTCGAAAGAGCACAAAGTCAAGACGTGCATTTCTTAGTAAACTGTTAGTATGCCGGGGATTACTGTACCTGTACGAGGGCCTCCTGCTTGACTGGTTCTAGGCTACACAATCGGTTGTCTTTTGCAGTGACTCGTCAATGCCACTAATGCAGGCGGAATGCATCTCAGGGAACAGGTTAAGCGGTTTCCCCGTGCCCACCTGACCACACGCCGGCCCTCCTGTCACATCACCGGCATGGGTCCTTGACATGACATGTTGCACAGCTGCGGGCATGGAAAGGAGTCGCGGCCTTCTGTCAGACCATTGCAAGTCAAAGGAGACGGACAGACATGGCGTGTAAATTTGGGGTTAGGGGTATTCTACTAAGCTTGCAAAATGGTGGATGTAATTGGTGCTGAGGTACAGTCGGAATTTCAGCATTGAGGAATGGTTGGTTTGGAATGGTGGGCTTTAAGTGGTCCCACAATTTTTCAGGGCTTTGGGGGTGGTATCAAGGTTACAATAAGTAATGGGGAGTTTGACGTCGGTCCGTCAAGTTCGCCAGCTTCTCAGGCTATATGAAGGTACCAAAAGGAATGGCCAGGATGAAGTCGACATCCATACACGTTTGCTTTGGAGGTAGTATCAAGGTACATAAAGGGTTGCAGTTGAAGACTTCCACAGTGCCAGAACTGGGGTGTGAGGTTCACCACTCTCCTGCCCAGTTGGGTGAAAAGCAAATGTCACTCTCCATGCAAGATTTTGTATTTCACGCTAGATGCTGTCACTGCTGCAAAATCTCTCATCTTTCTGTCCCACCACCAAACTCCCTGGATAAATATTTAATGTTCCCTTCCTTACGCAGATAATTTGAAACAGAAAATGGATATTATGACCTATAAGCGCCCTTTGCCCTGTGATTAGAAGGCTTTGTTGTATCACCTGACTGATATTGTAATCATGTGACCCTTGTTCTCCGGAACAAGGCGACTTTTTTTTTTTGTCTTTGCAGGATCCCACTTCAAAATGTGAACGGCATTCTCGTCAAATTCCAAGTTTAAGTTGACTGTCAAACTAAACATCAAAAGAAGAGAATTACTTGTTTTGTTTGGAAAACAACCACATGGCTTCGCTCGTTCCCCATTAGCATAAAGTTAATGCTAACGCGGGCAATGAGTTGCATCTATGTGTCATAGATATATCTTGCATATATCTATCTTGCAACTCTTTCACAGGTGCAGTTCGCAGTTGTCGAACTGCTAGCAAGATGTGAATGTAGCCATCTGAGCCGCGGCGGCTCCATTGCTCGCGTAGCTTATTCGTGGAGTGTTGCAAAACTCAATGTTACCGGTTTGGAATCTGCCAACAACAAAATGAGCCTAAAGAAGGCAGATTTTTTTTTTTTTTTGAGGTGGTTGTTGAAATCCTGACATTTTAAAACCTGAGTAAACCATAAAACTGGTAATTGACCCATGCATACTCATGGTCATATATTGTCTTCTTTATCATCAGGAAAGAGCGACTTTATGAATCCTACTTGAGTTCTCGGCACGGCACGCCCGATCTCAATATAAGATAAGATATCCTTTATTTGTCCCACACTGGGGAAATTTACAGCCTCCAGCAGCAAGAATGTGGGTAGAAAGAAGAAAAAACAAACACCGTTCAATTAAGTGCAATATAAATACAAAATGGATAAATCGCAGTGCTACTTACAATTGTTTTTCACATCACATATGGAATCGTAAGTGTGACATATGAATTGGCCTTTATCCTACCCTGACGTGGCCTCACGGTGAATTTGTGACTATTTGCTTGGCTGATGAAAAACGGAACACGTCGTTTCCGTTTCCGTCGACTCCCGTCCTGTAGGCGGCGGTAACGCTCAGCACAAAATGGCCGGCAATTGCAACCCTTCCCAAACTATCAGCGTGACGGGAAGCGCAAGTGTATGGAGTCGTGGCTATTTGGCGGTAAACAAACAGCAGTCGCCGCGAGCCTGATTGTATTAGCTCATCCGTCCATCAGTCCTTGTGTGAGGTCCGCAGTGCTTTCTCAACAGGATGCCTCACTCGTTCTTCCCTTCCTCCTTTCATCCCTCCCTCCCGCTGACATCAGCTTGGGCACCTCACCCTGCTGTCTCTGCGTTGGTGTTGCTATGGAAACAGCCATGTGACAGGTCCTGGGTGGGTGTGAGGGATGAGCCGCGGGGGTAATGGCCAGGCTTACAGTAGCGACAGGATGGAGGGATGGGGGGGGGTTATGGTTGATGGGACGGCGTTACGAAAGAGCAGCAGTGAGACTATTTACCCCCACTGTTCTCCGAGGCGTTCCGTCATTGTGTTTTTTTTTTTTTTTTTTACTGACCTGGAATCAGCCCATCCGTCCACAGTACAGTATCTGCCGGGATTGGGAGTGGGTGTCGGGGGAGGGCGAGATCAAGTCAACGTTGCATCATCAGAATAACCCGTGCGTGGAATCGGGCACTTCCGAAGGTCCCAGTCAGGTGGCAATCAGACGCGGATAACGGGGAGAAAAATCACACGGAACAAGTTGGAGGAGGACTAAAGCTGGTGTCAATTACAAACTGCCAATCCTAGGAAATCGCATATGCTTAAGTGGAGAAATTTTTACAAGAGGTTAACACCAGTGTGCATATATTACAAAAAAAATATTTCAACTTTCACATCTTATTGAATATACTGTTCATATTTTTATTTGCGTCTCTTAAAGTGGATTCAAATCAGTTACTGTTGACACAGAACAAAAGCACTTTTTCGGTCGGTGGATTTAGTAACCAAAATGCTCTTCAAAAATAAAATCAAAACAGATTAATCAAAAAAACAAATAAGAATAAGGTAAAACTCACATAAAGGCATGATAACCCAGACAGGCCGACAAATGAATGGATCCCACTTCTGACACCAGTGTTTCGACTCGCCCAATCTGTTCACTCACGGATTTCTCTTCTCGTAATAAAAAGGATGAGCGTAAGCTTTAGGAACGGTGTTTGGCGTTCTGTCTCATGTTGTTTGCCGGTTTTTAATGAGTTCACATCTGCTAATTAATCGGTCAGGCCACGATGATAAGAAAAATAATAATGATGATGATAATGATAAACCAAAAAAAAAAAAACAGAACCATTGTGATAGAAACACCGCCTCCAAGAAAAAGATTAAAACTGAAGCTCCTCAGGTGTCCGCGACAGAGCAGTGATACCGGTTATAACATTTTTATTTGCCTGTTAAATTTTCAGAGCGATCCGTTGACTCTTGTGTTTGAATTGTTCATGAAAAGGCAAAGAGCGGAAAGGCGACGCCTCGCCACCGGCCCGTCTCTGGCATCCCTGCCATTCGAAGTCCTCCGATGTAGGTCAGCCGCCGCCGAGTGCGTATTGATCCTAAGCGAAATGATACTGCGGGGATGTGCCAGGTCGCGGCTAAGAAGGTGCCTCCGGCCGCCTGTGATTTGGACAGACGGGCACACGAGGTGGCTTTGTGCCAGACCTCAGCGCTATTTGTTCCATCCGAAGTAAACGCGAGCCTCTTTCAGCGCATATTACCGTATTTTCCGCACTAAAAGGCCCACCTAAACGCCTTCTATTTTCTTAAAAGCTCACAGCGCACCTTAAAATCCGATGCGCCTTGCGTATGATCATTACGGTAATACGTCAACCCCAAAATGGTTTTCTCACTTGCTGTCAGTTAAGCGAACTGTGTCGCTGCTTTATGAAATAAATTTTACTGACATCTGATCATCGCTATGTAAATCAGGGTGTAGTGTTGTTTCATGCTCTATTGGCAATTCCTTGAGCGTAGCTCCATCTAGTGGATGCGTTGTAGATTGCGTTTTATAATGCAGTGCGTCCAATACTGTTAATGAAAAAAAATGACAAAATAGGCCATTCTTTGAAGGTGCGCCTCATAATCCAGTGCGCCTTTTAGTGTGGAAAATACGGTAATAGATGTAATAATCAATGTAATAATGCCATATTATTGCCATTGACTTTGTAGTTGCTTGGCAAGTTGTAATTCCAACGAATATTCGAACGCATTACTGCTAATGTTTAGCCATCTTTGCAATGCCCCAAGGAAGAAAAGTAGAAACAATATAGCGTGTGAAACAATATAGCGTCAAAGCCATACAACCGTTACTGTACAACAAAGATTTTGAGTTGTCGTTATGATGATGGGCGAAATTGCTTCCGTCTTAGTGTGTTCGTGCTTCTGGGTGCTAGCATGTGGTTGGAACAGGGAGGGAATCCTTGGTACGAGGCGGAAGCGGGTAGGAGGGGGTGGGGGTGGAAAAAAACCTCACATTTGGCTAGCTTGTCCGCCGGACTTGGCGGGTAGGGAGAGCTGGAGTAGGTGCAGTATGAGCGGCGAGGGCTTTTTCTCACCCTCTTGCTGCCGGAATGTGAGGTGTCACCTTTGGGTGTGTTTGGATTGTGTGCATTGTTTTTGATATTTATTTATTTTTTGAGGAGCACCACTCGGGGATTACGCCGAGTGGCGCTTTGCTGACTCGGCAGCGTTCTTGCACTGACCCGCAATGTCCAGCGCCGTCTTGACTTTTTTCATTTTCGTTGTTTTCCTCCCTCGCCACCGCAGGGGGTCTGCTGAACCGAACCGAGTTCTCCGTGTCCTTTCTCCATACCGCGCTAATGAGATATAGCTCCATGTGAATATTATCCATAAATCAACACGCCGTCTGCTCATATCCTATTCTGGACTTGATGGGAAAAATGGACTCGGTGTTAAGACATAATATGGTCGCCGTTGTAAGAGATTGTAATGTGATGCACAGTATGACTGCGTTTGTAGAAAAAAAAATCGAGAGTGATTTAATCAAAATCAAAGCTACATAAAAATAGTTCCAAAATATGTTTGTCAACAGTTGCTCAAGATGAAGTGAGCTTAAAAGTTAAATACAACTGAATTGTACGCTGGCATTCTTTCTCGTAGGACTCTTGACTCATTCACTCCCAAAGACGTTTTTAAACGTCTTTTCAGACTTGGTCTAGAATTGGCTGGTACCGAATGAGAGAAGCAAGCGTAACACACTTTGATCAGTGCTGTAGCCAAATATTTCGGTTGACTGCTGCCGTTGAGAATCGGTTAGTCGCCCTCCCGCCCAAAAAACAAAACAAACAAACAGCAAAATACCGTTCCCACTGTGATCACTTTGCCCCCAAAAAGGTTAAATAGTCTGAGTCATCGGGTCCACCTGACCTGCTTGTCAGTCTGTTTCAGGCATGGCACTTACTCAAGTTGAACGGCAAGAGAAAAATATGCTATTCTTTGCTTTTAGTAGCTTTTTCCCCCCCCCCCTCTCTTCCTTTTTTTTACACCGCTTCCCTCCAATGTCTGGTCCAATTACATGTTCCTCTGTCAGGTCTAATCAGCTCATGCCGCTTTTTAAAAGTCATGTCCTAAAATGTTGTCCTCACCGCGTTTAAAAACTTCATCTACCTCCAGCGGAATATTTTACAACTGTTTCCCACTCTTGCGGATTGTGTCAGGCTTTAGAGTTAATAAAGTCCGTGACATAGTTGTGTCAGCTGACGCCTCCCTCCTCCCCCGCCACTGTACAGCCTCGGGCCTCAACTGGGACTCATTCCATTGAAACTGTGACGGGCGTTAAATGGCGGCCGATGCGTAAACGGTGCACGAGAGCTCGGCAGTTGAGGTGCTGACTGGTCACGAGACCAGCATCTTCTTCCTGCGTTTGTTCGGATCGGAGCCTTTTATTGACCACCGGGAGTTTAACTCATTCACTCCTAAAGACGTATTTAAACGTCTTTTCAGACTTGGTCTAGAATTGGCTGGTACTGAATGAGTTAAAGACTCTCATTTGGGTCATTCCGCGATGAACGCGGTGCATCTGAATTTTTACGTTTTACCGACTGAAGATGTCAAATGCTACGGGTGCCCTGGCTCTTATTGGCTCCCGATACGGCACATGAGTGGCGTTGACTGTCACCGCCGTCCCCGCCGAAAGCAGCTGCCGTCGCAACAACAGATGTGCCGGCACCTGGCACGAGTCGGCGTCTATCAGAGGCGGCCATTGAAATCCGTTGGCGCGGCGTCAAACGCGTTTATAAATACCTTTCAGTGAGCGCCTCGGTGAGTTTGTTAGGCCCCGGGAGACAAAGTTCGGTTGAAATTCAGAGCTGAAAGACTTGTTTGTCGAGGTTTTGCACCCCCCTTGTTTCTCCATGTTTACACTTGCAGATAACAGCGCACTGAACCACCGTAGTTGCATGACTGAAGCAAAGTGAAATTTCGTGTCCTAGTGTGTGTGAAACAAAGCAAACCTCAGAAGAAAGCTAAAACCGAATTAAAATGTCAAGCGGCGGATATTTGGATTGCTTTTATGATTTATTCAATGGATCCCGCATTCCTCACTCGAAACAAAAGACAACTTGCCACCTTGTTCCTTGTGTCAATTCAATCTTCTCTGAGTTGCCGTTCATTTGCGGATCAGAAGCAAACCGTGAGCGTGACTCGACCCCCCCGAGCAATTAGATCGGGTGTTTTCAATCTAATTGAATCGAAGGCCATCAGTGGGTAATTCTGAAGGCACCGGGGTCGGAACTCCATTGGCGTTTAACCCCGCTGTGACCTGCTTCACTTTCTGCTGCGTGATCCCTTTACCCGTTTGAACCCGATTAGCTAGCTCATTAGCATTTTAAGCTAAAATGGTTGTCAAAGCCTCGATGGAGACATATGGCTGGGAGCTCCAACTCCCAACGGTTAGATGTTCTTGTCATCATTTTTCACACTGAGGTTAAAGTTGTACAGTTTCCTATGGGGTGTCCCGATCACGCTTTTTATCAGAGTCGGCCGATACCAAGTCCTGACTTGGGCAATGCATTCAGGGAAAAAAATGTGTGTGCATCCGACTTTTCTTATTCCCAACCATTCCACCAAATCGGTGCCAATTGCTCTTTGTATTAGTCTCAAAATAAAATTTCAATTTTTTTTAAAAAGCATTATATTTGCTGATACACGTTGGAACATTTCAACTTGTACCGGTTTCAGAACTTGTTTTATCATGTCAGTTTTTTGGACTAGAGCTCTGTGGGTCTTTAGCGTGATGTTAGCAAATACAGGCGGTGTATCCATTACATTTATGCTAATTGAATACTAATTGAAAGACATGCATCCATCCATTTTCCGATCTGCTTCATCCTCAAAAGGGTCGGGGGGGGGGGTGCTGGAGCCTCTCCCAGCCGTCTTCGGGAAGTAGGCGGGGGACACCCTGAACCCGTTGCCAGCCAGTCGCAGGGCACACCGAGACGAACAACCATCCGCGCACCCGGGGAGAATTTAGAGTGTCCAATTAGCCTGCCATACATGTTTTTGGAATGTGGGAGGAAATCGGAGTACCCGGAGAAAACCCACGCAGGCCCGGGGAGAACATGCAAACTCCAGAAAGGGTATTCATTTGGTTGACTGGCCCACATAAGCATTACCATAGAATGGGCTTCTTGATATCGGGCATCTTTCGGCTTGCTTCTACCTCCAAACAGGCTAGGAACACCAACCAACCCAGCGCTCTGTCTCTGCCTGCACGTGCCTGTGGGTGTGTGTATGTCACACTACCTGCATGGCTACAAAATATAACCAACAAAAAGGAAAACCCACAAAAAACTGAAATATAAAACTAAGCTACGACTGTTGTATTAGGCAAGATATTTGCACATTTGGATAATTTTGTAGCTTTGTGTCCTTTTAAAGGTCCAGAAATTAATAAAATGTTTTTCAGCTGAAAATCACGTGATCAACCCTTGATTACTCATCACATGATTGGATCGGGACATCCCTAGTTTGCTGCATGTACCTTGTTTTTAATCTTTTGGGGCGTTTTGTTTTACTTTGTCCTTTCACCTCGATCCGCCAATCGGGCACGAGCATGTGACGGCCTTAGAGCTCAGAGGAAATTCCTCCGCAGGATGAGAATTTTAGCGGCTGGCAGGAAAGTGAAAAGAGGAAGGTTGAGAAATGCGGAATTATACGAGAGGCGTGACTTGATTAGTTGGCACAATGATGGTATACAAAGGCCCCGCAGAGCTCTCATACCGGTCGCACGTTGCATTTTCTAATTATCTAAAGGGGAACATGACTTCTCCGTGTGTCTAATTAATTGTGGGCCGTGATTAGAAAGGCACACACGGCGTAATTTTCAAGCCCTCCCGGGAGATGGAACAACCCCGCAGACCCATTTATGCTAACGTGCTGAGAAAACAGACAGAGATGGCCGTGAAAGCGTAGAGCTTAGTTTCTGGCACGAAAGTCGTCTCATATCATTCCGGTTATGCCGTAATCTTTACGTTGCTGCCGTTTTTCGAATTGTGGGTTCCACAGAATTGTTTTGGAGAAACTCATAAAACATGCAGAAAAATCAATGACAAATTGAGGAGACAAATAACACAAATGTTTACATTGGTGTACCAAAACTTTTGTGCACGTGTGTAAATATCCCAATACCAAAAATGATCTTTGATCTAACAACGTGCCCCAATTATATTCCTTTTTTTGTCGTGTTTGTTGGTAAATGTGCCGACTCATCATTATTTCTCTTGTGCCTTTCAGCTTGCAAAAGTGGACGATGCTTTCCCGATGTTGTCGTCTTGCAGCGATGGCCTGAGGGACTCTGCGCACTGAAACCAAGGTGATGAGGGCTGGAGGGAAGGGTGGGGGGGGGGGGGGGGTTCCAAAATGCCAGGAAGTGGATCCAATAAAACATAAAAATTTATTGGTAATTTTACCCCAGTGGGGTTTTTTTAGGCTAATAAGGCTTTTCTTCTCCTTTCGCTTCTTGCTTGACATTTTCAATGTTGTGCAATGGTGAGTCCGCAAGTGTTGTGCGCAGAAACTTGTTTCCTAAAATCTCCATCACTGCTTTTTAGGCTTTTGTAACATTCTGAGGTTGAAAAGTGGGCAATATATTCTTCCAAAAAGAGGTAGATGTGATTTTATCTCTGAAGCCCAAACTGAATCAGTGGTGCCTAAAACGGTGACTATTCATGCTAACGTTAGCATAGTAGTGGCGTTTAGCATCGTTAGCATTAAGCCAAAGTGCCTTTCTGAATGCAAAGGTATATGGTTGTCTAAAATATTCATGTTGAGTGGGATGGTCAACTTCAACTGATGTAAAAAAAAAAAAAACGGCAATGTTTACATGCTTGTACCATTCGCCAGGGATAATCAGAACGCCGTTAGCATCGACTAGCAGGGTGTGGGGGCGGGGGGAACACGATTCGATCCGTTTCTTCTTCAGTAGTTGCTTCAGGTCTTTTTTTGTGCACTCTTGTTTATATAGCACCTCCCTGGTGGCACAATGCTGCAACTGCACTTGAGCGATATCAATCTGTCTGGCCTGAGGGGTTGGGGGGGGGCACAAAATTAGCTGGAGGCGTTCGCCACACAATTTTGAACGCAGGAAAAACAGTGACTATTCCCCGCACTCTCGACCCCGACCTTGCGTCAAAGCATCTGCTTCAAGGTAACGGCAGCTGTTGGCAGTGGAGAGAGTTTCTGAGTTTGACTGAAGTAGGATTTGATATCGCGCCCCCGCTACTCCCCTTCCTTTGACAGGGTTTCTGTGAGTTTTGGCTCCTGGCACCTCTTATTATTTATTTTTCTTTTCCACCGCACAAATATTTGGTTGTAAAGCGAGACGACGCGATTCCCCCGGGCCTACCCCAGCGTTTCCTCCCAGGAGTCGCCCCCCCCCCCCCCCAGCCCCGCCTTTTCTCCCTGCCGACAAGTCATGTGGCAGACATATTACATGCGTTGTTTTCTGTGGTGGTTCGTCCTGAGAGGGGCCTTTTATTACGATGTCGCTTTTTGATTGTGTTCAATATGGCTGCGCTCTCTCCAAGCATCACACATCGGCCGTGTCTTTATAATCAAAGACCGGCGGAGCTACGTAGTCACAAGGGCGGCAGATAATAACATGCCCACCACCACCCATTGGCAATCAAACATTGATGTTGCCTCTTTTTCTTTTTCTTTACTACACATTATCCAGTGAGTGAACTTGCCTCGCTCGCTTCTTAGCTTAATTGGTGCGGTCGGGTCAGCTGAAATTTTGGCTGCAATAAAAAAAATGACGCTTCGGCTGGAACTGATCAACCCTGCAGAATCTTGCGATTGCACACAGTCAATCTAATTTGTTATTGATAATGCTTCACTCTGACCACGTTCTCGGAACGTTGCGTAAGGTAAGCGCTCCTTGTAAGGATGTTATGTCGCGCGAGCACAGTGGGCGCATTTAGAAACTGAGATGGCGAGGTGCCTCTGCTGAGCAACAAATTCACAGATAAATCGTGGGTTGTTTAAGGCTCGGCTAGTCGACTGTCATCCCAGGAGGGTCATCTCACTGTTTGACTAGCATGGAAACAGGAGCTCAGAACATTCAGAGAGACCTTCTCCCAACTTATTAAAATCCAGTTGATAAATTTGCCGTCTTTTTTTTTTGTGTTTTCCCGCTCATAGTCAATCGGGGAACCTTACGTCGGGTTCCCTGAAATTCCATTTGCAAGGCTTTTAGTCGTATGCTAATCTCGAGCCTCTGTAAAAAAACAATCAAACTGTCAGTGTTGCACTTTTCGAAAAAGATTTCAGCTGTGCCTGATGCAAAGCAAATCGGGAAGGGGGCGGGGCTAGTCAGTCTTGTACGTGTAGTCCACTTGCTTACGTTTCTCCTGTGCAGACAGTCTGGCTCCCTCGTCATTGAGACGTGCCTCATTCGGACGTGGGAGCCCCTCTCGTGTCGCTCTCAAACATACAGTGACCCGCCGTTAACTGCCATGTCAAGGAGAGACGACGAGGCACCCAATCATCTCCAACCCTGGTAGGACGGGGGTGCGGCCAATCGCTGCCTCAATCCCCATGGTAACTTGGGCGACCAATAGGAATAACTTGAATCACTTAAGCCGTTAAGAGCGCTTTAACGACCTGATATCCGTTGTCATCGTTCAAAGAAAAAAAAAAAGCATCACCTCTGCTAGCGGCGGCAGGCGGGGTTGGTGAAAAAGTCAAATAAAATTCAATGCAAATGTTACTGGGCATGGCGTTAAAGTCATTTTGTCCTCCACGCCGTTACCCCTATTGAGTGTCCATGCACCTTTTTCTGCCTCCGAAGTAGGTCACTCCAGGCCAGAAGCTTTTTTTTTTCCTCTCTCTCTCTCTCCTAAGATACGCTACATCTGCTCTATATTGTGCTGCTGCCACTCTGCCTGTCCTGCCTTATGTAATCGAGGAGGAGTCGGCAAAGCAAGCATGTGCGCTTGTCATGTTTCCATGGCTGCAGCGGATCGCAACACGACGTGTGCTGGGGAAAGCCTTCTTTTCTTCCTGCCTTCGGGAGGGAGTGGGGGGGGGGGTCAGGAGGTTGTTCCTCTGACATCAAACTATGGATTTGTAAATTTTAAAAAAAGTCACGGGGCTCCTTGGTTTGCGATGTTTTTTTTTACAACCAAAGGCTCTTAGTGGAGTCGTTTGTGCAGAATCTGTGATCACACCGCAGATGAAGTCACGAGAGGCATCGTTTGGGTTCCCGGTTTCAAGATTTCCCGCGGTTTAAAAAAGGGACCATTTCAAAACCTTAAAATTAAAATTTGACACACTGGTGCCATAACAATGGCCTGCATTTAAACTTCATTTTTATTGTCATTATTTTTTCAAATCTATTTGTAGACGCTGATATGCATTGAGGATGAGTGGCATCGGGGAAAACTCGTCCGACCCTGCCAGGGCAGAGTCGCGAAAACGTAAAGAATGTTCTGCTGAACTTCTTGGACCAAGGTAAGGCTCGACATGCCGTATGTAGATTTTGATACAACATGCAGCTCACCCTCTTTTAGTATTTATTTTTTAAAAGCATATTAAAACTTATTCAGTCCCAGTCAATTTTGGACCAAGTCTGTAAAGACGTTTAAAAAGTCTTTGGGAGCGAATGAGTTAATTTTGTAGCTGTCGAAGGTGCATCTCAATAAATGTGAATGATCTCGGACAACTCTGTCAGTTTCATTTGTCCGATGCCAAAAGTGAAACACTTTTACATTGTATGGTCATTTCGATTTTGTTTTTGGGACATGCCGTTAGTTTTATACATCTGCCCATTGACGAATACGTTCCTCTCTCATTGTCCACAGTCCCAAGCGGAGCAATGAGAAACGCAACCGCGAGCATGAGAACAAGTACATCGAGGAGCTCGCCGAGCTGATCTTCGCCAACTTCAACGACATCGACAACTTCAACGTGAAGCCCGACAAATGTGCCATCCTGAAGGAGACCGTGAAGCAGATTCGGCAAATCAAGGAGCAAGGTGCGCGCGAATGGCGGACGCCCAGAAAGGGGTGCCTGTTAATATCTCTCAGTCCATTTTCCAGCTATAAATTCTTTGAAAAAAAAAAGCGCACTGACACAAGTTTTACTGATGGACTTTTTTGTCCACATGTCCATCACAACAAGCCAAAAATAACCCAAATAATAATAGTAATAATTGCATACATCGATACAAATTAAATCCAACTGCGCCATATTACCTTTTGGAAGCTGCCTCGTGCAATTGAATATTGTCCCAAACAGCATTATGATTGATTAATGCTCCTTCCATCACTTCATCATGTAACGGGCATAATCCAGAGCACTCTGTTTGGCTTTCCCTCCACCTTCACGAGCCAGAACATCAGGCACATCAATCAGCGCTGCGGAATTATTTGTCCAGATGCTCATTTGAGCTCGTTTGGAAGTGATTTGAGGGCTCTTTTGTTTTTTTTATTTCGAAAGCACCCATATCCTTACTTTTGTATTTAATCAGCCGGAAAATTGCTTTCCGATTCAATAATCCAAACGAATGGAAAGTCCTTTTAGCTCCCAAGTAGAGTTTGAATCGCTCATGTTGATGTGTAAGGCGAGTATGGATGGGTTGAGTAAGTTTAGACCTAAGCTCGCCGCGGCGTGGTCTAATTATATAAGTGGACAGCGATGGCGTCTTGTTTTGATGCGCCAGCAACTGTTATATAACCTATGTACGATGTAACATAAAGAGGGAAAAAAATGGCCCTCAAATTTGAGTCGCATCGCAGCGTAAATCAGCGGTATTTGAACACATAGGCCACGCAAGAATTTTGATCGTCATCAAATTGCTCCTGAGGTTCATCTGCACTAATTTTTATAAACTGCGTTTTACCAAAAAAAAAAAAAAAAAAGCCCCACAAATGTAATTTGGGAAAAGGAAAAAAAACATACTTAAAAAAATTATTATTATATGACAAATTTATGAGGAAAAAAAAGTCATTAAAATTGCACGGCAAAAATAAAAAGGTTTGGTTAACTCTACGGGAAATCGAAAGAATCATCATATCATTGCAAGGCAAGAAGTTTAAAAAAATTCCAGAATAATCATCGCGTACTGTGAGACAAAAGCTATAACGCCCCCCCCCCCCCCCAAAAAAAATCATAATTTTACAAGCATAGGCTCCATGAGAAAAGAGCTGATGCATACCATTCTAAAGTGTCCCCTTACCTACTTTTGGAGCCGGATGAAACAATTCGCATGAACACGATTAACCCACGAAGGAAGGCGGGCAAAAAAAAAAAAAAAAAACACCACAATCCCGTGCCTTCAATTTTGCACGTAGGCAAAGTAATATTTCTACACTGAGCTTGCGCAACGCCACACAGACCCGCGCATTCATCGCCGGCAGCAGCTGCAAGACGCCCGCCCCACCCCCTTTCCCGGCCAGGATACACTCAGCCGTCGCTCAATGCTTGCGCGGCCCCTCACCATAAGACACAAGCGAGGGAACCAATTGAAAAAGTCGCCTCTCCGGGGACGGGTAACCAACCCGTCAACAAGCCGGCGAGTGTACCGCCCGCGTGGCTCGACGGTATCTCGGCGAGTGTTGGAAGCCGACAAGCGGTGGCAGTGTGAAAAGAAAGTTGTCAAAAGTGGCGCTCCTTTTGGCGATGTCAAAAGATAGCATATTGTTGCTAAGCTTCCAGGGGGGGGTTGGAGTGGGGTGGTGGCAACACTTTTAGTTTTATCACCACAAACATCACCACAAAGAATGTGGTGTCACCACACTGAAAAGAGCCACAAATGCAAATGATGGAAAAGAGAAGTTGAACCTCGGTAAAAGTAGGTAAAAACGCTTCGCTTTTTTTTTTCTTGAAGTGGACCGACTTTTTGATTGAACAATTGTAAGAACCGGAAACATTTTCGGTTTGGAATTGGAAATTTGCAGTGTTGTAAAAACTCATACAGTATTATGATTTTATTTATTTATTTGGGTCTGTATACAAAAATAAAATTTTTATCTCATATTATTATGACTTAATCCGCACCAAAACGTTGCTTTCTCTTAAATTATGACTTTAAGATTTATTGATAATACTCATCTTTTATTCTCCATATTGTAAGTTATAATATGATGACTCTATAATTTGTTGTTTTCTCATATGAACACATTTTTCGGTGATTCACGCATAATTATTTTATTTATGTATTTTATGTTTGTGTTTAATAATCTTTATCCAACCCGCAGAGAAAGCAGCCGCCACCAGCGAGGAGGAGGTGCAGAAGGCCGATGTTTCATCCACGGGCCAGAGCGTGATTGACAAAGATGCCCTGGGACCCATGATGCTCGAGGTGGGCATCTCCATTACAATGCGCACGATGCCGCCTCATCATATGAATGACTCGCGCTGTCCAAAAGGGGCGGGCTTTGTTTAAAAAGTGTATTTGAATAGGTTTTTGGGTATAACGCGCTGCAGATAGCCTCCTTAGTTGAATCCACGATTATGATGCGTTTCAAAGCCGTCCGCAGGGATGCCGTAAATGGGCTCCAAATATCTCTCCGATCGGCTTTAAATCAACCGGTGTCTTGGAATGTTGTCCCACGGAGGCGCACGCGTTGAAGTGGTTGTGTCTAAACGGGGACAAAAGCGACAGCCCACCTCGGCGAGTCATCTCTCTCTTCCTCTTTCCCTTTCTTCATTTCACGTTTCTCTCACGTCGGCCTTTCGATATGTCCCGTTGAGGGCTATTTATAGCGCTCCTGGTCCGGCGTCACCGAATCGACACACTGACTCGTGGCGGCTAAATATAGCCTGCGTTCATTTAAAGGATGCGCTAGGAGAATAGCATATAGGCGACAAAAAGCACCCGCGCCACTCCTGCGGTGCCTGAAGTACTTGAAAGAAAATGCTTTACCGAAGCAGTTTCATCGTCGTGAGACTTTTTTTCCCCCGCCTCATAATGCAATTGTTTACTCGCAATAATAATATTGTTTGAAATATTAAAAAAAAAATCTTGCAATATTCCCCCCACCCTCCCATGATGCAGCTTTTTTTCCTTAATATAATAAATATACAACCTTTTTCCTATAAAGATTTCACTTTTTCTTTTAACAATACACCTTATTTTTTTCATATCTGTTTTGCTGTATTGAGACAATTTATTTTTTTTAATGGAATAAAATGTTTTTCTTCTCTTGCCATAGTTTTTTTTGTGATGATGAAAAATTCTCATCCAGCTTTTTTTCTGGTCATGAGCAATTTTTTTTCATAATCATAGGATGTTGGGGTTTTTTTTCAGTTAATAACGAGACTAATTTTTTTTGGAACTTTTTGCTCGTAATATATTTTCCAAAAAGACTTTTTTTTTTCTTGATCAATAACTTTTTTTCCTGTCATGTAAAAATAGAACTTTTGATAATCAAACCAAACTTTTCCCACAATGCAACTGGTAATTTGGCTCCTCCCCTCCCTCATAATAAACGTCCCCCCGCTAAAAATATAATTTTATTCTAGACCTATCATGGACTTTTTTCCGCGCAGTATTTCGATTTTGTTTTTGTAGGATTATTAATGTTCAATCTCGTGAAAGCGGCAAGTAACATTGACGTGTTACAGTGCTCTTTATAAACCGGAGCATTGTACAATTAGCATATTGGCCCCCGCAGCATTATGCAAGCGCTGTCTGGAAGGAGGCTCGCTCCGTTTCGATGTGCCCTACTTGTCCGGCGCGTGGCCTTTCTTCACACGGAATGCACTCGGCGTGCCACGATTGATGATGTCGGCGGCCGCTGCTCTATTTTCAGCTGGGCTCGACTTTGGGGAAGCGTCCGACGTTTTCATGCATTTGAAAAATGGACGGAGGCCTGTAGAAAACAATTAGACTAATGGTTGATTATCCTCATCGCAGAGGTGGAAGAGGAGCACCTCAGATTGCCAAACACCAATTTATTTATTTTTAAAAATTATTTTCCAAAGGGCTGCGGGTGATTTGATGGCCTAATTGCCACCATCTTGTGCGTAATGGCTAACCTGAGGCTATATTCTTTCAATTAAGTGCTTCCCCTCCTCCTCTTCATTCAGTGCAGTTGCACAGGAAAAGTGATGGATGGCCAATATTGCGTAATTCTGCGGCCATCTCGGTACAGCTTGTGCTTTGTCAATACGATGGAGAATTACCCAACAAGCACAGAAAACAAGTGCAATTGCCCACAAACATTGGAAATGAAGATATAATCAATCGAGCAGATTAAGCAAAAAGTGTCTGATGGGGACGAGATCTTAATTTGTGTATTTTCGGATGAATATGAAAGAGTCACTCGTTTGTTCCTGATTGACACCACCGATGAAAGTGCAATTTGAAACAAAATAAAATGACTCAAAGTTGCATTTACAAAAATGGGTTCTTTTCAGGAAAAAAAAGAAGCTGTCGTTTTACAGAGTCGTAACATTGCAAGGAAAAAGTTTTGTATCACAAGATGAGTTGTATTATTTGTGATGAAAATTTGAATTTGACAAGAATATTCAGGATATTCAAACTGGCAATTAAAATAAAAGAGTGAGTGGAGAAAAAAAGTGAGACTTTTGACAATTTGACCATGTTACAAGGAAACGTTTTTTTTTTTTTTTGACACATCACATTATCTGAATCCGTTGTATACTGAGTGGGGGGAAAAAATCAATTAGAGATTAAAAATCAATCATTAGAGAAATGGGGGAGGGTGTGGGTGACAAAAAACAGCATTTGACATCATATTGTCGGTGTCCCGCACAGGCCCTGGACGGCTTCTTTTTCGTGGTGAACATGGAGGGCAACATCGTGTTTGTGTCCGAGAACGTGACGCAGTACCTGCACTACAACCAGGAGGAGCTGATGAACACCAGCGTCTACAGCGTGCTGCATGTCGGAGACCACGCCGAGTTCATCAAGAACCTGCTGCCCAAATCCCTCGGTAAGCACCACGCGCCAACCTGACCGTGACACGGCTTGACAATCTCGGCTTCGCGCTTTGCGTTTTTAACCGTAGACGGCAGACATTCGATGCGTTCCACTTTTCTTTTTTTGTCCTTTTTTTTGTGGGTCAGTGCATATATTCTATACGTTGTTCATTTTCTCCTCTGCCCGATGCCGTAGCCCCCTGCAGCACTCTTCCTCCGTCAAGCCCCCTTCTCAGCTAATTAACTTCCTTTTTCAGGTTCTCTCCCCTGTCAGCCGCGGCTTCCTTCCCAGACTCTCATCTTATGCCTCCGTCGTCACATCAAGGATGTTACCTTCCCGTTTTTTGTCATCTTCCCATTTAGTTCTTCTGGGGAAGGGGGGGGGGTTGATATTACTTCTGAAATTGTGGTATTTGGTGAGAAAAAAGTCGGGATAAGATAACAGACAAAAAATCTGTGTTTTACCGTAAATTATTTTGTTATTTTTTTGAGAAGAGTCATGATCTGGCACAAAAATTATCACAAGAATTAAATTATGTTATGTGCAATATTGCAGGGAAAGAATAGTGATTGTAAAACCAAAAATGAGGAATTTTAGGAGAATGGCATCATACCATGATGAAAAAAAATTGTATCATGACAAGAATAATCATAATAAGAGAGAGAGAAAAAAAAGATACAAATTTTACGAAAATTAAGTCACAATGTGAAAATTGGCACACACTTATTATTTAGAGAATTTTACGAGAAAATGTATATTATTATAAGAACAATTTTTTTAATAAAAAAAAAAGATTTAGAATCTTGCTTGAATAAAGTCTTAATTTGGCGACAGTCAAGTTACAATATTGCAAAGCCAAAACAAGAGAAGAATAAAGTCATGATACAAATAAATAAAAATTAATAATAAAGTTTTGCTATTTCCCCCCCCTCCCAAAAAAAAAGGTCATAATAATGTATGAATATGATTTTTAAAAAAAACATTTTTACCCCTTAACGATCGCCATCCACTTCTTTTGGCCGCTAATCAAGCACCGGAGGTGATTTTTCAATCTATGTCAGTGCTCCCCCTGCCCTGCTCCTCCCCCTCGGTGCTCGGGATTGAGGTCTGACAAGTGCCCGGCCATCTGGGCGGGAGAGCGAGTGGCGAGGAGGAGAAGACGAAGCACCCGGGAAGGAAAAAAAAAAAGCATCAATTGCGGGGCTGTGTCCCAGATAACTGGGAGATTATCATCAATGCAGAGAACGAGATCAGCAGATGGAGTGGGAACGCGACTTTGCTCGAGTGAAGCGAGTTGTGTGTGTGTTTGTGACAGATGAATATGCTTAGTTTCGTGGATCTGGAATGCAAACTTTTCGAGGGGCTCTGAATTTGTCTAGTTTTAGTTTACGATCTCTTGGTTCAACACAGCCGCAAATGAACTTTGCGTCGCTTTATCGAACAAAGCTAACAAAATGAACGCAAGCGCACGTTTACACACCACCTGCCGCTCGGCTAATTCTTTAGCCAGTTAACTCATTCACTTCCAAAGACGTTTTTAAACGTTTTTTCAGACTTGGTCCAGAATTGGCTGGTATTGAATGAGTTTTAACAGCCAGCCAAGTCGAAACCCTTTCGCTGTCTGCCTTTTAAAAGCACGTTGAATATCTGCACATATCTCGGGTCAAACGTTTCGACCCTTCGACCGAATCGCGGCTTTTGCAAAGCTCTCGGGCACTCATCAACAGGCGTTTTCACTGACTGAATCCTTTTTCGTTGTGTTCCGCCCCCACACCAACAGTGAACGGCGTGCCGTGGTCCAGCGACGGCCCGAGACGCAACAGCCACACCTTCAACTGCCGAATGCTGGTCAACCCGCACAGCGAGAGCCCCGAGCACGCGCACGAGCATGAGCCGCCGCAGCAGCAGAAGTATGAGACCATGCAGTGCTTCGCCGTGTCGGAGCCCAAGTCCATCAAGGAGGAAGGCGACGGTACGCAAGGACGAGGAGCGGTTGCATTGTAAAACTGAGGCGTAATGGGAGAGAACATGAGAAGGAGCCTGAAGTATTCAGCATGCGGAATTTTTAGAATCGTGGCACTATCGATCTCCGTGAAGATCGGCAACATCATTGGTTAAACAGATCAATTGATTTTACCCCTCAAATGAAATTTAATCAATATCTAGTTCAGTTATCTGAAAAAAATGACGTGGACCATTATTTTAGGAGTGTGACGATTTAAAAAAAATAAAATAATATAACACCTCTGCTTTGATGCTGCTCAAGAGGCAACGGATTCAAAAATTGCGCCTGATTTTTTTCAAATTATCTTGACATTGGGCGATATTTTTGCGTGGCTTATGTCATTATAAAGGGATTTTTACGATTTATTTAATCCAAATTAGATTCCCCTCCATGTCATCTTAATGACTTGATTAGGAGAAAACAGATTGTAAAATTACTTTTTAATATGTATTTGTAAATGTATCAAATTTGTTCTTTCATCCTGATTAAAAGACATCAACCAAGATTTTATATCTATTTAGATTTTCTAGACACATTTAGATATATAGAAATATATCAATATTTTATCGTAAATATATATTTTATTAATTCCAAACGTTTTCAACTATTTGAAACAGGTGAGTTGAAGCGTTGCATAAATTCCCCTCATACTGGAGCACACACTGACACAGACACTCAAAGGTCATCACTTCTTTTGCCAAGCATAGCTGCTCCTCCTCATAAAAGACGAGGGGCGGGAGGGGATGGGGGGGGGGGGCGCCCAGCTCCCCATCCTCATTAATAACCCTATTAATGATGCTGCCTGGGAATAACATATCTTTTCATTTTCTTGTCCCTCCCACCCCCCCACCTCGTCCTCTCTCCATCATCCACCCACCCCCTCGCCCCTCACCGTTTTCAATATATTTCTATATACGTCCTCATCTCCGGCTTCTCTCTGCCGCCCTCAGACTTCCAGTCGTGCCTGATCTGCGTGGCTCGCCGGGTTCCCATGAAGGAGAGGCCCATGTTGCCCACGCACGAGAGCTTCACCACACGCCAGGACCTTCAAGGTACCCAAGAAAGCACAACGCGGTCCAAAAATCCCACCACCGTCAGACACATTGTAACCTCAGAAGCGTAACGCAAGATCCATCACCTACTAGGCCACCGTGCTGCCCTCGATGCTTACGCGCTAGTCCAATTACAGCAACATTGCAGGCACAGACTTAACGAGATCCATTAGTTTGACAGATGGCATGACCTGGTTTCTCAGTTGAAGCACACTAGAGAGTACCAGGTGTAGCTCATGTTGTGGCTTTTGACCGGAAGCTTGTGAGTCTTGCTGACATTTTAAGAAAGAAAGAAAAAAACAAAAAAAGCTGTGTATCCTGCTAGATTTAAGACACTGGTGTCAAACTCAAGGCCCGGGGGCCAGATCTGGCCCGGCAGGTCATTTTGCGTGTCCTGTGAAAGCAAATCATGTGTGTAAACTTGCTAAAATCTCGATCAAAATGTCAGATTTTCACGTGTAATAAATAACGTTGCGATTTTGCAATAATTCTGACACCCAGTACACACTCACCTGAACAATAATTGAGCTAGTATTATTGACTGATTTCAAAGCTAGTAATCTATTCGTTTGTTGTGTACAAGGAACAATTTTGTGGTGTCACTGTCATCACGGCCCTCCGAGCCAAGACGTAACTCCAAATTGGCCCGCGACTAAAATGAGTTTAACACCCCTGCCTTAAGACATGGCCTTTTAGATTTTGATTGGTTGTCTGCCTTACGGGAGGTAACGTTTTCCTTGGGCCTCAGGTGCCTGCATCCAAAAAGTTTTGAGAACCCCCGGCTTTAAATTAACTATGGTCACAAAGAAGCCTTCCAATGAGTTGATATTTTCTATCGTTTGCTGTTTTCAAGGCAAGATAACCTCCCTGGATACCAGCCTGCTGCGGGCTTCCATGAAGCCGGGCTGGGAGGACCTGGTGCGGCGTTGCATCCAACGCTTTCACCTGCAAAACGATGGCGAGATGTCCTTCGCCAAACGACATCAACAAGAAGGTAGGTCACGCCTGGCGTGGACGTATTTGTTTGCGGTACGACCCACGTGCCCGTTTGGTAAACCCTCGTTTCTTCCTTCAGTGCTTCGCCACGGCCAGGCGTTCAGCCCCATCTACCGCTTCTCCCTTTCGGACGGAACCATCGTGTCGGCCCACACCAAGAGCAAACTGGTGCGCTCCCACGTCACCAACGAACCGCAGCTTTACATGTCGGTGCACATTCTCCAGAGGTATGTGGGAAATCTTTCAACCTGTTGTAGCTCATACCTTCCATGTGGCAGATTCTCACTGCAATGCTGAAAAATGTGAACATATATGGAACGCTGATCGAAATGGAGTGTGCCGACTGCTTTGTGGTAAACACCCCTGCTGCGTGTTGCTGTTTGGCCTCCAGGGAGCAGACGGTTTGCGGCATGGGCCAGGACATGGGTCCTGGCACCCAGTCTACGGGCATGGCTCCCAAGCCCATGAACTCCTCTACCCCATCCATGACTCCCCCTACCCCGGGCAGCTTGCCAGGCGCAGGACCTCAGGGCCAAGACCTCAGCAACAGCACGCCTTTCTCCCCGCCGTGCCCCACCGGCCCCAGAGAGCCGGCAGCCATGGGGGGACACGTACAGAGCTACCGCTACGGCTGCCCCCCGCTGCACAGTCACGCGGGGGGGATGCAGCCGCCGCAGCAGGGCCAGAACTGGAGAATGAACAGTCCCTCCCGCGCCAGCCCCAGCCCGGTGAGTGGCCCGCATCCGTCTCAGCAGAACTGCATGCTCTCCCCCAGGCATCGCGGCAGCCCCGGCGGGGCGGGCAGCCCGCGTGTCGGCCTGCATTCTCCCTCCCCGGTGGGGATGGGTGGCGGCGCAGCTGGCAGCGGCTACACCAGCAGTTCTTTGTCGGCCCTACAGGCCCTAAGCGAGTGTCACGGAGTCGGTCACGGGCACACGCTGGGCTCTCCCGATCGGAGGTTAGGCTCCCCGGCGAGCGCTCCGCCGGGATCGGGGGCTCATCCCATGTCGAGACCGGCACCGGGTTCTGCGGACTCTTTTGAAGCGGGTCAGAGCGGGCACGCGGCGGGCCCGACGGAAAATAACCCGTTGGATCCAAAAGACGAGCGCGAGGACGACGCTCACTCCCGCCTTCACGACAAGGGCCACACCAAACTGCTGCAGCTGCTCACCAACAAACCAGAACCTCTGGAGACGCCCCTGTCACCCAACGGGGGGTCCGAGGCGAAAGAAGGGGCCGGCATCCGCGGCGGGCTCACCGGAGTTACGACGCATGCCACATCCCTCAAGGAGAAACACAAAATCCTCCACCAGCTGCTCCAGAACAGCACGTCTCCTGTGGACCTGGCCAAGCTCACCGCCGAGGCCACCGGGAAGGAGCTGGGCCAGGAGCAAGGCCAGGGTGCTGCCGGCGCAGATGGCGCCCCCAAGCAGGAGCCCCTCAGCCCCAAGAAGAAGGACAACACTCTGCTGCGCTACCTACTGGACAAGGACGATGGCGGATTGAAGGACAAGCCGCCCAAACTGGAACCTGGGGAGGTGAAGGCGGAAGGGGGCAAACACCCGCTTGTCAAAACGGAGAAAGCAGATGTCGGCTACGATCAAGCTGAACAGGTCAGTTTTGTTTTGTTTTGGGGGTGGGGTTAATATGCTTGGGTTACGTATCTACCAATTTTAACATCTTGGCATTCGGTTGTGCAGTTCCAAGTTAAAGTCATACTGGAAAAAAAAGACAAAAATAAACTAAAATTGAAATAAAATAAAAACAAGACTGCTCTTAAAAAAATAATCATGAAACTAATTAAACTACACCGGTATCTGAATTTAGAGCAAAAAATGTCCTATGCTTTGCTTCTGTGAATTACTTTCCAATGTATTTATTTTGGAGTAGCTGTTCGGATGTACAAAAGAAAAAGTTGTAGTTTACATTATGACAATATATAAAAATGTTTTATCTTGCACTCAACAAATACTGCATATGTACAAAAAAGTACAACTTTAATCAATACTCATGAAACTAATCAAAACTCAAAGTATTTTCTAAAAAATGACGATCTTGCTTTAAAAAATCATTAAAACGAACTGAATTAAAAAAACTAAAGTCAAAATTAAAATGACACATCCAAAACTTTTATGAGCCTGGTCCATGCAGGATGCCTTGACTCAAGGTCATTTAAATACATTTGTCAATTGGGCTAGCGGCTGCTGCTAATTAGTTGTCCTGTAGCGTTGAGTTCCAATATGCAAAACTGCCTTTTCCGCAGCCCGCCCATTCCCTTTTTTACATTGTGTGCACATATGCAGCGCATGCAATCAGATCATCGACTGCCTGTTGTGTGATGGAAGCGCTCCAATCATTGCATGGCTACTCCACAAAAAACTCGCTTTGCCAAATTCTGGCAGTTCCGCTCGTTTTCTTTTTTTATTCGTTTTTTTTTTTCCCCCAACTACAGGTGTCTCGACCAAAAAGCAAAATATCTTTAAAGACTTTGGTTTGGCGACATGTGCAAAAGGAAGCTGCGTCCCACGCGCTTCAAACGACTGTGACATTTGGAAGCAGCCCCCCGCGGCGCTCCGGCCATTTGATCCCCGCTCGCGTCTGGCGCGGGAATCTGCGGGTTTGGCAGCCAGCTCGGGTCATGGCTGGCACTGAAAGAAAAACGGAAAGAAGTGGAAAGTACGGGAGGAGGGGATTCTGGAATGAAGAGGCGAGTGTTGCTGGTGAAATTTCAATTGCCATGTCCTGCATCGGGCGTGGGCAAATTGTGGCCAGCGGCGGGGGGGGCACGTACAATTTTTAACTCATTCTCCCAAAGTCTTTTCAGACTTCGTCCAGAATTGGCTGGTGCTGAAAGAGTTACAAATCCGAATATAAATTATGGAAATCAAAATAAAAAAAATTTACCGGTGTACATTTTTATAAATTAATTTCTTTCATTGGTTAATAATTATTTTCAATAACATATTTTTTAAATAATTTTATTGAAATGTAAAACAAGTTTACTGATGGATTTTATGTATTTTTATCATCCAATTATTACATATGATATATCTGATCATTAATTTAAAAAAAAAATTGAGCGTGATTTGTTTTATGATAACCAGACACACATTTGGCCTCATCTACTAAAGACCTGCCCCACCTGTCTGTTTTAAAAACACGCATTACACGTTACGCACATCCACCGAATTTCAGTCAGGCCGGACTTGAAACCACTGTGCTCGGTAGAGCGTTTTCGTTGGAGGGTAACGTGTGGAGGAGGGTCTCGAAATCAGGTCAGATCATGCGCCGCATTGATTGAGCCCAAGTAGAAAGAAAATGCAGTTTCTAAATGATGCCATTGGTTTTTGCCCTCAAGCTCAAGAGCTGCCTGATGATGTAGCAGTACAGTGACCCGCAACATACCAGCAAGTCCACCTTCGCACTGCAAAAAATTGAAGAACTGGGATTAAATATCTTAAATCAAGGCAAACTATAATCCAGCATTTTTGGATGATGGGGACCAAAGAGGAGAGAAACGCGGGGAGTCGCACATAGACACCCCCCCCCCCCCCCCCCCAGGAGAGCCCAGAGCTCCGGCAGGCGGAGTGAACACGATGAGCCATATGCTGCTGCGTGTCCGTGCCGCTGCCATGGTGATCGTGGCGAGGAGGCAACCACTTAAAAATAGCGCCGGCAGCAACGCTTTGTTTTATGCCGCATTGATATAAGGGGAGGAAAAAGTCACTTAGTGGCCGTCTCTGTCCCCTGACCTCGACCCTACCGCGAACCCGTAAAGCATCCATAGATGGAGTGCTGGGCCAAATTTGAATTGATTCTACTGATTATGCTCAGGTTAATCAAGTCATTATTTTAAAATGCTCTTTTGTCACTGAGGGGAGAAAAAAAACACATTTTCTCTCCATATGACCCGCGAGCGTCCTTATTCTTCTTCTGTGGGGTTTGCTGGCGGTCGGCAAATCAGCCTAATGGTGCGTCACCGCCCCCCAACTGATATTGTCCTTCCACTGTCATGAAACCGTTGTGAAAGGATGGCGGCTGGATTTTACTAAATTTGCTGATGCCGTAATGTGTTAGTGTTTTTTATTTATTATTGTTTTTGTTTGTTTTTGCTTGTAACTTACCGTATTGGCCTGAATATAAGTCAGTGTTTTTTGCATTGAAATAAGAAAAAAATGGGGGTCGTCTTATATTCGGGGTCTAGACGTTATACCCATTCATGACGCTAGATGGCGCCAGATATTGAAGCGAATGCTGAACTTGATTCTCCAGGCCAAAACGAACCCCTGTCACGAAGAATAAAAATAGCGGTAGCACGAAGAATAAAAATAAAAAAATAGCGGTAAGAAAGAAAAGAGAAGAAAATAATAGATATAACAGAAAATTGAGAAACATAGCGACAATCTGGAGAAAAGTGGGTCGAAAATCGGCCAGGCTAACCGGCAGCTCAGGAGAAGTTATGGTGTAAACGTCGAGATGCTTTTTCTCTCAAATATATTGTTATATTCATTTGTTTCATGTGTAATGTAATTATTTTCTGTATAAAAATTAATTTCGTGTTCAAAAAGTCTTTTTTCAAACTTGAGTCTTGAATAAGAGGCGGATCGTCTTATAATCAGGACCGTCTTATATTCGGGCCAATATGGTAAAACCAAAAAAAATGGACAGCAACAGCTCGTGTCTTGAAAAAGTCAAGGCACCACTGTGGGAGAATTCATAATCATGTTATTTTATTAAAAGTTTTTTTTTTTTTCACTGTTTTCATGCTGGCTTCGTTCAAGCACAATTTACATTAAAAACGCAGTGTATGTGATTTCAAGTGGACAGTACGTGTAATATGATCAGAGCTCATCCCCTTTCTCGCAGCGCGCGCGCGTGTTGTCTTTAGTCGTGGGGGGGACGCTGTGACGACTTCATTATCTGGCGAGTGGGCTGCTGGTGAATGGCTGCTCAGCCATGTGTGAACGATGACTACTCTGGTTTGGAGGCCGGGGAGGGAGTCTAACCTCACCCACTGCTCTCTCCCCCACTAGTGTCACCCTCCCACACACATCCACCCCTGCCCCCCCTTTCCCGCCCCCCTCCCTCCTGTAATGCTCATGATTGTTTGAGAGCTGAATTATTGATGCGGGGACTACATGTGAAATCAGAGCAGAGTTGACTTGTGGCGAAAGGCAGCAGGGAATATTATGTGTGCGTGCGTGTGTTAATTTTCCACTGTCATCAACTTTGACCGACATGAGAGAAAGCACTTCCTTTTTGTCCCCAGCCCCCACCCTGCCCCGTGGCGTGGTCTCACTGCCCAAAATTCCCCCTTTGACATAACAACTTCCTTCCAACTAAACAGAACTCAAATCCAACCAGCGATCGGCATCTCAAATCAAGACAAAATATGCTTGTTCTTTTGTCAGGATATTTCTTCCTTACGGTAGTCTTAACGTACAGATCATTTTCGTAAAAGCATTTTTTTTTCCCCTTGAAAAACCTTAAGATGCTTATCATAACTTGACATTTTAATACTGTTTCACCGAAAATAAGAAATTCTATCATTCTGTTTAAAGCCACTCCGTTGTTCCAATTGTCCAAATAAACATCAAACAAAGAGAATTAAACCTGGTGGTTTTAAAACAACCATCGCGTTGGCTTTCAGTTTAATACTGACACTAATTAGCATCTCCGTTGCAGTTTTTTTGAGAACAAATTGAGAACAGATAATGCAGCAACATGTATGTTTTGTTTTTTGTTTTTGTTTTTTCAATCCTCTGCTTACACCAGCTAATATGAGTGCGGAACTGGTCAGCTGATAAAGGAGCTGAAGAGTTACATTGAATCCCCACGATAATAGTTTTCCTGTGTCCGTTCCTTTTTTTTTTTTTTTGCAGCGTACCCTCAGTGCTCCCGCACAGGATACAGATCGCGTTACAACGCTGCCTTGAAAACGGGGAGCGATTGATAGAAAGAGGAGCCATTAAGTGTAAAAGCAAAGCAGTGTGGCCGAGAGAAAAGAAAGTGAAAGGATTGGAGGGGGGGCGGAAAGGAACGAGAGAGGAAGCGATGCAAGTGAGAGTGTACAGGAGCATTACATCATTCCTGACCTCATTAGGGCTTTTAGCTGTCACCCCCCCAACCCCAACCCCCATATCCACACTGACTGTAGCACTCCCGTATAGCCCGTACAGTTGCCACCAGAGGAAAGCGCAGGAGAATGTAGATCACATATATCATGGCCAAAATGATCTGAATTATTTGGATCGTGACGCGGTTGCAAAATGTAAAGAGAGCTCTCAGGGCCATGCTTGTTGTGCAGTTATTGACCGACTCGCTCACCGACGTGAACAAGCAGGCAACTCCACTCGCTGGCGCACACGTCACTCACCATGCCTGATTTATGGCCGAATGAGTTAAATGTTTTCTTCTTATTTTATCCCTACGTCCTTCTGATTTCATTATTCCCCAATTAGTTAGCAATGTCGGAAATAACGGCGTTAGGAAAATAGCGATGTGTCATCAAATTAATGTAACAGGTTATGGAAAACATATGTTGCAGCTGTCTGGAAGTTATGCATTTTTTTTTTTTTTTTAGGAATGACTGAAAGAAAATACTAGTCGTGGTTGGAGGTTCAATAAATATTGAGTTGATTAAAATACTCATCCATGCTGGTCTACTCTAGCCAGATCTACAAATCTCAAAAACCAATTCATATTTTTTTTAAAAAGTATCAGAACTACCTGCCCTGGTAGCTAATTAAATTTTAATGTGAGTAATTCATGTACCAGTTTAATGACTTTTTTTGGGGGGGGGGCAATTTGTAACTAATTACTTTTTTAAGGTATTTGCTTATCACTGAGTTCGGCCCGGTAGTCCAGCGGTTAGCACGTCGGCTTCACAGTGCAGAGGTATCGGGTTCGATTCCAGCTCCGGCCTCCCTGTGTGGAGTTCTGCGGGTGCTCCGGTTTCCTCCCACATTCCAAAAACATGCATGGCAGGCTGATTGAACACTCTAAATTGTCCCTTGGTGTGAGTGTGAGCGCGGATGGTTGTTCGTCTCTGTGTGCCCTGTGATTGGCTGGCAACCGATTCAGGGTGTCCCCTGCCTACTGCCCAAAGACAGCTGGGATAGGCTCCAGCACCCCCCGCGACCCTAGTGAGGATCAAGCGGTTCGGAAGATGAATGAATGAATGAATGCTTATCACTGTCTTGTGAAAACTGCTGTTGAGGAGCACTCCGCACAACGAGTCTTCATTTGCTGCACTCTGGTGGCCACTAGTAGCCATTGCAGTTTATTTATCTCAGGCCTGCTCCCCATGTCTTCAAATTTCTCAAGTGTCATCCATCTTTAACACCCCCCACCCCCCACCCCCCTTTGCATGCAGTCGTCAGAACTGGATGACATCTTGAACGACCTGCAGAATGCCCAGCCGCAGCTGTTCTGCGAGCCGCGGCCCGTCTCGCTGCCCAGCCCCATGGACAAGCAGAACATCATCAACGACATCCTGCAGATGTCCGACAACAGCTCGGCCGCGGCGGCGCAGCATCTGCAGCACAAAAATGTGACCGCTGGCATGGGGCCCACCAGTGAGTACCAAAGCACGGCGATTCCCCGGCAAAAACTGTACCAGCATCGGTGACGTCGATTTCTTTTTTTTTTTTTTTTTTTTTTTTTAACCATTCGAACTCGCAAAGTTTCTTGATCAAAGTATGTCTTGTATTTACTTAGATGACCTTTGGACTTTATTTTGTTGTTCTACGTGGTCACTCAATTCACCTTGCGTTACAGATTTCGGGGGCATGCGGCCGGGCCCGCAGGGCAGGGCCGGGCCGGCGAGGAGTGTGTCGTTGGAGATTAGCGCGTCGCCGCAGTACCCCATGAGGACCACCAGCCCGTACACGCTAGTTCAACAACAACAACAACAACAACAACAGCAGCAAAGCATGGTGGGAGGACATGGCATGATGGCGAGCCAGACCAACATGGTTGTCCAAGGTGCGTTATCGTTATCCTACAGTACTTGGCTTAGTCGCAGCTTTGCGCTTTACAACCAAGGACCTTCACCCACTGTCACCCTCCTCTCCAACCAGGCCTCATGGGTCCAGGCGCTCCTCGACCGGGTATGCAGCAGCAGCAGGAGGGCTGGGTGGGCTCAGCCTCGGCTCCGCAGCTCGCCCAGGGTCGGATGGGCCCCGGCGGCGCTCCCTTGAGGCCGGGAGGACCGCCGGGGCCTCGGCAAATGCTCCAGACTTCCATGATGCCCAACGGTGAGGAAAATGCGTTGTGTGACCCATCACGATGAAGACCAATGTTGCTTTGAGTTGCCAATGGGACCCTCTAGTTTTGTTTATTCATTCTTTATTTCCTAAATTAATTTTAATGTATGTACAGGGATCTGTTATCTGTGGAATTTGGGGGCTGAGCCGCGCTGTGATTAGCGAAAAACTGCCAGTCATCGGCACCCCCTTAAAAAAAAACGTTCAAACAATACAAATTCACCCAAAGATTTTAGAATATTTAAAAATTGTCCCAACATCATACTTACCCCACTCAACATACCGGTACTTATGAATGACTTATTTTGTATTAGCCGGTGCTTTGGCACCATCTTGTGGCGTCCTCGGGCGTGAGGATCGGTTCCACAAAAAAACAAGTCTCAGATCTCAGTGGATTTGCGAATCGCAAACTGCAACTCGGCCAATATTCACCGTCATAAAAGTAAATGAACACTTTTGGGTGTGCATTTGATATCTGTAGAAAAAGTATTTTACCAATGAATTTCTCCAGGAAAATTAATTATTTTAACCGTGCTGTTGTCCTCGGGTCAAATTGACCCGCCAGTGTTAAAAACGCCCCCAAAATCCCCTAAATGATATTTTTTTAACTTAAAATTTGTATACAGGAAATGAGGACAACAGGAGGGTTAAAAGCACTTTTTTTTCCAGCCTCGTCGACAAATTACCTGTCCATTGTCTCTTAAATCATCAAATGTTACTCTTGTAACAGAAAAGTTTGCCAACCCAGTTCTAGCTTTAAGGCGACCCCTGTGGATTCCGTTCTTATTGGCAGTGACGTAAACCAATCCGCATCCATTATAGTCTGTCTTTTTATGAAATTTATTTATTTATTCGGTGATTGTTTGGTCTCCCTTTAGCTCAACCTGACTTGGACATCAGTATGGTCGGCCACTTCTCCCAGCAGCAGCAGCAGCAGCAGCAGCAGCAGGCTCCGCCCAATCAGACGGCGCCTTGGCCGGACAGCATGATGCCCATCGAGCAGACGGCTTTCGTCAACCAGAACAGGTATCCAAATAAATCACAGCAAATTCCAACATTCCCGTTCCCATCTCGGATCGGTTGATGACCGCACATTTAACTCTTCGCATACCTCTTCGGCATTGTTTTACCATCTACATGTCTCCTCTGGCCAGGTCGCTGCACCCGACTCCTCAGGAGGACTTGTGCAGCATTGGCCTCGGCGGCGGGCAAGGGGGACCGTTGGACGAGGGGGCCCTCATGTCTCAGCTGTACACGGCACTGAAGGATTTCGACGGGCTCGAGGAGCTGGACCGGGCACTCGGCATCCCCGCGCTGGTAGAACAAGTAAGCTCCAAGGCTGCTGTCATCATTGTACAATGGAAACGATACCAGCAAGATCCTGCGATGCAAAATCAACGATACAGTGAAAGCACAAAAAAAAAAGCCATTTCATTATTCGTACCTTTTCCCATAATCCTTTCAGAACCAGACGCTAGACCAGGACCAGTTTCCGCAGGACCACTCCTCAATGATGCTGGAACAAAAGCCCCCCATGTACGCCCCTCAGCAGTTTGGCCCGCCCCCGTCACATCTGACGCAGAGGGGTTACCCTGGCGCGCCCATGCAGGAGCCGCCGGGCTTCCACCCCATGGCCGCCCAGATGCCGCCGCGTCCCGGTTACCCGATGATGAGGATGCAGGCCCGAGCGGGACTCAGGCCTAGCGGGGTGGTAGCCAACCAGCCCAACACGCTGCGGCTACAGCTGCAACATCGGCTACAGTCACAGCAGGTTTGTCGAATTATTGAATGATGTGTCAATGTCATTATTGATGCTTAAATGTCCGGTTCATTTGGAAATATAAAATATCGAGGACGATATTTCATTTTTAAAGCAGGTTTGTTAATTTTTTTTTTTTCACCCAAAAGCTCATTCATGGAATTAATTTTCAAAGATGAAAATGAAGAATTTTTAAAAAATTATTTATTCATTTTTTTACGCATACTCATTTTTATTCTATTTTGTTAGCAAAAATTATTTTGTTTATTTTTGAAGTTTCTCTTAACTGTAATTATCTTGCTGTCATGTAATTCTCAGGAAACTAATTTTTATCCAATTATTATTGCATGCATTCAATATTTTCTACATATTTGCTTGTAAATCATCGAAAATAATGTTGTTGTTTTTTTTTAATGCTACGTCACAAAAAATGGCATTTTAAAATACTGGTTAAAATATAAAAGCCCAAAAGTGTTATATGCCGAACATCGCGGGTTTGAAATGTTCGTGTGATGAACGGGGCTTAACAGCCGTGGTATTTTATTATTATTATTATTTTTTTTTTCAAATATTGTCACATGAAAAAAATGTTACTTTTGGCTTTAATTGTTTTTTTTCTTTCTCTTCCCTCCCTTCCAATCAGAACCGACAGCCAATGATGACTCAGATGAGTAGCGTGTCAAATGTCAACCTACCTCTCAGATCCAATGCTCCTAACCAGGTAAACCATCAATGCACATCACCAACCTGCAGGAGAACATGGGCCCACCTGTTATGGTCTTCCCCGCAGGGGACCATCAACGCCCAGATGCTGGCGCAGCGTCAGCGCGAGCTGCTGAGCAACCACCTGCGACAAAGGCAGCAACAGCAGCAGCAGGTTCAGCAGCAGCAGCAGCAGCAGCGGAGCATGGCCATGAGGGCGCAGGGCCTCAACCTGCCGCCCAACATGAGTAGTCCGCGGATCCCCCAGGCCAACCCCCAGCAGTTCCCCTACCCGCCCAGCTACGGTACCGGTACAGGCCTGGCCTCGTCACCTCCCCCTAGCAGCCCCTTCTCCTCCTCCTCGCCTCTCTCCTCCCCCAGCCTGCCGTCCCTCCCCGCCAACCCCCAGCTGCACTTGCATGGCACCTGCTCCTCTTCCTCTTCCTCCTCCTCTTCCTCCTCCTCCCAGCAGATGATGATGGGAAACACAAATATGATGGGCGGACAGTACAGGGCCGTACTCAGCCCCCAAATGCAGCACAGTGCCTTTCAGTTTCCCAACTCAGGTACTGCTCCCGCTATCCGTCCTCCACCACACAAACACGCGGTTCACCTCAAATCCCCTTTGTGTACGTTTCTGTTTGTGTGCACGCCATCAACCCACCAAAGGTCATTATCGACGAGAGAAATAACCCAAACTCCGATTGAAGAAGCATTTTCGAGAATGAAATAGGATGAATGTATGACTTGTAATATAAATGTGAGTTGGGGGTGGGATTAATGAAGTTTTCTTCTTCCCGCTCCTTTTTTGAGCAGCACATGTAGGGCAATTTTTTTTGTCTCGATCTAGCCAAAAACTAAAGAAAACAAAAAGTAAAACTGATTAAAAACTCAACTAAAAGGTAGCATTTAAAAAATTACTGACAAACCTGCTCCAAAAAAAAAAAAAGAATTGAAACTAATTAATTTAACTCATTCAGTACCACCCAATTCTAGACCAAGTCTGAATAGACGTTTAAAAATGTCTTTGGAAGTGAATGTGTTCAAATTAAACAAAATGCAAAAAATAACTTCAATGAAAAATCCCAAAGTATTATAACCATGCAAATCTTTTTTTGTCTTTTATCTAAGTGAAAATGAATGCTAGGTTTGATTCAAATCAAAATGGTTGCCCTCCTGCCTACCTTGAGACGTTTTGTCCATCCTGTTCTAACTGATCTCCCCCAAACTGTCTCCTACAAACAAAAATGGACATTTTTATGTGTCCCATTATAATAATAATAATAATAATAATAATGCATTTTATTTATAAGCGCCTTTCAAGAAACCCAAGGACACTTTACAATAACAAAAACAATAAAACACAATACGGGTTGAGCAGCGGCAGCCAAATGATTGACATGTCCGACCCTTGTTGGCGGCTAAATGGATCCATGGGATGCCATCTACTGAATATTGGGGTGTCATGTTTGGAAACCCCCAAAATATATTTACATACATTTTTTCCCAGCATACACACGTTTGCAAGAATTTGATTCGTAAAGGAGCTGCACACAATCGCTTTAGCACGTTGTACACTTTCTGGCCACCGGAGGGCGCCCAAAACACATAATCCAGCTCTACTTCCAATGCGATCATCATACTAAACATCTATTGACGTTTAACTTTGCCTGTTTAAAAAAACAGCTATAGTTATAAGAAACCTTTATTAGTCTCGTAATTGAGAATTTATCAATTCACAGCAGCAAAGTAATGAAAGGAAGAAGTAGAACAACAAAATATAGGAGCTGCTGGAAAGGCAGCCACTCTCGCGGCGCCGTTTTGAAGTCAAAATAACATACATAATACAACACAACACATAGGACACCGACAGTAAAGCTTCCCTGGGGGCATTGTTCCTTTCATCATAAATCATATGTTAACATTTTCTCATGAGATGCTGATTTTGCTTTCTGACCTCATCGCTTCCCTCCTTTGCTTCCAGTAAACATCCTGAATGCGCACTTGAATGCATAGAATGATACTATCCTTTTTTTTATTATGTAATCTTTTCCTTGTCTCCTTGACCCATTTTCGCCACAGGTATGAGCCAGCAGGCGGAGAGTGGCTTCGGTGGTCCCGGAGCCCCACCCAGCCCTCTGCTGTCCCCACGGGTGACGCACGCCCAGCAATCCCCCATGATGCAGCAGGGCCCGGGCGGCACCCCCTTCCAGGGCTCGCCCGACATCAACGGCTGGAATCAGGGCAACGTGGCAGGGAGCAGGTAGGGGGAAAAAAAGGGGTTGGGGGCTTTAATTTCTAATTTGTGATTTCTGGTTCTATCCTTTGCAGTATGTTCTCACAGCAGCAGGCGTCCCCTCAGTTCACCCAGCAGCAGCAGCAGAGTAACAACAGCATGTACAACGGCGTCCCCGGAATGGCTCAGATGGGCGTGACGTCCATGTCGTCGCCCGGTTTACCCTCCATGGGACAAGAGCAGGTAAGGACCCACGTCAACTGCTAAAAACTTTTAAAAATGTGACGCATATCATTTCAAACTCGTCTTGCAACTTCATGAATAGTAATAATCTTTAATAAGATGAAGTATCTTTTTTTTCCCCCCTCTGGAATATTGTAGACCTCTTCCGGTTTGGATTTATCGACGTAGGGAGTTCACAAATACAAAATCGGGAATAGCCACGAATGAATTGGAAGTCTTAAGAGGTTTTTATTCTGGTTTTATTATGCCTCTGATATTCTCTGAGAAACTTGCAGCCAAAGTACATTATATTGAAAGAAACGGTGACAAAAAAAAAGATTATTTTTGTATCTGTCATGACTGTGTTTCATAAAATATAATATTAGATTGCGATATTTCTCAACAGAAAATACTCCACAGTTTTTTTAATTTAATTCCTTTTTGGGGGGGTGAGGCTTGAACAGATGATTTCAATTCATTTCTCATTCGCCCACTCAAATGTTGGCACCCGTTCTGAAATGCCCTCATTTGCCACAAGGTGGAGCCAAAGGCCCGTCTAAAAACAAGACGTAAATTAATTGAGGTCAAGCGAGTGTGTTGAAGTCTTTGAGATCAACTCAACTTATTTTTCATACTTTGTCAGAGAACAGCAACTTTGACCTACGTGGTGAACGCCCTCCCTCCCCCACTCACTTTTCAATCCACGCGGTCGGCCGTCGATGTCGTCCCGCCGTAAACCGCAGCTTCTCCGTGATGCTTTCAGGGTCAATGAAAGCTCATCAATATTTCAGCAGGCGGTTATGACAACACCGGCGCCTGGAGTTAACAGACAGGAGAAACATATCGGCACTCAGATTATGTCAATTATTTACCGTTTGACCATTAGTGCTTCGGTGTTATTTCACGCAATCGTTTTCCTCCCCCCTGCAGAAATACTGTTGACTCGTATTGAGTTGGACCTCAGCCGGAGCAACAACAACAAAGTGTACAAATGTGTAAGCGAGCCACGGCCCTCAAAGATGACAAAATACAGCCAGGCTTTCTGTCTGCATTCACCGTTGTGTGACTTACTGTAGCCCCCCCCCCCCTCCCCGTGCCCTGATGAATGTATTCCTCTCAGCGGACTGCGGCTATTTACAATCTCATCTCAAATACCCCCCCGCAAAAAAAAAAAAAAGAGGAAAACCTGACTCTTGGTGGCTTCTCCCACAGACGAACTTTAGCCAGGTTTTTTTCTTATCGTACGACGGACGATGATTAATATTGTCCTCGTCAGCGAGGGGGGACAAAGTCGTCGGAGACACACTGCAGAAGAAGAATGATTTGAGGTTTACATCCTGTATTAAATTAAGTTTTATTTTTTTCTGTATAGATTCTGTTTTAATAAGACTTAATTCCTGTAGATGGCTTTATCTTTGTAGCATCTGAGACTTTAAAGAGACTATGATAAAAAAAAAGTCCAAATTGAATGAACTGTATATACCAATAAGTAATACCACGGTGGGGTTATTTTTTCCTATTTATTAGAATTTTGTTTTGTTTTTGTTTTTTTATTTGAAGGGAGAGGGGGAAGCACCCCAACTGCTCACTTCATCATATTTCTTTGTTTTCAGCTTATCCGGTACAAAGCAGAACAGGGCGGGACCGCGGTGTATACAGTGTACAGATGATATTTGCTTCTTGCTTCTCTTTGCCTTTAGCGTAGACCACCACTAAACGAGACCGGTCGAGTCAACACAGCCATACGATAACTTTGAATTGAAAAACAAAATGTTAAAAGTGCTTTCTATGTTGTCTGGAGTTTCAAAAAAAAATAATGCTTCATACAAGCTGCTAGGTGCATTTTTTGGTGTCATGTAAACGAGCAATAACTTTTTTGGGGGGTGATTTTTGTACAGTTTCTTAAATAATTGAAAATAAGGACACCTTTTTTTGGGCTGTGTGTTTGGATGCAGTATTAAAACGCCCATTTTTTTGTTTTTTTTAATGTCATTTGTCTCACACACATTTTAGATTATTCGACACAGGCTTTTTGACAGACAGACAGCCATATTGAAATGTCCTCAGGCAGTGATTCACTTAAAATGGCGCGAGAGTCTTTTTTTTTTGCGCCTCACTTTTTTTTAGATTCGTTCAATTACAGGGGTGGGGAACCTGCAAATATTCTCACATTTTAAAATTGTAAAAAAAAAAATTAAGCCAAAAATGCTCCACAGTGCATAATTAACAATTGGTCCATTCTGTTGTTTTCATATCACCCCTTTTGAGCGAAATGTATTCGCCAGTGCCTTTCACACGGGACCCTCAATGACGTCAGTGGCCGTTGTGACAATTGCTTTCAACGTAATAGGGCGGGAGACGCAAGTTCCTTTTTTTTTTTTTTTTCTCCTCCCACCTCCACTATTCCTTCTCACACCACCGCCATCCCACTTTGAATATTCCAATACTGGTTTTAAAATCACTAAGCAATCACTCTGCAGATTTTTTTATATTAATGTTTATTTATTTTTATTTTTTTTTGCTTTGACTTGTAAGCCAAAATGTGTTACGAGTGCTCATTGGTGGCAGCGAACGTCACAACAAGCAGCGATTTGGCAGCTCGCGAATAATTTGTCGAAAGGAAATTGCTTCTCCAATTTGAAATGGATTAAACCTAAAGCAAAAAAATGCAACTTAAAAAAAAGTTGGGTTTACTTACAATTTACAAAAAAAAGAAAAAATATGACGGTAAATTGGGCAATTCAAGTAAATATTCAGTTATGCTGTTGTGAAAATCAGCATTCGAGTTAACTCGAAATTCGATTTAACAGAACTGTTGTGCCTTTTAAAAACAGCTGGGCAAATTGTTTAGAGTAACCAACGTGTGGAGAATATTACTGGAGCTGGAGTGCAATGCAACTCGAACAGATAAATGGCATTTCCACTCATCTCAATGGGGAATTGTGTTTTGGGTTACAAATGAGGTCTCGGAATCAATTCAACTTGTAAGTCAAGGCGTCACTGTTCTTCCTCCATTGCATGTAGGAATATTTCACACAAAACATATTGAATCTTCTTTATATATATATAATATATGGCCATGTCTCGGAGAAACTGAAAACGGTTCCCCACACTTTTGATCTGCTGCCACGCTGTATGGAGAAAAGCCAAATAACCCGAACACGCCTCAATTGGAAATCAGAATTATTATTTTTTTGGGACACGCTTCCTATAATACCGATGATGTCAGGTCAACAGGGTCCAATCAGAGACGGCGTTTGTTGAACATATCGTCAACGTCTCTTCATTTGGCGTGCTCGCGCCGAAAGGTCCCTTCCAACTTCCTCGGCAATCCTCGATAAACACTTGTTTTGTTTTTATTTTTTTAAATTGTATCAAATGTGCCTCCTTGAGCCATTTGGAAACGTTTTCATCCCAGCCCGTTGCAAAATTGCTTCCAAAGAACATGTGGAGAAGCCATGTGCAGGTGCAACGATCACTTTCTGACCCCCCCAAAAAAACTGCTTTTCCTACTTGTAATGCTCTTTTGTATTGTCTGCCAATTTCCTAGAGCTAAAAATGAAATGACAAAAAAAAACTAGCAAAATGCCTTAGATCTCGTCCGCTCTTGTATATTACGTGGCAGTGTGTATACATTTGTATAATGACTTGTACAAAACAAACCTGGTGTGACGTTATGATCCACGAGGAAGTGCTAAATATGTTCATGTATTATAACAACAGACTTTTTTCCCCCCCAGGAACGCTAATTTGCTTTTCCACAGCTTGTGTGTGTACACGTTTTTTTTCTCCTCGATTGTTCATAAGAATCACACTGTACCCCCGTCCCGCCCCCCTTGCAACCCAAGTGTGTGTGTGTGTGTGTGATTGTTTTATGCAAAGTGACATGAGAAGTTAACCACAGTTATGCAAGTTGTCAACTAATATGGCTTTGCTGATGCTATTTGCCTTGTAAATAAAGAATTATCTTATTGAGATTTTTCACCCCGCGCTGCCTTTTATTGATTTGTGGAGCAAATCTGTCATGAGTACAAGAGCAATTTTTGTGTCCCTTAATGATTACAACAATAAAGACATGAGTTACAGGCAGAACATTTGACAGTATATAGTACTTTTGCCCTTGAATATTTGTTAGTTTACAATGGCAAAATAAGAGTTAGCGATCATTGGTCAATGAAAAACAACTTAAATGTTTGCTAACTTTTAGAGCGCTAATATCGGCCTTTTTTGGCAACACCTCTTATTTAGTGATTTTGGGGAGGGTGAATACGTGTTAATTATTTCTAAAAGTAAAAATTTTCACCCCACATAATCTGCAAAACCAAAAATGTAGCGCAATTCTCGACATAACGTTCGAGAATTCTTATTCTGTGGTGTATGTTGGCGCTTGGCAAAGCAGCTTAACGGCTCACTACTGCCACCAACTGATGATATCATTTGACTGCAAGGATGAAACAATACAATACAACCTTAACAGCACTTTCACAACAGTTGCAGCTGCAACAAAGCGCTTTACAGAACATTTACCATAAAATAATTCACTAATTCTTAAAAGATTCAGACTTTTCTTTCTTTTTCTGACTTTTTAACTTAATTATTCACGTTTTTAAAAAAGGGACTTGGAATGTCATCTCCACAGCGGAGAAGAAGCTGTACCTATTTCTACTTTACCTGAACACAAATAAAATAAGATGTCCAACCTTTTTTTTCTTAATTTATTCCCTCACAAGCCACAACATTAGGGACACCTCACGGGCGAAACGAGAATCAGTCAATCAATCCAACTTTATTTATACAGCACTTTTCACACAAATATGCAACTCAAAGTGCTGTGCATTTAAAACCTCAAAATTCAACATAGGGTCCCTCCCCCTCACCTCAAAAGCTAACATTTTCCAGGGGGTGCCGAGGGGGCTTTCTTGAGATAACATCAACATTTTTGAGTGGAGTGGAGTGGAGGTGGGGGGGGGGGGGGGGGGTCATATGTAAATGTCCACAAGTTAACAGGGTGGGCTGTCCCTGGAGAGAGAGCAAGAGAAAAGAGGCATTATTGAGATGCATGAACCAGGATCCAATAGGAAGGAGCAAGCATCCTCCTCAGCGGATCAGCGTGGATGCCCTCAGATGACCACAGCAGTGTGGTCCAGTTGGAGAAGCTTATTCCTGTGAGTTGGAGGAGCAGTGATGACAGTGAGCTTCTCTGTGCAACGCCTCTAAATTGGCAACAAGGTAAGCTTCATTTCTTTCAAAACACTTAAAAAAAAATATTTATTTTACCTTTGTGCATGTGTATTTTAATGATTTTCCAACAGTTGCAGGCTTCTTTCAAATTAAATATTGCCACAGCAAAAATAGGCCTTGAGTGAGGGTTAAGGTCTATTAAGAGAGAAAAAGCTTCATGCATGTTGACCTCTTTTCTGATGGACCTCAATGAGTGTCATGACCCTGATTTGTTTCTCTTTGAACTGGTCAAACACTTCCTAAAATACTCTTAGTGCACCATTGATGGATGAGTGTGTTCTTTTTGTGGGGTGGGGAGAGAGAGCATCCAACTTTTGGAGGCATTGAAAAATAAGAGATTTGAGTATGTGTGATGTGCTTTTATTGAAACAAAATGTTATGAAATGAACTGGCTTTCATTTATTTTTGTTTTTTTAAATCAAACTGAAAAGAAATCCAAAAAACCTAACATTTTTCAGATAAAAATCATAAGCTTTATAGTAGATGTGACAGGGTATGCTGAAGAAATTCTGAATTGTCCATATTTCAAAATTTAAAATAACAATTTTAAACTTAAAAAAAGACATTTCAGTATGTGTGGTGTTCTTTTATCGAAGCGAACTGTGGTTTGATGAATATTCTTGCAATTTTTTTTCTTTGATTAAAACTTCAACAAAAAATAAATAAGTAAACATGATTTTTGGGAGCAATTTTTGCAGATAATCACAACGTGCTTTAAAAATGTAGTTCAAAACGCCAGTTTGGAAAAAAAAAAAAAACCAAAAAAACGACACCATATATTCATTTCATTAGAAAAATAAGGTTACGCTTATTAATTTGAACAACAACAAAAAAAAAACTTAACGAAATGTTCAAGTGCTCAATGAGTGTCCCAACATGTCTTATTGAATTAGGGCTGAGTTCCTTCCCAAATGCTCTTCACCCTACCCAGCCTCTCTTCACCGCCCAAGGACAGAAGCCTCCAGGAGGACATGCTCAAGACAAGTACCCCCCGGGGCTTCTTGCCCGCCCCTCTCCACCACCACCCGTACATGGACCTCTTATCCCGAACTCACGCCCTCCTTCACCCCGTCAAATCCACCACCGCGCTGGTGCTCAACCCTTACCTCCAGCAACAGCAGCAGCACATGTTAGCCGCCCAGGGGATGCCTTACCTCGGACACCTGGCGCCAGGTCACCCGCTGTGCTCATCAAAACCGGAGGACCTGGCAGCGGTGCTGACCGGGCACGCCTCCGGTTCTCTTTCTTTTTCGGACTTAAGTCTGAGTAGTCCGGCCGGCGGGAACGGCAGCGGGACGTCATCGTGCGTTTCCGCCTCGCCAGCGAAGCAGATGCTCACAAGTCGAGCTGCGTCCCCGGAGAAGAGAGGCCGCTTCAACTTCACCGAGGACGACTTGTTCGCGGTGCTGTATGGATACTCGGCGGGCCCGCAGCCGGGCGGTGGCACCGGGGGCCACGCTATTTCCGGGGTTAATCTGCCGGACAAACCAGGTACAACAATTTTTTTTGCGAAATACATATTTAAATGAGTTTGTTTTTAACTCATTATGCTGACTGGCAATTTTGTATCGTTAAAAAAATTATCAATCGAGGAATAAAGAAATAAACAGAGGCCTACATCGACAATTCGGTTGAAGAAAATCAGGTTTAAAAAAAACGAATCGGGTTTCCAAAAAAAAGGGAGATAATCCAGTTTAAAAAAGCAAAAATGAAATAAAATAATTCTGGTTAAACAATTACGTAACTACTTGGGTGAAAATAATTAAAAAATCAGGTGTCTACAGATTAAGTAAATAAAATCGACAATTCTTTTTAATTCAACAACAAATATTTCTTCAACAAAAAAATCAGGTAAAGTCAGAATTATAATATTTTAATAGATACTAATCTGGTATCTTTGTATGCAGCGATGGCTGTTTGAAAGTGCTCTATAAATACTGTTGACTTGACTTGACTTGATGTATATATATATATATATATATATATATATATATATATATTATAAATCTTTTTTTACAATTTCTGAGCTTGAATATGAATATGGAATCGCCACAATTTTTTTAATCCATTCTGTACTCCATGTACCTATGTACATAAAAAATTTAATACATGTTTAATTATCAATGAATTGATGCCAAATATGTCATCCAATCCACTCTGATTCCCTTTCAGACTGTCCTGTCCTCCCTCTGGACAAGGACGCTTTGGACCTTCCTGAGGGTGAGCCTAAAAGTCGCTGCAGTGTACTTTTCTGTTGCGTGACAATGAATGTGAGCAACGTTCCTCTTGCAGGTCTCAGCGTTGTGCAAGCATGCTGGGGCACCGTGTCTCACTGCGGCGTGTTCACTGACGCCAAAAGCAACGTGCCCAAAGGCACGCGCTTCGGACCCTTCCTGGGGAAACTGGTCAACACTAGCGAAATGAAGACCTATGATGACAACACCCTCATGTGGGAGGTAGGACTCGTCTTGTGGAGTCAGGGTATGGATATTTGAGCTCAAACCTACCAATACTCACAGGCATATATTCTTTATCCTGTGGAACGACCTGTGTTTTTCACAGGTGTTTGAGAACGGCCGCCTGAGCCACTTTGTGGACGGCCGTGGCGGCTCAGGCAACTGGATGTCGCTAGTCAAGTGCGCACGCTTCGCAGATGAGCAGAACCTGTCGGCGATTCAGGTCAAGGGTCAGATCTTCTACGAAGCCTGCAAGGAGATCAGAGGTGAGCAGGAGCTCCTGGTGTGGTACGGAGACGGCTACGTGCAGTTCTTGGGCATCCCGCTCACCCTCGGGGGTCCCGACGAAGAAAACGACAACCTACCTCCCGCTGAAGGTGAGACCAGGAATCAGAGATGGTGACCAATTAAAAACTGCAGTGGCCCTTGTATTTTCGAAAAAATTGCATTTGAACAAGCAACACATGTAGGCAGACAATCTCACCATACTGACAGGCATATATTATTGATCCTCTGCAAAGAAAGACTGATTTCATTCCAACTTGTTGAGTCAATGAGAGGTGTCTTTTTCAGTCTGTATAAGTCTATTATACTGCCCTCTAGTGGCCAAGGTGGGGACACAGGAAGAAACTACAGAATAAACTACAAATAAAACCTACATTTATTATTTCTTTTTTTTTCAGATGCTGGTGAGGGCTTCAAGTGTGACCGGTGCGGCAAGGTGTTTGCCTACAAGTATTACCGGGACAAGCATTTGAAATACACGCGCTGCGTGGACCGTGGTGACCGCAAGTTCCCGTGCCACCTGTGCAGCCGTTCTTTCGAGAAGAGGGACCGCCTGCGCATACACATCCTCCACGTGCACGAGAAACACCGGCCGCATAAGGTACTTTGATTATGCCTGCGTGTTATTATTATTTTTAAAAAAAGGGCAGGACATAACTGTGAACCCGAACGTTCAAACTTCCTAAATTTACAATATATCAATCAATAAATCAATGTTATTGTCATGAGCTTGATGCATTATTCACAATTATAACATGATTTGTTATTATATTGCAGTGCACAGTGTGTGGAAAAAGTTTTTCGCAGTCATCCAGCCTCAACAAACACATGCGAGTCCACTCGGGAGAACGCCCGTACAAGTGTGTCTATTGCAACAAGGTGAAATATATCTATCTATTTATTATTATTATTATCATCATCATTGTTATTATCATTATTATAAATTATTGTTTTGAATGTACGTCTGGTGTGGAGGATTTGTGGAAAATGGTGCGTATTTTAATCGCCATGTTTGTGCGGTATTGTCACTCGTTCACTTCCTTATTTTACGGCGCATTCAGCGCTTGGCTATTGTGTCCCTCCGCGGGCACACTTCGGTGACACACTTACATGCTAATTATCGCCAGATGTACAGTCACCCTTTTGTCTCGTCACATTAAATTTTTAATTTACGACCGTAGAATGAGCAGAAGTCCTTTTTGTTCTTTTTTTCTTCTTTCACATTGCATTTTACCAATTTTATTTTTACAGACACGGACAAATGATAATTAGATTGATTTTATTTTGCACAGTTTTTTTTAAACACTAAGAAAAAGACAAAAACAGTAAGCGTACAGCCGATCTACTATTTTGCCTGATTAAATGTTGTGAATTACATTATTAAAAACTCAGATTTTGCACTATCGTAGATGATGGGAAATTACCTGTCAAATGTGCAGTATGTTTAATGAAATGTATTATTGAAAAAAACCGATGGATTTAATTTAAACGAATTGAGCGTTTTAATTACATTTCACTTAACAGAATAGTGCAACAAATTACTGTGTATTAAATATCGTCGATCATATTTTTATTACACATCATATGAAATAAATGTAACTACCTCAGGTAAATAACAATTAAATTGGGCACGTTTTGTTTTTTGAAGGCAGCCACAAATGTTAGCAATTGTAATTCTAATTAATTTCATGATTAAAATCATGAATCACCGGTCTTGAATCTCAAATGGAATCAAGCGTATTATAATTATATTTAATGTCCACACGAAATTCACATATTAAGATTAAGATGTCCTTTATTCGTCTCGCAATGGAGAAATTCCCAATTCACAACAGCAAAATTATGAAAGGAAGAAGAAGAACAACAAAATATGAATGTGTATTCAATTAAATTTAACACGTTTTCTTATTAGACTGCCACATAATGCATTAATTAGTTTTATGTGGAACTACTTTGTCGCTTCTCCCCTCCCCTCCCCGGCCTTCGCCCTCCACTTCAGGCCTTCACTGCCTCCAGCATTTTGCGCACACACATCCGCCAGCATTCCGGAGAGCGGCCCTTCAAGTGCAAGCACTGCGGCAAGGCCTTCGCCTCACACGCCGCCCACGACAGTCACGTCCGTCGGACTCACGCCCGGGACAAGCCGTTCCCCTGCGACCTTTGTGGTGCCTCCTTCCAGGAGGAGACGGAGCTCAATTACCACGCCAAAAGTCATAAAGGTAACAAATTAAATCAATGTGTTGCACCAACATTTTTAGTTAAGTGTTTAAGAGTGTTCGATTTATTTATGAACGTGATTTTTTTTGTGGAGTAATATTTAACCGCAGCGTTTTTTTTTCTTTGTGGAATCGAAATAAATGCTCGTTGTAAAATGCAGTAATGAGATACAACAGACTTAAATATATTATACGTGGGGTTTTTTTATTTTGTTGCTCCCCATGTGAAAGAAATATGAATATGAAATTCATTTCAAATTAATTAGTTTTTCTTTTTTTTTTTTTTAGCCAGGCAAATCTTGGACAGCACAATTCTCACTCCAGAAATTGGACCGGCGGAGGAATCTCTCTTGGACAGTCCAAAAAGTCAAAGAAACTTCCAACTTTACACTGGTATCACGGTTTTAAATCCGGAATATCGTCCATGGAACTAAAGTCAAACAAGTTTATTATACAATATAATACAATATATCTTTATTTATATAGCGCTTTCAAAACGTCTGCAGCTGGGACAAAGCGCTTTACAGAACAGTTAACATAAAATAACACAACAGAACACAGCATAAAACACGGACAGTCATGCAATCGTAATAACTATTCCTGCATACACCTTGTTGTTTGAAGCAATTATAGATTAAAGAGGAGAGAATCAAAGTCTCCTCAGCAGCCATACATCCAGCCGCACGAACGGAGACTCTCCAACAGCACCGAAATCTCCACTGAACAAAACGGCACTGTAAAAAATGCTGCCCAATTACAGGCAAAAAAGGAAAAAAAACAGTTGGTTTCAAATGGTAACTGTTGGAGGAAGATTTTGTTGTATTGATGCACACCGTCATTCAAATCATCACGCAGACGTGTTTGAAACCGTTTATATGGATGTGATCACTGCTGTGGATTGTGAACCCAGATTTGTATTTCATTTATTATTGCCGACTGTGTTATTATTTGATCTTTGTGTTCAGATACACGTTTTTTTCATTGTTGTAATTTATAAGGTCTGATTATATTTCCTCTGAAAAAGTGGCCTCCTTTATTTATCATTTTGACAAAGAATTAAATAATACACACATGATTTGTGGCTTATTATTCATGCAATTTTTTAATGAATGAAAAATAATGCTCAATAATACAAAATTATCTCCATTTAAAATAGCCTTTTGCTTAGTGTGTTTCGACGCACATACACAAGCGTCGCATGTGTGACGCTGATGTAAGAAGCAGGGTGTAAATGAAACAAGTCCCCGTGGGGCAAATGAATGACAATAGTGTGTTGTGCTGCCAGTTCCTCGACTGCCACAAGTACAATGAAACAGCCTGACTGACATCTGCCTCCACGCTCTGTCACCACATGTCTCACTGACTGATAGAGCATTACGGCCTTCTCCCGACTAATGCGTTCAAACACTAACATCCCTTCTCATGTCGCGGAAGCTCTCTGCAGACCGAATTGTGTGACAACGTCAAGAAAAGCCGACTAGAACATCAGAACTTTACTTGTGCAGTAGACAAAAAGCGTCCATTGAAAAATGGCTGGATGGACTGCAGGCAAGTCGGGGGTGAAGGGTCACCTTCAAATAGAACAACTATAGAGGCTCAAACAAGTATATGATTGGAGCGGATCCTCCCTCCTTGCCATGTATACGACCCCCTGGGGGTGGGGGGGTCTCCGCAAAGAAAAGTGCACCCCCCACTACCTCCTCCACTTTGTGGCGGGATGGAATGAGAGACAATGGAAAGAAAGCAAAAGAGAGAGAATGACATTCAAACGGAGAGATCATCCACAGTCTAGCCCCGCCCCTACTGGCCCATCATTGGTCCATTGAGACATCAGCGCTTATGTTTATATTGCTATTAATAATAGAGGCACTAGAGCAATTCACAACACACAATGTGCTGTTATAATCGAACTACATATAGTCTCTCTCGCTCTCTCTCTCAATTTGGTACATGGGGTGCAATCACCCCTAACATATGTGCACATACGCACGCACGCACACATTGAGTGTCTCAGTGCCTGGCAGGTTGCTGAAGACCATATGAAAGGCAGATCAAACACTGTTTGTAACACCCCTCCATATTGTGTGTGTGCGCTGTGTGTGTGCGTGTCTCATCAAGGTGGGATTTACTCCCAAGAAGAAGAAGGAGGCAGATGGCCCTCACCCTGCTCCACAGGGGTTGCAGTGGAGAACCACTGTGCTCCCGTGGGGTAACATATTCCGGCCACCTCCAGCCCTCCATTCAACGTGATAAGACAAGTGAGCGTACTAAAAAGATGAGGGCAGTAAGGGAGATGCTCCATTCACATGAGCCTATATTCATTTGAAACATAAAACTATTACTGTTGTCGTGCCTTTGAAAAATGTAATACCCGTATTAACCACACGAGGGCAGACATCGCCTCCAACCACTAGGCTGCAATTGAGAAGAAGAGCGTGTCAAGCCCATTGCAACGTCGATCTCAAATAGATAAGTAACTGTTATTTTCCTTCTACATCGTGGAGAGTTCGTTGAAAGTGCGTGAGGATTTGGTACATCTGTAATACAGATGTACCGATTCTGTATACTATCCACCAAAAAGATGGTCAGTAAAATCGTGTCCACCAAAAACAGGGACATAGTAAACGCTTCATAGTGTTTGAAACACGTGTGGTGTTTTACTTAATTGGCTAAGCTGCTGTTGTGACGTACACTCCTTCCAACACCAAATTTATTCACACAGGTGAGTGAGCCAGTCCATTTCACTTGGGTATTTGAATAAAATGAGGGAGAACATATGATATTATACTTTTAAATGTTTTTTTTTAAGTTGGTGTTATTTGCTAGTCAGTCAATGACGTTTTCCATTATGTGTTAGCATGAAGCCAACTAGCTATGGTTCATCGACCACAAACGTTATTTAATTAATTTATTTATTTTTTGAAGGCTGAAAAAAGTATTTTCCAAATATTTCTTTCAAAAGTGTCCATTTTGATCGAGTGCAGTGGAGGGGTATGTGTTGGTCCCCGAGGGAAGGCTTGGCAGCATATGGACACTCCCGACACCCAGCGCATGTACGACGTGCATGTCTCTGCCTCACTTTGTGCGGCTAATCTCGCCTAAACTAAATCCATTTACACACACTCACACTCACGGAGGGCCCCCCCCCCCACCAAAAAAAAGTGTCCACACCCGCCCTCTCACCATCTCATCCATTTCGTCCTACTGTCATGCCTATAATTTTACAAATTGACATAAGTAATGGAGGTTTTCACTGTGTTGATTTTACAAGGTAGGAAATACAGCAAAAAAATAAATGTTGATTTCCATTTTTTTTCTGTCGTGGTTTTACAGCTTTTCATTTCATTGTAAATTTGTCGTGTACTTGTTGATTGAATCAGTTTTTACATTTGTTTGTTCATTTTTATTGAACATATGAAACACAATACAACAATAAATTGACAAAAGTGAAAGCAAGCAAAAATTGTAAAAAGGAAAAGAAATAAAATTGTTTTCAATTCAGTTAGAAAAATATAGTCTGTTTTTTGTTTCCCTGATTTATATTTTTGAATGTGATTACGCCTTTAAAAAATTAATAAAATCAAACTATATAATCATATTTTAATGTATTGTTTTTATGAGTTAACTACAAAAATAATCAGCACTTTATACAAGCAAGCTACAGAGTCTGTATATGCTCTTATAACTTGAAATGGAATGTTTTTTATATTTTTTTACATCATGAATTGGTTCTGCACACAGAATCCTTGTAATTCATTGTAATGATATCCATAATTAATTTTTGAAATTGAAAAAGAAAAAAAATGAGTAATGCACATAGACGAGCTCCAGAATAATTCAGATTCATGTTTTTTTTCCCTAAAGACATACCCTAAAATAAAATTACAAATTTGCTCTCTATAAAGACAGAATATTTTTGCATCCATTGTAATTATTTTTTCAAAAACATCCAACGTACATTTAATCACCACATTCCCCTGAGAGGCATCTAATATTATTTTAGCAGCATCAAACACAACATTAATTTGAGCGCATTTCACTGAGTATAAATCAGCCGATGATGCCACTGTATCAATGTCAACCTGCCCCTCCGCCATTATTTAGTACCTTAATCAGTCTGAGGATGTGAAAACATCCACTTGACCCCCGTGTGATAGTCCTCTATTACCGGGCAGATCATTGACCGTGACCACCCACCCCAAGGGAAAACAGGGGTTAAAGGTGAGAGTATCCTGAAGGGCCCGCGGTGTGTTTAAGGTTGCGACCATGCCCCACCTCCCCCACTCCCCTCTTTGCTGAAAAATTCATGATGCCTTCAAAGAGCCTCTAATGTACCCTAACGGCTACTTTACAGCTTTGTTGGCATAGCCTAGCGTCACCTCCTGCTTGCGAGCTGGCTCGCCGCTCGCTTCTGGGCGTCTAACCTCTTAAAAGCAAAAATAATCCGATTTTGTTTTTTTCTTTTTTTCTAGATTGACGTATGACTGTCGGGGCCGTTCCAGTCATGTGATGCCCGCTCTCGGAGTGTGGTTGGAAACCCGAGCCCCTTGTTGGGGATGCATTGATTTGTTAGGATTGCCAGCCTCCATTAAGGTTTAAGCTTTGACAGCTGATAGCGACATCCTTGTGACCCACTCGTCAAGGTGCGTGCTCCTGTCCCGCTATAGGAAATGCAGATTGAAAGCCTGCACGCGACCCTTTCAAATGACACCCCCATTTGTGATGAACATAAATTTGTGGAATAACCAGCACGATGTTGTTCGTAAAATGTGACAAATCTTCTATGGGCTCTTGCTTTGACCCTGAAGCCTCGACAAAGTGGATTCTTACTTCACGCTAGCATCGGGTCCTACAAATATAGTTAAGGCAGATAGAAAGACTGTTCAAAATGCTTTCAAGCCGTGCCTCTTTTGTAAGGAACACACATTTGTGGGATGAGCACCGCCATTTTGTTTGTAAAATCGGACAAATCCTCGATGGACTTGTTTTCATCATGAGTTCCAAACAAAAGTCCTGAGAATATCAAGTACATTTTTACATTTGCCCTAGAGCTGCTCGGCCCACAAATATACTGTATATTCCTTCCAAAGTTCATCCATTTTAAAGGGTCATAAAGAAGCTTTCCATCGGCTTAGTGTGTGGCATGCGTGTGCTAATGTGTGCGCTCCGGTGTGTTTGCCCATCCTCCGCGCCCCCCGCTGTGTTTACCCCGCCGATGCTAAAGATGCCATATGTTAAATGAGCTTGCGTTACAGCTCTGGTTGCAAGTTGGCCACACAGACTCGCCAGGATTGGGTTATGTCAGCTATATGCAAGCCGCGAAAGCTCAATTGATCTGTTTATGCTTTTTTTTTTTTCTCCCACTCACAGTCTGATTCATGCCGAGCCATACAGACAATCTGCATTGATTCATCTGCCGGACATATCACCAATTCATTAGCGCTGTTGTGACATCTCAGACTCCACCCCCCACCCCCATCCAAAAAGACTCCATCAGCGGTTTTAATTAAAACAAACCAGGAAAAAAAAAAGTTAATAGAAAGACTACATTCAAGGACAAGAGCGCTATTGAGCGGCCAGCTAATAGAAGTCACAGATGACGGCTCAGGCTGGAGTGCATACGGTAAAAGCCGCTCTATATTTCTCATAATGTGCATCGCAGCAGAGTGGGGGGAGAGAAAAAAAAGGAGGGGAAAAATGCAGAGGTCGGCAATAATTTTCTGTAATTGAGACAAAGTTTCTCTTGCAGGGATTTAATGTAGCCACTAAGTGGGCAGGCAGGGCTTGGGACAACGTCGCTCTCAGTTGTCTTTTTAATGGCTTTTATGACATCAATCCTTCACATGTCTGAGCTGAAAGCTTCGTGGAGAAGTTAACTTTCTTTCAGGGGACTTGGGAAAACATGGTGCAACATTATGTCACTCGAGGGCGAAATGGAGAGTTTAGTGCGGTTCGGTGTAAGCGGGGTGGCATATTGCGACACTCTGAGGATTTTTTTTTTGGCATCGTTTTTTTTTATTAACTCTTAATGTTAAATGTTTGAAGTTGCTGGCTCCAAGTTTTAAACGCATATCTAAAAAATGGTCATTACATGTAATTTCATAAATCAAGTGATTTTTGCAAGACATTCTTAATGGTGAATAGAAACAATCTTTTAAACCATTGAACTCCTCCCTCCCAAAAAAGGAAAAAAAACCCAAAATCTTTGAAAAAATAATTTGATTTTGCATTTTTGTGAATTTCATTGGCGACCTTATTTTTGTACAATCTTATGTTTCTACCCTGACCTCATGTTTGTAACATTAATTTTTCCCGATTCTTTTTTTTAAGATAGTATTTTTAGGATTTAAATTTTTTTTAATTTTGTATTTTTATTTTTTCGCATTTCCAGTGAGTCACAAAATAAATGCATCAATAAAAGCGGTGATTTCTTGTATCGATGACCTTCGAAAGTCTTCATCATGCTTGTCGTCTTCTCGCAGTCGGTCGGGTTTGGAGGCTCCGCATCGAGAGATCAATGGCTGGGAAACGGAGACCGGTCACATTAATGGTGCGCATCATCTCAAAGGGCACTTTCCCTCCCAGGAAGCTTCACAACACAAACGGAGGAGAACCAGAGGTCAGTATACTATGCTGTAATCGCTCTTTATATCTGAATTTTAAAAGTTGTGTTGATCTAGCGCAGCAGAAAAGATTTTCTTTTTTTAAATAGGTGACATGTCTTTTAAAAAAATGAAATCCACATCCTGTATATTTTTAATTCAGCCCCCAAAGTCAGCTTCATTTAGCAACATGAAATTAGATTAGATTAGACGTACGTATTATGAGGGGACCCACCAAAAAAAAATTCTCAAGAACTCATTCCTGGCAGAAATTCTGCCACTTGGATTTGAAGTAGCCATTTTTGGATCATTTCATCCACTGCCAGGTGATCTACAAAGAATTTCACTTTGCAACATGAAAATTGGTAGACCTGTCTTATTCTGAGGAGTGCCACAAAAAAAAAATCTGAAGAACCCATACCATAAGACAAGGAACTGCAGGTGAAATGTCCACAGTAGATGTAATGACACCGCTTCCGACATTTTATTTTCTTTTGAAATCGCATCAAGTCGTCATCAGTATGGCAACACGCAGAGCGAAAAAGGCTTTTTGTGCGTTTCATCAGCCGGGGACGTTACCTTCAGACATGTCAAGGTTCCTCGGCACGCTGAAGCGCCTCCATTGGCGGCAAAATGATCTTCGATGATGAGCTCCGATTCCTGAAAAGCCCTGGTGGAGCGGAGAAGTCACCCCGTTGGGAATTCCTTTTTTTTTTTTTGTGACCTTTCCTCATCTGCCTTATCTCATGGGTGGTCTTTCGGGTAAAAGGAAACGTGAGGGTGCTAAAGAGCCGGTGGGTTTGACTTGTAGCCTTTGAAAGTTTTTTTTTTTTTTTAAATAATTCCCATCCCACGGAAGAACAAAGTTCCGATTTGTTCCAACTTACAACGTGGTAAATTTGAGGTTTTAGCGTGATCAATTTCACGTTATTTGAAAAATAAAGGCTATCTTAAATGTAGCTTTTTAACAGGTGAGGTTTTATGATCCAAAGTGATGAATTTTGCATTTTACCCTGATAAATGTCACGTTAAAACATGACAAAAGTCACACTTTAACGTGATCTTTTTCACATTATAAGATGTTTTATGGTCGGATTTATCACAATAAAACATATTTATCCCGTTAAATCTGATATTGAGCATTTATTTTGGGGCGGGGATGAAACAAAATATTTTTTTGGTCTGCTTTGAGTGTTGTTAAAAAATAAAAACATAAAAATAAAACATTCCGCCAGCGTGACAGTGTCAGATACGATTACTAGCAAAAGTGGAGGAAACAAGGAAGCTTTTAAGCCTCTGCAACTGAGCCTAATCCATCCGAATCAATACACCTGTGCTCCTCTCTCCATATTGGCGACACGGGCTAATCATGCGTTTCTCCATCATGGCGGCCCTTTGCCCCCACTTCACCTTCCTTGCATTTCGAGGTCCGGCGCGTTATTGATTGTCGGGGGTGACGAGTAAGTTAATAAGCTTGGGAGTCATCCATCAGCGGGCTAGAGACTGGAACTGCGCGCGACAGCCTTAATCAAGTCATCCTCCGCAGTCGGGCTTGCCGACGCTAATTAAAAGTTTCCAAATAAATAAATAAAGCGATAGGGCGCAAGCAAAAAGGAAGAAGAGTTAGGGAGCGTCCTTTAGAAAAACAACAACAACAAAAAAACACTTTTTCTCTTTAGTTAATCAGAAATACGATGGGGGGGGGGGGGGGGAAGCTCATGACGGGCCATCCATCCCAAACACAACCAAACCACACACACTTTTACCATCCTGCTTCCCTTTATGGCGCCTATGGGCCAATAAACACCAGGGGGCCATATTTCAAGGGGTGAAGCCAAAAAGGATGAGCTCATTTGGGCTCAAATGAGGGAGGGGACGGAGATGGGGATGTTTTGAGTGATTATGTGACTGCGGATGTTTGCTAACAAGCTCCCGTTGTTAGCAAAGTCTGCCTTACCGTTTGCTTGAAATTAGGGAAAAAAAGCACTCTATAATGTTCAACTTTATAAAAGCGTACAGTCATAACATCATTAAATACAATTAATCATAATTCAACAGTTTTTGTGTTCAGATGGCTATTGTTAGAAGGGTAACAAGACGGCAACCAAGATGCTAATTGTTAGCTCGCGTGCCGGTGGAGTTTCCCATTGTATGCTAGCATTCGGGTAGCAAAGGCTGTAGCTGCTTTAAATACACAACATGTAATTGTCTTTGACTAATGCTTTGTTTGACAGGAACCTTTTCTGAAGAATATATATGACAAGAAACGTCCCGCAGAAATTTGGTATGGGCTTGCTGATTCCTCCAAATCCGAAAGCTGCATTTGTGAAGACATCATGGGCCAGGTAGGCTTGTTTTGCACATTTCTTGGGACCTTTGTTCCCCATGAAAATGAACTTCTTTCCATGGTCTCATTCCAAATAAGTACCGAATGTATGTGTGTCAAAAGAAAATTCTTCATTTTTGGACTTTGTTTTTGGAATAGAAATGAGCTGAAAAATTAAACATTAGAATGAGGAAAAGTCAATATAAAAAATAATGTGGGCTTTATTTTTTTAAATCAGCATTATCTTGAAATAGGAATCAGTTGAATGGATTTGTATAGTATAAAACTCTCAAAGGTGTGACTTTGGTGGTTGTTGAAGCTTTATTAATGACCATAACATCTGCGCTAATTTCAGTTAGCATGTCTATGGCGTTTCACATTCTTATGTGTTAGCATTAAAATAGCTGATTCTCCGGTTAGATAAAAACTTTTTTGGTGAGGCGGGGAGCAATCCCCATTTTTTTTCTCATTGCAATTACAATGGGCGTCAATTAATAGCGAGGGCTCCATGGGAGTTTCGTTTTTGACAACTAAATCGATACTTTTGTCTGCCCCCCTCGTTTCTAATCAGGCAGCGCAAAGGGCAGCCCAGACACTGATCCCCCTCTGGGAGTCCAACCAAGCACCGCAATCACACGTTTCGCTACAGCTTATAATTAGCGCCACGAGCACAACAAACAATTCAACAAAAAGAGCAACAGGGGCGTGGCTAATGGCGGCTGCTAATCCCGCACGTATTTGTGTTTGCGCGCGCCCGTGTGTGTGTGTGTGAAGTCCCAAAGAGCAAGTCAATTACGGCCTCCGCGGATCCGTTAGCCGGTTGTGATCGGCGGATCAGCGGGTCGATGGTGAACAACCACAGAGGGTTTGTTTAAGCTTGGCGATCATTAATGTGTGCCCTGCACTGCAAACTCACCTACAGAAACACACAGACACGGCTGAGGCTACGTTCCAGAAAATTGGGAAATGGCGAACGCCAAGGTATTTTGTAACTTTTTTTTTGGTTTCTCATTTTTGTGACTTGCATGCTGCATTCATGACATACGGGTCATTACATAATGTTTTTCGACAGCACTACAACTTTTATTTTTCATTATCTGTTTTACTCTCCTTTTTGTAAAACTCATGCTGTTTTCAAGTAACCTGGGAAATTACGATTTTGTTACTGTTTTATGCCATAACAAACCTTTTTTTAAATTTTCTGCACGGCAAATCCTTTTTTTTTTTAACTGTGACATGTTTACTGTTAAACTCATCCTGCATTTATTTAACCTGGGGAGATAATTTTCTTATTCATTTTTGCCATATTCAGTTTTACGCGAAATGCTTCTTCATTTTTTTTTTTTTACATGACAGTTTCAACAGTTTGAAGAGAAACTGGTTCATTTTTGCCCCTTCAACTTTCCGGCCGACTTGAACTCAACATTATCCCCAGGCCAGTGTGTGCCTTTTTGCAGCATGTTGCGTAACAGATGCTGCATCTGCACTGATGCTCACGTCATGATTGACAAAGAGCCGTCTGAATGGGATTCAATAAAAGCCACTGATCATCTTCGTCTTCAATTAACGGTTGACTAATAAATGACAGGCTTCTTGTTTAGAATGTGGGGCCGGGGGTAGGGGGGTCACAACAGCTCCTCCCCAACCCCACCCAGAGCGACAAGGCACACTTAACGAAATATGCGAGACATCCTTTATATCCAAAAATGTAAATGCAACTTCATGATGAGTCAATAATTGTCAAAAAAACTGCGCTGACGTTTTTTGTTCTTCTTTCAAATTCACACGTAAGGTTGCCACCATCTAGAGGGCCATAGTGGATTTACATCCAATAAAATCAAGCGTTCAACAAAAAATATAGCTCTTGACTAGACGAGTAGATGGTTTTATTTTAACTTGGGTGTAATCTATTAAATCTGCAAGAAGCCTCATTATGTCCATAGTGGGTTTATTTTACCACCCTTCCCCATCTCCTACAAAAATACAAAACTTTTTTTGACAACATTCCTGCTTTACCAATCCTTCTTACACTGTTTGATCAGAAAAAAAACGTGAATGATAATATCCTTCTCCGAGGACCCCGAATGGCCTCCCGCTGAGAACTGGAATGCACGTTGAATGTTGTTCCATCTCTCAGCATGGGAGCGCGCTTGCGTGTGCGTGCTATCAGTGTTAAGCATCAGCGCGAAGAGAAAGGACTGCATTATTCTTCATGTCTTCGTCGTTGATTAGGAAGCCACCTTTTGTCATTCAGTGGGTGGCTCGGCTTTAGCATAAGCATGGAATGGGAGTTAGGAGAGCCCAATCTGCTCCAATTGCTCATCATGGTGGGGGTCTTTATTTTTAGCCGGTGGTGGGGGTCATGGCTTCCCCTTGCATTTTTTTTTACATACAATCACACCAGCACCCTCCGGTTGGGATTCGTATGCATCAGCTGCTCGCTGGGCAAGCGTCGGCTGAAAAGGCTCATTTAGGGAGCAAGCGCGACTGTATGCGGTTCTAAACATACAACACAAAAGATTCTAAGCCAGGCCTTTTTTTCTTTTTTTTTCTTGGAAGGTGCTCAAAAGAGGAGCTGCAGAAAAACACAAACAGAAAAACGTAAAATAGCGCCGCAGCCGACTACAAACGATACTAAGTTGAACCATTTAAAAAAATAATAATTTGTATTGCAATATAAATGAATGACTGGCCACCCTGTTGGTTTACTAAAACAAAGTAATGGCGACATCCTCTAGGCTTTCTTTAGCGGTCCAAATATTTTGCAACATGAAGCACTCTGCTTCTCAACGCTTCCCGTCACACCAGGCCTCGCCTCATTTTACCGTACATGTCGCAGCAACTAGCCATGGCTGAATAATGTTTTCGTGTATGTGTGCGTGCATGTTGCATTAATGAACATGGGTCAGCGTCAGAGAACCAGACAGACTTTGATTAGCGATTCCTGTCCGTGTCAATGAAGTGGGAACGTTTGACAGGAAGAGTGTGTGCGCCCCCTCCTCCACGCTGGCTTTTTCCTCTCCCAAGGCCAGCGGGAACATTTGCGGCTGATGTCGACGATTTAAGTTTCACTTGAGCATAAAAATGATATGAAATGTTAATAATAGCAACCAAAGACCTCCCAAACTAAACAATCATCTTTATCGTTTACAAAATAATAGGCTATACATTGGTGCCTCTAGATACAAGTTTTAATTTATTCTGTAACGTTCATATTTTACACACGCAACCAAATCCTCTTACCCCACTAAAATGAATACAAATGCAATCATTCCACTGCCAACCCGTCCCAAAACACCCGCATTTATTTTTTACAGGTTTCTTCATTTTAATAAAATGCCCTCAACACCTAGTGGACTATATAAAAACACAGTACATATAAACTTGACTTGCACCTAATGTTATCTTCTTCGAAACCATTTTGATTTGCATTACTGCCACCAGTTACCCCCCTTTTCTTGATTGAGCAATTCAATTCACAAACAAATGTTGGGAAGAACAAAGTAGACACAGTATTCAAATATAAAACATATACAACCTAATAAATTTAATAGACGCCAACTCAGTTAAGTCCGTCTACTCGGTCGCCATCTTGCGCCCCCCCCCGCCCGCCAATTGCTATTGTCCTTCCTCTCGATGTGAATTGATTGTGGCTGGATGTTGTGAAGTTCGTTGCCGCCATCTAGCGGTGGGCTTTCGAATCGTATTCACTTGCCCGGGTTTCACATGCTAAACTTTCCTGTCAGCAGAAGTTTGATTTCATGTAGTATATAGTTCCCTCATAGATCTCTAGTCTCTACGTTTGTTTGATTTTTCTGGAAATTGATTTAAAACAAAAAAAGCGCTTCAAATTCCTTTTTGTCTCCAGAGTCGGCGATTTCTTTGTCGTGGAAGTGTTCTCTGCCAAAGCATCTTTTTCCTCTCAAAATAAACAAATACACACATATGCTTGCATTTTACAATTTCGCAAATATTGTATTGCATCTGCGGTTGAACCTTTCCTTTGTCACGGTACTTTAACCGTGTCAAAATTTACAGCTGCAGCTCATTCCTCTATAGCGGTCTTACAGCGTTACTGGGCCACCATCTGGTGGTCGATGAGTTGAATACATCTTCTTTAGGCGTGTCCCTTTTCAGATGAGTTGAATACATCTGGTTTTAAAAAAATCGCTGATGTACTACATACGCAATTCATATGTGTGTGTCATTTTTTAACAGTAGCATAGTCTTGTTCCAGTAATGGAGTTGCACGTCACTGGAGTCGTTTGTAGCAATGTTTTGTCAGCTGCTGCAGTTTCTCCTCCTTCAGTTCTTTCAGATCACACAAGAATACAAATTTTATGTACAAATCAGAATTACTAGAGTATTTCCCATACACTTTATTAACCTTACTGAGTTTCAATTGGTAGCAGATAAGAACCCCGAAATATGATTTGCAAAAAAAAACCCCACACATTTTGTGTGAAAAAAAATGTGAAAATAAACGTTGAGTCAATCGTGTGACGTCACACCCTTACCCCCACAGTTATTTTTATGCGGTGCCAGATTGGTGCTGAAATTAGTGAGGAAAAAAGGGTAGTTGTGCGTTTTACAAGGGATTAAGATAATTAAAACAGGTCATCAGAATATTAAAATTGCAAATAGTGCGATGTGCTGTCTTATTTAATAATGTTGCTATTGAAATCAGTTACATATTACAATATTACATATTTAGTGTGCCGAATGGCGTTTGTGTGTGATATTTAAATCAGTTATACTGTATAGTTTATATTACATATCTAGTGTGCTGAATGGCGTTTGTGTGTGACCAGCTGTCGAGATGACGTATAGCGGAGTCCTCTTCCACAGGCCGCCATAGTGGGCCGAAATGCATGCCGGTACAAAAAGTACGGAGGTTTCGTGTCTCGTTTATTCGATGTCACTACGTCGGTGTAATACCGTTACTGAAAACGTAGTAGTGCTAATTTTCCAGTTTGTTTGCGGTAAATGTAACGTGTTTTGTTTATATTAGGTTTTTAACGTTAGCTAATTATGTCACCAAAAACTGGAAACTACTACTCCCAAGATGGCTGACGTTGTCAACAATTCACAACTGGTGGCGCGATGCGTTCAAGGTACTTCATTTCTTCAAAAACACATATTTTTCGTCGCCTTGTAAACTATTGCAACTATTTATTTATAGGCTACGAATTAATATTAAAATAAGTTTTGAATGGGAGTAGTGTGTGCATATTTCCTTTGGTGTAGCTTTTGGTGGCGAAACTGCAAAAGTTGCCTAATTTAATACGGTCCGTGGAGGCGGCGCCAACAGCACCAGTTCTGCGCATCAAACCGATTTCATTCAGCGAGCGCCCGCTACAAGGACAACAACAGACTACCTCTTTTGGGCCCCGTGTGAGTACAGCCGCCCTTTAAAGTTATTCTCAGCAACACATTCAAATGTATCGCCTCTTCGGGACAAATTCGTACGATATTATCTATATTGTGGCGTTGTCGCGGCGCGTTTGTCGTCAGAGTGACTGAGTGAGACGTTTAGTGACAGCGTGCTCTTTTGTTCTCCAATTGTGTTTGTGTGAGGTGACAAAGGGAGAGATGCTGCAGTTTATTTTTTTAATTTCAGTTTTAGTCTTTTGGGATGTTTTGACAAACTCGTCACTTGGTCGTACGCTTTGTTTGTGGTGTTTGCGGTCGGCTGTTGGTTTAGAATTCAGTAGTTTCGTGATTAAAAAGTGTGCATCCGAGACCATTTGGTCAACGCAGGCAAACTGCACACGGAAATGATATCAGGAATTGTGACAGTAAACAAAATAATAATTTTTAATATCGTTTTTTATTCATACTCTATTTTTTTCAAACTCAACATTAATTCAAGTGTACATAGACCAAACAAAATGAAAATATGCAGTGCACAATATTTTTTACAGAGCAACAACGGTGTCTTCACTAAATTGATGATGCAAAATAACATGACGTAAAAAGTACATTCTCCCAAGAAGATTCTTCCAAAATGTAAAATTTCACCAGGGGATAAAACAAGCCACAGAGCAAACTTGGCAAGTGGGGAAAAAAATCCAAAATAATTATTTATTTTGTTTGTATTGTAATTTTCCCATATGCAACTTTTAAAAATCATGATCCTCGATGAGAAGAATACAGTTGTGTGTGTAAAAAGCTTTTCAACCTGAAAGGATTCAGCATCTGAATTGCCTGGCCTCAGGATTTCCTGAGGCGTAAAGTGCACACGTCCTTATTCTGGACACCATCAATACTTGTTGTTTGTTGTGTCTCTAGGCTGCTGCTCTGCTGTGGAACAAAGAAAATGAGCATCTAACAAAGAGCCATAACACGCAGCACCACAATGGGTGTCTAAATCAGACAGAAATCAGATTATCTTTTTTTCCTCCAAGATTCAGAACTCATGGACTGTATTCACAGGTTTTGATTATTGGCTTGTTAGGATCATTTGATTCTTGGTCCGCTGTACGTTCGGTCATGTTCGCCAGGCAGAAACGTCCTTGATTTGCATCCTAGATGCCAACCAATTCTCAGCCAAGCATACCTTCAGGTAGCCTCCCCCCCTCACCGCAAATAGGTAAAGAGCCAGAGGGTCGGGAGGGGGGTACTTGTGGTGAGAGAGAGCTCCTCGTTACGTAGGGATCAATCTCTGCGCTTTATTTCCTCTGACCTGTCATGCAACTTTGGCCCGGCGTTGCTGCGGCAACCCGGTGTCATCACAACCTCTCTAGCTGGACACCCTCTGCTGCCCTTCTGTATTGTCCATTTTAGGATGTCCATTTGTGTTTGGACGATTTGGGGGTTACCCGCTATCCGTTCAACATGGTCGGCCAATGTCCGAGGATTAGCCGTTCTCAAACTTGGAAAGGCACGCTTGAGTTGTGCGACAAGAGCGCCTTGTGCACGTTCCCTATAAAGAGTCAATGTCCGCTGCTACTTGGACACCGTGACCTCATATTTGACCTCAAAATGGCAGCCGCCTCCTCAACGTTCACGATGAGCGTCATGGATTCTCCCAGCTTGAGATGAGCAGCACACGTGCGTCGCCGTTATTTTGACACTCGTGAATTGCTAATAAGTAGTAGAGGTCAACGGCCTAAACCGGGTTTGTTGTGTGTGCTTTATGGATTTGCTTTGCTTACTTTGTTTCGTAATAACTAGGCTTGCTGACCTCGATGAGCCTCAGTGGGCTGTCTTCCTCCCGCAAGGGCTGACGGATCATGCTACGCCGTCCGGCCACTCCGGTTTCACCATATTAGCTTGTTCCACACCGGGGTTCAATACTAACCCCCCCGCCCCCCTTCTGTCTTTCCTCGAATTTTTCTTTCAACGGGGAAAGGGTTCTCTGGAACCTCATTTCATCACCAAGTCGAGATTTATACTGCTTAAGCGGGACGCAAATAGAATTAAGTCAAGTGAAATGTAATAGTTTGTTTAATTATCGTTCAAGTGAGTGTAAACAAGGTCAGAAAATTATTGCAAAACCTCAACGTTATTTACTACACGACTATTTGACATTTCAGGGCAGATTTGAGCACGTTGACCCACATGGTTTGCTTTCGCGGGCCACATAAAATGACTGGGCGGGCCGGATCTGGCCCCCGGTGCCTTGAGTTTGACACCGGTCATCTAAGCGATGATCAATTAATTATCCTGCGGCCTGCAATGTGTTAAGAGTGATTTCTCCCGCCAGGGAAGCGTTCGAGCGAATGTTAAAGATGTTCAGGCTTACGGTGTGATGTCGAGCCAATCAGGAAGCTCGCTGAAGCTGCTGCTGATAAAAGTGACCGGGCGAAAACAAGCTAACAGTTAGCCTAACTTCGTCTAGTTCTTCCACCAGCACTCTTTTGTTCGTCTTTGTATTTTCCGGTAGTCCATCTTCAGTTTTTTTTTTCCTCGTGTGCGTGTGTGTGCGCTTTTTGAACCATCGGTTAAAACCTGCTGTACGGTTCGACCCGCCATACATGGCGTCATGGATGCTTGTCGTTCAGGGTTGTCCTTGGCGCCATTTTGCGCGGACTCCACTCGAGGCCATGTGACCTTTCTGTTTCCAAGTCTGCGCCACGATAGCGCTCAAGGCCTCAGTGTGTTTGTACCGTGTTCTTCCCCTCCCTCGTTGCAAGTGTGGGAGTCTTGTTTGTTTCCACGGGCGGAGGTCTTACTCACTTTTCACGTCTTAGCGCAGCGTGTGTGCGTTTGTGTTTGTGTGTGTGTGTGTGTGTAGTCGGCGCTCGGCGTGATTTGCTGGATGCCCACCGGCCATTATCAGCGCACTGGCCGGAATGTTTTGACAGTGTGGGAAGGTTCCTGGGGAAATGCCACAAGCGAGGTTGTGATTACAGGAACACTGAGAAACCTTTTGTTTTCAGCTATGCCGCTGGAGGGGGAGAAGAAAAAAAATTGGAGGTATTATTTTCCCCTTTGTTCTTGCTCACTCTTTGGACCGCATTGTTTCACCTAATCCTCCTTTCACCCCCACCCCCGGTTGGATGGAAATTCAAAAAATTCCACCAAAGAATACTGATTAATTACCCGCAAAAATCGATGGGAGCCTCGGCGATGCATCGAACGATATGATCAGTTAATGTTTTTGTTAAATAATACCGAAGTAGCGCAACGTGGCAGAACACATTCCCTCTTTCTTATCGCTAAGTTTCCTTAACTCATTTAGTACCAGCCAATTCTGGACCAAGTCTGAAAAGACGTTTAAAAACGTCTTTGGGAGTGAATGAGTTAAAAACGTCTTTGGGAGTGAACGGGTTAAAAAAGGTCAACTGAGGTCATGAACAAATCGGAAGAGGAGCACCCAGGTTCCCAGAAGTCCCCACGACTATGAACAAATTCCAGATCGCAGACACGGAGGACTTAGCGATGATGCTAACCTCCTGTTAACCTCCCGCCAAAGATAGTCTGGAGGATGCAATCTGTCTGATGTGAAAATGATGTATCGTTTGCATCGTACCTTGTCGTCAAAATCATTCCGTACGTGGCTCCTGAACTACAAAGAGTTTGACACCTTTCTGCGTCGAGATGAAAATTATTTGCCATCTTAGCTGGTTAGCTTACACGATCCAGCTACAAATTGTCGTTCGTTGCGGTTGCCTGGCTTTTGTTTTCCCGAACGCGCTCAAGTCGTCCATCATTTATTTTCCGGCATTGACGATCTGTTTATGTTTCTTGATCGGCTTTGTCCCTTGCTGGCCATAGGCAGTCGTTCTCATCTTGAAGTCCTCCCCGTCTGTTCCGAACGTTCCCAATCTTGAGGGAGACGTACGGCTCGCCTGACCGCACCCGGCCGGACGGCTGTTGCGAGATCAGAAAAGATGCAGCCTGACAGGCGGGAACGTCGCGGCAACTTTCTCGTCCGGATGCCGGGGCCGTTCTCGTGGATTCCACGACGTGACTAAAAATAGCATTGCCTATCAGTCCCAACTTTTGTCCAGTGTGGCGGGACCTCGATGCCCTCAGGTTTGGGAACATTCCGCAATCGCTTTCCAGCGGACTGGTGTTTGCACATCTGCGATTGTGTGCAAAGACAAACACTTCCCTGCTAAAGCTCTGTTGCCCTGACAGCGGATAAGCGGTAGAAAATGGATGGATGGATGGATGGACAGATATGTTATTATGGCTACACGACACGATCTGAGCGCTCGTGGAGTGTACCGTTCTCGAGTACCGCTCTTGAGTACAAAGGGGGTCAAATTATTCCCGTGGTAATGGCTGCCAATGGATGTGCAAGGGTCGGAGGCTGAAAAGGCTGCAGGTGCGAGCTCATTGGCGAGCCGACGTGATGACGTCTACCTTAAGATGCTTCATTCGCCCACCACCCTCTTCGGGGCAGTCAAGTGGCGATGATGAGCAAGCCACATTGTGGAAGGCCGGACTTGCGAGGGGTTAATATAAAAATCCTGCTGTGTGAATGTCCACCGTATCACATTTTTGAAAAAAAGGGAGAATCCCGCTGCGAGGATCCTGCGAGATCTCCTTTTGGGCGAGGTGGAGAGCGTTGAGTGTCAGTGTGAAAAGGGTTGTAAAAGCAAACAACGGTGATCGTTATTTTGATTATCGGGAGTCAACACCAATGTGGGAAATCAAAGTGTGGAAAGGGGAAGGATTTCGCACATTCCGATTGGCTCTTTTCGGTGATTTTCCATCATTTCTTGGTCTTGAAAGAGAAACGAGCAGCTCAATGCGGCTTTTGACAGCGAGGTGTCAAAAACTCGCAGTGCCCTTTGCCAGCTTTGCTCTCCGAGGGGGATAAAGTGGGCATGTCGCCTTTTGAATATGTGATGATACAAATTGAGCCAAATTTTGGGCATCACAGCCATCGTGAGTCTTTAGCCACTTTTGGGAGTTCACGTCTGTACGACTGCACAGCGGACGTCATTCAGAAGCTGGTTTGCTTCTGTCATGATAAAAAAAAAAAAAGCTTTTATAAAGTGTGAATGATGCGATATGGCACACGGCGTTAAAGAACTTGACATCTCGCCGCCTCTGGCTCTGCTGGAGATGAGGAGCAGACTTTTTATCTCCTTCATTTTCTGATACAGTGAAGGGAACATTTGTCTGACAAGCCGTGTGGATATTCTAGTGTCTCGTCCCCCCCACCCGGCCCCTCCTCAACACAGGATTTCATTTTTTTTGGTCTTACAGAGTGAGTAACTTGGGCACCAGAGATCTTACATATTGTCTGTGTAACCCTAAAAAGTCCACAACCGCAGAACGAGCGTCTCGGGAGGCCGGCCGAACTAAGAAAGTGGTATTTATTCCGCTCGGTTGATTTCTGTGCCGACCTTGTGACCGGTCGTGTCTCGACTTAACGGGAAAGATCGTGTGTGGCCGCCTGCGCCGATGTGGGAAGGGCTTGATGGTTTTCATCTCTTTCAAGTCTAAGCTCCCACTAGTCCGTACCAGTCGGTACCAACGAGCCGCCTGGATCAAACATTTTTACCGGCGGTCTTTCATTCGTGAAAACATTCCGTGCGGCACGCTCGCTGCGTCCCGTCGGCCGCTTCCGCGCCAGTTCAAGTTTGCGCTCTGGATTTTTGCTCCCGTAAAACCCAAAAGGGGAACTCCAACCCAAAGATGTCGAAGCTTTACGGTTTCGTGGCGTCCATTTTATTTCGCCGTGAATGCGTTTGTCCGCATCCTGTAAGAAGACACCGCCCATTTGCCATGTCAGCTAGTTGCCACGGCGATGCCGTTTCATTGTCACTCTTATCCCATTGAATCAGGGAATGTCTAAAAAGGCTTTTTTTCCCCCTCCCATATCGCAGAATAACGCCAAGACGAGAAAGCGGCGCGGCGTTTTGTCAATTAAACAAGGTTGTCCGTGTTTTCCCAAGGTTTCCGCGTGACATCGTCGGTAGATTGTTTGCATGCCGAGCGGGCCCGACAGTCATTTATCAAAGTTATCCGGCAACGGAACGAAAGAGACGACGAAGCCGGTAGCCACTTTTCCAAGAGAACAATCCAATGATTTATTCGTTTGGTCACTTGTATCTTGTATAACAAGTAATTAAATCACATCATTAGCCCCCAAGTAATGACTTTGGCCACCGGGGGGGGGGGGGGGGGGGGGGTCGCGGAGGGGGCGGGGCTGCTTTGTTAGTCGGTGTGCTTTCTCATCAACTGTTTAGCTGGCGCCCTCGTCAAGAGTATGGGGAGGGGAGGTCAGCGGAGCTCAGGAGGGAGCAACGAGGCAAATTGGAGTGGGCTGGGTTAAGCTCCGCTGACCCCCCACGTTTCATTGTGATGCAGTCCAAGCGGTTCCGTGCGCCGCACCTCGCAGGATATCGGAGAAAAGACATGTACATTCGCGGCCTCCTTTCGCTTCATGTTCAGGCAAACCCGCTCATCGGCCGCCTTTTCCGATGTTTTTTTGTTTTGTTTTTTGCCGTCGCTTGCCCAAGCGTCTGTTTTCGCGTCGCCTCCGCTTTCTCCCCTCATGGGACACGCTTCCTTCCATTTTGCCGCTCTCTTTCTCTCTCTCTCTGGACTATTCCCGTGCGATTTTGAAGAAGTCGGCCTTGGTCTCGGTACTTGCGGCTACTTGTCACGCGCATCCGAATGCAAAGGGAAAAACTGCCACAAGCGGCCACGCAGGTGCTGACTTGGTTAAAGAAAACAAAAAAAAAAACAAAAAAACAAGCGGGGAAAGTCAATAGCACCCAACGGATCAAGTCGCACGACACCTGGAAGGTTTTGTCCTTCACGTGCCGCCGCTGAAGGTCTGTTGTGTAATTGAATCAAGCAAGCTTGCGATCGGGAGGCGCTTCTTCATTTCCCCCCCCCACCCCCCAGTTTGTGTCTCTGTGCGCACGTGATGGAGCCACCCCGGCCGCTGTTGCTGCTGCGCCAGCACAATCTGTCAATCTGAAGGCTCTCGTCCCGGTTGCCCTTCTTGACTGGCTTCCAAGTCCCCCACCGAAACTGACTTGGTCCTGGTCCCGAGCGGACGGGTTGAGACAGGCGTAGGATTACGACAACAATTTATTCCGACACTTAGGCGCCAAACCGTGAAGACATAAAATATCAGTGTCCTTGTAAGCCGCCGAAACATCCCTCCGCACATACTTCCGATTCCACATTTGCATTCCACTCCCGTGTGCTTCGGCCAACGACTCTGCATTCAATTTTAGATGAGGCAACTTTTCATCTGCAACTTTCTCATCACGCAGCCCTCCCCCCCCTCGGCCCAGTCTCGTTTTTATTTCATTCCGGACCGTCCTCGGCCGTTTTATGTCGCCCGCGAGCCATTATTCATCGCTAGGAGGAGCTAAAAAGATAAGACCCTTCGCCACGCTTGCTAGCTCTAATTAAATAGCTTGTCCCCCCACCCCCTGGCTAATATCCCCCCACATTGTGTTAAGCGTCTCGGAATACGAGAAGCGGCGCTGTTAAAAGATGATGGATACGTAATGTGCGTGTTTTTTTTCTGGATTGTGTACACAATGTCAATTATATTGAAAAATTAGACCAAAATAAAACCGAAAAACAATCAATCTTGTAATCTGTCCGATTCAGTGGACAGATAAATATTTGACACAAAAAAAAAATACCATAGGAAAAAAATTTGGGGGGTATAAATATTTGATGAAAATGACACAAATATTTGTGAAATGTATGAACAAAAAATCACAAATATTAGGAAAAGATCATGAAAAATAATACACCAATCACATCCAATGAATACAAAAAAAATATGGAAATAGCCTAGCAAAGATACACAAAAAATACTGTCCTGTATTAGATGGAAAAAAAACCCCTGAAAAATATTTTTCTTCGAAATATTGATGGAAAGGTGCAATGAAAAATCTTGCCTCTGTTGTTCTCTGTAAAGCTTGTTTTTTTTCTTAAATTATGATTCTTTTATCCTTTGAAAATAGTCAAACGCATGTCAGCCAATAAACGTGGCAGGACAACTTCTCGCCTGGCCAAAATAAAAAGTTTTAGCGACCGTGACATGTCATGTGCTGGCTGGGTGGTAAGAGCTATTCCTTCGACGTCTGGGCCCCAGATTAAGGATCTGATTAGGTTGATTTGTGTTGTGTGTGTGTCACACACACACACACACACACCACTCTAAAGTGCTAATCCTAACACTGTGATATCTTGAAGCAATGTTCCAGGCGTAATTATGGAAAGTCTGAGCCACCTCCCACCCTGTTTGTAGCTGCTAAATGGCTTTGACTTTAATGTCTCTGCTGCAGGGGCCTTTTCCCCCCCACCACTGGTCCGGTCTGGGTTGTCTAACTTTAATAACTTTTTTTTTTTTTGCTTTCCCCGTGGAGGCGTCTGATTGGCTCTTTGGCCCCTCTCTTTAACCCTTTTACGCACTCTTGTGCGGTTGGAAAGCCGCGGGCCTCGGCTGCTTTCAGGTCCCCTGTTTAGATGTTCCAGAAGATGTGAAAAATGGCCTCGGAATCCACAGCGCAGAATTAAAACTTCGCCGTTTGTGACATGTCATCATTGTCTCTGTTTTGCTTTCCGTCAGCCGTCATGTACGTGATGGGCGCCTTGGGTCCGGCAGCCGGCTACCTGCTGGGAGGCGTCCTCATCGGCTTCTACGTGGATCCCGAAACCGTGGTCAACATTGAGCAAAGTGACCCTCGCTTTGTGGGCAACTGGTAAATACCACAATGTTGGTTTTTTTTTTTTAATTGTTGGGAAAAGCGCATACTAATCAGTTGTTTGTTGTACAGGTGGAGCGGCTTCTTGCTGTGTGCCGTCGCCATGCTCCTGGTCATCTTTCCCATGTTCGCCTTCCCCAAAAAGCTGCCGCCGCGCCACAAGGGGAGGAAGAAAAAGATGGGCGCCTCGCCCGCCGCCCTCTCCGGCGACGAAGACGACGTGATGAAGGAGAAGTCCGGCGGCAAGGGCCAGAGCATGTCCTCCTCCATGGGCTTCGGGAAGGACATCAGGGGTGAGCAACGACTCGGCTAAAACCTTTTATTAAGACGATAAGCCAATGTTTTAGATTAGGAACACACCCCAAAAAGAAATAAAAGTCCCGCTAAAAGAGGCTAACGTAGCATTCTGCAGCATTGACTGACATTCACACGACGCAGTCGCTAGCTGCTGGATATTGGTCCTGTTAATTCTATTAAGCCCCGCCCCCACCCCCAAAAAAAAGACCAGACAAAGGATGAGGAGTCTCGATGTTATCTCGCTTAGATTAGCCGCGAGCTAACGATGTACAAAGTGCCTGTAATCCAATCAATCAGTGGCCACGATTAGTCGTCTTTTCCGGACGGTGTGAAATCCATTCAGATCTCGGGCGAGGATGTTATTGATTTCAGGGGTTGCCTAATCAATCAAGTCATCAGGGCGTATTTTGCCCATTTCTCCTCTTGAGTCAAATGAACCTGGGACACCCCATCTTCCCTCCATTGCGCTTGTGGGCTTTCCCAGCTTTCCTCCCTTTGTCGGCTTTTTTTTTGTCCTAAATGACTTCCCGAAGGAGCACAGTCACGATTCGTCGAAATCGACAAAACCCGCCTGCCGAGCCGAACGGAAGCGCTCTTCAGACGGAAAGCATCCATGACAGGAGTATTGTTGTTATGCTGCCACCTTGCACGCGTGCGTTTGTCCTTCCGCTGAAGCGCTGGATGCCATGCCGCAGTCGAGCGACTTGTCACGTGCTCTGGGTTTTTTGCCCGATATGAATGGACTGCCATTTTTGGAAGTGTTCATAATTGCCCCTTCACTGAGTGGGGCTGTTAGGATGCAAATGCGGCGCCACAAAAGAAACAAGTGTGACGAGTGTTACAAGCCTGGTGTGTCTCGCTGGTGGGCAACAGCTGCAGGAGCCATCGACAGCTCGCCATCTGTTCCCTCCCAAAAGGAAGGGAAATCATTCAACGTCTCCACAACATTCTCATATTTCATCGGGCGGTAGGATCGAGCGAGCGCCCGCCACCAAATGTCAGCCCGAGACGCAAAGGAGCTCCCGAAATGATCTTTGGGACTGTGTGTAATCTGCCCGGCAACAGCAACGTCCATATTTATTTACGCCGACCACATAATTGACGAGTGACGGAATCAAAGCGCGGTCGCCAAATCATCCGGACAGCGGCCTCGGGCACACATAAACAGCCCGCGTTTGCCCTTGACGGCATGAAACGAGATTAAGCACCGCCTTAGTAGACGCACTGTATCGCGTCTGTGGCCATTAAGAAAAAAGAAGAAAAAAACTTTATCGATCCTTATCTGTCCTGTCATGAGACCCAAGCGCTGCGTCTTGTTGTTGTTGATCCGGCAGACCTCCCCAAGGCGGCGCTGAGGATCCTCGGCAACATGACCTTCCTGTTCGTCAGCCTGTCCTACACGGCCGAGTGCGCCATCGTCACCGCCTTCATCACCTTCATCCCCAAGTTCATCGAGTCCCAGTTTGGCATCCCCGCCTCCAACGCCAGCATTTACACGGGTAAGATGCCGTTCTCGCCTCAGTAGTTTGGGCGAAATCGTGTTTTTCAAAAGTAATTAATTAATTGATTAATTAGTTAGTTAGTTAGTTGTTTCTCTTGAGGCTCCTTGTTAGGAAAGCAAATCCCGTCAATTCTGCAATTGTGTTTCATTTTGTTTTGGTTGAGTTTAATTTAGGTCGATGGGTCCCATATTTTATTTGAGATTTGAATGAAACTCAAAACAAGAAATCGCACCGCTACAGGTCGTCGTTATGTTCGCGCTTGATACTTCATGTTGGCTCGTGCGACTCATTGCCGTTTTCCTGACTTTTAAATTTGGTCATCAAAACTGTCCCTCCAGTGGCACACTTCCTGCGGGCGGACATTTCCTTCTTTCCCTTTCCATTTGTGCGGTCCTAATCTAATCTTTCATTGATGCTGCTGCTGCTGATGATGATCCACAGCTCTCGGGATTACCACAGCACCAGCGGGAAGCCTTGTTGTCGTGTCCAAGCGTCTTGCCGGGCCAACATATGCTCCTTTCCTAAACGCGTGCACGGACACACACACACACACACACACACTATAAACATTATTGAAGAGTCGCAACTGACTGTTGCTAGGATACAAAAGGGTGGTCCTGTTGTCATGGACACCCAAACCATGTCAAGATGGATGCAATGAACAAGAACAACAACAAGCAAGAAGAACATCCGGAATGGAGATGTTTTGTATAAAAGACACCAAATGGGACTTGAAATGATTTTGCCCCCCAATTTCGTCTTTTTCTCCTTCCAGGTCTGATCATCGTGCCCAGCGCGGGCGTGGGCATCGTGCTGGGCGGCTACATCATCAAGAAGCTGAAGCTGGGCGCCCGCGAGTCGGCCAAGCTGGCCATGATCTGCAGCGGCGTGTCGCTGCTCTGCTTCTCCACGCTTTTCATCGTGGGCTGCGAGAGCATCAACCTGGGAGGCATCAACATACCCTACACCACCGGGTGAGCACATAACAGCCACAGTTGGGAGTGCTTTGAAAATTCAGCCTCCCCGTACCCCTCCCCCCCCGAGGCCACTTTCGCTCAACAATGTGACATTTGCCAGGCATGTATTGTTTGAGTAGGCAGATGAAACAGTCTCAAGGACCCATTCTTGAGAAGTCAAAGGAAGTCGGCCATTTTGGTTTTGTAGTAACCAGTGGAAAGATAATTTTAAGTCAATAGTTTGTATGCCCCTCCCCCCCAAAAAAGGGAAGATTCCGACCCCAAAGCTTCACTGAGCAACAAGGAATTTGGAACGTTTATCGCCCATGAGGTGACCCACAAAAGTCTCAGGAACCTTTTTTCAAAAAGACATGTTGGCCATTTAATAAAAGTATGAAAAAAGTGTACCAGATTAAAAAATAACTAAATATGTGTTGTTTTCTTTCACCTTTTGCTGGGATTTAAATAAAAAAACAAAAAAAAGGAAACATATACATATGTATCCAGTTGATATAACAATGATGCAAGTAAAACATTTTCTTTGCACTTCATTTTTTTTGTTCATTTTGAGAATGAAATTGAACGACAAAATCATTGCAATCCCCGCACCTTGGTTTTGCTAATAAATGCGACGTTTCTCAAGCTGGCTTGGGATGGCCGGCATGGCTGCTGTCGCCTTTGTGAGGAATGTGGAGCCCTTCCTTTTCAAACTTGAGAACCTTGTCAAAACAAAACAAAATGGGGAAAAAAAATTCCAATCGTGCCAGTAAAGTTGTCAACCTGAAAATAGAGGCCTCAAAGTTAGAATATTATGCGTGAATAATCTTTACAGATGATACACTACGACTCTCATACGGCATCACAGTCAGCACCATTATGATATTTGTGCTAGATTTCTTGTGATTTCAAAACTCAAAACTTGCATTTTTCGACAAGAGCCAAAGTAGTAACACCAAAAAGAAATCTCAAAATCTTATCTTAAAACCAGGAAAAAGGTTTGGAAAAAATGTGGACAAATAAAGAAAAATATTTGGAAGAAAATAACACAAATGTCAGCCATCACTAAAAGAAACGATTACAACATCACAGCTGCCGACGCGGTGTCGTGACGAGTGCGCCGTTGCGTGTGGTTGCAGCCCGACGCTAACGCTGACGCATCGGAATCTGACGGGAAGTTGCAACGTCAACTGCGGCTGCCGAATCCATGAGTACGCGCCCGTGTGCGGCTCGGACGGCATCACCTACTTCAACCCCTGCCTGGCTGGATGCAGCGCCGTCGCCAACGACAGCAGCGGGGTGAGTGCACTGGACGGAAGGAACGCAGTTTTTTGGGCAGATACAGGAAGTGTCAACTTGTCCAATAGTAATGTCTAACACAGGAAATGCATTAACAGTCAAATGTTTTTTTAAAAAATGAATAACACTAAAAGTACCAAAGACAGAGCCTTGGGGGACTCCGCCGTGGTACATTTTGAGTCTTCTTTGAAATGGATTTGAATGACTTGGGTTGTAAATATTCTTGCCGTCCCCGCTGTCGTCAGATAAGGAACTACACGGAGTGCGGCTGCGTTCAGAGCCGTCAGGTGATCACGCCGCAGTCGGGCGGCGGCCCCGTCAACCAGCTCCAGCTGGTCATCGTCAAGACGTACCTGAACGAGAACGGCTTTGCCACGTCGGGGAAGTGCGACCGCACGTGCGGCACCCTAATCCCCTTCCTTGTCTTCCTCTTCATCGTCACCCTCATCACCGCCTGTGCGCAGCCCTCCGCCATCATCGTCACGCTCAGGTGGGGTGAAGAGGAAAATTCTACAAGATAAGAATTAGGATGAAAATGACTAAGATAAAACATACTGTAAAAAAAAAATTATAACATTGACAAATTTTTGGAGGGAGACCAGTCGTAATTGTACAAATTTTTTCTTTTACATTTGAGACATTTTTTTTTTATCCATAAAAAAAAGTTGTAATGCAACTGGAAAACTCCAGTTGGCAATTTTTTTTTTATAAAAACCAAAACGGTCAGATATGAAATTGCTTCAGCTATCAAAATTAAGTACTTTTATTACAAGAATTTCCATTGAAACGTTGGAATATTATAGTGATGGAAGGTTAGAGTGAAAAAGTGAACTTTTTTTGTGTGTGGCAGAAAACGGGCTTCCATAAGTTACAATATTCCCCCCAAAAAACATTTTGGTTTTTTTTCCCCCCGCAGAAAAAAAAAGTCATGCTGATGCGCGTCTTGTGTGTGTTTGTTCAGGTCGGTGGATGAACAAGAGAGGCCTTTTGCTCTCGGCATGCAGTTTGTCCTTCTCAGAACTCTGGGTGAGTTGATTGAAGTTTTTAGATAGATAGAAGAGAGTTCCATTTTAAATGGTACAAAGCTGCCACCTAGTGGCAAAAAAGCGGACACATTTTCCATCATTCAACACCATTCCATATTTTTTTTTCATTCCACATTCCAGCATTCAGGCACACATTTTCCAGGAATGGCATTTTCTCGTTTCTAAAATATTTTTCATGCAGTCTTCACCAAGATTCCACAAGCTCTTGCATTAACTGACGTTTTTTGTTTTTTTTTGTTGCCAGCGTACATCCCGACGCCAATCTACTTCGGCGCGGTGATCGACACCACCTGCATGCTGTGGCAGCAGGACTGCGGCGTGCACGGCTCGTGCTGGGAGTACGACGTCACCGCCTTCCGCTTCGTCTACTTCGGCCTGGCCGCCAGCCTCAAGTTCGTGGGCTTCGTCTTCATCTTCCTCACGTGGTACTCCATCAAGCACAAGGAGGAGCGCGTGGAACGCTGGCGCCCCGGCCCCCACCCGCCTTCGCCGCCGCCTTTGCTCCTGGGCACCGTCAGCGAGCTGGTCGGCCACCCCGGGAGAGCTCGCAAGAGCCACGCGCGCACGCGCTCCTGCCCGGTCTTCATCCCGCCGGCGCGGCCCGAGGCCCCCGCCACCGCCGCCACACTGTTGCTCTGCCACGGTAGCCTCAAAGCAATAACGCCAAGAGGCTCTGGGCTCGTATGACCCTTCACAAACAAAAACGCCACTCACCCTCCTCTTCAAGGGCTGATTGACAACGCCGCCTGTCATGGTGCTAACTCATTTCCCACTCAAAAGCACAAACTGTGTTCTATGCAAGATTCCCCGATTCTGTCTTCAGCTCCAACAACTCGACTGTCTGTCCCAAAGATGTGAGCCGGAAATCATTCACGATGCGCGTCAGAATTGTGATGGTGATGATTCATGATTGTATTATGTACATAGCGCAGCAGGATGGTCGAAAGCGGTCCTTGAGCCAAGAACACCTACTGTACACTTACTTCAAGTCACTTGTGATGTTTTGGAAATGACATCACAATGCGGCGGTACCTTGAGATACGCGTGACCCAAAAGTTTCCTCCTTTTGCCGAATCGTGAGCGACTGATCAACGACGAGGCTGTTTGATGACACTCCCACTCGCCGTTTACTGCCAAACTAAAACATAATTATAGCTTGTGCATTTAAAACAATCAGAAATGTTGCCTTACATGGGTAAATTCACTAAGCTAAACGCTAACATCAATGCAAAACACCCTAACATTGAACAGCTGGTTCGTTTGTGTGCAGGATTGCGGTTGTACGCTGCCCCTCAGTGGTCAAGGTGGGCACACCTGAAGGAGCGGCACAACAAATTGAATTGCACCGTTATATTCTTATCACGTATTTACATAAAGTACACTATTAGAGGGTGATATTTTCCTTTATTAAAAACACCCCCCCAAAATTATTTTGAGTTTTGAACACAGAACATTTTGTATTTCAAGGCACCGCTGTACAAACCCCAACTGGATAGACCTTTTGGGTTACTTTGTGATGAGTGTGTCTGGCTCACAGGTTCTGGGGCCAAATCGCTTCTCGGCTAAGCCACTCGCTAGTTAGCCACCTAACGGCTTGCCACCACACGCATTGTCCGTTTATTACTTCGAAAGATTTCCCTGAACAAGAAGCCGAATGGCAAAATTCCCAACCAGTGTTTTGATCCATATCCACATTTCTGCCCCCTCTGTGACTGTTCCAGTCTCTTTCCATCTGTATTGCAACCTGCTCATGACGACACTTTGTAACCGATTTAAAACTAATAATAATAATTTTCATTGGAACCTAGTGAAATTGGATAATTTCCCAGCACATTGGTTGAGAATCACTGCATTAGAAAACAAACAAAAATGGTATGTCTATTGCTCTTATAATCCCCTACAAATGTGAAAAAATCGATCACCATAATACAGACATATTGTATATAAGCATAATGTTAAACACACATTTACTAAACATTAAACAAAAAAATGCATTTTATTACAATTAGATGAGCTAAAGTTTACACACACACACACACACGTCTATATGTGCATTAATTCCCCCCTGGCGTGACTTAAGCTGTACCTCAAACGTGATCATCCTGTAAATATTGACGATTGTAACAATTATTGATAAGTGCAAATAGTGTAGCGTGTAGATGACAAGTACTTAAAAACTGTCATTCAAAGACAAAAATTCAAACTGGAGTTGTCTTTGGCAGTGCCTGATCCGTGCTGTTGTCAAGTTCAGCAGACAGTGACTACCCACAATGCACTTCTCTATCCTCTCAGTGATAACCGGCCTTTAAAAAAAAAGTTTTGCAAAAACATGACCAACAGCAGGAGCTTGGACCTCATGATGATTATCACAAGTGTGAATTATTGTAATAATTCCCCGCTGGGGAAAAAAGTACAGTACTGTACAGTATTCTGAAAAGCTTTTCATTGCGGCGTCAGTGTTCCTCAGGAGCAGAAAAGTGTAATTTCTTTTCTTGTTCGTCGATGTTTGATTTCCAGGTGACTTGAATGCATAATTGTCATTAAAAAGTCGACAATATACCGTCTCCCATGTATGTGTATATATACTGCATATATAATTATAACGAGCAGAAGACGACGGTGAACGGAGGACAGGTGTGCATGACACGTTAATCAAGCACAGTGCGCAGGTGCGGCAAGGTGGCGACGACGGCCTGTTCTCAAGCTACGTGAGCACTTTAGCACAAATGTTTGTGGACGTTTTCACTACAGTACATTTACGGATGGCAAGTAAGGAGACTTGCCCACTCGCGGGACAACGGCGTTCGAGGTTTGAGTACAGGTACATCACGTCGCAATTCACCTCCCTGTGCATGATGTGGATCACTGGATTGTAGCCAGTAGCGCTGTTTCGTTTGCTACGGATTCAAATGATTTTGGTTTTTCAATTCTGAGTTCACCCAAGGAGAATGAAAGCGTTCTGAAGTTTAGATAGAAATCAATTTAATGTTACTTCTCCATCAAAGACTAAATATGTATCGTGCTTTCAACCTCTGGTGTGGCTTTTTGAGCTTCGAATAATTTGTCTGTTAGTTACAGTGCGTGGTCGCTAGGTGGTATCGTGAGAAACAATCATGCTGAGACGGGTATAATCACGGCAATAGTGACATCTACTGGCAATATAAGGACTACTTTTGTTTTTCCAGACAGATGACAGGACAATTTATTTTACCAAAAAGAATGACAAGTCCACGCTTGTTTATTTTGAATATTTTAAGAAGTATAAGAATGACATTATTTTGGGGGGTCAGGGTTCCTTAAAGGGGAAGTGAACCCCCCAATGTTCTTAACAATATGGTCTAAGCAGCCCAACTCGTCTAAGAAAAAGTATTCGAGCACATGATCACACATTTACACAATATATCACAAGTTCAAAATGTTTGATGCATAAGTGAGCAATAACTGAAAAGGTACAACGACCTATCCTAATGACACTAAAAGACACAGATAGCAACTGAGATACCCAGACAATGTTGCAGTAATGAAGGCAATTGTAACGTTTGCATCCACTAGTTTCAAGCAGGTCATTTGAATGTTGTTGAATTTTAACAAAACGTGTTGACAAGTGCTTCAATGGCAGCTTATCGTCCTGATGTTGTGTATTGTCATGGTCGAAACACTGCACGGCGAGTGCATTCATATGTACGGGAAGGCTTCGGTGTCCGTGTGGCACTTCTTGAGCAGGCCCAATGCGATGGCCTTAACTGCCCGCATGGTCTCGTTGCACGTGGGGTTGATGAGGGTCTCTGGAAGCAGGAAGCCGAAGTAGCCCGTGTCTCGCAGCTCGAAGGCGAATGCGTATGGGATCCCATTCCTGTAGGCCCAGTCTATGGAACTGCCCGAGCTAACGTCTTTGTGACAGAGAGGAACAGAAAGCAAAATCCTGCACCTTGTGTTTCACATTGTCATCCCGGTTATTTCTAGCGGCATACAGTGGTGCCGTGAAAAAGCCTTAACTGGTTTAGTGCTAACATACAATGGGAAACACCACAGGCCAGCAATTAGCATCATGTGTGGTAACAGCATATACATTCATTGGCATATATTCTTTATCCTCTGCGGAACATGACGAATACTACTGCTGTACTGAGAAGCCCAGAGAGGAGCTAAAGTTTTTTTTTTTTTGGAGCCACTATCTGCAAATAGTACCTCAAAAGATACAATAACGTGTACTCACAAAGGGTCGTAGAAGCAGGTCCATATCTGTACTTGACTCCATAGGCTGAATATAACGCTTTCACTGCATTGTGAGCTGCCGACTCCTTAAAAAAAATAAATAATTCCAGTGATGATAGGTTTTGTCTGAAGTTTGTTATTCCTCACTCGGCGGTCTTACCACGCAGTTAAAGTTAGGGATGGCGGCGTACTTGTAGGAATATGGGTAGAGGAGCATCTGGGCGTACGCATGCACAGAAATGTAGGCCTTGACGCGCTTCTTGTGCTTGCGCAGGAACTTGACGACAGCCCTTACTTCTGGCTCCGATTCGGGGTTGGGCCCGCAGTAGGTGTCGTCGCAGGGGTGAGAAGAAGCCCCCTCTTCTGCGAAACACAGCAAATCCATTTTATTTTTACAGTTGGGATATTATTTTTTGCAATTAGGGCTCATAAAATCAACAATCCCACCTTTGTCTGCGCCAAATCATGCTGATTAACCAACTGTTATGATCCCAGTTAGCCAGCTACGCTAATGCTAGTTACACCGATGTTTGAGTCATGTCAGTTTTGATTGACGTCACAACATCAGAAATTATTGGAAAATGTATTCTTCGTGTATAATGATGTATTGTAGATGATGAGGTCATGTTTTTTTCCACACGTGTCATTAAAGTGTAAGCACCTTGATCACAAAGCCCCCAAAGCGACAATTTCTTTACATCGCCCCTTTGTAACCAGAGGGCTTTGACGCTATTAACTCTCCCTTTCCTTCCCAATTGAGATAACCTCTTTTTTTTGTTTTTTTTTGGTCCAAAATACTGCATTACTGTACTTTACCCACCCATTTAGCGACCCCAACAAAATTATTCAACAACGATGGATAATTAGCAAACAAAAAGCATGGATAATTTGGAGAGTCGGAGCCCAAGTGCGGGCACCATGGAGTATACAAGCACGCCAATAGCAGACTGTCCAAGGAGGGTGAGTTCCCCTTTTGGCGATGTATTAAACTTTAAAAATGTTGATGTAAGCGTACACAATAATCATCAAGCCTAGTCATAATTTGCATGACAAATTGGGAAAGTTGCATTCCTGATGGCACATCATTTCTTGAAGTAAAACCAGAAATAGCCCTCAGAGAATTATGAAATCCAGTCGTGACAACGTTTCTGATGTTCCCAGACCGCAAATTAAACCAATCTTGGGATGAATGGCAGAGAGTGGCCACTTGTTTCGAATCCGATTGGGCCAACTTGGACCTTGTGGTATAAAACCAGCTTTGCCTCTCAAAGTAACAGAAAGTGGGATGCTCAGAGATCCGAAAATTCAGTTGTAAAGAGGTTCGTGGGGAGGGGGGGGGGGGGGACATATAATTTTCCTGGATCCCCCTAAGATGCATGTCAGTAATTGCACCAATGGTTCAGTGTCTGGTCTCCAGCGGCCCAAATGTTTCGACCACGATTTGGCCAACCCGCAGGGTTGACGGGTTCAAAACCATGCATCTGTGCATTGAGTTACTGTGTGCTCAAAAATCTTGCGTGTTGTTTCAGACGCACCACCAACGGCACCAGGCAATGGTGTCGGAAGGAGGTTACTTCAAACAGAGTGGCCTCAAGCGGGCTCTCTTCTACAGCGAGAACTCAAACCGCGACCTGGTTGCTCAAAACACTGCTCTGAGAGCGCAGATGGAGAGTGAGCGCCAGAGTCACCACAGGGAGCGCCAGAGACTCCAGCAGGCTCTGGACGAGGCGATGAGTGACCGGAGTGCACCGGCGATTGAGCAGAAGCTTCGGGAAAGGGAACACGAGATGGGCGTCCTTCAAGACATTTTGGCCGCCGCTCAGCGGGAAACGGTGCAGGTGCGGCAGTACTGGATGGAGGAGCATAACCTGCTCAAGAGGGCCCGCGAGGACGACTCTGAGAACATCGTGGCGGCCGTCAACGCCGAGTGGCAGCAGTGGTGGAGCGTCCGCGAGCAGGAGGCGGCGGCCCAGCTGCAAGCTCAGTGGGAGAGCGCGCAGTGGCACGCCGAGGAGATGGCGGCTCAGTTCAACGCCAAGCTCCAGAGCGTCCAGAGGCACAACACCGACACCGTCGTTTACTACAAGGCGGAATTGGAGCGCCAGCAGTGGCACATGGGCCGAAGCATCATGGAGAAGGACGACATGATCGCCAAGCTGACCAAAGAAAACTGCCTGCTCGAAGCGGACCAAACCGCCTTGTCCGGACAGATCCTCAAATTGGAAACGGAAGCCTGCGAGCTGCAACAATCCGTTATCCATCTGAGTGAGGAGCTGAAGGAGGAGCGGGAGGCCAGGACGCTGGTGGACGAAGAACTCCCCGCGGCCATAGCCGCACTCACGCGGGAGATTGAACTGGAGCGCCAGCACCACCGGAAGGAAAAGCAGATGCTCCGAGAAGCTCTGGATGAGATTCAGCTGCAGGACAAAGGAGTGGAGGCCAGTGACCTGCAGGACGCTCTGGCGGCCTCCCAACGGGAAACGGCCAACGTGCGCAAGTACTGGATGCAAGAATGCGAGGAGCTCAAAAAGAGTGCCGAGGAGAACACTAAGACCATGGTGGAGGCCATCAACGGCGAGTGGCAGCGGTTTAAAGCCGAGTGGGAGCACATGCAGAGGCACACCAGCCAGGCCCTGCGGGAGAAGGACGATCTGCTCGCTACGTTGCTCGCCGACATCGAGAAGTTGACATCTCAGCTCGTCAAAGTCAAACCGGAGACCCCGGAGCATCTGGATGCCGAGACTGCGCTTGGCAAGCAAGATGACCTGGATGATCTGGCCTCTCCCCGACAACTTTCTAACAAGTCTGGGGTCATTAGTGTGCAGTAGTATTGACGCTGATGCACTTGGGAGAGTTTTTACGGAGACGGCTGGTCTACAACAACACTATGGAGGCTCTTCAGGCAAACGCTGCGGAAATACACGTCAAAAACCTTACCGGTTGGGACCACTTGATCTCATGAGACCTCAGTCAGCATTCCCCTCAAAACGGTTTTAATGTTTCTCATTTGGTTACTTATTTTTGGGTGTATTTCGTTTCAGTTCTGTAATGCCGCCAACGGAGAGTCCTGTGATCTGACCGTCAAAAGATATAGCGGAGGCAGAGTGACGTTATCAATTGCTCAGGTCCAAAATGGCGGTTGGACTCTTTTACACCATTAAACAACGCCCCAAAAAAACAAAACCGGAATGTTGTTTATTTCCAAAAAATTTTAAGTACTTTATTTTCTTCCATATTTATGTTTCGCAAAAAATGCATACAATATATCCCTCCTACCACCTTTGAATATTCAAATACATTTTCTCTTTCAATTTATGGTCAATATTTAACAGTATAGGGCGGCCCGGTAGGCCAGTGGTTAGCACGTCGGCTTCACAGTGCAGAGGTACCGGGTTCGATTCCAGCTCCGGCCTCCCTGTGTGGAGTTTGCATGTTCTCCCCGGGCCTGCGTGGGTTTTCTCCGGGTGCTCCGGTTTCCTCCCACATTCCAAAAACATGCGTGGCAGGCTGAACACTCTAAATTGTCCCTAGGTGTGAGTGTGAGTGGTTGTTCGTTTCTGTGTGCCCTGCGATTGGCTGGCAACCGATTCAGGGTGTCCCGCGCCTACTGCCCGAAGACAGCTGGGATAGGCTCCAGCACCCCCCGCGACCCTAGTGAGGATCGAGCGGCTCGGAAGATGAATGAATGAATTTAACATTATAATATTGTCAACAAAATGATGTCAACTCTCATTTAAAATTCCATTGATCTGAGCGATTAGTTGATTGCAAATACCGTTAAAAACATACTGACCGGCTTTTTCCCCTTGTGTGTTCTCCAAATATTTCCCTGCGTGTTTTTTTTTGTGCGTGTGTGTTTTATGACCACTCACCGCACCATTTGACTTTCCAGTTCCTGTTGGCGTCCACTCCCCGACAGTGGAACTTGCCATTTCTGGATCGCGTCTTCCTCCAGAAGCGATCCTGCACATTTGGGGAGGAAAAAAAGATTCTGGATGCAGCTACAGGTACCTGCCGTTTACACCGGCTTGTGAAATGTGTTTATCGCCACGTGTGGGTCGGTCCAAGTACCGTAGTCCAGCTGAAGTGGTATCCGTCCACGTTGAAGACGGGCATAATGTAGAAATTGAGCTGGTTGAGCAGTCGTCTCATTGCCGTGTCGTATCGGTACAAATTAAGCGCCTGTAATTGCGTATATCAAATCGTCTCAGGCATGTCCTTTAAAATGCTAGTTAAATTCATTGTGGAAAAACTGAAATGCTAATAATCGCCACAACTGAGTCCAACATAGTTCTTAGTCTTGACACGGAGTTTTTGTAAATTTTGATGAAATCTCATGCTCGCGTTTATGAAAGAGTAGCATCAAACTTTTTTTTTTTTTTTAATCACCAGGGCTGTTCAAACTCAGTCCTCAGGGGCTGTTCCCCCACCCCCCACCCCCACCCTGTTTTAATGCAGGAAGAGATGGAAAACGGGCAGAACAGCGCCCCTTGAGGACCGGAGCTGGACGTGCCTGGATTAAATCATCAAATTTGATCACGGGTATTTTATTACTGGGCCACAGGAAAAAAAATGAATGGATTTGCAACCCGACAAATTTTCTGGAGGAAAAACGGCTCATTATGGAGCCAGCCAGCAAGTCTACGTACATGTTAACAGCATACATTTTTTTTATCTTGTGTAAGATAGCACAAATCAGTTTGCTTTTCAGTACCACCTTGGCTTCAATACAAACACACAATAAAACAGACAAGCACACCTAATTTCACGTGGCTCGCTAAAAATAGCTTTGGGGTCTGAACTTCCTTGAAAGAACCTCTGAAATTGGCGAAAATGAGACTAAAATGGCCGCCACAAACCAAAATACAAAACTGTGTGTCTGTTCAGGTAGGGGTTCTTGAGTTTTTGTGGGCCTGCTAATGGTAGACAAGCTTACCAAATTTCATATGACGAGCTAAAAATGGCTTCGAGGGTGAATTTAAAGAACAATGGCCAAAATAGTCCCAAAATGGTCGCTTCAAACAAAATGGAAGACTTCATGTTTCTTTTCAGGCATATATTCTTGAGCGTTTTTGTAGCTTTCCTCACGGTGGGAAAAAAACAGCAAATTTCATGTGGAGAAATTGGCTTTGGGCGCTGCAGTGTGAAAAAAAATGATTTTGTTTTTTGGAGAGGGGCCCAAACATTAATAAGCAGAAAAAGCCTTGACTTGCCAAAAGCATTGACTTAGAAACAAACCGTTTTAACTTTTGGCGCGTCCAATAATTAAAAACATACTTTTTCCCCCCACAACCTTCTGAAATCTTAAGCTGTTACTGAAAAAAACAGGCGTCCTGAAGCAAAGCCATGTGCCTTTCAAACGAAGTCAACCATTAAACAAATTGTAAAAGCGTGGCTCTGGCCCGCCTCTGGCGTGACTTTTAAGAGTTTCAGTTCATGATGAAACTTGTAAACGTCTGCTTCTGGACCATAAACGTGTGTTGCTTGATTATAAGCACAAGCGTGCAAGGTCGAAACGTATTTTCATGTATAGATTTTGACAACAATAAAAAAAATAAAAGTAGCGCTACCTCTTTGACGAACCACTGACAGAAGGCCGGTCCTATCCACTCCCTGGCGTGGACCCCGCAATCGATCCAGACGGCTTTTTTCTGCGCCCGACTTCTCTTTCCTAGCTGACGGCAGATAAGCGTTGTCCGTTTGGAGTTTATTTTGAACCGTCCCCGCGCTTCTTACCTGAAGGACGTAAAGGGGCCGTCCTTCGTATGACTTCCCGATGGAGAACATGTTGAGCAGGTTGGAGTGCGTTGTGTTCATGTCAAACATCCACCTCTGAATCTAAACAAACATGTATTTTTTTTCATTTGAAATGCATGGAATAATTTCAGAAGTACATTTTAGCCAGTATGGGTTTATTATGCATCTCTGAGACGGAACTGGGATCAAATTTCGCAATACTGAAAATTGTAGACATGGTTCCAATTTGGTCACAATAGCTGTAGTTCAAAAGGTCAAAACCACCCTAAAATGGCCGCTCCATACAAAATGGCAGACTGTATCATTTTGGGCATGGTTTTTTGAGACTTTTTTTTGTGCGTTGACTTTTGATAGATATGCTGACCAAATTTCATGTTGCTCGATAGCGGCAGCACCAGGGGCTGAATTTTCAATAAATATCTGTGAGAAATTTGATGTCAATCCCAATCCAATGAGTGGGAAGCATAGCCTGCCTAACTATAATTTTGTGGATTTGAAAGCAGCACTGCCATGACTCGGCTTTATTAGAAAAGTAAACAAGGGAACCCAATTTGGTCGCAATCTGAAGACATTTTTTTACGGACACTGGAAATTGCCCAAATGATCCTAAAATTCCCCTTCAATCCAAAATGGCCGACTTCCTGTTTTTTTGGGCGGTCAACCAAATTTCATGTTCCTTGATGAAAGTAAAAAAAAAAGTCAGCATTTCAAGTCTCTCAGCCTCAATAACTCAATTTAATTTCTGGGACTAAGAACAGTGTCACGATTTGGATCTCTTTGAAAAGTAAGAGCACATCCCGTGCCGTGTGAATCAAATTTTCTCATGACACAAAGTAGTGTAGTTGGTTTTTGCTGGACATGGAAGGACGGTTACCTCCTCCAAGGAGTGGTAGATCTCGTAGTCGTATTGACTCTCTGACCGCCGCTTGCGGGACGAGCGAAGTCTTGTTTGCTTTTCAATTTCCTGCTGCAGATTAGAGATAAAAACGCTGCGGGGGGAGGAGAGTGACGTCACGTTATAAAGAATACTGCAGCGCTCCTATTAAAAATGTTTGCTTTAAGATAGACACGTACATTTGTGGTGCTTTTTTATTTTTTTTCTCCTAAATGACCAAATTTAAATTATTCATCTAACTTGATGTCTTTTGTTTCGTTGTAATTTACTATTTTCAAAAGGGCATTATTTTATGACGTCATTGACTTCTCGGGCCGTTCATACTTTCAACTTATTTTCTGTAAAATTAAAATATAAATCGACGAAACGTACAATATTGTTCTGATAATATGACTCTTGGTACATCTTACCTGTACTTTATACGCTCCTGCTTTAAGGCGGCGTGGAGTCGTTGCGTGTGTCTGCGTTTCATGTGCACGTCCACCGTCGCATTCCAACCGATCAGAGAAACGCTATTAGGCTGCCACAAGTCCACCTTAACCGTATCAAACCAAGTCATTGTTATTACATTGCTAACGTTAATAAACCTTTTTTGCGGGGGGGGGGGGGGGGCGGGGTCGTAATATTACAAGAAGATAGCCTACCTTCATGCTTTCTAGAATGGTTTTTAGTGTGCCAACCTCTTCGCTGTTACTTGGGTTTATTCTGAACACTTGATCGCTGCAAGAATAACAAGTGTTAAGTTACCATCACCTCGAACAAAAAGACACCACGTCCATTTTTTTCTGTCAAACGCCCCACAGCAGACGTCTGATGGGAAGACGCGACGGAAGCGCCGAGCTTCATTATGGGATCGGGTTTCAACAGGTGGCGCGTAGTGTGGTGGAAGCAGCTGTGCTCCATGTTTATCGAAAGCAGCACATGTTTACATGACGGCATGTGAGGCAAACGTGTCTTCAAATTTGGAGATGCATTAGGTGGAATAAGAATTGTTTTCATGCGTCTCGGGGTGCTGCCATTTTGTTCAACACCGCCCTCTGCTGGTGACCGGAAATTGACATCAAAATGGCATCGGGCTCGTATTACAAACGTGTTTTCTGGGTTTGGGAATTAGACGCCCACGATGCGAGCCCGAGTGCTTTCACGAGTCAATTTCAGTCGACAGCAGAGGGCGAGAACGGACAAAATGGCAGCACCCTGAGATTATGGGAAAACGCATGGATTCTTCTGCTTAATATCAAGAAGAATACCATACTCCAATACTCTAGTGGGAGCACATTGAACGTTTATTGGACATCTTTGACTTAAAATACAAATGTGTTTCAGTATTTTAAAGTCGGTTTCTTAAATTTGAAGCTGCTTTTGTTATCTGAAAATGTCCATTTGTTCTACATACGTTTCACAGTTTGTAATGTTGTTTGGCACTTCCCGGCCGCCGTACCTTCAATAAGTGAACCTACTTTTGTTTCTCCAAACCCAAAATGCTGAGAAATTCTGAAGAAATGAAAAAAGAAACCAAGCACAATTTAGAAATGCACGTTTTTCCCATTATATTTTAAAAAATAACAAAAAATAGAGGTACCTGCGCTAGGATTAAAAAACATGGGTTGTGTGTCGGCACGCATGCGTGCGCGCGCGCGCGTTCACTCACGAAAGGTTTTTACAATGTCCCACAGGAAGCGGGGCACCCTTGATGAAGGCGTCAGTTCGGACGACCAAACACTCACAGGGCACTTTATTATCATTACAAGTTTGAGCGCCATGTGTACCGAGGTAACAATGGCGCTCATTCTCGTCTATGTGAAGGGTAGAACTGCACTTCATTTGTCAGCCAGACATGCTCTTATTTGACATCCATCCAAAATACATCAATGTACAGTACGCTTGCCTATATGGGGGAGGAAATGAGACGAGGTGCCTCCCTCCCTCTTAATCAAAAGCCCCATTGACGAACCCTTTTGCGTATTTTAAGATTCAATCCGAGACATCATTTGATCTAAAAATGACTGTATTGACATATTGCTTTTAGTCTTGAAATGACACAAGTGCACGATTTCAATGAAATATGTCGCACTTTAAAAACATTCGATGGCCCTTGTAATATCACGATAATCTAAAAAAAATAGGACTAACCTTGGAATATTACAATTTAACCCCCCCCCCCCAAAAAAAAGATTATACCTTTTTACACCCCCACCCTCGTGCAGTATGCCCCATACATTGGTATTTTCCACTTGTACACAGCTAGGAATTTTCAAACGTTTACTTCAAACACTTTCTGGAAGTGACTTGAGAAGAGATGAAATGCCTTCCTTCCTATGAGTTCCTCGAAAAAAAACGTCCAGGTGGAGAAGTTTGAAGTGTAACATTCATGCATGGTGGTCTTAAATCAACAAAAAGCACATATAGAGCCTTTCTTTGTTCGCTCCAGATGAGAAAATCCACACTGCAACACATCTGATTGCAATTGCGTCTCATCCCTCATGGCCACACATGAATGGAAAAGAAGGTGAGGTGGGGGCTGGGAGTCTTCTTCTTTACTCACCCAGCGTAGCGGTTCTTGTAGAGTGAATGTGCGCATAGCACAGCGCTGAAGATTATCGCACTTGGCAGCAAAAAAAGACGAAATGGCCACCCGAAGTCCACTGTCATCATGTCATGTGAGGGGGGTGGGGATCAAAGTTCTATGGATGAAATTACTCCAGTGACTGGAGTCCACTTCCACTCGGTCCACCTCAGACTGGAAGAACGGTTTTTGACACCTGATGCGCAGGAGGTACCAAATGTGAAGAAGAGGAAGAGGAGGGGGAGGCAGGGGGAGCGTTGACCACCTCGCCTGTTTTTAAACCAGGCTGCTTGGCTGACGACAGTGACGAGGAGGGCTCACTTAGGGCGCAGTGGCGAGCCCCCCACTGCGCATGCGCATTCACAAGTGCGATTCGAGACTCCAAAATAGAAATAAACGGTACACAAATCTAATCTTGAACTGATATTTGATACATATAGGGATACAATATTTCAACTAGTTTGATTAGTTTATCGCTCGATAAACTATGAAATTTTACGATGCTAATTTGTGAACATTTCTGTTCCGTCTTACATTTTGCATGACGGCCCCCAATTTAACATAAATTTTCCCTGAATACGTTTATATTTTTCCTCAGTGTGTGTGATTTTTTTCCTAGTAAGACAAAAACATTTTTATTGAGTTGATTAAAAAAAATCTTTGTATTTTTAGACCGAAATAGTTACTTTGTAATTATTTTCGTATTATAATGATTATTATTCCTAATATTATATGAGAAATGGGCATTGTGTTTGCCTATATCATAAAAATGTTCAGAGCGCGTCTCACTCCACGAAGTTCTGTACTTCTGTTTTACTCCAACGGGCTGATTTAATATCGAAAGTTAACCACCGTCTTGTTTCTTTTGTGATTTTTCCGCAACGGCAGCAGATTTTTCACATGCTTGCTTCTATGTCAACAAGAGCGCCACCTGTTTTACGCCCAATTGCTGGATAGTATACTGTACTACGTAGCCCCAAAACAACAGTAAACTCCTCCCCGCACTCACTGTGACAGCAGCACAGGAATGTTTCGTTTCTCCTCACACTTGATGAGCAGGCTTAGTTTTAGTTAGTTCAAGTAGTGTTGTATTTTTCACGTAATGGTTTTAGGTGTATACGTGTGTCTGTGTGTGTATTTTTTGTCGAATATTTTTAGTTGTGTGTGAATATTGAATGCAGTGAGGAAAATTATTTTAATTAAATTCAATGGCCTCCTCTAGTGGTGACAAATATACATCACAGCCATGGTGAGGTGCTTGCAATAACAAATGTAGCCACCAGAGGGTAATGTTTGGCCAAGTTTAGCTCTGCTCTCATGTCAAAAAATGGAATGTACTGTAGAGTAATTATTAATACAGTAGTTGCAGTGATTAAAGTAATATTGCCTCTTTTAGTTGTGTCGTTTGTGAAAATTTTAAATAAATGTGTTTAAGTAGTCACAGTTTTGGAAAACGGGAAAACAAGTGATTGAAGTAACAAAGTACGGGTACGCAACAGGACAATAACCATCACACGGGCAGGATGGAATGCATAATTCTAGACATATTTATTTATATAATATTATTTGATGAATTTTGAGATTACAATGACTCAGTTTGGTTGTGGTTTTCTTAAAACCGGAAAACAGTATGAGTTTACTTTGAAAACTTTACCGGGAATTGGCTTGTTAATCGACTCTCACTTGACCGCCATTTAGCAAGCAGACTCGTCCCAAAAAGCTGTGTGGGAATCACATTGGCTCACTTTAAACCGGTTTGCATCCTTCCTCCACTTTACGCTTTGTGTTCGCCAACTTTTCACCACTCTTTATACTTACCTTTGTCCTGAAGTTGCTGCAAAGTTAGCAACCAGCCTCACTCTTATTTTAACTATGCCCGAGTAAGTGTAATTATCCTTTTGTTTGCCTTCATTATTTTTACTTTTATTTTCATTGACACCATGACCGAGGAGAGCAGGAGCGAGCACAGAACTGAGAACGCGAAGGATTTGGATAAGCAGCTTCGTTTGCGGGTGTACGTCCTCAACGAGCTTCTCAAGACAGAACGGGATTATGTCTCCACGCTGGAGTTCCTTTCGGTGAGTTTTTCTTGGAAAAATTGAGCGAAAGTGATGACACGCTTGGTGGTCAGATTTGGAGAAGTGCAGAGTTGGCTGCGGTGCACTGAAAATGTCACGGTGCATATTGCAGGTGCTTCAGTCATAAAGTCAGAATCAGTGTAGACTGAAATGCAGTGAAATAACAACAAAATAAGAAAGATTTAAAAAAAATACCCGTACAAATTGATAAAACCATTTGACAAGATACAAGACAGACCTTTGGCATTCCTGAAAGGGGGAAAAACATTAGGGGGTGTGCATGGTGTAAACAAGTTTGGAAAGCCTCTTTAAGTAGATTTCCTGACAAAGTAAGTCAGGAAATGCTGTCAAACGAGACATGGATACCTGTATGTGGGAAAAAATGGGGGTGCGCATGTTTTATACAAGTTTGTGGGAGCTGTTTTAGTGAGTTTTCTCACAAAAACAGTAAAATTGCGAAAACGAGGATTGTGCACCCCCTTCACAGCATCTCCAATTGTGGGGGGAAAAACACTTGGTGGTGTGCGTGGTGTAGACAATTTTGGGAAAAGCTCTTCTAGTACTGATTTTGGGTCATCTTTTTCAAATAATTTGCAACATTAAGTCATCTTGTGCTTTAGATTACCAATACATGATGTGCACCCCCCTGGGGGTGCGTGAGATTACACACATCATAGCGGTCTCTTTATAATCATTACATATGCAACACCTCTGTCCCCCTCAATGCTTTGATACAGACTTTCTTTTGCTATTCACAAATATGTCGCATGCACACCCCTGCAGGTGCATGAGATTAACAGTCTCATTGTAGTGCGAAACAATAATTAGATCAACTCGCACAGATTGAAAATATTGTACGTGATAATTCTGGCGCACCCCCCGTGGGTGTGCATACTACAGTTTGTTTGGGAAACCCAGGCAGTATCTCGAGTATGTTTTAATTTCAAATTCCTCTGGGGTGCGCTGGGCCTAAAAAAAGTACCCTAGAAGAGGACCTTGATAAAAATAATCGCAATCGGACCCACATGTTTCTCATGGAGCTTGTATTAGGGACGAGTGGGTATGGGATGGATCACAGAAGAGGCATCAGAGAGAGAGTGTGTCTGCGTGTGTGTGTGTGTGTGTGTGTGTGTGTGTGTCTCGTCGCTCTTCATCCTCCTCCCGCCTTTTATCTCCACCGGAATTCATTTTGGGGCGGGGGGCGGGAATTGGCTTCTCCGTTACAAGGCGAGTCTGTTCTGCCCGGAAACGTCGGTGCCGGATGCATCCGACGAGGGCCATCAGATGATTCGGTATAAATGATATGTTTCAAGTTTCACAATGTTTTTTTAAAAATTATTTTTAATCATTATTTTGTTAATTATGTTTTTTTCATGGATGAAATGGATTAAGGCAATTCATAAAATTGATTTGACCATTCAAATTTCGGTTCCAAGCTCTGGTGACTAGGTCGCAAATTCAATTCGCACCACTGTAGTGTGCAAAATATATTGTTTTTTTTTTTCTTCTTCTTCTTTTGGAGTGCGGGTGGAGGCGGGGGGCAACCCCCTCATTGTTCCACAGCATTTCCGAACCTCGGAGGAATTCCTCCCGCAGGAAGCGTGCTTTACAAAACCGGTTCCACAGAGCCTCCTGGCCAGCGTCCACTCTCTGTGACCCACCCTGTACTTTTGCCTTTCTGCCTTTCCCCCCTCTTGAACAACCCTACACACACACACACACACACACAAACACGAACACCGGTGTCCAAGCTCGGAACAGAGGCATGAAAAGTCTTGGAAGAGTGAGCCCACTCCACTCTAGTTCTTCTTTCGACACAGTTCCACATCAAGTTCTTTTAATTGTCCAGCGCTCCCTTGATTCATGGGATTAATTCGTTCTGTGACCTCATCGAAATTAATTAACAGGCCGTTAATCCGTTCCAGGTACCAAATAAAACACCTCGATTATTTTATTTTTTTCTTCCTTTGCTCTAAGTTCATGATAAAGACAGAGTATTGTATTGTATAAAATTGGGCCGACCGATTAATTGGATTAATGTTGGCTCAGACGATATGAGCTCTTTAAAAAAATAAAAATAAACGGGGAAAGAAAAATCTGCAAAATTTTTGCATTTGTATTCCCACCAAACGCACATAAAAAAGCTAATCACATTCAAACTTCACTCCCCTTAAAAATCAGTCATAAATCTGCCATTTTTTTTGCCCTATACATTAAAACATAGGGCAAAAAAAAGTTTTATCACTCATCCACTCCCAAAAAAATATATATACATTAAAAAGAAAGAAAACAGCGACCTCAAAGGAATTTTGGTTTAAGGTTGCCTTGCGGAACTAAAAATTCCTGGAACTTTAGATTAGGGATGATTGAGTACTGATACCATTAATCGGTATCGGACCGATACAGGCCTTATATTTAGGTATCGGGTACATGTTACGCCTGCCGATAACAGCCTTTTGACTTAAGGCAAAAAAATAGGAGATCTAATAAGTCCTCCATGGCGGTGTTTGGTGCTATACTGCAGCGAAAGAAAGTTCTTTGCTCACAACATAACTGTATCGGTAGTCTGTATCGGCGAGTATGAAAGAGTGATCTGTTTTTCCAGACTAATCGTGCCACTTCCCATCTGGATGGCGTGTCAATTGGACTTGACCAAGAAACACAACAGTTGGCATTTTTGTGGACAAAAATAGCAAGTGGAAAATCCTGGAGGTCCTGATAAAAGGTTGTCCCAAGTAGGTCTGGATGTTACGTAATTACTTGATTATAACAAGAGTCAGTGGGCGCTGATGTTTATCTTGGGCGGAATGAGCTAGGAAAAAAAAAAGAAGTAAACATTGTGTGTCACAGCCTTTAGCCATTGTCATGTCTGACAGGAAAATACAAAACAATGCAAAGAGATTTATGTGATGCGTTTAAATGCTCCCTCAACTGCCGTCTTCCTTGGCCGGATTAGAAAGCGCAGTTGGCATATATTTATTTCGACGGCCTCATTAGGATGCTTTTGGCAGTCACAGCCTTGAGAAGTAATTAAATAAGAACCCAAAGGCCTCTTGTTGTTTGGGCTTTCTGCTGTTGCTAGGCAGATTTCGTTGGGCTCACTTGTAAACCAAAGAGGTGGACGGGGGGGGACCCAACGTCAGTTTCACCGATCAAGATGAAATTGGGTCAGCATGTCTATCATGACAGGATGTACGAAAAAGTCTTTGAAACCAATGTTCAAAATTGAACAGGAAGTCAGCCAGTTTGATTGGAAGGAGCCATTTGCGGTGAATTCCATGTCCCGTACCAGAAAATCCGGGAATGAGCCCCAATCGGAATTGGAGAGTACTAGACAGGGTACGATACCAAATCAAAAATATTCTCTGATTTCTGTCGTCCTTAGTGAACAAAGATCTTTGTTACGTTGGGAAAACAGTCGTCAACATTTTTGCCCATTTTTCTGACATAGTAACTGAATCGTAATCAATTTGATATGATGTCATGGTTTTGTTGAGGGATGGAAAAAATGTTTGATTTGAGTCATTGATTTAATCGACGGATTAAAAAAAATGTATATAGCAACCCTAATTTGATTACCATCTTGAATTTTCTCATGTTTGAATGTCTTGGAAGCCGTATATGCAACAGCTTCAGCTGCTTGGCTGAAAGGCCATCCAGAGCTTCCTTCCATTTTTTTCTCTTTTGTCTCGGAGTGAATTTGTCAAGCAGGATTTCCTTCCTTCCTTCCTTTCTTCATTCCTTCCTTCCTTCCTGGCCCTGCCCGTCTTTACATTGTGCTGCATGCTCCAGCAGGCACAGAGCCGAAGTTGGAGAACCAACACGTTTACCATGTGACAAGCCCAGAGGAGGTGTATAGGAAACACACACGCACGCATACACACGCACACGCACACGCACACGCACACACACACACACACACACACACACACACACACACACACACACACACACACACACACACACACACACACACACACACACACACAATAAAAACCACAAATGTCATCTGTGCAAATGACTTAAGTGAGCATCCAATGGTGGTTTGCTGAAACTGGACCTTAATGTTTTCATGAAATTAAAGCCAGACACAATACGGAACTTCCACTTTTTTTTTTGATGATCGGATTAAGTAAGACACACAGTGTCTGTCTGCAATTTGAGGATCTTGCTCGAGGCAAAGAGGCCAGTCACGCCACTCAATTGCAAACTGTCTCGTTTTAAGTCCATTTATTTGTGTATTTATTTGAAACAATGACATATTTATAACTGAGCAGTCCAAGCTACCAAGGCAACTTATTGTAAATGATGAATGATAAAATATCCTGTAATGGTAACAGTGTTACAGTTTAATCTTTCCCTCGTCTCCGTGTGTTAGCTTAGCTGGCTAACTAAGCTGGCCTGTTTTAATGGTAACAGTGTCACAGTTAAATCTTTCCCTCGTCTCCGTGTGTTAGCTTAGCTGGCTAACTAGCCTGGCATGTTTTAAGATAAGATAAGCTATCCTTTGATGGTAACAGTGTCACAGTTAAATCTTTCCCTTGTCTCCGTGTGTTAGCTTAGCTGGCTAACTAACCTGGCCTCGTGTGGAATTGAGCATTTTGGTTCGCAAGCTAACAACAGTATTTATTTTTTATTCCTCGTAGCTTAAGACACCACTGTAAATCACCTCTTGAGTGTTTTGAGTCCAAACAACATTGTGCATTCCGAGCTTGCTGAAGCCCAGTGCCTCTTTGCGCTTCTTAAACATCAAACCAACCCGTTTGGAATACAAAATAACATCATAGTTGCTTTTCTGCGTCCAAGCTAATTTGAACGTTTTAACGGTCAGCTTCAAGATGTGACACGGATGGCCAATGAGGCCCCGAAGAGCGTCACCGATGGATGCTGGTCTACTTGGGATTCAGACCTGGCCGGCGTCCAGACAGCCTGGATCCGTTGTCAGGGTTCAAAATCGTTCCCTTGCGGACACGAAGGAGCGGCGGATGCAAACAATCGGTGCTTTGCTCCGCTGCTAGTAAATAAAAAGGCATTTGCCTGACCCAGAAAAAGCACAACGCAATTAGGCAAATGAAGTGTATATTTATGGGCCGTCCTGAAAATGGGCCTCGATTCACAGTCGGCTCGGGTCCATAAATCCAATGAGTCGGCTTGCCGTCTTGGACATTTTCCAGGGCTTCACTTTTAACTAAATTACCCATGAAGCTTTGCTGCTTTTCTTCAGAAGGAACATGTTCCCCCCCGCCCCTTCCCTGAAACTTTATTCCAGGAATAACATGCACTCTTCACCAATAACCGGAATGAATAATAATAATAATAATGATTCAGAAGATTTATAAACAGGGATGAAGCAGTAAACTGCAACAATATTTCACATGCTTTCATCTAATTGTATTTTTTTTGCCAATATATTTTTTGGGGTCAAATTTTGTGTGTTTGTATTTTCTCCCCCAATTTTTTTTTTTATAGTATTGGTGTGAAACACATTTTCCAAGTTCACTAATATTTGTGTTTACATTTTTTACATGTATTAGTGCGCCAAATTCTTTTGACTTTAGCCACTATCCCAAATGTGTCTCTGTTGGCGACATGCTAGCAACACCGAATATTTTGATGACTATTAATGTGATTTCTTAGGTACACCTTTTGATTTTTTTCTCTCTGTAATGCTACATGGCGTAAGGCGTTAGCGGGAAGCTCACCTTTCGCTTAGGCTCGACACTGAAAAGCCCTGTCGAGGTCTGTTTTTTGTTTTTTTTAAATACATATTAGACTTGTTAATGGAATGCTAATGCAGCCGAGTGTCGGAGAGTTGTGAGGTGTGGCTGGCTGCAGAATGCTAATCAGGCCAGTTGCGGTGCAACAAAGAGACTGATTATTGAAGTTGCCTCCTTCTCCCCTCAAATCCAAATTCCAGCACTCACTCTTACAGTTTTCCTCTGAAGTGTTTCTCGGTAATCAACCGACATATTGGCTTGTCCACCCAAAATAAGTGAAATTAACCCTTTCATGCAGGCTGTCACCCAATAACATGATAAGCTGTCCACTGCAAGTAACCGCTTCATTTGAAAGGGTTAAATTCATCCAGCAAATTGTAGGCTTTTAAATTTTGTTCATTTTAATTAGTTTTAAGAGGTTTTTTAAAGTAATTTATTTATTTTTAGAAATGCTTCATTTTAGTTTAGCTGTTATTATTTTTAGTATTAGTTTGAGTTTTATTTAATATATGGAAGTCTAACTGTGGCTGTCCTCTTGCAGGTGTTCCTACATCGACTGGACCAATACGCTGCCATCAAAGTGGACAAGAACATCACGGAGGAAACGGTCAAGGTGATAAGTCTCTCTCTTTTCTTTTTTCTTTTTCCTTTGAGACAATATTTAGGACATTTCTAAATACTACTCCCTGAGATAAACGATCACTCAGCAGATATTTACAGCACATCCTCGAGGTTGTCTGACATATCCCGCCATTTTATGGATTGTTTGGGAACAGGCCGTACCTACCGCCCCCGTTTTTTAATTAAATAACATTAAATTGTATTTTATTTATTTGTATTTTATTTATTTATTTTTAGGACGCTGGCTGGATGTCATGCTAGCCAAGGTGCGGGCAGACCATATTAAAAATGGGCAAAAGGAGAATCAAGAAAAAGAAAAAAAAAAGAAGAAAAACGGTGAAAAATGAATGTTAGGGAGAAAAAAAATTACAATTGCTTTCATATATTTTTTTTTAAATGATAATATACTGGTAGATATATTATAGGTAATATTCTACGTAAATGTGAAAGTTTTATTTTGTTTATTTATTTATTAAGAATTTGATTCTAGTCGAGTAACACATTTAATAAAATGCATGTTACCCATTTTTAGGGGACGAACAAAATGAGTGCAACAAATATGACAGGATTCCGGAGATTCCGGAAAGGTGCTCGGCGGGCTGTCCTTTGTCCACTCGTGGGCCCAAAAAAAACATTTGGATTGAATTTCTCCCATCAAGCATTTGCTCTTAATATCGCCACAAGTGTCTCGTGAAAGCCTCCTCTGTTCTCTCTCTCTGCGTCTTGATGTTTTAAATTACAAGATCAAAGCCGGCATAACAAGACGCTGCATGCTTTTAGTTTTGCCAGGACTGAGCCACTTCCCTTCGTGCCTCCATCTTGAATCCAGACACTTTCTTCATTGACTTTTCCAGGTGTTGTTCTCGAACATTGTGGACATCTTGGCGGTGCACAAAGACTTCCTGTCCATGGTGGAGGACCTCCTGCAGCCCGACCCGCACGCCCACCACCAAGTCGGACGCTGCTTCTTGCACTTTGTGAGTGACCACGTTTGAAATCATCCACTGCCCTCCCCCCCCAAAAAAAGTTCGATATACGCACGGGCAGCAATTGTCTTTGCTTTGCAGAGGAGGCGTTTCCAGATTTATGATGAATACTGCGGAAATCACGAGAAGGCACAGCGGCTGTTGCTGGAGCTCAACAAGATCCGCAGCGTCCGCACATGCTTGCTGGTGAGACGGCACCTAAAAAAAAACGATTTTTGGTCTTTGTGTTATTTTTCATATTTTTATTTTATTTTTTAAAATAATTGAGTCACCGTGAGGAAATTTTGGCGGAATAATGTTTCATCTATAAAGCCCTCCTCCATGATTTTAATTTGAGATGCAACCGGCTGAAATTAGTTTTCTCCGAAGGGCTCTCTCCTAGACATAAGGTGAGAAGCTCGGTCATCCGGGAGGGGCTCAGAGTCGAGCCGCTTCTCCTCCACGTCGAGAACAGCCAGATGAGGTGGCTCGGGCATCTGATTAGGATGCCCGAGCCACCTTCCTGGTGAGTTGTTTCGGGCATGTCCCACCGGGAGGAGGCCCCGGGGATGACCCAGGACATGCTGGAGGGACTATGTCTCCCAGCTGGCATGGGAACTCCCTGGGAAAAACTGGAAGAAGTGGCTGGGGAGAAGGAAGTCTGGGCTTCCCTGCTGAAGCTGCTGAGGGCATTTTGACATCCGAGTTACAGATCCGTAAAGCCAACGTTACGGTCTTGAATTTGATGCATGACTTGAATGTAGCTTGTTGAAAATCGATTTTTTTTTAAGTGATCGGGGAGCTCTTCTAAACAACAACAAAAAAAGTTTATCTTTGTTCATTGTGTCATCATGTTTGGGAATTGAATAAATACTCTTGGACTCTCGCTTTAACCCTTGCATGCACCCTGTAACCTGATCACACCATAAGCTGTCCGCTTTAGTAACCCCTGCGCCTGAATGGGTTAAAACATCAACAGGCTGTGTGTGTGTGTGCGTTTGAGTGAGCGCGACAGCTGATGCGCGTGGGAGGACTTCCATTTCCTGCTGCGCTTTGAGAGACTTCCACAAGGGGGGCATCATGGAGCCGCAAGGGAAAAATATATATATATTTTTTTTTAAGTTGGATTCCCTCTTAGCTTTTTAACTGTCTTCCGTAGAACTGTATGCTACTGGGAGGCCGGAAGAACACTGAAGTCCCGCTGGAGGGCTACCTGCTGGCTCCCATTCAGAGGATCTGCAAGTACCCGCTGCTGCTCCGAGTGAGTTTGCCAAAGACCCTGCTTCTCGAAAACGCGTTTACACCTCAAGTTCCTGAAAGTTGTTCTGATTTGCCGTAACTAAAAGGTTCCAATTAGGTTTCCACCTCCATGGTTTTTGGGATGGTTTAGTCTGAGTCAATTGAAGGGAATGTGATTAAATGTAGAAAAGAGAATGTTTCAGAAATATGACATTTGTTTTGGTGTGTGCAATAACATGTACCCCAAGTATTTTTATTACTCTTTCAGCATGAAAAAAAAATTAATAATAATGGCAGTGGATGGCAACACGCATAAGGGTCAGTTGAAGTGGATGATGCGCAACTGTGTCATTACGATTAATTCATAGAAGAGAAAACAACATTTGAATAGCTGTCCATATTCTGTGTATAAGTCCATAAAAATACGACATGACAACAAAAATACCCTTCTTGCTTCTTCATGAAATCCGCCGAAAGAAAAATACAATTCAAAGTGCCAAATCAAAGTCAACATCAAATTCAACAAAAATAAAATGCAGTTATTATGGAATAGATTAAATACAGGAACAACTAAATACAGCGCACAAAATACAATGATTTCCAGGGAATTTAATAAAAGTTTTTTAAAAAATCGTCTTTCCCCATTGAAATTAATCGACATGCCATTAATTAAAAAAAAATCTGAAAAATATGGAGCTATGATATAGTAAAAATGCAGGATTAATAACATTAAAAAAAATCAAACAGTTAATGCATCATGATTTTATGCTTGCAATTCACTTCATTGTATGACCGAATCCAATTCCTCAAATCAAGTCTCCACCGCTGGCAGCAAATCCTCCTCGGCCGGTCCAGCTGTAACGTTTCAGTTCGTACCTGTCCACCACTCCCGCTCGTCACTCCTCAAATTTCCGCCGACTCGGGCAGAAGAAAAACCGCGTTCAAAGGCTCGGTTCTCCTTCATCCTGTTTTCATGCGCGAAAAAGCTGTTGGGATATGTGCGCACACGTGTAAGACAAATAAGGTAATTTGACGCCCAGACGTTTGGAAGTGTCACACCTGCCAGGCCTTGTCTTGTGGAAATGATATTTTCACTGTAGTTGCTGACATATGGAAATGGTACGTGGTGAAATAAAAGGGCGAGGAGGAGTGCGTGTTAAAAATTTGTCATTTAACCCTTTCGGGTGAAATGAAAAATTTATCTTTGACGTCGGTAGCCGTCAATGGTTAATGAGTGAACTAAAAATAAAGTTCTCTTGAAATATAATACATTTAAGTTACTAAAATTACTACTACTACTAAGTTACTAAAAACTAGCAAAAAAATGCTTGTCATTCATTAAATTTACAAAAAAATTCATAGTTCAAGAATAAATAACGCAAAAATACAATAACACTCTCACCACTGATTTTGTATTTTTTCTTCTCCCCCCTTCCTCAGGAGCTGCTAAAGCGGACACCCAAGAAGCACGAAGACTACGCGCTGGTGCAGGAGTCACTGCAAGTGATGAAGGCTGTGTGCTCCGGCATCAACGAAGCCAAGCGGCAGATGGAGAAGTTGGAGCTCCTGGAAGAGTGGCAGTCGCACATCGAGGGCTGGGAGGTGCGTTTCAAAGACACCCGGGGGGCGGGGGATGGAGAATCCTCAATGCCTGTCAACAAAACGGGCAGTTTAAAACGATTGTCAAATGTGCGATTATTTTTTGCGATTAATCGTGAGTTAACGATGAAAAATCGTGATTAAATATGATTTTAAAAAATGTCATTTACAGACGTCCCTAATATAAACACAAATTAGCTAATACAGAATGCAAGGGGGAAAAAAATATTTTCTTTATTTTATTTTTTTTTGTCACACAAAGAAAATGGGGCCTAGCCTTGGGTGTAGCCTCTGCGGGAAAATTTCCCCCACAGTACTCTGTATTTATTATAAATCCAAACTCAGTGTGATGGCTGGTCATCCCTCTGCCAGAGTTTTAGTCACGCCGGTCACTACCACTCGTCTTTTTTGGGCTCTAAAAGTTGAACATTTGATCATATTTAGTGGTAAATGAGGAAAAATGAGCTTCTGTCGTTTCGCGATTCATCATCCACTTCTCGGTTTGCTATTTCTGGCGGGTTAAAAGTAGAGGAAATGAGAAACGAGACGAAATGATGCTTTAAAGGTCTGCTTTGCTTTTATGATGGAAGGAATGAAGGTGACATCAAAATAACTAAGCAGCTGCTGGAACGCTTGATAGAGCACTCATTCAACACGTGCTTTTTCAAGACAAGAAGAATGACGGTTCTATGTCGCAGGGTGCTTTATTTGAGCACAGTAGTACAGTACAATATTTTTGTTGCATTAAAAAATGTTTTAAACTTTCACTTAAAATGTTATATGTATATATATATATATATATATATATATGTATATATATGTATGTGTGTGTGTACACACATTCATCATCTTCCGAGCCGCTTGATCCTCACTAGGGTCGCGGGGGGTGCTGGAGCCTATCCCAGGTGTCTTCGGGCAGTAGGCGGGGGACACCCTGAATCGGTTGCCAGCCAATCGCAGGGCACACAGAAACAAACAACCATTCGCACTCACACTCACACCTAGGGACAATTTAGAGTGTTCAATCAGCCTGCCACGCATATTTTTTGGAATGTGGGAGGAAACCGGAGCACCCGGAGAAAACCCACGCAGGCCCGGGGAGAACATGCAAACTCCACACTGGGAGGCCGGAGCTGGAATCGAACCCGGTACCTCTGCACTGTGAAGCCAACATGCTAACCACTGGACTACCGGGCCGCCTGTGTACACACACATTTTTTTTTTAATTGTATTTTAACATTTTTCGACTTTAATCAGTTTTAACAATTAGCCACTAATACAACACTTCCTTGCATTGTATTTATTTGAAAACAATTAAAAATAATCAACACACCTTGAGACTAACTTTTCATGAAATTCTCAATCGACATATCAGCGCAATATATTTTTCTTAAAATGTATTTTGTTTTTATATTTAAAATTGAATACTTTTTTAACATCAGTAATTTATTATTGTAATAATATATATATTTTCTTTACAATTTTTTTGCAACTTTTTAAAACATTTTATTTTCCTGCATATATTATTACAACATTATTTTAAGGTCTCTGAGCAATTTCTACTTAGTTTTAATTGACCAATTATGTTTACATGACGGTAAAACATGGATTATGGCATGCCGATGCTAAATTGAGCGGTTTGTGTGTGTCTGTGTGTGTGTGTGTGTGTGTGTGTGTGTGAGTGTGAGAGAGACACACAAATTTAAGGGAGCATCTGGTGAAACAAAATGACTTGAACATCTGTTTGGGCTCCTCAGATGTTTAAAAAGGTCCTGAAAGAGCAATAGAATGTAAAAAGACTTGGCGGTGGTAAAGTTATTTTTAGCAGCGAGGGGGACCAATCACACATGGCATGCCAAGTCCCCTGAGCGCAGGCAAGGTGAGGGAAAAGACATTTTCCTTTCACGATATGACACACACACACACACACACACACACACACACACACACACACACACACACACACACACACACAGGATGTTATTCTATGGACGCCATTAGAAGAGGAAACGGGTTTTGTGTGTGTGTGTATGTTTTCGCACCCCGAGAGATTGGACCGGAAAGGCCCGGTCTTTTGTAATCTCCTCTCTTCCCCATGTGTGAACATTCAATATTGTGCTCCATCCAAACGTCTCTTTCATGTGCGTGCGTGTGCATTATCAGGGTTCCAACATTACCGACACATGCACGGAGATGCTCATGCACGGTGTCCTGCTTAAGATCTCCGCCGGGAACGTACAGGAGAGGATCTTCTTCCTGTTTGACAAGCTCCTGGTCTATTGCAAGAAAAAAAACAGGTGGCTCCCCTCGAGTCGTTTGGGCTTTTTTTGTCTTGTTTGGGTTATTTACGCCTTTTTTGACATATTTTTGTGGGCACACCGTTTTCATCGGCTTCAAGTGTTTGTAAAACACTGCTTTAATAGTATCCAGAATTGACTGTTTTTTGTTTTGTTTTAGGGTGGGGTACACCATCTCTCATAGTTTAAACGGTTCAATACAGACTGCACTTTGAGTTCCTAAAAGGCTTTTTGAAGAAGAAAAGTTTGTGGGCGTCCAAAAATGTGTTCTGTTCAAAAAAGTATACAAAGGGCTTTGCATTTGGGGACGAGTGGGTGCGCCAACCCCAAATGGACTTTCTGGGGAGGTTTTCCAAGGCAAAGTGGTGCACCAAGTCATGATAATGAATGGGAGCATAGGTTAAAAAGTTTGACTAGGTCTACTCTAAAAGTATCCAGAATTCTTTTTTTGGGGGGGGGGGGGTGCACCAAGTCTGTCAGGATGTTGACAGGGGTTCGCGGGTATAAAAGTTAGGAAAAGACCACTGTGAAAGTATTCAAAAGGGCTTTTTTTGTATGTGTTTGGGGGAGGGGGTGCATAAGAGATGGGGTGCATTGATTAAAACATTTGAGAAAGTACACCTTTAACTCATTCACTCCCAAAGACGTTTTTAAACGTCTTTTCAGACTTGGTCCAGAATTGGCTGGTACTGAATGAGTTAAAAGTATCCCAAAATACTTTTTGGTGGGTTGGGGGCCGTGGGGTGGGGGGTCTGCTAGAGGGTGTGCCGAGTATGTTAGAATGTTGGCTTACAAACTTACACAACTTTAAAACTATCTAGAAAGGCTTTTAGAAGGGATGGTGTCAAAAGTTTTTTTTGTGGCCGTGCACAGGAAGTGGGAGTGAGGGACTGCCAACTTTGTCACGATATTAAAGCAGGTCAAAAGGTTAAGAAAAAGTGACAACGTTTGAGGAATAACACTCCAATGACTGTTTTTACTTCTTTTTGTGTGTGTTCATGGGACGGGGTTGCGCTGTTTCATACACCATCTCGATAAACCTGTCAATTCTTTTATCCTCTTAAGACGTTTGAAAAACAGCAAAGCAACCACAGAGGCTCCTCGCTACCTGTTCAGAGGCAGAATCAACACTGAAGTGATGGAAGTAGAAAATGTGGATGACGGAACGGGTGAGTCAAGCCCATTCTATATGTATTCAATAAAAAGTTGAACAAAGCTTTTTTTGCGGGGTGGGGGGTCTTCTATGACTATTGTTGAATTTTATTTTTTAAGTAAGTGAATTAAATTTCATTTGAGTCTATTAGTTTGTGGTCTTCAACAAAAAGGAGCAGGGAGTGAAAATACAGACTGCTAACGTTAGCGTCTCGTGTTTAACTGGTTAGCTACTATTGTCACTTGGTTTCAAAAGATAATGTTTAATATGTTATTATGTTAGATATATTTTTTTACATTACTTTAGTAGGTAAACGGTGCTTGCTGATTGTCATATTGGTAGTTGTGTCTTGGTTCCAACCACTGCCCCAGCCGGGAGAGTCCTAGGTGCTAAGCTAACTAGCTATACACCAGTAGAGCTGCTGCTGCAGCCAAACATGTGCCAAGCTGCTTCTCAAAGTCAGTAATCCTCACTTGGAAAGATTCATCTTATTAAATGTTCTTAAATTTAAAAATTTTTTTTAATTTATTTTATTGTTACACGTCTTCCACGTGACACATTACTCAGACTTACACAGTACTTGAGAGAGGTTGACATCTCCGTATCCTTAAGTGTTCCTGCGGCCCGCCAGCTGATCGCTTGTGTCTCTTGGCCCTGCGCATTCTCTGATTATCACTTATATTTTAGTGGAAGCCCTCCATTTACTGAACTCACTCTATGTGAATGAATGATGGACGCAGCGTAGACTCCGTAAACACGGTAGGCAGGTGGCGGCTTGTGGGTATCCTGCCAACACCGCATGTCCAACAAGTGAATTATGTCTTGGGTTTCCCGTATAATGAAGCCCCAAATCCATCCAAACACCCTCAACAAAGAGCAACTTTGTGCCTGAGGTTGAGAAAATGCCCTTGAGGTATTTAGACACATGGTGATGATGATTGGCATGGTTTGGTTACATGTGCTGGCTGCCTGGATGGACCACACACATAACAGAAGATTCAAATTAAATCCTTGGTTCCCAAAACGTTGGTTAATAACTGGTCATATGGAAACACAAAATAGCTGGTTCCATAAAATGCTGGTTAGTAAAGGGGTCCAGTGGAACAAAAAGAGAGTGCCGGTGTCACTTCCTGTACGATTTTCTCACCATGCCTTTTTTCAAATCTGTCCCCCAGCCGACTACCACAGCTCCGGCAACATTGTCAACAACGGCTGGAAGATCCACAACACGGCCAAAAACAAATGGTTCGTGTGCATGGCCAAGACGGCCGAGGAGAAGCACGAGTGGCTGGAGGCCATCATGAAGGAGCGCGAACGGCGCAAGAGTACGTCTCCATCCCGCTCGAAACCCAAAGATGGTTAATGTCCAGGTGTTCCAATACTTTTGCTCACAACCTGCGTGCCTGCCTGTGTGTGTTTATCGGTAGGTCTGACACTGGGCATGGAGCAGGACACGTGGCTGATGGTGTCTGAGAAGGGGGAGAAGCTCTACCAGCTCATGAGCAAAGGACACCTCATTAAGGACCGCAAACGCAAGCTCAGCACGTTCGCAAAGTGTTTCCTGGGAAGGTGAGGTTCCCCAAACAGACTTGTTTGTGTCTTTTGGGAAGGCTGTTGTTCTTATTCAAATTGAAGTCCTTTCCTTTGTCCACAAAATTATAACAGGCCCAAAGGAACAAAAACAGGAAGTAGAAACATACCAAAATAAAAAGCAACAGATTGCTTCAGAAGCTAACGTAAGAGCCTACATCTTGACCCATCCACGTGTTAGCATTAGCAAGCTACCTTCAGCATGCATCGCGCCGGGTGCACATCAGCTCCCGGTTTTCCTCCGGCATGCATTCCTCCCACGGCGTTGCCGCTGCGGTGTGTCTGCGAGAAGAACGACCGAAGCGGAACGTGGTCACTGGTCACTGCTCATTCTCAAACCGCCGTGCCGTGTAAACTCAGCCACAGCAATGTCCTTTCCTCCGTCGCACGCTTTTAAAAATAACAGCGGTGTTATTGTAGCGCCGCCGTCATTACTGGTCACCACTGCTGATGTGAATTACATGGACTATGCGAGAACACTAGCTGGAATTTTGTCATATTTTAAATAACCTCAAACCACGAATGTGAAAATATCGCATGTTATTACAAAGGCTTCGTTAGTGGTGAAAGGTAAAGATTTTAGTGTGTCTTGTGTTGAACATTTTACATTACATTTATGTTGAAGCACTGTTGCTTTTAGTTTGGTAGGTTTTTTCTTCCCATTTTTTGATACATTATTCCTTTGGACTTTGTACTTTTTTGTGGGCAAAAAACACTTTTATTTGGATTTTTTGTGAGTCCAGAGTCAAAATGTTGACTGCCTCTGCCACTACCTGTTCATTGGCTGGCCATCATATGTTTGAGCTTTTTATAGCTTTTTATAGCTTTTTATTTTGGTCGGTTTTTACTTCCTTTTTTGATTCATTATTGACTTGGTGGACAAAAATGTTTTTCATGTGGATGCTCACTGACTTGTGTTGTGTAGTTGATGCCATCTCTTCGGAATGTTTGACAAGAAGAGGTAGACTGTGTTGTTGGCTTCTTTTGGTTGTCCATTTTTTGTTTGATAAGGACTACTGAGTGAAGAGGTAGACAGCTATATTAGCTTAGCCAGTCTGGCTAGCCACACAGCATGCTTGTCGTTTGTCATCAAACCTTTACTTTGGTATGTTTGTACTTCACTTTTTTTTTTGATGTGATGTATTATTGACCAAGTACATATTTTGATGCCCCATGAATGGTGTGGTATTTTTGAGTCCAACCAAGCTAGCAGGAGTTTTCTCCTGTTCATGTGGATTTCTAGATTTTAGCTTCGCAAGCTAGCCGCTAGCCACCCCCATGCCATTTATGTGCCTGAGGCCATGAGAACTTTTCTGCATTTCTCTTCCTTGATGGTTTACTATTGAACGAGATAGTGGATTATTTTTTTTGTTATTTGTTTGGCCTGTGTGGTCAGACGAGGATGTAATCACAGCAGAATGAAAACCATCAGATTAGCTGCTGTGTTTGTCACACGTGATATTTTCACAGTGAAGACGCCTTTGTAATGTTCAAGTGACGCCACGATGTATTTATTTGTCTCACTCTCTCTCTCTCTCCAGTGAGTTTGTATCCTGGTTGATGGAAATCGGCGAGACGGGGAACCCGGAGGAGGGCGTGCACCTTGGTCAGGCCCTGCTGGAGAATGGTATCATCCACCACGGTTGGTTTCCACTGTTTCGGCCCCGGCTAGCCTCGTTAGCTTTCCTTCCATCAGAGATCCTCACTTAGTGCTCCTTGGTGTTAATATCATGAACAGATGGACACCAGTCATGTGAAACTCAAAAGGAATTTATTCACAGAAGTTGCTTTCTAACCGGCCCCATGGAGCAAGACAAAATGTAAAAACTAAAATCAATAAATGGGTGTACAGCTGCTAAAGAATTAGCTCACTCAGTAGTCGTTCTTCTCAAACGTCTCAAATTGATGGACATCAATCACATCAGAACCAAATACAAGATACTGCAAAAATGTAACATATGCCAAAATAAAACTTTTTACCGAACCAAGCGTTTGGCAAGTAATGAATCACCGGCCATCTTAAAAAATATACATTCTTGCTTTCAGGCAACACAAACAGATTATCACCATTCAGATGAAATCCAAATTAGTAAATCGTGGTTCCTAATTTGCACATGCTACTGACGCTAACCCCAAACTAGCATGTTACAATTTACTTTTTGCTATACGGGTCAATGACAGCAACGCAGCAATGAACAACGGTCCAAATAAACAGATGTCCTTTTTCCACATACATTTGCTCACCGATCCTATGGAACAAAACCACGAAGTAGAAACTTACTCGAATTAACCCGGTAACTCAAGCATGTGAATGGCAGCTAATGAAATGGTGGTCACCACGAGAAAGTAACATTTTATTCAACACCTGTTGCTCCTTTTGGTTACTCCCCAAGGTCCAGTTTGGTTTTCCAGCAACAGCTTTTTAGCTCCATTTAATGAAGCGTTAAATGGAGGGAGGCCATCGCCATCGTTTCTGTCAGGGATTATTATGAGCATTCATCTCCTTTAGCTGCAATGTTTTCGTGGCACACTTCCTGTGTGTTTAGCTCATGAAGCTTAAGATACTTTGCAATGTGTTTCTTCACCGTCCAAAAAAACTCTTAAACACTTTGCGCCCGTTTATTGCTTCCGTAGAGGAAAATAAGATGAAAGTGTTTGTGTTTGTGGGGGGGAAACAACAGAATATCTTTCTATAAAAGTTTTATTTATTTCCTTTTTTTTTTTAGTCACTGACAAGCACCAGTTCAAAGCCGAGCCCGTCCTGTACCGCTTCCGCTACGATGACGGCACTTACCACCCGAGGACTGACATGCACGATGTCATCGCCAAGGTAACTTTTGCCAGACCGAAAATAAGAGTTTGACGAGAATGAATGGGGTTCATTATTTTTTTTCTCCTCTTTTTCGCAGGGCGTTCGTCTCTTCTGTCGGCTTCACAGCCTCTTTACTCCCGTCATCAGGTGGGTCGGAATTAAATTATTGATCTCTTATTGTAATTTGAGTTGCCTTTTTTTGGGGTGGTGGGGGAATAACTTTAAAGACTGAGAGCTTATCTTGCTACCTATACTTCAGTAACGATTAACATTCGCAATGTGTTAGCTCTTAATACAGTAAATAGAATCACTGCAACTATGAGGATTATTAACATCCTTATGTTAGCCTTTAGCATCTAGGACTACCGTACTTATAAATGTTAGCAATATGTTGACTGTGATGTCATACCACTACAGAATCAATTAACAGTGTTGGAATGTTGACATTAGACTGTAACACATCGGTCCACATTTACCTCCCAAAGTTAGCATGTAGCACTCCTGACATCAGATAAGAATTAAAGTCTCCATTTTGTGCTAAAAGCACAGAGCACGTAGCTAAAATCTTAAAAGACGAATTTTCCCATGTTTGTGTGTTGTTGTTGTTGTTGTTTTGTTTGTTTTGTTTTTAAACTGCTGCCTGTTGTGGACCATACCTCATTTTAACCGTAACAACAACCGAGCTGCATTTTTTGCCAGATATCAGTAAGAAAATTATCCCTGACCTCACTCCCACTCCTCCCCAAAACTTGACGGGAATTGGTAACGTTTTTTTGTTGTTGTTGTTTTTTTTTTTGTCCGATTCTTCTGGCGAACACACAAACAGCTATGATAACCGACTTTCCCTTTGTACAGCGAGTTCCAAACGACCTCCTTTTCCCCTCCGTCGCCAGCCTCGCCCTGCTGTTCCCTTGTGCTGGACATATGGGTGCTCAGCAGACCGCAGTTTGCCCCCCATTTGTCACTGGTGACAGCCTCTCCTATTCAGCGGGGGGAGGGCATAGTGCCTCCTCCCGTACGCTTTTGGCTCGCTTGTCCCAGACACATCCAGTTACATAACACAATAAGCAACCAAGTCCTCATGAGTGTTCGCCAGTGTGGTGCAAAGTCACAGCACTTGTGCTGGATTTTCCCCCGGGGCTGTAACATGGCCCTTATGCCCCCCGCCCCCCTTTACCCCTATGGCAGGCCTCCACGTTCATGGGAAAATCACAGCTCTGTTTGTGTCTCTGGCAAAGTGAGCGCGCAACACTGAGAACCGTCAACACCACACGGAGATGAGGAGGAGGGGAAAAGGGGGTGTGGTGTGGGGACCCCAGGGACCAAGCACTGCTGGGGCCCGCGCTCGCTCACACTGGAATGTTCTTTTCCTGTCGCCAATTGTCCAGAACGTGGACTCATTTGCCATCAGTGTGAAACCTTCCTTACACTTTTGTCATTTATTTTCATGACTGTACAGCATTGGTACACGTTAGTGCCGATGTTGGCTAAGAGGGAGTCAAATAATTTCAATACACATTAAGTAGATATAGAATATAATAATGGCTCCTTTATTTAGAAAAAATGTATATGTTCAGTGTGGATCCATTTCAATAGAGTTACAGTATTATGCTCCCTTCATCCATTCCCAGGGACAAGGACTACCATTTGAGGACGTACAAATCGGTGGTGATGGCCAACAAGTTTATTGACTGGCTTATAGCACAGGTACAGCTTCTTTTTTTTTTAAAACTCATTCAGTACCAGTCAATTCTAGACCAAGTCCGAAAAGACGTTTAAAAACGTCTTTGGGAGTGAATGAGTTTTAAAAGACTCCTATAATAGACTTATCACCCGTATAGAAAAAAATAATCGGAAACTCTTTTAATAGGAAAAATAACGGATGAAAATGATGACAATTTTCTTGCAGGGTGACTGCAGAACAAGAGAGGAGGCACTGATTTGGGGAGTTGAGCTCTGTGACAATGGATTCATGCATCATGGTAAATAAAGCGCTCCTCCGAGTTGGCAGTACAACCTGTAAGTGGCCTGCGAATGTGCCGTGTGGTTTTTCGACTAGATTCGGTGCATTTCTCTGTGAAAATCCCACACGGTGTCTTGATGTTAGCCTTTAGCATCTATCACTACCATATCTATTACGTTAAGCAATGCGTTTGCCCTTCGGTTTTCACAATAGTGTACATTTGGACATCATAGCAGGTGTTAGCAGTTAGCAACCCTGTGTTAGCTTTTAATTTATAGTGCTGCCATAGCAATATGATGTCCCTATAGCAAAAATTAGCACTATTCTGACATGATTCGCCTGCTGATGCTACTTAGCTATTAGCTCAACTATCTACAGTAGCATCACAATGATATCCCATAGCTCTACTGTACATATTATTATTTGCAAAATGCCTTTAGCATGTAACATTTTGCTGTCTTCAGTGCTCGAGAAGAGCGAATTCAAGGACGAGCCGTTGCTCTTTCGCTTTTTCGCTGATGAGGAGATGGAGGGTTCCAACACCAAACACAAGCCGGTGAAGCATGACCTGAAAATAGTGGAGAACGTCATATCCAAGTGTCTCCTGGTCAGGGCTTCCTAACCTTCCGCTACATGGCTTTGTTTGCTCTCGGCCTTGCGATGCTCAATGACTGAGCTTTTTGCTCCCTCAGATAAGACCCAGCGATGGAGGCTATGGCTTCACCCTGGAGGAGAGGAACAGGCTACCCATCATCAAATCGGTGGAGAAGGGCTCACCCGCTGAGGTGAGAGCACAAATAATGCCAGTTCGTGTTGTTAAAGTGTCCTTGGGTGTCTTGAAATCCGCTTATAAATAAAATGTATTATTATTACGGTATTAAAATTCAACATGGTGGCTATGTGTGATTCCAAGATGGCCGGCCTAGAGGTGGGGAAGAAGCTGTTCGCCATCAACGGAGACCTGGTTTTCCTCAGGCCTTTCTCGGAGGTGGAGGTTCTCCTCAATCAGTGTTTCCACAGCAAAGGGCCTCTTCGGGTCCTGGTCAGCACCAAGCCTAGAGAGTATGTCTTATTTTTGTAGCATACAAACGGAATTACGTTTTGTGTATTGAAAATAACCAAACAACTGCCTTCAGGAAAGACTATGTTTAGCTTAATGCGAACATAAAATGTAAAAAAAAAAAAAACATTGACTCAGAATTAGCCTCAAAAGTTATGATTTTTTTAACCCTTTTAAGCAAGGAACATTTGAACGCAAACTTGAAGCAACGTATGTATACAGACAATATGACTCACAGGGATATATTCTTTATCCTCTCCCCAAAAAAGACAAACCATTACAAGTTATTGAGTCGCTGAGAATAACGAAAATGTGATGAAAGACAAACAAAAAGGACCCACTCTTCAATTAATTCTTGGAAAATGCTCTAAAACCAGTTCTACAATATCAAATATGACTATTACAATTGTTTCTAATTCCAGGACTGTGAAGATTCCCGACTCGGTGGATGGTTTGGGCTTCCAGATCCGTGGTTTCGGCCCCTCCGTGGTTCACGCCGTCGGAAGAGGTAAAAGGACGCATTGTTGTGTTATGGCGGCATCGTTGCCACGCAGCGCTTGTGCCTCATGCCCCCCACGTGTCGTGCGACTGCTTGTGTAATCCACACTTTGTGCTCCTCTAACTTAACACAGCATGTTAGAAAGTCTGCCGCTGTTCTAACAAGGTTAGTACCTGAGATGGTGTCCGTATTAACATGACAACAAGCCATGATATTTTTTTTTTAGGTCCCTTTTTTTTTTTACACTACCAGGAATTACTCGACATCTCGCAACCCTGCTCTACATAATACTGCGACGTGATACAACACGACACTGCATATCAGTCAGCCTTCAACTTGCTATGCGTGTGTTGTGAATCACATCCCCCCCCAGATAAACAACTTCCCTCCTCTCCATCCTCTCTCATTATAATGCTGTATACAGGATGTAGAACAGTTTCCTCCTGCACCTGTTGACCATCTCCTCCCCCTACTCCTTGTCTCCCTCCTACACCAGGCACGGTGGCGGCCATGGCCGGGTTGCACCCGGGCCAGTGCATCATCAAGGTGAATGGCATCAACGTGAGCAAGGAGAGCCACGCCAGTGTCATCGCTCACGTCACGGCATGCCGGAAGTACAGGCGACCTTCGCAGGTAACCATGAAAAAGACCGATTGGCACGGCTGACGCGACCTTACACTGAAACGACATGACAAAAACATCCATACATGACTTTACATGATGACACAACATTAAATGCATTGTTAACAATTTCAACCCATTGTTAAGGGTTGAAATGGATTGAGACAGACATTCATGTTCACCGATAATTTTAGTCTTGCTTGTTCTCCCTGGGATTTTTTTGAAGTACTATCCATATGGCGGATATTAAGTCAAGACATATGGGGACCGCCCTGTTTGAGAGCATCTGGCTTGTAGTCTTGAACCGCGAGACCGCGGAGGAACGGGCACAGAACAAAGCATGTCAAAGTTGGGTCAGAAAGCCACATTGGGGTTTTGGGTGTGGGCAGACGAGACGGACGCGCCACCAGAGTGGCGTGATGAGATTGGTCGCTGCGGTGGAAAACCAAATGCCAAAAGTTTTTGTTTGCACACGTGTGTGACGATGTCTATGTTTTTGGACGCTGGGAAAAAAAAACACATTGAGACACACTCTACAATGTCACCAGAAGTATTGTGACGCCTTGATGGACGGGTGAATAAATAAAACACAGCAACAAATAGGTGGCAAGATACAAATAAATACAGCCCACGAAGACAGAATAAATTAAAATTGGAAACATTTTGTCAAATGACTAATTTATATTTAGAACCAAATAAGATAAGATATCCTTTATTTGTCCCACACTGGGGAAATTTACAGCCTCCAGCAGCAAGAATGTAGGGAGAAAGAAGAAAGAAGAAAAAAACAACAAACACCGTTCAATTAAGTGCAATATAAACACAAAATGGATAAATCGCAGTGCTATTTACAATTCATCCCATAATGGAAAATGGTGCATGTTTCAAGGCTTTTGTCCGTATGGAGTGGAGCCACAGAACTGCAATACAACTGAGAGCAAACACACAAGTGGTCTTTAGACACAAATAAATGTTTCTCTTCCCCGCCAATGCAGCAAGATACAATCAAGTGGGTGTACAACAACAGTGAGAGCGTTCATGAGGACAACCAGAGAAGCAACCACAAGGCCACCCCGGAGCACAACGCTGACGGCTTTGAGTACAAAGTTGAAGGTGATCGCGCACAAACATGTATTTAGACTCCAGAAAAATGCTTTTAAAATAGCAGCATTTTACACCGTTAACAGAACGCTTCCTGTTTCATGCTTTTATTCTGAAAACATGAAATTGTTACAGAAGTAGCTAACTTTATGAATAAACATCCTGTCACACTCCAGCAATGCATTTTGGGGGAAACAAAGTATTATCCAGCCGGCTACCTGTTGAGTAGCCCCTATATTGACTGTTTCGGTCGTGTCTCAGAGGTGATGGACAAGTTTAACACCATCGCCATCATCGACGGCAAGAAGGACCACGTGAGCCTCACGGTGGACAACGTGCACCTGGAGTACGGAGTGGTGTACGACTACGACAGCACGGCCGGCATCAAGTGTCACGTTATGGAGAAGATGCTGGAACCCAAAGGCTTCTTCAGCCTCACTGCCAAGGTATTCTGTTCGCTTAGCATAGCGCACCCGTCAAAACAATGACAAATAGCAGTCGTTATAAAACTTTTCAAGCCTCAAACCCCCTTTAAGATCGCATTTGGGTTGTGCACCACCTCTTTAGTTAAAAAAAATAGGAAAAAAGAGTTGTTTCCAATTAGTGGAGTCTTTGTAAAAAAAATCTGCCTTTTTGGACACATTCAGAGCAGCCTTTCCGAAAGTTTTTTTAAGCCACCCACACTCTTCACCATCCACCTGTGTAGATCCTGGAAGCTCTGGCGCACAATGACGACACGTTGGTACAGACATGCGGTAGGCTGACGGCTTGCTGCGATGTCATCCCTGAAGAGCTACAGGTGCGCTTCGACGCCGTGTGCGCCGAGAGGGTGGAGCACATCAACCGGCGCATCACCAACTACAGAAAGGTGAGTGCATTTATAGATGTGACTTATCTGAAAGTATTTAGATTGAACAGTCGAGAAAAGGTCCCTTTTAGGAGCTACGGTTATCGTCACACTTTAATCACTGATATCTTTCGATTGTGACTTCACAAAAAAAGTCTTCCCCCAGACCAAAATACCAAAATGTTGGATGGATTACAGTTATTAGTCAAAACAAAACAAACCAAAAAATGCAAAAATCATTGCACTGTGTCCTAATATTTTTGTACATATAATGAATGTCACTTGGCCTTTGTTTCCGCCTCTATGTCTGGAGACGGAAAAATGACTCATAAAGCATAAAAGCTGATCTTGTATCAATTAAAAGTCGTTTTATAAATAGCACAGCCACAAACAGGCCTCTTTTATGTAATATGTCACATTCCTTCTCAAGAGGAAAGTAAAGTCGGGACTGGGGAGGGGGCTTGGGCAGGGGGCAAGGAATGTCATTAGAGGGAGGAGGGAAGGAAATGACACAAGTTGGAAGGACACAAGGGAAGACTTGGAATAGTCCCCTCCACTTGTGACGCTCTTGTTGTCCATCTGGATCACATCACCGATCCGTATCGCGCCACCAACGTCAAAACGAGTCAGAATATTGAGGGAAAAAAAATCAACAGTGAAGTTGCAAATGACTAGAATGAATTTCGAACATTGCTGTATATTCTTGCTTATTATTTACATCTGATTGATTGATCTTATTGTTTTATGAGAACAATGTGTTGAATATTGAGAGAATACATTTTGACGAATGAAAAAAAAAATCAAAATGAAAATGTGTTTAAGTTTTGGTTCATAAAATGATTATTTTCCTTTTTAAAATTATGAATGTATATTTCTTTTCCACATCACGTGGCAAGAAAAGTTGAAATCTTACAAAAATAAAATAATAATTAGCTCTCATTTTAATGCTACAAATTTTAAGAAACCATTTTTTCCGTCATGTTCTGCATTTTTTCTCATATAATTCATTTTAAAAATACTTCAGGTAGTTTATTCCTAAAGGTAAAAATCTGGCTTTAAAAAAAAATCATATTATGAAAAAAAATTGCCCGCTTAAAAAATATAGATTTATTTTTCCTTTATTAAGAAAAAAAACATCATTTGTACTAAACCATGCATGTGCACTCACTTGGTGCCCATGAAGCCACACTTCCATAAACCAAATTAATTCCTTCGTTCTCTTTCCAATTTCCTTGAATTGACTGAAATACATTGTGGTTGTCTGGATGTCTTTCATATGTGTGTGAGAACAATTTTCATTTTACTGGCATGTCTGTCATTGATCATGTAACTCACGCAAGAAGAAAGCAATTTTTTTCAATGATGAATTATCATCGATTACTTCCACCGAGCTGTAATGTGCATCAATTGCTTCATTTATTTATAGTTTGCAAGAGTGCTGAAAAACAGGGCCTGGCCTACCTTCAAGCAGGCAAAGTGCAAGGTGTCCCCCCTACACAGCAGCGACTTTTGTCCCACCAACTGTCACATCAACACCATGGAGGTGTCCTACCCCAAGACCACCACCTCCCTAGGCAGCTCTTTCGGGGTGCAGCTGGACAATCGAAAGAAAACGCCGGAAAAAGGCGGACACTGCGCCGCTGGGCAGGGTGAGAGGCTCGGCGGACTCTACCATTTGCATTGTGGGGTGGTCAGGGGTGGGGAGAGTTTCATCAAAACTGAAAGATGAAATGACAAAAGAAAATCAGTTCCACTAACAAATGTCAACTATTTGCAGAACGCTGTGTTTGTGTTCATTTGTCCATTGGTACGTTAGCAACCTACTTCCTGATGTACAGACTATGAAGTAGGACGATGGTCGAATACCAATTTATTTTTTTTTTACGGGGAAGGAGAAAATGCTCTTAAATAAAACATGAACGGCTGAAACAAGGAAGCTACTATTTGCATTTTGGGGTGCTGGCAAATGTTCTTTTTTTTTTACGGCGGTATATAAAATCGCGTTGTGGCGTGTGTTCCTCCAGGTAAACTGAGCCCCATGGTCCACATCCAGCACACCATCACCTCCATGGCGGCCCCCTCGGGACACAGCCTGGGCCGCATGGAGGGCCATGGCCTGCGCTTCCTGCTCCGAGAGGATGACCTGCTCATCCTGGACGCTTACCAGAAGCTTCTCGACAAGCTCGACACTGTCGTCAAGGAGATGGAGATGCACGGCGGACATATTTACGAGTAAGTCTACCTTGGCTTGATGTAAACATCACATATGGAGTCGAGGATAAAAACAGCACGAGAGGCTCCAAAGCACCCCTTTTGTCCAACCGTGGTCACCTTCCACCTCAGTGGTCCTTTCACGTCTTGAATGGCTGTTACCCAATCACAGAGCTTGAAGGGCGTCTCCATGGTGATGGAATGCCACTCTGTTGTGGAGGACCTTTGTGCGAGTAATGAGGAGCGAGGAAGGGGAAGTGAATTAAATAGAATTTAGGATTATAGTCCCATTTGTATAGATTGACGGTGTAGTATTTTGTTAAATACTGTCATCAGTCCCCCTATTTATTGATAAATATTTAAATAACCGTACATAAAATGGCCATAATGACTCTTGCTGCTGTTTAATTCTCCTCCTCCTTTCAGCCTCTTATCGTCCATCACCTATCCGCCGTCATCCGAGGCCAAGAGCCCGGAGAGTTTCGTATCAACCGAGGGCGACGGCGACAAGGGCGAGCGCAACGGGAAGAAAGTGTGTTTCAACATGGCAGGGGACGAGCAGGAAGACTCGGGCCATGACACCATCAGCAACCGGGACTCGTATAGGTTAGAAAACACTTCAACCACGTCGGTGATTCCTTTATTTAGACTAGAGGGAACTACGTAGTACACTTTCACATGAATTGTCTCATACTTGCACGTCATCTTGGATTTGTCTTTTCTCACCCCCCGCCAATCACAGTGACTGTAACAGTAACAGGAACTCCATCGCCTCCTTCACCAGCATCTGCAGCAGCCATTGCAGCTCCTACGTCCACAGCGATGAGATGGACTCGGGTATGGGCTGCTCAAACCATCATTTCATAAATGAGACGGACGTGCAAACGTAATCCTGATGTCATGACAGGAGACGAGACGGCATCTAGCGTGTGGTTGTCTCCCGAAAAGCAGAAGAAGCTTCACAGCTTCCTGGAGCACCTTTTCAGCCAGGTGAGAAGACGCTAGGTGTAGAGGTTCTCCATCATTGAAAGACCCCGTAAAATGAGCTCAGAGATTTGTTTCGAGTTCACGTTGAATACATGCTCAAAGAGGATTGCTGAAAATGTGCAAAAACTGAGAACTATGGAATACCGAATTGTGTCGATTAAACAGTGAAACTCCTCTACAACGAAACCTACATGGGCGGAAAAAAATACCCCCTTATGTGAACAAAATCTTCATGCATTAACACCATTCCCATTCTCTTGCCCCCATACAATAAATATTTTTCTCAGCTCTTGCCTCGCGACGAGATTCACGACAATGAAGTCTAATCCAACAGCAACCTCTACTGCTTTGTTTGGAAACAGCAGCAGCAACCACCACACTGGTTTACACATGCGCAGTAGTCCAGGAAGTATTTGTTATTGTTAGTTTCAGACGCAGCAAGAACGTTGCATTGCTAAAATGACTACAAAACGGACCTTTGGATGACAAGAAGAGCTCTGAAGTGTCAAATAAGTGTATGCTCATACTTATGCACTATTGGAATAAAAATAGAGTACACATACGTTTGTATGTGTGTGTGTGTTTACAGCTGAGATAAAATTTACTACAGTGAAAAAAACCCTATTGTGAAAAGATTTCTTGCTGCAAACATGATTTCGTTGTCGAGGAGTTTCACTGTAGTAGAGAGCGATATATAGTGAACAGGGACTTGGGGCTGGTGTCGCCATTTTAGGACGCCTGGTTGTCATCCATGGATGCATGTCATGCAAAGAGAGGAGGGGGCCATTTTCTTTGATAATTTTTTTTTTTTTAGACTGCCTGCATGTGGATCCGGGCTTTAGGCCACTTTAGAGTGCCTCGTTGTTGCAGCGTAGAAACCCGCGTAATGACACAGTGCGATATATTCCAGCCACTAGAAGGTGTAATATGTCAAATGTTTTTATGGTCTCCAATTGTTGGTGGGTTTTTTGTTTATCTTTTGTCCTGAAACCTTCAGGTGGATTCCATCAGCAGCATGCTGCTAGGAGCAGTGGTGGCGCGGGCCTTCGAGCAGACCAAGTGCTTCACGCCGGGACGAGGCTTTCAAGGTGAGGCAAAAACACAGAAATGCTAAGCTAACGAGGTAAGCTACAGCTAGATGAGGTTTTCGTCTTGTGTGTGTTTTCAGAATTTCAGCAAGAGATGGAACCCAAGATGAACTACGCCAAGAGGTTGCGTCTCCACGTCAAACAGGATCCATGGAACCTCCCCGGCAGCGTTCAGGCACTCGCACGAACCATCACAAAATTTGTGGAAGGTACCCATGCACCCATTTCAACTTCCCCATGGCCCTCTCTTTGAGGAACAACATTGTTTCTCACCTACGTTTAGGCTCATATTTGATTGCAGTTGACGTAACCTCATTTTATTTGTTTGTACTGCAGAGGTGAAGGCAAGGCTGCTATTAATCCTGCTGCAGTATACAGGTTTGTCTGCTCGCCGTCCACGCCAACACACTTTAGCGGCAAAACGGCAAATCAGCAAAGAGAAACGTACTCGTCAGAGACAGAACGTAAAACTTGGCGTCCTGAGGGCACATTCAATACGACTTAATGGCGCATTAAAAAAAAGTCCATGTGAATTAAAAAGTCCTCATAAAGTGACTGGCGGCGTTAAAAACCGCATCAGTCTTTGCACGAACAGCGCTATAAAATGCAGACACTCCCTAACAGGATGTTTATTTACATTTATAACCCCCCACACATACCACAAATCGCTATGCTAGGAAGGCCCTGCATGTTTGCAGTTCTTCTGGATGAAACTTCGGGACCCTCAGAGTCTTATTTTCGTAACATTACTTTTGCCCAATTCAAACCCGTTACGGTTTCCCTTCCAGACTCTGAGATCCAGTTACGTCGAGATGTGGTCTTCTGTCAGTCGCTGGTGGCGACCGTGTGTGCCTTTTCAGAGCACCTGCTGGCTGTTCTCAATCAGGTAAGCTGCTCGATCAACAAAGGATACTAAAAAAGGAAAAACTGGCAAAAGAGAAAGAAACGAGAGGAAAAAAACTGCTACAATCAAAAGAGAAGGAGAAACGGGGGCACAAACGAGGCAAAAAGAGACACAAAGAAAAGGATGTTTTATTGTGAATGAAAAAAAAGTAGTAAAGTTAAAAAACAAGGCAGACGCATAACGCGTTCTCTGCATTAATTTAAAACGATTTTAACTCGATAATTTTTTTTTTATCGCAAGATGCGGCACCACATGACAGCGGATGTTACGTTGCTCTAAAATAATAAAATGTGCTTCAAGTTTGAACGACTGCTCCAAGTGAAAAATGTTCATGTAAAATTGAACATCTAAATTGTTGCTTCAGTAAATATTTGCATTTTGCACAAAGAAAACGGATCCACGATTCCATGTTGATGAGAGCATTAAAATGGGAAAAATAGGAGAAAAAGAAATCAAAGGAAATTTTGAATAGATAAAAATCTGATTAATTACCACTAATTCCGTGTTAACTATAAAATGATACATTTGATCGCGATTAAATATTTTAATTGCTTGACAGCACTAATATATATATATTTTAAATATATGAATAAGAATATTCATTCTATATATCAGTGAGTGTTGCTTGTGTGCAGTTCCACTGTGCGGGTCGCGAGCCGGAGTCGGAGCAGGACCCCCAGGACCAACTAGAGGTTCAGGAGGCCAGCAGACGATGGCTGGAGCAGATCGCGAGCGTGGGGCTGCTCTTCCACTTCCAATCGCTTCTCTCGCCTAACCTGGTGAGAAGCCCGACTAACTGAGGGTCAAAAATTCTGAGTGGGCCTCCTAATTTGCGTGCCGAATTTTGATCGGCGTATTGTATTTGCAGACTGACGAGCAGGCCATGCTGGAGGACACTCAGGTGGCGCTGGTGGACCTGGAGAAAGTCACATTCTACTTTCAGCACTTTCAAGGGGAACCCAGAGTGGCCAGTACGTACACAGCCATCTACTTATTTTGATCCTTTTTTCTGAATTACGATGGCCCTGAATTCAATTTCAAAGTGACTCCTCGTGCTCGCTCCCGTGGACAATCCATCGGCATGTCCAATTGTTCGGATTTGTGGTGTGTCTCTTGTCTCCAGACACGCCCGTGTGGTACCACGTGGAGGGCACGAGGCAGCACCTGAAGGTGTTCCTCCATCTGGAGAGTTTTTACTTCTCTCTGCTGCCTGTCCGGCTGAGGAGCGGTGGCGGCATCAAAATCTGCCCTGTGCTTTTCACGCAAGGTATGCTAGGAATTTTGTTTTATTTTTTAAAATGTGGCTCCAATTTTTAATACGCTTCCCGTCTTATCCCGGTCTAGCGCTGGAGAGCATGGAGGGCTACTACTACAGAGACAATGTATCCGTGGAGGAGTACCAGGCACACATCAACACCGCCTCGCTGGACAAAGTCAAGCAGTACTACAAGCGGCTAAGGTACACAATGAGCAATTACGAGTACTGTTCTTGACTTTAGAATTGAATTGGTTACGTGACCATGCTTGTTATTTAAAACGTGGAAATCTTAAGTCTGTCCCCATTGAAATGAATGGAAATGCCATTAATCCATCACCCCCCAGCCACCCTCCCCCCACATTAAAACACAGATTTAAAAAATTGATTTTTTTTTCCTTCGACTGACAGTGAACTCCCCTCATCTGACTTGACAACAATAAATTTGGCAGTTAATAATGAGCACGGGCACGCAACAAATTACACTTAATCTTAAAGCACTACATGAGTCGTTGTTTTGTTTTTTGTTTTTTCAGATGGTAAAGAATATCATTGATTTTAGTTTCTTTGTGTCTCTCTCACTCAATTTTTCTCTCTGCCTCTCTGTCAATGTCTGACTGCCTCGCGCTCTGTTTTTGTTCTGTCCCTCTTTCTCTCCTGTCAGTATGTCTCTCTCTCTCTCTCTCTCTCCATCTCTATTTTGTCTATTTCTCTCTCCCCCTACCTCTCGATTTACCTTCTCATCTACATCTCGACAACTATCTTCACCTATCCGACCCCTCTCGATCTACTCAGCAACCTCTTCTCTCCACCTCCGTCTTTTTCTCTCTCCCTCTCGCTAAATGGCTTACATTGAATTGGGCTGTCTGACAATCCACGTCAATCTTTATCATATCACAGTGGACCGCAAAACACATCTGACAGCTCGCATGCGAGAGCAAAAACAAAGGAGGTTGTCCATATGTAATGCCTTTAACGTAAGAGTTCTGCTCACTTGTACAATCTGGTGCATGTCAGTGTTTGATATACAGCGTGGCTAATGTAAAGACACACCAAGCGTCACTTATGTTCAAGTTTGAAACGAAAAAGATATGTCAGGTCTCCTACAACAGAAACTATCAGCCAGCTCGGTGAAAGGCGTCTGAAGCGTGCCGTGCGTTTCGCCGACATCTGCGGCTGATTGTGTGATAATTAAGAGCAGAGCTGTAACTTCATCCGTGCAGTCAAGTATCCGCTGGATTTATAGTCGCGGAATCCTCCACGAGACAAAACATGGATTTATTGGGATTGCTTTCCAGACACGGCTTTTAATTTTATGCTAAATGTGGTCACTGTCATTCGAAAATCAAAGCAGGTTAATCTAATCACTGCGCTTGTCGAAAACCGATCAAAATCAGGGTTCTGCGGTGACCAAAAAAATGTTGCTTTATCATGAGTTGAATATACTGTTGTTGAAGCAGAAACCAAGATGAAATTGGCGCTATTGTATTGGGGCTCATGTCAAAGTTGGCATGTTCAGTATGTTCAGATTCTGAACTATTCCCAACTGACAGTATGAAGAGTGGTACTGTGATGTCACAGTGACCTCAGGCATGTTGTTATAGTTGTAGTTGTAGTGCCGCCACAAGCTGGATGAGTAGCACAACCGAAGAGCTCTCGTCACAGTCGACAAATTCTAGAAGTGAACCAGAACTTAAAATTCGAACGCTACATTCCTTCTCATTCCAATTGTTTTTGTGGAGGTGGCCGATTGGAAATCTTTTAATTAGCCCAGCGGAGTGTCTGCAGACTTGTCGTATCGACAGCTGCTTTCAGCAGGCCAGATTTTCTCCCCGCTTTTTTGTCAGCCACCATCGATCGCGATGAGTGTCAGAGAATCAAGAAGCACACGATATATATTGCACGGGTCGACCGCTCACGTCGTGAAAATAATCTCTCTCAAATCCCAAGTTCATATTATATTTAGAGGCACGACATGCTAATGATGCTAGTGCTAATATGAGCAAATAAAGTTCGACTACAACTGTTAACAATACTAATCCTGCCTATTTTTCTGCCTATTTCTAACTTTTTCTTACTGATTTTTCAACAACCACGCCATTTACTTCAAGTACTTTTCCTGCTACTTTTTGTTCGATCACTGCTACTACTACTGTTACTTTAAAACGCCTAAAAATACTTATACTTCTACGGCTACTGCTATAATATATACTAAACCTTTTTAGGATTATTATTATTAATTTCTACTCCTGCTGCTTCTTGTACTCCTACTACTACTTCTACTCTTACAACTGCTAATTCTACTACTGCTAAAGATTCATGACTGTTTGACTTAGTAGGTCACCTAAATTTAGTTTGTAATCAACCTCGATGAGCTAACGTGCATGCTACCTATCCCAGATGAGGTAAGAATGTTAGCGTTACTTCTTCATTTATTGCTACTATATCTACTCTTACAAATACTACTTGTAGGACTATTAAGGACCCACTTCTTTATTTTTCCAGCTTGGAGTTAGCCTTACTTTAGTTTGCACTTCACCTCGACAAACTAGCGTGCAAACTACGCATCCCAGATCGTCACAGCACTTAGATTAAGTTGCGAACGTATATTAGCATGACCGTTAACCCTCACGCCGACCGTTCAGCAGTCGCGGCCGTCATCGTGATTTAAGCGTACCGATGGAAGACGTGTCCTCATCATTCTTGGTTTGAGCGGCGAGGCCGGCTTGAAGCAATTACACAGTCCCGTGGCCAGCTTCTCCCAAGGGCCGCTTGGGGAAAGAGATTTATGGGGTGCTAGCCAGCAGCTGCACTCTGGCCTTAAGGTGCTGCCTATTTTTGCAGCTATTGTACATAATATTGCGAATGTTGAAGGAAGTTGGGTAAAAAAAAACAAGAAAGAAACCCGGGTCACTATCAACTCCCTCGACGCCTGATACCATATGCAGTTGAGTACAAAAATGTAAGGGTTCAACATTATCCGCCTTTGCAAAAATCAATTCATTCCCAAATAGATGCTGTAATACGCCACCTTATCCGACATTCATGGCCAGTTGCCTTGTCTGCCAGAATACATAATCATTTGTTGAAATAAATGACACAAATGTATATTCCATTATAACGTGTGAATAAAAAAGTCCTCCAAGAAGCATCTCTGCTCTAATAAACACCGTGCCCTTATTATTAACATCCCGCGGTACTTGAGTGGTTATTTACGGTGCATGAAATTAATTAAATAAATGAGTACCACTTATGTGTACAAAGACTGATCTCTAAACAACAAACACCTCGCCCCGAATAGACGCCTGGTCCTCTGCAGTCCTCTGTTGCTTGTTGTCACATCTCCTTTAAATCAGCCTAAATGCACGCCATACATCATTATTACTGCCTCTCTCTTTAAGTAAAAGCCCACGGGATTGTATTACACCCACTTTAATATCGTGTAGCTATTTTTAGCCCGCTACTGGATTACGAACAATTGATGGAGTCCCACACTGCTGAGTTTGCGTCCCAACGTTGCTCCTGGCTCACTCCTGCCCCCGGTGGAAGGTTGAGACATGACGCTGAAAATATATCATAAAAATAATAAGCAGGTGGTCTGCTTTTTTTTTAGAAAGGTGATGACATTCAAGGTTTTCAAAGAACCTATTTTGGTTGATGAGGGTGTTGCTCTGCTTCATTAAGTCCAGTTGCCAATTCATCCCCCCTGCAGGGCTTTCTACATGGATCAGTCCAACGTGCCGCCCAGTTCTGCACCCAAAGCTGCCCTCATAGATAAGGTAAGAAGTTGAAACCTCCGCCAAGCATAAGAGAGTTTTTATGGTTTAATTCAGGAAAGTGCAAAAAAAAAAAAAAAACATATGGCCCATCCAAACCAGGAAGTAGGTATGACAACTAAAATTTAATGTGATCCTTTATTTGTCTTGTTGCAGATCCATGTTTTTTTTTAAAATGTCGTACAAAAAGAAGAAATTAGCAAAAATCTCGCTGTCCAATGACTTTTAATTTTCTTGGAACAAAAAACACAAATAGCAAAATACTCTGCCATTAATTCCTACCCCCTGCCACCCCTAAAAATTTTGATTTTTATTGAGGAAAATAGCCCTCTGTAACATTCTGTTAGAAAAACAGAGGCATTGCGTCATAAAAGTACAGATGGAAATAAACTACTTGTGTATAGTAATTTAATGTTGCAATTCAATTCATGTGCTGCTCCTTCTGCTGTTCCCCGCCTTGACCACCAAGGGGCAGTATAATGCAGTTATACAGACACATAACGAAGAGTCGTGAGAATTCAGTACATTGCAATGAGTGAATGTTTTTTAGCACTGTGTTTATAAAATATCTGTTGTTTAATGACTGAGCCCCGCAACTAACAAGGCTATTCGCTAGCCCATCAAAGATGTTTTCCAAGATCTGTAGCATCAATCTAATGGGGTCATTGCAATGGAAAGTTCTAAAAAATTATTTTAGTTTTTTTTTGTTTGTTTTTGTTTGACACTAAACTTCAGATGGAAACAGCATTAGACAGCTCAAAGCATCTTTTTTTTTTTTTTTTTTAAGCTTGAAAGTGCTTTAGTAAATAATGGCTCGGCCAAACTGCCGCTCATATTGGGGCGCGTTAAGTTCACTGCCAATTCTCACAGGTCTTGTTGTTCACAGCTCATGCGTCCCCTGAACGCGGTGGACGAGCTGTACCGGTTGTTGGAGAGCTTCATCCACTGCCGCCGCACGGCCGCCTGCCAGTACACCGCCTGCGCCGCGTCCGGGGTTGGACTGCTGACCGTGGCCTCGGAGCTGTGCTCGCGCCTCGGGGCCGCCCACGTGGTCATGTGCAACAATGGCGTCCACCGGTGAGTGCGCCCGTTGCGCGACTCCCCCGCTCACCTTTTAGCATTTATGCGTCGACGGCTGCCTCGAACTCCCTTGAACTACCTTGAACTACCTTTTTATCGCCACGTCTACCTCTCAGTTTAATGCCACAGCAGTTCTTTAATTAGCAGCAAAGATGGTCCCACACAATTGGCACGCTGGTTCTCACGAGCATGCTTGGCTTCGCTACACAGTCTCCACTTTACTGCAGCAGAGAGTTTTCTTGCTGTCCATTTTAATGAATTGAATGAACAGGTAGATGGGATAAAAAATAAACACACAGTTGCTGTGCTAGGTTACATTTTACTGCATCAGCTGCTGCCCTCAGTCTCCTCAAGGATAAATGGCTTCAATGACTAAAAATATATGCTAGCTACAGTGTTCTTAAATAATATACAAAAAAATTGCCAAATCAACACACGATACCTGTACTCCTTAGTCTCTGCTTGGCTGCGGCAGTCTGTTTTCTCGTTGCCTTTTGTCTCCTCTTGAATCAGAGAAAAAAGATCAACATCTAGAAATAAACATATTGCTCATTAGCTATGCTCTATAACACTCAGTCTCGTCAAGGATAAAAAGCTAGAATGACAAAAATCTACTGACAGTATGTTCCCCTTTACTCCATTATCTCCGCTCTACTGCAGGATCCTGTTGTCTTCTTGCCCTCACTCTCCTCACGGATATGTGGGGAGAATGCAAAAGAATGAACACATGCTTGCAATAGCCCGTAGTCTCCTCTTTGCCTGTCGTCTGACTAACTGCCCTCAGTCTCCTCAAGGATAAGAGAAATGACAGCAATGAAAACATTTGCTCAGCTCCATAGTCTCTCCGATTTTAATTGTATTTTTACAGATTTTGCAGCAGAAGGTAGAAAGCTTTTCAAACTGCATGCACGGTGATATTGTATGGCGACTATCTTGGAATTCGCGTTCGCGGTGTACAAATCTTTATTTCAAGGGTCCTCTGTGTCATCTGTTGGGTCATGCCGCATTCACACTGCCGGCGCTCGCACCCAAACAAACCCCGTGTGGGGTTAATAAAGTGGCTGAAAGTTTCCATTAGCGATCAGCTTGGTGTGACTTGATCATCACTCACATGAAAGCCCTGCGGCGAGAGGACGTGTGCGAGCGGGACAAAAAAGATATGGAAACTGTCACCGGGGTGGTGGCGGGGGAGGAGGAAGATGAAGATGAAAGGCGGGGTGGTGGTGACAAACGATCGAGATATTTCCGTACTCTCGCCCAAATGATGAACTGTGGCTCAGCTCTGGGCAAATTAGCGATGGTCGAAAATAACGGTCGATGAGAAAGGAGGCGATTGACTGGTCTCCTTCCTTTCGAAAAGGGCTCCTTCTACTTGAAAGGGTCAACTCTGCTGCTTTCCTGCATTTATTCCTGTTTAATCCAAGAGGAGACGTAGGGCAGCAAAGACTCCTGCAGTAAACACGTGAAAGCATCTCTTCAGGTCTTTTGAAATAAATTTCTGTATCTGTATGTGCACATTATAGAGAGAGAGAGAGAGAGAGAGAGAGAGAAACACGACCTGCATGCTGCAACAAAGTGGAGACTGTGGAGGATAGATAATGCATATTTAAATTAGTCATTTCTACCAATGTATTCTCCTAGAGTGAAAAGTAGAGAAAATGTCCTGCTGTCGCTGATTGGATTGCAGTCAATTTTCTCGTTGCCCTCAGTCTCCCCTTGGGTAAAAGTATCATAATCATGTAGAAATGACAACAATAAACGCATTAGCCGTACTCCATTGTCTCCATTTCCTGCAACAGTATGTTTTCTCTGCTGCCCTTCGTCTTCTTTCAAATAAATGAATAGAAATGGCAATAATAATAATAATAATAATAATACATTTTATTTAAAAGCGCCTTTCAAAACACCCAAGGACACTTTACATAACCATGTGCGAGCTATACTGCATTCTGACTCCTGTTGAATAAACGTGAGTCAACCTCTTGAAATGACTAAACGAATCGCACACTCCATAGTCTCCACTTTGCTGCAGCATCCCATATACGTAGGATAAAAACAACGAGGATCAAAAAATGACTCGGACATGTTAGCTATATTCCACAGTCTTCTATTTTTATTATAATTATTATTTTTTTAATCTCACAACCTCCATTAGCATCCTATTGTTGTTTTCAGTCTTTTGTTTCTTGTGCTGGTTAGTTTTCTACTCTGCAGGGGTGTCAAGTGGATTGGAATAGCGTGAAACAGACCGACATAAATCATCTGTTAGCGCCACCAATAAAGAGAGAGAGCGAGAGAATGTGCTATGCTTTCATCCCGCTGCAGCTCGGGAGATATTTAAGGATCCACGTTTCTTTTTTTTTTTTTCTTCAAACCACCCTTCGTTATGATTATGTGAAAGCCGGCTAAAATATTTCTGGGTAGCCTGCTGCAGATTTATGTTGTGCACGTTATGCTTCTAAAATGAGACTTTCTCTCATTTTTCATTCAGTACCCCCCCCCAAAAAAAGACTTTTGAATCCACACATCTCCACACAGAGATCATGGTGCACAAAACTAGCATTCCTTGATATCGCATTTCATAAAAACGTACAGTAATCACAACATTTAATTAATTTTTTTGGAACACTTATTATACATTCAAATGTGGCTTCTCTTCCCGGTGTGCCATCTTTGGCCACCTGGGGGCAGCATAAAATGGTCACTTCATTGAGATATCCCTGAGCTCATCAATATGCCACCAATATCAAGTTTCACTTTCAATTTAACTATTTAAAAGTCACAATCGACATTAATTGAATGTGCAGAAGTTAGCAGACAGCTCATTTGCATTTTCAATCACTAGGCAGGTGACTTAAAACATAGACAAGACGAATCAACAGACAAGAAAAATATTTTACTTATTCACATTTTCACATTTAATCAGGGCCTAAAGTGCCAAACTATGAACTTGAAGTTGAGGGAAAATGCTTTCAATCTCTTTAAAGTACTGCATTTTCTAATAATAATTTCCGAATAATAATTAATTGAAGTCTCCAATTTTGTCAGCCGTTTTTTGCAGAGGTTAAAGAATTTATGACTGAGTAGTGGAATATTGTCTCTCTAAATGTTGCTCTACTGTTCGAGTTCAATGAGTTGCTTAAAGAGTTCTAGTCCTTCAGTAAAGATGCTAATCAACGTTAGCATTAAGCTAGCAGACAGAAAGGCTAAGATGTGTTGCTGTCTTAAACGCACAACATTTTGATTACCTGATGGCCGGACATCAAATCCTGACTAATCGGTTCACGCCCGTTGCTCACGACACCGCTTAATTTTTGAAAATTTGCTCTCCAGTTTCCGTGCAGCCCCTGTAGAGAGACCAGTCAAAGTAAGCGCAACAGGCAGCGTGGCAACTATGGACAATTCAATTTGCACCCAAACGACTTGTTAACTTTTCATGCCAAAAGGTCACCCAGTCGCTTGCTCTCTCACGGTTGCCGTTTCCACACACTTGTCTTTGATATGCGTTTGTGTTTATCTGCGTCAAAACACACTGACACACACACACACACACGTGGTCACTAATGACTCTCCTACTGGTGTCAACGACCACTTTCCCCACATCAAACACACGGGGAAGGAAAGAGAATCATAACCTAGAGCCACAACAGATGCGCTGACAACCAGCAAAGATGAAAAGTCCTCGAATTATGAGCCTTTCTGGTCACTTGGGGCCACCGTAGTGAGCCAGAATGGTGCACCGTGCCCCATTATGTACATATTTCCATATACGCATCATGAAAAATTCAATAGGCTCAAAGAATGACCCCCCAAATATGTTAAATTATTAAAAGTGAAACTACTTTTACTTTAATATTTCGTTAATCCTAAATTGACATTTAAATATCTGTCCCGCCCTCTTTGTGATGCATGAAGACTCCTGACTTTGTGTGCTCGTGCGGTGTGTGTTTGCGTGTGCGTGCGTGTGTTTTTCCCACAGCTGCACCCTTAGCGTGACGCTGGAGCAGGCCATCCTCTTAGCCCGCAACCACGGGCTTCCGCCTCGCTGCATCATGCAGGCCACGGATGTCATGAGGAAACAGGTAGCGCCATTACGCTATATCAATATTGACACTGCGTTTTGTCGGCAGGCAAAAAAAAAAAGTGCCAAATATGACAAACGTTTCCGCGCGCTAGCAGCCCGGACTTTGTCGAAACATAACGAATGAGCTTAGCCGACGTGAGCGTCGAAAATGAAAAGGTCACAGCGGAGCTGAGGGAAGACGGGTCGCGGCCACGGTGAAATGTGGCGCGAAAGGCCTCCGTTCGATGCGCATTGGCGAACGCATTCGGATTTATGCGACGTTTACATTTTTGGTCGATGGGTGGGTAGGTTTGGAGTTAGGAACATGGCTAAGTAGGGATTTTGCTAGGGTGATTGATTACTCAATTAGTCAGAGCGGTAAAAAGGTAAGGTGTGTGGTCGGTCGTAGCTAGCTAGGCGGTGCCATCGCCGTCAAGAGATCGCCACTGAATCCTCATCTCATTGACCATCTCAAAAACAGAACAACAAACAAACGACATCGAGTAACCTCGCACTGGAGTCCAAAGACATTTTAAAGAGGCGGCTCGCATTTTCTTATCACCCGCCGTCCTTTTAGGGGCATTAGCGGCCATCTTTGTCCGCCGGCTGTAATGGCAATGGAATAATTGCTGATGCTATCCTACTATCATTGGAATGTTGCCATGACCGCTTGCGCCGCCTTCTCTCTCACTTGTAATTTCATTGTGTGTGTGTGTGTGTGTTTTGTCAACGCAGCTTTCAAAATAAAGCTGCACCGTGTGCACATAAGCAGCTGACTACTGGAGCGTTAGCTTCCTGATTATCCAACCTGGCCCGTAATACCAATAACAACACGTAAACACCATTCATCTTTAAAAACTCCTTAGGACTCCTTTTTATGACCTACATGAAAAAAAAAAGACTCAGCGTTTACTCTTTACAAAAAGCTGGTAAAAAAAATGTCAACAGAAAGTAGATTCTAGAAACCTAAAAAAAAATCAAATCAACGGCTCCAAACTGCACTGTCAGTCAGAGAAGATCCAAATCAAAGTTCTTTGTTCACAAATTTGGTCAAGATTGGGTCTTGCGGAGACGAAAGCAAGAGGTAGAAACCTACCAACGTAAAAGTAGCAACGCCAACCCACAACAACTCCACACCACGAATGTCATGTTAAATGTTTGCACACTTAATAAAAAGTCTCTACCTTTTGTTGACAGTTCGACAGTTGACAGTATTTGTTGGTGTGCCTCATCTTCTCTCTTTTCAGGGTGCCAGAGTTCAGAACTCTGCCAAGAATCTCGGGGTTAGGGATCGAACCCCGTCGTCTGCGCCGAGGTGAAAACAGGACACCCGACTCTTTGTGAACAATCTATGAAAAAGTCCGATTTGAATAATACTGTATCCCCTTTTTTCTTTCCTCAGGTTGTATAAGCTGTGCCAGCCTCCGCCCCCTGATGGCGACCAATAATGCACTGCAAGCAGAAAATAGGAACAACTCAATAGTTTTTATCCATATGCATATAAATATGTTCAGAGTGTATTGTAAATTGATTTTTTTTTTAAAAAGCATACTGTTATTTTTTTAATGTTTGTAGCCTGCGTCTTGAATATGTTCCTCTAGATATGGTGTAAATATGTTATTTTTTTTTAATGATGATTCTTTCCAATAGTGTATCAGCATTAAGTTTTTTTCCTTTTTTTTATTGCATTACTCAGGTTCCACACATATAGATTGCATATTACCACCAATGGTAGCTCACGACTATGCAAGCTAAAAACGGCGCCAACAAGCTAGTTTTTTTTTTGAAGTCCAATATATTATAAATTCATGTATAATGCATGTATATATTAAAATATATCATATCATATTGGAGAATGTAATGTTGTTGTTGTTGCATGATAATAAAATGCAAAAGTCAGTTAGGAGTTGAGTTAGACTGCCTCCAGGTGGCTAAATTGCACAGAAGCAGAAGGAGCAGCACGTTGTCCAGTGAATTGAAGCAAAATGTTTAAAAAAAAAAGTTGAATTATTTACAAACCATTTCAATATGTCGTTACTGAGTGTTTTTACAAAATACAATATTATAAAATGCTATTTTTCTTTATTTAAAAATGTTTGTTGTTTTTTTTCGTGAGCAGATAGGCTTAATTATCTCAACGCTCCACCGTTTAAGTTTTGATTTTGCGTTATGATATTTTCAATATATGACTCGAGGTAGGTTTTCAGAAAGTAATTATTCCATTCATCCATTTTCTAATCCACTTGGCCTCATGAGGGTCGCAGGTGTGCTGGAGCCAATTCCAACTGTCTTCGGGCAGTAGGCGGGGTCACCCTGAACTGGTTGCCAACCAATCGCAGGACACACAGTCGAACAACGAAGCACACTCACAATTGCGCCTTGGGACAGTTTCCATTTACATGCCATGCATGTATTTGGAACATGGGAGGAAACCGGACTACCCAGAGAAACCCACGCAGGCACGGGGATCCAGGATCGAACCCTACACCTCTGCACGCATCTTTATTCTTGCAAGCATTAGGGGTCCAAAAATTTATTTAATTCAATACATATTTTTTTAAAATTAATCGGTAGATGTGTTTATGGGAATTTTATTCTGCAAAATACTTGAATCCGCATTGGCCTAAAAAATAAAAATCTGTTGTTGCTTGGGACCAACTATATATCTGACCTCAAGTAAAATACTGTATGTCTTGATTTTCAGTCAACCGAACTTGATTTTCTCTAATGGATCCAGCAGGTGTATCTAATGACGTGCCCGCTGTCGGCTGGCTCATGACCAACATGTACTAATTGATGCCGAGTTTGGACGAGTTGCCGACATCCTGTGAGGTGAGTTCAGTTTATGAATATTAATGAGCAAATTAAGCAGGGTGTCTTATTAATGTGCGGCGCTGTGTTGCGCATGCGTTTTGTAGAAAGCGCGTGTGCAAGAGGGGGAGAGAGAGAGAGAGAATTGGGTAGGTGGGCATGGGGTCGACGCGGAGAGCGGTCAGTCCATGCATGCTTGCATCCAGAGTGGGTGGCGTGAAGACTTGGAAACCTCCGCCGCTTGTGGGGATGCTCGCTGCCTCCTAAAGCGAGAGGGAGCGAGCCGGAGATGATCCGGGCTGTGAGGAGCTTGTGGCGGTCAGGCGGCGGCGGCGGCAGCCAGCGCTCCATCTGGTCTTCCACTCCTGAAGGACGAATGACGGCGGTAGCTCAGCGGATGAACTCATCCCGCTGAAAGCTCTTCAGAGAGGGACGGGAGATCCCCACCCTCACAACCCCCTCTCCCGGCAGCCTCCCACCCCCTCTGCACTTTCTCCATGGCGTCTCCGCAACAGTCCAGGATTCAGTCCTATCTGGAGAGGAACAAAATCGGACCCTTATTCGAGGTGAGTGCACTTGAACTTCTTTTGTCGTACTTGTGTTCTTCGCATTTATTCGGATATCATTAAACTGGGGGGGTAAACACACAGACGCTGATGCCTTGCTCATGGGCTGCTGCAGCTGTCATCAAGCAGCTCACTATAGGAACACTGCTATATTTTGAGCATATTTTATTTAATCCAAACAAATATTTTCAATTTGGTCAATTTTTGAATGTTTATGATTTTTTTTTAGATCATGCTTGTATTTTTATTTTCAATTCCCGTATTTGGTTTTATTTGGGCTATTTGTCAGAATGTTTTTTGTTTTTGTTTTTTTTAATTACAAATTTAGTTGACATTTTTCTTTATTTAAATTCATGGTTCATACAGGACTGAATTTGCAGCTTGATGTATTTTTGGATTACTGATTACAAGACATATTTTTATTTTTCAATGGCCTGAAATTTACATTTTTATACTTTTTGTCTTTCATTCTTTTATACTTTCCTGCCAAATGTGCTTGTTTTAAAATGAATGTTTTTGTTTTAATCAAAGTACATTTCATAATAACCTAAAAAAAAATTCTGTTGTGTATATATTTATTAGATTTCTCCTTTTATATTTTTACACATTTTGCAAATCAATTTATGAGTTCAGTATTTTTTACAAGCTTCTAATATAAATAAATTACTGCATTATGTTGTTTGGGTTAGGTGCGTGAACTTTATTAATGCATATTCTTAGATGGCTAATTTTAAAGTGTACTACCCATCTTTTCTACATTATATTTTGTGCGTTGTTGTAGTGCACTTAAGCTTTGAGTAGGGATCAGGGATAGAGGTATCGAACCCGCAGCGGTTTGCTCACAGGCCGAATTTGCAAACGCTGTTTTGTTTAGTTCAACCCGTGTGACCACTGTGGGCTTTTTATTGCTTAAAAGCAAGACAAGACAAATAGCGCCATCATGGTCACACACGCATTTTCTAGTTGTGTGTGTGTGTGTGTGTGTGTGTGTGTGTGTGTGGTGTCGTGTGGTTTCGTGCTGCTACCAGCTGAATGCGCCAAAGTGTCATGTCAGCACTTTGTGATTACGTTTGCGCACACACACACACACACACACACACACACACACACACACACACACACACACACACACAGAGGAAGCGCATGCTAAGCAGATGTGCGAGAGGTGTGCGTTTTATGCAACACACACTCACCCACCCCTGATGTCCATTCAAGACTCATTACACACACAGTCCCAGTGTGTTGATTAGGTTTCAAGAATGGCATGACGTCAGCTGTGCTATTTGTAACTTAGTGTTGTGTATTTAGTAAGAAATGATAAGTTGTTGTGAAAAACATTTTTTAAAAAATGTATTCAGTCATACCACTTACATTTTTGAATGTTTTTTAATGGATTTTCTATTTCTATTAATTTTACTGTCTTGTTTGTGTTGGTGAATTCTAGTGGGTCTAGTGTTGAACCTTGAGGAACACCATGGGTGTATATTTAAATTTCTTTCAGATTTTTCTTTTCATTTTACGAGGAGGTTCTTAAAAAATCGACACATCAACATGGCATCTATCCACAGTTCCATTCAACTAAGCTTGCATTGGCTGTCTCCGCAACTATATGCACTTCTGCATGAAATTTGACATGTTTTTGTTGAGTTTATTACAAGAAAACAAGCACACGCCACCCACGGGACGACGAGAAACCGCTGAGCAGGCCTTTTTCCCCATCAAGTCACATCATCAATCACAGCGGAGTGCAGATTTCGCTATTACGATCAAGTCAAACGTATTGCCCATTTTACTGCTAATCGGCATTATTTTTCTTCCTCTACTTACCTCGGAACCAGACAAATAAGCACTATTAGTTCACTCCACAGCTCAACTTTCCAGTTACCGAATGTGGCATGAGTCGCACATCGCCTTATCTTTCATCCTCCTCGACCCTGAAGATAAGCTTAGTTTTAAACGGAGAAAGCCCCAGCAGGAAAACCCTGGAGAGTTTGCGCCATAAAGCACAATCGAGCGGAAGAGCGTGACTTGATGAGGAGGCTTTTTTTGCAAAAGACACAGAAAAGGTTCAACTTGGCGTGAAACGAAGCTGCAAATCTTTCAGAGGCGATGTCATGAAAAAAGTGGCGATATCGGCATGTGTTCTGTATGGTGTTGGAGCAGTGTTGAGAAAGAGAGTGCTGCAATCTTCAATGAGACATTGCATCTCCTCTCAGATTGTCAGTATGGCATAATAGCCATTCTACACAGAGGATAAAGAATATGACTTTCCCATTTTCTGTTACCATGTTTTAGTTGAGCTTATTTGTCATTTTCATCGTGATTTGAGCCAATATCGTAAGGTGCTTTTGAGACTTTGCTGTTCAAAATGCATATTGGGTCCCAACCTTTTTATTTATAATAGGAAGTAGAAAGCCTACATGCAAACTGCAACATATTTGAGCTTGCTGGCAGGGGAGAATGACAAAGGGGATATTTTTGTTGTTGTTGTTGCTAACACTAGCATTAAATGAGCACATAGTAACATGATTGGGTCAGCAAGCTGACTGTGCGACTTAACAAACATTTTGAACTTCAGTTGATATTTTACAATGACAGGGTGGACATTTTTGGCAATTTATGAGTACACCGTGGAACTTCATTTAGCAACACGAGTCAATTAGCAAACTGACTTTAACCTTGAACAACCATTTCAAATGATATTTCACAATGACAGGATGGACTTGTTGATCTTGACAACATGACACACAAAATATGATGAAAATGATCAAACACAAGGGTAAATATTTCTTCAACGACCATCCACCGGTTTAGCCATCGGGGAAGGAAGATAAAATGATGGCCATAATGTCGCTTGAAAGTTCTTCTACTTTGCCGCAGGAAAAGTTTTCCATCTTGATTTTGGGGAGGAGTTTAATCACCTTTTTTTTAAAAAAAACATTTTATTGGAGGTGTTGCTCTGACAGTAGCTTTAAAGAGTAATTACAGGCAGCTCGAGGCCAAGTGCATCATGGGAGAGATTAGAGAATGTGTCACAGAGAGAAATGGAGCAAGCCCAGTGTGAGGACGGTTTCCGGAGAGGGCGGCGACAATGTGATTTGTGGAAGGACGGCAGCCCGGAAGAGGACGCAGGCTGCATGCTAATGGGTTAGCATACGTGTGCCATCATACACTGACTCAAGCGCAAACCTCGACCTACATTCTCTCACTGGATGGGCAATGTCAGCCATAGTACTTGTCGTAATATTAGTAGTAATGTACTGCTTGTGTGTTGATGCACATTATGCAGCAATTCTTCCTCAGGAATTAATGCTAATAGTTCTTCTGGGCAGAGGATAAAGAATGTACGCACACAATATATGTATAGATAGATCGATATATAGATTTCATGTATTGTTTTGATTCAACTAAACAGACTTGACCAATTGTTAATCAATTGCGGGGTGACTGTGAATAGGAAATAAAGCCCTCACCAGCTATACAAAAGTCCACTTTGTGAACCACCACATTATTCATGGAGAGGCCAAGACTTCACCTCTCGGACCTTTCCCAAGGTCTTGAAACCGACATATGGAGATGCAACTGCATGATGTAAAAGTGTAGTTTTTCATGCACGCATTCATCCGGATGACTTATTGCATCTTTCTTCCCCTGATGACGTATTTTCATTTTTCCACCTTCCCCAAACGACAAGCATCAATCATCCGCTCACACGTCACTTCACACCAGCTAACATGAATTATGGCTGCACTGACAAACAAGCAGGTAAATAGTGCCTCTCCCGCTATATCTGACAGTTGCTATCATAGCAGAGAGAGACATTGTTTGACACAAGGACAATCCATGATGAGAGCATGTCTGTGTTTTATTGCGCTAGACTGCGCGGTCGTGAGGAGAATGCCGATGAATTGTATGCTTTGCTCACACAACGGATGGCAGCCATAAATGGATTCATCAATTTTTGATCTTTACAAGTCTCATGTGGAATTAGAATGGTCTTGAGCCCATCCCAACTGCATCAATCAACTATGTGTACCACTATATTACTAGTGGCAAAAGTGCATTCCAGGCTCAGTTCAACGTTTGAACCATTGCATTAATCATGGGCAAGGTGGAGTACCCGCTGGACTCATTGCCCGTCAGTTATCCTGTGATTGTGAATGGGAAAATTGAATGTGCCTCGATTCCAGCGGCATGAAAGTCAGATATGTGAACCACAACATTATCAATGGCAAAACTAGACAACCCCTGACCTCATCGCCACAGCCAGTCTCGGGGTAAATGTGAATGGGGAATTGAAGGGGAATCAAGCTAATATGAGCTGTTCGAAAGTCACCTATGTGAACCATTACAGTGCCAGTGGACTACACTCTGGACTGGTCGCCAGTCAATCTGAGGGTTACGAAAGGGGTGTTGGTTCAGCTATGTTCCCCATGAGGTTCGACTACAACATTTTGACCTTCTATTTTCCCTACGGGACGCCCATGTAGCAGGTCAGGGCTGTCATTGTGAATCTTTTTACGCCTGCTGGGAGCTTCCAATGACACGGGATCCATCTCTTGGCTTACGGACAGACATTCAATTACCGTCGCATGGAAACGGACTCGTTCTCATCGAAGCCCGACGACCGCTCGGGTGCAGAAACGCATCTTGTTTTCCGTTGTGATCCTTTCGTGTTGTCGGCATACAGAGTGGCCATGCTTATTGTCTTCTGCTCTGATGTCATAGCAGCCGCTGCATTACCGCGCATGAGCTCATTCAGAATGCCAGATGGGACGGGCAATCAATATACGCTGGCACGCGACTGGTTACCTTTTTTTTTTCCTTCTTCTTCTTGATACACTACAGACGTGAGCTGCCTGCAAATATTGAACTCAAGTCAGTTGGACGGACATTCCTCCCACTGGTGGATTTGGCTTTGCACATGTTGGAACGTTGCAGTACGAAGGGCTTACTTAGGCTGGTCAAACAGAGTTCATTTTCCTGGCTGCGGAGCCGGACACTTGAACGCATCGTCAAAAGATTGTCGTTCACCATTTAGCTTGCCCAATTAGCATATAAGATTTTGAATGACATGACTCCTTGGCATTCATGGCCAACAGTCGATGTCTTGCTTTATGTCACCATGTTAGCATTTTAATTCCTGAAGTGCCTATCTTGTATTTTGTACGTTATCTTTCCAGACTCACATTTTAGAACCTGAATATTTAGCGTGAAGTGTAAATCCAATGGATTGATCAAAATTGCCTTTTGTACAATGATTCTTAGCTTTCTACTGAATATGGTACCAAACAAGCTCTTAGCACCTTAGCATTCAGTCTCATTTTAATTAATAACTGCCAACTCGTTGGAATGTAATCCTCGCGGTCTGCCTTTTATTTACTCAAAGTTCGATCTAACTATGATAGCTTACCAATTGTTAGCATGTCAGCTTTCTGCTGTATATGTTCGCATCCCAATTGTTAGCATGTTAGCCTTTTTTTCTAGTATTATTTGAACTAGTACTTGGTTACTTGGTGGAATATAAACCTAGCATATATCGTGACAGTATCTGTTAGCATACCAATTCTATCTTCGTCACCATAGTCACATTATTGATAAGCTGTTAGCGCTGTTAGCATGCTAGCTGTTTCCATTATTATTTTCGTCATTCCTGTCCTCTTCTGCACCCATGCAGGAGTTGATGACAAAACTGATAAGTGAGACCCCCGACCGTCCCATTCCTTTCCTCATCGACCACCTTCAGAGCAAACAGGACAGCCCCGGAAAGATGCACCGCGCACTCTCCGGATCGGCAGCGCTGTGGGCCCAAAGTTCCCCGGGTGGGTAAACATTTTTTAGCGTTTATTTAGTCCTGTGACAAAGTCTTAATACTTGGTTTCTTTCCGCCATGTTGTTTCTTCAATTGTGTGACAACTTTTTCTTTTTGGTGTGTGTTCAAAAGAAAGCAAAAACACTCGACGGGAGCTGCGCCACAATGACAGACCGTGGCAAATTCACCCCAGGAAACCCAAGAAGTCCAAAAGTGACCTGGCCGTATCAAGCTTGTCGCCTCCCTCGCCGGAATACAAGTTGTGTAAGTCGTCAGTTGATGTCGCTGCCATCCATCCGTTGTTAATATAGCCAGGTCGGAATAATTGTATGGCTTGTTTCTTTGTCACACTCTCCACCGAGTTGAATCCCTCCTTTTAATTTGATGTGATTATCTTGAATTGAAATTTGTCACAGTGTGTTGCATCGCACACACGCACGCCTGCACACGTTCTTTATCACTCATGACTGCAATGACTTTAAAAAAATATGCATTAATGCGTAAGCTAACGTACCAGTTACCAACAGTTCGTGACAAAAGAAAGAGTAATTGGTGCAGCTTTTTTTGTTGGATCTGATTGGCCCTTGCCGGCATACCTAATGTTGGGAATGTGCTGCAGTGCGTCGAAAACACTTGAGACGTCAAGGCTGGATCAAATGTGGAGCATGTTGATCATTTCAATAATTTAACGCGTGTGGCGCCGTGAGTCTATTTCAGGCTGCGGTCAAGCCCGGCAAGGAATGAGGCTCCAAAGTGAGAAGCCGCCAAAAACCAAAATACTGGTCGCTTGACGAGACGCGCACGTTGGTTGGCGGTGATGCGTGCCTGTTCCACCTCCACTTGGAATCCCGTGACATTAAAAATACATTTCGTCGGTGTATGGGTGCGCCGAGCTCATGAAAAATGGAAGGCGGCTTCGACATTAGCACACAAGCGAAAATGACTGTGAACGTGATTGGCCTCTCCGTGTCACACAAGGGAATTGGAGGTAATAACGCAAGGACTTGTTCAGGACATTTGGTTCGGTTAGGGCCACCGTACTTTGGCAAAACGTTTTCTAGTAGGTGTGTACGTAAATGGACACACCGTTGAGTTGACATTTTGTGTAACTGTCCATTTTTTTGTGTGTGTATTCCGATCAGTTTGTGGTGTTTTTGTCAGTGCCTCAGTGTCCGTCGTGGGACTGGCGGGACAGCCGCGATTTGGACGAGCTCAACCACATCCTGCTGGAGAGCAAGAAGCTGGGCCGGACCCTGGATAGCCTTTCCCGCAGTGAGATCGCTCACTCATTTTCATTCATCTTGACACGTACAAGTCGTAAAAAGCAGCAGGCGACCTTTTTTTTTTTTTGCCGTCAGTGTCACCGTCAGATCCCCAGAGGGAAATCCCATCCAGGATCAAACAGACGATCTGATGAGACCACAAGGACTCGTGATGTCTTCTTTCCCTTTAATTCTTTTTTTTTTCTTTTTCCCAGGTATCACCACATCGGATGACATTGGTCAGGTAACGCTGATTTGTCATTTTGAGACATTATTCAGTTCGTACCTCCTGATTTTATGCTGCAGTCCAATTTACTGTGCTGCTCCATTGGTGTTCCAGCCATGGCCACCAGATTGTGATATTGTCTGTCTACATGTGTTGCTCCACGTATCCATCACGTCTAAAATGGCTATCAATGCTAGTCACTGGTGATTTGCGTTGTAGATTAGGATTAAGGTAATTAAAATTAAAATTGCTATTTTTTCCTCTAAAATTGGTCAAGTAAAACTTGAATTTTTCGGTATTTTCTCAATCATTTATTTTATTTATTTTTAACTGGTTCGCTGTAAATGACAAAATCTAAATTTTCAATATATTTTGTAAATAAGATGATTGCATTCACTTGAAAAAAAAGTAAAGGATTCAGAAAATCAGACAAAAAATATGTTGGAAAACGGGAAAAATTTGCCAAAAAAAAAAAACAAAAAATATATATTTTTCTGTCTCCATAAAAATGGAGAGACAAACCAAAAAAAAGCCAGAAGCACACAATGAGGCATGCAATCACAAACTGAAATTCTTGAAATTCTCTTTTGTTATTTTCGTGTAGAACTTGGGAGGCTTCAACTCGGTGCTACGTCCCCGCGTGGTGGGCGAGTGGATTGGTCGGGCCGAGGAGGATGCTGATCTGTTGGCCGCCGAGATGCTGCGGCCCCCGGTTCCACGTGTCAAAAACGACGTTTGCTGGAGTAGGGATGGACTCCCCCTTGCCAGGTTGGTCTTCTACGTCCACATACAACCTCAGAAGAAGATGCAATGCAACAGGTCTGCCCACAATTTTTTTCTCTCTACAAAATGGCTTCCTACCAAAATTCCCCTATTTTTCGCCTCAAAATAGACAAATGTAAAGACAATATTCATTATGCGTATGGAAGTAGCTAAAAGGGTTTTACTCAAAACTGCTCCTGATGATCATTTTAATATTTTTGTCCAAATAAAAATGTCTGTTTCTTTTCCTCTGCTGCATTATTTCTAAAATAATTGATTTAAACATTTTTTTACACCATTTTCTCAAAATCACTCCTTAATAATCAGCTTTGATTTTTTTTCTCAAAATTACTATTCAATAAAATATCACTTTCTTTCTCAAAAAAAGCTTCTAAAAAATATGTTCTCAAAATAGCTCCAACCCCAAAAAAATGTACCGTAATCTCTCGCACCCACCCACCTACTCTCCAAATGGCTTCCTAAAATCCTTTTACACCGTTTTGACTCTTCTCTAAACTACCATTTCACATACTAATTCATATTCCTTCAAAATGATCCATTTTAGGTTTTCCCGAATGAGGTATTGAGTGAGCGTACCATTTGCATGTGCGAAAAACGTCACCTAAAATTCCGACAAATGAATCTTGAAGTCTTTCAGGCGGACTTTTTCGCTCTACCCGTCCTCTTCCTCCATCTGAACTAACGTAATGTGATCATCCCATTTCCAAGGCTATCCGGCGCCAAGCTTATTTGGAATGAGAACGAACCGCCTGTTGCTCGAGGCTACCGTACACATGCAGAAGTTGTTATCGAAACGTTTGCCGCGCTAATCCGCCTCATTCCACGACCCCTCTCAAGGCGGTGTTCCTTAATCCTGCCACATCTTTTGCCATGTCAATGTGCACGTGTGACATCGTTTGGAGTGTGATGTGACTAATTGGAGGACGACGAGGCTAAGAAACCATAAATCATTTGCGGGACATGATTTAGCTCATATCATTCGGCTGCTGGAGGCTGAAGGAGAAATCACTTAGCAGCCTGAGTGAAAAATCGATTTTTGTCCCTTCCAAATGACTGCCGAAACATGACGTCAAATGCCAATTCCTCTTCCGTGGTCGTCATCACAATCACAATCACAAATGGTTGTCTTCCATCCCTCCGCCGTCCCGCTCAGTCTTAAGACGGTGGCCAAAGGCAGCAAAGGACTGATGGAGCAGCGGCAGCATCATAGGAAGTTGCTGGCCGCCATGTTGTCACAGGAGTCCTTGAACCCGCTCCGCAGTCTCACGCCGTCCATCGGCGACGACGAGATGGATGTCGACGACGACGATGACGACGCCATGGAACTTTTGGGTAAGTTGTCAGATGTTAGGTTTTTATTACATATACTGACTTTTTAGCCATATTGGACTGAGCAACCACAACAGTTTTTTTTGGGGGGGGTTGCCTGAATCATATCTGGTTGATTTTGAATGTCACTTTACGGACCGCAGATCGGGTGGGAGTGGAAGGCCACTCGAGGTTTTGTGGTGCTCATTTAGAAAGACCGAATTTGTGCCACAGATGACTGATGGCCTCTGCACCGCCGGGTCCATAATTATTGATCTGCAAAGGGCTGATTGATCGGCTCTCCTGGGTTCCCGAGTGCTCCTTGGTCACACACACACATTCTCTCTCTCTCTCTTGTGTTTGTGGATCAGCTTTTTTATTGCTGTCCTCTTCCTGATTGTGGCAGGACAAGGGACAGAAGGCAAGTGAGGAACTGGCTTGAGAAGCATTTGGTTGTCCTCTAGTGGTGGATGTGTGTCATCACTGATTTTTTAAAAAATTTCTATCTGATGTCATATTTTTCTATTTTTTATTTCATCCAATATTGTATGCTTCATCTGACAATTTGCCATTATTTTTCCACATTATATGTACAATTTTCTTTTAGTTTATTTGGGGATTTTTTTCTTTTAATATTTTGCATTTTTGTTTCATAGTTTAGTATTTTTTCCTCTAATGGTTGATCAGAGTTTTTTTTCACATTACTTTAAAAAGTAGCAAGTTTCAACAGTGACATTTAAATTATTTTAAAATATTTTTTGTTTGGTTTGCGTGTGTGTGAGTGTGTGAGTGTCTATGTATTTTTGGGGGAAAGAGCATATTTCTCTCTTGCATTTAGCATTTTTTTCGAATAGCTTTTTTTGTTACAGTATCAAACCGCTTCAAACAAGAAAGCGTGTGACGGTATGTGTTGTGTTTATTATTTTACTTTATGTTAACTGTTTTGTAAAGCGCTTTGTTACAGCTGCCGCTGTTGTGAAAGCGCTATAGAAATCAGCATGTATTGTATTGTATTGTATTCATGTTACCCAAATAAATGCATTCCTGTTTTGGTCCACTAGGGGGGGCGCTTGTTCGCTGGCACCCCGCTTCCTGCGGTTCGTGCTTCTGGCGACCCTTCAAACATGATGGTGGCTGGTGTCACTTGACCCGGGCATGATGACTAATACGTTGTGATGTCAAATTCTGCTGCGGCACCCTAATCTCTGCTTCTAAAAAAAAAAAATCAATAATCGAATAAAAAGTGTGGTTAGAAGCAGTTAAAAGGTTTACACCATCTTCTGGAAAACTTTCCTTAATCCACAGAGCTGTGATGTGTGTGCGGTGACATCTGATTCCCATCACTGTGTGTGCGTGTGTGTTGTGCGCGTGCGCGTGGTGGGGGTCCACCATTGGAAAGACATCATTAAGAATCATAATTGTGGAATAACTGCTTTTTATTACAAAGCCAAACAAATGTGTCTCCGCCACCACTCACATCAAAGTGCGTGTGTGCGTATAAGTGTCGTGGGTGAGGTTATGTGTTCGTGTAGCGGTTGTGGGATCAGTTCCCACTCCACACCCTGTTTCACAAGCGTCATGGTATTGACTGGCAATCGGTCCAGGGTGTTTTCTACCTTTTCTTTGGCAATCAATCTTCGGGTATAAATTATTTCAGTGATTGGTAGGCTTGTTGTTCACCTTTCTGTAGTGTAGTAGTTCACATAGCGGCTACTTCCATTGCTCCTTTTTTTTATATAATTTCCCACTCAACCCCATTCATAATTCCCCTCTGATTAACCGATTGTCAGTCCAGTGTGTCAAATACTTTTGTCAATGTTAGTCTAGTGGTTCATCTTGTCACGATGTAGTCGTTCACATTGTCGATAATTACAGTTAAAAAAGAAAAAGCATAATGACCCAGCCATACTTGTCCTGAAATTGACTGTGTATCTGGGCCAGGGTGTCATCTGTCTTAGTCCTTATTGTTAGTCTAGTGGTTTACATTGTCTGAATGTATCTTTGCTCCCTTGCAGAGGACCTGGATGATCTGCGAATGGAAGGTGTGAGCGGATTGACTCCGTCTGGCTATAAATTCAGTCAGGGACGCAGCTCCTACCATCCAGAACCTCAGGCCAAAGTTACACTCAACATTTGCTCTCGATGTGCCAGGTAAGCCCTTATATTCCTGGAGTCCGCAGTTTAATGGTTCACTGTAGCTGACTTTTTTTTTGCAGGCTAGTGTGGCATCAATTAACGAATGACACAAGATCCAAAATCATTCTTGGATAGATTGGCACTTAGTCCAGTGTGAACACGTTATTTTACCATTGATAGTGGTTAACATAGCTTGTCCGTTTAGCTACCTACTCTACATTTTCAATCCTTTTGGGTTTGGTTGCTGATCAGTCCATAATTTGAATGACGTTATGTCAGCGGTACTGCATTGGTTAACATTGCTGATATTTTTGCAACCAGTGTGCACATTTACCATTGATAGTGTAGTGCTTCACATTGCTGACTTTTGTATGGCCGGTATAGCATCAATTCACAGGAAAAACCAATCACGTTATTTACTTTCAATCCGTTCAGCATGTAGACTACTTGTAGGTAGTTTACACCGTTGACTGTTGTATCGCTGGCTTGGGATCTATTCTTATTCAGTAACCCAGCTGCGTTTACTTTGAGAGTGACTCGCGTGAAATCGATGGCGAAGTCTACCTTTGCATTTGGCAGTGTCCTAATTCACAGAGATAACTCGTGTAGCTTGAATGATATCAAATTCCCTTTTGACACCATTTTCACAGTCACCCCAGGGTTGACTGGTATAGTCCACACTTGCCGTTAGTATTGCAGTGATTCACACCGCCGTTAAGGCCTTAAAATGGCAAACCAGACAGTTAGATTTTTCAGATTATCTGATCTTCGGCAACATGTGCAGTACGTCTGTGGGCACGATGTCTTGACGCCTCGATGCCAGTCCGCGATAACTATTATCTGTCGCTACAATGACGCCACGTCGTCATCTGCCCGCACAGAGTGAATTATTTGGGCTGCGCGACATGCTTGTTTCTTCTCGGCGTTCTTATCAGTCGGGGGATATTTTCACAAGTCCCGCACCAGGATGAATCTTATCGCGCGATCACAAGCTCATGGATTATGTTATGGTTTTAAGTGCATAGTTTGTACTGATTTTATGTTTGGTTTGACATCTGTGTATTTCTTTTCACGTTTACTGAATATACTGTATAAACAGAGTATGTGTGGTGTTTATAAATGCGTGCTAGCTGACATAACTAAAGAATGACTCAGGACAATCGTGTGCTAGCCATGCGTCTTATTTAAAAAAACAAAAAAAAATTCATGTTTTCCTCCTTTCTTGTGTTTTCGCTTTATCTGATATTTTGTCCCCCCCAAATTTGTATTGTAATGAATGGTACTTCATCGTAATTTGCAGTGAACGCCAAACGGTGTCATTGGTTTGATTTACAATGTAATTGGATTATATTGGAGAAAATTGTTGCAAATCACATATCACAGCCGGTATGATTCTTAACGAATCGCGTTGGAATTTTTGTAAATTATTGTCAATCACAACTCATCATCGCAGCGAATCACGTCACGATTGTAAATGAGAACCGGCATCCCATTATTTTGCATGTTGCCGAGTTGTATCATGTGTGACGTATTGCCTGTCTCCTTGCCAGGTTGCAGGGCGACAGTCTGGCCGCCAGCAGATCGCAGGAAGCCTTGCGCCCTCATGCATCCGAACAAGCCGTGCCTGATATCTCATGTGAGCGCCAAGAAACCTTCCATCTGTCTCCACGTCTGCTTCATCGGGTCTCATCTTTCTCGCAGCCACGTTGCCTGGGGTGGACACTTTGGCGGCGGCGGCGGGGCGCTTGCAGGAATGCGAGACTCCATCTCGAGTGTCGAGCTCTGTAAGTGTCATGTGACCGCCGCGAGCTCGTGCTAATTGGAGGGCGGCCATCGCGATGAGCGTCGTGTTGGCGTGGCGTCAAGTCACACTCAACACCAGATTCAAAATCATCTTGCGATAGATTTGCAATCTTTTCAGAGGGAAGTGTACATTTTCCATTGATAGTGTAGTGATTCATGTGACCATTTTGATAGCTGCTGCGGGTTGAGTTCCCTCTCATCGCTGCATTCACAATCACCTTGGATTTAATTGGTCATTAGTTCAGAATGTATACTACTTTTTCCATTGGTAGGGTAGTGGTTCACGTCACTGACTATAATCTAGCAGGCGTAGTGTACACTAGTGTACCATTGATAGTGTAGTGTTTCACACAGCGGACTTTTTTTCCAAGCAAGGCGCATTGGATGCAATTTCACTCCACACCACATTCAACGCATGGTTATATAGTAGTCTGTAATTGGAAGTGTAGTGGTTCACATAACTGACTTGTGTAGCAGGCTGAGGATGAAATTACGCTCACACCCCTTTCAGTCCATGGTGTAAAGTAGTCTGCTGTCGGAGGTATTATATGTTTGATAATCAGTGAATGCAAACTACATTTGCCGCTGGTGGTGTAGTGGTTCACAGAGCTGACTTTTGTGTAGTTGTCACGGGATCAGTTCTCAGCCAGCACCCTGTTGACAATCACTCAACTGTTGGTTGCCAGTCAATCATAAGGTGCCATTTGTTGCATAGTGGTTCCCATAGCCGCACAAAGCGATTCGATCAGAATGACTGCAGTAGGTGACAGGAAAACCTTCGCACTCGTGTTTCACTCATGCTACACATTAGCGCTAAAGGTGCCAGATAGTGGAGTGGCGCTAGTCTACAGGTCGACATGTACATGTGAAGTACTATCAAAAGCTTTTCTTTCATTTGCGGACGCCGCCGCCAACTCGTCGCCGCTTTGAATTGGTCTGCTCGCAGTTAGCGCGGAGCCGTTCTGCATCTGCCACGCACACGCAGTCACGTCTCGGCTGGCTACAGGATTTTTAAATCTTTTTTTAGATTTCAAAACGTCGTAAAAACGTCTTCGAGGGGGGGGGCAATTATGAAAACAAAAGAGCGAGAGTGAGAGGAATGCTTTTGGAGAGGGTTAACGATGCAAAAAGGGGCCGACGTCTTGGCGGGTGGGGCGAAGTTATTGATGGCATGTGAGCCGGCCCACGGGATCAGCGAAAACACGCGGCATCTCAAACACAGACGCAGGAGTCAGTTATGTGAACCACTATGCTAACAATGCCTACAATTGTGAATACGGAATGGAGTGGAATGTATTTTGGTGTATTGACATTTATTTTTTTTAACCCTTTCGAGGACAGTAGGTACTGCACTGGACAGCTTATCATTTTATCAGGTTACAGTGTGCTTGAAAGGGTTCATTTAATTTCAATAATTTAATAAAAATATTGTTTTTATTTTATTTTGGGGCAGTTATTTGGGGACATTTAAAAAATGTTTTTATTTTCAAAATGCTGTTTGATTTGTATTTTGTTTTAATCTAACATTTGGAGGCATGGGGCACATAAAAAGAAAAAAAGAAGAAATTGATTAAATTGTGACTAAATACACATGCATAAAATTATTTATTTATAATTTACAATTATTTTTTAAACTGAGCCCATTAAGTGTTTTAAATCTGTATGGCACTCTTGAATGTATTATTATTGTTATTATTATTATTGATGGATTGATTTTTGCTGGTGCTTCCCATATTTTGTACAATTTTATTCAATTGTATTGATCATCGCATATTGTTCATTTCAAACTATTCTTCAATTAATCTGATGTATTGCCATCTAAAGTACCATAAAGTGTACTTTTTCATTTATTATTGCTGCATTTAAATTCCGTTGATAATTTGGAACTCTTCCTTTTATGCAACTGGGGCCATCATTTGAAAAAGTGAATAATAATAATGTGACTTTATTCAATTTTTCCAGGTTATTTTTGGACATTTCTTTGACATGATGACATGTTCTCATGCACATGTCCTCAATTAAGGTTGTAAAACCCGTTAATGGTCGTTACTATTAGTCTGGCCAGACCCCCCCCCCCCCCCACTAAAAAGCGATAAATGCCCTGCAAATACAAGAAAACCTACCAAAAGATCCAGTTCCCTCCACTTGGATCAAACTTGTTGCCTGAGTGACGGCACCATAAACGAAGCCTGCCAGGGGGAAACTGCTCATTTGTTCGGCGCGAGGAGGAAAATGAGCGTGATGCGAGGCCTTGTGAGTGAAACAAGGCAGATGCTGTTGTGACGCTTTATGTTCCGTTTCCAAGGCGACCTGGCGATACACTTTGTGGGCCCTGAGTTATTATTATTTCTTAATTTTTTGGTCATTTCATTTGAACCCTTTCATGCACCCTGTAACCTGATCAACATGGTAAGCTGTCCACTGTAGTAACCGCTATCCCCGAAAGGGTTAAAGTTTGACGTTGAAACCCACAAAGCCGCAGCTCATCTGAGGACGACGTCATCCTCTCAAAACGTGTGACTCGCGTGTAAACCGTCGGACTCGTTGGCTGGGATCGAACGCGTCGGAATGGAACCGCTGCTGTTGGCTCGCTTAAGATGACAGCATGACCGGCCGCCGACAGTGTTGTTGCGCAGGGGTGGGGGGGTGGGGAATCCCGCAAAACACCACACTGAAAGGAACAAAAATGTGAAAGAACTGACATGTGACCAGGACGGGATTCGAATCAGTCAAGGATTTTATGTCAAATTATGCCATTACCATTGGTTGCATTATTGTCGCATCTTTGGTGTAGCTGGTCAATCGGACATTGTGTTGGAAATGATGCCTCATTTCTAACACAATGTCCGATTGACAATCATGCTGAGACTGACTGGCAACCGAGACTAGCCTGCCTGGGTTAGTTTAGCGGTTCACATAGCTTGCACAGGATTAGTTTCGACCCTGAACCCCATTCCCAGTCATCCCGAATTTGGTGTAGTTGGTGAGGGATCAGTTCCAACACAATGCCCTATTGACAATCATGCTGGGACTGACTGGCAACCGAGACTAGACTGCCTGTGCTAGTGTAGTGGTTCACACAGCTTGCACAGGATTAGTTTCGACCCTGAACCCCATTCCCAATCATCCCGAATTTGGTGTATTTGGTGAGGGATCAGTTCTAACACGATGCCCTATTGACAATCATGCTGGGACTGACTGGCAACCGAGACTAGACTGCCTGTGCTAGTGTAGTGGTTCACACAGCTTGCACAGGATTAGTTCTCACCCAGCACCCCATTCCCAATCATCCTGACTTTGGTGTCACTGGTGTGAGATCAATTCCAACATAGTACCCTCTCGACAATCACACTGGTAATCACGAGCAATCACTCCAGGGTATAGTCTAGATTTCGTACCTCATAGCGTAGTGGTTCCCGAACACATTGTGTAGCACTTTGGAGCTTTTAGTCTACATATGTTTCATATGATTCCCGGTTTAGCCGTGTGATCACTGTTGAGTTTAGGCTGTTGACTGAAAGCCAGAGAGAAATGTTGCGCTTCTTTTCAATCTTCCAAACGCACTGCACACTTTCATCTCCTGTGGTTTTTTATATAGCCCGTAAAATAATACCAGCCTCCCCTTTTTTTTCTCACCCTCAGCAGATACGGCTCCGTTATTTCCAGTAATGACTGAAAATGATCTGAAAGGAGCTTAATTGAAGGCTTCTTGACTTTTTAAATTGAAAAAGAAAAATCACTTTCTCTCTTTTCTGGTCTGCCCCCTCCCGTACCCACTACAGCGTCAGCCTGTCTGGGAGTCTGATCTCAAAGCTGGGAGGAGAGCTGGTCTGGTGCTGGGGGACCCCCTCTTCTCAAAGGAGCTGGAGAACATGGGCAAGCAGCTCGCTGGTACGCAAGTGTGTGTGTGGTTGTGGTGGGGGGGTTGGGGTGGGGGCGTTAGCATATAGCCTAAGCCTTTGTGTTAGTCATCCATGTGTCAGACTACTGAGGACACATTTGGTTTCGGACAATTTCTATCGATTCTGAAGTGACCGAGGTAGATTTTGTTTCATTCATAACAATCGACGCAGCTGAGGTGATCAAAATATCGATTTTTCACAAAATGGCATCAGAGGTCACCAAACAATATCTGTATTGATTGAACAACATGGCACCAGAAGTGACTTGAGTTTCTAGGATTACTATTTATTTTTGAAGATGTGTTGTGAGGCGACTCAAATCGATGCCAATATATTGATAATAATCTGGCACCCGAGGTGTTAAAGTATTTATTTATTTTTAACAATATGGCACCTGAGGTTACTGAAGTGTATCTGTATTGATTTCGACAGACATCGCATTTGAGCTGGCGTAGGTCTACTAATTCATTTGTAAAGATATGGCACGTGAGGTGAGCGAGTAAAACAATCTGGCACCTGAAATAATCAAAGGATATATTTTTTTTGGTGATACTTTTACGTCTTTGTGTATGTCTACCGACGGCTGCGTAAAAAGGAGACTAAAGAGTCATCGGGGCGCCTATTGATGCTGGGGAATGTTTTTTATCAATACAGAGGGAATGTCGGCATGTGGCTCCCCCCCCTCCCAACACAACCACAGGCCTTGACATTGTTATAAAGAGCTCATTAATTTTCTTCTCACATACCACACTTATTTGAAGCATATTGCTAACACAATAGCCGCACAGCGAGGGCTTCGCACTTGGTCACAAGGCGACGCCGCAAGCGTCGTTTTTCCCATTCGGAGATCTCCTCGCGTGGTTTTCATTTGGGCACGCCTGACGTCGGGCTCCCGTCGGGCGTCTGAACGAGCTAATTGGACGCTTTTAAGTCTTTATTAGCCGCTAACACGTTCCACGTTGGGAGCCGTTTCATCTTCGGATTCGAGGCCGCCGAGGTCGCCGGCGTTTTGATTTGCTGTGACATGTTGCAGTTTGTATGTCTGTACACACACACACACACACACACACACACATGGATATATATGAAATATAACTGTATTCTATTCTGCTGAGGTGGGATGTCTTCTCTTGTGTTTTTGTAGAGGTTGAGAAGGATTTGGCCAAGTTGGCAGAAGTGGGCAAGATGACTGTTCGAAGCAATCCCCACGGCAGTCTCGTCCATGGTCCGCTGGGCCACCGGAGCCTCCCTGATACGCTGCCGCTCACCAGCCTTCTCTGCAGGCCCCGCTCGCCCAGCGGCGGCCTCTCGGGCAAAGCGTGCCCCGGGTCATCGTCCCTGCGGCCGGGCGGTCGGGCTTTCAGCAACCCCGGCAGCAGGACCCACACGCCCGGAACGCCCGACAGCCTGCGCTCGGGATTCAACACTCACAAGGAGGTGACGTTCAGGAGGTCCAGGAGTCGCCCGGTCACACCCACCAGGAAACCTGCGCACACCCGACCGTTGCTCACGCCGCCGGGGCTCAGCACCACCGACAGTCTTGGGGCCAGCCTGCGGGCGTATCTGGCTGAGGTAGGACCACTTTGAATCGGGATTCGACGAAGTATTATTTTTTTTAAGCGAAAAAAGAAAGTACAGGAAAAAATAGAATATAATATTAAAACATCATTTCGGTCCAACTTATTCATTTGAATTCTGATCAATGCTTTTTGGAGAGAAAACTTTTTTGAAAAACCGAGGATTAAAAAAAAAATTGAAAAAAAGTCTGTCTCAAATATTTTTTTGGGGGAAAAGCAGCTTTTCATGAGAACAGTTTTATTTTTATTGTTATATGTTACAGTGTGTAGTCCAGTGGTTAGCACGTCAGCTTCACAGTGCAGAGGTACCGGGTTCGATTCCAGCTCTGGCCTCCCTGTGTGGAGTTTGCATGTTCTCCCCGGGCCTGCGTGGGTTTTCTCCGGGTGCTCCGGTTTCCTCCCACATTCCAAAAACATGCGTGGCAGGCTGATTGAACACTCTAAATTGTCCCGAGGTGTGACTGTGAGCGCGGATGGTTGTTCGTCTCTGTGTGCCCTGTGATTGGCTGGCAACCGATTCAGGGTGTCCCCCGCCTACTGCCCGGAGACAGCTGGGATAGGCTCCAGCACCCCCCGCGACCCCTCGTGAGGATCAAGCGGTACGGAAAATGAATGAATGAATGAATGTTACAGTGTTTGCCTTTGGCAGAAAAATGCTTGTTTTGAATTTTTTTTTTATGTCCCCCAAATTTATTTATTTATTTTTGTGTTTGTTCGGATTTTTTGTTTTTTGCTTATTTTTTGGGAGGTAAAAAAGTATCTATTTTGGGGGGGGGGGGTGAAATCCCCCAAATAATATTTTGGGGAGATGGTTGGGGGTTGAAAAAACGTTTGTCCACTCTCCCACAACAGCACAAAAAAATGTTTAAAAACATTCAAATCAAATGAATAAAGGAGCTTATCCAAATCAAGTCAGAGGCCGGGGATGGCCGTTTTATTTTTTATTTTTTTTCTAACATAGATCATATATATCATGTGCAACTGTCAAGTCATCATGACTATTTAATAAATAATTTCAGGAACAGCGGCTACTACAGTGGACAGCTTACCATCAGGTTACATGGTGCACAAAATTGCAAACGCCCCCATTCAGGTCATTGGTTCAAAAGTTGCCTCTCCATCCAACCCAAGTTTCCTCTGAAAAAAATCCTCCATATTTACATTCCAGCAATAAAACGATGACAAGCAGGGACACCCAGTGTGTTTAAAACGGAGCGTATTCCCAACGTAATGCTTTGGGGAGAGTCGGAGCGTGTGCTCCAACAGGCCCCGCGCTCGGCGGGCACAGTTGGCGGCGGGGACGTTGGCGTCGACTACAGAAGGAAACTCGCGCGTGCTCTTTGTGTGGGGTTTCCGTGACAGTCACCATCCAGCATAAAATGACTTTTCCACTCATAATAGTCCTTTCATGTAGGTGCCGTGAAATATGGGAGAATGTTTGAAGGGTTTATTAACCCTGTCAAGGATAGCGGTTACTACAGTGGACAACTTATGTCATCGGGTTACAGGGTGCATGACAAGGTTAAGAGCTGTTCTTTTTTTGACGCTAGTGGTTGCGATTAATGGGAGCACCGTTATGTATCCTCCTCAATGCTTTTTGTTTTGTTCGTGCGTTTGATTCAGGATGAGTTTTACCAGCAGTTGCAGGCCATCCGGCAGCCTTGGCACATCCCCAGCGACACGGACAGCGACATCATGGAGCCGCCCGAGCAGGACAAAAGTCAGTGAAATTTCCTTGACACAGACTCTCATGGCATCACTGGAGCGCAAAACAAAACAAAACAAAACAAAAAAAAATGCATCTGACTTTTAGATTGATGTTACGGAAGACGAATTCCAGCATGACAAATAAATAAATAACCCGCCCGCCGTTGTCGTGGAAACATAACTCAGGCGGCTGCTTATCTTACATAACGACAACAATGCTGATAATGGCCGTGATGTGCGTCTGTGGAGAGCCACGTTGAATTAATCACAGTGGGAGAATCTGCCCCCCCTCCCCAAAAAGATTTTGAGATCATTTGATTTGTGCATGTGTGAACATGGAAAATGCAGTGTGTGATTTTATTACTGTGAGATTTGATGCCATGAACATGAGATATTCTGACAACGTGAACTCGCCAGTGAATATGAATTACATAATTGCATATACACATGATGTATATGAATGTGTGTGTGTGTATATATACTGTATATATATATACTGTGTATACATGCACAGATACAGTATACCAGTATATGTGAGTATTTTACTGCGGTGTCATTGTGGTTTTCGGTTCATCCATGTGGTCTCCTTTTGTTTTGTCAGGTGCCAGCAAGCGATCCGTCTTTTCAGGTAAGAATCCGTCACGCGCTCTTGAGAAATATTTGCCCGAGTGTCCTCAAGGAGCCTGACTGTCTGCTCATGACCTCACTTCTTGAACGCGTTACCCGAATAAGCGCGCGAAAGCCACCAAACTCATTTCATTCAATTACCCTGGCGAGTTAAACGGAGGCCGTTGCCCAGTTCCATGAAGTCACGCGGGGCTACGGCGTTTACGCGCTCGCAGACAGAGCGCAGTCTCTGATGATTTCGGGGCTGTCTGCTTTGTGGCTGGGGTCTGTGGTTGTTCTCTTGTGGTCGGCGAGGTGCTGCGCGCGGTTTGCAATGTGCCAGCCTGGAAGGAGATGTGAGAGAAGGTTCCAGCTTGACTATCACCCGAAAGCCTGACCTGCCTCCCTCACACCCCCCCCGCGTCACCACGGCAACACTCTCAAAGCGCAAGCCTCATTTTCCAGCAAACAGCAGACGATGTTACCTTGACCTTGTTGAAAAACTAAAGCAGTGCTGCAACTCTGTCGATACAAATGACATTTGAATTGTCTTACGCAAACTTTTTCGTTCATTTTAAAGACAGTTGACCCCTGATTTTTTTTCTGAATTAAAAAAAATATATTTATTTGAATTTTTCTTTCAATTCATTTTTTAATATATGTCATTTATACACTGATTTTCACGATCATTTTCCACTTTTCTGTCCCATTTTCAGGCCTATGAAGATGACGAAGATCCTGTCCGACAATGATCCAAGCCGCGCCGGACATTTTAAACAAATTCCAGTTATTTTTATAAGTCCTATGAATGAGATTGTATATCTTTCTTTTCCACCAATATTTCATAGAATGTTACTATATGATATTTTTTAATTTTTGTTTGCTCTTTCGCATGCTCCTGGACTCCCTGCATGGGTGCATTTTGTGATTGGACAACCTCTTTCGAAAGGCAGTGCACAAGGGATACCATTTGTTGCATGCCCAAGCAAGCTAATGCCACTCCACGACAACAGGGGGAGCTCTAACTTTTTTTACAGTGATAGAAACATCAATTTAATATGCTTACATTCCACTCGGGATGTTTGATACCACTTTCTTTTTCCCTCACCTTGTCAAACTACTACACTGCAGTGCCAACTACTGGTGAGGAGGATTTTTGGCTGAAGTATTGGTGGTTGGTATCGGTATCTGTTACCAGGGTAAGGGACTAGTTAGTGCCGCGCTCATTACCATTAATGTTTTCCACAAGCCATTCATTCACTCAAAAGAAATCAAAAGTAAACAACAGCTTTAAAAAAAAATCAACTAATTAAACTGGAGCGCAAAATCAATCAATCAAGAAATTCTGCTACTTGGCTTAGCATTAGCTTGTTTGCCCGCCTTCAAATGATCCCTTCATGATATGGGCTCTGAAAGAGGTCTTGAGGCGGAAACTAAAGGAATACTGGTATGCTAATAAAATGATTTGGTGCTCATCGCTTTGGTGGAAATTTCTATTTAATATTTTATGATTAGTATGATCATTTGCTGCATCATATGGCAAAAAATGGACAAGGAGAGGTGGCAGCATTTCAGGTTTTATGAGACAAATGTAGTATTCACACAGGTACGAACCGATTAATCGGCCGGCCGATATTGGCTCTTTAAAAATCTGCATAAATCTGCAGATTTTTGCTGATTTTTTTTGCAAGCAATAGGCTCCAGTACGCCCGCGACCCTACTGACAGTAAGCAGATCGGCTCACGGATGGATGGATTTATACATTCATTTCACCAATAAAAAAAAAGCTTTTTTTCAGTGCAGCACCATCTGCTGGATCTGTTGGTTTTCACTGGAGCCCCAGTGGGGCCTTAATCTCACCCAAAATATCTTTTCAACCTTCACATTCCACATTAGCAGCGCACCACTAATCCACGTGTCCACAAATCAACCGTTTATACATGCGGTATTTTCTCTCTCAGTTCACATTTCTTCAACGCTGTGCCATTTGTTATGTCAGCGAAAAGAAATCAAAGCATATGGAAGACCTGGAAGCAGATGAAGAGTTGAGTTCCCGCCGCAGATGTCAGTCAAAACGCCCATGCTTTATCTCCATCTGCTCATGTCTGCGTATTTCAAGTCATCAAGCGCCACGTCCAATTCCATGTGATTGCTTTCTCTTGACCGCACGTGTGATTTGGAATGACAAATCAAAGGGATGGTGTTTCGGAGTGATCCTTATCCCCCTACCCCCACCCCTCCAGGACCATCGTGAAGTCTTTATCCAAGCTAATATGAGGGCCACCCATGCAGCATTGAAACAAAATGGTCAATATCAAGATAACTCATGCAGCATGGCATTAATAAACCTATGAGGAGGCTTTTGTACTTAATTTGGTCCCTTGAGGCTTTGTATTGTAACATTTCATACGCCGTCCTGGACACTTTATTAGTTAGGTACACGTTCGAATGCAATGCAATATAACATCCATCGATCCATTTTCTAATCATCTTATCCTCACAAAGGTAATGGGGTGTGCTGGAACCTATCCAAGCTGTTTTTGGGCAGCAGGTGGGGTACACCCTGAACTGGTTGCCAGCCAATCGCAGGACACACATAAACGAAGAACCATACGCGCTCACACTCACACCCAAACTCCGGTTCTCGAGGGCCACCGTAATGATATTAACAGTACTGTAATGGAAACATAAAAAGTAGAATTAAATATATTCTCTTTTATTATTAAGTATGGATATATACGTGTGACAGTAAATCTTCAATCAAAATAAATACGAAATGGTGTTGAAGGACTCACTACCGCCCTCAGTGGTGTAAATGAAAACTACGTCAGGTCTGGTTGTTTCCCCAGTGTTATGGTAAAAAGGGTAAACAGTTTCTGCATAAACCTAACAAACTCAGACTTCTCCAAGTGGACACACACACACAATCAAGTAAAGTCGTTAAAAAAAGTAAATGCATTTTTTTACGAGAACGAATGGACTGTGTATGTCTCAAAATGGCGGACGTTACTCTTCGAACTCCACCCCAGTGACGTTTTAAAGGTAAGCTCATGTTTTCGTCGGATTTACGGACGCTTTACTGTTTTTCTATGTCCAGTTTATACGCCGTTTTAATGTTAAATATTGAATAAACGTTTGGGTACGTCATGCTGAGCTATTACGCCACGCACTTTCGCGCCTGACTAAGCCGTGGCTAACACGTTAGCTCCCTCGCAGAACCCAAACTACTGTCTCGGTTGTTTAGAAGAGTCCACATTTCCATGCAGTTTGAAGTGCGAAGCAGGAGATGGTTTTCATGTGTGGAGGATGTTATTGTTGGCCCCACTGTGTGAATTCAATAAATCTATTGTTCCTCGCTGGAATGTTATTTCTGCTTCTAGTTTATAGCAAATTTTGGGATCATATTTTGGCCACACGTTGGGCTTTATAGAGTTCTTTTGTGTCACTCTCCATTGTTTTGATGTGCTGTGTTCACAGAGAGGGTAACATGGTTGTGTGATCCTCAGCAACATCATGCATTGTTGTTCTAAATCCAGGAGGATTACTTAGCAGAAATCCTGTATGATTGTGGGGCTTTTCAGTCTAAATCTTCTCTCTCCCAAGTGCTTATATGTTCAAATCTGAGGCCTCATTACATGAGCGGTAGTCCCAGAGTCGTTGTGTGTTTGTATCTCCCTTCACTTTTTCTCGCACTGGTGCAAGGTTCTTGTTCCCGACCGCAGCTCAGTCAATGTTCCAGACGTTTTGGGGATCATTTCAAAGGCTTGGCAAAGACCCCATGTCGGGCGAGGCAAAGAGACCTATGGGTCTGATGACTCATCACGATCCACAGCCTGTTCTTGAGAGCCAAGGAGTCACGGCGTTGTTTGAAACACTCCGATCCACTCTTGGGCAGTCTGTAATGTTATCTGGCTGAGGCAGTTTCAGGGTAGGCAGGGAGAAAAAGCAAGGATACAATCAGTGTGTCGACTTTGTGAGACAAAGTGGTCAATTACAAGTGACAAGCATATGACAGCCTGTTAACCGGTCGCCGGCTAACGCCAAAAGCTATTGTAGCGGTCTACATCTTCACTTGGTGACCAATCCTGGCAAGCAACACAAACGGATGGACTGATGCGCAACACTTGTCACAAGATCCAAATCAAAGTGATTTTTTTTTCTCCCACAAAACGTTTGTCAAATGGCCCTTTGGAACATAAAAAAGTAAGTAGAAAACAACCCAAATAAAAATGTCAGTATTAAACTACTAGTCTAAGATTTTTAGATTTGTTTCAACATACATTATACAGTACATTTATGATAAGATAATTGATGAAAACGTCCAAATAATTTTTTCACTCAAGTGGGGCACTTTTTTTTCTCCATGCATATGAGAAATGAGCACCTTCATTCTTCGTTTGCATTACAATTGCGAGTTCCTAAGTTAAAATTACATGACTTGCTTCATCCACTCTTTGATGCAGTTGGTGAGCTAACTCTACCTGCAACCCGAATAATGAATCTTATCTGGATATCCCAGAGGCTGAATGACACGTTCTGCCGTGTTTCCTAAACAACAACTTTTTGTGTCTCTTTTTTGTGGATCCTCAAGACCAAGCGAGGAGAACACCACCCGGTCCGAGGAGCCTCTGGAAGCCTGTTAAATTGCAAACGAGCTGTTGGCTATCGCCTCTTGCCCCATTGTGGAAAGCTCCGCACCGTGAGTACTGTCGGTCTGAGAAGGATGCGCGATGAAATGTTTTTCAATGACATGCCCACAGTGTCTGTGATATATAATTTTGAAACCTCATAGAAAAAACGATATCACACACATGAATTCATTCAAATATAACGGTGCTATTCACAACACTCTTCTCTGTCATGTGTCAAATTTACATTCATATTTATTTTTAGTTCTCCCTATTACGCCAAAGGGAATAGTAGCAAAAAAAAAATAGGAAGTATAAATCTACCAGAAACAAACTTAGTGAGCCCACTAAACATAACAAACAATCCTTATTTTGCCCGGATGACGAATCCTTTGATGCTGACTGAAACAAGGTCTGGTGAGGTGCCTGTGATACTGATGTTTCCTTCCAAAAGCGGGACCCCTTCCATAGCTGTTGTTTTCTTGGAAGCTGCCGGCCAACAATCCGTCCACATCCTGACCCGTTGATGTTTTCATTTACATACAACGTTTAAGGGGAATGTGCGCATGGCTTTCATAGTTTAGCCTGTGATTTATTACGCGCTGCCTTATCGAAGCCAAAATATTTGCTTGTCGTCGACCGTTTATTTATGCCAGAGCCTTTGCTGATGCGAGCTCGTTGGCGAAGGAGGCCGTGACTTATCCAAGACGACTGCTTTGAAGTCACGTGGGATGAAAAGAAATCCAAAGTTTGAATGAAAGTCATCAGATATTTTGGAACCTCATAAATTCATGATGCTGAAACGTGAAGCATTTTGGGGGTAAAACGATGCCCAAATTTAGAGCGTGAGCAACTGTGTTCAAATTCACACGGCGTCTAAAATACTTACGACAGTTCGGCAGAATCAGTAAATCAGTTTTGGACTGCTGGCGAAAGCCCAACTCGCGAGCTGACTCGCTCGCTCCACTTGTAACAGCACTTTAACGACTCTAAAGGGGCTTGTCACTAAAACACCGTCCGTCTTTTCGCGTGTTTGCAAAGCTCAGTCTCAGGTGTCGGATAACCCTCGTAAAGCGCCGTCAAATAACACGGAAAGATTTGGCTTGGCGAGCGACGGAGGCCGTTTTGCAGTGTTGCGGAGAAGAAAGATGGCCGACGACTGATTGATGGTGATGACGCTGGCGATAAGCTCCATCCAGGGCGCGCAAAAAGAATGAATTTCAGCCGCCTCGCACCTGTTTCGGCTTCCCATCGTAGCTCATTTCAAGCGGAACAAATGCCCTGTTAACGGTTGCTCGGCGAGAAGGTTTTGCTTCTTTGCCCTGTAATCGGGCTGACGCCGCTTCCTCCAGTCGGTTTCGGACGCTGCCAAAACGCCTGATGTCACCCCCCCCCCTCCCCCTCATCATTGTCACAGCAGGAAATGGAATTGCTCAGCATCCCCACTCCCTCTTCAGATGAAACAAAACATTGATGGACATACGCGCTGGATTCCCCCGGACCTGTGACTCATGGCTTTGAGCGCACTCAATCATTGCGAGCGCAAAACAATAAATTGTTCTGAAGGGATTTACCGCAGTGCTTTACAGTCACTCCTCACGGCTCAGCGTGTCGTGCGAAGGGCGAATGAGAAAAAGTCAATGATTTATTGGCGAAGAACAAAGAAATTTGGGCCTCCAAAGCGGTAACATGACCAGGTTGTAGGAAGGCATGCAAGGGATTGCTCGTGTAATCATATTTAGACTTTTCGTGCATAGTGGAGTGGTCAGTAGAGCGCGGCTGTTTTTTTTTTTTCTATGTTATGTATTGTGCAGGTATTCAAAAGCAGCCCCCCCTCCCCCCCGAGTCAAAAATAAATTAGTTGACCAAAGGCAAGAGTCACTTCTGGCCTTTTGACGTCTTACATTTGAGGTCTCCTCCGTAGTGGCTGATAGCATCCTTTGAGATCAATCCAACATCACTTCAGTGACTGACATCAAACTTGAAGCATAAATTGTACAGTCAAACCTCGGTTTTCGAACGTCTCTGTTCTCGACCAAATCGGTTTTCGACTCAAAATTTAGATTTATTAAAAAAAAAAAAATTATGCCTCAGATTACGACCGTAAATCGGTTCTCGACCAAACTGAGCGCACTTGAAGGCGCCTCTTGACTCCTCTCGCCTACCCTCGGGTAAACCAGGAAGTAACGCTTCCTCGTGAAGCGTTCCATTGTGAGCAGACGTGTTCAATAAAGATATTTTTTTTAAAAGAGAGTGCTTTTGGTTTTTGAACAAATCGAACAGCCTTCTGGAATGGATTATGGTCAAAAACCGAGGTGTGACTGTATTTTGGGAGTAGAAGTTACACCAGCCAAAAAAATATCGTCGCTCCCCTGGAGCCTCGTTTCCTTTGTACGCGCTTTGTGTTCACGAAGTAACTCACGAGGTGTGTTGTTTGAGAGGAGGGAGGCTGCTGGCTGCGACTGTAGGCAGCCCAGCTCCAGCACGTAACTTTGTGAATAGGTTGGGCATACTTGAGTTGGTGATAACGGGCTGCGCCAGTCATGATTTACGTTTTCGTGCCATGGTCTCGCGATTGTGGCCCAGACGAAAACCGCTGCTTTCAACTCGTCTCACATTTGCCGTAAGACATCTTGATGACTTGTGGGGAAAAAAAAATTCTGTGGACTGATGAGTCAAAAATGTTTGGAAAATGTGTGGCCCAGTAAGTCTGGGGTAAAAATGACGCAGCATTTGATAAAAAGAACATCATGCTTCACCAATCGTGAAGCATGAGGACAGTGTGATCGTCTGCGGCTGCTCTGCTACCTCAGGACCGGGACACCTTGCTGTGATTGATGGGACAATGAATTCTCCCAGAAAATCCTGAAGATTAACATCCGACAATCAGTTTGCGCCCTCAAACTCAAGCCCTCTTGGATTATGCAGCAGGCCAACAATCTGAAACACACCAGAAAGGCCACCTCTGAATGGCTAAAAAAACAAAACATTAAGGTTTTGGAGTGGCCAAGTTAAAATCCAGATTAGATTCTAATTGAGATGCTGTGGTGTGACCTTGAACGGGCAGTTCAAGCTAGAAAACCCTCCATATGGCGGAATTGAAACAACTGTGCAAAGAAGAGTGTGGCAAAATTCCTCCATAAAGATGTGAAAGACTCATCACCAATTATCGCAAAAATTTGATTTCAGTTGTTGTCGCCAAGGGTTGCGCAACCCGTTGGTAGGCAGTTACTTTTTCCCATCGGTACAGTGAGGTTTGGATTTTTTAAATATTTTTTTGTGCCTTAATAAATTTTATTGGCATTTAGAAGCTGCATTTTTTTTTTAATTTCCTTGAGTTGTCCCTGAAAATCGCTTTGATGAACCGAAACCTTTGTGTATGATAAATATGCAATGAAGGTGGCAAATACATGGCACTGTACAAGTGACACTTGACTATTCGTCGAAGGACGAGCCAAACTCTGGAATAAAAAAAAAAAAAAGTGACACATAGTCCGAAAAATCCGGTACACTAGAAGGGAAAAAAACATTGTACAACCTGACAAGAGACAAATTCAATTACAGTATTTCTTCCCCTAACTTGTCGCGGTTGTTCTTTCCTAAATGGTTTTCTGACATCCTTCGTCCCTTTGCGTCATCCCGGTCCCACGCGGCCGCCTGGAAAATCCCCGTTAAAATCACTCCAGTTATTTTTGCCACACTTTTGGCTCATCTCGAAGACCGGGCCAGCGACTGAGTGAATGAAGGACAAGAAGTCGCATGTGGGTAATTAAGCTTTTTTTTTTTATCTCTTCAGCGTCGCCGGTGACAAGTCGACTTGACAGTTTTCGCTGCCAGAATTGAAAAACGTATCAGTGAGCCAAACAATGGTGTGTTTTTTTTTTTTTTTGCCCAAAGCCATTTCCTCTAATATGTTTCCTGGAGGGCGGCCCGGTAGTCCAGTGGTTAGCACGTCGGCTTCACAGTGCAGAGGTGTACCGGGTTCGATTCCAACTCCGGCCTCCCTGTGTGGAGTTTGCATGTTCTCCCCGGGCCTGCGTGGGTTTTCTCCGGGTGCTCCGGTTTCCTCCCACATTCCAAAAACATGCGTGGCAGGCTGATTGAACACTCTAAATTGTCCCAAGGTGTGAGTGTGAGTGCGAATGGTTGTTCGTTTCTGTGTGCCGTGCGATTGGCTGGCAACCGATTCAGGGTGTCCCCCGCCTACTGCCCGAAGACAGCTGGGATAGGCTCCAGCACCCCCCGCGACCCTAGTGAGGATCGAGCGGTACGGAAGATGAATGAATGAATGAATGTTTCCTGGAAACAAAGAAGAGAAAAGTATCAGCCTTGGGATTGACTTAAATGACCAGTTGGTTGACGTGTGCGAGCCACCTTCCCCACAAGAGGGCACAGATGATGTGGCTGCGACATGTCATGGCTCTCCCTGCTCTGGTCCTTTTCATTTTACCCCCAGTAGTCCGACGTTTGACACCGATTTTGAAAAGCTAGCTTAAACCGAGATAAAAAAATCGTCTCTGGATGAAGCCTTCAGAATTGTCAGTGGCAATTTTTATCCACTCCAAGGCATGGCCAATTTAGAGTATTCAGTGAACCTAGCTTGGATGTTTTTGGAGACGCGTGGGGAGCGTGACGCAAGTAAGAAGGGGAAACTCCACAAAACAAGAGTCGGAGCCGAGATCGCAAACCAGAATCTGGAAACTGTGAAGATACGAACGCAGGACCTTGGAACACAATCCGCATGCTAGCTGTGGTGCCAACCTAAATGTTCTGTCCACTGGTCGCGACTGAGCCGCAACTCGGACATCAAAACAACTCATGACTCGAGCGTATTGAAAATATGGTTGATATGCGCGTCATTTCCACTACTTTTCTCATCATCTTTCACTTGTAGTGTTGAGTTATGAAACCAAATGTACTATTAAAAAAAAATAAAAAGTTACATAGCCTGCACGTGCTATTTTATTAGCCTCCTTCGCCCCATAAACGTAATTGATGGCTAAGTTAGGTGCTGGAGTGTGGATAGTGAGACACTTTTGGATGGAGAAGCCACTGTGATATAGTGCCGCCTTGCTCCCTCCTTGGCCGTCGGAGCAGCGCGGAGGCGTGGCGGCGACCACACAAAAGAAATATTTGTCCAATCTGTCCAAGCAAACTCCCGCAACCCCCCGATCGAAGACCCCGACTTTCCCATCGTGCTCATTCCGCGTTCTGTGTAATTGAAAAAGAAGAGTGATGCTTGGAATGGGAGCTGGCTGGCTGGTGGTGACTCTTGAGGGAAAATACTCGCCGAGCGTGATGGATTATAAACATCGATAACAGTAAAACTGATCCCCGTGAAATTGTGACGTTAAGATATATTTTCCCTTTCGGTCAAATATTTCAAGTGATGAGAGCAGTAGAGAAGACGAAGACGAATTCAGTGCAACTCTGAAGCCGCACACTTAGGCGGGGTTGGCAAAATAGTTTTTCACATTTTTACCCATTATGAAAATGCGAAACATATGACGTCGAAAAATGTTCGTGCTTTCCCTAATGAGATGTCTGTTGTAGTATCAAGACTGACCTGTGTGGGGCAGTACCGTGCCACAGGGGAATCCATCCAGCTGGAAGAAAACAGAAGAAGAAAGCGTCCTAATTTGCTTTTGTTCTATTCGGTGTCACAATGGCAGAGCTTGGTAAATATTGTATGAGAGTTAAGATTCACACTCGATGGCGCACCAGTCAAATTTTCATCATGTTTCCTTCTTTTCTTTCAGGGTATTTTTTTTCCTTCTTCTTCTTTAGAAATGTCAACAATCTATTTCATGATCCGGGAATGGATTGTACCAGAGCTAAAAGGTCCCTCTGTGTATTTTAGTTGTCTGTTTTCCTTTTGTTTCCCTCCCTGACAGCTTTCCTTCAAGAGGTCGGAAGTTCCCTTTTCAATGCGGCCCTTCTAAAAGAGGATGTTGCAATGTGTTTGCGTATGCGTGTATGTGTGTGTGTATGTCTGAAGTGAAAAGGGTTGCCAGGGCAGCGAAAAAGCGACTTGTTTGCTCACGCCCCGACCTGCAGAATGGACGAGGGCACAGATGGGGCGGGAGATTTTCTTTTTCTTCTGACCCTCAGCTCCTGTTGTGTGTTCGGGGGGGAGACATGGAAACCTCGACGGGAACAGGCAGGCATCCGATTGAACGCAGGACGACGTCTGAATAGACGAGCAGTGAAAGTCGGGTAGGGTTGGGATTATTGCCATGAGGTCAGTATAATGCGAGTTGTCTTCAACAGCTTTTTTTTTTTGGGTGCCGGTGAACTCAGTCACCGGCTAATCACGAGTACGGCTATGTGGTAGGTTGATGGAGCAGTAGCGGCTCTGTCCAAAATCAGCTGAGTCCAGGCTCCACGCAGCCATAAAACTTCAAAGCGCCCCCGATTTAAGAAATCATCTGGCTTTGTTCCCCCCCCCCCTCCATATTTGCTTCCCTCTGCGTCTTCTTGTGGGAACCAAATGCATCCTTGATATTTTCCGATAACATCCAGCGCTCTGCCCAAAAGTGTCCAACAGCCTCGTCTACAAACACCCTAACTCACCTCTATCAAACTCAAGGCCCGGGGGCCAGATTTGGCCCGCCACATCATTAGACGTGGTCCGCGAATGCAGATCAAACATGTCAACTTCCATGATCCATTCTAAAATATCGACCAACATTCTAAATTCTCATTTGTAATAACTAGGAGAGGTTTTCTTGTTACCAAACCCCGAATGATAGGAACTTAAAAAAATAGCTGAATCAACAGTTTTTCTTGACTTCTTTATCTTGTTTTAGTCATAACGGCCCTCCTCGTGAAACGGTGACTAAAATGTGGCCCGCGGCAAAAATGAGTTTGAAATAGCTACCCCAACTGTTAGAAAATGGCCCATTATTTGGAGTATTTTGAAAAACGTAAAACTTGTACACGCTCCAAAATCAGCACTTTTCAGAAGATACCCTCAAAAAAACTCAAAAACCTACTTGAATAAATGCAAAACTGTAATATGATTACTTCTCTCACCGTTAGTATTTTTGAGAGGTGTCTAAAAGTCAAAATATGCCCACAGTTGAGTTGTTGAGCCAGGTGATGAGGTTCACATTTTTGGGGGGGGACCGGGGGGGGACTATGCTATCATCCCACAGTGCAGTTGTGACTTGCTGACAGGTGTAGCACTCCAGAAGGTCAAAGTTCACTAAAGGCTGCCTCGGCGATACCAGTCTGCAAGCGTTTCTGGACAGAATCCGGCACTTGTGTCGCACTCACTTGGAAGCTAATGTTTGTCAAGATGAAGATCTTGATAAGCCAGGAGGCAGAGGCCTCCCCATACAATGCATCTTTGTTTCAAAACGAGCGCCCATCAGCATCCAGTCAAAGCCACTTTGGGAATGGGACTAAGCCAAGATCATTCGAGAGAAGGGGCCGCGGGGTCCTGGGATGGGGGCGGGGCTAGGGCTCGGGAACTCCAGTCACATGTCGCTGTCACCCGCCACTCATCCTGTTTGTCCGTTTTGGAAGACTCATGGCGACACGGATTCAATGGAGTCCATTCAGGCCCATATCCTGCTACTTGCTTTGGCTTCTTCTAGTAGGAGCCTCATCGGAAATGACGCCATTTCAAGTCAACTCACCATGAATCGTTTTGTCACAAGCCACACACGAATTGGTTTTTTGAAGGGTCAGAATGACATAATTTAGTTGATGTCGGCACATGATGCCTGGGAATCGACAGCGATGGCCATTTGTGGTCCTTCCATGTGTGTGGGATGAGCAAGCACCAACAAGTGACTGTTTCCCCATCAGCCCCATCTGTTGCAATGCATTGTGGGGCCCCTCAAGTCAGAGACACTTGCGTTATGCGGCAGTAGCGGCCCATATCTTCCCTCAGTGCTCCAACACGCTTGACTTGACCCCCCCCCCCCCCCCCCCCGATTGCCAAGCCCCAAAGGACCCTCTGAGGAGTCTTCATATTCACTGGGAGAAAGTTAGACGGCGCAACTTGCCGCCCGGTCCGCACCGCACCGCCCCCCAACCCCCCCCCTCCGTCGTCGTCTTCTTCCTCCTCCAGCTGGCCAGCAGATGGGAAGACCTGTTGGCCAAGGGAGGGAGAAAGGGAATGAGGAAGAAGAGGGCTGAAAGTAAAGGATAGTGAGTGATAAGCACACTTGGTGGCTGATGTGAACTTAGATAGCCCCGACTGTGTGCGTGTACGTGGGCGTGTGCGTGTACGTGCGTGTCTTGTTTACAGGTCCTCGCTGAGTGCAGGAAGCCAGACCGTGCGGGGGAAGGAGATGTCGGAGGATGGGCATTTTAAGGGGAGGTAAGCGTTGTGCTTGCTTGTGTGTGTGTGTGTGTGTGTCCAAATGACAACCACCCTGTCCTGCTTTTTATTTACTTTCTTGGACGCCCTTCACAGAGGAAGCCAGCGGGTGTGTGGAAATCTTCAGGGACTCATCCTACTAAGATTCATATAAACACCGGTCATCACGTCGTCACTTGAGAAGCTTTCTCTGTGCGTTGGTGAGTGAATGCGTGCGTGTGTGTTTGTGTTTGGGGGGGGGGGTAATTGTACACACAGGTGGGAGCAACAGGTCAGGAAGTTGAGTCACCGTTTAATCACTTAGCGAAATGTTGGGCAGGATGATTTTTTTTCTTTTATCAGTTAATGAGTGTCTATTATTTGCAATTTCTTTTAGCAGCTTCCGTACTTCCGACGAACAAGAACCGAGAGTCAATTTTGCCATCGTAGCGATTTGGTCCAGCGAGACCGATTGCTTCTGGACTATTAACTCATTCAGTAGCAGCCAATTCTGGACCAAGTCTGAAAAGACGTTTAAAAACGTCTTTGGGAGTAAATGAGTTAACCCTTCTGATACGTTTGAAAATCGATAAAAAAAAAAAAAGAATTGGAATTTGGATGACAATTTTGTGGTTAGATCTATAAATTTGCAGCAACCAAACACTGGAGGAGCTTCTGAAACAGAACTGGTCATTTTCCCCAGCGATGACTAGTCGCGACGAAAATATTTCCGTGTTGAATTTTCAGCCTAATCCAAAAACGCGCACTTTATTCCACCAAAATAGGTCATCAAATTAGCTTGTTTTGTGGAAAAATCTCTTCAATCCATTACACCGCGTCATGTTTTTTGTTTTTTTTTCTGCAGTGTTTAATAGTTGTGACCTCACTTTTTTGTCCTGCGCGTTTGCTTTGACCATCAGGCAATCAACCTCCTCCCTCAGGTGTCCATTTTGTCTTTTATTGCAAGCCGCCCACGCCTGTATAGCGATGTGAATGACAATGACTTGTCATCTGGCTTCCTCTCCTCCATCTCCCTTAGAACCCCTTATGCTATAAAATGCTAATGTTGCCTGTCAATTGTCTTTGGCCGGAACAGTGGAGTGAGCTGAACGTGAGAGAAAGCGGTTGTCCCGTGACGTCATGTCGTAACTGCTCTCTTTCCCCCGTCCAGGCCCTGCGGGAACCTCACACCAGGATTGTCCAGTGGCGGCTGTACAAGCTGTGCAGGTAAAAGAAACCCGACGAAATGAAGAAAATAGACTGATGGTCATAAATTAATCACATTTCATGTAATAAATATGAGAATTTGGGTTGGAATTGTTCTCTTGGCCTGCTTCTGATCATGTTTAGGCCTCGCTGGACCTGACCGTTCACCACTGCTATGTATAGTCATGTACTGTTGTCTAGCTTTTTATAGTGGTCTGCTCCATATTTGTTCGAAAATGGACCCCAGTATTTAACACGCTTCATTTAGAGGCCTGAATAGCTTGTTGAGTCGACCAGGTGTGTTTGTGCGCTTTCATTCTTTGAACCGACGGATGCCTCTTGTCGGGCTGATTGACCCGCTAAAGTACGGATCCCCCCCCGTGGGCCTTCGGCTAAATGTGTTGTTTGTTTTTGGATAGCGCGGAATATATTCCAATGGGTTTTATGTCCCGTCTGAGCAGCGGGTAAGAATGCGCGAAAATAAACTGGCATCCTTTGGGGACTGCCCATAAAGCTAAGTAGCACTATAAGGCGTGATTCCCCCCCACCCCGACCCCCATCTCCTGTCTCTCGGGGCGACGGTGTGAATGGTAAATTACGCCGCGTTCAGCAGTTGTACTTTGTTGTCTGGTCTTTTACACGCGACTAGGTCGTGTGTCATACTGTCATCGATTGACTATGCTAGACCCCGCCAGACTGTTTAATTTGACAGAAGTGGCACAAGACCGGAGGTGTAAAACCGCACTTTGCCTTCTTGGTAAAACTGTGAAACCGTTACGCTCAGCAGAAGACGAACTGAAACTCAAACGACATCTCCCCAAAAAATAATAACCAGAACCAAAATGCCTTGTGTCACCGACACATCTTGATGATACTTTTGACATCTGGAAACATTTTGTGAAGTGTACTTTGCTCGGTGCGAAAAACTGACATTCCATCGTGAACCGTGTGGAGAGCTGCCACGTAATGGGTGTGCACGCGCAAGTTTATTTTTCTACCGTGACAACGTGGATTTGAGCCGTTCCGTTTCTTCATGAAGAATGTGAAATCCAGGACACGTTAGCGGTCTTTCGCAATGTCTGCCGCTCGGTATCGTGTTGATTATCACGCTATGGGTGACGGACCATTTTGGTTTTCCCCTCGAACTTTGCCGATAATTACCACAAGAGCCCAAACGCTAACACAACAATTTTTTTTTTTTTTTACAACTTCATCTTGGTTTCCGGCATTCCTCTCCGTGGTGCAGATTCCTCCCCATTAGCCACATGTTCAACAAAGTTAAAAGACGCTCTCTTGCCTTCAATTGTTGTTTCCAGAACATCTTGAGGGGGGGTGTGTGTGTGTGGAAATGCTTGGTTTCCGCTCGCAAGTTTGTTAGTCCCAGTGGCCTTGCGAGATGCTGCGACGCTATTGTGCTGCGTGTGATTAAACAATGCTTTGAATGTGTTGATGGGCTTTGTACTTTGGCTGGATTTCATTTCCCAGAAATTGATTGGAAATGACTGTGAAAGAAAATAAGGGAGGAGTCAAGAAACACACCACCCAAACAACACTGGGTGAGAAAGTATTTCTTGAGTCTTTCACGTCATTGACGGTTTGAAGTTGGTCCTGAAGCCAACGGGCCTGTCTGGCCTTTCTCCCCGGTCGCACCGGGCAGGTCCCTCGCGAGCGCTTGTCTGGCTTTTCACAGTCAGTTTGGGGAGCGCCCTTGATTTACGAGTCGTTTCCGTCAGAAAACATGCCGTCCGGACAAGCCCATCACCTCAGTATGATTTGGTGGCGTTTGACTACAGAGGGAGGTGTGATGACAATGGCAACTCGTTAGGACTGAGCAATTTATTCTCCAAACCACAGTTTAGTCGATTGCGCATTCACTCAACTCAAACCCCGACCGAGACTGGTTATCGCCGTGGTTTTGCCACAAATCGTTGGGCCAAGTCGTTTTGAAGGTTCGATCTTCAGCTATTAACTCATTCACTCCCAAAGACGTTTTTAAACGTCTTTTCAGACTTGGTCGAGAATTGGCTGGTACCGAATGAGTTCATGGAATGGCTGTCAAGTTGCTTCAGCTCATCATGACGCACAAAGTCCGATTTTTAGGGCAGACGCCGGAAGGTGATCTCTGGAAAGCGTCGACTTTCAGGTTTCGCCGTGTAGCTCGTAGATTGTCGTTATCGTCCAGTTGCCATCCTCCAGCATCTCATTGGGAAACCTCGGAAAAGAGCGAGACCTCCAACATGGCCCGTCTTACATTTTTATGTCAAACCATCCTTGACACCAGGTGGGTTCAATTTCCATTCCACCTCAAATTTATTGGCCGCTTTAGCTGCGCTCTGTGTACTTGCCACGGGGTCCAAATAAATTCCGGAACAACGTGTAACGCCACACGAGAAAACATTCTGTATTCACTCAGCTTTTATTGGACATCACAAGCTAAATGCTTGTGGTGATTCACGGCAACATAAAAAGCCCTCACCGGGCGGTGTCGGACCCTGCTTGCCGTGGATTACAGACATTTGTTCATCTTGGCCGGCGGGGGGTTACGTCAAATGGGTATCGTTCATATCTTTACGGGCTCAGATTGAAGCTGTGGCCCTCGGGTAAGAGCGTTCCATCATCGCATCTGGTTCTTTTCAGGGGCCTTTTGTCAGAAACAAGTAACGGAACCAAGTACCTGTGTGGAGCTGTTATGTTGCCCCTCTCACCCCTCTCGTTTTGTCACCCCGATGATCCCAGATGTCTGTACCATCTTTTAGCAAAGAGCCATACTGTCATAAAATTTCGGGTGGTGGGGGGTGACCGCTCAACATTTGTCAGTTTACATCACGCTCTTAAATTCTCACATCGCAACCCTTTTTTCTGTTCTTCTTCTGCGGCGGCCATAACAGCTGCGTTTCCACTGATGCTAGCCTCTGAGTTGAAAATACTTCCCTTGCCCATCCGACATTTGCGGATTTGTACTCTCACCTTTCCATCTCATAATTCCTGTGTTTCTACGGCGATTCGCGTCGAGCAATTAACTCATTCACTCCCAAAGACGTTTTTAAACGTCTTTTCAGACTTGGTCCAGAATTGGCTGCTACTGAATGAGTTAATAGCAGTCGCTAGTTTAGCGGCGGTTAAAAGAGAACTAGCACGCGATTGCTCCTGAAGCGGCGTGAAAGACGGGCGCAAAGACCCGTGGGGGTTTTGTAGCTCAGCTCTCCGAAAGCTTTTTGGAGTCGACGGTCTTTGGCTCGCTTCTTGAGTTGGGTTCACCGGGTTGATCCGCCTCTGACCTCCCATTACAGATGTTTCTTTGAATGCACCTCGACAGCATCCGCAGCCCTCTTGCGACCCGCTGACCGCCATTTCTTGACACTCCACCAATCGTTCGCTCTCATTTAATAAGCGTGGTCACGCGGAAAGAATTTCAGAAAGTTGCCAAAGTTACCCCAGTAGCAGAGAGGATTTCATTTAAAAAAAAAAAGGATCCTCCTTCAGGGTTTACAGATCAATGTCCAAATAAGGTAGAAATGTGCACCAAAAAAATCAAATAAATTAATGGCCCTCTTGTTCCATGGTAGCGGACGTTTATCAGCGGAAATAGTATCCGCGTTCTCATAAATTTCCTGTTGTGTACGATTAATGACTGACAAACAGACATGAATTCGCCTGGAGGAATCCGCGGCAAAAAGGAAAGAGGCCAGTTTTGTTTTTCCCAACAAAACAGGCTTTCTTGTTCCCCCTCAAGACCCCCCCCCCCCCCACCCCCCGTTTTTCGCTCTCTCTCTCTCTTCCGAACGTAGATATTTCTGTCTTTGGGGGCAAGAGGCAGATAGATCTACTTTTTTTGACATTTTGCCCTTCAGCCGAGGCCCACAGGCCCTTTTCTTTTCAGCTGCAAGCAGAACAAGGTTGCTACTTGTCTCAGAATCTCGGTGCTGTAAATCAACAGACGCGCTAGACTTGGAGTCAGACTTTTTTGTGGGGGGATTGCGGGGGGGGGGGGGCAAAATAGAGATGTTGAGTGTGAACTACCGGTGGCTTTGCTTTTGTCAAATGAGTCTGAATGCCATGTGGCTGTTGGTGGAGATCTAAATGAGTGCACAGCGGAGTAATCGTTTTCCGATACAAGGTTGAAGTCAAAACCGGCTCGAGGAAAGGGTCCCTTCTCATTTTGTCCCGAGATACTTACCTTGTCTGCCGCTTTACATCCTCAAGATTTCGGTGTTTGTCAACGTACTGGAGATTGATGATTCATTAACGTCGAAATGGCACACACTGCTTTTGACTTTGCGATGTCAGATTTCAAAAGGGGCTTTAACGATGTGCTCGGGAACATTATCTGCCGCTGCAACGACGTGGCGATAGGGAGGATGAATAATGAGCTGACGGAGGACGCGAACAAGCAGATGGTATTCCGATCTCGTGTGTTTCGATGAGCTCGTCTGGGCGCTCTGCAGCTGTGAGGTCCGCGCTACTAGCGCGCGGAGCCCCGGAGCTGTCATTTCACAAAAAGGACGGCTGCAGAACAATTCTCGTTGGTTCTGATTTTACCGGAATTTGACTCACTTAAAAAAAAAAAATTAACCTGTGACACAAGACAGGAACCAGCGTTAGATTGTTCAGACCAAATTATCCTCCAATATAAATTTCAGCTCCTCCAAACTGCTCCTGTTATTGCCGGTATTTTTGATTATCTGTTGACAGCTGTCCGGCCCACAAGGAACCGAATACTTTTTAATTTTTTTATTTTTTGGTCACACATCCACTTAATTGGTGTGCGTTACACTGGAATTCAGGTTGAGGCTTCAGTCTGCATGTGTGTTTTTTTTTTTTTTTGTGTGAATACTTAAGTAGTGTCCTGAGCAGGCATTGGTGCTCCTGGTCCTCTTGGTTCAGGTTACACTTTCCCCAGATGCTTCCTTAATCATCGAGCCCCGATCAAGTCCGCTCCAGCGGCGTCGGGTAACACAAACTAACCCTGCCATCAAGTGGACTTTAACAAACCCCTCCCCCTTTTTCTTCCGATAAACCGAGCTCGAACGGGAGCTCTTCGTAATTAAAATGATTCTCTCCCCCTAAAAAAAAAAACTGCTGACGTGAGCGTTACAGCCTGGGAGATTTCACACAATCGCGGTCGGATGACTCGAGTACCGCCGTGCACAACTCACCGCACGAAGGAAGTTTGGTTGACAGGACAGGGTTCTCGCGATTTTTCCACAGGAGCTTGTACACCTTTCTCATATTTGGACCTCACGATAGCAGAGGGCCGTTTGTCAAAGCCGCGGCAAGAAATGACTCCTCGCGTCAGTGAGTTTGATCCCAAGCGAGATAAGGCAGAGGCTTCATGAGATTGGATGACAGCCACACACACGCTCCGCTCCTCGCGAGCGCAGGTCTGGCGCGTGATAAAATACCTCCCATCTCCTCCTTCTTGATGTATAATGTCTCATCTTTTCCACGCTCTTATTGCCTTGCCGCGGATTTTGGCGTTATTGCAGCCTGACTGACTACAGCTGGAACGCTTTTCTCCCCGGCCAAGCTAAAAGGGTGTGAATGAGCGGCTGACCTATCATTTCGCAATCCAACTTTTAAGTGTTTTGAATTAGCCCCTGAAATTGAGAGGATTTTCAATCCGTCTCTGCAACTTGGATGCGTTTCGATTGCATGAGTGGTAGACGACAATACCCTTGTCGGCAATTTGCCAGGGCTAAAACGACTCGGTTCCTTTTCCTCTGTGCCAACGGGTGTCAAACTCATTCTAGTCGCGGTGACAGTGAAACCAAAAAATGACTTGTGCACAACAATTTAATAGGTTACTAGTTTTGAAATCAGTCAATTCAATTAAAATAGTTTGTTCAATTATTGTTCACGTGAGGGTAAACAAGGTAACAAAATGATTGCAAAATCTCAATGTTGTTTATTACGCATGACAATTTGACATTTTGGTACAAATCTTGGTAAAATTGACACATTGATTTGCTTTCGCGGGCCACATAAATTGACCTGGTGGGCCCTATCTGGCCCCCGATCCTTGACTTTGACACATGTGCTCTATGCCAAGGGGTGTCAAACAAATTTTTGTTGCGGGCCACATTTTAGTTCCCGTTTCCCTTGGAGGGCCGTTGGTCACTGAAACCATATGTCAATAATGGTTTCTTCAACTATTGTTTCAGTTACTGTACTGAAGGGTTTGGTTCTGAGAAAATGTTGATAAAATTTAATATGAGAATTTTACATTTCGGTAGACATTTTAGCAAAGCATCATGGAAGTTAACATGTTTGATTTGCTTTCGCAGGCCATATAAAATTATGTGACGGGCCAGATCTGGCCCCCGGGCCTTGAGTTTGATACCTGTGCTGTATTCTATCCCTCTGTACTTTTTATCACAAGTTTTTTGTTCAGTTTTTTCAGCAATGCGCACCTTTCCTCAGTCTTATTTCTTTTGCGCAACTCATTTCGAAAGGCTTGTTGAGTAACTTTTCGAGTTACTCGACGAGCGCTTGCGGACACTTTAGCTCATCAACATGTGTTTTCTTTTTTCCCCGCTGACCTTAACGGATACGGGCAATGTAAATGAACCTAATGTTCACGTAGAGAAGGCTTTTCTAGCATCAGTAGCATTCTGGACTCTGAAACGGCCTTTGAAGTAGCCTCTGGGTCTTTTTTTCTGCTTGACAGATCAGAGCGGCTTGGCGGGAATCTTAAAGGGGAAGTGCCCCCCCATCCCTCCTCCCGCTGCCCCCAGGTAAACGCTGACTCACAACTAAGCCCGGACGATTTGAAAGGTAATACAGCAACTGCCGAGGTAGGGGCCATCTGGACAATTTGCCTACTTGAAAGGGACTGCGGGCTTCGCTTGTTGTCTTGCGGGACTCGGGCATGCGTGGCAAGAATGAAGCCTGTTTCAAATTACTTTGCAATCGGGGCCGATTGCAGGGTCCCTGTTTGAATTCTGTAAAATTGCGTCGTGGACTCATTTGAGTTCGTACGGGATTCAGCAGTCTCGAGATCATTTCCCAGTTAGGTTTTCTTCGTCGCTCTGTATCGTTGCAATCGATTTTCTCGTATAGTTGACTTGTGGAGTTGCAGTTCATTGACTGGGGCCATCTGGGCGTGTCTGACCAATCCCCACTCCTTGAGTCGGAATGCAGCATGCCGAAATTCTCATTTGGCGTGTGTGTGTGTGTGTGTGTGTGTGTTAAGCATCCTCCTTTGCACCTGGGGAGTTACTTCTACCCCAAGAGAACAGTAGGTATTGAAGGATGAGACACGGCCAATTTAGCTGCCAGATGAGTGAGATGTATATATTTTTTCAACCCAAGGAAAATTCTTCTTTTCCCAGAACACCCAAGAAAAGAGAAAAAAAAGGCAAGGAGGGTGAGCGTTTTTCAAAGCACTCTCGTTCCATTTTCCCGCTTGCGCCCCCGAAGCTTTGACACACAAATACTGCGGCTTTGTGCAAAAATGACAGAAAGCTGTTTGTCCAAAGCTGACGTGACGTTAGCGCGTCTTCTTCCTGTCGGGAAGTCCGATAGGTGAGGGAGAGGGATGACGTGGTAGGACTTGCAAAGTAGCATCGCCATGTTTGGGTTTAGGCCAATGGTAGTCATCAAAATTTGCATTAAATATTACCGTGTACTCTTTTTGTGGCCCACCTGATTCAACTTGAAGATTGTGCCATCGTACGATTAAACCAAACGATTTCAAAAAAATGTGAAAAATCTTTTCGCAGCGGGATCTGCAGCTGGTTTCATGTGAAGCCTTCAATCGAAAAACGCAGTTAATTGAAATATTTGCCCCCGAATGAGATGAAATGGAAATAACGAATATTGTTCCAAAACAATCCTTTTGTTCTCTCTACATGAGTTTCAGATGATTGTGAAAAATCATTCCATCAGTCCATCAAGCTATTAGCGTGGAATTTAGGTGGTTTTGTAAGTTTTTGTTTATTATTTGTTTTTAACACAAAAAAATGCAACAACAAAAGAAAAACAATTCAGTAAATGCTGGCTTAACTATTTTTTGTCTAGAACAGCATGCCTCATATTCATTTTTATTTATTTATTTTTTTTAAACTTTGCGGCTTGGCGCAAAGCCTCAAGAGCCTCATGAAATTATTTATTTCAAACGGTGGTGTTGGATCGCGTTCAAATGGAGACCTTCTTGACGCTCAATCATCCAAATGTCAGGCAATAATTTCCGCCGCTCACGCTGTCCGTTATTTCGACGCAAGCGGCCGTTGCCCTTTTTTTTATTTGTTTCTTCACAAAATGGCGGCAAGCCAACCTCAGGGACGCCTTCTTGAGTTATTTTGCGTGTCTTGATAAATACGTCTACCGAACGTCACGCTGAGGTTGGCGGTGATCAATTTTTTTTCCCCTTTTTTTGGCGTGCTGTTCTGTGGGATCACGTCCAAGACGCTTCCACTTTTCTTTCCCCAACTAAATCATTTATTTTATTTATTTTAAACCATATCATGCCCATCAATGTCAATATCATGCAACGATTTGATCGGGCCATGATTTTTAACCATTACAACAGAATCCGTCCCATTATCGGCTCACCATCTGTACCTCGGGGGCGGGCGGGGCGTGGGGGTGGGGTGCATCGGTGATAGATTAGAGTATCTTTGCTGGAACAAGAACTTTGTGTTTGCCTTTGGGCTTTGCTTCACACAGAACCAAGAGCTGATATCCGATAACCTTCTCCTATCCAGTGGACAGCCAGAGCAAACTTGTCAGTAATGATCGGTATGTGTCTGGGAGCTGAGAGTTCCTGCCGGGGGGGGGGGGGGGGGGGTGAATTGTGATCCGCATTTTGATCTTCTTTTCAAAAGGTTTGCTTCCCGCCACCTAGTGAGAAAACACAACGCTAATTATATGTTCGTGATTGGATGCAGCATCTACTGTATCTGAAGCGAATCTTCTGCTGACAGGAGGGGGAAGGGCGGGGGGGGGGGGGGGGTGTCACGCTATTAATAGGTCAATATGTTTTGCATTGAGTCTGAACACGTTTGGGGCCCCTCGGGATGTTATCTGACTTCAAGATTTTTGGCGTACCGGTTTTGCCTCACACGTTGGGATCCGCAGCTGGTGGTCGGAAGCAGCGTGTTTGTCATTCGGGCATCTTTGACAATCATAAAGTAATCGCTTGGCATGGGTTTTATTTTATTTTTTCAAGATAGTATTGATCATAGCGGCCCGGTAGCCCAGTGGTTAGCACGTCGGCTTCACAGTACAGAGGTAACGGGTTCGATTCCAGCTCCGGCCGCCCTTGTGTGGAGTTTGCATGTTCTCCCCGGGCCTGCGTGGGTTTTCTCCGGGTACTCCGGTTTCCTCCCACATTCCAAAAACATGCATGGCAGGCTGATTGAAGACCCCCCCCCTCCCCCGCTCTCTCTTTTGTTTTGCTGGGGTCCTCTTTACCATGACTCCATGTCTCCCCTGGTGTCCTACCTGCCAACCACACCCCCATTTTGCCGCTTGCCTAGGTATCGCACCCACTGGTGTCAACAATCTTCCAGCACGCCCTGGTTCGTCAATCCTCTCTAAATTTACGCTTTCCCATCGGAGTCGAACCAAATGTCGGTTCTTTGCTGCCACTTGGACATTTGCACCTCCTGTTAATGGAAAAAATGGCAGTTTTTGCGCAGCACGTACATCTCGTCCGGACATGTGTTTTTGCTGTCGTCACGGCAACCGCGGCCCGCTTCGATTTGAAGGCACATCCATTTTATTTTAGCACGCAGGCTCCGGGTCAAAGCGGGACAATGCAACGCATACCGCAAGGGAAAGAGCCACGCTTTGGAATGCATCTTGGTATCTTGTAGCTTCATCACCAGATGAAGGGAACTGCTGATAAACTTGACCGCCACTGAAGGAGATTGCGGCATACCTGACTCAGGCGTTTCCCTCCTCCCCGTTTCCTATCGAAGTGTCATGCCCGTCTAATCCCCGACCTCTCTGACTTTCTCAAAGCCCGGTCAAAGGTGCTCTGACCTTTCCCCCCCCCCCTCTTGACTCCTCCGGACAACACCCAATATATTCAGGGTAAGGAAGAGCCCCTTCCGATGAGGCTTTTCATGAAACGCCAGTTCTTTTCGCAAAGCCACTTTTTCCCCCGTTGCGTCCCATATTTGTACTTTGTGAACTGTGTGGCTATCCTAGCTCACTTTGGCTAGTCAACTGTCAATCACAAGGCACATCTAGACAATTAATTCATTCAGTAGCAGCCAATTCTGGACCAAGTCTGAAAAGACGTTTAAAATCGTCTTTGGGAGTGAATGAGTTCAGCATTCTCGCGTTCAGACCTCTGAACTACCGATTCGGTCGGTTGTGTTTTCCCCCCAGACACTCCCGAGCTCAAATTGGAACCTACAACGTCTCGACTGCGAGGCAGACACGCTAACCGCTATTCTCATCGCGAAAAATGCTATTTTTTGTCTCTTTTCGTCGTAATCTCGATCAGCGTTTAACCGCAACTGTGTCCGCCAAGGTGGTCTCAGCCTTACTACCTGGAAGGCTCCAGAGATGAGCGTTCCCAAAGCGACCCGGTCCAAGCCGCCGCCCACGTTATTTATGAGCCTGTTTTCGATTCAGTTCAGCGTGCCGTTTTTGAGTCCACCTTCAGCTCAAGAAACGGATAAGTAATGTGTGGCGAGGGCTCCATAAAGCATTCGGCGTGCTCTTGTCTCGCGTGTCTGCGATTGAGTTGAAAAGACGTTATTTAATCTTTTTGTCAGGAAATGAAATTTGAAAGTTCCGAATCCAGTTCCCTCGCAGGACTGTTGAGTTCATTACGAGCAACTCCACTCATGCCCAGTCATTTATGACTTCCCTCACGGAACAGTTGTGGCTTTGAGTTAGTTTTTAAAGTCGGTGATATTTGCTGAGATTTATGTGAACAATTTCGTGTGGAAAAAGAGAGCTGGATGTTGTGACGTCACCTCTCTCCCACTCCCACTTTTTTTTTTTTCTCCGGCTCGGAAGCCACAAAAGTTCTTCGGCCGTTCCATTACGGACGTTCCCGGGGATCCTTTGGCCATCTGGGACCTGCACAAGAACAGGATATGAAGCATCAGGAAACTAAGAAGTCTTTTTTTTTTTCGCATATGAAGGCTCCCGAAATGAAACTCGAGATCCTCCGCCCAGCCGCGCTTTTCACCTGGCCAACATAAACCGGGGTGGATGTTTTGTTTAATTTCTATTCCTCCCCCGCTCGCTCCCTTTTTTTTTTTTTTTTTTGGTGACTCCCTTCCTTCCTGTAAACATCATCGACGTGCACTTTATCAATACGAGTGCAGCCATTCAGTTTTATGTGACAGCGCGTTGGCGTCGCCGCGTACGGTTCGCTCGACAAATCTATACAATGCGTGAAAATGGATCCGTTTGCCATCCCATCTGTACAAACACATCGACTCTTTTCGCAATTCAACTTTTCACCCCCGTCAAAAGTGTCCGTGGGAAAGAAATGTAAGCAATGCTTTTTTTTTTTTTGACACTGCGGGGAAATTTATGACGACGCCCATCGATGGAATCGCGTATCGGCCTGCCGGTGTGATTTAATGACTTCATCCCGAGCGGCTTGCCGGCAGGTTTACTCAAGCGCGATCCAAACAGTTGTGAAGTTCTAATTACACTCAATATATGTACGAATGACACGGCACTCATTTGTCGCAACGCAAAACCCCGTGTGGCCTCAAAAAAATATATAGCGTAAAACCGGTTACCATTCTTGTGATAATGATGATAAAAAAGATTATCAATATAGTCAAACCTCGGTTTTCGAACGTCTCTGTTCTCGACCAAATCTGTTTTCGACCAAAAATTTTTGAGTTTTTTTATGCCTCGGATGACGACCGAATTTCGGTTCTCGAACAAACTGAGCGCACTTGAATGCGTCGCTTGACTCCTCTCGCCTTCCTTACACGAGGAAGTGACGCTTCCTCGTTTAGCGTTACGTTGTGAACAGACATGTTCAATAAACATTTTTTTTTAAACTCTTTCAGTAGCAGCCAATTCTGGACCAAGTCTGAAAAGACGTTTAAAAACGTCTTTGGGAGTGAATGAGTTAAAAGAGCGTGGTTTTGGTTTTTGACCAAATCGGTTTTCGAACAGCCTTCTGGAACGAATTATGGTCGAAAACCGAGGTATTACTGTATGTTGCTTTTTTGAGGGTGGTGGGGTCGGGGGGGTGACAAGACAACAAGGTGCAAATGTCCAACTCCCAATTGCGCTATTTATTTGTCCATCATTGTTTTCTACTACTTGTCTTTGTGGCTCTTCGATGAGACTCTTTCGGCCTGATTTGAGTATCTCGTATCGCGGTTTATTGAATCTCATCGTTAGAATCCCCTCGTGGGATATGCGATTGGAAAGTTGTGTGCGCCAAACACCCGACCCTAGTTTAAATTTTTTTTTTCTTTCGTCTTTGTCATTGCGGCCCATAAAGGACGATAAGTTCTTACTCACAGGATATTTGGATTCCTTGACAAATTATTTTTCGCCACGGTCCCCTCTGTGCTCCCCAATTTATTTCTTCCAACAAGTAGTAGTAGATTTTATCATGCTTTTTTTTTTTTTGGCTGGTGGTGGTCTCTCCTTGTTGGTTTTCAGAACCACGCCGAGTAGACAAGAAAGACCCCACCAGCATTGCATATTCATGCCCGTGTACACACAAACTAGCTCACGCTGTGAAAAGCAAGCTTGGCTCTTGCAAAAAGCGTGCTGTACTGGACTGGAGATGTTGACTGCCAGCCAAGCAAGACGGCTAACAAAGTGATGCACAGGAGGCCTTAAGCTTTCTTTTTTTGTGTTTGTGCGTACGTGTGTGTGTGTGTGGGTGTGTGTGTGTGTCTGTGTCCTGCACCGTGACAGCTGAACAGGACACACAAGAAAAGTCCTTTTAGTATTCCCCCTTTCTCCGCTCGTCCTTTTGTCGCCTTCTCTTTTTCTGACTCGGCCGCTGTCGGACAGTTGATTCCATTCCTGCGTATGAAAGGAAATGATGTGCTTAATTGGATTATTGGGGGTTTTCTTCGAATGAGTGCTCACCCACACTGCCATGCAAGTGAGTTGTTTTTTTTTCTTTCTTTTTTTTTCGGGGAGCCTCTTCACAGCATTTTATCAGCCTGCGCCTTTTTTTGTGCAGCAGCCATACAAAAGGGGAGATTTGCATCCGCCGTGCGGTTTGATACAAATGACACAATATGGATGATTTGATGATATTCGCGATTTGATGATATTAGCGCTAGCATCTTTGCTACTACATTAGCGTAGGGTAGTACACATTCCGACTCACCGATAAATTTGCCTTATAGTAAACTCCCGTTTATTAACTCATTCACTCCCAAAGACGTTTCTTTTCAGACTTGGTCCAGAATTGAATGAGTTAACTGTTTCTTTATCATGACTTATTCTATTTTTTCTCTCGCTCTAATCTATCGTTAGCCATTTGCTAAAAAAGAAAAATCTTCCTTTGTTCAAGAGATTTATTCTTATGCTGCTGTACTGTATGTTGACACAGCGTACATTCTATTCATGGTCATTGTACGACAATGTAATCAAAGCCATCATAAAAGATTGAAATGTCTGGCATATTTGTGGTTTAAGGCTTACCGTGTCTTACACCGAGACATCATAAAGCAATGAAGCCGATATGACGCAGAAGAGTAGAACAGCTGTGGCAACTTGGCTCGGGTTGATAGACCGCAAAGGTATCCTCAACTCAAGCCGGCATCACAGGAATTTGCACCTGTTTCAGAAACCTTTTTTTATTTTTTTTTTTGAGGGGTCAGAATAGTTCTTACCTTGGACTTGAATCTAATCCTCTTGAACTTTTTTTTTTCCCTCAGGGAAACGAATGGTGGTTATAGATTTTCACTGGCACACATACACACAAGACAGCATTTTTCTGTCTGGTCAAGGTCTGGGAAGTGCTCCATTTCCTTGGTCCTTGCAGCAAGTCCGGCACGTTGGCAGTCGCCGCCTTGCTCGTCAGTGGCTTCCCCGCCTGAGCGTGTCCAATCCGAGGTGGTGGCAGGTTGTCCGGGAGAGGATGTATAAATTCTAGCGTCTATTTATTTCTTTAAGTCGAGTTGCAGTGATCAAAAAGACGATCAAAAATCAGCGTTAAAAGATATTGCCAGATGACTATTGGACGAAGTCTTTGCGGTGCAGTGTTTCTAGACCACCAGCACCACGACTTTGCCGTTCGTGCTCTTTTAATAGAGCATCTGTTTCTTTGCCTCTTCCAGGACTGTCCTTTTTGATCCGGTGCGCTAAAACGTGGCCAAAATCATGAAACGCAACGACCGCAGATTACATGTTAGTTCTGCTTTGGCTTGGCTGTCGTTTTCTTTTCTGATTGCATTTATTCGGGGGTATCGCAATGCTTTGTGGCCATCAGGGCTCTTCAGTTTTTTTTGGGTCTGACGGATCGCTCCTGCTACAAAGTCACCATGAAGCAATCTGATCTTGTCCTTGTCTTTGCCTCATCGAGCTGTCCTTATCCTGGCCGGGAGCCAGAAATAAAGCCTCTGCGGAGATAAATGAATGGCCTCTGTACCTGGCGCAAATCCTTATTCCACCCGGCAAATCTCCGGGATTATTTTGGACGTTGCTCGAGTACTTGAGCCCCTTCCTTCCCAGGAGAAGCTTTTCACCTTCTCACCCAAACGGGATTTAGCCCAGTCGGAATTCCACAAATCCGTAATTCTGTGAAGATGGATTGTAGACAGGAAGTCGCTGGAGGTTACGACAACAATTACCACTCCTTTGAACTGAATACAGAATTGAAAAAAGGAAACAAACACTCGAGGAGGAGATTGTTTGGCTGCCCGGGAGACTGACCGGAGTCTTTGGTGCTATATAAATTATTTGCTAACGCTGTGCTTGCTAGTGTTGATTGGTGTCCTGATAACACGGTTAATTATCTTCCCCCGTTTTTCCACTCTCAGTTACGCGTTGTGCTAGGCTAGCTTGTTTTTGTAAATTCAACAAAAGTGGCGTTTTGGGAAACTGCAGTCAAAGCACTCCCTCAAGCCATTCCTTGAGAACCAATTCCGATGTCTGTATGTGATTTACACTCCCCCCGCCATCTTCTCACCGGACCCTATGAGAGTTACGTATATCTCTCTGGCTTATCTTCGGCATCTTAGTGGTTTGCAGCATTGGTTCCCAGCCGTTTTAGTGTGAACCCGCAGGCGGTCCGGTATCGTTTGTCATCCTGTGAATGAGCAGGTCAGGGACAAGGATGGGTTTCTGGTGTTATCAGTTCTCAGGTTCTCGCCGATCCGTTTAAAGGGTCTAATCCTGTTTTTAAGATCAGTCCCTCTGGGTGGTCTGTCACAAGTGCGGGAGTGGACCGACTTTGACATTGCAGCGGGACCCCCGGTTCCAAGTTTTCCCTGAAGAGGTGAAAATCTGGGATGTAGAAACCAATACAAAAAGTTGTTTCAAATCGTTTTACCCCTGTCACATATTCGAAACGTTGAAATGTATTACTTTTTACAGTCGTATAGTTTTTTTTTCAGAACTTTTGCTGAACCTATTGCATTTTGCTGCAGATCAGCGCATCTTTTTTTTGGGGGGGCGGTTAAAATTGGCAGATGTAGACGCTCAGTGGAGAGAGTGACCGGGCATAGGCCAAAGGAGATGAACGTTACAGGTTGGACAAGGAGTCCATAGTTCCCTGAAGGATTTTGCTATTTTGATTTCGGGAAAACTGGATTTGGTTCTTGAATGCAGAATCGTAAAGTCCATGGCTTTAATTTGGAATCAAAAGCAGTTAAATGGACACGGAGTAACTGATAGCTTCCAGTTTGAAGTGTGTCTGTTCAAACATCAATTCATTCAAGAGCACCTCCATTTTGGCTCCCTTCCATCGGTAAGCCTCCTGTTTTGACACATGGTGCAGTTCTATGCATGGCACAGCGGGACCTTGCCCTGCTTTCGCTCCATCTTATTTCCTTGACCTCAGTAGCCCCGCCGTGCCTACTGTATTCATGTCTCCCGTCTGTCTTGCCTTTCACATATTTATCGCTTGTCCCATTCATGACTAACTGTGCGTGTCCCCCCTCCCCGGTCTCCCGCTGTTTCCTGCTTTGCCTATACCTCATCTGTGCTTGGCTGGCAGGAACTCGACATGACACCTATTGGGCCTTCTGCGTTGTCAAGGGGGTTGTGGATACCAGCAAGGCGTAATACCTCTGTAAAAATGATTTTTTACTTTACATAGAGATCCTGCAAAAGAATCAGTAATTTGGAGTGTTCAATCAGCCTGCCATTGATGTTTTTGGAATGTGGGAGGAAACCGGAGTACCCGGAGAAAACCCACGCAGGCCCGGGGAGAACATGCAAACGGCACACAGGGAGGCCGGAGCCGGATCAAGTCTCGAACCCACAACCTGTGCAATGTGAGGTCGACGTGCACTGGCCCAGCGGGCCGCGGGGCTTTTATACCTAAATCCGAAGTCAGGAAATTTGAGAATTTGACTTCAACCGCATCCCAACCCCACCACCGACCCCTTTTAAATGTCAATGTCCCGGGAAAAAAAGCTGTCTTTAACAGGCAGTGTGAAATAGCTTTACTGTTTCCAGCACAACAGGGACAGAACAAGCAACAGGGGTCTGATATTAAATTACAATCGCAGCTTTTTCACACCCCGGTCCCGCCTTTGCACGATTACAACTCGCCATCCATCATTCGAACTGAGATTCTACTTCAACAAGCCAGAAAATTTGCATCACAAAGCCGGAGAAAGGTTTGTGAGGTGAGGGTTAGCTTCAAGCTAATTGCTAATCAAGTGGGTTTGATTGTCTCATTTTCCAGTCGAGTAATTTCCAGAGGAATTTTTAACTCTGTTTTGTTCATATAGCTGAGAGAGTACAAAAATGGTTGCCGCGCTAGCTTAAATTGTTTCTATTATCGATTAATCAACTTCGTCTCGACTTTCGTCATCCACTCATCGGATGTCTTTGCCTTTTCATACACAGGCAATAGTGGTAAAATGTGCCTTATGACAACTTTGGTAGACACTGTTTGACTTTGCGTTCCAGGAGCCTCTTGCACCCCCCCCCCCCTCCCGATCTATCCCCAAGCAGACGCCGTTCCGCCTCTACGACACCCCCTTTGAGGTCACTGAGTCTTAGAGAAAAGGGCTAGTCAAGCGAGTACTACCCACCCAAGCGCAGACACTGGCCTCTCTCTGCACCTGCAGGCCCGGCGGAGAGCATCCACTCGTTGCTAGCATGAATCCAATCAGAACGGAGTTAATGTAACTGGAGTACCACTTTATCAAACCTCCTTTTAAAACTCGTCTTCAAACTTATTTTTAGTCTTTGGCTTTTGACTCTGAACGAGACTTGATTCTTAGTTTTCCAGTTTTTGTGCTTTTTCATTGTCCTTGTCGTCAATTTGTTTTAGTGTTTTGTTGTGGCCTGACTTCTTTTTGCTCCGCGTCGGGCGCTTTGTATGCAGCTGCGGTTGTTTTAAAGTGCTCTATAAATACAGCTGAGTTGATTTGAGATACTCGGCCATTGTTACAGAGTAAAGGAACGTTTAGGCGCGATACCAAAGTCCTTCTGTCTCTTCTTTCCGGCATTCTAGTGGGTCTGTTAACCCTTTCTGTCTTCGTGGATTTATGATGTTTACAGATGTGCTCAGCTCCTGGAGCAACAGCCCAGATCTTTCCCAGCACTCCAGCAGGGGCAGTCATATTTAATCCAGTAAAGAGCGCAGGGATTTGGCGGGCCCCCCTGGCCCTCGCCCGAAGGCGCTTTGGAAACCCCTCGGCCGTGAGAATGGAAGTAGGGAGGGTGTGAGGAGCCCATGTAGAAGGTTGGGGTTGGGGTGACCCCCCCACTCCCGTCCCCATTCCCCACTCTCCATCCCCTTTTGTGAATTTAGTTAATCTAATTTGAGTCCCTCACAACACCAATTCTCTCTCTTTCTCTCCTGGGCTCTTCTTCGCCCGCCCCTCAAGTGACGCTGAATGATGAAGCCGATACATTCATCAAGCACATGAATGGGTTTTATATATGTGAGGAAATGACCTAAAAATGGGGGTCATCTTGGACTTGGGGCTGTGATATTAAAAAATAGTACAGTGGTTCTATTAATCTCACACCTTTACATCCGTTTTTTTTTTTTGTCCCACACAAAGTGAAAAGTGAAAATATCTGCATCTGGAATTCATTCTTGCACTATTGCAAGAGCGTATCAGTTAAGAAGGTCATGAAATCTATCAAGTGAACATGAAATAAATGAAGCTATGCGTCGATGAAATTAGTTGTCAATGTATTCAATAGCTTCACAATTGTCATAAGATTTCAAAATGTAATCAGGCAAAGGCCAATTGAATTGTTCCACTAAATTCACTAAATAGTGATTTAAAAAAAAAAAAGTTCAACATGTCATATTTCAAAATATAGTTAAATGATTTCATTATTTCCCATTTGATTTCATTGGCAATGAAATTAGATCATATTTTAATTCATTAAAAATGATCTGATCAAAGTCAATTTTATTATGATATTTAATTATATATATTCTGAAAGGACGTTTATGTGTAGATTTCTTTTTTAATCGGTGGACAATTGAACATTCACATTTAAACTGCTTCATGACCTATTTCACATTTCACTTATTTAATTATCTGTTGAACAGCCGTTTTGTCGTGTTATTTGATCAATTGTATTGGGAAATAAAAATGACTGTTTAAATATAAAATGTTAATCTCATTTAATTAAAATATTTTCAATTAATTAGTGAATTAATTAGTCATTTAATTAGCCGTTTATTTGGCAATTTGTCACTTTCACATCCTGTTTATTTGCTCTGAACAGGTGTTGACGTACCATTGTTAAATAGTTTCCACATCATAATGGGATTATATTTTGAAATGTAGTTAATTGGGACATGTTCATTCATAATTAATTCACTTTTCAATCACTATCGATTGAATATAATATATAATTGAATTATCAATGTGCGGGGGCGGGGGGGTGTCAGACGAATTTTTGCGGATGTTAATAGGGGTTTGTGGCGCTTCACAGCCATGCATTAAATGTGTTTTGAGCTCATTTGTGTTTCACAAAGGCCTTCTTACACTGCCTACAGGATGCAAATAGTGTGCTGCTAGGAACCCCCCGCCCCATTTTTTTTTTACACACACACACACACACACACACACACACACACACACACACACACACACACTGCCACCCTTTTGCCATTTTGCACCTCTGATTCACTCACCGTGATGTCGTCGGATATCAAGTGGGTATTAACTCATTAGGGCCGTCGCCTTTGAAGTCGCTGCCGGGCATCATCTGGGTCTCGTAATCCTTTTTTAATGGCCCAGCGAGTGGGACAGTGGTTCAACAAAATGATTCATTTGACAGTCTCTCACACCTAATGCACCTTTCTTTTGTGTGTGTGCATGAATGAGTGGAAAATTGGCTGTTCATTTCGGAAACTAGTCATTGTTGAGGTGTCAGGTCGAGCAAGGCCTTCACTGCCGACTTCCATTTGCAACCTCAATTCCAATATTAGTTCCATGAAATTGGATTTAATTATTCCCAAAGTCTATTCTTGTCATTTAGTAGCATTGTTAAAAAAAAGAAAATTAAAAATACATGGGATGCAGACTTGGGGTGGGGGTTGGGGGGGAATAATTGCATAATAAATCCTACACAGTCCGAATACTGAGGAAAAATATGACAATTTAATTATTTCTCAAATCTTTTTCCGCCACCTCCATGATTTGATTTGTTTGTCAGAGCAAAATGTCAGGACGAGCAAAAACACATCTGGAGCAATCTGAGCAATTTTTTTTGCCAAGTTGGACTCCCGGGCGTATTGAGGTGTCATTTTTGGTTAATGTTATCAGTTTCTATCAATGCGATGTGGTGGAGGTATAAAAAGAGGTGACAAAGTATCAAATGCACCCCCGGCCGCTGCTGTTGACACTTCGCGTTTACAAGATGAGATATCAGTCAGTTTCCTCCATCCTCTTGTTCCTTGAGCTTTGTAATGTCAGTGTGTCCCCTCGCCCCCCCCTCCTCCCATTATTTAACTGGAGGCAATAAGGTGATGAGGGGCAGGAATGCAGTCGTGGAACTGTAAGGATTTATCGCACGGAGGTGTGAGGTTCCGCCACCGCGCTCCCGGCTTCACTGTGTGCAGATGTAACAGTTTAGTGCCAGCAGCATTCCCACCATGGGGCCAATGCACTGTTTTACGGTTTTACGGTTTGATTAGGCAAGACCGCAAACTGAGGGGCTATTGACGCTAGACCCCCCCCTCCCCCCACTCCCATCCCCACCCCCTTTTTTTCCCCCTCCAAACAGTGTCCCGCTGGCCTTTCAATTGTCATTTCAGTCCAAAAAAAGATGCCATTTACACAAGGCTGGGACCGCCACGGGGAAATCAAAAGTTTTAGCGGTCAACAAGCAACGGGGACGCTAACAGAATACCGGAAAGAGCTTGATTTCCAATCGCGTTGTTTGTGAACAAATTAAAGACGGGTTCTGATTGAAGCATTATTTTAAGACACTCTGGCTTTTGAGTTAATATACAGAGTAAAAAAAAACATAATTGACTAAAATTCAGCTTTCTTGAGCTTGCGGAGACCCAAAATACTATTATTAGAAGAAAAACAGACCTGCTTTGAAGCATGTTTTTAGGACCTGATCACTCTTCTAATAAAAAAAAATGTTTATTGATGCCTAACATTTTATGAAGTCTTAACAAACACCCACAAAACCCGAGAACATTTTCCTCCAATCAGTACGGCGACGTCGTTAAATGCTATCTTCATCAATGATAGCATTATCCTGTTTGATAGAATCTTGGTTTACAAAGGCGCCAGCTTTGTTGTTTTTGGAAAAACGATTCCTGATATCACTTTTGGGAGTGCTGTTGTTGTTGAGGGAAGTCATCGTGTTGCATTTTTTTTTTTGGAGGGCAATTGGTGTGGTTGTTTCTGAAAATGATAACTGTCGTTTTGGGGTTACAGCTGTCGCTTTTTTAAACCCTGGAGAACCCACGGGGTCAAAATTTAGCCCCTATAAATGCTGCTACTCAAATGCTACCTTTAAAGCCCAAAGGGTCAAATTTGGCTCTAATCCTAAACTAGGATTAAAGCATTAAATATTTGAAAAAAACATACTGTATATTTTGGTGTTCACTG